>NW_028227257.1:137664348-140379348 GCF_978045245.1 Mus caroli
ATAATTTCAATATATTACCGTCTTTAGTGTCTTCTCCATTTCTTTCTTCAGTGTTAAAAAATTTTTCTTTTTCGGTCTTTCCATTACTTGGTGAGGCCTATTCCTAGGAGTTCCCCCTAGATCCTTTATAGTAGTACTTCTCACCCTTTCTAATGCTGCAAAATTAGTTCTTAATATATGTCATTAGAAATGCAGTTCTTTTATTAAACAGGGAACCTCAGGAAATAGGAGATTGAGGGGAACCCCCAGAATGCACCAGAGACCTGGGCAGTAAGAAACTCCCATGACTCAAAGGGAAGGACCTTAGTTGAAATGCCAAACAGTAGGGAGAGGGAACTTATAGAGCCCACCTCCAGCAGAAAGACAGGACATCAAGTGAGGGATGGGGTTGCCATGCTGCAGTCACATCTCTGACCCATAATTGCTCCTGTCTGAGAGAATTACAGGGATGGAAATGGAGAGGAGCCTGAGGAAAAGAAGGTCCAGTGACAGGCCTAAAGTGGGATCCACCTCAAGGGGAGGTCTCAAGGCCTCATGCTTTTACTGAGCCCGTGTAACACTCACAAAGATGGATCTATCATGACTGTCCTCTGAAAGACCAAACAAGCAGCTGAAAGAGTCAAATGCAGATATTTGCATGGGAGATCTCTCAATTGTCTGAGGTCTTCTTTGAGTTCTTTCTTGAGAGATGAAGTTATTGTCATACAGATCTTTCACTTGTTTGGTTAGAGTTACCCCAAGATATTTTATATTATTTGTGACTATTATGAATGGTGCTGTTTCACTAATTTCTCTCTTAGCCCATTTATCATTTGTATAAAGGAGGACTACTGATTTATTTGAGTTAATTTTATATTCAGCCACTTTGCTAAAGTTGTTTATCAGCTGTAGAAGTTCCCTGGGGTTGCTTCTGCATACTATCATATCGTTTGCAAATAGTGATACTTTGACTTCTTCTTTGCCAACTTGTAGCCCCTTGATCTCCTTTTGTTGTCTTATTTCTCTAGGTAGAACTTTGAGTACAATACTGAAGAGATATGGGGAGAATGAGCATCCTTGTCTTGTCCCTCATTTTAGTTGGATTGATTCAAGTAGCTTCCAAATCTGTATGTAGAAAAATGAAAATAGATACATATTTGTCACCTTGTACAAAGCTCAAATCCAAGTGGATCAAGAACCTCAACATAAAGTCAGGTACACTGAATTGAATAGAAGAGAAGGTGCAAAAGAGCCTTGAACTCATTGGCACAGGGAAAAATTTCCTAAACAGAAATCCAGTGGCTCAGGCTTTAAGTTCAAGAATTGATAAGTGGCACTTCATGAAACTGGAAAGCTTCTGCAAGGCAAAGGACATAGTCAATAAGACAAATCAGCAACCTACAGATTGAGAAAAAAATCTTCACTAACCCCACATCCGATAGATGCTAATATCCAAAGTATATAAAGAATTCAAGAAGCCATCCACCAACAATCCAAACAACACAATCAAAAATGGGGTATAGAAATAAATAGAGAATTTACAACACAGGAATCTTGAATGGCTGAGAAACACTTAAAGAATTGTTCAAAGTCCTTAGTGATCAGGGAAATGCAAATCAAAATGACCCTGAGATTCCACTTTATACCAACCAGAATGGCTAAGATGAAATGCACAGATGACAGAACATGTTGGAGAGGATATGGAGAAAGGGGCTCCATTGCTGGTGAGACTGCAATCTGGTACAACCACTCTGGAAATCAGTCTAGCTGTTCCTCAGAAAATTGGAAATAGTTCTACCTGAAGACCCAGCTATACAACTCTTGGGCATATATCCAAAAGATGTCCCACCATGCCACAGGGACATGTGTTTCAGTATGTTCATAGTGGCCTTATCCATGATAGCCAGAAGGTGGAAACAACCCAGATGTCCCACAATAGAAGAATAGACACAGAAATTGTGGTTCATTTGCGTAATGGAATACTACTCAGCTATTAAGAACAAGAACATCATTAGTTTTGCAGGCAAATAGATGGAACTAAAAAATATCATTTTGTGTGAAGTAACTCAGACCCAAAAAGATATGCATGGTATGTACTCAATAATATGTGAATATTAGCTGAAAAATACAGAATACTCAGTATACAATCCATAGAATTCAAGGTTAACAAGCTGAAGGGCCCAAGTAGGGATGCCTCAGTACTACTTGGGAGGGATAAGAAAGAAATCAATGGGGGCAGTGCGAGGCGGGGACTTGGGTAGGAAATGATACAGGGAGAGGAAAAGGGGAACATGATCAGGTATGGAGGGGGGGACAGGACTGAAACCCTGATGGTCAGGATAAAGAATGGAAACAGGCAACCTCAGGAGGTAGGAGGTATGGGAGACCCTCTAGAATGTACAAGTACCAGAGACCTGGGAGATGAGAGACTCTCAGGACTCAAAGGGAGATGAACCTTAGATGAAATTCTCTGCAGTGGAGAGAGTGAACTTGGGGAATCCACCTCCAGCAGAAAGACAGGGCATCAAGTGAAATAATGGGGTTGCCTTCCCACAGTCAAAAGTTCTGATCAAGAATTGTTCCAGTCTAAGAGAACTGCAGGGTCAAAAATGGAGAAGAGCCAGAAAGAAAGGAGGTCCAATGACAGACCCAAATTGAATCCCAGCTTACGGGGAGGCCCCAAGGCCTGAGAGTATTAATGATGCTATGATGTGTTTACAGACAGGACCCTAATATGGCTGCCCTCTGAGAGGCTCAACAAGTAGCTCAAAGAGTCAGATGCAGATACACGCAACCAATGAACAGAAGCTTGGGACCCCTGTGGTTGAAGTAGGGAAAAGCTGGAAGAAGCTGAAGAGAAGAGTGAACCTATAAGAAGACCAGCAGTCTCAACTAAGCTGGATCACTGAGATCTCTCAGAAATTGAGCCATCAAACCAGGCAACATATACCAGGTGATTTCAGGCTTCCAAAACATATACAGCAGAGGACTGTTATGAATTACAATGTAAATATATGATATGCTGGAAATCTGATATGTCACTTGCCCCAAAGGGGATTAGGACCCACCTGTTGAGGACCACTGTTTTTGGAGCATGGTAGTTATTAGGGTATAGGAGAAATAGGAGAGATGCTTATGTAGGATATAGGAGAGATAGGAGAGATGCTTATGTAGGTTTGAGACATCTACTTTGTATCTTGCTGGTTTTGTTTTTCAGAATGTTTTAACAAAGTATAAAAGTTCTGATGGAGACCTTATTAGGCTTCATTATGTTCAGTATCATATCATCTGCAAAATGGATAGTTATACTTTTCTTTCCTATTTGTTTTCATTTTATTTATTCCTCTTGTCTCACTGCTCTTCCTAAGAATTCAAGAATAATATCAAATAAAGATTAAGGAAGTGAACACAGTTGCACTAGGTATGTAGGAGAAAGAATGTTGAAAACTAAAAGGATCATGAAACAAGTCACATATTAAAAGTAGATCTTTCAGAATAATGACAGATTTATTTTAGAGCATCGAATATTATTCTGCAGTTTGGGAAATTTGAGTGCATTATGGGAAGTTTATTTTCTGCTCAGTACTTGGGCTTTTAGTTGAATTTTGTATTTAAATATCCACTTTACTCATTAGATTTTAGAAATTTTCTTCTAATTTCAGAAAATAAGATTTCTAATGTATATCTTCAACTTTCATTGGAAATAAAATTTTTGATCTAGTTGATTCTTATCATATACAAATTCTTTATCTTATTCCAAATTAGTAGATGTGGTCATAATATATACATACACATATTTTTAAATTTCTTTATTGAAATTTGAAAGAATTTCCTCAACTCTTCTGTAGCCTAGACAATATTTATTTTTAGATGATAGAATCTATTTCTGAATTGACAATACCTTCCACAATTTTTTTTTTACACAGAGATTTTTTTCATTTCTGGACTTTCTGCTTGGTTATTTTTCAGAATATTTCTTTTCTTACTGAAACCTTCTTATTAGTCATGTTCTTACAAAATTATATTGATGACATACACTCATTCAGTTTTTGGACTGTTCATCTATATTTCTGATTTTCTTCTCCATGCCCCAGATTGATTTTTACTTTAATCATGTAGTCTTTGGTATCCCCTTGAAGCAAATCAGTGTTTTTATTATTTTTGCATTATTTTCTGGATTTTCTTCAATATCTGAAAATTCTTGGCTTGATTTTTCATGTTCCTTATATTTTTATATTGCAAACTGAGCATCTGTTGGCATTAATCTCTTGCCCAACTTATTTTGTGTGGAGTATGTATGTATATGTCTTCTCAGTAAATAGTCTACTTTTAGGGGATTGATGTTGAGTAGCATTCAGGGATGAGAAAACAACTTCCTGTAATAGCCTATATACTTCTTGACTATTCTCCATGACAGTTTCCCATGTCTCACCCTGTGGCTTCAATGCTTCCTGGCAACAGCCTTCATAGTCAAAGAGTGATATAATTGCACTCTCCACTACAGACTAGGCTTGCCAGATGTCATTGTCCTGGGTGATTAATCTTTCACATTTTTGTTCCTGAACACAAGAGGTCACAAGTTCCTCTAATTGCCTAATGATACATCTCATCATTTCTTAGTTTTTTGTAGAAGTAATTAATTAAGTTATATTTTTAGGTTATTCTTTTTTTTCTTTATATTCAAGCAATAGACACTAGGTCCAATAGTCAACAATAGTCTCAAAACACTTCATTGCTGTAAAGTCCCAGTTCTAGATACAGAAAGTTAGGAATTTCAGAGTGTATCAATAACAGTATGGTACTTTTATTATTTTATTATCATTATTACTATTATTTTGCCTCACAGATATTACATCTTTTAAAACACCATTCAAAAATTGAAAGTACTTTTTGCAACTGGATAAATTTCTTAAAGATAACACCTTTATTAAATAACAAAGTAAATTATATGCTACTAACATATAATGGCATAGAATATACATTGCCATTCTAAAAGAGAGTAATGAGGAGAGAGTGGTGATTAAGTACCGGTTCAAAACATGACCAGAATCCAGGAGGTAAACGACAAACTCTATACCTTTACATTTTTTTTTTAATTTTTAATATTTTTATTACATATTTTCCTCAATTACATTTCCAATGCTATCCCAAAAGTCCCCCATACCCCCCCCCACTTCCCTACCCACCCATTCCCATTCTTTTGGCCCTGGCATTCCCCTATATTGGGGCATATAAAGTTTGCAAGTCCAATGGGCCTCTCTTTCCAGTGATGGCCGACTAGGCCATCTTTCGATACATATGCAGCTAGAGACAAGAGCTCCAGAAGTGGATGCTCACAGTCAGCTATTGGATGTATCCCAGGGCTTCCAATGGAGAAGCTAGAGAAAGTACCCAAGGAGCTAAAGGGATCTGCAACCCTATAGTTGGAACAACATGATGAACTAACCAGTACCCCGGAGCTCTTGTCTCTACCTTTACATCTTATGTTAGGCACTTAGATGACTCCTCCCTTTCAGTTTTGGTACCTGAAGTGAACATCCCTTACTGGGGCTGGCCCCATGTCATTAATAGAGCTCTCTTTAGCTGATAACACAAAGCTCTTGATTTTCAACCTCTTAGGGGTCTCTGCTGCAACCCAGAATTCATATTCACAGGTTCATGCAATGACCTATCACAGTCTTTTAACCTCTTGAGGATAGAATAACTTTGAAACCATGAAAGAAGAATCTACTGTCTCTTCATTCTTGAATCTGCCATGCCTCTATTATCTTTACCATATGGACAACACTACTATGTGGTTTTGCTGCCATGTTTGGGAAAGAATTTAGTGCTCTGAATCAAATAGCAGTAATACTCCTATTCAGTTGCTGTCTAGATAGTGACTTTAGATCTTTTTTATGAGGTTGCCTTGTGGTATCTTTCCCTAGGGAACTCTTTGTTCCAATACAGAGTAGGCTCCTGCTTTATGGTCTAATATCTTTAACAATTGAAATTTTTCTTCTAGCATATGTCTTCATTGTAATACTGAGCTTCATAATGCTTTTCCTTTCTAATTTGTCTGTTTTGTATTTATTTTTGCCCACCTGGTTTTTCATCATAAACTCATTTAGGCATAATAAATAATAGTCATGCCACAGACTTAGCATTATATAACCTTGAAATTTTCCTTTCAGTGAAATTAATTCATCATTTAACATATCCTTAGGAAAGTTATCAGGACATGGATAGGAGGCAGCCAGAATTTTGTTGTTGTTGTTCTTCTTCTTTTTAAATTTATTTTTAATTTATTTATGTTATTTATTCACTTTATATCCTGATTGCTGCCATCCCATACCACAATCCCTCTCTATATGCCTCCTCTCCCTCCTCTTCTCCTCTGAAAGGGTGGACCCCTTTCCCACTCAGTATCCCCGACCCCTACCCAGAGTACATCAGGTCTCTGTGGGACTAGGTGTATCCTCTCTTACTGAGGCTAGACAATGTAACCAAGCTAGAAGAACCTATCCCAAAGACAGGCAACAGCTGTTAGGATAGCCCTCACTCCAGTTGTTTAGAACAAACATGAAGCCTGAGCTGTTCATGGCAGTCAGATTCTTATTCAAAAATTCACATACCTGTATGTTACTTCAGTTGTTTTTTTTAAAAAAAACCCTTGCTTTACTTTGAAAGTTCTTGATTTAGACATCTATAGTCTGCAATATTTTTAGCACTACATTGTTCTAGGCTCCTATTAGATCTGTTAAGCAGCACTTCAACCTTTACTTATATTTTGCTGTTTTTATTTTGTTCAAAGTTCCACAGACTTACAAATAATATGGTCAGGACCACTACCACAACAGCCCATTTTGTGGTACCATTTCCAGGATTATTTACCTTTTTATGGCTATGATTAAAAATATTACATAAAGGCAATTCACAGAATAAAGAGTTCAGTTGGATTACAGTTCCAGAGGGATAAGACTTTGTCATGATGAGGAAGCAGGACAGAGGGCAGGGCAGGTAGCTTTAGCAGGAAGTTGAGAGATCAAATCTTCAACTTTGAGCATAAAGGAAAAGGCAAACTGAAAATATGAAAGTGATGGACTCATTCAGTGTATAAAAAAATAGTTTCTCTAAAGTCTGTCTTGTTAAATATAAGGGACTATAAGACACAATTTTATCTCCCAAAAATGCCCAAGATAATAAATTTGTACCATTTTTTTCTAATAAGCTGAGGGGGTAGATTAGCATATAGTAAACACCATAGTAGATTTGTTATTTGCAGGCTCGCACTAAAGACATTATTTTTTAGAACCTTGCAATTGTATTGCAAGGATTCCAGCCACATTGAAAGGTATCAAGTAGGTGTCATAGTTGGTATTATCAAATGAACTTGTCCTTATCAAATCCCAGTTAAAGGCTATTTAGTATATCATAATGAGAATCCAGAAGGCTAGAGTTCCCTTTTGGAGTCTAAGTTGAGTTAGAGACATATGAAGAAAAGAAGCTAGTCAGTTATATTGGTCCACTTCTGATCCCTTTGAAAAATGACTCAATACTCAGTTATTTGCTTTACAAAATATTTGGATTGCTACCTAATATTACCTAAGAGAAAACCTAAAAACAAAAGAATTAAATTCAAATAAGTTTTAAATAAAACACCTCATATACATTCCAAATCAAATTCATCTTTATTTATTCAAAACATACTGGAAACTACAGAAACCATTGTGCCAGCTGAGATCTTGACATTATAAAGTAATCCTGATTGTATTATAAAGCTTGAAAGAAATACCTAAAATGATTTTATTAGAAAGATTATAGTACTTTGTACAAATTACATAGTTATTATTCTTGTATTATGAAATAATTGATATAGAAAATTTTATTATTAAAATGGGGAAAATGATTATGTTGCTAGAATACATTTTATAATAGTCTCAAATGAGTATTTAAAAGTTTAATTTTTAATACAAAAACCAAGAAGTTCATTATAACCAAAATGTGCTCTCAGAAGTGAATGTTTCTATGAACATGAGACAGACGGTTAAAGAAAGGAAGAGAAAGAGAGAGGGGGAGGGAGGAAGGGAGGGAGGGAGGGAGGAAGAGAAAAAGAGAGAGAGAGAGAGAGAGAGAGAGAGAGAGAGAGAGAATGAATCAAGGGAGGAGGAGATTAGATGAAAGGAAGGTTATGAGCTAAGAAAACACTAATAATACTTTGTATATTCCTATGGGCCATATTTCCTAAAGTGTAGACTATGAGGTGTAGAGGCATTTAATTTCTAATTCATCATTTAAAGTTTAGACAGTCTCAATGACTACATTTTAAAAAATAATACTATATCTAGAGATTAAGTGCTATTTACATTTCCAGAAACACCTTTGAATAGAATTTTGTTCTGTTCAGTGAACCCTTGCTCTTATTAGAGCTCCTAATAGTGCTTTTGGTATCCTTAAGATAATGTTATTGTCAGGATTCAATTGTTCTTTCATTTTATGGGGTGATTAATCAGTGACTGACAAGCCTAATGAGACGATTTACTATGTGCAACATGATAGTACTATCTAACAGCATTGTGGCTTAAAATAGCTTTTTAGCAATACTAGAAGAAAAACGATGTTTTATAGATAATTCAATTTACCTTGCTGCAATTGCTGCATGCATATGTGACGAAGTTTTATTAGGGCAGAAGATACTACCTTTGGAAGTATAAATATATTGCTCTAATGGTTTTATGATGTCTCACAACACCTCAGTTTTTCTGCTCTAAAAGTTTGATGGTTTTTCAAATTGGCAAAGATGGATTATTGCATATGTATAATTTTTTATTGTATTCAGAATACAGTGCATTTCAAGTGTGTAGATTTATGCTTTGATGAAAAGAGTTTTTTCTCTCTCTACTTGTTCCCAACAGAGGTAATTCATAACTGGATATCATAATCAGAAGAGAAATGACATCTGTTAAAAAATATGGTGCTTGGTTACAAAGTCAACATACAGCACTGTATTTTTTAGACAATGAAAATATCTAGGAAAAGCCAATGCTCATTTCTTTCTATGATTATGGCATTGGCTAAGCTTCTGAGCACATTTTTTCACATAGAAGTATCTTCTAAAGTGTTAGACTTCAAACTAGATAATTACACTGTATATTTGCCTTTTAGAATTTCAATTAGGATCTGTTAATCTTGAACTTGGGAAACATACTTTATATGCAGAAGAAGAAAGTGGAATTACAGGAAGTATTCAACCATTCTTTCTGTTCTTGATAAAATGATGAAATAATGTACAAAGTGCTTTCCTTCACTTTCTGAGATTTCTTTTAGAAAATGAGGCTTTCGATCACACAGAAAGCCATAAATTACTGAGAAGACATCCTAGTGTTTCTTGCAGAATATGGATTGCACCAGAGCCTGGTGCTTTCCTGAGGTTTAAAAGCCGAATTACAGTCTAGAAAATACCATCTTATTTTTATTTTAAATATCCTAAATCAGCATTTTGAATTAAATACATCTTTAGGTACTTTGTAATTTAGTGGATTCATATTTTCTGCTCTAAACTTCAAGCTGAAATATTAACATGATGTGTATGGAAACACTGAAAATAAGCTTTTAGAATATTTCCATCAGAAGTAAGATATTGATATGAAGCACTAGTGCCAGATGCAAAAACTTAGAATGCAACAAAGATATGACTTGGAAATTCACCTTTTAGACTTAATTTTTGATCATGCTATAGTATATTTGTTATTTCTGTGTTTTTATAATCCTATAAATATTCTTCCAGATATAGTCCTAAACCATAGAAGTGGTCTGCTTCTGACAGGTTCATCTTGCTACTTCTTGTGTAACAGTTTCCTCCTACTCAAAAGAGCTTCAGGTAGTCCCTGAAACTGAGCAAACTCACTAGGTCCCTCATTCCAATGAGTGAACAATAAAGACTGCTGAAAGACACTTGGAGAAAAGCCATGCTGCAAAGAAGACACTCATGCAAGCACAGCTTCCTAGAAGAAGCAGAAAGCAGCCATTCTGGCTGTAAAGAAACAGATCAAACCACCTACTTCAAAAGGACTTAGACCAATCGAGATACCTAGGTGGGAAACTCTCCAACCTGTTGTGCTGACTGCAGGTTGTGCAGTATGCTCCAGAATTAGAGCTTTTCTGAGTTAGTTCCTTGCTGGGGTCGACTTTGGAGGCTCAGTTCTGTTTGAGTCATTTCTACTTCTAATTCTCTCTAGGTAATTATGAAGAAAATATGTTTATTCACCAAGGCGAACTTGGTGATATCTGTATTTAGGTTTGTGGTGGAGTGGAGTCTCTATATGAGGTGATTAGATGGGTGTGTGTCTTCTTTCCATCCGTTCTCCAAATCATCCTGCAAATACATTTGACTCTAACTGGAAATCTAATGTGATTGTGGGTTTTGGTTATTGAATTACATTAAAATCTATGTTAGTGTTCAGTCACCTAACTGAAACAAGTTTTAATGTCACTAGATTATTTTCAATTTTTGATTCACACGAAGTATAATGGCTATGAAATGAACCTCACTTTGCAGATTGTTTGGTTCTGGTTCTGGGTGTGGAGCCTAAAGGAGTTGTTAGTGAAGGAGCCAAGGAGGAGGATTGTGAGTAATGGAACACAGTTTTGTAGATACCATGTATCTTAGTCAGGGTTTCTATTCCTGGACAAAACATCATGACCAAGAAGCAAGTTGGGGAGAAAAGGGTTTATTCAGCTTACACCTTCCACATTGCTGTTGATCACCAAAGGATGTCAGGACTGGATCTCAAGCAGGTCAGGAAGCAGGAGCTGATGCAGAGGCTGTGGAGGGATGTAACTTACTGACTTGCTTTCCCTGGCTTGCTCAGCCTACTCTCTTATAGAACCCAAGACTACCAGCCCAGAGATGGTACCACCCACCAGGGACCCTCCCCCTTGATCACTAATTGAGAAAATGCCTTACAGCTGGATCTCATGGAGGCATTTCCCTAACTGAAGTTCCTTTCTCTGTGATAACTCCAGCCTGTGTCAAATTGACACACAAAACCAGCCAGTACACCAGGTTTTTTGGAAGGAATTTGTCTGCTTGCTGAGGACACTGAGGTTAATGGCATGTCTTACCCAATGCAGTGGACAGATTTTACAAAGAAGGAAATTTGGCAATGCATTCTTTTGTGAAAAGACCTGTCACTCATACTTCTCAGAGTCCTTATTTTGAAGAAATCAGTACAATGAGATTTAAGAGCATAGAGAAATAATCAAAGAAAGGCAGAAATATGTGTGAACTTGGCAGAGACAATCAAGAATGTCTTTCAACTTAAAAGATCACCTTTTGATTACAATTATCAGAAACTAAAAATATAATTCATTGTTTAACAATTGATGTTAAACAATAATCAAAAGTAATTGATTCAGACTTGAAATTAAGGGCAAGAGAGACAGAATGAGAACAAGAAGAAAATATTTCAGAATGTGACTGAACCCCAGAATTCGCTAGTTACTCTTAGCTTGAAAATAAGCACAGGTTACATTTATTTTTGAAATAACAGTTGCAGTTTTAAGTGGGAGATTAGAAAATTATTTAGGGAAAAATTCACTCTTTCTTAGCTACTTTATTTTTTTTTCTGTTACTGTAGAATTATCTCAGAAAATATCTGTGCAATAGGTAGGCTTATTTTTAACAATATTTTGAAATGGAGTATCTCAAAAAAATGAATCAAAGAATCATGAACAAAGGAGGATTTTAAAAATACTTTAGTTTACAACCATTAAGAGTTATAAAAAATAGTGCAAACTGATTAATTTTCTGCTGTCTCATTCACTGTTTTATTGCTATGAAGAGACACCATGACCAAAGCATCTCTTATAAAAGAAATCATTTAATTGGGGGGATTACTTAGAGTCTCAGAAACTTTACCTATTATCATGGCAGAGAGCATGCAGTCAGGCAGGTTTGGTACTGACCAACATCCTGATCTATAAATAGAGAGAGAAAGAGGGAGGGAGGGAGAGGGTCTGCCAAGTGTCACATTTTCTCCAAGGCTCCACCAACACTAAGAAGACCACACCTCCTAATCATTTTCAAATAACCCTACTCCAGATGACTAAGCATTTAAATATGTGAGCCTATGGGGGCATTTTTATTCAAAACACTACCTCTGCTACAGCATTTTTTTAAAGGAGTATTTGCATCAGTGGATTATTTTATCCATTCTTTGAGAGTTTCAAGTTTAGTGTATGTTTTGATCATATTCATCCCCCATTTCCAACTATCTCAAATCTTCACTTACTTTTCTTCCAATTGAACTTACTGTGTTTTCCTTTCCCTTTTCTTTTTGCCTGTGTACAATAATTTGTGTTGCTGAAATACTCTAAATAGTGGTCAAATTATTGAGTGATATACTTAGAAAAAAAATTGATTTTCTTTCTCCCTTCAGCTATTCAAATAACTATTGCCATTTCTTCTACATCTGGGGGTAGAACTAGGTTCCTGGCTTTTTTCTCCAACCTAAATATGGTCTAACTTGTGCTTCCACAGGTTTTCTGCATGCTCACAAAACTGGCATGTGTTCATATGTGCAACTTTATTGCTATTTCCAAAAGAAAGATACCAGAAGACAGAAATACCTTACATGCTCATAGATGGTTGAATTAATATGATGAAAATTGTTCTACCAAAAGCAATCTACAAGTTCAAAACAACCATCATCAAAATTTTAATACATTTTTACTGAAATTAAAACAACAACATCAACCACCACCACAACAACAAATTCCTAAATTTCACAATAACTTAAAAAAATCCCAAGACATCCAAAACAGTCTTGTACAACAACAAAAAAACTTCTGGAGATATCAGCATCCCAGGTATCAAGAAACAGTATGTATGTATAACAATGAGAAAGATTTTTACTGGTATAAAAATAAACTTGTTGATCAATGCAATAGGATTGAGAACCCAAATATAAATATACACACCCTTAGAGCCTGACTTTTGACAAAGAATGCAACAATGCACATTAAAGAAAAGAAAGCATCTTCAACATATAGTGATGGTCAAACTGGGTAACAACATATACAGGAATGAAAATTGAACTCTATGTCCTAACATACACAAAACTCAAGTCCAGATGGATCAAGGACCTCAATGTAAGATCTGATAATATGAGTTTGACAGAGGAAGAAGTAGAGAAAATGCTTGAACTCATTGGCATAAGAAAGTACTTTCTGAATAGGACTCCAAAAGCACAAACATTAAGAGCAACAATAAATAGGACCTCATTAATCTAAAATCTGCCTAGAAATACACTCCATTGCTTGAGTAAAGGGGTAGCCAAAGAAAAAACAGGAAAAGAAATTTACCAGCTGTACATTTAGCAGAGCATCAGTACCTAGAAAATATGAAGAATTCAAAAGTGAAACATGAAAAATAAAGCACAAATTTTAAAATAGGGTATAAAATTAAAGGAAAACCTCTCAGAAAATCAAATACAAATGTCTGGGAAACACTAAAAAAATTCATCATCCTAAGTTATCAGGAAATAAAAATTAGGAATATTTTGAAATTTCATCTGTCCCCAAACCATCAGAATCACTAGAATGAAAGTGCCTAATAATGACAAATACTGGTATGGATGTTGGAATGCAAAGTTTGGTTTTGCTCATTGTTCGTTTATTCACAATAGTTAGGAAACATAAACAAAATAGATATCCATCAATTGATGAATAAATTATGAAAATGTCAATATATTTACATAATGAGTATTATTCAACTGTTGAAAAATAATTATATAATTCACAGATAAGTGAATGAAACTACAAACAATTTTCTGAGTAAAGTTACTCAGACTGAGAAAAGAGAAAGTCAAATATTTTTCCAGAAATGTAGCTAATCAGTGAATCTTCATAAATGTGTGTTTCATTTGAAATACTCATAGAAGCAGGAAAATTATTAGCAGCCCTAGAGAGGGGCATTCATGGTAAAGGAGTTAGAATATAGTGGTATAAAAAGTAAAAGAGACCAGCACCTGTCACTGACGCCAACTGGATAGCAGCCAGACACCCGAGCAACCCTCTCAAACTCAAGATCACCCATCTCTCTTCAAGGCCAGAGAAAACATGAGTTGGGTATAGTGTATCTTCCTTCCAGTGCTGAGCCTCAGCACCCCCCACAACCCTACCAAAATGAGTTGGCAACTTCTCTCAGCCACTAGGGATGTAGCTTGGTCCACTACAGAGGAACAATGGCCTTATAACTGGTGGCCGAACCTGGTCTTTGATCTCTGTAAGTTAGCAGTGGGCCTTGACTCCTGGGATGTCCCCACCCTTGAGACTCAGAGAAAGGGATTACCCAAATGTGGGGTACAAGGGACTTGGAAATCTAAACCATGTCCCAGAAGTGGCCTAAGTGGGGCGTAAGGTGGAGACCTGAAATTGGGGAGTGTCCTGCAAGAAACTCCCATTTATGTGTGTCCGGGGATAGGAGAAGCCAGTAGCAGGCCCATCAGTGTGTATGTGAGTGTGTTGGGGGTGGGTGGGGAGGGAAGCAACCACTTTTAATGTGCTACCTTGGGGTGTGAAACATTGGCAAGCATACAATAGAGACCATTCTGGGGGTAGTTAAGGATTCACTAGCCAAGGTGAGAGAAGGACTAGCCAAACAGAAGAGAGAAAGTGAACAGAGTCAGGGTGGGTTCAAGTCTTGGTTTAACTCCTCCCCTTGGTTAACCACCTTCATATCTACCTTGTTAGGATCCCTAATTGTTTTCCTTCAATTGTTGACCTTTGGACCCTGCATTCTGAACAAGCTTATAGCCTTCATAAAAGAGAGAATAGATACAGTACAACTGTCGGTCCTGTGCCAAGCATCTGAGACCCTGAGGACAGGACCTGAGAATATGAGTTAGTTACCCAAGACTCCTGAGTGTAGCTCCAGGATTGGAACTTATACAAGAAAAAGGGGTAAATGTAGAACCATAGGGGCTTTTGCCAGCCTTACACCCACCTGCTTCAGGTCAGAGGTAGGCCAAATTCCATTCTCCACTCTCAGGAACATTCTTGAGTAAAAATTCTCAGAAAAACCCCAGAATGTACTGACTGATAGTCACCTGACCCTCTGGAAAGTTGCAGGTAGAGTTCAAATGCATGTCATTATCTGCCCAAGCTTGCTCGGCAAAGATTTAAAGGTCAATATGCTTAGCCAATAAATTTGAACTGTAACCTGATGTAACCTGTGTTCCTAAAAAGTATAAAAACTGAGCCAGGAGGTGGTGGTGCATGCCTTTAATCCCAGCACTTGGGAGGTGGAGGTAGGTGGATTTCTGAGTCCGAGGACAGCCTGGTCTACAGAGTAAGTTCCAGGACAGCCAGAGCTACACAGAGAAACCCTGTCTCAAAAAACAAAAAACAAAACCAAAACTAAACCAAACCAAACCAAACCAAAGTAAACCAAACCAAACCAAACCAAACCAAACAAAACAAAAGTATAAAAACTGCTTGTAATAGCCATTCAGGGGTCACCTTCTAGTCACTCACCTTAAGAGACTAATTGAAGGTCGACCCCAATGCACCAGGAAAATAAACCTCTTGCTTTTGCATTGAAAGAAAGAAAGAAAGAAAGAAAGAAAGAAAGAAAGAAAGAAAGAAAGAAAGAAAGAAAGAAAGAAAGAAAGAAAGAGAATAATGGAATAGGCAGGGCAAAATTGAGATGGGAGAGTGAAAGGTATAGCAGAGGAGGGGTGAAGAGAGTGTTATATAACATTGAATTCCCTTTCAAATATATATAAAAATTCTACTACAACAAGTCAACCATAGTCTTCCTAGATATTAAAACTTAACAAATAAAAAGTTACATTTCATATATGGGCTAATATTTTTGGAGTTCTTCACTTAAGGCCCCATGGACATCTATAGCAAGCACTGTGGGCTACTGCAACTGCTCATGGTCACCCTTCAGAACTTGACAGTAAGACCACAGACCATATGGTGTAGACACTTGACTCTTAGAACTTGATGAAATTAAGCTAATACAGACCTGGAAGTCTCATCAATATTGGGTAGCTTTCATAGTATTTGAGAATACTATGTAAGCTACTGGAGGAGCAAAGTTCTCGTATACCATAGCCAGCTATGAACGCTGTGAGCTATAACAAAGGCATGCCCACTGGTGTAACAGTGGTACTAACATCAGAAAGTAACTACTAATTAGATGTAATTCTCATTCTGTAAGGTGAAAGCCACATATGGTATCAATATTAGGCAAGTAAGTTTTGTTCCCATCTGTTAATAAAGAAACAAAATGTTCATGAGATCCCTTCCTTTATGGTGGAAAGGATACTAGGAGCTTCGTGAGTCTTGCCTATGGACTGCACTGTAGTGCCTAACCTATGTTTTTGTCTTAAAATCAAAATAACTAAAGTGCTAAGAATATTAAAATATTTAGCTCCTATGAGTCATTCTTGCAGTTTTGACTTAACTAGTTTCTTAGTGTTTTATAATTTTAATTCTTATTTTTAAAACTTTAAAAAGATAAATGTTATGATTTTTGTGAATCAATTGTATGTAAACTGAAAATAATTTTAACAAAGTAAGTAATATAGCTTACTGCATCTTCAAAAATTTAGAAAATTTAGTACGTAGTTTCAAATTTTATTTTATTATATAAATAGAAAACTGGTTGTTTAAAGATTTATCAAGGTATATAACATAGAAGAAAGATATATAGTTTTCAACTGTTAATTGGGGTATTTTCAGTGTGATATCTGTCATTTTGATCATTCAAATTACATTTCAAAAACATTTCTGTATGTGTTCAAAATGCAAAGTGACCGTCTTTATTGTGTATTTCTTTGCACGAGCTGTATACACTGTGCACAGGGATTTAATAACTTAAAAAACGATTTATAAATCATCCACACTGTGTTTTAGGATTTCCATTGTGAAGGAAACCATGACCTTCATCTCTTATAAAGGAGAACCTTTAACTGGGGCTAGCTTACAGGTTCAGAGATGTCTGAGCATTTCCATGATAGGATACAGGGAAGTTGGAAATCCATGTGCTCGGTGGTTCTGCTTTGTAAAACAAGGAGGGATGTCAGGACACACCTTGTTAAGGAGTTTTGGAAATTGCTAAGTGAATAGGCAACAATGTGAAGCAGAGCACAATCAGCAGTCTACATGTGCTGTGATGACTGAGAGGTGATGACAGTATCATTCTCACTAAAGAGAGTCACAAAGAAAGAGCTGGTGACCAGAAGCTCACGTTGTGGGTAAGGAGTGGAAATGAACCATTTGATGAAACACTTGAGACTCCAATTTACTTGCTAACCTCCAAGAGAATTTATTCCATAAAACTTTCTTTTACTTTCTATTAAATATGTAAGTTTACTTGTTTGTTTCCCATAGCATATTAATATTTCTTTAGAATATGAAGGAATTCTCATTTCTCAAATAACAAAATACAAACAGAATTTTAATGTGGCAGTGAATGCAAAATATAATAGGCATTTATTATGATGCTCACATTTAATGTGATATAAAACAAATGGAATTTGGGCTGACCACATTTTACTTATAATCTGTGGAATACTTGATTAGGAACTGTGCATTTGACAAATAACTCTGATTTGTGTTTAAGTATTTTTAATACCTTGGCCAATTATGCAATTAAAATATCTTACACTATGTTTTATAGTAGCTTTTAAAGAAAAAAAAATGGACCTAAAAGAAACTTAAGCTTCAGTATGAGATGGCCAGCAATGAGTGAAGTGTCTTGCCTTTCTCTTAATCGAAATGTACTGCTCAATAAAGTGGCATTAAAAAGTCAATTGTAAGTTTGGTGTAAGTACCAACATTTTCAATTTTATAGTTATCTATAAACTTGCATTTAGTGTGAGACTTTTTCCCAAAAGCAATAATTTTGGACTTGCTGTAATTAAATGTATGGTTTTATCTGCTAGAAATGATGGTAAGAAATTTCCCAGGCATGTGAAGGAGTTGATCTCTGGGAGCCTAGAGGGAGGGGCAGCAATGGTGGGTATGATAGGAGCTCACATTCTCTCACTTCAGATGCTGGGTGTATTTAGCCTAAAGAAGTAACTAAGGCTGTGGTTTCTGGGTAGCCAACAAAAGTTATATATTTCACATTAAATCGATAGGTCTTTGGGGTATGTTGCTATTTGTGTCTGTGAGTATAATGTTCTGAGTGTTAATTTTGCTGTGCTTTCAAATGACAGTGAGATGTCATTAGTCAGCAGGCAATTCACAAATATTAACAGGATTGAGCACAATCAACATAGCAATAGTAACACAGCATGAAATTTAGGTTTCCAGTGTAGATAGCTATCTCAAGTTTCCTGAGACAAAGGATAATCCCTAAGTCTTTAGTGGCAACAAGACCATAGAGTTTTCTGGATTTTTGTTGTTGAAGGTTGCCTAGAGGTAAGTTATAATATTGAACTAAAAACAGAAGAGAATACTAGCTCATTAAAACTACAGACTAAAATCACAAAATAATACATTAAAAGTGAAATGAAGTCAAGAAACGGTTCTGAGTTCCAGTGGCACAAAAGAAGTACATTTCAAAGGACGGGTTCATATTCCTAAAGATTGCCGAAGCTGAGGACCTTCTGTGGAGGAAGATGGGAACAAATATGCCTTATTATCTGTGCTCACCCTCATGAACCTTTAATGGAAATGTTATGGATATCTTTTGAGTCCTGTAACTATGAAAAATATACTTTGTTTGGAGGAGAGATAAAAGTCAGACTCTTAGGGTCTTTTTTATTCTCAGAATGGATAACTCTATGAAATTTAATAACGATATGTGCTGTATCAACCTGTATGACAAACATAGCATTCAAGTCAAGAAAATGACACATAGGTATGACAATGAACCAGATATGGCTCTCTAAGAGACTCTAACTGCTTTTTTATTGTTTTTTTTTTTAATCAAGTGAAAAATGAAAGTATTTATGTTAAGTTGCTTATACCTATTTGGAGACTGAGAATATTATGTTGTTTTTTGAATGTCCCATTCTTCAATTTTGTCTGATCTTCAGCTTAAATTAATTGATTGGTATGCAGTTTGGGTTACTGATCTATGGTCTGTTCTTCTCTAGTCAGCTTCAATGAATGACATAAAAATTGACAAGGTTTCAAGGGACTTTGGGGCCACCTAGACAGATTAAGATCATTATTAAATGCAAATTCTCTAGTTGGGCATACTGAAGAAATAGCTATATCCAGAAATCGTGGAATAAAAACAGCATACATTCCACAGGCTACGGTTTCAAAGAAATAAATTGTTTCAAAAGTAAGATAACTTCTCTCATTCTTTATATGTAGTATCTTCTGTGCTTTTTTGTTTTGCTTTTAAATTTTAAGCTGTTTAAAATTTTGATATATTTTACTTACATTTATTTTCTCCCACCCCTCTTTACTTAGCACAATAAACCTTCCTTTCCTCTCAAAAACAAACAGAAAAACAAATCCCACTGAGTTCATTTTGTGTTGGCCAACTACTCCTGAGCATGAGGCCTGCTCTGGGTCGCTATATCCAGAGTCACTCCACTGGGCTGGGGGATGAGGTGGGATGTACAGATACCATCTTCCAGCAGCTATCATCAGTTTCAAAAAATCTTCTTGGTTAGAGCTGAGACTTTGTGGCCACTTCTGCTTTTCCATACTGGGATTTTTGTCTAACCTGAACTTGTGCAGATCTTGTGTGTACTGTCACAGTCTCTGAGATCTTGCATCATTTTTGATTGTTTGAGAAGTTTTCAGATTATTATTATGCGTTCAGATCAAGCCAAACCCCACGTTTCTACCATTTTAATTGCTCCTCTATACCCTCTATACTTTTATCTTACAATTTCATATATTCTCCATTTAAAAGGCTGCCGGAATTCAGTTCAGGTTTCCTGTATATGCACTGTGTGAGACCATCTACTTAGCATAGATGCCCCCACCCTTTTTTTTGTTTTCATACATGAAAAAACTGTTCTCCTCCCTTCCCCTAAATGGTCAGTAGTTTCTCAGCTATGGACAGAACTTCATGAGGCCTTTTGCTGTCTCTACAAGAATTTGACTGATTTGATTTTGTTTAGGTCTTGTGTAGGCAGTCACAGGTACAGAACATTCATGTGCATATTGGCCCGTATACAGCATATATTCTTTTACTCTACAGGCCACCTACTCTTGTGACCATAGATGCTAGTTTACTGATGATCCCTGAGCCTTGAGGGAGAAGTGTGTAATATGGATGCTCATATCTCTCTATAGAAAAATACCTCTAGATTTGACTCTTTTGTTTATAGAATTTTTACTGATAAACTCTATCACTAGATAATTACATTTTCATTTTATAGGTCAGTAATAGCTGGAATATTTGTCAAATGTTGGTAATGACACATCCAAGAAAATTAATTTATTTTCCCAGCTGCAGTAGAAATAGAAGAGTTGAGAAAATGATAAATTTTCCTAATTGCAGCTTGAATAGTAAAAGAACCAGGAATCAATCTCTCTCCCTCTCTCTCTCCCTCTCTCTCTCTCTCTCCCCATATATATATATATATATATATATGGGGAGATATATATATATATCCCCATATATATATATATATATATATATATATATATATATATATATGTATATATATATATATATATATATATATATATATATGTCTTCAACCTGTTTAACCTGTTTTACTTATACAGTATAACACTTTGAAAAATGCATGTACCTCTTCAGTTGGAAGTCTTTTATAATGGAAAAGATAATAAATTTAAGAGGCTATAGTCTAAAAATAATTTATGTAGAATTAACTCCATTTGTGCTTTAAATTAGATTATATGGATTTCATTAAGGATGAAAATGAGAAAAAGGCCTCAAGGAGAGTGTGTGTAACTATGATTTCAATGTCCTCTAATGAATTAAGAGTACGTTTTTCTCAATAAAACTATCTTAAGTAATTAAAACATCTATGCTCAAGGTTAGGGTAAGGTTTCTTCTTAGCCATTTTAAAATACGGAAACAAAAATGAATGTAAGTAAAATGCGAAATACTAAGTTTACAACTAGAAACATTGGTGCTCAAAAAAATATTATGAGAAGTGTACACCCAGTAACAGGCTTTTATATTTCATTGGCTTATTTAAGATATCCAAGTGAGTATGATATGCAATGGAAGCTTAACAAGCACTGACTAGAATCACTGTCCAAAGTCTCATTGACTTAACACATTGGCTGGAATTCAGTTTCCTTTCTACTCAGAACACTAATTATCTCTGCTCCCTACACCAGAATTGCCTACGTTTTATTTAAATCTCAATAGGCTGGCTTTGAAAGATTCATTTTACCATGTAATCAAGAGTGAAGAATTAATGGTAAAGTGAGACTGTGACATGAAAGACTGGCTTGATTTCTACATTCTCACTATGCTTGCCAGGGGCTGCTTGATGCACTCAAGTAATGCTGGAAAGAGCTTGCTGGGGTCATAAATATCAGCCAAAATATTGAAATAGTGGCTGTGTCAGGAATCAACCTCACCTGACTTTGCTATTACTTGGGGGAGAATATAGAGTGACCTTCCCTCGCTAACATGATCTTGGAGCAATTATTGAAGTGCATCTCTCTCAAAAGGGCAAGATATGTGAAACCAATGCCCATCGATAAAAGCTTTTCCCATAAACTCACCCTATTCATTAAATCAAATGTAGCTTTTAAATGGATGAGACTGCAAAGATAAATTGTTCCTTAAGCTTAGTATATTTATCAATGAAATAACATAGAATAGAACAAAGAGAATTAAAGACCTTAAGAAGTGTCCTGACAACCATGTTCAGTGGCCATTATGGGTTGCTCTCAATGTAACAGGAGATTTCATGAGACAGATTAAACAATCAAGCAAACAAAATCTTAATATATTATATCAAAAGTACAAAACAAGATTGCATGCCGTGTCTAAGAGTGAACTTACGGGAATTGAACCAACACTAGCAAACATTAAAAATGCTGAATAAAATCAACACTTGAGACTGCCTTACAAAACGAGAAATGCTTATTTTGATGTATCTATGTACATACAAAATGCTCAAAGAAAAACAAGCGAAGATATGTTCATGCTGTTTTAGAAAGTAAACACAACTTCAACTCTTCCTTTTCGTTGTAGGAGTCATTTTCGTCACCATCTTTGTCATCTTCCTGTTCCTCCTTCTCCACTTTTTGTTGTTGTTGTTGTTATTCTTGTTTTTTTTGAGACGAGATTTGTCTGTATAGCCCTGGCTGTCATGAAACTCACTCTGTAGACCAGGCTGACTTTGAACCTAGAGATTTGCCTGCCTCCTTTCAAAGAATCCTGTTAACTGGTTTCTGCCCTCACCGCAGAACTCAAGTTCTTTTTTTTTTAATACACTATGCAAAAACAGGCAACATAAAATAAGAAATGAATTTCATTGATTTTAATTTCTAAATATTTAATCCAATATATATTTAAGATCAAATCTCTAAAACATGCATACACTAATTCTGAACATTCCTTCGGAAGTTTAGATGAGTTCCAAACATGGGTATCGTATCACTGAAGATTTAGTCATGAATAGATTTCTGTCAATATCCAAAATGCAATGTAAACAAAAAAGATTTCACATGGTCCTCCAGGAGAGTATTTTACAAATCCTGGGCTTCAGATAGATCGTTCCACTTATCTCGTAGACTAATAACAATTGAATTTAGAATAGGCAAATAAAGATCTTGCCTGTTCTGAAAATATTTTCCAGTAATTGCAAAGAAGTAAGGGAGAAATCCATCTCAGATCAGACTGGAAAGGAAGAGGTCAGGGGAAAAACACTTGAATCACAGTTACACTGAATATTACTACTTTTGTAGTCTTGTAAGGTCTTTAAGAAAATTAATTTTTTTTCATAAAGCAGTTGATGCTGCTTTTCAAACATCACAGTTTATGTATTTGTTAGTAAGTAAAGCTGTTACTTTTAATCAACCAATTACATTTTCTCCTTTGTACATTGTTACAGAGAGTCCTAAGAGCTTTTCAGGTATTTGGTGCATAAGTGGAAAAAGCTCCTATGTTTGGGCTTTAAAAGGATGTTGAATCATCCTTAGGCGTTGCCTTTCAGCAAGAAGGCAGCAGAGAGTGATGATTTCAGGTTTCTTTTGAACATTAATAAATTTACTTACCTCTCTTTTTTTTTTTGAATGAGAACTTCTTTGAGAATATCAAAATGTGAATACAACTGCTATAGTTTCTGCCCTCGAGAGATTTATGATCTACCAAATATTTCTTTTAATTTTTGTCACCCATGTTTAATGTCATAAATCTCCTGAGATTATGCTAGCTTCTAGGATCAAACATACCCAATTTAACTTACATAGCTTTGTTAGTATTTAGTCTTCATAAATTCCACCCATATTTAGAGTAATACTAGGAATACAGGGCTGTTTGTCTTGCAGGAATTTAGGAGATTATTTAGTAATATTGTGATTTAATTAAAATATTGAAATTTTGAGCATACATTATAGAATTTTGAATTATGAATTTATGTGTACCTCATACACTTACATTGCAAGCTATATATATATATATAAAATAGAAATCAAGAAATCTTTAAAAATAAAAGACCAAGTTAAAAATGAAACACTATAGGGATCATTTCATCCCTTATTTTTAAGGTTTATATTTAGTTTCCAAATTCACTATTAATTATTTTAGTATACAGATATTTATTTTAATTCCTAAAATAATTTTAAGCATGTATACAGTGTGCTTTGATCAGATTCACTCCCTATTATTCTCTGTTCTCCCCCTGCTTCTCCTGAAAAATTCTTTTCTTCCCAAGGAGGCCTTCTTCTGTTTTAAGTATAACCCATTTAACATAACAAAAGATGCCTTCTTGATCATAAGCATTAGCAAATGGCTGTTAACTGTCATTTGGCTAACTTCCCTGCAGAAAGTTCTTTCACTGCTCCTGGAAAGTCATTAACGGACAATAGCTTCTTAACCTGGAGAGGGACTACATGGACCCTCTCCCATGCACAAAATGAAACGCTGTTATTCCCTGAACTCTGCAGGACTTCTGCACAAAACACACTGTAGTTTCATGATTGCAGGAACAATGATTCCCCAGACTCTTTCCCCATCCTCTGGCTCTGACTTATTTCCAGTCTCTCTTCAAGAGTGTCTCCTGTGCCTTGGAGTGGTGCTTTAGATGCTCCATTTAGGTGTGGCCCTCCACATTACTTATTATTAACATTTGATCAGTGATAAATCAACTACAACCAAAGTTCTCTGACCAAGGCATAAACATAAATATTTTAAGTCATTTTGACGTAATAATTTAGTAAGAAAAACAACAGGATGTTTCTACTTGTGACCTCCTCAGCCATGGGGATTGGATTAGGTTTATAGCATTACTCATCAAAACCAGATGAAACAGGTATCCTTTGTGCTCCTATCTATCTACAACTAGTGCAAATGACCATTAGAAAGGCCGAGAAAATGACTCATTTACTTTATCAGTAACTGCACATTGAATTCAAGTCATGTGACTCTGTAACCTTCTCTTTCTCTCACCCTGCTCGCTTGCTTGCTGCTTAGATTTGCTTTGGTGCTTGAGTCGTCATTTTCTTTAATATCTACTCATCACTAAGGCTAGTCAGCTTTTTAAAAGCTGTAATTCCTTTTCTAGACCAGCAATTTTCTTTGTGTTGTCACAATCATCATTTTTATACAACTTTCCACTAATCACTACTTATTTTATCTAAGCACACTACATAAAGTAACAAACTCATTTGTCTATCAAATTGCCACTGGATTAATAATGCTGAAGCAGCATATGTCCCTTCTGTCTGTCTGACAGTTTACTAGCCCTTAAATGGGTTTTAGTGATGTTTCCAATTGCTATATTCGGGAATAGCTCTGTAATGGAAATTCTTAGTTTATTAAGTTTTTAACATACACTTTTTAATCTTCAATATGTGATTCTGTTTTAGAAATTTTGTCTATTCATGCCATTTGAGAAATATCATTTTAAATCTATTTGTTTCTTAAAATCAAGACATTTTGCAAAGTTCAGTTCAAGTACAGGTTTTTTTTGTAGCCATTTGTCTTTGAAAAAATTCATAATTCATCATCTTAATGACAATTGTCAAATAGTTTCAAATTTGATGTGATATTATTTGTTCTTCTTGACATCTCACTTCAACATAGTATTAGGTAAAGAGAATACTTATTTCTTGTTTTTATATATTTGTAAAAGACTAATAGCAAGATATTTTGTATTCAGTTTTGAAAAATGAGCTTCAAATATTTATTCAGTACACACACACACACACACACACACACACGTATGCATATATGTGGATTGTGTATAAATTTAGAAAAATACAAAACATGGTTTTTTGAGGCTCTATCTAAGAGCATTGTTGCTATTTGTCCTTTATTTTCCTTCTTCTATCTTGATCCTCACCCCTTCCTTCCCAGTTGGAGACAAGTCCTCATTATTTCCTTTTGATTTCATATCATCAATATATCCTGTTATTCTGCTCTCAAGTCCTTCACATCAACTAAGGTGTTTAGTTTCTGTGCTTCTTTTATGCTGTATTCTCAAATCTGAGGATTTAGAGCTCAGAAAGACAGATGAGAGAGAAGTGCTGCATTTGTCTTTCTGGGTCTGTGTTACTTTACTTATTATACTTGCTTGGCCCATCCATATACCTTCCAACTTTATTTCTCATTGTGTATATGTAGCATATTTATTATCCATTTATATAATGAAGGACACTTAGGTTGTTTCCATTTCTTGGCTATTTTGACTAGGGAGGCTTTGGACATGCTAGGCAACAGGGTGCCCAATCCTTTAGTCATATGCTAAGGAGACTTAAAGCTGGGTTAATATGGTAGATTGATTGTAATTCGGATGATTTGAGTTATACCTGACCTGATAGCCTCTTTCCTGGGATCTAGTTTTCATGGTCCCTTGACATACTATGCAAGCTGTCAACAGAGGGAAGCAACTAAAATCTCCTATACAGTTGTAAAACCTATGTATGAATCACAACTACGATCAGCATGTCAAGATGTGCATACATTTGTAGTAAGTGGCACTTACAGATTGCTCTAATTGAACTTAAGGCTCACTCAATAGGAGGGAAATCAAACTTGATGCTGAAAACTTAGCCAGATTCTGGGGCTGGTGAAGTCATGGATGTTAGAAAAGCATCTACTACAGGCACTTTGTCAAACCAGGATAGTTTTTGACTACATTCTAGTCTCGTCTTTACACACATAGCTGTCATCCTCATCAAAGCAGCCTCTCTGTACAGCAAGTAGAGAACATCATAAAAAACCAAACCTGGCTACATGCAGAGATCAAAGAATAGTGGGAATCTTAGGCCGTGTGTGTGTGTGTTTGTGTGTGTGTGTGTGTGTGTGTGTGTATGTGTGTGTGTGTCTATCACAGCTCTTCCATTTATGGTTCAGAGAATGTCATGGAAGATGTGGTGGAAAAAATTATAGGAGTTTGAAGGCCACGAAGTCATCTGTAGAACATTATTTTCTAGAAATGGCTTTTTAAGAAAGATAGGAGAAATGGTAGTGTTAGTGGAGTCTTTACTCTGAAGAGGAAGTTTTTACAGAATCCCATACCTAGACCAGAAACAACAGGAAATTAATGACTGCTGTGAGAAGGAGAATAATCCTCTCCCAGGGTTATTCTTATTGGTTGATCAATGCGGTCTTCTTACTAGTCTTCTTATTGCTTGACCAATGCAGAATGTACAGCCTTGAAGCCACCCATACACACACAAACAACAAACAGACTTAGTATGTTTCACACACACACACACACACACACATACACACACATATGTGTGTGTATATGTATACATATGTATATATATGTATACATATGTGTATATATATATATATGGTATGTGTATGCACATAAACAGATACATATTGCATGCATATATATCACCTACCTATGTATGTATATTGCAAAGGCTAACATCTTGAGAGTTGGAAAAGATATGGGAAGGCTTCAAGGGAAATTAGCTTGGAGTGGATGGAGGGAGGAAAGAGGATGTAAAGTTTTGTAATTACAATTCCATTAAAAATATTTTTAAAAAGTGGAACAGAACTTCTGGAGCCAACTCTTACTTTCAAATAATAGGTACACTACTATCTAGGAGAATGGTTTTTAGAAGCACATTTAACTTTTTTGTATATAATCTTTCTTCCCTATCTGCAAAAAATATAATAAATGAGTCTGCTGCATGAAGTTCTTTAGAGGATGGAAAGTGTTAATTTGCCTAAATAACTTAGAAATGATCTTGTTTGGTAAAATACTGATATATGTAATAATGCATACTGATTTGTTTTATGCTTTCACATACAAACATATAAATATGGTATGGGGTAGGATCTATAGCTTTTGAAGAGCATGTCTTAGCAGTGGATTATGACTGTTAGGATGTACAGAAGAGTACTGCCATATTTAGGTCCTAAATACATGGGTATTTGAAGGTACAAAGACATATCTGTGCCATCATGACAATAATAATTATAGTAGAAGAGCTCTTGATTTAAAAAGGGTATGAGGGGGACATAGAAGGTACTAGATGAATAAAAATAATCTCAGTACAGTACTCATATGTTTTCTCTGAAAATTAATCTAAATAAATAAGCATGATAATGTAATAAATACTACATAGAATTTATAAAAGATCAAAACGAATTAAATATGAGGCATATCTTTGGGTCTTCATGTGATTAACCTTAACTTAATTAATGTTTTTTTATTATAAAAAGTAAAAACAAATATACATTTTTAAAGTGGATTTAAAATGGATTTGGTTAATATGTAATTTGATATGGAGTAACTGGCTTAGAAGTTTATATCAGCAAAGGATGAAATATTAACACACGAACCTGATGACTAAGAAGAACATTGAGTTGTGTTGTTCTCTAAAGTTCAGGCTTAAGACAGCCTGAAGCTTGAGGAAGCAATTTGACATCTGTGTTTTACATAGCCCATGATCTAAACTTTATTATTTTTTTGAAAATTTTAAGTATTCATTGGAAATACTAAACCTAAAGTAGACCTCCAATGTACTTTAAAGAAAGTTATTAGGCATCATGTTGAAAATCACTGGGAAAATGCACATTAGCAATTATCTCTATATAAATTACAGATGTTCATCTGCAAGACAATTAGTATTGTTTATAATGATCTTGCACTGAGTCAGTTTCATGAAATGGAAAAAATATTTTCAGTTAAACACAAGTAGAGTGAGAATTTTTGTTGTTGTTGCAAAGCAATAGTCTTCTTGAATGGGAATCTAAATAAATGAAATAATTAATGGTGAATATCCAGCCTTTAGACCAATGCCATTTTATTTACCAAAATATATTACAGAATGGGTTGAATTAGAAATCCATTGTGCTTTCATTTGTAGCATTTCAAATGCAGTTTCCCAGAAACAGAAGTGATGAAAATAAATGTATTCTGTAGACTATTTTAACTTCACCCCTCACTTTCTGTTCATTAGAAATGGTTCACCATCTTTAGGGATGAATGAATCATTTTGGTGATCAGACCTGTAACCTTCCTGAAGACTTAGACCTCGTGTTTTTTCTCAAGAAAGCCAGAATTCAAGTTAATTATAGGCACAAGTTTCTTTTTTTTAAATTCTTAATATTACTTGTAGCACAGACTAAAACTATTAAATAGACATCCCTTCTGTCTTCCTATCTTATAGTGAATGGTCCCAAGTCTTTGATCTCAATATTTCTTCTCCTCTAGAGAACTAAAACATTTGCTGTTCGTGTAAGTTTTCTTACAGAAATATCACTTCCTTTAGTAGCTTAGCATTGAATATATTAGTGTGCTTCTTAGAATACTTTATGATGAGTTTGAGATGTACATGTGAATATTTACTATTTTCTATGATTTTTTTCCTAGTAGGCAGGAGAAATATATGATAACTCAATGTTATCTCCTTATTTATTGGTGTCAATCACATGATCCCTAATTTTATTTCTATGATTATAATAATAAACATTATCTTGTGCAGAAGTATTCAACTAAAATAATCATAGTTTTAAGTAGTGTACAGGATTTCTTTTAGCTTATGACACTTTGATTATGTTTTTGTTCTTAATTTGGAAATGTTTTAGAGATTCAAACATTCTTTATAATCCACTTCTCTGAAATATGTGCTTTGCAAGACAATGTCTAAGCTTGAATATTAGACTACCAATGTATTGTCTATGAGACGATTTCCTTAGGGTCATCAGATTGCTGTGCCCACCCATAGCTTTATACATAGTAGATTTTTATCTCAATGGTCTATGTGACCACTTTCACTTTGAAAAGTAAATGCTCAATATAAATTATGTGAAAGATATTAAAAAGGTCCCTTGTATGTATTTCTTGCAATGGATTAAGTACTATTTCAACTCACAAGAGACAGTGTGTGCAGAATATAACCACAAGCATTTTAGGAATAGGAATCAAGACTTGGACTGTTAGCTGGGCGTGGTGGCTCATGCCTTTAATCCCAGCACTTGGGAGGCAGAGGCAGCGAATTTCTGAGTTCAAGGCCAGCCTGGTCTACTGAGTGATTTCCAGGACAGCCAGAACTGCGCTGAGAAACCCTGTCTCGAAAAACCAAAAACAAACAAACAAACAAACAAACAAACAACAAAAAACAAAACAAAAAACCCACAAAAAACAAAACCAAAAAGACTTGGACTGTTAAGTAAGTCTGTGCTCTCTTAATTTTTTTTTTTTTTTTTGTCAATGAATTATGAACCATGTGATATTTCTTTAGACAGCATTTAGAAACTTCAGCTCTTTCCATTCCCACTTTGGCTTTTGTTGTTTTGTGTGTTTGTTTGTTTTGTTGTTGTTTTGAGACTGGCCCTCTTTATGCAACCAAAGTAGTAATGCAATCATAGAACTTAGCAGGTAACTAAGCAGCTCTGAGCTTTCAGGTGTGCCATCGTTCCAGGCTTCTATGACTTCTAGAGATGGCTTCCATAATTCTGTTGGAGATTAAAAGGGATAAGCTAAAACCAACTAGACAAACACTGCACATTGATCGTTAGCAGTCACCTTCAGATTTACAATGCACATTCTGCTTACTTTGAATTTTCACAATTTCCTTCCTTCTTTTGCGATAAATTTTAATCAGATACTTTGAAGGGAGTTAACTCTCCTCTGCAACCCTCTAAAGTGTCATCGTTACCAAGGAAACCACTTCCTTATTATCTGTGCATTCACACTGCCTCACTGTCTGGCTCATTTTTCTCCTTTATCTTGCTCATTCCATGATTCAACTGAAAGCTTGTCATCCAGGAGTTAGAACAAAACAAATCTCTCTCCCTCCTCCAACTATACTGCTCATTTAAACAATGCAGCACATGAGCTTCAATGGGGTTTATTAAACATTCAGTCTTTTGAATTTTATGGGGAAAGAAAAAGATAAACCAGAGATGAGAATCCTGACTTGTTTTCTACTTTGCTACATCGAATGAGCAGGAATGTGTCTGAAGCCATTCTTTTGATCTGCTAGGAACATGTAAGTTCGGCAAATACCTGAAACATGTGGCTTGGATACCTTTAGTGTGGCTGATTTGCATATGTAGTGGAAAAAGGAATTGGAAATGGAATCACAAACATAAAAGAAAATGTGGAAATGGTCGTTTGACTTTGGGTCAAGCATGTTCTAAGTACTTGACAGTTTACATTCGGTAATTAATTATTACATTATTATTAAAACAGAATTGTGTGGACTTAAATTAACTGACCAGCATGTTAATTTTTCTTATTGAAAATAATAGCCTAATCATAATTGGATTTTTGATACAGAAAAATACGATAATAATAGATTCTTGAACTATATGTATATACACACTCATATATATGCATATATATATGAATATATTACATGATTATATACATACATTATACACACACAGAAATAAGCAGGATCTTTTTTACACGGTTCTATTAAAATGAAAAATTTCAAAGTTCTCACAAACTGTTTGGTTTTCTGCAAATGCATGCACAAATACATATACGGAAGTTATAAACTCAGTTAACTGGGACATAGAAAAATGATTGCTGGATAATATGCAAGAATATCCCATTATTATTCATTATCTATAATTAATTATTCTCCCTTATATTATTTTTTATTTTAATTAGGTATTTTCTTCATTTACATTTCCAATGCTACCCCAAAAGTCCCCATACCCTCCCCCCCACTCCCTTACCCACCCATTCCCACTTCTAGGCCCTGACGTTCCCCTGTACTGAGGCATATAAAATTTGCAAGACCAATGAGCCTCTCTTTCCACTGATGGCCAACTAGGCCATCTTCTGATACAGATGCAGCTAGAGACCTGAGCTCTGGGGTGTACTGGTTAGTTCATATTGTTGTTCCACCTATAGGGTTGCATATCCCTTTAGCTCCTTGGGTACTTTCTCTAGCTCCTCCATTGGGGGCCCTGTGTTCCATCTAATAGCTGACTGTAAGCATCCACTTCTGTGTTTGCTAGGCCCCAGCATAGCCTAACAAGAGACAGCTCTATCAGGGTCCTTTCAGCAAAATCTTGCTAGTGTATGCAATGGTGTCAGTGTTTGGAAGCTGATTATGGGATGGATCCCCGGGTATGGCAGTCTCTAGATGGTGCATCCTTTTGTCACAGCTCCAAACTTTGTCTCTGTAACTCCTTCCATGGGTGTTTTGTTCCCAATTCTAAAAAGGGACAAAGTGTCTACACTTTGGTCTTTGTTCTTCTTGAGTTTCATGTGTTTTGCAAATTGTATCTTATATCTTGGGTATTCTAAGTTTCTGGGCTAATATCCACTTATCAGTGAGTATATATCATTTGAGTTCTTTTGTGATTGGGTTACCTCACTCAGGATTATTTCATTGTTTTGAATAATTACCCAGTAGTGGATTGCTAAATTTATGGAAGTCCTAGTTGTAATTTTTGAGAAAACTTCACTTTGAAAAATTCATAGTGATTGTAATTTATAAATTCTACAAACTCATGACCAGATATTTGCCCTACTTTGCATCACAACCTTTGGTCTTCTGTGAAAATCACCCTTCTTTTCCAATGTGCTGGCATCTCAGGCTTTTACTTGAAATTCTCTGATGATGAGTGACAGTAAGCCTGATATCCTGTAACTTTGCCCTATTTATATCGTTTCTTTAGAGAAAATACCCTTTTTATATATTTCCAAATTAACTGCTAAATACTAACAAACTAAGTCCATTTTCATAACAAGAATATTGCCATGATCACAAACCTGCAAGTTTCTCCACTGCTTGCAAATTGATTAACATGATGTATACAAACAGTACCTACAGCGTAAACCCTGAATGGCTCAGTAGAGATACAAAAACAACTCACTAAAATAAAACTCACTTTCTCCTTATGATGAAAAGTGTAAACAAATTTTTGGTATAAAAAGAAAGACAAATCAACATAAAGGAGTTTCAGTAATAATCCCAAACCAATCATACTGAATGGGAAAGGCTGAGATCTTTGTCTCTAAAATGTAATGTTTTTCAGGATGTAAAGAGACTATCAGCAGATGATCTTTCTTCCTTCCTCCCTCCCTCATTCCCTCCCTCCCTCTCTCCCTCTCTTGCTCCCTTCCTTCTTTCCTTTTGGGGCATCTCTGCTTTTCTTACATTGTCTAGTTGAGTGTTTTTTCACTGTGCTCTCCTTCCTCTCAAATCCATCTCTTTATTTTGCTATTCATTTGATTCTCTATCTCATTTACTTTTTTCTACTCTGTGTTATTTCATTGCTTCCTTTAATATGAAATTTGGCTTGTTCTCATGATTCACGTTCATTATAATACAGCAAAATGTTGCTTGAGGTTTCCCCCTTTTCTATGTGCTGGCACTGATGAAACTTCCTTAGCACAGTTTTTAAAGCAGCATATAGGTTTAGTTTCTTTCTTTGTTGTTTAATTATTTTATTTATTTACATTTCAAATGTCCTCTTTTTCAATTCCACCTCCATGAGCATCTCACCCATCCCTCCTCACCTTTGCCTCAACAAGTGTGTTCCCACACCCAACCAATGACTCCCCACTGTACTCCTCTAGCATCCCACTTCTCTGGGGCATCAAGCCCCCACAGGAGCAAGCACATACCCTCCCCCGAGGCCAGACAAGACAGTCCTCTGCTACAAATATAGCAAGGCCTATGGACTAGCACATACATATATTCTTTGGTGGCTTAGTTCCTGGAAGCTCTGAATGGTCCAGTTAGTTGATACTGTTGTTTTTCCTATGGGATTGCAATCTCTTTAAGCTCTTCAGTCCTTCCCCTAACTCTTCTATAGGGGTCCCAGCACTCAGTCCAAAGCTTTGTTGTGAGTGTCTGCATCTGTCTCAGTCTGGTGCTGGTAGAGCCTCTCAGAGGACAGCCATGTCAGGCTCCTGTCTGCAAGCACATCTTGGCATTAGCAAGTGTTGGGGGTTTGGTGTTTGAACATGAGATGCATCCAAAGTTGGGGCAGATTCTAGATTGTGTTTCCTTTAGTCTCTGTTCCCCCTTTTCCCCCTGCATTTCTTTTAGGCAGGAACAATTCTGGGTCAAAATTTTTGAGATGGGTGGATGGCCCCACTCCTCTACTGGGGGACCTGTCTATCTACTAGAGGTGGTCTCTAGGTTCCACTTCCTCACTGTTGGGCAGTTCAGCAAGTGTCATCCTCACTGAATCCTGGGAGCTTTTTACATCCCTGGTGTCTGGGAACTTTCTAATAGTTCCCCCTGTACCACACCACACACTGCTGCATATTCTATCCATTTTCCTGACCCTCTGAGCTTCTCTCCTATCTCCTCCCCTACCTGATCCTGACCCCGCTTTTGCTCTGTTCCTCCCCTGTCCAACCCAGATCCCTCATTCCCTCTGTCTCAAGTGATTAGTTTGTTCCCTGTTCTAAGTTGGAATGTAGTATCCACTCTAGGGCCTTTCTTCATTTTAAGCTTCATATGTTTGTGAATTATATCATGGGTATTATGAACTTTTGGCTAATAGCTACTTATCAGTGAATACATTCCGTAGAGTCCTTTTGGGCCTGAGTTTTCTCACTCAGGATGATATTTCCTACTTCTATCCATTTGCCTACAAAATTCATGAAGTTCTTGTTTTTAATGTCTGAGTAGTATTATGTTGTGTATATTTTCTACATTTTCTGTATCCATTCTTCCATTGAGGGACATCTGGATTCTTCCCAGTTTATAGCTATTATAAATTAGGCTGTGATGAACATAATGGACCATATGCCCTAGTGATATGGTAGAGCATCTTTTGGTTATATGCCCAGTAGTGGTATAGTGGGTCTTCAGGTAGAACTATTTCCAATTTTCTGAGGAACTGCATGACTGATTACCAAAGTGGTTGTACCAGCTTGTAATCTCCTGATCAATGGAGGAGTGTTCCTCTTTCTCCACATCCTCTCCAGCATCTACTGTAGCCTGAGTTTTTTTATTTTAATCATTCTGTTTGGCAGGGTTGTTTTTATTTGTATTTTCCTATTGACTACTGTGCTTCTAGGCTATTCAAGAATTCTCAGTTAAGAATCCTCTGTTTAACTCTGAGTCCATTTTTTAATTGGTTTATTTGGTTTTCTGAAGTCTAACATCTTGAGTTCTTATATATTTTGGATTTATCCCTCTATTGAATATAGGATTAGTAAAGACCTTTTCCCCCAATCTGTAGGTTGCTGTATTGTCCTATTGACAGTGTGCTTTCCTTTGGAGAAGCTTTTCAGTTTCATGAGGTCCCATCAATCAATTGCTGATCTTAGATCCATAGCCTTTGGTGTTCTGTTCAGGAAATTTTGCCCTCTGCCACTTTTAATTCTATTAGATTCAGTGTATCTGGTTTTATGAGGAGGTCCTTGATTCACATGCACTTGAGCTTTGTATAAGTTAATAAATATGGATCAATTTGCATTCTTCTATATGCAAACTTCCAGTTAGATAAGCACCATTTGTTAAAGACGTTGTTTCCCACTGTATGGTTTTGGCTTCTTTGTCAAAGACCAATTGTTCATAGGGGTGTGGGCTTACTTCTAGCTCTTCAATTCTATTCCATTGATCAACTTGTCTCTGTACCAATACCATGTAGGTTTTATCACTATTGCTTTGTAGTGAAGCTTAAAGTCAGGGATAGTGATTCTCCTAGAAATTTTATTATTGTTGAAAATTATTGTTATCTTGGGTTTTTTGTTGTTTCATATGAAGTTGACAATTACTCTTTGTATCTCTGAGAAGAATTGAGTAGTAATTTTGATGCGGATTGCACTGATTCTATAGATTGCTTTTGGTAAGATGGCCATTTTACTATGTTAATTCTGTAGATCCATGAGCATCCAATATCCATCTTCTGTGGTCTTCTTTGTTTTCTTTCTTCAGAGATTTGAAGTTCTTGTCACACAGATTTTTCACTTGCTTGGTTAGTTACCCCTAGATATTTTATATTATTTGTGACTATTGTGAAGGGTGTTGGTTCTTCTATAATTTTGTTGAAGATATTTGCTGGCCCTTTAAGTTGAAAATCTTCATTCTCATCTATACCTATTATCCTTAGGTTTGGTCTTCTCCTTGTGTCCTGGATTTCCTGGATGTTTTGAGTTAGGGTCTTTTTGCATTTTACATTTTCTTTGATAGTTGTGTCCAACACAACATGGATATTCTGCAACTGAGATTCTCTCTTCCATCTTTTGTATTCTGTTGCTGATGCTCACATCTATGGTTCCTGATTTCTTTCCTAGGATTTCTATCTCCAGGGTTCTTTCCCTTTGGGTTTTCTTCATTGTTTCTACTTCCATTTTCAGATCTTGGATGGTTTTGTTCAATTCCATCCCATGTTTGGTTGTGTTTTCCTGTAATTCTTTAAGGGATTTTTGTGTTTCTTCTTTAAGGACTTCTACCTGTTTAGTAGTGTTTGCCTGTATTTCTTTAAGGACTTCTACCTGTTTAGCAGTGTTCTCCTGTAATTCCTTGAGGGATTTTTGTGTTTCCTCTTTTAAGGGCTTCTACCTGTTTAGCAGTGTTCTCCTGTATTTATTTAAGTGAGTTATTGATGTCCTTCTTATAATCTTCTACCACCATCATGATATATGATTTTAAATCAGAGTCTTGCTTTTCGGGTGTGTTGAGGTATCCAGGACTTGCTGTGGTGGGCGTACTGGGTTCTGACCATGCCCAGTGTTCTTGGTTTCTGTTAGTAAGATTCTTACATTTGCCTTTCACCATCTGGAAATCTCTGGGGTTAATGTTCAAGCTGTCTCTGGCTGGAGCTTGATCCTCCTGTGATTCTGTTAGCCTCTGTCAGCACTCCTGGGAGACCAACTCTCTCCTGAGTCAGAGCACTCTCTGCAGGCAAGCTCTCCTCTTGCAGGGCAGGTGTTCAGAAGTCTGGAGCTCTGATCAACCTCCTGATTTCTGGGGTCAGAGCCCTTCCTGTAGGTCGACTCTCCTCTGGCAAGGAAGGTGCCCAGGGGTCTGGGTCTCAGCTCTGCCTTCTGGCTGAGGATGAAGGGCCGATGGGACCCTGTCCATGAAGCTCTGTTGCTTCTCTTGCCCACGTGCTCTCTGGTGATCAGGAGGTCCTGGATGTGCTAGGGGTTCTGTGGTGTGGAGAATCCTTTGGAGCCCTAGAAGCCCTTTGCCAGGTTTACCCAGAAGATGGAGGGGCTGGCCATGCCCAGTGTTCTTGGTTTCTGTTAGTAAGATTCTTACATTTGCCTTTCGCCATCTGGAAATCTCTGGGGTTAATCTCTTATGGTCAATTTTGTAGAAGGTACCATGAGGTGCTGAGAAGAAGGTATATTGTTTTGTTCTAGGGTAAAATTTCTGTAGATATTTGTTAAATCCATTTGTTTCATAACTTTTAGTTTCACTCTGTTTCTGTTTAGTTTCTGTTTCCATGATCTGTCCATTGATAAGATTGGGGTATTGAAGTCTCCCACTATAATTGTGTGAGGTTCAATATATATTTTGAACTTTACTAAAGTTTCTTTTGCAAATGTGGATTCTCTTGACTTTGGAGCATAGATTTCAAAATTGAGACTTCATCTCAGTAGATTTTTTCATTGATGAGTATTAAGTATCCTTCCACATGTCTTTTGATAACTTTTGGTTGAAAGTTTATATTAATGGATATTAGAATGGCTACTACAGCTTTTTTCTTGGGATCATTTTCTTGGAAAAAGTTTTTTTTTTGTTTTTTTTTCCAGCCTTTTACTCTGAGATAGTGTCTGTCTTTGAATGCAGTAAAATTTGTGCTCACATATTCAGTCTGTTAGCCTATATCTTATAATTGGGAAATTGACTCCATTGATGTTGAGGGATATTAAAGACAAAGTGATTATTGGTTCCCATTAGTTTTACTGTTAGAGGTGGAATTATGTTTGTGTGATTATCTTCTTTTGGGCTTCTTGTTATATGGTTAATTTCTTGTTTTTTTTCTTGGGAGCAGTTACCCTCCTTTTGTTCAAGTTTTTCTCCTAGTATCTTGCGCAAGGCTTTATTAGTAGAAAGATATTGTTAAAATTTGGTTTATCTTGGATATCATAGATTATCTTCTTTTTTTCCATCATTGGTGATTGAGAGTTTTGTTGGTATAGTAGCCTTGGCAGGCATTTGTGTTATATTAGGCTCTGAAGAACATCTTCCCAGAATCTTCTGGCTTTTAAAATCTCTGTTGAGAAATCTTGTACAATTCTGTATGGTCTCCCTTTCCCTTCACAGCTTTTAAAATTCTTTCTTCTATACATTTAGTGTTTTGATTATTATCTGTCAGGAGGATTCTCTTTTCTGGTCCAATCTATTTGGTGTTCTGTAGGCTTCTTCGATGTTTATTGTCATCTCTGTCTTTAGTTAGAAAAGTTTTCTTCTATGATTATGTTGAAGATGTTTTCTGGTCCTTTGAACTGAGAATCATCCCTCTCTTCTATTTTTATTATTCTTAGGCCTGGTATTTTTATTGGATTCTGAATTTCCTGAATGTTTTGGGTTAGGAGACTTTTGTACTTTGTATTTTCTTTGAGCATTGTTTTAATATCTTCTATGGTATCTTCTATGCCTGAGATTTCTATCTCTTGTATTCTGTTGGTGATGCTTGCATCTGTAACTTCTGATCTCTTTATTAGGTTTTCCATCTCCAAGGTTGCCTTTGTTTGTGATTTCTTCATTTGTGATTTCTTTATTGTTTCTATTTTCATTTTAGGCCTTGGATGGTTCAATTCCTTCACCCATGTGATTGTGTTTTCTTATATTTCTTTAAAGAATTTACTTGTTTTCTCTTTAAGGGTTTCTACCTCTTTGCCTGTTTTTCTCTTGTATTTCTTTAAGGGAGTTGCTTAAGTCTTCTTTCAAGGCCTTTATCATCTTCATGAGATGGAATTTTAGGTCAAAATCTTGCTTTCAGGTGTGTTACATTATCCAGTGCTTATTGTAGTGGGAGAACTGGGTTCAGATCATGCCAAGATACATTGGCTTCTGTTGCTTATATTCTTGTGCTTACCTCTCTACAGTTGGTCAACTCTGGTTGTTTCTGACTACATCCTGTCCCTTCTTGTAGGCAGGTAGAATTCTGTGATTTGGGTTTGAGCATGCCTTCTGGAAGGCTTACAGTGCTGTCTCTGGTTAGGCGGGCCTTTTGTGTCCCTGGTTACCACAGACCTCCTGGGAGATAGTCAGGCTAAGGGGTGTGGGAGACAGGCAGTAGTGCCCTATCTACCTTGGGCAGAATTGCAGAATTTGGTTTCCTTTATCCATGATTTCAATTGTTTGAAGGTATTATTTGTTTATTTATTTATTTATTCACCTTAAATCCTGACTTCAGTGCCCCCTCTTCTCAGTTCCACTCCCACAGACTCTACCTTTCCCTTCTACCTCCCCTCCTCCTCCTCTGCCATATCAACTCACTGCAGTACTAAGCACATCTTTTCCCACTGAGACCAGACAAGCCAGCACAGTTAGGGTAATGAGATCCACAGGTAGGCAACAGAATAAGGGACAGACCCTCTCCAGCTTATGGGAATCTCTTGAAAACCAAGCCAGACATCTGTTACATATGTGTGCGGGCCTATCTCCAGTGCATGATTGCTCTTTTTTGGTGGTTCAGCCTCCTGGAACTCCCAAGGGTCCAGGATAATTGACTCTATTGGTTTTCTTGTGGAGTTCATTTCCCCTGCAGGTTCCTCAATCCTTCCCACAACACTTTGAAAAGATTCTTCGTGCTCTATCTAATGTTTGGATGTAGGTGTCTGCATCTGTTTCCATTTACTACTAGGTAGAGGCTTTCAGAGGACAGTAATTCTAGGTCCCTGTCTGTAAGCATAACAGAGTATCATTACTAGTGTCAGGGATTGTTTCTTGCCCATGCGAAGAAACAATCTTGGTCTCAATTTCAGCCAGTCATTGGTTGGCTATTCTTTTAGTCTCTGACTCATCTTTGTCACTGCACATCTTGGAGGCAGATCACATTTTTGGTCCACAAGTCAGCATTTTGATTGACTGGTTATAGTTTTCTGTAATTATCTCTATCTGTTGTAGAAAGAAGATTCCTTTAAGGTTAGGACTATTGATCTGTGAGTAAAAAAAACTATTTAGATGTATTTAGGGATTATGCTGGCTTAGAAAAATGGTGGTTGTAGATTCTCCTCCAAGATCCATAATTTCATTTAGTTCTGGGTTAATGATTAGGTTTGCAGTACCTGAGATGATTGCTTTCTTGTTGAGAAGGCAATATGGTTACCATTATTACACTCATAGAGTTTGTACACCATGGTGGTGATATACCTGCTCACAGGTGACATGACTGTATAAGACTCTTGGTTGCTTCCCTCCTTTGGAAGCTTGAATAACACCATCTGGTACCATGAAAGCTATTGCTCAGAGAGTAGGCTTTTGCAGACTTAGTTACAGCTTGGGGGACTCTGAGCCCTGCATCTGAAGTAGATGACTTGCCAGTGTTGGAGGATATAAAAGCAATGGAGGGGAAATAGCAGGATACAAGTGATCTGATTTAGGAAATGTGATAAACAAGGAGGAGAGGCTCTAAATGGATGAGGGGGGGTAATTATTAGTAAGGATGTCTAAAAAAGTCAAAAGAAATCATACTCTAAACTCTACTACAGAGAGAGAGAGAGAGAGAGAGAGAGAGAGAGAGAGAGAGAGAGAGAGAGAGAGAGAGATATTCATTTATTTAAATATTTAAATAAATGCTTCCTATTTGGGCTAACAATGATCCCTTCAGGATCCAATGAGAATCTCACGAAGATCAGACATGACAAGAGATTTTTGGAGTTATTGGTTAGTGTTTCCCAAGGGACTCACAAACCATGACAGATTATTTCTAGTTCCCTTGTTTGTTCTCCCAGAGGTATAAAATAAATCTTTATTCATAAAGACACCTATAACTTGCACTATTGAAATATTATTTTAGTTCCCTTCTTTCTTGCTTGCACTCTGAGCTTTGGGGTGAAGCTACTTGTTCAATAACATGATTTGATTAATCTTGGTTTCTTTATTGAAAATTTGTGATTTGTTAGAATAAAACCTTCAGAAATGTGTTTAGAGAGTTTGGTAGTGACCCATAAATGTAATCCAAGATTCACGAAAACGAGGAAGATGCTTATTCATTAAAGGCCAGCCTGAATTAGAGAGTGAAACTGGTTATTATAAGAACCTATGTTGAAATAATATCACTATAATAAGAACTAACACCTGCCACCAATTAATTCTCAAGAATGATAGTAACAAAATGTCTTGGAACAAAGAGAAAGGTTGGAATAAATGGATCTGGCAAAAGTAAGTATCCATGCTGTAAAATGAGGTAGACCCATGTCTCACAAGCCACAAATCAAGTCAAGATGAAAAAAGCTCTCCAAGGTCTCAGCCAAACTTTCAGTTTCTGATGTTTCATCTTCCTTCTTGTAATGGTCTATCAGACAGCATATACTAAAAATATCATGTTTCTTTTACTTTGAAGAGTTAGTTTGTCTATTCACCATCTGAATGATGCTTCTTCTGTACTTAGAGAATATTTTACATTTGTGTAGCTACACCTGCATGTAATCAATTGTTATCATTTTTCCAATATTTCTTCTTACTCATAAATGTAGTATCCTTTCATCTTGAAGTTCATAATTCAAGATATTTTATGGGAGAGGTCTGATCAAGATACATTGTCTTAGCTTCAGTTTATCTGGCAATGTCTTATCATTTCGTTTTTTTCTCTTTTTTTTTTTTTTTGGCCCAGAATAACTTTTGACAACTCTTTCTTCATAATGACAAAAATGTCAGGACCCCATTTTCTGTCTTGTATAGCTTCTTCTGAGAAGTCTCTTCTAAATTGGTTTCTTTCTTTTTGAAAACCTTGAGTTCCTCTCCTTACTTCTCAGATTTGTGAACTTGAATATAGATTATATTGTAGACAGATGCATCTTCCTCTGCATTTTAGAACTTCGAAGTACCCCCCCCCCCCAAACACTTTTTAATGTCAAGGCCATTGTGAATCCAAACAATTCTGGTAGTTGCTCTTTCTGTACTGTCCCAATGGTTCCATTGAACTCTTTTTGACCCTTGTAATCTTTTTGGTATTGATGACTTCCCTTGTCTCCACCTGGCACCAGGCTGTTTCAAAGACTCTACCTCTAACTATATCCATGAGTTTCTCAGATTCAACAGTTGTTTAAAATTAAGTGTCCCCAGATTAAACACTTAGTTTAATTGCAAAGCCCATAATTAAACTTGAATGGCCTCCCACACTCCTGCTATTCTGCTTGTTGAAACATCTCTTGGTCAACATGGTTCATACTAGGTAGAACCGTGCTTGATTCTCAGTCACAAGGATATCTAAGCTCAAGTTGAGCCCAGCTATGCACTGCCATTGGTAGAGACTTACACAGTGGTCCATCATTTTGTATCTCAGATGTCTGTTTGATTTGGACCAAAGAGAGTGTCTGTGAGTACTTGCCTGGGTATATGCATGTTCCTTACTTTTGGAGATGTGATACTTGGGACAATCTGTCAGCTACCAGAGTTCACATTAAGTTGAGCCACCACTATCCTCCCAGCTGTCAGGACATTCTCAGTCTTGTGCAACCACAGGTAAATTAGAATTAATTTTACTTGTATGTAGGTGTCTTAATGATCTGGGGCTAATTCAAAGGATATACCTGTGTCCTTTGGTGTCAGCCTAAGAGCTTTGATATCTTCCTAGTTCCAGTTCTCCCTCTAGTGGGCCAGGTACTGAGCTCCAAGGTAAAGTCTCATGCCGGTTTTGGTATGTAGTTCCTAGTGAATAAAGGCTAATTTACTGCTTTGTGCTTGGTGCTGGGTTAGTTACATATGTCTATCAGACAACATATACTGTAATAATTATGTTTCACTTCATTTGAATAGTTTTGATTTTCCTATTAACAGTAGACACCTTGGACACTCCACTAACAGAATGCCAGTGACTGTGTCAATAGTATTGACTTGAAGAGATCAGACATGGATATCAACTTCTTACTTTCATTGGCCTGGTACTGAGGTTTGTGTCTAATGTGCTACTTGATTTTTTTTTTCTCTTGTGGTAAATAGAATGTATTTGAGCTATCTTTCTTGGAGTTTTGGCAGGAGGGACACGGATGGCTCCTTCCTACCTTCTTAATTGCTTTGCTTTTTGCTATATATATATAAAAAAATGACACCATGGTCTTTCACTTTAATTTTTTAAATTTACAGCTAATTTTTGACTATCTGTCTGTCTATCTATCTATCTATCTATCTATCTATCTATCTATCTATCTATAAGCTAAAAGAAAATTAAGAAAAAATATCAATAGTGTTTTTCCAATACCCAAAATTGTCATCCTAAATGACACATTTTTAAATAAGCATATGGAAGAGATGTTTTTGTAAATCCAGTGGGAGGGGGGCGGGGAGGAAGAAGCCTTGCCAATTGTGATACAGCTTGTCACTAATCTCTAATTTTCATGTGGTCTTAAAGAAGATCTCTTCATGTCCGGTCTGCAGCATGAAGAGATATTCTTTAAGACCACTTGAGAATTTATCAGACACCTTAAGTTTAATAGGCATTATTTAAAGTCTAATATATACTGAGTAATAACAGAAAATTATTCTATTCTATTAAACTATATTAATAGAAAGATGTTGGCAAAAATTCAGTAAATGCAATAATGCTAGATATTATAAGGAAATTAAAAGTAAGTTATCAAAAAAAATGTGGGTTGGTGGCTTGTTAACACATGGAATTCAAAGGAGAGTTCTCTAGAGAATTAATACAAGCATTTCCCCTTAGACAGAACCAGGATCCCTTAAGCATAATTTAGTACATATAGATTAATAAGCATTTGAAGTTTCCATGAGCAAAGATTAATATGCTAAAGATACATTATAAATATTATTTTTACTGGCCATTGAACCATTTTATTTATAAGCTCTTTAATAATTGTTGCTGCTGTTGTGCTTTAAGAAAACATAAGTACACAGATTTTGTGTAACTATCAAGGTAGAACTGTCCCTATTATACACTTAGCGTGAATCACTGCAATGTTTCATATATCTTACATCTTTAACATAAGTTTCTACTTCCCTTTGATTGAACTGCGTTAATTTGGTGCCTTTGCAGAAGTGGGATAAGCAAGCATATTCTTTCTGCTTTAAGCAATCTTCATTGATTTTAGTCCTTTTAATATTCACTGCTCAGTACACCAGCAACCTTTCATTGGTTCTGTGGGGTTTCCCTCCTCATTAATCAGTCTCCTGGCACTGTGACAAAATGCCAGAGATAACTCACTTAAAGACAGAAAGGCTAATGCAGGTTTGTAATTTCACAAGTTTCAGCCCCACATTACTTTGTGCTTTATGGGAAGGTACATTGTGATAGTGCCTCCTAGATGAATCTATTCCTAGCTTAGTAACTGAGGATGAAAAAGAAAGTTTTGTATTTGTGTGTATAGAAATGGTCTTTGGGGCCTTGGGAGTGGAAGTGGGTGTGTATTGTGTCCATATAATAACAAGAAGCAAGTCCAAGTCAACATCAAGTACTAGGTTTAAGAGTGGGTTTCTGGGGGTAGCCACTAGAAAGTCCCAGATGCCAGGAAAGCAAGAAGTTCCCAGGACAAAACAGGGATGAGATTAGCTGAAATACCTAACAAAGGGGAGATAAAACCTGTAGTGATCTTACCCAGAAGTTAGGTACTGCCATCTGATTGAAGGATGGGACCACCCACACATCTTAAAAATATTAACCCAGGATTGCTCCTGTCTAAAGGAAATGCAGGGACAAAGAATGGAGCAGAGACTGAAGGAAATACCATCCAGAGACTGCCCCACCTAGGGATCCGTCCCATCTGTAGACACCAAACCCAGACATTATTGCTGATACCAGGAAGTGCTTGCTGACAGGAGACTGGTACAGTTGTCCCCTGAAAGGCTCTGCCAGCGCCTGATCAATACAGATGCTGATGCTTGAAGCCAACTCTTGGACTGAGCATGGGGACCCCAATGGAATAGTTAGGGGAAGAACAACAATATCAATCAACCAGACCCCCCAGAGCTCCCTGGGACTGAAACAACAACCAAATAATACATATGGTGGAAACCATGACTCCAGCTGTATATGTAGCAAAGGAATGCCTTATTTGGCATTGATGGGAAGGGAGGCCCTTGGACTTATGAAGGCTTGATGCCTCACCATAGGGGAATGCTAGGGTGGTGAGGTGAAAGTAGGTGGATAGGTGGGGGCACATCCTCATAGAAACAGAGAGTGGGGGATGGGATAGGTTGCGAAGGGGAAACTGGGAAAAGGGATAACATTCTAAGTGTAATAAATAACCAAAAATAAAAAAATAAAATAAAAAAGAGTGGGTTTCATCAAGTAAAAGGATAGGATATGATTTTTTATTTTTATATTTTACTTTTAGGGTATTTTCTATATTTCAAAATCAAAGAATGTATTTATTATATAATGATGGAAAGGGGGAAACTTAGCTAATAATGATATTACATAGGGGAAAGAGAAACCTTAAGATTTTTAAAAAATGAAGTAACAGCAACCAAACTTAAACAGAACAAACACCAATGTTTTCCACTGTTAGCCAGTAGGTTAGGAACTTTATTTCAAGGTGGGTAGTCAGCTTGGCTTTGCTCCCTGGCCTCAAGATGAACTTGAGCTCTTACACACAGGAAATGAGCTAGTGTTCCACTCAGAAGTGGATTTTGCTCCCTGTTCTGTTTTTCCTACGTGAGCCACTCTTAGTGGATCCATCTGACCCTTCACAACCTTGCCAGAATCTCTACCCGTTGATTCTTTTTGCACAATGAGCTGAGCAAATGCTAACCATTAAATCTAGATGTCAGTTATTCAATACTTGAAACCATTGAACATTCATGATTCCTAGGTACAGTTTGCTAGTGAATTTCTTTTCTATATCAACACAAGTCCAGTGTCTGAATTCTGAAGATCTTGAAAGAGGCAAATGCTTGTCAACACATACGAATACCCAGAGGCTCATGCTTAGACACATTTTGAACCCTGAAAGAAAAAGATGGATAAGAGAGGAGGGAGGAAATGAGAGTGATCAGGAGTAAGAAGATATTCCCAGAAGAAAACTAAAATGAAACATGAGACTGTCTGGTAGCAAGCTGTCCTTCTAAGTCAGAATTGGAGTACAGAATCTGAGAGCACTTTTCATAGTGCAATAGAGGAAAGCATCCAAGCTTTCTGAGTCCCGGATCCTCTATTTAAAAATAAAATTAAATAAAAATGCAAGCTGGGCATTGATGGTGCACACCTTCATCACCTCTACACTAGGGAGGCAGAGGAAGGTGACTCTCAGTTAGTTTAAGGCCAAGCTGGTCTACAGAGTGAGTTGCAAGACTCTACAACAACAATAACAACAACAACAACAAATAATAATAATAATAAAAATAATAATATCCAAAAAGAAAAAAGCATGTGATAAGCCTTCTTTCCATCAATGGTGTCATTTATAATTAAATACCGGGTACTAATATATGTCCTATTTTTAAAATGAAATGAATCTATTCAGATCTTTATGTTTATGACTTTTACCCCAATTGAACACTTCCTATAGAGATTTTCAAACAAATATGTAGAAACAAAAGAAGCCAAAAAATGTTAAACAGAGAATAGTAGAAGCCATGCATTTGTAAACTCTCAATTTTTACTTTGCCAAGTTGAAACTTCATTATGTGTAATTACAGTCCTTCTGTTACTTACCCTAACTCTATGAATAATTAAGGTTTTGTCAGAGGAGCTATAAAAATTCACTTTGTGAGTATAAAAGACACTTTGCCCTACAACACACACTGTCATTTCAGAGTGAGTGGAAAGCCTAGGAAAGATTCTTGCATACACTGGCAGTATTGTAGTAAACACTGCAGAACCTAACCATGGCTAGCCTTTCACTGTTGTCCAAAGGAAGAAAGCCATTCTTGGAGTCTCAGTTATTTGAGAGCTACACTAGAGCAGGAGTGAGCAGATTCATCTCTGAACTGCAGAAACCATTTTCAACCATTTTTAATATTCCTTTGTTGTAATTATAATACATGACATGAGATGCATGCTCTCAACCAGATTTTAATTGTAGAACAAGACATGGGAATTGAGTCTTAATTCAGTGTTGCACTGAAGATCTCCACAGTATGTTCCTTCATTGACACAAGTTTTATACCAATTGCTTAGGAGCTTTAAAGACCTCAGCTGCTGGGAGGCTGCACATTATCAGCCCATAGAATGTCCTCTATCTCTCTTTCCCTTTTTAATAGTCTGCTTTTGTTTTGCTTGCTTTCTGCTTTTATTGTTCGTTGTTGTTTTCTTGTGTATTTGCTGTGAAACAGGTTTTGATTTTGATTTGAAACCCAGGCTACTCTTTAACCCCAAGTTGCCTCCTGAGGTAGTGGGTTAGAGTTATTAGGCCCCAGTGTCTGTCCTTCTGAGAGCAGATTATTTTACTTGGGAAAATGCTTTCAGAATCTAAGTATGCAGAAAAAATAAAGGATGCCTAGATATTATTCCATTATATATACATAACACAGCTACTTCTCAGTAGGCATTTGATTCATTTCTTCTTTATCTTGGCTGTTGTGAAGAGAACCAATGACTGTAGAAATGTTAATATTGGGGGAAGATCCTCATTTTTATTAATTTGGATTTCTGTATCTCTGTTTTCTCTGAGGAATCTCCATATTTCTTTCTACAGGACTACTCTATTATTTTGCATTTACACCACCAGTGTACAATTCTGGGACTTCTCCAACTTTTGACCAACACTTATTTTGTTATTTTATTAGCTAATTAGCTATACATTCTGACCACAGTTTAACCCTCCCTCCTCTCCTTCCAATCCTCTCCCACACCACTCCTCTCCGTCTATCCGTTCCCCTTCAATTTATCTTCAGAAAAGGGGAAGTCTCCCATGGAATTTAACCAGGCCTGAAATATCAAGTTGCACAAATATTAGGCACGTTTTCTCCTATTGAGGCTAAACTCAGCAACCCAGTGGGAGGAAACAGTCCCAAAAGAATGCAACAGACTCAGAGACAACTGACTTCAACTGTTAGGAGTCCCATAGGAAGACCAAGATACACAACTGTAACATATGTGCAGAAGGCCTAGGGCAGTCCCGTGAAGATGCCCTGGTTGGTTTTTCAGTCTTTGTGAACTCCTATGGGTCCAGGTTAGTTGATTCTGTAGGTTTTCTTGTGTGTCCTTGACCCCTCTGTCTCCTATATTCCTTCCTCCTCCTCTTCCACAGAATTCCTCATGCTCCACCTAATGTTTGGCTATGGGTCTCTGAATATCTTCATCAGTTGCAGGGTGAAACCTCTCTGATGACAGTTATGTTAGGCTACTGTCTACAAATATAGCAGAAAATCATTAGCATTGTCAGGTCGGGCTCCCTGCCATGGCATGAGTCTCAAGCTGGACCAGTCATTGGTTGGTTATTCCCTAAATTCTGCCCCATCTTTACCCCAGCACATCTTATAGGCAGAACAAATTGTAGGTCGAAAGTTTTGTGACTGGATTGGTGTGTCAATCCCTCCACTGGAAATATTTCCTGGTTACAGGAGATGGTTGGTTCAGGCTCCTTATTCCTCATTACTAGGAGTCTTAGCTATGGTCACCCTCATAGATTCCTCAGTGTTTCCATTGCCTTAGGTTTCTAGCTCATCCTAGAAATGCGCTGCCTCTTCTAATTGTCTCCTCCATTACTCTCTCATTCTGTTTTGCCTCAAATGGGTCTCCCTTGTTCCCATGCCCACCATTATCCAACCCCCCCATACTATCTAACAACAATGTCAACTCCATTTGTCCTTAGTGAGATTCACATGCATCCCACCCCCTCTAGTCCTCCTTATTACTTAGCTTCTTTGAATCTGTGGACGGTAGTATGTTTATTTTTTATTTTATGGCTAATATCCACTTATAAGTGACTACATACCATACTTGTCTTTCTGGGTCTCAATTCCTTGAGTTAGGATGCTCTTTTCTAATCCATCCATTTGCCTACAAATTACAGTAATCCTGAAGAAGTAGGTTCCAACAGATGTGTTGGCAGGTAAGTTCAAGCAGGAAAAGAAGAACCAACACTTCCTTTTTTCCACTGACCTTATGTAGGTCTCCAGCAGAAGGAATGGCACAGATTAAAGGCATGTTCCACCATGCCTAGACCTAAGCTTTTCTTTACTTTGAACTTTCTCTGTCCCAGGCTGGTCTCAAAGTCAGAGATCTGCTTGCCTCTGTCTCCTGGGATTAAAGGTGTGTACCACCTTGCCTGGGCCTAAGGTTTTGCTGTCTGCTATGCCTCAAGATCAGAATCAAAAGCATGTGTCCCATGGCAAGATCTGGATCAAAGTTCTGTGTCTTCTAGCCTCAAGATCTGGATCCCAGGTATGTCTTCTATTTCTGGATTATAGTTTATTTCAGATATAGTCAATTTGACAACTTGGAATAGCCATCACAGAAACCCAGTGTGATGAGTTGTATATTCTTGGCCTAGGGAACAGCACTATTAAGAGGTGTGGTCTTTGGAGAAGGTGAGTCACTTTGGGTGTGCTCTTTAAGATCCTCATCCTAGATGCTTGGAAGCCAGTCTTCTCCTATCTGCAAGAGATGGAACTCTCTGTTCCTCTAGCCACACGTCTGCCTGGACACTGCCATGCTCCCACCTTGATGATAATGAACTGAGTCTCTGTTTTTTTCAGGGTGGGATAATAGGTAGATTGTGAGGGTATGATAGGGGTAGGATGCAATCATGGCAACTAAGGTACTGTTTTCTTTCACTTTAACAGGCTATGCTAGGTTGCTCCGAGCTTTAAGATTGATAAGAGAGATAGTAGCTCTATGGGAAGCTTGAGAGATATTTCATCTGTTCATACCATTTCTGACCCAGACTCATATGTTGGGGTAAACTGACTAGAGTTCAGAGACTGGTAAGCCACTAGTCAGTATTCAGAAGAGCCCCTTCTGATTAGGTGGGTTATGAGACATGTGAATCAATCATTCCTTTCCCTTGGTGAGGCTTGGAATTGGGGTACTCTTCTAATCATATGTCTATTCAGGCACATTCTCCAATGGGAATTTTCTAAATATCCCTGTAGCTTTATATTTTCAGATAAGAAACCTTTTTTTGTTTTTTATTAATTTCTGATTTCTCACAAAGGGAATTTGCTCATAAATGATTGCTGAATCGATGTGGACTGGAGGAGGGTTCAAGTTTTTGTGCACTGAAATTTTGCTGACAGCATTTTTTTTTTCTTGTTGAAGCAACTTTCAGTGCAAGTGGATTGGAATGGGAATATATCTTCTCACCTTTAAGTTTGAACCTAAGCACAAGGTGCTCAGTTTTCAAAGTGCTAACGCTGTTCAGCAATAAAAGGATGGAAATGAAATAAATGGCTTTGTACATGTACACAGCTTATGCCTTTTGATTTGCAGTAAGAGGGAAGAGGAGACTCGAAAGATGAGAAGTGCAATATACCAACTTGAACAGTTTTATTTTTATACTCAGAAATTCAGTTCTCAGTGGTGCTGAACCGAAGAGTATCTCTCTTGTGCAAAGATCATATATGAAGGGAGTGAGCCTGGAGGACTCTTTTCAATAGAGAATTTGAGAAAAGAAAGTTGAAGTCTGAAGTTGTAACTTGGAAGTTAAAACATTTTTAGATTTTAGATATAAGGCTTGACATCTAGATATAGATTTCATGATTTCTTACTGCTGATTTAGGTAAGCAGGTTCCTAAACCTCAGTTTCATGAAACACTTAATATGATCTCTGACATCTATAGAATAGACTCCAAATCCAGCATGAATTGCTATACTTATGGCATCTTGAAGTGTCAGGTGCTGCATTGTCTGTGTGCACTGAGCAGCAATAATAACAGTCATAGTACAGTAGGTTTCTTCTTATACCTGTCGACTTCTTTCTTTCTTGGGAAGGAAAAAACCCAATACATTCTTTAGTTTTGGCTCCCCTTTAATTGGTTGTTTCTACAGATGCATTTTCTTTTTGTTATTATTGTTTCTTTTTCATTCTCTGTCACCTCCATCTTCTAACTTTTGTGTTTTCATTAACAAAAATAGAAGATGTAGAATATATGAGAAGGACTTTCCAATGTATCAATCATCAAGAACATCACCCATTCTGATAATGTCTTCTGGGTGTTTGTATAGGGAAGCAGACAAGAGAATTAAATTTTAAAGTGCAGTTCTGTTTCCCAAGCTACCAGAACACACTTTAAAGAAAATCATTTTCTTTCTTCAGTGGCACCGTGCACTTTGTGTCTTTATGGAAGTTGATTTCTTTTAGGATACATTTACATCTATAACTATGGATTCCCTTTTATGGTGAGAATGTCTAAATGCTGAGCTCATATTCTAATGGCATTTAGGTAGCAGTGAATCTTGATCCTTTTTTACTTTTATTAAAAATAGATTCTTTTCTCATAAAATATATCTCAATTTCACCTTGCTCTGCTCCCCCATATTTCTCTTCCACTCCCCTCCCCACTGAGTCCAGTCCCTCTCTGACACTTATTAGAAAAGGACAAGTTTCTAGGAGGTCACAATAAAGCAGGACAAAAAAACAATACAATAAGAGAAAACAAAAACTATCACAAGGCAACCCAACAAAAGAAAAAGAGACACAAGAGTGGGCATAAGAATCAGAAACTCACTCATATATCCACTCACACATCCCATAAAAATACTATACTGAAGGCTATAGTGTATACACAGAGTACCTGCTGCAGATCCACACATGTCCTGTGCTTTCAATCTCTGTGTTTTTACATGAATCTTGCTCAGCTAGTTCAGAGGACCCTATCCTCCTGTGAGCCTCCATCTTCTCTGACTTTAACACTTTCTGCCTCATCTTTCTCTCAGTTCTCTGAGCTCTTACAGGAGGAAATTAATGAAGATAGCCAGCCCATTTAGAGCTGTGTGTTCCAAGGACTCTCTCTATGGATAATGAATTGTTGTGGGCCTCAATATCTGTTTGCTTCTGCTACAGGAAGAAGATTCCCATAAATCTATTTCCTTCTCCCAGGCATATTCATATTTCAGCCCCTCCCCTTCACATACAGTTTTTTCCTTTATATTTAACATTTCTGGGTCTATGGATTGCTGTTTGTTATCATTATTTAATGTCCAATATCAAATTATAAGTGAAAATGTACCATATATGTCTTTCTGGGTCTGGGTTACCTCATTCTGGCTGATTTTCCTTTTTCTACTTCCAGCCATTGCTTGTAAATTTGATGATGTCATTTTAAAAAAATAGCTGTGTAATACTTTATTGAGTAAATATACCACATTTTATCTATCCATTCTGATGAGAGACATATAGGTTGTCTCCAGTTTCTGGCTATTATGAATAAAGCTACAATGAACATGATTGAGCAATTGTCCTTGTGTTAGAAAGGGATATTCTTTGGTAATAGATCTGTGGTGGTTTGAAGAGGTGTTCTGCTCTCTCATGTGTTTGAATATCTGGTCTATAGGGAGAGGCACTATTAGAAGATGTGGTCTTAGAGGAAATTTGTCACTGTGGTGGCCAGCTTACAGGTCTCCTATGTTCAAGCCATGCCCAGTGTGGTTCACAATCTTCTACTGCCTACAGATCAAGATGTAGAACTCTCAGCTCCCTCAGCACCATGTCTACATACAGTCATGTTTCCAACCATCATCATAATACTACACTTCTAAACTATAAGCCAGGTCCAATTAATTGTTTTCTAAGAGTTAGCATAATCATGATGTCTCTCCACCATAATAGAAACCCTAACAAAGAATATGTCTATGAGTGGTACAGCTGGACCTTGAGGTAGATATATCCCAAAACTTGGAGAAAGCATTATATTGATTTCCATAGTGGCTGTATAAGTTTGCACGCAAACTAGCAATGGAGGATTATTCCCTTTGCTTCAAATCCTTACCAGCAGAGCTGTCCCCTGTGGGTAAAGTACTTAGCCATACTGACAGGTGTAAGACAGGATTTCACAATAGTTTTAGTTTGCATATCCCTGACAGCTAGATCAAGTGTTCCTCAGTCATTTGAGTTTCCTCTATTGAGAAATCTGTATTTAGATCTAGATCACAAATTTTAATTGAATTATTTATTGTTTTGATGTCTAGTTTCTTGAGTTTTTAAAATTATTAATATTTTTACTGTTAGCTCACTATACCTTCTAGAGTACACAAAAATATTTTTCCGTTCTATAAGCTGTCACTCTCTCCAATTAATGGATCCCTTTGTGTTACAGAAGCTATTCAGTTTCACAAGATACCATTTATCAATTGTTGATATTAGTTTTTAAGCTGTTGGTGTTCTGTTTGTATAAATTATATCCTGTGCCAATGGGTCCAAGGCTATCCCTCAATGTTTCTTCCATCAGGTTCAATGAATTTGATCTTATGTTGAGGTCGAGGTCTTTGATCCACATAGACTTGAGTTTTATGCAGAGTGATCGGTTCATTTGCATCGTTTTTCATGCAGAAATTCAGTTTGACCAGCACTAATTTTTTTTCTTATGAAGATGCTGTTCTTCTTTTTTTCTTTTTCTTTTCTTTTCTTTTTTTTTTTTTTTTAAGTGTGTATGTCTGACTTGATGTTTTTATTATACAAGCCTTTCACTTGTTTGGTTAGAGTTACCCCAAGATGTTTTATATTATTTCAGGCTTTTATGAAAGGAATTGTTTCCCTGATTTTTTCTTAGTCTGTTTGTTATTTAAATATATGAAGGCTACTGATTTTTGTTTTTGAGTTAAATCTTTATCCAACTAGATGTTTAAAGTGTTTATCAGTGATACGCCTTCTATGGTGAAACTTTTAGTTTCATTTAAGTATAGCATCATATTATCTGAAAATGATGATACTTTGATTTTTTTTTTCCTTTCAAATTTGTATTCCCTTGGTCTCCTATAGTTGTCAAACTGCTTTAACTAAAACTTTAAGTACTACATTGAATACATATTGAGAGTGGAAAACGTTTTCCTATATCTTGTTTTAGTGGAATTGCTTTGAGTTTCTTTCCATTTATTTTAATGTTGGCTATAGGCGTGGCTATAAATTACCTTTATTATGTTTATGTATGTCCCTTGTATTTGTAAACTCTCCAGGATTTTTATCATGATGGGTGATAGACTTTTGTTAAAGGCCTTATTTGCAGCTAACATGATTATCATGTTTTTTTCCTCTCAGTTTGTTGATATGGTGGATTATATGTACTGACTGTTATGGATTGAAGTACCCTTATGTCTCTGGGATAAAGTCTATTTGATTGTGATGGATGATATTTTTGATATGTTCTTGGATTCTGTTTGCATATATTTTATTGAGAATTTTTTAAATCAAAGTTCATGGAAAAATGGTCTGTAATTCTTTTTCTTTTTGGTTCTTTCTGTGGTTTGGTTCTCTGAGTAATTATATGCTCATAAAATGAATTAGGAAGGGTACCTTCTATTTCTATTTTGTGGAATCATTTGAGGGTTATTAGCATTAACTTTTCTTAAAAGTCTGGCATATTTGTATGCTAAGACCACATGGCTCTTGGAAGGCTCTGGCTTGCTGATTTTTAATGACTGTTTCTATTTCATGCAAGGCCTCTTTAAACTGTTTATTTTGGTCCCTTAAACTTTGGTAACTGGTACCTATCATGAAAATTATCCATTTCTTTTAGATTTTACAATTTGGTATAGAATAAGTTTTTAAAGTATGTCCTTATGATTTTCTGGATTTTCTTGGTATTTGTTGTTATGTCCCCCTTTTCATTTCAGATTTTATAAATTTGGTTATTCCTTCTCCATCTTTTAGTTAGATTGGATAAAGGTTTACTTATCTTGTTGATTTTCTCAAAGAGCTAACGTTTTACTTTGTTATTTCTTTGTATTGTTCTATTTGTTTCTGTTTTATCAATTTTGCTTTTTGAGTTTGTTCATTTCTTACTGTCTACTCTTGTTGGGTGTGGTTCATTCTTTTTGTTCTAGAGCCTTCAGGTATGGTGTTAAATTGCCAGCACTAAATATCTCCAGTTCTTTTTGTGGAAGCACTTTATAGTATGAACTTTCTTGTAAGCACCCTTTTATTGTGTCATATAAATTAGGGTATGCTGTGTATTCATTTTTCTTGTATTCTAGAAAGGCTTTAATATCTTTATTTCTATCTTAACTCCTTTCTTAATTTCTACAGAGTTGTTCAGTTTACATTACTTTGTAAACTTTCTGTTATTTTGTTGTTGTTGTTGATATCTATTTTTATTAGATATTTTCTTTATTTACATTTCAAATGTAATCCTGAAAGTTCCCTATAACATTCCCCTACCCTGTTCCCCTACCCACCCACTCCCACTTCTTGGCCCTGGTGTTCCCCTGTACTGGGGCATATAAAGTTTGCAATACCAAGAGGCCTCTCTTCCCAATGATGACCGACTAGGCCATCTCCTGCTACATATGCAGCTAGAGACACGAACTCTGGGGGTACTGGTTAGTTCATATTGTTGTTGTTGATATCTAGCTTTAATCATGTTGGTCTGATAGGATTCAGGGAGTTCTTTCAATGTTTGTGTCTGCTGAGCCTTTGGTTTGTGTTCAAGTCAATTTGGAGAAAGTTCTATGAGATGCTAAGAAAAAAGTATATTCTTTTGTGTTTGAGGGAAGCGTTCTGTACATATCTGTTAGGTCTATTTGGTTTATAATGTCCAGTATTAACTCTAGTATTTATCGGTTTAGTGTTTGTCTTGATGATCCATGCGATTATCAGAGTGGAATACTGAAGTCTCTCATTATCAGTGAGTGATGCTCAGTTACTTAATCTCTAGTAATGCTTCTTTGGCAAATTTGGGTACCCTTGGATTTGTTACCTTGATGCTAAGAATTGAAATGTCCTCTTGCTAGATTTTTTCCATTAATAACTGTGCGGTATTCATCTCATTCTCTTCTGACTGGGTTTGGTTTGGTCTATTTTGTTAGATATTAAAATGGGCACACCAGCTTACTTCTTAAGTCATTTTGCTTGGAATACTATTTTTAACCCTTTATCTCCAGTAATGTCTATTCTTATTTTAGAGGTGAATCTTGGATGAAGCAGAAAGATGCATTCTCTTTTCTCACTCATTCTGTTAGTTGTTGCTCTTCTTTGAGAATTGATGAAGACTATGATATTGAATGATATCAGTTACCAATGTTTGTTGATTCCTGTTACTTTGTTGTTGGTGGCTGTGGTATGACTGTGATTCTGGTGAGTGTGTGTGCTTTCCTTCTTTTGATTTCGCTCTTGTGAAATTATATATTTTGTTTGTTTTCATGGGTGTAGTTAACTTTCTTAGGTTGGAATTTTCCTTCTAGCATTTTCTGTAGAACTAGATTTCTAGATAGATGTTATTTAAATTTGGCTTTATTGTAGAATGTCTCTATTTATGGATTTTATTCTCTATTTATGGTTATTGAACGGTCTGTTAGACATGGTAGCTTTGGCTTCCTAGAATCTGTGGGATAAGGGTCCAAGCCTTGTTTTCCTTTTAGAGTCTCAACTAAGAAGTCAGTTGTAATTCTAATAGGAATTCTGTAGTGTGTAGTTATAAAAAACAATCCATGCTATGGCCATCTAAGCACCACCAATGACAGTCTCTCCACCCCCATGGGGAGCCCCAAGTTGGACTGCCTAGGGTTCTGGGGTTAGCTGCAGCAGAATTGCTCTAATTCCCAAGCCATCTGCTACAGAGCTGGAGGTGAGAGTGTGGGTTAGGGGAGCATCTAGATTTATAAACTAAATGCTGTTCCTCAAATAGTGAAGGTAGAAAATGTGCCCAGAGACCATATGAAATTTCATTTTAAATGAGAGTAAAATATTTTTATAAAAAAAGAACTTTCATGTTTTGTTTTGTCTTTATTTTCTCTTTTAAAAGTAATCTTGGGATATGATTTATTTAACCATGAAACAAAGAACATTTGTGCTTTTCTCTTGAAGGAAGACAGTTGCTTGTTACTTCTTGTTGGTGTTTCTGTATTCCTAGTGCAACTGCCCTGTGCATTGTGACCAAACTGGAAAAATTCAGTTTAATTGAATACAAGTTCAGAACACTAACCCAAACCTGTCTACTGAAATGGCTACTGGGAGGGGGTATTTAAAATGTATAATATGAACAAAGAGATTATTTTCTCCTTTTTATTAAAAATAGATTCTTTTAAACATAATATAACCTGTTATCTATTACCTCTCACTAGAAACTCTTACGGTTTACCCCTCCATATCCCCTCCCATCCAGATCCATTTTCTTTATCTCATTTGAAAAGAACAGGCTTCTACAGAATCATAATAAAATACAACAAAATAAAATAACTAGTACACACAAAAAAATTACAAGACAAGACAAAAGAGGGGAAAAAGCCCAGAAGACTCAAAATTGAGAATCACTTTTTTTGTAACTCTGGCATCCCATAAGGACACTCCACTGGAAGCTATAATATGTGTTCAGAGAACCTGATGCAGACAGGCAGGCCCTGTGCATACCTCCTCAGTATCGGAAGAGAGTTTTCATGGACATCAGAACTACTTAACACATGATTTTGGAGACAATTAAGGACCTTTTCCCCAGTCTCTGGCCACATGCAATTTGATTAATTCTATAGGTTTCAAATTGTGTGTGTGTTCATGTAAAGTGAAAGACAAGAGAGTTGTTATTCTAGAAGCCTGTGCAAAAAAAAAAAAAAAAAAAAAAAAAAAGAGCAAGGCCAGTTGTATCTATACTAAAATTAATGAAAGTCTCTTTTCCTACGGCAGGGCAGGGCAGGACAGGGCAGGGGAAGGCTGCCTGGTTTATAGAGTTTTCATTAAATCTGTGCTTACGACATTATCCATGCTACACTCAGGCACTAATTCTATACCGATGTATCAAGAGCCAATGAAATGTCAAGCATCCTGATTTAGATAAGTCTGAAAGATAGTTTCTGTAGGATCTTTGCTAGGTTTGCTTCAATGTGTTAGGTGCATTCAGTGCAGAAAGGTAGAACCTGATCCTGGATATGCATGGAAACATGACTCACTTAGCATGTCTGTAGAGGAAGTTTCCAGAGGTTGCATTCTCAGAGTATGGCTGGTCAAGTACAACTACGTAAAGGAAGAAGTTTTGAGTAATTCAAAGACATCATACTAACATGGTATTACACCTTGAGAAGCTTTGCGCTTGTGACAAGCTCTGTCCTTCCTATTTTAACAACTGCCCAATTTCACCTCTGCTTCTACAGTCCAATTCTCTCTGATTAGCAGTTTCAGTGGCAAATGAAATAAAAATCCATGGTATTAACCTGTCATATTAAGAAACTCTTTTCGCTCTGGCGCATACATTTGGCACAGCTGTGAATTTTGCATTTAAATATCCCTCACCAGTGGGCTGTTCAAAACTATTGCTTTTCTACGGGAAATTAAACAGGGAGCTGCTTAATGCTCCTTGTTAGTTTTTTAATAAAAATGAAAGTGAGAAGCTAGCAGTATGGGAGCAAATGTCTCTAGGACCCCATGGCTGTGCTAAAAGCAGAGAAGAGGAACCAAAATGCATATGACTTTAAACTACCCCTGCATTGGTGGCTATGGAAGATCCAGTTCTCTGTGAGCCTACAAAATTGCCTCACAAATGTTGTTTAGAGGTTATGTTAAATTGGGAGAGTCTTCTCCTGGGATCATTAGGCAGCTCCCACTTACATTTCCTAATAAAATATTGAAAGTTGCAATTCAGAGGATGGGATGCTGGTTTTGAATTTCTATGGTTTCTGTGAATTAAAGACTGCAGAGGCGATTGACAAAAATTAAGGGGAATGGACAAAACGTTAAAGGAAGTATAAAGTTGAGGATATCCAAATTCAGGAAAAGAAAACTAGAAGAGAGAGGCTGAGATATAGATTGGTACTGAAAGGAGGAAAATAGTGAAATAGAGGGAGAGAAAGACAGAGAGAGAGACAGAGACAGAGACAGAGACAGAGAGACAGAGGGAGAGAGAAGGGAAAAGAGGGGAGAGGATGAATTTTCAATATTAAAAGAATATCCAGAATCCAGCACCTGAGCATGTGGTGCAGGTGTGATCCTCACCACATCCATTTTTAAGGCCAAAATCCATCATGATTTCAAATATTTGTAATTCTGTCATCCTTATTTCAAGTATAGAACATATCTAGTAGGCAATTATAAATATGTATAATTAGAAATAGAAATATAAAAGTTCTTTTTTATCAGAAAGCTGGTTCAAAGAACAAAAACTCTGTTTCTTTTCTCCCACTTTGATTATTATTATGCTAACAGTGATCTTATCAGATATATTAAGAACACGAATAGCAAGTTTTGAAGATAGTTATACATCAAAAGACATAGCAGTCAACTTTCTGTAAGCAGCACAGAGACACTGGTGCAACTGTTCGCATATACACTGATATGTGACAACTGTCAAACACAAGAGGAAAAATGAATTTTCAACTTATGACAGAATTAATGCACAAGAAAACAGATACCAGGATGGAGTTAAGGTGAGGGAAAGCCATTGTTATAGGACAACCGTACTATCTATGCAACCTTCTCACTAAGCTTCTAAGGGAAAGCAAGTGTTCATTTTTTCCCTAATTATACAATTAAAATATTTCTAGCTCATTTTTCACAGAAATAGAAAAAAAAAGCCTAAAATTCACATGGAAACACAGAAGATACCTGATAACCAGAATCTTCATGAGCAACATAAATAATGCTGGTAAGCTTACAGTTCCAGATTTTAAGATATGTTAGTTTCATAGTTATAAAAGCAATATGGTATTGGCACAGGAAAGACATGTTAAATAATGGAACAAAATTAAATTTCTGTAGATAAACAAGTTTAACTTCATCCACTTAATATTTGACATAGACACCTAAAACATAAGCTGGAAAAAAAGAAAGAATCTTCAACAAATGGTGCTGGCAAAACTGAATGCCCACATTTAGAAGAGTGAAATTAAATACCGTTTCTATCACCTTGTACATAACCGAACTCCAAATGTATTAAAGACCTAAGCCTAAAACGTGAAACATTGAAACTGCAATAAGAAAACATTGGCAGTGCATACATGATATAGTTGTAGAAAGGACTTACTGAATAGGATTCCATTTGCCTAAGAGTTGAGGCAGTCAATTGAAAAGTGGGACCTTATGAAACAAACTGGGTATATAGGAAGCACCAAGGATAGCTTCTCAAACAACTGTAGAGGGAGCTAACTACCTGTACAGCCTCCTAGTTCCTGATAACATTGGAGCATCAGTCTAGCCTTTTGGTCCAGGATCATCTGAAAGACCTTTGCAAAGCAGAACTACTAAGGACTGCTTACCTTGTAACAGTTGATTATTCTATATAATGCATCCTTTTCCTGGGCAGTATTTTGTCTGTAGATGAAATAGGCAATTTCTGCCCAGTGGCTCCTTTGCCACAATAAGCAAACTTGCCTGGAGGTGAAGATGCTCAGTTTTTTTCTTTGAACCAGGAAAAGGATGCTATCAAGAGCAGATATGGGCCATTGTCAAATAATTAAATAAGATTAAATGTTATATTTTGTGGATTTCTGATATTTTTGAAGACTACATATAAGACAATCTGAACTGTTACACCTTGTCTATTCTTAGCTATTTCTAATTAAAATACATTGAAAACACCCTTTTATAAGTAAATCAGAATCTAACATAACCATGAATTTGCTATCTGGCCTTTAACTTGTTGTGAATCACCTATAAATAGTTTGTAATAGCAGTTATTAGAACTAGGTCTAAGCTTTGTAGGCAATTCATTCTCAAGTGAGTTGAGAATAGTCACAATGCTTATCTAAGAATAACAATATTAATCTCAAATTTTATATCAATATAAGAAATTCATACCAATGAAAACCATATCAAAATAAAGTTTGCACCAATTTACGAAATAACTTCAATTTGCATCAATTATAAACATTGCACAGCCACTCTTGTTTGAGGCTTTTAGATCCTAATAGTAAGATATGAATACCTTAATTCTTCTTCATCTGCTTCTTCAGTTCTCTACATATTTATCTGGTAAATAGTTTCAGTCACAGGAGATAACAAAGAGTAGAATTTTCAGACAGTGTTTGCAAAGTTTTGGATTCTAATTTTTAAAATTCTAATGGTTTTACATTATCTTTAAAATGCAAATGTAAGCTCTCACATTTTAAGCATATGTTTCCATGTTCACCTAGGCTGTAAATATAAGGGATGAAGGATAAAGAGATTACACTGAAAGAGATACACTGAAAGACAGATATCTAATGGGGCAAAGTAGCACCCTTGAGATATGAAAGATTTTAATTCCAGATTCCTTACATTTGGCTTCTTAAAAGAAATTAATTTGTAATGATGAATAAAAGAGAGGGGGTTAATGGATAGAAGAAATGAAGAAAAGCATTTTGAAAGAATGGAATTCTAAATAGTTGATATGAACACTGGTTTTTGCTGCTAAATGAAAAAGAAAAAAAAATGTGGGAAGTTCTCAAAAATCTAAAACTAAATCGACCATATGACTCAGCTACACTACTCTTTGGTAAATGTCTACAGGCTTTCATGTTATATTCTAGAGTACTAGTTCAGTCATGTTCATTGCTATTTTATTCACAACAGCTAGGAAATGAAAATAACTTATATATCCTTGAACAAATGAAATGATAATCAAAATATATAAAACAAAATAGTATTCATCTGCAGAGAAAAATGAAAACATGAAAGTTACAGGTGAATGGATGGATCTAGAAAGGATCTTCACCTATCCTAAATCAGATAAGGGACTAATATCAAATATATATAAAGAACTCAAGAAGGTGGACTCCAGAAAATCAAGTAACCCCATGAAAAAATGGGGCTCAGAAATGAACAAAGAATTCTCACCTGAGGAATACCGAATGGCAGAGAAGCACCTGAAAAAATGTTCAACATCCTTAATCATCAGGGAAATGCAAATCAAAACAACCCTGAGATTTCACCACACACCAGTCAAATGGCTAAGATCAAAAATTCAGGTGACAGCACATGCTGGTGAGGATGTGGAGAAAGAGGAACACTCCTCCATTGTTGGTGGGATTGCAAGCTTGTACAACCACTCTGGAAATCAGTCTGGCGGTTCCTCAGAAAATTGGACATAGTACTACCGGAGGATCCAGCAATACCTCTCCTGGGCATATATCCAGAAGATGTCCCAACCGGTAAGAAGGACACATGCTCCACTATGTTCATAGCAGCCTTATTTATAATAGCCAGAAGCTGGAAAGAACCCAGATGCCCCTCAACAGAGGAATGGATACAGAAATTATGGTACATTTACACAATGGAGTACTACTCAGCTATTAAAAAGAATGAATTTATGAAATTCCTAGCCAAATGGATGGACCTGGAGGGCATCATCTTGAGTGAGGTAACACAGTCACAAAGGAACTCACACAATATGTATTCACTGATAAGTGGATATTAGCCCAAAACTTAGGATACCCAAGATATAAGATACAATTTGCTAAATGCATGAAACTCAAGAAGAATGAAGACCAAAGTGTGGACACTATGCCCCTTCTTAGAATTGGGAACAAAACACCCATGGAAGGAGTTACATAGACAAAGTTTGGAGCTGTGATGAAAGGATGGACCATCTAGAGAGTGCCATATCCAGGGATCCATCCCATAATCAGCTTCCAAACGCTGACACCATTGCATACACTAGCAAGATTTTGCTGAAAGGACCCAGATATAGCTGTCTCTTGTGAGACTATGCTGGGGCCTAGCAAACACAGAAGTGGATGCTCACAGTCAGCTATTGGATGGATCACAGGGCTCCCAATGGAGAAACTAGAGAAAGTACCCAAGGAGTTAAAGGGATCTGCAACCCTATCGGGGGAACAACATGATGAACTAACCAGTACCCCGGAGCTCTTGTCTCTAGCTGCATATGTATCGAAAGATGGCTAGTCAGCCATCACTGGAAAGAGAGGCCCATTGGGCTTGCAAACTTTATATGCCCCAATATAGGGGAATGCCAGGGCCAAAAGAATGGGAAGGGGTGGGTAGGGAAGTGGGGGGGGTATGGGAGACTTTTGGGATAGCATTGGAAATGTAATTGAGGAAAATACGTAATAAAAAATATTAAAAATTAAAAAAAAAGAAAACATCATATTGCTGGAGATAACCCAGACCCAGAAAGAAATATGCTGCATGTCACATATTCTCTCTCATCTGGGGATCCTAATACTGAAGATTCGAGTAAATATCCTGCAGTAACTTCAGATCCCAGGTATGTAAAAATGGACCATTATAAGGGCTTAGGGAAGCAATAGGCAGAGGAACAAGAGGGTAGATATGTTGTGATCTGGGAAATGGGAAAAAGGTTGAGGGCTTTAAGAAGGAAGTGGGAGATGAATACAGAAAAAAAAGAGAAAACAAATGCTAAAATTGCAGTAAAGATGTTTGAAAAAAGAATAAGGAATTATATTACTAAATATCCATCAACAAAAATGAAAAACACAACAAAACAAACAAAACTACAACAACCTGTAGTACATATAAGTCTGCTTATAAATTTAAGCTATTGCTATTCTCCTTGCCTGCCTCTTAGAGTTTGAAGGTAACTGCATCTTATTGCTGAAGGCATAGCATGCACTTCAGAGTTAGAGTCTAGAGGCCTCTGAGCTAGATCTGGTCTCAATGCCTTTTCCCTGGAGACAAACTTTTATAGTCTCAGAAGATACCATGAACACTTCCAAAGGTGGGAAACAACGAACAGTTTTTCCCAGGGATGATACCTATTAATTACTGCAACACCCAGCATGACACAATAATGCTAAGGGTGAAATAGTAACATACATATCTGGATGTTAATCAACAGCTCTGTATTAGGACTTAAGACCAACTCAACAGTAAGGAAAATTATGCCTGGTACTGGAACTCTTGCCAGTCACTCAAGGCTAGTGAAGTCAATGAATTTTGGAGGTGAACCTACAAGTACAACTTTACTAAACCAGCATATCCTTAAGTACACCCTAACATTTGTCCCAAACCCTCAGATAGGCATAGTGTTTACTCATGAAGGAAAGTTCTTTTTGCAACAGATAAAGATCATTACAAAAATCTCAAACAATTAAAATTCAGAATCCTGTACCCCAATTCCAAAGGATACATCTACAAAATAAAGACTGCCCCTAAGGCTCAGGAATCATTGCAGGAAAGAGAAGAAAAAATTGGAAAAAAAAAAAAACAGAGAATAAAGGAGTTTCTGTGAAACTGTGTTTCATAGAACTTTAAGACACATATTCTTAAAATCTCACCAACATGACTGCCTAAACACTGGAAGGACTTAAATTGATTCTCACCAACATGGCCGCCTAAATTTTAAGGACAACAACAATAGACATGCAAAATAGGTGGCAGACATCTCACATGTATATAACCCTGCTGAAAAAACAACAGGAGATGCTGAGAGTGGGAAAAATGGTGTTCTCCAGGAAAGAGCACACGAATTAGTTATCCAGTACTAAATGATTAACTCTGAAAACATACAAGTAACAGTATTCAGACTGAGGTGTGTGTGTGTGTGTGTGTGTGTAAAACAATGAAAAAGGAGACCATGAATTTGAAAAAAATTGAGGAGGGTTATTGCAGAGAGTTTGGAGGAAGAATAGAGAAGAGGAATATGGTGCAATTATATTAGGATCACACAAAAAAAGTTAAAATATCAGGCTAAATGGAAAGCAGAAAATAGGGCTACATGAGAAGACTCATTTAGCTGACTGCCAAGGGATTTCAAGAAAGGTGCTAAGATAATGAAAAGATTTTCATCTCCTTTTCAACATTATTTGAAGAGTATTTCTTCTGTTTTTACATGCTTTCTGGCAATAATAAAGACACAGGATTATTTTCCTCTGCCTATCCTGAACAAAGACCTCCCCCTAGTCCCACACTTACATATCTCTCCCCCCATTACTTCTTCAAAGAAGGGATAGCCCCTGTTTCATATCACCTCACCTTGGGACAACCATTCACAGTAGGACTAAGGATATCTTCACCTATTGAGGCCCAATAATTTTTAACCTGTACTCTTTCTTATCTTTGTCTTCTGACCTTTTGCTCCCAATGCACTCACATCCAGCATAGCAAGTGTCCTTTGTGGAACTTAGTTCTAAAGTAATTGAGGAGATTTTAGGTTTTCCTAGGTATGGTGCAGTATAAAGTTGTTTATTTAATTCAGAGGAAGTTATGAACTGAGGACTTATTGCAGATGAAATATTGTAAATACAAAATGTTGACACTTTCCACTTTTTCTTTCCCTTCACAAATAGTACACTGTATTAGGTAGAAATTGTTAATGTCTTAGGAAGACAAAGAAATTTAAAACACGTACAACACAGTGAAATGCTGTAATTGGTAGAAAATAATAAAATTGCTCAGTGAATATAGGGTATTTGATAAAAAAAAAAAACATAGTCTGGAAATACATTTAAAAATTACAAGATTCTAGCTTTTGGCCTTTAAACCAACATGCTTGTTAAAATGGAAAAAGTGAAGCAATTATGTTTTTCTTAATTCTATTATTTTTTCTTCCTCACTGCTTACTCCATATTGACTTATTCAAGAAGCAGCAACACTGTTTCTTTAAAGGGGGTTCCTAATGTTCATTAATTACCTGATTTTATGTTGGTTAGGCATTTTCTTCTCAAGACAGCATACCATAGCAGGATGTCTGGTGAGTAAAACCCTGGAATCTGAACTACTTCATCAGATGATTAATTGTTCATTGATCACCTACAGGGTCCAGGGAAAGATTGGTCTGCCAGCCACACACTTCTCCTTGCTTTGCAAACACCAACTAAATGAGGCAGATGACAATGTGACCAATTTGTCCTTGTGCATATTCTGCATCCTCAAGAGGAAATGTGGGTTGATAAGTTGGAATTAGTGTCTGTCATCATTTAGAAGCATAACAAAATTATTCAAAATTATTAATGATTAGTGTGATAGCTGAAAGTCATGAATAATTCTAGTAGATATTCATCAGTGAAATTACACTGAGAGCTTGGAACCTGACAGTCTGATAATACCACCATAGCTTTGTATGTGGTTTTAAAGCACCATTCCTTAGCAGTTGTACACAACAGCATTTTTAAATGGCTGATGATGAAGATGATTATACAAACTTCCAAGTGAAGAGTAGAAATGTGTCTAACTTCAGCTACAGAGGACATAAATGTGTGGGTAACTTAGCCACATTGACAGGAGATAGTACCCAGGATCTCAAAGTACCACTGGAAAACCTCATTCATAACCTTCTGCCATACACATTATTTGCCTTTGAGGCATGAAGTCTAAATACTCTCCACAGGCTATTGCAACAAGCCCAGTGTTCTGTCTCTCAATTTCTCTTTATAGATGTCTCAAAGAGGCAAACTTCCTACAAATATACACAACATTTTCACTTTTTCCATAGTATATATAAGATTATACTGAGGAAATGCTTAGAAGGTGTTCCTGCATTTAGAGAATGTGTATATGCTTAGACAAATGAAACTGTATAGAGCCTGAAAATAATTTACACTTAACACAGTTGCCTTTTTGAGATTTTTTAAAAAATCACCTAAATCTACTAGGTTCACAGAAGTCTTTTCAATCCTAATTTCTTTTGCTCATTTTTTTTCATCATTACAAAATATGTACAGCACAGCTAAATCAGCAGCATTTTTCCAATATGCTATAAGTCATTTAAAACAAAGTTTATCAATATTTAAAAAACACTGATGGAGATGAGTTCTATAATCAAAGCCAAATAAAGATAGTGTCATTCAGTGGTAATGATTAGATAGATAAGATAAGAGAAGAATAGTTGTATATGCCTTCCTCTTAAGTGAGGCCATAAATATGATTTATGGAATCTCTGCCTGCAGTAAATTTGTTGGAGCTAACCATATCACCTTCACTTTAAGGAAACTCTTTACCTTTCATGATTGATATGCTTTGACCAAGAAATATATTAACATGTCTGATATTGTAGTGATCGATAGTAGAAATTTCCACATATATTTTCTGAATTCTAATTATTCCACCATTTTGTGTTCAATATTCTCCATATGATCTCTGTTTGAAATGTTTTCTCAAGGATTGAAGAATGAAAAAATAGAGTCTCCATGAGGGGATTATTTAATGGGAAGTAACCAATAATTAAATAATTTTCAAAGCATTCACTATTTATGTGAAATTTAATTAAACTGGGCATTTTGCCACTTTATTGGCAAGTAACGTCAATTCTTGGACAAACTAACCTGCCATCCTCTCTTTTTATAGCTAAATATTTAAATTAGGAATGTTGAGGAGTGTGGACAGCCCTGAGAGTGCAGGTAGGACTACCACTACTGCTCAGAGGAACTCGCTTGGAATCCTCAGGACCAAGGAACCAAAGGGCAAACCTGGAACTGGAGACTTCCTGTCCAGGAACCTGCCTGGAACCCTCAGGACACAGAAACCTAGGGATACCCTGGGACGGGAGCCTTTTGTTGTCTATCTCCTCCAATAGCAGATCTGCCACAGAACTCCATACCCTCCAACAGGAGGGTGCACACCTCCCAGGAGTGCTGACAAGCCTGTGAGTATGGGTAGGATCACCACTGATGCTCAAAGGAACCCACCCAGAATCCTCAGGACACAGGAAATGGGGGACTACCTCAGATAGGAGTCTTTGGTCTTCTACTGCAGACAGAGCTGATCCTGTGCCACACAGCTAAATACACAAATATGCCCGGAGAGACCTGGTCTCCCAGGATTGCCTACACACCTGTGAGCACAGGTAAGATCGTCACTTCTCTTCAAATTCATGGCCCAAGAGGAACACTCACAGAGCCATCAGGACACAGGAACCAAGGATCAGATGAGAACAGAATCATTCTGGTCTCTGTCTGCACCCCAGAGCTGACCCTATACCACAGCTCTCCATACCTAAATTCCTCTAGGAGAGAACTGGTCTCTCAGGAATAGTGATTGAGGGGCTTGAAAGAGGGACAAGCCAAAGTCAGAGGCAGAAAGACCAGTGAACACCTGAGATAACCAGGTATTGAAAGGTGAGCACAAGAACATAAGCAACAAAAACCAAGCATACTTGGCATCATCAAAACACAGTTCTTCCACCACAGTAAAACCTGGTTACCCCTTCACACCAGAAAAGTAAGACTCTGATTTAAAATCACATCTCATGATGATGATAGAAATTTAAAGAGTACATAAATAACTCCCTTAAAGAAATACAAGAGAACACAAGCAAACAGGTAGAAGATCCGAAAGAAGAAACACAAAAATCCCTTAAAGAATTAAAGGAAAAAACCAACCAAACAGGTGAAGAAACTGAAGAAAACTATCCAGGATCTAAAAATGAAAACAGAAACAATAAAGAAATCACAAAGGGGGACAATCCTGCAGATAGAAAACCTGGGAAAGACACCAGGAGTCATAAATGCAAGCATCACCAACAGAATACAAGAGACAGAAGGGAGAATCTCAGACACAGAAGATACCATAGAAAACATTGACACAAGACTCACATAAAATGCATAATGCAAAAAGATTCTAACCCAGAACATCCAGAAATTCAAGTCACAATGAGGAGACCAAACCTAAGGATGATAGGTATAACAGAGAGTGAAGATTCCCAACTTAAAGGGCCAGAAAATAGCTTCAACAAAATTATAAAGGAAAACTTCACTATCCCCCCCCAAAAAAGAGAGATGCCCATGAACGTATAAGAAACCTACAGAACTCCAAATAGATTGGACCAGAAAAGAAAATCCTCCTGTCACATAATAATCAAAACAAAGAAAGAATACTAAAAGCACTAAGGGAAAAGGTCAAGTAACATATAAAGGCAGATGTATCAGAATTACACTAGACTTCTCAACAGAGAATATGAAAGCTAGAAGATCCTGGGCAGATGTCATATAGATGCTAAGAGATCACAAAGGCCAACTCAGACTACTATACCCAGCAAAACTCTCAATTACAGGAGATGGAGAAACCAAGATATTCCATGACAAAACCAAATTTACACAATATCTTTCCACAAAGGATAATAGATGGAAAATGTCAACTCAAGGAGGGAAACTACACATGGAAAACCCAAGAAAATAATCTTTTTTCAACAAACCAAAAAAAAAGACAACGACACAAACATAAAAATAACATCAATAATAGCTGGGAGCAACACTCACTATTCCTTAATATCTTTCTCTTAACATCAATGGACTCAACTCACCAATAAAAAGACATAGACTAACAGACTGGATATGTAAACAGGACCCAGCATTTTGCTGCATACAGAAAATACACCTCAGTGTCAAAGACAAACATGACCTCAGAGTAAAGGGCTGGAAGACAATTTTCCAAGCATGTGTTCCCAAGAAACAAGCAGAAGCAGCCATTCTAATATTGGATAAAATCAACTTTCAACCAAAAAAATAATTAAACAAGATAAAGAAGGACAATTATATTCATCAAAGGAAATATCTACCAAGAAGAACTCTCAATTTTAAACATCTATTGCTCCAAATGCAAGGACACCCATACTCATAAAAGAAGCTTTACTAAAGCTAAAAGAACACATTGCACACAATAATTGTGGGGGACTTCAACACCCCACTCTTATCAATGGACAGATCGGGGAAACACAAACTAAACAGAGACAAAGTGAAACTAACAGAAGTTTTGGACCAAAATGACTTAAATGAAATCTATAGAACTTTTAATCCTAAATTACTTAAATATACTTTCTTCTCAGCAGCTCATGGCACCTTCTCCAAAATTGAACACAAATCAGACCTCAACAGGTACAAGAAAATTGAAATAATCCCATGCCTCCTATCAGACCACTATAGATTAGGGATAGTGTTCAATAGCAAGAAAAACAAAAGAAAGCCCCAAATACACATGGAAGATGAACAATGCCCTACTCGATAACTTGGTCAAGGAAGAAATAAGGAAAGAAATTAAAGACTTTTTTGCATTTAATGATAACGAAGATACAACATACCAAAACTTATGGGATACAAAGAAAACAGTTCTAAGAGGAAAACTCATAGCTGTGAGTGCCTCTAGAAAGAAACTGGAGAAAGCATACACTAGCAGTTTAACAGCACACCTGAAAACTCTGGAACAAAAAGAAGCAATACACACAAGAGGAGTAGACAGCAGGAAATAATCAAGCTCAGGGCTGAAACAACCAACTAGAAACAAAAAGAACTATAAAGAGAATCAAGAAAACCAGGAGCTGGTTCTTTTCGAAAATCAGCAAGATAGATTAGCCAGACTAACCATAGGGCACAGAGACAGTGCCCAAATTAACAAAATCAGAACTGAAAAGGGAGATATAACAATAGAAACTAAGAAAATCTAAAAAATCATCAGGTCAACATAACTGGAAAATCTGGATCAAATGAACAAGTTTCTAGACAGATACCAGGTACCAAAGTTAAACCAGGATCAGATTAATGATGTAAACATTCCCATATCCCCTAAAGAAATAAAAACAGTCATTAATAGTCTCTCAACTAAAAAAAGCTCAGGACCAGATGAGATTAGTTTAGAGTTATATCAAACCTTCAAAGAAGACTTAATAGCAATACTTTTCAAACTATTCAACAAAATAGAAACAGAAGGAACTCTACCTAATTCATTCTATGAAGTCACTATTACACTGATACCTAAACCACAAAAAGACCCAACAAAGAAAGAGAACTTTAGATCAATTTCCATTATGAATATCAATGAAAAAATACTCAATAAAATTCTTGCAAACCAAATCCAAAAACACATCAAAATGATTATCCATCATGATCAAGTATGCTTCCTCCTAGGGATGCATGGATGGTTCAATATATGGAAATCCATCAATGTAATCCACTATACAAACAAACTCAAAGGAAAAAAAAACTTATGTTCACTTCATTAGATGCTGAGAAAGCATTTGACAAAATCCAAAACCCCTTCATGTTAAAAGTCTTGGAAAATCAGGAATTCATGGCCCATACATGAACACTGTAAAAGCAATACACAGCAAACCAGTAGCCAACATCAAAATAAATGGAGAGAAACTTGAAGCAATCCCACTAAAATCAGGGACTAGACAAGGCTGCCCACTTTCTGCCTACCTATTCAATATAGTACTTGAAGTTCTAGCCAGAGAAATTCGAAAACAAAAAGAGATCAAGGGGATACAAATTGGAAAGGGAGAAGTCAAAATATCACTATTTGCAGATGATATGATAATATATTTAAGTGTCCCCAAAATTCCACCAGAGAACTCCTAAACCTGAGAAAGAAATGCAGCAAAGGAGCTGGATATAAAGTTAACTCAAACAAATCAGTGGCCTTCCTCTACTCAAAGGATAAACAGGATAAGAAATTAGGGAAACAACACCCTTCACAATAGTCACAAATAATATAAAATTCACGGTGTGACTCTAGATAAGCAAGTGAAAGTTTTATATGACAAGAACATCAACTCTCTGAATAAAGAAATTGAATATTTCAGAAGATGGGAAGATCTCCCGTGCTCATGGATTGGCAGGACTAATATAGTAAAATTGGCTATCTTGCTGAAAGCAATCTAGAGACTCAATGCAATCCATCCCCATCAAAATTCCAACTCAACTTTTCATAGAGTTAGAAAGAGCAATTTCCAAATTCATCTGGAATAACAAAAAACCTAGGATGGCGAAAACTATTCTCAACAATAAAAGAAGTTCTGGTGGAATCACCATCCCTGAACTCAAGCTGTACTACAGAGCAATTGTGATAAAAACTACATGGTATTGGTGCAATGACAGACAGGTAGATCAATGGAATAGAATTAAAGACACAGAAATGAACCCACACATCTATGTTTACTTGATCTTTGACAAAGGAACTAAAGTCATCCAGTAGAAAGAGAAAGCATTTTCAACAAATGGTGCTGGCTCAACTGGAAGTTAGCATGTAGAATAATACAAATCGATACATTCTTAACTCCTTGTTCAAAGCTCAAGTCCAAGTGGATCAAGGACCTCCTCATAAAACCAGATACACTGAAACTAATATAAAAGATTGTGGGGAAGAGTGATGGGCACTGGGTAAAAATTCCTGAACAGAAGAACAATAGCTTATGCTCTAAGATCAAGAATTGACAAATGGGACCTCATAAAGTTGCAAAGCTTCTGTAAGTAAGACAAAGGACACTGTCAGTAGGACAAAATGGCAACCAACAGATTGGGGAAAGTAAGAATTTTTATCAACCCTACATCTGATAGAAGGTTAATATCCAATATATACAAAGAACTCAGGCAGTTAGACTCCAGTGAACCCTATTACAAAATGGGCTACAGAGCTAAACAAAGAATTCTCAACTGAGGAATACTGAATGGCTGAGAAGTATGTAAAGAAATGTTCAACATCCTTAGATATCACGGAAGTGCAAATCAAAACAACCCTGAGATTCCACCTCATACCAGTCAGAATGGTTAAAATAAAAAACTCAGGTGACAGCAGATGCTGGTGAGGATATGGAGAAAGAGGGACACTTTTCCATTGTTGGTGGGATTACAAGCTGGTACACCACTCTAGAAATCAGTTTGGGGGTTCCTCAGAAAATTGGATAGAGTACTACCTGATAACTCAGCAATACCATTCGTGGTCATATACCCCAAATGTATTCCAACATGTAATAAGGACATATCCTTCACTATATTCATATCAGCTTTATTTATTATAGTCAGAAGCTAGAAAGAACCCAGATGTCCCTTAACAGAGTAATGAATACAGAACATGTAGTACATTTACACAATGGGGTTCTACTCAGCTACTGAATACAATGAACTTAAGAAATTCTTAGACAAATGGATGGAACTAGAAAATATCTTCCTGAGTGAGGTAATCCAATCACAAAAGAGCACACACACATGGTAGTCACTCAATGACAAGTGGATATTAGCCCAGAAGGTCAGAATGCCCAAGACACAATTCACAGACCACATAAAAGAAGGAAGACCAAAGTGTACATACTTAGGATCTCCTTTGAAGAGGGAGCAAAATACCCATTGGAGGAGTTACTGAGACAAAGTGTAGAACAGAGACTGAAGGGAAGGCCATCCAGAGACTGTTTCACCTTGTGATCCATCCCATATACAGTCACCAACCCAGACTATATTATGGATGCCAACAAGTGCTTGATGACAGGAGCCTGATAGAGCAGTCTCCTGAAAGGCTCTACCAGTGCCTCACAATACACAAGTGGATGTTCTCAGCCAACCATTGGATTGAGCACAGGGAACTAGAGAAAAGACCCAAGGAGCTGAGGGGTTTGCAACCCCATAGGAGGAACAATATGAACAAACTAGTAGTCCCAGAGGTCCCAGGTACTAAACCACTAACCAAAGAGTACACATGGAGGGACCCATGGCTCTAGCTGCATATTTAGTAGAGAATGACCTTGTAGGACATCAATTGGAGGGGAGGCCCTTGGTCTTGTTACGGCCCTATGTCCCAGTGTAGGGGAATGCCAGTGCCAGGACGCAAGAGGGAGTGTGTGTGTGTTGGTGAGCAGGGGAAGGGGTCAGGGGATGGAGGGATTTCAGATGGGAAACCAGAAAAGGGGGTAATATTTGAAATGTAAATAAAGAAAATATCTAATAAAACAACAACAAAAACAAAACAAGACAGAGAAACAAAAAAAGGAACCTCTGGGGAATGTAGCTCTGTGGTCAAGTGTTAGGTTAGCAAATACCAGACAAAAATATGATGGCCAGAATAACAAAGAGAAAGAAAGAAGAATAGGAAAGAAAGAAACTTGATGAAAATAATACATATATTTCTGTCTCTAACATTAGGAATTAATTGATTGCTAGAATCTCTTTATTTCCTCCATTGCTGGCTTATTTGGAATAACTATCTGAAATGGAGACTGCGGCTGTGTAAAGATGTTAATGTAGTGCTGGAGAAGTTCATGTGGCTTTTTCACTAACCACTGCCACCATTAAACTTCCACTTCATTTATTTTCAATTCCTGAAGTTACAAAACACATAGGGAAAGTTCAGCAAGGTAATTGTATAACAGTCGACACAGGTGATGTGGTACAAAGTTACAAGCATTGTAGCATGAAAAATATAATAATCAATGAGACTTCTTACTTGATGATGCAATTCATTTATTTACAACCATCTTGAGGCTACATGTGATGAAACAGTTGGCCAGCTTTGGAAGAGAATTGCTATGTTGGGGAAAGGGGTCTTTACCTTTGAAAGAATTGCTTTTAAGGGGCATTTGTTTTGCATATGCCTAACTTCTAAAAGTCTCTTGAAGCTGGGCTTGGGGAATGGACAGATGCAGTTGGGAGAATGAGGTAAGAGAATCTTAAGTTTAAGGCTATCCAGTCTTGGCTACTTAATGTTCTGGCTTAAAACTGAAATGTCTCTTACATGCTCATGTTTTAAAAATGAGTCCCAGTTTCTGGTGCTTTTGGGAGAACTTCTGGAAACTTTAGGAGATGAGGTCTTGCTGGTGAAAATGGGTCAGTGGGAGTGTGCCTTTGAAGGTAATACCCAATGCTGGGCCAATGGCCCATTTTCTCTGCTTTTGTTTGTCATGAAATGAATTTCCCAGATACATAGGATTGTAGCCATGATGTTCTGCTGTCGTGCAGAAGGCAAAGCCAGCATATGTCAATGTTCTGAATAAAAAAGCCAAATGAATCTTTCTTTATGCAGGTTGTGTCCGGTATTTTGTGAAAGAGAACAGAAACAAGACACTAATTATGAAATATAACAAAAGATGTTTATAATATGTCATGATTTACAGCCCTCCACCGATATTTTGAAGATTTAAAAAACTCTTTGTCTAAAACATTCTTATTAATGATCTTATTTATTTGGTCTTTTATCTTAATAATACTGTCCTCCTTTTTGTAGAACGATATTAAGTTCATAATTCCTGGTTTATAAAATGAAAAAAATAATACCTCCTTTACATGTTATGAGGGTTAAATTGGACAAATATTAAAATCTTTAGCTTAGTTCTGAACTACAGTTATTTAATAGATCATTTGAGTCTGGTTTAATTAAATACTTTCTTATTCTGAGCCATTTTGCAAGTAGACATTCATAAGTTTATAAAACATTACTTTTCTCCACAGACAACATTTCTGACAGCAGATGTGTGGGGTTTTTTTATTTAACCTTTTAGCAAATCTCTAACTCTTCATATTAGCTGAATGTCCTGGTTTTCAAACTAATTCTGACACTGTTTACCTAGAGTAAAGAGCTAAAGAGCTCAAGAAAATTCAAAGTCTGTTCCTCTTTTCTTTCTGACTAAATTATAATTTAGTGTCCTTTGTATCTATTTTTCAATTTAGGAGCTTGGTCAAATGGCTGAAGAACTCAAGACAACAAAATTTACACTTACCAGCTTTTTATATAAAAGATAGCACATCAGAAATAGATGGATAAAAAGATTCAGAATCAAAACTTCAACTAGACAAAAGCATTCACAAGTAAAGGCTCAGTGAGAGGTTACCTGTACCATTTGTCTACTTTCTTGATGTGTTTGCCAATCCATAAATTGTTCTTCACATCCTGTTCAAGAGAATGCTTAGAATTCAGTCCTAACCCGCTTTCCTCCTAAGATCTCTGAGTAAGACTGAAATACCCAAATTGGTCACTACCTTTTCTTTCTAGTGATAAGAGCTATCCTAAGGCTCCTTAAGGATTCTAAAATGTCAACAACTTTAGCAAAATTCAGATATAATCTAAGGGAAATTATTATGAGCACACAATAGTGCTTTGTGAAAATTCAAATTTATTCTGACCTCTGTGCCAAAACTTGAGACTAAAAACTAAATATAAGTATCTTTTCATACTCTCAGGGACCACAAATAGTTATTTAAGCCAACAAGGGAAGAGAAAGGCAGTGTTATCAATTTTCTTTTTATAATAAGTCAGCGTGTCACTCTAAATAAATTGCTTTCTTCAGATTATTCTCTCAATATATACTGGGGAAAAATTTTCAATCATTCAAACATTGCATATGTATATATATGTAAGCATATATACTTTAGTAGCTTAATTATTTAATCTATAAATTGTTTAAATTATACAGGAAGTGTAGGTAAATAAGAACACTAGAGGATTTTATATGGTACTGAAGTATCCATATGATTTGATATCCACAGGGATTGTGAAGTCAGACTTCTGCAGACAATAAATAATGACCCTATATGGTATCCATACACTGTTAAATATACTACAGACTCCTCATGAAATTCTGCATCTTGTCATTGTCCTTGAGTAGAAGAGTGGATGATTTAAAATCCCAGTGGTGCTTTGTATTTGACCTAATGGACTTGAGTTTTTTTATTATTATTATTATTATTATTTTGTTGTTGTTATGCTGTTGAGATTCTTCATCAGGTTGACATTTTTTATGATCATTCTCTTTCCTACTTCAGACTTGTAGTCTTAACTGATGGGAAATTCAAATGGAAAACAGTTGGAATCTTGCTTAACTCTATTCCTTTTTGTTGAAGACAATTAAGCAGTTTGAGGAACCTCTCAGAATGATTGAAAAATTGCCTCCTGTCTATAATGAAAGAATAATCTGAAGAAAGCAATTTGTTTAGAGTGACAGCCAGATTTATTATAAAATGAAAATTGATAACACAACAGATTGTGTAAGCATACCTGCCTCCTCTAACATGACAGCCTGAAGAATGAATTTCAGCATGAAGTGTTAGTCAACTCATCATAATTGGAAGTGTTTTCAGTAACATGAGATTTTTATCATCACTATACCTTCAAAAATATTACTAGATGTAACATTAGGTTTTGTGCTCCATAATTCATAATATAACAGTTGTATTATGAAAGTACAAAGAAACACAAATAATATTCAAAGGAAGATAAAATTTTAAAAATCAACATCATTATAAATTTATTTGTGTGATTAACAAGAGATATTTAAAATTAAAATATAATTATATTATCTTCCTTCTTCCCTTTTCCTATTCAGTTCCTTTTATGCCCCCAACATCTTCCATAACCTCTTTATTCCATCTTAAATTCATGGCCTTTTAATAATTATTGTTACATATTTATATGCATAAATATATAAATACAACCTGTGAATCCATTTAATATGGATTGTATGTTTATAAATCCAGAGCTGATTACTTGGTATTAGCTACCCTACTGGGGGCTTATTCCCGGAGAAGAGTAATTTTCCCTCTATAACTGTTATTAGTGGCCTCTATTTCTTTGTTTAGGGATAAAATTCTATGAGACATCCTTCTCCCATGCTATCATGCCTTTTAGAATTGCTGCTTCAGTTTTTTTTTTTTTTAAGATTTATTTATTTATTTATTATATGTAAGTACACTGTAGCTGTCTTCACACACTCCAGAAGAGGGAGTCAGATCTCGTTACAGATGGTTGTGAGCCACCATGTGGTTGCTGGGATTTGAACTCTGGACCTTCGGAAGAGCAGTCGGGTGCTCTTACCCACTGAGCCATCTCACCAGCCCGCTGCTTCAGTTTTATTCAGCCATATTTTTCTAGTATCACAGGTGAAGATTCTCTAACATTTCTAGGAACACAGTCTCACAGCAGATTTTTTGGTACATACACTTAATATCTTTCAGATTTCTTCTCCATGCTGTTATGTGAGTCTTAGGTGCAAAAATTCTGTTGTCCATACATTCGCTCAGGCTAGGCACCCCTTTGTAAGTTGCTGTTTGCATTTTGACCAGTTGTAGTTTTTCCTTAATGGTCTCAGTCTGCTGTAAAAGAAAAACAAAACAAACAAACAACAAAACAAAAACAAAAAACAAACAAACAAAAAAATCTTTGTTGAGGGGTGACAGCTACATTTCCATATGGGTATAAGAATAATTATTTAAAGTACAGTTATGGATTAGGCTGCCTTAGTAAAGTAATGGTGATGGTAATAGGGCTACATCCATGACCTTATCAGTCATGAGTGTTTGCCTAGCTTTACCAAACCAAGCATGATTTCTCTCCGTGCTGAATGTTGCTTGAGTCGAAATAAATAGTAAGTGGTTATCACTAAGATGGGAATACTGTGCTACTTCACATTTAGGAATACCTTGCCATGCTCATGATTGTTGTGAGTCAAAGGTATCAGAATTGGATAGAAATATTGGTTACTTTTCTCCATTGCCAGCTTGGATAGTAGCTCCTGACACTGTAAAGGCTAGTCCACAGAGAGGAGTATTTCAGGTTAGATTCAGATTAAATCTTTTGAGTTCTATATCTGAAGTACACGGTACCTTTAGTAACATGGGGCCAACCTTCTGCTTCTGGGAGACAACCAAAGGCAACAGAGATATGAATATTGTTTTATGAATCATTTAGACTCATTTACCACCAAGTGGAAGAGTTTTTCATGCTTGGTGCTGCGTTTTGTTAGGTTCTTGTGGGGAACTCTTTCAGCCCAAGTAGCAGAACTTTATTTTCACACATACAGCCTCACCCCTGCACTTTTATGTATTGTGCATAATTTTATATAAATATAAAGTAAAATAATAGCAGTCTTAAACAACTTTTACAAATACCCTTAGTGTTTTTTATCACTTTGTCTGGCCTGCACAGCGTGAGCTACACAGACACATTCAGATAAAATATTCATTGTCATAAACCTGACTGTACAGTCTGAGAACACTTCCATAGAGAAAACTCCCACAAAGACTAGCTAACCCTTTCTCTGTATGCTGTATATAATATACCTGCTGAGTTTCCAGGTTGTATAACAGGATCAAACATAGCCTACCTCATAGACAAATTTTAGTGCAGCAACATGTCTGCTTGGGCAAGAGGTCACATCCAAAGACATCCTAAATCTATGTAATCTGGCTGAAATGACTACCTTTAATCCTTCTGGAGAAATATACACACTTTTAATACCAAACAATGAACATAAAGTTAGTTTGTAGATGGAAACATCCATGTTTGAGAGTGACATCTAATTGAGAGACAAATAAAGTGATGAATCGGAAAAAAGGAATAGCAGAAACAGAGATAGGATACACCCAACTCTCAGTAGAAACAGGAAAGAGAGGTGACTTAACAGAGCACCTAAGAGAAAAAGAGGAAGGCAGGATTTATAGAGACAGTTTTATAGAGACAGATTGCAGGTAAATACAGAATGAGCCAGAGGATGAGAAGAGCCAGAAGGGTAGCACAGATTACCAGAGTTAGTTTGAGGCCAAGCAGAACAATCCAGCCAGAAGCTGAGAGAAATCAATTTGAATCAGTCAGCTTGGAGAGGAGTTTGAGCCAGAATATCCGAGTTGAACCAGAGAGATGCAGAGTTCAGAAAGAGCTAAAAGGGTGAGTTTATTCAGCAGTAAGCCTTTGAGACCTGGTGAATAAAAGTTATATTTACAATCCCTACTAGAGCAAACTGGCCTTTATTACCAGGCACAGAACTTATGTTAGTAAGAATGCCGAAGACCCTATAAAGACTACAGATTCATCCAGAATTAATAATTGAAGATTATATAGAAGAAATTTTAACTCAGGTGGCCTAAAGTTATATTTATATGACATCTAAATTAAAATAAATACATAAACAAAAAACTAGTGGCATTCTTAATTGAAAATAAAAGGAAGACATGCATTGCTCAGTACTATAAAGATGCATAGCTCAATACTGTAAAGATAGGTTTGGGTATTCAAATCACGATTAATAGGTACAAAGAACAAAGCAAAATCATGCAGAAATGAAGCTGTACTTTAATGGGATTATTTTTTCTTCAGTTTCTTTATACTGGGTCTAGTATCTTCATAATTGCAGAGTAACATTAGCTGTATTATAGCCACTTGACATAGCTCTGACATAGTACAGGGAGATGGTGACTCTTGGGCGCCATCACAGAGTTCTATCATTATTAGCTGGTGAGGTACTGAAGGTCATCCAAGAGTTCTTTTGTCATATGTCCTGCCACATATGCCTTTAAATTTGTGGGGTTGAGATATCATGAGATAATTGGGAGTCCTTTTATATAGCCCAAACCATACTGTCTCTGATCAGATGTCACCCCAGGGATTTCACTGTTTATGGTACAACTACCTTCATAAATCTTCCAGGTAATTAAATATGAAAGGCTTGGATTGGTAGATTCCATGACTAGCTCTTTTTTGCTACTATCCATGATTGATTTTTACAAGGTACTTCCCAATAGAATTGTGTCCTGGGACACTTGGCTGTTAGAGAAACCTTTCAGAATAGATGGATGGCAGCTGATAAGGGGAAAATGAACACTGCTTCATTGGAAAAACAGTTATAGACGGGTCATCGAAGGGTCCCGTAATCCCTGAAATCTCTCTATCTTTATCCCAAAACAAATGGAAATGGAGCTGTTGCAGAATTTAAGAGCTTTTAAAAAAGCCATTCTTGCAAAGATGTCTACATAGCCAGGACTGCCTTCATCTACTTTTATGCACTTACATTTTCATTTGATTATAGTGGTTGTAAAGGACTGTGGGTTTTTTTTCCCCCACCATTATACTAATGAGCAGAACTCTGGGACTGCAGGTAGAGCTGTGGTCTAGGAACTATAGTGCAGAGGGGACATATTGGAGGTTACTGCTGCACAATTTTCAGGGGACATTATGGGGGAGGGTAGGAATACAACCTGCAGGTAGAAGATTAGGGCCTAGGGTTATTACCCGGTTTTGCCAGGTGGCAGCACACCTCAGTGGTAGAGCTGTGCAGGAAGAGCTGTGGCCTGTGGAGTGACTGCACAGGATTAATGGGAGAAATATTAATCCAAGGTTTGACCAATGTAGGCCAACTCTAAAACTTGTATCATTCCTACTATGGAGCTATCACTATAAATATTCGTGGGACAAAAAGCAAAATTTTCAATAACCATGCCGACTGCAGAGTTCTGATCATGTTGGGGCTGGGGTAGGTAACGTTTTTCTTGAAGTTGTGAAATGACCACTTTGAGTACGTTCAAGACCTGCAAATACCTATGGATCCAGTGAAAAGCCAGATGCCAAGTATAAAGAGGCTGAGATGCACCTGACAGAGAAAATGGAATGGCAACCTTAACATTCTATTGAACAGACAGTCTCAGAGTAGCAAGGCTCCTGTACAAGCTATCAGCAATGTGGTAGCACCATCATGAGTCAGATAAAAAGACTCATATTCATGATCAAGGATGAAGCACTTTGGCTTCATTTCTCATGTGCCTGGTTATCATATCCGTGTAGGTAAGTTTGGCCTGTGCTAAATTCCACTGGCCCTATTGCTCAGGCCAATACTTTTCGTTCAGTGTCTTGACCACACCTTTCCACATCTGCTTTTACTGACCACGTTCTCCATTTTAGCATTACTACTCTATTACTGGAGTCCTGATAGGTGTCATTCAAATATGTAGGGGTCAGCTACAGTCCTGTGATTTAGCATTCAATATGTCACACAGATTCCTAACACATATGTGATACAGAAGCTCCTTGTAATGAGAGCAAATATAATTGTTGCTTCTTCAGTGTTGGTCCTTTATTTTCATGTTGCCCAATCATGTTTCTAGGAAAAAGTCATTCACAGGAGGCAACAAATACCAGTCTTTCCTTTAAATTATTTTTATTATTTTTATTATTTAATTAATCATCAATTAATCTATTTATTTATTTTACACTCCATACTTTATCCCCCCATCCACCCTCCTACTGCTCCACATCCCATACCTCCTCCCCACCTCTGTGTCTCCACATGGTTGTCCCCACCCCCATGCCACCTGACTACTAAACTCCCTGGGGCCTGCAGTCTCATAAGGGTTAGGTTCATTATCTCTGAATCAACACAGACCTAGCAGTCCTCTGTTGTATGTGTGTTGGTGGACAAATATCAGCTGGTGTATGCTGCCTGTTTGGTGGTCCAGTGTTTAAGAGATCTCAGGAGTCCAGATTAATTGAGACTGCTGGTACTCCTCAGCTTCTTTCAGTCTTTTCCTAATTTAACAACAGGAATCAGCTGACTTTGTCCATTGGTTGGGTGCAACTATCTGCCTCTGACTCTTTCAGCTGCTTGTTGGGTCTTCTGGAGTGTGGTCATGCTAGGTCCCTTTTTGTGAGTGCTCCATAGCCTCAATAATAGTGTCAGACCCTGGGACACCCCCTCCCCTCTTGAGCTAGATCCCTCTTTGGGCCTGTCGCTGAGCAGTTGACCCCATTTCATCAGGTGTTTAATTTACTTTTCCAAACTTGTAAAACAAAGAAAGTAAGTAATTATGTCATAACTATCTTTAATTAAAGTAGAATTCTACTGGAGCATGGTCATCTTACCAAATGCTACCGTCTTAGAAAAAAATTAACTTTCCTTTTCCCAGCTATTTTCAGTTGCCAAACTGCTAGGCAAGGAGTGAGACTTTGGTGCCACTTTCTGTCTCTGCAGTAGGAATTGTTTGGGCTTGTGCTTGCATGTATCTTGTGCATGTTATAATATCTATGCACTCCTGTACAGGTGGCCTGCTGAGTGCAAAAGACATTTTTCTTCTTACACGCACCAGTGTTGGCTCTTACCCTCTACCTTCCCCTGAGTCTTGGAAGGAGAAGGTGTGATAAATGTGTTTCATTTAGGGCTTTTAACACAAACTGGACTTATTGTTAAAAAAATGGTGGACACAAAAGTTAGATGTGTGGGGAAGGTGGTGGATCTTGAGGGAGTTGGAGACATGTATATGATCAAAAGAGGCTATACAAAATTCATAAAGAAGTAATAAGATTATATATAAAATATATATGCATATTGCATATACCTACTAAAATAGACTACTGACTTGAAGAACAGCTGATAGAAAATTGACCTCATCATCCAGACACAAAAGAGGAAACATTTTATGGGGTCTTTCCCATAAACAAAGAACTATAGGCAAGTAGTAAATGTAGAAAAAAGGGAGAATTAGTATGAGCCCCTAATTGGTTAATTTGATCCAAAGTGGTCATCTTTCAAATTATATAGACATGACGAACAAAAGTGAAATGAGCATATTGCTTTCATATATTTGTGCATATATGTATATATATATGTGTGTGTGTGCATATATATATGTACTTAGTATATATAATTATATATTTTAATCTATATTTATACTTTGTTATTTGTACAATATAAATCATTTTTACCAGAAAGTGTTGGAAGTGAAGGCACTAAAGGAATTTGTATCTGTTTAAACACAGTACAAATATGGTTCCAAAAGAAAGATTCACTACATTTTATTACATTTGAGAAGTGGAAAGAAAAGAATTAGTGCATGGGTGAATATTGACCCAAAAACCCAACAGTAGCAGTGCTTTCCTTTGCTGCCGGTAACATGCAGGGAACTCTTATGATCTTGTTTATGGATGAAGAGACAGAGTGATTTGGTTATATAGATATTTTACCTAATTGTGGCAGCTATGTCAAACTTCAGGTATGTTTTCCTTTTTCTTTTTTTTCCCACATATTTTTTATTAGATATTTTCTTCATTTACATTTCAAATGCTATTCCAAAAGTCCCCTATACCCTTTCGCTGCCCTTTTCCCCTACCCACTCACTCCCACTTCTTGGCCCTGGCATTGCCCTGTACTGGGGCATATAAAGTTTGCTAGACTAAGGGGCCTCTCTTCCCAATGATGGCTGACTAGGCCATCTTCTGCTACATATGCAGTTAGAGACACGAGCTCTGGGGGTACTGATTAGTTCATATTGTTGTTCCACCTCCTTCACCTCTTGGGTACTTTCTCTGGCTCCTATATTGGGGGCCCTGTGTTCCATCCAATGGATGACTGTGAGCATCCACTTCTGTATTTGCTAGGCACTGGCATAGCCTCATATGAGACAGCCATAACAGGGTCCCTTCAGCAAAATCTTACTCGTGTATGCAATAGTGTCTGTGTTTGATGGCTGATTATGGGATGAGCCCCTGGGTGGGGCAGTCTCTGGATGGTCCATCCTTTCATCTTAGCTCCAACTTTTGTCTCTGCAACTCCTTCCATGGATATTTTATTCCGTAAACAAGGGAGGAATGAAGAATCCATGCATTTTTCTTCCTTCTTGATTTTCTTGTGCTTTGGAAGTTGTATCTTGGGTATTCTAGGTTTCTGGGCTAATATCCACTTATCAGTGAGTGCATATCAACTGACTTGTGATTGGGTTATCTCACTCAAGATGATATCCTCCAGATACATCAATTTGCCCAAGAATTTCATAAATTCATTGTTTTTAATAGCTGAGTAGTACTCCATTGGGTAAATGTACCACATTTTCTGCATCCATTCCTCTGTGGAGGGACATCTGGGTTCTTTCCAGCTTCTGGCTATTATAAATAGGGCTGCTATGAACATAGTGGAGCATGTGTCCTTACTACCAGTTGGGACATCTTCTGGGTATATGCCCAGGAGTTGTATTGCTGGATCTTCCAGTAGTACTATGTCCAATTTTCTGAGGAACTGCCAGACTGATTTCCCTACTGGTTGTAACAGCTTGCAATCCCACTAGCAATGGAGGAGTGTTCCTCTTTCTCCACATCCTCACCAGCATCTGCTGTCATCTAAATTTTTGATCCTGGCCATTCTGACTGGTGTGAGGTGAAATCTCAGGGTTGTTTTGATATGCATTTCCTTGATGATTAAAGATGTTGATGTTGATGTCGGTATTCCTCAGTTGAGGATTCTTTGTTTAGCTCTGTACCCCATTTCTAATGGGGTTATTTGAATTTCTGGAATTCAGCTTCTTGAGCTCTTTGTATATATTGGATATTAGTCCCCTTTCAGATTTAGGATTGGTAAAAATTCTTTTCCAAACTGTTGGTGGCCTTTTTGTCTTATTAACAGTATCTTTTGCTGTACAGAAGCTTTGCAATTTTATGAGGTCCCATTTGTTGATTCTTGATCTTCCAGCACAGACCACTGCTGTTCTGTTTAGGTATTTTTTCCCTCTGCCCATATCTTTGAGAGTTTTCCCCCACTTTCTCCTCTATAAATTTCAGTGTCTCTGGTTTTATGTGGAGGTCTTTGATCCATTTAGACTTGAGCTTTGTACAAGGAGATAAGAATGGATCAATTCTCATTCTTCTACATGATAACTGCCAGTTGTGCCAGCATCATTTGATAAAAATGCTGTCTTTTTTCCACTGGATGGTTTTAGCTCCCTTGTCAAAGATCAACTGACCATAGGTGTGTGGGTTTATTTTTGGGTCTTCAATTCTATTCCCTTGATCTACCTGTCTGCCACTGTACCAGTACCATGCAGTTTTTATCAAATTGCTCTGTAGTACAGCTTGAGGTCAGGCATAGTGATTCCCCAAGAGGTTCTTTTATTGTTGAGAATAGTTTTTGCTATCCTAGATTTTTTTGTTATTCCAGATGAATTTGCAAATTGCTCTTTCTAACTCAATGAAGAATTGAGTTGGAATTTTGATGGGGATTGCATTGAATCTGTAGATTGGTTTTGGCAGGATAGCCATTTTTACTATATTAAACCGGCCAATCCATGAGCATGGGTGGGTGATCTTTCCATCTTCTGAATTCTTCAATTTTTTTCTTCAGAGACTTGAAGTTCTTATCATACAGATCTTTTACTTCCTTAGTTAGAGTCACACCAAGGTATTTTATATTATTTGTGACTATTGTGAAGGGTGTTGTTTCCCTTATTTCTTTCTCAGCCTTTTTATCCTTTGTGTAGAATAATGCCACTGATTTATTTGAGTAAATTTTGTATCTAGCCACTGCACTGAAGTTGTTTATTAGGTTTAGGAGTTCTCTGGTGGAAATTTTAGGGTTACTTATATATACTATCATATCATCTGCAAATAGTGGTATTTTAACTTCTTCCTTTCCAATTTGTATCCCCTTGGTATCCTTTTGTTGTCTAATTGCTCTGGCTAGGACTTCAAGTACTATATTGAATAGGTAGGGAAAAATTGGGGCAGTCTCATCTAGTCCCTGAATTTAATGGGCTTGCTTCAAGTTTCTCTCCATTTAGTTTGATGTTGGCTACTGGTTTGCTGTAGGTTGCTTTTATCATGTTTAGTTAAAGGCCTTGAATTCCTGATCCTTCCAAGACTTTTACCTTGAATGGGTGTTGGATTTTGTCAAATTCTTTCTCAGGATCTAGTGAAATAATCATGTGGTTTTTGTCTTTGAGTTTGTTTATATAGTGGATTACATTGATGGTTTTCCATATATTAAAACATCCTTGCATCCTTGGAATGAAGCCTACTTGATCGTATTGCATAATCATTTTGATGTGTTCTTGGATTTGGTTTGGGAGAATTTTATTGAGTATTTTTACATCACTATTCATAAGAGAAATTGGTCTGAAATTCTCTTTGTTTGGTCTTTGTGTGGTTTAGGTATCAGAGTCATTGTGGCTTCATAGAATGAATTAGGTAGAGTACCTTCTGTTTCTTTTTGTGAAATAGTTTGAGAAGAATTGGAATTAGGTCTTCTTTGAAGGTCTGATAAAACTCTGCACTAAATCCATCTCATCCTGGGCTTTTTTGATTGGGAGACTATTAATGACTGCTTTTATTTCTTTAGGGGATATTTGACTGTTTAGGTCAATAATCTGTTCCTGATTTACTTGGTACCTGGTGTCTGTCTTGAAATTTTTCCATTTCATCCAGCTAATCCAGTTTGTTGAGTATAGACTTTTATAGTATGATCTGATGATATTTTGGATTTCCTCAAATTCTGTTGTTAAGTCTCCCTTTTCATTTCTGATTCTGTTAATTCTGATACTATCCCTGTGCCCTCTAGTTAGTCTGGCTAAGGGTTTATCTATGTTGTTGATTTTTTCGTGCCGGGTGTGGTGGCGCACGCCTTTAATCCCAGCACTTGGGAGGCAGAGGCAGGTGGATTTCTGAGTTCGAGGCCAGCCTGGTCTACAACGTGAGTGCCAGGACAGCCAGGGCTACACAGAGAAACCCTGTCTCAAAAAACCAAAAAAAAAAAAAACCAGTTCCTGGTTTGGCTGATTCTTTGTATAGTTCTTTTTGTTTCTACTGGTTTGATTTCAACTCCGAGTTTGATTATTTCCTGCTGTCTACTCCCTTTTGGTGAATTGGCTTCCTTTAGTTCTAGAGCTTTTAGGTGTCCTGTCAAGCTGCTAGTGTATCCTCTCTCTAGTTTCTTTTTGGTGGCACTTAGAGCTATGAGTTTTCCTCTTAGGACTGCCTTAATTGTGACCCATAAGTTTGGGTATGTTGTGGCTTCATTTTCATTAAACACTAAAAAGTCTTCAGTTTCTTTATTTCTTCCTTGAACACTTTACCATTGAGTAGAGTGTTGTTCAGCCTCCACATGAATGTTGGGTTTCTATTAGTTATGTTGTTATTGAAGATCAGTCTTAGTCCGTAGTGATCTTAATAGGATGCATGGAATAATTTCAATATTTTTGTATCTGTTGAGGCCTGTTTTGTGACAAATTATGTGGTCAATTTTGGAGAAGGTACCATGAGGTGTTGAGAAGAAGGTATATCCTTTTGTTATAGGATAAAATGTTCTGTTACCACCATTTGGTCTTGGATGGATGTTCCTGATATGAGCCAGTCTCCTCTGGAATGCAGGTGGAATTTGATAATGAATCTCAGGAAACTGGATGCTGTTCACCTCTTCTGGTTGTGCCCTCATTTGGATGTGGCAGGCAGCAGATTGGCTGGGGAGTGTCCACCTCCAATACTCTTTCACCCTCATGTCCTCCTTTGGAAAGCAGGAGGCTCCTGGGGTTTGCAAGGCTCTTTGTGAAGGCAGAGAGATCTGTGAGTCAGAGGATGGAGGTCCAGGGAAGTATACATCTTATCTCTGCTGGCTGTGCCCCAGGAATACATGACTTAATTTATATTATTCTGCAGTATGTAATATGTAATTAATTTCATGCAATATTTTACTTAATGTAATAGATATTTATATCTATATAAATCTATAAATTATATATTAAGCATAGAAAACATTTCCATTGATCTTTGAGGGGAAAATTGTTGTACATAAATTTGGGAAAGGCTGGAGAGCCGACAGGGAAAGAGGAAAGAGATATAAATATTTTAATTAAACATATTAAATAAATAATATGGCTTCTCAAAAGTAGATTTATAGTCTCTTTTTCCAAAAAGTCAATACTAATGCCAATTTTTAAAAAAAAGTTCCCTAATACAATGATCATATCAGGAATTGCTATATGATTACGAATTTTGAGTATGTAGGTACTTTACTACTTAGTATCTTACATTTCCTAAAGTCCTCACTCTTAGCAGAGAGCTCTTGTCAGCAAAATAGTTATACATGGCATACAGATAAGGCATTTACATATGATAATCTCAGTTTGCAAAAGGTAACTACACTCACTCTGAACAAAAGCTAGAAAATAAAATCATACAGTGCATCTGGCTGGAGAGGAAATGTGCCTATCGATTCTTTCATTTCTAGCCTCAAGATCAGAAAGAGGAGGCACTTAGTATGAAAATTAGGGGACATCTTCCCTAAGAAGGCTATGTTGGCACAAATAGCAACAACTGAAAACAGAATTATTGAGAAGAGTTCACCATGCAGAACTGGTAGATTCACTGTGCAGTTGGTTGTAGATACAGTGGTTATCTGCACCCATTACTGTGGTACAAATTAAGGAATTTGTTTCCTTTTTCTTTTTCCATTCCTTTTAATCACATGAGTTGTTCATATAGTTTGATGAGCATCAGCAGAAATTTTAAAAATCATACTACATGGCCTGGAAGAGAAGTTCATGCCTACAAACCTGTCTCTTGGGAGAGTAAGACAGAAGGTATGCATGATCTTGACCAGCTTTGTTAATACAGTTAACCAAGATTAGCCTAGGCTAAAAGCTACCCAATATAATAATTATCTCACAAATATACTAATAGAAAAGTGTATGTCCTCATATTTAAAATAAGTAAAGTGATTTCAATTACAATTCACAGTTTACCTGGAAACTAAATTTAATGAATATTTAAAATAGCAGAAAATAATTCTGAGGAAGGCTTGGATGCACATCAGGACCCCTTTCTGGCAAAATTTCTAATTTGATATTTATCCATAAGTTTCCTAAAGTCTCGGGAACCTTTACAGGGGGAATATCAATTCCTATTCATCATCATTAATTTATGTCTCTTTTCATATTTTTCTTTCCTTTTATTTCTTAAAAAATATATTCTGTCCTCCATAAGTTTTGTGAGTGCTAGGATTACATGTTTGTATATATATTCCAAGACCAACCAATGGTTTAAAGCTATCTCATATTCTGTATTATATTCTGAAGTATGGAGTCCTAATTACTTTGTTCAAAGTTGAAAAAAAGTAACTCAATACATATATAATGACTATATTTTTTGAGCAAGACACTGAATCAATTAAACCATTTGCAAGTTGACCATTTGAAATATGTTCTTATTTTGTTACAAGAGATTCTTTTGTGACTTCCTTTTAGGCCCCATGTGGACATTCATTGCTATCAATAGAAAACTCTACAGGTTGGTGAATGTACTTTGAAAAATGTTGAAAATTCATAGAGCAGCATTTCCAATTTTAAAACTTCTACCTTGACTCGCTGTTTTCCTCCCGACCTTCCTTCTTTATACTTTGAACAGAAGCCTGCTTACTCCCTGAATGGAAAGCTATCTTCACTTTATATTATGACCAATATCCTAAATGGTTTTCGAGTTGTTTCGATGGTTGTTGTTGGTCCAGCCATTTCTGTCTCTGTTTAAAATAAAAAAACAAAACAAAACAAAACAAAACAAAAAAACACCAAAATGTACTTCAAGAGACAGTGAAGTAAAACAAGTACGATACATTTAGTTCTCTCTGCAGTGCTTAAAAGAACAAGTGAAGGGCTTTCAAGATGGAGAAAAAAAATAACACAAAACAAGAACTCTCTTGGATTTGTCATTTTCTTTATTTCTTGTCAATACAATCATTTTTGAAAGATAAAGAGTCTATTGTGGACATTTCTCTTGCAACAACATAGCGATGATTCTATACTAAGGAGCATCAGCAAAGTAAATGCAGAAAATAACTTTAAATCGACACATTTACCTGTAAGAATTTGAGTGCAGTTGATACAGTGCTAAGAAGACTCTGAAGGAAGAAGCAGAAATTATAATTGCTCCATAGTTTCCAGCAGATAAATGAATTTAAGTTATGAGGAGACAACAAGCTTCTCCATATGAATGTTAAAAGAAATGCACTGGACAAAAATATTCCTGTTTAAAAACAACTTCATATTTTAATGTAGTCCTTCCTTGTAATTATATAAGAATTCTTTGTAATTAATTATTACAAGAGAAATACCACATCCATTAAGGCATCAAGTAGCTCTATATCATTTTCATGAGCACAGATTATCTATCAGTGCTACTTCAGCAATGTCTGCCTCTCCTTTCCCTATGAGTATGAATTGGTACAAATTTATTTAAGTTTTTAATAGCACAGGTTACCTCACATTTACTATTTTATGGTTTCAAATATTTTTAATATAAAATAGATTTTTTCATAAAATACTTTCTAATTATGTTTTCCTTTCCACCAACTACTCCCAGATCCTTCCATTTCCTTATCAAAGTAAATCTGCGCACTTCTTTTTCTCTTTTTCTTTTTGTTGAAAAATAGATTGTTTACTCATAAAGTATATACTGATGATGGTTTCCCCTCTCTATACTCCTATTTTCTGCTCACCTCTTTGACATCTATATCCACTCATTTTCTGCCTCTCATTGGAAGATAACATGTTTAAAACAGATAACAACAAATATAAAATAAAAGATTAAAAAACAAACAAATAAAAACAAAAATCATCACATAGAAGTTGGGCAAGACAAAGCAACAGAAGGAAAGGAAAGGAGCCAAGAAAAGGCAGAATAGTCAGAAATGCACTCGTTTATATATTTAGGTATCTCATAAAATGTTAAACTAAAAACTATAGTATCTATAGAGGACTAGCTGCAGGCCCTGTAAGCCCTGTGCTTGCTGCTTCAGTCTCTACTGGTTTATAAGAGCTTTAGTCAGTTAATTTAGAGGGCTTTGATCTTTTGGTATTCCTATACCTTCTGGCTCTTATACTCTTTTTGTCTCTACTTCCACAGGTTGCTTTGAGACCTGAGGGGAGGCATTCCACTTAGCACTATGAGTTCCAAGGGGTTTCTCTCTCTCTCTCTCTCTCTCTCTCTCTCTCTCTCTCTCTCTCTCTCTCTCTCTCTCTCTCTCACACACACACACACACACACACACACCATAATGTCCACATATGGGTCTCTGTAGTTTTTCCCATCTGTGTAGGAAAAACTTCTCTGATGAGTGAAAAGGGCACTAATCTATGAGAAAAACAATACAATTATGACAATACAATTATGAGTCATTTTAATATTACATTATTTTTAACCAGTAGTATTTGGTTTTAACCTAGTTCCTGGGCTATCTAGTCTCTGATTCTTGGTCACCAAAGCAGATTTGAGTATACTTTTTATCTTGGGCAGTGGCCCTTAAGTCAGATCAGTTATTGGCTAGTTATTCCTACTTGAAAAGATTCCACCTAAATCAGGCACAAGACAGGACTGCCTACTCTCCCTGTATCTATTCAATAGAGTACTCAAAGTTCTAGCTACAACAATAAGAAAACAAAAGGAGATCAAGAGGATACAAATTGGCAAGAAGAAGTCAAGGTATCACTATTTGCAGATGATATAATAGTATACATAAGAGACCCCAAAAATTCTACCAAGGAACTTCTACAGCTCATAAGCAACTTCAGCAAAGTGGTTGGATATAAAGTTAACTCAAACAAATAAGTAGCCTTTCCTTATAGAAATGATAAATGCACTGAAAAAGAAAATAGTAAAACAATAACGTTCAAAGTAGTCACAAACAATATAAAATATCTTGGTGTACATCTAACCAAACAAGTGAAAGATTGGTACGACAAGAATTTCAAGTCTCTCAAGAAAGAAATCAAAGATCTCAGAAAATGGAGAGATCTCCTATGCTCATGGATTGGTAAGATTAACATAGTAAAAATGATCATCCTGCTAAAAGCAATGTACATATTCAAAGCAATACCCATTCAAATTCCAACAGAACTCTTCACAGACATTGAAAGAGCAATTCTCAATTTTATATGGAAAAACAAAACAAAACAAAAACCCAGGATAGCCAAAACAATTCTCAACAATTAAAGAACTTCTGAAGGAATCACCATCTCTGACTTCAAGCTGTACTACAAAGAAATAGAGACAAAATCACATGGTATTGGTACAGAGACAAACAGGTTGATTAATGGAATAGAATCAAAGACCCAAAAAGAAACCCACACACTTAGGGACACTTGATCTTTGACAAAGAAGCCAAAACTATACAATGGAAAAAAGGAAAGCATCTTCAATAAATGTTGCTGATTTAACTGCCAGTTTGTATGTAGAAAAATGAAAATAGAACTCTTACACAAAGCTCGAGTCCAAGTGAATCAACATAAAACCAGATACACTGAATCTAATAGAAGGGAAAGTGGGAAAGAGCCTTGAACTCATTGTCATAGGGTGCAGGGGGGGATTTCCTAAACAAAATTCCAATGGCTCAGGCTCCAAGATCAAGAATTGAAAAATGGGACCGCACGAAACTGAAAATCTTCTGTAAGGCAAAGGACTTAGTCAATAGGACAAATTGGCAATGTACAGAATAGGAAAAAAAAAATCTTCATTAACCCCACATCTGAAACAGGTTTAATATCCAAAAATATAATGAAATAAAAAAGCTACCCTCCAAAAAACCAAACAACCTAATCAAAAAATGTTAGATCTGTATACAGCTAAACAGAGAATTCACAACAGAGGAATCTTGAGTGGCGAGAAGCACTTGAAGAAATGTTCATGCCCTTAGTCTTCAGGGAAATGCAAGTTAAAATGACCATGAGTTTCCACCTTACCAATCAGATGGATCTTACCAATGGGTAAGATCAAAAGCTCAGGTGACAGCACCTGTTAACAAGGATGTAGGGAAAAAGGAACACTTCTCCATTGCTGTTGGGATTGCAAGCTCATACAACCAGTTTGTAAATCAATCTGTTGTTTCCTCAGAAAATTGGAAATAGATCTACCTGAAGATCCAGCTAAACCAGTCTTGGGCATATACCCAAATGATGGCTCACCATGCCACAGGGCATATTTCCACTATGTTCATAGTGGCCTTATCTGTGATAGCCAGAGCTGGAAACAACCCAGATGTCCAACAACAGAAGAGAAGATACAGAAAATATGGTTCATTTGCACAATGGAATACTATTCAGCTATTAAGAATGAGGACATCAAGCCAGGTTTGGTGTCGCACGCCTTTAATCCCAACAAAGGCAGGCAGATTTCTGAGTTCGAGGCCAGCCTGGTCTACAAAGTGAGCTCCAGGACAGCCAGGGCTATACAGAGAAACCCTGTCTCAAAAAACCAAAAAAAAAAAAAAAAAAAAAAGACATCATGAGTTTTGCAGGTAAATGGAAATATCATGCTGAGTGAGATAACTCAGACCTAAAGGGACATGCATGGAATATACTCACTAAAAAGTGGATATTAGTCAACATAGTACAGAATACCTAGTATACAATCCACAGAACTCAAGAAGGTTAACCAGCCAAAGGGCCCAAGTGAGGATGCTTCAATTCCACTTGGGAGGAAGAAGAAAACAATCATGGGAGGTAGAGGGAGGGAGAAACCTTGGAAAGAAAGAGAAGGGGGAGGGGGAAAGAAGAACTTGATAAGGTAGAAGGAGAAGTCAGAATAGAAGCCCTGAAGGCCAGCAGAATGAATGGAAATATGCAACTTGGGGTGGGGGAGAGGTGGGAGGACCCTCTAGATAATTCTAGACATCTAGGAAGTGTGAGACTCTCAGAACTCAAACAGAGGTACCTTAGATGAAATGTCCAATGGGTGTGTGTGTAGGGGGTGGACCCCTAGAGTTCACCTCCAATAGAAAGACAGGCCATCATGTGAAGAGATGGGGTTGTCATCCCACAGTCAAAAATTCTGACCCAGAATTGTTCTTGTTTAAAAGAACTGCAGGGACAAAAAAGGAGAAGAGACTAAAGGAGAGGCTGTCCAGTGACTGGCCCAACTTGGGATCCATCTTATGAGGAGGCTTCAATTACTGACATTATTACTGAGGCTATAGTGTGCTTATAGACAGGAGACTAGCATGGCTGTCCTCTGTGAGGCCTAACAAGTAGCTGACATATTTACACCCAACCATTGTACTGAAGGTGGGCACCCTTGTGGTTAAATTGGGAAAAGGCTGGAAGAAGCTGAGGAGGAGGATGGCCCCATAGGAAGATCTAAGGTCTCAACTAACCCAAACCCCTGAGATCTCTCAGACACTTAGCCACCAACCAGGAATCATACTTGAGCTGGTCCAAGGTCCTGAACACATATATAGCAGAGGACTGCGGCATCTATCCTCAGTGCGAGAAGAGGTGCTTAACCATTGAGAGACTTAAGGCCCCAGGATGTTGAACGTTTCTTTGTTTCACAGATACTTGAGTTTCCTCTATTGAGAATTCTCTATTTTTATTGGTACCATATTTTTAATTGGATGATTTGGGGTTTTTTTGATCATCTAGTTTTTAGAGTTCTTTAGATATTTTGGATACTAGTCCAATATCAGATATATAGTTGGTAAAATCTTTTCTTGTTTTTTAGATTACTATTTTGTTTTGATTGTGTTGTTCTTTCCCAAGAAGAGGCATCTCAGTTTCATGAGATCCTGTTTATTAATATTTCAATTTAATGTATGTGCTAATAGTGTTCTCTTCAGAAAGTCTTCTCCTGTGCCAATAAGTTCAAAGATTTTGCACACTTTCTCTTCTATAACATTCAGTATATCTACTTTTATATTGAAGTCTTTGATGCATTTGGAGTTATTTTCGTGCAAGGTAAAAATTATGAATTTATTTGCATTTTTCTACTTGGAGACATTCATTTTGAGCAGCACCATTTGTAGAAAACATTGTCTATTTCTGGCTTCTTTATCCAAAAATCAATCTCCATAGTGGTGTGGATCTATTTTCAGGTGTTTAAATCTATCCCATTGATCAATATTATGACAATACTAGACTGTTTTTATTACTATTAAAACAAGAGCCAATAAGTTAAGGTCACAATGATAAAGAATAGGGCTAATATTTACTTTATTATTAATGGTATCTTTAGAACAACCTCTGGGAGCAATCAATACTTATCCGTTTCTTCCAGTTTACTAATTATGGTGAAAATGGTGTTCTTTCTCTTAATCTTTCCAATTTTGGACATCATCTTTCTCATTACTCCTCTTTGTCATCTTATTCTATATCATCCTTTTTCCCATTTAGTACTTAACAGGAAATTCTGCTAGAAAAACAATAATGGCCTTACTTCAACTTTTAGTCAATATTTCTTTCTTAATGCTTTGAAATTAATATATATTAAAATCATTTTCCCCTTTCCTTTCTACTCTCTAATGCCTTGCATTCACATTGCTTCCATTCTCATAAATTCATGCCTCTTTTTTATTTGTTGTTATGCATTTCTAAATATTATATAAATACATTCTTTTCCGTCCATAACGTTACACACACACACACACACACACACACACACACACACACAGATGCACACATTTTCTGAATGACCCACTTATTTGGAGGTTTATCCTTGGGGAAAATTCTTTTCTTTGAATTTCTTATTTTCCTGTAGTTCTTTGTCTAGAATTGGTGCCTCATGTGATCTTCCACTTCTGTATTAGAATGTATACTTGTTTCATTCTCTTCTGTATGTTGTTTAGGTAGTCATATTGATGGGAATTTGTGGCTGTAGCTTTTGTGATATTTCTTGGAGACACAATCTTACAGCAATTTTTTTCTTCTGGATCTTTATAATCTTTCTGCCTCCTCTTCCATAGTGATCACTAAGCCTTGATGCAGGAGTTGTGTTACAGGTTTAACAGTTGAGACTGGGTATCATATTTATCTCTGCATTTTGCTTGGCTATGCTTTTCTGTACAGGTCTCTGTTGCAGAGAGATTTGATTCTTGTTTTGTTTTGTTTTCCGTTTTGTTTTTGTTTTGGATGAGGGATGTAATGGTTTGAATGAGAATGTCCCCATCTGTTCATATATTTGTATGTTTGGTCCAAGGTTGCTGGCTGCATGGAAAGGACTAGGAAGTATGTTTTCTTTGTTGGAAGAAGATCACTTTAAGCAGGCTTAAGGTATTAAAAGCCTCCCATCTCCCCCACTGTACTCTCTGCTTGCTTTGTGGTGATCAAAACAAGAACTCTCTGTTGGTTCTACACCATACCTGACTGCCTGCCCCCAATACTTCCCACTATGATGGTGATGAAAAATTATGTCCTTAAAACTATAAGCCGCAACCCTATGGGTGGAACAACATTATGAACTAACCAGTACCCCGGAGCTCTTGACTCTAGCTGCATATGTACTAAAAGATGGCCTAGTTGGCCATCACTGGAAAGAGAGGCCCATTGGACATGCAAACTTTATATGCCCCAGTACAGGGGAACGCCAGGGCCAAAAAAGTGGGAATGGGTCGGTAGGGAAGTGGAGGGGGGAAGGGTATGGGGGACTTTTGGGATAGCATTGGAAATGTAATTGATGAAAAGATGGAATAAAAAATAAAAAAAATAATAAAAAAAACCCTGTAAGCCCAAATAACCCCTCCTTCTATAAACTGCATTGGTCATCATGTTCTTCCCATATAAATTTTAATATAGTTTTTATGTCTTTGAAGAATAATATAAATGTTTAGATTGAGATTTTATTGAACCTATATGTGGCTTTTGGTAGAATGGTCAGTTTTACAATATTAATTCTACCAAACCATGAACAAAAAATGCCTTTCCACTTTCTTTTTCTTCAGTGAAATTAAATTTCCCTTTAAAGCTATATTATCTCCATTGTTAGGTTTATTTTTAGTTTTTTTTATTTTCTTTAAGATATTGTGAATAGAAGTATATACATGATCTTTTTCATTGTATGCAAATTGTGCATAGAAAACAATTTAGTTTGCACATAGTTTCTGTAACTTTCAACATTGCTAAAATTGTCAATGGTGTCTATAACTTTTCTAGCAAAAATTTTAGTCTGTTATGTAAAATATTATGGCACCTGCAAATAGAGACAGTTTGACTTTCTATCTGTATCCCTTTGTTCTCTTGCAATATTGGTCCTGAAAGTGCTTGAAAAATATATTAAAAGGGACTGGTGATATTGGACAGCAATGTTGTGTTCCAGATTTCAGTAGGATTGCTTCAAGATATTCATCATTCAGGATAATGTTGGCTTTGGGTATCTTATTTATAGTTTTATATTATGTTAAAGTATGCTCTCTTTGTTCCTATTTTCTCTAACACTTTTATGAACGTTGGCTTTGTCAAATATATTTTTATCATCTATTGACATGGTCATGTAACATTTGTCTTTAAATCTATTTATGTGATTTATTATATTTGTGGCCTTCAGTGTGCTGAAAAGATATTGATTCTCAGGGATAAAGTCAACTTGGTTATGGTAGATATCTTTTTGATGCCTGTTTGTAGTTGTCTAGGAATTATTTTATTGAGGACATTTGATGCTATGTTAATCAAGGCTGTTAGCCTGTGTGTGTGTGTGTGTGTGTGTGTGTGTGTGTGTGTGTGTGTGTGTTAGTTAATGTGGTTTGGTATTAGAGTAATACTGGCTTTATAGAAAGAGTTAAAGATGTTCTTTCTCCTTCTCGAACTTTGAATGATTTAAGAATTGTCTGTGGTTATTCCTTGAAAGTTTAGTAAAATACTGCTCTGAATTCATCTGGGCAAGCAATGGTAAAGTTGGATGCATTTTAATTACTGTAGCAATCTCCATGTTAGCTATGGGTATGTTTAGGTTGTTGTTCTTTTCTTGTTTTAATTTTGGTGGTTGGTTTGAATCTACAAACTTGTTTATTTCATTAAGTTTTTCTAACTTAATGGGAATTGAACTTTTAAAAGAGTATTCCCTTATAATCTAAATTTCTTTGATGTAAAATTGTTTTAAAGGTCATTTCTGATTCTGTTCATTTGAGTCATTTTATACTTTCTTTTGATGGTTGAGCCAAGGGTGTATCGGTCTTGTTTATCTTTTTGAACACTCAGTTTCTATATTACTTAATTGCTTCATAGTTTATTTATTTACTTTGAGTTCTGAATTTTATTATTTTTCAGTAATATTTTCAGTTTGGATTTGTTTGGTCCTTGTTTTTCTATATTTTTGAGTTGCATTGTTTAGTCTGTTATGATTTCTTAAAATGCATACACTTAAACCATTAATTTCTCTTATTGAAGTAGATTTAATGTATCAGAGAGAATTTTGTGTATGTTTACCATTTTAATTTAGAAACTTATCAAAAAATTTCTCTTGATTTCTTTAATCCATTCATAATTCAATAATAAGTCATTTAATCTCCATAAATTTGTACACTTACTAGAGAATTTGTGTTCTGTTGGTCATAAATTCCAGCACATTGTGGTCAGATAGAATATACAAAGCTATTTCATTATTCATGAATTTGTTAAAATTTGTTTGTGTATGCGTGTGTGTGTGTCCCAGAATATACTCCTTTTTAGAGAACTTTCATGACATCCTTACTAAAATTTATATTCTTTGGTGTTTGATGGAGTATTCTGTAGATCTCTAGTAAGTCTATTTGACATATGAGGTCATTTAATTTGGATGGTTCTCTGCTTATTCATATTTTGTCCAGATGACCTATCTACAGAAGAAAGTCGAACATCAGAACCAATTATTACTAATGGGTTGATGTTAATTTGTATATTTAATCATAGTAGTATACATTTCATGAGTTTGGATGCACCACAGTTGGGTGCATACTGTATTCTTAGTTAATTATTTTCTTGATTAGAATGAAGTATCCTTCTTTATTTCTTTGTATTATTTTTAATTTTAATTATATTTTGCCAGATATCGTTAATTGCTTCCTTCCTGGTTCCATTTGATGAGAATGCTTTTCTCCATCTTTTTACTCTTCATCTGGATTTGGTAATAGGATGATACTGGATTCACGAAAATAGAGAGTGTTCCTTCTCTTTCTATTATTTGGATATAATTAAGAAGGACTGGCTGTGTTTCTTCTTTAAAGATAAGCTGTTTTTATTAAAGACTGTAAAAATCCTATGTCTTCTGACTGGAGAATTGAGGGTACTAATATTAAAAGATATTTGATCTTTTCATAGATTCCGACATTTCTTCCATGATCCTTCCTGTGCCTTTCCTTTTTTTTTTTTTTCCTTTTAGTATTCAATACCTGTTAACTAAGTTTTATGGTTATTCTTGGTTGTTAAATTTGTTAGATTTGGAGTCCATTATAAGACAGGCAACTGGCTGGCTACTTGTGTGAGAAATTCTCTTGATCACAGTATTTGAAGTAAAATGACCCACTATAAATATGGGTAACAACTTCCTTAACAATGTAGCTCCAAAGGGAAAGGTTTCCTTTTGTTTGCTTGCCTTCCCTTTAGTGGTAGGTCCATCTATCTATTGTTGCTACTGATAGATAGTCTCCTCATAATAGAGTAATCTTCTTTGGGCTACCACAAACTGAAGGCCATCTGCTTACCAGAAATTCGCCATACCTTCCTTAATATACTAGGGCTTCTGCAACACCCAGCTGTGTAAATTGAGCAGCTACTTGATTCTGGGCCATTTTTTTTTTTGTTAACATTTTATTGAATTTTTTGTGAATTTCACATTGCACACCCCAATCCCACTCATCTCCCCCTCCCTATGTATCCTCACTCTGCCTTTGCAACCTACCCCCAAGAAAATGAAAAATAAAAACCCCAAAACAAAACAAACAAGAATTCGGACAAATAATCTCATCATGGAAGCTGTAGTCTGTCCCACAGTATAGCCTTTTGTCCTCACATCTTCACTTGCAAAGAGTCATTGGTCTGTTTTGAGGCCTCTGGCTTCTGCTACACTATCAATACTGGGTCTTCACTGGGGATCCTCTTGGATATCCTGTTATTACCCTGTGTCATGGAGATTTTGAAGCTTTGGGATCTGCAGGATTGGCCCCTTCAAGCACTCCAGTAGTCACAGATGGCAGCCCGACCAGAGATGGCTACATGGTCTTTCATGGTAGCATAAGGATTCTGGGCCATTTTTTAAAATTATTTGATTTGTAATTCATTTTCCCCCACCCCTCTCCTCCTTCCTTCCAACTGCTCCACATTCCACACCTCCTCCCCTCCATACCTGTCTCCACATGTAGATACCCTCCACCTCATCTGACCTCTAAACTCTCTGGGGCCTTCAATCTCTTGAGAGTTAGGTGCATCATCTCTGAATGAAAAGGGCCACACTTTTTTGAGACAGCCATTGTTTGACTACTCAGAGTTTTTTTGTGAAAGCCATATGTTACACCCTCTTTGAATATGTGTTTATTCCATTGGTTCTTGTCATCTAGAAATTCTAATATACTAAGCTCATCAGGCTTTGGGTCTCATGTCTAGCCAGAAAGAAACAAGAAAGCAGCAATTGAAAAAACTCACATTGTCTACAGGACCACTCTGAGATATTTCAAACCTGCCATCCTTCAATGACTAATTTCATGTAATTGGTTATTTTAACCAAAATGTTGTGTTAGAAACATGGTTACTTCTGTGGTACATAGTCCATTTAATAGATTAACAGTCTATTCTAAGGAACAATGGAATTGACAATAGATTATAAAGTAACATTCTTTGTGTATTTTCTACACTTAGTTTTAAAAAATGTAGTAATTATATGACTATTCTGGCTTTCATGAATTCCAACAATGTCAAGTTAAATTTATATCTCTATAATATTACTATATCAAAAATATTTCTGTTAATTTCTGTTGCTTCTAAGTAATAAAAGACAGGACTTGATCTCAGTGATTTTAGAAAAATAAAGTACATAGTTGTTTCCTTTCTACTAGAAAATACGATTATAAGAATAGGTGATGGTTTTATGATGCCCAATAAGTTTCATCTTTCTTTTCAACTGAAGTTTGCATGTACTAGCATTTTGGAGTTTGACATGCATTGCCTTTCTCTAAGGTAAAACTTTTATCTCATCTCCAGTGTCTAGTTTTGGCAAGTGGCTTACTTTACATATAAAATGACCTGGAATGGAGGAGGTATATTATTAGAGGAAACTACATGCTGTTATCTGTCTCTATCTGCCATCTGTTTCTTCTACTAGCTATTCCTTCACTGATACTATTCATCAGCCTGTGCTCTAGAATGATATAAATGTAGAACAAAACACAGCTTACCACACAAAGATTACAGAACCATGCAATATAAGATCACTAAATAGTCTCATAAGATGCTAGAATTATTATCAAACATTTTTGAAAATGCTGACTATTGCACAGAATACAACAGACTTAATTGTCATAAAACTGATAGAAAAATGCTCAGAACTTGGTGATTTTGTAGACATATTTTATAAATAGCAGTAATATGAATTTGAGAAGGTAAAGAAAGACACTCTTAGAACTTTTTCACATTCCTTCCTTGGAGCCTAGCCTTCATAAGATGTGGGCATATCCAGTCAGAGCTAGTTATTTTTAGAAGCAAAACCTATTTAAGGAGACATTGTTGACAAATACTATATATACACCTAATCTCCTATGAGAGTGTAGTAGAAACAATACTATCTGGTTGCTGAGGTAGCCTGAACAATGGATTACAAAGATATTTAAGTGCTATTTTCCCAAATATCCATGTCCTGCCTTGCCAAATATATGGAGGGTTGGGGACAAGAACGGAGATCAGATGGAGTTGAGGGAGAAGATAAGAAAGGGAGGGAATATGTGAATAGACATGTAAAATTAAAGGCCACTGGAGAGGTACAATGGAAACCTAATATAGTAGAAACTTCCTAAATTATATACAAATATGAAGGCAATCAAACTAAAATCTCCAAATGATGAGGGGGTTAGAGTCGCTCCTGTCCATCTCTTGTCACGAAGTAAGCCTTCCAGCACTGAAATTAAGTTATATCTAATTGAGATTTTGGTCAATGAACTCTCATAGAAATTCCTAAGCAACACAGGCTATTGCCACGATAAAAGTGTGCTATCCACAAACTGAGAGCAAGGCCCACTACTAAAGACAGTATATATATATATATATACAACCTTGAACTTGGAGCATTAGAGCTGGTGCTTACATTATGTTCTAGAGTCTTTCACATAGGAAGGTATTCTTCATGCTATCAAAATAGAAATATAAACTTTAAGCCATCCACAAACATTTTGATCTACAATGATTGCAAGATATGCTTGAGCAATGGTGGCACAAAGCTCATGGAAGTAACTCGATTTAACTTAAGACCTGCACTGTGAGATTAAACTCATACCTGACACTGCTTGGGTGAGCAAAAATCAAAGACTAGGTCGCCAAGAGACACAGGGTATGATCAAATATTGCTGTTCTAAAAAATAAAGAAAGAATGAAACAAGTAGCAACAACATGGCTTCTAATGGCATTCTTTTATACTCATAGATCAGATCCTTGTTTAGCCATATTCAGGGAGGATTCTTCTTATAGCAGATGTGAACAAGTACAGAGATTCAGTGTCATACACTATGCAAAGAGACAGAGAACTTGGAACATTCAGACTGAAATTAGATATTTCTATCAAATCTCTCCTTGATGAGCTCATATTGTAAAAGCCAGAAGGAATGGAGGAGACCAAGAATACAAGGCCCTCTAAATCAACAATAAGAAAAGCTCAAATCACCAGGCATGGTGGCTCACACCTTTAATCCCAGCACTCAGAGGCAGAGGTAGGTGGATTTCTGAGTTCAAGGCCAGCCTGGCCTACAAAGTGAGTTCCAGGACAGCCAGGGCTATAATGAATTATGGCTTCCAGTTTAATGGTTTTTATTTTATTTAATTTTAAATTATTTTATTTTATTATATATCAAATGTTGACTCTCTTCCTGGTCTTCTCTTCATGAACCCTCCACCCCATCTTGCCTCCCTTTTGCCTATAAGAGGGTGCTCCCTTCCCTACCCACCCACTCCAGCTTCCCCACTCTATTGGACTTGAGGTTTATACAAGGAGATAAGAATGAGTTGCTTTGCATTCTTCTACATGCTGACCTCCAGTTGAACCAGCACCATTTGTTGAAAATTCTGTTTTTCCACTGGATGGTTTTAGCTCCTTTGTCAAAGATCAAGTGACCATAGGTGTGTGGCTTTATTTCTGGGTCTTCAATTTTATTCCATTTATCTACCTGCCTGTCACTGAACCAATATCATCCAGTTTTTTGTTTTGTTTTTGCTTTTTAATCACTATTTCTCTGTAAAATACCTTGAGGTCAGGGATTGTGATTGTACCAGAAGTTCTTTTAATGTTGAGAATAGTTTTTACTATCCTAGTTTTTTTGTTATTCCACGTGAATTTGAGAATTGCTCTTGCTAACTCTATGAAGAATTGAGTTGGAATTTTGAAGGGGATTGCATTGAATCTCTAGATTGCTTTTGGCAAGATGGCCATTTTTACTATATTAATCCTGCCAACCATGAGCAAGGGAGATCTTTCCAATTTCAGAGATCATCTTTGATTTCTTTCTCCAGAAACTTGAAGTTCTTGTTATACAAATCTTTCACTTGCTTGGTTAGAATCACACCAAGGTATTTTATATTATTTGTGACTATTGTGAGTATTGTTTCCCTAATTTCTTTCCCAGCCTGTTTATCCTTTGAGTAGAGGAAGGCATTTGATTTGTTTGAGTGACTTTTATATCCAACCACTTTCCTGATGTTGTTTATCAGGTTTAGGAGTTCTCTGGTGGAATTTTTTGGTGTCACTTACCTATACTATCATATCATCTTCAAATAGTGATATTATGAGTTCTTCCTTTCCAATTTGCATCCCCTTGACGTCCTTTTCTTGTCTAATTGCTCTAGCTAGAACTTCAAGTACTATATTTAATAGATAGAGAGAGAGTGGCAAGCATTGTCTAGTTCCTGATTTTAGTGGGATTTCTTCAATTTTGATGTTGGCTACTGGTTTGCTGTATATTGCTTTTACTATGCTTTGGTATGGGCCTGAATTCCTGATTTTTCCAAGACTTTTAATATGAAGGGATGTTGAATTTTGTGAAATGCTTTTTTAGCAGCCAATGAAATGATAATATGTTTTTTTTCCTTTGACTTTGTTTATGTAGTAGATTGTGTTTATGGACAGTAGCTTTTTAAATTTTAAGAAAACATGGTATGATGTTGCTGAATAAAGTGTTAATATTTATTGCTTTTTATTTCTATGCAGTTTTATTTTATTAATATGTATGTACAGGTATGGGCATGTTACAGAATAAAGAGGAAAGGTCAGAGGACAAATTCTAGGAATTGGTTCTCTTCCAAACTGGAATCAGGAGATTGAACTCAGGTCTTCAGGCTTGCATAGCGCATGCTTTTTCTCCACAGAATTGTATGCCTGAATCTTCATTGATTTTCAAGTACCCCTCTTTAAAAAAATCAGTTAAATTTTTATATTGTGGATATTTTACTTATGACTGATGTTAAAAATTGAAAACTTCACAAAATCGTGTATCTCCTTTCCTTTTGAAACATCATTAAAATAGGCGTGCAACTATATTTACAATTAATCATACCAAAATAAAAATCAAATGGTAATCTAAAAAATCATGAGATCTGTAAGCAAATTTCTAGAAGAAAAAATGTGGTAGGAATGTTTAATTGTGAAAACAGAAGGTACAGTTGTATTCATTGAGATAACAAAATACTAAATTATTTATAGGGCTGAACTTGAGTCCATATTCAAATTGACATCTAGCTTAGAACACTATTTTGTTTCTTTGCACCCTAATTTAATAATTTTGTACTTTACCTTTTAATTATATATGTAAGAACATTTATCTAAGAATGATCAATATGCATGCTATTTTAAAACTTAACATTCAGTATTTATGTAAGCCTATAAAATGAAATTGAAGTAAGATTTTGCTCACCCTAAATCCAATTTTTTAAAATGTTATGTACATACTTGTGATTAATCTATTTAATCTTTCCAATTCTATTTTTAACATCTTTACTTTATAAGTTAGAGATAATACTTATGTCACTATGGTTATTACCAGAAAATCATTATTTAAAATACTGGAAATATTCCTTGCACATACCAATACTCCTAGTTACCCAAGATTTAAGTCAGAATGATCCCATGGGTCAGTGTGCCCAATATTTCAAAACCTAGAGAGAAAATATAAAAAGAACGTGGCTCAAAACAAAACAGAACAAAACAAACAAAATGCTATATACAACAACAATTGCGCTCAGTAATGACACATTCTTCTTAAATGGACATTATTGATACCAATAATAGTATTATAAGAAATGGGAACTAAAACCTTGTGGTAATATTCTACAAAAATATCAAGGCATAGAACATATAACATTTTAGCATTTAATCATGTTAAGTGAGAGACATTAGAAAATATGAGTAGTGAGAAAAGGCCATGCTAAAGAGAAATAAGCAGACAATAATACAAATAATTTTATACATTTGAATCAAACTTTTCATAACTACACTCACATTGCTGGTAGGAACAGAAAAGGAATGACTACTTTTAGAGTCCAGGAGAACAAAAATTATTAATTCAATAGAATACAACAGTCAACACTTCTCAACAAGTGAGTTGGAGGTTCAGAGTGGTTCATCTTAAACACGTTCTCCACCAAGTATGTCGTGCAACCTCCAGAAGAGAAAGGACACAGGAGAAGCTGATTCTTCACAGCTGAGCATAAACACAAGCAAGGGAAATATGGCTCAAGATCTTATATGATTACTACGGTAAATGTATAAAATGAAAGGTTCCATCTGCAATCTAGAATCAGAAGGAAATTTCCGACATTAAATCTGGATTGGAGAATTGCTCCATAAAAGCCAACAAAAGGGCTGTAAATAGGAAAGGAAAAAGTCAAAATGAAGGTCTATGAATCACATAGATACCCAGCAGGCAGACAGACAAGGAAAACAGTCTCTAGTTAGATTAATGTCCTTGTCACTTAAACGTTTAAAATGGCTGACTTCATGTTTCTTCTCTGTGTGTGAGACAAATACTCTGTGCACTTTCAGCAGGCAGATCCAATTGTTCATATTTCATAGGTGCTAAGGAAGGAACAAATTAGCTTTCATTTTTCAATCATGCAGAACAAATCCCTTATAATAGTCCAAAGCAGTCATTTCTACAGTAAAGAGAAACACATCTCAGTCGCAAACATGAAGCCCCGACTTCCCAGAAGAGTTGGAAAGCAGCTCTGGGAATATGAGTAGTATTACTCTTTGATTGCATTTATTGCCCCTCCCCCATCTTTCTCTTCTCTCTCTCTGTCTTTGTGTCTGTGTTTGTAAGTGTGTATTTATACATGTGTATTATTTGTGTGTTTGTGTGGTGATTAGTATTGTGCTTGTGTGTGTGTGTGTGCATTTGTATTTGTGTGTATGTTTCTACTTTTAGTATGAGCTGTCTGATTGTCAAGACCTTGCATTTCCTTCATTTTTTATTTAGTTCAAGGCCAACCTGGACTACAGAGTGAGTTCCAGGACAGCCACGGCTACACAAAGAAACCCTGTCTCGAAAAAACAAAAACAAAAACAAAAGAAAGAAACAACAACAACAAAAAAACCCAAACAAACAAACAAACAAAAGATTGATTTTTTTTTTTTTTGTGAATTTTATGTCATGCACCGCAATCCTACTCACCCCTCTGTCCTTCCATATATGTCCTCAGTGCTTGCTACTCCTCCCCCTGAAATAGACAACCAATCAAACAAACAAACAAAGGAAAAAATGAGAAAAAAATAACGTAAAAAATAAGAAATAAAATCTTGTTGTGGAAGCTGTAATGTGTCACAGTGTGTCACACACTACAGCCTTTTAACTTCACTTGTAAATGGTCATTGCAATGAGTCAAGGACTCTTTAGTTCAAGGTCTCTGACTTCTGCTACACCATCAATACTATATCCTCACCTAGGCTGTCCTTAGATATTCTATTTATCATGGAGATCCTGCAGGTTTGATCTCCTGAATCAACCCCTTCCTGAGCTCCAACAGTTCATAGATGGGATAGATGTTGGAGTGGATCAAATCTAGGTCCTGAATCTGAGCCAGCATGGTGGCTTTTTTGTTCAACTTGCCAGCTCTCCTTCACCAACTGCCTTAAGGGACAGTTCATCCATATTGCCCAGGTAAGGGTCAGGAGCAGCTTTCCTGCTGTGGCAGACAGCAGGCAAGAGGAGGTTACCAATGCTCATACCATAAGGGTCGGCTTTTTAATACTGCCTCATCTAGGAGTAGGACTAGCTCTCCCCTTCTCACACCCTCAAAGCTGGATGGCGCACACCCATATACCATCAGTGTCAGCTCTCCTACCTTTCACAAGTAGTAAGGACAGGAAGTGGGATTCTCTCCCAGGCCCACTGTACCACACTGCAGGTGGAAGAGCAGAGAACTGGGTGGCTCTTCCATGCCTACATCTCCAGGGCAAGCTTTATAGAGTGCTGAAGTCAGTGAGGCACAGGACCAGCTCATCAGCTCCTCACATCTTTAGGCCAAGTTCTCTCACACTGCCCAGGCAAGGTGGTTGGACTATCTGCCTCTCATGCTTCTTGTAGGTGGTAAGGGAGGGGGAAGTGAGAGGAAGCCATAAGCTATGAATGTGCCTGATCTCTTCTGCATTTTTATTCTAAAAATTGACAGAGAAATTATGTTTCTGGTTTCCTGCAAACCTAGATGACTTTAACTTCATTCATCAAAAAGATCCTTGTTTACAAATGACACGGCTTTACACTTAAAACACCTAGAGATTAAAACAAACCCACAAATCCCCAAAGACTCTTAGATCTGATAGAGTTTAAGTAAACAGCAGACTGCACATCTGCATGAAAACATGAGTGAGGTTTTATTTACCAACAACAGACTTACTGGAAAAGAGCACCAGAAGGGTCTCCTCTCTTTTCTTTCCCCTAAGAGAACCTAAAACCACACTTAATCAAAGGTGTTAAACACTGAAATAATAAAAATTATAAAACCCCAAAGGGTAGAGGAAAAAAAATTCAAAAGACAAGAAGAGCTCCTGTGATACTGGAATAGAACTCCTATGATTGGGCTGGAGAGATGGCTCAGTGGTTAAGAGCACTGACTGCTCATCTGAAGGTCCTGAGTTCAAACCTCAGCAACCACATGGTGGCTGGCAACCATCTGTAATGAGATCTGATGTCCTTTTCTGGTGTGTCTGAAGATAGCTCCAGATTACTTAGATATAATAATACATGAACCTTAAAAAATAAAAAAGAACTCCTATGATCCTGGATTGGAAGAATAAACAGTATACCAATAAAGACTATATACAAAGTTAATACAATTTCTATAAAAATTTTAATGGCATTTGTGTAGGATAGTTTTATGTCAATAAATGAGGCAATTTGAGAAGAGAAATACTCAACCGAGAAAATGTTCTCACTGGAATGACCTGTAGAGAAGGCTGTAGTACATTTTCTAGATTAATGATTGATATGAGAGAACCCATCTCACAGTTGGATGTACCACCACTGTGCCAATGGTCCTAGGTAATACAACACAGCAGATTGAGCAAACCAGGAAGAATAAACTAGTGAACATCATTCCTCCATAGCCTAACAATCAATTCCTGTCTCCAAGTTCTTCCTTGAGACTCTGCTCTTACTTTCTTGTATTATGGAACTATAATATGAAGTAAATATTTCCCTCCTCTAGTTATCTTTGCTTATAATATTATCAGAGCAATAGAAAATAGAACTAAGATAGCTTTCTTTATGTGATAGCCATAAATTCCTTTAATAGTCAATACAATATAAAACAAATGATTGATCACACTACCAGCATTTATATCATAGACTATACTATTAAGAATCAATATGAAACTTAAAAAACATTCATGTGATAGACTAGAAGAATGAAGAAGACTTGATAAATGAGCCTAAGCAACTACAGGTGTCTGGCTTTCAATATGAGTGCTAACTTTTTAACAAGTAGTGATGAAAAAAAAAGACACATAAATAGAAGACTGAAAATCATGCTTGAGTTCTTAGCAAGAACATACAGGAGTTTATCTTTCACATTATTAAATCATAAACCTTAGTGGAATAAATAATTTAATATATGACAAGAGGAAACATGGGGGAAACATTTTGAGAATGGCTTCTAAGAAGTCAAGAAATAGGCTAGAATTGATAAATGGAGTTTCCTCAGCTTAAAAAGATTCTTTGATGAAAACAAAGAGGGAAGAGACAACATACAAAAAGGGAGAAAAATGTTTGCCAATTGCAAGAGCATATATATATATATATATATATATATATATGCATACATACACATATTTCCATGTATATATCCACATATATTTGATATATATTTGATGATATATATTATAAATTAAATAGCAAAAAGACAGCTAATATCATATATTAATCAATTAATAGGGATTTGACTTGAATGGATACTTCCCACGGAAATGTATAATTATAAAAATGTATATGTAACCAATAATTACAGAAAGAAATAACTCAATATACATAGTCATCAGGGAACTGCAAATAAAAAATACAGTGAGATTGCATTTCACAGAAATCAGAGGGCTGTCATCAAGAAGATAAAAGCCAACAAGAGAAAAGAAACAGTCATATATTTTTGAAAGGAATACAAAAAGTGGGAACAACCATGCTGAAAATAACTATAGAGACTTCTCAAAATTAAAGTGAGAATTAACATCACACAACATAGAATATAACCAAGAGATGCAAAGTCAAGTGTCTAATAGCTATGAATACGTTTATTACAGAAATGTTCACAGAGGACAAATTATAGATGCATCTAGGTGGTTATCTACAGGTGACTAGATAAGTAAAATGAAGTATAAAATATTTATACCATACACACAGTGGGAATAAAGAAGAATGAAATGATGCAAGAAAAATGAACAGAATTAACTTTTGCTATGTTAAGACAAATAAGCCAGTCATACATGAACACATAGTATAGCCCATCTACACTCTGATGTCTAATGTTTTCCCCAGCATTAAGCCTGGTAAGTACCTGCACACAAACATCTCTGTTTGTCTGCAATCTGCCTGTTATAGACTGGGTCATACAGCCAGGGACACTGCCTAGTCTGACTGCTGTATTTGTGATGGAACTGCAGTTTACCATTAAGCTGCAGCCAATATTCTTTCTATCTGGTTCTACATTTTTTGCCAATTCTTGCCCTTCTTTGCCACTTCCTCTATAACCACTAGGTAGCTATATTTCCTACTCCTTTCCAGCCCCAAACAGGGTCCAGTCTTGATAAAACATCCTGCACCTTGGGCTAGTCTGCCCAACTCAGTCTAGCCCACACACAGTCTCTAAGCAACAGTCAGAAAGTGTTGTACCTTTAACCACCTGCAGGTCCCTTCTAGACTTCTTCTGCCATCACACTTTCTACCCAGACGTCCACCCACTCCTCCATTGTTTAACCTGGCATAGAGGATAGACTTCCCCATCTTTGACTTTTCATAGGTAACCAGATCTATCCCAGTGCTACAGACACTGTAAGAGCCTAATATGATCTTTTCTGCCTTCATTGCAGAGGATCTCAGGATTTGGATGCTATTGGTTATCCTGTCTCTCAAACCACAGGACTCTCCCACATCATACTTAACTTTTCCACCAAAGCAGGTCTACACCCACAGTCCAGGCTGGGAAAAGAAAACACATCCTCTCTCCCAGCCAAATACCCTATGTACATCTTCTCTTCTCCAATGGTCTCTGTCCAGAACAAACTCAGAATAAACAAAGGAAGTCTTCATGGCTAGATCTAATGACAGGAATACCAACAATATGAAAGGTCAAGTCTTTAAACACCTACCCATCCTGAAGGAATGCTTGCCAATGTGTACCTTGGTGAACTTCTGTACGCAGAGTTTAAAACATATATCATGAACTTATTCAAAGAATTTAAGTTTAAAGAAGATGTGGAGATTTTGATGTAATTAAGGAGATGGGGTTAAAGAAAAGTAAGTGCCTTAGTGATATAAGGCTGATAAAAATGGTGAAGACAATTCAGGATTTGAAGATAGAATACAATAAAAATCTAGAGATAATGAAGAATTTAAGCTGTAATGAAATTGAAAATGAAAAACCCAGTGTTTCAGCTAGAAAACTCAAAGGAAAGTTTACAAGTAGAATGAACCAAACAGGATAGAATATCAGGTCTCAAACCTCAAGCAGAGATGGTAGACCAAAACACCAAGAAACATGAAAAATTAAAATAAATAAACATACATGAAAGAAATAAACAGGGGCACCATGAAAAAACTGAAACTTTTAAATTATAGGAACATTATCTCATAAGGAGGAATGCCTTAGTCAGTGTCCTGCTGCTGTGAACAGACATGGACACAGCAACTCTTATGAAGGAAAACATTTAATTGGGGTTTGCTTAGAGTTTTAGAGGTTTAATCCATAGTCATCATGGTATGGACCATGGAAGCATGAAGTCAGACAGGATGCTGGAGAAGTGTTCAGAGTTCTACAACCGGATTTCCAGGGAACAAGAAGATTCAGAGCCTTTGGGTACTTGAAACTAAAAATCCCACCCCACGTGATGTACTTTCTGCAATAAGGCCACACCAACTTGAACAAGGCCATACTTAGTAATCCTTCCAAGTAGTGCAATGCCCTAAGTATTCAAAGATATGAGCCTATGGAGCCCATTCAAACCACCACAGAGAAGAAATCTAAGTCAAAACTATAGACAGATATACAACAACATTATGAAAGAAAACTTCCCCAAAGGAAAGACATATCCATACAAATACAGGAAGCTCACAGTATACCAGAGAAAAAAAATAATCACAGAATATCATGAAGTACTAGGAATATATAAGAAAGAAACTGAATTAAAAGTTGAAAGAAGCCGGGCATGGTGGCACACACTCAGGAGGCAGGGATAGGTGGATTTCTGAGTTCGAGGCCAGCCTGGTCTACAAAGTGAGTTCCAGAACACCCAGGGCTATGCAGAGAAACCCTGTCTTGAAAAACAAAAACAAACTAACAAACAAAAAGAAGTTGAAAGAAAAAGGTTTCAAGTCACACATAAAGGAAAATTCATCAGAGCAACAAGAAGATCTTGGAGAGATGCATCCTAAGTATTAAAATATTATGATGGTCAGCATAAACCAATATACTTAGTAAAAGTACCTGCTATGATTGATGGACAAGGATTTTTTTCAATGACAAATTAGTCTTAATCATTTATATCTAACAAATCAAGCCTAAAGAAAATATAGGAATTTCAGGATGAAGAGAGGTATGAGTATAACCAGGAGAGAGACTGTGGAAATAAGTACACAGTTATAACTCTCTCTCTCTCTCTCTCTCTCTCTCTCTCTCTATATATATATATATATATATATATATATATATATATATATTTATATATATATATGTATATATATATATATTTAATTTTAATTAATCTTTGTTTTTTAATTAACCTTTGTTTACAGATCAGATTTTCCCCAGCCCGGTCCACCCTCTGACTGTTTCATACCTTATAATACCTCTGTCCCTGCTCCCTATCCCACCCCTGTCTCCACGAGGATGTCCCCACACCCCACCCCACCAGACCTCCCAAATCCTTGGAGATTCCATTCTCTTGAGGGTTAGGTGCATCTTCTCTGACTAAACCTGGACCTGGCAGTCCTCCTCTGTATATGTGCTGGGGACCTCATGTCAGCTGGTGTATGCTGCCTTGTTGATGGTTCAGTGTCTGAAAGATTTTGGGGTTCCAGGTTAGTTAAGTCTGATGGTCTTCCTACAGGGTTGCCTTCCTCCTCAGCTTCTTCTAGCTTTTTTTCTAATTCATTCACAAGGGTCAGCAGTTTTCGTACATTGGTCAGATGCACATCAGCTGCTTGTTGGGTCTTTTGGAGGCCAATCATGATAGGCCCATTTTTGTGAGAATATCATACCTCAGTCAGATCTTATTATCTTTGAGCTGGATCCCAATTTGGGCCTGTCGCTGAACCTTCTTTTCCTCAAACCTTTCTCCATTTTTGTCCCTGCAGTTCTTTCAAACAGGAACAATTATGGGTCAGAGTTTAATTATTAAAACACAAAATAGCACCGAGAACACAAGCAACACCAAAACCCAACAGGATTATTACAACTATTTCAATAATAACTATAAATAGAAATGGATCCTTTCTCTAATCAAAAGACAAAGACAAATTATATATAAAGAAAGAAAATTCATCAATCTATGGCCTCCAACAAAAACATCTTAGTTTTATACATGAATAACAAATTAAAGCAAAAGGCCAGGTAAAATTACTCCTATAATATAGGACCAGGGAGTAAGCCAGTTTTACTGTACTAATATTTGACAAAATATACTTCAAAACAAATCTAATAAGAATAGATAAGAAAGACACTTCCTTCTAATCAAAGTAACAATTAACTGATAAAACATTACTATTCTAAATTTAGATGCAGAAACTCTGGGGTACCCAATTTCAAGGAACATCTACCACCAGATTATAAGACGCAGATTGACATCCATTCATTAATGGAAGATAATTTCAATGCTCCCACTTTCTTCAAAAGTCAGAAACAATAAACCCGGAAACATCAGAATTAACTGTATATATTAATCAACCTAATAGGTATTAAGACCAACAATTCACAAGTGGCCCCATAAAACAAGCATTCCTCCCCCCAAAATCCATTTGCAGCAAAGTACACCACCATTCAAACAAAATAGTAGCCTACAGAGCAGAAAAAAACTTTAAATGTTTACATCTAATAGACATTTAATCTATAAAATATAAAGAGAACAAGAAAATATCAGGACACCAGAAAACAAATAACCAAGTTAAAAATGGGGACTAGAGCTAAATCAGGAGTTCTTCAAAAATGAAACACAAATGGTCAAGAAACAGTTAAAAATCGTTCAATGTCCTCAGGTAGCAAGAAAATCAGGGCCAAAAGAATGGGAATGGGTGGGTAGGGAAGTGGGGGAGAGGTATGGGGGACTTTTGGGATAGCATTGGAAATGTAATTGAGGAAAATACATAATAAAAAAAAACTACTTTGAGATTTTATTTTACCTTGGATATAATAGCTTACCTGTGTTTATGAAACTAACAGTGTTGAAAAGACCAGAAAAGTTTTCCTGAGAAACTTAACTTAGTGCGTGCGTTTTGTAGAAATGATATAGAAGAAAGATTTCCTTGGTTCATTGCATCACGGTAATGCATTATCTTATTATTAAAGACTTTGGCTTTCATCAATAACTTGATTAAGGTGGAGTCAGATTTTTCCAGGGTAAGATTACATTTGCCTTGTTATAATTACATAGTGTGTTGTCAGAGCATAGGTAAAATAATGAGGAAAAACTTAGTACATGTTTTCCTAAATTTCATTTCAAAGTTTCTAGACCACATGAGTTTGGGCGTTTATTAGATCATGTACACATATTACATAGCATACATGTGAGAGCATGTCATGGAAGAAGCTTACTTATCTCAAGCCAGGCAAAAAAGGGAGAGGATCAGAGTTCCAGTATCTTAGAAGAAAGCAATATCTTGTTAACATCATTCACTGCACATAGGCCTTTGTACTGGCCAAACCTTTTTATGCGGGTGGTTTTATATCCAAACGCTTATGTCATGAGGAGAAAATTAGAATAATTTATTCATAAGTATTTGATGGAATTCATCATTGTGGCCATCTGGACTGGAATTGATATTGTTGCTTTGGCATAGAGAGGAAGAGGATACTTTTAATTACAGTCAATTTATTTAACACAGAGAAGCCATTTCTTCTTGTGTAGGTTTTGGTAGTTTTTAATTTTCAAAGCAAAATTCTGGTTGTATTTTAACTAGTTCATCACATTTACATTTATGTTTCCCATTTAAAGTGTTTTTAAGGAATGTTATGGCTATATATAATAGGAAATAGGATTATACCCATCCACTTGTGAATCCCTGTAATTCTTCCTTGTTCTGTCCTCCACATCTTCAGTTCTCCACTTCATGGTCTCTTTTAAGCATATTTATTAACCCACTGAATCCATTTAATGTTTTCTGTGTGCATAGGGTGTGGTGTCTTCCTTTGTAGCACAGACAACATAGCACAGACAAAGAAGAATAATTTTTCCTTTTTTGACATCTCTGAGTTGCCAATAGCTCCTCTGTTATGCGTGAATACATATAAGTTTCTTCTTCATCCATGCAAAATTTAAAATTTTATCAAAAATAGATTTTTTCATATAATATATTCCAATTACAGTTTTCCCCAAATGAAACTCCTTCCAGTTCCTTCTCACCCTACCTCCCATACAGATCTGCCCCTTTCTGTCTCTTATTGAAAAACAAACAGGATTCTAAAGGATAACAATATATCATCGATATGATATGATAAAAAAAAAAAACCTTCCCCTAATAGGACAAAAGGGATGGAGGAAAAAGAGCCACTACATAGGGCACAAAAACACATAAAGATACAGAGACACATACTCACCAATTCCATACAAACCAAACAAAATGAAAATAACTAGAAGCTAAAATATAAATGCAAAGAACCTGTAGAACAATAGAAAAATACATTTAAAAAATAAGCAAAAAAGAAAGGAAAAAGATATGGCAGGACATTAGAAGACATGGAGCCTCTAACTATGCCCTTGAGATTTTGCTTTAGTTTCTGGTGGCCATCTACTGTGGGCATGTGACTTACTCTTAAGAGTAGTTTGCTTTGCCGGAGAGACTTGCTTGTAGAAAACAAGTGTTCATTTGTAAGAGTTTATCAACTGGAGGTGCTATACTACAACTTTTGCTGACTTGATCTTGTTAAGATAAGCACAGCTGCACTGAGTGCACACAAGTTATAGCCATGCCAAATCCTAATGACGTTATTTCACAGCACTCCTGCTTTATATGAGTCAGGAAACTCCCGAGTAGCAGAACTTATATAATGACTCTCTCTCTCTCTCTCTCTCTCTCTCTCTCTCTCTCTCTCTCTCTCTCTCTCTCTCTCTCTCTCTGTCCCTCCATCCCTCCCCCTCTCTCCTTTTTATGAATACACATTTACCCACACATACTAGCATAATTTTAAACCCACAATTTTCCTGATAAATTCTGGGGTTATGCGTGAGGGCTACTTCCCCCCAGCTCTTGATATTCTACCATCATTGAACTGAACTTAGTTTTCATGTCTGTTCTTTTGTGGCAAGCTTACCCTAGTACCATGAAGTGGGGGTTCTGGGAAGTGTTGTCCAAAACCTTGTCTCTTCCTGGGTCTCAGCAAGCTATGTATTACCATTACTGGACTTTCTCACTGGCATTCAAACTGTCTTTCATATTCTTTGAACACAGAGCAGGAGACATCTTCTTACCTCATCCCTCAAATCAATAAATTTCATAATTACTATGGAGGAAAAGAGATGGCTTTTTTTAGATAGGCCTTGACATATTCCATTTATCACAGCCTCTTCTATTCATCCAAAAACATGCATAGACCTCAACATTGGATCTAATTTCTCACTTCCATTACTTGCTATGTCTTGCCGGGGCATTGATTATGGAAACTCAGGCATGAGTAAATCCATGGCACTAAAGAATTCCAATAGAAGACACTACTACATCTAACATGTTCCTCTTATTTAAAAGAAAATATTTGTAGAACAAATGTTGTAGTAACATAAATTAGATTGTTAGTATCAAAAATATAATTCTAAGGTTTAGTTATTTTTAAATATATACATGTAATAATGTAAGTGCTATAACTCTTATGGACAGAGTTCTATCACTTTTATATTAATTTAATTAACTAATAAGCTACATTTTGTATAATACAATGTTAACTCATGGATAAAATTCAATTTTTTTCTCGAAATAGTTTTCATTTGCCAAGAAAATTTGGTTTTTAGGATTCCTCTATGCTTCCATTCTATGCATTTCTAAAAGAAGATAGTAATTTACAGAAAGACAATTTAAATTATTTTATTAAAATTACTAAAGATGTTCTAATTTAAGCTTATATATAAAAAAGTGGTTTTTGTTCCCTTTGTGTCATTAACTAACAGAGTAAGACCTCATCTTCCAGAGACTCAGCTATCCAGAAGTCCTCCTGTGTGTCCACTTTAGATATAATAAAATTTTGTCCCAAAAAATGTGTTGGCTTAACAAGTAAATGAAGCTAAAATAGTTAATTTGAGATGCAGAGTATCCAGACTTAAGAGGTTTTAAGCACTTTTCAGTATTAGTAGGTGTAATTCACAAAAACAATCACCTCAAATTTTATTTTAAATTAAGAAAAAATAACTTTTATCACCTATTCTGAAATATTTGTAATATTTTTTGAACATAATTTTGGGAATTTGTTTACAGCAAAGTGATATGATATTAACTACTAACCTTGTTAAAGGTCTATGATATCATGAATTATAATAGTCAATATCAGTGAATTAGTGATGTGTGCTATAGGAGTGAAGCAGCAGAAACACTGTGCTTGACCACATGTGCAGAGACACTTATGCTTTCAACACACCCAGTTTGCTCTCTTTAAAAATAAATCCAGAGCCACCAAATTGTGTTGCCTCTTCAAGAGATGTCTTTCCATGCTTCATAAATCTTTCTTGAAAACTTTCATGGATCCTACATGGTTTCTTTCCATAATGATTGTGAATCTTGTTGGCTTGATGTTAGATTAACAATCATGATTATGTTTGAGTATTTGAATTTGAATGATTGAAAGTCTAGGAATTTTTCATTAATAGTGGATTTTGTAAGTTTTGTCCAGGGAGTCTGTACCTTACCTCACTTAGATACTTCCAAAGACAGTGAAAATTAATAAAATGCCTTGTAGATTTTTAAATTTTTTATTATGATTTCCTCAATTACATTTCCAAAAGTCCCCCATACCCTCCCCCCCCCCCCCCACTTCCCTACCCACCCACTCCCACTTTTTGGCCCTGGCGTTCCCCTGTACTGGGGCATATAAAGTTTGCAAGTTCAATGGGCATCTCTTTCCAGTGATGGCCAACTGGGCCATCTTTAGATACATATGCAGCTAGAGTCAAGAGCTCCCGGGTACTGGTTAGTTCATAATATTGTTGCACCTACAGGGTTGCAGATCTCTTTAGCTCCTTGGATACTTTCTCTAGCTCCTCCATTGGGGGCCCTGTGGTCCATCCAATAGGTGACTGTGAGCATCCACTTAGGTGTTTGCTAGGCCCCGGTATACTCTCACAAGAGATAGCTATATCAGGGTTCTTTCAGCAAACGCTTGCTAGTGTATGCAGTGGTGTCATAGTTTGGAGGCGAATTAAGGGATGGATCCCTGGATATGGCAGTCTTTAGATGGTCCATCCTTAGTCTCAGCTCCAAACTTTGTCTCTGTAACTCCTTCCATGGGTGATTGTTCCCAATTCTAGGAAGGGGCACAGTGTCCACATTTTGGACTTCATTCTTCTTCAGTTTCATGTGTTTGGCAAAGTGTATCTTATATCGTGGCTATTCTAAGTTTCTGGGCTAATATCCACTTATCAGTGAGTACATGTCATTTGAGTTCTTTTGTGATTGTGTTACCTCACTCAGGATGATGCCCTCCAGGGCCAACCATTTGTCTAGGAATTTCAGAAATTCATTCCTTTTAATAGCTGAGTAGTACTCCATTGTGTAAATATACCACATTTTTGGTATCCATTCCTCTGTTGAGGGGCATCTGGGTTCTTTCCAGCTTCTAGCTTTTATAAATAAAGCTGCTATGAACATAGTGGAGCATGTGTCCTTCTTACCGGTTGGGACATCTTCTGGATATATGCCCAGAAGAGGTATTGCTGGATCCTCCGGAAGTACTATGTCCAATTTTCTGATGAACCGCCAGACGGATTTTCAGAGTGGTTGTACAAGCTTGCAATCCCACCAACAATGGAGGAGTGTTCCTCTTTCTCCACATCCTCGCCAGCATCTGCTGTCACCTGAATTTTTGATCTTAGCCATTCTGACTGGTGTGAGATGGAATCTCAGGGTTGTTTTGATTTGCATTTCTCTGATGATTAAGGATGCTGAACATTTTTTCAGGTGCTTCTCAGCCATTCTGTATTCCTCAAGTGAGAATTCTTTTTTTAGATCTGAGCCTCATTTTTAATGGGGTTATTTGATTTTCTAGAGTTCACCTTCTTGAGTTTTTTTAATATATTGAATATTAGTCCCCTATCTGATTTAGGATAGGTAAAGATCCTTTCCCAATCTGTTGGTGGCCTTTTTATCTTATTGATGGTGTCTTTTGCCTTACAGAAGCTTTGCAGTTTCATGCGGTCCCATTTGTCAATTCTGGATCTTACAGCACAAGCCATTGTTGTTCTATTCAGGAATTTTGCCCCTGTGCCCATATCTTCGAGGCTTTTCCCCACTTTCTCCTCTATATGTTTCAGTGTCTCTGGTTTTATGTGAAGTTCCTTGATCCACTTAGATTTGACCTTAGTACAAGGAGATAGGAATGGATCGATTCACATTATTCTACATGATAACCACCAGTTGTGCCAGCACCAATTGTTGAAAATGCTGTCTTTTTTCCACTGGATGGTTTTAGCTCCCTTGTGGAAGATCAAGTGACCATAGGTGTGTGGGTTCATTTCTGGGTCTTCAATTCTGTTCCATTGGTCTACTTGTCTGTCTCTATTCCAGTACCATGCTGTTTTCATCACAATTTCTCTGTAGTAAAGCTTTATGTCAGGCATGGTGATTCCACCAGAGGTTCTTTTATCCTTGAGAAGAGTTTTTGCTATCCTAGAATTTTTGTTATTCCAGATGAATTTGCAGATTGCTCTTTCTAATTCATTGAAGAATTGAGTTGGGATTTTGATGGGGATGGCATTGCATCTGTAGATTGCTTTTGGCAAGATAGCCATTTTTACAATGTTGATCCTGTCAATCCATGAGCTTGGGAGATCTATCCATCTTCTGAGATCTTCTTTAATTTCTTTCTTCAGAGACTTGACGTTCTTATCATACAGATCTTTCACTTCCTTAGTTAGTCATGCCAAGATATTTTATATTATTTGTGACTATTGAGAAGGGTGTTGTTTCCCCAATTTCTTTCTCAGCCTGTTTATTCTATGTGTAGAGAAAGGCCATTGACTTGTTTGATTTAATTTTATATCCAGCTACTTCATCGAAGCTGTTTATCAAGTTTAGGAGTTCTCTGGTGGAATTTTTAGGGTCACTTATATATACTATCATATCATCTGCAAAAAGTGATATTTTGATTTCTTCTTTTCCAATTTGTATCCCCTTGATCTCCTTTTGTTGTCGAATTGCTCTGGCTAGGACTTCAAGTACAATGTTGAATAGGTAGGGAGAAAGTGGGCAGCCTTGTCTATTCCCTGATTTAGTGTGATTGCTTCAAGCTTCTCAACATTTATTTTGATGTTGGCTACTGGTTTACTGTAGATTGCTTTTTTCATGGTTAGGTATGGGCCTTGAATTCCTGATCTTTCCAAGACTTTTTATCATGAATGGGTGTTGGATCTTGTCGAATGTTTTTTCCAAGTTAAAAAGATGATCATGTGTTTTTTGTCTTTGAGTTTGTTTATATAATGGATTATGTTGATGGATTTCCATATATTAAACCATTCCTCTATCCCTGGAATAAAACCTACTTGGTCTGGAACGATGATTGTTTTAATGTGTTCTTGAATTCGGTTGTGAGAATTTTATTGAGTATTTTTGCATCAATATTCATAAGGGAAATTGGTTCTCTATCTTTGTTGGAACTTTCTGTGTTTCAGGTATCACATTAATTGTGGCTTCATAGAATGAGTTGGATAGAGTACCTTCTACTTATTTTTTTTGTGGAATAGTTCGTGCAGAACTAGAATTAGATCTTCTTTGAAGGTCTGATAGAACTCTGCACTAAACCCATCGGGTCTTGGGCTTTTTTTGGCTGGTAGACTATTAATGACTGCTTCTATTTCTTTAGGGGATATGGGACTGTTTAGATCATTAACTTGATCCTGATTTAACTTTGGTACTGGTAATTGTCTAGAAATTTGTCCATTTTGTCCATGTTTTCCAGTTTTGTTAATAGCCTTTTGTAGAAGGATCTGATGGTGTTTTGGGTTTCTTCAGGATCTGTTGTTATGTCTCCCTTTTCATTTCTGATTTTGTTAATTAGTATGTTGTCCCTGGGTCCTCTATTGAGTCTAGCTAAGGGTTTATCTATCTTGTTGATTTTCTCAAAGAACCAGCTCCTCATTTGGTTGATTCTTTGAATAGTTCTTGTTTCCACTTGGTTGATTTCACCCCTGAGTTTGATTATTTCCTGTAGTCTACTCCTCTTGGGTGAATTTTTCCCTTTTTTCTAAAACTTTTAGATGTGTTGTCAAGCTGTTAGTATGTGCTCTCTCCAGTTTCTTTTTGGAGGCACTCAGAGCTATGAGTTTCCCTCTGAGAAATGCTTTCATTGTGTCCCATAGGTTTGGGTATGTTGTGGCTTAATTTACATTAAACTCTAAAAAGTCTTTAATTTCTTTCTTTATTCCTTCCAATGACCAAGGTATCATTGATAACAGTGTTGTTCAGTTTCCACGTGAATGTTGGCTTTCCATTATTTATGTTGTTATTGAAGATCAGTCTTACACCATGGTGGTCTGATAGTATGCATGGGACAATTTCAATATTTTTGTATCTGTTGAGGCTTCTTCTGTGACCAATCATGTGGTCAATTTTGGAGAAGGTAACATGTGGTGGTGAGAAGAAGGTATATCCTTTTGTTTTAGGATAAAATGTTCTGTAGATATTTGTTCCGTCCGTTTGTTTCATCACTTCTGTTAGTTTCACTGTGGCCCTCTTTAGTTTCTGTTTCCACGATCTGTCCATTGATGAAAGTGGTGTGTTGAAGTCCCCCACTATTATTGTATGAGGTGCAATGTGTGCTTTGAGCTTTACTAATGTGTCTTTAATGAATGTGGCTGCCCTTACATTTGGAGCATAGATATTTAGAATTGAGAGTTCCTTTTGGAGGATTTTACCTTTGATGAGTATGAAGTGTCCCTCCTTGTCTTTTTTGATAACATTGGGATGGAAGTCGATTATATTAGATATTAAAATGGATACTCCAGCTTGTTTCTTCATACCATTTGCTTAGAAATTTGTTTTCCAGCCTTTTACTCTGAGGTAGCGTCTGTCTTTTTCCCTGAGATGGGTTTCCTGTAAGCAGCAGAATGTTGGGTCCTGTTTGTGTAGCCAGTCTTTTAGTCTCTGTCTTTTTATTGGGGAATTGAGTCAATTGATATTAAGAGATATTAAAGAAAAGTAATTGTTGCTTCCTTTTATTTTTTTTGTTAGAGTTGGCATTCTGTTCTTGTGGCTGTCTTCTTTTTGGTTTGTTGAGGGATTACTTTGTTGCTTTTTCTAGGGAGTGATTTCCATTCTTGTATTATTTTTTTTCTGTTATTATCCTTTGAAGTGCTGGATTCGTGGAAAGATAATGTGTGAATTTGGTTTTGTCTTGGAACACTTTGGTTTCTCCATCTGTGATAATTGAGAGTTTGGCTGGGTATAGTAGCCTGGGCTGGCATTTGTGTTCTCTTAATGTCTGTATAACATCTGTCCAAGGTCTTTTGGCTTTCATAGTCTCTGGTGAAAAGTCTGGTGTAATTCTGATAGGCCTGCCTTTATATGTTACTTAACCTTTCTCCCTTACTGCTTTTTTTTTTATGAGTTATATATTTTTTTTAAATTAGGTAATTTCCTCAATTACATTTCCAATGCTATCCAAAAAGTCCCCAATACACTCCCCCCCCCCAGTTCCCCACCCACCCACCCCCACCCCTTGGCCCTGGCATTCCCCTGTACTGGGGCATATAAAGTTGAAAAGTCCAATGAGCCTCTCTTTCCAGTGATGGCCTACTAGGCCATCTTTTGATACGAATGCAGCTAGGGAAAAGAGCTCTGGGGTACTGGTTAGTTCATAATAATGATCCACCTATGGTGTTGCAGTTCCCTTTAGCTCCTTGGGTACTTTCTCTAGCTCCTCCATTGGGGGCCCTGTGATCCATCCAATAGCTGACTGTGAGTATCCACTTAGGTGTTTGCTAGGCCCCGGCATTGTCTCACAAGAGACAGCTATATCTGGGTCCTTTCAGCAAAATCTTGCTAGTGTATGGAATGGTGTCAGCGTTTGAAGCTGATTATGGAATGGATCCCTGGATATGGCAGTCTTTAGATGGTCCATCCTTTCTTCACAGCTCCAAACTTTATGTCTGTAACTCTTTCCATGGGTGTTTTGTTCCCAATTCCAAGAAGGGGCACAGTGTCCACACTTTGGTCTTCGTTCTTCTTGAGTTTCACGCGTTTAACAAATTGTATCTTATATCTTGGGTATCCTAGGTTTTTGGGCTAATATCCACTTATCAGTGAGTACATATTGTGTGAGTTCCTTTGTGAATATGTTACCTCACTCAGAATGATGCCCTCCAGATCCATCCATTCGCCTAGGAATTTCATAAATTCATTCCTTTTAATAGCTGAGTAGTACTCCATTGTGTAATGGTACCATATTTTCTGTATACATTCCTCTGTTGAGGGGCATCTGGGTTCTTTCCAGCTTCTGGCTATTATAAATAAGGCTGCTATGAACATAGTGGAGCATGTGTCCTTCTTACTGGTTGGAACATCTTCAGGATATATGCCCAGGAGAGGTATTGCTGGATCCTCTGGTAGTATTATGTCCAATTTTCTGACGAACCGCCAAACTGATTTCCAGAGTGGTTGTACAAGCTTGCAATCCCACCAACAATGGAGGAGTGTTCCTCTTTCTCCACATCCTGGCCAGCATCTGCTGTCACCTGAATTTTTGATCTTAGCCATTCTGACTGGTGTGAGGTGGAATCTCAGGGTTGTTTTGATTTTCATTTCCCTGATGATTAAGAATGTTGAACATTTTTTCAGGAGCTTCTCTGCCATTCGGTATTCCTCAGGTGAGAATTCTTTGTTCAGTTCTGAGCCCCATTTTTTAACGGGGTTATTTGATTTTCTGGGGTCCACCTTCTTGAGTTCCTTATATATATTGGATATTAGTCCCCTATCTGATTTAGGATAGGTAAAGATTCTTTCCCAATCTGTTGGTGGTCTTTTTGTCTTATTGACGGTGTCTTTTGCCTTGCAGAAGCTTTGCAACTTTATGAGGTCCCATTTATTGATTCTCGATCTTACAGCACAAGCCTTTGCTCTTCTATTCAGGAATTTTTCCCCTGTACCCATATCTTTGAGGCTTTTCCCTACTTTCTCCTCTATAAGTTTCAGTGTCTCTGGTTTTATGTGGAGTTCCTTAATCCACTTAGATTTGACCTTGGTACAAGGAGATAGGAATGGATCAATTCGCATTCTTCTACATGATAACTGCCAGTTGTGCCAGCACCATTTGTTGAAAATGCTGTCTTTTTTCCACTGGATGGTTTTTGCTCCCTTGTCAAAGATCAAGTGACCATAGGTATGTGGGTTGATCTCAGGGTCTTCAATTCTGTTCCATTGGTGTACTTGTCTGTCGTTATACCAGTACCATGTAGTTTTTATCACAATTGCTCTGTAGTACAGCTTTAGGTCAGGCATGGTGATTCTTCCAGAGGTTCTTTTATCCTTGAGAAGAGTTTTTGCTATCCTAGGTTTTTTGTTGTTCCAGATGAATTTGCAGATTGCCCTTTCCCATTCGTTGAAGAATTGAGTTGGAATTTTGATGGGGATTGCATTGAATCTGTAGATTGCTTTTGGCAAGATAGCCATTTTTACAATGTTGATCCTGCCAATCCATGAGCATGGGAGGCTTTTCCACCTTCTGAGATCTTCTTTAATTTCTTAATTCAGGGACTTGAAGTTCTTGTCATACAGATCTTTCACTTCCTTAGTTAGAGTCACGCCAAGGTATTTTATATTGTTTGTGACTATTGAGAAGGGTGTTGTTTCCCTAATTTCCTTCTCTGCTTATTTATCCTTTGTGTACAGAAAGGCCATTGACTTGCTTGAGTTAATTTTATATCCAGCTACTTCACCGAAGCTATTTATCAGGCTTAGGAGTTCTCTGGTGGAATTTTTAGGGTCACTTATATATACTATCATATCATCTGCAAAAAGCGATATTTTGACTTCTTCTTTTACGATTTGTATCCCCTTGATCTTCTTGTGTTGTCTAATTGCTCTGGCTAGGGCTTCAAGTACAATGTTGAATAGGTAGGGAGAGAGTGGACAGCCTTGTATAGTCCCTGATTTTAGTGGGATTGCTTCCAGCTTCTCACCATTTACTTTGATGTTGGCTACTGGTTTGCTGTATATTGCTTTTATCATGGTTAGGTATGGGCCTTGAATTCCTGATCTTTCCAATACTTTTATCATGAATGGGTGTTGGATTTTGTCAAATGCTTTTTCAGCATCTAACGAGATGATCATGTGGTTTTTGTCTTTGAGTTTGTTTATATAATGGATTACATTGATGGATTTTCGTATATTGAACCATCCTTGCATCCCTGGGATGAATCCTACTTGGTCAGGATGGATGATTGTTTTGATGTGTTCTTGAATTCGGTTAGTGAGAACTTTATTGAGGAGTTTTGCATCAATATTCATAAGGGAAATTGGTCTGAAGTTCTCTATTTTTGTTGGGTCTTTATGTGGTTTAGGTATCAGATTAATTGTGGCTTCATAGAATGAGTTGGGTAGAGTACCTTCTGATACTATTTTGTGAAATAGTTTGTGAAGAACTGGGATTAGTTCTTCTTTAAAGGTTTGATAGAACTCTGCACTAAACCCATCTGGTCCTGGGCTTTTCTTGGTTGGGAGACTATTAATGACTGCTTCTATTTCTTTAGGGGATATGTGACTGTTTAGATCATTAACCTGATCTTGATTTAACTTTGGTACCTGGTATCTGTCTAGAAACTTCTCCATTTCATCCAGGATCTCCAGTTTTGTTGAGTATAGCCTTTTGTAGAATGATCTGATGGTGTTTTGGATTTCTTCAGGGTCTGTTGTTATGTCTCCCTTTTCATTTCTGATTTTGTTAATTAGAGTACTTTCCCTATGCCCTCTAGTGAGTCTGGCTAAGGGTTTATCTATCTTGTTGATTTTCTCAAAGAACCAGCTCCTCGATTGGTTGATTCTTTGAATTGTTCTTCTTGTTTCCACTTGGTTGATTTTGCCCCTGAGTTTGATTATTTCTTGCCGTCTACTCCTCTTGGGTGTATTTCCTTCCTTTCATTCTAGAGCTTTTAGGTGTGTTGTCAAGCTGCTAATGTGTGCTATCTCTAGTGTCTTTTTGGTTGCACTCAGAGCTATGAGTTTTCCTCTTAGAAATGCTTTCAGTGTGTCCCATAAGTTTGGGTATGTTGTGGCTTCATTTTCATTAAACTCCAGAAAGTCCTTAATTTCTTTCTTTATTCCTTCCTTGACCAAGGTATCATTGAGAAGAGTGTTGTTTAGTTTCCATGTGTGTGTTGGCTTTCTATTTTTTATTTTGTTATTGAAGACCAGCCTTAGTCCATGGTGATCTGATAGGATGCATGGGACAATTTCAATAATTTTGTATATGTTGAGGCTTGTTTTGTGACCAATTATGTGGTCAATTTTGGAGAAGGTACTCTGAGGTGCTGAGAAGAATTCATATCAAGAAGTATATCCTTTTGTTTTAGGATAAAATGTTCTGTAGATATCTGTCAGATCCATTTGTTTCATAACCTCTGTTCGTTTCACTGTGTCCCTGTTTAGTTTCTGTTTCCATGATCTGTCCATTGGTGAAAGTGGTGTGTTGAAGTCTCCCACTATTATTGTGTGAGGTGCAATGTGTGCTTTGAGCTTTACTAAAGTATCTTTAATGAATGAGGCTGCCCTTGTATTTGGGGCATAGATATTCAGAATTGATAGTTCCTCTTGGAGGATTTTACCTTTGATGAGAATGAAGTGACCTTCCTTGTCTTTTTGATGACTTTGGATTGGAAGTCAATCTTATCAGATATTATAATGGCTACTCCAGCTTGTTTCTTCCTACCATTTGCTTGGAAAATTGTTTTCCAGCCTTTCATTATGAGGTAGTGTCTATCTTTTTCTCTGTGATGAATTTCCTGTAAGCAGCAAAATGTTGGGTCCTGTTTCTTTAGCCAGCCTGTTAGTCTATGTCTTTTTATTTGGGAGTTGAGTCCATTGATATTAAGAGATATTAGGGAGAAGTAATTGTTGCTTCCTTTTATTTTTGTTGTTAGAGTTGGTGTTCTGTTTTTGTGGCTGTCTTCTTTTAGGTTTGTTGAGGGATTACCTTCTTGCTTTTTCTATGACATGGTTTCCGTCCTTGTATTGGTTTTTTCTGTTATTATCCTTTGAAGTGCTGGATTCGTGGAAAGATAATGTGTGAATTTGGTTTTATCGTGGAATACTTTGGTTTCTCCATCCATGGTAATTGAGAGTTTGGCTGGGTATAGTAGCCTGGGCTGGAAATTGTGTTCTCTTAGTTTCTGTATAACATCTGCCCAGGCCCTTCTGGCTTTCATAGTCTCTGGTGAAAAATCCGGTGTAATTCTGATAGGCTTGCCTTTATATGTTACTTGACCTTTTTCCCTTACTGCTTTTAGTATTCTATCTTTATTTAGTGCATTTGTTGTTCTGATTATTATGTGTCAGAAGGAATTTCTTTTCTGGTCCAGTCTATTTGGAGTTCTGTAAGCTTCTTGTATGTTCATGGGCATCTCTTTCTTTAGGTTTGGGAAGTTTTCTTCTATAATTTTGTTGAAGATATTTGCTGGTCCTTTGAGTTGAAAATCTTCATTCTCATCTACTCCTATTATCCGTAGATTTGGTCTTCTCATTTTGTCCTGGATTTCCTGGATATTTTGAGTTAGGATCTTTTTGGATTTTGTATTTTCTATGATTGTCGTGCCGATGTTCTCTATGGAGTCTTCTGCACCTGAGATTCTCTCTTCCATCTCTTGTATTCTGTTGCTTATGCTCGTATCTATGGTTCCAGATTTCTTTCCTAGTGTTTCTATCTCCAGTGTTGCCTCAATTTGGGTTTTCTTCATTGTTTCTACTTCCCTTTTTAGGTCTTGGATGGTTTTATTCAATTCCATCACCTGTTTGGTCTGGTTTTCCTGCAATTCTTTAAGGGATTTTTGTGCTTCCTCTTTAATGTCTTCTACCTGTTTAGCAGTGTTCTCCTGCAATTCTTTAAGGGATTTTTGTACTTCCTCTTTAATGTCTTCTACCTGTTTAGCAGTGTTCTCCTGAAATTCTTTAAGGGATTTTTGTACTTCCTCTTTAATGTCTTCTACCTGTTTAGCAGTGTTCTCCTGCAATTCTTTAAGGGATTTTTGTGCTTCCTCTTTAATGTCTTCTACCTGTTTATCAGTGTTCTTTTGTATTTCTTTAGTGTGTTATTAAAGTCCTTCTTGATGTCCTCTACCATCATCATGAGATATGCTTTTAGAAACGGGTCTAGCTTTTCCGGTGTGTTGGGGTGCCCTGGACTGGGCGAAGTTGGAGTGCTGGGTTCTGATGATATTGAGTGGTCTTGGTTTCTGTTAGTAAGATTCTTACGTTTACCTTTCACCATCTCGTCATCTCTGGGATTAGTTGTTATTGTTGTCACTGTTTAAAGATTGGAGCAGACTCTGTGTTCCACTCACCAGAAGTCTCAAAATCCTGTGGCGGGTGTCGTGGGTAGCTGGCGGGTGTCAGCAGACCCTGCACTCTAGCTACCCTGGTGCTGTTCAGACCGGAAGAGGCTTGTGGCCCTACTCAGGCCGGATTTCTGCCTCCCCAACCAAAGCTGTCTCAGGTCCCACGGGATTGGACTGGAGCAGAAGCTGTGTTCCCCTCACCTGAAGTCTCAAAATCCTGTGGCAGGTGTCCTGGGTAGCTGGCGGGTGTCAGCAGACCCTGCACTCTAGCTACGCAGGTGCTGGTCAGACCCGAAGAGGCTTGTGGCCCTACTCAGGCCGGTTTTCTGCTTCCCTAACTAATGCAGTCTCAGGTCCTGAGCGAAATTGGATTGGAGCAGAAGCTGTGTTCCACTCACCAGAAGTCTTAAGATCCTGTGGCGGGTGTTGTGGGTAGCTGGCAAGTGTCAGCCGACCCTGGGCTCTAGCTACCCAGGTGCTGGTCAGACCCGAAGAGCCTTACTGCTTTTAATATTCTATCTTTATTTAGTGCATTTGTTGTTCTGATTATTATGTGTCGGGAGGAATTTCTTTTCTGGCCCAGTCTATTTGGAGTTCTCTAGGCTTCTTGTATGATCGTGGGCATGTCTTTCTTTAGGGTTGGGAAGTTTTCTTCTATAATTTTGTTGAAGATATTTCCTGGCCCTTTAAGTTGAAAATCTTCATTCTCATCAACTCCTATTATCCGTAGGTTTGGTCTTCTCATTGTGTCCTGGATTTCCTGGATGTTTTGAGTTAGGATCCTTTTGTGTTTTATATTTTCTTTGATTGTTGTGCTGATGTTCTCTATGGAATCTTCTGCACCTGAGATTCTCTCTTCCATCTCTTGTATTCTGTCGCTGATGCTGGCATCTATGTTTCCAGATTTCTTTCCTAGGGTTTCTATCTCCAGTGTTGCCTCACTTTGGGTTTTCTTTATTGTGTCTACTTCCCTTTTTAGGTCTTGGATGGTTTTATTCAATTCCATCACCTGTTTGCTCATGTTTTCCTGCAATTCTTTAAGGGATTTTTGTGTTTCCTCTTTAAGGTCTTCTACCTGTTTATCAGTGTTATCCTGTATTTCTTTAAGTGAGTTATGAAAGTCCTTCTTGATGTCCTCTACCATCATCATGAGATATGCTTTTAAATCCGGATCTAGCTTTTCGTGTGTGTTGGGGTGTCCAGGTGTCCAGTGTTGGGGTGTCCCACCACTAGGTGTGGTGGGAGTGCTGCGTTCTGATAATGGTGAGTGGTCTTGATTTCTGTTAGTAGAATTCTTATGTTTGCCTTTCGCCATCTGGTAATCTCTGTAGCTAGTTGTTATAGGTGTCTCTGGTTAGAGCTTTTTCCTCAGGTGATTATGTTAGTCTCTATCAGCAGACCTGGTAGACTAGCTCTCTCCTTAGTTTCAGTGGTCAGAGTACTCTCTGCAGGCAAGCTCTCCTCTTGCAGGGAAAGTGCCCAGATATGTTGTGTTCGAACCTGCCTCCTGGCAGAAGTTGTGTTCCATTCACCAGAGGTCTTAAGGTCCCATGGAGGGTCCTGTGGGAACCTTGGGGGTGTCCAGAAACTCCATGGGCAAGGAACCCCGGTGCTGGCAATGACCAGAAGGGACTTGTGACCCTGATCAGGCCAGGTTTTCTGCTTCCCTAATTAATGCAGTCTCAGGTCCTGTGTGATTATATTGGAGCAGATGCTGAGTTCCACTCACCAGAGTCCTTAAGATCCTGTGGGGGTTCCTGTGGGAGATCCTGTGTGGGTCCTTGCGGTTGTCCAGAGACTCCGAGTGCAAGGAACCCTGGTGCTGGCATAGACTGGAAGGTCCTTGTAGATCTTTACATGAGGGTGTTCTAAAGTCCGTCAAAGTGTTCACCAAAATATAATGTGGAGATCTATTCAACCAAGAAGAATTTTCTCTCATAAAAGACAAGATTGATAAGGTGTAATTACTCATAATTCTTTTTTTATTATTTTATTATTAAAGTTGGGGTCAGATACTTTAGGCTGCAATGACGTTTAAATTATCACTTTTTATTGCATATTAAATTTGAAAAATACCTAACTATTGAATTGTGGCAACATGAAAAACTACATAGTTTTCCACCAATAAAATCATAATCTTATAAGTTTTGAAAAGCTGAGTAAACATACTGTCAATTCAAAGAAACAAAAATACCACAGGCTGACACGCATTGACTTCACAGTTTACGATTCATGAAGATCAAATGACTTTTCCTAATTAAATAAATTGAGAATCAAAACAAAAGTTAATTAAATTCTCTGGAGTACAGAGGCCAAGATTACATGTGTAAATACTTTCTGAAAGAATAAAAACTGAAAAACTAGACAGAAAGGAGTGTCTTGCTCTTGAAGAAATGAAGAAACATCAGGGAAATTAGTCACAAATAAGTCAACAGCAGAAATAAAACCCCAGGCAAGCCTTGAATTCCAGAGATTTATGAATTTATGTATCAACAAGAATAATTAGAGATAGTTGAAGACAGTAATACTCATATTTCGAAGGTAATCAGAAATTTACCTTTGCTTGATTTACTAGAAATGATGTTATTTAGCTTCACACATTCTTGTTTTCTTTGATAAATGCACTATTTTTTAAAGAAATGATGTTAGGAAAAAATGCACAGGTCTGTCCATGTTCCAGTAAAAAAAAAAATGGCAGAATAAAATAAAGATATAAAATCATTTTAGCACAATAGTCAGAGAAAATGCTGTGTTCTAATTAGGAGCCACAAGGAATTCATTGAAATCAGGGCTCATGGTGGGACTAACAAGAAAGGGAAGAATCTTCTACTCTCAAATCTAGAACATTAGTACAGCAGAGAAGCCTAGTCTGAGTATCACCCAGGCTGCTGTACACAGAAGGAACAAAGAATGTATTTCAGAGCATTGATGGAAAGAATGAAGAGAAGCACAGAGTCATATGCTCTGTGTGAACAAAAACCACTTTAAAAATAAATTACTAATACCACTTTAATAACAATGTAATTTCAAGACACTTTAAAAGCTCCTCCTCCTCCTCCTCCTCCTCCTCCTCCTCCTCCTCCTCCTCCTCCTCCTCCTCCTCTTCTTCTTCTTCTTCTTCTTCTTCTTCTTCTTCTTCTTCTTCTTCTTCTTCTTTTTAAAATTCATTTTACATCCTGCTATCCTCCTTACTACCCATCCTCCTGGTCAGCACCTTCCACAATCCTTTTCTCCTCTCCCTCCCCTTCTCCTCTGACATAGTGGAGACCACACCTGGGTATTCCCTAAGCCTGAAAAATCAAGTCTCTGCTGGGCTAGTCCCTTCCTCTCCCACAAAGCAGACCATCTAAAACATATCCCACAGACAAGCAACAGCTTTGGAACAACCTCCACTCCAGTTGGCCATAACTAAATGCACCCATGGAGAGTGTGACTTCTGTACTGTCTTGCTCCTGCCAAACCCTGTACAGTAGTCAAGGCTTCATCAGTATCCTTACAATTGTTTAAAATCCTGTCTCTATTTCTCCTATATGCTCAACTCTAACAGAGTTCCTCGCTTACTTAAAAGTGGTATATAAATATCAAATAAATTTACAATTATTAAAATAAGTAATAATATAGAAAACAGCACTGGATTTGAATTATTCATATTATAGGAGTGCACATGTTGCTAGTGTTTGTAGGCTGATGTAATCTGTATATAATAATTCATATCATATGTAAGGAATAATACATCAACATGAAATGATAACTCATGCTGTATCTGGACATATCTTACTCTTTGATTATTTGCTAAATGTCCTTCAGTAATCTACACACCTGCCAGGGAAGCAGAAAAGGAGATTGATTAGGGCCTATAAACATCTCCCATGGCATAGACTTAGATATTCCCAGAGAAGGCACTGAGTGCAAATGACTATAAGTAAAAATGAGATATGTATTTGTTCATGTGGTTACATGAAAAAGGTCAATGATGTGTACAACGTGTGAGGTTTTAAAATGTCAACATAAAATATCCATTGGTAATTGGTAAGGAAGGAGATTGGGCATCCTGTCAGCAGAGTGGTTAAGTCTTGTCAGGTGGGATTTTAGGGGGTGAACTCTGTAGGATGTGCACCTACTTTTTATAGCAAAGCTATTCTTTATATATATATATATATATATATATATATATATATATATATATATATATATAAATTATGGGGCTCCTTAATCCACTTAGATTGGTCCTTAGTGAGATAGGAGAAAGGAGATAGGAATGGATCAATTCCCATTCTTCTGAATGATAACCGCCAGTTGTGCCAGCACCATTTGTTGAAAATGCTGTCTTTCTTCCACTGGATGGTTTTAGCTCCCTTGTCAAAGATCAAGTGACCACAGGTGTGTGGGTTCATCTCTGGGTCTTCAATTCTGTTCCATTGGTCTACTTGTCTGTCACTATATCCGTACCATGCAGTTTTTAATCATGAGTACTCTGTAGTACAGCTTTAGGTCAAGCATGGTGATTCCACCACAAGTTCTTTTATCCTTGAGAAGTTTTTGCTATCCTAGGTTTTTTGTTATTCCAGATGAATTTGGAGATTGCCCTTTCCAATTCGTTGAAGAATTGAGTTGGAATTTAAATGGGGATTGCATTGAATCTGTAGATTGCTTTGGCAAGATAGCCATTTTTACTATATTGATCCTGCCAATCCATGAGCATGGGAGATCTTTCCATCTTCTGAGATCTTCTTTAATTTCTTTCTCTAGAGATTTGAAGTTCTTATGATACAGATCTTTCACTTCCTTAGTTACAGTCATGCCAAGGTATTTTATATTATTTGTGACTATTGAGAAGGGTGTTGTTTCTCTAATTTCTTCCTCAGCCTGTTTATCCTTTGTGTAGAGAAAGGCCATTGACTTGTTTGAGTTAATTTTATATCCAGATACATCATTGAACCTGTCTATCAAAACCAGAGACACTGAAACTTATAGAGGAGAAAGTGGGGAAAAGCCTCAAAGAGATGGGCACAGGGGAGAAATTCCTGAATAGAACAGCAATGGCCTCTGCTGTAAGATCGAGAATCGACAAATGGGACCTCATAAAATTGCAAAGCTTCTGTAAGTCAAAAGATAGAGTCAATAAGACACAAAGGCCACCAACAAATTGGAAAAGGATCTTTACCTATCCTAAATCAGATAGGGGACTAATATCCAATATATATAAAGAACTCAAGAAGGTGGACTCCAGAAAATCAAATAGCCCCATTAAAAAATGGGGCTCAGAGCTAAACAAAGAATTCTCACCTGAGGAATACGGAATGGCTGAGAAGCACTTGAAAAGTGTTCAGCATCCTTAACCATCAGGGAAATGCAAATCAAAACAATCCTGAGAATCCCTCTCAGACCAGTAAGAATGGCTAAGATCAAAAATTCAGGTGACAGCAGATGCTGGCAAGGATGTGGAGAAAGAGGAACACTCCTCCATTGTTGTTTGGATTGTAAGCTTCTACAACCACTCTGGAAATCAGTCTGGTGGTTCCTCAAAAAATTGGACATAGCACTACCAGAAGATCCTGCAATACCTCTCCTGGGCATATATCCAGAAATTTTTTCAACCGTTAAGGAAGACACATGCTCCACTATGTTCATAGCAGCCTTATTTATAATAGCCAGAATCTGGAAAGAACCCAGATGCCCCTCAACAGATGAATGGATACAGAAAATGTGGTATATTTACACTATGGAGTACTACTCAGGTATTGAAAAAATGAATTAATGAAATTCCTAGGCAAATGGATGGACCTGGAGGGAATCATCCTGAGTGAGGTAAGTTAGTCACAAAAGAACTTACATGATATGTACTCACTGATAAGTGGATAGTAGCCCAGAACCTTAGAATATCCAAGATATAAGTTACAATTTGTGAAACACTGGAAGCTCGGAAAGAATGAAGGCCAAGGTGTGGATATTTAGCCCCTTCTTGGAATTGGGAGCAAGGCACCCATGGAAAGAGCTACAGAGACAGAGTTTGGAGCTGAGACGAAAGGATGGACCAGCTCTTCCGGCCGGACCAGCACCGGGGTAGCTAGAGTGCAGGGTCGGCTGACACCCGCCAACTACCCATGACCCCCGCCACAGGATTTTGAGACTGCTGGTGAGTGGAACACAGCTTCTGCTCCAGTCCAATCACGCGGGACCTGAGACTGCTTTGGTTGGGGAGGCAGAAATCCGGCCTGAGTAGGGCCACAAGCCTCTCCGGTCAGAAAAGCACCAGGGTAGCTAGAGTGCAGGGTCGGCTGACACCCGCCAGCTACCCACAACCCCCGCCACAGGATTTTGAGACTGCTGGTGAGTGGAACACAGCTTCTGCTCCAGTCCAATCACGCGGGACCTGAGACTGCTTTGGTTGGGGAGGCAGAAAACCGGCCTGAGTAGGGCCACAAGCCTCTCCGGTCAGAAAAGCGCCAGGGTAGCTAGGGCGCAGGGTCGGCTGACACTCACCAGCTACCCACAACACCTGCCACAGGATCTTAAGACTTCTGGTGAGTGGAACACAGCTTCTGCTCCAATCCAATTGCACGCGGGACCTGAGACTGCATTAGTTAGGGAAGCAGAAAACCGGCCTGAGTAGGGCCACAGGCCTCTTCCGGCCGGACCAGCACAGGGGTAGCTAGAGCGCAGGGTCGGCTGACACCCGCCAGCTACCCACGACCCCCGCCACAGGATTTTGAGACTGCTGGTGAGTGGAACACAGCTTCTGCTCCAGTCCAATCACGCGGGACCTGAGACTGCTTTGGTTGGGGAGGCAGAAATCTGGCCTGAGTAGGGCCACAAGCCTCTTCTGGTCAGAAAAGCGCCGGGGTAGCTAGGGCGCAGGGTTGGCTGACACTCGCCAGCTACCCACAACACCCGCCACAGGATCTTAAGACTTCTGGTGAGTGGAACACAGCTTCTGCTCCAATGCAATTGTGCGTGGGACCTGAGACTGCATTAGTTAGGGAAGCAGAAAACCGGCCTGAGTAGGACCACAGGCCTCTTCCGGCCGGACCAGCACAGGGGTAGCTAGAGCGCAGGGTCGGCTGACACCCGCCAGCTACCCACGACCCCCGCCACAAGATTTTGAGACTTCAGGTGAGTGGAACACAGCTTCTGCTCCAATCTTTAAACAGTGACAACGACAACAACTAACCCCAGAGATTACCAGATGGTGAAAGGTAAACGTAATAATCTTACTAACAGAAACCAAGACCACTCACCATCATCAGAACCCAGCACTCCCACTTCGCCCAGTCCAGGGCACCCCAACACACTGGAAAAGCTAGACACGGATCTAAAAGCATATCTCATGATGATGGTAGAGGACTTCAAGAAGGACTTTAATAACACACTTAAAGAAATACAAAGGAACACTGGTAAACAGGTAGAAGACAGTAAAGAGGAAGCACAAAAATCCCTTAAAGAATTGCAGGAGAACACTGCTAAAGAGTTACAAATCCTTAAAGAAAAACAGGATAACATAATCAAACAGGTAGAAGTCCTTACAGAAAAACAGGAAAACACATCCAAACAGATGATGGAAATGAACAAAACCATACTAGACCTAAAAAGGGAAGTAGACACAATAAAGAAAACTCAAAATGAGGCAACACTGGAGATAGAAACCCTAGGGAAAAAATCTGGAACCATAGATACGAGCATCAGCAACAGAATACAAGAGATGGAAGAGAGAATCTCAGGTGCAGAAGATTCCATAGAGAACATCGGCACAACAATCAAGAAAAATGTAAAATGCAAAAAGATCCTAACTCAAAACATCCAAGAAATACAGGACACAATGAGAAGACCAAACCTACGGATAATAGGAGTGGATGAGAATGAAGATTTTCAACTCAAAGGACCAGGAAACATCTTCAACAAAATTATAGAAGAAAACTTCCCAAATCTAAAGAAAGAGATGCCCATGAACATACAAGAAGCCTACAGAACTCCAAATAGACTGGACCAGAAAAGAAATCCCTCCCGACACATAATAATCAGAATAACAAATGCTCTAAATAAAGATAGAATACTAAAAGCAGTAAGAGAAAAAGGCCAAGTAACATATAAAGGCAAGCCTATCAGAATTACACCAGATTTTTCACCAGAGACTATGAAAGCCAGAAGATCCTGGACAGATGTTATAGAGACACTAAAAGAACACAAACTCCAGCCCAGGCTACTATACCCAGCCAAACTCTCAATTAACATAGATGGAGAAACCAAAGTATTCCACGACAAAACCAAATTCACACATTATCTCTGTCCACTTTCTCCATACCAATAGGAGCCACCAAAGTGGCTGTCCACTTTCTCCATACCTATTCAACATTGTACTTGAAGTCCTAGCCAGAGCAATTCGACAACAAAAGGAGATCAAAGGGATACAATTTGGAAAAGATGAAGTCAAAATATCACTTTTTGCAGATGATATGATAGTATATATAAGTGACCCTAAAAATTCCACCAGAGAACTCCTAAGCCTGATAAACAGCTTCGGTGAAGTAGCTGGATATAAAATTAACTCAAACAAATCAATGGCCTTTCTCTACACAAAGAATAAACAGGCTGAGACAGAAATTAGGGAAACAACACCCTTCTCAATAGTCACAAATAATATAAAATATCTTGGCGTGACTCTAACTAAGGAAGTGAAAGATCTGTATAATAAAAACTTCAAGTCTCTGAAGAAAGAAATTATAGAAGACCTCAGAAGATGGAAAGATCTCCCATGCTCATGGATTGGCAGGATCAACATTGTAAAAATGGCTATCTTGCCAAAAGCAATCTACAGATTCAATGCAATCCCCATCAAAATTCCAACTCAATTCTTCAACGAATTAGAAAGTGCAATCTGCAAATTCATCTGGAATAACAAAAAACCTAGGATAGCAAAAACTCTTCTCAAGGATAAAAGAACCTCTGGTGGAATCACCATGCCTGACCTAAAGCTTTACTACAGAGCAATTGTGATAAAAACTGCATGGTACTGGTATAGTGACAGACAAATAGACCAATGGAATAGAATACCCAGATGGAATAGAAGACCCAGAAATGAACCCACACACCTACGTTCACTTGATCTTCGACAAGGGAGCTAAAAACAAACAGTGGAAGAAAGACAGCATTTTTAACAAATGGTGCTGGCACAACTGGTTGTTAACATGTAGAAGAATGCGAATTGATCCATTCCTATCTCCTTGTACTAAGGTCAAGTCTAAGTGGATCAAGGAACTTCACATAAAACCAGAGACACTGAAACTTATAGAGGAGAAAGTGGGGAAAAGCCTTGAAGATATGGGCACAGGGGAAAAATTCTTGAATAGAACAGTAATGGCTTGTGCTGTAAGATCGAGAATTGACAAGTGGGACCTCAAGAAACTGCAAAGCTTCTGCAAGGCTAACGACACCATCAGTAAGACAAAAAACCCACCAACAGATTGGGAAAGGATCTTCAACTATCCTAAATCAGATAAGGGACTAATATCCAATATATATAAGGAACTCAAGAAGGTGGACTCCAGAAAGTCAAATAACCCCATTAAAAAATGGGGCTCAGAACTGAACAAAGAATTTTCACCTGAGGAATACCGAATGGCAGAGAAGCACCTGAAAAAATGTTCAACATCCTTAATCATCAGGGAAATGCAAATCAAAACAACCCTGAGATTCCACCTCACACCAGTCAGAATGGCTAAGATCAAAAATTCAGGTGACAGCAGATGCTGGCGAGGATGTGGAGAAAGAGGAACACTCCTCCATTGTTGGTGGGATTGCAAGCTTGTACAACCATTCTGGAAATCAGTCTGGCGGTTCCTCAGAAAATTGGACATAGTACTACTGGAGGATCCAGCAATACCTCTCCTGGGCATATATCCAGAAGATGTCCCAACCGGTAAAAAGGACACATGCTCCACTTTGTTCATAGCAGCCCTATTTATAATAGCCAGAAGCTGGAAAGAACCCAGATGTCCCTCAACAGAGGAATGGATTCAGAAATTATGGTACATTTACACAATGGAGTACTACTCAGCTATTAAAAAGAATGAATTTATGAAATTCCTAGCCAAATGGATGGACCTGGAGGGCATCATCTTGAGTGAAGTAACACAATCACAAAAGAACTCACACAATATGTATTCACTGATAAGTGGATATTAGCCCAAAACTTAGGATACCCAAGATATAAGATACAATTTGCTAAATGCATGAAACTCAAGAAGAATGAAGACCAAAGTATGGACACTGTGCCCCTTCTTAGAATTGGGAACAAAACACCCAGGGAAGGAGGGAACAAAACACCCAGAGACAAAGTTCATAGCTGTGATGAAAGGATGGACCATTTAGAGACTGGCGTATCTAGGGATCCATCCCATAAGCAGCTTCTAAACGCTGACACCATTGCATACACTAGCAAGATTTTGCTGAAAGGACCCAAATATAGCTGTCTCTTGTGAGAAGATGCCGGGGCCTAGCAAACACAGGAGTGGATGTTCACAGTCAGCTATTGGATGTATCACAGGGCTCCCAATGGAGAAGCTAGAGAAAGTACCCAAGGAGCTAAAGGGACCTGCAACCCTATTGTTGGAACAACATGATGTACTAACCAGAACCCAAAGCTCTTGTCTCTAGCTGCATATGTATCGAAACATGGCCTAGTCGGCCATCACTGGAAAGAGAGGCCTATTGGACTTGCAAACTTTATATGCCCCAATATAGGGGAATGCCAGGGCCAAAAGAATAGGAATGGGTGGGTAGGGAAGTGGGGGGAGCTATGGGGGACTTTTGGGATAGCATTGGAAATGTAACTGAGGAAAATATGTAATAAAAATATTAAAAATTAAAAAAAAAAGAAAGGATGGACCATCTAGAGACTGCCATACCAGGGAATCTATCCCATAATCAGCCTCCAAACGCTGACACCATTGCATACACTAGCAAGATTTAGCTGAAAGGACCCTGATATAGCTGTCTCTTGTGAGACTATGCTGGGGCCTAGCAAATACATAAGTTGATGTTCACAGTCAGATGTTGGATGGATCACAGGTGCCCCAATGGTGGAGCTGGAGGAAGTACCTAGGGAGCTGGGGGGATCTGCAACCCTATAGGTGGAACAACAGTATGAACTAACCAGTACCTCCTCCTGCCCCCCGAACAAACAGCCCTTTTTATGATAAACCAGGCATTACCTGGCTGTTGCCAGGTAACTGTGGAGCGGAGCCTAGAAGGAATGCTAACAACTTCTAATTGATGCAGAATATAAGGATACAATATGATTTATGAGGAGCTTCATTAATCTAAAGGAACAAAGAGAGCTGTACTATGAGCCAGCTTGTCAGGCAGATACAAAGGCAGGCAGATTCCTGAGTTCAAGGTCAGCCTGGGATACAGCAAGGTTATTCTCAGACCAGGTGTTGTAGAAATTGTAATTTCAGGGCAGAGTCCCATCCAACTAATTTATCTTCTTTGCTTAACAAAGGCAGACAGATTTCTGAAATCTGCATTGGTAAGGAAAAAAAAGTATGCTTGCTGTCTCTTAAGATAAGAAGTTCAAGAATAAGGAAGACAAAAGTATAGATGCTTCAGTACTACTTAGAAGGGTGAATAAAATAACCATGGGTGGAGGTGAGGTCAAGGGTGGGAGGGAAGTGGGGTAGGAACAGGTATACAGAGATTCAGGAAATTGAACAGAGATGTGTAGCAATGGGGGACAGGGAACTGTGGGTAGCTATCACATAGTCCAAGATGCCAGGAAAGCAAGAAGCTACTAGGACCCAACAGGGATGACATTAGGTGAAATACCCAACAAAGGGAAGAGAGGACCTATAAACACCATATACAGAGGTTAGGCACAGCTTCAGGTTGAGGGTGAAGGATTGGGCCACCCACCCATCTCAAAAACATTAACCCAGAATTGCTCCCGTGTAAAGGAAATTCAGGGACAAAACATGGAGCAGAGACTGAAAGAAAGGCCATCCCATATGCAGCCACCAAACCTAGACACTATTGCTGATGCTGCCACAAAGTGCTTGCTTTGCTTTTTTTTTTTTTTATATCAAATAGCTGTCTCCTGAGAGACTCTTCCAGAACCTTACCAATACAAATGTGGATGCTTGCAGCCAACCATTGAGCCAACTGAACATGGGGACACCAATGGAGGAGTTGGGGAAAGGACTGAAGGACATGAAGGGGTTTGCAACCCTTAGGAAGAACAACAATACCAACCAACTAGAACACCCATAGCTTCAAGGGACTAAGCCACCAGCCAAATAGGACACATGCAGGAACCCATGGTTTCAGCTGTGTATGTAGCAGAGGATCGCCTTATCTGGCATCAAGGGAGGGGAGGCCCTTGGTCCTGTGAGGGCCTGATGCCACAGCATAGGGGAATGCTAGGGCAGTGAGGTGGGGAGGGGAGTGGGGGGGGGAGAAGTATGGGGGCATCGGGAAAGGGGAGGTGGTTTGCAGATGGGAAACTGGGAAGTACGAGACAACATGTGAAATGTAAATAAATAAAATAACCAATAAACAATTTTTTTTTAAAAAGAACCAAAAGGATGGGGTCATGGGACACTGATTCACAGGATAATCAAAAGGAAATCTGGAATAAATAACTGAATTGATATGTAAATAAATAACTGGGCTTTTGGTCTGCGTGAGATGAGCAGAAAACCAGAGTAGTTCTTTAGAATTTTCTCGAGGGAGAGCTGAGTTCTCTGGGAGTTTATGGAGAGCAAAGCAGCTCTTTAAGAATTTCTTCTTAACATGATTTCTGACTTGGTTGGAAGATCCAATAATTTTTTTTTTATAGACTCTTTTCTGACTTTGGTCAGAAAGCCCATGAGCTATCCAGATAACTTTTATAATTTTCCTAGCAGAGAGAGCTGTCTCAATCAGAGAGTTTATAGAATAGGGAGAAAAATTGTCTCGAGCAGAGCAGAAGAGAACACACACACACATATACACGCACACACACACACACACACACACACACACACACACACACACACAGAGAGAGAGAGAGAGAGAGAGAGAGAGAGAGAGAGAGAGAGAGAGAGAGAGAGAGAGAGAGAGAGATACAGTCTGGAAAGCTGTCTCAGCCGAACCTGGGTTGCCAGCTTAGAGCTTTGATTTAACTTAGAGTCATTTGTTTTTGCTGCTCAGGCACCCCTTCTCTCAGAACCCTTCTCCATATTGAGGCTGGTTCTTGGTAATTTTTCCTCACAACCTTACTTCTCCTACTTCTAATGTCCTATTCGTTCATTTTTTTTTTTGATAAAGATACAGTAGATAGGTAAATATAACATCAGAAATTTGTTGTGTCACCATTGTGAGGACTAGATTTTGCAGCCAAATTGTTTGCTTCTATGGCGTTTTCCTTGTCATGTATATAGACATCTTCCCACTGTGTCTTCAACGTGGTCATGTATGCACAACAGTTTCCTAACTACCGCATTTTACAAAATGTCAATCCTATGGACGAAGGCTCATACCAATGATATCATTTCAGCATAAATTATGTCTTTAAAATTCCTACTGCACATATAGTTATAGTATTACAGACTTCAATATAAGGATTAGGTGAGAAAGCTCCAGTTATAATTCTACAATATTCAATGGATAATGATCTCTGAGAGAAGCCTGGGCATTTGGGCTTGGGAATTATTATACATTTTCCCTTTTAAAATCTTTAATTTAGAAAGAGAGAAACACCAGAGATTCTTAAATTATATTTTATCTCTTTCATCTTGACTACTGCAAGCAAATTTCAGTTCCACTCGAAGTGAAAATAGTGTGTTATTTAAAAAATATTCTGCTTATGGTCTCTGTTTATGGTTAATAGGCATTGAGAACATTGAGGTTACTGATGTGTGACAATGAGGTTTAGAGGCAATGCTAGAACAACCAAAGTTCATAGATATACAAAAAACAAAACTGTAAAATTCTTATCTCATGAAATACAAGGGGAACAAAATAAGGAATATTGGTAAGAAAACTATAATTCTCAAAGGAAAGATCATTTTTTTCTTGTTGTTCTTGAATGTAAGAGGAGCATGGAGGTACTGAAGGAAAGAAAATCTTTGCGTTTTGTTCACTTAGAAGTCCTCCATGGAATTGTATGGTTGTCACTATGGTCTTCAGTTATTAAAGTTTGCTCATCAAGAACTGGTGCAACACATATTGGCAGGACTGTCTGGTAACCATCCATAGAAATTTAAGCAGGATGCAGATAAGAGGAAAATAAACATTTGTATTGAGCTTGCCAGGCTCAGCATCTAGGTGGAAAGAGAATAAACTGGTTGTTATGACTCACACTTGCATAGGAGTCTAATGTTTAGCATATACAGTTGTCTTTAATGTTAACAAACTTACAAGCTCAATTTTCCTTAAAGATCAGATATCACAGCATCAGTAAATTGATATTATTATGTTTACTTAATTATAAAAAGTGTAGTTTAAATGTAGTCTTGGAGAAATTCCTTTCAAGGTTATCAAAAGTTTCCAGGACAATAAAAGAAGATATTGCCAGTCTTAATTTGAAACAGGTTGGCTTTCCATGTGAATTTTAAAGCTCACAATAGCAGATGTATATGTTTCCATACAAGAGTGAACCTGCAATAGAAAAGACACAAACTTGACCAGAAAAATGTAGTGGTTTAAGCAAAGATATAAGAAGGAAGTGTATTCTTTGTGTTATTCTTTAAATACTAAGTATTAAATTTTATATTTTGACACTTAAGGTGTGATAGAAAGAAAAATTAGACCACATGTACAAATTCAGTGACAGGGAACAAGAAATAAAAGCTTGGTATGTTGGTCAACACTTTTTTACTATAATAAAATACCTGAGATAATAAATTCATACGGATGAAGCATTCATTTTGAACAACAAATCTGGACATCTTAGGCCCTGGTTGGTAGATACTGTAGCAAGGCAGTACATGTTGGTCAGGATCCTGTAAAAGATCCTTTAGTGTGGTGACAAAGGAAGAGGAGCAGCTGGATTCCCACAGTCCATTTTTTTTTCAGGTAACTATTTTATTCATTCTTTGTGAATTTCATATCTAGTACCCAAAATATCACTCTTCTCCATGACCATTTATATCTGCCCTTTACCCTTGCAACACCCCCAAAAGAAAAAAAGGAAAACAAAATAAAAAAAAAATTGCTGTTGAAACTGTAGTGTGTCATGGTGTGTCACACAGTATACCCTTTTGTTCCAAACAGGTTTACTTGCAAGTGTTCATTGCAATGTGTCATTGGTGTGGTTGGAGGCCTCTGGTTTCTGCTATACTATCAATACTGTTTCCTCATCAGGTCTTCTCTCAGATATTCTGTTGTTGCCCTGTGTTGTCAAGATCCTGTAGTTTTAGTCTATAATACCCACCCCTTCACGTTCTTCAATAGTTCATAGTGGAGAGGATACACAAAGTCCTAGATCTGGGACTAGGATAGCTCTCCTGGTCTCACTAGTGCCATGGTCAATCTGAATGTCCAAAAGCTTTTTAATGGTTCTACCCCCTACATTTCCATCATTCTCCCATAGTGCCAATCTATGAAGTAATCCTTGAGGGAGGTGAAGTTTGAATTTCAGCTTATAGCAACTGCCAAAGACACATGCATGGAAGACAGCATAAGGGATGGAATCAGCTTGAAAAGAATGAAAACAGGTAAAGTATGTGGATAGAAGTTTAGTGTTTACATTAATTATGGAGCATCCATCAGCATTGTATCTGATGAAATTGCTCTTTCAAACAAATTTTCCAGGGCCTACAATGTGGCTCTACCAGGCAGAGATACTTGTGGATATACCCTAAGATCAGTCCTTACACATTACAAGATGGTGGAAGAGACGAAACTCCTGAGATTTGTCCCTTCATCTTCACATAAACCTTCATACAAACATACAAAATAAAATAAAAGTTTTTAAAAAATAATGGTTTTTCCAAGATTATTCAATCTTTAAAGTAGTGTGTGTGTGTGTGTGTGTGTGTGTGTGTGTGTGTGTAGGCAAAGTATATATTCGAATTAAATGGAAGAATTAGCAGAGAATATAATTATATTTATATTGTTCACATGTATACTCTTCACACGGCAAAGGACTCCATTATCTCCAAATACCAAGAAATTCCCAACTTTAATGTTGTTCCAGGAGTTCTGAGTGTCAGGAATTATCAAAGGTTAATCATTCTGTCTATGTGTGACCTTGGATACTCTTAGAGAGCTTATAAAAAGAGAGACTTCAATTCATCCCATTTAAAACAGATATAGTATATATTAAAGATCTGTCCTATGAAAGTATTGAAGTTTTCAAATTACTTTGTTATCGTAGAATAAGCATGCATATTTCTAAAAATAAATAAAACCATACTGTAAAACACTTTCTGCAGGAAGATGAAATAACTTATATTTAAAATTTCAATTTAAATCTTGATTTAAAAATTTAGCCATTTAAATAGATATTCTACCCATAGCAACTCAGAATCCTCTTGAAATACATAATTACAAAGGCTCATTTCTTCCCATCTGCCACAAAGATCATATTCACTGAAAAAGAACCAGATGTGGCAAACAAATTAACATGTGTGCCATTGTCAAATGCTGCTGTTCTGAAGCATACAAGTGACACGCCAATTAATGCCTGAGAACAGCTGGCTCTAAAGAGCAAGGAAAGTGATCACTTTGCACCATAAATGGACGAATCCACAGATGTTTCAGGTTGCACTTGGTTGTTGGCATTTGTAAGATGTATTTTAGAAAACACTGTGAATGAAAGCATGCTGTTTTACAAAACTTTGCTGGCTAACACATTAGGAAAAGAAACTTTGTGGAATATTTAAAGTGAGAATACAGACTTAGGATGAGCAAGAAGTAGTGTGCAATTTTTTTTAATGCAGACTTGGGCAAATCAAAGTCTAGGACAATGAGCAGGCCTTTTTTGCTCAGTGAAACTGGATCTTTTATGTTGTCCTTAGCAACTACATCAATGAGAATATCTTGAGAAATTGTGAGAAATTTCTCTTCTCTTGTCAACTCTTTCCTTTATGCATATCTCTATGGAAGTGATGGAAAAATTTGAAATGTATGCATGAAGTGTATTTGAGTAGTAATTAATTCTTTCTTAAACATCAAAAGTGAAACTAATAGATTAGATAATAATGCATAATGATTTGCAAAGTCAGGCTCACAGACTACTTTGTGTTCTCTATTTGTACCCTTTGAAATGTTATAAACATTTTTCAGAGAAAATGTGCAAATCTTTACCACTGTTGACATGATTTAAGCTGCTATATAATCCAGAAGTTTACTGATTAAATAAATGAAAAACGTAAAGCATTTTTTGCTAATCCAAAAAGTAATCATTACCTAGATATATCAGACAGTGACCAATTAAAACCCATATTGGAAATAATATGTAAGAAATTAGAGATCAAAAGCCAGTTATAATTTATAACTGTCAAGTATATGATTAAATAATTTGAGAGTCCTCCTACAATGACTTATAAATATGGAAGGTTTTCCATAGATGTTATTTTGAATTCTTTAGTTTTAATTCAGAATGGAATATACGTTTCCATTATTATTGAATCCATTCCAAGTACATGAGAAAATGTATTCAGATTATACATAATTTGAAGGGAAAGTCATTATAATCAATGATTTCATATATTCAGGGATTGTTCTACTTATTATAGTTTAGTACCTTAAATTCACAGTGATGATTATGAACTAAAGAAAGATTTCAAAGTTAAAATCACATAAGAATATGTACTAAGTAAAAGATTTATACAGACAAGTTCAATGACTTTCCATGAAAGACATTTCAATGACAAAGTTGAAAATGTAAAATGTGAATGAGCCAATTTTAAAGCACCTTAAACAAAGCACAGTCCCATTCTTCCATTTCTGTCACCAGGAATATATAAACATTACCAATCATGGTCTAATAGCAGATGTTTTTCCTTGGGACTCTTCAAGGATTGGTGAAGACTTACATTTGTCTTTGATATTGTATGAAATAAGAAAGAACCAGTAATTAATTGAACATAAGTGCTTTAGTGATAGGCAATATTTATTTATGTTTGAACCTACCAGAAATCTTCTTTTCATACCAGCATGACTTCAAGTACTCACATTATTATATCTATATGAAATGATCATGATGAAATAAAAGAAAACACATCTCTAAGTCATAAAAATCATAAGATATAAATTTATAGAAAATGCATATGTTCATAGGAGAAGGGTAATATCTAGGACAAACTGAAACTATAGAGAAATAATAGAGGTAACTCTTTGGCAGCCCTAAACTACTACTAAGAGAGCTTCCCATGAAATATGAAAGACTCTGGTCCAATTTTAAAGGAAGGGAATGAAAGAAATTTAGCAAGATTGACTGTGATAGAAGGGCTGAAAAGAGAAAGCAAAAAGATAAGATATGAAGGTGATTAAAATTGTATATTCAGAGCTATAAAGATTAGCCCACACATACAGGTGCCTGTGCTAGAGCTTGCCTGCTTTCTGACTCTGACTCTGACTCTGTCTCTGTCTCTGTCTCTGTTTCTCTCTGTCTCTCTCTGTCTCTCTCTCTCTCTCTGTCTCTCTCTCTCTCTCTCTCTCTCACACCCCCCCCACACACACATACACACACGTTGATACTATGTTGAAGGAAGAAAAACACCAAAAAGTAATTTGTAGGACTTCCCTGAGTGATCACATCAGAATAGGGTGTTTTGTTCCAATGAACACTGTTTAAGGTGTCCAGATGTGTCTCATTTGAGTAGAATCCTCATCAGTACATCAGAAACAAGACTGCTAAACTTAAATAATGTCATTGCTCCAATATCAGGGCAAAGAAGTTCTTAGCATCTATGCAGCAAACACAAGTGTTTCCATGTTCAAAAATGAAACACTACTAAAGTTTAAGTAATCTGTTGACCCTCACACACTGATAATGGAAGACTTAAATTCTCCACTTTTACCATAGGTAGGTCGTCTAAACATTATGAAACAAGTGAACCTAATAGATATTACAGAAATTTTTATTTCCCTCCTCCAGAAATGAAAAAAGAAAAAGAACATACCATTTTCTCAGCACCTTTGGAAGTTTCCTCAGAAATAACCACAAAAACAAAGCAAGTCTCAACAGATACAAAAAGTATAACTAACTCCATACATCCTATGAGACCACCATGGATTGAAGCTTGATATCAACAATAATAGAAATAACAGAAAGCTTATAAACTCATTGAAACTGAACAATACTCTATTGAATAATAAATAGGTCAAGACATCATTTAAGAAAGAAATTAATGGTCTAAATTTTTTTAAATTAGTACTCAATATATGTAAACAATAAAAGGAGTTCTAAGATACAGGATCATAGCACTAAGGAGCTACAGTACAACCCCCCCCCCCCCCGAGATTTCATACTGGCAACGTAACAGCACACCTGAAAGGTCTAGATCAAAAGAAAGAAACGCCACCCATAAGAAGTACATGATAAGAAAACTCAAACTTGAGGCTAAAATCAATAAAATTGAAACAAACAAAAGATACAAAGAATCAAGAAATAAAAGGGTTGGTTCTGAGAAAATCAATAAGATGAACAGACCTTATCCCCAACATCCTTAATCACTGGGAAATGTTATTCAACATCCTTAGTCATTGGGAAAATGTACATCAAAATGACAGAGATTCTACCTTATACTAATCAGAATGGCTTAACACCAAAAGTCAAGAGACAGTGTTTGTTATCAAGGATGTGGAGAAAGGAATAGTCTGCCATTGCTGATGGGATTGCAAACTGGCACAACTACTCTGGAAATCAATCTTGCAGTTCCTCAGAAAATTGGAAATAGATTTACCTGAAGGCACAGCTCTACCACTTCTGCTCAAATAACCAAAATATGCTCCACCATACCACAAGAACACATGGTCCACTATGATTGTAGCAGCCTTATTTGTAATAGCCAGAGACTGAGAATAACCCAGATATCCCTCAACAGAAGGGGTATGAATTTTGCAGGTAAATGAATATATATATATATATATATATATATATATATATATATATATATATCACCCTGAGTTTGGTAATCAAGACCCAAATTGACATGCATGGTATATACTTACTGATAAATTGATATTTGTTAAACTGTACAGAATACCCAGGATACAACCCACGGACCATAAGAACTTTAACAAGCAGGAAAGCACAAATGAGGATGATTCAATCCCACTTACAAGAGGAAACAATATAACCACAGGAGGTAGAGGGAGGGAGGGACCTGGAAGGGAAATGGAAAATGAGGAAGTGGGGAACAGGAACAGGTATAGGGCAGGGGAAAAGGAGGGAAGTTCAGAGGGCCAGGCTAATGAATGAAATTATGCAGCTTTGGGATGGGAAGTCTAAAAAGTCCCAGAGACCTGGGAGGTGAAAGACTCAGGACTAAACGGGAGGAACCTTACCCAAAATGCCCAACAGTGGGGAGAGTAAATAAACAGGGCCCTGATTTGATGGATGGGTTTACCAACCTAACAGTCAAAATTTCTGACCCAAAATTGTCCACATCCAAAAGAACTGCAGGGACAAAAATGGAGAAGAGACTGAAGGAAAGTCTGTTCAGTGACCAACTTGGGATCCATCTCATGGGGAGCAGGGTGCACCAAAGCCTGACACTATTACTGATGTTATGATATGTTCACAGATTGGAGTCGAGCAAAGCTGTCCTCTGAGAGACCCTACCAGCAGCTCACTAAGAAAGATGTAGATACTCTCACCCAACCATTTACCTGAATTTGGGGACTCAATGGAGGAATTAGGGGAAGGACTGATGAAGCTGAGCGGGAGGGCTACTCCATAGAAAGACCAGCAATCTCAGCTAACCTGGATCCCAAGAAGATTCCAGAGATGGAGCCATCTACCAGGCAGCATATACAGGCTGGTCTGAGGCCCCTGGCACATATATAGTAGAGGACTGCCTGGTCTGACCTCAGTGGGAGAAGATATGCCTAATCCTTGAGAGACTTGAGGCCCCAGGAAATGAGGATCTTTAGGGTGGAAGGTAGAGGGGCAGCACCCTCTCGGAGGCAAGGGAGGGAGGTAATGGGGTGAGGAAATGTGTGGGGAGGACCAAGAGGGGACAACATCTGTAATACAAATAAATAAAGTTAATTTAAATAAAATAAGAAGACATCTGCAAACCATCTTGCCTTAGATATGTTTTAATAAAATTCATAGTGAAATTAATAAATAATTAAAAATAAAGAATAAAAAATATTTTTTGAAAAAAATGAAAATGGAAGCATATCAACAGATAGTGGGAAAATCCAGAAAATATAGGACATACTTTAAAAGCCTTACTCTACTAAATTGGAAAATCTAATAAAATGGGTAATTTATTCTCTCTCTATATACACACACACATATATATATACATGCACACACATAATCAAAATTATAATCAGATAAATATAATCAGATAAATAATTTAAAATATATGCAACCCGTAGTAAAATAAAGCAATAATTACAATTATGTTCAAGCAAATAGCTACAACAAAAACAATAGCTCAAGGGACAGATGGTTAAGCTCATAATTCTATCAGAGTTTCAAAAAAGATTTAATGCCAATGCTCTTCAAATTATACCACAACATAGAAACAGAAGAAGTACATCTCAATTCATTTTATGAAGCCACAGTTACTCTGGTACCCAAACCAAACAAAATCTAACAAAGAAAGAAAGCTACAGGTCAATTTTTCTTACAAATATAGGTGCAATAATTATCAATAATATACTTGCAAACAAAATCCAGGAAGGATTTTGTTTTCAAGAAAAATGGAAAACAAATAAAAACAACCATGATCAATTAGGCTTCAGCCCAGAAATGCAGCGATGATTTAACATAGATATACTGATAAATGTAACCTGCCAAACAATTAAATGAAAAGACAAAAACTACACGAACATCTCATTAAATGCAGAAAAGGCCACTGGAAAAAAAATCCATCACCCCTTCATGATGAAAGTCCTGGAGAGATATGGAATACAAGGGACATATCTAAATATAGTAAAGGCACTTTGCAGCAAGTCCATAATCAACATCAACTTAAATGGAGAGAAATACAAAGTAATTTCACTACAAACAGAAAAAAAAGGTTGTCCACTCTTTCCATGTTTATTCAATGGTGTATTCAAAACTTGGAGTCTTAGTTAAGGCAGTAAGACAATCAAAAGAAGAGTTAATCTTTATTTGCAGATGGTATGAAATCATAGTAAGTGATATAAGGACATAAAAATTCTACCAGGAACTCAACAAACCAGAAGTCCTTCTCTATAGAAATGTCAGAGTGACAAGAATATCAGGGACACAGTACCTTTCACAATATTCTCAATCAATATAAAATACATTGACATAGACTCATAAAACTAACAGTATTGAAGAAAGAAACCAAAGATATCAGAAGATGATATGATCTCCCATAGATTACCAGGAATAATAAGGTAAAAATGGCCATCCTACCAAAAATATCTACAGATTTAATGGAATCCTAATCAAAATTTCAACACAGTTTTTCACAGACTTTTAAAGGACAATTTTCAGCTTCACATGAAAACAAAAACCTAGTATAGCTAAAACAATCTTGGATAATAAAAGAACTGCATAAAGTACCTCCATCCTTGATTTCAAGTTTCACTACAGTGGTAGAGAAATGAAAAAGCATAGGTTTCACACACAAACAAACCAGACAGTTTAACCAATGGAGTTGAATTGAAGACCCAAGCATAAATCCACAAACCTATGAATTTCTGAGTTTTGATAAAGAAATCAGAAATCCATACTGGGAGAAATTATAGCATCTTCAACAAATGATGCTGGTTAATCTGGGTGGGTGCATGTAGAAGAGTCCAAATATATCCATATTCACCATGCTGCCCAAAAGACTCAATCCCAAAGGCATCAAAACTCGTAACATTCAAGCAGATGCACTCAACCTGATAAAAATGAATTCTGTTCAGAATACCAATAGATACTTTTTTCCAAGATCAACAACTAATAAATGGGACCATATGAAACTGAAAAGGTTCTATAAGGCATATAAAGGACATCATAATTTGGACAAATTGGCAGTCTGCCAAATGAGAAAAGATTTATACAAGCTCTTAATCTGATAAAGAAACTAGATATCAAGAAAACAAACGACTCAATTAAGAGATATAGTTCAGATCTAATAGAATTCTCAAAAGAGCAATGGCTGAGAAACATATGAAGAAATTTTCAGCATCCTTAGCCATCAGGCATATGCAAATAAATGCTTCTTTGAGATTTCATCTTATGCCCATGAGAATATATAAGATCAATAAACCAATTGACAGTTCATGGTGGCAATAATATAGAGTAAGGAGAACACCCATTCACTGCTATCTGGAGTGCATACTTACACAATTACGATGGAAATCAGTGTGACAGTTCCTTAGAATATGGGAAATGATCTACCTCAAGATCCATCTGTGCCACCCATGGACATAAACCCAAAGGACATGTCATCAAACCTAAAATCTACTTACCCAATCATACTCATTCCTGCCCTACTCATAATATCCCAGAACTGGCAATAACTTAGATGCTACACAACAGAGTAATTGATAAAATAAAGTGGTACATTTACACAATGGAGCGTTGCTGAGAGTTAAATCACTGGAATCATAAATTTCACATGTAAAACAATGGAACTAGAAAAAGTCATCCTAAGTAGGTAATTCAGACCTAGAAAGACAAATATTGTGTGTGTTTGCTTATATATGTATGTTAGCAGTTACATCAATAATAACCAAGATACAATCCATAGAACCACAGAGGTTAATCCTATAAAGAACTTGGGGCAGTCAGATCACTCTAGGAAAGGTAAATAGATCAGATAGTTATTTATGGATAGGGTGGACACACACACATATGTATATCTGTATATGTTTATATAATATATATTACATATACTATGTATATATGTGCAATATATTGCATATATATGTAAAATTTCTATTCAGTAAGAAATAAAAAGGAATAATGATGGTATAGTTGGAAAAAATCTATATGTTCTTTTTGATACCTACTTGTGTCAGCAGACAGGAAATGTTCATGTCAGAATCAATGTCCACAATAACTTCACATCATAGCTGCGATGATCAGAGGAAATATTGGTTTTTGTCTTATTTAGTGTCCTTAGAGAAATCAGTTTATCTGAACTTCATGTTTCAAACATTTCAGTAAGAAGTGATTCATTGCTTCCCCCAAAACAAACAATTAAGCCAAACATTTATATTTATTGTATTTTCAAAAAAGTAACCATTTTTGTTCACTCTTACTGATGTCAGAAAATGTCTTCTTAATGTCAAAGTTAAGACAGAATTGTGAAGAAAAACTGCTAAATATTGCTAAGTCATCAATACTTGCAAAAGTATAACTCCTCTTGATTGTGTGTGTGTTCAGTGTCCAGCAGCATCACATTATAAAACTTCTGTTCAGCTTACAGAACAGAGCAGCAAGCAGTACTGCAGAATCCCCCTCGCACACCCTTACCCACCATATGGCGCCTCTGTGGAGCATAATATGCATCAGACTGACGGGCAGAGCTGTTGAGTCAGAGTCAAGTTGATTCATTTGAGCAAAAAACAAGAGGAATTTTGCAAGAAGAGCTACAATTTTTGGTTAGTGTGATCAGGTTACGATTTAATCAGTAATTTTTGTCTTACTTTATTTTCCAAAGGGTTTTCAGAAATGATTCCTATGAGCTGCATAACAAGCTTGTAAGAGTTGTGAGTGAATCTCACATGCTGTGAGAAGAGAAGCTAGGAGACAGTTGCTAATAGCAACCGTTTATTCTGTCTTGTATCTATCCATTCAGTTTTCAATATGTTACGTAGTTTCAATATGTATGTTCAATTACATAGTGGAAAGAATTTCAAACTCTTTGCTCTTCTCAGATATTTGTTTCTGGTGTCTTCATATTTTTACTTTTATTATTAGTTCATTTTGAAATGACCTCAAAGTATACAAGAGTTGTAAGGACAACACAGTGTTGTTTTGTTGTTCTTGTTCAGTTTTTTTTTTTTTTTTTTTTTTTTTTAATTTCTAAGTATTGACTCTCAGCACGGCTAGATATTCCAAGGGGGCATAGGGTTTTGAACAGGATTCCCTTTTCTTCAGACCATAATACGACCCTCAACATTAACATTATCATTATTTACAAAGCTTAGATCTAAGCTCCCAACCTTGCCTTGCCAGGTCTCTTAAAAACCTAGTTAATGGCAACCAACCAACCAAACAAACAAACAAAACACAGTTCAGAATTTTGAATAAAATTGATCTCATTTACTTTCATTACAAAAATGTCTTGATGTTTCTTTGTCTTTTATGTGAAGATACTTTACTAGACACAGGCAAATACTTCAAAGGAAAATATATTTAGTGTTTTTTTAATTTAATTTGGTTGGTTTTATTTGTAATTAAATTCTCATTGTTCTAAATAGAGGCACAGTTACTGCCCTTCCCTAATACTCTGCTCAAGATCCTACCCCAATATGGCACTGAGAACTCTGTACTGCTCAACAGGAATGGATGTAAATTTTTGCTTATACTCCAAGATTAAAAATAGACAAACGGGGCCTCATAAAATTGCAAAGCTTCTGTAAGGCAAAGGACACTCTCAATAGGACAATAGGACAACCAACAGAATGGGAAAAGACCTTTACTAGCCCTACATCTGATAAAGGGCTAATATCCAATATATACAACGAGCTCAATAAAATAGACTCCAGAGAACCAAATAATTCTATTAAAAATGGGGTACAGAGATAAATAAAGAGTTCTCAACTAAGGAATACTGAATGGCTGAGAAGCACCTGACAAAAAGTTCAATATTTTTAATCATGAGGAAAATGCAAATCAAAACAACCCCGAGATTCCACTTCATGCCAGTCAGAATGGCTAAAATCAAAGACTAGGGAGACAGAAGATGCTGGAAAGGATGTGGAGAAAGAGAAACGCTCCTCCATTGCTGGTGAGATTACGAGCTGGCACAACCACTCTGGAAATCAGTCTGGCAGTTCTTCAGAGAACTGGACATAGTACTACCTAAGGACCCAGCTACACCACTCCAGGGCATATACACAAAAGATGCTCCAACATATATCAAGGACACATGCTCAACTACATTCATAACAGCCTTATTTATAATAGCCAGAAACTGGAAAGAATCCAGATGTCATTCAGCAGAGGAATGAATACAGAAAATGTGGTACATTTACACAATGGATTACTTCTCAGCTCTGAAAAACAATGAAATCATGAAATTCTTAGGCAAATGGATGCAATTAGAAAGTATCATCCTCACTTTGCCCCTTCTTAGAATTGGGAGCAAAATACCCATAGAAGAAGTGACAGAGACAAAGTTTGGAGCTGTGACAAAAGGATGGACCATCTAGAGACTGCCATATCCGGGGATCGATCCCATAATCAGCTTCCAAACGCTGACACCATTGCACACACTAGCAAGATTTTGCTGAAAGGACCCAGATATAGCTGTCTCTTGTGAGACTATGCCGGGGCCTAGCAAACACAGAAGTGGATGCTCATAGTCAGCTATTGAATGGATCACAGGGCCCCCAATGGAGGAGCTAGAGAAAGTACCCAAGGAGCTAAAGGGATCTGCAACCCTATAGGTGGAACAACATTATGAACTAACCAGTACCCCCCGGAGCTCTTGACTCTAGCTGCATATGTATCAAAAGATGGCCTAGTCAGCCATCACTGGAAAGAGAGGCCCATTGGACTTGCGAACTTTATATGCCCAGGTACAGGGGAACGTCAGGTCCAAAAAGTGGGAGTGGGTGGGTAGGGGAGTGGGGGGGGAGGGTATGGGGGACTTTTGGGATAGCATTGGAAATGTAAATGAGGAAAATAACTAATAAAAATATTTTTTAAAAAAAGAAAAAAAAGAAAAAAAAAAGAAAATATCATCCTCAGTGAGGTAACCCAACCACAAAAGAACACACAAGGCATGTACTCACTGATAAGTGGACAAAAAATTAGAATGTCCATGATACAATTCACAGACCACATGAAGCTCAAGAAGAAGGAAGATCAAAGTGTGGATGCTTAGGTCCTTCTTAGAAAGGGGCACAAAATACTCAGGAGAGCAAATAGGGAGACAAAGTGTGTATCAGAGACTGAAGGAAAGGCAATCCAGAGACTACCCCACCTGGGGATCCATCTCATAAACAGTTACCAAACCCAGACACTATTGTGGATGCCAAAAAGTGCTTGCTGGCAGGAGTCTGATATAGGTGTCTTCTGAGAGGCTCTGCTAGAGTCTGGCAAATACAGAGGCAGATGCTCACAGCCAACCATTGGACTGAGTATGGGGTCCCCAATGGAGGAGTTAGAGAAAGGACTAAAGTTGCTGAAGGGGTTTGCAACCCATAGGAACAATACCAACAATATCAACCAACCAGACGCCCCTGAGCTCCCAAGAACTAATCCACCAAACAAAGAGTACACATGGAGGGACCTATGGCTCCAGCTGCATATGTAGCAGAGGATTGCCTTATCAGATATCAATGGGAGGAGAGGACCTTGGTCCTGGGATGGCTTGATTCCCCAGTGTAGGGGAATGCCAGGACAGGGAGGAGGGAGTAGGTGAGTAAGTGAGCATCCTCATAGAAGCAGAGGGAGGGGGATGGGATAGTGGGTTTCTGGAGGGTAAACTGGGAAAGGAGATAGCATCTGAAATGTAAATTAATAAAATATAAAAAACAAACAAAAACAAACAAACAAACAATAAAACAGGAAAGCCTTAATAAACTTGATGAGCCAAGAGCATGTGGAACTCCTGGGACATGTCCCTACTCCTGGCTGGAATCTAATCAGAGCCACCATGAGGACTTTATGTCATAACCTCATCTTTGCAATGGCTTCTAACCATTCATGTTTTTCTCTGGTCATTATAATGACTAAGATAGCAAAGTGAGACAAGGTGGGTGAATCCTAGTGAATTAGCTTCTGACTATCCAAGAATACCCAGGAATATAATCTTGCTTTATACAAATAAAAAAAATATTTTCACACTCTGTTAAGACAATGCAAATTTTGTGTAACGTTCACTATAAAGAAACAAATTTTTCTCTTAATAAACTTTCGTTAAGACCAAAAAAAAAAAAATAAAATAAAAGTGTTAGGTGGAGTAATTTATCCAGACTACCATCCTGAAGGAGATAGCCTGATTACTGTAATTAAAGGCAATGTAACTAAAGTCAATGGGAAATGATAAGAATTAAGTCCCTACAGGATGGACAAAAGTCACTTCCTCCAATAATGAAGGTGTATGGTCACTCCTCGAGAAAAGTAAACAAACCTGCTTTGGTGCTTTCTCAGTGTCAAGGAAATACAGAACGGGTAATGGAGAAAGGTAAATATAAATATGAGACAGGGGTATGTGACCAGTTGCAACAATGGGGATGGCGATTGATATGACTTGCTAAGTCTTGTTTATTTTAAATAATAAGTTCATATATGTATATACACATATATATATATGCATATGTATACATATATATATGTGTGTGTATTAATTAGATATTTATGGTTTACTCTTTTTCACATAATATAACATAAATTGAGATGATATTAGTAGTTATTATCACATTTAAGCTATGAGATAACTCAGCAGACATTTTGACCCATTATAAAGTATGTGTGTTTGCAATTGTATATGGGATAGTTACATTATTCTAGGCAGAATTATGATCTTTTTTTTTTTCTTTTGTAAATTAAGTCATTTTTGTACCAATCAGACTATGGCCTGAAACCTAGTCATTTCATTTTATATGCATAAATACACACACACACACACACACACACACACACACACACACAAGTTCTTTTCCTTTAGAGAACCCTGATTCATATGCTTTGTTTGAAAGCCCAGCAGCCAAACCTCTTATAAATTTCCTAACCTCTACAGGTATTACAAATGATATATTTCTATAGATTCATCCTAACTTCCAGAAATGAGAGAAATTATGTGATGTTGGTCTTTCTGGGTCTGGGGAGCCTCACTCAGAATGCTTGTTCCCAGTTTCATACATTTATCTAGAAATTTCATTCTTCTTGGTAGATGAATAATATTACATTTTGTAAATATGCCAGCTTCATTATCCATTTGTCAGTTTATGGACACCTAGACTGTGTTCATTTCCTGGTATTTTCTTTATCAACAAGATTCTTATATTCTTTCATTATACTCAGAATTTTTGCCAAGTAACATTCAGGAAATGATGAAGCTAAGTGAAGGAGCTGTGTTCAGTAAACAGAGCCATGCATGCACTTTATTTTAGAGGATGTATTAGAAAGAATGCTCTCATGGCACCAGATGGTTGGAAATTATTTCCATGTTATGGATCCATTTTGTGAATAATTTCTCAATAATAATAATTAATTACAACACATTAGTGTTGATTGGACCAGGTTGTCTTTAGAAATGAGAAGAAGAAACAATGACTCTTTTGGCTCTTTCAGTGAAAGAGGTGTGACACAATGACAGCAGCAATTTGAAACTGTAACATCAGCAGCAAATTACTGTAGCAGCAACTTCATGACAAAAAGTCTATGTAAAATATGATGGTTAGCTCTTTTTGTATGCATTCCCTTTTGTTATTTTATTTTCTTAATAATCATTCTTGTGACCTTTCATATTTATTAAAGTATATTTGTGCAAGCATATGTGTGTGCCCCATTGCCATTTTTACTTGTCAGGACAATATACTAAAGAGAAAAAAAGGACTAGAAGTCAACATTATCTCAGGAAAATTTACCCTTTCCTTATTTCTGTACATTGTGACTTAAACAAAGTTTTAGAGAGTCAGATCATTTGTACAACACCCTCCCCACAAGACACACACACTTGATATGCTGTGTGCCTTGTTTTTTTTTTTTTAATTTTACATACTCATTCATTCATTCATTCATTCATTTTATATACCAATATCACTTCCCCTTTCCTCCCACTATCCACTCACATAACCTACTCCCATTTCCCTCCCCTATTTCCGGAAAAGGGGAAGCACACCTCTGGGATTCCACGCCCATGCCCTTTCCCACCCCCGACATCCCAAGTCAGGTAGGACTAGGTGCATCTTCTCCCATTGAGGCCAGGCAAGGCAGCACTGATAGGGAAATGGGATCCACAAGTAGGCAACAGATTCAGGGACAGACAGGCCCCTGCTCTAGTGTTTGGGGGACCTGTACGAAGACCAAGTTGCACATTTGCTATATATGTACAGGGTCCTATGTTCATCCCATTGTTCAGTCTCTGGAGCCCCCAACTAATTTCAGGTTAGTTGACTCTGTTTGGTCTTTCTGTGATGTCCCTGTCCTCTTTGTGTCACTCAATCCTCCCCTCATCTTTTCAGGAAGACCCCCCTGAGCTCCACATAAATGTTTGGATGTGGGTTTTTGCATCTCTTTCCATTTGCTGCTGAGTGGATTCTCTGAGAGGAGAGTTATGGTAGGATCTGCAACTACAACAGAGTATCAGTAATATCGTCAGAGACTGATTCTTCCTCATGAGATTGGTCTCAATTTGGGCCTGTCTTTGGTTTTCATTCCCTCTGTCTCTGCTTAATCTTTATTCCAGCACATCTTGAAGGCAGGACACACGTTGGGTCAAAGGTTTTGGGGGTGTGTTGCTGTTCTTATCCTTCTACTGCAAGTATTTCCTGGCTACAGGAAGTAGCCACTTCAGGATCCCTATCCCCCACTACTAGATATGTCGACTAGAGTAGACTCTCTGGGACTCCTGCCCATTGCAAGTCTCTGGAATGCCCTAGAGATTGTGACTCCCACACCATAGATTCCCCTCTTTCCCCTGGTCTCCCTACACTGGATTCTTCCATCTCTTCCCACCTCTCTTCCACTTAGTTCACTCCCTCCAACCACCTCCAATATCTATTTTATTTCCTCTTCTGAGAAAGATTCAACCCTCTTTATTGGGTCTTCCTTGTGGCTTCTTTAGATCTGTGAATTATATTGTGTTTACCTTGAACTTTATGGCTATATCTAATTATAAGTGAATCTATATCATACATGTTCTGATGGGGTTTGATTACTTCATTTAGAATAATATTTTCTAAGTTCAACCCATTTGCCTGCAAAATTCATGATATCCGTGTTTTTAATAGCTGAGTAGTATTCCATTGTATAAATGAACCACATTTTCTATCTCCGTTCTTCAGTTGAAGAACATGTATGCTGCTCCCACTTTCTGGCTATTGTTAATAAATCTGTTATGAACACCAATTGACAGGTTTGTATGATGGTAGGGCATCTTTTAGGTTTATGCCCAGAGGTAGTATAGCTGGATCTTGGGGTAAAACTATTCCCACTTTTCTGAGAAAGCACCAAATTGACTTGCAGAGTGTGTACAATCCTGTATTCCCACCAGTAATGGAGGAGTGTTCCCTTTGCCCCACATCCTTTCCAGCATGTGCTCTCCCTTGAGTTTTACATCTTAGCTATTCTGATAGGTGTAAGGTTAAATTTCAGAGTCATTTTAATTTGCATTTACCTGATGACCAAGGATTTGGAGCATTACTTTATGTGTTTCTCTGCTACTCTGTGGAGAATTCTCTGTTTAGCTCTGTGTCCCATTTTTTTTTTAAAATAGGGTAATTTGGGTTGTTGGTGTCTAACTTCTTGAGTTCTTTACATATTTTGGATATTATCCCTCTCTCCATTGTAGGGTTGGTGAAAATCTTTTCCCAATCTATATGCTCTCCTTTTGGTCCTTTTGGCAGTGTCCTTTGACTTTGTCTTAGTTAGAGTTTTATTGCTGTGAAAAGACCTCATGCCCAGAGTCACAACCTACCACAACAACACCAACTCCACCAGGTCCACAGCTTCTAATCATGCCAATCTCTGGGCTAAGCATATAGAAATCATAACAGACTTGCAGAAGCTTTTCAGTTCTATGAGGTCCCATTCACTAAATCTTGATTTGATTTTTGTACCTGAGCCATAGGTGTTCTGTTAAGGAAGTTTTCTCCTGTACCAATGAATTCAAAGCTATTCCCCACTTTCTATTCTATTGACTTTTGTATATCTGGTTTATTTTGAGTCCTTTGATCTACTTGAACTTGAGTTTTGTGTAGTGTGATGAATATGTATATAATTACATTCTTCTACATGTGAGACCTGCAGATATCCAGTTAGAACAGCACCATTTGTTGAAGTTGCTCTTTCTTTTCCATTGTATGATATTTGGTGTCTTTGTCAAAATTTAGGTATCCATAGGTCTATGGATTTATTATTATTCTGGTTCTTCAATTCAATTCCGTTGATGAACCTGATTATTCCTATACCAATACTATGCAGTTTTTATTACTATTGCTCTGTAGTACAGCTTGAAATCAGGGATGGGTGGTATCTCTAGAAGTTCTTTTATTGTTCAGGATAGTTCTAGCTATATGAAGTTGAGAATTGTTCTTTTAAGGTGTGTGAAAAACTATATTGAAATTTTAGGTGGGAATTGCAATGAAATTGTAGATTCAATGGTAAGATGGCCATTTTCATTATGTTGATCCTACTAATCTATGTGCATGGGAGATCTTTTCATCTTCTGATACTTCCTCAAATTCTTTTTCAGAATCTTGAATCTCATCTTTGATTTTGGTTTTCTTTAAGTGAGAAAAATTTGTAAACTGCTACTTTTTTTTTTTATGAACTTTACTTTGTTAGAGGTGGTTACAAGACAAGTGGGGAGTAATCATATCCCCAGAGGCAAAAATTATCCCTAAAATGTACAAGAAATAGAAAAGAGAGGACACAAATGTTGAGAAATAGAGATAATAGTGTGGCATTCCTGACTCTACATATGAAGCATTCCAGCAGACATGTGGGGCAATATAGCATCTAACTATAATCATCAACTTCAAACTCCATCTTGCCGTTCAAGTCTTTATATGGGAATCCTCATTTTGAAGCTCGTCTATGCAATTTCATCTGTGATAGATTTACTAAGGGTAACATACAGGATTTTAGTTATGGCTATATCAGAATTTCCATCTTTATAAGCATGCATATATTTTCTCCCTGCTGCAGATCCTTCAAGAATATTGACCTAATTACTTCTGGTCCAAGAAGTGTACATTATATGTGAAAATCCATCATATTGTATACTTGTAACTTCTACTTATTAATAAATTGCATTATACACAGGGTGCTTCTATGCAATGACCTTCTTTTTGACACTTCATTTGAATTACCTTTGATTGAAATTTGTACTGTAGTCATTTCCCACCATGTCCTGAACTAATCTGGCTATGTTTCTCTAGATCTCAGAAATTCATGGTTGACTCAGAGAGACCTGTGCTAGGGCCCATGTCTTTGCATGGAAAAGGACTAGAAATTCTTAGTACAGATTGTACACATTGAAGCTCAATGGAGATAAATAGGACTTACCATGTATTCTCTAAGTGTGATCATGGGAGAGAGAAAAGTACAGGGCAGTGTTGTAATATGACACAAGTGGTACACGCCTTTAATCCCAGCACTGAGGAGGCAGAGGCAGGCGGATTTCTGAGTTTGAGGCCAGCCTGGTCTACAAAGTGAGTTCCAGGACAGCCATGGCAATACAGAGAAACCCTGTCTTGAAAAACAGAAAAACAGAAAAAAAAAATTAAAAAAAAAAAAACAAAAAAAGAACTTCTTTCAATAATGTTGGGGAAATTTTCTTTTCCTATATTCAAGGGACCTATTCCCATATTTGTTTAAAATAACATTTTTATTAGTTTCTTGAGATTTTCACACACTGTATTTAGATTATGTTCTCTTTCTTCCCAAACTTCTGCTGGTGTACTGTGATCATTTTTGAGTTCTCTTTATTTGAAACCCATAGAGTGTGATTCCTTCTGTCAACCTATGCTGGGTTTTGAGGCCTACCTTAGAGTGTGGTTAAGCTACCATGTCTCTGCTGGTAGATTTTTTTCTGAATAACACAAATTAGAACCACCTGGGAAGACCCCAATTGAGAATTTCTCTCTATTAGACTGACCTTCCAGTTTGAATTTGGAGTTTTTTGTTTGTTTGTTTGTTTGTTTTTGATTGACTAACACAGATGGCCCTGCCCACTGTGAGGTTTTTAACCCCTAGCAGGTGGTTCTAGGCTGTTTAAGAATTCAAGATGAGCAAATCATGAGGAGCAAGAGACAAACAGCATTCCTCTTGTAGTCTGTGCTTCAGTTCCTGCCTCAAGTTCTTTCTGTCACTCCTCAGGGACACATTCTTAACTCTCAACTGAAATAAACCTTTCCTCTTCAGATTGCTTCTAACTGTGGTGTTTCTCACAAGCATAGAAAAAAAATAGGATATTGTGACACCATTAAAGAAACTTACTGTCCCTCTCCTAACAGCCATGAAATGCCAATAGCTTGACAGCTGTTGGTGAGATATTTGTGTCCATATTTCTCCTCCATGCTGGTATTTTGTCTGGCCTATACTTGTGCATAATATGTGATTAAGATGTCTATTGCTGTGTGCTCTTATGTTCAACTGTCCTGATGTGTCAAAAAAAAAAAAAAAAAAAAAACCAACCAACCAACCAAACGAACCACACAAAATACTCCTAAAAAGTTATCAAACAAACAATAAAATAACAGGTTTTCTTGAAGTAATCTGCCACTTCTGTCTCTTAGAATCTTTTTCCACCTTTCTTCTAGAAGATATCTAAGCCCTAGGGTAAGAGTGTAAAATATACATCCCATTTAGGACTGCACATTACAGATTTTACACATTGGCTGCTTGAGGGTCTTCGTGTTAATGGATGACACCGATTTCTTAATAGGTGTAGTCAGAGACAGGATGAACTTGATTCTTCCAGTGTTGTCTGCTTAGTTAGAGGACATAAAGGTTGTATGTTTATCTTGATTGTCAACTTCATAAGATTTAGAATCACAATGGAACCAAATGCATGGTGTCATTTTGGGGGAGTTTCTGAATTAGATCAACTGAGGAACTACTCTAGATATGGGCTGCACTGACACATAAGCTGGGGTCAATGAAAAGGACAAATTGATGTTGAACACTAGCATGTTTATTTATAGCTGCTCCCATACTATGATTGCCATGTGTCCAAAACACAAACTCAAGCAATCATGACTCTCCTGCCATGATGGCTTATATTCTCAAACTGCAAGCCAGAGGAAACCCATCTTCAAGTTGCTTTTCTCCATGTATTTGTTGCAACAACAGGAAAATTAGCTAGTATAGAAAATGGGTTTTGATATTTCAAAGTAGAACAAGAGAATTAAACTAGTGGTCACACCAGGCTAGCACTCAGGCTGCATCTTAACTACTGCACTTCTCACACCCAGATGCATAGTGACAGAGAAAGCAAAAGGATGCTTACAATGAATAGTTGAAAAGGGTGGAGAAAGAGTGAATTTAGCCTTATATACTAGGCAAGTTCAAAGCAATTGTGATTGTTAAAGAAAGTACTGATCTTAAAGGGAATCCTGGAGATCTGCATGGGGCCAGTAAGAAAGGTTTCACTAGGGCAAGACTCCACATATCAGGGGCTTCAGTCTGAAAACATGGCTTTAAATTTAGACAGCTAAAGTTAAAAGCAATGGACATGCATGAAGAAAAGGAGTTGATGGCGTGGACACCCTTTTTTTCTGACTTCATTGTGTAGAGGAGAAAAATAGATCCAATGGTTGGGTGTGTAGGTAAATGTTATATAGTTAAAAGTTTCAGCTGAACTTAGTGCAGATGCTGAACCATGCATGAGATCTAACTCAGGGTTATGGGATAGGAACTGACATGAAATATCTGGAGCTGATCAACATAGGTTGGAATCAAAAAAGAGGACATGGCAAAGCCAGAGGCAAATGATAGAAGGACATAGCTAAGGGTTGGGAAAAGAAAAGTGGAAATATGCAGCAGTCAGTAATTCAGCGAACTAAAATATCATTGAGAGGTTGTTTACTTACATTAAAATAACATGTATGTCTTATTTGTTCAAAATCTGTTCATTAACAAGGTACAGGATTCTCTTACCAAATCTCTTATCATCCAGAGCAAAAAATCAAATGATTTCATTCTACCCACTGCCAATATATATTCTGTAAATTTTATGTTCTTCCAATATTTCTACTTCTCTTGATAATTTTCAATAAGTTAATTTTTAGTCTTTTTTTAATGGTTAAGTCCTATAAAAATTCCAGTCATTTGGGCAAAGGTCTTAATGAATTTAGACAGCATCAAGGCTATCAGTTACAAAGTTCTAAATTTGTTGTTCACTATGTCTATTTTGAATAGTAGAAAAGTTGCAGTCCCAACTGATAGAGTTTATAAGCATTTCATGTCACACTTCAGTTAGAGAATTGCTCCAAAGGAGTTGTATAGTGACAATGACAGAGACTAAGCTCGAGTTCTGAAGAGGTATGGAACCATTTTCAGTGCAATGTGCCCTTCAGTGGGGTTCTGATTCTTAACATTGACATTTGTTGCAGATACGTCTTTGCAATGATAGGTTTTATACACACACACACAAACACACACACATATATATGTATATGTGTGTGTGTGTGTGTGTGTTTGTGCATGTGATGTATATTTTATACTTTAGAAAACTATATCTAGTCTGAATATTAACTATATTTTATTATTATTATTCTCTTGATATATAACCAAACTATCAAAGATAGAGGATTTATTAGTACATTTTGTTAAGTTCTTTGGGTAGTCTATAGATGAATGAGTGTGAGGAAAGATGTAGGTAAAAATTATATGCACTTTTCACAAAAAAATGAGCATCTAGCAATTCTGATAACCTTGCAGTTCCAGAAAACCATTTGCTATATATGGAGAGAGACAGCTCTACTTTCCTGTAAGTGAAGAGAGTTTTCCTTCTATCATCATTATAACACGGCTAACTGGGAATGATGGCAGATTCTGGCCTTTCCATCTAATTAATTCTGACCTGCTGTCTTTACTTTTCTACATATTTCCCCTGAACAACTATCATCTCATAGCCTGTGGTGAAGAATTCTTTGGCACAAACTCATTTGTAACTTAAGAATCCTTGATAAAAACAGAACTATTATAAAAGTCAAAATGCTACTTTTGTAATGTATAAGGAAACATTCATCATGTAATGCTTGAGGGCAGAGAAAGATAAGAACTTGGAGCTGAATAGACTTAGCAAAGTAAAGCAAGGTAACTAGAAAGCAGTTGTACTTCAAGGACAGGAATGATGTTGATTTGACCACCATCTTTTGATCACTGACTTCTGACATCATTTGAACTCATAGGGCTCTCAGAAGCAGTCTACAGTTTGCTTAACTCTTATCAGTTTCCCATATGATACAGAATGGTTTGTTGAGAAGACAATTTCTAGTAAGCCCACACTACAAATACAGCTTAGGGTTATAGGTATTATATAGATCTGAGGGTATTATGTCAAGGGCAGTAGACTATAAGATAACATGAAGATGAGTATGTTGAATATTTGAATATATTTAGAAAACCAAACCAAACCACTTTACCACTTTAAAAAACCATCTAGGGTGATGGTATGAAAACTGCACTATAATGTCAGTCTATTAAAGTCTGGTAAAAATTATTTTTATTAAAAACAGAAAAATGCTGAAGCAACCTTTAAAACAGTGGGGGAAGGGAGAAGAAACCTAAATATACAATCATGAACAATTAGACTGGCTGTGTCTGGTAATTTGGGAAAACCTGTGGGATTCTTTAAACACAATTTATTTAGCAAAATAGTACAGATTATTTCTGTGATTACTGTATAGCCAATTTGTAAATATTTATATAGATAGCCCCAGCAGACAAAGCCTGATTCTTGAATCATGCTACCAGAACACAGTATCTCATTTCCACAAAAAAAGTGAATTGCCTAGTTAATAGGACTCAGGTGACAATAATTAATTATCGTATGAAAGATGAGGGAAATTACTGAAATCTGCCTTGAGGTGAGCATAACTGCAAGGGACAGGACTTAATCATCAATATGAGTTATAAAAGACAGTACTCCTTGGAATAAACTAACTGGATGGTCAACAATGATATTGCTTTACTCATAAAATGCAAATATTATCCCAGAGTGGATGATCAAGAAACCAAGGGAAACTGACTCAATAACATTCATTATACCTGTTTCTGAACCAGTGTTACAGCATGTTGACATACGAAGAACCTGAAGGTTGAATGGTAGCATCACATTGAAATATAGAACAAAATAGGTAAGACAGTGAATTCCTGTGTTCTTCTGCAAAACAATTTTTGCATACTTATTTGATGTGGTGGTTGAAATTAGAAATGCCTCCCCCAACCCCAAGACTGAGGGAGAGTGTGTGAAGTGCAGCCTTGGTAAAGGAAGTATATCACTGGGGTTGGGCTTTGATAATGCACAGCCTTCTTCAACCTCCAGCTCACCTTCTCTACTTCATTTGTGGAATTGAAGGTGTGGTCCCTCAGTATCCTGCCACCATATTTGCAGCTTGTTGCTTAATCTTCCTACAACAATGGACTCCATGTCACTAGAACTGTAACCCCTAACAAACTCTTCTTTTTATAAGTTGCCTTGGTGATAGTGTGTTATCACAGCAACAGGAAAAGAGTATAATGGACATGTTAACCTTGCTCAGGGACTACATGCTTTTGACACAATAACTAGATTCTTGCTCAAATTCAATTCATTCCTCCTCTACATTTCCTAAAGACATAGGTGGAGTCAATTCTCAAGTTCCTATACACACAATTGAGGTTTATCTTCCTGTGCACACTCTTTTATTTAGTACAATAGTGTGGGTTACTATTGCTAGATCTCAGTAGCTTATTCTTCTGCTATTTTCCTTTTTCAAGAAATTCAGAAGGGTGCTAACAGCAATTGTCATTAGGTGGTTGTCATCCAGGTATTGTTGACTGAAAACCTGTCATGAAGACTCAGGTGATCTGCTTATTACCGCCAAATGCTGCCATTGCTGCAGATATGGCATATTAGCATATTATGTATATTATATGCAATCATCTATCTGAAGAAGACATTCTATTTCTTATCAGGAAGGTGAATCAGGCAGTTGAAATTTACATGGAATGGAACGCAGTTATATTTTTAGTCTTGCTGTGGAAGAAACTGACTCTTTCTTTCATACTGTATTCCAATGGGACCAGCATCCTAGGACTATTCTGGAAAAAAAAAAAACACTTTGGATAATACATGATGAGTGAAAAATAACACCTGAAATAATTTGGGAAATATGCTACGCAGCAATAAGAATTACAGTTTATGAAGAGTTCAAAGCTAAAAACATTACAGAAGCAGTCATTGATTTAGAAGACTGACACAGTCCAACACTTAGCAGCCCTGATAAAGAGGAATGCATTCCAATCTGTACCTACTGTCATTAAGTAAAAAAGAAGCTTAGGAAAGTCTTGGTCTATGTGACTCAGGGAAATGCGTCTTGCAACTTCCACACCTGGATGTAATGGTCTTATTCACTGGGTTGGTAACAAAGAAACCTTTTTAGATGAGAAGACTTAAAACAAGACCAGTATATCACCAAAACTTGGAGGCAGGTAGCCTTGCTATTTGGGACCTGTAAGTCAGCAGATTCCAGATGAGTAGGTGAGCAGACTGACCAGCTTTATATGCTTGTATGTAAAGGTATGTAGGTATTAAGTAATGTCTGTATATTCACATACCAAGTATGGAGGCTCTCATGGCAACAGAGGACTTCACGTAGATCAGCTTCATCTACACCATTCAAATGTGACAACTTTCCGCTAGTGCACTGTAAACATACAACCTTTATAAAGTGTTAGCTCTATCGTCTATTGGGATCAGCATTTCCATTTATAAATCACCACACAAATAACCAATTCACATTGTAATAATTAGACAATCAGTAAATGGCCATTTGTCTCAGCTGTTCACTTTACTTATGTTTGATCTTTTGTTGAGCCATGCCAGTTCTAGCTGTATCCACTGGTTAATGCAGTGCTACATGGCTAGTACTATCTTCATGCCTGTTTGCTACTGGGAAAAGCAAGACTTCTGAATTCTGCAACAGAACTGAAGTCCTCAAAGCCTTAGCTTTATAGCGATGAATCTTATTCAATTCTTTGCAGAAAACTTGCCAGCATCCAATTTGTAATGTTTGTGGCTCCTTATGAACTGTGAAATGGTCCTGTTTGCAGGTGACACATCTGATGGATACAATATGTTTTGCTGGAGAGCTTAGAGAAGTGTTGAGGAAGTCACACCCCAAACAAAAGCAAGAGTTGCAACTAGACATTTGAAGCTGTGAACCTGCTAGCATTAGAACCTGATATAGCTTATTAAAACAAGCATATTCTATTTAATAGCTGAAACATTGAATTTCCACTGTAGATGAATTTTAACCAGAAGATGTCTAGGTTATTTATTTATTTATTTAATCCCTTTTGTCATTTATTTCTGGAACAGTCTTTTCACATTTGCCTTTTTGTTGATATGTTTAGTTTTATATAATCAGTTACACTTAATATGTAAAAGTGCCCTGAGATCGAAAGGTTTCCACTTTCCTTCCTTTGCTGATTACAACATTGCTTTTAAATGCAAACATTTGTTTTCTGCATATTTCCCTTAAGGCAGACAATTTAGTAACTGTGCAGGTCTTCTTTATCAGCTCATTTTTGAGGCTTAGAGATAGTTGATTATATGTGAAATGATATTATATGAGTCTTATGTTACATATCATCATTATATTATTTAAGTGACCTTATAAGCAACAATAGTTGACTGTTATGATGCTTTTGAAATTGCAAAGTGGAGCAGGAGGAGTACACAGAATGATGAGCTCTGTGTGTGTCATTGGCTCATGTTCATCTTTGTCCACGGAAACTGCTTGTCCCCATCAGAATCTCTGCTGAGCACAGCAGAGAATAAACTCATCATGAAATAGCACTGCTCAAGCAGCCTGTCTTGAACAGTATGAATATTGAATGGACTTTGCAAGAAAATGATGAAGATGAATGGGAGAGATTTAGCCAATGTGCTTTTTACACCACTAACAGACTGCAGACACTTTCATCTGTTTTTACCCTGCTGTGTGACATTGGGTTATACAGCCCACACCTGCAATAAGCAATTTTTTCATCTGCAAAATGGAGGGAATAATAGTATTTATAGCAAATGTCATCTAGAGAATTAAAAGAAATATTGTTTGTGAAATGCTTAGGCTGAAGCTTAGCAACAAGTGTTCAGATCATTACAACAGTCTCCAATGAGCTTCAAGTTCAGCTAATAGTAACTTTTTAAGGGAAGCTAAATGGAATATGGTGTAATAGCTATTGCAAAGCCCTCTGATGCAGTATAAAGGAGCCACTTTACCTATTGACCAGAGATCTGCTTTGTGAAGCAGCCCAACAAATAACCTTTCATTCAGTGTTTTAAATCACACTGACTCCCTGCATCTTAATAACACAAAAATATCAGGGAAAGGCTAATAAAGAAAAGCTGTAGACAGATTGTGGTCAGAGAGAGAAAATGCAGACACAGAATGAGGCTAAGAAAAAGGGCCAGGACCACAAATTTGCTTTGTCATCACCGCAGTGCATGGGAGATTTTCTTATGTCCTTGGAAGAGGAGCCTTTCCTAGCAGAATTTCCATCATTTCCATCGGGTCAGAGGATTTCAGTGGGTCCTTTGGTGTAAAATTTGAATTGCAGGATATTGAAAGCAACTAAAAGGAAGTCACCCCACAGATGTTGGGAATCAGTAACTTACAACGAGAAAGAAAATACATGGCATGGAGAAAGGCTTTCCTCATTTAAGTTATACTTGGGCAACATGGAACAAAGAAACACTAGTTAATTTTTAAAGATTGGAGAAAACTGAAGAATTGCCTAATTTATGATTTTTGTCATATTAATAAAAGTTAAGATTTGTAAATAATCTGGTTGTAAAGTTTCCTTTCCAATTTTGAGATTATAATATAGTCCAGTTTTAAAAGCATGGATACAACAAAGCCACATAAGAATAGACATTTTTATAAACAAAACCCAGAAGCAGCCAATTAGGCATACAAAACAGTGCTCATGCTCTATTACCTACTATGAGAATGTAGACCAAAAGCACTGAGTTGCCACTTTCATGTATTAGGGTGACTGTCATCAGATAATCAACAGAGAGGGAGTGATGGTGTGTGCATACAAGAGAAATATTCTTGTACATGGATGTGGGAATATAGATACAGTCATTGTGAAGACAGTATGGAAAATGATAATGGAGTTGGTAGGACTGATTCTAATGCACATCTCGAAGATGTTCCATAATAATAAAAGTGGGCTCTCTTTGAGATTGAGGCTTAGTCAAGTTCAGCTGAGACCAGAGATATTTATTTGTTTTGCATAATAACCCTTTATTTATATTGGTTCCATGACACTGTTCTATACATTATATATATATATATATATATATATATATATATGTGTGTGTGTATATATATATATATAGTGAGGTTCATGTTCATTACATCTTAGAGAAAAATGTATAAGAAATAATGTAGAATGACATGAAACAGGAAAAACTCTAACTGAAAAACCAAGCATTTTTAAAGCAAAACAAAGATAAATGAAAAGCTGAATTATTATTAGGTAGAAATGAAACTTTTGAATAATGTCACCAGAAATATAGATGCGAATTTGGCCCGTGAGTGAAGGATAAGAGAGAGAAATTCCAGTGGTTAAGTAGAGGACAAAGGGGCTGGAAAGGTGGCTCAGAGATTAAGAGAACTGACTGCCCTTTCAGAATTCCTGAGTTCAATTCCTAGCAACCACCTGGTGGTTTACAACCATCTGTAATGTGATCTGTTGCCCTCTTCTGATGTGTCTGAAAACAGCTACAGTGTACTCATATACATTAAATGAATAGATAGATAGATAGATAGATAGATAGATAGATAGATAGATAGATAGATAGATAGACAGATAAAGTACAAAGGGCGGCAAATCCATAATAAAAGAGGAGAGCCAAAAGTTAAAATGGGGAAAATATTGTCCTCTACTTAATAAAATAGTAAAATGGTAAATTAATACATGGCAAGGTTCTTCAAACCATCATTCATTAAGCAAATTTACTTTAAACAATAGAGCCTAACACTTCATACACATATAGACATGCACTTCTTGTATATACAAACACTAACACATGCAGTATCACACAGATACATGCACAGATAAACACACACACACACACACACAAACACAAGTTAAGTCTTATGAAGATAATAAGCAAAAAGAAGTGCTTGTTTGTCAGGAATACAACTGTACTGATTTTCCTAAGCCTACATCTATCCTATGATGCAGGGGATCATTCTTAATTTTTATGATTTAGTGCCTTCAAAAGAATATGAAATACTAAATAATTTTTACATTGAATACTTGTTATAACTTTCATGTGTTCATTTACATAAATGATATTTAAATTTTTTACATTTTAATGTGATTATCAGCAAGTTATATAAATGATCAAGATTATTTCTATTAAATTTGTACCAAATTGTGCTGAGAAGAACACCGAGTCTTCTTGTGGATTTGACAATTTTTTATTAACTCTCCCATTATTTGTTTCATGTTTGCCCCATATGTTCTTAGTTTCCATCCCACATTATCTTTTGATCGGAGAACATTAGTTTCTTTAGTTTTCTCTACTACTTTGTGGATGATATGTTTTGTCTTGTGTGCTTAATGCTTTTTGTGAGGCTTCCAGTATGCAAGCTCACTTACTGAAACAGATGGTCACACAGAACTCTATCGTTTTACATTTGCTCTGAGCTCAGTGCCACTGTGTACTGATTCCTTCTGCCCATACCTTGCATTAATATTGTCACATGCTTTAATTTCATATGCTATGAATACTATAGCATGGTGTATTTTGTGTAGTTTTAAATTCTTTTTATGTGCCTATAACATGGTATGTGCATGTATGAATGCATGCTTTATGTGTGTGTGTGTGTGTGTGCGCACAAACAAGTGAAGGACCTCAGCTGACATCATCTGTCTTCCCGAATCACTCTGCATCTTCTGTTTTGAAACAGGTACTCACTCTGGCCCTGGAGCTCAGAGTTTTCGCTTCCCTTTCTAGCCAGATTATTACAGAAAATCTCGTATTTACTGATTACAGCTGGGGTGACTAGAGGATGTCATATAATTCTAGCTATGTGGATTCTGGGAATACTAGCCTTATTCTTTGTGGTTTCAGGGTTACGTGAGTTTAAAACAAACAAACAAACAAAACATCTCAGAAAAATGCAACAGTGAAAATTAAAATAAACAAAAGACACATAAGGGACTGGAAAGATGACTTAGTGGATAAGAGCACTGACTGGTCTTCCAGAGGTCCTGAGTTCAATTATCAGCAGCCACATGCTGGTTCACAACAATCTGTTATGGGACCTGATGTCCTCTTCTGGTGTGTCTGATGACAGCTATAGTGTACTCATACATAAATAATTCCAAAAGACCTATAAGGCAAAATGCCAAAACAAAGCATAAAACAAAGAGAGAGAGAGAGAGAGAGAGAGAGAGAGAGAGTTTGTCTTATGTTGATCAGACCTTGCACCTACCATTGAGTATTTTGATATACCTAGTGACAATCTGTTGGAGAAAACTGCATTTGTCAGTAGATATCAATTGCAAATAGTTTCATAGTTAGGAGTCAATCCCTTGTTGTGCCTGTTTGTGCTGAGACCCTGTCTGGCTTGATCCTATATCAGCCTCTGTAAGTTGACCAGTTTTGTTGTGTCGGGAAGACATTGTTGCATTGGAGCCATCCATCACCTCTGGCTCTTAATCTCTGCTTCCTTTTCTACCTTGGTCCCTGAAGCCTAAGAGAAGGAGTTTGATGAAGATATCCTATTTAGGTATAATAATATTGTATTCTGTAAGTGTGCATTATAATTATCCATTTATCATTTGATGGATGTATAGGCTATTTCTAACTTCAGGATATTATGAACATAGAATCAGAGAATTTGGATGAGCAGGTATCTTTGTACTGGGTGTAGTTTTGGGGTATACCAAGAGTGGTATAGGTGGATCTTGACATAGATCAATTCCTACCTTCCTGAAAAACTGCCATTCTGATTTCCATAGTAGCTGTACAAGTTTTCACTATCACAAGCAATGAATGAGTTTTCGTACATCCTCACCAGCATGATCAATTTCATCTTACCCTAGTCAGAATCACCAAGATCCATAATCCAAAGTAGTTTTAATACATTGCATTATCTTGATGGCTACGAATGTTGTGCATTTCTCAGCCATTTGGTTTTCCTATTTTGAGAACCCTGTGCTTAGATCCATACTACATTTTTAAAATATAGCCATCTTCTTGTACTTACATTCTTTCTACCCTCCCTTCTGCAAGGATATGAGATTTAGAGAAGGTGATATAAATTTCTGTGCTGAGCACTCAATAGTCACTTATTCTCCGGCTTTGGAGCCATGCATCTCTGCCTTAAAGTCATTCACCATAAAGATGGTCTTCTTTTTTTTTCTTTTTTCATTTTTAATATTTTATTTCTTATTAAGGAGGAAAAGTATGCTGAACAGTTTACAATTGGTCACAACCTGTGGGCGCTTAACAGGCAGTTAAAACTATCAGATATTTACTTTGGAAGTCTCTGCATATTGATAATGACTACCATAGGCATTTATTTTTCACAATTGCAAATAGAGTTTAGCTGATAATGATGGCAAATAGGAATATTCCTCAATAAAGAAGATAGAACACAGTCATTATTCTTAACTATAGCTCGTGTCTCTAGCTGCATATATATCAGAAGATGGCCTAGTTGGCCATCAGTGGAAAGAGAGGCCTATTGATCTGGCAAACTTTATATGCCTCAGTACAGGTGAACGGTAGGGCCAAGAAGTGGAATTGGGTGGGTAAGGGAGTGGGGGAGGGCATGGGGGACTTTTATGATAGCATTGGAAATGTAAATGAAGAAAATACCTAATTAAAAAAAAAAGACTATACAAACGGACTTTCCGTGCTACCAAATAGATTTGATAACAATAAGAGGGTCTTCTTTGATTAAGGCTAAAAGTAGTATTTTTCTTTGGATATGAACAGAAATATTGAGAAGACACCTTGATATCATGACAATTTACCTAAATAAAAAATAAGATTTTTGTCCCAGGGCATAATTACTCCTCAGTTTTACCTTTTAAAAATATTTTCTTGTATTTTATTTTAGGTGTGTAAGTGTAAGGTTTGTCTACATTGACTGCACACTCACTACGTTCTTAAGTTTCTGGCAAAGGCCAAAACAGGGTTCCAGTTACTCTGGAACCATTATTGTAAGTTGCTATGTGGATATTTGGAATCAATTCTCAGTTCTTGGGAATAGCACCAATGCTCTTAACTGATGAGCCAGCTCTCCAGGACTCACCTATGCATTATTTTAAATCAGGTTTACATTACCTCACATGAAATATCCCCATGAGTTGGAGGTTAAATCCAATCAGAGATCTATTGGTTATCAATGTAACAGTCATGCCACTATTGTTTAAGTGGTACATCATTTGTAGCAAGTTGGTATGTACTTCAGATGATTCATAGCTGGCTCAGACAGTAAATGTTATTTCTTTCCAGTGTATAGCATATTCTGGTGGTATGGAAAGCAAGAATGAGTATCATTTTAGGGGCCTTCAGCATCTTCCTTACAAGCAACTCATAAGGAAGTGCATTACATCTGAAACTAATGTTTGTGTTAGGAACCTTTGGCTTCTCAGACTACAGTTATCAAGACATGTAAAATATCTCCTTTCTCCTTTCTCTTCTTAAACTTGAATTTTATAATTGGCTTACTCAATACTAAGTGTATATTCTTTGTGTTAGTATGCTCTTAGCTTTTGTTAAATAGCCCCATCTTCACTCATCTTCCGTATACCCTTATTCCCACCCTCAATTACATTTTTCACTACCAAAGTTCTTCTCAGTGTTCTGTCACTAATGGGATTATTAACTTCTCCAGAGACTGCAGAAAAAGTGGTATAAACATTCTGAATATTTTGACTAGTGAACAATGAAATTGGAACTATCCTGGCAATTTTTATTATATATATCTATAGACAAGTTATTAGTTTTTACATTGACAAAATTTTGGAAATTGGGAAATAAATTGAGTTCATTGAGATCAGAGAAAATTAAGAAATACTATAGATGTCAAAAAGAAGTATGGATATTCACTCTTCTTTTAGATGTCATTCAATCCAGTAAGGATTTCTTCTATAAATGTTTCAAATTTGCTGTCTAGAAGGAAAAGTCTGAACAAAATATGTTTACAGGTATTCTATATTTTCTAATATTTTCCTTCACTAATCTAAGAACAATTAATTTCTTAAATTCTGTTTTAATTGATTACATCACACTTAATGTTCAACACATACCATTTTCTTTAAGATTTGGGGGATTAAACTGAGGACATTATTACACTAGACAAACATCAGCCTAAATTTTACCTTGGCCTCGGCTTCTGTGCTTTGACTATGCTGAGCAACAAACAATATTTATTTCCTCTGATCTTTTCATGGACCATCTGTACACTGAGGTCTTTTTAAATAGGAACAATACTCAGTTGTTAAGATAGAAACATCCAGAGGAAATGAATGTCATGTATGATTGAAGCACCCTGCTCATTTATATCCTAAAATGTTCATCAGTCTTGTCTTACATATTTTCTAATATTTTAAAATAGAATTCTAGTGATACTTTTGATAACTTATTGTTCATGGAGGGGAACATCAAGAAGTACATCATAATCTCAGTCACATCATGAGATTCTTTTAAACAATATTTTGAGATTTTTTTAATGAGTTTTAATGCGTATTGGTATTTTGCCTGCATGTATGTCTGTTCACCATGTATATTCAGCTTCCATCAAAGCCAGAAGAAGACATCAGATTGCCTGGAGCTGGAGTTACATCTGGTTGCATACTCAGTCAGTGTTCTTAACCGCTGAACCATCTCTCCACCTCTTCCTGAGATTTCTGGTGTCTTTTTGTGTGGCAGAAACTGGAAAATCTAAATGTCTTTTAAATATTTATTTGATAATTATATGAATGGATGTGCCAGCATTCATTTATTCATTCCTGATGCATGCAGCACCTTGAAAGGGCAAGGAGATCCTATCCCTTGTAGTTAAAATGGATTTTGAGAACCATAATGTAGATTCTGGGAACCAAATCAAGTTTCTCTGCAAGATCATTGAACAACTTTGAACACTGGGCCTTCTTTATGAATAAATACAAGGTTTCTACCTAGGTAAATGCCTTCAGAATTATATAAAATGAGTTTATAATGCCAGGGAGTGTTTAAGAAAATACTGAAGGTCATTATATCATGTGATGTGTTCAGTGAGTATTTATTAAGTGTTTCTTATGCTATGCAGACTGTATCAGAGTAGGGAATAGTCAGTATAAATGTCAGTCATAATCAAGACTTGGTTCACACTCCTGTTACTATTTTTAGATTCGTTTTTTAATTTTTGTGTAATGAGTCATAATCATATTTAATATGTGACACTAAATCTTAATTTCTGGACAGGAACTCTGCTATACTCCTCATTAAACATGATTGTTAAAGTACATATACTGAGGAAAACTGAAGTAAGCAAGATGACAGCACTTAGAATCAAATCTTCACTGTCACGTTTGACTGTACCCTTTGCTACACGCGAGGGCACTGCAGTACTTACTGCCCTAGGCCTGCATCAGTGACATGGCCAGAAGCTTGATTTTCTCACTCTGGTGAGGTGTGGGAGAGGAAACGCCCTTTCAGCATCACCCGCCTGCTGCAGAAGTGATGCTTTATGACTGCTTGGACCTGCACATTTTTCACCGTCAAGCCATGAAAAACCATCTTGATAGAGCGCTTCTGTAAGTGGTTTCAGAGGGTTATTTATGGCTCTACAAGGATTACAGATTGCCTCATTTTCAGACAATTAAAACAGGAATTTAGGCAGTTGTTGTTTGCATCTTCAGGAGGAAAAATCCATTAACACAAGGCCAGGGGATCATTGGGTCCCAGAGAAGCTACCATGAATAGTAATGTCAAGGAGTAAACTCCAGCAGCTGGAGTCAGCGAGGCCTGCTAAACAGCCGCATGTATGTGGCAGAAAAGCTGAACGTCTTTCTAGGATGGTAAATAGTATATTTTTTATGAGGCACACCAAAATGAGACTCCAGGGATAACAGCAGAAAAGACTGATCAGAGAAGATAAACCTGGAGATAGGATTGAAAAGCAGGCTGGATCATAGAATAAAAATCTCACAAGGAGCCTGCAAGAAAGCACAAAAAAATCAGAAAACATCTGATTCCATGTTTATGATAGAGGTCAACTTAATGAATTAGCAGTGTGAAAATTTCACTTCTGTAATATTTTAACCATATAAGGGAGAATACCAGGTATTAACTACTAAGAAAATAACATTACTTTACAAAGAGATCCAAAATCATATTAGCATTAACCATGCTGAGATTTGGAAAACAAAGACATGATGAATTATTTCAAATGAGCATTTCCTGTTTTATTGAACGGAGTTCCTCTTCTCTAGGTTTACAATTAACCCAAGATTTAACCCCAACTAAGTTGATACAATCACTGCTATTCCTACTTAGTAAAACACAACATAACAAGAAGGTGAAATATTTATATTAAGGCAACATACTTTAAGGGTTAAGGGTTCAGATATATAGTTGGGCAATATAAGGACAGGAAGATCAGTGAAGAGAATACTTTTCTTTAAATTCTTTTATTTTTTCTTTGCTTATCTCTTTTTATTATTAACATTATATAAATAACCTGTTATACAAGCCAGAGTGTTTAAATACTATACCATGAACCTGAGACATAAAATGACTGAACAGTAAGTTCATACCGCAAATGGGCTTATTTGTCGAAAGACATATAAGCAAATAAGATTTTGGGAGGTGTGTGTGACATTTGAAAAATCTTTGGAATTTTTTCTAGTCAGGAAGAGGCAGAAATATGAGCTAGAATCTATTTTCATTTTAAATAAATAAGAACACTCATAAGTAATCTGAAAGCTAGAAATTTTCTTCAATCTAAGAGCACCGGAAGGGTAGTAAAACTGAACCTAAGGCCAATTACTCCTGATGCCTTTCTGGGAAAAGTTGACAATCTGCTATTTTCATTTTATTTATTCAATATGAAATCTATAACTCTTTTAAATTAGAAATTCTAATTTTAGACTCTAACTTGCTATAACTAGTTCATTAGTTGATATTCAGTCTTTAGTAGCCACTCTCCAAAAAGCATAAGGAATCAGTCAACAAACAATAGCAAAACACCTGATACAATTTATGTTTGACCCGATTTGGAAATTTAATAGTTTTTTTTTGATATTATCAATATTATCGTGTGTGTGTGTGTGTGTAAAGGAATATTGAATCTAGGGTCTCATAAAGACCACAGAGAAACTTTTCTGCTGACATCCCTCTCTATCTTTTATTTTGCATTTCATTTTCTAAAAAAGTCTCACTAAGTTTCCCAGGATGGCCTTCAACTTGTCATCCTCCTACATAGCTGGGAATATAGGGTTGTATTCTGAAGACAATTTCAACAATTTCTGTTCTTTACTATTCTATTAATATCTATATCAGCAAAGCCAAACTTGTATATGTCTGTATGATTAAATAATTTGATCCAACCTATGCAAGCATATAGATATATATGTTTAGTTTTTAGAAATAAACAAATTCACGTATAGAAAACTAGCTTGGAGAAATAAATAAAATTATTGCTCTTTTTAAAATCATTTTTAACTATTAAAAATATATGTTTTGGTATATGTTAAATAACTATAGAAGATTATAGAGATAATCAATATAAAATCATAGATACATAATTTTATTCATAGAATCTGAAGGTCTAAAGTATATTACTATAATTATAAAATAATTAGTGCATAACTTTATTCATAATTTTGTATGCTTGTTTTGAAGATAGGTTAATGTGTAGAAATCTGTACTCTGTTTCAGAGACTGAATAAAGAGACTTCAATCTTATTACTCCTCCCTTATAAAGGAAGTTAAGTACTCTTTCACCACACTTTAGTTTGTTGCTCAGACACTGAAGTGATATTTTTCTCAAAGAGCAATCTCACTGTGTAAGTTTTCTATTGTTAATTCGAGTATAGGAAAGGAATATAACTCTACAGGTAGGTTCTCAGAGATGGAAGGGATAAACACAGCAGAGTTTAACAGTTTGTCTGCCTGTGGAAGTCTGCTGATAAATAGGAGAATACACTGTGCATAAAACAGAAATGTTCCTACCTTTTGCCAGGGAAGTGAGTAGGAAGACTACAAATCTTCACCTCCCATTCTCTTCCTTCAAGTCCAATCGCCTATTCTCATACCCACTTTTGCCTCAGTGTACCTGGGGCAGCCTCTCCCTATTATATCTCTAATGGCTCCCACTGATTGCCTGCCCTTCCCTTCCATCACTAAGTAAGAGTAACATTTTATCTCTAGATGTAATATCAGATACTTACTGATGAATAAGTTCACCTTTTCAATTTCATTCTGAACTTTGGCTGGCTGATTCAACTTAGTTATTCTGGCCTAAACTTCTCTGCAAACCTGATTGATTGATTCTGTATTCTTGTGGTTTCTGACTGCATTGTTCTACTTGCCCTCAAACTAACTCTGGCAATCTGTTTTAACTCTTTGGTTCCTTCTCATTCTATGGTTCATTCTGTCTTCATTTCAACCTCGCTCTTTATAATTGTCCTTGTTTAAAAAAAATGCACTGCATTTTAGTCACTTCTCCTTCCTATACTCTTCTCTTAAGAGTGTGATGCATCCTATTTCTTACTCATTCTGCCAAATCTTTCTCTGATTCATCACTTTCCTCCTCAATTAAATGTTATTATTTAGGATTAAAGGTGTGTACTAAGGGGATGCCTGTGATCAAGTGTGTGTGTGAATTGTTTGCATTACATCCAGATCACACAGACTTAGAAGTTCTTTGGATGTGATCCTTTACCAGAGCAGCCATGTTGCTGAAATAAAATTCCTCGACATCATCCTTTCACTCATACTTTGCAAAGTCCCAACTCCAGCAGAGATTTCATACTAATTCACGGTTACTTCTGTCAGGAATTCAGATTGGCTAACTGCAGATCTTCATTCCTCCTTCAATTCCTCCAGATCCAATAACCCAGTCTAATTGCCAGCTCTGTAGTATACCTGCTAAGGTTTCCTCTCTCAGTGTTTTGTTTCCATTTTCAGGAGACTAAATAAGCAGATAGTGTTGAAACATTCTGCCTGGAACACTTTCCTCCAGCCTGTGAACTTCCTTAGGCCTCTAGCCTATCCTTATTCCTAACTATCAGTTTGCAATACACAAAAGCACATTTACCTGTAACCCCCATTGGACAAAACTATCAGGTGCACAGAATATTTTCTATGAAGTAAAACTCATCCATCACACTATGCTAAGAACCAGAGAGGAAATAAAAACCAAGAAACAAAATACCCACATAACAATGACAAAAACCAAATAACAGCACCATGAGCTATAATCTTTCCAACCCCAAAAGCTTAAATCGGGTGTAAAAATACTCAATAACAGCAAGAACAAGATGTCTCCCCAGAATCCAGAAACCCTACCATATCAGTCCTTGAAATTCCAACAAGAAATTACAAGATCAAGAAAAAGATCATGAGACAGCCTATGTGAGTATGATAAAGGTCATTGTCTTAGTTAGGATTAATTACTGCTGTGAACAAACACCATGATCAAGGCAACTCATGTTAGGAGAACATTTAATTGGGGCTGCCTTACACATTCATCAAGGTGGGAGCTTGACAGTGTCCTGGCAGGATTGGTGCAGGAGGAGTTGAGAGTTCTACATCTTTATCTGAAGGTCCCTAGAAAAGGACTGACTTCTAGGCTGCTAGGACAAGGGTCTTAAAGCCCACACCCTACAAGGGGGTCAGAGCTACTCAAGCAAGACCACCCCTCATAATAGTGCCACTCCTTGGGCCAAGCATATTCAAACTACCACAGTCTTTAAAGAGGAAATTAATGAATTCCTTTCAAAATACAGAAAAACACAAAGACTAGAAGAAACTATATAAAATTGTTCAAGACTTGAAAAGGAAAATAGAATCAATAAAGAAAACCCAAATAGAGGAAATTATGGAAATTAAGTAAACATAAGAATGCAAGTGGGAGGCTGATAATGACTGGACTGTAAAAAAGATTAATAATAATAATAATAATAATAATAAATGCAAACAGGAACTACAGAGGCAATGTTCACCAACAGACTATAAGAGAGGGAAAAGAGACTCTCAGGTATTGAAGGTACTATAAAGAAATGGATGCATCAGTCAGTTGAAATATTAAAACTAAAATACTCCTGGTACAAAACACTCAAAAAAAAAAAACTGGGATTCTATGAAAAGTCCAAGTCTAAAAATAATAGGAATGGAGGGAGGAGAAGAAACACAGATCAAGGCACAGAACATATTTTACAGAAAATGATAAGAGAAATTTTCCCTAACCTAAGCAAGGAGAGGCCTATAAGGTCAAAGAAGCATGCAGAAGAGCAAATAGTTTGGACTAGAACAGAAGTTCTCCACACATAGTAATCAAATCATTAACATACCAAAAATAAGAAAGACTATTAGAAGATCCAAGGGGGAAAACAAAAGAACATATAATGCCTATTAGAATTATACCTGACTTTTCAAGGGAGTCTCTAAAAGCCAGAAGATCATGGTCAGAAAAACTGCAGATCCTATACCATTCCAAACTTCTATAATTAGAAAAACTTTCAATCACCATAAAAGGAAAATAAGATTTTCCATGATGAAGCCAAATGTACATACATACTATCCATCTACAAACTTATCCTTACTGAGGGTACTAGAAGGAAAACTCCAACCTAAAGAAGATACATAAAACAAAAACAACAACAACAACAAACACATAGGGAACAAGTGATCTCAGATGAAAAGAGTCAAAAGAATCAAAGTACACATACACACATACATTACCACTACCTTCTCCACCACCACCACCACCAATAACAAAATACCAGGAATAAATAAACTTGGTAATCAATATCTTTCAATATAAATTTTCACAATTTCTCAATTTAAAAAAATGGATCTTCACCTATCCTAAATCAGATAAGGGACTAATATCCAATATATTTAAAGAACTCAAGAAGGTGGACTCCAGAAAGTCAAATAACCCCATTAAAAAATGGGGCTCAGAACTGAACAAAGAATTCTCACCTGAGGAATACCGAATGGCAGAGAAGCACCTGAAAAAATGTTCAACATCCTTAATAATCAGGGAAATGCAAATCAAAACAACCCTGAGATTCCACCTCACACCAGTCAGAATGGCTAAGATCAAAAATTCAGGTGACAGCAGATGCTGGCGAGGATGTGGAGAAAGAGGAACACTCCTCCATTGTTGGTGGGATTGCAAGCTTGTACAACCACTCTGGAAATCAGTCTGGCAGTTCCTCAGCAATACCTCTCCTGGGCATATATCCAGAAGATGTCCCAACCGGTAAAAAGGACACATGCTCCACTATGTTCATAGCAGCCCTATTTATAATAGCCAGAAGCTGGAAAGAACCCAGATGTCCCTCAACAGAGGAATGGATACAGAAATTATGGTACATTTACACAATGGAGTACTACTCAGCTATTAAAAAGAATGAATTTATGAAATTCCTAGCCAAATGGATGGACCTGGAGGGCATCATCTTGAGTGAAGTAACACAATCACAAAAGAACTCACACATTATGTATTCACTGATAAGTGGATATTAGCCCAAAACTTAGGATACCCAAGATATAAGATACAACTTACTAAACGCATGAAACTCAAGAAGAATGAAGACCAAAGTGTGGACACTGTGCCCCTTCTTAGAATTGGGAACAAAACACCCAGGGAAGGAGTTACAGAGACAAAGTTCGTAGCTGTGATGAAAGGATGGACCATTTAGAGACTGCCGTATCCAGGGATCCATCCCATAAGCAGCTTCTAAACACTGACACCATTGCATACACTAGCAAGATTTTGCTGAAAGGACCCAAATATAGCTGTCTCTTGTGAGATGATTCCGGGGCCTAGCAAACACAGGAGTGGATGTTCACAGTCAGCTATTGGATGTATCACAGGGCTCCCAATGGAGAAGCTAGAGAAAGTACCCAAGGAGCTAAAGGGATCTGCAACCCTATTGTTGGAACAACATGATGTACTAACCAGAACCCCGGAGCTCTTGTCTCTAGCTGCATATGTATCGAAAGATGGCCTAGTCGGCCATCACTGGAAAGAGAGGCCCATTGGATTTGCAAACTTTATATGCCCCAATATAGGGGAATGCCAGGGCCAAAAGAATGGGAATGGGTGGGTAGGGAAGTGGGGGGCGCTATGGGGGACTTTTGAGATAGCATTGGAAATGTAACTGAGGAAAATACGCAATAAAAATATTAAAAATTAAAAAAAAAACAAAAACAAACAAACAAACAAAAAAATGGATGAGAGAACTGGATCTATCCTTCTTTTGTATCCAAGAAAAACACTTCACACACTGATAGTGGGAGAATTCAGTAGCACAATCTTATCAATACACATGGCATCCAAACAAAAACTAGAGAGTTATTCTAGTAGCAACAGATGTTATAACCAAATTGATTTACTAGATATTTACAGAACATTTCACACAAACATAAAGCAATATACCTTCTTCTCTGAACCTCATGGAACATTCTCCAAAATTGGCCATATTCTTGGACCCAAAACAGTCTTAAGAGAAACAAAAAAGTTGAAACAGCTCCCTGAATCCTAACAAATCACCATAGTTTAAAGCTAGATATAAACAATACTAGAAACAACAGAGAGTTTAAAAACTCTAATGAATAAAAAACTGCTCAAGACAGTAATTTAGAAAGAAATTAAAGACTTTCTAGATTTTAAAGAAAATGAATACATAACACAGGGAAACTTGTAGGACACAATGAAAGCAGTTCTAAGAGACAAGCTCATAGCACTAAGTAGCTATATTAAAACAAACTAATAGATCCCATGCTAGCAACTTAACAACACACTGAAAACTATAGACCATAAAAGAAGAAATCGTAACTAAATGAAATACACAGCAATAAGTTATCAAAATCGTGGATCAAATCAATAAAAAAACTAACAAGAATATTATAAAGAATCAATGAAGCAAAGAATTGGTTCCATGAAAAAATTAGGAAGATTAGCAAACCTTAGAGTATATCATAAAAAATAGTCAAACTGTGGACAGAATTCAATAAGGTAGAAATAAAGAGAGCAATAAAAAGGATGAAATAAAGTATTGAGGATTTTTTTTTCAGAAAATCAATAAGATAAACAATTCTTTATCTAAATTAACTAAACGGCAGAGAGAGAATAACTAATTAGCAAAATCAGAAATGAAAAGGTGAACATTACGATAGACACTAAGGAAATACAAAGAAAAATAAGGACATAATTTTCAGAAAAACCATATACGTCACCAAATTAAAAATGTCCAAAGGAAATAGATATTTTTTTAAATATCTACTACTTAGCAAAATTAAGTCAATATCAGATAAGCAATAGAAACAGACTTATAACCCTTAGTAAGAGAGAAGCAGTCATTAAAATTTCCCAAAGAGAAACAACAACAACAAAGATAACAAGGCGGGATGATTGCAGTGCATAATTTTATCTGATGTACTAAGAAGAGTTAATGCTAATATTTCTCAAATTATTACACAAAATAGAAAGAGAAGGAACACTGCCTATTCATTTTATGAGTCCATAGTTTCCCTGATAAAGAAAGCACATAAAGACCCATCAAAGAAAGAATTGTAGACCAATTTCCTTTATAAACATAGATGAACTAAAATCTCTATAAAATATTTACAAACTGAATCTAAAAAGACATCAAAAAGATCATCCATCATGAGCTAGTAGTCTTTCATCCAAAGATGTAGGGAGAGTCCGACATATAAATCTGAAAATGTATTCTACCATATAAGCAAACCGAAAGAGAAAGAAAAAAAAAAAAACACAATCATCCTAGCAGATACACAAAATGCCTAAGATAATGTCTAGCATACCTTAATGATAAGTCCTGGGGAGACCAGGCATACAAGGTACACACTTTAACATGATAAAGGCAATTTCACCAAGCTCATAGCCAGCATGAAATTAAATGGAAACTCCGTGCCATTTCTTTAAAATTAGGGAAGGACCAGTAGGTCTATTCCTGCCATACCTATTCACTGTAGTACATGAAGTCTTAGCTAGAAAATAACACAGCTAAAGGAGATCACGCATATACAAATTACAAGGAAAAAATCCAAATATATTTATTTGAAAGTAATATGATAGCATATAAAAGTAACCCAGAAGAATCCTACCATGATAATCCTACAACTCATAAATACTTTACATAAAGTAGCTGGATACAAAACTAAATCACAAAAGTCAGTAACCTTTCTATATACAAATTACAGATGAACCAAGAAAGACATCCAGACAATATACCTTTCACAATACTATTTTTTTTAAAAAAATTAAAATATCTTGGGATTTCTACTCAAGCAAGTAAAAGACTTGAAAAAAGCTTCATGACACTGAAGAAATAAATTGAAGAAGGTATCAGAATATGGAAAGATGTCCCATGCTCATTTTCAGTAGGATTAGCACAGTAAAAATGGCCAGACTGTCAAAAGCAATCTACTGATTCATTGAAACACCTATCAAAATTCCAACATAGTTATTCATCAATCTTGAAAGACAATTTTTAGCTTTATATTGAAACACACACACACACACGATGCCCATGCCAACACATACACAGACACACACACACACACAAAGACAGACAGAGAGAAAGAGACAGAGAGAGACAGGCGGGGGGGGGGAGGGATACGGAGAGGGAGAGGGAGGGAGAGGGAGGAAGAAAGAGAGAAAGAGAGAGAGAGAGAGGGAGAGAGAGAGAAAGAGAGAGAATATAAAACAAGTGTACATAATAAAAGAACTGTTGGAGGTATCACTATGTTCAGTTTCAAGTTGTACTATGTAATTATAGAAATAAAAACATGGCATTAGTGTAAAAACAGACACATTATTCAATGGAGTTGAATTGAAAGCTCCAACATAAATCAATTCTCTTAAAAACCCTATTTATTTATTTATTTATTACAATACAGAAGCCAGAAATCCACACTGAAATAAAAGAACACTCCTTACAAATGGTGCTGAATAAACTGCAGGGCTGCATGTACAAGGAAAGCAAAGAGATCCTTAGTGACCCTGGGCAAAACCTAGTCCCAGATGGATCACAGACTTCTAAATAAAACCAGATATACTGAACCTGAGAAGAGAGACAGTGGAGAGATAATTTTTATCTCATTGGCACATGAGAATACTTTGTGAACAACACACCATTAGCACAGACACTGAGCTCAGACATTAGTATGTGAACCTCATGAAAGAGACAAGATTCTGCATAGGAAAGGACAAAGCTGCAGCATACAAAATGACAAAATATTTTTACCAGTTCCACATCACATAGAGAGCTAATATCTAAATTATATAAAGAACTCTAGAAACTATATCATTCAAAATCCCAAATAATTCAATTTAAAGTGGAGTAGAGATCTAAAGAGAGAATTCTCAATAAACGAAATTCAAATGCCTGAGAAACATGTAAAACAATGTGAAACTTCTTTATTTATCACAGGAATGCAAATCAAAACTACTTTGAGAATTCACCTTATGCCTGTAAGAATGACTAAGACCAGTAAGACAAGTCAAAGGTCATAATGGTGAGCATGTCAAATCATAAAACTCCTGCGTTGCTGGTGGGAGTGAAAACTTATACAGCCATTATGAAATCACTGTGGCCATACACCTGGTAGATGAGAGTCAGTTTTCCTTAAGATCTAGCTATACTACTCCTGGGCACATACCCCAAGGATGCTTTATCCTATCACAAAACACTTGTTGAAACATGTTCATTGCTATTGTATTCACGATAGGCTGAAACTGGTGACGACCCAGATGTTGCTTAACAGAAGAATGGATAAAGAAAATGTACTTTTCCAAAATTAAGGTTTATTCACCTGTTTAAAAAAACTGATTCCATGAATTCCTCACCCTAGTATTTTTTAGTATTAAACAAGAAAAATATCATCCTGAGTGAGGTAATCCTCATCCACCTAATAAAGAAAAGAGATACCTACACTGGGAATTATAATGTTCCTGATCCTAGATGCCTAGAAAAAGCATAAAACGCAATTAGTAACAGTCAGAACAATGTATCACCTGTAGAACCCAGCAATCCCACAACAGCAGGCCCTGAATATTCCAATACATTTCAAGCACAAGTAAAAGATCTTGGTACATAATAATCAAGACACTTAACACATAAAAAAAAAAAAAAAGGATAATAGCAAAAGGTTCAAGGGAAAAGAGCAAGTATACAAAGAACTGTTAGTATTACACCTGACTTTTCCATGGAGAGTCTAAAAGCCATAAGGGCCCTGCACTAATGTGCCACAGACTTTAAGAAACCACATATGCCATTCCAGATTAGTATAACCAGCAAATGTTTCAATCACCATAAATGAAGAAAATAAGACATTCCATGATAAAATAAAAGTTTAAGTGATCCAGTCTTACAGTTCTAGACGGAAAACTCCAACCAAGAAGTTAACTACAGATAAGAGAATTCAGGGAACAAATAAATTCAGACCAACAAAGTCAAAAGGAGGAAAGCTTTCCCTCTATAACTCAGAGATACAGGCACACATATCACCACCACCACCACCACCACCACCAACAACAACAACAACAACAAACTAACAGGAGTCAAAAAGCATTTGTTACTGATATCTCTCAGCATTAATGGTCTCAGTTGCTCAATACAAAGACACAGCCTAACAAAATGGATGTGAAAGCATGATCCAGTTTCTGCATCCAAGAAGCACATCTCAACATCAAGGTAGACATTACTTTAGAAAAAAGGTATAGAAAACATGATTCTAAGAAAGTCAGCAAGCTGGTATAGACATTGTAATATGTAACAAAATAAATTTCAAACCACCCCTAATAAGAAACAATATAGAAAGGCACTGCATACTCATAAAAGTTAATATCCACCAAAAAGACATTTTAATTCTTAACATATAATCCCAAAACACAAGGACAACCAAAGCATTCAAATATGCAAACAAACAAACCCAGTAGAAAACAAAACAAGAAGTACTAGGAATAGAATTGTCCAGGGTCTTTACAAAGTCAGTGAAGGCACTTATGAATTTCTTACCTGGAAAATTCTCCTTAAACTTCTTAAACTATAAGGAAGAATCTTCTAAAAGAAGATCCTGTCCTCCTGCCTAACAAGCTCTACACCCTTGCAAGATCGCAGGGGATGCCTGCTGTGATGCCCAGGTCCAGCTTGGGTCTCCTGAAGCCTGTGCAGGACTCCTTTCCACAAACCCTCTGACCTTTACTCTCAATTCTCAACAATCAAATTCCACCTTCCATATTAGTGCGTTCTTTATTTTCCTTTCTTTTTATTCTTATATAATTCTGATCCATTCATAATCCATACCATCTATAGTCCAGGACCTGCTTTATAATATCAAACATTGAGTTAATGAATTAGAGGTCCAAGCTTCTGGAATCTGGTTCAGAAAGAAAATATTTAGTCCAAACTGAAGCTTCCTTTCAGAATTTCTTTCTTTCACATGAACCTCAATTCTTGTAATTTCTCCTATGTGAGTAGAGAAGCGACAATAATTTATATGGAACATAAGTGAAACCTGTTTCATTGTGCCACCCAGCTTCGCGATGCAGGTCACTGCATTTTGAGTTTGACTCAGTCTTCCTGAACCTGCAGCAATTCATCCTTCTCTATTGCACACAGGGCAAAGATGACTCTTTGTTTGATCATAATCCTAAGGAAATCAGTGTGCATATGAATGATTTGTGTAATCACAGCAGTTGGTAATTAGTGTAAATAGAGATCATGTCACAACTAAAAAGGATAATTAAATCTCATAAGACTAGAAACAGGTACTGTTTTGTTTGATTATTTGTGGGTTCCTTTTTATTCTTCAAAATTGAATTAGATAAATTACAAAATTGTATTTTGGAATAACTTTTACATGAAAACATGCTGTGCTTTATCACTTGATAAAAACAAAATCTTATCTCTGTGTAAAAAAAATGGAAAAAAAACAATGCAATGTTTCTTAGAATTATTTTGAATAGGGAATTTTAGCAATTTTAAACCAAGAAAATTAAATGCTAAGATGTAAATAACTTCTGCTTTCTATGTGGTTTATCTGCAAAGAAAAATAAAGAAGACATATCAGAATGACTAAGGGTTCTATATCCAGCATAGCTTCATTGAAAGAGTTCATTTTGGTTTTAGGATTAAAGGGTTTCAATCTTTCAAATACCTTAATGGAAGTGGTTTAATGAATTGGTTTTTGGTCTGTGTGTTAGTTTCTGTGTGTCTGTAGGTCTATGTGTTTGTGTGTCTGCATGTTTCATGTCTGAATGTGTGGTTTACTATTTTTAATATTTTAATGGCAGGTACATCTAAGTAAATACTGAAATAAAAGCCTTATGCTTTTTTTGTATTTGTCTTGGAGCCACATATGTAATGATTTACAAATAATTCATAGTTTGCCTTCAATGATGTTTAAATGTCAGTGTAATGTTCAAAGTAGTAGCATTAACTTTAATTTATCTCAACAGATAACTTATCTCAATGCATGAGATGCTAAATTTCAGAGTTTATAAAATGTGCCCTTCACAGTAGCTCCCTTGGTTCTGACAAGAACTGCATGAAGCAATTATTTTCCTAGATGAGGGCATCACTTCAAAATGTCGGAGTCTAATTTGCAGCAAAAGCATGTTATTTGGAATTCAACTGGTAGAACCACAGATTAAATTCAGAGTCTTCAGCTTTTGAATACCTAAATATCCAAATCCATTTAATGGCAAGGTGACCATATGTTCTCAAATGGCATAAAATTACAGTTATGCAAAAGCAGTGAACACAAATATTCTTTTTGTTTCCTTGGATCCTGAGACAGTCTTTCTATGTCACTTTGGCTGACCTTGAACTCCTGATATTTTCTTTGGCATCCATTTCTATGACTGTCTGACACTTATTTAGAGTAACAATATGCTTTTGAAATATATACATATTTAATTCCCATTAGCCATGCTAATTATGTTTTATAAAATCATTTTACACTGAAGTAGCAAATCTTGAATTGCTGCTCCTGAGTATGGTAGATTCCTGCAAGTCCTAGCCACAGCATTTTCCTTAGCTGATCCACATAACACTTTGTTTAATATGCATTTTCTCTACAAAGATGTCCTAGTTGATAGGCATATTTTGGATTCGTTAATATTAAGACCTCAGCCAACAACACTATAAGTCATGTCTCAGCATAGCTTATGGATCATTTGCCTAATTCTGTAAGGCTCATGACAACTTTATTGCACCTAGAGACATTAGACAAGAATTCAGCACTCTGAGTAGGAGACATTTAACATAGAACACACACACACAAACACACACACACACTAAAACCAAACCAACCCCCCCCAAAAAATACACCCCCTAAAATCGAGAATTGTAAAAGTAGAGCATAAATGGTTACAAAAGGAAACATAGAGCTCTGGTTTGAAAGCCGCAGTAAGTAGGCTAACCATCTTCTAGGTTTTGGTTCTAGAGAAGAGAGTGTTGAGTTGCACACATATTCTACCTCTGTATACACATGCTTGTCTTCCCATTAACATGAAGTCACTGTGAATAATGATGCAGGAATTGCACATAAGCTGAGTTCAGAAGCAAATCCGCCAAAACAAAAACTTCACAACTAATGAGTATTAACTGTATTACATCTTAAATGCAAAATACTGTGGTATGTATTGAAAATAAGGTGACTAATACATTATTTCTCATTTGATTAAATCAAAGTCTATCCAGGAAGACAATATTCACAGATAACCTGGCTCAGGAAAATAAGAAATCATTATTAGTTTCCTTGCCTTACAGTATTACACACCAAGAATTTCATGGTCCATATCTTCCCCAATTTTGACCATTAGTAGTTTTCAGAAGAATTCCTTGGTGGTGCGAAAGAAACCATAGATTTCTATTGATCTTGCTAATACTCTTCAGTGAACATATACTGACAAACATAGAAAACTGAAACATTTCTCCTATATTAGTATTATATTCACTGCTATTACAGTTGATGTTAAATTAGTAGGTTTATAAACTTTACCAGGTATACTGGCTTGTTTTGTGTCAAAATGACCCAGCTGGAGTTATCACAGAGAAAGGAGCTTCAGTTGAGGAAATGCCTCCATGAGATCCAACTGTAAGGCATTTTCTCAATTAGTGATCAAGGGGGAAAGACCCCTTGTGGGTGGTGCCATCTCTGGACTGGTAGTCTTGGGTTCTATAAGAGAGCAGGCTGAGCAAGTCAGGGGAAGCAAGCCAGTAAAGAACATCCCTCCATGGCCTCTGCATCAGGTCCTGCTTCCTGACCTGCTTGAGTTCCAGTCCTGACTTCTTTCAATGATGAACAGCAATGTGGAAATATAAGATGAATAAACCCTTTCCTCCCCAACTGCTTCTTGGTCATGATGTTTGTGCAGGAATAGAAACCCTGACTAAGACACCAGGTAAAATCCGTCACTAATACCTTTCTGCAAGGAGGCAGCCAGACAACATCATGTCAGTATATCTCTATCAGTCCTCTAGGTTCTGAGTCATGAGCAGGTACTTTCTGTCTCGCTAAAGTATACCATTCTCTATCAACTTCAACTTCCCATTTATGTCTGGCAATCTAAATCCCTAATCATGTTTCTCAGTTTTCTTACATGGAGATAAACCCTGAAAATTATGAACAATTAAACTCATCACTTTAAGATCTCACAGTTCTATTTCTCCGAAAAGAAGGGTTGTTTATTTCTAATCTGCTTCCTTTTATGAACAGCCATCTTATCAAAATACTGCCATTGACACTCTTTATTGAAAACAGTCTTTGTTATCTTCAGGAGAGATGTGTCTTCAAACAGGCACTTTATGGTTTTGTCGCCATGTGTAGGGAATAAATACAGCTTCAATTCACAGTGGAAGTTAATTCCTTAAACATTGATTTGTTTCTTTATGTGGTCAATTTCCTAGAAATTTAGTTTAAATTCCTTAGTCAACTATAAGTCCTTTCCATCTCTTAGACTATTTACCGTCTTTTCACTGTTTGTATGACACAGGGTGTCAATATAGGGACTAGTTACACCTAGAACTTGCACGCATTAAACTAGAGCTAGAACTTTGTACAAGTTTGGGATTCAGGTATCGCACACTCTGCTGTGCCTATTTATTTTAATTTTTATTTATTATTTTGTTATGAATTTATGTTCATGATTCTTTTATCTTTTCCCAGCAGTGGTTCTTTATTTTTCTTTCATAGTTTTTCCTCATCTGTATTTGTCCTTTGAGAATATTTTGTAATGTATTTTGGTCATTTTCATTCCCTCAGCTTCTCCCAGTTTTTTGCCCCATCCCTAAACAACTCAATTTTTCATGCAATTCTCTCTTCTTTCCCTTCAACTAACCCTCTTCTTCTGGCTCATGAAAGTTTCACTCATGCAAAAGTAACAGAATCTCAGTTGAACTGCATAGCACCTGTGTGGGTTAATCTCAGGATCCATACGTTCAGCAACCAGAAAATCTGTAGCAAACATTCATTTCAGACTTTCTGTACCTTTATAAACATGCGTTACAAAAACGGCATTTTTTTTTTGAGGGTGCAGGTGTGTGGCTTGTCCTAATAAAACCAACTGGTTTCTTGTCAACACCCTAGGAAAACCCACATTGCTTCTCTAAGATGACATCTTTCAATTACTGCCTGCCTCTTCAGACTTTTGTGTCTTCTTGGTCTGAGAGATTTCACAGGTACTCTTAAAATGAATGAACTCAAATGGGGAAAAATTTGTTTCATTACCTGTTGATTTTCTATATAAAGTACATAATGATCTATTTTCATTGACCACACCCAGCTCTCTCACACAAAGAACGGCTCCACTGTAAATTGGCCCTGATGAATTATAGTATAAATTTCCTATCTTTACCAAATATACAGCTGTTTCCATTTTCATTAAAATTAGCTCTTTATTCTCAGTACACTAATATAAACTCCCTGGCTTTATGTCCTCTCAACAGAATTAATTTTAGGTATTTTAAGAAAAATTTACATGAGCTGGGCATGTATATTTCACTTCTACCCTGGAATATTGGCTCCAGAGACAAACTGGCCACCTTAGCCCTAGCTGTCAACCATCACATGTCAAATGCTCTTTTCCTTACCCACCTAAGGACACTGCTCTTTCTATCCTCTTGTGGAAATGAACTAAATGTTCATTTACATTTATGTTTACATATATTTTTGATTCAATGTGATCTCTCACAATTACTATTGTGCCTCAGAAAATGCCTGGAGTGTCAGTTTCCTGTAAAGTCCCACAGTATATTTATCAGTAATCATGTGTTTCAAACCTGCAAATTGTTCTGGGACATGTGAGTTGTAAAATAGGTCAATATTTTATGGTTATGTGTCATTAGATGGAATGGAGGTCTTTGAAATATCATCTTGTTAATCAGTTGATCTTCCTCCTTAATAATTAGATCTTTAAATGTACTTCTAAAATTACTGGTACTGGCATTTTCAGATGATATAAAATAAAAATCATTTAATGAAAAAAATGACATTTGAAAATAATAGATTTTTTCTGTATTGAATTTAATTCTCTCTTCATTTTTTTTCTGTCTAATTCATTGCTTAGTACCATTTGAATTTTGATCTTCTAATTTTTACTGGTTTAAAATTGAGATAATTTTAAAGTACATGGTAATGACTAATTAGAGTATGAGCAGCACTGTGCCTGAAGCACAAATAATAAGTGGGAAATTTGTTTAATTTTTTTAATGGTTGAAATTATATCGGTATTTGAAAAATGCAATTATCATTGTCAATTGCAATTTTGTGCATATAAAGACATTTTAGAGCAGAATTGTAACTTCTATATCCTAAATTATTTGAAAAATTAAAAAAATACTCATCGTGTCCTTTTAGATTATTACTACATTAAATTAACTATATGCGTATATATAAATAGTATATATTATGTATAACAAGTTTGGGCTGAGATTTCATCTATAAAATAGAAAATTTAGGGTTATGTTAAAACATGTATCTTATCTACTTTCTAAAGTCTGTTAGGCAGCTGCCTAGTTCACACTGGGCTAGTTGGCCTTTGGAGAGCATCTGAATGAGCCTTCTCAAAGATGGGTAACTAAATTTACATTCTGACTTTTCACTTACTCTGTCACCAGATGACTGTGTCTCAAAGACTTGGTTATAGCAATCACCACAAACATTTCTGTAGATGAATATTTTTGACAAATTCTAATACTAAAATATGGTCAATTTTAAATGTAGATACACTTGTATTAATAAGGATAGTATGAAAATCATGGGTAAGTTATGATTATTGCTTTTCTAACTATCTCTTCACACACATCTCAACACATTGTTAATTAGGCTATTTTAGTTTCTCCTTTTCTTTGAAAAAAAAAAAAGTTCTTATTCCAAGCTGGCTTGACCAGTTGTCCTGACTGTTTATTTGCCAGAAAAATAGGGTTATCACGTGCTTGTCCGGCATGCTGGCTAAGGAAGGCTTCTACTATCTTTGGATACTAAGACCTAACATTTCAGAAACAGCACTATACACTATGTGTGCTGTCTCTGTCTTTCTAATTCCAGTCAAATCATTATGCACAGCTGGAAATAGTTTTGTTCTGGAAGAAGCTGAGACTCCAAATGCCATTACACACAAAAATAGATTTTATCAAAACCAATAGTTAGATTTTTGCAATAAACCAAGAGAACATGTATTTGCTTTTAATGAAAGAAAAAGGCACATGAATACACACACATACGCATATATATATATACATATATATATATATATATATATATATATATAATCATATAGGAATTGCTGCTTTCTGATTTGAACCATTCTAAGAGTTATGACAAGTTTCACTGGGGGAGGGGTGTACTGCAGATTATACTAACATATACATTGGGTTCATATAAAGTTCCTTCTGAGTCACAAAAAATTGACATAATCATATTTAGTAATAAATGAGAGCATCCAAATCAAATGTAACTTGTATGTCACAGCTGTTTCATCCAGCCTCAGTATTGTGATAAACAAAGGAAATTAGATTGATGACCTAAATATCCTCTTGCCCAGAAAAAAAAGTGAATAAATGATATAGGGTAAATAAAAAAATAAATAAATAAAGGCAGTGCTGGGAAAAGATAAGGGGCCAGTGGAAAAGAAAAGATGGTATTCCCATCAATAGGATTTCAGAATAAACTTAAATAGTTCAAAGAAAGAATGTAAGTGTTCTGTATTAAAGAACAAAGTTAAAATGTTATTAAAATAACCACAGAAAAGATCTTCTAGATTTACTACAAAATACATATTAGTCCCAAAATTATGTGGTTGATACTCAAACACTTTGAAAAAACAGATAACGTTCATGTTCTGTGATAATTTAAAATCAAAGCACAATGTGGATGAATATACTCACACTGTCTTTAAATTAAAATAGCCATTGCTTAACATTGTACTCATTTATCACTTTTTTTTAAAAAAAGATTTATTTATTTCGTGTATGTGAGTACACTTGTCTTCAGACTCACCAGAAGAGGGCATCAGATCTCATTACAGATGGTTGTGAGCCACCACGTGGTTGCTGGGAATTGAACTCAGGGCCGCTGGAAGAGCAACTGATGCCCTTACCCACTGAGCCATCTCTCCAGCCCTCATTTATCACTTTTAAAGGATAAAAATTATATTGTTTTTGTATTTAAATTTGTATTTCTAAGTTTACTAGGCATATTTAGCAGGTTTTCAGGTTTACTAGTTATTACTTTTGTAAACATGGGTAAATTTTTCAAATAATGGTGAATATGACTTGAAGATCTATTTACTGTTATTTGATGAGAACAAAAAACAAACAGCAGTATTATTTGTATTGTATTGTAGTATTCTTTAAATATTATATTGTGTTATTTTGTGTTAGGATTCTGTTACTATCAAATGTAAAAGCAAAAGGGTTTATTTGGACTCACAGTTAGGGGTTGCAGGATATTTCACGTGGACCACCCTGCTTTCAGTGCTGGGTAGGGGACACAGTTGGCAGTGACTGGACTGTGTGCTTAAGAGTTCATCTGTTTATCTGTTCTGTTCATCTGAGGCTGGAGAAACAATATATAGTTTACAGAAATGAGCCACCTTCTCACCATCCCCCTCAAGTGAGTACCTAAATAATCTAAATCTCTCATTTGTCCTTGTCTTGAAAGGTTCCATGCACTCCAATATTACCATTCAAGGATGAAGCGTTCAATACAAGGTCCTTTGACAAACCCTATCATGCATCGTAATTACATCTCAAATCACAAACTCTAGTATGAGATTTAGCTAAAACTTATTAAATTTGTTAATTTCCCCCTCAAATTGACGAAACCAGGAAATTCATCATCTCATTAATTTTGAAATAGGGCAGGAGTTTGGTATAAACTATAGAATGTGGGTGGAAGTGAAGTTATTCAACCTTATGAGAAACCATGTGTTTCTATTCACTGCTCTGGTAGCTTCCATTTTCTCTATGAGAAGTCAATTTTCCAAGTGTCTCCTGCCATTTTCTGTTGCAAACTTCATACAAGAATGAGAGTCCAATATTAGCTGCAGCCTTTAGCAGAGCTCAGCCCAGCATTTCTTAGATGAATGAGTAAAAAAATAATTTCCTGCAAATGTTTCTAGAAGTAAATGGAAAAAATGAGCAATATCAAACAGCATATCACAGAATGAAAAAAAAATAATTAACTGCCACAAATTATTTAAATTTGTTGGGAATATAAAGAAAACATAAAATAAATTATAAGTAAATAGTATATGAAGGATCATTTTTCTTTTGCCAGATTATTTGGTCAAAAATAGTATCAATGAAGTTATACACATCTGCATATAAGTTTATTTAAAATGCTAAACTAATAACACTTTGATAACAGAAGTTTCAGAATCTATACACACAAATATATAAATCTTAGAGAGCTTTAGAATTTCCACTTGCTAATTATTTTTTGAGCCTCTTGAATTAAGCTGATGGTTTCTTTTCTAACCATCATACAGTAGCCTAGCCTTGAATGAGAGAGATGCAGGGTTTTGTAAAAGGTCTTGGGCATGCCTAATATGTACTATCTCCAAATATAATCCATTAGTCACATTACAAAACAACTCAGTGTTCTATTTTCTAATTTTAACCTGATTGCAGATTATGAGGAACTCAGAATTTTTCTATGCATGCATAGCATTTCTCCAGAGTGGGTTATCACAGAGTATTGCAAATTTCAAACAATAATCATTTCATGACAAAATACAATGCTAATATACAGGTCTAACCAAGATGCAGAGTAGAGATACAATTTTAGGAAGCTGGCACATGGGCAAGAGACCTTGAACAGGGTTCTAGATGGAGTTAATGACTGACATCCTGAGGAGTGGACTCTGTGTAGGAGTGTTCTGTGGTCTCCATGCACACTCACTCAAAGGATCATCATACCAGGCTTAATAGGCAACCTTATTACTTCTGACAATTCACATGTAATCGTACCTTTCTGTTACCTGCTCAAGATTATATGGCTAATTAGTGGGAAAGTACATGTGGGGTTCAAATAGACTGGACTTAAGATGGTCTGGATGATTTCCCTGTTTTGGGAAACACAGGCATTGTTTCCACTGTTATTTCACCAGGCTGAGTTCATGTGGGTTCTGGAAACTTCCATGATATATTTAGAATCCTTCAAAGTCACTAGAATTTTTTGCCTCTAAAGAAACTTTTATTATTTCATTGTGTAATAGTTTCTAATGTAACACATGTGAAAACAGTATGTATTTATATCTACATAGCACTACACATGTAGTTTTTGATAATATTAGTATAAATTACATATGGTGTGGGGAGCAGGTGTGGCATCAGTCCCAAGAAGGCACCAGGGACTGCAGCTAAATCATATGACTTGCACCTGACTTCCTCATACATCTGAATATAAGCCACAAACATTGTGAGAGCTGTGCAGGTGTACCAGGTTACTGGTGAAGCCATTTTGGTGGAGATATGCCCCTGCTGCCCTGATTAGCTGAAGCTGCATACCTGGTGAGGTGATGTGGCCTGCTGTGAGTGGATGGGAACTGATAGTATATAAGAGTGAGAGGCCCAGGGCTCGGGGTCTTTCGCCTACACAGTCAATGCGCAGCCCAATAAACGTGTGCAGAAGGATCCTATTTTGGTGTCTTTCTTGCTGGCGAGACGGGCCCTCACAAATGGTGCCGAAACCCGGGAGAAGTAACATCTTCAGGCATGAGCAAAGACCCCCTGTTACAGGGAGGATTCAGAACTGCATCACGGGGAAGGAGCAGTTAATGAAGTGTTCCCGCAATACAGACTGTTGAGAAGGATTCAACTGCATGGATTCAGAACTCTTCAGCTGGGGAACAGTGGTATCGGTAAGTAAAAAGAAATTAATGTGAGTCTCTGAGAGGTATGCTTTCTTACGCAGTAGGTCTGGTAATTGTCGCTTGCCTTGATAAGGGTAGCAATTTTTGCAGGAGCACCAGGGAAGCATATCAGAAACAGAGAGAAATGAAAAAGAAGGCATGCGCAGAAATATAAGTAAAATAAGAAATATAAGAAGAGAAAAATGAAAAGCTATTTCAGAGCTCTCCTAGGGACAGAAGGAAAACGGGAGACGTCCTGTTTCCTCTCTGGCAGTAACGATAGAGTTTACGGTTTTGAAACAAATTAAGGTTCACGGCTTTGGGACAAGTTAAGGTTCCCAGCTTTGGGACAAGTTAAGGTTCACGGTTTTGGGACAAATTAAGATTCATGGTTTGGGGACAAGTTAAGGAACTATGATAACCTCAGTGTAGTGATCAATAGATCCTCACTGTGTAGTTATGCTTTTTTCTCCCATTGACCCTTTGTTGGTAGGTCTGATAATTTTGGTCTTGTTTGTTCTGATATATGGACTCTGTTACTGTTTGAATTGTCAGGCAGTCAAGACAGGTCAGAAAATCCTTACAGAGCAACAAGAAGTATGTCGGAAGAGGAGAAGGGCTTAAAAAGAAAAAAGAAAAAGAAAGGAGACACAGTGTTATCAGGTGGACAGAAAGGACAAAACAACAGAGTTGAGGCAGAGGAGGAAGGTGAATTAGCTTCTGCTCCCCCTCCTTATGCCTCCTCGGCAGCCACCTATAAGCAGACCTTCTGTCTGGAGGTTTGGAGAGAGATTAGATTCTCCTTGCTGGGATGTTCTATTTTCACCGACCAAGCAGGGCAGAGATATCACGAGCCTCTAGATTTCAAAGTAATCAGGAATTTGGCTGAGTCCATGCCGATGTATGGCTTAACTGCCTCCTATAATGTGGCTCAAGTAGAGGCCTTGAATAGACACTGCATGATGCATTGGGCAGGCTTGGTAAAGGGATGCCTTTCACCTGGGCAGTATTTAGATTGGAAAGCCTTCCTTATTGAATTTACAAATGAATAGGCAGTGGCAACGTTGCTGCAGGAAATCCAGCATGGGATAGGGATATGCTGCTTGGTCAAGGTCGCTTTGCACAACAACAGACAGGATATCCAGTGCAGGTGTTTGAGCAGGTGAATCAGATTGCCATAATGGTGTGGAAATCATTGCCCACCGGTGTTGAACATCTTGTAGAACTCCAGAGAGTCAATGAGGTGCTGAATCAGGTAAGAGGAGCGCTCTCAATTGGTTTGGGAGAGAGGGTCTGTTTGTGTTTCCTCAGGATCATCGACAACAGCTGCAGGTCCCGGAGTGGCTGACCAGAGCAATTCAGGGCAGGTGGAGCTGTGAGGATGTGGATGTTCCTGTGGCTGGGAATGCTCCGGCTAGTGAGAACTGAAGAGCTACGTTGGGGCTGTGTTCCTGAAACCCATGTCATTGACGCATTCAAGTGTTTGCTCAATTCTTTACATCTATGCTTCAATACAATTGCCTTTTTTCTATGCTGCTTCAGCTAAAGGGGTTGTTGTATTTTCAGATGATTCAAAATATTTCACAGATGAGTGATTGTGTTCAGCTGTATCTACTAAAGTTAATGTTACCTGGATTCGAGGGGTGTGGCCTGCCAGTATATCCAAGGGCAATGGCACTATACCCTCCCAACCTAGATGGGCCCCCCTTTCCTTTTTGTAGGAGTGTTCCTGATTCCCTTCCACCTTGGGCAGTGCTCCTTATATGTATGGTTGTTATGTGGGGTGAATTGTAGTTGCACTGATCTTTCCCCCTTAAGCCAGGTGGCGGGAGGGGCCTGGGGTAATGCAAATTTTATTGGAATGGTTCTAATGTGTTTGAAACTTCTGTATTTCAATTTGCTGGAGGAAGGAATGTTTCTTTTCTGACTATGCCTGTTTGTATGTGATCTCCTTTTGTGTTTATTGTTTATAAGAATGTTAATTGTAGTAGTGATATTCGTTATATCATTTGGCTGTTATGACTAGGATGCCTTGCTTTTTATCTTTGCCTTTTCAAGTCACTTTGTTTACAAACTGTCTATCCCTTGCTTCAGGGCTGATAAGCGGGGATGGGAGCCCTGGGATGTATGCTTGTAATAGTGTGTGTGTTGTGTGTTTGGCATATGTGTTAGGTGCAGCGTGTGCAGGCCCGCACTTTCGCCATGGTGGCTTAGGCTTTTGCTGCAGTGGAGGCGGGACAATCTCCTCAGATTCGGTTTGCCACTCTAAAAGAAATTATGCTGCATTATGCCATGGGTTGTGAGGCTAAGCACTGCACAGAGGATAGCTTGCTGTTGGCATCCTGTGGAAGGCATGTCTGATTGCATGAAGGTTCAGTGTCCTAGTTTCCTTCCCCCAGGAAAAACAAGGGAGCTGGCCAAGACCTCTCTGCGTGATGAGCCCAAGGGATGGTTTTGTGTAAGGCCCCTATGCTTGCACACTGGGGATCAGACCTCTACCTTCACCCATGAGGCTTGCTTGCAGCAATTAAGATCTGGCCATAGGTTAATCAACATCCTGGCCTTTTGATGCACCTGCCGCAAGCAAAACACAATCTCCCCAAGTGTGGCTTGGCATGATAGAGAGGTAGTCAGTGATAAGACTCCCTGGGCATGTCACCAACCTAAGACAGGGATCAAACCAATGCTGTTTGTCTCCCAAGGACGGGTAAGGGACATTGCTGCAGGGGGCAATCTAAGACAGACATTCTCTCTGCCAAAAAAGAAAAAAGGGGGAAATGTGGGGAGCAGGTGTGGCATCAGTCCCAAGAAGGCGCCAGGGATTGCAGCTAAGTTGTATGACTTGCACCTGACTTCCTCATACATCTGAATATAAGCCACAAACATTGTGAGAGCTGCGCAGGTGTACCAGGTTACTGGCGAAGCCATTTTGGTGGAGATATGCCCCTGCTGCCCAGATTAGCTGAAGCTGCGTACCTGGTGAGGTGATGTGGCCTGCTGTGAGTGGATGGGAACTGATAGTATATAAGAGTGAGAGGCCCAGGGCTCGGGGGTCTTTCGCCTACACAGTCAATGCGCAGCCCAATAAACGTGTGCAGAAGGATCCTATTGTGGTGTCTTTCTTGCTGGCGGGTCAGGCGTCCCACAATATGGTACCTATGTATTACATTTATTTTCAATAGATTATGTTCTGTGTGTTGAACAAGTAAGTGTTTGTGTATAAGCACATGATTCTGGCTAGAAACCAGAGTGAACTGCCTTTAATCATTTCATTTTTAATTTAATTTTTCTATAGATGTCATACATGAGTACATATTTACATAGTTTCTACACTCCTTTCTTCCCCTACAACTCCTCTTGTGCACCTCACTCCCTTCAAGTATATAACATCTTTACTTAATTTAGAATGAATCTTAGATAAAACATTTGTGCTCACCCAAAGGGAGTACTACACAATTGTATTGTAGCACTATTTTTGAGAACTAAACAAATTTTCCTGACCTTTATTAAATGGAATCACATAAAAGCAAACTGGCTCCTTACATCAAAAGTATATGACTTGATAACAAAGTACAATATTTCATTTAAAAAGCATGACTTCTGATCAAATCTTTTCCAAGATCCTAATTTCTTTGTGAAAAATGTAGTGAATTTTATTTCACTCAGGTCCTCACTGTGTGAGGCGATGGAAAATGACCCAGTGTAGGCCTTAAATTATGAATATCTTTTTGTACAATCTCTAAGAGGTTGTAAGCTTGATATTCTGCTATGCTTACAAAATCGCAATTTATTATCCATTGCTAAACACTTCTGAAAGCAAGTGAACAATGATGTAGCTCACTAATGAATGAGTTAAATGAGTTAAATGAATTGTTCTGGAGTCAAATTTTCTTAGGTGGAATCTGAAATTTTTAGTTTCTGGTGAGGTAACCCAGAAAAAAAATCATTTCACCTTGTTTTGGTCTTAACTGTGAAGTATGGATAATGTAACTTATTTAGAGAAATCATTTGTGCATGGTTGAATCCCAAAATTATTGTTATAATACCTGATTTAGATTGTTTATGATACTGTAGTGGAAAATTGTAGGCTAGGTTATTTATAAAACATAAGTATATATTTTACAGTTCAAAGGTTGAGAAGACTAAGCTAAAGGAAAACAGGTTTGTGTCTTGTGACAGCTGCTCAGTGCCTACCAGAAGATGCCCTGTTGGTGCTTGCTTCAGAGCATGGAGTGCTACGGTCACAAATAAAGTAGAAAAGAATAAATCCACTCTCATGAACTTTAATAAAACTGTAATCCTCATAAGTTCCCAAGACACCATGAAGACTACTAGAAACCCTATATCTTCTAATGCAATGCTGGTAAGGCACTAACTAGGCTTTAGGATATAAATCCCCTATTGTTGAAATTAATATATAAAAATTAAAATATTTAATTCACCTTTGACTGTGACTTGGAGGAATATCGCCATCACCAAGGGAAAAAGGGCACCCTCACCATAAACTAGATGGCCTTAATGGCCTAGTGCTCTCTACCCTCCTGAGATGTAGAAAGTGGGAGTTTGTTGTTTAAAACAACCAGTAACATTCTGTTAAGTGTGAGGTGACTAGTACTCTGTAAGAAGAAACTTAGATAATTTGTTTAAGCTATATTAATTTGGAATGAATAAGTTAAGGGTAGGATAAGTTGAGTATTTTTATAAATACCTATTGTATAACACATCCTGGAGAAGAGTCAAGCCTCTTTAGCTCATAAAGGACACTAAAGACCGTAACCTCTTCTATCCAACTCCATGGTGGATCAAAGAAATGATTGGAGGATGCTTACAGGAGCTTGCCCACTTACACTCTGATGTTGCATTACTCCAGTATGCCACCCCATCACAGATCACTCACAACCCTGTTGAATTCTGGATTCCAGACGATCTCCTACCTCCCAGGTATTAAAGCGTCCTCTAAAAGCATGTGTGCTCGTGGGAGGATGCTGGACAGCTGCCAGGAGTGGATGGAGTGATTGGCTGAATATCAGGTGATGGTCCAATGGCCTAAATTCTCACTTCTAGAAGGAAGCAGTAGTCCTGAAATTGTGAAGGGCTCCTTCAGTTAACCACAGATGCTCTAATTATGAGAAGGCAGTAAATATATGACAGAATAGCATGCCTTTGATGACAGAATGCATGAAGAACAGTATGCAGTAATAGAAATAATAATATAGGTCACAGACAGTGTCCGGACACAGAATTGCAGTTACAGTGAATTGTAAAACAATGAAAATAATAGCCATGTATAACACAACTAAGTAAACATGTCAGCCATTCATCTTACATAAAATTTCCACATCAAAAACTATAATTTTTGTTGAGCTTGAGTTTCTTTTTGTAGGTCAGGCTAGCCTTGAACTTGCCCACCTCCTGCCAAAATCTTTCAGAGAGGTAAGATTTGTGTTCTTTGGATTTCTCAAAAAAAAAAAAAAAAAAAAAAAAAAAAAAAAAAAAAAAGCAAAACATAGTATTTATTACTAAACTAATGAGTAACATGGTGGGCAACTGAAGTTGATTCTGTCTTACTTTATTGAGAGAACAAGCTGAAAAGATAATTATACATATTTTATAAAGAACATAAGTCTTTCATACCTTTAACATTGAACTAGGATGACATTATGAAGCACATGATACTTTAAACAAATATCTAAAATACCTGTCTTTTATCCAAACTGTCAATAAATGTACAAATGAGGATGTAGAGAAATAGCTCAGTAGTTAAGAGCACTTGCTGTTCCTGCAGAGGACCCAGGATCAGTTTTAACACACTTGGCTGGACACAGATATTTTATAATTTCACTTCTGAGGGATCTGATACATTCCTCTGGTCTTGGACACCAGGAATGATTGTGGCACATACATAATATATAAAGAAAACACTAATATACACACAAATAAAAATCAATAGATAAGTTTTATGAAGAAACTTTGAAATGAAAACACAAAGTATATACAAATCTTGCTGTACTTATAGTTTTTAAGTACACACTTTAAGACGCAAACCCAGCAGCTGTTTTTATTGAAGCACTAAGTAACTTAATTACAGTGTGAAGAATATTTCCTTAGCTAGTGAAAATGTCAAGATGGTTTGGTTTTGCAAAACATCTTTCTGCCCAGTGGTTACATTGCATGTTGCCTCATTTAATTTTTGGCAAGTTGATCCATATTGATGAAATGAATATATTTCTTGAAAACATAGAATATTTTTCTTTCAATTGACAGGCAATACATTTTTCAATAAAACTAAGCTGCATATTTTATCTGATCTTTGCAATTTACTAGTAGAAGAAAATCACCCAACCCTTGACCAATGGAGAATTTTCTTTATTACCTCTGTATGTCGCAGGAATATTATCTTATACCGCTTATGGATGAGATATTCAAAGAAAATTAATTGATTTCTGGTCTGTTTGAGGAAGAGGTGATGGACTGTATATTGAAATAAGAGACTCCTGTGCAGTAGGTAAGCAGAATTATCATTAAACCATACATCTAGCCCACAATTTTGTTATTTAGAGATAAATTGCTTATTGGATTCAAATTTACATTTCTTCTCATCCACTGGATTATTTGACCTGTGGCTCATTCAATTTTGTGGAAACTCATTTACAAAGCTTATGTAATATAGCATCAGTTATTACCAGCATTTGAATGTAGGTGCCCTGTCATTTAACAAATATTGTGATAAATATATGTGTCCACATGCTTGTGTTCAGACATGACTCCTGTAAGTACATTACTGGAGGTTAAAAGTGTGGCTCAAAGATCATATATCTTTAAGCAAGTGTGTTCAACATGTTCTTTTAAAAAGCAATTTACATTCTTGCCAGAAGTCTCTTTCCCTGTAGCCTTTCAAATAATGAGTGTTTTGTTGGTGGTGTTTTTTTTTTTCCTGACAAGCTAGAATAATATCTCACTGTTTAATTTGCATACCTTTGATTACTTGAGGGGTAAGTTGAGCATTTCCATGCTTACTCTAAGTTTCCTGTTCTGTAAGTTTTCTGTTTTGAAATGTTTGTGGTTTTCTGTTTGATTGGAAAATACTCCAGAGCTTTTCTGTGCAGGCAAAATACAAGATAACCAACTAGAATTAGTTATCTACGATAGAAAGCCATAGAGGATGTCGAGAAATTCTAAATGCGTGAAGAACTGGAACACAACAAGAATCCATGTGAAAGTAGAAATGTACACAAATATTTGATGGAAAAGTCACAGCTAAGCAAACTTCCAGAAAGCAAATCGCAATGAAGTTAAAGTATAAACTCTTGGTGATTTCCAAGGCTCCAACCGAATGAAACAGTAAAATTAAGAATCTCTGTCTGTGAGCATTAAGAGAAATATTTGAATTTAGAAGTGTATGTGAGAATAAACAACAAGATGTAAAGAAATATAATTAAACATCAACAGAGACCAAAGACTGATGGTGACAGTTCGGATACTGTATATCTACCAGAGTATGAATTCTGCAAATTTCAGGCACCTAGTTCCAGAGAAACTCAGTGGACCTTCCCACAGATTCTGCATGCTTTCTTTCTTTCTTTTTAATTTAATTTAATTTTTTATTTTATTTATTTTACACTTAATATTCTATTCTATCCCCCACTCCTGGTCCACCATACTTCTGCTCCCCATCCCACACCTCCTCTCCACACACCTGTCTCCACATGGATGCCCCTACCCCCACCCACCTGACCTCTAAACTCCCTGGGGTCTCCAGTGTCTTGAGGGTTAGGTGCATCATCTCTCAATGAACACAGACCTAGAAGTCCTCTGATGTATGAGTGTTGGGAGTTTCCTACCAGCTGGTGTATGCTTCCTGTTTGGTGGTCCAGTGTTTGAGAAATCTCAGGGGTCCAGATTAATTGGGACTGATGGTCCTACAGGATCACCCTTGTCAGCTTCTTTCAGCTTTCTGTAATTCAACAACAGGGGTCAGCTGCTTCTGTCCATTTGTTGGGTGCAAATACCTGCATCTGACTCTTTCAGCTGTTTGTTGGTCTTTTGGAGAGCAGTCATGCTAGGTTCCTTTTTGTGAGATCTCCTTAGCCTCCATAAAAGTGCCAGGCATCATGGTTGTTTTGATTTGCATTTCCCTGATGATTAAGGATGTTGAACATTTTTCAGGTGCTTCTCAGCCATTCAGTATTCCTCAGTTGAGAATTCTTTGTTTAGTTTGGTACCCCATTATTGAATAGGGTTATTTGGTTTTCTGGAATCCAGCTTCTTGAGTTCTTTTTAAATATTGTATACTAGTCTCCTATCAGACTTGGGATAGATAAAAATCCTTTCCCAATCTGTTGGTGGCCTTTTTGCCTTATTGAGAGTGTAGTTTGCCTTACAGAAGCTTTGTAATTTTAGAAGGTCCCATTTATGAGATTCCACCTCACACCAGTCAGAATGGCTAAAATCAAAAATTCAGGTGATAGTAGATGCTGGTGAGGATGTGGAGAAAGAAGAAAACTCCTCCATTGCTGATGGGATTGCAAGCTGGTACAACCACTCTGGAAATCAGTTTGGCAGGTCCTCAGAAAATTGGACAGAGTACTACTGGAAGATCCAGCAATACAACTCCTGGGCATATACCCAGAAGATGTTCCAACTTGTAATAAGGACACATGCTCCACCATGTTCATAGCAACTTTATTTATAATAGCCAGAACCTGTTAAGAACCCAGATGTCCCTGAACAGAGGAATGGACACAGAAAATGTGGTACTTTACATAATAGAGTACTACTCAGCAATTAAAAACAATGAATTTATGAAATTCTTAGGCAAATGGATGGATCTTGAGGATATCATCCTGAGTGAGGTAACCCAATCACAAAAGAACACTGATGATACGCACTCACTGATAAGTGGATGTTAGCCCAGAAACTTATAATACCCAAGATACAATTTGCAAAACTCATGAAACTCAAGAAGAAGGAAGGGCAAAGTGTGGATATTTCATTCCTCCTTAGAATGGGGAACAAAATGCTCATGGAAGGATTTACAGAGACAAAGTTTGTAGCTGAGACTGAGAGAAGGATCATCCAGAGACCAGGGGATCCATCCCATAAACAACCACCAAATCCAGACATTATTGCATATACCAACAAGATTTTGCTGACAGGACCCTGATATAGCTGTCTCCTGTGGGGCTATGCCAGTGCCTGGCAAATACAGAAGTGGATGCTCACAGTCATCTATTGGATGGAACACAGGGTCCCCAATGAAGGAGGTAGAGAAAGTACCCAAGGAACTGAAGGGGTCTGCAGCCCTATAGGAGAAACAACAATATGAACTAACCAGTACCCCCAGAGCTCATGTCCATAGCTGCATATGTAGCACAGGATGGCCTAATTGATCATCAATGGGAGGAAAGGCCCTTGATATTGCAAAGTTTCTATGCCCCAGTGTAGGTGAATGTCAGGGACAAGAAGTGGGAGGGGGTGGTTTGGAGAGCAGGGTATGGGGAGGGTATAGGGGATTTTTAGAGAGGAAACTAGGAAAGGGGTTAGCATTTGAAATATAAATGAAGAAAACATCTAATAAAAAATAATAAAAGAAAGTATCAAGCCTTGGGACCTCCCCAATGTGATTAAAGCAATATAGTAAAATATAGCATAGATAGTTGAATAATCACTATCACAATTAAATAAATAAATGAGAATCTTCTGACAGCAATTATTGATGTTGTTGTTTTAGATTGTAGGGTCAGGGAAATGTTAGTAATTCCCCCAAACAAAGACATGAGCCAATCTGATGCAACTCACAGGGTCTGTATTTTATTCAAGCTAGCTCCTCAACTTTTACCACACACCCTCCGGAGTGTACAGCAGTCACACAGGATGGTTTGGGTGTTGGGGAGCACCAATATATATCTGGTCAAGGCTTGATAGTATGCAGCAAAGGGATGGGGGAGGGTAAGTATGCAAACATCTATTTGGAAAGGTACTACAGCCCTTAACATAATTGGCTGGTTCTGGGATTCATATCATAAACTTAATTTCTGCTCCCCTCTGCATTGGTAGTCATTAGGCAGCAGGTAGGCTTGTAACCTGGGGTGCAGATTTGTTGGGGAAATAACCAGGAGAAGCTGTTCTTGTTGAGGGTGTAACCTGGAGACACTGGTCTTGTTGGAAATTACCCTAGAGATTAGAGCTAGGCTTGTGTTTTGTTGTGAGACAACTTGGAAACTAATGCCAAGTACCAGCCTATTAGTTTACTTGAATTCAAACATAGGTCAGGTTCTCTAAAAATAAAGTCTGAACTTAAAAGACTTGACCTCTCTAAATTATTATAGGTTAATTGGCCCTTATAAAATTAGGAATTATAAAGAATTCACTTTTATTTTAGTTTGTAATATTGTATCTGACTATGTTTCCTTCTTACTAATTTTTTTGAGATTACATTCATGTATCTGCTTATATCATTAGTATGAGGAATTAGTATTAAATTAAATAGCTATAGCATTCTCTTTTCTTTTTTTTGGGGGGGGGGGGTTGTGTTTTGTTTTGGTTTGGTTTGGTTTTGGTTTTCGAGACAGGATTTCTCTGTATAGCCCTGGCTGTCCTGGAACTCACTCTGTAGGCCAGGCTGGCCTCAAACTCAGATATTCATCTGCCTCTGCCTCCCAAGTGCTGGGATTAAAGGTGTGTGCCACTACGCCCAGTGCTACAGCATTCTCTATAGTATTGATATATCACAAAAAATATTCATCTAAAGATGTGAATTTCCATTTTTTTAAATTTGAGGCTACAATCAATAAAGTGACTAGCTACTGACACTGAATTTGCCTGTATTCTTTTAGCTTAGTCATTCCAGTATTTATATAGTGGTTTAAGGGTATAGCTGCCTGATGTTTGATGTTGTTAAATTCATTTCAGAATTCAAGTGATTAGTTGTCTATTTCTTTATTATTAAATATTTTATGTATTATTAAATTATTATTAAATATTTTCTGAGGATTCCCAGTAGTTGTATTATTTTTAATTGGTTTTATTGTCCTATTATTCTTTATACCATATAGACTCAAGCCATTTTTTTCCAATATACATATTGCAATATTTTCTCCTATTTTGTGGCTTCTCTTTTCATTTTCATAATAGCATTTATCAAACAAGAATAAAGATAATATTATAGTATGCTTTGTATCATTTATTTTAACTATGTATAAAAGCTTAACTTTCCACAGAGTTGAAAATGTCTATTTATTTGACATTTTATAGTTCTACATGCAGACATATGACTAGTTTAGAGTTAAATATAGTGCATTGCAAGATAAAAGTTCATTTAGTTGCTGCTTGCTTTTCTTGCTTGCATGCATACTTACTTATTTAGAAGCAAAACAAGGTCTCATGTTGTCAAGGTCATTTTCAAATTTGATATATATCTATTTATGAAAGGATAACCTTGAACTTTTAATCCATCTGCCTCCATGGCTTCAGTGACAGAATTGCAAACAAGTATCATCCCTAGTTTTTAATGTACTACAAGTGTACCACTTCAGGAGTTAGGGGATATATATATATAGTTGAGTGATGAAGTTGAGATATGAATCTGATAATAGTTGGTGAAGAGAGGGAGTATATGATCGAAACAGATTCTCAAATAACTACAAATAAAAGAAAGTTTAGTTTACATGAGATAAGCTGTTAAAAAAACTATGCAAATAAACAAAACTCAACTATCCAAAAAGATTTAAACTAATTCAGAAAACTATCATTTATAGCACTTTGTTAATGTTTTGTAAAACAAAATTCAGGAGAATAAAAGTGTATAAAAAAGAGAAACCTTTCAAGATATGAAAAGTAGGTACCATGGTTCATTGACATGCCAACTGCAGATAATTGCTACCAGGATCAAGATCTAGGTATCTGGTTCCAGTCAGCACCAGCCCCACACCATCTTGGGCAAGAATTCAGCGGACAGTTCCACCATCCCCAAAGGACTCTCCACAGCACAAGAACTCTAGCATACTCAGGATCTTGGGATCACTGGTGAGTGGAGCACAACATCTGTTCCAAAACAACCAGGAGGGGCCTGTGCCAGAAGGAACAGGGACACAGAAAATCCACTGACCAGCAGCTGGGGTGCATTCTGGTCTTCACCAGCCCTGCACAACCATTGGTGCAAACTTGGCAGACAGTTTCATGATCCCCAGAGGACTGTCCACATTGCAGTCACACTAGCACACCCAGGATCGTACGATCACTGAGGAGAATCCACTTCCAGAGATATCTCTGACCCCGAGACTCAGGTGAGAGCACCATCTTGTATCCTGGGTCTCTCAGAGACCAGTCTGCACAGGAGAGCACACAGACCACAGAAGCAATAGAGTTTCTTGGACAGGGTCCCTTCAGGCCTTCATCCTGGCCAGGAGGCTGAGTTGAAACCCAGACCTCTGAGCACCTTCCCTTCAAGAGGAGAGCTTGCCTGCAGAGAGGGCTCTGACTCAAGAGAGAGTTGGACACCCAGGAGTGCTGAGAGATGCTAACAGATTCACAGGAGGAACAAGCTCCAGCCACAAACAGCAAGAACATATAACACCAGAGATTACAAGATGGCAAAAGGCAAATGTAAAAACCTTACTTACAGAAACCAAGAACATTCAACATCATCAGAACCCAGTACCCTCATCACAGCATGTCCTGGGTACCCCCAACACACCTGAAAAGCAAGACTGAGATTTAAAATCATATAATGCTGGTAGAGGATTTTAAGAAGGGCATTAATAACTCACTTAATGAAATACAGGGGAATACTGCTAAACAGGTAGAAGTCCTAAAAGAGGAAGCACAAAAATCACTCAAAGAATTACAGGGAAACACTGCTAAACAGGTAGAAGTCCTTAAAGGGGAATCACAAAAATCCCTTAAAGAATTATAGGAAAACACAACCAAACAGGAGATAAAATTCAACAAAACCATCCAATATCTAAAAATTGAAATAGAAACAATAAAGAAAATCCAAAGGGAGACAACTCTGGAGTTGTAAGTCCTAGGAAAGAAGTCAGGAACCATAGATGCAAGCATCAGCAACAGAATACAAGAGATGGAAGAAAGAATCTGAGGTGCTGAAGATTCCATAGAAAACATGGACAAAACAATCAAATAAAATGCAAAATTAAAAAAAAAATCCTAACTCAAAACATACAGGAAATGCAGGACACAATGAGAAAACCAAAACTAGGGATAATAGGTATAGATGAGAATGAAGACATTCAACCTAAAGGGCCAGCAAATATCTTCCACAAAAATATAGAAGAAGCCGGGCGTGGTGGCGCACGCCTTTAATCCCAGCACTCGGGAGGCAGAGGCAGGCGGATTTCTGAGTTCGAGGCCAGCCTGGTCTACAAAGTGAGTTCCAGGACAGCCAGAGCTACACAGAGAAACCCTGTCTCGAAAAACCACCAAAAAAAAAAATATATATATATAGAAGAAAACTTCCCTAACCTAAACAAAGAGATGCCCATGAACATACAAAAAGCCTACAGAACTCCAAGTAGACTGCACCAGAAAAGAAAATCCTCCTGACACATAATAATCAGAACAATAAATGCACTAAATAAAGATGGAATATTAAAAACAGTAAGGGAAAAAAGGTCAAGTAACAAATAAAGGCAGACATATTAGAATTACACCAGACGTCTCACCATAGGCTATGAAAGCAAGAAGAACCTAGAAAGATGTTATACAGACCCTAAGAGAACACAAATGCCAGCCCAGGCTACTTTCCCCAGCAAAACTCTAACTTAACATAGATGGAGAAACAAAAGTATTCCATGACAAAACCAAATGCACAATATCTTTCCATGAATCCAGCACTTCAAAGGATCATAATGGGAAAATTCCAACACAAGGAGGGAAATTATGCCCTAAAAAAAGCATGAAAGTATTATTTCAACAAACCTAAAGAAGACAGATACAAGAACAGAATCCCAACTCTAACAACAAAGATAACAGGAATCTACAATTGCTTTTCCTTAATATCTCTTAATATCAATAGACTCAATTCCCAAATAAAAAGACATAGACTAACAGACTGGCTACATAAACGGGACCCAACATTTTACAAACAGGAAACCCACCTGAGGGACAAAGACAGACACTACCTCAGAGTACAAAGCTGGAAAACAATTTTCAAAGCAAATGGTCCAAAGAAACAAGCTGGAGTAGTCATTCTAATATCAAAAATTGACTTCCAACCCAAAGTTATCTAAAAAGACAAGGAGGGGAACTTCATACTCATCAAAGGTAAAATCTTCCAAATGAACTCTCAATTCTGAACATCTATGCTCCAAATGCAAGGGCAGCCACACTCCTTAAAGAAACTTTAGTAAAGCTCAAAGCACACATTGAACTTACACAATAAATGTGGGAGACTTCAACACACCACTGGCAGATAGATCCTAGAAACAGAAACTAAACAAAGACACATGGACACTTACAGAAGTTACGAAACAAATGCATTTAACAGATATCTACAGAACATTGTATCCTAAAACAAAAGGATATACCTTCTTCTCAGCACCTCATGGTACCTTCTACAAATTTGACCAAAAAATTGGTCACAAAACAGGCATTAACAGATACAAAAATATTGAAATTATCCCATGTATCCTATCAGATCACCACAGACATGGGCTTATCTTCAATAACAACATAAGTAATAGAAAACCAACATTCACTTGAAGCTGAACAATAATCTACTCAGTGATAACTTGGTCAAGGAAGAAATAAAGAAAGAAATTAAAGACTTTTTGGAGTTTAATGAAAATGAAGGCACAACAAAACCAAACTTATGGGACACAATGAAAGCAGTCCTAAGAGGAAAACTCATAGCTCTGAGTGCCATCAAAAAGATTCTAGATAGAGGATACACTAGCAGCTTGACAGCATACCTAAAGGCTCTAGAACAAAATGAAACAAATTCACCAAAGACTAATAGACGACAGGAAATAATCAAACTCAGGGCTAAAATCAACCAAGTGGAAACAAAAAGAACTATACAAAGAATCAACCAAACCAGGAGCTGGTTCTTTGAGAAATATCAACAAAATAGATAAACCCTTAGCCAGACTAACTAGAGGGCACAGGGACAGTATCCTAATTAACAAAATCAGAAATGAAAAGGGAGACATAATAACAGAACCTGAGGAAATCCAAAACATCATCAGATCCTACTACAAAAGACTATACTCACCAAAACTGGAAAACCTGGATGAAATGGACAATTTCCTAGGCAGACATCAAGTACCGAAGTCAAATGAGGATCAGATTAATGATCTAAACAATCCCATTTCATCTAAAGAAATAGAAGCAGTCATTAATAGTCACCCAACAAAAAACAGCCCAGGACCAGATGGGTTTAGTGCAGAGTTCTATCGGACCTTCAAAGAAGACCTAATTCCAATTCTACTCAAATTATTCCACAAAATAGAAACAGAAGGTACTATACCCAAATAATTCTCTGAAACCACTATTACTCTGATACCTAAACCACATAAAAACCCAACCAAAGAAAGAGAACTTCAAAACAATTTCCCTTATAAATATCGATGCAAAAATACTCAATAAAATTCTTGCAAACAGAACCTAGGAACACATCAAAATGTTCATCCATCATGATCTCGTAGACTTCATGCCAGGGATGCAGAGGTGGTTCAATATACAGAAAATTATCAATGTAATCCACTATATAAACAAATTCAAAGACAAAAACCACATGATCATTTCATAGATGCTGAGAAAGCATTTGAAAAAACAACACCCATTCATGATAAAAGTCTTGGAAAGATCAGGAATTCAAGGCCCATACCTATACAGCAAACCAGTAGCCAACATCAAACTAAATGGAGAGAAATTTGAAGCAATCCCACTAAAATTAGGAACTAGACAAGGCTGCCTACTTTCTCCCTACCTATTCAGTATAGTACTTGAAGTCCTAGCCAGGGCAACTAGAAAACAAAAGGAATTCAAGGGGTTACAAATTGGAAAGGAAAAAGTCAAAATATCACTATGTGCAGATGATATCATAGTATGTATAAGTAACCCAAAGAATTCCACCAGAGAACTCCTAAACCTGATAACAGCTTCAGTGTAGTAGTTGAATATAAAATTAACTCAAACAAATCAGTGGCCTTTCTCTAAGGAAAGAAAAAAGCAGACTGAGAAAGAAATTAGGGAAACAACACCCTTCACAAAATTCACAAATAATATAAAATACCTTAGTGTGACTCTAACTAAAGAAGTGAAAAATCTGTATAAAAAGAACATCAAGTCTCTGAACAAAAAATCAAAGAAGATATCTGAAGATGGAAAGATATCCCATGCTCATGGGTTGGCAGGATTAATGTAGTCAAAATGACCATCTTGCCGAAAACAATCTACAGTTTCAGTGCAAACCCCATAAAAATTCCAACTCAATTCTACACTGAGTTAGAAAGAGCAATTTGCAAATTCCTCTGGAATAATACAAACCTGAGGATAGCAAAAACTCTTCTCAACAATAAAAGAACCTGTGGTGGAATCACCATGCCTGACCTCAATCTGTACTTTAGAGCAATTGTGATAAAAACTGCTTGGTATTTGTATAGAGACAGACTGGTAGATCAATGGAATAGAACTTAAGACCCAGGAATGAATCCACACACCTATGGTCACTTGCTGGTGGGATTGCAAGCTGGTACAACCTCTCTGATAATCAACCTGTCACTTCCTCAGAAAATTGGACAAACTACTACCAGCAGACAAAGCAATCCCTCTCCTGGGCATATACCCAGATGATATTCCAACTTGCAATAAGGACACATTCTCCACTATGTTCATAGAAGCTTTATTTATAATAGCCAGAACCTGGAAAGAACCCAGAAGTCTCTCAACAGAGGAATGGATAAAGAATATGTGGTACATTTACACAATACTCAGCTATTAAAAATGATGAATTTATGAAATTCTCAGGCAAATGAATGGATCTGGAAGATATCATCCTGAGTGAGGTAACCCAATCACAAAATAACTCACATGATATGCACTCACTGATAAGTGAATATTAGCCCAGAAATGTAGAATACCCAACATACAATTAGCAAAACTCATGAAACTCAAGAAGAAGAAAGAGCAAAGTGTGGATACTTTTTTTTCCTTAGAATGGGGAACAAAATACACATGGAAGGAGTTACACAGACAACGTTCAGAGATGAGATGGAAGGAAAGACCATCCAGAGACTGTCCTATCCAGGGATCCATCCCATAAACATCCACCAAACCCAGACACTATTGCATATGCCAACAAGATTTTGCTGACAGGACCTTGAAATAGTGGTCTCTTGTGAGGCTATCCCATTGCCTGGCAAATACAGAAGTGGATGTTCACAGTCATCTGTTGGATGGAACACAGAGCCCCCAATGGAGGAGCTAGAGAAAGTACCCAAGGAGCTGAAGGGGTCTCCAATCCTATAGGAGGAACAACAATATAAACTAACCAGTACCCCCAAAGTTTGTGTTTTAGCTGCATATGTAGCAGAAGATGACCTAGTCAGCCATCAATGGGAGGAGAGGCCCTTGGTCTTTCGAAGATTATATGCCCTAGGACAGGCGAATGCCAGGGCCGACAGGCAGGAGTGGGTGGGTTGAGGAGCAGGGTGGAGGGAGGGTATAGGGGACTTTTGGGATAGAATTTGAAATGTACATGAAGAAAATATATAAAAAAAAAATTGTTTTTGAAAAAAAATCTATATATCCCAACTGGCAAAATCTAAAGAGCTGATAAGATCTCCCCAGATGTATTATAGAGACAGTTGATTTAATGATTAAGCCAAATATTTACTAATAATTACAATAAAATTTTCATATGTAACATATAGTTTACAAATATTTTGAGTGAGTTGAGCAAAGAAAATGCAAGATTAATGTTGTATAGACAAAAGAAATATGATTGGTCAAAATGAAAGATAGGATAACTTGAATAGTTACCTTGACTGCAAATGAGTAGTAGAATACTAAATAACCTGGAAAAAGTGAAGAGAGTTACCAAAAAATACCTGAGCACAGGTGTGAACTAGCCTATAAATACATTAAACATTAGTCAACAGGCCTACTTCAGAGAGAATGATTCTTCAGAAAATATTTTTGTTTCCAAAACTAAAGTGTGGTAATGACATTTTTTTAAAAAACATAACTTAATTGTTTCCAAGAACAACTCTCCATCTTTGTAATAATATTTTAAATGCCATCTTTAAAGTTATCCCATCCTGAGTGAGGTAACCCAATCACAAAAGAATTCATTTGATATGTACTCACTGATAAGTGGATATTAGCCCAGAAACTTTGAACACCCAAGATACAATTTGCAAAACACAAGAAAATCAAGAAGAAGGAAGACCAATGTATGGATACTTCATTCCTCCTTAGAATAGGGAACAAAATACCCTTGGAAGGTATTACATTCTGTTTCATTAAGTAGAAAAATTAAGTATTTATGAAAGATATTAAGTCATTTTGAGCTGGAATATTTCTGTTGTTTCACTGTGAAAAATTTTGCCATGGGATTAGTTTTGGGGGGTGAATGTCAACCCTGCACAGGCTGCCTAACTCTTTCCTACAAAGCAAGAGGATGGACTTAGCACAATAAAGTGAATATCACTGACCCTGGATGCCCTGAAGCTTAGGCAACATCCATGCTTACACAGTGTTATAGCTGATTCGTTGGAACATGACAAAGATACACAGAAAATGTGTCACACTTTATGTTCATGTCTAGGCAATTGTGGTGAAAGTGCTATGGAAAAGAGAAAATTCAAGATGGAAAGAAGAGCCAGATGTGGAAAGGTAATGTACAGAGGAAAAAGAGATAGAAGAAGAGTGGAAAGAACACACATTGAAGCCTCAGTCTCTGAGGGCTCCCAGGGGTCCAGGTTATTTGACTCTAGTGGTCTTCCTGTAGAGTTCTTATCACCTTCAGAGACTTCAATCTTCCTCCCAACTCTTCCATAAGAGTCCTCAAGCTCCATCCAATGTTTGGCTGTGTGTCTCAGCCTCTGTTTCAGCTGCTGGGTGAAGCCTTTTCAGAGAACAGTTATGCTATGCTCCTGTTTGCAAGCAAAACAGACTATCATTAAGAATGTCAGGGACTGGTGCTTACCTATAGGATGGATAAGTTGGGTCAGTTACATGTTGGCTATTCCTTTGGTCTCTGCTCCATTTTTGTTTCTGCATTTTTTTTTAGACAGGACAAATTTTGGGTTAAATAATTTATGGGTGGATTGAAGTGCCTTTATCACTCTACTGGGGGATCTACCTCGCTATAAGAGGTAGCCTTTTCAGTTTCCATGTCCCCACTTTTAAGCATCTAAGCTGAGGTCACCTGAGTTGGCTCCTGGGATCCTCCCCAAATCAGGTCTCTGGGATTTCCTAGAGATCCCCTCAAACCCTGGCTCCCTTACACCCAGGAACTACAGATTTCAATTCATTCTCCTAGTCCTCTCACCTTTTCTCCTGTCTCTTCCCACACCTGAACCTCCAAACAAAGAGCATACATGGGCTAGTCCAAGGCCCCTGGCACATATTTAGCAGACCTGTAACTCAGTCTTCATGTGGGTCCCCCAACAACTGGTTGTCCCTAAAGCTGTAGCCTGACTATGAAATGCATTCCCAATAGGACTGCTTTGTATATCCACAATGGAAGAGACTGTCTAATCCTACAATGAAATTGATGAGGCAGGAAGGGGGAGATACCCAGGGAGGGACCCACTCTCTCAGAGAGCATCCTTTCAGAGAAGAAGGGGAGTGGGCTGAGAGGATGGGTGGTTGGAAGGAACAGGAAGGGAGGCACAATATGGGATGGAATGAAAGAAAGATAAATTATATATGTACATCGATAGTCACCAGGGCAGAGTGACTTAAGGAAGTAGCACTTCAATGTGTTGAAATGGAAGAAAACATTGAACAACTTTGAGATGAGACAGCCCATGTTTCCATAAAGGCTGGGTTAGGAGACACAGTTCTCCTTGAAGGACATAGGACATGGGCAGGGAAGAGGTCAAGAAATGTCGTCTATTGAATGTGGTCAAGCATGGCTTTTGGACAGAGTAACTACAATGGATGAGAACCATGACAAACTATAACTACAATGAAAAATAATCCAAAAGGATGAAGAAAGACATGTGAATTTTAATTTGTGAATAAGAACTCTTAGTGATCCTACATGCAAAAAGAAATGCCAAGATAAATCATATACACATAAATAAAACAAAGCAAGAAAATTAAAGAGGTAAAAGGAAATAAACTTTTGCATACTGCTATTCAATTTTAAGAAAGTGATATTCAATTTTGGTAGAAAGTTTGTGAGCCTGGCTCTTGGGAGTTGGACTGTAAATATGTATAATATGTAAATAACTTTTAATATATTTGAAGGCTTTAAGAATGTGGATAATAAATATAAAAGTGCTTTAGAGTGAATATCATTACAGACACAGGGGATGTTGAAAGGAATACCCAAAGAACATCTTCAATTCTTGTCTCATATCTTTTATATGTATTTAATTTCCCACATAGGGTTGCTTATGAAACATAAGCCCCTCCTTATTGAATTTGTTTTCTTTCAACTTATCTTCTTTTACAGCTTTACCTCTCAGGATCCTGTATATGAGCTGCATGTGTCTGCTTCTCTCTGTTTATTCTTATTGCCTGTGTCATCCGTTTTCGGTCCAAAGACTCTAAAAGGCAGGAAGCCTATCCATTTACTCTGGCTGCTCCGGAAAAGAAGATGTGATATGATAATGGATGTCACAGTTTAATTCACTAGGCAACAGTTAAAATAGTCCCATCTTAGAAAATCAGTTTCTTATGTAGTTTTATTTTCTAGTAAAATTTATCATAAAATTGGGCATCTTTAAAAGTACACAGTTAGCTTTTGGTCACCAGGGAAATCTTGCTTGCAAATACTTCCTCTTCTTTTAAAATATATCATAGTGAAGAACCATCAACAGCTCACAGTTATACACCAAACTGGAATCTAAGATCTAAGAATCTTCTTGTGATGACACAGACCACTGTTTTATTTTTTGCTTTGATTCAATTGTACCAAAAATATGTACTCGGTCTTATGCACATTGTAACTTTTAATGCTCATTGTTAACATCCTGACTTTTCCTGCTCTGGTTAATAGAGTGCTGATAGCCATCTAGTAGATCACAAATTTTGTTGCCTGGCAAGGATAAAGAATTGAAGAACCAGGAAAATGGAAGATTGAGCATCAGAGAAAGAGAAAGTACATTTTTTTTCTCTTCAGACAGAGAGCTCTAAGCCTGGAAATGTGGCAAAGAGACCTTGGCTTAGGTATTTTATAAGAAGTAGGGATCATGACCTTTACACTGTTTAGTTGCCCACACCTGTACTGTCCTACTATTTGTATGCTAACAGGAAGCTGCCATCTCAGTTGGTGGGGGAACATTTGTTTTCCTTGTCTTTCTGTGTTCCTTAATAAGAAGGAACACTATGTAAACAGAGGAAGGCAAATCTCCAAAAACTCAAGGTCAGTTTAGTCTACATAGTGAGTTCTACACTAGACAAGGCTTCATACTGAAACCCTATGTAGAAACAAACAACAATAAAAATGAAAGAGAATGAAAGAGATGTGAGGGAAGGCAACACACACACACACACACAGAGAGAGAGAGAGAGAGAGAGAGAGAGAGAGAGAGAGAGAGAGAGAGAAAGAGAGAAAGAGAGAAATAAAACAATAATATATAAGCAAAAGACCAACTAAAAAAAACATACCCAAACAGGGAAGTGTAAGATTTTAAAAAGTCTACAAAAGTTACCATTAAGTTCCTTTTGTGTTGAGCATCTGTTGCTGGGCATTGTGCCTACCCACAAGTGTGGTTTTTATTCCCAGAGGGACTCCATTGGAGAAAATGAAGATAACTTCTTAGTTAGGGATGTTAATATGTGTCCACTTCCTCCTCTCAGCACTAGGAGACTATCTGCCTTGAACCTGTTCAAGCCCTATTCCTGTCCCCATAGTGTCTGAGACAGGCATGTTTGCATCTGAAATGGGAGAGTCAAATCCCAGTTTTAGAGCCAGCTCTTTAGTGAACTTAAACAGCATATGAGAAGTTCATGTGTACACAAAAGGCATTTGCTTCTCTATAAATCCAAATCAATGATTTATAGTGAGCAGGGAACTTGTAATTGAGTTCAGAGATAACTGACTCCATTCAAAGCACCTGTCCATCTTATGATGTGCACAGATTGGTTGATGAGACCTATCATCTATAGGATAACATATTGGGAATAGAGACTGACAAACAAAACTTAACCTAAAACTAATAAAATCAGAAAACAGTCTTCAAAGTTTACATGAACATGGGTAAATGGCAGTGAGCATCCATGACCAAGTAGGAGCAAACCAATAGAAATATCTGCACTTATCAATGACATGTCACCTTTTCTGGCTAGACTTGGGGTGACAAACTTTAAGGTGTTTTTCTTTTGCTTCAGCTGTATTACAACTTTCATGGCTTGTTGTATGTAGGATAGCTCAATTATACTCAGGATATTGTCTTGGCTGTTTTTCATTGTGTTCTTATGTTGGTATCTTAGCATTTGGACTTGGGGTCATTGTAGGCCTTAGTCCCAATTTCTGAGTTGGTATTTGTTGCATGGGTGTTCTGTTCCTTGGTATCCTTTTGGTCTTTTGTGTATCCTACAGTTCTGGCAGTCAGCATGGCCTCTGGTCCTGAAAGTCCAATTTGGGGGCCAGACTTTTCAAAGCAGTTTGATATTGCTGGGTATCTCTGCCTGAGTTGGGGTCTGATGCACAGTGGGGAGGAGGATATGGAAGTTTGGGGATAATGTGGGGACCCTCAGGGAGGAGGAGATTCTGTGAGAAGGAGGTTTCTGTCTGACATGGCATCCACATGAATAGGGAATATCTTCCCAGGTTGAGGGCAGTGACATAGAAGCAGGGCAGGAGGTAGTTTGGGAAGGGGTGGCAGCAGATTGGGCCTTTAGGAACCAAACCTAGGAACTGGAAGAGTTTGGCAGGCGGGTTGTAAAAGCTACTTTTTATGTAATGATGCTCTGACAAAGGACACAGTCTCACTTACTGACTTAAATGAGAAAATGTTATTTGATAGTCATGTTGAGTTCCATCCCTGCATGATTATACAACCCTAAGTTAGACATTTTCAGAGATCAGTAAGTCAACTTTCTGGGAAATGCCTGGGAGCCAAGGTTCATCTTGAATAATGTGGTAAGTTGAATTGAGATTGTCCTACTATCTCACACCTTTAAGTACTTGGCCTCCATTGATGGAACTGTTTGTGAAGGATTAGGAGTTATGGCCTAGCTGGAGGAGGTGTGTCTCTAAGGGCAGGTTTCAAAAAGGCTTATGTCAGTCCACAGTTGTTCTCTCTGCTTCCTGTTTGTGGATTGGGGGATGAGCTCCCAGCTGCTTCTCCAGTGCCATTCCTGCTGCCATGTTCTTCAGCATCATGGTGAACCCAAATAAAATCTTTCTTTTATAAGTTGTTATGATTATGGTATTTTATCACAGCGATAGAAAAGTAGCTAACAAAACTAGCTACGCTATAAGAACTATAGAATTTAGAGTCTGCATCAGTCTAAGATCAATCCATCTTTTAATTCAGACATTCTCCAAGTATTAGCCATTTGTAAAAATAGCAGAAACACAGGATCACACACTTTCTTTTTCCAGAAGGTAAAACCCAGGGCATAATTACAAGTAAAATGAAGCAAAGATAATGCCCAAACATATAAATAAATCAGTTCCTTTTGGGTTTTACTCATGAATTTTGTTTTCTAAAGGCTTTGGAAAATTGTATCTAGTTCTGATACATATTACGCTTAGCTTGTCTTTTAAGTTTGGGAAAATGCCACTTCATACCTGTGGTTTTTCTTGGTGGTCATGTCCAAAATCTTGGCCTTTTCTACACCTTTCATTTTGCTAAAAATAGTGCTATGTGGGAAGCACTTGAACATTATTATGTATATCTGCAAACTTGAGATTTACACTTGGTCTCAACAATGTCTCTAAATGACACTGTAGAAATATTTCCTACAAGATTTTACCTCAATTATGTTGGCCTGCTGTTAATCACAGCAGATTTTTCAGCCCCAGCTAACCAATATCAGTTGTTCTAGTAATACAAAAGTTTCACTTCAGTGGTGCCGCTCATCCGTTAATCACCATTGATTCTTCAGTCCTCACCAGAAACCACACAGTCTTAATTCAAACCATCACACTAATGACCCTGATAGAAACTTTAATGACCTCTCAAAAGTCCACTCTGTTACTTTACAAGTCTGGCAGAAAGAACAGGCAATAAGAACCAGTGGAGTCCTCATCAGCCTTTCACTAGAGCTGGCTTACTTCTTTGCCTCTAGATATTACCCAGAACAGGTTGTATAGAACATTGCCCTGGGCTGCGAAAAATTAAGTGCTGGGTGTGGAAGCCAGAGTATCAGTTCTGTTTAGGCAAGCTGTCTACCACTAAGCCCCAGGCACAGTCTCACAGCCAGAACTGTTGCTGTTTTCTTTCCCACTCAGTCATCAGATTAGGGACCTCCAGAACTCAGAGGTTGGTACAGATAACATTGAAATGATGTGGCTTAGGTTAAAAGAAGGAACATATATATGGATGGGCCTCCCACTGCAGCAACAGCCAGGTGGGTTTTGAACAAACAGCTAAAGGCTCTCGTGGGAATCAGCATCCAATGAAACTTTCATATATAGAGATTCCACTTACCCTCCTAGATCGCTCATAGCCACTTCCATTTCAGATTCAAAGCAAACTTAATAATACTTTCTGTACATTGCAAAACTTAAGGGTCCCTTGTATTTGACCTACACACCAGAATGCTCAAGAATCAGTAGAGAAATTCCTCCCAGGGGGAGACTAGCTGCAGGTCCGTACACTTGAGCTATTTGGGGCCCAAGAACTAGGTGTGAGGTAAGGAAGCTATCATGTAGAACCTTTCCTATGCACCCATATTAGGTGTACTGAGTGATAAGTCAGAGATTTCCAGTTTTTCCTTCCCAAGTGATGACCAATGCCTTGTAGTCCCATTTGCCTCCTCTCTTGCCTTAAGAGTGACCCATAAGCCTCAGCTCTGGTGCTTTCAGCAATATCCTGATTGAAATTTAACATCAAAATATACTCTTGCTTCTCACTGTGGAGTGGGAGCTACTTGGGAATCCCCACCATGATAGTCACTCAGAAATGTGGGGCAGGTCATAGACATTGCTAAGTCCTTCACCTCAATTTTCAGTCAGGTATATGACCTTTTAGTAGAGGTCTTCCCAAATTGTGAAAGAACTTCTAAGAATTTCAATAGGATGGTTAGCAGACATGTCATTTCCTGGCACAAAGAATTTAAAACCCAGAAAATATGAAAGACCAGAAAACAAAGTTTTAAGGAAAGTGAAAGTAGCAACTTTTTCCTTTTGACATAAATGGAACTCTAAGGATGGATGAGAATCATATAAATTGTTTCTGGACTGGATATTTTATAGGGTCCTTAGAACCTTTTTGTTTTTAAAGGTTGGCCCTGTTCAGATACCCATCTGAATCTTTCTACATTTTCTTCACAATATTTTGTCTTCCTAAAATAAGAACTAGCATCTCTGGGAAGCTTGCATTCACTTGGCTTGTCTGCCTATGCCCCTTATACTGTCCTTTACTTCCAGCTTAAGTGTTTGCTATTAAAATATTTTGATCCACTCTTATATGCCATCCATAATCCAAAATTCTCAACAGAATAAGGGTAAGTTCTGAATATATATGCACATTCTATATCTATTTTAATAGTAATTAAAATTAAAGATCAAGATTATTTTTTAAATCCTTCAAAAAGCCATGTTTAGGGAAAAGAGAAGATAACTATGCTGAAATAAAGCATGAATATTAATGTAATAACTTTATTCTTTGGTTTTCCTACTTCTCTTTCTTACTTATTTCTCCAGACATCAGATATTCATCCCTCATTACAGTTCACCATCAGCTTATATCTGGTTTTGTATGGAACATTCCACACTGATTTTTCAATTTTAATATTGTATTTTCTACAAGCAGAACAGTAAGTTTTCAAAGCATAACTGAATTAGGTATATTGGCATTTAAAAACTTAATGGCTCAGAATTTTTTTGAGCATAATGGGTGGCATCTTTTATTCCTATTTCTGATATACTTAAAGATCCTTGGCACCTGATATTGGTCTGCACTCAATAGTTTCTTTGCACTCTCTGTTTAAATCTATTAAGACTCTAAGGAGGTGTGGAAGTAATCTCTTTCCATCATTTGTGGTCCTGATGCATACTTTTTCTAACATGTCCATCTTCTTACACCAGTCTACCATTTTTCACTGCTACTCTTTCAGGTTTGGTTTAATAACAACTTTTCTCAAGATGTCATATGTTTATTTCATAGAGCTGTTGCAGCAATAATGCAGCCTCAGGCTCCCTTCTAAATATATGTGTATGCCATGGACAAATGCTTCCGGCAACTGTAGGTTGAGAAACCCCTCTTTCCAGTTAACAGTGATGTGAAGATACCAATAGTTGCATAACTTGCTGAAGACTAGTTACAGATGAGTTATTCAACTTTGAACTAGATCTTCTCAAAGACTTAGGGAACATCACAAATCAGAGGCCAGAAAGAATGAACAATAAAGGAAAAGGGCTGTGAAATACCATGTGGGCAGGACATGACCATTGATATCATGAACAGCAGCTATGGACGTGTATACTAGGACATCATAATGATAGTTCTATGAGCAACGAAACATGATGCACAGACATTGTAGTGATGAACTATTTACTATTAATAGATTCAGGAAAAGGGAAATTGTGACCATACCAGGCTTCAGTGGGTAATCACTGCAACAGTCACACAATTGGATAAACTAAATGGACCATGAAGTAAAATGAAGGTATTGACCCTGGAGACGGAAGTGTCAGGAAAGGATAAGCAAATTGATAGGTACGGGAGGGAGATAAAGAGGGAACAGTAACTCACTGATAAGTGGATATTAGCCCAGAAACTTAGGATACCCAAGATATAAGATACAATTTGCTAAACACTTTAAACTCAAGAGAACGAAGACCAAAATGTGGACACTTTGCCCCTTCTTAGAATAGGGAACAAAACACCCATGGAAGGAGTTACAGAGACAAAGTTTGGAAGTGTGACGAAAGGATGGACCATCTAGTGATTGCCATATGCAGGGATCCATCCCATAATCAGCTTCCAAACGCTGACACCATTGCATACACTAGCAAGATTTTGCTGAAAGGACCCAGATATAGCTGTCTCTTGTGAGACTATGCCATGGCCTAGCAAACACAGAAGTGGATGCTCACAGTCAGCTATTGAATGGATCACAGGGCCCCCAATGGAGGAGCTAGAGAAAGCACCCAAGGAACTAAAGGGAACTGCAACCCTATAGGTGGAACAACAATATGAACTAACCAGTACCCCGGAGCTCTTGTCTCTAGCTGCATATGTATCAAAAAATGGCCTAATAGGCCATCACTGGAAAGAGAGGCCCATTGGACTTGCAAACTTTATATGCCCCAGTACAGGGGAATGCCAGGGCCAAAAAGGGGGAGTGGGTGGGTAGGGGATTGGGGGTGTGGGTATGGGTGAATTTTGGTACAGCATTGGAAATGTAAATGAGCTAAATACCTAATTAAAAAATGGAAAAAAAAGAGGAAACAGTAAGAGAATAATCAGAATGCATTATATACTGTAACAAAATCAATCAATAAGGAAAACAAAAACAAAACCAATAGGACTTTATTGTCTCCTAGCTGGGAATAGAGAGGGCAGGCCTTTGGACCCTGAGGTGGTATTGACTTTGTCCTGTCCCAGAGTTTCTAGTGTTTTGATGCTAATTTTTGAAATTTATGATTTTTAGATGGATCTCTCTGATCTTAGCTTTCATCTACACTTTATATTCCACATGACCAAATTTGGTATTTTACAAGGACATTAGTCTTCCTGAATTAAAGTCTACCCTAAGGACCTCATTTTAACTTGATGGCTCCTGTTAAGACATCTGTGTGCAATTAAGGTCACATTCTCAATTACTCGGTGGAGGTTAGGGCAACAGCATTACCTTTGGAGGGATAGAAATTATCACAATAAATGTAATATGCTTTCTAGTAGCTCTGCTAGCTCAGAGTTTTAATTTCAAGGCCCCTTTGTATTATTGTGGCTGTAATTTTGGATTGAAATTCTCTGTTTATGTATTTATCTCCAGAGATTTGAGAAGAGCTACTGCAAGACTTTTTGAGTTTGGGTACAATCGATGCAGACAAAAAAATATGTTAATTTCATAATGATGGGTTCCTTGGTGTTCTAAATAGATTTGAATTTTAGTTTGATAACGGTCTCACAAGCTACAGTAACATTCTTTCCAGGCTGGTGCTGGCCCTCCTATCACCAAATTAGCCTGATCTTAGAATGAGTCAGGTTTAAGATGAAGTCCTTGAAGATTTCTGGGTTTCAGTTATTGCTCAGTAAATTTTTCCTGACCAACTGAGTCCCAATGCACTCTTAGGCTAGGGGTTTTCTATTCAAGTCCTGGTTTTCTTTGTGGGTGAACATATTTTCCCTGCCTTTGAATCTTTTCTTTTTTCTTTTCTTTTTTTTTTTCAATTTTTTATTAGATACTTTCTTTATTTGCATTTCAAATGATATCCTGAAAGTTCCCTATACACTCTCCCCCACCCTGCTCCCCTACCCACCCACTCCCACTTCTTGGCCCTGGTGTTCCCCTGTACTGGGGCATATAAAGTTTGCAAGACCAAGGGGCCTCTCTTCCCAATGATGGCCGACTAGGCCATCTTCTGCTGCATATGCAGCTAGAGACATGAGCTCTGGGGGTACTGGTTAGTTCATATTGTTGTTCCACCTATCGGGTTGCAGACCACTCTAGCTTCTTGGGTACTTTCTCTAGCTCCTCCATTGGGGGTACCTGTGTTCCATCCAATAGATGACTATGATCATCCACTTCTGTATTTGCCAGGCACTGGCATAGCCTCACAGGAGACAGCAATATCAGGGTCCTTTCAGCAAAATCTTGCTGTCATATGTAGTAGTGTCTGATTATGGGATGGATCCCTGGGTGGGGTAGTCTCTTACCTATGTCCAAGAAGCCTAAATCCTTCTGTATCTAATGAAGACATGTTCAGATCCTGGATTAATTTGAATTCTCTGTAAATTCAGTTATACTTTGTACATAATTCATTATGCAAACTCTGATATTTTTGAAAAAAGATGTATACTAGTAACAGTCTAGTAAAATTGCATACATTAAAGGAGTATTTCTCAAAAAAATACAGATAGTCTGGTTAGAATTTAATTTGCATTTTTATTGCTCCTATTAACAGAGCTATTCACAGTTTCTTTAAAGAGGGCTTGGATGTTTACAATGTTAACAAATCAGTTTTGAGACCTGGTGAAGAGTTAAATTTTTACAAGAATTTAAAGGTTGTGATAAGCTAATCTAGTCTGTATACTGTAATACAATTTGTTATAAATAAAATTTACAAGATATTCTGAAGAATTATGAAGATTATTAAGCTTGATAAGTATGTAGGACAAGTAAGAATCCAGTGAGCTGGTGAGTTGCAAATTTTGAACTACTTTGTCACAAGATACATGGTAATCCATGAATATTTGATCCTTAAATGCATACACAAGGTTCTAGCAGGTTATACCAGTTGATCACACCAAACCAGGTACATCATGCAGGACCTGCATTCTAACTATCTAGCTGCTCCCCTGTGTATAAGCAAATATATTGACTGAGGACCTACATCTTTCTCTCTGTGTTTGCTCTCTATCAGTTTTGAATTGTTGACATTAATAAAAAATTCATTCTCACTTAAGATCAGGAAATAATTTTATCCGTAGTCCTTGTATTGTTAGAAAGCCTTAAAGCTGACCCATGTGTTATAAAAATAATAGAACCCTAGCCCTAGCCTTCCAAATGTTTTGTCAGTGATGAAAATTTGAGACATTTTGCTTTTTGGCACTACCCCTTCCTCTACCATGCTCCAACTCTCTTCCTCCCAGCTCTATTTCAATATCTTTACACTTTATAATAAATTCTGCTCTCACTAATTTATATGTGTTCTCAGTTTCTTGTTGTCTAATGAATACCTAACAAGATACTTGCTAAAAAATAATAATACTGCTTAGCAACAGAAAGAGCAGGCAGAGACCCAGAATCTCAGTAACACTGCAGTATTGAAAAAGTAGTAGAATTATCAACAACCTTTTTCCTGAGGATTACAAGCCTAAATTTTGTTTTCTTATTGTAGTGGCTATACTTTCCCAAAACGCAAATGTCAATCAATAAGATTAATTCCTTATTGAGATCTCTTAACAGAATTGGATTCTGTTCCTCACCTACTTCCAAATTCCACTTAGAACTCTGTTTGACATAATATCCTGTACCAATCCAGCAGGCAGGTGTTCTAATCTCTTCACAAGAAATCATAGAGGAAACTACATGAGGTAGAGGGTGGTGTGATACTAGAAAGGCAAAAAAAAGGATTTAGCAGAGGACATTAGTAAAATAATTTATTTTAGATGACAAGAGAACAGGACAGAAAAGGAAGAAAAAGAAGGGGAATGAAATTTCTGGGAATCTCAGCAAACTGTAGAGGACAGCAAGAGGAGAGAAAACTCCAGTCACTATTGTGTCTTATTTTACATTTTATATTTTACATTTATTTATTTATTTATTTACTTACTTACTTACTTACTTACCTACTTACTTACTTGAATGTGCAGATGCATTAGTTTATTATACCACATGCATGCAAGTGTCGGAAGAGGCCAGCGTGTATTGGATTCCCTGAAATTACTAAAGGCTTTTGCATCGTACCTGATGTGTGTGTTGAGAACTAAATCTGAGTCCTCTCCAAGAATTACCAATGCTCTTATCTGCTGTGCCCTCTCACCAGCTCCTCACTTTTGTTCTTAATAGTCACATGCAAAGCTAACAATACTAATACTGCGAAGGAAAATCTATTGGAACTTAGGAACAGTCAATAGCTTGGCTTACAGTGAAAATATAAATCTGATAAGCCATCAACATTTAGGTTACATTTAAGAATACAGGCTTGAATGTTAAGAACTGCACCTGCCCCCAGAAAGAAGTTGCTGGAAAGGAGATGTAAAGAATGGACATGAGAAACAAATACTGCAAAGAGTAGGAAAAAGAGAGTAAAGGGAAATGTAATATGTGTAGGAAGGTATTCCAGAAATATGAGAGTGATCACTAGCTTCTGTAGTCATGGAGACTGAGTCCAGCCTTGCATTCTAGCCATTAGAACAGTATTATTAAAGACCCATACATTTTATAAGGAATTGGAATGAGAGTAGTAACACATTCTTATAGATGTGACTGAAGGAATTAAAGATTGAAAACTGGAGTTTACACTCATTTCCTAAGAACATTTCCTGTGGAAGAAAGACAACCAGCAATCATGGTGAGGACAGGAAACCCCAGGTGTCTCTTAAAGAACTGGGCTTTTTAAGTTTAGTCTAGGAATTTTCCCTAGTGGAGTATCTTCTTCTCCTGTATGCTATAACAGATTTATATTCTTTCCTTATGCACATGCATATATATGTATATATAATATGTTTATACATATTATCATATGTCTGTATGTATATAGTATACATATATGTATATATGCACATAAATGTATATATGTATATAATGTATGTTATGTGAGATGCATTTTTATTATCATCAGTTGAAGGAAAATTAAATTGTTTGCGTTTTATATATAATGTGAATAGAGCAGTAATGAATGTGGCTGAGCAAGCATCTCTGTAGAAGGTTTGCTAGAACCTTCTAAGGTTCTAGCTATGCTAAGAAGTATATGCTAAGAAGTGATATATTTGAGTTATATGATAAATCTACATTTAGCTATTGTAGGTTTCTTTGTACTGAGTTCCACGGTGGCTGTACTATTTCCTCAACAGTGAGGAAAGGTTCTTCTTTTCCTACATCCTTGCCAGCATTTCTTGGCTGGAGGGATTGTTCAGTGGTTAAGTGCCCTGGCTGATGTGCCAAATGACCTGAATTAGATTAGAAGTGCCTAAATTGCAGCACTTAGTCATTTTCAACTTTAGTTGCAGAGTTTCTGATAATCTCTTCTTTTCTCCATAGGCACCAGTCACACATGTGGGCTCAGACATACATGCATGCAAAATATTTATATGCATAACATGTCTTAATTTGTTTTTCCATATTCCACTCCATATTCGATTCCCCACACCCACAATCCACCCTCCATCTGCTCCACATCTCACACCTCCTACCCACTCCACCCCTTCTCCACATGAATGACCTCACCACCCACCCCAACTGAGCTCTAAACTCCCTGGAGTCTCCAGTCTCTTGAGGGTTGGTTGCATCATTTCTGAATGAACACAGACCTGGAAGCCCTCTGTTCTATGTGTGTTGCGGGCCTCATATCAGCTGATGTAAGCTGTCTGTTTGGTGGTCTAGTGTTGAGAGATCTCGGGGTTCAAGATTAATTGAGACTGCTGGTCCTCCTACAGGATTGCCCTTCTCCTCAGCATCTTTCAGCATTCCCTAATTCAACAACAGGAATCAGCAGCATCTGTCCATTGGTTGGATGCAAATTATCTGCATCTGACAATTTCAGCTGCTTGTTGGGTCTTTGGAGGGCAGTCATGATAGATACCTTTTTGTGACTACTCCATAGTCTTAGTAATAGTATCAGGCCTTGGAACCTACCCTTGAGCTGGATCCCACTTTGGGTCTGTCCCTGGACCTTCTTTTCCTCAGGCTCCTCTCCATTTCCATAGCTGTAATTATTTCAGACAGGTATAATTATAGATCAGAAATGTGACCGTGGGTTGGCAACCCCATCCCTCACTTGAGGTCTTGTCTTCCTGCTGGAGGTGGGATCTATAAGTTCACTCTCACCTCCCTAGTCTCTGGTGCATTCTGGGGGTTCCTTCCAGCTTCCTATTTCCTGAGGTTGCCTGCCATTCATTCTGCTGGCCCTCAGGTCTTCAATCCTTTTCCCTCACCCAGTACTAGATCAGGATTCACTCTCCCCACAACTCCCATCCCCACCCTCCTTTCTCTCCCAGGTCCCTCCCTTCCTCTCTCCCTCCCCTCTTCATTTTTAATGCAAAAATAAAAATTAAAACAAAATGATTTTACTTACATATTTTTCCATGCTACATGTATTTCTTTAAAAAAAACTATTAAATGATGTTTCTTTATGGTTTATCAAAACATCTTACTTTTATTTATATCTGCTTCCTCTATATCCTCCTGGCTTGTGCAGTTACCTCATGTGATGTTATCAAACTTAAAGTTTCAGAGTTAGAAAACCACAAAGAAGAGAGATTTGAGACAATAGTCTTTCAGGGGCTTGGTTTTCTCAGTCAGCATATGTTCAAGTTTCATTCATTTCCCTGAAGAATTACTTATTTTATTTTTCTTTATAGCTGAATGGAATTTCATTGTGCACAGTTGAAGGAAACCCAGCATGTTTACATTTCTCAGTTCTCTCATGAATAGTGAATAAAGAAGCAAGGAATGAACCTGTTTGAGCTTACATCTCTGTAGGAGATCATCTAGTCCTTTGAGCATATGCTAAGGAGTGCTATAGCTGGCCTACATGGTAGGTCTGTTTTTACCTTTTTGAGAATTTGAGTAGCTTTGCCAGATTTCAATACCTTTTCTAACAGCCTCATTAGCATTTGGGTCCAATTTTTACTTAATCTTAGCCACCCTGATTGTGGCAAAATGAAATCTCAAGATAGTTTTAATTGTTTTTCTTCAGACAGCTAAGGATGTCAAACACTTTAAAAATATTTCTTAGCCATTATTTATTTCTTTGAGAAATATCTATTCAGATCCACAACAAATGTTTTGATTAGGGCACTTGTTTTCATAATTCTTTGAGTTCTCCATATGCTCATGGTTTTTTTCTTCTGTATATCTTTGAATAATGTTCCAAAATTAGAAAGGACAGAAGTCTACTAAATTAAGTTGAGACTATGTGCAGTCCCTGCAATCATACTCTCTGAGTAGCTCAGCCAGCAAGTGGCTTAAACAAGGCCTTTTTGGGTTACAGAATATATTCAAGACATCAAGGCCAGCCTGAGAAACTTGAATGAATGCGTGCCTATATTAAAGAAGATGAAAAAGAAAAAGGAGAAGAAGAAGAGAAAAGAAAAGAAGAAAAGAAAAGAGGAGAAGGAGAAGGAGGAGGAAGAGGAAGAAGAAGAGGAAGAGGAGGAGAACTAGGACAAGGAGCAGGAGGAGGGGGAGGAAGAGGAGGATTGTGAATGTAGTTCAGAAGAATACCCCTGGTATGCACAAGGTTCTAGGTTCAATTCTTAGCAGTGAAAAGGGAATACTCAAAATGTGAGAGTTACCTCAATAATTGTTCTCCCTTCCTTATTGTGATGGGAGACCTACACATTTGAGCTTAGCCAATTATACATATTTTATGGATCCTCCAAATCCCTCCTACTCTTCTCCCCAGGGGTTCAGATCACCCCTTTCAGCAAGAGTTCTATATAGCTTTGTATGCTTCAGGCATGGATAACAGGCTAGAGTCTAATTACAACACATTGCAGTTGACCTCTAAGTGCAAAAGCAGTGATCTTGGCCGGTCAAATATGGCAAAGGGAAGCAATAAAGGTGCTTTCTAAGGGTGAAAAGGCAAAAAGTTTCTACTTAGGTAAAGGAAATTGAATGCCAGGGTTGCTGCTATTTTCTGTAAGAGCAAACCTTTCTCTGATTATGCAGAGGGAAAATGTTCTAGTTTTACTATGTAATGCTTAAAATCTGCTGAGGTTATCATGACAGCTCACTGTAATCTGAATTAAGATATAGAAGTAGGACTGCATTTGTGGGTGGTAGGTGGATACAGAAAGTGGGTTTCAATTGATGGCAATATGCTATACCAGAAAGTACTGAGCTAATAGGAAGACACCTGTGAAGGATGTCCCAAAACAGGTGACAACAGGTCATAATTGTGAGTGGGAGGTATTGACAGAGAGCATGTTTGCGCTGGAAAATATGAGCTAGAGAGATTGTTGTTATGGCTATTCTTTTCCTTATTAATAGACATTTTACCCATATGACTACACAGAGAAAAGAGGTACAAGTATGTGAAGGGTGTCTTACAGTCTACAGGAGCATTTGGATTGTGTCTTCCAAAGACTGAGGACAGTGATGGTACTTCAGGACACTGAGGACACTGAGATTAATCTATGGCATTTAAAAATATTAAACAGCATTTCTTTGATAGATATATGACTTTCTCTATCTACACACATTTACATTTGTCATCTCTCTCTTGATTGCATAGGCTACAGTACTCCAATGTCAAGTGACTGAGAACCTCATTCAGGTGAGGATGTAGCTATGCTTTGGACAGAGTACTCTGTAACACTTCCTACTCTTTGGGAGCTAATTTCATAATTAATGAGTAAAAAATAACCGCAGCAATGGAAGAAAAAGGGAATATGGTGACTCCAGCAGCTCAGCCTCAGATGGGGATGAGGGTGACAGACCATAGGGATCAGAGAATAGTCATCAGTTTGTCAAAGTCAATTGACAACCTGTATTAGATTTCCATAGAAATCATAAGCTTTTTTTAATTCTGTAAATGAAATGCCAACATAATTTTACATTTGTTGTATAGTAAAAGAAGGCAATTTTCCCCTTACTTTTGTCTATAAAATTCAGTTATTGTCCAATATTTCATGAGGTTTTGCATTTATAGTTTGAAGAAAACAGTTTAATTTACCTGCTTTATACATATTTTATGCAATCTAATGTAACCATATCTCAGTTTATCAAAATATGCAATTCATGAATTATTGGAATATAAAGCAAGACTTAAGACATAAAGCTTAGAATTCTATTACAAAGCTGCAAGAATGCATAATAGAATAAGAGGTAATGGGGTACAGCCAATTGCTTGATCTTATGACTCATTTCTTATGTCCATTAACTTACACTAAGAAATATTTTCAACAATTATTCAACAAATTTGAGTAAACTTTTTAGAGCAAAATGGTTAAGATCCTTTTCTAGATTCATAAATTTAAATACCTGGGTCTTCTAATTAGTTATAGCAAGACTTACAAGATCCAAATTTTTTTATAAGGACACTGTAGAAGTAAATAACATACCATTTGCTCAATTGTCTGGGACCAGGGAGCTGAGGTGATGGGGGCTCCCAGAGGAAAGCTGTTGGTGAGATGGTAACACGGAGTTTTAAAGAGGACCAGGCTAACCAGAGCAGTGTGAGAGGGAGGGTGACAGCAGATCTTAGGTGCACACAGAGTGGGTGGGAATCAGAATCACAGAGACAGGTATGGGAAAGGATGAGGCCAGAGAACACATGCTCTCCACCGAGGGGCTGCACCAGCAATAATCAGAACTCCATTTTCCTTATACAGGATACTTGCTACTTTAATTCTTATAATGAATTGAGAAATTGATGCTTCTTTCCAATTTGACAATTAAGAAAATGTACACAGTTTGTGTTCAAGCCAGGTTACTAAATATATAGAGCTAATAAACCTTAGAGTTCAGTCCTAAATCTGAGCATTTCCATTGGTAATTCTGCAGACTGACCTTCCTGCAAAGATGAAGGTGATGAATTAAAGTGAGCCTGCAATGGATGCAAACAGAGAGTTGTAGAGTAATAGGAAGACAGTTAGTGAATTTGAGAATAAGAGCAAGAGGACTGGAAACAAGATTTAAACAAAGGTTTATTTGCATGACTTCCTTCCATTGTTTTCTTTACAATAAATAACACATAATATTTAATTGACACATAATAATTATCATATTACTGGGATTACAGTAGAATATCAGAACTGATGAGTGCAATATACAGCAATCAGTCATCATTGGTCTGTCTATCACTTCAGTTATATCTTTTTGTGTGCTTGTGTGTGCATGGGTGTGTGTGTGTATGTATGTATGTACGTATGTATATGTATGCATCAGTGTATGGGCATGTATGCTTATGTGTATGGATTTGTTCAAATGTTTGTATATGTGTGTGCATATGCATGTGTGTTTAGCAAACAAAACTCTCAATTTAATATCTAAAAATAAGTTATTAACTAGTGATTTCTGTTATCCAGTCACAACCATCTATCCACTAATCTTTCTATCTCCATCCTTTTCTCTCTTTCACTCTCTATGCTGTGGGGAGCAATGTTCTAGTCTTTGCTTCTTTGGGACTTGCTACAGTCCTATATATATATGAAATTCCAGACATATGTAGTACTAGTTTTTGTACTAATTTTGCATACTATCCTCCGGCTCCATTCATATTTGTACAAATGAAAGAACTTCAATTTAATGACAGAAGAGTACTCTATGATGCATTCCCATAATCTTTCCATTATCCATTCATCCATCAACAGGTTAGTAGAGATTGATGCCATTACTATAATAAACCTACTGATCAGATGTCTTTTTGCTCTATTGGTACTGAAGTCATTTTCCTAGATCTATAGTCAGAAGTGTAGTTACAGAATCATATGGCATTGCTTGTTCTAGCTTATTGAGAAATACTCCCACTTTTATTCATAATGGCTAGAATATCTAATATGTACTTCAATCAGCAGGGAATTGTTCTTTCTCCAACACTTTTTAAATCTGGAACTTCTTACTTTTAAGTTTATTTATTTCATTTTTGAGATAATATAACATGTCTCCCTTGCCTTTCTTCCCTCCAAATTCTTCCATATGCCTCTCTGTGTTCTCTTTAAACTTCATGGCCTCTTTTTATTATTGGTTTACACACACCTGTGTGCATGCACGCGCGCGCGCACACACACACACATCCTCCTCAGTCTATAGGTTTGTATGTTTTCAGGGCTGGTTATTTGGTATTAGATAGCTCACTGGGATGCTTTTCCATGAAGAAGACTCGTTTCCCCACTGTGGGCATTCTTAGATGTCTGTAGTTCTCTGTGTAGGGCTGAGTAGGCCTATCAAGGGTTTCTCTATCCACCCTAGTATGTCTGTTGTTGTCCTTGTTCTGCTCATGTTTAAGTAGTTACATTGGTGAGACTTTATGCACAAAATTCCCAGTGACACGTGGAGACAAAATCTCAGAGAAAACTCCATGATTCTCTGGTAGTTAAATGTTTTCTGTCTCCTCTTCCTCAATGTTCTCCAAGTCTTTTAGGTTGTTTTTAATAATACCGATTCATAGATGGATTCATGGGAGCATATTCTTATTTTTAAATTGAAATTAATATCAGTCTTGGTTTAAGACACAGACACAGAGAGAGAGAGAGAGAGGGAGAGAGAGAGGGAGAGAGAGAGAGAGAGAGAGAGAGAGAGAGAGAAAGAAAGAGACAGAGACAGAGAGAGAGAGAGAAATGCACACACTACATACACTAAACCGCAACTCAAAAGAAAATCTTCTTGATTGATAATGCTTATTATTTTAGCTCTGTTATTATGCACATTTATAATAATCTACAATTTTGAGCTGGCTTTTGAGTCTTCTTAGCAAAGGCTTAATCATTAGTGTTATCTACAATGTAAAGGAACAAAAGCAATTTACATGAAGTATACTGTACTGAGCATAAATAGTGCTTATCTCTTTCAAAATACTTAAAAGTGTAAGTAGAGATTTATATTTTTATAGCAAGTGCTCTGGATGGTACATAAGAAAATTGAAGTTTTCCCTTTGATAATTAAATGATTATATTCAATTCTCTCATTTAAGTGTCTAATGGCTTCAGAAAGAAACTCTTTGCATGGCCCTCTAATCATGTAATGAATAAGTCAGCTGTGAATGTTATTTTAAAAGAAAGCACTTTTTTATCCTCTTCAAATATGTTTAATGTAATGTATTCATCCTTTTATTAATCAACCTCTAGATTATAAAATAATTACTCTTTTTCAAAACCATGTTCTCCTTTTAGCATAAAAATTGAAAAACATACTTAGTTAGAATGGAGGAAAACTGCTAGATCTTAAGATGAATTTAGTTATGAAGCAACACAGAAAAGAAGATTTCATTTCATTTTTCTGTACCTATCAACATTATATGATGAACCTGACAATATTTGGCCTTAAACTTGATTATCATAAAAACAAGTATATTCTGTTTTGCAAAATAGGACAGAGAGCAGAAAAGGAAACTGAAGGAAATTAAGTGTTGATTTCATATTACAAAAATGACTGGTGATATTGGAAACTGAAACTTTATTGAGAATTTTACCTTCACAGTATCAAATCAAAAGAGAGGGGAAATGAAATAAACTATAGAAAATTCTAAAACAATACTTTATAAATAGTAATGATCAAAAATACCCTCTACCCTGGCCGGGTAGAACATGCTTTAATCACATGATGTGAGAGCATTAAGGAGGCCAAGGCATTTATGAGTTTTAGTCTAGCCTGATCAATATAGAGAGCCTCAGGCCAGACAAGGCTTCATAGGAAGACTCTGTCAGGAACAAAACAGAACAGACAAAACAAAACAACAAAATCTATGTATTTTCAAGTTAGGAAATAATCAACATTTTGCACTAACGGGATGTAGATAATGGCTCATTGGTTAAGAGTATTTGATGTTCTTCATGGAGGACTCAGATTTCTGTCTGAGCACCTGTCACTGGCAACACCCACACCCACAGTGACACACCTACTTTAACCAGGCCATGCTTTCTAATATGCTCTGAGCATATGCAAACCATCAAATCCTGGTTAGTTTTTTGTTTTTTTGTTTTTTGTTTTTTTAGATAATTTCTTTGTTTACATTTCAAATGTTGTCCCCTTTCCTGGTTTCCCCTCCAAAACTCTATATCCCCTTTCCCCTCCCCCAGCTCACCAACCCAACCACTCCTGCTTCCTGGCCTATACTGGGGCATAGAGCCTTCACAGGACCAAGGGCCTCTCCTCTATATTGAAGACTGATTAGGCCACCTTCTACTACATATGCAGCTGGAGCCATGAGTCCCACCATGTGTTTTCTTTGGTTGAATGGTTTAGTCCCAGGGAGCTCTTGGGATACTGGATAGTTCATATTGTTGTTCTTCCTATGAGGCTGCAAACCCCTTCAACTCCTTAGGTACTTTCTCTAACTTCTTCATTAAGGACCCTGTGCTGCATCCAGTAGACAACTGTGAGCATCTGCTTCTGTATTTGTCAGGCACTGGCAGAGCCTCACAGGAGACAGCTATATCAGACTACTATCATCAAAATATTGTTGGCATCTGCGATATGTCTGAGTTTGTTGGTTGTTTATGGGATGGATCCCCAGGTGGGACAGTCTCTGGATGGTCAGTCCTTCAGTCTCTGCTCCAATCTTTTGTCTCTGTAGCTCCTTCCATGGGTATTTTGTTCACGCTTCTAAAAAGGATGAAATGTCCACAGTTTGGTCTTCATTCTTCTTGAGTTTCATGTGTTTTGCAAATTGTATCTTGAGTATTCTGAGCTTCTGGGCTAATATCCAATTATCAGTGAGTGTATATCATGTGTGTTATTTTGTGATTGGGTTACCTCACTCAGGATGATATCTTCCAGATCCATCCATTTGCCTAAGACTTTCATAAATTCATTGTTTTTAATAACTATATAGTACTCCATTGTGTAAATGTATCACATTTTCTGTATCCATTCCTCTGTTTAGGGACATCTGGGTTCTTCCCAGCTCCTGACTATTATAAATAAGGCTACTATGAACATAGTAGAGCATGTGTCCTTATTACATGTCGGAGCATCTTCTGGGTGTTATTGCGGGATCCTCCAGTAAGTAGTATTAAGTCCAATTTTCTGAGGAACCACCAAATTGATTTCAAGAGTAGTTGTACCAGCTTGCAATCCCACCAGCAATGGAATAGTGTTCCTCTTTCGCCCCAGGAAAGCAACGTAAAATATCTATCTATTACTGAGACTAAGGGACATGGCCTACATAGCCCAAGAATCTATTTAACTCTGAAGAGAGAAACTCTACTATTTGAGCATTATATTATACAAACCAGGCACAGAAAGGAAATATTATACAAGCCTCATTTATAGGAGGAATATAAAAATGCTAATCTCACAGAAGTAGAGAGCTGAATGGTAATTATCAGTGACTGGGGGAATAAATATGGATGGAGGTATAGAGAAAGGGTGATCAGTGAATGCTATGATCAAGCTAAAAAGGAGCTACATGTTTTGCAGGATGTTGCCTGAAGTAATTATTTATGGTGAGCATACACTGTATAATTCAGAAATCAGGGTGAGGATCTTGAGTGTTTTTGCCACACAGAAGTGAGAAATACTTGAGGTGATAGATGCAATTACCATGCTTAACTTAGAACAGTATATATTAAGGCTCCACAAGGTACCCCACAAGTATATGGTTCTTATGTTTTGTGTAAGTTAAAAATAAATTTAACCGAAGAGAATAATTAAAATTTAAAATATACCTCATAAATTCAAACAATAAAACCCCCTATATGGAAGATGTCCATGATGGCAGGTCGGAACCATGTGAGAGAGTAAGGGAAAGCTGGTGCTTGATGCTTTGCTTTAATTGCAGAATAAAAAAAAGTGCTGAGAATTCAAACTGTCGCTTCCTAGGAAGCACTCATAGCTATTAGTTTTAATACTGTTATATAGCAATGGATTTGCTGTATGTGTGAGCTGCTCAGTGGGAACATTGGAGACGGTGTTCAGGGTACTGAATTCTAATGGCAAAGAAACCGGCGACCAGAGAGGGGAGAATTCCAGGGGAGCAAAGTCAGTGTGAGAATATTTAGCTGTTAAAAAACATTCAGAGCTGGCCCTCAAGTATTGCTTGACAGATAAGCTGTCTTTGTTATTTAGCTCTAGACTGGTTTCTAACTGTATTATCAATAATTTGTGGGACCAGCAAAGGTGTTTTAAAAAAAAAGAAACCTTTTAATGTGGAGAATTACTTGGAGAATTAATGTTAGTAATACCTTCTAAGCTAGGCTTGGCTTCATATTCTGTGCAGAAGGTACTGCTGAGGGTTACAAGACTGTTTTCTTTCTGTTTTTCCCAGTCAGCAAAATTCTCATGAATGTTGGGCTTTGTAAGTCATAGAAACTTAAAATAATGTTTCTCTTCTCCACACACTCACATTAGAGGTAAAATAAATTGTGTGGTTAAATAGCTATGAGAATTGGTTATTGGAGAATAAAACCTGGAAGGAGGTAAAGTATGCTATAGAGATTAGATCCAGCTTTTAGACAGATGAGCAAAGGTGGCCCAGGGAACAGGAAAATTTAAATAAGGCCTTGACTACAAGGCCTAGTTTCCCTGAGGGAACAGTAAGAATGCAGAATATAATGCACTTCTGGGACTGAATCTGGTGTCAAACTTCTGGTTCTCCATCTCCCACCTCCAAAGTGTATGGATTACAAACATGTGCCAATATGACCAACTAATCAATTGGCCACAGCATCATAAAATTACCATGATTGAAATTAATCCCAACCTAATTATCCATGTCTTCTGGCTGCAATTCATTACATGTATTATTTTAAAGTGGAGACTCCAAATATCGTAGTAATAATATATGCATAATGTATAAAAATGTTTCTTTGAATCACGTGAACTGAAAATTATTAGTGTATGAGTTGTACATCTCTTACATGAAATGGTTGGGACTAGAAAACTTTTGAGAAATTTCTGAGGTTTGGAATCTTTCCACATACGTAATTATGGACAAGACATACATCTAAACACAGAATCCAATTATATTTCATAATATATATTAATCATAAACCTGGAAGGTGGTTCCATATCATAATTTTATTATATGTGTGGATGAATAATCAGATGATATGGAATTTTTTACATATAGCATGACATGTTTTGGAAGTTGTATCATTTACATTTTGTAAACTTGCATTGTGAATGGTCAAATTATTTAAATTTACACACTTATTAATACTATCCATTCTTATAAAATGGCACAATCTAAGTGATATATTAAGTAAATGGAATGTATTTATAGATTCCCATAGATAGTCTATGAAAAATGTTTGCAAATCTCCCTAAAATTGTCATCTTCAAATAAGTCTTTCTTTGCTAAATGTTAGCTTTATTGTTGACGCTGACATGACACATCTAGGCTGAGAAGTACAGTTTCAAAATGTACTGCTGTCTTATTACTTTTCATTGTTTAATGATAGTGGAGTGATGGATGAGATATACAGACGAGATAGGAGCACAGGATATTTACTCTTAGAAAATCCTGAAATGACAAAGATCCAGAATGTGATTATACAATGAATGTCACTAAAATGTGGGAACAGACAGTATCAGAGGGAGAGAGTCCTGGAAGTGCCAGCCAAGAGTGCCAGGTATCAGGCATCTCTTTGCTCTGACATGAAAGTGCCAGCCAAGAATGGCAGGTATCAGGGATCTCGCTCTAACAGCAGCTCTTATATCTTATAAACTAAGTTTTATACTTAATATTTTTGGGAGCCTTCTTTCTTCTTTTCAAATATGTTTCAAAATTGTAAATAGTAAACACTTCATTAGTTAGAGACAGGTATTGAAATATTAACCTAAAAGGGATCTGTTCAAACGTAATTACTTTACCTTTACATTTGTTTCTAAAAATATGCAACCAATGTTTATAAATGGATCATCTAAGACTTAGAATTATATTTATACTTATGAGTATCTGCACATTCACTTAGTCACTTGACTTATAATTTATATGACTTATAATTTATAATTTTAGAAAACATAAATACAACACATGTATAGTTGTGGTTTATATTTAATTGTTTTCTATTTTGACCGTATTACACATATACAATCCACTGTGGTCATATTCACCTCATTTCCCTTGGTCATGCCACCCCTCATACCACCAACCCACTCTTTATGTCTTATCACTCTCCTAACATCATGATTTTGATATTCTATTTTCTATGCTCTTTGGAAGCAACCATAGAGTATTTGATTGAAATGATTATGTCATTATCAGGTGACCAAACCCCAACACATTCCTTCCTATGGGTTAATTCCTAGAGTCCTTCTATCACCTCTACTGCAATGTCCCTTGGGCCTAAGGAATAGTGATGCAGATATTCCATTTAGTATTTAGCATTGCAATCATTAATTCTTGGCACAATGATCAGTCATGGGTCCATGCTTTAAGTTGCTCCTTTAAGCACAAGATGGCGGTATACATTCATGTCCATTTGACACACCACCAGCAACTGAATTCCTAGTAGGCCCTGTAATGTCTCTAGCCATAGGCTTCTGACCAGTTGTAAAGTACTCAGCATGGTTTCCTTTCAAATCCAGTATAGAAAATTTATATCACTAGTATACCAGTGGCTATGCCTTGACAGTTAGGTCAGTACTGTAACATGCAGAATCTACAATTGTGTGAGATCACTGATGAAGTTTCTTCCAGGTAAACCTTAATAGAGCCTTTAAATCTATAAATTCTAACACCAGGGAGAGAGATTCCAGGAAATTTCATCTTTATTTTTCTGTGTCTTGTATCTGAAATGTGAGATATCTTTGGCACCAGAAAGCAATGTAATTGCCTGTAATCATTTTGGAGACTTTCTAGTGTAAAATATAATTTATTAAATGTATGTCTTTCTATCTTCAAGTAAATTAAACTCAAACTATGATATTTATTAGCCTCTGCAAAATTACTAGAAGATTACCCCTAATCTAAATCTCTAATGTTAGTCTGGCTTTTACCCCAAGTGTGCTCCTTAAATACTTGCTGTGTGAAATTCTCTGAGTTCTTTTTGCTCCAATGATCTGGTGTCCTGGGGAAGCATTTCACTTTGGCACAAGCTGTTGTTTCCTCATGACTGATGGAGATCTCCTCTGCCTCTGTCTCTATTTCTGTCTTCATCTCTTTCTCTGTCCCTCCCTCACTAGCTTCCTCCCTTTCTTCCTCTCTTCATCTCTCTGTGTCCTCTCTCGTTCTGCTGATGGACCCTACCTCTGAAGCCCAACACAGTAACTCTAACTCAAATTCTCTCTATTCTTCCCAGTATTTGTTTGTAGCCTGTTTTATTTAATAAATAGTTTTAAATTGGGGAGCAAAGTTTACACAGCAAAGGATGGTGTATATGAGAGCCCACTTTTCTAGGAGCAACCAGATCTTGGAGTACAGCATTTTTCATTTTAATACAAGCTGTACCTGATCAACCCCATACACTATAGGCCCCCTTTCACTAAACCCTTGGTAAATACCTCTCCTTTAGCACTGGGCTTTCATTTTGAAAGCCTGTGATTTCTGGGAGCAGTGGTGACTACTTACTCAGGGTACTCTGATTCGGGGTACTTGTAAACAAACATGGTATAGAATTTGCTTTTATAGTTGTGAGATTTCATATGGTTTACTCCTATATTCTTAGTTTGATAGGGACAAACTCCCCATCATCTCAACATTTTCTTTATGTTACTGTCCCTTTCTCCTCTAAACCTTTTATCCATAAGTATTGCTTTGTCTACTTCATAATCTCATGGGTTCTAATTTCTCCCTCTCTTTCTTCCACCCCACAGCTAATGCCTCTTTGCTTGCTACCTGCACCCTACTGACTCACTACAATGGATGATAAATACTTACGAGTTTGAATTTAACATAAATATATATCATAAATATATGGTGTTTGTATTTCTAGACTTGGTTTTCTTTCTTCCGTTACTTGGTATTTTTATTGTTTGTTGTTTATTTTTGTTTGTTTGTTTTTAGTTCCATGTATTTTACTACAAATTTCAATACATCATCTTTCTTTAAAGTTAAACAGTATAACATGCTTATGTATGTATTTCCATTGTTCTGTTTCATAACCATGGTGAATATAGAAGCATTGGACAGGCATGTGTGACTATCTCTATTTAGGGTAGAGAGTCCTTTGGGTTTATACCCAGATGCGTTGTAACTGTCATAGGCAGATTTATTTCAGGTTTTTTGGCAAAAACTGAATGCCTATTCAATGCTTTTATATTCACCGTGGTTATGAAACAGAACAATGAAAATACATACATAAACATGTTATACTGTTTAATTTTAAAGAAAGATGATGTATTGAAATTTGCAGTAAAATAAATGGAATTTAAAACAAACAAACAAACAAACAAAAAACAACAAGCAACAAAATACCAAGAAAGGGAAGAAAGAAAGCCAATCCTAAAAATACAAACATTCTCTACCATGGTTTCCATAGTGTCTTATAAATGGTATAATGGGATTTTTTTTCTCCATATTCTTTCCAGAACTTGTTATCATTGGTTTTCTGGATAAAGACCATTCTGAACTAAGATGAGGTAGAATTTCAAAATTATTTTGATTTACTTTTTGTGGGTAGTTTGGGAATGTTGAAATAATTTTTAAAATCTTATTGATTGTTTATATTAAGTACTCTCTCCTCTGAGTGAAAGAAGGAAACATAGTCATGCCACTAGCCAAAAACAATATGTCTGCAAGCACATCCTCTTGAGAAAGAAAAATCAGTTTCTCAATTTTTTTTTTACTGGGTTTACTAACAATACTTCAAGGAGGGCTCTATTCTGAGCAGTTGATGGCCAACACAGAGCAAACTTAGTGGTCCTTGTGTAGACTTTTTTTTTTATCTCCTTTTACTTCATTGCTACCTCTTTTGCTTGTGTAATAAGGTTTCTGGTTTAGTGTTTTTGTAGAGGCTCTATAGTTGTTTTAGTGAGTGTGTTTGATTGAGTGCATGCACATTTTTGAGTTTCTTATGTTTGTATTTGTTTTTGTTCCCCTGTTTGGTTTTTTAAAGAGAGTAACAAAAGGCTTGGGGATGTGCATGGAGTGGTAGGGAGAATCTAAGAGCAGCTAGGATAGGGGAACAGTCTGATCAAATACATGGTGTGAATATTTCAATAAAAATATAAATAAAAATAAAATAGTTAAGCAAGGATAGTTTCAATTACATAGCTTGCTCATTGGATTGTTTATTTTTTCATGGTTTCTCTGTCGTTCTGCAGAATGCCTCTTTGTTTGATTGCTCAGATCTTTTCCTGTGCAGAAGTCTTTTAATTTTACAATGTCCCATTTGTAGATGTTAGCCATCTGTCCTGAGAAACTGGGGACCAATTCAGAAAATACTTACCTGTGTTTCTATCTTGTGGTATGCACTCTATTTCGTTCTCTAGCAATTTCAGAGTTTCAGAACTTACACTGAGCTCCTTGATTGATTTGGGTTTTTCTTTTTGAGCATGGTGAGAGGCACATATATAATTTCAATCTGCAATGTGAAGATATCTAGTTTTCCTGATTTGACAATGCTGTCTGTTATGCAACTTATTTTTGGCAGTGTTGTCAAAAAAAGAGATGGTTGTAACTGCATACGCTGTCTTCTGGACCGTCTACTCCATTGATCTAGAGATCTAGAGCATTATTTATGCTAAATAATGTATCTATTTTTACTTCTCTCTCATATATATATTATTTTACATATATATATGTATATATATACACATATAAACATATGCTTTTATATGTATGTAAGAATATATGGTTGTATATACACATTTTTACATGTGTATATGAAAGCCCAAACTGATGTAAAAATTATCCTTAATACTTCATTGAAATTTGGGGTGGCAGTGTCTCTCAGTCAGACATAGAATTCCCTGATATAACTAGGCTTTCTCTGGAGCTGGGATTATATGCCATCACCAGTCATGTCCACGTGGCATTTATGTGATATGTAGATGTCTGAACTCCCATCATGAGGCAAGTGCATTGGTCATTGAGTTATCTTTCCAGCCACATGCCTCTTGAGTCACTATGGATGTGAGATGTGATTCGAAGACACATAGTAGTAATGACAGCATTGTTCTTTTGGTTGCAGACTGCTTTGGTTATATTATGTCTTTTGTGTTTTCATTTGTATTTTAAGATTATTTTCTGTTTCTATGAAGAATGGTATGGGCATTTTAGTTGTAATTTCATTGAGTCTATGGATTACTTTCAGTAGATCAATCAATTTTACACTAGTAATTCTTCTAACTCATAAGCATGGAGGTCTTCCCTTTTTCTAGTGTCTTCCATAATTACATTCTTTAGAGTTTTAAAGTTTTCATTGAAGGGGTCTTTGACTTCCTCAGTTAGATTTTTCAAATGTAGTGTATCTCTTTCGAGGCTATGGTGAATAATATTGCTTTCCTGTTTTTATTTGAATATATTAGTCACTGGTGTACAGAAAGGACATTAATGTAGTAATTTTTGTATCCTGCCAAATTGCTGAATGTGTTTGTCAGAGCTGGGAATTTTCTAGCAAAATTTTAAGTTCTCTTAGGTAAAATAGAACCTCCAAATATGGATGCTGTAAATTCTGCTCCTACATGAATTCCAGTTTCTTTTCTGGTCTCAGTGCCCCTCAGTGCCCCTCATCCAGTAGCATTGTACTGGATGAAAATGACAGAATGGACAGCTCTGTGTTTTCTTGATTTTAATGAATAAGACACATCTTTTTCTTATCTATTTATTGATTTTTCCAACTGGTTATTGATTTATCATATTTACCTTTGTTGTGTTAAGATGTGTTCTCTGTAACAATGTCTTCTCCATAACTTTTATCTTGAATGGTGGTTGTGTTTTTGCAAAGGCCTTTAATATACTTAGAATGGGGTGATATCTGTTAGCAACAAGTAAAATATGTTAGTTTATTACTTACACAAAGTTCTTTTTTGTGCTTTTTATATGGTGGTATGTTTATAATCTCAGACCTTAGGAGGGTGAAAAAAGAAGATTTTAAGTTTGACACCATCTTGGACCCTGTAGCAATACTCTATCTCAAAAATAAAAGACAGACTTTGTTTACAGCAATTAATTTCAGGTTCTCTTTGATGCTCATTTACATTTTATGTTGCTGGTTGCAATAAATTTACTTTAGGAAATGGAGAGATATCTTAGTTAAGAGCTTCTGTTGCTTTCAGAGGACTCAAGTTTGGTGCACAGCAATTGTGTTCACTTGCTCACAATCACCATTAATTCCAGTTCCAGGGGAATCCTAATCAGGGCTCTATAGGCATATACGTTCATGTACATATATGCACACACACACACATAAACATAATTAAAAATAAAAAATAAGGTAAATGTTAAAAGTTAATAGACCTACAATAGCAGTACAGTATTTCTATTACTTAGTTTTAAGGCTAATCTTCTACATTTTATAATGTTAAGATGCATTTATATAACTATATATATTAATTTTAATAAAGCCTAATTATATAACTTGTTTAGTTCTATATTCTGTAAGTTCATTTTATTATGATTTTCTTGATGAGCTACAGTGCGTTTTAAGCAGTAACTCAAACACTGACTTTATCAAGTTGGATAACTACTAAGCTAGTTGAGAACTATGTTTTCGTTCTCTCTTTTCTTTCTTTTCAAATGCTTCTTTGGTATTTTCTAATAAGTGGCATGGTAGATGTTTTACAGCATTCTTGAGACTTCTTGATTCAATCTTTGACATGTTTCCTAGCAACAGACTCAATTTGCTCAAAGAATGCTTTGTGGGTAGGTGGGAGGGAAATGCTTTTGGAAAGCAATCAAACATAGAATGGGCTTCTGACTGAGGGTCTGCATATGTCTATAACCATCTTCTTATTAAAAAGTGGGAATTTAGACTACAGTTGGTGTGTTTACTCCTTTCTAGGGTTCTAAGTGTCACAATTTATGTAAAGCACTTCAGAAGATACAAAGTGATAGCTTAAAAAGGTTCATAAGCAAGACAAGATAGCTTTGCACCTCTAAAGTTGAAATTATAAAGGTGAACTCACTCATTTAAATGTTAATTATTTGTATTAAAATTCCATTAAGTAAAATGTAGTTTTGGAAATATTCACAGAATATTGTTTCATTTTCCAAAACCAGACATCAGCCAAACAAAAGAAAAGTGACCGCAGCCACTCCAATAGAAAACTCTGTAAATACATAAATTACAGTTTGCATTTCAGAAGTACATATTAATTGTTCCTCTAGTTGAAGAAGTATAAATGTGGATCCTGTCTTTCTAGGAGAGTTCTCTCTCATTGGTATACTGAAGGACCTTTGAAAGTTAAGAACAGAAGTACAAATATTTAAGACAAAGAAAAAATGTGCAGGTAATTGCAGACTCTATTAAAGCTTTAATTAAAGGGCAGTAGGAAAGCGAATTAGTGCTTCTGAGATTTTAATCAAACTGCTATTTCAACCAATTTATTAATTGACTCCAGGATTAGACTATAATGTGCACTGTTAAGATGTACGCATGTGATCGGAAAATCCTATGAGTGAATCAAATTCTTCTTATTTTAGGAACAGCAAAGGGGAAATGTGTATTTGAAAGTGGTCTTCTGGTTTCAGAGGGGTAATTGCAGATCCTGTAATGAGAATTGATCATTTGATGCCTATTAAAGCCAAGCCTAAAATAATAAAGTTTGATATTCAATAGGCACTTGTTGAACAGACAAGAAGTTACAGATAGTTTTTGATTCTTTTAAAGTCAAAGATTCCTAACTGGCAAAAGTCTCAGTGTAAAATGCAGTGTTGCCTGAGGAATACTTACTAGTGATTAACACTTGAAAATCAGAAACAAGTTAGATTTTTCAAATGTTTCAACAGTATTTTTAGTAAAATCAGATGGTGCTGTCAAAAAATCCAGAACAATCCTATTAAAGCCCAATCTAAACATTGAATAGGAGTCCTTTCTCCTATCTTACACAGAAAGCCTCAGTCCTCAGTCACTCAATAAGTTGCCCAATATTTTGGAATACTGATATGAAAAGGAGAAACATCTATGGCAAAGATGTTCTCTGTCACTGTATGTGTCTCTGTTTCTGTGTCTATCTCTTTCTTTTTTTTTTTTTTTTAATATTTTTATTACATAATTTCCTCAATTACATTTCCAATACTATCCCAAAAGTCCCCCATAGCGCCCCCCACTTCCCTACCCACCCATTCCCATTCTTTTGGCCCTGGCATTCCCCTATATTGGGGCATATAAAGTTTGCAAGTCCAATGGGCCTCTCTTTCCATTGATGGCCGACTAGGCCATCTTTCGATACATATGCAGCTAGAGACAAGAGCTCCAGGGTTCCGGTTAGTACATCATGTTGTTCCAACAATAGGGTTGCAGATCCCTTTAGCTCCTTGGGTACTTTCTCTAGCTTCTCCATTGGGAGCCCTGTGATACATCCAATAGCTGACTGTGAACATCCACTCCTGTGTTTGCTAGGCCCCGGCATCCTCTCACAAGAGACAGCTATATTTGGGTCCTTTCAGCAAGATCTTGCTAGTGTATGCAATGGTGTCAGCGTTTAGAAGCTGATTATGGGACGGATCCCTGGATACAGCAGTCTCTAAATGGTCCATCCTTTCATCACAGCTACGAACTTTATCTCTGTAGCTCCTTCCCTGGGTGTTTTGTTCCCAATTCTAAGAAGGTGCACAGTGTCCACACTTTGGTCTTCATTCTTCTTGAGTTTCATGCGTTTATCAAATTGTATCTTATATCTTGGGTATCCTAAGTTTTGGGCTAATATCCACTTATCAATGAATACATATTGTGTGAGTTCTTTTGTGATTGTGTTACTTCACTCAAGATGATGCCCTCCAGGTCCATCCATTTGGCTAGGAATTTCATAAATTCATTCTTTTTAATAGCTGAGTAGTACTCCATTGTGTAAATGTACCATAATTTCTGTATCCATTCCTCTGTTGAGGGACATCTGGGTTCTTTCCAGCTTCTGGCTATTATAAATAGGGCTGCTATGAACATAGTGGAGCATGTGTCCTTTTTACCGGTTGGGACATCTTCTGGATATATGCCCAGGAGAGGTATTGCTGGATCCTCCGGTAGTACTATGTCCAATTTTCTGAGGAACCGCCAGACTGATTTCCAGAGTGGTTGTACAAGCTTGCAATCCCACCAACAATGGAGGAGTGTTCCTCTTTCTCCACATCCTCGCCAGCATCTGCTGTCACCTGAATTTTTGATCTTAGCCATTCTGACTGGTGTGAGGTGGAATCTCAGGGTTGTTTTGATTTGCATTTCCCTGATGATTAAGGATGTTGAACATTTTTTCAGGTGCTTCTCTGCCATTCGGTATTCCTCAGGTGAGAATTCTTTGTTCAGTTCTGAGCCCCATTTTTTAATGGGGTTATTTGACTTTCTGGAGTCCACCTTCTTGAGTTCTTTATATATATTGGATATTAGTCCCTTATCTGATTTAGGATAGGTGAAGATCCTTTCCCAATCTGTTGGTGGTTTTTTTGTCTTATTGATGGTGTCTTTAGCCTTGCAGAAGCTTTGTAGTTTCATGAGGTCCCACTTGTCAATTCTCGATCTTACAGCACAAGCCATTACTGTTCTATTCAGGAATTTTTCCCCTGTGCCCATATCTTCAAGGCTTTTCCCCACTTTCTCCTCTATAAGTTTCAGTGTCTCTGGTTTTATGTGAAGTTCCTTGATCCACTTAGACTTGACCTTAGTACAAGGAGATAGGAATGGATCGATTCGCATTCTTCTACATGTTAACAACCAGTTGTGCCAGCACCATTTGTTGAAAATGCTGTCTTTCTTCCACTGGATGTTTTTAGCTCCCTTGTCGAAGATCAAGTGACCATAGGTGTGTGGGTTCATTTCTGGGTCTTCAATTCTATTCCATTGGTCTATTTGTCTGTCACTATACCAGTACCATGCAGTTTTTATCACAATTGCTCTGTAGTAGAGCTTTAGGTCCGGCATGGTGATTCCACCAGAGGTTCTTTTATCCTTGAGAAGAGTTTTTGCTATCCTAGGTTTTTTGTTATTCCAGATGAATTTGCAGATTGCACTTTCTAATTCGTTGAAGAATTGATTTGGAATTTTGATGGGGATTGCATTGAATCTGTAGATTGCTTTTGGCAAGATAGCCATTTTTACAATGTTGATCCTGCCAATCCATGAGCATGGGAGATCTTTCCATCTTCTGAGATCTTCTATAATTTCTTTCTTCAGAGACTTGAAGTTTTTATTATACAGATCTTTCACTTCCTTAGTTAGAGTCACGCCAAGATATTTTATATTATTTGTGACTATTGAGAAGGGTGTTGTTTCCCTAATTTCTTTCTCAGCCTGTTTATTCTTTGTGTAGAGAAAGGCCATTGATTTGTTTGAGTTAATTTTATATCCAGCTACTTCACCGAAGCTGTTTATCAGGCTTAGGAGTTCTCTGGTGGAATTTTTAGGGTCACTTATATATACTATCATATCATCTGCAAAAAGTGATATTTTGACTTCATCTTTTCCAATTTGTATCCCTTTGATCTCCTTTTGTTGTCGAATTGCTCTGGCTAGGACTTCAAGTACAATGTTGAATAGGTATGGAGAAAGTGGACAGCCTTGTCTAGTCCCTGATTTTAGAGGGATTGCTTCAAGCTTCTGACCATTTACTTTGATGTTGGCTACTGGTTTGCTGTAGATTGCTTTTATCATGTTTAGGTATGGGCCTTGAATTCCTGATCTTTCCAAGACTTTTATCATGAATGGGTGTTGGATCTTGTCAAATGCTTTTTCCGCATCTAACGAGATGACCATGTGGTTTTTGTCTTTGAGTTTGTTTATATACTGGATTACGTTGATGGATTTCCGTATATTGAACCATCCCTGCATCCCTGGGATGAAACCTACTTGGTCAGGATGGATGATTGTTTTGATGTGTTCTTGGATTCGGTTAGCAAGAACTTTATTGAGGATTTTTGCATCAATATTCATAAGGGATATTGGTCTGAAGTTTTCTATCTTTGTTGGGTCTTTTTGTGGTTTAGGTATCAGAGTAATTGTGGCTTCATAGAATGAGTTGGGTAGAGTACCTTCTGTTTCTATTTTGTGGAATAGTTTGTGAAGAACTGGGATTAGATCTTCTTTGAAGGTCTGATAGAACTCTGCACTAAACCCATCTGGTCCTGGGCTTTTTTTAGTTGGGAGACTATTAATGACTGCTTCTATTTCTTTGGGGGATATAGGGCTGTTTAGATCATTAACCTGATCTTGATTCAACTTTGGTACCTGGTATCTGTCTAGGAACTTCTCCATCTCATCCAGGTTCTCCAGTTTTGTTGAGTATAGCCTTTGGTAGAAGGATCTGATGGTGTTTTGGATGTCTTCAGGATCTGTTGTTATGTCTCCTTTTTCATTTCTGATTTTGTTAATTAGGATGCTTTCCCTGTGCCCTCTAGTGAGTCTGGCTAAGGGTTTATCTATCTTGTTGATTTTCTCAAAGAACCAGCTCCTTGATTGGTTGATTCTTTGAATAGTTTTTCTTGTTTCCACTTGGTTGATTTCACCCCTGAGTTTGATTATTTCCTGCCGTCTACTCCTCTTGGGTGAATTTGCTTCCTTTTGTTCTAGTGCTTTTAGGTGTGTTGTCAAGCTGCTAATGTGTGCTCTCTCTAGTTTCCTTTTGGAGGCACTCAGAGCTATGAGTTTTCCTCTTAAAAATGCTTTCATTGCGTCCCATAAGTTTGGGTATGTTGTGGCTTCATTTTCATTGAACTCTAAAAAGTCCTTAATTTCTTTCTTTATTCCTTCCTTGACCAAGGTATCATTGAGAAGAGTGTTGTTCAGTTTCCACGTGAAGGTTGGCTTTCTATTATTTATTTTGTTATTGAAGATCAGCCTTAGTCCATGGTGATCTGATAGGATGCATGGGACAATTTCAATATTTTTATATCTGTTGAGGCCTGTTTTGTGACCAATTATGTGGTCAATTTTGGAGAAGGTACCATGAGGTGCTGAGAAGAAGGTATATCCTTTTGTTTTAGGATAGAATGTTCTGTAGATATCTGCCAGATCCATTTGATTCATAATTTCTCTTAGTTTCACTGTGTCCCTGTTTAGTTTCTGTTTCCATGATCTGTCCATTGGTGAAAGTGGTGTGTTGAAGTCTCCCACTATTATTGTATGAGGTGCAATGTGTGCTTTGAGATTTACTAAAGTTTCTTTAATGAATGTGGCTGCCTTTGTATTTGGAGCATAGATATTCAGGATTGTTAGTTCCTCTTGGAGGATTTTACCTTTGATGAGTATGAAGTGTCCCTCCCTGTCTTTTTTAATGACTTTGGGTTGGAAGTCAATCTTATCAGATATTAGAATGGCTACTCCAGCTTGTTTCTTCATGCCATTTGCTTGGAGAATTGTTTTCCAGCCTTTCATTCTGAGGTAGTGTCTATCCTTTTCTCTGAGATGAGTTTCCTGTAAGCAGCAAAATGTTGGGTCTTGTTTGTGTAGCCAGTTTGTTAGTCTATGTCTTTTTATCGGGGAGTTGAGTCCATTGATATTAAGAGATATTAAGGAAAAGAAATTGGTGTTTCCTGTTATTTTTGATGTTAAAGTTGGCATTTTGTTCTTGTGGCTGTCTTCTTTTAGGTTTGTTGAGGGATTACCTTCTTGTTGTTTCTAGGGCGTGGTTCCTGTCCTTGTATTGGTTTTTTTCTGTTATTATCCTTTGAAGGGCTGGATTCGTGGAGAGATAATGTGTGAATTTGGTTTTGTCGTGGAATACTTTGGTTTCTCCATCTATGTTAATTGAGAGTTTGGCTGGGTATAGTAGCCTGGGCTGGAATTTGTGTTCTTTTAGTGTCTGTATAACATCTGTCCAGGATCTTCTGGCTTTCATAGTCTCTGGTGAAAAGTCTGGTGTAATTCTGATAGGCTTGCCTTTATATGTTACTTGGCCTTTTTCTCTTACTGCTTTTAGTATTCTATCTTTATTTAGAGCATTTGTTGCTCTGATTATTATGTGTCGGGAGGTATTTCTTTTCTGATCCAGTCTATTTGGAGTTCTGTAGGCTTCTTGTATGTTCATGGGCATCTCTTTCTTTAGATTTGGGAAGTTTTCTTCTATAATTTTGTTGAAGATGTTTGCTGGTCCTTTGAGTTGAAAATCTTCATTCTCATCCACTCCTATTATCCGTAGGTTTGGTCTTCTCATTATGTCCTGTATTTCTTGGATGTTTTGAGTTAGGATCTTTTTGCATTTTCCATTTTCCTTGATTGTTGTGCCGATGTTCTCTATGGAATCTTCTGCACCTGAGATTCTCTCTTCCATCTCTTGTATTCTGTTGCTGATGCTCGTATCTATGGTTCCAGATTTCTTTCCTAGGGTTTCTATCTCCAGTGTTGCCTCATTTTGGGTTTTCTTTATTGTGTCTACTTCCCTTTTTAGGTCTAGTATGGTTTTGTTCATTTCCATCATCTGTTTGGATGTGTTTTCCTGTTTTTCTGTAAGGACTTCTACCTGTTTGATTATGTTATCATGTTTTTCTTTAAGGATTTGTAACTCTTTAGCAGTGTTCTCCTGCAATTCTTTAAGGGATTTTTGTGCTTCCTCTTTATTGTCTTCTTCCTTTTTAGCAGTTCTCCTGCATTTCTTTAAGTGTGTTATTAACGTCCTTCTTGAAGTCCTCTATCATCATCAGGAGATATGCTTTTAAATCCGTGTCTAGCTTTTCCGGTGTGTTAGGGTGCCCTGGACTGGGTGAAGTGGGGGTGCTGGGTTCTGATGATGGTGAGTGGTCTTGGTTTCTGTTAGTAAGATTATTACGTTTACCTTTCGCCATCTGGTAATCTCTGGGGTTAGTTGTTATCGTTGTCACTATTTAAAGATTGGAGCAGAAGCTGTGTTCCACTCACCAGCAGTCTCTAAATCCTGCGGCGGGGGTCGTGGGTAGCTGATGGTACCCCGGTGCTGGTCCAGCCGGAAGAGGCCTGTGGTCCTACTCAGGCCGGTTTTCTGCTTCCCTAACTAATGCAGTCTCTGGTCCCGCGTGCAATTGGATTGGAGCAGAAGCTGTGCTCCACTCACCAGAAGTCTTAAGATCCTGTGGCGGGTGTTGTGGGCAGTTGGCGAGTGTCAGCAGACCCTGCGCCCCAGCTGCTCAGGTGCTTTTCTGACCGGAAGAGGGTTGTGGCCCTATGTGGGCCGGATTTCTCTCTCCCCAACCAGAGCAGTCTCAGGTCCCGCGTGATTGGACTGGAGCAGAAGCTGTGTTCCACTCACCAGCAGTCCCAAAATCCTGCGGCGGGGGTCGTGGGTAGCTGGCGGGTGTCAGGCAACCCTTCGCTCCCGCTACCCTGGCGCTGATCCGGCCGGGTGAGGCCTGTGGCCCTACTCAGGCCAGTTTCTGCTTCCCTAACTAATGCAGTCTCAGGTCCCGCGCAATTGGATTGGAGCAGAAGCTGTGCTCCACTCACCAGAAGTCTTAAGATCCTGTGGCGGGTGTTGTGGGCAGTTGGCGAGTGTCAGCAGACCCTGCGCCCCAGCTGCTCAGGTGCTTTTCTGACCGGAAGAGCTGTGTCTATCTCTTTCTTTCTGTCCCTGTGTCACTCTTTCTCTGTGTCTCTCTGTGTCTGTGTCTCTCTGTCTCCCTCTCCCTCTCTCTCTCCCCACCCCTCTTTCTGTTAATTTAAATTTAAAATAAAATTATAGTTGTATAGTTTTCTTACTTGTGCTCTCCCTATACTAGGATTCCCTGCATGTGCTATGATGCCTGGTTCCTGATAGGTAAAAGGAACTGTGCTATAATAAAGTTATTATCTGCTTTGGAGTGAAACAGATATTCATGTGCTTCAAATGGGTTATGCCTTACTTAGCTTGAAGTAAAAGGCGGAAAATTCAATTCCCTTCTAAAAGCCTTTTCTCCCAGATGACTCAAAACAGGCTACATTCTCAATTCATTAGATAAACAACAAAAAAGAATGGTCCTCCACTTTAATTACAGTTTTGTATAAATCTGTGGTGCTTTTAAAAGATCTTTGAAAGCATACCAAGAGCAATTATGCATTTCTCAGTATCCAGGCTCTCTGGCCTTAGCAACAACAGCAGTGCTTCGTCAAAGGCTTTAGCTGGATTAGCCTCTCTGGTCTATTCTAAGAACGTGTATATGTATAGCTATCTTTCCATGCACTCTTTTTTCCATTCATAAGGGAATTGTCACAAATGTTTTGACATAGAGTAGTGACTTAGCCATGTGAATTTGACTTCTGTTTTTCCTATGTTTTGACATCTGGCGTCTTTATTGTTTTTTCACAGATTACTCCCTAATTCCAGGACTAGCCACGCCTAGATATACGAAAGGTATTCTCTACATATGCAGTACCTAAATCTAGGAACCAAGCTTACCACCTTCTCCGCATCCCATCTCACTCATGTTCACCATTTCCTTCTTCTGATAGGTGCAGGGTAAAATTGAGTGATCCACGGTAAATCAGGATGCCCACTTCTATGTGTGCTTCCTCTGCTTCACCCACTCTTTTCATAGCAACATTTGTGAAGTTCTTGACTTGGAGGTTGCCTTTGTGTCCTATGCTTCCCAGAGATGGATTTTTCAAGGCATGGAATGCCATATCCTCTTAAGTCTATATGCACTATTATTTTCCTTTATTTCTTTTTTAAAAGTGTGAGTGTGCGTGCATATGCATGCAGGTTATAGGCAGTGAATGGGGTATGTCAAACAAATGTAGGTCAAGGGACAACCTCAAGTATTAAAACTGTCTTGTACATTACTGGAGGTAGATATCTTGCTTGCTATTGCCTATTCCAGGCTTTTGTCCAATGAGATTTGAGGGATTCTTGAGAATATACCATTCATCTTTCTACAGAGGAACTGAGACTATAGGCATTCACCACCAAGTCCTATATAAGTTCTAGATATCTGAACCCCAAGCTCACATTGGAGCAGCAAGAACTTTAACTACTGAGTCCCACAGACCTGATACCTCTTAAATAGGAATTATTTTGTCCTACAATGGGTTCATATAAGTATAAGATAAAATATGTAATTTAAACATTATATGTAACATGTGAAAAGTCAGGGGTGCTGTTAGAAGACAGAAGTATCTTCCTATTTCAAGGTGTTGGGTATAACCTTCCAATTGTTGCTTTAAGCATTTTCAATGCTCCATGTTTTCTTTTTTATTGGGTATTTCATTTATATAATTTCAAATGTTATCCCCTTTCCAGGTTTCCCCTCTCCAAATCCCCTATTCCATCCCCCAACCTGCTTCTTGAGGGTGCTCCCCCACTCACCCACCCTCTCCCAACTCAGTGCCCTAGCATTCCCCTACACTGGGGCATGGAGCCTCCACAGGACCAAGGGCTTCTTCTCCCAATAAGGTGAATTCATATATATATCAAACTCTCTTACAAGCTAGGGGCAGCTTGGTGAATGTTTTCTTCAACATCCTGCTACAGGTCATCTTCCAGAAAGGAATATCACATCTACTCATGTGGCACTCCACAGGTCCAGTAAATTGTCATTAACACTATAAAAATACCTTGTATGTGTGGCTCTAGCTACATATGTAGCAGAGGATGGCCTAGTCAGTCATCAACGGGAAGAGAGGCCCTTGGTCTGTGAAGGCTCTATGCCCCAGTATAGGGGAATTCCAGGACCAATAATAGGAGTGTGTGGGTTTCAGGGCAGAAGGAGGGGGGGAGAGGATAGGGGATTTTTCAGAGGGGAAACCAGGAAAGGGGATAACATTTGAAATGTAAATAAAGAAAATATCTAATTTAAAAAATACCAAAATAAAAATTAAAATAAGAAAGAAAGAAAGAAAGAAAGAAAGAAAGAAAGAAAGAAAGAAAGAAAGAAAGAGGAAGGAAGGAAGGAAGGAAGGAAGAAGGAAGGAAGGAAGGAAGAAAGAAAGAAAGAAAGAAAGAAAGAAAGAAAGAAAGAAAGAAAGAAAGAAAGGAAGGAAGGAAGGAAGGAAGAAAGATTAAGCCCAGCAGTGGTGGCACATGCCTTTAATCCCAGCACTCGGAAGGCAGAGGCAGGCAGATTTCTGAGTTCGAAGCCAGCCTGGTCTACAGAGTGAGTTCCAGGGCAGCCCGGGCTACACAGAGAAACCTCGCCTCAAAAAACAAACAAACAAACAACATGTATGAAAACAGTCTTTGTTGTCATTCAAAACCAAATGACTTTATTTCTGCCTTACTTGTCTGTCGTAAGCTTCACTCTAATTTCCCATTGAATTTGACAAGTATTCTTTTTATAAAGGCTCTATTTAATCTGATCCAATTTGGTGGAGATTTCGAAGAGAACACAGGAGTAAAAATAGTTTTAGCTCCCCTGAGTGAGACTTCATCTAGACTGTCAGGTAAAAAGATAATAAAAATTAATAAACTAAAGATTCTGGCTTTGACTTTTTTATATATTGTCTCTTCACTATGCTTCAGGTCAGGATTCTGGTTGAGACCAGACCATTGCCAGCATTGATAGACATGAAATTCAGCTTTGAATTGCTTAAGAGCCTTTAAAGCATCATTTTAAACATTAACAGCCAACTTCTGCAAGCCATCAGTTTCTACATGATCAGTTAAAGGAAAACTGCATAGTATGGAAACATGAATACTATTGACACCAAGTAAGACTGATATGCCCATAACTGTTTCAAGACTAAAATGTTATGAAAATATTCAGCATCAATAATGTGGTTAAATAGCAAAATGACTGTTGACTTAGCTACAGCCAGTAGCTAAGATTGGCTGTTTCTCTTTGAATATCATTATTTAACGACTATTCAATTTGTAGATTTTCTTACTGAAACTTTAGTTCATCTTCTTTTGATATCACAGTCTAACAGTGTGAAAGGAGTAGTCAGTCTTAGTATGCAGCTAATCACTCTGTAGATATAATCATCCCAGATGATTCTTCACAGTGCTGTCAGTTAAACTTGACTGACAGAAATTAGGATAAAACTATTCTCACATAGAATGCTCCTAAGTGATTGCTTGTTATAAGAGTCTATTGTGCCAATGTCCCAAAACAGCATATATAGTTATTAAATTATTTATTTTATGCACACTTTACACAATAAGATCCAACAATGTTAGACTCCTGCAGCTTTCTAAAACAGGAATACTCATCCATATCTCTTTTGAAATGTTTTATACTATCATTGCTATATTTAATTGTACAAAATCATAGATTTCTTTATATGTGATACACATATATTTTATTATGACACTGTTATTCATAGGTAGGAAGACACTGATGAGATCCACCAATTACAATCTTTTATCTTCTGTTTTTCCTTTGTCCACTTCCTTTTTCCAAACCCATTTTTGTTTTCAGAGTCTTTTATTTTTGGCAATCGAGATTAAATATATGAGAAAGCAAGGAGCACCATTTTTCAAACTTTGCTTTATTTTTTTAGTATTCATTTTCCTGAAAACAACATTTCATTCTTATTTAGGATGAAATAGTTGTGCTTATGTAACCCACTTCCTTTGCATATTCATCAGTGACAGACACTTAGGCTGGCTATTATATAATTTACTCTGCTTGAACGTGCTATTTACCTTTCTATTGCATACATTATAAAAGACTTTTTCAATAATAATCAACTCACAAACACAATGTCCTTGAGTATTGGAGATGCCCATCTTACAACATGTGTCATAAATATGACTCCATGAGTTGCCACATGCTTTCCATTTACAGAATTGTCTAATGAAAGTATTTGACTTAATGGTGGGAAAGTATGGCTCAATTGATGTAATTGAATACAAATTTCTATGTCTGTAAGCCTCATAAACTGTTACACACACACACACACACATACACACACACATTATATGACAGAGTTTCTTAACTTCTCCTTTAATAAATAAACAAAACACTATCAGGAACCTTTCCAAGAAAATCAATTGTTTTAGTAAAAACCAAGCTTATCGAACTTAATGCAATCAAAGAGAATACCATAGTTCATTGTCTTGCAGCATCCTATGTGGGCCATGGGAGCTTTTAGTGTTTCAGGTCCTGGGTTGGTTGACACAGAATTTTTCCTATCAGGTAAAGAATTAGTAAGAATTCTGAAGAGTCTATAGCATAACAGCTTCAGATTAGTGAACACAGATGTGTAAAGGTCTTGTTCTGCTTGGTGCAGAAGTTACTGTCTAAGCTTTCACAAGTAGATGTTTCTTGAAAAAATAGGTTATTTTTTTACCTTCAAAAAATTACTTAACATGAGTAACCAGAGATATATGTATAGCCCAGTATTATTTAGACTAAGAAGAAGAATTATATTGGTTTGACTAACCACAACTTTGTGAAACATACCTGAGTGTCCACTCCCACACCTGCAAGAGGAACAGATTTCAATGTTTTAGATGATTTAACATACTTTAACCAAAATGTTTAAAGTATGCGGGGTTCTCATGATTCAAGAAACTTAACTCTTTGAAGAAGTCAGGATAAATACAACAATGAAAAGTAAGATAGGTCATGAAGCACATAGCTCTCTCCCTATTGCCTTCCTTTCTACTTCTTTTCCATTAATATTGCCTCCTCTAAACAATGTACTGTAGCCCCAACCCAGGCAGTTATCTGCCTTCTATTTTCTCATTTTACAATGAAGCTAGGCTCCCTTTTTTATATTTTCTATACAAACTTAGAATGATACGTTTGCATTAGAAATTCATGAAGTTTAGAGAAGTATAGTGTAAAACATCCAGAAACACAATTTTCATTGTTTTCTAATGTCTTGTAGCCAGGCCTTATGGATATACTTAGATGTGTTTGTGACTGCTATGACTGTGTGGGGACTCAGGGCAGCATCATAAGAAATCTTAGTAACTTTGCACTTTTTTAGATTATTTCACCAACATTATTGTGCACAGAAATTTCCAACTCCAAAACACAATGCAATTAACTCCAACAAAGAACTACAGTGCATCATCCATGTGAAGACAATCTGTTTTATTCTAAGGAGTTAATATAAATGAAATATTCCTTTCTTCCAAAGCTTAATAACAACATGCTGAGTCTTATCACCCAGCAGAGAAGATATCTCGTTATGTAATTAAAATAAGAAGAAAATGAATGAAATATATCTAAGTTGCTGTAAAGTAGTGTGTTTTCAGAGTTCACAGTAAGAAGTTTGCAGTTTGAATGAAGTCAATTTCTTACTATAATTTTGAATAAATTCTCAATTTCAACTTTACTTTCATTTTAATTAATTATATTCCACCTATGTACCTATACAAATAGAAGATATTTCATCCATCCATCTATTTAAATAATTTTATAGCTTATATGTATTTTGCAAATTTTCTAAAATTAGTGATGTATTCCTAAGTTTCAGTTTTAAAAGACATTTTGAGAATTGATTTCAGAAGATAAATAATTGATTGGTGGTGGTGGTTCATATGTATGTATCCATATTTCTTTGTGTGTCTCTGTGTATGTGTTTGTATCTCTCTGTGTTAATATGTGTGTATGTCTGTATCTGTATGTGTTTGTCTTTTATGCATGTGTGTATATATGTGTATAATTGTGTGTGCACATGTGCACTAAATTAGGATTTTCTTCCTCTGTAGCTCTCTACTTTATTATTTGAGATATTTTTACAGAAACTGGAACTCAACATTTCAGCTAGACTGACACATCAGTAAAGCTCCAAGCTCTGTCTTCCTCCATGACTCCAAGTTCTAGAACTATATATATGTGTGTGACACTATCACACTTTTATGTAAACTGGAAATTTCTGGTGCCATTGGAGACTCAGTTAAGTCATGTAATGGTTTTCTGGGAGCTGTCTAATGAAAGGATGTTTTGCTGAAGCAGACAGGTGAGATAATGTATTGCTGAGAAGAGACACATAGTGTTTTTCTGGAAACTATCTGATGAAAGGGCAAGTGATGTTTTGCTGGATTGGATGCAAGAGAGGATGTTTGGAAAGAGTATAAGCATAACCTGAAAGACAGTGGACAATGCTCTACCATTGGTTCACCTTGTTAGTCTTCTCTGATCTTCATTTATTGTGATTTTGTAGAAAAAATGCACCAGAGAATTTCTAATGATGTTCCAGCTTCTTGCCTCTTCAGCGGGCTCATGTCAATCAGCAGAACTTCGCAGTTTCTTCTCAGTGGATCTGCTGCTGATTTGTGTTTGGGGTGTTGCTGATGGACTGGACTGCCGACAACAAAGATTAGAATTGCACCAAATAACTACTCCTAAGTAGGTCCATGTTCCCATTGCCCTATTAGTCATCTTCTGCCCCTACTTTTTGTTTTTGGGCTATAAGGGAGGTTGAAGTGTTTAAGAAAACTTATTAAAGTAGGTTTTTAAAATACCATAAGTCTCAGGACTTGATGCTCCCACATGAGATGGATCCAAAGTTGGGATGATCATTGGAGCACCTTTCCTGACTGAGTCAGACTCAGATACTTAGACCCAACCATTGGAATGAATTCAGGGACCAATATGGTTAAATTAGGGGAAGTATTGAAGAATCTGAAGGGGAGGGCAACCACATAGGAAGACCAAGAGTCTCAGCTAATCCAGACCCCCAGGGAGCTTCCAGAGACTGAGTGAGCAATGAGGCAGCACACACAGGCTGTTCCTAGGCCCCTGACTCATATATAACAGAGGACTTCCTGATCTGGCCTCAGTGGGAGAAGATAAGCCTAATACTTGAGAGACATGAAGTTCCAGCTGCCACAGACAAACCTCAAATGGGTCTTCGATCTGCAGGAAATTGGGGCAGGGGATTCCAGTTACAGGTGGGCAAGGAGTTGGCTTGGAGGGTGACAGACATGGACACAGGGACTGTGTATCTGAAAGTATTTTCTCAGAGTACCAGTCTTATAATACAGAAGAAAAACAAGAAAGTTAGGCAAATACATCTGTCAAGTTTCACTGGTTCTTGCACAAAACAAAGAAAATGCATACATAAAAAGATGGTGGAAGCAAGGCTGTTTACAACTGAGAATAGGAACAACCCTTAATTAAGATCAGCTAAACACAGGAGCGAGGTAAATGTTCTGATGCAATGCTAGTCTATTGCTAAACCCACCACCAGCAGTCCTTTAGTAAATACCTGATTATGCTATTCCTCTGGGCCTAGTGAAAAACCTGCAGCAGGGGAATTCCATTCTACTAACCCTTTCATGAAAATACTACAACCCACCTATTTCCTAGGTCCTTGTATATGCCTGTGTATGGGTGTGACTCTGCTATTGTTCTAAGTAATTACTATGTAAACTAGCCCTATTCAAGTAAATTGTGATGCCTAGTTAGTTTCACTCTCCACTAGAAGTAAATTTGAATGTTACTGAATAGGTAACATTCTTACTGAATTCCAAGCTCAGGATCTGCTTCAAGGACTTTCTAGGACATTGGAGCACTGGCAGAGGCTTAGCTATATAGCTAAGTCAAAATCAGTAGTCAAAATCAATTCTTTTATTATTATTTTTTTATTATGTATTTTCCTCAATTACATTTCCAATGCTATCCCAAAAGTCACCCATACCCTCCCCCCCACTTCCCTACCCACCCATTTCCATTTTTGGCCCTGGAGTTCCCCTCTACTGGGGCATATAAAGTTTGCAAGTCCAATGGGCCTCTCTTTCCAGAGATGGCCGACTAGGCCATCTTTTGATACATTTGCAGCTAGAGTCAAGAGCTCCGAGGTACTGGTTAGTTCATAATGTTGCACCTACAGGGTTTCAGATCTCTTTAGCTCCTTGAATACTTTCTCTAGCTCCTCCATTGGGGGCCCTGTGATCCATCCAATAGCTGACTGTGAGCATCCACTTCTTTGTTTGCTAGGCCCTGGCCTAGTCTCACAAGAGACAGCTATATCAGGGTCCTTTCAGCAAACGCTTGCTAGTATATGCAATGGTGTGATCGTTTGGAGGCTAATTATGGGATGGATCCCTGGATATGGCAGTCTCTAGATGGTCCATCCTTTTGTCTCAGCTCCAAACTTTGTCTCTGTAACTCCTTCCATGGGTGATTGTTTCCAATTCTAAGAAGGGGCAAAGTGTCCACACTTTGGTCTTCGTTCTTCGGTTTCATGTGTTTTGCAAATTATATCTTATATCTGTCATAATCAATTCTTAAAGGCACTTACAATAAAACAATACTGAATGAGAGCACAAGGATCCATACACCAGACTAACGCGGGGACAGGTTTTGAGTGTACGAGAAATACGAATGCCGAGATTCCAGGAGACTAAGTTTCCATGAAACTCTGCCTTGTGACTGCTTCCAGGCTTTTAGTCCTGTCATACAGGCTTTACGGGAATGGATGTAGCATCCAGCAAAGGAGGAAGACTAGTGGGAAGGAGTACCCTTTTCGAGGCAAGGGGGAAGAGGAATAGAATGAGGAACTGTGGGAGGGGAGACTAGGCTGGGGGCAACAGCTGGGTTGTAAATAAATAAAATAATAAAAAAGCTATATTTATGTGCTGCTGGAGACCCAAACTTAGGTCCTTGAACATATATCCTTGCATTTGTGTAGCAAGTGCTGTGCCCACTAGGCTAACTTCACAGCCACCTAAACTGGCAGTTTTTATTTCCAATTTATAATATGTTCACACACACACACATATCCATAGTTCTTTTATTTTTCCTCATTATATTAGTTCTTAAAGAATTTCATACAATGAGTTTTAGCCATATTCACACTCTTCCCCAGCTCTTCTCAGATCGATTTTCCCCTTCATACCCACCCAAATTCAGAAGTTCTTTAACTTATTTTAAAGATATCAAGGATAGTTTAAGCCTCCTGTATATGTATGGTCAACCAACCACAGACTACATCCTTAAAAATAACACTAACTCTACCAGGATAATCCCGGAAACAGATGGCTATCAGCTCCCAATGGCTCATTATCTAGGATAAAGATTCTAGACCTACCTCTCCTGTGCATGCTGGAATTTTGTCTATCCTGAACCTCTGTGGTTACTGTGCATGACAAAAAATAATTTGTAAATTCTATCATTTTCTAGCCATATGGAGGTGCACAGTTCGTTAGTGTTGAGTAAATTCATTTGTGTGTGTGCAATCATTGCCAGCAGGCATCTCTAGCACTCATTTCATTTTGTAAAACTGAAAACTCATAAGCATTAAACTATGAATCCCTCATTCCCTCAGTTCCCAGCAATAACCATTTCCTTGTCTGTCTTTGTGATCTTTACTTTTCTAAGTACCTCATGAAAGTGAATTCACATTGATCCTTTGTGACTGGCTTATCTTAGAATGCTGTCCTTAGGGTTCTCTTGTGCAGTTCCTTCATTCCCTTTAGCCATCTAGTGTTTCCTTTTTACTTTCATGCCCTTCCTGTGCTTTGTTACTTCTGTTTTGCATGCATAAGATAAAACATGCAGTATCTGTCTTCCTGAATCTGGACTATATTGTGATACCCAATTAAATCCACTTCCTATATAGTACATAATTTATGTCTAACTTTTTGAGATTATTATATGGCGTTGCTCTCTAGAAAGGAATTGCGGCCAAATGCATAGATACTGCAAGATACATGTACCATATGGGCTACAGTTAGGGCTTACCTGTTTGTTGTGGATAGAATCAGTAGATAGTGTATAGTAAACGCACAGTTAGCACATTTGTGATTACCACTGTGAGTACTGACTGAACAATTTCAATTGACAATCAGAAAGAAATTGGAAACTTTTAAGTAGCATGAGTACAAGGACATTGAGAAGATGTGTTAGAAGTCTGAAGGGACACTGGTTATAAATCACCTGAAAGTAGAAACCACTTTCCCAGCATGACTGTTAAAGGAGCACCATAAAGCTAAATTAATGGAAAGAGAGACAAAGAAACTGGTTCAAATAGTTATTTTTATTGTGATTGGTTTTTAATGTCAACTTGCCAAAAATTATGAGCACCTGCATAGGGAGCCTCATCTAAGAAGTCTCCTCTTTGCCTTGACTGATATGAGGAGACCAAACCCAGTTGTGGTTGGCATCTCCATGTAGTAACCCAGATAAAAAGGCAGACTGAAGAACATCTTCCCTGCTGCCAAGTTAGCTTGCCTCGTTGTTCCTGTTGATTTCTTTACAGATATCAGTAGCAGCATTTCTAACCTTTGACTACGGACTATAGGCCAGCAACTCGCTAGGGAACTTATATAAGATTCTGACGGCTCAGACACTCCTCTTTGTGGACCAAGAAGCTATTTGTTGTATCTCTCAATCACACACACACACACACACACACAAACAATTGTGCTCTGTGAAGAAACACAATCTGTCAATAAAAATCTGATGGCCAAGGAACTGAGGCAGAGTTAAATGGTAGGACATCTGACAGAGGAGTGATAGGAATTCTGGGAAAGACTCAAGAGCAGAAGATTCCCTGCCTAGACTTGGAGGAATTTGGATGTATGAAACTGAAGAGGAGTCACTAGACTGTGGAAAACATAGAATAGTATAAACTGATTAATATAAGTTATGAGCTAATCAGGGAACAAACCTAGTGCATGATCTCAGCATTTATTCATAAAGGAAAAGCTTGCAAGTCATTATTCAGGAGCTGCAGTGCAGGTGGAAAAACCTGTGTTTACACACACACACACACACACACACACACACACACACACACACACACACAAGCACACACAGAACAGTAAAAGGCAGATATTGTAGGACTCCTATGATTGCCTGCAGAGGCACACAGCTCCAAAGTCTACATAACTACTGAGTTCTCAGTTTTTAGGTGTGAATCTTCTACTGCTACTACTTTAAAGATGGCTTAATAAATATGTATGTATGTATGCAAGTATGTATGTATGTATGTATATTCATGCATTGGTTCTGTTCCTCTATAGACTCCTGGCTAATACAATTTTAAAAAACATTTCACTAAATATAAGACCATAGTTTTGAATCTGAGCTGTGTGTGCTATCAATCAAAGAAGATAGTGGACAGAAAAGCTAATGATTCCTAAGGCTAGATTAGAAAAGCCCCTGGGTGGGTCTCTATGGTTATTAGCTATATCTATTCTGTGTGAAGAGTGCCGTCATAAATTTCAGGTAAGCCAAGTTTTGAGATAACCCAGTGCCAGTTTTGAGAATAAAAACAAAGCCTACTGAAGCCTGTAATCTCCAACTCTCCAGATTTACAGCAAGATTTTTTAATCTGAAGTCTCAGATGTGTGAGCAAAAATACCACAGAGCTGCTAAGCCTTGTCAGAATTGATGTGTCATGAACCTACCTTTATTATTATTATTATTATTATTATTATTATTATTATTAATAATTTTTGTAGATTTTTGTGCTATTAAAATTTCTTTTGGAACTTCATTTGTTGTATAAGAGCCAGAGGTGGGAGATAACTATAAGAAAAGCGCATTTTCTAGACACAGTGGAACTGACAGACATAATTACTCACAGAAACATATAGAATGGCAAGCCACTCAAAAATCCCAGCTGTAATGCCTCAAGTCCCACTCCAGGGCAAGAAGTTGTTTGTAACTGATAACTAGCAGGAAAGAGAAAATTCGTTTGTATTCTTTAAATCAACTGACATTAAGTGAGTCAAATTCATTTTATCCAGGCTTCTTGCACAGCAGTAGTTTATCTTGATGTGTATCTGTGTGTGTGTGTGTGTGTGAGTGTGTGTGTGTGTGAAGTGAAAAAGAACATGAAGTTGGTTGAGCAGTGAGGAGTGGAAGATATGGTAAGAGTTGGTGGAGAGGAAATATTATAAATATATATTGTATGAAATCCTCAAAGAGTAAATAAAAATATGAATTAAAAATAAAAGAGTCTACTGGTAAAACAAAATACTTTTTTCAGTCATCTATTTGGAGATTGTTCTAATTTTTTAAAAAGGTCATAGATTATAAGAGGAAATGCTGCATAAAATCAGTAAGCTGCATGTTGGTAAGTTACAGAAAGAAAAAAATAAGAAAATAATTAGAAGGGAGATATTAATGGGTTGGGAAATAAAAAATCATGGACTGAGGTTGTAGAGTCCATCAGGTGACAAGGAAAATGAAACATGAAGGATGGGTTGCCATTCTGACCTCTGCAGCTCTCCAGATGGTTGCAAAAGAGAGGAAGGACAAACCTGAGAGCTGAGAGCACAGGGTGGCCCAACCACAAACACCTGTTCTATTCTGTGCAAATATGCTGCAAGCATGCAGGTCAAGATTGTCTAGCACGACATAATATTCTCTGTTACTATTTTCAAGGATTTCTTTTGCCCTTCTGAATGTATAGGAACATTTTCACCAAAGAAATTATTTCTAATATTTTAAATTGTTATTGAAGACGCCTCAGCATTTGCTGGATTTTATTTTTTAATTCTATGCATTATACATCTGAAGGCTAGGAGAGAGCATCAGGTGAGCCACCATGTGGTTGCTGGGAATTGAACTCAGGACCTCTGGAGGAGCAGCTGTGCTCTTATCTGTTGAGCTATCTCACCAGCCCCTGCATTTGCTGTTTTTAGTTATAGTTGACAACTTCAGATTCACCAGCGCTTTGCTCCTTCTTTAGATGGAGTAGTCCAAGGCTGTTGGTGGCTTTCAGAGAACATTTTTGAAATGTAGCAGAATCTTGCAGTCAACCATCTGTTCATGGAGTTACTTCTTTTCATAGTCAACTTAAGGATTATTATCCACGACTAAAACTCTGCTTCTTATCAGAGGAGATGGGCAGTGTTGAGCAGAACTCTCATGTTCTCTCCATGGATTGTCAAGGTCACTCAATAAAGCACAGTTGATGATACTTAATATATCATTTAAGCATTAAAAGAACACTTGCTGTATTTTATTGAAGCCATCACTGTGGTTTTATGTAATTATGCAAATAGACAACTATTCCTTCCAAATTTTGGTCAGAAAATTTCTTCTTAAGTGGTTGGAGATTCTGTAATTACTCTAACATTGCAACATGTTAGCACACAGAAAACCAGATAAAACACAATACTTTATCCAAGAAGTAAGTTTAGAAACTATAGCCACTTAAAGCATAACAGGGGATACATACATGCATAAATATGCTTATTATGCATCTCATCAAGAAAATGTGAGTTAATTGACATTCTTATCATATATTTTTAACATTATTTCTTCGATTTTCCTAAAAGCTGTGCCTCAAGTTCTTGTCGGTGAGCATTTTCTCTGCACTCTTCCTTTTCCATTGTGTTCTGCCCGACTCACACTCAGATTTCCTCCATTCTTTTCTGTATAAATGCACAGCTGCTTTTATTTGCCTGTATTAAGTATAAAAGTCATGGAATATCTCTTCTTTCCCAATCTCTCTTCTTCGTGTAATGAGTTCCCTTGGTAAATTTGGTTATTTCTACTTTTATCCCAAATTTTTATTGTTGTTATATACCAGTTCTAAAAATGTGAATAGAGTTCCATCCAGCAGATAACTCATAGAATGAAGCTTGGAGTCATGTTTGCTTATTCCTCATAGTGAGTATATTTTATTGAGTTAGTTTCTTTATCAGACTTTATAAACAGGGAGTAATCTAAATGTCTGGCTTGTCTCAGAGATGCAAGGACTGAAAGGACAAGACACAAATCTCCTAAAGCTCATGACAACTATTTCCTTTAATCAGGTGTCTTTGCTCAGTATGCAACACTCAAGGCCATTCATTGTTTGCAGTGCAACTTATTCCTTTACTATTCCTAAGCACTTAAGGTTTTTCATGCCCCATCTCTACCTGGATAGTAAAAAAATGTCAAGTCTGAGTGTCCAGGTGGCAATTGGACAGCTTCATTCCAAACATCTTGCACTCATCTTTATAGATGAGAACTATTCAAGATAGTTCTGATAAAACTTCTCACACACAACATGGCCAGAAGCTGTCCACGTCTTGCCTTTTCCCTTTATTTATTTATTTATTTTTACTCTCCCAGTGGTATTGACTAATACATCATCTTCTGTAATATAATCTGTCTGCCAGTTTCTCATTTTATCTTTCATAGACACTTGCACCTCATAGATTAATCTTCCAAATTTGTGGCTTTAATCATTATACTACCTTGCTCACAATAAATAAATATAAATTCTTTAGCATTCTTTCCTGTGTAAAATGGGAAAGCTGTGGGATTTTTTTGGATTAGATAATTCTAATGGTGTCATGGTTCTACTACTAATTAGTGCAACATATATATATATACGATCTGAGAAATTTGAGTCTTGATGGTTGGTTCATTCATAATGCATAGGTAGTTGCAATTCAAAGATACATAGCTAACTGCATGAGCTCCCAGGGCCAAGTCCACATTCATCATCCTTAGTATTGCTAGTCAAAGATAGTTCCTGGCCTCTGTCTTCTATTACCAAGAAACCTGAATGGAGGTTGTTGAGATCATCTTAAAGACAACTCTGTCCTCAAAAAGGAAACTTTATTCTTTTCTTGACTTTTCTAAGAATATGAGACATCACTCTAACTTTCAAGTGTATATTTTGGTGGTGAGTGTTAACTGTTAATTTGACAGCCTCTAGAATTATCTTGAATGGACCTCTGCACTTGGCCATAGGACATTAATTTTCTATACATATTGAGATGTAAGATTTATCTTAACTGTGGGTTGACCATCCTAATGGGCTGGGATGGGATCCTGGAAGTACCAGAAAGAAAAAGTGAGCTGCAAAGTACCATGCATCTAATTCTTTGTTTCTTCTGACTATAGTGATAATGACCAGCTGCTTTAAGCCTCTGTTGCCTTGACTTCACCACTATGATTGACTAAGGACTGAACTGTTATCTAAAATAAACTTTTCCTTCCTTAAGTTGTATTTTTCAGGCCATTTAACAGAACAATAGGCAAGTAAGAGAGACATTGGTGCTCAGAATTGGGACATGGCAATATTAGACGTGATGGAATAGTTCTTAAGCCTTTGAAACAGTTCTGTGGCTGGAATATGAAAGAAAGATGACATGTTTGAACTAGAAAAGTCCTAGGAAGATTTTAATAAGCCATGCTTGTGTGAATTTTGGAGATAAGATTGCTAGGAGAAACAGACAGTGGAGGCCTAACTCATAGTTTTAGGGAGAAACAGAAATTCCATCAAAAACTGTGCTAGATGGTCATTTGTGTAGCTTTGTAGGCAAGAATTTGACTTCATTCTACCCATGCCCAAAAAACTTGAGGTAAATTGAACTTAAAGATAATGTACAAATTTTTTGGGCACAAGAAATCTGAAAACATCAGTATGGTGTTATGGTGTTAAGAAGGAAACTATGTTTATTTTGTTTGGAAGTGGGGATATTTTTTAAAAAATAGATTCTGAGCTCATATAACACACTTACATCACATTTTTTTCTTCCTCCACTCCTGCCATGCCATGTCCCCTATCTTCTCTTCCCTAATTCATTCCTTTTCAGTGTCTCATCAGGAAAGAGCATGGCTGTAAGAGACAATAACCAAAAATGACAAAGCAAAATACAGTAAGACAAGGCAAAAACTCTCGCACTGAAGCTGAACAAGGCAACACAACCAGAGGAAAAAAGAACCAAGAGCAGGCATAAGAGTCAGAGACATAACTACTCCTACAGTTAGGAGTAGCACAAAAACAGTAAACTAACAGCCACAACATATTCATGGAGGACTTGGTGCAGATTCATACAATCCCTTTCTCTGTGAACCCGTATGAACTTTGTTTACTTACCGGGCCATGTTCTCCTGGTGTTTTCCTTCTCCTCAGATTCTTACAATCTTTCTTTGCCCTCTTTCATGGGAATTCTTGAGCTACAAGGAAAACGGCCCAATGGAGGCCTCCAGTTAGATTTTCTCTCTTCATAATTTCTAACTGTGGGTCTCTGCATCAGATCCCATCTGCTCTCAGAGGAAGCGTCTCTGATGATAACTGGACAAAACACCAACTTATGAGTATAATAGAATATCATTAGGAATCATTTCATCAATTTTTTTCAAACCAGTTATATTTAATTCTACCCAAGGCTTCTGAGTTATCCAGTCTTTCCGTTCCTGACCATTCATGAAGTGTCAGACATGGCTGTCTCTCATGGAGTAGGCATCAAGTTAGATTGGACATCGATTGGTAACTCCCACACGTTGTGGGTTGCCATTATACCAGCCCATCTTGCAGGCAGGACTGATTGTTAGTTTATGGTTTTTTGGCTAGGCTGATGTCTACATTTCTATTCCAGCAGCCTTAAAAGGACCTTCATGCACCAAATAGACTAGAAAAAAGAGGTGAAGTCTCCATAAAGTGATCAGTTAGTCTTCTCCATGTTCAAATATCCATGTGCATGTTACCCTCAACAGTGGAACCCCATTGTCAGTTTTCAGAGAGAGCCCTTCTATTTTACCACAAGCCTGGATTACATGCAAATTTCTAAGGACTCTCTTAGTCCATAGCTCTCTCATATACAACCCAGTATTGGTACTAGAAGGCTTGCCTGGCTCTGGCTACAAGAAACCCTACTTGAAAATACATATCTCCCATTTCTACAAGTCCTTAGTAGAGTCAAACTAATAGATTCCAGGAAGCTTACACAACACTAGGTTCTCTCTCTCTCTCTCTCTCTCTCTCTCTCACACACACACACACACACACACACACACACACACATACACATACACCAAATATCCTATGATTCCTGCCATTGCTACTTGTACTCTTTAAGTCCATCCCATGTCCCCCCTCAAACTGATCCCTACATACCTCAAGTCCACAAGCAAAAATCTATTCTCTTTCCACTTCCCAGGGATATCCATACATTCCCCAGCTATTTTTACTTCACCTCTCTGGGTCTAGGACTGTAGCTCAATTACCATTAGCATACTTCTTCAAGAGATAAGCACAACTGGGGGGGGGGCATGCTACACTGGTACAATAGGAATAATATCACAGTGGTAAAACTCTACCCATGAAGGGTTTCATCATTTGAAGATTAAAATTCCTGTCAAAGAAGCAAACCTAAGCTGATATAATTCCCTTCTCTTCAAAGCAACTGCCTAGCAAAGAATTTTTTTCTCACAGTAGACTATATTTTAAAATGTCTGCTAAAATAAATCCTTCCTTCTTCCAGCTGCTTTTGTCTAAGCAATAAGAAAAGTAAGACAATCAAAAGTGTTAAATTGTTAGTGTTTTTTAACCATATCCCCCTGCTAGACTTTGGTAGTCTGCTTTTATGCTATTGACTCTTGTAGTGAGGTTGACACAAGAAACTCTATTATTCTAGAAACTAATATATTGTCCTGATCCTAATAGATTAGGTTGACATTAAAGCCCACTTTGATGCCCTCTTCTCTTTCCAGAATTTTCTAAAATACTGTCTGCTTTTACATTCTAAAGGTAAATAAATCAATATATAAATAGATAGATAAAATAAAATATTTCTTCTGACATGGATCTCTTCTTTCCAAATGGCTACCATTTGCTGACTTCTTTTATATTTACACATGATACAAGTCATGCTTTTTTGGGTTTGTTTGTTTTCTTTAATATCTAACAAATCTCTGTTGTCAAATTCCTGTTGGCATTTGAAAATACTGATTCATAATGGCAAGTATTGGAACTTTCAGTTTCACCACTGATTTCAATGAGTTTTTAAAGCTTCATCCCAGACATGAGGCCTGTAATCAATATGAAATATGATCAAGAATTGTTCAACCACATAGTCCCAAACCTCTGAATGTCTACCAGTTTTAAATTTGTAGAAAATATGTATTATTCCTCTGGCACTTGCTATTACATTCTGCAAAATTAGCAATTTAATAGTTACTTAGCTTAATATCTATTACTAAGTAATTGTAATTTCATCAAACTGTTCATTACAGCTATAGCTCCATGCTGTGTTGTGAAATTTAATCAAATATTAATTTGAATTCAGGTCGTAACACTTCTAGTTATCTCCTTATAATTAAAGTCTGGTTTCTAAAAGAATTGAAGAGAAAAAAAGAATACACTCTGTCTAGAATTGCCTGTCTCCTACTGCTTTATTATTCTTAAAAACAAAATAATTAATGCTAAAGACACTAAAGATTTGTCCTGGACATCTCATAGTTTTGACATAAGAGATATTTTGATATAAAATAATACTTTAAGTACAATGTAAACTGTAATTATGTATTCATGTTAAAGCCATATCATCATATTTTAAATTACAGTAGTCTCAACTACTTATTCTTTTAACTTTTAAAAATATTTAACTATGCATATGTTCCTTATAAAGTTAAAAATTACAAAGTATTTAAGTGATTGCTTATTTTTTACATGGGTCTCAAAATATTTTGAGCTGACAGCCTTTGAATGGCCTTGCACATGCAGTGATTTATCTTTTAGAACAGGAATTTAACTTTTTACAGGCTCTTTGAAAGCAAATTAAGTATGGAACTAAATTCTATAGCAATGAGCTAAGTTTCATGACACTAAAGGATTGCTATGAAATAATAGATGAACTATTACAGTGGCCTGGGCTTTAATTTTCATTTATTTTATTTTGTATTTCTTTTTAATAAACCTTTATCAGAAATATACACATCCCACAGATAAACACAGAAATCAATTTTTAACCAATAGTAAAATATAAGTATAGTCCTTAGTAATATAATATAGTAACTATGCATAGTAATTTATTATATTTACTATAATTAATAAAACATATATTTCCTAGTGTTCTGGGTACCTTTAGTGTTATAGATTCCTATGTACTTCATTTATGAAAATGCTATGGCCATGCCTCAGTGATCCAAAATCAAAGATGGCAGTGACTTTGTAGGAAGCTGAGCAATCCTTGAGTGAATGAAGTCCTAAATGAATATCTATTTTGACATGGACACATCTTTTTGAGGACTCTGAGATAACCTGGCCCAAGGTAAACTGGAAATGCCATTGCCATATGTACCATACTGAAGAGTTAGGAAAACGTTTTCCTCTGGAGTCAGAGTATGAGGATTTATGAAAGATTATTCAGTTAGTGCAAAAACTAGCAAACAACTGTAGCTTTCTCCTCTAGGATGTTTATGGCCCGAGACTCCTCACCCACAAACATCAGTAGATAAAACACAACAACCCCACAATACCCCTACCTAGTGAACATGCTGAAGTTAAGGATTATAGCCGTTAGGGAAACACACCCAACTCCAGCTTCATTGTATACAGGTCTGTGCGTCTGTCCTTTCTTTATTCGATTGCTGACTTAAGACAGAGTTCTGGGACCCAAGCCATAAGGTATTTAGCAGGTTTTGGTTAGGCACCAGGTGCTTATGCTATAGTAGATGAAGTAAAAACATCTGTGATACAAGAAAAGCCCAAAGAAGCTTATTGCAAGAGTGCTGCAGAGAGAGTGCACATAGAGATGAAAGAAGGTCAGAGTCACAACACATTGCAGACATGTTGGAAGCATACCACTCATTCACATAGTGGGAGAATAAACGGTGCTAGAATATAGACTATTAGGAGGTAAATGGTAGAGTAAAAGGAATAGGATGCAGAGTTTGGCATGGCTACAAAAGTAGAGAAAGTATCCAGGTCTCCTCTGACAGTCTATGTCAGCATAAAGCACATGGAAATGAACTGCTGTAGCTTCCTATGGACTGTGAGCCTCTTTTAGACTGTTTGAACAAAGATTATTAAAAATAGAGAATATTGCAGTCAGGTCTGAGACACACTAGTTAAAAAATGTTCCAATAGTCAGTACAACTAGACCTGAAGCCATGGGAGATTTACAATTTCCAAAGTGTCTGAATCTTATTCTAAAACAACAGCAGCACAAATAACCCACAGAATTTACCCTGAACACTGTGTAAATTCTTTTCCTATCCATAGATTATCTTACTCAGTGGTACATTAAACTTTTTTCATATAATGACTAGTATATTCAATGTGTAGCATGTCCAAGAGTTTTATGTAGGTAAGAGAGTGTAAGTGACATGTGAATGAGTGAATGTTCTTATTTTTTTCATGTTTGTATGTATGTTCCTTCTTCATTTTTATTCATTAGTAACTTTCCACAATTGCAGTTAGACTTAATCGTACATCATTTTCTTTCATTTTTTAATGTTTTTATTAGATATTGTCTTTATTTACATTTCAAATGTTACCCCCTCTCCTGGATTCCCCTCCCAAAACCTCCTATCCCATCCCCCTCCTGGTGCTCACTAACCCACTCACTCCTGCTTCCTGACTCTGGCATTCCCCTATATTGGGGCATAAACCCTTTAAAGGACCAAGAGCCTTTCCTCCCATTGATGACTGAGTAGGTTATCCTCTGCTACATATTCAGCTGAAGCCATGAGTCCCACCGTGTATTTACTTTGCTTGGTGGTTTAGTCCCTGGGAGCTCTGGGGGGTACTGATTGGTTCATATTGTTGTTCCTCCTATGGAGCTGCAGTACTCTTCAGCTCCTTGGGTCATTTCTCTAGCTCCTTCATTGGGGACCCTGTGCTCAGTCCAATGTTAGGCTGCGAGCATCCATCTCTATTTGTCAGGCACTGGTAGAGCCTCTCAGGAGACAGCTATAACAGGCTTCTGTTAGCATGCAGTTGTTGGCATCCATAAAAGTGTCTGATTTTGATGGTTGTATATGGGATGTATCCCTAGATGGGGCAGATGAGTTAATGTTCTCATGGAGGATGATGCATCAGTACCTCCCTCCATATGGGATCCTGTTGTTTATGAGTCTGAAATACCAGTAGAGACACCACAGGTTTGTTATCAAGTCTACCGTGTGCTCCATTGTCAGGATGTAACAGAACATCTTTGTTTATCTTAGTGATTATAGCAAGTGTAATCTCAGTGTATTCTCAGTTCTACAACTCATAGGGCCAAGTATCATACACCTGTCTCTGAATCTCAGAGGGACTAGAGAGCTAATGTGACTGAGCTAGAGGAACTTGACTGCATTTGGTTAATGATGGTGTCAGGAACCTGCTTATACAGAGTGTCCACATGGAATTTCCTGCTGAACACAGGAACAAACAGCAAATAAAACAGTTTCTGGTCTGACAGAATAAATTTATCAATTTTTAATTTTTGCTACTATATAACTTATAAATATTTCTTGCAAAGAAAAAGATAAAACATATTTCTTGCTACCCAGTTTTATATATGATGTGGTTAGAAAACAAAGTATCCCCTCCTGAATTAACCAGTACTCCCCAGAGCTCGTGTCTCTAGCTGCATATGTAGCAGAGGATGACCTAGTTGGCCATCAATGGGATGAGAGGCCCTTGGCCTTGCAAAGATTATATGCCCCAGTACAGAGGAATGCCAGGGCCAGGAAGTGGAAGTGAGTGGCTTGGGAAGCAGGGGTGGGGTTAAAGGGGACTTTGGGGATAGCATTTGAAATATATATGAAGAAAATATCTAATAAAAAATCAACAAAGAAAACAAAGTAGCTACACATACATGCTGATTACACTTATTTATTAATTTTATTATTAAATACTAGCTAATATTTAATATTTAACTTTGGCTACAATTATATATCATTGATTATACTATTATGTGGGAACTAAAAAGGGGCCCTGGGGAAGAGAGGGAGGAAAGACCCATGCTCTGCCAGAGTTCCACCTATGGAACAGCTGGACATGGGAAGGCTGCCATATGCTTTCCACTCAGCCCCAGGTAGGCATCCAAGACTCTGACCCACTCTTTGGGGGGTGGACAAGGGAGAGCCCAATCTAGGAGTCCGGGGGCTACTCTCTAAAGCCCCTAGGTTATGGGAGAGAGGGAAGAGGGAAGAGAGTTTCCCACACCAACGAGAGTGCGCACAGCAGATCTTGATGAGCAGAGACTGTCTATGGTTTTAGAGCTTTATTATAGAAAGGCAGGGAGAAAGAGAAAAGGTAGAAAGAGTGTGGGGGAGGCTGGAGAGAAAGAGAGTAAGAGTAAGAAGGAGAGAGGAGAGGAGAAAACAGAGAGGAGAGAGGAGTGAGAGAAGTAAGATGTAATAGAACAAAGGAGTGAGAGGAGTGAGAGAGTGAAGAGAGGACAAACAGCCCCTTTGATGTATGCTGTCTTATCTTACTGTTGCTAGGTAACTGGGGAGGAGTTTAGCCTGAAGGTCAGAAGCTTGGGACTTTGCCTACATGACTTCTAGCCATGCTTTTCTTGTGGGGGGCCTTGGGAGGGCGGTAACTTAGGTAGGAGCCAGAGTTCCTGAAACATGAGGGAATGCCTACCATGTCATGTAGGTGAATTATCACCCTTCCGGGGTTCAGACCTCAACTCAGCTGAAGACCAGCCTGTCTGCATAGCCCAATGCCCCACACTATTAGAAATGATACTGAAAATGGATAGATGATAGATTGATAGATAGACATAAACACATATAGATAGATGCATATATACATGCCTGACTTGTTTATATAAAATAGAAAGTTGATAGATTTGATAGATAGATAGATAGATAGATAGATAGATAGATAGATAGATAGATAGATAGTCATGGGTACACATATAGATAGACAGATACATATATACATGCCTGACTTGTTTATATGTACTTCAATCCTAGAAGATTAAAGTGCTTATTTGCCATGGCACTTCATGTTCTCAGGCAGCCTGATTCTAAGTACTAACTGGGAACCATTCTCTCCATAACACTAAACCAAACCATCAACCAATCAATCAACCAATCAAAGGATTATAAGGATCTTCAATAATTGAATGCCATCTAGAAAATATATTGAGACTTTTGTGGATTCTCCATCACCTAGCTGCTTCCTCTGGTATGACATTTTTCTCTAAAATGGATATTTATGAGAAAATCTTTTCTTGAACCTCAATGAACTTCTAGCATCTTGATATCTTATAATAGGTTGCTTCTCAGTGAACTAAATCCAAATCATATAAAAAAATAAAGAAATGCTCTCCCTTATATCCTCTGATATAATAATACATTCCACATTCTAAGTGGAGGAGTAATGTGAAATAATCTTATTTCAAGACATATTTTTATAGAAGTAAAATTTCTGTGAGTTTTAAATAATTTCTTGCAAAAAAACAAGGAATTTTAAGTAGCTTAAAGTGGTGATGGAATGAAATTAATGTGGGAAAATGGAAAGTTATAATTTCAAAATTTATTACTAAATGTTACTGTGACATCAGGGAATAACATAGATGCTCTTCACATTTATTAAAATATAGGTTAGTACCTGTCTCCATTGAGCAGGTCCTATTGCTGCTGAGATTAAGTACAGAAACACCACCACCTCACCTCTAATATAATATCATCCTCAAGATCTGACAAACATGAGGAGAAGTTCTAATGACTATCTCAATACATATTATGGAATTGTTCCTAATGTGTCCTCCTATCAGACCAGTCGGTCACTTGGTCACTTAATGACAAATACAAATGCCAACTGTCTGCACCAACAGACTCAGAAATACTAAGAGAAAGCTTAGTAATATGTACCTAACTGTATGAAAAGTGACTCTGAATTGCATCCATAAGTGCAAGGTATTGAAGAAAAATAACATGTCTGATTGTGTGACTAGTAATCTAGTTAATTTTTTCTTTTATAAAATTTATTCATTTATTTACAACTCAGCCTTTGCCCCCCTCACAATACCCCTTCCACAATTCCTCACCCAAATCTTTCTCCACCTGTCCCCAAGAGGGTGTACCCCCCCTCCCCATACCAGGCCTTCCTTCAACCTGGGGCCACAAGTCTTTTGAGGAGTCAGTACATCTTCTTCCATTGAGATCAGACCAGGCAGTCCACTAATATATATGTGGGAGGGGGAGTTCAGACCAGTTGATGTATGCTGCATGGTTGTTGCCTCAGTGTCTGGGAGCTCCCAAGACTCCAGGGGAGTTGAGATTTTTGGTCTTTCTATGGGGTTGCCCTCCTCATCTACTTCTTCTATTCTTCCCTAATTCAACCTTAGGGTTCCCTGACTTCATTTTAATGATTGGATGTAAGTATCATCACTCTCAGTCAGTTGATGGTTAAGCCTTTCACAGGACAGCCATGCTAGACTCCTGTCTATAAGCATTTCATAGCATCAGTAATAGTAGCAATGCTAAAAGGCCTTAGTGCCTCTCCAAGAGGTGGATACAAAGTTGGGCCAATCATTGGACAGACAGCCTTTCCCTCAGTCTCTTCTCCATTTTCATCCCTGAAGTTCTGTTAGACAGGAACACTTTCTGGTCAGAAATTTAGACTGTGTGTTGATAACACCATACCTCCTTTTGAGGCCATGTCTATCTACTGGAAGTGGACTCTTCAAGTTCCCTCTACCCCATGTTTGGCACTTCATCTAAGATCACTCTCACTGAGTCCTGGGAGTCAACTTCCAGGGTTCTGATACTTTCTAGAGGATCTCCCTACCTCCCACCTTCTGAGGCTGCATATTTCCATTTGTTCTGCTGGCCCTCTGTCCTGTCACCCCACCCCTTACTTGATCCTGTTCCCCTTTTCTGCCCCCCTTCCCATCTCCTACCCAAATACCTCCCTTCTTCTGCTTCTTATGATTATTTTCTTCACCATACTCAATAGGATTAAAGTATCTTCTTTTGGCACTTCTGTTTGTTAAAGTTCTAAAATTCTGTGGGTTATAGCCTAGGTATTCTGTACTCTTTGGCTAAGAGCCAATTATTAGTTAGTACATACCATTTCATCTAAGGTCCTTCCCTTTGATTCCTGAGAGTCTCTCACCTCCCAGGTCTCTGGTACTGGTATGTTCTAGAGGGTCCTCTCACCTCCTACTGAGATTGACTGTTTCTATTCTCTCTCTGGTCCTCAGGGCTTCACTACTGTTCTCTTCCATACCTGATCATGTTTGCCCTTTCTCCTCCCTGTCCCCTTCCCACCATGTTCCCTCCATCCCTCTGTCCTACTTGATTGCTCTATTCTCCCTCCCAAGTGGGATTGAGACATTTTCACTTGGGTCCTTCTGCTTGTAAACCTTCTTGATTTCTGTGGATTGTATCCTAGTTATTCTGTACTATTTTGGTGAATATCCACTTTTTAGTGAGTACATACCATTCATGTCCCTTTAGGTCTGAATTATCTCACTCAGGATGACATTTGCTAGTTCCATCCATTTGCCTGAAAAACTCACGATGTTCTTGTTCTTAGTAGCTGAGTAGCATTCCATTGTATAAATGAACCACATTTTCTGTATCCATTCTTCTGTTTTGGGGTACCTGGGTTGTTTCCAGCTTCTGGCTATCATGAATAAGGTCACTATAAACATAGTGGAAAATGTGCCACTGTGGCATGGTGGGACATCTTTTGGGTATATTCCAAAAAGTGTTATAGCTGGGACTTCAGGTAGATCTATTTCCAATTTTCTGAGAATCCTCCTAATTGATTTTCAGAATGGTTGTACTATTTTGTAATCTCACAAGTAATGGAGGTGTTCCTCTTTCTCTACATTCTTGCCAACACATGCTGTTGCTTGAGTTTTTGATTTTAGCCATTCTGATGCATATAAGATGGAATCTCAGAGTCATTTTGAGTTATATTTCCCTGATGACTAAGAACTTTGAACATTTCTTTAAGTGCCCCTCGACCATTTTTCTGCAGTGAATTCTCTGTTTAGCTCTGTACCTCAAAATACAATACCCCTTCATGTTTAAAGTATTGGAGAGATCAGGAATTCAAGCACCTTACCTAAGCAATATATAGCCAATATCAAATTAAATGGAGAGATAATTGAAACAATCCCACTAAAATCAGGAACAAGACAAGGCTGCCCACTCTCTACCTATTTATTCAATATAGCATGTGAAGTTCTAGGTAGAGCATTTAGACATAAAATGGAGGACAAAGGGATACAAATTGGAAAAGAAGAAGTTAAAGTATCACTATTTGCAGATGATATGCTAGTATACATAAGCAAACCCAAACAATCAACCAAAGGACTTCTAAAGCTGATAAACAACCTCAGCAAAGTGACTGGATATAAAATTAACTAAGATAAATCAGTAGCCTTCCTTTTTACAAATGATAAATGGGCTGAGAAAGAAATTAGGGAAACAACACCCTTAACAATAGCCAGATAGTATAAAATATCTTGGAAAAAATATCTTGGTGTAAATCTTACTAAGAAAGTGAAAGATCTGCATGACAAGAACTTTAAATTCCTGAAAAACATAACCAAAGAAGACTGCAGAAGATGGAAAGATCTTCCATGCTCATGGATTGGTAGAATTAACATAGTAAAAATGTCCATCCTATCAAAAGTAATCAACTGATTCAATGCAATCCCCATCAGTATTTCAACACAATTCTTCACAGACATAGAAAAAACTGTTTTCAATTTCATATGTAAAAACAGACAAACAAACAAACAAAAACAGGATAGACAAAACAATTCTTAACAATAAAAGAACTTCTGGGATAATCACCACCCCTGACCTTAAGCAGTACTACAAAGCAATAAATAGTGATTAAAAACTGTATATGACTTGTACAGAGACAAATTGAACAATCAGTGGAATAGGACTGAAGACCTAGAATCAGGCCCATCCACTCATGGACATTGATTTTTGAAAAAGAAGCCAAAAACTTGCAATAGAAAAAAAAAATCATCTTCAATAAATGGTGCTTCTTTACCTGGCAGTCAGTATGTAGATAAATGAAACTAGATCCATATTTATCACCATGCATAAAGCTCAAATCCAAATGGACCAAGAACCTCAAAATTAAACCAGATAGTATACTGAGTAGAAGAGAAAGTAGGAAAAAAAAAAAAAACCTCAAACTAATTGGCACAGGGGAAATAATTTCCTAAACAGAGCATCAATGGCTAAGGTTTACAATCAAGAATTAATAATGAGACCTCATGAAACTGAAAAGTTTCTGTAAGGCAAATAAATGGCAGTCAATAGGACGAATTGGCAACCCACAGAATGGGAAAAATCTTCACTAACCCCACATCTGATAGAGAGTTGATATCCAAAATATATAAAGCTCTCAGGAAGCTAAACACCAGAAAACCAAAATTTTTCTCTATGATGACAAATAGTAACCTGGACCACATACATCTTCCACCACTGTTAAATATATTTTGAATCTTAAACAAAACTTGTGAAATGGTGATATTAAAAATACAACAAAAATAACACCATTCTTTAAAATATTTTATTTTGTTTCTATACAAAATTATAAACTTTCTATGAATATGTTATGCTAAATTTTGTATGAAGCATTTATATGATGTATGTTTATTTTTATGCATATCAAATATTAACGTTTATATTAAATAATAAATAGATTTCCACTATTATTTATAACATGTAACACAAATATCTAATATAAATTATGTAAATATTTATTTCATTTTGTACTTCTTTATACTTGTTTTCTGCTGAGGAAAGTCTTGAACATTCATTGTTCCTTTTAATTTTCTAAAAAAATAGATCATTAATTTTATTTTAGTATAAAGTATCAGATTTTTTACATCTAAAATATAACAAAATCATGTGCTGGGAATAAAGTATGTGCCACCCCTAAAAAAAAAAAAAGAAAGAAAGAAAAAGAAAAAAAAATAAAATTGCTTACTCTGATTGTGTTTCACAATACAAAGCACAAAGGAAGAAAACAAACTGCAACAAAAACAGTCAACCATTTTATCAATTTTGACTAACACAATTTAACACAGGCTTTTGGTTCTATTAATTCTACAAACGAATGAAAATGCCCAGAGAGGTAACTTGACCACCCAAGAAGAATGAGAGTTATATATTCTCTGTTGTTAAGACGTAGTTTTATCTAGGGCAACGGAGATCTCTACTAGTATCCTGTTATTCTGAAAGGAGACATTTACAGACTTATCAGTACCTAGAAAACCACTTGGCCTTACTTCAGTTGCTTGAACACACCTAGTATTTTGATTCTAGCTTGATCCCACAATATTAATATTCAGAAAAAGTATTTAAATGAATGCCATAGGATTAAATAGAAATAATGGTTTGACAATTATATTAGATTTTAGTCAAGTTTAAGGTCAATTATTGAGAAAAATTTCAAAACACTTCTACATTAGTAAAAGTTGTTAGTGACCCCCTTCCTTTCTTCCTTCCTTTTTTCTTTCCTTTCTTCCATCATTCTTTTTTCTTTTTTCTTTCTTTCTTCTTTTTTCATTTTTATCTGTTTGTTTTTTTTTCCTTTTTTGTTGTAATGACAAATATTGGACTTCATGAATGTGAGTTTAACATTCTACACTGAACTATATACCTAGTCCTTTGTATTGACAATGATTTTCCTCTTAAATATAATATATATGGTATTCAAAAAAAAATATGGCGTAGACTATAAAAGTTACCAAATACACCCCTTGTTGTCTGACTAGAGGCATAGAGTACTTCTAGACAACAGTGAACAGTGTGTTCTCAGATCTCAGATCTATGAAAACAAGCTGGCCTTTGCCATTATGACACCAGCTGCTCCATGAATATTGCTCAAGGGTAGAGAATATCGAACTGTTAAGACTCCTGGTCTTTATGGTAACTTAGCCTAAACATGGTTTCAAGACAGAAATTATTTGATCTACTCTAAACCCTAACACAGTCTACTTATTTGTGCTATATGGTTTAATATTGTATCTAGTTATCTGAAGTATCTTTTGTAGTAATTTCTTGGGAATATAAACTGCATCTTTTGAAATATCTGTATTGAGCTTATTTCATTGTATTGGTGTTAAGGTAATGAAATATAATACTAACACAACTATAGTTCCTTTTGCACAGATTGTTTTAATTCCTGTGAGACAATTCAAGGACCACTGTTTGGAATTCATACTTGATAAGTTAGCCTCTGTGTTGTCAAGATTTGATGGATTGCTCTGAATGTGTAGAGGGCTTATGATACCTCGAGAAATCATGGAACACAGAGATATGTCTGGCCCCAGTGCAGTCAGTATGGTATTTGGCCCAGTGCAGTCAGTATGGTGTTCACTTAAAATGTTCCAAATATTTCTGATTTTGTTTACCTACCCATTTTACATATGAAAGAAAGTTTCTGCATATAGTTCAATAAAATATGGATGTATTATTAGTACTATGATCATGATATTATATTTACAATCTATGGGTCAAATAAATGTTTATTATCTTATCAAAGTGAGTTCTAGGCACTAAATAAAATTGAAAAAAAAAACTTGACCTTTGGAACTCACCATTTATTTGAGAGAAATATATAAGAAGATATATAAAATAAATAAAAAAGGTAATATATGTGTGATATCTCTTTAAAAACTATTAGAAAATATTTCCTAATAAAAGAAAAATTATTACTAATTGATTTTCAAATTGTCTTAGGATTATTAAGAAAAACTGCAACAACTCTTGGGACATAAATGTGGTAGAACTGCTGTAGCTGGACTTACTTTCCCAGTGTGAGGAACTGTAAAATTCTGCTAAATATGTTGAGCTAGGAAAAAAAAAACACACACACACAAGAAAACAGCAGTAAGTGTTATTTCTTTAGAGGGGTAGATGAAGAGATAGAATGGCCATCTGGGAACAAAATCTCTGTAAAGGGACATTCATCAGCTGAACAGAAGGAATTTGGCTCTGCAGTCTGCTTGCCATGTCTGTGGGAAAGCATCACTTAAAAACATACACTGCTTTTCTACTTCGTGGAACATTTTTACATGAGAAAATGGATACTTAGTGCCTTTATCTAAGCTATTATTGTGCTACATGTCTTATGTCCATCCATACTATGAAAGTGCTTTTGTAGATAGCAAGAGATCAGTCCTAGAAGAAGGCAGATGTAACAGGAGCAAAACATTTCAGCCTGGGACCATCCCTGTGCTTGCCCATATTGCACATGCTGAAGGACACCTACTTCTTTTCACATCCCACACATTGACAACTTGCCTTCACTCCCCTCCTGCCCCATACCATATGGCCCTACCACTGATTGAAGATCTGTTCAATACTTTCCTACTCATGCTCTGAAGTAAAAAATGGCTTCTCTTGTTCAGGCTTTACTTTGTGCATGTTGGGGTGCAGGCTAACCTTGAGAATTAATGCAGACATAGAGCAATTAAACAGGGAGATGCAAAAAGAGAACAATGTATAGGAAGAATTGTAAAAGAAGGTTTCAGTGTTGCAATATGAAGCGAAATTAAAGATATATATGTATATATATCGTGTGTGTGTGTGTGTGTGTGTGTGTGTGTGTGTGTGTGTGTGTGAGTGTGTGTGTGTATTTCTGCTTAACAAGGCTTCTGTGATGATACATATGGATCAGTGGAACAGATTAAATCATACTAACATAAATATAAGTAACTAAGTTGTTTTTGTTTTGTTGTTTTAAAAAACACAGGGTAAGAAAGAAGAAAGTATTCTTTAAAAGCTCTTATGTCCTGCCTCCCCCAGCAACGGGCAAAGAGACATGTTGTTGGGCATTGTTCTTATATCAGTCAAGGGAAGAGCAGATGGCACTTCTTTGTTCATCTTAGCTTGATGCCTGGCTTAGTGTCCAAAGCTGTTTCATGACTAGTGCACACACACAAAAAACGATACTGGGAACTAATAAATAATTTTGCTATATGTACTCAAAACTTACGCAAAATAGTAAAATATTAATGAGTTTAGTGTAAAATGAAAAATTGTAAAACTTCTAGGAAGAAACTAGAAAAATATACATGCCTTTAATTTTTTAATGAGCATTTAAATATGATATTAAAACCACTATTTTTATAAAATAATAAATTAGAATTTATCAAAACTTGAAATGCTTTAAATTATGAAATATATTATTTAAAATATTATACAAATATTTCCATGATAATGGAAAGTGGCAAAGTAACAAAGAGATTTATCTAATACATGTAAAGAACAGAAATCCAATTTTAAATAATGAGTATAAGATTCATATAAACTGCACTAAAATATGTAGACATGGTAACAAGCAAATATCAAGATGTCACTGTAATTTAAAGTTAGCTAAATATGCATTATGAGGCAATGAAATGTCAACATGAGAATTGGATAAATAAAAATGCAATGCAAACTGGAGAAACCAAATGTGTATGTGAAAAAATAAGAAGTATCGTTCTTTGTATCTGGGCATTATGGAAGGGTTTGATCACCATTAAAGTAGTATGACAACTTGTAATTTCTTTCTAAATAAGATATATTAACTAATATTAATATATTTCTAAAATTTTTCTTATAATGTACAGTACAGTTTTGTTACCCCACATGGTGCGTTTTTTTTTTAATTCAAGAAGATAGTATTATGCCTACAAAATCTGTGTTATGAACTATTGTCCATGAAATCATTTGAATTTTTCTCTAATAAGATATCAGGGGTTGACTTTTCTGACTTTTCTGTGTAGCTATTTTTCAGATTCTGAATATAGCATGAAGTTCCATCTACATTCAGGATCATGTGTGTTTGTGTGTGTGTGTGTGTGTTTCAAGACAGAATTTCTCTGTGTAGGCCTTGCTGTCCGGGAATTCACTCTGTAGACCAGGCTGGACTCAAACTCAGAGATCTACTTGCCTCTGCCTCCCAAGTGCTGGGATTAAAGGCATGCATCACCACTGCCTGGCTATAGTTTTATTTTATTATTTTATTTTATTTTATTTTATTTTTTATTGGATTTTTTATAAAATATGAAATGAACTGATTGGAGACAGGGACACATTGTGTGGAATTTCTTTCCAGTATTTGAAGTTCAGACATCAAATTAAATTGTCCTTTTCTAAGTACTACTTACAAGTCAATCCTTTCAAAGGAGAAATTACAGGCAGGAAATGAACTATGGAGTATATGGTTGGTTTGGTAATAAAGCAGGTATCAGGTTACTAAGATTTCATGGTTTTATCCACTTGCAATCAATGGTATAGTGGTCTGAAGAACCAAGATAAAATTGTTTCTTCTTAGTTTCCAAACCTTCTACTGAATATTCTCTAGATGTTTTAAAGAACTTTTATGCATATTATAAGCTCATTGTGCCTTGCGTAATTGAGTATATAATGTCCAACTTTATTTCACAGAGATGTATGACACAGCATTCTAAGGGCCCTGGGTTATAGCTGAAGATTTCCTAAAGCCTCCTGGGATCCTACTCAAATCATTCCCTGTTATATTCCATAAATTATACCTTAATCATGTTATGCTTTTGAGGTAAAAGCATATGAATTAATTGATAGCAGATGCAAGAACTATATATATATATATATTTATAAATATATATTATATATATATAATATATATACATCTCTGTGAAATAAAGTTGGACATTATATATTCAATTACACAAGGCACAATGAGCTTATAATATGCATAAAAGTTCTTTAAAACATCTAGAGAATATTCAGTAGAAGGTTTGGAAATTAAGAAGAAACAATTTTATCTTGGTTCTTCAGTAATAATACTATATATATATATATTTATAAATATATATATTACATATATATATATATATAAATAATTTCGCATTGGTCCCTAGGTCATTTCAGCTATAACCCAGGGCCCTTAGAATGCTGTGTCATACATCTCTGTGAAATAAAGTTGGACATTATATATTCAATTACACAAGGCACAATGAGCTTATAATATGCATAAAAGTTCTTTAAAACATCTAGAGAATATTCAGTAGAAGGTTTGGAAACTAAGAAGAAACAATTTTATCTTGGTTCTTCAGTAATAATACTATATATATATATATATATATATATATATATATATATATATATATATATATATATATATATATATAATTTCGCATTGGTCCCTAAGTCATTTCTATTTGATCCAGGCTCCAATTCTTAAAATTTACCCTGAACTCCCTGAACTCAGACAGAAACTTGAGTCTTAAGGTAAGTCACAGTGAACTTATAATGAAAAGAACAAAACTTGTATAAAGATTAGCAGACTGTAAAAATTAGAGAAGGTTAAAATTTTCCACTCAATTTCCTTTTACATGGGAAATTTTACTAATGCAATCTTATTATGAAAATGGAGATGAAATGTTTGAAAATTTTCTCCTTAGGTTTTAAGTCACCAATAAAATGAACAATTCAATTTATATTAAAAAATCCTCAAAGATGCTACTATATCATTAAATTATCATGAGAAAATTATTCATGTCAAGTAGAAATATAGAACTATGAATACATTTAGTATGTGAATATGTATAAGAAAATATAATCTGGCCTGGAAAAGATGAGACTTGTGAGAAGAAATAATGGAGGCAAGTTCATTCCTGTAAAAGTTTTCATTTCCAGATTGCTGAATCTATATATCTTGCTTTTTGGTTTCAATGGACAGAGTTTTTAGTAAAAGGTTAAATTATAATGAATTTAATAAGCACTCAAGCATTGACTATTGGGATAGCAAGAATTTAGTGAAATGTTCTTTTATTTAGAAAATAAATAACAAACTACAGTGTGTTTACAAAGTTACACACACACACATACACACACATACACACACACACACACACACACACACATATATATATACATATATATATAATCATTAATCTGTGGTTTTGTATAAGCATATGACATGTTTTAAAATATTTTACTTTCAATCATGCATCGTTATAACTTGTTTAGGTCCATCCCCTGGCATTTTCTCCCTTCCAATTCCTTTTCTATCCCAATCCTAATTTTTCCTCTCATCTTTGTGTGTCTTCCAGTCATTTTGAGTTAAAAGATACAACTAACTTTCCTGTTATGCCTGGAAAAACTATCTCACTATAGAGATCTACTTCCTTTGGAAATTATAGTCTTTCAGCTTTTACTTCAAGATTATCCCTAAATTTTGAAGAGATAGAATGTAGTACAGATTTCTTATTTAGAACTGAGCAATTTACAGTCTCATTATACATACATTGATTTTTTGGTCTTTGTATTAATTGTTGTCTATTGCAAATTAAAGCTTATCTTATGATGGTTGAGAGATGTACTAATCTACTGGTATAACTATAATAATGTAGGTAGCATAGGCATGAAGACCCACAGCTGACAAATGCAATTTCATGGAAGAAAAAGATTCTGCACAGGAAAGAACGTCATCAGAATGAAGTGTGTGCCTATAGAATGAGAAAAAATCTTCACCAGCATACAATGTTTCGAAATTAAGAATCTTAGGTGTAGGATCTGTGTTATAAATGTATTAATTGGGGCATTAACTCCACAGCCAGTCCCACTACACCCAGAGGAAGATCCACTCCCAGGCACTCTAACATACCTAGGATTATAGAATCATAACTAAGGAGGAGACAACATCTGGAGGTAACTGGGGCCAGCAGGACCCAGGCACCTAGGAACTCTGTCCAACAAGTGACAGGTTCCTTCTGGTCTAGGCTGGTGCTCTGAGCAGATCTTGGGCACAAACTCTGCAGCCAGTCCCGCACCACTCAGAAGAAGATCCTCTCCCAGGTGCTCTAACACTCCTAGGATCATAGGGTCAGAGCCAGTCCCATAACACCCAGAAGATCCACTCCCAAGTGTTCTAACATGCCCAGGATCAAAGGATCTAAGATGCCTGAGCAGACCTTGGGTTCTGACTTCACAGCCAATCTTACAACACCCAGAAAATGCACCACTCCCAGGTGCCAAGTCCACAAGATCACAGGATCATAGAATCTTAAGAGCTTGGTCACATCATGATCTCAGGTGTGAGGAGCAGGTGCAGCCACTGCCCCAAGATGGCGTCAGAGACGGCTGCCAGGTCTTATGACCTGCGCCTGACTTCCTCATTACCTCAGACTTAGCCACATCCCAGCCACCTGCACTGAGCAGACACCATACCTCATCAGCTCGCCTGAGGTGTCATCATTTGCTGTGAACCAATGGACTGCCGTTACGTGACTGGGGTGATTGGGAGGAGTCAGTAGGGTATCTAAGGTGCTCCCCGGGGTTGTTCATGGATTCCTGTTCCTGCATTGCAATATGAAGTGTTCCTGAATAAACCTGCTTGAAAAAGGACAACGTGGTGTTGTGTCTTTCCTGCTGGTCGGGGTAGACGCAACACTCAGGTGTCCCAAAGGCATCTTGACTCCCAGGACCTTTGATACACCCAGGATCTCAGGATCACAGGATCACAGAATCACAAGATCACAGAGATAGCTGAACTCTGAGGAGATCTAACACAAACAGGATCACAGGAAAGACAGGCTCCAGTCAAATATATCGAGGGCAGGTAGCACTAGATATAGTCAGATAATGGGGTGCAAGAGTAAAACACCCAGGATCTAAGTGTTTTTCCAGGTTGATGGATTTTATGCATAAAGCTTCTATGGACATAGTTAATGAAGTGTCCATATGGTAGAATGGAATATCGGTTGGGTATATTACCAAGAGAAAAAAAGCTGTACCTCTTAAGATCCTACAATCTATGTAGGATCCAATTCCAGTAGAGGGTCTCAAGCCAAGGCAATAGGTCAATGATGGACATGCCCGTCAGAAGACCTCACAGACTGAAGGTCACAAATGTGGTCCACTACAACCAGGGCTACATACCTACCAGGAGACTTGAAGAAACCCAAATATACTATTTCATAAGAATAATAGAGTCCTTTAAGTAAGATATAAATAACTCAATGAAAAATTACAGGTAAACACAAGTAAACAGGTAGAAGCCCTTAAAGAGGAAATAAATCCCTTAAAGAAATATAGGAAACCACAGTCAAACAGGTATAAGAGGTGAACAGAGCCATACAATACCTAAAACTAGACGTAGAAACAATAAAGAAAACACAAATGGAGGCAACCCTTGATATGGAAAACCTAGGAAAGAGGTCAGCAATTATAGATGTAAGTATCACCAACATAATACAAGAGATAGAAGAGAGAATATCAGGTATAGAAGATAGCTTAGAAGATATTGACACAACTGTCAAAAGAAAATACAAAACAGAAAAACATACCTAACCCAGGATATCCAGGGCACAATAAAAAGACAAAAATCTAAGAATAATAGGAATAGAGGAGAGCAAGAAAACAAAAACAAAAACAAACATCCCAGCTCAAAGGACCCTAAATCATCTTCAACAAAATCATAGAAAACCTCTCAAATCTAAAGAAAGAGATGGCCATAAATGTACAAGAAGCCCATAGAACACTAAAAGTTTTGGACCACAAAAGAAAATACTCTTATCACATAATAATAAAAATATTATATGCACAAAACAAAGAAAGAATATTAAAAGCTGTAAGAGAAAAAGACCAAGTAAGATATGAAGGCAGACCTATCAGAATAACAACAGACTTCTCAACAGAGACACTAAAAGCCAGAATAGTCTGGACAGAGGTCATGAAGACCCCAAGAGAACACAAATGCCACAGCAGCCTACTATATCCAACAAAATTCTCAATCAGCATAGATGGAGAAACCAAAATATACCAGGACATGTGGAATGGTTGGAGGGTGGACCAGGACAGGGATAAAAATCTGGACTGTAAAAAAAGTTTAAAGAAGAGAGAGAGAGAGAGAGAGAGAGAGAGAGAGAGAGAGAGAGAGAGAGAGAGAGATCATCAGATCCTTCTGCAAAAGCCTATACTCAACAAAACTCAAAAGTCTAGATAAAATGGATTATTTTCTAGACAGATACGAGATACCAAAGTTAAATCAAGAGTTGTTTAATTATCTGAACAGCTCATATCCCCTAAGGAAATAGAAGTCATTAAAAACTCCCAATCAAAAAAAGCCCAGTGCCAGATCGTTTTAGTTCAGAATTCTACTAGACCTTCTAAGAAGTTCTAGTATCAACACTCCTCAAACCACTCCATAAAATAGAAACAGAAGCAACACTACCTAATTCATTCTATGAAATGACCATTAGTCTGGTACCTAAACCACTGAAGGACCCTACCAAAAAAAAAAAAAAACTTTAAAAAATTTTAAAAAAATTTAAAAAGATCTTTAAACAAATTTTCTTTATGAATTTCATTGCAAAAATATGCAATAAAATTCTTGCATACAGAATTTATTATTCACCATGATAAATTAGGCTTCATCCCAGGAATGCAATGTTGGTTCATTATATGAAAATCAATTAATGCAATCTTTTATATAAACAAGCTCAAAGGAAAAATAACAAGATCTCATTAGATGTTGAAAATCATTTGACGAAATACAATAAACATTCATGTTCAAAGTATTGGAAAGATCAAGAAATCAAGTACCATACCTAAATATAATAAAAGCAATATACCAGAAAGCAACAGCCAATACCAAGTTAAATGGAGAGATACTTGAAGAAATTCCACTAAAATAAAAAAGAAGACAAGGATGCCTACTCTCCCCATATCTATCCAGTATAGTTCTTGAAGTTATAGCTAGAACAGTAAGTCAAGAAAAGGAGGTCAAGGGGGATAAAAATTGGCAAAGAAGAATTCCAGGTATCACTGTTTGCAGATGATATGATAGTATACATAAGCAACTCCAAAAAATCTACTAGAGAACTTCTACAGCTGATAAACAAATTCAGCAAAGTGGTCAGATATAAAATTAACTCAAAAAATCAGTAGCCTTCTTTATACAAATGATAAACAGGCTGGGAAAGAAAATATGAAAACATTACCCTTGACAATAGTCACAAATAGTATAAAATACCTTGGTGCAAGTCTAATGAAACAAGTGAAAGGTTTGTATGACAAGAACTTCAAGTATCTCAAGAAAGAAATTTAAGAAGACCACAGAAAATGGAGAGATCTCCCATGATCATGAATTAGTAGAATTAATATATTAAAAATGATCATCCTACCAAAAGGAATCTACAGATCCAAAACAATCCCCAGTAGACCTCCATCACAATTCCTCAAAAATATAGAAAGAGTTATTCTCAAACTCATCTGAAAAAACAAACAAACAAACAAAACTATGATAGCAAAAACAAACCTTAACAATAAAAGAACTTCTGGGGGAATCACCATCCCTGACCTCAAGCTATACTATAAAGCAAGAATGACAAAAACTGCATGGTATTGGTACAGAGACAGACATGTTGGTCAATGGAATAGAATTTAAGACCCATAAATAAAATCACACACTTAAGGATACTGGATCTTTGACAAAGAAACCAAAAATATGCAACAGAAAAAAGAGAAAATCTTTAATAAATGGTGCTGGTCTAACTGGTAGTCTATATGTAGAAAATGAAACTAGATCCATATTTGTCACTTTGTACAAAGCTCAAGTCCAAGAGGATCAAGGAACTCAAAATAAAACCAGATATACTAAATCTAATAGATGAAATAATAGGAAAGAACCTTGAACTCACCGTCATGGGGGGAAATTTCTTAAACAGAACTCCAGTGACTCAGACTCTAAAGTCAAGAATTGACAAATGGGATCTCATGAAACTGAAAAGCTTCTGTACAGTACAGGACATTGTCAATAGGACAAGTCAGCAACTTACCGACTGGGAAAAACAAAACAAAACAAACAAACAAACAAAAAACTTACCTAACTCCACATCTGAGAGAGTGCTAATGTTCAAAATAAATAACTCAATAAGCTAATCAAAAAATAAAATAAAATAAAATAACAAACCCAAAAAACAAAAACAAAAACAAAAAACAAAAAAACAAAAAAACCCAAACAACCCAATATAAAGATGGGGTATAGAAGTGAACAGAAAATTTACCTCACTTAAAGACATGTTTAAAGTCCTTAGGGATCAGGGAAATGCAAATAAAAAAGACCCTCAGATTTCACCTTACAGCCATCAGATAGGGTAAGATCAAAAACAGGTGACAGCACATGTTGGCAAGGATGTAGAGAAAGAGGAACACTCTTCCATTGCTGGTGTGATTGTAAACTGGTACAACCACTCTTGAAATCAATCTGGAGGTTCCTCAGAAAATTGTAAATAAAATCTACCTGAAAGCCCAGCTATACAACTCTTGGTCATATACCCAAAGATGCCTCACTATGCCACAGGGGAACATGTTTCACTATGTTAATAGTAGCCTTATATGTGATAGCCAGAAGCTGGAAACAACACAGATGTCCCACAATGGAAGAACGCATGCAGAAAATGTGTTTTATTTACACAGTGGAATACCATCCAGCTATTAAGAACAAAGACATCATGAGTTTTTCAGGCAAATGGATGGAACTAGCAAATATCATTTTGAGTGAGGTAACTCACACCCAAAGGACATGTATGGTATGTACTCACCAATAAGTGGATATTACACAAAATAGAACAGAATACCCAGGATATAATCCATAGAACTCATGGAGGTTAACCAGCCAAAAGCCCCAAGTGAGAATGCCTCATTCCCACTTGGAAGGGATAAGATAGCAATCACAGTCCTGGAAGAGGGAAGAAGGAACCTGGATTGGAGATCATAGCAGGGGAGGAAAGGGGGAACATGATCCAGTATTGCTTGCAGGAGAACAGGACTGAAGCCCTAAGGGCCAGCAGAAGGAATGGAAACAGGTAACCTCAGGACATAGGAGGTGGGGGAATCCTCCAGAATGTACCACACACCTGGAAAGTGAGAGCATCTTAGGACTCAAGGGGAGGGATCTTGAATGAAATTCCCTACAGTGGGGATAAGGAACTTGTAGAGCCCAGCCCTAGCAGAAAGACAGACCATCAAGTGAGAGATGGGGTTTCTATCCCACAGTCAAAATTCTGACCCATAATTTTTCCTGTCTGAAAGAACTAGAGGGATGGAAATGGAGAGGAGCCTGAGGAAAAGAAGGTCCTGAAACAGGCCCAAACTAGGATCTAGCTCAAGGGGAGACTCAAAGGCTTGACACTATTATTGATTCTGTGATTTGCTTAACAACAGTATTCCAGCATGGGTGCCCTCAGAGAGGCCCAACAAGCAGCTGAATGGGTGAGATGCAGATACTTACACCCAACCAATGGACAGAAGCTGCTAACCCCTGTGATTGAATTAGGGAAAAGCTGGAAGAAGCTGAGGCACAGGGTCAGCATAGGAAGACGAGCAGTCTCAACTAACCTAAACCCCTGAGATCTCTCAGACATACACACACACACACACACACACACACAAAACAAGGGCTAAAGCTGATTCTTGACATAGATAGAGTCTAAATTTTCTGAGAAAGTGCCATATTGATTTTGAAGTGACTATATGAGTTTATACTCCCACTAACAATGGAGGAGTGCTTCCTTGTTTCAAATCCTCACTGAATGTCTATCCCTTGGGTTTTTTGAACTTGTGTGGGATCCCTCAATCATTCTTCTTTCCATTTCCCTAATGGAATTTGGACATTTATTTGTTTATCAGTTACTTGATATCTCTTTGTTGAGAGTTCTCTGTTTAGATCTGGACCCTATTTTTTAATTATATTATTTGGTTTGTTGATGTCTAGTTTGTTGAGTTCTCTATATATTTTTGGTATTAGCCCTCTGTCAAATGTGGAGTTGGTTAAAACATTTTTCCATTCGGTAGTTTGCAATTTTGTCCTGTTGACAATTCTTTTTCTTTACAGAAGCTTTTTAGTTTCATAATATTCAGTTATGAATTGTTGATTTTCATACCTGTACATTCAATGTTCTGTTTAGAAAGTTGTCTCCTGTGCCAATGTATTCAAAGCTGTCTCTACTTTCTCTTCCAAATTGTTCAGCATGTTCAGTTTTATGTTTAGGTCTTTGAACCAACTGGACTTGAGTTTTGTGCAGAAGAACAGATGTGCATCTATTTCCATTCTTCTACATGCTGACAACCAGCTAGATGAGCAGCATTTCATAAAGATGGGTTCTCTTTTTCTATTGTATATTGCTGTCTTTTTATCAAAAATCAGGTATCCCTAGGTATGTAGATTTACATGTGTCTTTGATTTAATTTCATTGTTCAATTGGCATTGTTTATGGCAATACCTTATAGTTATTATTATCAGACCTCTGTTTTACAACTTAAAATCAGGAATGGTGACAAAGAATTGTTTTGTTCTGCTGAGTTTTAAATTTTTTTCATATAAGTTTGAGTATTGTTCTTTAAAAGTCTATAAATAATTGTGCTCTAATTTTGACTGGGAATGCATTGACTCTGTAGATTGCTTATATTAAGGTAGTCATTTTTTAATGGTTAATTTATGTATTTACATTTCAACTGTTATATCCTTTCCCAGTTCCCCCCTGGAACTCCCCTATCCCATCCTGTCCCACTTCTTCTATGAGGATATTGCAACACATACCCACCCACTCCTACCTGCTCTAAAATTTCCCTACACTGGGGCATCAAGCCTTTATAGGACCAAGGGCCTCCACTTCCATTGATGCAAGAAAAGGCCAGACTCTGCTACATATGGATCTGGAGCCATGGGTTCCTCCATGTGTACTCCTTGGTTGGTTGCTTAGTCCTTTGTGGGCATTTCAGCAGATCTTATCCCTATTGTGTACTGGGAGCCTCTTGCTTTCCTGCCATCAGGGACTTGCTGATGGCTACACCATCACTGATTGCTGCACCAGTCTGCTCAAATTCTGACCCTCTGTATATCATTCCTGTCTTCTCTCATACCTGATACTGCTCCCCTTTTTTCTCTCTCCCTCCTCTCTTCCTCCCAAGTCCTTCCCACCCTCTAATCCCCTGAATATTTTGTTCCCCCTTCTAAGAAGGACTGAAGCATCCATATTATTGTCTTCCTTCTTTCTTCTTGTGTTTCACATGATCTGTGGATTATATCTAGGGTATTCCTAGCTTTTGGCCTAATATCCACTTATTAGTGAGTCCATGCCATATGTGTTCTTTTGTGACTGAGTTACCTAACTCAGGATGATATTTTCTAATTCCATACATTTGCCTAAAAATTTTATGAAGTCATTGTTTTTAATAGCTGAATAGTACTCCAGTGTGTAAATGTACCACATTTTCTGTATCCATTCCTCTGTTGAAGAACATCTGAGTTCTTTCCAGCTTCTGGCTATTATAAATAAGGTTTCTATGAACAAAGTGGAGCATTTATTCTTGTTATATGTTGGAGCATCTTTGGATATATGCCCAGGAGTGGAGTAGCTGGCTTCTCAATTTTCTGAGGAACTGCCAAACTGATTTCCAGAGTGGTTGTACCAGCTTGCAATTCCAACAGCAATGGAAGAGAGTTCCTCTTTCTCCACATCCTCACCAGCATCTGCTTTCACCTAAGTTTTTGATCTTAGACATTCTAACTGGTGTGAGGTGTAATCATAGGATTGTTTGGATTTAATTTAAGGTAGCCATTTTTATTATGGAAGTTTTACTGATATACAAGCATAGAAGGTCTTTACATTATCTGATATTGTCCTCAATTTCTTCCTTTAAAGTCTTGTAGTTATTGTTATACATGTCTTTTCCTCCTTTGGTTAGAGTTTCCCAATATAATTTATTATTTGTGACTACTGTGAAGGTGGTTTCCCTATTTCTTTCTCAGCCTATTTGTTGTTTATGTATAGAAGGGCTAAAATTTTTCATTTTATAATTTTTATTAATTTATTTTTTAAAATTCATCTTGTATAAAACCTCTTTACTAAAGACATGTATCTGCTGTAGGAGTTGCATTTCTCTACACAAAGGATAAACACGCTAAGAAAGAAATTAGGGAAGCAACACCCTTAAAATAGTCACAAATAATATAAAATAACTTGGTGTGACTCAAATTAAGCAAGTGAAAAATCTATATGATAAGAACTTCAAGTCTTTGAAGAAAGAAATCAAAGAAAATCTCAGAAGAAGGAAAGATCATGGATTGGCAGGATTAATATAGTAAAAATGGTTATCTTGCTGAAAGCAATCTATAGATTCAATGTAATCCCCATCAAAATTCCAACTCAATTCTTCACAGAGTTAGAAAGGGCAATTTGCAAATTCATCTGGAATATCAAAAAACCTAGAATAGTAAAAACTATTTTCAACAATATAAGAACATCTGGTGGAATCACCATCCCTGGCCTCAAGCTGAACTACAGAGCAATTGTGATAAAAACTGTATGGTACTGGTACATTGGCAGACAGAAAGATCATTGGAATATAATTGAAGACCCAGAAATGAACCCACACACCTATGGTCACTTGATCTTTGACAAAGGAGCTAAAACCAACCAGTAGGAAAAAGATAGCATTTTCAACAAATGGTGCAGGCTTAACTGGTGGTTAGCAGGTAGAAGAATACAAATTAATTCATTTTTCTCTCCTTGTACAAAGCTCAAGTCCAAGTGGATCAAGGACCTCCACATAAAACCACAGACATTAAAACTTACAGAGGTGAAAGTGGGGAGATTAGATTCTTGAATATATGGACACAGGGAAAAAAATTCCTGAACAGAACAGCAATGGCTTCCACTATAAGAAAAAGAATTAACAAATGGGACCTCATAAAATCTCAAAGCTTATGTAAAGTAAAGAGCACTGTCAATAAGAAAAAAAGGCAACCAATAGATTGGGAAAAGTTCTCTACCAATCCTAAATCCAATAGAGGGTTAATATTCAATATGTACAAAGAACTCAAGAAGTTAAACACAAGAGAACCAAATAACCCTATTAAAAAATGGAGTACAGAGCTAAACAAAGAATTCTCAATTGAGGAATACTGAATGGCTGAGAAGCAGTTGAAAAAAAATGTTCAACATCCTTAATCATGAGGGAAATGCAAATCAAAACAACCCTGTGATTCCATCTCATACCAGTCAGAATGGATAAGATCAAAAACTCATGTGACAGCAGATGCTGGTGAGGATGTGGAGGAAGTGGAACACTCTTCCATTGCAGGTGGGATTGCAAACTGGTACAACAACTCTGGAAATCAGTTTGGCAGGTCTTCAGAAAATTTGAGATAGTACTACCTGAGGATCCAGCAATAACACTCCAGGGCATATACCTAAAAGGTGCTGCAACATGGAATAAGGACACATGCTCCACTATGTTCATAGCAGCCTCATTTATAATAGCCAGAAGCTGGAAAGAACCCAGGTGTCCTTCAATAAAAGAATAGATATTGAAAATGTGGTACATTTATACAATGGAGAACTACTCAGCTATTAAAAATAATGAACTTATGAAATAGCTCAACAAATGGATGGATCTGGAGGATATCACCCTGAGTGAGATAACCCAATCACAAAAGAACACACATGATATGCAATCACTGATAAGTGGATATTAGCCCAGAACCTCGGAATACCCAAGGTATAATTGGCAAAACACATGAAACTCAAGAAAGAAGGAAGACCAAAGTATGGGTACTTCAATCCTTCTTATAAGGGGGAACAAAATACCCAGAGGAGGAGACAAAGTGTGGAGCAGAGACTGAAAGAATGACCATCCAGAGACTGCCCCACTTTGGGATCCATCCCATAAAAATACCACCAAAGCCAGACACTATTGTGGATGCCAACAAGAGCAAGACTGATATAGCTGTCTCCTGAAAGACTGTCAGTGCCTGACAAATAAAATAGTGGATGCTCATAGCCATCCATTGGACAGAGCCAGGGCCCCAAATGAAGGAGCTAGAGTAAGTACCCTAGGAGCTGAAGGTGTTTGTATCCCTACAGGAGGAAAAACAATAAGAACTAACTACTACCCTCAGTGCTCCCTGGGACTAAACCACCAACCAATGAAAACACATGGTGGGACTCATGGCTCTATCTGCATATGTAGCAGAGGTTGGCCTAGTTGGTCATCAATGAAAGGAGAGGCCCTTCATCTTGTGAAGATTCTATGTTCCAGTATAGGGGAATGCCAGGGCCAGGAAGCAGGAATGGGCGGGGTAGTGAGCAGGGGTAGGGGGAGGCCACAGAGGGGCTTTGGAGGGGAAACTTGGAAAGGGGATAGCATTTAAAATGTAAATAAAGAAATATCTAATTAAAAATTAATAATAAAAGAACTTTTTGGTCCCTTAAGTAAACTATCCTATCATCAATGAAAGTGAAACTTTGACTTCTTCCGTTCCAACTGGTATTCTTTTGATCTCCTTCAGTTGTCCTACTGCTCTAAGTAGAACTTCAAAGTACTAATGTCTACTAGATAGAGAGAAAGTGGGCAGCCTTGTTTTGTTCCCGATTTTAGTCGATTTGCTTTAAGTTTCTCACCATTTAATTTGATTTTGTCTACTAGCTTGATGTACATTGCTGTTGAGTCCAATTCAGCCAGCAAGAAAGATGCAACCACCGGTTCTTCTTAAAGCAGTTTTACTCAGGCAGCTTTTCTCTTCAAATCCCCCAGCCTCTCTGGTTACAAGTGTTTTTCCCCACTCCAGCCACAACCATGCCCCCACCAATCACCACAGGTCACATCACCTCACCAGGCAGGCTTGCTCAGCCAATCAGGGATTAGGGGCATGCCATCCACCAAATATGGGCTTGTTTACTGCCTGGAATAGATTTCCATCTGGGCTGGCCAGGGAGCCAGGAATGGCTTCCCACACATCGCCTTTATTATGTTTAGGTATGTCCCTTTTATCTCTGACCTCTCAATGAATTTTTATTATGAAGGAGTGATACATTTTGTCAAAGGCTTTTTCAGCATCTAATTCAATGTGGATTTTTTTTTTCAAGTTAGTTTATATTGAAGATTATCTTGACAGAATATTATATGTTGCACTGTCCCTGAATCTCTGGAATGAAGCCTATTTGATCAGGGTTGATCATCTTTATTATATGTACTTGGATTCGGTTAGTACTTTATTAACAATTTTTGGATCAGTGTATATTGAATAAACGTATATAGCTATAAATTCAGGCCTGAAGAAGTTCCAAAAATTTATTTCATTGCAAGGAGGGTAACTATACCCAAGAAAACATAGGATAACTAATCTCAAACCTTACAAAACCCAAAGAAGCGACACATGGAAACACACAGAGGCACACTTATAAACAAACTCAGACACATAGTACAACCATCAATAACAAAATAACAAGAATTAATAATCATTGGTGATTAATTTTCCACAATATCATTGGAGTCAACTACCCAATAAAAAGAAACTATCTACCAGAATGTGTGTGGAAATATGATCAATCTCTCTGTGCTTCCTACAAAAACCCACACCTCAACATCAAAGATAAACATTATTTCAGGTAAAGTATTAGAAAAATATTTTTCAAGGAAATGGATTCAAGAAACAATCAGGAGGAGCTATTCTAATTCCCAACAAAATAGACTTCAAGACAAACTAATCCAAAGACATGGAAAGAAAACTTCATAACCACAAGATGAAAACCCAACATGATGTTTCAACTCTTACCATCCACTGTGAAAACACAAGGAAACTCACATTTGTAAAATAAATATTACCAAAATATAAATCATGAAGTGACTCTCACAAACTAATAGTAGAAGACTTCAATACCCAACTCTCACTAATAGAGAGGTCAACCAGACAGAAAATAAAGAGGAAAATAATGGAGCTAACAGACAATATGAATAAAATGCAAGTAACAGATATTTACAGACCATTTCAATCAAACACAATGTAATATAACTTTTTTTTCCTAGATTACATGGAATTGTCTGGAGAATTAAAGATATACTCCATCACAAAGCAACTCTTCACAGATCAAAGAAAATTGAAATAACCCTTTATATCCTATCAGACAACCACTAATTAAAACTAAATTTCAATAACAATAAGAAAAACAACAGAAAGCCTACACACTCAAGGAAATTGAACAATACACTACTCAGTGACTACTGGATCAAGACAAAAATAAAGAAATTAAAAACTCGCCGGGCGTGGTGGCGCACGCCTTTAATCCCAGCACTCGGGAGGCAGAGGCAGGCGGATTTCTGAGTTCGAGGCCAGCCTGGTCTACAAAGTGAGTGCCAGGACAGCCAGGGCTACACAGAGAAACCCTGTCTCGAAAAACCAAAAAAAAAAAAAAAAAAGAAATTAAAAACTTCATAGAATTTAATGGAAATCAATGTACAACATACGCAAACTTATGGGACCCGGTGAAAGTGTTGCTAAAAGGAAATTTCACAGTACTAAGTGCCTATAAAGAAAATGTAGCATTTTGTACTAGGAACTCATACCTGAAAGGTCTAGAACAAGAAAGAGAAGAGAAGAGAAGAGAAGAGAAGAGAAGAGAAGAGAAGAGAAGAGAAGAGAAGAGAAGAGAAGAGAAGAGAAGAGAAGAGAAGAGAAGAGAAGAGAAGAGAAGAGGGGAGAGGAGGGGAGGGGAGGGGAGGGGAGGGGAGGGGAGGGGAGGGGAGGGGAGGGGAGGGGAGGGGAGGGGAGGGGAGGGGAGGGGAGGGGAGGGGAGGGGAGGGGAGGGGAGGAGAGGAGAGGAGAGGAGAGGAGAGGAGAGAAGAGAAGAGAAGAGAAGAGAAGAGAAGAGAAGAGAAGAGAAGAGAAGAGAAGAGAAGAGAAGAGAAGAGAAGAGAAGAGAAGAGAAGAGAAGAGAAGAGGAAAGAAAGGAAAACAAACACATCCAAGAGGAGTAGACATAAGAATATAATTAGACTGAAAGACAAAATTAATAAAATTGAAACAAAGACAACAATACAAAGAAACAATGAATTAAAAGCTGCTTCTGTGAGAAAATAAAAAAAAAGATAGACTAACCCTCAGCCAAACTACCTAAAAGACTGAAGGAGAATATCCAAATATACAAAATCAGAAATGAAAGCGAAACATAAATACAGACATAGATGATATCTAAAGAATATTTGGGTCATACTTTTTAAACTTACCCTTCAAAAAATGAAAAATCGAAAAGAAATGGACAATTTTATTCATAGATAATTTACCAAAGCTAAACTAAGATTAGATTAACAATTTAAATAGACCTATATAACCCTCAGAAAATAGATATATGACCCTCAGGAAATAGATACAGTTACTAAGACTTCCAACCATATATAACTGGTACCCAACTTTATTAGAGCTGAATTCTACCAGACATTCACAGAAGACCTAAACCTCAAATTATCACATAAACTAGCAATAGAGGAAACATTGCCAAATTCATTGTATGGCACCGCAGCTACCATGATACCCAAATCACACAAATAACAAGAAAGAAAATTTATTAAAATCTTATTTGTTTCTTATAAGATTTATACCCCCTGTTAGGCATTATTCATTTTAATACATGAATTAAACTCATTTATTTTATTAGCATTTGCTAGTGTCTTTATGTTTAATTAGTATGAAAAGGGTCAGATGTTGCTGTGGTATTTTCCTACATATGTATTTTGTATACCTTCTTCCTCTACTCTATAAACCTTGTACACATTTCCTCAGTCTTCTTCATGTTCTTGTTATGTTTCTTCTCTTACTTTTCTGTACCCATTACTTAAAAGTTCTGTTTTCCTCTCATCCCCTTTCTATATTAGAGAGCTATACTCATAGGGGTGTGTGTGTTTGTGAGTGTTTGTTTATGAGAGAGAGGGGGGGAGGGGGAGAGGGAGACAGAGAGAGCTGGACTCAAACTTAACAGATGATTTAGTATTTATCCTTTGGAAACTGGATTATTTCACCTAACACAATACATTTCAGATTCATAAAAAAATTAAAGAGTATTATAACTTGTGGCTAAATAAAGTTTTATTGAGCATATTTAATATTTCTTTTTATGTACTCACTTTCTGAATAACATATAAACAGATTCTATTTCCTTGCCATTCTGAATAGACTTGTATTAAACATGAATGTAGTTCCCCCATCTTGGTAACAGTACATGAATTCTTTCAGGTATATGTAATGTCATGCTATAGAAATTAAGTTTAGATTTTTTGAGAAACTTCTCTGATTGTTGTACCAATTTATCATTGCCCCAGTACATTATCTTTCTTCAAACTCACCAGCATTCAATGCCATTTGTTTTCTTGATGATAGATTGCTATTTTGTTTGAAATCAGATGGTCTAGCAGATCATTTTAATTTTTATTTTCTCTGGGAATTAGGATTTGACCACTCTAAAGAATACTTCTTGACAATTTTTGTTCTCCTTTTGACAACTGCTATTACAGAGCATTAGTTCTTTTTAGTTGGAAGGGATTGGGGGAGGGTATGCTTAATTTTTGCCATTTTGTATTTTCTGGATATTGGCCTCATATGTAGCTGGAAAATACCTTCTTCTATTGTGTTGGCTATTTGTTCACTGTGCTGATAGATTAGAATTGCTTGTATTTTGGTAGAAAATTATTTTAATTTCATCTAACACCACTTGTTAATTCTTGGGTTGATTTCTTTCCCTATTGGAATGTTACTCAGAAAGTAACTGCCCATACCTATACATTAGAGTCTATTTGTGGAAACAAAACCAAGGTTCTCATCAGGAGCAGAAAGTGAGTTAAACACTGAGCCATCTTTTTACTCCCATCATTTCCAATTTTAGATCACAATCTGTGATTCATTATGAATTGCCACTTATATAATGGGTATATATTGTATTTCAGGCCTCAGCAGGTGAATATGTATATTTTTTTGCAGAAACTATTCCCAGTTTTTTTCTCAGACGATTTGATATTGAAATATTAAGAAGTTGTATGCTGATTTTGTATCCTTAAATTATTAAAAATGGTGATGAGTTTAGAAAGCTCCCTAATGGAGTCAAAAGCATTTGTTAAGTAGAGAATATCATTTTCAATTAAGTACGATTTGATTTCTTTCTTTTTATTTGTATCCTTTTTATCTTTTCTCATAGTGATCTAGCTAAGGTTGAACACTACATTAAGTAAGACTAAAAGAGTGCGGACCTTTGTCTCATTCCAAAGTTTAGAGAAAATGCTTTCTACTTTCAGCATTTAGTATGATATTGACTATGTATTGTTACATATAATCTTTTTACATTAAAGGATATTTTATTTACTCCTACTTTGTTAAGGAATTTTTTTTATCAAACTGCACATTGAACTTTGCCAAATATCATTTTTGAATCTACTGAAATGATTGCATTGTTTCTACCTTAAGTCTATTATGTAGAACATTCTATTTAATTTCTTGTGTATGTTGATCTAATTGAATCCCTAGAGAGACATCAGTCATCATGTATGATCTTCATAATTTTGAACTTGGTTGTAAGTATAGTGTTAAATATTTTATCTATATTCAGCAAGGAAATTATTCTGTTATTTTCTAATTTTCTTTTCTTATTGTTATATCTTAATCTAATTTTGATATTATGTTAAGGTGGTATTCGAAATAGGAGCTTAACGACAATACTTGTATTGTTAGAACAACTTGAGAAGTACAGATATTAGTTATTTAAAAATTTGAGAAAATCCAAATTGAGAGATCAAAAGTAGGGGTTTTGGTTCTGGACTTTTCGTTGTGAAAAAAAATCAGATTATTACTTTATTCCCATTCCTTGTTATTGGCCTGAAAAAATAATTTTTTTTTAGGTCCTATCAGTTTAAAACTTTACCATTTCTGGAATATTGGTGTTACAAATATTACCTGGGGATTTTTTTAGATTTCATCACATTATGTTGTAATAACATTTCTTTCATATCTAGTTTTATTAATTTTTATTTCTTTTCAGATAATTTTGGTCAAGCAAGGCACTGTCAAATCTTGTTAATCTTCTCAGAAACAAAACGACACAAAATTTTTGTTTTAGCATTTTTTGATGTACTTTTTTTTTATTTTTCATTTCATCAATTTCTGCCATAATCCTTTTTGTATCTTCTTATCTCCTTGAGTAAAAGTTTGAATTTGACCTCTTCACGCTTATCCTTGAGACTTGTGTGAGGCCACCCATTTAAGAGATCCCTGGTCTTTTGTACTGTGAACACTTGTAACTGTATATTTTCCCCTTAGTGCTGTATTTGTATACAGAGGTTTTGATGTGTTGTGACATAATGATCATTCAATCTTTGAAACTCTCATTACCTCCCTAGTTTTACAAGTAATCCACATTCATTTGAAAGGCATTGTTTAGTCACCAAGGTTTTCCTGTGCTTTCTGAGGTTAATCTTGAAAATGCTGTTTTCAGTTTTATTCAACTCTGGTCTTATATGATACAGGGTAACTTCTGTGGTCCATATTATCAAAGGGTCCATGAATATTTAGAAAGAATATTTGCTCCTCATTTGTTGGGTGGAATATCTTGTAGATATCTGTTTAATCTAGTAGGTATATGGTATAATTTAACTATAAGTTTCCTTACTTTTTTTTGAATACCTGGGTATGTGATAATGAGATTCTATTGTTTTCACTGCTCTGTCTGGGCACCTGTGAGATCTGCTATGCTATTCAACATTTGCCTTATAAAATTGAGACCACCAGAATATATGGCCTAAATATTTTTTAATTATTCTTGATTAATTTTCCATTTTTTAAATATGTAGCATTATCTTTTCTTACTAGTTTTTATTTGAAGTCTACTTTGCTGATAATAACAGATATGATAGTAGCTAATATCCAATTTACATTTATTTGGCAGACAGACTTCCATGCCTTGAGGTTTGGCTTTTGAGTATGTGCAATCTACACAATTTTTCTAACAACAATTGTGAAAAAAATAATAAAACAATGCAACCACCAACAACAAACTCAGTCAGCTTGTCCACATATTTTAGTTGGTGAATTGAACTCATTTGCACTTATGGTTATCATTGACAAAGGTTTGCCCTTATGATTTTATTAGATGCTGTTCTATTGGTTAGTAGTCTTCCTATTCTTCTGGAGCCATTAGAGCTTTTATCTTTGCTTAGATGGACATAAGAGATTCCTTCACTGTTCCTTTGTATTTATCCCTTTCTCACACTGAATGCATCTCTTCCTCTATTCTCATGAATAAGACCTTTTCTTTTTCTATAAATAGTATTCCTTCAAATATTTTCTACAGTGATGGTCTTAGAGTTATTAATTTCTTTAACTTGCTCTTGTCATGAAGGAGTCTTATTTTTCCATCAGTTATAATAGCAATTTTTATGTAAATGCTTAGTTTATTTTTAATTTACAGTTCTATATGCTTTGCTCAAGAACTATATGACGAATATACATAATTTTATATACTTCAAAAACTGTTATAAAATATGCACAGAAACCCAAATTAACCCATGAGGTTAATTTTTTAGAAAAGGAGGAACATAACCCATCATTTTATGCTATTATTATGTGTCAATTAAAAATAAAATAAAAACAGAGCATACAGGTCAAGTTATCTTTTTTTGGCTTTTTTGTTTTTGTTTTTTTGTTGTTTTTTGAGATGGGGTTTCTCTGTATAGCCCTGGCTGTCCTGGAACTCACTGTGTAAAAGAGGCTGACCTCGAACTCAGAAATTCCCCTGCCTCTGCCTCCCAAGTGCTGGGATTAAAGGTGTGCTGCATCACCGCCCCTGGCCATTTTTTGTATTAGATGTTTTCTTCATTTACATTTCAAATGCTATCCAGTTTCCTAGTTTCCTCTCTAAAAATCCCCTACACCCCAACCCACCCACTCTCACTTCCTGGCCCTGGCATTCCCCTATACTGGGACATAGAATCTTTGCAAAACCAAGGGCCTCTCCTCTCATTGGTAGCTGACTAGGCCATCCTCTGCTACATATGCAGCTAGAGACATGAGGTCTGGAGGTACTGGCTAGTCCATATTGTTGTTCCTCCTATAGAGTTGCAGACCCCTTCAACTCCTTGGGTACTTTCTCCAGCTTCTTCATTGGGGACCCTGTGTCTAATCCAATAGATAACTGTGAGCATCCACTTTTGTATTTGCTAGGTACTGAAATAGGCTCACAGGAGACAGCTATATCAGGTTCCTGTCAGCAAAAGATTGTTGGTATATGCAAAAGTGTCTGGGTTTGGTGGTTTTTTTTATGGGATAGATCCCCAGGTGGGGCAGTCTCTAGATGGTCCTTCCCTCCATCTCAGATCTGAACTTTGTCTCTGTAACTCCTTCCATGGTTATTTTTTCCCCCTTCTAAGAAGGAATGAAGTATCCACACTATGGTCTTTCTTCTTCTTGATTTTCATGAGTTTTGCAAATTGTATCTTGGGTATTCTGGGCTAATATCCACTTATCAGTGAGAACATATCATGTGTGTTCTTTTGTAATTGGGTTACCTCACTCACTCCTCCAGATTGACCCATTTGCCTAAGAATTTTATAAATTCATTGTTTTTAATAGCTGAGTAGTACTCCATTGTGTAAATGTACCACATTTTCTGTATCCATTCCTCTGTTGAGGGACATTTGGGTTCTTTCCAGCTTCTGGCTATTATAAATAAGACTGCTATGAACATAGTGGAGCATGAGTCCTTATTACATGTTGGGACACCTTCTAGGTATAAGCCCGGGAGTGGTATTGCTGGATCTTCTGTTAGTACTATGCCCAATTTTTTGAGGAACTGCCAAACTGATTTTAGCGTGGTTGTACCAGCTTGCAATCCCACCAGCAATGGAGAAGTGTTCCTCTTTTTTCACATCCTTCCCAGCATGTGTTGTTACCTAAGTTTTTGATCTTAGCTGTACTTACTGAAGTGAGGTGGAATCTCAGGGTTGTTTTGATTTCCATTTCTCTGATGATTAAGGATGTTGAACATTTTTTCAGGTGCTTCTCAGCCATTCAGTATTCCTCAGTTGAGAATTCTTTATTTATCTCTTTACCCCATTTTTAATAGGGTTATTTGGTTTTCTGGAATCTAACTTCTTGAGTTCTTTATATATATTGGATATTAGTTCCCTGTCTGATTTAGGATTGGTAATGATGTTTTCCCAACATTTTGGTAGCCTTTTTTTTTCTTATTCATAGTGACTAACAAAATCTTTGCAATTTTATGAGGTCCAATTTGTCGATTCTTGATCTTACAGAACAAGCCATTGCTGTTCTGTTTAGGAATCTTTCCCATGTACCCATATCTTCGAGGCTTTTCCCCACTTTCTCTTCTATAATTTTCAGTTTTTCTGTTTTTCTTTTTTTTTTTTTTTTGAGGTCCTGATCCACTTAGATTTGAGCTTTGTACAAGGACCTAAGAATGGATCAATTCACATTCTTCTAAATGCTAACTGCCAGTTGAGCCAGCACCATTCATTGAAAATGCTGGCTTTTTTCCACTGGATGATTTTTAGCTCCCTTGTCAAAGATCAAGTGACCATAGGTCTTTGCTTTAATTTCTGAGTCTTCAATTCTATTTCATTCAACTACCTGTCTGTTGCTGTACCAGTACCATGCAGTTTTAACACAATTGATAATAGCAAAATTTTATGTGCATATTAATCTTCATGAGAGTTTTGCCTTCTTAGCTTGAAATATTGTGTTTTGTGCTTTTTTGACGTTTATGGTTGTAGTTGATAGATATGGTGTTATTTTTTATAACATGAATGCTTTCTATTAGGTGCTGATTTTCCCTTGCAACTTTTAAAGTTATTATTTACTGGTTTTAATTTTATGTATTTGGTTATTTTCCTGAATGTATGTTTGGGCAGTTTGCATGCTTGGTACTTGTGAAGGCCAGAAGAATGTATCAGATCCTTTGGAACTGAAGTTACAGTTGAGAGCTCCCATGTGAGACCTGGGAAACAACTCAGGTCTTCTGGTAAAACATTCAGCACTCCTAGCCACAGGACCATCTCTCAAGACTTTTCCCTTTAATAGTGTTTTTCATTTGTTTGTTTGTTTGTGAGTGGTTTTTTTAAATCAATTTATTGATTGTTATCTTTTTAAATTTAATTTATTTTCTTTTTTACTTATTTATTGTATATCTTACTCACTTCCCCACACCCGGTCACACCCTCCCAAAATCCTTCTCCTATTCCTTTCTTACCTACTCCTTTGAACAGGTGGAGTACCCCTGGCTATTCCTCCACCCTTGCACTTGAAATCTCTGTGAGGCTAGGTGATTTCTCTCCCACTATGGTCAGACAAGGTAGTTCACCCAGAGGAGCATTTCCAACATCTAGGCAACAGCTTTTGAGATAGCCTCTGCTCTAGCTGTTCCAGACCCACAAGAAGACCAAGTTTCATTTCTGCTACATATATGTGGAGAGGGCTAGGTTCAGCCTATATATTCTTTGACTGGAGATTGATTAATATCTTAGAGCATGTGTATTGGTAGTTCTAGTTCTGATTCTTGAGTTGGGATTTTTATTTCTTTCTATAAATTTTGAAATTTGTATGCTATAATACCTTGGAATAAATTATCTACCTCTTTTTACTTTATTTCAGCTCTTACAACTATCTCCTAGATTCTTTTGTGTGCTGTCTAGAATATATCCCAGACTTCTTAGAAACCTTCACCCTATTTATTGTTTTCTTTATGGTGTTGAATTGTTTGATCCTGTACATTGTCCTTCATCTCTGACATTTGTTCTACTTGGCCTTGTCTGTTGATGATGCTCTTTGTCATATGCTTTATTTTATTGATTGATGTTATTTATTTGAAAATATGTTTTGTGTTTTCTCAATGTCTCTATGTCTTGGTATGCTTTTTTTTTTCCTAAATTAAAAAAAATGTCCTTCAGGTTATCAAGTATTCCTTTCAACATTGGTAGATTTCTTTAGAGGCTATGACCTGACTCCCCAAATTTGTTCATTTGATTATTTTAGGTCTCTGTGTGAGCATTGATCTTCTTAAACACAGGACTCTTGTTTCCCTGAAATTTCATCTGTCCCAGTGTTAATTGTTTCTGTTGCAGAAGAGCTGTGAGTTGATGAATGTGTTGTGTTGAGTAGTCATGCAGTCTCTGTTTATTGTTTTGTGAATATGTCAGAATGTAAGTACCCTCCAGTTTTAATGTTTTCACATTTCGCACCACACTCTTCTTATTTTATTTGTTTTGTTCTATTCATCTTTCTGCAGGGTGGTTCTTAACAAATTTTGTTTCCTGCTACTATATGTATTGAGCTGGCAGAATTCCCCGAAATAACTTATCATCAATTCCAGCTTTAATTTGCAGAAACACTTATGTCTTTGATATGAGCAGGGTGACTGTGAGGATAAACCATTTTTTCCCAGAATTTTTAGGATAGAATTCATTATGCTTTCCACAGCAAGTTATAGTTTACTTCCTGCAGAAGTAAGATCAAACTTTCTACAAGCACGACTTTCTGAAACTTGGAGTCTGAGAGAAAGGCTCTTCTACCTAGATATCTTTCTTGCTGGCTGACTGCTGTAGAGGGTTACACAGCATCCTTTTCGTGACAACATGAAGATCTCCCTTTGAAATGTTGACAATGGTGAAGGAAACATCTTTCTTTCTTCCATTTTTCCTTTCTTCCTCTCTTCATTCCTTCCTTCTTTCCGTGCTCCCTCCCTCCCTCCCTCCCTCCCTCTCTGTCTCCGTCTCTGTCTCTGTCTCTGTCTCTCTCTCTCTCTTTCTTGCTTTGTGCTAAAGGCAGTTGCCCCTCCCTCCTCTCCTCCCACTCTCTTCTCCCCACCTCCCTTCTGCCTCAACATTTACTCTTGCATTTCTCTTTAGAAAAGGACAAGCCTCCCATGAATATTAACTAAACATGGCACATCAAGTTGTAGTAAGATTAGGTATTTCCCCCCATATTAAGTGTGGATAGGGTAATCCAGTTGGAAGAAAAGGGTCCGAAAAGCAAGTAAAAGAATCAGAGACATCCCTCTCCCACTGTTATAAGTCTCACAGGAAGATCAAGCTACACAACTGTAACATATATGCAGAGGGCCGAGGTCAGTCCCAGGCAGGCTCCCCGGTTGTTGGTTCACCAGTCTCTGTGGACTCCTATTCACATAGGTCAGTTGACTCTGAGTTTTCTTGTGTCCTTACCCTTCTAGATCCTACAATCTTTCCTCCTCCTTTTCTGTAAGATCCCCCAATCTAAGGCTATTGTTTTGATGGGGTTCTCTGCATTTGTCTTCATCAATTTTCTGATGACAATTGGGCTATGCACCAGTCTATGAGTATAGCACATTGTCGTTAAGAATCATTTCATTGACTTTTTCCTCCAGAATCCTTTGGAGGTACCCCAGGTCTCTGAAGTATTTATCCTCTTGTCTGGATCCTTGCCCTCCAGGCAGGCCATAGGTGTGCTCTCTCTCTTGAGATGGGTCTCAAGATAGACCAGTTATTGTCTAACGATTCCCATGATTTTTGTCTTACTTTTACCCCAGCACATATTGTAGTCAAGGCAAATTGGAGGTTAAAGGTTTTTTGACTACATTGGGGTTACAATTCTTCCACAAGAAATCTTGGCTTGATATAGGAGATAGTTCAGGTTCTTTATTCCCCAATGCTAGGGACCTTAGCTAGGGTCAACTTCATGAACTCCTGGAATTGTCTATTGTCCTACATTTCTAGCCCATCTCTGAGATACCTGCAAGTTCCATTTGTTTCTCCCAGTACTCTCTACCTCTATTCTTGCTCTACCTGATCCTGATTGTCCCCTTTCCACCAGACCTCACATCTACCCAAGATTTTCTATTATATTGCCCCTACCCGGGGAGATTCATGAGTCCTTCTTGAATCCTCCTTGTTACTTAGTCTCTCTGAGACTCTAGGTTATTCTTTATAGCTAATATATGCTTATAAGTGAGTAGAGACCATATTTGTCTTTCTGGATCTGGGTTACCTCACTTTGGATGAATTTTTTTTAGTTCCATCTATTTGCCTGCAGTTTCATGATATGTGTGTGTAAACAGTTGAGCAATCCTCCATTGTGTAAATATACCACATTTTCTTTATTCATTCTTCAGTTGAGAGACATCTAAGCTGTTTCCAGTTTCTGGCTATCATGAATAAAGCTACTATGAATATAGCTGAACAAGTGTCTTTGTGATAGGATGGAGCATCCTTTGTATATATGCCCAGGAGTGGTGTAGGTGGGTCTTGAGACATTGATATATTCACAAATTTTCTGTAGAGCCTCCATATTAATTTCTAAAATGATTATATAGGCTTGAACCATTATTAGCAATGGAAGAGTTTTCCCCTTGCTTCATTATCATCAACAACATGCACAGAGGTATACAGATACTTCTTCATCGTTACTTTATCTCTTGAAATTCTTTGATATGTTGTGCATCAGTATCATTTTTTACTTACCTTATCAATAGGCATGGTTTGTATAGTATGTAGTGTTTCTAATTCAGAAAATACAATTTTAGTTATGGAAAAAGTTTAAAAGTATGCACTCCTATACATTGATGTGTATATTGCTTCTTTTTATCTAACTAAAGAACTCACACTTATACAACAAACATGTTATGAACAGAATTACCTCCTCAGATCCTCTTCCTGCTTGAAGAACTATTTATACCATTATTTTCTGCAAAAAAAATATATTTTCTTCTACTCACATTGGCCTTTTATCCCTTAGTTTCATATTGTGTATTTTCCAAGAAGTCAGGGTAGTAGTGTCCCAACAGCCAGTCTATGTGGCTCTGGGGTTGACCTTGCTAAAACTGTGGGGTTCCAGTCTCTGGAATTGGAAGCCATAGGCTCCTTAGTGTCATTACCTTCCATGCTCAGATTCTGAATCCTGTGACAATTTCCATCTTCTATCTGCCTTTCCTACCCCATGGTTTTTATATTCTACCCTATTACTCATCAATGAATACTATGACTTTTCCAACTACAATCTTCAGAAGAAAGTTTTGTATATCATCTTTATTCAGCTACAGCTCATCTTATCACAATCTCTGTTAATATATCTGTGTGTGTATATGTACAAGCATACACATGTATGTATTTGTGTATATAGATGTACAACCTACTGAGTCAGTTTAATGTTGATTGTTATAACAAGGGTTTGTAACTAACTCCTTGGAATTGGATAACTTATCAAGGGTCTTATTCCCTGGCAAACACTGATGCTATTTCCCTCTCAGTATTGCTGGTATCTCTTTATCTAATGCATAATCTTATGAAAATTTCCCCTTCTGTGTTGATAAGTCAACTGGTGTTGCCATTATGTAGGTCTTGTTAGGCCACTATTTAGCTGAGATTTCATGGGTACAGTGACCATGCCAAGTCTAGAAATTCCAATCTTATAGTAGTTGTCCTGATCCTCAGCCTCCTAGAATACTTCTGCCCCCACTTCTGTGACATTTCTTGGTAATTACATATAAGGTTTGTATGATCAGCTAGTTAATAATATTTCACTTATCTAAGCATTTGGAGAAATGAATAAATACAAATAGGAGCTTCTTATATAATATAGATTAGAATCATCCAAGCAATTGACTTCAAAATAATGAGTGTTTAATGTGTTGTTCACATTAGACATTTCCATGTTCTAATGGAGATAATACTAGTTATTTAAGATTAAAATTTCTTCTTTTTCCATGCAATTGATTGATCATTGTCTTAGTTAGGGTTTCATTGCTATGAAGAGACACCATGACCAAGGCAACTCTTATAAAAGACATTTAACTGGAGCTTGCTTAAAAGTTCAGAGGTTCACTCCATTATCATCATGGCAGGAAGCATGACATATCAGGCAGACATTGTACTGGAGAAGAAGATAAGAGTTCTGCATCTTGATCTGAAAGCAGGTTGAAGGAGACTGTCTTTCATACTAGGTGGAACTTGAGTATTAGGTGACCACAAAGCTTGCTTCTACAGTGTCATCCTTCCTCCAATAAGACCACACCACCTCCAACAAGACTACTCTACACTTTCTAATAGTACCACTCCCTGGGCCAAGGATATGCAAATCACCACAATCTCTATAATATTGTTTAAATAAAAATATTTTAATTTTGCTTTTTTTTTTTTTTGTCCCCTTTGCTGTTACTATTTTGAAGTACTGGGATAAACCTAGAGTTACAAACATTGCAGGTTAGTGCTGAACCTCATCTTTCAAAGATTGTCACTCACTCATGTCCAAACTTGATTAAAATGATGAGAAAGAACATGTTTAGAATCAGGTTACAACAGTCTCTTTCGGGCTTTTCTTTGATAAGATAAATAAATACCTTCAAAGAGGGTAAGATTTTTGTTTTGTTTTGTTTTGTTTTTGGGTTTTATTTTGTTGTTGTTGTTGTTTTTGTTTTTTTTTTAACCAACAGAGGACGAAGCAAAGGAATAAACTAAATGTAACACTGTGCACTCCATAGCGGAGAAACAAAGAATCCAGGTCATCTATTCCTACACTGAATTTTTACAAATATCTGGTCAACCAGAAAGTCTGTCCAATAACATAATAGTATTCAATAAAATGTTACAGTGGCAAATGGTTTCAATGAGATGAGGAAGGTGCCTTCTGTATGCCCATGTATGAGAGGTGACTTCATTTACTTTTAATACTGTGTTAGATGAGTATTTGATTGATGTCTTTTCTAGACTTTAGTAGTTTCAATGACAGTCATTGGCAATAATAGTTGGTTTTGACTGGAAGGTTTAAACAGGCATATTGGCTCATACACCAGTGTACTAAAAATAAACATATGGAGTGGATAGAGACAGGACTAAAACACATTGTCTTTTAATGGAGTATTATTTTTGTATTGTACATAAAAGGGCATTTTATGAAATCACATTTGCAAACTTTGTACCATAGAGCAAAGATCCATAAGAGCAATAGTATTTACTCACCAAGAAGGCTGATTGTATTTGTTATGCCCTTCAAAATGTTCTAAAAATATAGCTAGTGAATAAGCATGCCATACAACTGAAATGATAAACCTTGTTTAAACAGTTTTTGTAACGTACCAAGCTCCTATTTTTATTATGAGGCAATTAAAATCCAGTTTGTTTTTGTTTCTTGTTTGTTTGTTTGTTTGTTTGTTTGTTTTTGTTTTTGTATTTTTTTTTTTGCCCAACATCAGTCATTAGGTAGTAATAATATAAGAGTAAATGGTAAGTTTCTGGATTGCAAGTTTAATCCTCTTTTGATTACTAAATAAACCTCTTATAAAACTGAAGGTATTTATTACAGTTAGCTTGTTTGAAGACACAGCAGTCCTGGCAGCTATTCTCTTGAGTTGTGCACCCACACTGTTCATATACCTAGAAGGCTTTTATTTAGGTTAGATTATAAGACCTGTTTTGCAGGAAATGTGCATCAATTGTAACAAATTAGGTAACTCAAATTGGAGTTCTATTCCAGGTTCCATTAGAAAAGGAGACATTGAATGAGAGTGATATGTATGGGTTTTGTTGTTCTTTTAGTGTTTGTTTGCTTATCTTCTTCTTTTTGCCAGACAAGGTAAAATTAAAAATTTGTGACTTGTCCTCTTGTTTTTTTGAATTTATCAATTATTACTTTATTTAATTTTATTGTAGTATGTACATATATGTTTGTGTGTGTGTGTTTATGCATGAGTATTTATGGGAAACAGCAGCTATGGTCATCAAAGAAAACATCTTAGGAGTCAGGACTCCTCCAATTTTGTGACTTGAACTGAGAAAATCATGCTTGTGGCCACTATGACATCTTATTGGTCTACTCAGCAAATATTAGTACTAAATGAAACATTCACATCAGATAGGACATAATTTTATCTTTGAGATAAAAAACTTCATGACTGATTATTCAATATTTGCTACTAATTCAGTAATAAATCATTTTAAGAAAGTACGGTAAAGATATCATGTGTTAATTTTTCAATACTCAGTGGGAAAAATCTCTAGGAATTCTGACCAGTCTACATCTTATTACAATATTCCAATACTCTAAGAGGAAAATATCAGAAAAAGTTAGCACTTAACTCATGGAAAATATTTTCTTTATTGTGTCCAAAATTTCCTATATATCATTATATAGATACACATGAGCTGTGACCCATTGTTATCATGTTGTTTTAGAGGGCTGCTCTGCCTTTGTTACACAGATTGATTACAAACAGTTGTTTTTAATTCACATAAGCAAGTATTAGTCGTCAATGCTCAGCTAAAATTTTTTCATGAATCAGTTTATTGGCTATATCTCTGAGATTTGTGGTTAGTAGTTATGTATATGCTCTAAGGATTGAAAGAGCTGGAGATGAGGTTTTCTTATTTCTACTTAAGTTCAAGAAGTTCATCCATGAAAGTCACAAAACCTACACAGGTGGAACAGAAGAAGCCTCAATCAGCTTTAGGCTCTGGCACAGCTAAATATCTTTTCTGGGTTTTGGTCAAATAAAGATGAAAGAAAATCTTAACATCCAGAAAAACAAAGAAACAGAGAGGAACTTGATGAACCTCCATTGTATTTTAACAAAGCCAGCTGGTTCCTAAATCTGGAGGCTGACAAGCAGACATTTCTAACCACTGCCCAGCTCTAACAGGATTTCATACCATTTCCTCCCTTTTTCTGCTTTGGCTTCTCTGTAAAATGGACAATATTAAGAACATCTACTTTATATTGTAATTTTCATGGATAATGTTTTGCTAAAGATAAATGGCTTATAACACCAAAGTCATTCACCCTAACTCTTGCTACATGAATCATTCAATGAAACTGTTATAACCATCCCTTCAGATGCTTTTGCAAACACTATACATCTAGAAGTTGATGCGACTAGTTCGCTCATTAAAATTGGTCAAAAACTGTAATTTATATATGAATAGAAAGTTATCAAAATAATTCATTTAAAAAGTCATGAATGCTTTCTCATATCCTACAAACACTGACCAATTCTTAATATTCTGTTAAGCAAAAAGATCTTATTTTCTGTGAGAGCTGGAGCGAGATTTGGGTAGAAATCCAATGAAGGGATTCAGAAATGGCTTTCATCATCTTGGAAACAGAAGAAATCTAAGAAGGTGTGCTGGTTAGAGTTTTGTCTGCTTGACACAAGCTAGAGTCACCTGGGAATCTTTATTACATCATCTATAGGCAAATCTTCGAGGCATATTATTTAATTAATTAATTTTTATTATGATTTGTGTGAGATCACCCAATTTACCGTGGGCAATTCCTGCCCTTTGCTGGCAGAGCAAGCTGTGAGTACAAGGCAGTGAGCAACATTCGTCCACAATCTCAGTTCCTGCCTTCAGGTTCCTGTCATGAGTTTCTTCCCTGACTGTCTTCGTGATGGTTGTTTCACATAAGATAAACCCTTTCTACTCAAACGGACTTTGTCAGCCCTAGAATGCAAACTAGGACATAAGTGTTATTTCTTTAGTGGATATTGCAAAGTCCTGGTGTGATGTCTTGTGGTGGTGCCTTATATATTATGAGACTTGCCTTGTGAATCTTGCCATCATGACACTGCTAAAATGGATGTGTAAGCATTGGAAATGTAATTGAGGAAAATATGTAATAAAAAGTATTAAAAAAAAAAGAACTTAGGTCAAGGTTATCAGCCTAGATTCCATTTTCTATGTACTCCCTATAATAACCTATTGCCTTTTATTATTAAACTGGCCTTAGACAGGGTTAAACAGTGTTATTTTCTTAGTTTGATATAAAGGCATATCAATGATTACCAATATTACTCACATGGAATACAACTAATACTGGAATAAATTGGATTATATTGAAGTTTAAATATTCCAAAAATAATCAAAAATAAGAGACAAGCTGAGTTTAGTGGGATTTCTTCAAGTTTCTCTCCATTTAGTTTAATGTTGGCCACTAGTTTGCTGTATATTGCTTTTACTATGTTTAGGTGTGGGCCTTGAATTCCTGATCTTGCCAAGACTTTTACCATGAAGGGGTGTTGGATTTTGTCAAGTGCTTTTTCAACGTCTAATGAGATGATCATGTGTTTTTGTTTTCCTTTGAGTTTGTTTATATAGTGGATTATGTTGATGGATTTCCATATATTGAAACATCTTTGTATCCCTGGGATGAAGCCTAGTTGATCATAATGGATGATTGTTTTGATGTGTTTTTGGATTTAGTTTGTGAGAATTCTATTGAGTATTTATGCATCATTATTCATAAGGGAAATTGGTCTGAAGTTCTCATTCTTTGTTGGGTCTTTGTCTGGTTTTGTTATGTGTGTAATAAATGCTTGCTGATAGGAGCCTGATATAGCTGTCTCCTGAGATGCTTTGCCCAAGCCTGAGAAGTACAGAGGTAGATGCTTGCAGTCAACTTTTGGACTGAGCATGGGGCCCCCATTGGAGGAGTTAGAAAAAGGACTGAAGGAGCTGAAGGGGTAACCCCATAGGAAGAACAACTATATCAACCAATCAGACACCCCAGAGCTCCCAGAGGCTAAACCACCAACCAAAGAGTACACATGGAAGGACCCATGGCTCCAGCCACATATGTAGCAGATGGCCTTCTCAGACATCAATGGGAGGAGAGGCCTTTGGTCATGTAAAGGCTTGATGCTTCAGTGTAGGTGAATGCCAGCTCAGAGAGGTGGAAGTGGGTAGGTGAGTGGGTGGGGGAATACCTTCATAGTAGCAGGGCAAGGTGTTTGGGATATGGGTTTTTTGGGGGGGTGTAACAGGGAAAGAAGATAACATTTGAAATATAAATAATGAAAATATTCAATTAAAAGAACCAGTTCAACCAACTAGGAATCAGATTGAAATACATGAACTCGTGGGGTGAGGCAGACTCTTTCAAACTATCAATATCTATCTATATCTATATCAATATCTATCAATATCAATATCTACATCTATATCTATATCTATCAATTGATAGATATTGATATATACCCCATGTATATATGCCATATAATAGGTTATCTTTGAATGTCTTAGTTCCAACACTATTGAGTTCATTAATATCTTTTATCAATAGCTTCCCTTTGTTCTTTCCTCTGAGATTTCAAATCTACTGTTTATACTTTGATCATTGTGTATGAATAGTAGAAAGTTTTCTTTGTTTTTTTATTTTTTTATTTTTACTTTTATTTTTTATTTTTTTATGGTTATGTCTCTTCCAAAGGATTAAGATCCCAAGTAATTGATTATAAGATATAAATATTTTTGAATTACCCTTTTACCTTTGAGACTAAAATGTTATATAAATATTAATAGAGTCAAATTGAATGACTATCCCTGTATGAATGAATAAGATACTAAAATTAGAGACTACCAAATAGCAAAAGGTAGGAAAACACAGGGTATACATGGATCTATACCAGGTCCTATGTGTATATGTTATGGTTGTTACTCTTAGTACCAGGACATTCCAAACCCAGTCACTAACAATGTGACCCAAGACCTGAGTTGCCAAGCCAAGGACTCTCATATTCCAGAACCCACTTGGCTCACCTGCCATCCTTACTTGTGTTATGTCACTTTCTATATAAATTAGGAGATCACCCCCTCCTCACTCTTTCTTACTTCTTTCCCCTTCCACTTGCCCTGCCCCTCCATTTCTTCTCTCCCTAATAATAAACCTATCTCATGTGCAACCGCCTTGGCCTGTTGTGCTGTTCGGGTATATCCGCTATATATTATTATTATTAATACATCATTTTGGTGCCGAAACCCGGGAAGCAGAGACAAACAACAGCAGCTAGTGTCCGGCATGCCTGGGGTTGGGGGGCATCCAGTGGACATGGCAGTGGGCATAGAATGCAGCAGCTATGGTAAGAACCCCACCGCCTTGCAGTTGAGCTAACTGATCTCTGAGTAGCTGCATTCCCCTTTCCACTCCTTTCCCCAACCCGCAGAAAGCAGAAAGGCCAGTGGGGGAGAGAGCCACACACAAAGGCCAGTGGGGGAGGGGGCTTCACTGCTTGCCATTTTCACCATGTGACCTGCCGCCACTGCTGTGGGACACATCTTACAGGCCAGATTTCCACACTCATTTATTGGTTCACTAGAATTCCCACACAGACACCAGCATATTATTGGTAGGACCAGTCAGCCAGGAGGGGCCTCCAGTTCCCAGAAGAGAGCCTGGCCAGTTCTGACTGAGGACTAAGGGGTTGACACCTCCAGCTGACATAGGAGTTAAGACATTGCCCATCTGGGTGCTCCCACTCGCTCTCTCCCCACGGACTCTTGCAGCCAGCTGAAATCCCTGGATCCAGGGTAGAGCACTTTCTACAGTAAGCCTAGGGCTTACTGGGTAGCCACTAGAGGTCCTTGTGACGACTTGGGCATTCTAGCCTGGCTGATTTCCTTTTTGGTTTCTGGATTGTTCTCGGGACACTGGTAGTAACACCAGCAACCTCCAAATGGGCAATAAAATGTCTTAAACGTATCCCCCAGATATACCACTGGGATGTCTCCTAGAAAATCTCAAGCCTAACACCTCCTTTGAAGGCATCAAAACTAATGCCCCTTTGCAATAAAGTCTGTACTCAATACTCTCTAGACAATGGTTCTAAATGGCCTCTTAATGGTACCCTAGATCCAGCTGATTTAAAGGATCTTAATACATACTACCAACGAACCGGAAAATGAGAAGAAGTTATCTATATTAAATCTTTCATCTATCTTCTCTCCAATCCTTCTATGTACTCTCTCTGCTCTCCAACCCAGCTCCTATTAGCCATGAATCCTGCACAATTCCTGCTAGATGACATCACAATGCTAGACGCAGCTAAGAAGCCATCCCCTTTCCGCCACAGGCTTGTTTCTGCACTGTTGAAAACCCAAACTGCTGCCCCAGTTTCTCCTCACTGAGATACCTCAGAGCCTACTACCTCCAGTTCTCCTTCTTCTGTGCCAACCGCAGGTCCTTCCAAACGTTCTACGTTGGCACCTACTTTTACAACACCTATCACTCGTTCTAAGGTCACAACCAAACCCCCAAGCTCTCCTCCCTGAGAAGAATCTGACCCAGCAACTGTCATTCCCTTAAGGGAAGTTGTGGGGGTAGATGGACTTGTCAAGGTACATATTCCCTTTTCACTGAGTCAACTTTCTCAGATTGAAAAGAGGTTGGGCTCTTATACTTCCAATTCCTCCACCTTTATTAAATAATTTCAGTATATTACCCAATCGTACAGTTTGACTTTCCATGATATACACATGATACTAACAATTTGCTTCCCCAGGAACGTGGGCGAGTTTGGGAACAAGCGAGAGCACATGCAGACGAGATTCATCAAACAGATAGAGCATACCCAATCGGAACAAAGACAGTGCCTGACCTGGATCCTCAATGGAATTATAATTCCACAGGTGGTATTCTAGCCAGGGACAGGTCTGTTACATGTCTTTTGGTGGGCTTGAGAAAGGCAGCTTTAAAGCCAGTAAACTTTGAAAAACTTCAAGAGGTTGTCCAAGATAAACAGGAAAATCCATCTCAATTTTTAGAATGCCTTAAAGGGGCTTTATTGTAGTATACCAATCTGGACCCTGAAAGCCCAAAAAGTAAACAAATCCTATTGACCTACTTCTTTTTCCAGAGCTACCCTGACATAAGAACAAAACTTAAAAAGCTGGAGAGGGGACCCCTGAATCCACAGGAAGAAGTCTTAGCGCTGGCCTTCAAAGTGTACCATGGGAGAAATGTGAGGGTCTGCAAACAAAAGTACAATATGCTGGCAAAGGCTGTCCAACCAGCACCAGCTGCTACCCCGAGCTCATGGCCGTCTAAGACCTAGAGACCACCAGGTACCTATTACAGGTATGGTCGAAAGGTCACTGAACCAAAGCCTGTCTTAATGCCTGAAAGCCAAGGGGGCCATGTCCTAGGTGCCATCAAGAGGGACACTGGGCTGTTGATTGCCCTTATGTTACGCAAAACAGAGGGACATAACTCCCAGATGACCCTCCAACCGATCTCCTAGGCTTAACTATGGCCAATTGATGAGGCCCAGGCTCCTCTGACCTGACACTGCCATCAGAAACAGGGAGCTTCGGGTAGATATCATGATATGTGAGCAGCCCAACTCTTTCCTCTTGAACACTGTAGCTACTTACTCGGTCCTAACAGAGTTTCGGGGACCCACTTCTCATATTCCTATTGTTGGGGTAGGAAGACAACATTATTTCCCTTACCAGACCCTACCACATAGTTACACTTTTAGGGGTGTACCTATCACCCATTCCTTTTTGGTAGTGTCAACATGTCCTGTCCCCTTATTTGGAAGGTATCTCATAGCTAGGCTGGGAGCCTCTATTTCTTTTGCTCCCCATATTCACCTAAACTCAAGCTCACCAGCAGTTCCTCTGCTCCTCCTTTTAGCCAGCCAACCTACTAACAACACCATGTTATTCCCTTTACCAGCCTCACAAGTAGATCCCCAAGTCTGGGTTGTCCAGAATCCCTCTGTTGCTAAACACCATTCTCCTGTTGTCATCCAGTTATTGGACCCTACCTGGTACATCACTCAAGCTCAATACCCTCTCTCTCTCCAGAGTCTCAGGGGACTTAAGCCAATCATTTCTGATCTCTCAAGAAAGAAACTCCTTTGCCCTGCTTCTTCCCCCTTTAATACCCTTATATTAGCAGTCAAGAAACCTAATGCTACCTATTGCTTATTTCAAGACCTCAGGCATGTTGTGGCTAACCCCTACTCACTTCTTTCTACTATCCCCTAGGGAACTTCCCTTTTCACAGTCCTAGATCTCAAGGATCTGTTCTTCTCTATCCCTCTAGATGCCCAGTCACAAAACATACTTGCCTTTACTTGGACAGATCCTGATACCCACTTTTCTACCCAACTTACCTGGACTGTTCTACCTCAGGATTTCCGGGATAGTTCACACCTATTTGGGCAAGTCTTGGCTTCCAACTTATTATCATTATCTCTCCCCTAAATCTAAGATCATATTTTATGTAGATGATGTTCTCTGTAGCCCCTCTTTAGAAATTAGTCAAACTGATACCTCTGCTCTCCAATCGAGGCTACAAGGGTCTCACCTTCTAAAGTTCAACTGTTCACCCCTCAGGTCATTATTTGGGAATAACAATTTCCCTGACCAATAAGGCTATAACATTAGGCAGAAAAATCTGATCCAATCTCTGTCCCTTCTATGAAAGAAGAGATTCTATCATTCCTAGGCATAGCCAGTTTTTTTTTTTAATGTTCCTTCCTTTTCCCTTCTTTCTCATCTTTTATATGAAGCAGCATCAGGTTCAACCAACAAACCTCTTTTAAAACCTATTACCAAGCCTTTTCAAAGGCTCCAACAGGTCCTCCTCAAGGCCCCAGCCTTACATCTCCCTGACCTGACTCATCCATTTTCCCTCTACGCAACAGAAAAAGAGAGATTTGCCCTTGGAGTGTTAGGTCACCAGATGGAACCTTCTTTTGCACCTGTAAATGCCTGTCAAAAATACCTGTCAAAAAAACAAGATTTCACCATCCAGGGATGGGTACCTTGTACTCATAGTCTAGCAGCCACTGAACTCCTTATTCAAGAGTCAAAAAACTAACCTTTGGGTAACCTATAGCTCTCTTCTCTTCTCATAACCTGTCACAGCTCCTAACATATAAAGGATTACAGATTCTACCTCCCTCCAGGTTTCTCTCTCTCCCGGTAGCTCTACTAAAAGACTCCACACTCACTTTCCTCATCCATCACACATACAGGAGTGCACATTGCCTCAGACCACTTATACTTTATATACAGATGGCAGCTCCCTTTTACACGAAGGAGCCAGAAGAGTTGGTTATGCCATAGTATCAGACATCAAGGTGGTGGAGGCACAGGCCCTTTCTGCCCATACTATCAACTAACATGCTGAACAAATAGCCCTCACCCGTGCTTTTCGACTGGCAAAGGACAATCCCTTAACATCTACACAGATTCCAAATATGCTTTTCATATCCTCCTGTCCCACACTGCTATCTGGAAGGAGCGTGGGATACTTACCACGAAAGGGGGATCAGTAACTAATGCAAGGCAGATTATGACTATGTTAGAGGTTGCCCATCTCCCCACAGCTACTAGGATCATCCACTGCAGATCCCACCAGACAAATAACTCTATTGTCTCCAAGGGAATCAATCAAGGTAACAAGGCAACTAGAACTGCAGCCCTTAGGGGCTCAGATTTGTCTAACCCTCCCCAGGACATTCTTATACTACAATCTACATCTCCACCTTTCACCCATTGACATCTGACAAACCTGGCCATACCTTCAACTTTTTCATCCTAACAGCCAAACATTGTCTTCTTTTGTTAAGAAAGACAACAGCCTACTCCTGAAGATTATACTTCTTAAAATATATCACTGCTTCTTGCAAAATCTGTCAGACATCTAACACTGACTCGGAGTATCGTAGCCCTTCTTTTCCTACTCATCAGGCCATAGGCTCCCTTCCTGGAACTGACTGGCAACTTGATTTCACCCATATGCCCACTGTCAGATGTGCCAAATACCTCCTGGTTTTGGTGGACACCATCTCAGGGTGGGTAGAGGCATTTCCCACAACTAAGAAAAGGGCTCACACAGTCTCTGATCACCTCCTCCAAGAGATCATTCCTCGATTTGTTGTCCTGGTCTCTCTCCAATTAGACAATGGTCCTGAGTTTACCTCACAAGTTTATCAAATCCTATCTAAAGCCCTAGTTATCCCCTGGTACTTTTGCATTCCCTACCACCCTTAATCTTCAGGAAGAACTAAATGCTCCTGGCAAGCTTGTACAACCACTCTAAAATCAGTTTGGCAGTTCCTCAGAAAATTGGACATAGTACTACCAGAGGATCTCGGAATACCTCTCCTGGGCATATATCCAGAAAATGATCCAACCGGTAAGAAGGACACATACTCCACTATGTTCATCTAAGCCTTATTTATAATTGTCAGAAGCTGGAAAGAACCCAGATGCCCCTCAACAGAGAAATGAATACAGAAAATGTGGTACATTTACACAATGGAGTACTACTCAGCTATTAAAAAGAATGAATTTATGAAATTCCTAGGCAAATGGATGGACCTGGAGGGCATCATCCTGAGTGAGGTAACACAATCACAAAAGAACTCACACAATATGTACTCACTGATAAGTGGATATTAGCCCAGAAACTTAGAATACACAAGATATAAGATACAATTTGCTAAATGCATGAAACTCAAGAAGAATGAAGACAAAAGTGTGGACACTTTGCCCCTTCTTTGAATTGGGAACAAAACACCCATGGAAGGAGGGACAGAGACAAAGTTTGGAGCTGAGACAAAAGGATGGACCATCTAGAGACTACCATATCTGGGAATCCATCTTATAATCAGCCTCCAAACGCTGACACCATTCCATACACTAGCAAGATTTTGCTGAAAGGACCCAGATATAGCTGTCTCTTGTGAGCCTATGCCGGGGCCTATCAAACACAGAAGTGGAGGCTCACAGTCAGCTATTGGATGGATCACAGGGTCCCCAATGGAGGAGCTAGAGAAAGAACCCAAGGAGCTAAAGGGATCTGCAACCCTATAGGTGGAACAACAGTATGAACTAACCAGTACCCCAGAGCTCATGTCTCTAGATGCATATGAATCAGAAGATGGCCTAGTCAGCCATCAGTGGAAAGAAAGGCCCGTTGGTCATGCAAACTTTATATGCCTCAGTACAGGGGAACACCAGGGCTAAGATGTGGGAGTGGGTGGGGGAACGTGTGGGGACTTTTGGGATAGCATTGGAAATATGAATGAAATAAACACCCAATTTAAAAAAAAAAATTGTTAAGCTGTCACAAGAACTTCACCTTGATTGGGTGAACCTCCTACCTCTGGCTCTTTTCAGACTGTGAGCTCTCCCCAAGCGACCTCTCCTCATCTCACCCTTCAAACTCATGTATGGGTGTCCAGTCCTAACTCCCGGCCTTTCACCCAAGTGCTCTCCCCTCCCAGATTATTTGCTTACCCCATTACTTTCTCATCTCCGTTCTCTCCTATGGAACTTTGCTGACCACCACCTACCTCGACCACACTCTATTTCCTGCCCACTACCTGTTATCGTTGGAGACCAAGTCCTTTTATGTCCTCCAGGTCATCGGCCCTCACCCCTTTCTCCCAAATGGCAGGGCCCTTTTAAGGTAACAGCTGCTAAACTGGAGGTACTCTCTCATTGGTTCCACCTGTCTCACCTGAAACCTTTTATTCCTCTCCTTAAAGATGACCCCTCTTCATACACATTGACTCTAACAAGACCATGCTCTGTTAAGCTACAGAAGACATCAAGACCGCCTGTCTTGTCCATTATCCCAGAAAATAAAACTCAACTCCATCAGTTGAATTCACCTTCGTTGGATGGGACACTGGATTAGTTATGGTCTTTTTGTCTTTCCTCTGTTGTTCATTTCTATCGAGGGTAGCCCTTATGTCTGGAGATTTGAAGTCCGAGAAACTCCCACAGATAACAAACAGGCTTTTCAAATAGGGTTGGGAAACTCTTCCATAGCTGGGTGCCAAGAACTGATCCAAATTGACATTGTCCCAGTACATGTTACGTCATCTGTGTATTATGACCTCTATACTTGCAGAAGATGGCCAGACAAATATGGGGGGGGGCTTCCCATATTGCTCTTGTGAGATACATTTGTTAAGAACATGGATTAATCATTTCTTCTATCTATTCCACAAGACACTCTTTTTCTACATAGGAGACCCATGGGATCCCAGGTGGGAAACAGGAGTTGCTGGTAAGCTCTACCGCAAAACTCAGCCCAGCTCCCCAGTAAGTACCATCCACATCCAGAGAAAATATGTCTCAATTGCCCCACCCCTAAATATAGGAAAAGTAGGAGAGATAATAAAACATTCCTCCAAGGTACTTACTTACCTCTTTGATGTCACCACTCATGAATAGTACTAACCTGTCATTCTGTCTTTGCTTCAGACCTTGACTTCAGCCTACCAGCTCCTTAACGTCACCAGGCCTTGGCATTTTAAGGATTGTTGGCTATGTGTACCTCCTGGAACTAATTCACAACTGTCAGTTACAGCATCTCCGATGATACTACTAAATAACCTTACCTCACCCCTCGATAGCTGCTCTAAATCCAATGTTGCCATGGCTCCATACCTCACTTCTATCCCTCTCTTTGGTGTGGCAAACTGCTTCAAAACCTCTGGGACTCACTCTGTAGGAAAACTGAGTTCCTTAGACTGCAATAAAACCATAACTCTTGACACATCATCTCTGCCACAATGCCCTGCAGTCCAGAACACATCAATCCTTTGTGGCACTAAAGTGTATCATTTTCTACCAGCCAGCTGGCCAGGGGTTTGCACATTGGTACTTCTTTTCCATGAACGAGATGTAATGGAGGGAAATGAGCCCCTACCAATCCAAGTTGTAAACATGATCGCTGCCCAACATAAGAAGGCAGTTCAAGTTGTGCCACTTTTGGTTGCCACGGGAATAGCTGTGGGTGCTGGTACTGGAGTATCAGGGATAACAACTTCTATGATCCAATATAATACTTTCACTTCCCAGTTTAAAAGTAATTTCCAGGAAATGACTGAAATTGTGCTTACTATCCAGAAACAGTTTGATTCTTTGGCAGCTGTGGTATTTCTAATCCAGCGGGGACTAGATCTCCAGACAGCTAAAGAAGGTGGTCTTTGCCTGTTCCTCCAAGAAGAATATTGTTTCTACATCAACCAGTCTGGGATAGTAAAAAACAAAATCCAAGAGCTACAGGCAGACCTCAAAAACTTCAGAGTCCGTGAGACCTCCCGTTCTGGGATTTTTGAAAATCCTATATGCAAGTGGATACTCCCTTTCATAACACTTTCCTTAGTCATCTTCCTGGTATTATTATTTGCCCCTTGTCTCATTAATCTTGTTTCTACATTCCTTCAACAACAGATACAAAAATTTTCTAATCAAACTCTTAAACAGCTCCTGCTACAGGATTACCGGCTGCTGCCCACAGAAGAGCCCCTGTCCATAGAAGAACCTGATTCGGATGATTACCAAATGGATTCCAATGGTGAAAGCCAGATATATCCCAAAATTGATGATGCCCCTAGACAGCACAAAGCAATTTAAGAGACATGACACCCTCGTTTCCTTTTCCCCATTGGCTTCCCCTTCCCTTTTTCTTCTCTTCTCTTTATAACAACAAGAAAGGAGATATGTTAGAACCAGGGCATTCCAAACCCAGGCACTAACAATGTGACCCATAACCTGAGTTGCCAAGCCAACGACTCTCATATTCCAGAACCCACTTGGCTCACCTGCCATCCTTACTTGTGTTATGTCACTTTCCATATAAATTAGGAGATCACCCCCTCCTCACTCTCTCTTCTTTCCCCTTCCACTCACCCTGCCCCTCCTTTTCTTCTCTCCCTAATAATAAACCTCTCTCATGTGGAACTGCCTTGACCTGTTGTGCTTGCTGTTTGGGTATATCTGCTATATATTATTGTTATTAATATGTCAGTTACCTTGGAATTTTTGTGGGATTCTTCTCTAAAAAGGGGAGTAGCTGTGTTTCTAACTCTTTTTGGCTGCTCCTGGGTTTCTTTTGTCTAATCAGGTTCTCTTTTAGACCCTCAATATGAGTGCTTTTGCATCTTGTACCTCATTTTGTCCTGATTGACTGTCATCTCTTGTAGGTCGGCTCTTGTTTGAAGAGGAAATGTGGTGGAGTAGATATGGGAGAAAGGGTAAGTGGAGAGGTGTTAGGAAGAATTGAGGAAAAGGAAACTGTGTTCTGTCTGTATTGTATGATATTGGAATACATTTTCAATAAAAACAAATTTTAAGAAAAATGGAAAAAAGTTAAAGCTGAGTGTATATACTCTGTTCTCTTATCATCTTGCCCTTATACTACCCCTAAACCTTCTTTGCTTGTGGCTGCTTATAAATTTGGAAAAGAGAAAAAGAGGAATGAACAGAAAAATTCTTAATTTGTTAGAAGTGTGTTTGCTAAGCCCTGGGATACATTCTATATCATATAGGTAAACGCTATCTCATGGTCTCCAGATGTTCATTCATGCTTCCTACAAGATTTTGTCTATAAAGGCAAGGCCTTATCAACCATGTATTACCTCAAAGACGAAATTCCGGAATTCTGTTCCTCCTGAGGGTGTCATGTGATCGTTTATGATGAGTTCATATAAGTTTTGCTCGTGCTGTCTTACAGCAGTGTTTCTCTACCTTTCTAAAGCTGTTATCCCTTTGTACAATTTCTCATGTGGTGGTGACCCAAACCATAATAATTTTTGTTGCTGCTTCATAACTATAATTTTGCTACTTTTATGAACCACAATATAAATATCCAATATGCAGGATATCTAATATGTGACCACCCCAAAGTAATTGTGACCCACAAGTTGAGAACTGTTGACTAAGAGGGCCTTGGTTCTTGGTGTCTTCCATCTTCTCTGGCTCTTACACTCTTTCTGCCTCCTCTTCTGAGGGTTCTCTAAACTCTCAAGGAAGGGAATTGATGGAGACATACCATTTAGGGCTGTGTGTTCCAAGGTCTCTTACTCTCTGCATATTGTCTGGCTGTGGGTCCTTATATTTCTTTCAATCTGTTCCAAGAGAAAGCTTCTCTGTTGATGGCTGGAGAAGGTATTTTGAATATAACAGAATATCGTTAATCGTCATTTTATCACTGTTGGTATGTATTTTTTTTTTCTCTCTCTGGAGACGAGTATTTATTATTTGGCTTGACCCTAGGTTTCTAGGATACCTAGTCTCTGGTTCGTGGTCACTTAAACAGTGTCAGATATGAGTTCCATATATCATGGACAGGGCCTTAAGTCATAGCAGTTAGTGCTTGGTTACTCCCACAAGTTTTGAACTACAGATTCCTTAACATATTGTACAGGTATTACATCTTTTAGGTCAAAGGGTCTATAACTGTTGGAGTTGGCTTTTATCTTTTGATTGCACACAGAGCCCCTCATTCATCTATAGCTCTCTGTTCTATTTCTCTTTCCTAATGACTTCTACTTGTCCTTTCCACTCTTAGTTAATTCCTACCCTTTGTTGTTCTATGGAATGTAGCTTGTTTATCATTGACTTATCAGCAAATGTCTATATATAAGTGAATACATACTTTATTTATCTTTCTGGGTTTGGGATCCCTCACTCAAGATGATTTTTTTCTCATGACATCTATTTGCCTGAACCTTTCATTATTTTATTTTAATAGCTAAGTAGTATCTCATTGTGTAAATATACCAGTTTCTTTATCCACTCATCTGAGCAATGAAATCTAGACGTTAAACTCCTATGTATTTTAATTTATTCCTAGTTTGAGATTCTTTTTTTTTTCCATTACGGAATGTTCACTATGACTTTATTAGCACTTAACAGAAATATTCATAAACTACATCAACAACTTTGAACCTTTTGCTTAAATCATAGGAAAAGTCCAGTGAGACTCATTAATATTTTATCAATTCATTCTCATAAGATTTTAGTTCTCCTATAGAGAACATTGTAGAAAGAGATTCTGTCCTCTATTTTAACCTGCCTTTGGATAAAACTAAAGGCATCATTCTGAGACATTGGTGAAACAGACTGTAAAACAGTATCTCCCATATTTTCTGGATCCTCAATCTTTTGATACCAATGTAAGATGTGGGCATCTTTAGAAACCATAATACCACTGGCAGGTAAGGTGCTTGCTGCCAATCCTGATGAGTTGAGTTTGTTTCCTGGGATACTTATGGTAGAAGGAGAGAGCTATAGTTTGAGATTCTTAAGGCAAAGTAAAAGCTATGTAAGCACTTATGATGCTGTTTAGTGTGCACATGAGCAGATTTAAAAACCAAAAACCAAAACAAAACAAAACTGCACCTATTAGGAAATTAGTAAAGATGCTCAATTTCTTTCAGATATGGTTAATCCACAGCTGAACTAGCACATGGACGCTGTGGATATGGAGAGCTGTATGTATATGAGGATCCATAAAGAATCTGATAGGCTTTTAAAACACTGACAGATAAGCATTCCTTTGCAGAAAGATTTGCTAAGCTGTGACTCCTCTACTCTTTACTTTCCAGGAAGGAAAGCTTATGAAGTCTGCCACCTAATTCAAAGAAAGTCATTCATTAAATTGTTTGCAGCCACTCACTTTGTTAATGGCCTAACATGTTAATTTTGAATGTGGTGCTAATTGGCACCCCATTGGATAAGCTTTGATACAAATGTGATTGAGCCTTCAGTTAAAATACTGAGATCTGGAATTCTAGTTCCATTATAACATCTCATTCCCCATATGGCACCCACATTAGATATGGAAATTCAGGCACACGACTGACTAGGGATATGCCAAGATGTTGAAAATGTTCATTTCAGAAAAATCGAAGGATACGGGTAGAAATAAATGTAGAAGGGGAGAATTTGAGACATATACTATGTACTTCTTCCTCATACAGAATGAAACTTATCACTCAATAGTTTTTGTGTCCTCTAAACAATAAAAATAATTTAAAGGTATAAGGACAACTATAAGTTACCATAGAAACCAAACCTTCCAAGAAATTTATTAGCTCCTATAAGGTTTAACAGTATCACATGTGTCTATATCAACGAATCAATAATCCCATAGTCTTGACATGCAAGAATGAACTCATCATGTACATCTCTTGATTACACTTTTCCCACAAACCTTCCTTAAGTTTCAATATATATATAGGAAGAAAATATGGGCTATGTCCTAACTGACCACAAGCAAGACTGAATCTTCATGACAAAGGCAGAAGGGGCCCTTCCTTATCTTTTGATGTACGGGAGAGTAGTGGAAGGAAAGAAAATCATGTAATAGACCTGAAACTTTTACCTACCTGTTAGACCTTGTGATCATAACTACACCATCATTGCCTATATAAGAATCTGCTATAGAAACAACCATACAGATACAAATTGCCAGAACAGTGAAGAATAGCAATTCATTAGACTGTCTAGAAAGAGCTTAGCAGTGAAAACATAGGCCTGCCATGCCTGGAGAAGAAACTTGGCCCAAGCAAGAGTCTGCATGTTAATGTCAGCAAGGAATCTCTGAAAAGATAGGTTGGGTTTGTTTGTTTGTTTTAAAGGCTGAGCCTTTATCTTAACTTCATTTTCTTACTGTTATTCCCTATCACTGTCTCAAGAATAACTAGTGTTTTGAGACTTTATACTGAACTCTGCATACTTTTGCCAAACACTTACATTTTCTTGGTAAGAGATTGTGTTCCACGAAAACTACATGAGCATTAGTATCACGAATTCAGTTGAACAACTATTTTTCTTTCTTCTCAGTGTCTTTGAGTTTGCAAATATTACTTGTGAAATGTAAATGAAATGTTTCTGTTCTCTTGATGTTGCGTAGATTCTCAATGTTTTACTGAAACTAAATAAAATTTCCCTGCAATGTTGCTGAGGTGTGGAATTTGAGACCTCATTAAAAAAAAGAATCCATTGTAAGCTAAAAATTTTGACACAAAAGTCTAGGAAGCACAAAGAGCTTTCCAAACTTATTTAATGCATACAACCCACAGATATTTTGGCATCTTTAATAGTAACTTTCAAGCATAACACCATACCTGCATAGACAGTACTATTCAAGGCTGGACTTTTATCATCAGCTAGAAACTGTAAAATAGCACTTCTTAGGCTATGGAGAACTTGCTGGGGGTTACATTTTTCATACGTGAGCTGCTTATGATCATTTTCCTCACTTGCAAGCAAAGTAAAAGTAACCATTGCATATTTGACAGAAGATAAAGGAACAGTTTTGTTGGTTTTAAAGTGGATCTGAAAGCAGAATTTGTATAAGCAGATTTGTTTATAAAGTCAGTGTTAATACTTGTCAGTCTGTTCAGATGTATTCGAGCTTCATCTCTCTTATTGTAGTAAACACCCCAGACAATGAATTAATAGACAGACAGACAGACAGACAGACAGACAGATAGATCCATGTAGGATAAATGGGATTATTTGGCTTGAAATTCTTTTATGATCTATTTGCAGGGTGTGGGGGTATAGGGGAAGTCAAGGCAGGAGCTTTAAGTCCCATATATACAACAGAGAAAAGCAAATAAGCACTTGAGTTCTTAGTTGCTTATATTTTCTTTCTTACACTGTTCAGGTCTAGGGGATAATGATGTTCACAGTGGTCCCAATTTTTTATAACAATTGAAAAATTAAGATCATCTTTTACAGAAATGCTGTAGGGCTTCTTGACTCAAATAACTCCTAAAGACCCCTTTTTGAGATATCAGGTTGATAGTCAAAACTTAGTAGCACAAGAAAATTAAAAGGCTGGGAAATATATATACTTAATATGATTTCCTATCCAATGGCACAATTTCTGCAGAAGGAGTCCTGCCTTCTCCCTAGGTTCTAACTTAAATGGATGATGAGGGAACAGTTTTAAATCAGCTAATTTCTCATTATCTTATAAAGTTTAAAACTGAGTTCGAATGAGAAACTTGATACTAAAGTTTGGGTGATAAGAAAAGAAAGTGACTTGCTTTACCTGATACCCAAGTCGGGTATATAGTCTACAGAAAAGAGACATTAGCATTTTTATGATTGAATTTTTGTAGTTGGCTGTGCCAAGGTAGAACAATTATTCTTGAAAACACAGTCTTTAACCAGAATGGGACTCTAGCTTAAATGTGTTAGTCAACTTTGATTTTACAGAACTTATTAAACCCTTTGGAATAGTGAAAACAGCACTCAGGGATGTTGAGCAGAGGCCCAGAAGAGTCCTTATTTTCTTAATGATGATAGACTCAAGGTTTAATAATGATAAGAACAGCAAGATTGGGCAGTGTTACAAAATACCATCAGTGGCTTACTAGTCTTCAGACACTGGGAGAAATATCTTACATACATCTCATTTGCATGTAAGTCAATTTTAATGAAGTAGGTTCTTTTATTCTCGATGTGAAGACAAAAGCTGTTCTAATGTCATGTAGCTGGTAAGTATCAAGTGAGAATTCCAATACCATTCTCTGAGATTCATAGCCTGAATGCTAGGTTATGTTTTATAACAAACCATCCTACAGACTGTTGTGAAAACATTTTCAGGTTTTGCACTGAGTTTCATGTTTCTGGTATGACTCTTCAAGGCCTGCGGTCAGCAATTCTCATTTTTAAGTGTGACAATTGTCCAGCACTTTCTAAAGAAAAGGAAATCTTCATATTGAGATTAAGACTCATGAGTTTATTTGCTATCATATTCCTGTCCTACCAATGCTGAACAATGTCATAGATATTGAAATTTCACCCCCAAAGTCCAGCTTGTCATATCACTTATCCACCACAGGACATGGCAAAAAAATTTCCTGTTGTTAAACACCCACTCTGTTTTGACTTCCAATATCTGTTTTCCACAACACACAGTTTTGGATTTTACATTAGGAACTTTCTGTTTTCTCATTTGAATACTGATAAATAAGATATAACAATATACGTTTTGCTGTGTGGATTAGCAAGATGAGGAAAAACTCCTCGTATGTACTTACATAGAAGTTTGTATAAGACAGCCTTACATCATGTTTCTTAAATTGTTTTGGCAAGGTTATGTTAGTTCTTCCTGAAGGAAAATATTGTATCCCAAATTGAAAACAGCAAATATCTCTTTCATAGGCTTGCCTCTTGTTTCTAGGTTTGGAAACTTGTCTGTACCTCTGATTGTTGGGGTATGTCTTGATGATAGAATTCACAGAAATTGGAATCCTGTCTAAAGACAAGTATGACTATAACAAATCATAAGGATGTAGAGGTATAAAGATGACCAACAATGAGGAAAGTGCTTGCTATTGCTGCAATTAGCATTCCAGAAAAAGGCAATACAGTGGGTATGCTAAGATGTGTTTCAGAACCAACTGTGGAGAAGCACAACAGTGACTGTGCCTTCTCAGAAAGAATCTATTCCATCTTTTTACAAGTCTCAGAGACAGACAGAGGCAGACAGCCTTTTAAGTGACTACTATCCTGAGGTTATAGCAAGCACTCAGGCTTTCAATGCTCCCTGCTATTATTGAACATGTTGGACAGTTCTACAACAAATGAAGTACGCAGGGATAAGTGGCATAAAATGCCAATAAGGTGGTTTTACACAGCAACTAGTTTGGTTAGAAACAGAGAAAGAAATCTGTGAAAAATCTACCCAAATGTGACAATCATTGATAGAAATGGAATCAGTCTGACTTCAAGTTGAATATAGAGCATAGACCCTACATTCTCTACAGCAAGGCTCTGGACATGGTACTTAGGTTTCATTTATTCATTAACAAAATACAAATAACTATCCACCATTCCATGATGTACTTAGGACATAATGTGAGGAGGCACCAAGGCACTTGTGGTCATCCTTGCTGAAAAACCATTTGTCAATTCCATTCTTGTATTTTCTTTTTGTTTTGTTTTGTTTTGTTTTGTTTTGTTTTGTTTTGTTTTGTTTTGTTTTGTTTTTATAGTGTGTGTGTGTTTAACCTTGGATGGCCGGGAACAGATCTTAAACACATGGCACTCTTCCTACCTCAGCCTTCATGTAATTCTGAGTTAAAATTTGTAGTTCAATGCATCAGCTTCTATTTATATGTTTCTGTATGAAAACCTAACATGAATTTATGAAATCTCAATCAGTTGTTGTTGAAATATAAGTCCCATTACAGTGGGTTCCAGAGAAATGTTTTCTTACAGCTCAGGAAGATTAGAACCAACTCAATGTAAATATTATGAATATATGAAGAGTTGAAACTAACATTTTATCTAGAGGATCCTCATGTTACAATAAATCGAAGTACTCATTTTAAATGGAATCAGCAGATGTAGAGAAAAATTCCCACAAATAACCACAGTTAAGAGACAGTAAAATGTCATCAATCTGACTAAGAGATGATGTGTGGGATTTGCAAATGCCATGATATGAAAAGTAGCACTTTCATATAATAAGATTTTTAATAATAAATAACACACTAGCAACCACGTGCCAGACCAATCTTAAACATACCACGTGAAGTAACTCTTGTCACTCTAACCTGCATGCAGGAGATGGACAGTGGAAGTAACCGCGTTCCCATTAGTGCAATGGGAAGGCAAATCTGTGTAGGAACCTGAGGTACAGTGAGGCCAGTCAAGTGACTTCTCAGTTAATATCACCTGCTGCTCTTATGGAGATCTTTGGTTTGGTTAACAGCACCAACATAGTGACTCTGAACAACCTCTACCTAAAAGGTCAGATGATTGGATATTCTCTTTTAATGTCTACAAGCAACAGACAAGCTGAAACATTATGTACACACATAAACATATGTAGGAAAATACAAGTAATATGAAATTAAAAATGAACAAATCTTGTGAGGAAACAGAATACAAAAAGATGTGTTAGTTGAATTGTTGTTTTTAGGGGAAGACAAGCAAGATACACTACATAAGACAAAGCTAGAAGCCATGGTGGAGCAGATTTCAAGCATTACATCTGTCATTAGCATGTGAATTCAAAATGGTGTTACCATAGCAACTCTGTGTTTCTCTGCTGGTATAAATTTTGCAAGATCCTTTTTATCAGGGGACGTTCCTATTAATTTCCTTTCTGAGAGATATTTAATTAGCATTTGAATAGTTTTATTATAACTGTTTAATTGATTATTAGGTATTAGTCTTTTATTCTGTTATAAAAATTTGAACTGATCAATTTTTAAATGGGTTTAACAATTGAATTTCTAGACTAAAACCCAAGTAAAGTGGGAACATTGATAAAATGTTTCATGTGTTAACACAATGAAACAGATATATTCATATCTATGCTTATCAGGTGGTTTTCAAATTTGTATTTTTTCCATTTTATTTCCAAATTTATTTTCTCAAAATTTTTTTTCTACGTGTTTTCCTTGTTAAATTTATTGGAAACTATGTCTTTGTATTTTCACTTTTGGAAAAATGTTTATATAGAATTACAAAAATATGTTTTAAAATATTTGAATGGCCACCAGATTCCTCTAAGGTCAGAGTTTCTCTGTGGTCCTTTTTACTTCCAATTCATTTTATCACAAATATGGAACATGCCCGTGTATCCAGCTCTTCACTTCTAGGCAGCACAAAAACTTCATCTAAAGTATAAATGCATCAACATGAAGATGCTCAACGTATTTCTGGGTTCCAAGTTTTAGTTCTTACGTTCGCATAGTGATAGTCACCATCTCATTTTAATCCCTTCTGGTCTCTTTCTTGGTTTTGCACTGACTGCTTCAGCTAGATGCTCATCAATATTGACTTTTTAAAAAAAGATTCAGCTATATTTTTATATACTTTTTTTGTGGTATAGAGATCAAATCCAGAAAAATGATGTGTACTAATTAATTTATTGTCCAATTTTCTATTAATGATAAAGGATTGTTGAAATCTGTAGTTTTGAAGTTGTTATTTCTATAATTTTTTCTGTTCTAAATCATATATGTGGAAGGAATTATTAAAAACATAAATATTTTTTTTGTCATGTCTTTCATGTCTTGAGTCTTCATGTCTTTCCGATCTTTTAAATACCAAGCTTCTAGAAGATTTCGTTAAGTAACAACACATGTTTGCTAAGTAATATATAGTTGATAAAAAAAAGTTTTATAGGGAGCTAGAGATGTGGTAAAGAGTTTAAAAGCACTGACTCCTCTTTCAGAGGTCCTGAGTTCAATTCTCTGCATCCACATGATAGATCACAACCACCTCTAATGGGATCCTATACCCTCTTCTAATGTGTGTCTGAAGAGAGCAACAGTGTACTCACATACATAAAATAAATAAATAAACCTTTTTAAAAAAGTGTTACAAATTCTAAATTTATACTCAGGTTAACCATAATATTTGTCTAGATTCTTTAATTAGCTTACTTTGTTAAACTAGATATTTAGAAAAAACACAGTGATATAAAAATTGTAATATTCTTCAATGGTATACTATTAAAAGAAAATTGACTATATTTATAGCTTATTTTGATGCTAAAGGACCTTTAATTACATCTTCAACTGAAGTTTTAAGGTTCAAATTTAACAGGCTTAAAGATGTAAAAATTCCTAATCATATAAAATCTACTAACTTACAAAAAACTATTAAAAATAATTGACTTGCAAGTAAATCTTAAGTCCCCTTATAAATGATCAAATTGTCTACTGTGTTCACAACTACACTAGCAGTATTGCTAAGTATGGATGTAACTAATGATAATAACCTTTATTTAGACTCCTCTATATGTTCTCACAGTTAAGCCAAAACTAATATCTAAAAACAAGTTTGTTCAGTTTAAAAATACTTAATAGATAATGGTCCCAAACATTTATGGCATTTAAAGTGTTTAATTTAAAGGATGGGTAGGAAAAGATAGAAAAACTTCTTTGATAGAGAGAAATGCCAGATCTTGGCAGCAGCCCTAACATCTCCTCCAAAGAAGACTACAGGCACTGAAAAATTCTACTTGGAGCTTGCTTCAAATGTGGTTAATTCAGTCATTGGGCACAAACTTGACCTCTATCATCAGGACCCTGTCTAAACTGTGAGTGCAAGCAAGATGCTGGTTGATTATCCTGCTTTGCCTAGACAAAGTAGGCTAGTCCCAAGAAGTTCCTACTCCACTGGAAAGTGTGTTGGACATTTTGGGCCTGAGGTCAAAGACTGACAGTGCTTCAAGACCTTTGCCCCAACCAAGTCAACATTACCATGGAGGAACTTATGGTTTCTGTCCAGGTATCCAGTAAGTCTGTCATTTATTATAGACTCCAGAGCTGTTGGTCTGTACTTCTGGCTTACTCTAGTGAAAATTTTCTTCTCACATCTCTGAAAGCATTGAAGATGAGGTTCATGATAGATATGGCAGTTTAACAGCAGCAACCTTCAAGGTTCAGCTGCCTTCCCAATTCATACGTAAGCATCAAGCCTCAGGTCTTACGGTCCTAGAGATACCGTAGGTCTAGACACAGTTTACCTTCCTATTAGATCCCGAAATGAGATAAACTCACAAAACAGACTTTAGTATAACATTTTTCTATTCCATAGTTTCAAAGAACTCACTTTCCAATGACTCCTCTCAGTAATTAACCACAGGAGTCTCATGGTAAATTTTTAGATTTCAAAAGAAGATTAAAGTTTATGTAGGTTTTGAGGGTCTAAGAAAGTCTTCTAAGATATATAAATAGAAGTTGTAAAAGTCGGTGGATGGAAAAGCTCAGGCAAATGGTAAGGTTCTAAAAACGTGTTTTAAGACATGTCAGTGTAAGTTGTAAAGGTCTAAGGAAGTGTTTTAAGGTGTGTAAGTACATTTGAATGGGTATAAGAAAGTGATTTAAGTTATACATAAAAATGAAAAATGTTTCAGATTTCTTTTACTCCTCTATGCTATTGGTTTATTAAGACTTCAAAAGTAAAGAGTTTTAACAAAAATCACTGGAGTTCTGATGAGCTATTTATCTAGTTCAGTTACGCACTGACCACTATTATCATAGTTACAAGCTCAAGGTTTTAAATTTGGTTGTTTCCTAAGTATAAACTTAAAAGTGTTTCTCACGATGCTAAAACTGTCTCTGTCCAATCTATACATCCAGTTCTCTGAAAAGAGTGTTCATGCTTTTAGCTCAGAATCATTTTTGGGGTCCCCATGCTTCTGTGATTATTCAAAGGTGTGAATCTACTGATTTTTTACAATGTGGGTTTCAGTACAGATTATAAACAGTAGTAATCCTGACCTACCTAAAGCATGTCCCCTTTGTAAACCAAAGAAATAAAATAAATTTTAACAATCTTGTAAGCTTTAGAGACTTGTATTTTATAAAAAGAGAGGAAAAATATGTTTGGTGAATGTGTAGTCTGGTGTGTGTTGGGGAAGGGGGTACCTCTGCGGGCCCAGGCTGAGGAATCCCTTCCCCCTGAGGGACCAGCCATATGACAGTATAGTATAGAATGGAGTTTATCCAGGGCAGTAAAGACAGAGAAAAGGAGAGAGAGAGAGAGAGAGAGAGAGAGAGAGAGAGAGAGAGAGAGAGAGAGAGAGAGAGAGAGAGAGAGAGAGAGAAGAAGAAGAAGAAGAAGAAGAAGAAGAAGAAGAAGAAGAAGAAGAAGAAGAAGAAGAAGAAGAAGAAGAAGAAGAAGAAGAAGAAGAAGAAGAAGAAGAAGAAGAAGAAGAAGAGAAGGAGTAGAGGCTGACAATGAGCACATGAAGAGAGATAGGGGAAGAAAATGGGGAGAGAGGGAGTAAGGGGGAAGAGGACAGAGCAAGAACAAGAAGACAAGAGAGCAAGAGAGATTAGAGGGGGCCAGCAACCCCTTTTATAGAGTCAGGCACAGCTTGTTGTTGCCTGGTAACCATGGGGCAGAGCCTAGACAAAATGCTAACAATAACTAAGAAAAAAATTTCCCCTAAGATTCTTAACTTTACCTTCTCTCCTAATATATATCTGTCTTACTTGATTTCTAATCAATTAAAACTTCAAGCTGCTCCAATATGGCCTGCACTTCCCTAGCCACAGATGGTCCCCCAGAGCCTGGACAGCTAGTAAAAGAACTTTGTCTTCCAGGCCTTGGCCAGTATTCCAAAGATGTCCATGACCACAGACAGCAGGAAACTTGATGCCTTCGTTCCTACTTCACCAGCAACCTGTCCTATTACTTAGCCTTTCACAATAAACAAAAAGAGGAATGTTAGGAGCCTCCCACACTCCCTCCCTCCTATGATGACTGAATGTCATTGCCACTTCATTACTAAAGGCCAAGTGCATGCTCCATCTGCCCTGCCCCTATAGAGTTCACACCATCACAACCTCTTCTCTCTCTGCCCTTGTCTGTCTCTGTCTCTCTGTCTTAGTCTCTCTTTCTCTTTCAAACACACGGAAACACACAGACACAGGCACACATACATACACACAGACACAGACACAGACACACACACACACACACACACACACACACACACACACACACATCCCTGTCCAGAGGATGACTTTTGTGTTCCCTTCCCTTATAAATCTCTTGTTCTTGTGTGACTTCTATTGCATGGTGGTATATTTGTTTCTTTCTTTGGCCCTCTGATCACCCCAAAACACAAGAACTAATCAGAGTTCTCAAATGACAACTTTCAAATGGCCAAGGAATACTTTAAAAATGTTCAACACTCTTAGCTATCAAGAAGATGAAAATTAAACTACATTGAGATTTCATTCTACCCCACCCAGTCAGAATGAATGACTAGGCGTTAGAGTTCTTAGTTGGCAGACTAATGTGGAGGGGTCAAGGCTAGTAAGTTAAAGTGACAAATTTCCAAAGAGGCCAGTTTTTTCCTCACCTCCAAACTTGAGACAAAAGTCTAGCAGTTTAACACAAAAGTCCTGTATGGCTTTGTCTCCTGCCAGCAGGACCCCTGGTGATGGACTGACTCAGCAAGTTTGGATGGATAATGACATGTTTACCCAACACCTGCAAGCTAATTGGTGATTCTTTGCTTCTTCAACACAGACAAATCCTAAATGAAGAGAAGACTCTTCTGAGACTTTAAAAAGCCCAGCCTTCAAGAGACTAGTCCCTGATTTTTGTCTGTTTCATTCTGAAGTGTTTGAAATTTCTCACTGCTATCTTTTCTTGCCTTTCAATTATTTTGCTGGCAGAGAAAACAAATCCCACCAAGACCCCTAAACTGTATCAATAATAGCCAAGATCAATAAAAAAAAATGATAGCACAGGTTGTTGAGAATGAAAGAAAAGGGGATCATTTATACATTGCTGGTGGTATTGCAAGCTATTCTATGGTATAGAAATCAGTGTGGAGATTCTTCAAAAGCTGAAATTCAATGTACTAAAATATCTAAATGTAGCACCCTTGGGTGTGTACCCAATGGACTGTACATCCTATTAAAGAGATAGTTAGTTGTCTTCATTCATTGCTGCTGTTTTCCTTTCCTATTTTTTCCTAATGTTTTCTAATCTCCATGTTTATGGTTGGGAAGGTTATTATATGTTGTCTTACACCTATGAAGGACTAGCTACAACTACTAGATTTCTGCATGGTTGGAATATGCTGGGCCCAGGGATTGGCACTATTAGAAGGTATAGCCTTGTTGGAGGAAGTGTGCCACTGTAGGGGTGGGCTTTGAGACCCTCATCCTAGCTGCGATTGAACCAGTCCTCTCCTGTTTGCTTTCAGAACAAAATGTAAAAGTCTCATCTCCTTCTCCAGTGACAGGCCTGCCTGGACACTGCCCTGCTTCCTGCCCTGATGATACTGGACTGAACCTTAAAGCCTGTAAGCCAGCCCTAGTAAAATGTCCTTTATAGGAGTTGTCTTGGTCATGGTATCTCTTCACATCAATGGGAACCCTAACTATGACAGTTTTCAGGTTTTTCATTTTTGCTCAACAGTGAACTTTTTTCAAAATTGTATTTTTATTAGTTTATGTTTTTGTTATTGTTTTGAAGTCAGATATATAACTTCATGTATAACTTCATGGTAAGATAGTTTCCTGACACTATTTGTTCAAATGTCTTTTACTCTGGTTTTCATTCATGTTTCCTGTTGAGATTTTCATTCATCTTTCCTGTTGCCACATGACTAGTTTAAAATTTACTCCCAGGTTTTTGAGCAAATGTGAAGATTATGAGACCGCATTGGATGAGCAGCAGTAGATATTATACAGGATGGAACTTTTCCTTATGCTTTGCTTTGGAACAACACTGCTCAGGTAAACATTAACCGTGACCTTCCTTAGCATTCCTGGTTAAAAGAATGGAGTTACTCTGACCTTAGGCAAAACATGACATATTTAAAAATTTTTAGGTATTTTCCTCATTTACATTTACAATGCTATACAAAAAGTCCCCAATAAACTCCCCCACCCCACTCCCCTACACACCCACTCCCACATTTTGGCCCTGGCATTCCCCTGTACTGGAGAATATAAAGTTTGCAAATCCTATGGGCCTCTCTTTCCAGTGATGACCTACTAGGCCATCTTTTGATACATATGCAGCTAGAGTCAAGAGCTCCGGGGTACTGGCTAGTTAATAATGTTGTTCCACCTATAGGGTTGCAGTTCCCTTTAGCCCCTTGGGTACTTTCTCTAGCTCCTCCATTGGGGACCCTGTGAACCATTCAATAGCTGACTGTGAGCATCCACTTCTGTGTTTGCTAGGCCCCAGCATTGTCTCCCAAGAGACAGCTATATCTGAGTCCTTTCAGCAAAATCTTGCTAGTGTATGCAATGGTGTCAGCGTTTGGAAGCTGATTATGGGATGGATCCCTGGATATTGCAGTCTTTAGATGGTCCATCCTTTGGTCACAGCTCCAAACTTTATCTCTGTAACTCTTTCTATGGGTGTTTTGTTCCCAATTCCAAGAAGGGGCACAGTGTCCACACTTTGGTCTACATTCTTCTTGAGTTTCATGCGGTTAACAAATTTTATCTTATATCTTGGGTAACCTAAGTTTTTGGGCTAATATCCACTTATCAGTGAGTACATATTGTGAGAGTTCCTTTGTGATTGTGTTACCTCACTCAGGATGATGCCCTCCAGGTCCATCCATTTGCCTAGGAATTTCATAAATTCATTCCTTTTAAAAGGTGAGTAGTACTCCATTGTGTAAATGTACCACATTTTCTGTATCCATTCCTCTGTGGAGGGGCATCTGGGTTCTTTCCAGCTTCTGGCTATTATAAATAAGGCTGCTATGAACAGAGTGGAGCATGTGTCCTTCTTACCTTTTGGAACATCTTCTGGATATATGCCCAGGAGAGGTATTGCTGGATCCTCTGGTAGTATTATGTCCAGTTTTCTGAGGAACCACCAAACTGATTTCCAGAGTGGTTGTACAAGCTTGCAATCCCACCAACAATGAAGGAGTGTTCCCCTTTCTCCACATCCTCGCCAGCATCTGCTGTCACCTGAATTTTTGATCTTAGCCATTCTGACTGGTGTGAGGTGGAATCTCAGGGTTGTTTTGATTTGCATTACCCTGATGATTAAGGATGTTGAACATTTTTTCACGTGTTCTCTGCCATTCGGTATTCCTCAGGTGAGAATTCTTTGTTCAGTTCTGAGCCCCATTTTTTAATGGGGTTATTTGATTTTCTGGAGTTCACCTTCTTGAGTTTTTATATATATTGGATATTAGTCCCCTATCTGATTTAGGATAGGTAAAGATCCTTTCCCAATCTGTTGGTGGTCTTTTTGTCTTATTGATGGTGTCTTTTGCCTTGCAGAAGCTTTGCAACTTTATGAGGTCCCATTTATCGATTCTCCATCTTACAACACAAGCCTTTGCTGTTCTATTCAGGAATTTTCCCCCTGTACCCATATCTTCGAGGCTTTTCCCTACTTTGTCCTCTATAAGTTTCAGTGTCTCTGGTTTTATGTGGAGTTCCTTAATCCACTTAGATTTGACCTTAGTACAAGGAGATAGGAATGGATCAATTCGCATTCTTCTACATGAAAACTGCCAGTTGTGCCAGCACCATTTGTTGAAAATGCTCTCTTTTTTCCACTGGATGGTTTTAGCTCCCTTGTCAAAGATCAAGTGACCATAGGTGTGTGGGTTCATCTCAGGGTCTTCAATTCTGTTCCATTGGTCTACTTGTCTGTAGTTATACCAGTACCATGCAGTTTTTATTACAATTGCTCTGTAGTACAGCTTTAGGTCAGGCATGGTGATTACACCAGAGGTTCTTTTATTCTTGAGAAGGGTTTTTGCTATCCTAGGTTTTTTGTTGTTCCAGATGAATTTGCAGGTTTCCCTTTCTAATTCCTTGAAGAATTGAGTTGGAATTTTGATGGGGATTGCCTTGAATCTGTAGATTGCTTTTGGTAAGATAGCCATTTTTACAATGTTGATCCTGCCTATCCATGAGCATGGGAGGTCTTTCCATCTTCTGAGATCTTCTTTAATTTCTTTCTTCAGAGACTTGAAGTTCTTGTCATACAGGTCTTTCACTTCCTTAGTTAGAGTCATGCCAAGGTATTTTATATTGTTTGTGACTATTGAGAAGGGTGTTGTTTCCCTGATTTCCATCTCAGCCTGTTTATCCTTTGTGTACAGAAAGGCCATTGACTTGCTTGAGTTAAGTTTATATCCAGCTACTTCATTGAAGCTGTTTATCAGGCTTAGGAGTTCTCTGGTGGAATTTTTAGGGTCACTTATGTATACTATCATATCATCTGCAAAGAGTGATATTTTTACTTCTTCTTTTCCAATTTGTATCCCCTTGATCTCCTTTTGTTGTCTAATTGCTCTGGCTAGGACTCCAAGTACAATGTTGAATAGTTAGGGAGAGAGCTGACAGCCTTGTCTAGTCCCTGATTTTAGTGGGATTTCTTCCAGCTTCTCACCATTTACTTTGATGTTGGCTACTGGTTTACTGTAGATTGCTTTTAACATGTTTAGGTATGGGCCTTGGATTCCTGATCTTTCCAAGACTTTTATCATGAAGGGGTGTTGGATTTTGTCAAAGGCTTTCTCAGCATCTAACGAGATGATCATGTGGTTTTTTTATCTTTGAGTTTGTTTATATACTGGATTACATTGATGGATTTCCATATATTGAACCATCCTTGCATCCCTGGGATGAAACCTACTTGGTCAGGATGGATGATTGTTTTGATGTGTTCTTGGATTTGGTTAGCGAGAACTTTATTGAGGATTTTTGCATCGACATTCATAAGGGAAATTGGGCTGAAGTTCTCTATCTTTGTTGGGTCTTTTTGTGGTTTAGGTATCAGAGTAATTGTGGCTTCATAGAATAGTTGGGTAGAGTAGATTCTCTTTCTATTTTGTGGAATAGTTTGTGAAGAAGTAGGATTAGATCTTTTTGAAGGTCTGATAGAGCTCTGCACTAAGCCCATTTGGTCCTAGGTTTTTCTGGTTGGGAGACTTAATGACTGCTTTTATGTCTTTAGGGCATATGGGACTGTTTAGATCATTAACCTGATCTTGATTTAACTTTGGTACCTGGTATATGTCTAGAAAATTGTCCATTTCATCCAGGTTCTCCAGTTGTGTTGAGTATAGCCTTTTGTAGAAGGATCTGATGGTGTTTTGGATTTCTTCAGGATCTGTTGTTATGTCTCCTTTTTCATTTCTGATTTTGTTAATTAGAATGCTTTCCCTGTGCCCTCTAGTGAGTCTGGCTAAGGGTTTATCTATCTTGTTGATTTTCTCAAAGAACCAGCTCCTCGATTGGTTGATTCTTTGAATAGTTCTTCTTGTTTCCACTTGGTTGATTTCACCCCTGAGTTTATTATTTCCTGCTGTCTACTCCTCTTGTGTGAATTTGCTTCCTTTCATTCTAGAGCTTTTAGGTGTGTTGTCAAGCTGCTAATGTGTACTCTCTCTAGTTTCTTTTTGGAGGCACTCAGAGCTATGAGTTTTCCTCTTAGAAATGCTTTCATTGCGTCCCATAAGTTTGGGCATGTTGTGGCTTCATTTTCATTAAACTCCAAAAAGTCCTTAATTTCTTTCTTTATTCCTTCCTTGACCAAGTTATCATTGAGAAGAGTGTTGTTTAGTTTCCACGTGTGTGTTGGCTTTCTATTATTTATTTTGTTATTGAAGATCAGTCTTAGTCCATGGTGATCTGATAGGATGCATGGGACAATTTCAGTATTTTTGTATATGTTGAGGCTTGTTTTGTGACCAATTATGTGGTCAATTTTGGAGAAGGTACCATGAGGTGCTGAGAAGAAGGTATATCCTTTTGTTTTAGGATAAAATGTTCTGTAGATATCTGTCAGATCCATTTGTTTCATAACCTCTGTTAGTTTCACTGTGTCTCTGTTTAGTTTTTGCTTCCATAATCTGTCCATTGGTGAAAGTGGTGTGTTGAAGTCTCCCACTATTATTCTGTGAGATGCAATGTGTGCTTTGAGCTTTACTAAAGTATCTCTAATGAATGTGGCTGCCCTTGTATTTGGAGCATAGATATTAATAATTGATAGCTCCTCTTGGAGGATTTTACCTTTGATGAGTATGAAGTGCCCTTCCTTGTCTTTTTTGATGACTTTGTGTTGGAAGTCGATTTTATTAGATATTAGGATGGCTACTCCAGCTTGTTTCTTCCTACCATTTTCTTGGAAAATTGTTTTCCAGCCTTTCATTCTGAGGTAGTGTCTATCTTTTTCTCTGAGATGAGTTTCCTGTAAGCAGCAAAATGTTGGGTCCTGTTTGTGTAGCCAGTCTGTTAGTCTATGTCTTTTTATTGGGGAGTTGAGTCCATTGATATTAAAAGGTATTAGGGAGAAGTAATTGTTGCTTCCTTTTATTTTTGTTGTTAGAGTTGGCGTTCTTTTCTTGTGGCAGTCTTCTTTTAGGTTTGTTGAGGGATTACCTTCTTGTTTTTTCTAGGACGTGATTTCTGTCCTTGTATTGTTTTTTTTTTCTGTTATTATCCTTTGAAGGGCTGGATTCATGGAAAGATAATGTGTGAATTTGTTTTTTTCGTGGAATACTTTGGTTTCTCCATCTATGGTAATTGAGAGTTTGGCTGGGTATAGTAGCCTCGGCTGGAATTTGTGTTCTCTTAGTTTCTGTATAACATCTGTCCAGGCCCTTCTGGCTTTCATAGTCTCTGGTGAAAAATCTGGTGTAATTCTGATAGGCTTGCCTTTATATGTTACTTGACCTTTTCCCCTTACTGCTTTTAATATTCTATCTTTATTTAGTGCAATTGTTGTTCTAATTATTATGTATCGGGAGGAATTTCTTTTCTGGTCCAGTCTATTTGGAATTCTGTAGGCTTCTTGTACGTTCATGGGCATCTCTTTCTTTAGTTTGGGAAGTTTTCTTCTATAATTTTGTTGAAGATATTTGCCGTTCCTTTGAGTTGGAAATCTTCATTCTCATCTACTCCTATTATCCGTAGGTTTGGTCTTCTCATTGTGTCCTGGATTTCCTGGATGTTTTGAGTTGGGATCTTTTTGGATTTTGTATTTTCTTTGATTGTTGTGCGAATGTTCTCTATGGGGTCTTCTGCACCTGAGATTCTCTCTTCCATCTCTTGTATTCTGTTGCTTATGCTCGTATCTATGGTTCCAGATTTCTTTCCTCGGGTTTCTATCTCCAGCGTTGCCTCAATTTGGGTTTTATTTATTGTGTCTACTTCCCTTTTTAGGTCTTGGATGGCTTTATTCAATTCCATCACCTGTTTGGTCTGGTTTTCCTGCAATTCTTTAAGGGATTTTTGTGATTCCTCTTTAAAGTCTTCTACCTGTTTAGCAGTGTTCTCCTGCAATTCTTTAAGGGATTTTTGTGCTTCTTCTTTAATGTCTTCTGCCTGTTTAGCAGTTTTTTCCTGTATTTCTTTAAGTGTGTTATTAAAGTCCTTCTTGATGTCCTCTACCATCATCCTGAGATATGCTTTTAGATCTGGGTGTAGCTTTTCCGGTGTGTTGGTGTGCCCTGGACTGGGCGAAGTGGGAGTGCTGGGTTCTGATGATGGTGAGTGGTCTTGGTTTCTGTTAGTAAGATTCTTAAGTTTACCTTTTGCCATCTGGTAATCTCTGGAGTTAGTTGTTATAGTTGTCTCTGTTTAGAGATTGGAGCAGACGCTGTGTTCCACTCACCAGAAGTCTTAAGATCCCGTGGTGGGTGTCCTTGGTAGCTGGCAGGTGTCAGCCAACTCTGCACACTAGCTACCCAGGTGCTGGTCGGACTGGAAGGGGCTTATGCCAAAACATGACATTTTGATCAGTGTTGGTAATTAGCATTGGTAATTAGAATTTTGCAGATTATCATTCCCTTCATTCAGAGTTAATCCAGTTGAGCCTGTGTACTGATTAATCTTAACTATAAACATAACACAGCCTATAGCAATAGTTCTCAACATGTGAATATCAACCCCTTAGTAGTCAAATGACCTTTAACAGCAGATATGCAAGTTCCAACCCACAACCGTGACAAAATTGCAGTTATGAAGTAGCAATGAAAATAAATTTATAGTTGGCATCACCACAGCATGAATTAATGGTCACAGTATTCAGAAGGTTGAGAACAACTGATCTCAGTTAAAGAACTGTACAGATTTGATTAGTCTGTGAGTATATCTATGGGGATTTGTCTTGATTGTTAATTAATATAGGAAAGCACAGCCATCTGTGAGAAATATCATCCACAGACAAGCAGTTCTAAATGTGTAAGAAAGGTAGTTAAATATAAGTTTGCCTATATAACAGCTAGCAAGCAGCATTCTCTACAGTTCAACTTCCTTGGCTGTTAAAGTAAATCCCTTGATCAGAGGCAGAAGTTTATGAAATAGTCAGAAGATCTGACTTCAAATTTCTGTTCTGACTTCCTTCTTTGACTTTTCCCCCAGTGATGCAATACATCTGTCCATCTCCTTATGATGCTTCTGGTCAGGTCATTTTATCACAGCAACAGAAACTGAATTACAATGGTTTACTCACCTGGACAAGAGTCCAACCCATATGAAATCTTATTTACCTACCAGAAGGGAGGAATAACTTTCCCTATGATAAGATAATGCTCTTGTAACCTCAGAAATCCCTCCCCCGTGTATTTGTTTACAGACCTCCATACATAGGATTTGCCCATTTGTCTGGATTACTTAAATTGTCCACATTCTTTCTCTCTTTCTTTGAGAGACAGGCCAAAAACCCAAACATACTGTCTTTGATGTTGAGGTTTTTTTTTTTTTTTTCATTCTTTTCTAAAGTCCCCTTCTCATTTGTGTCTAAACTATTTTCTAGCTTCCATTATTGAGCTTAGCTTAAATGGTATGAATTTCTCTCTTTTCTCCAATCAATTGAAAAGGTCAGGTTTGGAACTTCGGGAAGGTCATGAAACACTTGCCCTTCTGGAAGGGAGAGGCTAGTTAACGTTTCTCAGACATCAGGGCTGAACAGACCTGTGGGTGGGGACACATTCCGCTGGACCCTTCCCCATCTTAAGACAAGGGAGATCCTTGTCACGTCGTTCCCTTAATACCAAGGGTACACTATTACGCCAATCATATTGTGTGTGCCTAGTTGCTGATGGTCTATTCTGCCCCTGGAAACCATATAAAAACTCACCAACAAAGTGCTGGTGGTTGCCACCTCTTTTTCAGGTCTGGGACAACCCAAGTGCACTGGAGCAATAAATTCCTCTTGCTTTTTGCATCAATCTTCTTGTGGTCCCTGGTAAGCTAAGGCTCCCCGGAGTCTTACACCATTCCCTTCTTCCAGCAGGCAGTTGCCAATATTTACAGCTTGCCTGCTCTGTTGATTTTCTCTCCAACATTAATAAAAAAATTTTCCAGTTTGTTCCAAGTCTATTTTAAATTTCATTTATTAATGAGACAATAACTCATAGACCCCTAATACTGTTGGTAAGATCTACATAAGTTTTCAATCTTTAGTTTTGTATTACTTAATTGAAGGACTTCTATATGCCTTCAACTTAATGTTTTCATTTCTCTGCTCATAGCCTATTTAGTGAAGCTTTTATTTTATGGTGCGGGGTGAATTTTATTTCTAAAATATACTTTACCTTTTAACATTGATTCTTTTCCTTACATTCTGTTAGTTTTATGATACTTTCTATCATTGACCTTTTCATTGGTATTGTTTGTTTTTTGAGACAAGGTTTCACTCTGTGACCCTGGATAACCTGCAACTTACCTAATAATATGATTCTACCACCTTGTTGGTGAGAGTATTAGTGTGAACCCCCATATGTGGGTTTTGAACTCATTTTGAGTGATCTATCCACTTACCAGAAATATTTTTTTGATAAATCCTAATCTAGATTACTTAATGTTTACTTTCTGTTGTCTTGAAATTGAATTTCTGATTTTTCTTTCCATATGTTGAAGAACATTTTTGATATTTTTCATTTTTGCAGTACTTAATCTTAGTATTATCCAAAAGATTATCTATCTATCTATCTATCTATCTATCTATCTATCTATCTATCTATCTATCTTAAGTTTCTACTTTGATTGTTTAAAATAAAGCACATAGTGATATATAAGAGATAAATATCAATTCAATATTTTGAGCCTTAACTTAAAAGTTGTTTCAGTTCCTATAGAAGAAATCTCAGGACAGATGCTCTTTCTATTTCTGCTCTGTCGTGTGCTTCTTATCTGGTGTTATCTTCACAAACTCCTGGGGGTTGTTCATGCTGGTAGCCACAGGCTCTCATGTAAAATAGAAGGCCAGCTCATTTCACAGACCCCAGCTGTTCCCACAGGGCAGTTCTGCAACACCCCCACTCCCCCAACCCTCTTCAACAGGGAAACAGTCACAACTCTGGTTGACACATTTCATATCATTCTGCTTATTCAAGGTTGTTACTGAATTTTAGTAATTTGCAATTTGCATATGCATTTGCAAAACAGGTACATGTTTTAGTTGTTTAATGGGCTTTTTCTAGAATTAATGATTATTTATATGAGCACTGGTCTGGAGTCAACAGTTGAAAAACTTGGGAGGAGCAGCTGTTCACCCTCTCATAGTGAAAGTGTGGCTCTCTTTTGTAATTTATTTTAGGATCTGCAATTGGAGACAAAAGAATAGTGAGTAATCAGTCATTTTTCTCTACCTGTGTGGGCTTGATTTAACAATAAAGACAGAGCAGAAAGCTAGTAATAAATGTTCAAGCAGTTATTCTATCAATGCACCAAGAAAACAATTGATTCACATATCAAAATATAACTTAATTGCAAAATACAGTCTCTTCATGCAAATGAAAAAAATACTGCCAACTTCACGATGTCCTGTGGTTCTTTCAAACTTAGGAAATGGGCCTTTATATTTCAACTGATTTTAAGAAAAAAAAAAATCAAGAAAAGATTCAAACCTTAGCCTTTAGATTCTAATTCTATTTTCAGACTGCTAATTGGAGACATGAAATCAGCAATTTAAAAATAATAAAATTACAGAAATGTCTTGGTTTTGCATTACATTTTATCACTATTTGATATTTCTATTTTATACCCATTTCAAGTACTTTGTTCCATTTTTTCCATAGATTACTTTAAACAGTACACCAATCATATCTGTTGTATGGTCTTATTATCATACTCAGCTATGTGCTTACTGAATCACAGTTTTCACTTTGATAAGGGATTTGAGTTGGAGGCTAGCCTGGTCTACAAAGTGAGTTCCAGGACAACCAGGGTTTTTCAGAGAATACCTGTCTCGAAAAATCAAAACCAAAACAAAAAGCAAAAGCAAAACAAACAAACAAAAATCATGCTTACTTTTAACCTTGCCAGGCATGAAAGCTACATCATTCCCAGTTTCTTCTGACACACACACACACACACACACACACACATATATATACATATATATATATATATATATACATATATATATATATATATATATATATATATATTCTCTTAATTTCAGAGATTTTGGAATGCAAAATTGTGTTGTTTTTAAATTTTTATGTATTTGTTTTTAATTTTTAAATTCACTTTGCATTCAGGTCACAGCTCCTCTCCTTTTTCTTTTCCCAGTCCTACTTTTTCAAATCCCTCCCCATCACTGGCCATATCCCTTGTCCTTAGAGAAGGGAAGCCTGATTGGGTACAATTCCACTCTGGCCATCTGATCCAGCAGGATGAGGCACATCCTCTCCCACTGAGGCTCAACAGGCAATCTAGGTAGAGGTAAGGGGATCCAATCTCAGAGAAAAGACTGAGCACCACATTACTTGTTAGGGGATCCATATCAATAACAAATTTGCGACAAATAGGTAGGAGTTCTAGGCTCGGCTCCTGCATAGTCCATGGTTGGTGGCTGAGGCTCTTTCATCCTACATTGTCCCAAGTTGTTTACTCTATGGGTCTTCTTGTGGTGTCCTTGATTCCCCCCACCCCTAACTTACTTACTTCTATCCTGTACCATTCCATAGGACACTTTGGGTTCCTTCTGATGTTTGGCTGTGATTCTCTGCATCTGCCTCCATCTGCAGCTGAATATAGCCTATCAGGAGACTATTATGCTAGGTTCTTGTCTGCAAGCATAGCAAAGTATTATTAATAGTCCCCGGGGATTGGCTCTTTCACATGAGATGGGTCTCAAGTTGGGGCAGTCATTGGTTTCCTCAGTCTCTATTCTATTTTTATTCCTATATATCTCATAAACAATACAAATTTTGGGTTGAAGGTTTTGTGGGTGGATGGATATCTTCTTCCATCCTTGCTAGAGAAGGTGACCATTTTTGTTTCTATATTCCCCTTTGTTAGGAGTCTCAGTTAGGGTTGTAATATTCTGGGGAACTCCCTGAGTGAATGGCACAGAGCCTGGAATTGATGCAAAAAGCAAGAAGAATTTATTGTTCCAACATGTTGGGGTCACCCTGCACATGGAGAGAGAGAACAATCATGCACAGCCTATCTGATGAGCCTTTATACAGTTCTCAAGGCAGCAACCATTTGGCACAATGTGATTGGCAGAATAGTGTAACTTTTAAACTGATTGGTCTTTCGGGATTGAGGTAGGTGGCCAGTGGTCAAGGAATGTGTCTAACAGCTCTGGGCCTCCTCTACCTGCAGGTGGCTGATGGTCAGTCTCTCCCCCCTGTGGTCTGAGGAATGTAATTAGCCCCTTCCTTCAAAGGGGAGGGGTGCCTATGACCTTTCTCTTCCGGGTGGAGAGAGGTCTGGTGGAATTTTCCAAAGTTTCTGAGATGACCTCTTCAGGGTCACCCCAATAGACTTTTCATATGCTCTTACATCCCAGTCCTCTAACTAGTCACCAGAGATTTACACAACACTCTGGCCAATTTCCATTCTCACTATCAGCCCTATCCTGCCCCTCCTCTTCCCACACCTGATCTCCATCCCTGTTCTTCTCCTTCCCTTCCCTGCTACCCAGTTCCTTCTCTCCATCCACCTCAGACGACTATTAAATTTTCCCTTCTGAGATTCATGCATCCTCCCTTGGAACTTTCTTATTTCTTTAGGTCTCTGGATTGTCGGGTGGTTGTCCTGCACTTTCTAGTTATTTGGGATGATATTCCCAAATTCTATCCATTGACCTGAAAACTTCACAGTGTCTTTGTTTTTAATAGCAGAACACTATTCCTCTGTGTAGATGTACCACATATTCTTTATCTATTTTTCATTGAACCACATCCAGGTGTTTTTCAGTTTCTGGCTATCACTAATAGAACTGCTGTGAACATAGTTCAAAAAGTATTCTGGTAGCAGGGTGGAACATTTTTTAGGTATATGCTCTGGAGTAGTATAGCTGATTCTTGAGATAGAACTATTCCTAGATTTCTGAGAAACTGTTAAATTGATTTCCAATGTAGTTGTATAAGTTTGCACTCCTACTAGCAATGGAGGAGTGTTCCTCTTTCTTCACATCCTTGTCAGCATGTGGTGTTATTTGCGTGTTTGGTCCTAGCCATTATGAAGGGTATAAAATAGAATCTCAGGGTCATTTTGATTTCTGTGTTCATGATGTCACTGAACATTTCTTTAATCCTCTGTTGAGAATTCTCTGTTTAGCATTAGAACAACAGTAAAGGTGTCAGGAGGGCAAAACCCTCCTCCCCAAAGGCTTGCACCTGGGAAACACAAACTTACTTGAAAGCAAAAATCCTGAGCTAAGAATGTGTCTCAGAGGGTTTCCTGTTCCTCAGAGCAGCTTCTTAGGAGAATGTTTTTCAGAACTCAGCACACAGATGTCAGTAGAGTGGCAAGTCTTCAGCTGGCAGCAAACTTTGCAAAGTCTGGTCTTAAAGTCATGAAAGATGAAGACTTTATTTTTCTTGTGTCTTCAATCTGATTATGTTTACAATATCCATGATTTCTTTTATTTATTGTGTTTGCATGTGTGTGTTTGTGTGCATATGTGCACGTGTTTGTGTGTGTGTGTGTGTGAGTGTGTGTGTGTGTGTGTGAGTGTGTAAAGGTCCTAGGTTGATGGCAGGCTTCTTTCCATCCCTCTCTGCCCCATTTCTTTGAGACAGCATCTCTCACTGGACTTGGAACTCCACTATTGTTAAGAATGGCTGACACCATAGCCCAGGGTCCTATCTCTCAGACTGCAGGTATGCACAACCATACCAAGCTGTTTACATTAATTCTGAGAATCCAAACTTAGGTTCCCATTTTTGAACAGCAAAGCAGTACTGACTGAACCATCTTCCCAACCCCCACTCTCTCATGGGCATTGTGTGTGGTTGGGGAAGCAGTATTCCAGATGTGAACAATTTCCAATGTGCGTTTTCCTTTGATGCTTATAAGTATGCTTATTTGTATGAACACGTGTGAGTATGGGTTTGGTTACATCTGTGTGCAGGTGAACACATGTGTGTGGAAACATGAGTGGGAGGTCAGAGTGTTACTCTTCAGGATGGCCTTCTATCTTGTTTTATTGAGAAGAGGTCCCCTACTCAAACCTGAGGCTTAAACAATAGACCATGATGGTGGCTTCCAAGTCCTTTTTATTGCTGGGATAACAACATGTATTAACATGCTTGACTTGTTTATGAAGCATAGAGTAAGACATATTTCCTCATGTACTATGTGGACAGAGCTATCCTGCCAGCCTCAGTTCCATTTTCTCTGTGCTCATTGAGGGGCATCAGATGGTTTCTGACACAGGGAGCGCCTGCCCCTTAGCTATCCTGTTCTTTCCCTTTTAAATAGACCTTCCACTCAGCTTCTCTCACATGCCCCATTAATTGCATTCATTTAGCTTTATCAGGGTTGCAACAAAAAGTATCTTTTTTGTGCCTTCTGCCTAAAGTACTTAGTATTCTTTAGGAAGACATAGCTAAGTACATAGCACAAATTTTGACACAGCCACTGATAGAGACAATATGTGTACTCTCCGAATTTCTTTCTATCACTGCTAAAGATTCATTTTAATGGCAAGACATAAACACCATTTCTGCTTATCATTTAGAACATTAAGAACTTTCTCATGAACTATGGAAGATTTGTGAACAAGTGTTTGCTTTGAGCAGTGATGCTGCAAAGTAAAGTAAATAAATTCAACCTCTAGCCAGCTGACCTCTTCTTTCTAAGGAACTATGTCAAATGATATTTTCTGAACAATCTTTGAGGTTAAACTTAAAATGCTGATGGGGTTTTATGAGGGAAAAGGAACACGGTTTATCATACAAACAGAGCATTGGATTTTCTGGCATATTAAAATCCAGTAGAGGAAATGAAGGAGAAGAAAAGAAACATTGCAGAGAGGAGAGACAAAACCCTATTTATCAGAGCATAATCCTGGAGAGTAATGGTAGGATTAACAATCTTACAAATCTTTATAGCCCTGTGACTCCTGTAAATTTGAAACATAATTATATCCATTCTTGTTACTCCTCACTTACTATCGGTCTGGAATGTTGAATTTTGATCTTGTGGTTTGCTTACATGGGTGTTCTACTTCAGTGAATATTGGCCCATATCATATGTCTTGTATCAGCATGGCTGAAAGAAAAAAAATATATGTATAACCGTGTCTGAAGCATCTCTAGTGGCCATTTGAAATGAACACACAGATGGGAAACCTGGATTTTTGACATTCCTGAGAAGACAACCACTTAGTATTGTTTTGTCCTTTTGTCTGGACTACCTATAGAGAGATGTTAGCTTGCTGGTTTTATTGGGTTTAACAGCATGGAAATTGCTGCTATGGAAAATTATGGAAAAATATAATTTGGGTTTTTTTGCAATGAAGAAACACATATTTATCAATATAGAAATATCACTTTTGTATTTTTCTTAGGAAGAAAAAGAGTATGGTAAGGTCAAGCAATATAGATATTCATTTCATACTGGGGGTGGGGTAGTTTCATCACTGGGAAGATCTAGATTAAATTCTCAGATAGAGAAAAGTTACAGCTTCTAGAATAGTCAACTGTATAGGATAGGAATACTTCTCTCAATATTACCATACCTAATTTCTAATGGCCTAGAGGATTTCATATACATTGAAGCAAGCTTTGCTTAATCTGTTCTCACTGTATAGTGAGATATTCATAGATAAAAATTAAGGATTGCTTGAGTGTTAAGTCATGAAGTCATTTCTTGATTTTCCTTCTCTTTCTTCCATCTCTTTATTAGAATATTGCGTATGTTACATCTCGCTCGGGACCTAGAGAACATTTTCCCTAGTTAACTTGACACCTGTATACACAGGTATATGGCTGGGTATAAATACATTTACCCAGTAGAGCTGGGTCTAGTATTCTTATATTTTGTTTCTGTACTTCTTGAACAAAATAGAGTATGAAGTTCTTACTAAAAATTATGTTCATCGAACTAGTCATCACAATATCACTGCTTCCTTTAACATAGAAAAATGTTTTCATTTTCATTCAGTATTCAGTGTTCTTTTATTCCATATAAATTAATTATTATAATAGTTTTTAAATTAACATTAATATTAATATTATTATTGTGGTGTTAGTGGTGGTGGTGGTGTTGCTGCTTTTTCAAGACATGGTTTCTTTCTTTCTTTCTTTTTTCTCTTTTGTTTTATTGGATATTTTCTTCATTAACATTTCAAATGCTATCCCCTCTCCCAATTTCCTCTCTGAAAAATCCCCTAAACCCTCCCCGCTGTCCCTGCTCCCCAACCCACCCACTCTTATTCCTGGCCCTAGCATTCCCCTATACAGGGGTAAAAAAATCTTTGCAAGACCAAGGGCCTCTTCTCCCATTGATGGCCAATTAGGCCATCTTCTGCTACATATGCAGCTAGAGACTGAGTCCCACCATGTATTTTCCTTGGACGGTTGTTTAGTCCCAGGGAGCTCTGGGGTTACTGGTTAGTTCATATTGTTGTTCCTCCTATATGGTTGCATACCCCTTCTGCTCCTTGGGTACTTTCTCTAGCTCCTCCATTGAGGGCCCTGTGTTCCATCCAATAGATGACTGTGAGCATTCACTTCTGTATTTGACAGGTACTGGCATAGTGGCTCTGTCTATCTTGGAACTCACTCTGTAGTCCAGGCTGGCCTCACACTCAGCTGTTTGTCTGCCTCTATCTCCCAAGGACTGTGATGAAACACATGTACCACCAACCTCAGACTTAGGTAATCTTAAAACCCAAATTAGGAATGCAACAGCTCAGATGCATAAAGTGTAATCTTTAGGAAATTGCTGCATTAAAATGGTAATCTAATAATATCTTTCCTAACAAGATCACTGGAAAGCAGATCCATCTCCAAGGCAGCACTGTCTATAGATATCATGGGTGCTTGATCACCTTCTGAATGCTTTTCACCCTCACCTGATTGTATTCACCTATCTCCAGATGTAAATCACACAATTAAGCCAAAGGCAATGTAAGGGAAATTAGTCTCTGCATTGGATTTGATGGTCAAACAAATGCACAATTTATGTAAAAGTACAATTTCCTTAAGGATGCTATAGTGACTGTCTGGACTTGTTCTCAAGGTGTAGTTCCTTTTACAATGCTAGCCTATACATGCTAAGTGCTATGGGGGATAGACTATGTGAACTAAATCCCAAAGAGAGCAAATGCCCTCACAAAAATTAAATTCAAGCTGTTGTAAGAATTGGTTCCATAAAAGATGAATCTTACTCTATACCTCCATTTATACCACAGCATAATATTTTTATGTTAATATTGATTGAAAATATATAGACTATAACATTGGTGAAAGAATTACTGAAACTACAAGAGGAAATTAAAAAACTGTAGACATGGTTATTTGTAGATATTGGCATTTAGTCTAATGAGAGTGCCTACAAAATTTTATATCATATTTCCATGTGTGTCGGAACTTATAAAAACCTAAGTATTTACAATTGTAAACACAAGTTTGATTAATACACATGCAATTAATTTTGCTTCTGCTTTGGTTTATATGTTTAATAGTGTGACCCACAATATGTTCAATCTTCTTATAGAACTGATAGTGCTTACAAAAGCATTATCTATGCAAAATGATAGTTTTAGTATCTGTATAAGATGATTTCCTTTCGAAGCTCATAATTCATGTCAGTTTATTAAATTTTATAATATTTTTAAATTCTTAAACACATTTAAATTTGAGAATCCCAATTCTTGATTGTGAAATTTGTTACCATAAATTATTGATAGATAAAACCTAGTAGTTCAGCCTGTAAGAAGCGGCTCACCTGGAAAAGTACTTTGCTACGCAATCCTGAGGACCGACGTCTAGATTCCAGACACTAATCTAATAAGACTTACACACACACACACACACACACATACTGTCTCTCTTTGTCTCTCTGTGTCGGTCTCTCTGTCTCTCTCTCACACACACGCACACACATTCACACACATACACAAACACACACACACACAAAGCATGATGTAGGTACACATATACATATCTTAGGTGTGTAGGAGTTCCACGAAAACAGCTTTGAAGAAGATAGTTTGTTTTTAAAGTCATGCATCAGCACTGACACTGCTTTCTCCACCTTAATATTTCTAGAATGAAAAAACCCACATATTTTATAATACTTGATGAATAGCTTATTTTATAGCTTTGTACATTAACAAAGAAAAAGAAAAGACAAATTAGGTAAAAAAAAATACACTAAATACAGGAGATGGGCTCCCCTTTTCAGAGGAGAGGGAGGTGTGGGATGGGGATGGGGAAGAATATGCATGAAAGGATACTGGGAGGAGATGGGCAACTCATTTGGTATGTAAAGTGTATTAATAAATAAATTATTTTTTTAACCTTCAACTATGCATTGACCAGAAGAAAAGCTCTTTGGAAAGTCACAAAACATATGCTCAAGATTCAAATATAAATACTTGATTGAGGTTGCTTGTATGTGCTGAACACTCTTAAAGGAGTAAATTGTCCAATTTGACATCTTATGACACCTAGTAAAACCCTTATTCTTTCTTAAAATTTCCAATTTTCTTATTATAGCACTCTATTCTTCAAAGACATGTCTTGGGGAAGAAGAATTATACGTTACTTCAAATGCTGTACATCATAATTTTCCCCTCACTTTTGAATGTGAGGGTTTTTTTTTTTGTTTGTTTGTTTTTTAATTTTGTCATACTGGGATGGGGACATGACTCTACAGTTAAGCTAAGGTACTGTGCAAGTATGAAGATTGAAGTTTAGATCCCAGCTTCCTCATTACAATTCTGGGAGCTGTTTGACACCTGTCACCTCAGCTTCTAGGAGGGACATGCTGTTTCTCAGCCTAGCAAAGGAAATGGAATCCCTGGATTCATATACTACCTCAAAGGAATAGACAAGAAGCCTCTGCACATATGTACAGGCACAGGCATCTGAACAGCATGTGGACACACAAATGCATTCATAAATAAATAAATAAATAAATTTTTAAAATTTGTACTTGAGCACAGTTAAAAGTCTGAACTAATTGAAGGAGCCAAATTAATGATAGTTGTTAATGTTTTATTTTATGAATATTTTTCATTAAGAAATAATGCATATTTAATTTTAAGACTGCTCCATGAGTATTTTTCAAGTAAGAAGTCCACCACAGTGGAAAGTACTCAGTGTATAGGGTTCAGGTGTTTGATTGTTTCTTGTAGAAAAACTGAAATGATTTTAGTTATTTATTGCTACAAAACACATATCTTTGGATTTCTAAGATGAAGCTAATATTTCGCAGTGAGGCACAGACATGCTCAAATATAAGACATTGGCATATAGATCAATTTTATTTAATTTATGGAACTGAATAAGCAGCAGATGGAAGATAAGTATTCTAATCCTCACTTTTCCTCCCGAAAACAGTAAAAGAAAACTTCCATATGAATGCTGCACTCTGTGAACCCAGAGTAAGCAACATTTTCAAGAAAACGTCCCTGCAAAGATATTTCAGTACCAACAGACTTTGTGAAAATGGTCTCTTCTTTTAGTCTCTTCACATAATTATTTACTTTCCAAGGTTGCTTCTCTCTCTTCAACAGAAAACACTTTCTTAGGTTTATCCCCTTTGTACTTCTCAGGCTCTGACACAAACCCTGGGAGTGATATTAAAACTGTGTCTCTCCTACACTAGATTCTACCATGACCTTTGTATACTGTATGCATTGAAGCCCATCAATGTAAACTTCTATCATACCACTAACCTTCCCTACAATTGGTCCCAAGACAGAGTGAGCAAAATTAACTTTATTCATTTGCCCTCTTTTTTTTTTTTTTTTAGATTTATTTATTTATTATATGTAAGTACACTGTAGCTGTCTTCAGACACTCCAGAAGAGGGCGCCAGATCTCATTACAGATGGTTGTTAGCCACCATGTGGTTGCTGGGATTTGAACTCTGGACCTTTGGGAGAGCAGTCGGGTGCTCTTACCCACTGAGCCATCTCACCAGCCCCTTGCCCTCTTATAAATATATTTCTCCAACACCATCATTTCTATGGACTTCATCAAAATAATTTTTATATCTTTAATTTCACAATTGATTTGATAAGCAAAATTAATGAGTCAAATTAATAACTTTCTCTCCTCCCTTTCAAGAGCCTTCCCTCTCTTCTCTGCATGATTTAGACTACCGATTGTTGGAACAAGTGAGCACTCTTTTCTTCCTCTCTGCACCTCTATCTTTTTCCATGCCTTAGAAAATGATGAGGATAGGAGGCAGTCCTGGGCATAGGGAGAGTGAGCAGGTCCATGGCACAGAAGATAACTGCTGTTGTGTACTGTTCTCTTGTGGAATTTATCTCCATTAATCCTTTTGATTTGGCTGCTTTCCTATGTCAGTTTCTGCTTCTCTGGTATTTTGTTATTGACAGTTCCACCTGGTGTTGCCTTAGCATGAAGATTAAATTTATCTTCCAAGAACTATACATTTCTTAGTCAACTTCTTTTGGGAGTTTCAGTGAACCTTAGTCATTGTTCATTGTCAGGCTCTAAAATGGAACCAAGCCTGCTTCCTTGTAAGGTATTAGGGCTTGTAGACTTAAATATGTTCATACATCTTTCTCTAATTTTTTAATTAAGAGGTTAACAAAGCCTTATTACTTTGATTGTGTGACTAAAAGTTTAATGTACTACAGACTGGTCAGTTAGAGTAGCAGTTTATCACCACAGTTCTGAAACTATGACTTTAAGATCAAAGTGTTAGCACATGAATTTTGTTGTAAACATCTCTTCTTGGCTTACAAACAATGGTAGTCTTTTGTGCTTTAATATAGATATCAAAATCTCTATCATATTGAATTAGAGCCTGCTTTAATCTCATGCAGCTCTCAATTATATCTTTGAAGAAACTCATCTCCAAATATAATTTTATCCTGAAGAATTGAGAATTAAAAATTTAACATATTAAGCTGTCATGTTGGTGAGGCTATATGGGCAACTGTCAGCCTAAACATGAGTGGACTAGGACAATAGTTATGTTACCACGGAAAAAGGAAAGTCCTGAAGACCTTAACTCCTACACAAAGAATCATAGGCCACTAAGGAAAGCTGAGATCCAGAGAATTACTCTTCCCCAGGGAAGACCACAGCACTGGTTTTCCAACATCAACCTTATAAAAATACCTACAGGTAACAGTATACAGACTCAGTAATCTCTACTTATCTATTTGGAAATATATGTGTGTATGTAATTACATTTAATGAAGAAAGAGACTGTGAAAAAGTTCTTGAAAAAGATCAAGAAGAGATATATGAGAGAGAATAGAGGAAGGGGGAAGGGAAGTAGAATATTGTAATTATAGTATAAAAACTAAAAAAAAAAAACTAAAAATAAAATAATATGGTAAAAAATGATGAGCATATAATTTTGCAAATCAGGCTTTTTCAGACACTAGATATCAAACCCCTCCTCTGCTTGTCTTCAAGGCTGTGTATGGATAGAAACATAGATACAGCATATGGATTTTATGTTAAGCTATTGAAATTACTGTACAAATCAGGACTCTGGAAACTACAAACACAGAGAGCTGCATATTAAGTTTCCTCAGTCGTCTTTTATAATATCTCCTGTTAAGATTATGGGAAATGGGAGATATTCCACAGCACTACAATGACTTTGTCCAATGAAATTTTCTTTTTTAACTCACTTTTCCAACTGCCATCCTTTACACACACATGATGTGACTATTCAAACAGAAATTTGAAGATGTTTGAATACTTTCATTAAGTGATTTAATATAGGGGCTGGAGAGATGGTTCAGCTGTAAAGAGCACTGACTACTATTCCAGATGTCCAGAGTTCAAATCCCAGCAACCACATGGTGGCTCACTACCATCTGTAATGAGATCTGACACCCTCTTCTGGTGTGTCTGAAAACAGCTACAGTGTATTTACATATAATAAATAATTATATCTTTTAAAAAGTGATTTAATATGATGAAATTATTTTATCAATTATTTTGCATCAGATGTTTATAGACTTAGCTATCTTGAGAAGAAAAAAATAGCTTATTGAGCAAAAATGTTCGAGTTTCAAGGTATTTAAGGAGTATCTCACTAATCATCCAAATTGTCCTCATTTTTCAATTTATTAAAATAGAGTGAGAAAGGTTGAGCCATGTGCTCTATTTGCAGAGGCCTCAGCTGCCCTTTCCCATGGTTGAGTCTTAGTACTAACCATTAGCATTCTGATTGTCTAAACCATCATTAAAATGTCAGGGTTTAAAGATGTTCTTGTTACCCATATAAAAAATAGAAAGTAAAATAAATCCATTGAGATGATTCTATATTGCTGCTTTACATCTTCTCAATAACCAGTGAGATTAAGAGCACATGACTGAGTGTCACACAAACACACACACACACACACACACACACACACACACACACACACACAAATAACATGCATAAAACATGAAAAAAGGGGGTGGGATCTATGAGATATCGAGACTTGTCAAAGTCAAAAGTTCCCATGAAGTAGAAATTGATAATTATATCAGTAATGTTTTAGAAGAATCTCTGTGTACTATTTACAAACACTATTAAAGAGCAAGATTTATTAGTTTGAATATAAGACAAAATAATTTTTTGAAGGTATAGATAGATTTCCATTGTACTTACTTCTATTCTGAGTAGATCAGTACATTGGTTTACTTATATTGTACTTTATTACCTCATGGGAATTAGTATTTCTGATACCCTACATATGAACTGTGACATGTGTGAATGCTTAAACTCTGGACTTAGTTAATTAGGAGCTGAGAAAAGAGCAGCCTATTAGATGCTCAAAGCTAACCATTGGACTGAGCACAGGGTCGCCATTAGACGAGTTGGAGAAAGGACTGAAGGAGCTGAAGGGTTTGCAACCCTATAGGAAGAACCACAATATCAATCAACCAGACCCATGAAAGCTCCCAGGGACTAAGCCACCAACCAAGGAGTACATGTGGCTTCAGCTGTATATGTAGCAGAGGATGGAATTGTCAGACATCAGTGGGAGGAGAGGTCCTTGGTCCTAGAAAGGCTTGATAGATGCCCCAGTGTGAGGAATCAAGGGTGGAGAGGCAGGAGTGGGTGTGTGGGTGGGTGGAGCAACACTCATAGAAGCAGAGACCAGATGGGCTAGTGATTTCCATGAGGGGAAGAACCAGGAAAGGGGATAATATTTGAAATGTAAATAAAGAAAATATCATCTATCTATCTATCTATCTATCTATCTATCTATCTATCTAGATGAAAAGAGCAGCCTATAAAGCTCTTGTTATGAACCATGAGAACATAAGTTGGGTCATCTAGCATCTATGTAAAACCTGGGCAGGTTGACATATTTGAGTTAGATTCCAGTAGGAGGAGGACATTGGATTGTCCAGAGCTTGGTTGTCCAGCAGTATGAAATCAGTTTTTATTTACAGAACTTTACTAAAGCCTTTTACTCTCTTTATTTCTCTTATCCTGTGCTCCTGTACACTACTTTCTAAAGCTTTAATTTAGCTCAAACACTAAATCAATACCTATTAGATATGACTTAAGTAAATTTACTTATTCCTTTTCATCCATCTCATAAACTTTAAATGTAACTTCTATTCTTTTTTCCTTATATTATACACTTTTCTGGCTTAATTTATATGTGTGTATATATATATATACATATATGTGTGTGTGTGTGTATGTGTATATATATATATATATATATATATATATATATGCGTGTGTGTGTGTATGTGTGTATATATATGTGTGTGTGTGTGTGTGTGTGTGTAGGTATCCATGTGTACATTTCTAAGTAGAATCTGTGTAGTCTGCATAATGTTATTTGTATATATGCATTCATGGCTGACCATTTGGTACTGGCTAACTCACTGTCATGCTTTTCCCTTGAGAAGACTCTATCTCCCACTTCCAGCATTTCTTACTTGCCTTTGCTCCTCTGTGTAGGACTTTTTTTCCATCCATACTAGCATGCCTATTGATATCATCCTTGTTCAGCTCAAGTTTAGGGGTCATTTTGATGAGATTTTATGGTTATAGTTTCAGGTACTACTAGGAGACCATTACATTGAGTTCACTTCATGATCTAACTGTTAAAAATACTTTCTGCCCACTCTTCCTCAATGTTTCCTGAGTCTTACACATGTGGTGTTTGTATATGCACTCATTGGGACTGGGTTTCAACCCTATGCATTTTGGTCATGTCTACTCATATTCTGACATATCTGATATGCTATGAGTCAGTAGTTGTATATCAAATGTTGTGTTGGAGTAAACACAAACGTGATCTTAGTAGAAACTAAAGAGAAGGAAGAAATGATACGCATTTTATTCACAGGGAAAATACAGGCATTACTTTGCATCTATTCTTAAAAATCATAGGCAGAACTTTACTAAGGTCCTGGAACAATATTAAATTTCTGAAATAATACTTTAAAACTATTTTATAATAGAGGTTCAGTTATTTCATTTCTCAGTGTAGGGAATGAAACACTGTATCCCTGTGAATTTATCCAGCATATTGCTAGAAACATTTTATAGTCAACAAAAATCATTGGTTTTCTTCCAACCACCAATGAATTTGGGAGGTTAACTTCTTCCATGTCTAATGCCTTAGAAGAGCTCTTGAAAAGTTTTTCTAAGATAAATGCAGTGTTTATTGAAGTTCAAAAAGGTGCATTTCAGAGAGCCATTTTCCTCTTATCATTCACTTTCAATGAAATAAGAAATATGACTAAGAGTTAATGTAGGTGGATAAGTATCAGAGATTTTTATGATAAACCTAATGTACACATTTTTCCAGTGCTGGAGAGTGGATTTGTAAGTCTATTTAATGCCTTTGTAGTGAGCAGTAAATGTGTAAAATTATAGACTGTTATATTCTTTTTCAACAAACAAGGACGCTAGATTCTATTGTAAATTAGCACATCCAAATAAGGGAAAGGGACCATTGTATAAAATTATCTGTAGAAGGTGGGATCAGTGAGATACTGGATTAGTAGATAAATATTCATGTTCCCAACCCTGATGACATAAGTTTGATTTCTTATGGTAGAAGGAGCCAAGGCATGCAAGTCATCTACTGATTTCTTTTTACAACTCTTGACTCATTTGTGCCATCATACACACACACACACACACACACACACACACAGACATCCCAAACAAATAAAAATGATTAAATTTAAAAATTCATTTGTAGACTAGTATGGTTACATATACAAAGCAGAGTAGACCAGTTTTTAAATGCTGATGTACAAACCAAAGTCAAAAGAACAGATAACAATAAAACTGTTCATAAGTTTCAACTCACTGGTCTTGACTATAAAACAAACTCAATTTGCTTGCAAATGAATAAAGAGTGGGGTAATGAATTGATATTGTCTGATTTTAGAACCAAACATTCCAGTACGACTCCCCACAGAGTATTGTATACGAGCCTCAAAGGTCCAAGCAGCTAATCAGACCGAATACAGAAAAGAAAGCAACATAGTTATGACAACAGAGAATGGTTTGGGTAGAGAACACAGGAAGCAAATAACTTAGCCACTGTGGAAAGTGAAATCCCTTTCTGCTATTGGAAATGGTCTTTGCTGTATAAGTTGTCAATGGTGAAAGTGAACATTCCAATTCTCAGCAGTGCTTTGCTGGTGGGCTGGATGAAGGTAGAGCAGATTGAGAATCAATAATCTCACTAGTTCAAGAGAAAAACCTTCCTTTATTTTATCTCTACCCTCTCAGCTGATTTCCTTGAGTTGAAGCTCTATTGATTTATTACAGCTCTCCTTTCCCTTGTGGGTGTTATTAGATGATGCTTCACTAGTGACTGTAGTTGCTATGAAAATTCTCAAATCTGTGTTCTCAATTAAAGCCCTCAGTTGGCTGCTTATATCCAATTAGAGATGCCACGTGTCTTAAGTCAAAGTTTCATACACACTTTGGCACCTGGACCTTGAAGACACTGTCATTGTGCCTCTCTATATGCCTTTATGAGATAGTATTTCCTCAGTTCATGTCTCTATCCCCTCTCAAAAGAGAAACTCAGGACAGGCTATACTTCACTTCCTTGTCCTTCATTGTTTTATCTTTCTTGGGGTTATTTTTCACTTGGGGTTATTTCTGTAGATTTAACCTGTGTTATGGAGAGAAGATTAGCTGAATGTATTTCGACATCATTCCTCCCAGCTATTTTCTGGATAGTTCGGGGCAGATGGCAGTCTCCCACTAGCAAAGCCCACAGATTTTAGGCTTCTTTACTAATATTTCTTCTAAACAGTCTCTCATTTCTTCATTTGAATTCACAACTTACTTTATAACTTTATTTAATCTGTCCTTCATAATAGTGAGCTGAACAGTCTTGAACAAGTATTTCAGGGTGAGAAATACTGACGCTATTTAGATAAAAATGGCTGATAGATTTAGCACAGTAATAGAGTGCTTTCCTAACATGTGAAAGGTACTGAGTTTAACACCTAGCATTTTCAAATGATAAGAATAAATTAAATAGATAAGCCCAGCTGTATACCTATGACAAGTGAATAATCTCTGTGAGACACCATTGCTTGTTATCTCTCTTCTGCTCCTTCTCACAACTTGCAACCATCTGCAAACCCACAAGCCTAGTCTGAATCTTATGATACAAGAACCCTCATGATTTGCCATTTTTCAGTAAGTCTTTTCTTCGTATGGCAATCTACACACTAGATTTAGATCTGGGATCTCAGAACCTTCTTTGTTCAAGAGCCACTTAGATTTATGACACACTGTCTTCATCTCTCATCATTCCCTCTACTTACTATCTCTCTACTAAAACAAACTTGGTAAAGAAGCCAAAAACCATAGGTCTACCGCAAGACTCCTGGTTTTGGGACCATTTGTGCCTGATCCAGTTAAATAGATCATTTGTCAGTTTTATGTGACCTAGCACAGATTAATCATTCAAACTATATTAATTCAATCTAAGGGATGCCAGTTTAAAATATCAAACATACAATCAAAGAAAGGAGTGCAGATCTTCAGGTCAAATTAGAAAACCAGAAATAACATTAATGACCAAGACAGCAAGTCCCACCAAAATAACTGGTCCTATTCTAATGAGAATTTTCTAAATAAACCCCAGAACATAAAGTGTTAAAGGATATAAGCTTTATACAAACATTCAAGGAATTCACATAAGATATGAAGAAATAGGCCCTGGCATAGCCTCACAAGAGACAGCCATTCAGTTTTCATACCCATCCTGGTTGTCTTCTTTGAGAACCATTAGTGGGTATTTTAGATTTGCTCATAGACCTCATTGCTTTACAGATCTCCACACCCACACTTCTGCCAGTTTCACTGTGATGACCATATTTTCTTTCCCTTGACCTTGGATTAATTTTTAGGAGTACTCTGACAAGTTTTGTATGTGTGGCATGTCAGTGTTACCCTTCAGGGTCCAACCACTGTAAGGTATCTTCCATGGCTACTAGCCCTCTGAAATCTGTTAGCCAAATGCCAAAGGCTTAACCATATATGCAGAACATATTAGACCTGTAGATGTACAATGTGACAGAAAAGACCCAGCCTGCACCAGAACATCTACCACCACCAGTAGCTGCCCTGCTACTGCACCATGAGCAAAATAAAAGCTTATTGATTAAAAAAAGATATGAAGGAATAGCTCTTTGAATTTCAAGATGATAAATGATAAATTCTAAGTTATTTCCAATACAAAGACAGAGGTGAGTGAAGTAGCAAAGGTAATTCAGTATTTGAAACCTGGGTTCAGTAAAGTGATAGAAACATTGAAGAAAACTCTAGCTAATATGAAGATGGAATTGAAAAACTCAACATGATGATTAGAATTCCCATGGGAAAACCTTATATGTATAATGAGTCAAGCAGATGATAGAATATCAGGACTTGAAAATAAAGCAAATTATCCAGAAAAAAATTATAAAAAAATATGGTTAGGTTTTTAAAATAAAGAAATGGACCATGCAGAAAACATGGAACACCATCAAAAGACAAAATCTTTATGTTAGAGGTATACATAAGAGAGAAAAATCCAGGGCCAATGGCATAGAGCAGATCTTTAACAAGATTACAGAAGAAAATTTCCCCAAATAAGAAAAGATATACTTAACCATGTATAAGAAGTAAACATAAACTCAATAAGACAAGACCTAAAAAGAATGCCCCATGGCATATAATAATTGAAACACTATATAATCAGAACAAAGAAAAATGTTTACTAAAGTTTTCAGGACAAAACCATAAGTTACATAGAGAGGAAAACTTATGAGAACTACACTTACTTTACTAGTGGAAACTAAAAAAGGCAGAAGAGTCTGGAACAGTGCACTCCAAGTTCTGAAAAACTATGACAGTCAATCTCAACTATGATACACAGCAAATCTATCTGCTATAATTGAATGAGAACAGAACATTTTTCTTGATATGAATAATCCCCCCAAATCCATGTGCAATAAATAAAAAAATAGAATACTAGAATGAAAACATAAAGCAAAGGAATAAGCACAGCCAAGAGTCTTTAGAAAGAACAACAAATATACAATTTAATGAAATGAAAGCACAAGTAAGAACAAGTATAATACCACAGAATAACTGTAATCTTCAAACAGCTTTCTATACATACTTTACAATAATATAATAACTGTATAATATATAATTCTTTTTTTTTTTTTTTTTGTTTTTTGAGACATGGTTTCTCTGTATAGCCCTGGCTGTCCTGGAACTCACTTTCTAGACCAGGCTAGCCTCGAACTCAGAAATCTGCCTGCCTCTGCTCCCAAGTACTGGGATTAAAGGCGTGCGCCACCACGCCCGGTTCTATAACTCTAATATTAATGGCCTTAATTTTCCAAAAACTTGCATACACTTGTTGAATGGATCAAGAAACAAAAATAATAAAACAAAACACAACAAAAAAGGCTATTCCAACAAAAAAGGGGTTGGGAAGCAGGCAACTGGCTAGGCATTGCTATCCAAATATTTGTCAATATATATTTCAAACTGAAACTAAGCATAAAAAAAAATCACTGTTTTAATCAAGGGTTGAATTAATCAATAAAATACAACACTGAACTTATGTGTATCAAACTGTGGTGCAATCAATTTTATAATTCCAAACTTATGGAAACAAGGCATGTATTAATGCAAACCAAACAATAGTATGTGATTCCATACCCCACTTTCTTCAATAGATAGATCTTCTGGGGAAAAAAATCAGAATTTACAATGTCACACATCAAGTGGACCTAATAGATTTCTACATATTATTCTCCCCAAACACAAAATAAATTTGCATTCTATTTAGCAGCACATGGAATCTTTTGGATAAGAGAAAAAATGCTGGGTCAGAAAATAAACCTCAGCAAATACAGGAAAGAGAAATAATCCAACTCATTCTATGAAGCCAGTATTACTTTAATACCAAAATCAGGATAAGACACAGCAACAACAAAAACAAATCTAAAGACTAATGTCTCTGGTTAATATAACTGCAAAGCTCCTCAGTAAAATACTAGAAAAATGAATACATACATATATTAAGAAGTTCATGGACCATGATCAAGTTGACTTTATCCCAGAAATTCAGGGTTGGTTTTACACACAGGTCAGTAAATATAATAAATCATATAATTGAATTTAAAGAAAAAATCACATGATCATCTCAATAGATATATAATATGATTTCATGATAACACCCTAGAAAAAGTAGGACTGCAGAGAAAATCTCTCAATATAATAAACAATGAAAGCTATGTATGATAATTGCAGTACTCAAATGAAGAATATCTTGAAGAAATCCCATTAACAGGAATGGGATAGGACTCCACACTATCCCTATTCTTGTTCAATGTAGTGCCGAAAGAATGAGGTGAAGCTGTAAGGCAAGAAAAGTCAGAGCAATAGTGAAAGAAGAAGTAAATATCTATATTTGAAGTTGATAAAATATTATATATAATGGATAGCAAAAATTCTACCAGAAAACTTCTAAAATTGAATCGATAATTTCAGCAAATTTACTGAATACAAAATTAATTTATAAAAATCAGAAGTCTTTCTATACACCCATAGCAAACATGACACACTCCCATTAAAAGTATTGTGAAGGACAATGAAATATCCTGTAATAAACCAAACCAAGGAGATGAAAGATGTCTACAATGAAACTTAAAATTTCTCAACAAACAGACTGAGAAAGACCCTAGAAAATGGAAAACATCCTGTGTTCATGGAACAATAGAATTGCTCCATGTAAAATAGTATTGTAAAAATGACCACCCAACCAAAATAGTTTACAATTTCAATGCAATCCCTATCAAAATATAGAAAACCTTCCTCACAAAAATAGAAAAAGTCATAATATTCATACAAACTATAGAAGATTCTCTATAGCCAAATGAGTTCTGGACAAAAATATACTGAAACACAGAGAGCACAATTAAAACAGAAGACTAAAACATGATTACTAGTTACTACAGTCAGCTAATATATGAAAAAGAGGCTTGAAAACATATAGCACCTTCAAGAAATGATTTTGGAAAAATCCAAATGTTCACATGCAGAAGAATGAAATTAGACTATGTAATTAGAGTAATGAAAATATCTATCACTTGCATAAAATTATCTCCAAGTGGATGAAAAAGACTTCGGCGTTTTGGGATTTTGGTTTTTGTTTATTCTTTAAATTATTTATTTGTTTGTTTGTTTGTTTGTTTGTTTTTATGGATTAGAATGGTGCCCATTTGAACTTCCAAAGACTTTCCTGGAGAAGTACAACTCCTCTGATGTCCTTTGAAGCTTAAGGCAGCATTGCAGGCTGTTGACTTCAGTGATCTTAAGATAGTCAACAACTCATATTGCCATACTCCTGTTAAAGTCAAATCTCTATGAATATTTAACATAAAAACATGATTTCCTGGAAAACTTATTAAAGTAGTTTTCTATACTAGGTTATTAGTAAGACTAAAAAAATGAACAATTTAATTGTGCTAGCTTTGAAAACCACCATGTCTACCATCACAGGCATAAGTTGTTAAAATTTTGTTTTGGGAGGCCTCATACTCCTTGATATTTAAAATTCCTACAATGTTTTAAAACTTATTTTATTTATATGCATACACTGTAGCTGTCTTCAGACACACCAGAAGCGAGCATCAGATCACATTACAGATGGTTGTGTTTGCTGTGAATTAAACTCAGGACCTCTAGAAGATCAGCCAGTGCTTTTAATCACTGAGACATCTTTCCAGCCCAATTCCTACCATGTTAATATTTAAGCAATTCGTTATGTTATTTGAAATCTTAGAACATTCTTCATATTATTTAATATTTTATTATATAATGAAGTGGAAATTTCTGGTTTCTTTGAAGACTCACTTGTGTCCTGTGATCTTTTTCTGGAGACTATCAGAGGATGTTTTTGGCAAAGCAGACGGGTAGGAAGAGATTTTGTTGAGAACAGGCATGTGGTGTTTTTCTGGAAGCAGCACGGGAAACAGGTATGTGATATTTGCTAGAATGGATACTTTAGAGAATACATGGTGTTTGGGAAGTGTATAAACATAATGCTGTAAAGAACTACATGATCTTATGCTGTTTGCTATTTATCTTCCTTTCTATGCTGGAGATGTGGAGATGGCTCCACTGATGAAGTACCTGCTGCACAAACATGAAGACCTAAGTTTGGATTCAGAGAACTCACATAAAATCTGGCTGCAGTACACATTCTTTCCAGAGTGTAGAAACAGAGACAGTAGGAAATGGTGGTTTCACTTTTAAGCCAAACTAGCTAAAGAGCAATGGCCAGCTTCAGAGAACACTCAAACAACACAGTAGAGGGCATTTGAAGAAGATAAAAATATAAACTTCCAGCCTCCATAAGTTCATGCACACACATGAGCATACACTGCACACGTATACACACATGCACATAAATATATATAAAATATTTTCTCACATACAGAAAGAAGACTTCCATCTCCTAATTGGACTTTGAATGATGTTATAATTAACATCTCAAAAGTCCCAGTCTTGAGTATTAGCATATGGATATTATAAAAACCTCATTACTTACTGAAAATGTCTGTAACAAAATTCTTATTTACATTGTGGCTAAAAGTAAGAAGAGAATCTGTCTACCCATGCTCTGCTCTAATATTTTATAGTCATTACTATATGATTTATTGAACAGGCAGTGGAAGAAAAGTGGCAGAAATGGATCATTCAATCATTCCTGTCACTGATACTGAGTGATTTCGCTCTGAGACACCATGGAGGTTGAAAGCAAATACAACCATCTGCCAAAAAGCAAACCAACAAACTGTCCGTGACCACCTTTTAATGACTTATATATGATTTTTCTTCTTTGATATCTTACATCCCTCCTCCAAATGCAGATGTTCCCTTGACCTTAGATGAATGTGATTTAGGCAAAACATCAATAAGTATTGTAGATGGTAATAACTGAAGAAACATTGACAGATAAGGAAAGTTTGATTATTACATCTAATGGTTTGTGAAATTTATTATGTATGTAGCTGTTTTTATTTCTATTCTTTTTATACTGAAATTAAAATCTTGTACATATTATATTCCGGCTACAGTTTTATTTCTGCTGACTCTTGTGAGATCCTCCCTACCTTCCTTACCATACAAATCTAATTATTCTAATATTTAAACCTAAAACTATATTTTAGAGAGTTTTGTAACAGGTATCCCATAAGGAAGCAGCCTGTGCATTTGATATGGATGTAATTATTATATTCATACTTTCAGATGTTATAAAAGTTGTTTGTACTGTATGCTAATTTTTGGAATTATTTGTCTACAATGTATATTTTGAAACTGTTAAATCATATGCAATCTGTTTCATGTCATGATCTTTAATTATACTATTTATTATAAAACATATTTATCTAACACAGACATATTAAATAGCTTTGATTATGGTAAGAAAGTAAGCAATTTGGGAGAATATAAAGATTTATACTCATTTATGTCAATTTTTTTTTCTTCAGACAGAAAACATTGAATATCTCCAGTTTCTTTGGAAACAGGATAGTCTTTTTGTCAGTTCTTAGATTTTCAGAGGCATCCATAAGATATGCCCAGGGAAAGAGTAAATCATCCCCTAACTGTCGCCTTTACTTTAGTTTCCACAATAGCTGCACTCCTAAAGATTGAAATATACAATAAGAATTGGTGGCATTTTACCTTCATAACCTTAAGTTATTCACTCAAACTGTCCTGGAAAACAATTTCCTGTTTCTGACCTTCTGTTTGTTCTTCTGAGATCCAGTGCATGAAGCGTGTTGCACAACATTAAGGTGATCTGCTTTCTGAATATGTAATAATCCAGCGTGCCAAGGCAGAAAGAGGCAAGATATCACTTTCCTTCCAAAAGACAGCCTAAGGAGGAAACAGACCTGTCTCTACTCACAACAAAACGTCATGAACACTATATGGTATTTACTCTTCATCATAAGCCAACTATTTTTCTAACATGTGATTTCAAATTAAATCTCAATCTATATGGCAAACTTATTTTTTCTTCTTAAATGTGAGGAGATATATTTTGTGATTCTGTGATGTTACCATCAACTTGGGCAGAAATACAGGCTCTCAGGAGCTTTTCCTGTTGAGTATTTATTCATTTAATTATTTATTATTTGTTTATATTCACATGTGTTTTTAGTTTAAATAAAATGATAATACTCTTCCCATTCCTGTTCCATTGTCCAGCCCCTCCAATATCTACTCAACCCTTATACTGATAACCTCTCTTTTCTTTGATTATTTTTGTTTATGTACATATGGAAAAATAATATGCATGCATGTATGAATATACACAAATATATAAGTAAAACTTATTGCATTTATTTTTGTTGGTGCTGTGTATAAGATTTCAGGACTGACCACTCTGGATTAGACAACCAATAAGGGGACTCATTTCTGGGAAAGTCTAATTCTCATTCTTGCAGCAGTCATTAATTTCCCATAGTCCTTTGGGTAGGGATGGTATCCTAGAAAATTTCCCTCCCCTCCATGTTAAAATGTCTGTTATCAACTCTAGTTAGCAGTTTGAGTGTGGGAGAGTGGAGCCAACTTTATTCAGAGAATCAAATAATTTATATTCAGAGGCTTAAGCAAGGTCAAATTAGCAAAGGTCACATGAATTTAGACTGTACATAGTCATAATGACAGCCAGTGCTAGGAAACCGTCTCAGAATAATAATAGTGGATGATGCTTAATATGAGGTAAACCCCATTATATTCATTACACCTTTAAGAGGCATGTAAGCGGATTCTATGAACAACTCAATTCATGGAGGAAGAAAGGTTGCAAGATATCTTAGTTATGGTTTTACTGCTATGCACAGACACCATGACCAAGGCAACTTTTATGAGGACAACATTTAATTGAAGCTGGCTTACATGTTCAGAGGATCAGTCCGTTATCATCAAGGTGAGATCATGGCAGCATCCAGGCCGTCAAGATGTATGAGGAACTGAGAGTTCTACACCTTCATCTGAAGGTCATTGGGAAAAGACTGATTTCTATGAGGCTAGGATAAGGGTCTGAAAGCCCACAACCACAGTGACTCACCTACGCCAACAAGGCCACAGCTCATCAAAGTGCCACTCTCTGGGCCAAGCATATTTCAAACCATCACATGAGATTTTCATCTTGTTTTCGCAGAGTTCTCTCACAAGATCTCAGCATGCTCCTTACACAGCTTAATTTTTGGACTGTGTGCTGACAAATCTCCACTCATAGGACCATTGTTCCAGTCTTGTTTATGCAGTGATTTTTGGGAGAGACAGTGATATAGCACATTTCCTGGTATTCTGGCTTATTACCATTTTTTGGCTTTCATGCTGCGATGTTCCCTGAGAGATAACTACTAGAAATATAATGTAGTTATACCTACTGGGTCTGTGCTCCCAGGATCCATTGCTCTCATCCTTGTGTACAATCTATAATGTTTCCGTGGGAGTCTCCATTTGTTATAAGGAGAAGCTTCTTTGATACACATACCTCTGGGCATAAGGGTAAGATTTAGAACATAGTAAGGAATGATTCTGGCCAAGCAAAGTGGTTATATAGTCTCTTCTAATGTGATGAACTTTGAGCTCCAAGAAGCTGACTAGGTTTTCAGTACCAGACATGACTTCCCTCTTGTTGAGTTAGCTTTACATTCAATGTGAGTGCCACTTATTTTGCCTATACATGTATATCCTCATATTGGTTTTTATTGTTTTTCTAGAAGTGTCAGTTGGGTAGGACTGTTAAGTTACTTTCCACCCATCATAACTTGCATAATATTTTCTAGTACCAGAGAAAAAGCTAGACCATGAGAAGGAGGCTTTCTTGTTTGTTAATTTTGATTTTCAGGCTCTCCTTTTTTGTTATTTTTTTTAATTGCTTTTGTGAGACAGAAAAGCATAGAACCTGACATTGGTAGGTAGATACATAAGTAAGTATTATCAGAAGATCACTACCAGAATTTTGAGCCAAATTTGAAATAAGCATGATTTTTATTGGGTCTACCCTAAAACTAGCTTGAATTAGTTTAAAGAGAGCATCCTTGAGTCCATTTCTTGGGCGGCCTTTTAAGGAGTAAAATCATGAGCAGTTGTAAAGTAGGTTTGTAGAAGAGAGACAATGAAGCAATAAGGAAGTATAGAAAAATTCCAAGAACGTCATATCATTGCCATGTGATGGAACAAACCTGGCAGGGTCAGAGTGGTCTCAAAACCCAGTTAAAGTCATGCGTTCAAAGTATGTTATATGAAAAAAGTTAAATACATTTAATTTTTAAAAGAAAGATTTATTTATTTCATTTATTCGAGTATACTGTAGCTGTCTTCAGACACATCAGAAAGGGGCATTGGATCCCGTTACAGATGGTTGTGAGCCATCATGTGGTTGCTAGGAATTGAACTCAGGACCTATGGAAGAGCAGTGCTCTCAACCACTGAGCCATCTCTCCAACCCTACATTTAATTTTTTATTAGATATTTTCTTCATTTACATTTCAAATGCTATCCCCCAAATCCCCTATACCTGCCCCCTGCCCTGCTCCCTAACCCACCCACTCCTGGTTCCTGGCCCTAGCATTCCCCTGTACTGGGGCATATAATCTTTGCAAGACCAAGGGCCTCTCATCCCATTGATGGCCGACTAGGCCATCCTATGTTATATATGCAACTAGAGATACAAGCTCTGGGGGGCGGGGGGTACTGGTTAATTCACATTGTTGTTCCTCCTATAGGGTTGCAGATCCCTTCAGCTCCTTGTGTACCTTCTCTAGATCCTTCATTGGGGGCCCTGTGTTCCATCCAAAAGATGACTGTGAACATCCACTTCAGTATTTGCCAGGCACTGGCATGGCCTCACAAGAGATAGCTATATCAGGGTCCTGTCAGCAAAATCTTGCTGGCATATGCAATAGTGTCTGGGTTCCTTGGTTCTTTATGGGAAGGGTCCCCAGGTGGGGCAGGTGTGGATGGTCCTTCCTTCTGTCTCAGCTCTGTATCTTGTCTCTGTAACTCCTTCCACGGGTATTTTACAATTTGCAAAACACATGAAACTCAAGAAGGAAGACCAACGTGTATATACTTTGTTCCTCCTTAGAATGGAGTACATTTAATTTTTTAAAAGAGGCTTTCAGGTCAGAGCAGTATGGGATCACCTGAGTTTTGAGTCTTTCTGTTGTTTGTTTTTGTTTTTCTGTTTGTGTTTACATTTGTTTTTGTTTTTCAAGAGAATGTTACTCTGTGAAGCTTTGACTGTCCCTGAACTTACTATATAGACCAGACTGGCCTGGAACTCAAAGATTTGCCTGCCTCAGGGTGCACCAACACCACCTGGTGAGTATTGTGTCTTAAGTATGTGGTATCTGTTGAGTATTTATTTTTGTGGTACACTGGGAGGTACAGTAAGTTAGAGTTGCATAGTATTTTTGGCTTTGAGATTAATGCCAGTGAGAATGGAATGATCATAAGTGCATAAGCACCTAAAACACGGAATTATTACAGATAATACAATTTAGCATTAATGGGATTAACGTGTATTGACAGGCAAAGAACTTCTTCTCTGGGTTCTCTCAGGGAAGTTAGAGAATACAGCTGGCATGTAAAATGAACTGTGCAGTTATAAGGTGATTTCAGGGGGGAAGAAAAAGCCTACTTGCTTTTAATTCTTTCAAAAGGCAAGCACAAAAAATAATAGTACACTCCAAAAGAGCAAGAGAATGGCTTAAATAATGTACTAAAATGTGGGGGTCACGAAGAGATTTACTGTGTGCTTGTGCAAAAGAGCTATGGATGTACAGCTGCACAGACCTTTATGTGAAAAACCTTTCCTATGTGCTGTTCATTAATACATTGCTAGGATGTAGTCGAAAGCCTGGCACAAAGGGTGTGATTTTAACTTAGTAAACAAAATTTCTTCATGCATTTTACACAAAGGACCTCGAATAAAAAAGACCTAATAGATTATTGCCTTACCCTTGTCTTAACCCAATACTTAAAATACAAGGAGAAAATGACTTAAGAGGGTATTTCCCGAATTCAGGAAGAACTGAGCTGGTAATCTCGTTTCATTATCTATCCTGATAGTGGCCTGAAGATGATTTATATGAACCAAGGCATCCTCCTTGCATTGTGAGTTCATGTAAGTTCAAGTCAATCCATTTTGCTATGATACCTCAAAGGATCAATAGATTTAAGATTATACAAAATCTTCTCTTCCAAGTTGAATATATAAGCAGCTCTCCTTATCAAATGTTAGCTTCCTACACATCTTCTCTTAATCAGATATTTTTGATTATATTTCTGTTTTCCTCTAGTCATATTGGATAAGGTCTCTGAAGCTGATATACAAAATGTTCACTGAAGACAGAGCCTTAGAAGTTTAAACATATTATGTAATATCAATGGTGATAATTAGCAACAAAACAAAAATTACTATCCAGAACAAATGCATACGCCCTGTAGAGGTACCTCATGAGCTTCAATAGTTAAAGGTTGTATTCCTATGCAACTGACCTGTGTGCAGGACTACTATAATGGTGTGTAACAAACAGTAGGGACACACTGAACTAAAATTATGATCTCACATTCCAAGGGCAGAAATCACTATCACTGGGACTACAGCTTCTTTAGTGGTTATCTGGAGACTTCTTCCTGGTCCCTTTCAGTCTCTGGTGGGTCCTCACTTTCTCTGTCTTGCTGCTTGATATTCTCTTATCCTTTCCCGCCTCTCCGTGACCTTCTTTTCTTTGTCTATGCAGGTGCTTATCATTGGATGATGGGTGCCACTGTGTCATCATTCAAGATATTTGACTTAATTACATTTGTAAACATTGAATTTTCAAAGAAAAAAAATCACATTCACATCTCTATTTTGAGGTAGCAATGCAATACAGTTCATTGATGAGAAGAGTGTTGAACTAAATTTAAAGTTACAGCTCACCCTCTTCCTCTGCAGCTTCTGTCTCCCAATTTCAGCTCACCTTACCAAATCTCTGCACTTTTCCCTTAAAAATAGCCTTTTGCTGCAAAGCCTCAGTGGAGCATTAAATTTGGAGTTCAAATGATAAGCAATTGAAAACTAGACCCTTTGAGCTATAGAGGCCTTGAGCCTCATAAAATCAATTTGTTTAGTTTTCCTCTCTTGAGACGAGGGCAGTGAAGTTTTAAATCAGTCTATGGATGAATAAGTCCTTTCACATAATGAAAAAGTCAAAGTAAGCTAAAACTGGTGATATTTAACAAATTTTTATATTTGTATACATTGAACGACTAGTCCCCTAAATATACAAATAACTAAGTATAAAAATCATACTTGTGTTTTACTTAACGGCACAAACAGAATGTCTTTGCAAATTCAATAATTACAAAAGAGCTAAACAAAATGATTTAAATTTTGGGATTAATTGAATGTGACAGATAATTATTTTCTGAAACTAAGCACCCCTGGGGATGTTAATGGGGCCAATGCTTATTAAATGTAGTTTCTTAGAATGCATGTTCCTTTAAGATGCATGTGGAAGAGTCTCACCCCAATATTTCCTCCTCCCAAATGACTACCTGAGGAGAGGGCATTTGGTGGTCTTCCTTTAACGCAAATAATGTTTTCTGCTCTTTACTGGAACCAATGAAGACCTGTCAACTATTACGTTACCAACACAACCAGTCCAGCAATAAACACCATGTTCTTTAATCTGGTTGTCAACATGACCAGATTTAGAATCAAACAAAAGTCAAGCCACTGAACACTCCTGTGAGGAATTCTAGTCATCATATTATTTAGATTTGGAAAATGTAGCACCAAGGTGGGCATCATCTTCAGGTGGCAGACCACATAATGGAAGTGGGAGGAGGAAGGTGTTTGTGTTTTGCTTGCTTGCTTGCTTTCCTGCCACCTAGATCATTTACTCTTACTGCCACTGTTAAACTCCTTTGCTGAGATAGAGCCCAGGTTCTCTTCTCTAGGAATCCTCCAGGCTATCAAGACTTCAGCTTCAATTTGGGGCTGCTATGATATTGACAACTAGCCTCATGGATTGAATGGCACACACACACACACACACACACACACACACACACACACACACACTATAATATATTATATATTCAGTTCTTTAATTCCAGAGAATTCTTACTAAATCACATCTTTTTTTAAATTTTTAATATTTTTTATTACATATTTTCCTCAATTACATTTCCAATGCTATCCCAAAAGTCCCCCATAGCGACCCCCACTTCCCTACCCACCCATTCCCATTCTTTTGGCCCTGGCATTCCCCTATATTGGGGCATATAAAGTTTGCAAGTCCAATGGGCCTCTCTTTCCAGTGATGGCCGACTAGGCCATCTTTTGATACATATGCAGCTAGAGACAAGAGCTCCGGGGTTGTTAACTGGTTAGTTAACTGGTTAGTTCATCATGTTGTTCCAACTATAGGGTTGCAGATCCCTTTAGCTCCTTGGGTACTTTCTCTAGCTTCTCCATTGGGAGCCCTGTGATATATCCAATAGCTGACTGTGAGCATCCACTCCTGTGTTTGCTAGGCCCCGGCATAGTCTCACAAGAGACAGCTATATTTGGGTCCTTTCAGCAAAATCTTGCTAGTGTATGCAATGGTGTCAGCGTTTGGAAGCTGATTATGGGATGGATCCCTGGATACGGCAGTCTCTCTTAATCACCATACAAAGATAACTTATTCACTGGTCAATTAAAGCATATAATTAATCTCAAAAACCAATTCCATCATACTATTGACCTTTAAGTTTGAAGGAGTACTGTGTTCCTACTACGTTTTTGGCATAAAACTGGGTTCTAGATTCTAGAAAGCTCAACATCATGGAAGAAGCTATATATATATAAACATATGCATATGTATGACTTTTTGTCTGAAAATTCTCTACTGAAATGGTTTCCTCTCTTTTAAATCCGAAGAAATTGGGTGTTTCTGTTGCTTGCTAGATTAAGCACTCCTATCACTCAGTTTTTCCAGATAACTGTAAGATTCATAACATAAAAAAGGGATCTCTCAAGATCTCCTATTTTTGTACACATGCACAACATAACATCAGTTATAGTCTCCAGTATTGTTGCCCACCCATGGGATGGAACCCAAGTTGGGCCATTCACTGGTCAACCATTCTTTCAGTCTGTGCTCCAATTTTGTGCCTGCATTTCTTGTAGACAAGAGCAATTTTGGGTCAAAAGTTTTGTAGTTAGGTTAGTGTCCCCTTCCAACTACTAGGGGCCCTGTCTGACTACTGGAGATAGTCTTTTCAGGTCCCATGCCCACATTGTTGGGAATTTTAGTTAAGGTCACCCACATTGGGAACCTCCCCCATCCCAGGTGTCTGCACTTTTTTAAAGATTTCCCCAACCCTCGACCCTTGGCAGCTGCATATTTCCCTTCATTCTCCTGGCCTTCTGTTCCTCTCTTCTGCCCCCCCCCCCCATACTTGATTCTGCCTCCTTTACCCTCCCCCTAGACTCTCCCACCAAGGTCCTTCCTTCTGCCTTCCATGATTATTTCGTTCCCCTTTCTAAGTAGGATAGAAGCATTCTCACTTGGGCCTTCCTTCTTGTTTAACTTCTTAGGATCTGGGGAATGTATAATAGGTATTCTGTACTTTTTGGCTAATATCTACTCATCAGTGAGAATATACTATACATGTCTTTTTTGGTCTGGATTACTTCATGCAGGATGATATTTTCCAGTTCCATCCATTTGGCTGCAACATTTGTGATGTCCTTATTTTTATTCCATTGCATAAATGAACATTTTTGGTATCCATTCTTAGGATGAGGGACATCTGGGTTGCTTTCAGTTTCTGGCTATTATGAATCAGGCTGCTATGAACATAGTAGAGCATGTGTCCTTATTGTATGGTGGAGCATCATTTGGCTAGATGTCCAGGAGTCTACCATCTAGATGTCTAGATGTCTGAGAGAGTCTACCAGCAGCTGTTTGAGACAGATGCAGATACTGACAACCAAGCATTGGATAGAGGTTAAGACTCCTTTGGAAAAGTTAGTGGATGGATTGAAGGAACTTAAGGAGAAGGTAACCCCATAGGAAGATCAATAGTGCCAACTAAGCTAGACCTCTGGGAGATCTCAGAGATTTAGCCACCAACCAAAGAGCATACATGGGCTGGTCCTTGGCCCCAGTCACATATATAGCATAGGACTGCCTTGTCTAGCCTCAATGGGATAAATATGCCTAATCCTGTAGAAATTTGATGCCCCAGCATGGGGGGATACCCAGAGTTGAGGTGAGGGCAGGGGACATGAGTAAAAGAACTCTTCGAGTGGGCTCAGGAGGGGGACAGCATTTGTTACATAAATCAATAAAATAATTAATAAAAAATAAAGGATTAAAAGAATTTTTGGATGAAAAAAATTAGAAATAACATGAGGTCTTAATTCCACTAAACACATAGCTGTCTATTTCAATTTATAAGTATTATATATGTGTGTAGGAAGTGATTCTATTTGAGCCTTAGCTAATTTATAATAAAAGCATTCCATTTTTTTTAAAATATAAGAAATAATTTTGAGTTTAATTCTTAATCTTCATATAGTTGTGATACTCTTGTATATGGAAAGAAATATAAATGAAATAATTTACCTTTATTTTCCTACATATAGTGTAGACAGGTGTGTTATGATTCTGCATGTGTTGTAGAATCAGAAGTGAAAGACTGTTTGAGTCTCACTAAGGTAAGACGTCAAAACTGAACTGTGTTCTCTCAATTTTTTTATTTTAAAGAAACTGCCATTGTCTTAGTCCTCTGGGTGACTACATTTGGAGATGGAGCTTTGTATAAGGGTAATCAGTGCTAAATACAGATTGTTACAGTTGGGATCTAATCAGATGGAAAACATGTTCTAGTAAGAGTAAGAGACATCAGAGATGACTATTTCTGCAAACACGGTGGGGAAGCTATCCAAGGTTGCACAGAGAAAGTGGTGATTTGCAAGGAAGAAAGAAAATCATCACGAGAAATCACCTTTGCTAGAACATTTATCTCAGACTCCTAGTCTCAAGAACTCTGTAAGCTATCAGCTCTCTGCTATTATGTCAGTCCAAACTGATGAGTACCCAGAATAGTTTGATTTCTCTGCATTATCCCAGATAAGTTCTCTTTTTACTCTGTACTCGACTGTCTACCTCACATTTTAACTATAATGTCACTGTGAAGAAAGGGATTACAGCTGACACTTCACTGAGACATAGTGAAAACATTCCATTTTGCAGAGTATGGGGAATGATTTTGAGTTAATTCAGTCCTTAAAGGACAAAACTTGGCATCACAAAACCTCCTGTCACCGTTGCCTCTAATTAGTCATTTCCTGACAAGCGAAGAAGGCCAGACATGGCTGAATATTAAACGAGATGGAATAAATGACTATTTCCCTTGGACCTTATCTTTCTTACCATAGCTGAGATTCTTTGCCTTAGAAGTCAGTGAAAACATGTTATACAATTATATATCTTAGTTTCATGGCCAGTTGAAGAATATTTTTTCTTTTGATATCATGATATGTTCTATAACACATCACAAAGGCAGAGTGAAAAGAATGATTTGTGATTCTAGTAAAACATGATGTACAATTTATAGGATACCTTGAGAATCAATTATAAACATTTTAACGATAGAAAGTATCCATAAGTTATCTATTTCACATGTCTCTGAGTATATCTTAGAAATTTAACAACATACCTTTCATTCATTACAAAAGACAAAGTAAAATTGCTGAAATATACAAATCACTGAAAATTCAGGACAGCCTCTATGCATTCTTTAGCTTACCTCTGACTGCGGCTTTGCACCCTGAATTCGCAAAGTAAGTCAGTCTTTAAGCTAACACTTGCGAAATGTGCATGAAGTAGACAGAGGAGAAGCATTAATGTGATGCATTAGGAGCCCTTTGAGGGATGTCATCACTGGAGCACAGGAAGCTTAATGATTACTATCCAATTGCCTATCGGGTCTGAAGAACAAAGTCTTGTCTCAATTGCCTACCTTCTAAACTCTAGCAATGTCATGGCACTATTATACTAAACATACGATCATTCATAGGTGTCTAATATGTGTTCTCCTTTAAAAATGGTAGCTCTCAAACGTGTTTTCCTCGAGTACTGAACAATCTATCCATTGAGCAAGCATATTAGATACATATTTCTTTGTCACTTCCCCATTTAAGATGGGATCATCGTAAAAGGCTGTGACATGAATTGTTGTGGAAAAGATCGATTAGTTTAAAAGCTTTTTCCTTTTAGCAGATGTGATAGTCATTATATTTTACCCTTTTGCGTGTGATTTTTCATAGAGCCACTTTAATCATTTATTCATTTAATTTTTTTTTTACCCAAACTGAGGGTCTCTAAATCTATTTTTGAGTTCTGGCTTTCCCTGCTAATCACTGGATTTGAACTTCTTGGAACTAAAGACAACTGCCTCACTCTGGAATCTGTTTCTTCAGAAATACGCTGTTTAAAAAGGGCTTTTCAATCCCCTTCCCAGGTCAAACTCAGTACTTCATATATTATTCCTTACTGCATTTTGGAACTGCAGCTAAAACTGTTCATGAGACATCAAAGGCGGAAACAGGCTACTCAGCAAAGCTTAAAGCACACACTTAGGATGGGTAACTGCAAGTTTCACGTCTTCTCCTGGAATACTATGGCTTTTCTTACTTCATAATATGGTAACTTTATTTAGAAACAACAATGAGACTAGATCACATGCATGGTAATAGGCACATTATCTGTCATCTTGTTTCATAATATAAATGAAAAGCTGACAGGGAATAAAGTAAAGACTGCTTTGATAAAATTAAATTCATGCATCTGAATTATCTACTTCCCTTGACCCTAAATGTGGGGAACCTAGCATATTGGAATAATATTAAAGAGTGATAATGGATGTTTGTAATAAGTATTTACATGCTTCGAGTATTTTCACATCAAAATTTGATTTGACCCTTTGCCTAAGCTTGAGAAACCAGTATTATAAATTATCATTTCTTTCATCACCGCTACGAACTTTGTCTCTGTAACTCCTTCCCTGGGTGTTTTGTTCCCAATTCTGAGAAGGTGCACAGTGTCCACACTTTGGTCTTCATTCTTCTTGAGTTTCATGCGTTTAGCAAATTGTATCTTAAATCTTGGGTATCCTAAGTTTTGGGCTAATATCCACTTATCAGTGAATACATATTGTGTGAGTTCTTTTGTGATTGTGTTATTTCACTCAAGATGATGCCCTCCAGGTCCATCCATTTGGCTAGGAATTTCATAAATTCATTCTTTTTAATAGCTGAGTAGTACTCCATTGTGTAAATGTACCATAATTTCTGTATCCATTCCTCTGTTGAGGGACATCTGGGTTCTTTCCAGCTTCTGGCTATTATAAATAAGGCTGCTATGAACATAGTGGAGCATGTGTCCTTATTACATTTTGGAACATCTTCAGGGTATATACCCAGAAGTGGTATTGCTGGGTACTCAGGTAGTACTATGTTCAGTTTTCTGAGGAACCACCAAACTGATTTCCAGAGTGGTTGTACAAGCTTGCAATCCCACCAACAATGGAGGAGTGTTCCTCTTTCTCCACATCCTCGCCAGCATCTGCTGTCACCTGAATTTTTAATCTTAGCCATTCTGACTGGTGTGAGGTGGAATCTCAGGGTTGTTTTGATTTGCATTTCCCTGATGATTAAGGATGTTGAACATTTTTTCAGGTGTTTCTCTGCCATTCGGTATTCCTCAGGCGAGAATTCTTTGTTCAGTTCTGAGCCCCATTTTTTAATGGGGTTATTTGACTTTCTGGAGTCCACCTTCTTGAGTTCTTTATATATATTGGATATTAGTCCCTTATCTGATTTAGGATAGGTGAAGATCCTTTCCCAATCTGTTGGTGGTTTTTTTGTCTTATTGATGGTGTCTTTAGCCTTGCAGAAGCTTTGTAGTTTCATGAGGTCCCACTTGTCAATTCTCGATCTTACAGCACAAGCCATTACTGTTCTATTCAGGAATTTTTCCCCTGTGCCCATATCTTCAAGGCTTTTCCCCACTTTCTCCTCTATAAGTTTCAGTGTCTCTGGTTTTATGTGAAGTTCCTTGATCCACTTAGACTTGACCTTAGTACAAGGAGATAGGAATGGATCGATTCGCATTCTTCTACATGTTAACAACCAGTTGTGCCAGCACCATTTGTTGAAAATGCTGTCTTTCTTCCACTGGATGTTTTTAGCTCCCTTGTCGAAGATCAAGTGACCGTAGGTGTGTGGGTTCATTTCTGGGTCTTCAATTCTATTCCATTGGTCTATTTGTCTGTCACTATACCAGTACCATGCAGTTTTTATCACAATTGCTCTGTAGTAGAGCTTTAGGTCCGGCATGGTGATTCCACCAGAGGTTCTTTTATCCTTGAGAAGAGTTTTTGCTATCCTAGGTTTTTTGTTATTCCAGATGAATTTGCAGATTGCACTTTCTAATTCGTTGAAGAATTGAGTTGGAATAGGGATCCATCCCATAATCAACTTCTAAACGCTGACACCATTGCATACACTAGCAAGATTTTGCTGAAAGGACCCAAATATAGCTGTCTCTTGTGAGACGATGCTGGGGCCTAGCAAACACAGGAGTGGATGCTCACAGTCAGCTATTGGATGTATCACAGGGCTCCCAATGGAGAAGCTAGAGTAAGTACCCAAGGAGCTAAAGGGATCTGCAACCCTATTGTTGGAACAACATGATGTACTAACCAGAACCCCGGAGCTCTTGTCTCTAGCTGCATATGTATTGAAAGATGGCCTAGTCGGCCATCACTGGAAAGAGAGGCCCATTGGACTTGCAAACTTTATATGCCCCAATATAGGGGAATGCCAGGGCCAAAAGAATGGGAATGGGTGGATAGGGAAGTGGGGGGGCGCTATGGGGGACTTTTGGGATAGCATTGGAAACGTAATTGAGGAAAATATGTAATAAAAATATTAAAAAAAATAAATAAATAAATTATCATTTCTACTTGACATGTAAATAAAGGTGTAAAGGAGCTGGAATTTGCTGAAATGTGAACCTAATGTAAGTACTAAATCCAGATCATTCATTTTCAGAGCAAATTCCGAGAAGTCACCTTTACATTTTTTTCTTACTATTTTATATGGTCTTGTGACATTAGAGCACACTTACTGATATACCCTAGAGAATGTGTGTGGCCTTCTGTTCCTCATGACTGGGAGAATACTAGCACCACCCTAACAAATCACATCTCTTCTTACCCATTAGAACAGAACGGAGTATCTACATTTAAAACATTGATCATGATTTTTAATGTATTATCTACTAACTGCTTGTATAGTTTCTAAATCCAAACAGATACAGAAAATTGTCCTGTAATTATTTTATAAAAGCTAAAGATTGCTTTTAAAAATCACCAAAGAATAAGTGGAAATTCAGAATCTGCCCATATGTCCAGGCACTCAACACACATGCCATTAGTGAGAGTAAATGCAGTGCTTCTCCACACATCTTGGAAATTTAGATATATGCCAGTATTAAAGGTTGAGGAGTGTTTGTCTATGTATGCATGCACTTAAAAATTTATTAGGTATTTTCTTTAGTTGCATTTCAAATATTATCAAATTTCCTGGTTTCCCCTCCAAAACCCCATATGACCCCATCCCTCTGCTCATCAACCTACCCACTCCTCCTTCCTGGTTCTTGCATTCCACTACACAGGGACATCGAGCATTCACAGGACCAAGGGCCTCTCCTACCACTGATAAGCAAGAAGACCATCCTCTGCTACATATTTGGCTGGAGCCATGGGTCCCTCCATGTATACTCTCTGGTTGGTGGTTTAGTCCCTGGGAGCTCTGGTGGTACTGGTTGGTTCATGTTGTTGTTCCGCCTATGGAGCTGCAAACCCTTTCAGATCCTTGGGTCCTTTGCTCCTCCATTGGAAAACCCATGCTCAGTCCAATGGTTGGCTGAGAGCATCCACCTCTGTATTTGTCAGGCACTGGCAGAGTCTCTCAGGGGACTGCTATATCAGGCTTCTGTCAGCAGGCACTTGTTGGCATCCACAATACTGTCTGGGTTTGGTGACTCTATGTGGGATGGATTCCCAGGTAGAACAGTCTCTGGATGGCCGTTCGTTCAGTCCTTGCTCGACACTTTGACTCTGTATCTCCTCCCATGGGCATTTTGTTCCCTCTTCCAAGAAAGACCGAAGTATCCACACTTTGGTCTTCCTTCTTCATGAGCCTCATGTGGTCTGTGAATTGTATCTTGGATATTCTAAGCTTCTGAGCTAATATCCACTTATCAGTGAGTGGATACAATGTGTGTTCTTTTACGATTGGGTTTCCTCACTCAGATATTTTCTAGTTCCATTCACTGTCCTAAGAATTTCATAAATTCTTGTTTTTAATAGCTGAGTAGTTCTCCATCATGTAAATGTACCACATTTTCTTTATCCATTCCTCTGTTGAGGGACATCTGGGTTCCTTCCAGCTTCTGGCTATTATAAATAAGGCTGCTATGAACATAGTGGAGCATGTGTCCTTATTATATTTTGGAACATCTTCAGGGTATATACCCAGAAGTGGTATTGCTGGGTACTCAGGTAGTACTATGTTCAGTTTTCTGAGGAACCACCAAACTGATTTCCAGAGTGGTTGTACCAGTTGCCATCTCACCAACAATGGAGGAGTGTTCCTCTTTCTCCACAACCTCACCAACATCTGCTGTCACCTGATTTTTGATCTTAACCATTCTGACTGGTGTGAGGTGGAATCTCAGAATTATTTTGATTTGCATTTTTCTGATGACTAAGGATACTGAATATTTCTTTAGGTGCTTCTCAGTCATTTGGTATTCCTTAATTGAGAATTCTTTGTTTAACTCTGTACCCTATTTTTAATAGTTTATCCTTCCTTGGACAGTATTATTTTTGTCTGTAGATAAAATTAGGGCATTTCTTTCCCAGTGGCTAGCTTGTCACAATGGGAGCAATCCCATATGGAAACAATGAGGTTCAGTCTTCTTTGAAGTGGGATGTGGGTACTGTCAGGAGTGTCCATGTCTCCTAGTCAAAAGATCTAGTAATAATGAAGAGATTTTAAATGCCATAGTCTGTGGATTTCTGATGATTTTGAAGAGTATCTGTAAAGAGTATATATGAACTGTTAAACTTTAACTGTGGTTAGCTATTTACTATTTGAATATTATTGAAAACACTGTATTATACTTTAATCAGAATCTAATATTACCATGAGTTTATCTTTAAGTTACATTACTTAATCATCCTGAACAGTTTGTAATAGCATCTATTAAAAGGACTGGGTCTAAACCTTATATTCTTAAATAAGTTGCATAGGCGCAATGCCTATCTAAAAGTAACAGAATTTATTTAAAATTTTATAGCATTATACACAAATTGATTTTAATGAAAACCTTATACCTGTATTAATTTATAAATTCTGTACCAATGTAAGAAAATGTAATTTTAATTCTGTATCAAAATATAAAGATTTCTACCAATGTATGATGATTATGGCTATAAAATGTTTTGTTTAAATTTAGTATTCCATTCCCATATACCTAATTTCTCATAATATGACTCTATGCTTCTTTTTTCTTTTCAGTCCCCTTCCATTTACCTTACAAAGAAAAGATAGAAATTCCCGTCTAAATCCTCTATTTAATTTCCTCCCTGTCCAAAATTACGATCATTTCTAAATTGTCCTTTATATCTAAGTTTAGCATTTGTTATCTAGTGTCTGTATGTTGAAAAAGACCAGGACTTAACTGAATTCCTTACTGACTGGAACTGTCTGAAATGCTGAATGCACCAAGGTAACTGGAAAACAGCAATTATTCCTGGGAACATCAGGTGAGACATGGAGCTGGAACAACAGGTCATTTCAGCATCCTAGAGGATGAATCTTGTCATTTTTGTATCTTGGTGTTCTATTCTGTAATATATGAATCTTACAATCTAATTTTTAGTTCTATGAATATATATTTATGGATTGTACATGTTGCACAGGTCAGTTAAAGGTGAATTTTTTTTCTTATTTGAGCACGTGAAAGACAACTCTCTTTTTTATGATCAATAACCAATTGTAATAATTCTTCATTCATACCATGCGAAGAATAGTATGACTAATTTTAAGAATTTATTGGCTAATTTTAGCTGAAGTTTTGACTAGAGATATGGGCTGTTCCCAGTAGAGGGATCAGCAAATTATATTACCTGTCCTGTTTGGTCTTTTGAAATATTTCTTTCTTGTTTTTAGTCAAGAGCTTTAGGGGGTTATTCCCTATCATATCTAATCCATATCATTTAGGAATGGGTCCAAAGTCTTTTCTCCTTTCCTGTTAACAAAAATACAGAGGTTCTCTCCCAAAATAATATGTCCTTCCTTGGTATAGTAACTCAAAATTGATTGGTTCAAATTATCAGCATCTTCTATTTTTCTAGGCTTGCTCTACTCTGACCTCTTTCCCAGAGGTTTAATAATAGCATTAATACCTCCAAACTTATGATCATCTCCATTTTGATAATTAAAATAACTCAAAACACTTAAAACAATTTAAAACAATAATTATTATTTGTTGAAGTAGAGTTTATCTCTGTCTTGTGCTCTTTTTTCATAAATTTGAAATAAAAGGCCTTGGTTTCTTTAATTAACCATCAATAAAATATTATCACTATTTCTCCCTTCTATCCTTAAAACAATACACTTTCCTTTATTCCTTCCTTCTGTGGAGATTAATATCTGTCTATTTTTATCTGTTGAGTAAGGTTTCTCCTTGTCTCTATCCCTTTGTTTCTACATTTGAGATCAAAGGCCTGAAGTACTTTATTTCTTTCTTTTTATGGAAATTAGTATCTGTGGATATATTTATGTAACTTAACTGTTTTTATTTAACTTAGATTCTTATCCTTTCCTATGTTTTAACTTCAATTAATATGCCTGCTAATTCTAGGCTGATTTATGACTGAATGCCATGCTAAGCTATCCCAGAATCCCTATGTTCAAAGAATCCAGTTGTTTGTGAAGCCTACAGAATTTTAAATTTCTATAAAGCTTTCCATAATTTTCCTTTATTCCTCCCTTCTACCTTTTCCTGCTTTCTGTTGCCTGCCTTCTCCCAGAAGGAGCTTGCAGAATCTATGGTTTATGCTCTTGTAGCAGCCCAGAACCTGAAAGGTTGAATCAGTAGCCCTTAGTCCTTCATAAGCCTGGGTGTGCCTTAGCCTTAAGTCACGAACTCCAAAATCATGCACGGCAAACTAGCAAGAACATATACTAGTTCTGACCTGCATGGCTTTGGGTAGGAACCACATGGCTCAGCTCCGCTTGGCTGAGAAACCAATTTTCTCTTCTAAATTTTAAAAGGAAGGCATGTATACTCCATTCGGGAATTTCCAATGAATTTTTAATAGTGAATTCTTGCCCAACATAGGACACCATCTATTGTATTAATATTTTAATAAATCTTGTCGGTGAATATTTTATGCACTACCCACTCTAATGTTTTGGGTTCCCAAATAAAATATATAGCCTTTATAGTTTAGTACCCCTTAATCAACACAATAGCTGGGGCATTTCCTGACCTCCTGATTGTTAATTCATCTCCCACTGATACTCCTCAGTTATCACTTACTAAATTCTATATTCTACCTTGGCTGCCCTGGACCCACTTGGGCAGCCTCTAGGCCATACTCTCTGGCCTCCTTCACATGGCTACAATACTTTCCTGTGCTCCACTCTTCTTAGGCATATGTCCCCTCTCCTCCTCACTATCCCTCTCTTACTTCTTCTCTCCATCCCAAGTCTGGGAATTCTAAAATTCCTGGCTTTGTCTTTCCTGCCTAACCATCAGCTGCTTGTATCTTTATTTCCCAATCAAAACCAACTGGGAACAGGATCTGCTAATGTCTTACCAGCAGACACTCACGTAAACAGTTTTGGAGACCCAAATTAACATTAAAATACAAACAACATTAGGCCAAATCCACTACAGGACAGGTTTTAAATGGGCAAATATCAGGTTCTGGTTGTTACTTTCTGGTTGGCTCTAATTTCTTGTGTCCTGGAAAATATAACTAGACAAGGACATATGTAGTGGAAACAGGACAATATATTTTTAAAAAGTTTCACTTCTATGGGAGGAATCTGGCTAAATCAGGAGAGAGAGAGAGAGAGAGAGAGAGAGAGAGAGAGAGAGAGAGAGAGAGAGAGAGAGAGAGAGAGAGAGAGAATCAGCAAAAGGTGCATACATGATGAGTCTGCCATGAAAACACTAAGGCAATTGGGTGTTTGCATACCTTTGTCATCTTTCCCATGTATGTACTGTTCCTTGGAGCTTTGCAAACAATCTTTGTTTGATGTCTCACTAGCATCCCCAGTTTTTACCTAAAGGTTTGCATGTTTGTATAGATTGAGGTCACATGTTTATACACAGTCAGGAACACTTTCAACAAGTTACAGGCTTTGAGCCTTAGTCTTCTCTGATAGTTTTTCTTGTTGATTTGACAGGGTTGATAACAGGCCTTGTGTCCTCACACGCTGTCATGAGAGTGTCAGATAAAGACAAAAAAAAGAAGTGAAAACTAGACATTTATGAGGAGAGAATCCAATTTTATACTAACACACAGCCTGATAAGAGATTATAATTAACAATAAAATTCATAAATTAAAACTCTTGGCATGCTAAATGCAACAGTGTGGTCCAGACTAACTCCTAAAACAAACAAACAAACAAAATGTGGAAACCATGTGAAATTCAAATGAAGTGTATGGTTAATTTTCTCACTTCTGATAAATGCGCCATTGTTACTGTTATAGGAAATGCCAGAAATGCCGCAAAACTCAAACATTCAAATACTAAGTCTGCATTCACAGAGTTGGAGAATTCATTTTTCATTTCTCTGGGCCCAGAGTAGATATATAGAGACAACACCTGATCTACAGTTTTGGTCATCATTTTTCAGATGCACTGCATTACTTTTAAACTTTTCTGTTATTTCTTATTGTTCCTAACCAAGGTTGGGGGGCAGTTAAGCTGATATATGACATAAATGAAGTACCAATGTAAGACAGTATATAGTACTCAGAGATACAAGTGTAGTAAGAAATTTTAACTCCTTTAAATCTTCTTTATCACTATAAAAGGTGTTGCCATTGGGTAAGCTTGCTGTATAGTAAATGTCACTTTACTGGAAGATTCACTGTGAAGCTAATATATTCCAATACGTTCATGAGTTAGTTCTATTCCTAATTTTATTCTACTTATATTTTCACAGCTATATTCTTCAAACACTATATTTTAATATTTTAAAAGAATTTCATGCAATATATATTGTTAATATTCAGCCCCTCAAAAATATGCTCCTACCTTCAAATCATCCAAAACTCAAACTTCTTTTCTCTCTTTGACTCTTAAAAACCCAATTGGTCTAATATGAACTGCAAAGTGTTCTTAAGTGTGAGGCCCCCATGAACAGGGAAGACCTGTCAGGATCACAAACTTAGAGAGTAATTTTACTCTCAGGAAGCCTATCATTTTCCAATGACTCCTTAGCTAGGATTGGGACTTCCTGCTAACATTTCCCTATCCAAGCTCAAATTGTGTCTGGCTAGAGCTTGAACACTTCGCATGCATGCAACTTTAATTGCTATGAGTTCATGTATGCAAATTGTCTAGTTTTGTCCTAGAATATTTTTTTCTTGGAATTATCTGACACCGCTGGCTCTTAACCTTGGAGAATGGTCTGATGAAAATCTAAATACTTCTCAGTATTTTACTCTCTGCACATTGGCCAGTTGTGTATCTCTGTGATAAGCCATTAACTGGATTAAGACACTTCTCTAGTGAGAATATGGACATGATTTTTTTATAGCAATATGTTATTAGGATTCTTTAGTACTACTCAGTTTGCAGAATAATGATGGTAGGTTCATAGCAAGATTCAACTGATGTGACTATATGAAAATAAAAGTTTCTGGAAAAAAAGAAGTGGTTTTTAGAGCAAACAAAAAAAAGTAAATAAATAAAAAAAAAACTTTACCATCTATATTTCAGACAAGGGCCAAATATTCAGAATTTACAAAGAACTTCAAAATTAAAAATAAAAATAAATAAAATAGCCAGTTAATAAATGGGCTAATGAATTGATTAGACATCTGTTCAGATTATACATATATATTAAACATATGTAATATTTAATGTATATTAAAACCACAAATGGCAAATAACTAATTTGAAAAGTGTTCAGTTTTCTTAGGCATCAGGGTAATTCAAATTTAAAACTACAATGAGATTCTTCCCCATTCTAGACAGAATGGCTATCATCAAATCTGACAACAACAAATGTTGGAAAGGTTGTGGAAGGAAAGGAAACCTTAAGAAATGTCTCATATATTAAAAACAAGCATACTAGTTTCAGGTGAATAAAGGGAACTAGAAAATATCCTGAGTGATGTTACCCAGACACAAAAAGACAAACATTGTACATTATAAGTGAATATTAACCATCAAGTACAAGATACCATGCTACAATACACAGACCCAAAGAATCTAAGTAACAAGGAAGATATAAGAAAGTATATTTGAGTCCTGAGGGGCAGCAGAAAGAATGTAAACAGGCAACCTCAGGAAATAGGAAATAGGAGGTTAGGGGGATGCACCAGAAACCTGGGAGGTGAGAGACTTCCAGGACTCCATTAACCTTTGGTGAAATGCCAGAAGTGGGGAGAGGGAACTTATAGAGCCCACCTCCAGCAGGAAGACAGGCCATTCCACATCCACACCTCTGACCCATAATTGTTTCTGTCTGAAAGAATTGCAGGATGGAAATGGAGAGGAACCTGAGGTAAAGAAGATCCAATGACAGGCCCAAAGTGGGATCCAGCTCAAGGGGAGGCCCCAAGGCCTGATACTATTACTGAGACGATGGAGTGCTCATAAAAAGGGATCTATCATGACTGCCCTCAAAAGACCCAACAAGCAGCTGAAAGAGTCAGATGAAGATATTTGCACCCGACAAATGGACAGAAGCAGATGACCCCTATTGTTGAATTAGGGAAGGCTGAAAGAACCTGAGGAGAAAGGCGATCCTGTAGGAGGACCACCAGTCTTAAGTAATCTGGACCCCTGAGATCTCTCAAACACTGGACCACCAAACAGACAGCATACACCAGATGATATGAGTCTTCCCACCCCCAACACATGTACAGTAAAGGACTTCCAGGTCTGTGTTCATTCAGAGATGATGCACCTAACCATCAAGAGGTTGGAGGCCTCAGAGAGTTTAGAGGTCAGGTGGGGAAGGGGTTGGGGGCATCCACATGGAGATGGAGTGGGGTGGGGAGGAGGTGTGGGATGTGGAGCAGTCATAAGGTTGATGGGGGGTCAGGGAATGGAATATGCTGTGTAAAAACTGAATTACACATAAAATTAAATTAAAAAAAGAAAGGATATTTCAATCTCACTAAGAACAGGAAATAAAATAGACACTAGGGATAGATGGAGTTCAGGACTGGGAGAAAGGGGTTGGTTAGATGAACAAGAGGGATCAAATCGTAGGGAGGAGTGAGGGAGAGAGAACTGGAATCAGTGTTTGTGTTGGGGGGGTTGGCATCTCTATGATGAGCTAGAAATATAGGGCAATGGAATTTCCCCAGGAATCTATGAGGCTGATCCCAGCTAAGACTTCTAGCAGTAGGGGATATGAAATGGGAAATGGCCACCTCCTTTAGCTAGGCAAAACTTCCAATAAGGGATGGAAAGAGCAACCCAGCCACTAAACATTAGACCCACAATTTGTACTGCCTATAAGATGTGCAAGGATAAAATTGACCTTAAATTGGGATGACCAACCAATGACTGGTCCAACTTGAGACTCAACTAACCTGGACTTATATGGGCTCACAATGACAACCACCCACAAAAACTCATGCACAGAATGGAAGTAGGACTCCTACACCTATGTAACTGATGTGCATATTGGTTTTCATGTGGGTCCCCTAACAGAAAGAGCAGAGGCTCTCTTTGACTCTATTGCCTACCTTTGGATGCCTTTGTCCTAGCTGGGTTGCTTGTTTAGCAACAAAATACTCACAGGAGCAAATATGGAGATAATGTATTAAGCAGAGACTGAAGGAAAGTCCACCCAGACACTGTCCCACCTGGGGATTCATCCCATATACAGTTACCAAACCTAGACACTATTGTGGATGCCAAAAAGTGCATGCTGAAAAGAGCCTGCTATAGCTGTCTCCTGAGAGGCTCTGACAGAGCCTTACAAATACAGAGGCAGATGTTCACAGCCAACCATTGAACTGAGCACAGAGTCCCCAATAGAGGATTTAGAGAAAGGACTGAAGGAGTTGAAGGGGTTTGCAACCCATAGGAAGAACAACAATATCAACCAATCAGATTCCCCAGAACTTCCAGGGACTAAGCCATCAACAAAGGAGAACACATGGCTCCAACTGCATATGTAGCAGAGGATGGCCTTGTCAGGCATCAATGGGAGGAGAGGTCCTTGGATCCCGGACTCCACTGAAACTACTCTGCACAGAGCATAGGTGTCCACCCGGCCAGGGAGGGCTTTGCCTGAGCATCTGCGGGAGACATCTTGGATCCTGGACTCCACTGAGACTACTCTGCACAGGTGAGGGTGTGGACTACAGAAGCTAACAACTTCTGGGACAGGTCCTGTTTCAGGCCTTCATCTTCTGCCAGAAAGCAAGTCTGAAAGCCAGATATCTGTGCACCTTCCCTGAAAGAGGAGAACCTGCCTGCAGAGAGTGCTCTGACCACTGAAACTCAGGAAGAGCTAGTCTCTCTGGTCTGCTGGTAGAGAATAACAGAATCAGGAGAGGAACAAGCTCTAACCAGAGACAAGTATAACAATTGACTCCAGAGTTACCAGATGGGGAAAGGCAGACGTTAAGTATCTTACTAACAAAAACTAAGACCACTTGCCATCATCAGAACCCAGTACTCCCACCTCATCCAGTCCAGGGCACCCCAACACACCAAAAACCTAGACCCGGATTTAAAGGCATATCTCATGATGATGGTAGAAGACATCAAGAAGGTCGTCAATAACTCACTTAAAGAAATACAGGAGAACACTGCTAAAGAGTTACAAATCCTTATAGAAAAACAGGAAAACACATCCAACCAGGTGATGGAAATAAACAAAACCATACTAGACCTAAAAAGGGAAGTAGCCACAATAAAGAAAACCCAAAGTGAGGCAACGCTGGAGATAGAAACCCTAGGAAAGAAATCTGGAACCCGAGCATCAGCAACAGAATACAAGAGATGGAAGAGAGAATCTCAGGTGCAGAAGATTCCATAGAGAACATCTGCACAACAATCACAGAAATACAAAATGCAAAAAGATCCTAACTCAAAACATCCAGGAAATCCAGGACACAATGAGAAGACCAAACCTATGGATAATAGGAGAAGATGAGAATGAAGATTTTCAACTCAAAGGGCCAGCAATTATCTTCAACAAAATTATAGAAGAAAACTTCCCAAATCTAAGGAAAGAGATGCCCATGAACATACAAGAAGCCTACAGAACTCCAAATAGATTGGACCAGAAAAGAAATTCCTCCTGACACATAATAATCAGAACAACAAATGCACTAAATAAAGATAGAATATTAAAAGCAGTAAGGGAAAAAGGTTAAGTAACATATAAAGGCAAGCCTATCAGAATTACACCAGATTTTTCACCAGAGACTATGACAGCCAGAAGAGCCTGGACAGATGTTATACAGACACTAAGAGAACACAAATGCCAGTCCAGGCTACTAGACCCAGCCAAACTTTCAATTAGTGTAGATGGAGAAACCAAAGTATTATACTTTCTCCATTCTGTACATTGTGTCTTCATTTGAATGGAAGTGTCATTTACTTTTAAGCTTTCAAACCTCATGTAGTTTCATGTCAGTTGATGACCTTAAGGCCCATACTACCAGGATTTTGTTCAGAGGTTGTTTTCCTATGCATATAATTTCAAGTATATTTCAAATTTTCTGCTATGTCAGATTTTGGTATCAAAACCTAAATCAAGGCCCTTGATTCTCTTAAATATCATGGTGGGTGAGAGATGGAGATTTATTTTCATTCTTTTATATGAAGTTATGCATTTGTTGAAGATGCTAACATTTTCTAGTGTCTTTTTTTAGTCTCTATGTCAAATATCAGATGGGTTTAGGATATACGTTTATTTCTGGATCCATTGTTAGGTTCTATTGATCAAATGTCTGACATTTTTATTTCTATAGCTTTTATAACATAATATGAAATCAGGAATGGTGATACTTCCCACATTTCTTTCATTGTTCAGGATTCTTTGGAATATTTGTATCATTTCCATATAAAATTTAAGATATGTTTTTAAGGTTTTGATTGCAATTTTGATAGAGGTTGCCATTGAGTATATATATGAAATAAATCATATCTGAACATTAACATTATATGAATATGGTGTATTTCATATATAATATACCATATATACATAACATGATACAAAATGTATCATATATAGCAAATATATGCTACATTGTGATATATTATATATACCATATCAAATATATGACATATCATATTTTTTGGTAGGATGGCCAATTAACAATATTAATTCTATTCAAGAGCAAAGGAGGTGTTTCAGTCTTCCAAGTTCTTTTAAAATTTCTTTCCTCAGTTTTTATTATATGACTCTTTCTATTTGTTATAAGGTATTTATTTCCTTTAAGGTGATGTAAATGTAAATTGTTTCTCTAATTTCTTCCTCAGTATGTTTGTCATTTGAGTAGAGTTAAGCTACTAAGTGTGTGTGTGGGTGTGTGTGTGGCGGGGGGGGTTGTGTGTGTGTGTGTGTGTGTGTGTGTTCTGTATATTTCTAGTGGAGTATTTAGTGTCATTTAGGTATAAAATTTTATCATCTAGAAATAATAATTCGTTGACTTCTTTTATTACTTGTATCTCTTTTATCTTTTTCACTTGTCATTATTAATCTAGTTAATACTTAAAATACAGCATTGAAAAGAAATAGAGACTGGATGGAATGTCCTCGCATTGGTCCTAATTTTACGTGAAATGATTTTAGATTTTCTTTACTTAATATGATGCTATCAGTGGAACTGTACATCATCTTTATTATGTTGAGATATGGCTGCTGTATCTCTACATTCTCCAGGACCTATCAGAAAGGGATTCTGAGTTGTGCCACAGGCCTTTTTTTGCATCTAATGAGATAATCATGAAGATACTGCCCTTTGTTTTCTTTGGTAGAAAACTATATATTTTGTACCATCCTGTTTCTCTGGCAAGAAACTGACTTTATTATGGAAGATAATCTTTTAAATTCAGTTTGCAATTATTTTAATGAAAGGTTTTACATCTCCTTGGTTTTTGTCTGGTTTAGTATCAGGAAAATACTGGGTTCATAAAATGGTATTGGAATTGTTCTTTTCTTTCTTATTTTAAAGAATATTTTCAGCAGTTTTGGTGTTAGTTCTTTTCTGAATTTGTATTGCATTTTGTACTGTATACATCTGACTCAGGGATTTTGTTAATTAGGAGAGTTTTAATTACTTGTTCTACCTCATTGGTTGCTATGGATATATGTAAATCATTTATTTAATCTTGTCTTAATTAATTTTGGGAGAGAGTCAGAGAGAGAAAGAGAGAGAAAGAGACAGAGACAGAGAGATATAGAGACAGAGAGAGACAGAAAGAGATAGAGAGACAGAAAGAGACAGAGAGACAGATACAGAGAGACAGAGAGAGACAGAAAGAGACAGAGAGACAGATACAGAGAGACAGAGAGAGACAGAAAGAGACAGAGAGACAGAGAGAGACAGAGAGACAGATACAGAGAGACAGAGAGAGACAGAAAGAGATAGAGAGACAGAAAGAGACAGAGAGACAGAGACAGAGACAGAGAGACAGAGAGAGATTATCCATTTCAAACTAGGGGAATAAAGATTTTAAAAGTTTGCTCAGAGCGTGGTCTAATGGCTAGCTTCTCTGATTTTATTAATATGGCTCCTTTTAACTCTCTCTTCCATTTAATTGCTAAGATTTTCAGTCTTTGCAAAGAATCATTTCCATGTTTCACTGGTTCTTTGTATCATTTTGTTCAGTTGTGATTTATTAATTGTAGCCCCCCCCTTTGGACTATCTTTTCCCATTTATATTTTTTTAGGTGTTGTTTTTTCTTATTCGCCCTTGGCCTCCAGGTATATCATTAAGGTATATGAGAGCTCTCAAGATTTTGTATTATTTTGCTTTTTTTGCTTGTTTTAAATGTAAAAAAAAAAAAAAAAGGAGACAGACATTCCTCTTAGGATTAACTTTTTCATTTCTCATAAATTATGGTGTGTTGTGTTTTAATTTTCATTCTCTTCCTTTCACAGTCTGTCTAATTTCATGAGTTTGTGTTTTAGTATTAGTATTTAGTATATGTATAGACAGAAAGACAGACAGAATTGTGTTCTTTAGAAGTAGCAAAATGATGGTTAGTTTCTTTTTATTGGTGAAATTGAGACACTTGATGATAAGAATTTTTATTGAACAATGTTTTAATTTCTACCTCCCCCTCTTGGTGTTTTTTTGTGTTTTTTTTCCTCTCTCTCTCTCTCTCTCTCTCTCTCTGTATGAGTGTGTGTGTGTGTGTGTGTGTGTGTGTGTGTGTGCTTTGCTTTGCCATTTTCTTAGACCCCTTTTCATTAACATTTAACTGTTCTGGAATCATATATTTCTTTTGCTTTCCTAGGAGTGTTTACTATTTTTTCAGACTAGAATATTCCTTCAATTGTAGAGGTGGCTAAGTAGACATAAATTCTTTATGTTTATGTTTATGTTTATAATGGGAAGTTCTATTTTCTCTATCAATTCATAATTTTGCTGGCCATACTAACATTTTGGCTTTTGTGATCTTTCAGAATTTGCAGAACATCAATCCTGGCCCTTTAGACATTCAAAGTGTCCATTGCAAAATTAAAAGTTATTCCAATGGTCTTGGTTTTGTCTGTTTAAAGTTCTTTATGAATACTTTCAATGTCTATTCTTATGTATTTATCATTTTAAGTATTGTGTATTGAGGGGAGTTTCTTGTCTAGTTCTCTGTATTTGCTGGTTTGGATTCCTTATGTCACTTGATAGTCATCATATTTTTAATTGGAAAATTTCTTGTATGATATATTTTAAAAAATGTTTCCTGTGCCTTTGACCTGGAGTTTTTCTTCTTCTACAGCAATGAGCTACAATTTTTCATAATTCTTGTATGTTGAGTTTCTAGGTATTTTTAGATTTAAGATATTTTTTGAGTGAATGGGCAATTCCTATACCTTTTTTTGTTTGGTTTAAAAACGTTTTAATGATTTTTTGTGAATTTTACATCATGTATCCCAGTCCCACTCATCTTCCCATCCCTTCATATCTCCCCTCCACCTCTGCAACCACCCCCCAAAACAAAACAAAACAAACAAAACAAAACAAAAATCTTGCCATGGAAATTGCAGTGTATAACAGCATGTCACACAGTATAGGCTTTTGTCCAAATACTTTGACTTGGAAATGTTCATTGCATTGAGTCACTAGTCTGGTTCCAAAACTTTGGCTTTTGCTACACTATCAATACTGGGTACTCACTCAGACTCTATTAAAATAAACTGTTGTTGTCCTGAGTAACATAGAACTACAACTTTAGATGAACAAGACAAAGCCCTTCACAAGTCCTAGCAGTTTATCAATGGGATAGATGTTGAGGTGGGCCAACTCAAAACCCTGGACCAGTGCCTATGTGATAGCTGAGTTGGCCAGTCTGCCTGCAGTCCTGCAACCTCACCATTAGCACCAGCTCTCCCAATTTGCCAAAGAGAAGGAGTGGGACAGCTCTTTTGCCTGCAGTATGCAGCAAGGGTTTGGACAGGCTTTCCTGTGTTCATGCACCCTCAGAACAAGCTTGCCCATGTCTCCACCAACAAGATCAACTATACTGTGCTGCCCAGGCAAGGTAGAGGGCCTGTTTTCTCAAGTGCTGCAGCCGGTCGGGGGTGAGGTCTAGTCTAGCTCTCTTGTGACCTCTTTGCCAGCACATCTGTCTGCCATAAATGGCAAAGGACAAGGAGGGAGGAAGGCATTTATTCCACAGCCAAATTACCTGGCACTTTAGACAAGGGGCAGATCCAGTTCTACTGCATTTCGAATTTTGACATTGACTCACCTTGGATCCATCACTGGGGCCAGTTCTACTGTGCTGCCCAGGAAGGGGGCAGGGACAGTAATGCTGAGTGGCTCAGCTTATGAGAGGTGGAGCTAGCTATGTGTAGCCCTCAGACACCAGTATGGTTACAGGCAATAGCCCAGACCAGGGCAAATTGCATGATCTTTGGTCATCCCATGAAGAAATACAGACCTCTGCTGCTGCAGAGCCATGGATACAGACATGTAGCCACATGAGCCAGGATTTCACCATGGCACATCATAGTCAGGCCAATGATGGGCAGACCATGCAGTGAGCATGCTTCTTTTGCACAGGGAGGAGGGCAGTTCTCTCCTTTACCTTGTTTATGAGACCTGCTATCTCTCTTACACTTGGGTCTTTCTCTGAGTTTTTGGTGTGCTTTCCTGAGTTCTTAATTTGAAGTTTTATTTCACTATGATTCTTCATTATACATTAACCTTCTTGAATTCTACTCATAGCTTGACTTGTTTTTATAATTTCATTCAACTATAAATGTTTTCATGAATTTCATTCAGCAAATTAGACATACCCTTTTTTAATTATTTAAGCATCATTTGTAATTGCTCTTTTGAAATCTTTGTCTTGTGAATCAACTAAGTAAATTCTCTCAGAGAACATTACAATAAGGTACTAATTTTTCAAAAAAATATATTTTCTTTTTGTATGTGCTCTTATAATGGGACCTTGACATCTGTAATTAGGATTTTGGTAGTGTTTCTTGATAGAGATATCTGCTCTCATATTGTTAAATGGATATTTGAATCTTTGTTTTCCTTTACACTAACTAGTCAGGTTGTGATGCTGGAGATTCAGTATCAGCATAAGAATATAATGTGCGAATGCAGTGTCAGAACTCATATTAGCCAACCTATAGGGATGTACAGTTCTGAGCCAAAGAGCAAACCTTCTATAAGCTTAAAAGATTCCCAATGCCAATCTTTAGAAAGTAGTAGAGAATGTGTCAAGTTGTATTAGTGGTCCTTGGATGTCAATAACTGAGGTGAGCATGGAGAAAGAGTTGAGAATGCTACATTGTCCACAAGCAGAGGTCAGTAGTATAGAGGCCAAGCCAGAAGTCCATATCTAACCTTGCTTTGCAAGATACCATGTCATCCTGGTACATCCTGGTATGTAGCATAGTGGACTGCTACTGGTTTATACCACTTGGGTGAGCTCAGGGTCCTAGAATTCCATGCAGGCTGTACACAATCCTGTGGGAAGTGTGCTTATTGAGTGGGCAAGCTGACTGTTTCTGGGATCTCCACCTAGTTTGATTTCAGGAATAGAGAATGCCATGCTATCCCCAGAAAAAAAAGGTGGGCAGAGCAATTCTGAGGTGGGAAGGTGCACTGAATCTGAAGTCTCTATAGGAAGTCATAATCACAGGATTCTACTTGTCTCAGGCAATTTGGTAGATGGTAGCTTATGTGCCAGGCAGTTACTGGCTCTACAGGCTACTATCTAGAACTTTTGGTGGCGTGACTTCACAATATTTCAGACTTATACTTTTCTGCTCTCTGTAGATGAAAATATTGTGTTCCCATCTTTACTATGATTTTTCTCATTGTTTATATTCCTTAAATAAGAGAGATTAAATAACACACACAAAAAAAAGAGAATTGTGTATGATTGCATCCTATTACCTTGCCAGTCATTGTGTGCTTTTATTTCATATCTCCATTTAGTGTCACAGGATCTAGCATATAATCAGCATATATGTAAAATCTGTTGAATCAACTTTGATGAGAGACTGGTAATTTGGACATGTACATGATTGTAATACATTTTCACATGTCCATCCATGTCTTCTTTTCTTTATTGTTCTACTGAGAGTGTGTGGCTGGTGAAATGTACAGATTTAGTCTGTGACCACTAAATAAGAGATCTAAGTGAGATTATTCCCACTACTATAATTCATTACCCTAGAAAAGCAGTTTGTTACATTTTAAGCTTTTCTGTTTTGTTTTTGTTTCCTTGAAGTTTAGAATAAGTGTTTTAGTGATGAAACTCATAATCTTGTCTATATTATGCAAATGCTCTATTTATAACCTGCATCTGAGTTCAAAAAAGTTAACAGAACAGTAGAGTGAGTCTTCATAAGCTGCTGCTTTGATTTTTTTTCTAGTTTTCCTTGACTCAAGATTTGCTGAGTCATAATCTAAATGCCTCTCGAAAGTATATTTAATTTTTATTTAAACAAGGGGAAGGTTTATGAAAAATTTTAACTGAGATAATAAAAATATGTTCCTGCCAGTTTTTCAGTTGTCAAATTTTCCATGAAAATCTTACAAACATATCAAATAAAAGACATGTAGACAGAAGGTATATGGCTACATGGATATAAAACTCTAACCAAGCCAGACTGTAGGCCCAACCTCCCTCATGTCCACCCTGAGTTGGCAGGGAGAGGAAACAGCAAGGGAATCTGACAGACTACCTCCATCTCTTGTAAGGTTTCATTACATGTGGAGTTGAAGTTTGATTTTAAAAAATCAACCCCCACCCTTGGGTTCATGTGCCTGGTCTTATCAGTTAAAGTAGCAAATCAGAGGTGGCTGAGCTGGATTTCTTTTGCCCTTGACATTGCAAAACTCTTGTGCAGCTGCGGAGTTAATGGGCTTTGCATTGGCATATAGAGGTCCTGATTTCCAACACTTGCATCCGCAGGAAGAGAATGACAGCACATTTTATGCCATCAGCCAGGGGAGATTTCTCCACTCATGCCTTGAAAATGGGAATAGATGTGCAAACTTATACAATTGTGTTACCCTTGCCATCTATCTTGTCAAAATGAAAATCGACATGGGAATTAAGTCAAATGTGCTTCGGCAGATTACAGAGAAGTAATGTGTATTTTTCCTCTTGAGTCACACGGAGAAACTATCACTTCCTGCTGTGCTAATTTGTCTTGGGCTAGTGGTTCTGAAGGTGAAACCTTGAAGGTCCTCTGCATGAGAAGCTAGCACTGCAAAACTGATACAAGCACCCAAAGGGCAAAGTGAGGACAAGATAATAGATTGTAGGGGAACATGGGCATCTTTGTAAAGTTTACATTTTAAACTTTTTCCAATAGTATATAAAATTGTCTTTAATACCCATAAAGTTAAAAAGGGGGGCTAAAGCTGGAGATATGTCTCAGTACAAAAGAACAGGGTCTGATCCTAATATACAGCTCCTATGTAAAAGCTGATTCTGGCCATGTGCATCTGTAATCTTATCGCTGGTACGGTGGAGACAGAGGTGTCCAGGTAGGTCATTAGCCAGCCTGCCTAACAGGGCAAGCTTCTGGTTCATTGAGAGATTTTTGTTTCAAAGACATAAAGTGAGAAAAAATAGAGAACAACTCCCAACGTCCTTAATCAGTCTCTGTATGTGAGCTAAGATGCACACAACACAGAAAGAGATGGAAAAAGCATTGTGTGTGTGTGTGTGTGTGTGTGTGTGTGTGTGTGTAGAGTGTGTAGTTTTCACAAGGGTTACTAGAAAAATGGAAAAAAAGAGGTGCTAATGGATAAAGCATGACCCATTAAAAGAAAAAAAATGGACAGTGCTAAAAGCCAAGTGTGATTTATGCTTGAACTATTCTCACACTTTTTCTACGTTTTCTACTAAGGCTGTAATGGTCTCTCTAGCACACGGCTACCACTAGGACAATTTGCTCATTTCTAGACACATTTTTATTCCTTTTCAAGGAAGCTGTACCATTCTGCCATTTCTAAGTTCAGATTTAGCTTTTTTTCTTTCTTTTTAAATTGAGATGTTTATACAATAAAAAAATGGGGGGGCTGTTAATTCTTAATCATGTTTGCTTTTGTGAGATCACTTTTTGATGTCCATGAAGGTGCCTTATATTAGAGACCCAAAATATTTTAATCTCCCTGACTCTGCCCTTGGGATTTGTCAGGAAGTCAGGTTGTCTAGGGAAAAAAATCTCATTACTGCAGCAAGTACTGTCCAAGCAACTATTAGCAGAGAGAAGGCAAGGAGACACGTAACCCAGGTGACTGTCTGCAAATTGACACAGATTAACTGTTCTTTGTCCAGAATCCAGGAGGAATACGTAGGAGCTGAAGAAACCCCCCCCCCTTTTTTTTTCTTTTGACACAATGCTGAGAAGAGGACTAAGGAAGGATACACAGGCATCCAGGAATCTCAAATGCTATACAAAATAGGTGAGAGTAAACTAAATTTAGTCTGAGACTACATCCCAAGAAGCAAACAGTGTCATTCATGGTTGCCTCTGCAAGTCTGCAGCTGATAATTTATTTAATTGAGAACATTAAACCATTTGATCAAAGTGAGCAAAACTCTCTGAAACTCTGAAACAATGACCACAAGTTTATCTTTTCTTCTTATATTCAGTTAAGAACAATAATCAAATTCATCTACAAAGCAATGGATTTTATTACGGAAATATTTGGTTTCTTTCCAGGAATCAATTCCCATTTTAAAAGGAGGCCAAAAAGCCTGGGCTTTAGCCAGACTTTTCTGAGAGCAGGATGATTAAAAAAGGTTTCTAATTCTATGGTGAGTATTATCCTCTCCGTTCTGGTTTCTACTCCCAAAGAAGTAATATGAAACAGACTTCCTCATTCCATACACATGAACAAGTTTTATTTGTCCAAACAAACAATATTGACATTAAAACAGTATTTATCAGTGGAGAGATAAGAATGAATATATCTGGAAGGATATCTCTTTTACCTAAATTAGATTTTAAATATAATCACCAAGTCACTTTTTAATTTTAATTGCATTTACTCATATTTACATGTTTTTATTTCTAAGGATGTTTTAATGTATATGTCTGTGATTACACCTCAGGACTTTAGTACTCTACAAGGAATGATAAAGGTGAGCCAATATTTTTCTTCTTAGGACCCCAACCTTTGAATAATTTACACACACAGCAACAGCAAAACACACCTAGAACCTAGAAGAATTATCAGGCTTTATATTAGGCTGTGAGTCTGCTGAAAGTTGCACATTAAGGGTAGTGTCCACAGCTATAAAATATTTATAAAGTGACTTAATATTTTTGTTAGGGACTTCTAAGATTTGAATACTAAAACACGGGCATGTACAAACTTTTACTGACATTTTGATTTTCTTTTATACTGAGATTTCTGTCCTTAAATAGTACTCAATATACCTATGCAGTCAACTTAGGAAGGAGGGCTGTGCTTTATAATTTCTTTCTGTAGAAAATTCCTCAGCATTTTTACTACCTAAAATGTAATACTGCTGAACAAAAGATCTGGAAATCAAGCTAGCTTCAAGTTGGAAATATCATGACTACTTTGGAAAAAATAATACATAATTACCACATTCTAGGTTAGGAAATAGAAAATCAGAAAAATTTATCATTCTCAAAAGAACTTAGTCCTGTGAGACACATGAGGAGAACTTGATTCAAGCAGGAAAGAACAGAATAACTTCCTGGGCTGTTGGTGTTTTGGAGTCCCAAATGGGAATATGTTTGAATGATGCACGGAAATATTTAGATAATTTATTATGCAGTACCCTATCTTAGTGTGCTTAGAACTGGGGTGGTTGTCAGGAAACTGACATCTCAGTACTAAATTGTGAAACTCTGATACAAGGATGAGGTAACCATATTACTGATCTGACTCAATTCAAAATACTTGACTTTTGAATCTTGATATTGATCATATTAGAAATAGAATACCTTTCTGATTGTGTGAAATATGGCCTGAGCCTTGACTTTAGATACCTCAGTGTTTTAAAGTTTTGGATAATTCCTCTACATTTCTACATTACTAAGGAAGACCCTTTCTCACACTTTCAATATTTCCATTTGTCCATAGTTCTTCGTCTAGCGTTAAGTCACCATAAACTTTCTCCTCTCTATATTAACATTTCCACTGGTGTTATCTTTGTTCATGTCATATTTTGTCAATTGTGTTGATGAAGCTTTATTGGTTTAGCCTAACATTCTAAAAGACCTAATCTTACAGCAAACTTACTGTTCCTCTGACTTTTAGAGTTTGTTCCCTGCACTCTTCTAAAATGGTTTCTGAGCCTTAGATGCAGAAGTTGTGCCATAGATGCACCAGTTGGAACTAGACACCATATTACTTCATTACCTCTCTTCACCAAGGAACACCAATTGGGAACTTGCCTTTGACAGTCTGTCCAGGATGTAAGTTTGTGTAGCATTCTATTAATTAATCATTGATGTTGAATGGTCTATCCCACTGTGGATGGTGCCAACACTGGGCTGGTGGTCCTGAGTTATATAAGAAAGCTGGCTGAGCAAGCTACCAAGGCTAACTAAGTAAGAGGTATTTCATCATCGATTATACACTAGTTCATGCATTTAGGCCCTTGGCCCTGGACAATGGACTGTAACTCACAGCATAAATAAACCCTCTCTCACCAAAGTTCATTTGGTTAGCATCTTATCACAGCAACAGAAATCTAAGGCAGCTGTTTTTACTTTAATGTATCAAGGACTTTAAACTTTCTGAACAAAGCACACAGTGAAAAGCAGTTTATATGGTTGAGAGAGATGGCCCAAAGATGAAGAGTGCTAACTGCTCTTGCAAGGGCTCATTGCTGAGCATTTGCATTGTGGAGCATCACTATACATAACTTCAGTTCCGGGGGATCTGATACATTCTTCTTGCATATATATATACATATAAGCCCACACAGGTATACATGCACACATACTCATAAAAAGAAACATATTTTATACTAGTGCATAAATCATATATCACTTTTATAAACACTTATGAAACATTCATTACCAACCTTCAGAACAGTAACTTAGTAACTTTGAGGCCTTTACATGCATTGTTGATGTTATAGCCTTCTCTTTCTAAAATCTGCCCCAGACACTTAGTACTTGTCCTGTAGTCTAAGCCTATAGTTCCCAAATGGTTGCAAATATAAATAGTAGAGAGAGAGTTAAAAAGACTACAATGCTACTTTACAGACTTACCTTTCTGAAATTAATTAAGGTCAAGAACCTAGAAACTTGCTTTTAACCAATAACATACATAGGTAAATATCTAGCCATGATGAGGAGAACCAGGATTAGAGAGAGATTACTGAGTTAACTTGTGATTTATCCATCTCCACGATTTTCCTTGTGTATGATTTATTTATTCAATTAACATGTCAAAATGTAGGAGAGAAATATAAAATAATATTTCTATAGATCTTCCAATCATATTCAGGTTTATTTATTCCTCCTTTTCTTCTCCTCCTCTGTATTGACCTCTCTTCTCTTTCTACAGTTAAATCTCTTTCCCACATCTTTTGAAGGGAGGGAGAAATTATGTAATTATATTTTAACTAAAGAAATTAAATTTAAAAGATATGATATGTTCTGGAGTATAGGGGTCAAATTGTTAGGATACATTTGAGAGAAATGCAAAATTATATATATATATATTCTTCTGTAACTCAGACTAGCACCTAATGTCTAAACTCCCTGTATCCCAATCTAAATATCCAAAGTGTTGGGATTTCAGGCATGTACCTGCTTTATATGATGTTGAGGGTTGAACATGCAGAAAGCACCCTATCAACTAAACTACATTTCCAGCCTGATAAATTCATTCATATTAAAAACTTTATACTGGAGTTAGTGTATGAATTGAGGTCACAGAAAACACTAAGAACCACAAGAGATGTATGCAAAGGAGTGAAACCAGGTTTTTGTTGTTTGTTTGTTGTTTTTGTTTATAGCTGCAAACCTCAATTTATGTAATGCCTGGCAAGATATAGAGAAGTTATCTAATGGAAAAGAGGATTTTTAACAATTTAGGTAAGTGATGGTGCGTTAATACATTATTGAATAGGCCAATGGCCATGGTTAGTGCTCCAGAAGCAGCAAAAATAGGAGGCATAATTTCTCATGGTTTCGTAGGGAAGGCAGACAAGCAGATGGTGTCCTGATGCACTGAAACGCATCATATGCCAGTAAGACTTATGAGGTCCAAAGAATGGAAAAGACAGAGTTCCCCACAGAAACGATATTCTACATAGTTACTCTGTCTTAGAGTGAGAATTCCAGGGACTTCTAATAAGCATTTGACCTCCAAATCAAAGTGACTAACAAGCAAGGTGAGCTAGTCTCTCTATTCCTCTGTCTGTCTGTCTGTCTGTCTGTCTGTCTGTCTGTCTGTCTGTCTGTCTGTCTCTGCCTGTCTCTGTCTCTCTCCCTCTATCTTCAGCTCCTTGTTTCTTGATGCGTTTGCACTGAGGGTTTGGGGATTTGAACATAGAGACTAATACCCACTTGAGAAATGTTGCACCTTTGAACTGTTACCCAAATCACATGGAGAATATTGAACATTGTAGATCTCAATGCCATTTAATATTGCAGCAGATTAGAAACAATGAAAGCCCAAGTTGTAGGACCAAACTGCTGATTTTAAAAGGCAATGACCTACAACATTTTCTCTCAATTTGATATAATCTTACATAGCCTCTGTCTAACAGAATCACTTTTCAGAAAATCCTAAGGACCTTCCATAAGGCAATGTGGAGATTGATGACTCTCCTCTCTCTGACATTGCTGTTCAAATAGATAGAGGTCAGAGAGACATCTGCTCCACATTTCACCAATGAGCATTAAAAACTTCGGTGCAGTGGAGTTTTGTAATTTTAGGACTTGAAACATACAAAGAAAATTCTCCTTTCACGTAGTATTTTCTCTAGAAGCTTCATTTAAGTTTCTCTGTAAATTTCCCTCTTATTATTTATGGCTTCATTTTGTTCCCTTTAGCAGCTCTCACAGCCTCCCTGTTTACTCTTTTTATATACAGTTTGACTCAGGATCAAATGCAGTGGAGGGTCCCATTAAATTCTGGGCAGCCAGTTTTGAGAAACTCTACCTTCACACAAGTTACACAAGAGAAATACATAACATAATTTTTATGGTCGACTGCCTCAAGATAATTTAGCACACCAGAAGCATAATTCATTCATGAAAAAAAATCTCTTTAGCTGAGTTATTACCTGAGTGAAGCTCTGCTTCTGGAAATAAAGTTTGAAAGTGTCTGCGTACATCAGAGTACAAATGGATTTGGGTCATCAATAAACGTGACTAAGTTCAGAATCAGAGTGTTAAGGGATTTCCCTGTACCAAGTAATAAGAGTCGTCATTGTGCCTGTGTCTCTAATGTGACAGGTTCCATGCCCTACACTTTACACAGGCTGCTTTGTTATACCCTTGGCAGCCACACCATGTGAATATTATCATTTCCATTTAGAAATGAGAAAGAAGAGGATCAGAGGGTTAAAGAATAGCCGTGAGGTCACACTGCTAATAAAGGCTGAAACCAAGTGTGTTAAATGCCATAGCAAGGGCAGCCTTGTTGCTTGTGAAATTTTGTCTTCTTATCCCATAGGGTATATTAACCATTGAGTGTTTTCAGTGCAAGCCAAAAGGACTGCAAGAGGTTGTGAGAACCAAAAAACAAAAACAAGATAAAAAAAAAAAAACCATAAAACAAAACCACCCACAAAAACACCACAAATGTCCTAGTCTCAGAAAACCTTACAAAGACTGTCTTAACAGAGGCGTGCTGATCTAGAAAGCGGGTTCCAGAAACAATTTCCCAAGTTGATTTTCTAAGACCTCAACATGTGGGAAGATCTGGTATTTGCCAAATTATTTGTTTCAAGTATTACAATAGAGATTGAGATTACAATAGAGATTATTATATATTACAATAGAGATTGAGAAATGATAGTGAACCATTTGTTCACACACAAACAGAGCCAGAACTTTGACACACACACACACATACACACACGTATGTACACTCACATGTACATGCACATCCAAGTACATATATATATACATACATATATACATATATATATGTTAAATAAAGATGCATTAATAATACATTTGAATTTGTAGTGAACTTGTATGTGTGTGGTAAATATAAGTTTGAGTCACATGGAAATGTGAGGTCAATACTGAGTGTATTTTTTCCACTGCTCTCTATCTTATACATTTAGACAAAAGCTCACGGAACAAAGAACTTTTGAACTGGCTATCCTGGAGGGACAATGAGGAACAGGAACTTGCCTTTCTGTTACACTGTGTACTCACCCGCTGCTCTGCTGCTCTGTTGTCCTGCACAGTGTCATTACAGAAATGCAGGACCTCAAGTGCCTTCTAAACAGGAGTGTTGGAGCTCAGACAGAACTCGGTATCCTGATTGTATGACAGTCTCTTTAATGAATGAGCCATCTCCCCAGACCATGTAGTGACATTTTGAAGAAATTTATCTAGAAAGTAAGTAAAATTTCCAAAACCTGTACCTGGGTTATACACTGCTCCTTTTTTTTTGCTGGCACCAAGGCTATTGACTTTCTCCTGTCTATTACTAATTAGTAAGCTCCACCTGTATCAGAACACTGCTCCAAGATACTAGCTCTAGTTCTTTTTCTTTATTAGTCCAAGTCAATCTTGTAATCATAAATGAGGAGAGAGGAGACCAGATAACAAAAGAAAAAAAAAACTTGGAAATGCAAAGATTCCAAGATGTTAGATTTTTATTCTCACTGTTCTCTTGAGCTTCTGGTATTTTATGGATATTGCGTGCACCTGTCAAGCAGAAAGCATAGTTATCAATCCATACTTGCTCCTTACTCCAATTGTTTAGATTAGGAGAAATTTCATTATTTTATTCCAATCTCCATTGGGCTGTGCTCACAAAATACAAATATGGATTTGGTGTTCCCCATCTAGGGAGTAGAGACCAGTCCTGAATCATCTTGAAGATTATGGTCCAATAGCAATTCAACATACTTATTGAGTTGAATTATTCAGGCTTTGGCCTCTTTGACTAAAATGGCATCTTTTCCAAATTATCTCAGAGTACAAAAGTCAAAGCATTATATATCTGTACTTCTGTGTCCATAAGAGGCATATTTGATGAACCCAATGGCATCCTTTGGGCTCTTTTACTCACCATATTTATGTGGACTTAGTCACATAATGAATTCCAACTAGGAGAGCATTAAATTAATCATACAAATCTTTAGCATAGAGGAGAAAACACCTGATTTTGTTATATATAATTGAATATTTGCTCACTGCCCAGAGTTACTCAAATCTTGTTTGAGAGATTTCATTAGCTTTTATCATTTAAGTTTCATTTACTTTGTTTTATTTGATTATCTCTTATGCTGTTACCCACGGGAACTTTTTCTTCTAGTTTAAGTTCTAGACAATTGACAAAGTATTTAAACCATTAAGTGGGAACACTTTTGTAAACTTCCAAGTAGAAATGAACACTTTGTCAAAATACTCTGGGTTGTAAGGTCATTTTTTTTTTCAGACCCATTTCTTATATTCAGAGAACTACCCGTAAGAGTATTTTTTCCCCCATCCATCACATTGGTCCAAGTGATAGAACTCAGAATTCAGGCTTGGAGGCAACTATCTTTAGTTACTCTGTCAGTGGCTCCTGAATTTATGTGAGATTTTTCTGCCTGAGTTCTCAGTCTATACAACAGTCCCTGGATTTTTCCTGGTGGTGATGATCATCTGGACCTTCTTGTAACCCTCCACATCCTTCGTCTCCCTAGAGGAAAACTGTTGCAATATCTTATGCTTCTCTTCTCCAAAATTCAAATGCATAGCACGTACACACACATACACACACACACACACATATATATTCACATACACATGCAGAAAGAGAGACAGAAACACACACACACAAAGAACACACACACACATGCACACATACACACATTCACACACACATGCAGAAAGAGAGACAGAAAGACAGAGAGAGAGAGAGAGAACACACACACACACACACACACACACACACACACACACCCCATAAATATACACCAGAGGCAAGATACTGAAAACCCTTTTCTCTTCTCTTCTCTTCTCTTCTCTTCTCTTCTCTTCTCTTCTCTTCTCTTCTCTTCTCTTCTCTTCTCTTCTCTTCTCTTCTCTTCTCTTCTCTTCTCTTCTCTTCTCTTCTCCTCTCCTCTCCTCTTCTCTTCTTCTCTTCTCTTCTCCTCCCTTCCCTTCCCTTCCCTTCCCTTCCCTTCCCTTCCCTTCCCTTCCCTTCCCTTCCCTTCCCTTCCCTTCCCTTCCCTTCCCTTCCCTTCCCTTCCCTTCCCTTCCCTTCCCTTCCCTTCCCTTCCCTTCTCTTCTCTTCTCTTCTTTTCTTTTTTCCTTTTCTTTTGTAAATAAAAAGTTTAGTTCTTAGTACATGTTCTTTTTCTCTAATTGGAAATAGGCAACAAAATTAAAATCCAAGGAGTGTTGACTATATCTGGAAGTTCTCAAGGGAGTCATAATTATTAGTCAGGATTGAATGAGGATTGTCACAGATGAAGATGACAGGGGAAGAAAAGAAAGAATGCATTGATCATATTGGTCATTAAAATGACACACCCAGTACCTTAGAATAATAAAAAAAAACTGCATTATAAGAAAATGATTCCCATAGAATCATTGAGGCTCTCTATCCTTAATGTCCTCAAGTCATTTCAGAGAAGTCTGAAATATCTAGGTAATTATTTTTAAAAAATAGTTTCAAAACATTATACAGACAATAAAATAATCTGAGAGTAAACACTGTATGACTTTTCATCTTAGAAAAACAACAATTTAATCTCAGGCTACAGGCTAATAATGTATATAAATCATCTCTTAGAAGGATAGTTTATAAGAAGTTGATTTTGAATAAAATATCTTTCTATAACTGTGATAAGAAACTAATGGACCAAGAAATTAACCATGAATATGTTGAAGATATGTTTACTTAAGAATATATAAAGCTAACCATGCATAAGACTATTTTCTAGAAGAGATTCAGTTTGAAGATCTTTTATCACAATGCACATAATATTGTAAAAAAATATTTATACATTTCCATTTGTTCAAGACATAAACAATCACAGGGTGAAGAGAGACAGATGTACATGAATTTACATATATATTGAAAAATCCAGTGTTCTGCTTACATGTGGTCAGAGTTAACAATGGTGATTACAATGTTGGGCTATGTAGCATTAATACAGTGAATGGTAAAGGGCAATGCATTTAAGAGGCATAAGCTAAACTGTGTTTATCAGAAAAAATAAATAATTCCACCCTGAAGGAACAAATGAGTTGGTGAGTGAAGGTAAGTAAATACGGTTTTAGTTGGACAGACTTGCAAATGAAGAATGAGTTGGCTTCTGGATATTTCTGGTGGCTTTACAGGTCACATGTCTGTCAGGTTTCAGTCATCTCCTTAACTTATCAAAAAGATTCAACAGCAAAAACAAAACACACCATCAACAACAACAACATCAATAACCAAGCAAACAACAACCAAACCAACTATATCATTTTGACAAAATGGAGAGTTCTGTTCTGAAGAGCATCAGTTTTTCTCTTAACTGTCTTCATGCCATTCTTATTTCCCTAGCTTTTAGCTGTGTTCAAACCACCTGAATTAGATAGTTGATTGGAAAACACAATTATCTATTCAGAAGTGAGAAATCTGGAACAAAATTTGTCCCCTACAAAAAGAACAAGGCAAGACAAAAATAGTTCCTCATCTTTCCTCTGTAACAGAATACCTAGAAAAAAATCTGTCCTTTTCTCCTACTTAATCTTCCACTTCTATAACATATATTTTGTAATACATTTAAGAACAGACTTGTAGTAAGCAAATACAAAAAAGGTTCAATAGAACTCTTGGTTATCCTTGATTCTACTATATCTTTCTTTTGTAGAAAAGAGGGAAGAGCACAGGAATACATTCCAAAAGGTGTAATAATAGTACTTGAATCTTGGGAGTAACCAAAAACTGTCTAATTGACCTTAAAGCCATTCTATAGAACAGAACTCCTGCCTGGTACTGTCAACTCAAGGCATTGACTATAGAGAAGAACATACTGCTATCATTTAGTGAAGTATAATCTCCAACTACATTTGAAATGCAAATCATTATACTCATAGATAAATGAAGCTGTCACTCATATTAAAGAAGCTTCTTTTTGACACAAAGAGATATAATTAAAATTTACAGTCAGTATGTAGAGAACTGACTATGGGATACCTAATACAACTCTAATACAAGCCCTACACCAAAGGATCAAGAATACAACAGAAGCGAGGGCAGAAAGATTCTAAAGCCAGAGGACCAGGATAGCTGATGGGAGATTGTGACTTCTGTATATGGTAGGCAAACTGAACCAATGAAATCCCACTGATATGGTTGCCTAAATGAGACAACCACACTTGATATGACAACACACGTGGGGTAACTCTCACAAAGCCCCAAACCAGATAGAGCATTATAGACAATTAGAGAAGTCAAGAAAGGGGAAAATCCTTCTCTTCCAGGGATGATCTTCTTACCTGGTTATGCCACACAATTGTTCATCCCTAAGAATATATAAGAAACACTCTATTGAGTGAGGAAATTACATTTCTAATTTATATGTATGTATATATGGAAAAATTAGTAAATAGAAATGCCAAAAAATTGAGAGGTAGAGGATATGAGGTGGGGGCACGGGAGTAGTTCGATGAGGGAGGAGTAAATGATGTAAATACAGGACTTACATAAAACCATTTGTAAAATGGGAAACACAAAATTATTTAAGTGTTGTCATTTCTTTATATTGAATTATTCCTCTGCAATTGTGATTCAATTTCAGTAATCCCTTATAAGTATCACAATAAAATATGATCTCCTATTAATCATCATTGGGTGCAGAAGATGATCTTTGATGAACTCATTTCATCTTGGACCCTTAGATAAGAAATGGGGTGTTTCAGAACCTATTTGTTGCAACTGAGAAACTACAAATGCTAAACATATATAGATATTTGTCATGTACACATTCAGTTTTAATTCATGAATTTTCTGTAAACTAAGATCAACTTAGAAATAGAAAATATGATTTGGAACCTTTTGATTTATGCATTGTTTTATACTTTAAGGTGAGTTGACAAGCATAAGAGAAGTTCTGTATTTAATTTTAAGACTTGAGAAACATTTAGAGAAACACTAAGAGCAAATGATATTGAAGAATATCAGCCCTGAGCCAACAATTCAATGGTATGGTTGTAATATACAGCAAAGCAATGATTTGCTAAGGAAACAGGGATGAGAGCTTTCTCTGACATGTCCTCACTCCAAATATTGTTTGTTATTAAAGCAAACTTCATAAGAAATAGGTTAGAAGTTTCCAAGTTCTGTTAGAAGTGGATTTACTCAGAAGTAAAAGGTCACGTTGGCAGTATTGGGGTTATTATAGGAATGACTTGGCAATTAAATGTCAAATCCCTAACAGGCTTCAAGGGTATGATGATATGTTGTTACTACAGCTTCCTATAAAGTGTCACCATATGAGTATGCCATAGGTTAAAAGCAATAGTCCCTTTGGTGCTTCTATGTTACTTTTAGAAACAAAAAGACTCCTGGATGGATGTGGTGAGAATAATCAGAAGGTAAAATCATGTGATATGTTTAAATGAGAACGACCTCTCTATGTTCATGTGTTTGAATGCTTAGTAACCAGGGAGTAGAACAATTTTTGGGAAAAGATTAGGAGATATGACCTTAACAGAGGAATTACGCCACTGGGAGTGAAGTGTGAACCTTCAAACACTGATTCCAGACAGGCCCAGTCTCTTTCTGCCTCTTTCTATGTTTACTCCTGTGGCTGTAATTGATGAATCCTCTGAACCTGTAAGAAAGCTCCCAAATAAATATTTCATGTTTTAGATTTACCTTGGACATGATGTCTCTTCACAGCAATATTACATGAACTAAGGCACTGAGCTACGCCAACAATCAGAGTTCAGTCCTAGAACTCACTGTGTAAAGAGAGGCCCAACCCCTTAAAATTGTCTTATGACCTCTGCACATGTTCCTTATCCTAGGCACACTCACACAAAGACACTCCCATACAGAGAGGGAGAAGACAGAAAGAGATGCTTAAACAATGATATAATTAAATGAAAATAAATCTGCATATACAGAAAAGGTAGATAATGGCACTAAGTAGCTCCTGGCTATGAGAAAGTCAGGTTATAATCTGAATAAAGGCTGAACAATTAGAGAGGAACAAGTAGGTTAAGTTCTTGAGAAACTTAACTTGGAGCAGAAGCTGAGCCTATGGATGAAGAAGCACTGAGATGCAGATGCTCATAGTAGCTGTGATGTTAGTATATGTTCTGAATGGTTAAAGCACATCTAAGTATTGGAGAGGTGTAGCAGCACACAGAGTGCCCCATCTCCAGGATTAGGCTTAGTTCCTGTGGAGCCCCACACCATATGTGACACTGTTATAGCCAGAAACCAGCACATCAATACCTCTCCCTGAATTTCCAAAATAAGATATTATGTAAAAGTTGGCCTAGCACTTGCAAGTTAGGGTTGAATTGAGAGCAAAAGACAGAATTTTAATTGAAATAGGGAAGAGGAAAGAGAGAGGAAAATGTGGGATATATTTGGATGTATTTACATAATATGAAGTACTACTTACATTAAGAGAGAAACAAAACCATTCTTCTTTCATTGGGACAAAAGATCATCCACTGAATCAGAATACTGAAGGTTTTTGTAGAAAACTCCTATCCCGTTTGTGGTGAGTAAAACAGAAGTGCTCATTTCTAAGTCTAAAACTTCCATATATAACTGTTACTCTTTGTCTAGATTAAAATATTATATTATATAGACTACATTACATATTACATACAATTTTATATATTAATATAATATATAATTTTATTTAACATGATAGAATTTATATCATATAATTATATGACATCTACTTATATATTATATAATAATTATATGCAACATATATAAAATATAATATGGTTATAAATCTAGGATATCAATTGCAGAGTTCATAGTTTCTGCAGACATTAAAATTCTCTTTATGAAGAAGGTATATAATAGATACCAAATAATACTGTAATTGGCACACAGATTGGTCCTTGTCTACATAAGCTGATTTTAGCTGAGGTATTAAAGGTATCAGAAAAGGTGAAGTAGAAAGGCATGGTACAGGATATGTTAGCAATGCAGAATCCCTGAGACATTCAAGGATATACATGAAACCCAGAAAACATGCGTCTTAACTCAGTTTTATAATTGCAACTGGTAAAACTAAAAGGTATGTTGTGCATCTATAGAACAGAATTTGAACAGTAATTATGAACAAAGATGAGGCAACAGAAAATTGAAAAAATGAGGCATTCTTTGTCAGGACCTAAATGTAAAAAGCTATGGATTTTAGAGCCTTATTCACAGTTGTGTTCTGGTTTGGGAAATTTTATACAAAATGTGGTTTACATACATTCTTCTTTGCATCATAAATGTTCTCTTGATTATTACTAAGAACTAATATTTAATGTATAATTTAAAAATACTAACCATATATTTGAAGAAACAAATGTCATTATGTTGAATACAGACAGATGTACGATTCTTAAGTGATGAAACTGGGTCTCCTAGCAAAGGTCTCCTAATTCAGAGACATTCCTGGCTGAATTAATGTGGAGATTGAATTTTATTTTTAGTTTTGTTTTATTTTGGTATTAATTGTATACTCAGTAGGCCACCACTCAAAGGATCTTAAGTTGAGGATCTAATCTGAAAATTCAAAGACAATTTTGGCAGCATTCCTGACTGTCTTGAGAATGATTGTAAGAGGGGCAAAATCAGAACTAAGAACAACTCACAGACAATTACACTGATTCAAGTACAAGATGATAATGTGAATCAGAAGCAAAGGGCTGCAGAAGACTGATGAAACACATGTATAGTTTTTGAAAAAAAGTTCATTGTCTTGGAGGATTAGGTAGAGCATAATAGGTAGAGGAAAACTACTCAGAAACAGGCTCCTTGTGCTTGCTACCTGAAAGATTGTCTAATCCCTTCTCGTTGAATATACTCATCAATATCAGGGAAACGGTATATTCTTTCTTATTCTTGTAAGAATATTATATAGAAATCAACCTCTGACATCCAATAGACCAGTAACTAACAATGATTTTGCATAGGTTAAATTTAGTTTAGTAGACCCATTATCATAGAGTGAACATTATCTTGACGGAGTCCTTTTATCTTTTCAGAACAGAGATAACTGACAAAGATAATTTTGTAACATTCAGATATGAATTAAATGGGACCCAAGGATATGTCTCACAATCTAGTAACCAGATAGCAGTGGGGATTTTGTAATGCAACAGCTTCATAGTGATGATCCTAGCAAAGTAAAAGACGGACCTTGATGGCAAGCAGTGCCTCTAGAGAAATGAAGAGCTGCAGCTAGTTCCAAGTGTTATCCTCTGGTAGCAAGAGGTATTGGGTTTTTGTTTTCTTTTCTTTTCTTTTCTTTTGTCTTTGAGATTATAATATGACTATATCATTTCTCTCTTCCCTTTCCTCCTCTCAAATTCTAAGCTATACCTCTTCATGATCTCTTCCAAATTCATAGTGTCTCTGTTTCAATTGTTCTTATTTGCATATGTATATATATATATATATATATATATACATATATATCCACAGAAATAATTCATTGAATCCATACATGAGGTTATTTGTATGATTGTTTGTTAATTGATAATCCATTGGTGTGCTCTTCCATGGGAAAGTCTATTTCTCCAGCTTTCAGCATTCCTTAGTCCCCTGTTGGTCTTTGTTTAGGCTTTGAGGATTGAGGATTAGTGATATTTCTCATGACCAATTTGGCATGTCTATTGGAGTTGGTTTTGTTCAGTTCATGGTTAAGCAGTCATGTTGGTTTGGTAAGTCTATAGGTGTAACTATTGATGTTACTAGTAGACATAGTATCACAGCAAACTCCCTAATCCTCTGACCCTTACAATCTTCCCACCTCCTTTTCTTCAATGATTCCTGAACATTGCATATGATGTGCTTTGTAGAGGTATGTAGTTTGATTGGCTGTTGTTTCCTGCAATGCTCTCTGTTGCAAAAAGAAGTTTCCTTATTGAGGAGTGAGGACTCTACTTATCTGGATGCTTAGAATCTAGTTATTATTTATGTTGGTTTAGTAATGCAGTGGTTGTATATTCTCCTCCAAGATTCATGACTTCACTAGCTGTGATTAGTTGGCATGAACTTCAGACACAGAGACCCTGAGCTAGAACTGATCTGATTGCTCCTTTCCTGAGGCCTAGCTTTCATGGTTCCAGAGGCACCATGAAAGCTTCCAAAGGAGGGAAGCAACCAACCAGCAGTGATACCTATGAACCCCAACAATAACCATAATATAACCAAAACACCAAGGATGCAGCAGTGACAATATATACTTTGTAGAAACTAATAATTCTCTAATTTTCATTAAGACACACGCAACAAGGAGGAAATCATGTCTGGTAATAAAAACCTAGCTAAGCCTTTCATTTTGATGCTATCTCAGTATTAGATATTATCTCGACACTGGTAAAAAAATATGCCTATTCCATGAGAATGTTCCCATGATATGAGAAATGTAGTATTTCCCAAACCTTTTAAACTATCAATATTCAGAACTTGAAAATGAGAATATTATGGGTTTTTATAATATAATATTATTTTATTTTTAATTTGGGAATGAGACTATGATATTTCATGTTAACCATTTACATTTTTACATTTGTGCATTTGACATTGTGGGCTCTCTGTCACCACCATATGCCAAAAGCCATGTGGGGCATATGACAAGTGGCATTAAAACTCAGGGAGGGCAACCCGCTGATTACCACAGCCACATGGGGGAGTCTCAGTGAGACCCTGAGGACCATGTGTCCTGAGAACTTCTTGCTGTTTGGGAGTTCTGCTCCGCTTGCTGCCCTTACATCCATCTTAATCAGAGAATTACATGAAAACTCTAAGTGGGCTTCCAGTCCCTCACTGGGCAGTATTTCTGGCACTCACAATAATGCTTGATCTCTTCTAGGCATTGCTCCTGGAGCAAATTAATGTTTCATTCATGATCCTAGAGAAGAACTTGGAGATGTAGATTGTCAGCATTGACCAACATCCTTAGAAAACATTTGGAAAATAAAACTAGAAAAATAAAATTGGTAGTGAAGCTAGGTTGAGATGTTTTTACTACTGGCTCTGATATAGAAAATCTTAGGAAAGAATTTGAAGTTCAGAAAGATATACTCTTATTTGTTAAGCTAGGGACTTCTTATGTTCAGGCAACAGGAAAAATGGCAGCACTGGCTGATGTGACTCTCACTAAGACTGGACAGGTGGTTCATTATACCCATTTTTGCCTTCAACTTCCTGATATGATTTACTAAAAATTGCTTATGAATATACATGCATTTTGAGAATTTAAGGTAGATATGACTGATTTTTATACAAAAGTTTAGATTTTGATTATCTTAAGATTCTTACAAGATTACTTTTAATGATAAATAGTAAATAATTACCCCCTTTTTTGTAATCATAAATTGCTGCCTGCCAATAAGAGAAAACTACCTTGCTTGCTTACAGTTTGTGAATCTATAATAAGTTGCTTAGTTTTGAAGGTATGTGTGTTTGGGGTAATTATTTATATTTTTTACCTGTACCATATAATGTTATTTCTTTTACAGGTATTAGATAACAGGTTGTTTTTCATAAACCTTCACTTCATAAAAACTAAAATATAATCACATTGTAGTTTTATACTGCTTGAAATGTTCTGCTGGGATATATAAGTGTGGGTTGGCATATTGTTCCTTCTACCCATTAACTGTGTATGTATGGATAAATGTAAAGCTTGTCTGGGTGTGAATTTGAGCTTGATCCCTCCGTCAATTATGTGTATATATGAACAGAAGAATGGATACAGAAAATGTGGTACATTTACACAATGGAGTCCTACTCAGCCATTAAGAACAATGAATTCATGAAATTATTAGGAAAATGGATGGAACTAGAAAATATCATCCTGAGTGAGATAACCCAATCAAAAAGAATACACATGGTATGCACTCACTGATAAGTGGATATTAGCCCAAAAGCTTGGAATACCCAAGATACAATTCACAGACCAAATGAAGCTTAATAAGGAAGATGAAAGTATGCATACTTTAGTCCTTCTTAGAAGGAGGAACAAAATAACCATAGGAGGAGATACAGACACAAACTATAGAATAGAGACCATCCAGAGACTGCCCCACCTGGGGATCCATCCCATATACAGTCACCAAACCCAGACACTATTGTGGATGCCAACAAGGGCTTGCTGACAGAAACCTGATATAGCTGTCTCCTGAGATTCTTTTCCAGAGTCTGACAAATACAGAGGTCGATGCTCTCAGCTAACCATTGGACTGAGCACAGGGTCCCCAATAGAAAAGCTAGAGAAAGGACCCAACCAGGTGAAGGAGTTCCCAGCCCCATAGGAGAAACAACAATATGAACCAGCCAGTACCCCAAGAGCTCCCAGGGACTAAACCACCAACCAAAGAATATACATGGAGGGAGCCATGACTATAGCTGCATATGTAGCAGAGGATTGCCTTGCCACACATTAATGGGAGGAGAGGCACTTGGTCCAGTGAAGCCTCGATGCTCCAGTGTAGGGGAATGCCAGGACCAGGAACCAGGAGTGGGTGAGTTGGTGAGCAGGGGGTGGGGGGTGGAGGTGGGATAGGGGGTTTTCAGAGGGGAAACCAGGAAACAGGATAACATTTGAAATGTAAATAAAGAAAATATCTAAAAAAGAAGTTAAAACAAAACCAAAAAACCATAAAACAAACAAACAAAAAACCAAATGAACCCTGGTTGAAGAACTCAATAAATAAATAAATATATAAATAAATAAATAGATAAATAATACATAAATAATAAAAATAATTAATTTCAAATCATAAATTGAAAAAGCAGTTTACAACAGAGAGTGTTTACTTGCCCATTTTAATAGCAGTCCTATTATAAAAGCACTTAATAATTACTTACATAATTTTAAGAATTCTTATAGGACCATCATTAAGAATTAAAAACACCCCAGGTACCAGAACCCTTTGATCTTTTCCTAGTTTCCAATGTCCAGTTGCTGGGTAAAGTTTACTGCTTGGCAGACTAGATACATGGAAACATATCTTGAAGAGGTAAGTTTAAGGAAGGGATGACATAGTTTTTCAATAGGAACACTAACATTTTGTCATGGCCGAGGTGTATAAATTCATGAAGTTGCTTTATTAGAGTCCAACGTAGAGGATGGAGCAGAATAATCCTGTTACCTGTGGTGAACTTCTAGCTCTATTCAGTAGAGAGTCTTTGGAAGAACTGGTTATCTTCCTCTGAATTGGTTGGTGTTTCGGGCAATGTTGGGGTTGGGAAAGCCAAAAGTTCCATTATCTGTTCTGCTGTAGCTGCCTCCTTGGCTGCCAGGTTTTCTCTCCTATTGCTTTCAGGTTCCTCCATTTCTTGGAATTCCCTTTTTTTGTTGTCTGGATCATGTGTCACAGAAGCCATTTTCCGGTCCCATAGGGCAAAGAGAACTCTTAGGATCTCTAACTTGTTCCTCATTGCTGTTCCTTATTCCATAAAGAGGCCTCTCTTGCTGTGTTTGTCTCTGTGGAGAAAGGTAAAGGCATATCAGCTGTCTGTGTTATTTTTTTCAGATTTAAGTTCATCTTTTTGAGCTGATGTCCCTGGAGTAAGTGTCTGAGCTCAGAACCATTTTTCTAGTATCACCAATGTCAGCTAGCTAATCATTATCCTTCCTCCATGGAACTATACTTTTCATGAATATCTCCAGAGTGGAAGATTCCAGAAGCAAATCTGTTAAATTGTCCCCCAGCTTATGCATGTGTGAAATTGTCTCTATACAGTCACTAGTTAACCTTCAGTAGTCTCTGGAAGTAGTGAGGTGGAAATGAGGAGTGCTAGCTGGTCAAAAGTTACCTCAGGCTGTGTCTCAGTAAGGGTTTCCATTACTATGAAGAGACACCATAACCAAGGCAACTCTTATAAAGGACCACATTTAATTGGGTTTGGCTTACAAGTCCAAATGTTCAGTCCTTTATCATCAAGAGCATAGCAGCACTCTGGCAGATGTCTGATCCAAAGACAGACAAGAGAAGACTGTCTCCCACATGACTATGAGGACGATCTTAAAGTCCACCACCTTACTGACACACATTCTCCAAGAAGACCATGCATAATCCAACAAGTCCACAAGCCCTAGTAGTGCCACTCCCTGGTCCCAGCATATTCAAACTACCAGAGGTTTGTTCAGCAAAAGAACATGATTGTGTGATAGTGGGGTCGGGGTGCTTTTCAATAAATGTTCGATGGCATGGGGGTCATACTGATAAGATTTTTCTCTAGAGTCAATTAATTTAAATCTATTTTTAGCAATGTAGTGGCAGTGATGATTCCCAAACATGACAGCCAACCCCAGCCACCAGGTCCAATTTCTTAGATAAATAGGCTATGTGCCAATTCCACGGTATTCTGCCTTGAGTGAGCACCATTTTTGCCACCCCTTTTTTCTGGACCACAAAGAAATGGAAGGGTTTGGAGGTATCTGGCAAGGCCAGAGATGGTGCTGACAGCAGCTCTTATTTTAGCGTTATGAAAACCTTTTCCTCTCTTTCTGTTGGGGCAGTGGGGAGCTTATCTTCCCCTCCCCTTTGTGACTTCATGTATCATTTTTACCAGTTGTGCAAATCAGGAATCAAGAGTTGGCAGTAGCCCTTCACTAAGAATTATCATACTTATTTAGTCCTAATGGGTATGGGGATCCAGAGGGTGGCCTGATTGGGGGATATTGACAGGAATCTCTTACCATCATGAAGTTCATATTCCAAGTAGGTGGCCTTTTGAGTGCAGAGCTGAGCCTTCTTACCAGACACAAGGCACCCCACGTACTACATACAGGGTCTCAAGATATTCTTCAATGGCATCTTTGCCATCTCTTTTGTTGGCTGCTGCAATCAGGAGGTCATCTACATAATGCAAAATGAAACCCAAGGAAAACTGTCAAAATTCATGCAAGTCTGCATGTAAGGCCTCATCAAAGAGGGTTGGAAAGTTCTTAAATTCTTGAGGGAGACAAGTCCAAGATAGTTGCCCATTAAACCTTGAGGTCAAATTGGCTCATTCAAAGGTAAAGTGGTGTTTGTTCTGTGTGACTAAAGGCCTGCTGAAAAAAGACATCGTTGAGGTCCAGGTCAGTGTAAATTTGCCACTGGGTCTGGGGAGCACACTGGAGAGGTTATATTGGTCTGGAAATGTGGGAAGGATATCCTCAATCCTTTTGTTTATTTCTAAGAGATCCTGTACTGGGTGATAGCCATTGGTACCAGGATTGCAAACTGGAAACAGGGGATTTTCCGGGGGAACTGACAAGAGTCCAAGATCCCAGCCATCCATCAGATGGGCATATATTTAGTGATGTCAGCTTTAGCTTCCACTGACATGGGATATTCTTTGACAGGTATTGTGTCTACCCAGGTTCTCAGCCTCAGGAAGACAGATGTGCATATGTTTTGCTAGCTCTGAGAGGTTAGATCCTGCCCATATATGGGGAAATTTCCAATGCCAATCTCCTAACAAGGAAGCCATCTGATCCTGGTATTTGTCTGTAGTGAAGAGTTGGTAGGAAGACATAGATATTGGAAAGAGTTCTAGTTAGAAAATTTACTACATTCCTCTCTTCTTGGAAGATAATCTGAGCTCTTAATTTATGTAATAAATCTCTTCCCATTAGGGATATAGACAGCAATGGCTATGAAGGAATGAGTAATAGTACTTATTCTGAGGTTCACAGTTTTGGCCTTGGTCCAGGGAATGATGTAGATTCAGTAGACCTCTGGACTATTGTCTGACAGATGATCATCAGTACTTCAGTTTGTTGCAGGTAGGGGAGTTGGCCCTGGGTCGATAAAAATTATCTATTGGCTTTACATCTACTTTGAGGGTTATTTGGGGTGGTGGTGGTAGGGGTTTTAGTGAGGGATGACACACAGAGGGGGGCTTCTCCTTTTCAAATCAGAAGGGTAAGGTGGAATGGAGGGAGGATTTGTGTGATGATGGGTGTCCTGGGAGGAGAGGAATGATTGATACTGGGTTGTACAGTGAATAAATAAATAATAAAAAAATTAATAAATTCTTTACTTTCTAAGGTCTCAGGGAGGCGGTCAGCACAGAATCTGATCCTTATCCCCAAAGGGAAGTTGTATTCTATATTTAAAGGTGCAATCACAAAACAAGGTGGGCTTGGGTGACCTTAGGGTTCATCCATTCAAGGTGGCATTAAGAGTTAAGCAAGGGAGTATCTGTTGGAGACTCATCCTATTCTAGGACACCTTGCTTCAAGGCCCTTCACTCATCCCCTTAGACTTTCAGTCCAGAATCCAAAACTCTCAATTTATCCTCTTAGACATTTGGTCCAGAACTCAAGGTGATAAGGGAACAAATGAAGATGCACTTAATGATGGCTTTTCAGGAAATTGGTTATATATTTTTACAACTCAAGCACTGTAGTTAAGAAAATAGCAAGTTTTACATTCTTATACTGGACAGATAATTAAGAAGATATTTAAAGAGAAGCTGTTTAAGAGCATCACAAAGAGTGAAGTCAGTCAGTTGGGAGTTGGTGCTTTGAGTGAAGTACACTGGAGTTGAGTTTGTTGAGTTTGTGAATTCATACAGTTCAGCATAGATCAACAGAGGCAGTTAAAGCCAGAAAATAGGAAGGAACCACAAGATAAGAATAGATAGACAGAGTTAGTTTTAGGCTAATCAGAGTAATTTAGTGAAAAATGGAGAGTAGCCAGATTGAGTTAGTCAGCTTGTAGAGGTGTTTGAGCCAGAATGTGTATAAGTAACTTTTATTTACCTGATGCAATTGTGGCCTCAGAGTCTTATTGCTGAATAAACCCACCCTTTCTAGCTCTTCTGAACTTTGCTGACTGGTTCAACTCAACAGTTCCTGCCCAAACTCTTGTCCAAGATGACTTATTCAGACTGGCTTCTCCTGGATTCTCACCAAATTGCTCTGCTTGGCCTCAAACTACCTCCATCAATCTAGGCTAATCTTCTGGTTCCTTTTCATTCTCTGGCTCATTCTATCTCCACTTTCAGTCTGTCTCTGTAAAACTGTCCCAGTAAAACTGTGCTCTCCTGTACTGATTAGTTTTGTGTCAATTTGACACAGGCTGTAATTATCACAATGAAAGGAGCTTCAATTGGGGAAATGCCTCCACAAGATCCAGCTGCAAGGCATTTTCTCAATTAGTGATCAAGGGGGGAGGTCCCCTTGTGGGTGATTCCATCTCTGGGTTGGTAGTCTTGGTTCTATAAGAGAGCAGGCTGAACAAGCCAGGGGAAGCAAGCCAGTAAGAACATCCTTCCTTGGCCTATACATCAGCTCCTGATTCCTGACCTGCTTGAGTTCCAGTTATCACTTTCTTTGGTGATAACAGCAGTGTGGAAACGTAAGCTGAATAAACCCTTTCCTCCCCAACTTGCTTGTTGGTCATGATGTTTTGTCCAGGAATAGAAATCCTGACTAAGACATCACCTTTCTTTCCTATCTGTTCTCATTTAAGTTAGGTATATCCTATCTCCAACTTCTTTCAAAACCTTTCTCTAATTCATCTTATCTGCCTCTCAATTGAATGTCCTTTTTAAATATGGCTTCTTCCTTCTACATACGAGTATTACGTACATTGTTTCAGATTAAATATGTGTACTAAGGATATATCTGTAATCCAGCCAGAATGATTATTGGTATGCCATTCCAGGAATATCACACTGACTTAGAAGGACTTAAGATAGGATCCCTTGCTAGTGCTTCCATGTTCTGGGGTTAAAATTTTCCTCCACGTTTGGCAAACATATTTACTTTCCATATTAAAGTCTTTGAAATTTTCTTTAGTAAAATATATTGTGAATCTCTGGATAGGATATCTTAGTGTTTTGCCTGATATACTAGACAATGGAGTTTCACTACAACACAGTGTCCATTAATTAATACTCAGTAGAAAGCACTGGATTAGAGCATGTCCACACTCAAGATTTAGGATGACAGTCAAGTTTACTTCAGAAATAATATAGTTTTCATTGAAATTCTATAATGAAATCATTAGTAGCAGTAGGGACAAAATCAGTAAGTTACTGGATCCTGGTTTTTGAAACACTATTTTATTTATTTATTTATTTATTTTAAATATTTTTTATTACATATTTTCCTCAATTACATTTCCAATGCTATCCCAAAAGTCTCCCATACCCTCCCCCCTACTTCCCTAACCACCCATTCCCATTTTTTGGCCCTGGTGTTCCCCTGTACTGGGGCATATAAAGTTTGCATGTCCAATGGGCCTCTCTTTCTATTGATGGCCGACTAGGCCATCTCTGGATGCATATGTAGCTAGAGTCAAGAGATCCGGGGTACTGGTTAGTTCATAATGTTGTTGCACCTACAGGGTTGCAGATCTCTTTAGCTCCTTGGGTACTTACTCTAGCTCCTCCATTGGGAGCCCTGTGATCCACCTAATATCTGACTGTGAGCATCCACTTCGGTGTTTGCTAGGCCCCGGCCTAGACTCACAAGAGACAGCTATATCAGGGTCCTTTCAGCAAACGCTTGCTAGTGTATGCAATGGTGTCATCATTTGGAGGCTAATTATGGGATGGATCCCTGGATATGGCAGTCTCTAATGGTCCATCATTATGTCTCAGCACCATACTTTGTCTCTGTAACTCCTTCCATGGGTGATTGTTTCCAATTCTAAGCAGGGGCAAAGTGTCCACACTTTGGTCTTCGTTCTTCTTCAGTTTCATGTTTTACAAATTGTCTCTTATATCTCGCTGTACTAAGTTTCGAGGCTAATATCCACTTATTAGTGAGTACATATCATTTGAGATCTTTTGTGATTGTGTTACCTCACTCCCTCCAGGTCCCTCCAGGTCCAACCATTTGCCTAGGAATTTCATAAATTCATTCTTTTTAATAGCCGAGTAGTACTCCATTGTGTAAATGTACCACAATTTTGGTATCCATTTCTCTGTTGAGGGGCATCTGGATTCTTTCCATCTTCTGGCTATTATAAATAAGGCTGCTATGAACATAGTGGAGCATCTGTCCTTCTTACCAGTTGGGACATTTTCTGGATATATGCCCAGGAGGGGTATTGTGGGATCCTCCGGTAGTACTATGTCCAATTTTCTGAGGAACCGCCAGACAGATTTCCAGAGTGGTTGTACAAGCTTGCAATCCCACCAACAATGGAGGAGTGTTCCTCTTTCTCCTCATCCTCGCTAGCATCTGCTGTCACCTGATTTTTTGATCTTAGAAATTCTGACTGGTGTGAGATGGAATCTCAGGGTTATTTTGATTTGCATTTCTCTGATGATTAAGGATGTTGAACATTTTTTCAGTAGTTTCTCAGCCATTCGGTATTCCTCAGGTGAGAATTCTTTGTTTAGCTCTGAGCCCCATTTTATAATGGGGTTATTTGATTTTCTGGAGTCCACACTCTTGAGTTCTTTATATATATATATATTGGATATTAGTCCCCTATCTGATTTAAGATAGGTAAAGATCCTTTCCCAATCTGTTGGTGGCCTTTTTGTCTTATTGATGGTGTCTTTTGCCTTGCAGAAGCTTTGCAGTTTCATGAGGTCCCATTTGTCAATCCTCGATCTTACAGCACAAGCCATTGCTGTTCTATTCAGGAATTTTTCCCCTGTGCCCATATCTTTGAGGCTTTTCCCCACTTTCTCCTCTATAAGTTTCACTGTCTCAGGTTTTATGTTGAGTTCCTTGATCCACTTTGATTTGACCTTAGTACAGGGAGATAGGAATAGATCAATTCACATTCTTCTACATGATAACAACCAGTGTGCCAGCACCATTTGTTGAAAATGCTGTCTTTCTTCCACTGGATGGTTTTAGCTCCCTTGTAGAAGATCAAGTGACCATAGGTGTGTGGGTTCATTTCTGGGTCTTCAATTCTATTCCATTGGTCTACTTGTCTGTCACTATACCAATACCATGCAGTTTTTTTTATCACAATTGCACTGTAGTAAAGTTTTAGGTCAAGCATGGTGATTCCACCAGAGGTACTTTTATCCTTGAGAAGAATTTTTGCTATCCTAGGTTTTTTGTTATTCCAGATGAATTTGGAGAATACTCTTTCTAATTTATTGAAGAATTGAGTTGGAATTTTGATGGGGATTGCATTGAACCTGTAGATTGTTTTTGGCAAGATAGCCATTTTTACAATGTTGATCCTGCCAATCCATGAGCATGGGAGATCTTTCCATCTTCTGAAATCTTCTTTAATTTCTTTCTTCAGAGACTTGAAGTTTTTATCATACAGATCTTTCACTTCCTTAGTTAGAGTCACGCCAAGATATTTTATATTATTTGTGACTATTGAGAAGGGTGTTGTTTCCCTAATTTCTTTCTCAGCCTGTTTATTCTTTGTGTAGAGAAAGGCCATTGACTTATTTGAGTTAATTTTATATCCAGCTACTTCACCGAAGCTCTTTATCAGGTTTAGGAGTTCTCTGGTGGAATTTTAAGGGTCACTTATATATACTATCATATCATCTGCAAAAAGTGATATTTTGACTTCATCTTTTCCAATTTGTATCCCCTTGATCTCCTTTTGTTGTCGAATTGCTCTGGCTAGGACTTCAAGTAATATGTTGAATAGGTAGGGAGAAAGTGGGCAGCCTTGTCTAGTCCCTGATATTAGTGGGATTGCTTCCAGCTTATCATCATTTACTTTGATGTTGGCTAGTGGTTTGCTGTAGATTGCTTTTATCATGTTTAGGTATGGGCCTTGAATTCCTGATGTTTCCAAGACTTTTTCATGAATGGGTGTTGAATCTTGAGGAATGCTTTTTCTGCATCTAACAAGATGATCATGTGGTTTTTGTCTTTGAGTTTGTTTATATAGTAGATTACATTGATGGATTTCCGTATATTAAACCATCCCTGGAATAAAACCTACTTGGTCAGGATGGATGATGGTTTAATTGTGTTCTTGGATTCGGTTAGCGAAAATTTTATTGAGGATTTTTGCATCTATATTCATAAGGGAAATTGGTCTGAAGTTCTCTCTTTGTTGGATATTTCTGTGGTTTAGGTATCAGAGTAATTGTGGCTTCATAGAATGAGTTGGGTAGAGTTCCCTCTACTTCTATTTTGTGGAATAGTTTGTGCAGAACTGGAATTAGATCTTCTTTGAAGGTCTGGTAGAACTCTGCACTAAACCCATCTGTTCCTGGGCTTTTTTTGGCTGGGAGACTATTAATGACTACTTGTATTTCTTTAGGGGATATGGGACTGTTTAGATCATTAACTTGATCCTGATTTAACTTTGGTACCTGGTATCTATCTAGAAATTTTTCCATTTTGTCCAGGTTTTCCAGTTTTGTTGAGTATAAACTTTTGTAGAAGGATCTGATGGTGTTTTAGATTTCTTCAGGATCTGTTGTTATGTCTCCCTTTTCATTTCTGATTTTGTTAATTAGGATGTTGTCCCTGTGCCCTCTAGTGAGTCTAGCTAAGGGTTTATCTATCTTGTTGATTTTCTCGAAGAACCAACTCCTTGTTTGGTTAATTCTTTGAATAGTTTTTCTTGTTTCCACTTGGTTGATTTCACCCCTGAGTTTGATTATTTCCTGCTGTCTACTCCTTTTGGGTGAATTTTCTTCCTTTTTTTTCTAGAGCTTTTAGATGTGTTGTCAAGCTGGTAGTGTGTGCTCTCTCTAGTTTCTTTTTGGAGGCACCCAGAGCTATGAGTTTCCCTCTTAGAAATGCTTTCATTGTGTCTGATAGGTTTGGGTATGTTGTGGCATCATTTTCATTAAACTCTAAAACGTCTTTAATTTCTTTCTTTATGTGTTCCTTGACCAAGGTATCATTGAGAAGAGTGTTGTTCAGTTTCCACGTGAATGTTGGCTTTCTATTATTTATTTTGTTATTGAAGATCAGCCTTAGTCCATGGTGGTCTGATAGGATGCATGGGACAATTTCAATATTTTTGTATCTGTTGAGGCCTGTTTTTTGACCAATTATATGGTCAATTTTGGAGAAGGTCCCGAGAGGTGCTGAGAAGAATGTCTATCCTTTTGTTTTAGGATAAAATATTCTGTAGATATCTGTTAAGTCCATTTGTTTCATAACTCCTGTTAGTTTCACTGTGTCCCTGTTTAGTTTCTGTTTCCATGATCTGTCCATTGATGAAAGTGGTGTGTTGAAGTCTCCCACTATTATTGTGTGAGGTGCAATGTGTGCTTTGAGCTTTACTAAAGTGTCTTTAATGAATGTGGCTGTCCTTGCATTTGGAGCACAGATATTCAAATTGAGAGTTCCTCTTGGAGGATTTTACCTTTGATGAGTATGAAGTGTCCCTCCTTGTCTTTTTTGATAACTTTTGGTTGGAAGTCGATTTTATTCGATATTAGAATGGCTACTCCAGCTTGTTTCTTCAGACCATTTGCTTGGAAAATTGTTTTCCAGCCTTTCACTCTGAGGTAGTGTCTGTCTTTTTCCCTGAGATGGGTTTCCTGTAAACAGCAGAATGTTGGGTCCTGTTTGTGTAGCCAGACTGTTAATCTATGTCTTTTTATTGGGGAATTGAGTCCATTGATATTAAGAGATATTAAGGAAAAGTAATTGTTGTTTCCTGTTATTTTTGTTGTTAGAGTTGGAATTCTGTTCTTGTGGCAGTCTTCTTTTTGTTTCGTTGAGGGATTACTTTCTTGCTTTTTCTAGGGTGTGATTTCCGTCCTTGTATTGTTTTTTTGTTTTTTTTTTTTCTGTTATTATCCTTTGAAGGGCTGGATTCGTGGAAAGATAATGTATGAATTTGGTTTTGTCGTGGAATACTTTGGTTTCTCCATCTATGGTAATTGAGAGTTTGGCCAGGTATAGTAGCCTGGGCTGGAATTTGTGTTCTCTTAGTGTCTGTATAACATCTGTCCAGGTTCTTCTGGCTTTCATAGTCTCTGGTGAAAAGTCTGGTGTAATTCTGATCGGCCTGCCTTTATATGTTACTTGACCTTTCTCCCTTACTGCTTTTAATATTCTATATTTATTTAGTGCATCTCTTTCTTTAGGTTTGGGAAGTTTTCTTCTATAATTTTGTTGAAGATATTTGCTGGCCCTTTAAGTTGAAAATCTTCATTCTCATCAACTCCTATTATTGGTAGGTTTGGTCTTCTCATTGTGTCCTGTATATCCTGGATGTTTTGAGTTAGGATCATTTTGCGTTTTGTATTTTCTTTGATTGTTGTGCTGATGTTCTCTATGGAATCTTCTGCACCTGAGATTCTCTCTTCCATCTCTTGTATTCTGTTGCTGATGCTCGAATCTATGGTTCCAGATTTCTTTCCTAGGATTTCTATCTCCAGAGTTGCCTCATTTTGGGTTTTTTCAATTGTGTCTACTTCCCTTTTTAGGTTTAGTATGGTTTTGTTCATTTCCATCACCTGTTTGGATGTGTTTCCTGTTTTTCTTTAAGGACTTCTACCTGTTTGTTTGTGTTTTCCTGTTTTTCTTTATGGACTTGTAACTCTTTAGCAGTGTTCTCCTGTAATTCTTTAAGTTAGCTATTAAAGTCCTTCTTGATGTCCTCTACCATCTTCATGAGATATGCTTTTATATCAGGGTCTAGCTTTTTGGTTGTGTTGGGGCGACCAGGACTAGGTGTGGTGGGAGTGCTGCGTTCTGATGATGGTGAGTGGTCTTGATTTCTGTTAGTAGGATTTTTACGTTTGCCTTTCCCCATCTGGTAATCTCTGGAGTTAGTTGTTATAGTTGTCTCTGGTTAGAGCTTGTTCCTCTGGTGATTATGTTAGCCTCTATCAGCAGACCTGGGAGACTAGCTCTATCCTTAGTTTCAGTGGTCAGAGTACTCTCTGCATGCAAGCTCTCCTCTTGCAGGGAAGGTGCCCAAATATCTGGTGTTCGAACCTACCTCTTGGAAGAAGTTGTGTTCCACTCACCAGAGGTCTTAAGATCCCGTGGAGGGTCCTGTGAGAAACTTGGGGGTGTCCAGAAACTCAGTGCACAAGGAAACCTGGTGCTGGAGTGGACCGGAAGGGACTTGTGCCCCTAATCAGGCCGGGTTATCTGCTTCCCTAGTTAATGCAGTCTCAGGTCCCGTGAGATTGGATTGGAGCAGATGCTGTGTTCCACTCACCAGAGGTCTTAGGATCCTGTGGGGGATCCTCTGTGGGTCCTTGCAGGTGTATGGAGACTCCCTGGGCCAGGAACCCAGGTGCTGCAGTGGACCGGAAGGTGGTCAGATGTCTGGAGCCCAAAAAGGGTGCTGCCTCAGAAGCTCTGTGGCTCCCACCTGCCCCAGAAGCTGTCCGCTTCTGTGTGCACACTCTCACCTGTGCAGACTACTTTTCGGCAGAGTCCCGGGACCAAGATGGCTCCTGCCATTCCTGAGGCCAAAACCTTCCGGGCTGGGTGGACACCTGTCCTCTAGCAGGGGAGGTGGTAGGATGTCTGGAGCCCCAAAAAGGGCGCTGCCTCAGAATCTCTGTGGTTCCCTCCTGTCCAAAACACTATTTTATAACGAATTAGTTCCACAATAGTAGAGAGATTCAGGAGGAAGGAAGGAAAGGGGACAGGGGATGGAGGTAGAGAGGAAGCCTGTAGTATCTTACAGTGACAGAAGTTGAAGAAATGGAAAACAAAATAAAGTATAAAATAGGGCACATTTCAAAAACTCCAATAAAAAATAACCAACACATTGGTAAACAAAAATTAACAGTTAATAATTAGGAACACAATAAATTAATCAAACAAAGACATTTCCCATATCACTGAAGTATACTGGTTAAACTACATAGTTGAAATAATTAATAAGAAAATCATTTATCATTATAATATTTTTATCAAGTAAGATCCTACGTACAAATTAAAATTAGTGGGTAAAAGGTTATGTAGGAACAGGATATTCATGTAGTCTCAAGTAGAAAAAGAAAAAAAATAGATTTGTCATAGTGATTCTAAGAAACACTGTCTTATCCAAACCATCAAGATGTGAATCACAATGAATATATACAAATATGAACACATGTTCAAAACATGGTGCAATGAGAGGCACATCCTTTGTGTGGGAGGCACAGACTCCTGTTGCATACTTTCCAGAAATCTCTGGAAATAATAAGAGAACTCTCTGAAAATGTTAGGGTTATAAAACATCAATGTACAAGCAAAAAAACAAAAAACAAAAAACAAAAAAAAAAAAAAAACAAAACTCAGACAAACAACAACAACAAAACACAAAGAGGGTCAAGTTTTTAAAGTATCAAGTTATGAAGATGGAACAAAATCAATATTTTTCAAAGATGAGCCTAAATGATTACTAGATAGAATATACCACAGAAATTTGAACTCCCCACCAGATCTTTTGTGAGTTACATCCTGGAACCTGTATTCATTTTTATTTAATTTTATGTTTTATTAATTATTTTATTTATTCATTTTACATCCTGCTTGCTGCCTCCTCCCTTTCACCACCTCTACAATCCTTTCCCCATGCCCCCTCCTCCTCTCATCTGAGCAAGTGGGGGTTTCCTGGGTATCCCCCACCCTTCAAGTCTCTGTGAAGCTAGGAGTATCCTCTCCCACTGAGGCTACGCAAAGCAGTCCAGTTAGCACATATCCCATGGACAGGCAACGTCTTTGGGGATAGCTCCCACTCCAGTTGTTCCAGACCCACATGAAGACCAAGCTTCACATCTGCTACATGTATATGTAAAGACCTAGTCCCAGTCCCTGTATTTTCTTTGGTTGGTGGTCCAGTCTCAGAGAACCTCAAGGTTCCAGATTAGTTGATTCTGTTGCCCTTCCTATGGAATTCCTAATCCCTTAGGGGTTTAATCGTTCCTCCTATTTTCCTATAAAAGTCAGTACACTGTTTGGCTGTGGGTGTAATTATCTCTCTGAGTCAGCTGCTGGGTGTCCTACCAGGGCAGCCATACTATATTCCTGTCTGTAAGCATAACAAAGGATCATTAATGGTTTCAAAGATTGGTGGGTGCCCACAAAATGGGTTTAAAATTGGGCCAGTTATTGATTTTCAATTCCCTCAGTCTCTGTTCCATCGCCTATGTCTGCACTTCTTGCAGACAAGGTAAATTTGGGGTAGAAAATTTTCTGGGTGGGTTGGTGTCCCTGTTCTCATGGCTATCTGGCCATCCCTCCTACCCTACTCCACATCTGATCCTGAAACACCCATTCTGCACTCTGGAAATTTATTGCTTATTAGACAGAATATCCCTCAACAGTTTGAACTCACCAGCAGATCTTATGTGGGTTACATCCTGGACCATGTTATTTTTAAATTCTTTTAGGTAGAGTTCTCTAGAGGAACAGAACAAATTGACTGTAGATGTATTTATTATAAAAATGGCTTATTACATTGGCTTACCCACAGGGATGGGTATAGCTGAGTATCAGTTACTGTAGGGTGGAAGCCTCAGAGACAAATACACTCAGATGGATAAGAGACAAGGCTTTCCCACAGACCACTTATACCATTGATGTCATTTGGAGAGGGTGGGTTTATGCCCTTAGTTAATTCCCTTTGACAATGCTCTCACCGGCATTCTCAGAGATGTGCTCCTTGTGTGCTTTTAAGTCCCATCAATTAGAAAATCAAAACCAGCCTTCAGAATGTTGCTCCTGAGAGGAGACAATGTAACAACACTTGTAACCTTAGTAAGTTTTGGACATTAATTCGTACTATTGAAGTGAGATTAAATTTCAAACCACACACTATGTTTCTTTAATATAATTAACACAAACCTGGGAAAAGAAACAGAAATATTTGGCAGTATTTTATCACTCCATTTTAAGCCTAAAATTTTCTTTAGAAGTTATGGAAAAGAACAATAAATTTTAATTCAAAATAAGGAGCACAAACTGTGCTAATAACAATAAGCTGAAGATTTTGATAATCAGGACAGAAATGAGCCCAGCATCTACATGGTCATTCCTACAGTGTTCTTGTTACATAAAAATCACTATGGAGACTGTATAATAGAGAGATTTCTGCTTTATTTCATAAGTGTTTCTGCTTTTCCTTTGGCCTTAAAAAAATGCATACTGGGGTCTGAACACCAAGTGTTCAGACTAAACTCCAAACTCTGACTCTAGCAAGATGGGAAGGAACATCCATCCATAAGATGCTCTATATGCCTCTTAAGTTTTCAATTTCCCAACTTAAGATTTAATACACCAGTGTGATAAGCCATTACAGCTCTTAGTTGAAAACATGTAAATCTGTAGATACCAAAATATACATTGCTGTACTATACATGAAATTGCCTATTTGGGAAGAGAAATCATAAAGTCATAATTGTTATGATGTTAAAACCTCCAAATAGAAATTGTCAAATTGTTAGCAAAGCCAAAATTTCCGGTTGACTTATCGATAAGATTTTAATTTCCTTTGGGCTTACACTGGAGTTCACACAGCCTTCTGGTAGAATCATCCGCTCTGCTAAAAGAAGGTGAACGCCTCTGTGAGAATCTAGTAGCTGACAGGCTGATGCTTTTCCTTATGCTTTGTTCTGGTGAATTGAGTTTAAAATTATCAAGTGTAGGAAAGAAAAAGAAAGAAACTAGGAAAAATCTGGCTGCTCTCTGGACAGCCTGACAGCATTAACCATTCTCTATGGATGATCCTGTCTGGACCAGTTCTGGGAATCCATGATGCCCATGACTGTGCTGCATGTACAGTTTCACTCTAGGGCAGCTTTGGTTTCTGCCATTCTTTTCCAATTTCTGAGAGATTTAGAAGGTGGGTGTCAACATTAGATTTAGGACCCTGAGTAATGATACACAGGGAACACTCTCAGGAGAAATGATTTTATGTATCACCCAGGGAAATGAGTATCAGCAAGGGAGTTACACTGTACACTGTTTGGCTTGGTTAAAGAATTTCTACTTATTTCTGTATATATAAGCAATCCATTGGGTTAAGAGGTGACTCAATGCTCTTTTATGTAATTATTTGAAATCTAAAAAGAAAACAAAAACAAAAAACAAACTTGAGTTTCTAATTTGGCTAATTTGCAGTGATAAAATAAGGGTTACATGGTAAGACACAGTGATTAAGGTAGCATATCCTGGCTGGTTGATATTCTCATCTAAACCAATTTATTTCCTGGAAGGTATGAGGGGGCTATGAGAGTGAAGAGAAAGTAAACACTACAAAGATAAAAATGCTTAGTGACGTCATAAAAGTTATCTAAATAACTTCTATGTACAGGAAATGTACATTTCACTTTCCTAAGAAAAACCTTCCTCTGGAATACTTGATCCTGGTTTCTAACATTTCCATGGGCACCATGAACACAGTATTATTTTCTATGTCCTATTAGGAAACACAAGAAAGGAATAGTGTGCTAATTGCCCCAGGGGAGAAATCAGTTCAGCCTCTCTATTCTATTCCCAAAAGATTCTCAATTTTCTGCTCCTGCAATTATCATGCATAACTTCAGGGACTGATGTAATTGCTTACAGAATGTAAAAGGGACTTCAGCAATGCAGTGTCCTGTTTTATCTGTCTAAATTTTGGAGCCAGACTTTTCAAGTACATAGCAGTCCAAGCAGAAAGCGTCCCCACTCTCATGACCCAGGGTCAGCTCTCCTGCCTGCTATAGATAGTGAGGGACAAGGGAGGTGAGGAAGGCATCTCTCCCTCATCTGTGCCACAGCCCAGAAGACAAGAGGCAGGGCTGACTCTTCCACATTCAGACCCTTGGGGATGGATCAGCTGCAACCTCATATTCAGGGCCAACTCTGCCCAGGTAAGGAACAGGGCCTGCTCTCCCAAGTGCCACAGTAGGTGAGACATAAGTCTCCCTCTCCCTCTCCCTCTCCCTCTCCCTCTCCCTCTCCCTCTCCCTCTCCCTCTCCCTCTCCCCCTCCCCCTCCCCCTCCCCCTCCCCCTCCCCCTCCCTCTCCCCCTCCCTCTCCCTCTCCCCCTCCCTCTCCCTCTCCCCCTCCTCCTCCTCCTCCTCCTCCTCCTCTTCTTCTTCTTCTTCTTCTTCTTCTTCTTCTTCTTCTTCTTCTTCTTCTTCTTCTTCTTCTTCTTCTTCTTCTTCTTCTCTCTCTCTCTCTCTCTGCCAGTTTTCCTGCTTGAGACTGGCAACAAGTAGCAAGAGGTGAGTGACAACTCTTCTGTGCACATGTTACTGAATGGCAGACAACTGGTGGGCCCATCTCAAATACATTTTCATCCACAGGGCTGGCTCACCAGTGTCCCTACCATGAGGGTTATATCTACTGTACTGTCCAGGTGAGGTGTTAGGCCTGCTCTCCTAAGGGCTGCAGAAGGTGAGAGGCAGAGCCCGCTTTCTTCCTCTCATTACCCTGTCAGAGTCAATTCTCCTGCTTGCTGCAAGACAAAAGGGAGGGGAGGGAGGGAATCTGTCCTTTGATGATGCCATTGTATAGCATACACGTGGCTGAGTAGATGTTGAGGGGCAAAGGGGAGGAGAGTATCTCTCTCTTGTCCACATTGTCATAAGAGAAATGGGTAGGGTCAGGTCTCCTACACTTGTATACTCCAGATGGCTACTTGCACTTCTTGCAGTATGTGGAGCTGTTCTTTGAAGTACTACAGCTGGCTATGGACAGGATCAGCTCTACTGCTCTCATGCCTCCTGGGCCAGCTCCCTCATCCTACCCAGGTGAGAGGTGGGCCCAGTTTTCACAGCCCTCAGATATTAACATGTTGCAGGTCAGTAGAATACACTAGGAATGTCAACGTGATCTTTGGTGGTAACAGTCTCCTACTGCTTCAAGGCCACACACCCAGACATGTACTTTGTCACAGAGGACACTACCAGGGCCCCACATGTTATCACCAATTACTCACATCAGGCTCTTTCTCACTACTCTCAACCCTCTATTTCTGCTTCTCTTCATTGTGCTCACAGTCTTCTAATTCTTTTCCACTTCTCCACCATGTACTTGCTCCTCTTAGAGGCATTTGGGGTCTCTGAGTATCCAGGTTTGTCTGCAAAATGTTTTCTGGAGTGCTCTCCCCTGCTCGCTTATGCATTATGATTCTGAGCAGTAGTTATCTTGGGCATGGTCTGCCTTCTCAGGCAGTCTCAGTGCCCAATTGGGGGTCATATCAGGATAGCTTCCTATCCAGACCCCATGGTGCCAGTCTGGTGGTCATCTTGGGCTTGTTCCTTCCTTGTTCAACCTGCCCAACAGGCCCCATGTGAGGGTCCTCTGTCTCAGACTCACTCCTGACCAGGACCCTAAATCCTATGTGGGGTTCTTCTAGTCTCTGATTTGCTCCCAGTCCTGGAAGCCAGCAGAGCCTATGTGGCATGACATTGGTGGTCATTTCAAGCTGGCTCCCAGTAGGAACCCCCTGGCACTGGGCTGGTGGTTGATTGATGCTAGCTTTTTTCAAGGACAGTTAGGCTACTAGTTATTCAGATGTTCATAGGTCAGAACACTGAACATAGACATAGCCTCTCTCCTCTTTGCCACCAATTGACACACATGTAACACAACAGCCACACCTGCAAGGCTTCTAGGGGCAGATCATTTTCTACTTTCAAGTATTTATGGCCTTTTCAGCCTCATCCACATGGCTTCTTAATTTCTCTAGAAATCCACACTGAGTGTAGTAGTCAATTTGAAAATCACTGCGGGAAGACTCACTGAGAAGATAAGTTTGACCAAAGTCCAGTCGACAGTAGCTGTCTCTCACTCACTTTCTTTATTATCTGGTATATGCACTGTGGTTCAGATATAGCTTCTGTTTGTAGATCCATATCTTTCTTGTAAGCATGGGTCTCAGTGTGGTAGTGATGCAGTTGTGGATCTTTTTGTTTTGGCATTATTTTTATTAGATATTTTCTTCATTTACATTTCAAATGATATCCCCAAAGCCCCCTATCCCCACTCCCTGCTCCCCAATCCACCCACTCCCGCTTCCTGGCCCTGGCATTCCCCTGTACTGGGGCATATTATATTTGCAGTTGTGGATCTTTGAGAGTTGTGGAAAATTAAAAGATCTTTAGGTAAATTTGTGGTCTATGCTCAGTCTAGATTGGGGTATTTTGACAGATTCTAGCTAGGTATCCATGCATTTGCTGGCTGCTGAACCTGTTCCCACCATTGCCATCTGGAATGAGGCAACACACTCAGCAAGTGACCACTCATAGCTGACCCAGTGCTGGCGCCAGACTCCTGAACCTCAAAAACTGTGGGTTAAATACATGCCTTTCTTCACAGTAGCCTGCGACACTTTGTTAAAGCAATGATTTTTTTTTAACATATTGTATAAAGAGAGGTCAAATAATATCACCAGTTGTCTAGGTACTGCTGCTTGGTTCTTAAAATTTGAAGATAAATAGCAATAGGGGAATTCCAGGGTGGGAAGACTGGAGTGGGTGGGTGGTTCAGCCTCATAGAAGCAGGGGAAGGGGGAGGGAATAGGAGGTTTCTGAAGGGGATACCTGGAAATGAGAAAACATTTGTAATGTAAATAAAGAAAATATCTGATAGAAAAATGGCATAATTATATGTCTGTTATAGTGGCTTCATACATAGCTATTTTGAGTCAACATAAAAGGAGCAAAGTAACTCAAAATGATTGTAATGATCTAATGATCAAGGTTTCACTAGCCACATTTTTCCCACTATTGAAAATTTCTTTTCCTTTCTACTTATTCATAATTACTTAGTAGGCCAAGGTCATTTTCAAGATTACTTTCATGAGAGCTAATAATAGGAGACAAATTCTCTAATAAATTTACAGTCAGTTTTATTATATCAGTTCTTCCAAATATTCTTTATTGTGAAGTTTCAATGAACATCAACAACACATTGCTGGGTTTTTCAGCCGAGAGTTTCTCACTGTGCCACTATTGGTGTGGGTGTGTACTGAGAAACTGCATGCCTAGCAGGTAGCCAGGTAAGGCTGATGCTGTTTATTCTGACTGCACACTTTAATAGTCATAAATCAATTTATCTTTACTCTATTATAGGGGATATTAACTAAGTATATTATCATTTTGTCATGATAAGTCCATTCATCATTAACAAGTTCTCCAACCTACAGTATATTCATTTTCTAAAACCTTTGGGCCATAAAAATGGAAAGTACTCTGAGACTTCAAGTCCTGTTTCCAACACATACTCATTACATTCGAATTAGCTTACCCACAGCCTGGGTGCAGTCTTCAAATAGAAAGAAACTGTAAAATTAATTTAAAATGCTGCTAGCCCTCAAAAGAAATGAATATAAGTGATAACATAAAAGATAGTTTTAAAGGAATATACCAAATGAATCTATCTCATAAGATAAAAATGCCTGTTTTTGATTCCTTCTAAAGTAGAATTCTCTCAGTGTTACTTTGCTTAATACAGAAAAGAGAGTCAACAGTAAGTTAATTTCATTCTTTATCTTGAAATACCTGCTTCCTCTAACATTAAAAAATGCATATGTAGTCAGAAGGGCAGATGATCTTAGGAGATTCCTAGAAAGGATTGTCTATCAATATTGACTTTTTTAGACTAGTGTAAAGTACTCTACTCACTGGTATTTGCCAGACAACCTCGACAGTGGCCTCCAGAACTGAGTTGGTCTACTTTATCAAACTGCCATTCTTTAAAAAAGAAATGCTTATAAAAATCAAGTTATTGATGTTTTGTGATGTTTGATAATGCCTTCCTTGTGGTAGCTAGGAATCACTAGATATTTCTTAGATACAAACGTTCAATTTAATTAAAAATGAGAATAAAGATCATAGGACTTTTCTCAAATCTCTCTGTGTTCCTTGTCATCAGTTACAAATATTTACTAGGTTCTGAGTATTATATATTCTGAGTATGTGTATATATACACATACATATATATGTATATATAATTATATAATGTATATATAATATAAATAAATTTATATATATATATATATATATATATATATATACTATATGAAAATAAATTGCTCAAGTCTCCCTAGGCATATGAATTTCTGATTATTCCCTCCATTTTACAATTCGGAAGCAAAAATAAGAGATTGAAATGGCTTGTCAAACACAAATATCCAGCAATGCTTGAGTTAAGATTGGTCCAGTTGGTACATCTTGGATCTTCCGTCTCAGTCAATCAGATGGGAAATGGAGGTCAATCTAGAATTTTGTTTCCTTTAGGGGCTCTGCTATCTCCAGTATAGTCTACCTCGGGCACTATTTAAAAGATTTATTTTCTGCATTGTTTTTTCGTACTAGAAAAGAGGTCTGTTAATAGATCTAGTGCCTGCTCTCTTCACTCAGGCTCTGTTGTACATCCAGCTCTCCTCAGACACTACCTAAAGGATCCATTTTCTAAAAGCATTTTACATGCCAATGTAGAAACAGGTCAGGGAGCTCAATGCCTGCTTCAGAGACTGTGGTAGTTTGAATATGCTTGACCCATAGGGAGTGGAAATATTAGGAGGAATGGTACTGCTGAAGGAAGTGTATCACTGTGTGGGGGAAGGGCGCTGGAGGTCTCCTCCTATGCCCGGGCTCTACCTGTTGCAGAAGAGAGCTTCCTCTTAACTTCCTGAGGATAACAGTGTCTCCTGCTTCCCTTCTGATCAAGATGTAGACTTCTCAGTGACTTCTCCACCACTATGTCTGCCTGGATGCTGTCATTCTTTCCACCATGATGATAATGGACTGAACCTCTAAAACTGTAAGCCAGCTCAAATTAAATGTTGACCTTTTCAAATGTTGCCTTGGTCATGGTGTCTGTTCAGAGCAATAACACACATCCCCCCACCCCACCCCTCCCAAGATAATGACTGTGCTGTGAGAGAACTCATCAGTATTCTGCATGCCACTGCTAGGAGATCAGACCTATGATTACAGACAGTAGCTCATCTCACCATATCTCTTTGCATACACTCCAGCCTCCATTCCGTACAATGACTAATCTTTTTTTTTTTTTTTTTGTACTTTGGGAAACACTAAATCAGTTTTCCTAGATGAACAAAATGATTTCTCTTCTCACTCATATAAACATATGCCACATAAGGTAAGGGATCATTAATATCTAGAATATTCAAAAAGTATCATTAATATCTAGAATAATTGATTTTAAAATCCAAAATTAGTGAACACATCACAAGCAAATGTGCATATGGAAAAATCTACATGAAAGTATTTTTTTGTATGTGTAACTTTTTGTGCATCTCTGTGTGTATGACCGTCTGTATGCATTAGACCATGTGTACATGTTTGTAGTTAGATTGCAAGATAATATGGAAGGAACTCTAAGACTCAATATAATGTCTTTAACATAAACCTCAGTCAGTGCCTGAATGAGTTCAATAACCCTCAGCTCTGCTGGGATTAATAGACTGTAAGCATCTGAATGCTGAGCCCTCGGATGTAAGGGAAGTTACTTGTCTACTCTGCTCTATGTCAATATCTATAAAAAACTGAGGTGCTGTTATCTGCTTCTGCTATGTCAGTGTAAAGTGGCCAGGCCCATGGGGAACACATACAGACTGTAATGACATTCCCTATGAGCTGCAGAACAGAGACAGCCCAACATTATTAAGGCTTCTCCCCAGTTTCTTTCTTCAAAGCCAGCCAGGACCTGAACTGGATCCTATGCGAAGTAAATACTGATGGAAAGAATTTCAAATCTGCACTAATGATGTATATGTTGGTAGTTCAAGAATATAAAGCAGATTGTAATTCTAAGCCAGGAGAGACTCTCTAGGCTAAGACATTTAAGAGCATCCAATTTTGAGGTGGGGTCTTTTGCTAATCTAAATACTGGTGGCTCCCAGAGAACATATGTAGACCCAGTAAATATTATGTGATGTCCGACTTCCCCCACCAATCTTTATTCTTGATTGGTGAATAAAGATGTGGATTGCCTATAGCTTGGCAGAAAAGACATAGGCAGGGCTTAGGGTTCCTGCGTTTGGGGTTGGAGAACCATGAGGTAGGAAGGTGACGAGAGGAGAATCTGCCATGAAATATGAATTTTCAAATAATGGCCATGTAGCTGGCTAATTGGAGTTAAGAGAAGCCAAAATGAAACATGGCACAATATATAATGGGATTATTGACTAGGAAATACACACAATAGCATAGAAAATAGGTATCTGCTCAGCTCTTGTGCTGATTAAGGCTTATTATAAATATAAACATTGGGTGCGTGTCTTTTACAAGGGAACTAAAGGTCAAAGGTGGGGTAGAAACCCCGGATTGGGACTAAATATTTTCCACAGCAAACCAAAGTTGTCTGGGGATATGAAACATTAATGCTATTGTATTACTCTGAGCCCCTGTGTTTCTTTCATGAAGTGATGAAGTTTAAATGACCCAGGTCCCTGTTCTATGAAGGCTCTATGCCCCAGTGTATGGGAATGCCAGGGGCAGGAAGCGTGAAAGGGAGAGTTGGTGAGCATGGGGGAAGAAGGAGGGTCTAGGAGGGTTTCAGGGGGGAAACCAGGAAAGAGGATAACATTTAAAATGTAAATAAAGAAAATATCGAATAAAAAAATCTCAAAAATAAAAATAAAAAAAGACTAACAAGCCCTACAATGGAGAATGACTGTTCTCCTTAGACCCAGGGATTTTGTCAGGATTAAGTTGTCATAGAAGCAAAGTGCTTCTGAGAGTTCAAAAAGCATACAACTGCTAAGGCTTATGCTTGGTCATTAGCTTACCTGCTATGTACTCAGAACTTTGAAAAACATCTTAAATTTATTTCATCATTTTCTTCATTCTATAAGTGCTACAATATAAGTGGTTTTCTTTGATAGTATATAAAGTAATAATAACTGAAGCTTAAAGGGGTTACATTTCATAGTCACATTCACAGTGTTCTGAGACAAGACATAGAGATAGTTCCACATTCTAAAGTACAATGTGCTAAAGGCCTTCATAATGTCTACTGAAGAACCTGCCAAGCACAAAGACGCCAGAGTGGCCAAAAAATAGTTCTTGAGAGAATTTGCATATCACCAGTTAAAGAAAAAAAAAACAAACTAGTATAAAACGACATTAACAGATGGTTTAGAAATTACTAGAAACAGCCCACAGGTAGGGAGGGATCATGACAAAAGTCTTCTTTCAAAACATGTCTTTTAGAAAGTTGTCACAATGGGAAACAGAAGGAAACCCAGGATACCTTGGACAGCTTTTCTCTATATAAAATGAAACAGCTGGGTACAGGATGATCAGGCTTGTACAGATTGCCAACTACTAGGCTAGAGTCTGACAGGGGATATATCCAGACAGACAGCTGAAGACTTGAGAGGGATTCAAGAAAAAGCCCATTATGTGAACACCAGGGCAGGAAGACAAATTTATGAGAAAAGGCCAGGAGGGGCAGAAGAGGATCAGCTAAGACTGGGGAACCGAGACCAGCAGCTTCACACTCCTTCCACACCCCTAGCATAGACAAAAAGTCAATACCACTGTCATCCTCCAGACTTCAAGAAGAGGACATCAGTATTTGACTACAGCTACACCAGCTGAGTATACAACTACATTAAATAAGACAAAGAAAGAATAATAATAATAAACCAGTATGAAAAAACAAAAACAAAATCTCAACTCCTCCAAAGCGTTGCCTGAGACACTAATTGACTCTGAGAATCAGACATTTCTACAATTCGCCTCTAATTTCATTCATCCTGTGTGTGTGCTTTCCCCTCAATCACAGATACAATAACTGCCAATTTTTAAAGAAATGTTTTCATAAAAGGAGCACATTGTGACAAAGACAGGGAGCCTCTTTTACTGTTTGAAAATTGTTTCTACAAGTGGATGTTGCAAGCTCTGGGTGTGATCTGCACCATTGCTGTGAAGGCTTAGCCCTGCTCATTACTTAACTCACCTGAGTTCACAGGATTTCTCATTTGGTGGACCTCTCTAAATAGCTTCTAAACTTTCCCATTTCGTCAAATCATTCTGAGGTGGATATTGGAAGAAACAGACCATGGAGATTACAACAGACAGTAAAGGATATCCAGTCACTGCTGGCCGGGGCTATGTCACAGGACTGCAGGGTTAGTGCATTCAGCCCTTATTCTTTGAAAAGGGCAGTGTTGCCATAGTTTTTATCTCCCTAGTTACAGAACTGCATGTACAGAAAAGAAAGCTCACAGAAAACTTAGCCAAGGAAACAGAAAACCTTGCTCAGACAGTGGGCATCAGGCTATGTGATATGGTGCTCTGTGCTACATTCCCCTACTGTGTTCAGTGCCCAATTCAGATTTGACCTCATCACTTTCAGCTGCTCATGGTCCTTATATGAAAGTTTAAAAAGAAACAAAATATTCTAAAATAAGAAGTAATATAGCTTCAAAATAGATCCTAGTAGCTCGAGAGAAGTAAGAAGTTTTGAAGAAAATGCACTGAAGAATAACTTAAAGTGCAGCAAATACTGATTTGCACTCTGTACTTCATGATGTCTATTACAATATACATTGATACTGTATATTGACTCTGAGATGGCTACAATTGCTTTAGTCACTGCAACTTTATAAATAATGCACTGGAAGGACAATTTTTAGTGCAGTAAAAAAAAACACTAAACAAATATTGTAACCTTTTTGTTAAAGTTTAGTTTACAGTGAATTCATTTTATTTGACAGAATTTCCTCTAATAGGATAGCAATGTGAACAAAAACTCCAGGCTCCAGTTCTCTTCTTTGCTACCTATTGAAGACTGGTACACCATGAAATCGACAATTATAATAATTAGATTAGATTATGCTTGCCTTAAATAAAGGGTGAAATATCAGTTAGCTCCTTCTAATCTATGCAGGAGTTTTGGATGTTCTGATCTTTTGCTGGGAACCACAGCTGCTGTAGTTTCATCTATGCAAGAGCAACACCATGTGCAGAAAACATCATATCCCAGCCCTTCTCCACATGCTCCAGCTCTTTTGTTCTTTCTGAACTCTCTTCCTTGACATCCCCTAAACCTTCCTGGGATTGGGAGGGTAGATTGAAAGAAAACTGTCTGACTCGTGACTGAGTAATCAGTCCCTCACTTAACATTGTGTTCCATTAGGCAACATTACATTGACTGGTGCCTACTGCAAAGAGAAGCATCTCTGACTATAGCTGAGACCAATCTGTCCTGTGGGCAGGCAGACAGTATTATCATGTAGCAAAATAACAATTTCAACTTCTACCTTATGATCTATGAACTCCATAGGCATAGGATTTTAACCAGGATTACTGTACAGGACACAAAAATCCCACCTGAGAAGCAGGGCTAAGATCAGAAAGTGGCTAGTTACCCTTTAATGGCCATACATCGATTAAACCAGTGGGCCCATCTTGCCTGGGAGGTCAGGATTGTGATATTGTCATATGCATAATACAGCACTGTAAACAATAATTGATTTTGTTACTGTTGTTGTTGTTGTAGTTTTCCTTATATTATTTTGGCTTTGTTTCTCCTCAGAAGTCTGCATAGTAAAAACTAGTCAGTGTGGAAGAAACTTCCCAATGGGTCTGAGATTGAAATTTTAATATCTCATAGCCAAACTGTGTGGTGTCTCCAACAATATGATCTTTTATGTAAATAAGGAGGGTAGCTACGGCCCTCGAGAGTACTTTAAAGCCACAAGTCAATCAGGAATGATGAAGTCTGTTATCTTTACTTTTGTTTTTCTGTTTGCTATATTTTAGACACAATATTTTATTGGTTTTGGTAAAATAAGCTATAGCTCTTTAAGAAAAAAGTGAAATATTGGTTCTATATTGAATCCTTTCTTAGTAGAATTTATTGTTCTGTTACCTGGACAAGAGTAGTATTTAGAATTTCAGTGACCTCACAGGGATTATAAGAGCAGCACATAGATTCTGCTTTCAAACTGAAGGTAGAGGAATTATTTCAGGGGAAATAGTATGGGCCCAGAAGATTTTCAGGACATTTTGAACTGGAATGTCACTTTGTACAGTGATTTTGGAAGAGAAATCAAAGTAATTCAAATAATCTTTCCTAGAAATTGCTTTACTCTCAGTTCTAATTGACTTGTATAATACCAAAACAGTGTTTGATAATGTATAATTCATCCTGTGACATAAATCCTGAAATATGTTCCGTAAAGTGCCATCAGACCCACGTGAGACAACTCTTCCTCACACTAGGTTTTATGGGTCAATACCTCAAAACTGTTCCCTGAAGAAACTTTACAGTCACACATTCGCTAACAGGATTACTATGAAAGAAAAACATCATAAAGTCATGACACTAATTTTACTTTTGACATAATTTAGTTGTGTGATTTTAAGCTGATAATTTCAACTGTCTGTGTTTTCATGTTTATTTTCTAATATGTTAAATAAGAAAAATGGACAAAGAAGTTGCCTTCATATCACTCATAAAATGCTAGAGATAAAACAGACTATCATCAACAGGTAGAGGAATTTTCTTCACAGATGGAAGAACAGTGTTCCCTTGGGATTTAGCCCAACATTCATCTGGGTTATGGAAAGAATGGAAAATAAAACTCATTTGTCTAGATTTTGAGCCAATGCTTGCTTCTGTGAAGAGAAACTTTAAATGTTTGAGCTATTACTCAAAGAAGTACAAGTTATTTACTTTAGTTTAGGGTAAATAAACATATTACTATGCATATGTATGTTTATGTTTACTACATATTATACTAATATAAAATGAAATTTTATATTATATAATATATGAGTTTTATTTTTATATACTAATCAAATATTATTACTCAGATCATTATTAGCATAGAAAGGTTAATTTGGTACATTTTAGAGGAGTTTGAATTTCTCACAAATTTGATTTTATAAAAGTCTTTTAATGAAATATGATTGGGTTAGTCAATATTTGTTCATGATTGCTTGACAACAGAGTTTCAACCACTGAACACAGTGCAAATATTGCCTAAGAATAAATTACCTTCTGAAGGTTAGCTAACTTCTGAAGAAGTCTATTCCAACTACACCTTCTCCTCAAGTATATGTATCCAGTAGGATCAGAAAAAATAACCAGTAAAAAAGTATGGAGAGATGACTCATAGCTGACTTCTTAATACCCCATGGGATCTTATTAACTTGGAGAATTCACCATAGCTTTGGAAAAGTGATTTGTCAAATGCTTGTAATTCTCCCGTCACGGAGAAACTGTCAAGACTTGGCCAAATTATAGGGTCTGATAGGAAAAGATATATAAAACACCCAAGTTATATCAATTTTAACTAAAACATAATATTTAAAGAGACGGAAGTGTTTAGTCTTTGGCCAGCTCCCACTCTATATCTATGTACCTAAAATAGTGGTATTGACATTTTCCAATTTGAACTTTCCTTTCTCAAAAGTAGAGTCAGATCCAGAGTACGTAATATTAACAGTGAGTGTTTATCAATGCCACCTGAGGTGCCAAGAGTTGCCTCCAACACCTGACCATAGGGTATTTATGTCACATTTCAGCAATGGATACACTCTGACTTCTTGTTCTTTATAAATATCATATATATTATCAATTAAAATAAATTTGTATTAGAAGTTATACATCAGATACCTAGACAAAAAAAAAGGAGCCAGAATCTACCATTTCAGCATTCTTCACTGACAAGTTATTTTACCTCTGATCCTGATCCCCTCAACTATTACCCATGAAGTGCTGTCTGGGGTATAGAGCGGGGGCACCAGTGTAGTGAGGTACTCCATAAGGACAGTAGCTACTATCCAATATAAGCACAGGTCAGTATTTACAACTCCTTGTTCAGCCATCTTGGCTGATTATCTCCTCAGAAGGCCTGAAGGCTTTGAAAATGTACACATTTTTTCCCTAGTCACTTTAATAGATTATAATTTAGAGTATTCTTAATGCCCATGACATGGATGTTGTACAGTGTTATAATAGTGATGCCCCAGGACTCCAACTTGCACAAAGTGACACCAGGAAACACCACATTGCGGTGATATTCAGGAATCTTAAAACTGCTTTGGTAATTTATTTTTCTGTCTCTTCCTATCAGGACTGTCACTTCTCATTTTTATCCCTGCAGTTTTCTATAGCAACAGTCCGCCGACTTCTCACAGACAGAGCCCAATTTAAATCTACTCAGAGAAGGAAAAGCTAGCAAATTTGTAGACATGTGTATAAAATAATGATGAATAAATTCTAAGAAATGGTCTAACTATCTATTTTATGGATAAAGGGACATAAGCTTGGAGCATGTACTTTGTTACTCGTATGTTCACTATTCTGAAAACATTAGGGTTATGCAATGGTATTTTGATGTATTAAGCATATATTTTTGAGTCATAATCATTTCCATGTGCACATTCAATTGTGCTTCATAGCTTTGAGAAAACTGACACTTGTAGAAGTCAAAGGTACATCAGTCAGTATTGGCCTTTACATCGGACAGACATGTCTTAGTTTACAGCCACATTTTAGAAATGTGGTAAGTAGTCGTGATGTTTAATGTTGATTTCCAACTTAACAAGATTTAGAATTACCATGGGGACCAAAATCTGAACACATCTACGAGAGAGTACTCATTGCAAATATTAGCAGTGCCTTTCCACAGGCTAAGGCTTCAGACAGTAAGAGAGAAAAGGCAGAGCAGCTATGTGTGCTGATCTCTGCTTCCTAACTGCATAGAGCCTGGTTAGCTGCCACTGCCTTACCCCCAGACTGTGAAGCAAAATAGACACTTCCTTCTCAACTTCCTTCTATCAAGTTGTGTGTGTGTGTGTGTGTGTGTGCGCGCGCCATAAGAACAAGTTCCTTATTGAGTAACTAATACAGTTCCTAACATTTAAAGCCTAGCAATTTCACACATAAAACCAAAGGCCTAGGCTTACTTGAAAATAAAGTGCCCGTCATCACCAGCACTACATAAATTTAAACTATACATTCAGCTTTGGAAAGAGCATAGGAGAAGTAAACAGAAGCAGGTTTCCACAGCCGACTTTGGTTTTTTGAGTCAAGCTGTGCTCTTTCTCTAAAACTATGTTGTGGTGCCACCCCTCACTCACAGCCTGTGACCTCACATGGGGATTGGCCAACTTCAGATGTACTTCATTAATGTAAAGTCACACTTCACTGATGAGTTTCGCCAAATCTAGTGTGCTTGCTTTCCTAGAGAATTTCATGTGCAAAGATGAAGAAGGACAAAGAAGCTTATATTTCTAAACATAACCTGTTGAAAGCATGTAATATTTCTTGTGTTTATGTTTTCAAGAGTGACCCTTAGACATTACAAAACCAATTGATGTGTTCTCTTCAGATGTACACTACTCCAGCTCCCAGCTTTATTCAGTTGCTTGTAGCTCCTTGAGGAGGGTTGAGTCCTCATGGAATTTTGAATATCAATTTGGCATAACCACCTTCAGTTCATGTTTGCATATTCATGTTGGTGAGACTTTATGAATGTAGTTTCTGCTGATACTAGGAGACTCAATATCACACTAAACTCCCTGACACTCTATTTTCTCTAGTCTTTCTATACTATCTTCTGCAGTGCTCCAAGAGCTGTAAGTATGAGAGTATGTAGATGTATCTTTGGCACTGGTATCCACAAGTATGCATATTGATTTATTGTAGTTTTCTGTACTGGTCTGTTGCAAAGAAAAAATTCCTTGATGGGGGATAAAGACTATATTCATCTGTTTGCATAAGTATAAATATAGAGTCTATATCAGATTGTTGTTAAGGATTACACAATTTGAAATTGTAATCTTATATTCTCCTTCAATAACCCACTGCTTCACTATCACTGAGAAGTTAGCTAGGTTTTCTGTACAAAACATGGTATAACTCTTACTGAATGAATCTTAAATCTGTTGGTTACTGCCAACTTAAGTGTGCTATTCAATTTCCTGTAAAGTTATCATGCCATTGTGGTCTTTGATGAGGTTCATAGGCATTACAACTGGGTAGAATTACTGGTGGCCTCCCTCTTTTAGAAGTTTACATGGTGTCTTCTCGGATGATGAAAGATCAACCTCACAGAGAAAACATTCAGGCCAGCTCCAGATAATGGGTCTCTGGACACTGTTTTTGAAGTGCAAGGTATCTTCAGCAATAACGACTTTTGTCCATATCTGTGGGGTAACCAAAGATAATAAAAATAGACTGCATGTTTTAGGGGTCACGGAGCCCTGGTCAATAACTCCAAAGAGAGTGTCTACCAACTGTTACTGAGGTTTGTCTTACATGGTTATTGGCTCTTGGAGGCAACACAATTAGCTTAGATGAGAAAACTTCATGAAAACTATATCTGGTTATTCATAGCCTGAGTTATGCACATTATGAGCTTTCCTTAGGTAAATAGTATAAGTCCGTGTGGCATTTTGAACAATCTATATTATTTTACCGACCTATGTAACTCTTGTATTTCCCTCCTACCCCCTTATCTGTGGACTCCTTCTCCTTTCTATTTGCAATCATATTTCAATTAAAACCACTTTTAAAATAACTACTAGAAATAACATGACGCTGACAATATATGAATTTTGTGCATTATCTTCTAAAACCATGTTTAAAAAGCAAAATTTGTAGGTAATTTTTCTAACTTTGTTTTGAAATGAGTAGTTGTATGATTTCCAGCAGTAATGCAACTAACACTTTAATACAGATGATTTTATCATCAATTTCTCCACAAAAATCAATTTTATGTTACAATGACTAAATGCATATTTTTGAATGGCCCCAAGCTAGGGAAAATAGGGCTTAAAAAACTAGGCTTTGGGTCTCAGTCTCTGTCTCTGTCTCTCTTGTTCTCTGTCCCTCTCAGACATGAATAAAAATTGAAAAAAAAACATTCTTTGTATATGGAGGAGATACAAAACAAAGAAAGAAAGAAGACTATTTCCTGAGGGCCCTGCCTTACTAGTGAGCATAGAATATAATCCGCCTTTTCACTATCAATGGTCTACGGAGAGATTAATCTGTGTGTGCTTAAGAAACAAAACCAGAAAAGAATAGCACAATAAAATCTCCCCTGACATTTTCAAATCATAGTCAAGAATTTAGACTACAATTAAAATTCTAATAGTTGGTTGTCAAGCTAACAGACCAATCAAATGAGTGAGTGCTCACATGCTGATTATACATTTTAGTCAATATAGAAGCTCCTCTGAAGAGGTTTCTCACTCTTAGGGAAAAAAATATATCTATATCTGTATCTATATCTATATCTATATATCATTGGCAGTAGTATGACCAAAAATTGCACTATGCATAATTACAATGTACCAAAAACAAAGATTAAAACAAAAAAATTATCACTGAACCTTTAGAAATTTCATATAATTACCAGACTACATGATAATGGAGACTTTAAAGAATTACATTCTAAAGAGGTGTATATTTGGAACAATGTGTTGGTTTGAATAGGAATGGCATCCATAGTTCATGTGTATGGATTCTTGGCTCATAGGGAATGTCATTATTAGGAATTATGGCCTTGTTAGAGTAGAGGTGGCCTTGTTGAAGAAAGTATGTCACTGTGGAGACAAGCTTTGAATTCTTATAAGCTCAAGTCTGGCCAGTGTGTCACAGTGTCTTTCTGCTGCTTCTGCCTTCAAATCCAAACATAAACTCTCAGCTTCTCCAGCACGATGTCTGTCTGCATGCTGTCATCCTTTTTGTCATGACAATAATGCACTAAACCTTTGAATCTGTAAGTCAGCACCTATTAAATGTTTTTTAATTTGCCATGGTCATAGTGTTTCTTCACAGCAATAAAAACGTATTTAAGATAAACAATGGGTACAAATTTTACTTAAAAAACTTTAAATAAGGACCAAATATATCAGGATTTTTTTTTTTTTTGGTTGCTTAGGTTACAAAACTAACAATCTCTCTTTGCTGGGATTTATATTTTAGTTGTAAGTGACAGATGCACAGCAAAATATGTTCCATGATAAAATGTGCTAGGAATACAAGCACAGGAGGTTGGGGGAGGGTGTGAACTCGGCAGTACATTAGAAACCAGAGAAACATATGAATCTCAAAGAACAAAGGAAGCCGATCTGATATGTTCCTAGTGCAAGAACATTCCAGAAGAGGTAATCAAAATATAATGGTTCTAAAGCGGCTTCTGTAAAACAATAAGCAATCCTGTACATTTGTGTGTTGCAGTTTGGTAGGAAGAATTTCATCCAAATGTAGCTTACTAGTAGGCAACAGAGACCCCAGAGTGCATGTGGGCAGGAGATCCCTTCCAGACTATCCACTTCCTGACTGTCCTGGAGGGGATAGCAGGGTCCAATCTCTCCCTTTCCTCTTTCTTTGCCTCCTATCCATAGTTATTTGAGATGCTTCAGAATGTGTTCCTACCATGATGTGCTGCCTCAACATAGAATTTAAAACATTGTGAGCAACCAGGCATGGGCTAAAACATCTGAAACCATGAGACCAAATTATGGTTTGGGTTTTTTTTTTCTCCTTTTGCTATTTACTCTGTCAATTTCTATTTATCATTATGGTGAAAAACTGAGAGAGACTGGAAAGAGTAGGAGAACCAGTTGTGGAATAAAAAGATGAAATCGAGTAGGTCATGTTAGGATACAGTAGTGAGGAAAAACAGAACACAAAGAAGGTCATTATAACTTCTGAACAAAGCATGTAATTGCTGAAACATAAATATTGAACAGGCTGCAGATAAGAAAAAGCTGAAGATACAAAGTGCCACTGAAATGAACCAGAAGGCAGACATAAGAAACAATAGATCAAAACTGTGTAAGCTAGTCGACTAGACTTTAAAAGACCATAAAGAAGCGCCACAGATGTCTAGTAGGATTTTCAAAGTATTGAATAAGACTGGAGAGAGGCAATATTCAAAAAGACACTAAATTAGAATTTTCCAGAGCTTTAAAAATTTATGATACTTCAGAATCTCATTGGATCCTGAGAAGAATAAACAGAAGTAAATATATATTCTGCCATAGAGTAGGTAAATTTTAGAACTTCAAAGCTCAAAACTCTTTGAAATACCAAGGAAGTGGGAGCCAGTGGTGTACGCTCTGTGGGAGAGCATGTGCTTAGCATAGAGGGGCACTGAGATGTTCTTAAATTTAAAAGTAACTGGCAGAAGAGAGTGGAAGAATAGGGAAATGGAAAGGCCTCCCTGTCAGAACCTTTTCTTTTATCTGGTTTAAGTCACATGGTTGCATCACAAAGCATTCACAACTTTACTCTTGTAAGATGAAGCACTTTGAAAGTCCCAATCAGTGTGTTTAAAAACTTCTCCTTATAAGGCAGGGTTATCATGAGCTTCTTGCTAAAATCTGAAAGCAAATCATGAAGTTCCTTTTTCAGCTGTTATCTTCATTGCTTTTTTCTAACCATTTTGGTGCTGAGAAGAAAAGTGAAGGACAGCCCAGTGATTGGAGACCAACTGAGAATATATAAATCAGATTAGCTGCTATATATTACGGACTTTTTATTTATTTTTTTTTTGTGTATGATCTGTGGCTTGTAAAGATAAAGTAAACTTGAAAATGAGCACCTCAAAGCAATGAACTTCTAGTATGAAATAATTCTTCACCTTACCTCTTGTAGAAAACATTTCTAGAAGAATAAATAAAGAAATACAAGGGTGACTATGACTGTACCTCTCCACATTCCAAGGAGTTTTAAGGGAAACCCAGTGAGAAAATGGTGGACAAAACAGAGTGATTTGTGCTGAATGCCTAAAGGAACTCACATTTGAAAAAAAAAATAAAAGTGATATTTTTCAGAGGAAGATCTACCCCATAACTCTAAAGGAAGAAACCAGCTAATGGCAGAGCAGACTTTGTGTGGTAGCCCCACACCCAGTTCCACAACACCCAGAGGAAGAAGTTAGGGAAACAAAAACCTTCACAATAGACACAAATTAATATTACATATCTTCATGTGATTCTAATCAAGCAAGTGAAAATCACTATGATAAGAACTTGAACTCACTGAAGAAGGAAATCAAAAAAGATCTCCCATGCTTGTGAATTGGCAGGATTAATATAGTAAAAATGGCCATCTTGCCAAAAGTAATCTAGAGATTCAATGTAATCCCCATCAAAAGTCCAGCTCAATTCTTCATAGAGTTATAAAGAGCAATTATAAAATTCATTTGGAATAACAAAAAACCCAGGAGAGCAAAAAATATTCTTAACAATATGAGAACTTCTGGAGAATTTACTATGCCTCACATCAAGATGTATTACAGAAAAATACTGACAAAACTCCATGGTATTTGTACAGAGTCAGGCAGGAAGATCAATGAAATAGAATTGAAGACCCAGAAATGAAACCACACTCCTATGGTCACTTGATCTTTGACAAAGGAGATAAAACCATCCAGTGGAAAAAAGACAGCATTTTCAACAAATGGTGGGGTGTCAACTGGCAGCTAGCATGTAGAAGAATGCAAATCGATCCATTCATATCTCCTTGTACAAAGCTCAAGTCCAAGTGGATCAAGGACCTCCACATAAAACCGGATACCCTGAAACTAATAGAAAAGCAAGTTGGGAAGAGCCTCGAACACATGGGAACAGGGGAAATTTTCCTGAATAGAACACCAGTGGTTTATACTCTATGAACAAGAACTGACAAATGGGACCTCATAAAATTGCAAAGCTTCTGTAAGCAAAAGAACACTGTCAATAGGACAAAATGGCAACCAACACTTTGAGAAAACATCTTCATCAATCCTACATCAGATAGAGGGCTACTATCTAATATATACAAAGAACTCAAGAAGTTAAGACTCCAGAGAATCAAATGACCCTATTTTTAAAAAGGGATATAGAGCTAAAGAAATAATTTTAAACTGAGGAATACCAAATGGCTGAGAAGCACCAAAAGAAGTGTTCAATCTCTGTAGTTATCAGGGAAATGCAAATCAAAACAACCCTGAGATTCCAACTTACACCAGTCAGAATGGCTAAGATCAAAATCTCAGGTGACAGCAGATGGTGGTGAGGATGTATAGAAAGAGGGACACTCCTCCATTGCTGGTGGGATTGCAATCTGGTACAAAATCACCCTGGAAATCAGTCTGGTGGTTCCTCAGATAACTGGAGATAGTTTTATCTGAGAACCGAGCTATACCACTTCTGGTCATATACTCAAAAGAGTCCCCAACCTATAACAAGGACACATGTTCTACTATGTTCATGGAAGTCTTACTTATAATAGCCAGAAGATGAATAGACCCCAGTTGTCCATCAACAGAGGAATGAATAAAGAAAATGTGGTACATTTACACAATGGAGTACTATTCAGCTATTAAAACAATGACATTATGAAATTCTTAGCCAAATGGATGGAACTAGAATATCATCCTGAGTGAGGTAACCCATCCACAAAAGAATAGACATGATATGCACTCACTAATAAGGGTATAGCAGAAAAGCTCAGAATACCCAAGATACAATTCACAGACCACATGAAACTCAAGAAGGAAGACCAAAGTGTGGGTGCTTCAGACCTTTCAGAAAAGGAACAAAATACTCATGGGAGCAAATGCAGAGGCAAAGTGTGGAGCAGAGATTGAAGGAAAGGCTATCCATAGACTGACCCACCTTAGGATCCATCCCGTATACAGACACCAAAGGCAGACATTATTGTGGATACCAAGCAGTGCATGCTAACAGGAGTCTGATATAGCTGTCTTCTGAGAGGCTCTGCCAGAGCCTGACAAATACAAAGGTGGATGCTGGCAGCTAACCATTGGATTTAACATGGGGTCAATAGTGAAGAAGTTTGAGAAGGACTGAAGGAGCTGAAGGGGTTTGCAGCCCCATAGGAAGAACAACACTATCAATCAATCAAACTTTCCAGAGCTCCCAGGGACTAAGCCACCAATAAAGGAGTACACATGGAGGGACCCGTGGCTCCAGCCACGTATGTAGCAGAGAATGGCCTTGTTGGGCATCAATGGGAGGAGATGCCCTTGGTCCTGTGAAGGCTTGATGCCACCGTGAATGGGAATTTGAGGGAGGGGAGGCAGGAGTGGGTGGATGGCCAGTGGAACACCCTCATACAAGCAGGTGTGGGGGACTGGATAGGAGCTTTCTGCAGGAAAGTGGGAAAGGTGATAACATTTGAAATGTAAATAAAGAAAATATCCAATGAAGAAAAAAGAAAACAAAAAGAAAGAAAGAGAGAAAGAGAGAGAGGGAGAGAGAGGGATGGGGAGAAAGAGAAAGAGAGAGAGAGAGAGAGAGAGAGAGAGAGAGAGAGAGAGAGAGAGAGAGAGAGAGAGAGAGAGAGAAAGAAAGAAAGAAAGAAAGAAAGAAAGAAAGAAAGAAAGAAAGAAAGAAAGAAAGAAAGAAAGAAAGAAAGGAAGAAAGAAAGGTAGGTCAAGGGCAGTAAGAGGAGAAAGGAGTCCAAGATATTTCTTGATGTTCACAAATATATGGCTGAATTTTCAGGTGAGGCGTATCTATAATTTATTACTTTTTCTTGATCTAAATATTGTTTGCTAAATATATTTCCCATTTTTGATTGTTTTATATTGGTAAGACTTATCTGGAGATTTTATGTATTAATGTTTGTGTGTTTTTGATAGAAAAATTAAAATTGTCTGATCTACACAGGAAAGCAATTTTACTTTCGTCAATATGGAATCATCTTTCATTTCCTGTTACTGAATATAGCCCTATATAAGACAAGGTACAGTGTTACTTTTCTTGGTGTCATCACTAAACACTTAGCAAAATCAGCTTTATCTGTCAGGTGTTTGTTAGGGTTTACAGCTTGAGATGTTCATCATGATAGGAAATGTATGTATAAGAAAGCTAGTCCACAGATCATCCAGTCTGGAAGCAGAGAGGTATGAATGCTGTGTTTCTTTGTATACAGCCTAGGAGAATGGATCCACTCAAGAAATAGAACTCCAACATTTAGAATGGGTCTTCCTTCTACAAGTCAGTGAATCTACAATTGCTCACTGGCATGCTCAGAGGCATAATTTAAAATCCTTTGAAATTTATATTCATTATGAGCTACAATACCATGTATATGACTATTTTAAATATTGAGAATGCTTCATCTTTTAAACAGTTGCCCCTTTCAAACACAACTTGATATGCATTTCAAAACTATCAAGAAGAATGACTCTCTTTCATGGTTCAGATGGCCTATAAGGTCATAGTGAACTTCACCCAATGTGAACTGAATGCTCTGTGTAGGAAAATTAATAGATATATTGAATCAGTGTATGTCCTAGACATATAATGAAGAACCTAAGAACTTAGACAAGGGTAGTGAAGAGAAAGTGGGATGCTGGGTCTTATGTGCACTGAAGCTGAAGTACAGACTTTATTGTCCAATGAGAGCTGACTAATAAAATCCATTTTCATTTGAAATTGCTAAGCACATCAAGATATGTTTTGAAATTACTAATCCCTAAACACACATTCTCATTTGCTTAGGAAACCCTGAGCACTAGCCTCAAGTCCATAAAGCTAGTCTTAGTCATGAGCCTGTGGTAACATTACATAACTTTGGGAGGGCAGTTCTTTCTATGAGGAAGAGAAATGAAGACTTACAAAGAAACAACAAATTAAATAGTGTGCCACAACCATGAATTGGCTCTGCTGCAAGGATGGCTCAGTAATAAGTCTCTATAACAACAACTGCTTCAAACTGGGGACAGAGGCAGAGAGGGGAATAGAATTAGTTTGATTCTCTTTATCATTTACTTAATCAGAGATAGAAGCTGTTGGATATAGAGGTATGCAAAATCAAATTAATGTAATTGGAAACAAACACTTCAGGAGAAATAACCAATACTCAAGAACATGAACTCATGTATTTCTCTTATTTGTGGATGCTAACTTACAATATTCAGTAAAGTGTGTTGGATGAAAAATACATATCAAGGTCAAGTAATCAAAAATTAGCCATGGGGAGGTGATTTCAAGGAAGGGGAGATAGAATGCAGAAGTATAACAGGGTATAGGGAATAAGGGAACAGGAAGAATCAAATGAGCTGGGAGCAAGTGAGAGGAAAGGATATAGGGAGGGTTGGCACTGGTAAAACAATCAGATAGACTTGTTGATTAGTAATTTTCTTGACAGTTTGTTGATATTCAATATGAAGATAACACTGTCTACCATTGTCCCTGCTAACAAGATTTTTCTCTCTATCATCCCCTTTTAAGAAACACTCAATATTATACTAAGAGTCTTTTGAGATTTCTCTTTCTTAGTAACATGCTTTAAGCTTTGTGGGCTTATTATAAAGAGTTTCCTCATATTATGTATTGGCCACTATCAAGCCAATATTACCTGAGTAATTTTAAAATCGACTTTAGCAACCAACTTGAGATTGAGAAATGGGTTTCATCTCAATGAATACATGCTGAGTTACATAATTAGTTATTCTGAAGACATACTGAATGTTTTTATAATACATACAGTATGAGTTTTATTTTATTTTATTATTTTCTGATAAGAAAAGTAATGGAAGGAGAATTTGTTTGTGGTTAAAATAGTTAGCTGATCACATATAAATGTGTATTTTCTTATTTTATAGTCAATAAACATTATAATTTAAAATAATATATGTAGGTATACATGGAGATAAGAGGGAGTTATTTATTTGAACACATATTTAACTTAAAAAAAAAACTACCCTATATTAAAATATCGGTATTTTACTGAACAAACCTTCTTTTGATTAAAGGATATTATATTTATCTCAAGACTCAGAGAAAATAGAAAAAAGATGAATAGTTCCAATGATATGTTTGTGGGTGTTATTAGATAAGAATTATAGTACCATTCGATCAAATACTATACATAACTTCAGAATGATCTTTTCTTATTATTCTTCAGTATAGGAGATTGAACCCAGGATTTTGCAAATGCTAGAAAAGGCTGTAACACTGATCTACATTTCCAGCCCAAGATGTAATTTACATACACAGAGGTATAACAGAGGTATACAGAGGTATATAACAGGGTATAGGGCACAAGGGGACAGAAAGAATCAAATGAGCTGGGAGCAAGGTAGAGGAAGGGATACATACACAAGTAGTGTGAGCGTGTGTGTGTGTGTGTGTGTGTGTGTGTGTGTGTGTGTGTTTGTTTCTCTATGTATCAAGTGGGGAAACAGGGACATAATATGCATTTATCTATCACAGTCCTTCTTTTTCCTTTATAACAGGGTTGCTCACTGAACCTGGTCCTTGCTAATTCTGCTAGGCTGATGAGCTAGCAATCTCCAGGGCTCTACCATCTCCGCCCCACAGCACTGAGTCTTCAGACATGTGTGGTTGTTTCTGGGTTTCCCACATGAATTCTAGGGGTTTGAATCTACTCCTATTGCTCACACAGAAAGTCCTCAAATTCACACAGCCATATTTTCAGGCCTCTTTCCTCACTTTTTAAAGGTGCCCCCGAATATATTTTTTCAGACTAGTACAGTATATAAATTTCCCTACAGTGACCAATAGCCCATGTACCATTTTTTTTTCCTCATGGAAATTTTCACCCTTGAGAAGATGCAAAAAATATGGAACCTCTGAATTTGTGGTGCAGTAGGTCTAGAGGCTGTGGGTAATGAAACTGTTCTGAGCATTGTGTTGCTTAATCTGTTAAAGAATATCTCTTTGAGTTTCTTTGGAGCCCAAGTTCTTGCTGTTGACTTGCTTGCAAATGGACCTGTCTTAGATTTGACCACATCTCAAATCATATAACCATGCATCCCACAATACAAACCACAGGTACAAACAGGCCAGAAAAACAATACACAAGGAACTGTTTGCATTTAGAAATGCCAGGAGGAAAGTGACAGAGCATCCTGGTGTAACAACTATCTTGACTGTGTACAGTCACTTCCATCTTTTCTGTTTATATTCAAGAGAAACTACTGCCTGCTATTTCAATACTTTCAAAAAGTTTTTGTACATAACCTATATAATAGAGGAAAATAAAGAGAAAAATACACCTTGTTTATTATTGAAGACATTAAAATAAAGAATGTGGTTAGAACTAACTACATTCATTTTCTACTATTAAACATTTATCACACATAATCAGTGTTATCTATCAAGGTAGCATATTAAAGAAGAAAAATGAATACTGACAAATATCATAATTAAGTACCATTTTAATTTACTTGTGGAAAATTAAAATGCGAGACAGTGATGTTGACAGCTCAGCACTAATCATCTGTCCAATGACAATGCTGTCATCAGTTTTCAAAAGTGTTTGTTCACCTGATGCAAGACTTAAATTGAAATTAACCAGTTAAAATGTGTAAGGATACACACAATGCTACCTCAAAAATCATAGACATAATCAACGCTGAATGAAAAAAAAAAGTAAACCATTCTATAGTACATAATGATATCTATTCTTGTTTGCTGATGGGAGGTTATTATGCATATGCATTGATAAATTTGAAATATCAGTTTTTGACACTCAAAATAACGATAAGAATTTTGATATCAATTTGTGTATTTGACGTCAGTTATTTTTCTTCATGTTCTTCATTATTATCAATTAATTTATTTATTCAGTTTCCCTTTTGATGGCAGCATCCCTCCTTCCTCTCTCCACTCCCACCCTTACAAGACCCTCCTCTTATTACCTCCTCTCCTTCTGAGAGAAGAGGAAATCCTCCTCAGATACCAACCCATCCAGGTACATCAAGCACATTCTTTACCACTAAGGTGCAACAAGGCATTCCAGCGGGGAGAAGGGGATCCACTATAAGATACACAGGAACTAAGATGGAACAGAGACTGAGAGAATGGCCAAGGAATTCCTGGCCCAACTTGAAACCCTTTCCATAAGCAAGAACCAATCTCTGACACTATTAAAGATACTCTACTATGCTTGCCGACAGGAGACTAGCATAACTGACTCATGATCGGCTTCATCCAGCCTGTGATGGAAACATGCAAAGATCATAGCCAAATAGTAGGAGGGACTCAGAGAGTCTTGTGGAAGAGTGCGGGATAGGATTGAGGATGTTGGAGAAGTAAAGGACAACACAAGAAGACTTATAGAGTCAACTAAGCCCATAGAGGCTCATATAGACTGAATAACTAACTAAATTATATGCAGGGGCTAGACCTTGGGCCATTACACATTTGTAGCAGAAATGCAGCTTGGTCTTCATGTGGATCCCCTAAAACCTGAAGCAGAGCTGTCTCTGATTCTTCTCTAAAATGAATGTTTAACAAAGTGGGAATTTAAACATGGAAAATGTGTTCAATGGGTTTGAGAAGGTTAGAGTTTGTTAGCTTCTGTGTTATCTTGTCGGCTTTTAAAACTAGGAGCCGAAGTTCAAGTTGAAACAGCAGCTTACCTCTTTCCTACTACCTCTAGCTTACGGCCTCTGATGAGCTTGTATGCACTGGCACACCTCAACAATATGAGAGCAACTGCATTTATGTTCTTTGACCCAAGGACAGCAGACTTTTCTGGGTTGAGTTTTTGATGGGTAGCTTTTTCAATAATCAGTTTTTCCCAAGAAGTCTATAAAGTAACATCATTGAGACTGTCAGCTTCTCTGACAAGATAACATGAAGGGAGAATTGTGTGAACTGGAGAGTCCTTTAGCTCACCTCTGCATCAGTAGATTTCACAAATGGCAGTTTAAGCTGCAGAGTATCAGCCCAGTAATAAGGGGAAGCTGAGTCAGGGGAAGAAGATCTGTCTAGTGCTGTGTTTTTCTTTTTCTGCTCATACGTTTTGAACTTTCTGAACTACTCCTTAAGACTCTAATTTTTACACCTTTAAAGAATCATGGGGATTCTTGAGCATAATTAGGATTATGCTGTCAGATCAAAGTTTTGGGAAATATTTGCTACTAATGTTTAACATAAGATCAAAGCAGGTGTCATTTCTAAGAAGAGGATTACCATACAAAAATAACTCCAATTTATTGTGTACTTTTCTTCACAAAGTTAATCAATCTTTCCAACAGTTTTTAATATATTAATGCTAAATACATTGTACCTATAAAATACAAAATATATATTCAAATTTTAGAGAATAATTATAACTAAATAGCTTATAGTACCGTCCAGAAGCTCTGAAATTAAACAAATATGTTTAGATATATTCTATTTTACAGTATAATAATCATATAACTTTAGTTCACTTATTTCTTTTATCATATGCAGTTATAGCCTCACACTGAAATGAAATAATGACAACTAGACAGTATGGCGATCATTAACAAGAATGTAAATTTGCTATTAAGAAGAGAAATAATACTGATTTTATTTATTATGTTGTTTATTTAATTATCTATAGGAGTGTAGGAGTGGGAAGACAAAGGGCATTGGCTTTGGCTTTTTTGTTGTTGTTGTTTTTTTTTTTTTTTTTTTTTTTTTTTTGAGCCAGAAGGAAGGGGAAAAAGCTTCCATGGTGAGATTGTAGATTATAAACAGAGCTGACACAATTTCTTTCTATGATGATATCTGGTTTAGCAGAGAGGATTATCAAAGTGCCAAAATCTGAAGAACCATGAAAGATGAGACTGGATCAGAGGAGGCCAATGATTAAACTCGTGATTGATTTCAATGACACTGGAGGTGAAAGAAACTTATTCTCAGAAAGAAATTCCAGATGGCTGCAATGACAGGGAATTTTGGCTCAGTGAACAGATGGTAGAATAGTCAGCTGTTTTCTGCCCATGCTACAATCCAGTCTGGTTACTTTTGTCTTTCAATAGATTTTTCCCATCTATTCTAATGCTTTCCATATGTCAAGCTTTAAGGACTAAAGAATTAGATCTAATAAGGAACAAGAAAAGATAATCCTAGGTAAGCTGTAAACAAGTCAACAAGTCAGCTGGGTAGGGAACATCCATCTTAATATTTGAATATTGAAAATACCAAGAAGATATGCCACTAATAAGCCAGCTATGCAATCATTCTCTAACCAGTCTTCCTTAGTGTTATTGGGAAGTTTGATTATCCAGAGCATAAACAATTCATGAGTGACTGGGTAAAGATATTAGAGAAAAGAATAATTCTAGAAATCTGAATAGCTTGAAAACAAGATTTGTAATACTAGGAAATTTCTGTAATAATTATAAAAAATGCATATTATGACAACTATAGGAAATTAAGAGTTATTAAAATCAAAGTTAAGACATTCCTCCAAATAAGAATATTCTTGTTGACTCTGCTTCAGGTTTGCACAGTGAAATAATTCATTCCTAAATGGATGCCATGGTTGCAGAAGCAAACTTAGAAACTGTCTCCACTGCCTTCTGCTTTGTGATACTGATGGTTTGCCGGAATTATTCTCCAAATGTAATTATTTTCTCACTTTAATGTTATGTTTAGACTGCAGCCAGGGAAGCAGACAGGCTAACTACAGATCCTTACCTCTCCCTCCCCTCTTCCAAATCCAATCCAGGAGTCTCATCACCAGCTCTGTAACAGATCACCTGCTGCAGAACCTCCTTCCTCTCTGCTCACATTTTCAGGGGATCATGTAGAGCATCTCCTCCAAAATCTCCCCATAGCATTATTACAACCTTCAAACACCAGCATATTGCTCGGGAACCCACAAGCCACACAAGACAGGCAAGCATGTAGGCTAACTACCGATCTCTGCCTCCAAATTCAATACCCATGTTTCATTCCTATCTCTGTAGCAAACGATTTACTCCCTTTCTTTCTGACTACCTCTCCAGTTGATCACACAGACCTTCTCTTCCAAACATCCTTCCACCCACTCATTCTATTATTCTAGTCTCCAGCCACAACAGGCATTCCTAGGGAACTGCAGTATTTTACCTGCTGTTACCTGTTTCCTCGCCTCCAAACCCAACACCCTTGTCTCATACTCAGTACTGTAGTAGACCACTTGTCTCAGTCTTGCCTCCCTCCCTGCCCTCATTGCAGGTGAATCACACAGACCATCCTCTCGAAACTCCCGTTTACAATTGTTTTATTCCAGTCACTAATTCCAGAGGGCATTCTCGGAATAGTTCAGCCAAGTCTATCAGCAATGCAAGTAGGCTAGCTTCAGGTGTTCATTTTCCCTTCTCTACACCATAACCAATCTTCCAGTCCTGTGGGGCAAGTGGACAGGACCACCAGGCAGAAGAACAGGTAAGACTGAGTGAGCTTAGACCACATGAATCTCAGAATTGAGACTGGTAGAAATGGAGGCATGCCCTGACTACCTCCATCTGCTCTGGAACACATAACCATGACATCCCACTAAGGACCACGGCAACCTGTCATGTAGCATATAAACTTGGCTTTCTCTATACTAATGAGGTATCTAGATAGGCCTCTAGCATTCAGCCAATGAGTTTGCCTTCCTGGACACACTTTCCTGTAAAAGGTGCATAATCCCTGGGCCACCTTAGTAAGGCATATGCATCCACATCCACCATCAAATGAAGAAGTTTGAACAAGTTAAGAACCACCTCTTTATCAAGGATTGCTGGAGTGGTATGTTGGTCCATAATTTAAAAAAAAAAAATCAGAGAAGGGCTTCCCTCTTCCAAACCCTCCTTACTCTTGATACTTCTTTGGAATCAAACCAGGTTCTGCCCATCCTGAGCTCTGCCTTCTCTTTCCTGCCTGGCCTGTGGACACCATGAATGGAATTGTGGACCAGGGACCATGGTTCCTGACTCCCAATTGTGTGTCAGAAGCATCTGAATACACAGGACACTGAGTTCCCAGCAATCATCCCAAATTCTGATGTTTCCCACTCCGAGGACCCCCATTACGAACTTCATTCTGTCTCCCCATAGCAGTAAGCCAGCAGGGCTCCAGTCAGGACACAGCCTGGCAGAGACCCATCTCCAGCTTTGTATCAGGTATCATGTTGTGCCTCTTCTCACACTCTGCTGTAGAGAGAATCTATTGGGTACTGTATGTAAGCGTCAGCTGGGTTAGGTGCCACAGAGACACACTGGCCTGAGTAGCATGCCAACACACAGAAGCACAAGAAGAACATTTCCCCAGAGCTGCAGTGTGATCTAAAATCCCCAAACTTCTGAAAACAAGGGGGTGGGAGGGAGACTAAGTATAATGGAAGAAATGTTTAGTTTAAAATTAGTAAGTTAATCCCATAAAGAATAAAACACTTAGAGATAGACAAAACTAGAAAATAAATAAATATTCACCATAATATTGATACATATTCAGAATTCCAAGGAGTGTCTTCCTTAAGTTGTGAAAGGAATGATTCTGAGATTGCACATTTATTAGGGATGATGGCTATCTTGGAAATACCTGTACATGTTAAGACTGTCAATTCTCTAGCATATGTCTCTAGTAAAATGAAACAAATTTTTGTATATTATAAAAAAAATCGTATTATGGGCATACCACACAATATTACAGGAGAAACAGTTACAGAAAGATCTAATTATACTTTAAAGGAGACTATTAACAAACACAAAGGAGTAACAAAGCCTCATAGAGATAAATTACATAGTGCTTTTCTTTTAAAATTTTTGAATGCTAATGAGAAAAAAAAAAACAAAAGTTACTGAGAGACATTGTGTTGTGGGAAAAAAAAAAAACCTGCAGAACTAAATCAGCCTGTTTATATTAAAATTTTCTTAACTTCAAAATGTAGGGAAGGGAAAGTTTAATGCTTGGAGAAAGGCTTTGTATTTGTTTCCATAGGAAAAGAAAGACTGTGGATTTCTTCCAAATCAATAAATTTAATAGATTTGGTAGGTGGAGATCCCCTGAAGTCCCTGAGAGCAAACATGAAAAAAATCAAAAAGAACAAAACAGATAACTTCAATTGCTGATTCCTCTACATGTGAACTGCCTGGAGACTGGCTGAGACATGAAAATGTCTCCAGCTAGAACTTCAGCTATGCATAAGCAATAAATCTTGTTAGCTATGGAATCCCCAGGACTTGTTATGCCATCTTTTGAAATGGTAGAGATATAAGTTAGTTTGGATATATATTCCAAACTAACTTATAAAAGGACTGATGCCTTGCCAAGTTGAACAGAGAGCAAAGTATCATTGCTAACTGATCTATCTGTGCACCTTGCAGATTCCATACATATATTATTGTAGAAATGTTTGTTAGTCGTTAAAAGTTATATATTTTCAGACAACAATGAAGTTAAGACATCCATGACAAGAGTCACCCTTGGAGATGCTGAGAAGGATTCTGGAATGCTGAGGCATAGTTTTATTTCAACATCCTGCTTGATCCTACCATAGTCTGCCACTATCCTCTTTCCTCAAAATCTAAATTTCAAAACTGCTAGCTAGCTAGATTGTCAAGCATCATCGACTGTTACAGTTAAGATTTCAATTAATCCCTGAACCTTCTAAGCACTCAGAGATTTGATAACAAATATTAAAGCTAGCTTTCTTAAGAATAACTAATATCCTAATTCTCTTAGGGACCCTCAAAAAGGAAAAGGATGCCCCCAGACCAGGAAGCAATTATAGGACAGTGACTATAAGACAGTGACATTTCCATTGCCAAGGCATGGAACAGATTTTTTTCTTCTTTTTTCTTTTGGTCATTCAATGTTAAATGATTGTTGTTTAAAAGGGGTTGGTTGTTACTTGTTAATGGTCTTGATCAAAGAGGTAACCCCTTGATAAACAGTTTGACTCAGGGATTTCTCTTTCTTTTCTTTTCTTTTCTTTTCTTTTCTTTTCTTTTCTTTTCTTTTCTTTTCTTTTCTTTTCTTTATCCTTTTTTCCATCCTACCTAATATAAGGGATAAGGGGGAGAATAGATGACAAGATAAAATGGCTAAAAGGATAATAGGGAATCTACTTTTAGGTCAAAGCCACATAGTTTTACATATGTTATGGACTTTGTATATTAATGCAGATGAGGATTATATTTGTCTACAATACTCTATGCATATTGGGAATGTCAACATCCTGAAGGTGCTATTTGACAAAGTTCTGGTGCTTGGACATTCTTAACTGACCTTTCACCACACTTGATGGATACTCACACCTTTAGCTACACTTATGCTTTTTACTGTTAAAAACCTCTCTCCAAAAGCTAAAAATACTAAACCAAAAACTAGTGTAAACAAGAATGAAATTAATGAAAGTTCCCTGGAAAAAGACAATTAGGCAGAAAATTGAGTCTTCCCTGGGAGCTTATTACTTAAAAAAATTCATATAACTAATGAGTATCATTAATAAGCATAAGAAAAAGAATTTGAGAAGACTTATTAAAGAAGAAAAACTTAGGGAAATTTTAGAAACAGACAAGCAGTCATTGACTTGCTAGGTTTTCAATGTTCAACTTTAGAGACAAGGAAACTGTATGTATAGAAAGAGATCTTGATCATGCAAGATTATGACAAGCTTTGGTACCTCCCTAAAGGCAACAGTAAGCAGTTTTAGGAACCCTGATGTTCTTCTGTTCTTTAGAGAACTGTAAAAAAGATAGGAGTCCTATTGAAACAAGGATTCAAGACAGAGACACAGAGAAAGGCATCCTGGCTCAGTGAAGTGCCTGCTTTCCTGAATAAACTTGTCAGATCAGAACTTTACTGATAGACTGCACTTGCTTAAGCAAAGGGGCTGAAAAATATTTTAAGAATCAAAGAAAAAGAATAGTGTTCTTATTCCAACTATCAAAGAAATATAGACGAAGGAAAGAAGGAATTAAATAAAGGTTAAAAGGTTGAACTATAGAAAGTTAAGTTTGATATAATAGGTATTAGGAAATAACTTTTGATCTATTAATCTTACGCCAAAGTGAAACAAAATCAAATTCAAATGGAGTCATCCTGTCTAACATTTCTGTAACCAAAAGACTTTACAACACCGATCTTAAAGAAGAAGAAGATACTAAGTTTAAAGAAAATTGATTTTATCATAATGTTAAGTTTTAGTTCTCATAAAATTGCTATTTGCTCTCTTTGTTCATTCAATATTCTTATGTTATCAAGGAAGACTTTGGAAGAAAATGTATTTTGTAAAGCTGTGTAATCGATGCATAAAAATCTGTGGGGAAATAATTTTATGTATAAATAAAGCTTAAAAGAGATGAAAATTGTCAGAGTAGGGAAAGTCATGTAGAGATGTGCTTCTTATCTGTCCTGTCTCTCATGAAGTGAATTACATGATCCTGATCCTTCCTTCCTTTCACTGCTCTTGCATCTCACCCTGCCCTGAGCCAAGGCTTGTCCCCAGCAGTATATATGTTTCAACTCTTGGTTAAGGTTTTGTAGCTTTGAAGTTCTATCCCTTGAAAGCTTCTATTCCAAGCTGTTTGGGATAATTTAAAAATCCAAGTTAGTAGTCAGACAATCAAATACTTGGTCATGTTAGATACTAGTCTTGTTATTTACAGTAAGACATTTTCAAAGTTGAGGACATAATAAGTACCTAAAAACAAGCAGTATTTGCCTATTCAGATATAATTTAGAGAGACAGATGGTCTTCAAAAGCTTTGGAAATCCACCGAGTATGGCATTTAAAGATGCTTTATCAACGAAAGGCTTTTTTGACAATGAAACATTCTACCTTCATTCTACTTTGAAACAATGATGAACATTAAAGAATCTCCATATGGAAATTGCTTCAAAGGGTCAAGTTATCCACTGTACAAGAAACTTCCTTTGCTTCAACTAGTGAAAATGTGCTGTCTAAATTGGACAAATGAGGTACAGAGAAGTCAAATGCTGAGCTTTACCAAGACAGGGTAAGCAGTCTTTCATAACTCCTACTTCACTGAAAAGTCTGTCATATTCTGGATCAGAAAGCTGGATCAGAGGTAGAGAAATTTTAGGAGTCTGTCCAGTCAGCCAACTATCTCTGTCATTTCTATAGTTTTATAAGCTTCTTGCCTAGACTACCTGAGTACTCAGATAAGATTTATTCTTTCCTAGGTCTCTGGAGGGGTTGAAGATTAGGTAGTTTTAGTCTCATAATTAAACTTCAGTTGTTTAGGATTTAGGAAAAGGTTTTAACATCTAGGAATACATTTTTTAGTTTGATAATGCTAGTTATGATAAAGGTTGATTTAGATACAGAACTCTGAACTTACCACGATTGAATAAATAGTTGAATACTTTCTCTAAGGTTCTAAAGTATACATTAAATTGAAATTTTAAATGTAATCTTTCCTGATAGTTTCATAATTGCTATTGTTTATAGATTATTATTAAAAGAGAAAAAGACTTTTATTCATCTAAAAGGTGGGCATGTAGAGAGAATCTCTTCTATTCAATATGGAAGCATTACCTGCACCTGACAGTATAAAGCTGAAAGACCTATGAACTGAGGCAGGGACAATGAAGTGAAAAAGAAACTTTGGGATAGAGTTAGGTGTAGAAAGACACTTGCCCTGAATTCAAAGGAGCCAGATATATGAATCTGAGAACATATTCATCCATGTGGCACTCATAGAATAGAATAAATGGGTTAATTACATTATGAGATAGTCAGGGAACAAGGATAAGCTTATGTCCTAGGCATTTACTCATATATGAATATGTCTCAGAATCATTATTTGGGGAACTGGGACACAGGTAATAGCCTGTGGTTACACTCTGCTCACATTGCCAGTTGACTGAGTAGATACTGGTTGAATGCTTGCTTTCATCTCTCTGATTGACCTGCTCAGCTCACCAACACCTGAGATTCGATTCCCATTCCTAAGCATTAGATCTCAACACACAGAAACACATTTTACATGGATCTCCCAGTGGCTACATTTATCAGTATCCTAGAATTTCATATAAGGCAACATACAGCCTTCATCTCTCCTAAGAACAAGACAGGACAATCGAAATCAGGGACCAAAACATCTACCAGAAATGATACCAGATATCAGAACCTAGAATCACAATCTTTCCAAACACAGATGTGTTTATGCTTACATAAAAATGCAATCAATAACAGTTAGGATGTTATGTCCACATTAGAGTCCAGCCACCTGACCACAGTAGACTCTGAGTATTATAACAGTTGAAACACAGCACCTTAAAGTAGCCTTCACCAACATAATAACAGCCCTTAAAGAGTAAATAAATAAACTTCTTAAAGAAATTTTTAAAACACAAATAGTGACAAAAAGTTAAAGACATGAAAGTTGCAAATGAAAACAAACAAAGAAAAATACTGAGTGAAATCTGGGAATAAGAATTGAGGAATTTGAACATCAACCTCAGAGGCAAGCTTTCCAAACAGAATACAAGGGATAAAAGAAAGGATTTCAGGACTTGAAGACATGATAGATGAAATACATACCTCAGTCAAAAAAAAAAAAAAAAAAGGTCAAAAGAGTCATGGATCAAAACATACAGGATATATGGGACACTGGGCAAAGAATAAAAGAAATAAAGGAAAGAGAAGAAACACAGTTCAAGGCACAAAAAAACTTTTTTTCAACAAAAAACATTATAGAAAATGTTCCTAACCTAAAGAAGGTGATACCCATCAATGTGCAAGAAAAATACAGAACACCAAACTGACTGGACCTGAAATGCACTCAATACGTAATCATTAAAATATTGAATGTTCACAACAAAGAAAAAATACTAGAAGCTGCAAGGGGGAAAAGATCAAGTATCTTACAAGCACAGACCTACTAGAATAATGCATGCCTTCTCAATAGAGAACCGAAAAGGCAGAACTTTTGTACACCAAAAGTTCTACAAACCATAAGAGACTACAGATGCCATCCCAGCCTTATATACCTAGCAAACTTTCACATGCAATATCAGAAAAATAAGACATTCTGTGATAAAATCAAATTTAATTAATATGTTTACAGATTGAGCCCTACAGTACGTGCTAGAAGGGCAATACAATTGTAAACATGTTGCTAACATCCAAGAAAACACAATGAATAAATAATCACAGACCAGAAACTAAAGAGGAGAAACACATACAGCACACACACACACACAAACACACACACATACACACTCCACAACACCAAAACAATAGGAATCAACAAACACTATCATTGATGTCCCTCAGTATCTCAGCATATATTTTTTACCTCCTCAATAAAAAGGCACAGACTAACAAAATGGACACAAAATACAGGATCCATTCTTCTTCTAATACATCCAAGAAACATATCTTATATCAAGGATATATTTTCCTCTTGTTAAAAGATTGATAAAATATTTGAAGCAAATGTATCTAAGAAGCAGATTTGCATTGCCATTTTAATACCTGACAAAATAGACTTTAAACCAAAACTAACCAGAAAAGTTATTAAAGGACCCTACGTACCATCAAAAGAACAATACATCAAGAAATCATTGCAATCCATAACATCTATTCACCAAACACAAGCCCACCCAAGTTTATAAAAGTAATACTACTACAGCTTAAATCACATATTAACTCTCATACACAGAGAGTGGGAAAATTCATACTCAACACTTGCCAATAAACAAGTTATCCAGACAAAACTAAGCAGAGAAATACTAGAGGTAACTGAAGTTGTAAACCAGATGGACCTAACAGATACTTACAGAGCATTTCATTCAAACACAAATCAATTCAAGCATATACCTTGTTCTCAGCCCAACATGAAACTTTTTCCAAAATTGACTACATACTTACACATAAAGAAGTCTTGGGGCTGGTGAGATGGCTCAGTGGGTAAGAGCACCCGACTGCTTTTCCGAAGGTCCGAAGTTCAAATCCCAGCAACCACATGGTGGCTCACAACCACCTGTAATGAGATCTGACTCCCTCTTCTGGTGTGTCTGAAGACAGCTACAGTGTACTTACATGTAATAAATAAATAAATCTTAAAAAAAAAAAAAAAAAAAAAGCCGGGCGTGGTGGCGCACGCCTTTAGTCCCAGCACTCGGGAGGCAGAGGCAGGCAGATTTCTGAGTTCGAGGCCAGCCTGGTCTACAAAGTGCCAGGACAGCCAGGGCTACACAGAGAAACCCTGTCTCGAAAAAAACAAAACAAAACAAAAAAAGAAGTCTTAATAGCTACACAAAAATTGAGATAGTTTGCATCCTATCTGACCACCATGAATTAAAACTAGGTATCAAAAACAACAACAGAAAGTACACAAACTTGTGGAAACTGAACAACTCTCAACTGAATAAAAATGTGTCAAGACAGAAATTTAGAAAAAATTTTCAAGGCTTTCTAGATTCAATAAAAATCAATACACAACATAAGCCAAACGTGTGGGACATAGGGAAGGTAGTTCTAAGAGGCAAGTTTATAATATTAAGTGCTTAAATAAAACAACAAAAACAAGCAAACAAACAAAGAGCTGGAAAGGTCACATGCTAGCAACTTAGCAACACACCTGAGAGATCTAAAACAAATAGAATAACTAAAATGACTATAGAACAATATATAATCAAACTCAGGGCTGGAAATAATAAAATAGAAACAACAAAACTTACAAAATAAATGAAACAAAGAGTGGGTTCTTTGATAAAATCAATAAGATTGACAAACTTTTAACCAAATGAACTAAATGGCAGAGAGAAAAAATCCAAATTAACAAAATTCAAGAAAAGGTAGGGATATAGCTACATGAAGGAGAGTCACTGAATCATAATGGTATACTTTACAATCTCACCATTCATCAAATTAGAAAATCTGTAAGAAATAGATGATTTTCTTGGCATATCACACCTACCAAAATTAAATCAAGATCCCTTATGCAATTTAAGTTGACATAACCACTATTGAGAGAGAAGCACTAATTAAAAGTTCCCATCCAAAGTAAAAGCCCAAGGTAAAATGTATTTAGCTCAAAATTCTACCAGGGTTTCAAAGAAGAGTTAAAGATGATAACCCTCAAATTATTCAACAAATTAGAAACAAAAGCAGCATTTCCCAATTCATTTTATGAGGTCACAATTACCCTGATGATCAAGAAACATAAAGAGTTAACAAAGAAAAGGAATTAAAGGTCATTTTTCATTATGAACATAGAAGAAACAATTCTCAACATAATCCTTGCAAACAGAATTCAAAAACATATAAAACAAACAAATAATCATCTACTAAGATCAGACAGTTTTCCTCATAGAGATGTAAGGGTGATTCAACTAGGTAAATTGATACATGTATCTACCGCACCAACAAACTGAAAGACAAAACCACATGATCATCTCATTAGTTGTAAAATGGCTTTACACCAAATCCATCATTCTTTCATGATAAAGTTCATGGAGAAATTAAGAATACAAGGAATATATTTCAACACAATAAAGGAGGTTTATATCAATCCCATAGCCAACATCAACAAAGAAATTCCTCTAAAATCAGGAACAATGTGAGGCTTTCCATGCTCTTCATAGCTTTGTAATATAGTACGCAGTGTCTCAACTACATCAATAAGGTAAGTGAAGGAAAGATCAAAGGAATACAAATTGAAAGGGAGGGAGTCACAGTAAATTCATTTGTAGATGTTATCATAGAGTGTGTAAGTTATACTTTTCTTTGGGAAAGTCCTATAAGTTGTTCTCCTGTATAGAAAGGACAACTGGACGAATGAAGGAATCAGTGAAACAACACCTATCACAGTATCCTTAAATAATATAAAATATATTGGATATCTATCACCAAGCAAGTAAAGAAAATATATGATAAAAACATTAACAAATTGATGAAAGAAACTGCAGAAGATACCAGGAGATGGAGAGAACTCCCATGCCCACAGGTTTGTAGGATTAATATAGTAAAAATGGCCATCCTACCAAAAGTAGTCTACAGATTCAGCAAAATCCCCATCAAAATTCTAACACAGTTCTTCACCAATCCTGATAAGACAATTTTCAGTTTCATATGCAAACACAGAAACTTCAGAAAAACTAAAATAACCTTGAATAATAAAAGGACTGCTGGAGATATAACCTTTCCTGTTTTAAATTGTCCTACAGAGCTTTAGTAATAAAAATAGTATGGTGCTGGCATAAAAATAGACACACTGACAAATGGAATTAAATTGAAATCCTAGACATGAGTCAAACACCTATGAACATTTGATTTTTGATAGGAAAGCCAGAAATACACACTGGAAAATAAGAGACATCTTTAAAATTGGTGCTGGTCAAACTGAACAGCTTCATGGAGAAGGATTAAGATAAAACCTCCTGGGCATATATCCAGAAGATGTCCCAACCAGTAAGAAGGACACATGCTCCACTATGTTCATAGCAGCCTTATTTATAATAGCCAGAAGCTGGAAAGAACCCAGATGCCCCTCAACAGAGGAATGGATACAGAAAATGTGGTACATTTCACAATGGAGTAATTGTGAGTATATGGAGTAACCCAGATATAGATGTCTCTTGTGAGACTATGCCGGGGCCTGGCAAACACAGAAGTGGATGCTCACAGTCAGCTAGTGAATGGATCACAGGGCCCCCAATGGAGGAGCTGGAGAAAGTACCCAAGGAGCTGAAGGGATCCGCAACCCTATGGGTGGAACAACATTATGAACTAACCAGTACCCCGGAGCTCTTGACTCTAGCTGCATATGTATCAAAAGATGGCCTAGTTAGCCATCACTGGAAAGAGAGGCCCATTGGACATGCAAACTTTATATGCCCCAGTACAGGGGAACGCCAGGGCCAAAAAAATGGGAATGGGTGGGTAGGGAAGTAGGGGGGAGGGTATGGGGGACTTTTGGGATAGCACTGGAAATATAATTGAGGAAAAGATGTAATAAAAAAATTTAAAAAAAAGATAAAACCATGCTTATCACCCTTTATAAAATTCAACTACAAATAGATCAAAGACCTCAACATTCAGCCAGATATACTGAGTCTGCCAAAAGGTTAGAGATTAGCCTTGAACTCATGAGTACAAGAATAGACTTTCTGAATAGAACACCATTAGCACAGACTCTGAGATCATTAACCTATAATTGGGACCTCATAAAACTGAAACTCTTTTACATGGCAAAGGAAAATGTAATTTGGATAAACCAGTAGCTTACAAAATGGGAAAAGATTTTTTTCAATTATACTTCAAATAGGGGGATAATAGTTAAAATATATAAAGAGTGCAAGAACTGAGATTTCAAGAAAACAAATAACTCAATTTTAAATGGGGAACAGTAATAAAGTGAATGCTCCGAAAAGGAAACTCAAATGGATAAGAATACTTAGAGCAATTTTCAACATCCATGGTCATCAGGAAACGCAAATCAAAACAATATTGAAATTTCATGTTATACCTGCCAAGTGTAATGATCAATAAAACAAGGGTCAGTTCATGTTTACTAGGATGTGGAGGGCTCACGGTTACAAGGATGTGTTGGAAGAGGAACACTTATTTATTGTTGGTGAGCATGCAGTCTTGTACAACCCATCTTTGTGGTGGTTCCTCAGCAAGATGGGAATTGATCTAAATTAGATTCATCTATATTACTCTTAGGCCTATACCTAAAGCAGCTTTATCCAACCAGAGAAGAAATTGTTCAGCCACATTATTGCTAGAAATTTCAAATGAACTATATGTCTCAAAATGGATAAAGAAAATGTGGTGCATTTACATAGTAGAGTATTATTTACCCATTTAAAAATTGTAATAGTGAAATTTTCTGGTAAATGGAAGAAGTAGAAAAAAAATCATCCTGATGGATACTACACAGAAATGACAAAAACAGATATTAGCCCAGAAACCTAGAATACCCAACATATAATTTCCAAAACACAAGAAAATCAAGAAGGAAAATCAACACGTGGCTACTTCATTTTTCCCTTGAATAGGGAATAAAATATCCATGGGAGGAGTTACAGAGACAAAGTTTGGAGCTAAGACGAAAGGATGGACCATCCAAAGACTGCCCCACCTGGGGATCCATCCCATAATCAGCCACAAAATGCAGACACTATTGTATATGCCAGCAAGATTTTGCTGAAAGGACCCTGATATAGCTGTCTCATGTGAGGCTTTGCTAGTGCCTGGCAAATACAGAAGTGGATGCTCACAGTCATCTATAGGATGGAACATAGGCCCCCCAATGGACAAACTAGAGAAAGTACCCAAGGAGCTGAAGGAGTCTGCAACCCCATAGGTGGAACAACAATATAAACTAATCAGTTTCCCCAGAGCTCATGTCTCTAGCTGCATATGTAGCAGAAGATGGCCTAGTTGGCCATCATTGGGAAGAGAGGCCCCTTGGTCTATCAAACTTTATATGCCCCAGTACAGGGGAATGCCAGAGCCAAGAATTAGGAATGAGTGGGTAGGGGAGCAGGGTAGGGGGAGGGTACAGGGGACTTTTGGGATAGCATTTGAAATATAAATGAAGAAAATATCTAATAAAAAATTTAAAAAGAAATGACAAAGACAAAATATATTATGCACTTACTCATATGTGCACATTAGCCATTAGAGAAGGATAGCACAAATCCAAGTAGATCAAGGACCTCCACTTAAAACCAGATACCCTGAAACTAGTAGAAGAGAAGGGGGAAGAGCCTCTAATACATGGGCACGGAGGAAAAGTTCTTGAACACAACACCAATGGTTTATGCTCTAAGATCAACAATCAACAAATGGAACTTCATAAAATTGCAAAGCTTTTGTTAGTCAGTGGACACTGTCAAGAGCACAAACCAGCAACAAAGAGATTAGGAAAAGAACTTTACCAATCCTACATCTGATAGAGGGCTAATATCCAGTATAAAAAAAGAACTAAAGAAGTTAGATTCCAGAGAACTAGACAACCCTATTAAAAATGGGGTACAGAGCTAAACAAAGAATTCTCAACTGAGTTCCTTATATATATTGGATATTAGTCCCTTATCTGATTTAGGATAGGTAAAGATCCTTTCCCAATCTGTTGGTGGTCTTTTTGTCTTATTGACGGTGTCTTTTGCCTTGCAGAAGCTTTGCAACTTTATGAGGTCCCATTTATCGATTCTCGATCTTACAGCGCAAGCCTTTGCTGTTCTATTCAGGAATTTTTCCCCTGTACCCATATCTTCGAGGCTTTTCCCTACTTTCTCCTCTATAAGTTTCAGTGTCTCTGGTTTTATGTGGAGTTCCTTAATCCACTTAGATGTGACCTTGGTACAAGGAGATAGGAATGGATCAATTCGCATTCTTCTACATGATAACCGCCAATTGTGCCAGCACCATTTGTTGAAAATGCTGTCTTTTTTCCACTGGATGGTTTTTGCTCCCTTGTCAAAGATCAAGTGACCATAGGTATGTGGGTTGATCTCAGGGTCTTCAATTCTGTTCCATTGGTCTACTTGTCTGTCGTTATACCAGTACCATGCAGTTTTTATCACAATTGCTCTGTAGTACAGCTTTAGGTCAGGCATGGTGATTCCACCAGAGGTTCTTTTATCCTTGAGAAGAGTTTTTGCTATCCTAGGTTTTTTGTTGTTCCAGATGAATTTGCAGATTGCCCTTTCTAATTCGTTGAAGAATTGAGTTGGAATTTTGATGGGGATTGCATTGAATCTGTAGATTGCTTTTGGTAAGATAGCCATTTTTACAATGTTGATCCTGCCAATCCATGAGCATGGGAGGTCTTTCCATCTTCTGAGATCTTCTTTAATTTCTTTCTTCAGGGACTTGAAGTTCTTGTCATACAGATCTTTCACTTCCTTAGTTAGAGTCACGCCAAGGTATTTTATATTGTTTGTGACTATTGAGAAGGGTGTTGTTTCCCTAATTTCCTTCTCTGCCTGTTTATCCTTTGTGTACAGAAAGGCCATTGACTTGCTTGAGTTAATTTTATATCCAGCTATTTCACCGAAGCTATTTATCAGGCTTAGGAGTTCTTGGAGCTGTGACGAAAGGATGGACCATCTAAAGACTGCCATGTCCAGGGATCCATCCCATAATCAGCTTCCAAACGCTGACACCATTGCATATACTAGCAAGATTTTGCTGAAAGGACCCAGATATAGCTGTCTCTTGTGAGACAATGCAGGGGCCTAGCAAACACAGAAGTGGATGCTCACAGTCAGCTATTGGATGTATCACAGGGCCCCCAATGGAGGAGCTAGAGAAAGTACCCTAGGAGCTAAAGGGAACTGCAACCCCATAGGTGGATCATTATTATGAACTAACCAGTACCCCAGAGCTCTTGACTCTAGCTGCATTTGTATCAAAAGATGGCCTAGTTGGCCATCACTGGAAAGAGAGGCCCATTGGACTTGCCAACTTTATATGCCCCAGTACAGGGGAATGCCAGGGCCAAGGGGTGGGTGTGGGTGTGTGGGGGACTGGGGGGGGGAGTGTATTGGGGACTTTTTGGATAGCATTGGAAATGTAATTGAGGAAAATACCTAATTAAAAAAAAAGGATTCTCAACTGAGGAATATAAAATGGCTGAGAAGCACCTAAAGAAATGTTTAACATTCTTAGTCATAAGGAAAATTCAAATGAAAACAACCCTGAGATTCCACCTCACACCAGTCAGAATGGCTAAAACCAAATCTCTGGTGACAGCAGATGCTGGCAAGGATGTGGAGAAAGAGGAACACTCCTCCACTGTTGGTGGGATTGCAAGCTTGTACAACCACTCTGCAAATCAGTCTGGCAGTTCCTCAGAAAGTTGAACATAGTACTACATGAGGATCCAGCTATAACACTCCTAGGCATACACCCAAAATATTCTGCAATATAAAAATGACACATGCTTCACTACTTTCTTGGTAGCCTTATTCATAATAGCTAGAACATGGAAAGAACCCTTCTATTCCTTCAGAAAATGTGGAACATTTGCACAATGGAGTACTACTTAGCTATTAAAGCAATGACATTATGAAATTCTTAGGCAAATTGATGGAATGAGAAAATATCATCCTGAGTGAGGAAACCTAATCACAAAAGAACACACATGGTATGCACTCACTGATAAGTGGATATTAGCCTAGAAGCTTGGAATACCCAAGATACAATTCACAGACCATATGAAGCTCAATAAGAAGGAAGACCAAAGTGTGGGTGCTTTAGTCCTTCTTAGAAGGGGGGACAAAATACTCATGGCATCAAATACAGAGACAAAGTATGGAGCAGAGACTGAATGAAAGATCATCCAGAGATTGTCTCACTGGGGATCCATCTCATACACAGCCACCAAACACAGACACTATTGTGGATGCCAAGAAGTGCTTGCTGGCAGGAGTCTGATATAACTGTCTCCTGAGAGGCTCTGTAAGAGCCTGACAAATACAGAGGCAGAAGACACAGAAGGCACAGACAACTATTGGACTGAGCATGGGAACCCCAATGGAAGAGTAAGACAAAAGTAAGTAAAGGACTGTAGGAGCTGAACAGTTTTGCAACCCTATAGGAAGAACAACAGTATCAAACACCAGTCCCCTCATAGTTCCCAGGGACTAAACTACCAACCAAAGAATACACATAGAGGGACCCATGGCTCCAGCCGCATATGTAGCAGTGCATGGCCTTGTTGGGCATCAGTGTGAGGAGAGTCCCTTGGTCCTGTGAATGTTCGATGCCCCAGTGTAAGGGAATGCCAGGCAGGGCAGAGGGAGTGAGTGGGTGGCTGAGGGAGCACCCTCAAAAAAAGCAGGGGGAGGAGGGATTATATAGATTTCTGGAGTGGATACTGGGAAAGAGGATAACATTTGAAATGTAAATAAATAAAATATCCCAATATCAAAAATAAATTTAAAGAAGAGAGGGACAGCAAATCTACAATGTAAAAAATCTGGAGGTTAGGTATAGTGTCAGAACAGTTAGATCTCCATATGGGAGGAAAATGGAATAGAGTTATGGAGTAGATAGATGTAGGGAGTGAGGAAAAGTAGGGAAGAGGTGGATGAGATGGGAACATGCATAGAGACAGCTAAAATTAAGGGTCATTTGAAGGGTAATATGGAAACCTAATACAACAGAAGTTTCCTAAAATATTTACATTTATGAAGGACATCTAAGTGAAATTGCCAAACAATGGAAGAAACAGCCTCAACTGGCTCTCTCTTTTCACCAAATGAAGCTTCCACTACTAGGGATGGGTTACATCTAAATGAATTGTTGACCACATGGTCCTATGTCAATCTCCAAACAACCTAGACTACTGTCAAGATGATAAGTCATATTGCTGAAGGCACTACCTATCCAACTCATTTAACATAGAGAAGTTGACCTGCATAGATACTTTACCCCTGCATGCTTAAGTCTTTGGTAGTCTCCCAACTTTGGTAGTCTCCAAGCTACCAAAGGAGAAATAAAAACACTTACTAAACCAAAAAATTCTTTGATTTACAATGATGTCTTGCTGCAATATATGATAATGCCATCATGGCACAAAGCTTTCACATTAAAGAATAAGAATGTTATTTAATACTACTCCTTTATCCATAAAATGGAACCCATACCCAACACATTACTTGGGTACCTTACACCAGCTGTCTCAGGGAACTAGTGTAAAACCAAATACTACTCTTCTAAACATTTAAAAGTTATGTTTTGTTTATTTGATTTTAATATTAGAAGCAAACTAGAAAAGGTATAAATTTTTTTCAAAGATTAAATTAGCGATGTTTGATAAGGAGAGCCCTAGTGGAGAGATCTTTTTGTTCATCTTAATGGTGTTCAGGAATGTATACTTTCTGCAGAACACTCACTGAATCATGGCAGAGAGTCAAGGCTTAATCAATGGAAATTTCTTAAATAGCTTCAAATGAGACAAACCTATGAACTATATTGTACTATGGTTATTTTTCTTATACTTCATTGAACATTTACCTTTTTACAAAATAAATAAACTTAATCTATTCATAAGAACACAATGTTTCTTTCTAAGTAGCTATAGATTCCTCTTAGTTTGTGAAGTGATATCATGATTTATTAAGAAAATTAATTTTAGAAAAATGTGAACAGTATTTAAATATACCCCTAGGTTCCGTATGTAAAGGATAATTTCACATTTCGTAAAATGTTCATATTTCTGTTGTTTCTGTTGGGCTATCTTAACCTTCCCTATCAGAGATCATTAATGTCATTAATGATAGTCCAATGTTATGCAGCCCTGCTTTGTTTCCAATGGCTCCTTAGAAATTGTTAACTCAAATATTTATTTCTGTTACTCTTATTGTTTTTTTTATTTTGAAACTTTCTTCTACTGTAGATCAAAGTGAATATGTTTATGTGCAGCAAGTGTTATACTACGAAATAGAACACAGCCTTGAATTTTACTCCTTGAACTGAAATGAGTTAAATTATCCTCCTTTGTAGGGAAATGCAGTCATATTTAATATGTTTTACAGCAGCTCAAACTGAACATTATTTGGGTTTATCATCAAAGCCAATGATTAATACTTATATATGCTCTCCTTCTCCTAAGGAATGGAGAGAAAGTGAAAATGAAAGACATGAATATTAACACATGAGTCCCAAGAATTAATAGAGTACTTAGTAATTAAGTAAAATGTTCTAAGAAACAGGTCTACCTTCTACTGAGCTGAATTTAAGGTTAGAGCCTACTATTTTTATGTCAGAACAGTGACACAGTCTATTTGTTTTGGCATTATGGAGGTGTTTAGGAGAGACAGGAATAACCTATTAACATATTTTTGTATATCTGTCTGATTTCCTTTACTTCAAATATATGACCAAAATGTGTGTGGCAAATAAGCGTGAGGTTACATGCAATCTACCAGAGACTGTCCCACCCGGGTATCCACCCATAATCCGCCACCAATCGTAGACACTATAGCACATGCCAGATCCAAATTCTGCATCTTCCTTATTTATTTCTGTTGTTTGCTTCTTCAGAAATTTCTTTTTGAATTCAACATTATCTGTCAAATATTGGTAGAAAAATTCCATCGTATAGGGAGGAGGTTTGCAATCCTTAAATCTGCAGCACACATTTAGGTGGCCAGAAGCAGGTGCTTTCACTGTTTGGTACCATTGGACTGGTTTTGGCTGAGCTCAGTGAATCTAATCCTGAGTGAATCATGGTCTTCAAGATGACTAGAAACATGAGTGTCTTTGAAGAAGATGAAATTGGGAAGAAGAGATGACCAACCTATATTCCAACTATCTCACCTCTGAGATTTGTCTTTTATTTCAGATAAGTGGTAGAACTATATCAATGAATGTATGGGTGAAATATATGAGACTTGAATGAATGCACACATGTAACTCATTAATTGGTGTATTTCTTTTTTACAACAAGAGCTTTAAAACAGTACAGTAGAGCAAATTGAGTTTAACAGTTAAATGGCAAGTTTTTTTTTTTCCCTAGAGAGTAAATAGTAAGTTATATTCAGTCTTTCAGTTTTTATTGGGATAACTGATAACAAGATATTACAAATAATTTGTAATCATTTTCAAGCTATTTAGTGTGGGTTTTAAAGTGAATTACTTGACTTGAAAAATTAAATGGAATATTAGTATCATATTATGAAGTAGCTTATCAGGAACCATGTTTCCTCTACTTTTTTTTTTTTTGAGGAAATGTTGATGCTCTTTTTGTTTTCAGGAAAGAGTAGCTCCTAATTCATGTAAATATGTTTATGTTCAGTGATCTAGTGCACCTCTGTGGCCTTGCTTTCCACCTTTAATTAGACGTTTAATTTCAGTTCATGTAGAAATCACATGACCCTTCATTGTGATATGGAATTCACGGCATCTAAATACTTTGCTGCAAAGTAGTGATCTGCATTTCCTCTTTTACAATAATGAAATACAATTATTCTGTCAATCTCATTCAAATTCCCTGAAAAAAACCAATGATTTTTAAAATGGTAAAAATGCACCAAGAACAAATCAAATTTGCTGTTCTCATAGGTCTTTCATAATAACACCACTGTGTAGACCTGATATAAATGATGCTTATGTGGCTGAGTTCTACCCCAGCTAAGCAATGTTCACCAAAACTAATAAACACTGCACATCTGTACAGCCAGAATTTCATCTTAACCTTGATCCAATTTAATCTCCTTAATTAATTGAGGATTTATATTGTACATTCTTTGGAACATGAAATGTGAATATGATCTAGCCTAATGTGCATTGTTATTAAGCCATGACCAACACAGATAGAGATTATGGTATATTAATAGTTTCTTGTTTGCTGCTCTCAATTCTGAAATTTTTTAGCAAATTTTGTAAACTTATCTAACTCAAGCATAATGTTACAGGAATTTAAAATTACACAATAGGTTTTTTTATATATATAATTAAAATGCTAGGCTCTTTAAAATTTAAAACCAATGTCCTGAATTTAGCACAACAAAGCATTTTTTGATATTGTTAAAAATAACATGCCTGCTGTTGGGACCAGTTCTGTTCTTCTGTCATAAATGTCTAGAATTCTTTTCAGAAAGCTTTCGTGTTTCTACTTAATTTTCTGTATCTGATATTATTGACACAATATATATCTCCTAAAATAAAGCAAACATACATGAGATGGTGAGCTGAGCATTATGGTATAAAGGAATGTTTGCTTCAAACTATTCAATTCATTTTGATTAAAGTTAAAAAAAAAAAAAAAAAGCCCTACTGTCAGTGGGCCATCTCAAACAAAACCTAAGAATAAATGATAAATGAGAAAGCTATATATCAAAGGAACTTTTTAAATTTATTATTTGGTTTTATTACTTTATCAAGTGCTACGCTCTTAGGTCGAGTCAGCTGGACAAGCCGAAAGGCTTAAAAGTCACTCATGAGGCAAGATTTTCAAGGAAGCTCTCCTCCTGGAGTCTAGCATTCCCTACCCATACATTAATTTTCCAATCCCGCATTAGTCTAGTGTATGGATCCACGTGCTCTCTTTTAGTATTTTCCTATTATAAGTGCTTTTTAAAATTGAATTCTGACATGGCTAAAGCCTTCCGCCAGTGTTCCAACAGTCCTAGAAATGTCCTTGAGCAAGATCATGGGCTTGGAATTCAGTAAGATTGTAAAAGCTAAGTCACTCTCTTACACAGGAATTTACCATCACTAATGAAGAAGGAAGTTTCAGACCAAAGGAGAAACCAGAATAGATACTTAGAACTGTAGCAGAGTTACACCCATACACACGTATTTACAATGGCCTAAGGGGAAGGTGGACTATACAAGAGACTAAAATAGGAACTATGGCAAGGGCATGAAGCCCTTGACCCTGGCTTCTAAGATTAGTGAATCTTAGGTGGAGCCCTTGTTGATCCCAGCTATTATTAATGAATTCTATCTCAGGTGGTTCCCATTAGACCTTTTGTGTTTGCATTCCTGTTTTATGTAAGATTCCAGTTACCTCAATTGTACCTTGCAAATCTATCACCCAACTTCCTTATTGTCCTCTGCATAAAAAGTCTGATGCTCGATTTGAAAATTACACTCAGATTCCACACGATCTCTCCTGTGTGCGTCTGTTTGTCGTTCATCCACGCTTTGCCCACCCGAGACCCCGTTCCACACAGACACAGGGACACAGAGGGTCTGCGGCAGTTGGCGCCCGAACAGGGACACCAGAGCGGGTTAGTCTTTTTTGATTTCTTTTTTCTTTTTCTTCTTTACTTTCTCAGGCTAAGACAGGAACTCGCTGTGACCGTGCTGCAGACGGGCTGATTCGTACATCAGTTAAGAGACGAGTAAGTTTTTATCATGGGACAGTCAGAATCGAAAGGGAAGAGGTTGTTTCTGTTGGTCTTCAAGCACATGTTGTCTGGAAGAGGCCTAAAGGTCTCGGATAAATTTTATGATTTCGTGCAAAAAATCAGTCCCTGGTTTCCAGAGGAGGGAAGCTTAACATTAGAAGATTGGAAGTGTGTAGATAAGGATATGAGAAAGTTATATAAGAAATTGAACCGTACAGGCAAGAAAGGGTGAAGGCTAGAGGAAAGTGAATCAGAGACTACTGACAGTGAAGGTAATGCTGATTGGGATATTACTGAGGGAATGAGAAAGTGTGAATTTAAGGGGAAAAGAGATCATTTTCACAGCTACCAAGACAGCAGTGAAGAGGAGTCTTTAACTATGGCACCAGCCACCCGTAGACTGACGCCAAAGCTGCTCTTGCCACCGGTTGCTTTTGATGCTGCCATGGCAGAGGCGAAAAGAATAGGAGATCTCACACTCACTTACCCGGTAATTTGCAAAGAAGGGAGTGAGCCGCGTTGGGAACCTTTGCCGTTAAAAACTCTTAATGATTGGCACCAAACAGCAAAGGCTACTCTCGCTCCCAGAGATTTCATTCTCTGGAGAACAGAGTATGAAGAAAGGGCCAGGAAGTTAGCTCAGGAAAGATCTAGGTCGAGAAATGGAGCTAAACCCACGGTGCCTATGCTTCTTGGGCCAAAGGACTATGGTAAACCAGCAACACAGCTGAAAATCCCAAAGGCAGTGTTACCTCCACCTGGGGCTAAGTTCACAGTCCTTTCAGGAATTAGGCAAAAGCATGATGAGTCTTATGAAGGTTTTGTGGCTAGACTAGAAGAAACAGTCTCTAGGATGCTTCCCCCCTCGGAAGGAACTGACATATTCATAAAACAATTGGCTTGGGAAAACGTGAATACCTTGTGCCAAGACCTGAACAGACCAATCCGTAAGACAAGTTCCCTACAAGATTATATTAAAGCATGTGTAGATGCCTCACCAGCCTTAATTCAGGGGATAGCTTACGCCGCAGCAAGGAAAGGGAAGAAATTCGGTGCTACTTATGGAATTACATGTTTCAGTTGTAAAAACCCGGGGCACCTGAGAGATTGTAAAAATCTCTCAGGAGGCAAAAAGAGCATTCCTTTAGGTCCCTTCCAGCGTTGTGACAAACACTGGAAAAGTGAATGTAAATTCAAGTCCCATAAGGATGGGACTCTGCTCACTAGAGAAGCAGTTAAAACAAAGAACTATGGAACTGCATGTTTCGGTTGTGAAAATCCGGGGCACCTGAGTAAAGATTGCAAGAATCCCTCGGGAAACAAGAAGGGCGTCTTTGTCCACACCTCTCGCTGTGGTGGAGAGAACCTTGGAGGAATGATTGCAGGTCAAAGTCCCATAAAGATGGGATTCCGCTCACAAAAGAAGCGGGTAGACAAAAATGTAAAGGGGTAGTCTCCTAGCCCCGTTCAGGAACTGTGAAGCTCATTATAGGACACAGTTCCAGTTATAAGAAAAACTTCAAGTGGTAGATTCTGATACTTTAGGTAAAATTAAAAGTTATGGTTAAATTATGGTTAAAGTATAAAAAGAGACTTCATAAAGGTCAAAATATAGGTCACTTCTTACTGTTATCTTATTTACAATTTCCCAATCCTACATTGTGCCAAAAATTCGTAAAAAGGGCTTTATTGGAAGTTACCTTCATTCTTCCTGGATTATGATCATGATTGCAACTTTATAAATAGTCTTTATTTTTCATTTAGCAACTCTGTACTCTAGTGAGAGATATTAAGATCCTGACTAATGGGAATGGAGAGTTGACTCAGTATTTAAGAGCACTTGCTGCTCCTGAAAAGGACTTGGGTTTAGTTCTCTATCCACACATGGCAGGTTATATCCTTTGTAAGCTTAGTTCCAGAGAATCTGTCACCCTCTTCTGGCCTCTGAATGCACCATACATGCAAGTGGTACATATACATGTACGGAGGCAAACATACATACATCTTTACATGATTCTCACTAAGGCAGTATCCTTACATCTTTACATGATTCTTACTAAGGCAAGATGCTCTACACACATCAGTTTCACTTAGTACTTTCAGGATGACTTAACTGGTTCTTCACTGGACCAGATGACTTGTGAGTTGATGTTTAAGCTTGTTCTGTCACCATTGTGCTTTGTATGGAATCCTAGTTTTTTTCTTGTAAAAACTGAAAACATGATTGGACTCCATGTCTTTTCTGATCCCTTATTTATTGTAAAATACACCAGGTTAGCAATTAAGATGAGTAGTGTCTATTAATGATTTTATTATCACCAGTGTCTTAGTTCTCTCACCAGAACCCAGTGCCATCCAGTTAAATTTTCTGTTTTTCCTTATCTGATATATTTTGTTATAACTGTCACAGATTGATAATCAGAATGTATTTCATATTAGTGACTTTACATTCAGAGATCTCACCCTGCCCGATTGCCTTGTCACTCCAAATCGGAGCATGTTCTTTGGCTTGCTGGCCTCTCTACAATTCACTATAAGCAGCACTGTCTTAAACGCTAGCTCTTGATCAATTTGACTTCATTACCTCCAGGTCATTTTTCATTTGTTGAATTTTCAGGAGAAAGATTAAGAGACTTTTAGAAAGTGTTAGACTGTGCACAAAGACAAGAGTTGACAAATGAAATATAGAATGCCAAATTGAATTTGCATTTCAGACCAACATATTTATAAAAAAGCTATGCATTTTCTATCTGAAATTCATAATTTCTTGGGAATCTCTTGGTTTTTTTTGTTGTTGTTTTGTTTTGTTTCTCTTATTAAACAAAGCTATCTTTTACAGAAAGCACAACAATTATTTATTATGATTATTTTTTACCCCAGCACTGCCATTCTTATTAATTTTCCTCCATTCTTTCCTACACTGCAATATTTTCAATCCCAGGAGATTCTAGTAGACTTCATTTTTTAAGGTTTTACATACCATTTGTGTGATCTATTTCAAAAGTATACAAAGCTTTAGTATTGAATTCTTAGTGAATTTCCATTGAAAATTTAGTTCTCTTATTAGTTAACATATTGCCCTTTGCTTTACTCTTGTATTTCTAAAGGGTTTAACATATAGAACGTTAAATAAAGAGAGTTTTAATAGGAACAGGTTTGAACAGAACTGTGCACAGCACATGAGGACCCAGAGGACATTAATCACAGAGCTCTCAGCAGCATGATTCTGAGCTCTTTGAAGTTCCAAAGAACAGAACTTGTGTTGGAAAAAGACTACTGCTCCCATGGTTGCCCCACAGCAAGGACAGGGAAGAATGATTGATTCCTTGTCTTTTACCAGATTGTGGAAAAACAGAAGGACAAACTCCATCAATTACCTAAAGGGAGGGAAGACCAGGTGAGGAAGCACCCAACATTTGCAGACATCATGCACAATGAATCAAAGGAATAAATGAATCTAAATAGTAAAGAAAAATTTTTAAAAATTAAATTTATCCACAAATTATAATATTGAAAATCATCATTTTTAAAATGTCAAACTTGTACTTCCAGATGTGAAATGAGTAATGGAGCAGATGAGTCAGTTCTTAGTATATAAATATCTTAGAACAGAAAAAAAACTTCAGGTAGCATGTATTTAAATTTGGCCCCTGGATTGAAGCAGCTGGGTCTGCAGTATGCTGACTCAAAAGTTTCTGAGCCTGGAGTGAAAGACATTGTGGAAGAAAGATGTTCAGCACATGCTATTCAAGAAGTTGAGAAAGAGGGGGATAACCCAGAGTTCCCAAAGACAAGCAATGACCTGCTTCTTGCAGCTAACCTCCACTTCCTTTAGTTTCTAAAACATCCCAAAGTAATAACAATATTGGAAAAAAGTAATACATGGGATTTTGGAACACTGAGATTCTGCTTTACGTTTAGGTTCAGAAAACTGAGGAATATTCTATCTTTTTAGAATTATATCAATGGTTATGTTGTCTAAATTGAATATAGAAATGATAAGTACATGATGCTGTTACTAGAAGTTTAATATCATGCCTTGATGAAGACAAATTCATCCTTGTATATTTTCAAGTTTGAATTCTGAATGCTAATGGATAGGTACTTAATCTAAGAAAATCACTGGACAGGTCTGAGCCAGTTCCCTGAGAGCCCGTGGGCACTAGTTCCACACCAAGTCCTACAACACCCAGGGGAAGGTCAAATCCCAGGTGCTCTAACATGCCCAGGAGCATAGGATCATAGGATCACAGGATCTCAGGAGCTTGGTCACACCAGGATTTCAGGATCCCAGAGACAGATTGACTTCCAGGAGCTCTTACACAAAGGGTCTCAGAATTACAGAGACATCAGGACTCTGAGGAGTTCTGACACAACTAAGACAACAGGAGGGACAGACTCAAGTTAGAGACAGTGAGTGCAAGCAGCACTAGAGATAACCAGAAAGCAAGAGGCCGGTTCAAGAATATAAGCAACAGAAAACAAAGTTACTTGGCATCATCATAACCCAGTTCTCCCACTATAGCAAGTCCTGGATAACCCATTACACTGGAAAAGCAAGATTCAGATTTAAAATCACTTCTCATGATGAAGATAGAAGACTTTAAGAAGATCATAAATAACTCCCTTAAAGAAATACAGGAGAACACAGGTAAACAGGTAGGAACTCTCTTTAAGAGGAAACATAAACATCCCTAAACAAGAAAACATCCCTAAACATTGTGTTTACAAGAAAACACAATGAAACAAGTGAAGGAATTGAACAAAAGCCTCTAGGATCTAAAAATGGAAGTAGAAACAATAAAGAAATCATGAAGGAAGACTACCCTAGAGATAGAAAAACATAGGAAAGAGATCAGGAATCATAGATGCAAGCATCACCAACAGAATACAAGAGATAGAAGAGAGACTCTCAGGTGCAGAAGATACCATAGAAAAAATGGGCACAACAGTCAAAGAAAATTCAAAATGCAAAAACCTTCTAACACAAAATATCCATGAAATCCAGAGCACAATGAGAAGACCAAACCTAAGGATAATATATATAGAAGAGAGCAAATATTCCCAACTTAAAGAACTAGTAAATATCATCAAGTTAATTACAGAAGAAAACTTTCCTAACCAAAAGAAAGAGATGCCCATGAACATACAAGAAGCTTACAGAACTCCAAATAGACTAGACCAGAGTAGAAATTCTTCCTGTCACATAATAATCAAAACACCAAATGCAAAAACAAAGAAAAATATTAAAAGGAGTAAGGCAAAAAGGTCAAGTAACATATAAAGGCAGATGTATCAGATTTACACCAGATGTCTCAAAAGAGATTATAAAATCCAGAAGATCCTGGACAGATGTCATACAGACACTAAGAGAAGAAAAACTCTCAATTATTGAAGATGGACAAACCAAGACATTCCACAACAAACAAATTTATCCAATACCTTTCTACCAATCCAGCCCTACTAAGGACAATAGACTGAAAAGTCAAACACAAGTAGGGAAACTACACCTTAGAAAAAGCAAGAAAGGGCCGGGCAGTGGTGGTGCACACCTTTAATCCCAGCACTCCGGAGGCAGAGTAGGTGGATTTCTGAGTTCTAGGCCAGCCTGGTCCACAGAGTGAGTTCCAGAACAACCAGAGCTACACAGAGAAGCCCTGTCTCAAAGAAAAAAAAAAAAAGCAAGAAAGTCATCTTCCCCAACAAACCCAAAAGAAGATAATCACACAAACTTAATTCCTCACCCAACAGCAAAAATAACAGGAAGCAACAATCACTTTTCCTTAATATCTCTTAATATCAATGGATTCAATTCCTCCAATAAAAAGACATAGACTAATGCACTGGATACATGAGCAGGACCCAACATATTGCTGCATAAAGGAAACTCACCTCAGTGTCAAAAAATGACACTTCAGAGTAAAAGGCGGGAAAAAATTTCCAAGCAAATGGTCCCAAGAAACAGGCTGGAGTAGACATTCTAATATCGAATATAATCAACTTTTAATGGAAAGATATCAAAAATGATAAGGAAAGACATTTCACACTCACCAACGGAAAAAATCTACAAAGAGGAACTCTCAATTCTGAATTTCTATGGTCCAACCCAAAAGAAAGGGTACCCGCACTCATAAAAGAAACTTTACTAAAGCTTGAAGCACACATTATACACACAATAATACTGGGAGACTTCAACACCTCACTCTTAGCAATGGACAGATCATGGAAACAGAAATTAAACAGAGACACAGTGAAACTAACAGAAGTTATCAACCTAATGTATTTAACAGATATCTATAGAACATTTCATCCTAAAACAAGAGAATATACCTTCTTCTCAGCCCCTCATGATACCATATCCAATACTGACCATGTAATTGGTCACAGAAAAGACCTCAACAAATACAAGAAGATTGAAATAATCCCATGTATCCTATCGAATCACCAGAGACTAAGGCTAGTCTTCATAAGAACAAAAACAATGCAAAGCCCACATCCACATCCACAACATACAGTAGAGTAGTCATCATGATAACTTGGACAGAGAAGAATTACAGAAAGAAATTAAAGAATTTTTAGAATTTAATGAAAATGAAGGCACAACATACCCAAACTTATTGGACACAATGAAAGCGGTGCAAAGAGGAAAACTCATAGCTCTGAGTGCTTCCAAAAAGAATTGGGGGAGAGCAAACACTAGCAGATTGAGAGCACACCTGAAAGCTCTAGAACAAAATGAAGCAAATACACCAACGGGTTATAGATGGCAAGAAATAATCAAACTCAGGGCTGAAATCAACCAAGTAGGAAAAAAAAAAGAGAACTATATTAAAAGAATCAACAAAACCAGGAGCTGGTTCTTTGAGAAAATCAACAAGATAGATAAACTCTTAGCCAGACTAATCAGAGGACACAGAGACAGTATCCATATTAATAAAATAAAAAATTAAAAGGGAGACATAACTACAGAATTCGAGCAAATTCAAAAAAACATCAGATCCTACTACTAACGTCTATAGTATAGTTTTGTTTTCAGCAAAACTTGAAAATCTGGATGAAATGGATAATTTTCCAGAATTATACCAGGAACTAAAGTTAAAACAGGCTCAGATAAACCTCTAAACAATCCCATAACCCATAAAGAAATAGCAGCAGTCAACAAAGTCTTCCCAACCAAAAATGCCCAGAATGTCCTTCAACAGAAGAATAGATACAGAAAATATGGTACATTTGCCCAATGGAGTACTATTTTGCTATTAAAAATAATGACTTCATGAAAGTCTTAGGCAAATGGATGGAACTAGAAAATATCATCCTTAGTGAGGTAATCCAATCACAAAAGAACACACAAGATATGCACTCACTGACACTTGGATATTAGCGCAAATGCTTGGAATACCATGATACAATTCACAGAACACACGAAACTCAAGAAGAATAAGAAGACCAACATGTGAGTGCTTTGGTCCTTCTTAGAAGAGGTTAACAAAATATACACAGGAACAAATATGGAGACAAAATGTGGATTAGATACTGAAGGTAAGGCCATCCAGAGATTGCCCCACATGCGGATCCATTCCATATAGAATCACCAAACGCAGACACTATTGTGGATGTCAAGAAGTGCATGCTGACAGGAGCCTCATATAGTTGTCTCTTGAGAGACTTTGCCAGAACTAGACATATACAGAGGTAGATGCTAGCAGCTAGCCATTGAACTGATCACAAGTACCCAGCAGGGAGTTAGAGAAAGGACTGAAGGAGCTGAAGGGATTTGCAACTCCATAGGAATAACAATAATATTTACCAACCAGTGTTCCCAGGGTGCTCTAAACCACCAACCAAGTAGTTCTCATGGAGGGATCCATTAATACATCCACATATGTAGCAGATGTTGGGCGTCAGTGGGAAAAGAGGCCCTTGATCCCATGAAGGCTAGATGCTCCAATGTAGGGAAATGTGAGTTTAGGTGGCAGAAGTGGGTGGTTGTAGGCACACCCCCATAGAAACAGGGGGGAGACGGGATGGAATAAGGGATTTCTAGGGGGTGTATCGGGAAAGGTGATAACATTTGAAATGTAAATAAATAAAATATCCATTTAAAAAAAAAACCACCATGTAAGTACATTTAAATATTTATATAAGTAGAGATAATATTATCGATGATTCAATATGTGGAATCAACATAAACATAGTAATATATTACTAAAATAAGGAAAGAATATAATTATTACCAACTTTGCTGTTAATGGACCTTTATTAAAAATCATCATTGCTCATGATACATAGTTCATTGAAAACAATTGTGAAGCAGCATATAAACAGGAATCCCATTTTTTCTATTTTATATATATATATGTGTGTGTGTGTGTGTGTGTGTGTATGTGTGTGTGTGTGTGTGTATGCTGATGAATACATAATGGTAGGATATCCACTAGTAAGAAAATCGCGAAAGCTAATATCTCTGAGGGATGAGTTAATAGGTAGTGTTCACTTTGTTTGTATAATGCCTTTAAAATCCAGGCTCTATTTTAATGAACACACATACATTCCCCTTAGATGTATGAAGGTACAAGTTCTGAAAGCTTTCTCTGGTGTGTGATGTGTTTCTATCGCCTCACAAAGGAATATTTTGTTTCATCTCATATTAAAGCTGTCCTGTGTCATTGATTCCCAACTCTGTCCTCACTCCGACCCGTGGAACCCACTGCTCTGCTCAGAATTCTCTTCTTAGATTTTGTTTTTTTTTTCCTCAGTGACATATGAATGAATGTAATCATAGAGTCTGTAAATGCTTCTGTTTCATTTATTTTAATTAGCAGATTTTAATAGCGATTTCTCTATAGTTTGTTGATGCTGTTCTCTTTTACTGAAAATCACATTCATTTACTTATGTCATAAACTTCCTTTGCCATGGTTACTGATAGTACATATAGTACCTGGCATGAGGTTCTTGTGAATAAATTTTCTGCAATAGGTCTGTACAGGCTGTTTGAGAGTTTATCTGTTTTATTTTAAGACAAGATTCAGTTATGTTTTCTAAACTGGCAGCTACTGTGAACATCCTGCCCCAGCCTCCTAAGTGTTGGGATTGTCAATGTGGTTTACCAAATGGAATTTTCTTTTAGGCAAATTCTCTGAAAAAAAAATTGTCTGAATTATATGCACTCATGATTCTAATTAATTTAATGTAATTTTAATATTTTAAATGGTCCTGAATTATTTGCAAAATATTGCACTGTTTTGAAACCCCATATGACATACAGCCAGTAGTCATTTCTTATGTAGAAGACCTTTAGAGCCTCAGTTTGATAGTACAGATTGTATATGTACAAATTATACTAATAATCTCGATATGGTCAACTGTAATGGTATAGTTACTGACAATATCAGGGTGCTTTTATGTCTTAGTAATGATTATAGTTCTACTTACTTCTTTTCAGCTAATCAATCAATTTCTCTGACAAAGAAATACTTAGAAATATATCTTATGAGGAATAATCAACCTGGCAAGGGCCATTTCCCACTCAAGATTTCATGATTGCAAGACTGACTCCTCAGCTGGGATTTCTTTTCCTTTCTCCACAGAGTAGAGCCAATGCTAGGAAGTGTCCTTCTGTGGCCATTTCTTTCCTATATGCTAATTCTTTATTATAAAGTCTTTGTTGTGCTTTTTCCGTCTACTTTGACGCCACCTTTGATTCCAAATACTCATTTATGCTGTTATTCAGGCTTCTTAAAGATGATTCACAGTACTCACAGTCTAAAAGTTACTTTTGATTACAAGGCTGCTACTTGCCTTGATTCCTTCCAATTTCAAAGAGAAAAATGAATTTAAAAAGCTGCACAAGAGTGTTTAGTTTTCACAACCTTATCTATTTTATAATTTACCTCGATTTAGTAATTACCTCTGATTAATAAATTAACTGTTTATCTGCTTGTTTTACATTTCATAAACAGAGGATCAGTGTAGATACAGAGCTTATTTCACCTGTCAGATATGTGATTTATTCTGCCATGAACTAAATCTTGCCTTAAACTTAATCTTGGTCCTGTTAGAGAGATTTTGGAAGGTCACACTTCCCATGCCCTTGGCCTCTGAGCAGATTGTCTGCCCTAATTATTTTAAGCTATGAAGCAAAAATGAGATTTAGGAACAAATAAAAACCTCCACATGTAACCTAGAGTTGCTCTCAAGTCACCAGCTAACCTCCTGCTGTATAAATTACTTTTAGTAAGCCTAGTATTCCTTTTATTAGCACTGCTCCCCTTCTGTTGGATAGAACCCACTTGCTAACCTATTAAATAAAATTGCTTATAGATGTAGATTTTTATGCCTTTTAAAATGTTAATGTATGGCTTGTTAAATGTTAAAGTGGTAAATAGCTTCTAGGAGCTCTTATGTACTAAATTTCATTTTGTAACCCTCAGCATTTAAGAAAAGAATTCATAAGATATTTGTCAAGTCTGGGCCTTCATAAGCTTGGCGCTTTCAATATATTATTTTACAAAAGAAATTAAAGTAATTAGATGATAATGTCAGTGTCACATTAAACTGCCACTGTTATAGAACAAAGAGCAGCCTCTTGCTAAGAGATCAGGGAACATACAGTTATAAAATAGAACTAGGAATTTTAGCTATTGCTACTAGCTGAGAATAGCTTTCAGGTCATCTCACCTGTTCTACGCTCATCTCCAACAGGCTATTCACAACTCTTATTGTGTTCAATATTTATTGTGATAATTGCAATGATTTTTGAGTCTATTTTTTTCTTTAACACTACTGATGTCACTAATGTCACAGTAGTGTAATCATAGAGTAAGTGAAATAAAACCTGAGGATATGTTTTAATATTGCATCTAATAATTACCATTGAAATGTTGGTTTTGATTTTATTATAGAGTTTTAAACTGTACAGATAGACTTGGTCACTGGTTTATACTATTGAGAGGCATGGCCCAACTTTATGCATTTTTTTAAAAATGACCCAGATATTTCTGATATGTCTCCTATATTAAGACATCTTACTCTTTAAAAATTTATGAATCAGAATACCAATACTTCAAATTTTAAATAATTTATTCACCTAGAAGAAAGGGAGTAATAAAGATGCAAGAAAAGGATGATGGACTTTGATTTACCCAAGAGGTCAGGGGTAGACCTACTTACCTGGTCATTCCAGCATTGATGGAAAACAGGCAAGAGACCACTGACCTTCATTCTCATGGCTTTGGCACCTGCACTGCACAATGGGAATGTATTGCCTCAGTAATAAAGACCAGAAGCTGAAGATCAAGACACTAGCAGGGTCTTCTTCCAACAACTGAGAGGAGAATCTGCAACCTACCCACTGCTGGTTATGATGGTTTCCTGTTGACCTTTGATGTTCTTTGACATTAGGACACAGAACCCTGATTTCTACTTTTATAACCCCTGTTTTTGTTGTTTTTATTTTTGTTTTCTGTGCATGTCTGCTTATGTGTCTTTGCTTCCTCTTATGAGCAGGAATCGTATTTTATATTCTATACTGGAGGGCCAAGTCAGACTCACTTTAGACATCTTCCCCCTGGTCATCATGTCTGATTCTGCGGTTGAGGTTCCAATGTACTTTTGCAGGGGGAATAATTCAATCTACATTTATTGCATGCTACCTGTGGGGAAAAAGATATTTAGAATACTCTGCTTGCTAAATAGATTTACCCTTTACAGCAAATTTTTGTTGCTAGTCTTCAGAATGTTGCCCCATCTCTTCATCCTAACATTTCCCCCAAGAAAGAAGGGTTAGAACCTCAGAGTTCAGCTGTTATTGATAGGTCTATCACCGATTTTGTTACTATATACCTCATTGGGTATCTATCATTAGAATTTTTATTATGGTAGTTTAAAGTTCATGGAAAATTGTGGAATTCATATGAATGAAAAGAAAACTATGATAGTTAAGCTAATTAACATGTATATTGTTCTGCTTACTAAACTTCTGTGTTTCCAAAAGAGCTAACACTTACTCATTTAGACTAAAATTATAGATAACACTTCTTTGCCTTAATCTTGATATCGTGCATTAATTCTGGAATTATTCTAAACACTTGAAACTTTGTGTTCTCTGACCTCCTTCTCAATATTCCCTGCTCATTCTTTCTCGAAGTAAAAACATTGATTTATATCTATTCATACTTGGATTTTTGAAGATTTCATGTCTCAGACTATAATTGTTCTGATTTCAGTTAGCACAATGTCTAGGCTCATCTATGTGTATCATATGGCAGAAACTTGTTTTTTTCTGATTGAATAATCTAGTTTACTGCAGTTTAAGTGTTTTCTCTTCTGTCAGCAGAATATGTCAGGGTTTTGGCTACTATAAATGCTCATACAGAGGACATGAGGCGACACATAACTTTACAAGGTAGGTTCAATTCCCAGAAGGTTTTGGACCAGAAGAGGGATTGGTAAGACACAAGTTTGATCTCATATTAATTGCTTTAGAAACTTGATATTGTTTTCTGGAATAGATGTTTCAGTCCACATTTATGCTAGTGCTCTACAACAGTCCCCCTTTCTTCATATTATTGACAATGTTGGGAATCTTCTAAAATTATCATTAAAAAACAATAACATAACAACAAAACAATAAGAAAATAATAAACGATAACAAAAGTGATGAGCAATTCAACATGAAAAAGCCTTTCAAACGTTATTTATTTTTATTACTTTTAAATTTTTATCTTATCGTTAATTTATTTTTTACACTCCATATTCCATTCCCTGCCCCCATCCACCCTCCAACTTCTATACATTGCACACTTCCTCCCCACTCCACCCAGTCTCCACATTGATGCTCCCAACCCCCACACCACCTAATCTCTAAATTCCCTAGGGACTCCAGTCTCTTGAGGGTTAGGTGCATCATCTCTAAATGAACACATGTCTGAAAGTTCTCTACTGTATGTGTGTTGAGGGCCTCAGATCAGCTGGTGTATGCTGTTTTGTGGTACAGTTTTTGAGAGATCTCAGGGGTCCAGATTAACTGAGACTGCTGGCCCTCATATAGGATCACCCTTCTCCTCAGCTTTTTTTATCCTTCCCTAATTCAACAGCAGTGGTCAGTTGCTTCTGTCTATTGGTTGGGTGCAAACATCTGCATCTGACTCTTTCAGCTTCTTGTCAGGTCTTCCAGAGTACAGTCATACTAGGTCCCTTTTTGTGAGTGCTCCATAGCCTCAGTAATAGTGTCAGGCTTTGGGGCCTCCCCTTGAGCTGGATCCCACTTTGGGCCTTCTTTTCCTCAGGGTCCTCTCCATTTCCATACTTTTAATTCTTTCAGCCAAAAACAATTATGAGTCAGAGTATTGACTGTGGGATGGCAACCCCATCCCTCACTTGATGTACTGTTTTCCTTCTGGATATGGGCTTTATAAGTTCCTGCTCCCTGCTGTCAGGCATTTAATCGAAGGTTCCTCCCTTTGAGTCCTGGGAGTCTCTCACATCCCAGGTCTCTGGTGCATTCAGGGGGGTGCCCCAACCTCCTATTTCCTGAGGTTGCCTGTTTACATTCTTTCTGCTGGCCCTCAGGGCTTCAGTACTTTTCCCTCACCCAATACCAGAGCAGGCTCCCCTCAACCCCCAACTTCCCCCTACCCTATCCACTTTCCCTCCCAGGTTCCTCCCTCCCCACCTGTGATTGCTTTCTTCTTTCTCCCAAGTGGGACTGAGGTGTCCTTACTTGGGCAGTTTAGCTTGTTGAGCTTTTTGAGTTCTGTGGACTGTATCCTTGGTATTCTGTACAGTTTTTTGACTAATATCCACTTATTAGTGAGTACATACCAAGCATGTCTTTTGGGTCTGAGTTACCTCACTCAGGATGATATTTTCTAGTTCTATCCATTTACCTGCAAAACTCAGGATGTCCTCGATTTTTATAGCTGAGTAGTATTCCATTGTGTAAATGAACCATATTTTCTATATCCATTCTTCTGTCCTGGGACATCTAGGCTGTTTCCACCTTCTGGCTAACACCTATAAGGCCACTATGATCATAGTGGAACATGTGCCCCTAAGGCAAACTTCAAGTCACTCAAGAAAAAAATCAAAGATGATCTCAGAAAATGGAGAGATCTCCCATGCTCATGGATTGGCAGAATTAACATAGTAAAAATGGTCATATTACCAAAGGCAATCTATAGTTTCAATGCAATCACCATCAAAACCCCAACACAGTCTTCAAAGACATTGAAAGAGGAATTCTCAAAATCATCTGAAACGGCAAACAACTACAATAACAACAACAACAACAACAACAACAAAAACAACAAAAAACAGAATAGGGAAAACAATTATTAAGAATAAAAGAACAGCTGGGGGAAATCACCAGTCCTGACCTCAAGCTTTACTACAGAGCAATAGTGATAAAAACTGCATGGTACGGGTACAGAGACAAACAGGTTGATCAATTGAACAGAATTGAAGATCCAGAAACAAAACCACATACTTTATGGTTATTTGATCTTTGACAAAGACACCAAATGTATACAAAGGAAAAGGAAAGCATCTTCAATAAATGGTGCTGGTCTAAATGGCTGCCTGTATGTAGAAGAATGAAAATTGACCCATATTTGTCACCTTGTATAAAGCTCAAGTCAAGGTGGATCAAGGACCTCAACATAAAACCAGATACACTAAATCTAAAAGAAGAGAAAGTGAGAAAGAGCCTTGAACTCATTGGCACAGGGGGGAATTTCCTAAACAGAACTCCAATGGCTCATGCTCTAAGATAGACAATTGATAAATTGTGTGGGAACTAAAGGCGGTGTGGGGGAAGGAGGGGGAGGGATGATAACTCGTATCCGGCCAGAGTTCTTCCTATGCTCTGAGCAGGTGGATGTGGGAGGGCTGCCAGATGCTTTCCATTCTGCCCTTGGTGGGCATCTAAGCCACTGACCCCACTCCATGGGGGCATGGGGTGGGACAAGGGGCAGCCCCCGATGGGGGCCCCAGAGCAGCACCTTGTGGCCCTAGGGTTACGGGAGAGAGGGCAGGAGGAAAGGTTCCCATGCGGACAAGAGTAAGCTCAGTGGGCCTTGATGAACAGAGACAGTCTATGGTTTTATAGCTTTACTGTAGAAAGGCATGGGGAAAGAGAGAAGGTGGAGAGAGAGAGACCAGCCATGGCCAAGAGGAGGGAAGGGGGAAAGAGCAAGAAAGAGGAAAGGCTAGAGAGGGAGAGGGAGAGAATAAGAGGAGAGAGGAGAGTAAGAGAGTGAAAGGGGAGGAGAGGGAGAGAAGAGAAGAGAAGAGAAGAGAAGAGAAGAGAAGAGAAGAGAAGAGAAGAGAAGAGAAGAGAAGAGAAGAGAAGAGAAGAGAGAGGAGAGGAGTAAGAGAGTGAGGTGGGGCTAAGCAGCCCCTCTTATGGTGAGCTGTTATCTTTACTGTTGCTAGGTAACTGGGAGGAGTTTAGCCTGAAGGTCAAAAGCTTGGGACATTGTCTATGTGACTACTAGCCATGCTTCTCCTGTGGGTGCTGTGGGGGGTGATAACTTCAACAGGAGCCAGAGTTCCAGGAGATATGAGGGAACTACTACTGTGCCATGTAGGTAAATTATCACCACCAGGTCCCAGGGTTCAGACCTCAGATCAACTGGAGACCAGACAGTCTTTGCATAGCCTAATGGCCCCCAAAATGCGACTTCATGAAATTGGAAACCTTCTGTAAGGCAAAGGATGTAGTCGATTATACAAATCAGCAACCTACAGAGTGGGAAAAAAAATCTTCACTAAACCCACATCTGATAGAGAGCTGATATTCAAAATATGTAAAGAAGTTAATCACCAAAAAACCAAACAACCCAATCAAAAATGGGGTATAGAACTAAACTAAGAATTCACCACTGAGGAACCTCGAATGGAGGAGAAGCACCTAAAGAAATGTTCCAAGTCCTCAGTGATCAGAGAAATGCAAATCAAAATGACCCTGAGATTACACCTTACACCAACCAGAATGGCTAAGATCAAAACCTTAGGTGGCAACACATGTTGGAGAGGATGCAGAGAAAGTGAAACACTCCTCCATTGCTGGTGGGATTGCAAAGTGGTACAACCACTCTGGAAATCAATCTGGAGTTTCCTCAGAAAACTAGAAATAGTTCTACCTGAAGACCCAGCTATAACACTCTTGGGAATATACTCAAACATTTTTTATATGAAAGCCTATCAGGTTGTCCCTCAAATTATTGATATGGTTGTTTTTGTTTTTGTTTTCTGAGTTAGCTTATTCAAATTCTGAAAGTTATAACCTGTGAGTTTTTAACCATACAGTAAACTTGTTTGCTTAAATATATCATTTCTTACTAGTAAGTATTCTTACAATTCTAATTTTGTGGTACAATTTGCCCTTCTGGTAATATCTCTCTTCAAAAATGGCTTCTCCTTCTACCAGGAGCTAAGGCAGGAAAGTTGAAATCCAGTCCAGGTAAAATTGAGAAACTGCTTCAAAACTTTTGTTTCCTTCATTTTTTTCTCCCAAATAATGAGAATTTAATAAAGAAACCATAATATATGTCCCATAAACTTTTCAGTTTCTTTAAATTAAAATCATGTGTTTCATTTGGTATACTCCTTTGTCATATGTCATCATGTAATTTGACTTTATTCACACATACTCTCTATCCTTTCTTGGACCCATCTCCTGTTCCTTCTGAACAGCCTCCACTTTTCTCTCAAGCCCTCATTATTAAATTTTAAGTCTTGTGTGAATATGAAGGGAAACCTGGTATTTGTCTTCCTGGACCTGGTAATTTCCTCTTAGTATAATTATTTACAGGTCCTTCTAAGATCTATATTCGTCTCCTGAGAATGACATTTCATTTCTTCTTACAATGGTATAGTATAAAATTAAGCATAGGTACCATTTTTGTTATTCTCTGACCTAATGGGGAATGCCTAGGCCAGTTCCACAAACCACCTATTGGAAAAATGGACTGCACTTACCATGAGGGTGCAGGAATACCTGCAATGTGTTGAACTGAATCATTTTATGTAAGTACTCAAACATTGTATGGCTGCATCATATATGGTTCTATATTTATGACCTAAGGAACGTTACCACTGACTTTCACAGTGGCAGCACTAATTTACACTCTCTTCCAGAACTTGTTCTCTTTGGTTTCTTGTTGACAGTCATTCTGATGAAAGAACATAGGATTTTTGTATACCTTGATTTGTGTTTTCCAGATTAAAGACAGTTACCATTTTGGAATATATTTATCTTCTCTTTTGAATTCTTTGTCTTAATAACTCCCTGTGCCACTCATTTATACACTTAATGATTACCTGATATGGAAATTTGTTTGAACTTGTTCTAGATTGTGAATTCTTCTCAGAGACAATGGGTAGCAAACAAAGACATTCTTCTGCTTGGTAGCTATTTTCTCATTCTATTGTTCCCTTAATTGTAGAGGTATTTCTATCTTAGACAATCCTAGCAACCAAATTTGTTCTCATTTCCTGGGGTCTAGTATATGTCAACTAAATTTCCAGAAGCTTCACTCTAGGACATCTGAACTTGAGGTAAATTATTTCATTAAATCTTTCCCCAGTGGAAAAACTATACTCTAAGCTTTTGAAGACAACATGTCCTGATATTAAGTTTTCAGTAGAAAATAACATAAAAATTAAATTAAAAGAATTTAAATATAATGGATTTATTATTTCACCAAGCAGATACTCAAACCAGTAGGGCTTTAAAGAAAATTGATTCAGCAGTTCAATGTCATTATTTATAATTTCTTTCTTTGTTTCTAAAGGTGGCTTCATCTTTAGACTTTCAATGAGACAACTGGACCAATTCAGAACATCTTAGGTGAGCAATGAGACTGAGAATCAGAAATCGATCATTTCCTTCAGTTTTCATAGTTTCAAAGGCAAGAAAAGCTTCTTGGAACCTACCAGACAATTTCTCAGCACATTGGATACAGCACAACCCTAACAAAACGACTAAACTGATAACCACCAAGGAAACTGACACCTGTATATTGCCTTAAAACTGACCTGTGTTTGAAAAGAGGATAGTTCCTCATACCATGCAGGGGATACTGCTTATATGCTCAAATCCAAGAACTGATAAAATGAAAAAAGAAAACAAATGCGGGGTATGTTGATGAAATCTGTGCTAATCCTTATGAAAGGAGAACACATGCTGAGTTCTCCAATTGTTCCTGTGAGAGAAGTATGGTAAGCAAGTTTTGAAACTCCTGATCTAACTCATCCTCTTATCAAATGCTTTTATTTTCATTCTGCACTAGTTTGCTATGTATTTTTACCCTGTGTTAGATTTTAGAGGCTTAGAATGCTTTGTATCTATTGTTGTTAAATTGAGTTTCAATACATCATCCTATTAACCCTTGACTACAATAATATCCTGTTTGCCATTTTATTCTTAACTAAAAATTTCCTCATTCTTTCAGAGAATTGTAACTTTATATATTTAAGCAATTCTATTATAATAAAAGACTTCAGAAATATATGTGATTTCTTATCCTGTTATCAGACTATTTATGAACGATTTTCTATTTCTACTCTCAAAAAAACATGTGAATGTATTAGCATTTATAAATATGATAATTATGTCAATTCTGATTTTCTTTTTTGGGTATTTGTGAACTTAGAAAATGTGTTAGTAATTCATTTGAAAATTACCATTTTGACTTAGAAGAAAGTTTTGCTGAAATCACTCCTCTTCCTATTGAACTTACCTTCATTATTCATTCACCATTTAAAATGTACATATTTTGCACATTGAAAATGAACTTTTATCAGGAACATATATCTACTTTTTTTCTCTGAAAGATTAATTTGAACATTAAATTGTGATTATTCATCTCTCTCTCCAGAATGTTCATTTTTACTGTGAATATTTAGTAATTTCTTTGGGGTTTGAGTGAAATCATTTTTACAATTTTTGTTAACAAATATAAGCATTTTCTTATATTCCTAAATTAGTCTACCTATAAGACAGAGAGATCCAGCGGAGCAATCACTTGAAGATATGGTGATCACAGAATTGGTTTGACTTCTGAATGCACCCTATATTGTTGATTAAGAAAATTATAGCAAATACTAGGATGACCTACAATACCCCTGCTGTACTTCACCTCAGTTCCCAGTGGGCAGCATACATCTTTATTCTGAACATTATCAAAAGACAAATTATTTAAGGTGCAATGCTTTCTGAGAGTTTTAAACTGGAAATTTTAACCGAAGTGTTGTCATCATATTTAAACCAAAAAAAAAAAAAAAAAAAAAGAATGATCTCTAAGGTGGGGCTAATGATAGTTAATAGTTTAAAGAATTGTGCATCAGAGGGATTATAATTGCCTAATTTGAAACATTAAAAATGACATTAAAAAGTTTAAAAGTTTAAATAGTGCTTAAACATATCAGTGAACAATATCTGTTTCTGGTAAATATTCCATTACTTATTAGAGAGAAAAGTTAAAGATATAAACTACCAATCATGACGGGAACATTTCATTAATTGAATTAAAGACGTGCCAGGCCATGACATTAGCAACCTCTAGTCCAGCATTACATTCCCCAACCCCAGTCAAATATGACTAACATCTAGATTTATAAGTAAGATTGTACTAATATAGTTTTGTACCAAAATATTCACTTACCTGTAGACTTAAATTTTTCAAAACCTACTTTAATAAAGGTTATCAAACATTTCTATCCCCCTTCTAGCCCATTGTTCGAAGTCAGGGGAGAAAACTTGGTAAATAGGTCAAGAGGATGTAGATCTGTTTAGACGTCTTTTTTTTTGGTCTAATCTCCATTTGTCAGCAGTCCACTTCAGTAGTGTCAGAATACCAAACACAAAACAGTGGTTGCACAATCCAGAAGAAACAGCTAGGCCTCTACTGAGTCAGCACGAATCAACTAATGCCAGAGTCATCTGAGAGCCAGGAGTTGGGATACCAAAAGAAGTTCTCTGCCATGCCTCTCTCAAGGAAGTGAAGTTCAGTGAAGACATAAGACGAACAAAGAATTGCCGGGTTAGCTATGCATGTGCCTGTCACTGTCCATTGAGTCCTATTTATACTCTCTCCAAACATCATGTGTCCTCCCACAGATCTTGCCTCAGCAAAACACCATGTAAGTCTCCTTCAGTCAAATATGACATGAGTCTGCATCACATGACACAACCAGAAACTTCTACTTCACTTACTATCTAAATGCTTAATGATTTCTGTCCCATCAAGACAACCCTCTCAGAAACATAAAAGCATCAGATTATGGAGCTTGTCTATAGGGAAGTATGCAAGTGAGCAAATGTAAAGGATGAATGAAGTTCCATCTAACGTCCATGAATTGCTGGTTCTGATGTTCAAGAACATTAATAAAATTGCCTTTGTGAGTCTTTTGGCACTTCTCTTTAAAGCTCTGTCATACAAATCATATCAGAGTACATAGATAAGGAAGTTGAGGGTGAAATGAATGCATTTTGGTCTTATATAAGCTGGTCTTAGATAACGCAAAGGAAGCACTTTCCAGGAGACAATTGGGACAATCATTCAAATCACAAGGGGGCTAGATTGATTTTCTTAGTGGCTGTATTGATCCTAAGAGATTTCTATTTCACATCTGGTAATACGTGAGCAAGAAAAGTCTGAAGACTTAGAGGGAAATAAGCCAGCCAGATTCTTCATTGAGATAGAAGAAAGTATGGTACCTTTTCATGCACAGAAATTTTTTTTTTTTGGCTAACCATTTCAGGGATACCACTGAAGTAACACACAAGGAGTGATAACTGCCTTGGCAGATGGACTGATCATCCGAGATTTAAAGGTAAGAGACAGGAGGGTTGAATGGCAAACTCATCAATTACAAAGGAAGAGTGACAGAGGCCTGTCTTGTTATTTCAAGGCAAAGTCCTAATGAAGAGAACTAGCTAGAGAGCTGGTGCTCCCTTTCAATAAATCTGTAATCATTTCTTGCTATATTATTTGAAGGTAACAAAATCTGTAGTTTGAATGTGTTAGCACAAGGAATTTTATTTTTTAATGGTGCTAACCTCTACAAAGGTCAAAAGTCAACCTCAAACATCATTTTATTCCTTATAAAGAGGAGTTCTCAACTACTGGTGCAAAAACCTGAGTGAGGATCTCCCATTAGTAGAAATTAAATCCATAATAACATTCTCCCAAGCTTGATGTGCAGACGACTCCATCACACAATTTCCAAAGGATTGTAGCTTTCAAATAAAATGGTCTGCAATTAATTCCTTTTTATGTGAGTCCCATTTCTTCAGAAAATTCCAAACAACAACAATAGCTACCTATTTCTTTCTCCAACAGTAAACAGGTTGGTTTAGACTATCATCATTATATCAGCTCATATAAAGAGAAAATATGTGCATGTAAACGCAAATGGAATAGAGCTACACAATTATTTTTCTTTTGAAAATGAACCAGGTTGGCAGCCTTGCTAATAAACAGGGCTGAATGCTATCTTAGTCATATGTTTGAGGTTTGGAAAGCTGGATCTTATAATAATTGCATATTACATCTACATACTTCAAATGAGGTTATAATGGCTATTATCATCAGAATGAATAGGAAAACAATTAACCATGATTAGCCTTTTTCTGTGAAGAGTTACCTCCTTATTTTGGCATTCAGTTTGCAATCATTTTGAAATTAGCAAAGAATTTCAATAATATTATTTATTTATTTTTGTATTTCAGTAGCACAAGAACAAATAAGTTTCTTAACCTTATGCATTTCCAAGAAAAGAGAAAATGTGGCAGCATTTATTAGTGTATAAATTTTACTCTCCTAATTACAGAACAAACAAAGAATGATTAGAAATCTTTCTAATGTTTATTCTAGTTAAGTTTAAAACAAGTCCAACTTGAAATAACTACTATTAAATCCATTATTGCACTTTATGTTCTACCAAGAATGATTAATTTTCAATATCACAGGTCACTATCAAAGGTAAGTGTTCCCAAATAAAAGAACAACATGATTTGGCAAACATTCATGGAAGATGAAGCTGGGATGGCCAAATATCTCTCCCTTTGAAATTCTGAAGAATATTTTCTTGCTTGCTTTCTACTTTGCATTTATTATACAGTCCATTTAATTATATGTTTTCACCTGCTATGGCTTAGAAAAAGGATGATTTAAAACTGACTTCTTGTAAATCAAGGGCATAAACTCTTTGGGTTACTGATTTGCAGAAACTGCTTGTCTTATCTGCAGGGATGTGTTGGGATGCTGTAAGGACTGAATTAGAGTGAAGCCCCACAGCCTTATGTATCACAGCCTCAAAGTTCAGATAAGGGCAGCCAATGCATACAGTCCTTTAGAAGTTGCAGCTACTTAAAGAGGTTGCCTTCTATGATGTAATTACCTTTATGGCTTGGGGAGTGGCCAGGAGCTGCAACTAGAGTAACCATCAAGCAGAAAGGACTGCAGCTTTGAGTTCTTTGGAACATGTGCAAATTACAGGTGGTTTCTTTGCAAATCTGTGTTACAGTAAAAAGATGGTAGCAACTTTTGTATACCCAACAAAGAGAGATAAATGTAACAAATATGTTTAATTAAAAATAATTTAGGATAGAAAAATGTCAGCTGAGATATGGTGCTACATGTAAAACATGCAGTAAATGGTGTGAATGAAGCATTTCCCTCTACTGCCTTGATGTTTTTGGGCCCATCACCATTTACATAGCTGCCTACGTGCCTGCTCTTTATTATTCCATATTAAAGAATTTCAGGAGCAGGTTCCTCACAATGTGTTTTACCATAAAAATTCAAAGATCGAATGTCATCGAATGTCACTGTCATTATTTTCTGGAAGTCGAAGTCTTTAGCATAATGTATTCTCAACAACCTTTTTGACTTTGTTAAGTGATATATTTTTCAAAGCTAGGGCAAGATATTTCTCCATTACCCTTCATCAGCAGCCAAAACCTTCCTTTTAGACTAGTAAAATAAATATATAGATTTATTTAAAAGTCTGTTCTATTTTACAATTTATATGACAATTGAAATCTATACTTTTTGATGTATTTGACTTCATTCTGATTTAGTTTTGTTCAAATCTTTTACAAATAATTCCCCTGTAGAAAGAGCTGTTATGGTAAGAATCTCAAGTATCCCTCATAGGCTTATAATTTGAAAGTTGTGACCCTAACTCATGCTGTTGTCTTGAAGATTATGGATCCATACTTGGAGAAGTAGGTCACCAGCCTAGGGGGATTTTTTCTTTATTGTACTTACTGAACTACAGTCATGCAAATATTTCCATCTCCTTAGAGCTCCACCTGAGCCATGCCTTCCATCCATGGGAAGCTGAAACTAGAATCAAGTATACTTTTTCTTCTGCCCATGTATCTGACAAGGATTTTGACACAGCAACAAAGAATTCTAATCTTTTAAGACAAATGATTGTCCCTCTACTTTGTAGCTATCATCTTTAAATAGCAATGGGAAGTAACCTTTATAAACCATACAATACACAGATTACATGAATGAGTTAAATGAACATAGTAAATTAATAGCATTTTGTATCACCATCATAGTTGAGGTTTAGAATCCACCTCTAACTCCCCAAAGTTTTTTTCCCACTTATTTGTGGTTAATTTGAGCTAAAATATAGAAAACATTGGCCAGCTTTCTGTTCTACAAGTAATTACCTTCACCTGTATTAGTAAATATTGGAACAACACTGTAATGACCTTTTTCATATGACCTTTTTCCCTAAAGAGAATATTCTCTCTTTTTTTGAAAGTCTGTCTTTGTTTTTTTTTTTTTATTACTAGATATATTCTTTATTTACACTTGAACTGTTATTCCATTTCCTAGTTTCCTCTCTGAAAATTCCTCATCCCCTCCTGCTCTCCCCCTGCTCCCCAACACACCCACTCCTGTTTCCTGTCCCTGGCATTCCCCTATACTGGGGCATAGAGCACTCACAGGAACTTTTCTCCCATTGATGACCAACTAGGCCATTCGCTGCCTCATATGCAGCTAGAGCCATTAGTCCCAAAATGTGTTTTCTTTGATTGGTGGTTTAGTTCCAGGGAGCTCTGGGGGTACTGGTTAGTTCATATGGTTGTTCCTCGTATGAGGCTGCAAACCCCTTCAGCTCCTTGGGTACTTTCTCTAGCTCCTTCATTGGGGACCTTGTGCTTCATCCAATGGATGGCTGTTAGCATCCACTTAAGAGGTTATTCTTGAGACTGTAGGATGGGTAGCCTGAGGAAGGGAAACTGGGTGCTTCCTAAAAGCTCCTACCTACCCTACTTGAAAGAACCTATGCATTTAATATTATAGGGATTATAAAAACCCGAAAACTAAGGGGATGTCTAACTTGTTTCTTCTCAATTTGACACAAGCAGGATTAAATACAGGAGAGAACCTTAATTGAGAAAATAGTTTCATAAAATTGTGTTTAGGAAAACCAGGAGGGCATTTTCTTGATTAGTGATTGATTGATGGAGGAGGATCCAGTCCATTGTGGGTGGAACCATTCCTGGGCTGGTGGTCCTGGGTTCTAAAACAAAGCAACTGAGTAAGCCAAGTGGAGCCAGCCAGTAAGCAGCACCCTTCCTGCTTCCAGGTATCTTTCCCAGCTCCTGCCTCCACATTGCTGCCCTGTTTGAGTTCTTATCCTGAGTTCCTTTAATGATGTAAAGTGACAGGGAAGTGTAATCCAAATCAACCATTTTCTCCCCAAATTGCTTTGGTCATTTTTGTTATTGTTTCATCAAAACAATAGTAACCCTAACTTAAACAAGAGGATACCCAGAAACATTCAGTGTTCATAAGATAATCATATGTGGATTTAGTTACAGATTTGTGAAGCAGAAGAGTCAAATGGTGACACGTAGAAAGTCTTTATTGGCCACTGCTAGCCAAAATTTCAGAATATCCATAATATAATTCACAGACCATAGGAAGCTTATCAGGAAGGAAAGCCCAAGTGTGGATATATGGAACCCATTTAGAAGGAAAACAACATAATCATGGGAGGCAGAGGGAAAGAGAAAACTAGGTGGAAGAGGATATGGGGAGGACAAAAGGAGGGGTAGGAGCATATATGGGGAGAGGCAGGAGGAACCTATTTCTTTCTCTTAATAATGTCTTTTAAAATTTTATATTTCTTTCTTTTATTAAACTCTCATATAATACAGCTATACCACATTTCTGCCTCCCTCAAATTCTTCCCACCACATTCCACAATTCCCTATTCCCCCATATCCACTTCTCCATTTCCCTACAGAAAGGAACAGACCTGTCAAGGATAGCAAAAAAGAAGGCAGAACAAGTTACAATAAAACTAGGCATAAGCTCTTATATCAAAGCTGAATGAGGCAACCCAAAGAAGGAAAAGGATCCCAAGAGCAGACAAAAGGATCAGACACTCCTCATTTCCACTGTAAGGAGTCCTATAAGAGCACTATGCTACACAACTTTACCGTATAGGCAGAAGAGACCTAGCTCAGACCCATATAGGTTACGTGACTGTTACTTCAGTCTCTATGAGCTCCTAGGAGCCCTTTTTAGTTGACTCTGTGGAGAATGTTCTCCTAGTGCCCCTAACCCCATTGGCTCCCAGAATCCTTCCCCCTCCTTTTCTTTATGATCTCCTAAGCTCTGTCTCAATTGATCTTTGGGTTCCTGCATCTCTTTCCATCAGTTGCTAGATGAAGTTTCTCTTCTGATGACTGGGCTAGGCATCAATCTATGAGTAAATCAAAACATTGTTAGAAATTATTTCATGAATTTTTTTTAGGAGGGGGTGACAGTTGTATTTGATTCTATCCTATGTCTCTGGGCCATTCAGCCTATGGTTCCTGGACACCCAAGCACTGTCAGATGTGAGATTCTTCTCTTTGCATGGGCCTCAACCTGGACCAGTCATTGGATGGCCTCTCCCAAAAGTTCTATGTCAGTATTAACACAACATATCTTAAAGGCAGGGAAGATTGCCAGTTGAAGGTTTGGAAACTGGGTTGGTACTCTAATCCCACCAAGGGGAACAAACAGTTTAACTGCTGAGAACCAATTTATCAAGTTGTATTTTCCTTTGTATGATTTATTTTTTGGCGCTATATGTTATTATCCATGTTTTGTATAAGTGTTTTGATCTACACTTAAGACTATGATCAATTTTTTCCAAACAAGACAATCAAAAAAATGGGTATAGAACAAAACCAAAAATTCACAACAGAGGAATATCAAATGGCTGAGAAGCACCCAAAGAAATATTCAAAGTACTTAGTCATCAGAGAAAGGCAAATAAAATTGACCCTAAGATTATACTGCCTTACAACAATCAGTATGGCTAAGATCAAAACCTCAGGTGACAACAAATGTTGGTGAGTATGTGGAGAAAGAGGAACACTCCTCCATTGCTGGTGGGATTGAAAACTGGTACAGCCAATCTGGAAATCAATCTGGAGGTTCCTCAGAAAATTGGAAATAGATCTACCTGAAGACTAGGCAATACCACTCTTGGGAATATACCCAAAAGATGCCCCACCAGGCCACAAGGGCACATTTTCCACTAGGTTCATAGCAGCCTTGTTTGTGATAGCCAGAAGCTGGAAACAACCCAGATATCCCACAACAGAAGAATGGATACAGAAAATGCAGTTCATTTACACAATGGATTACTACTCAGCTATTAAGAACGAGAAAATCTGTTTTGCAGCCAAATGGATGGAATGAGTATTGTATGCTGGACTGCAGCCTACTTGAACCGGGTACACCTGGTAGGCAGGCTGGGGCTGAATGAGACTTAGATGGCGAGAGATTAATGGAGACCAAGACATGATTCTGTTCAAGGTCTGCCAGTCCATTCTTGGTGTCTAGAGCCAGCCTGTAGGCAACATACAGAATAGGATGTTCCTCCAGAATATCTCAGGGGCTTCTCAGCAGGTACCAGTGTCTTGAAGAGAGCAGTAGCAGGTGATAGAACAAAAGAGCCATCTAGGTCAGAAGGCTCCATCCTAGGTAATCTCCTTCTCACTGGCAGCAAGGTCAAAGTCTGGATCAGCCTGCTTCAGGGCTGAGGGAGGCTACAAATGAGTTAACGTCTTCTTGAGTGAGGTAACTCAGACCCAAAAGGATATGCATGGTATATACTCACTAATAAGTGGATATTAGCAAAAAATTAAAGAGAGAGAGAGAGAGAGAGAGAGAGAGAGAGAGAGAGAGAGAGAGAGAGAGAGAGAGAGAGAGAATGAGAGAGAGAAGAAAAGTACAGAATACAGAATGCCCAAGATACAGTCCACAGAACTAAAACACGGTCAACAGAATGAAGGGCCCAAGTTAGGACTCCTCAGTCCCACTTGGGAGGGAGAAAAAAGCAATCGCAAGTGGGGAGATATGGAGGGACCTGGGAGGGAAAGTGAATGGGGTTGGGGTGGGGAGAAAGGGGAATCTGATCTCGTATTGGGTAAGGGAATAGGACTAAAGCCCTGAGGGCCAGTGTAGAGTGAGGAAACAAGCAATTTCAAGATATAGGAGGTTGTGGGGACCCTCCAGAATACCAGAGAACTGGGAGGTGAGAGACTCTCAAGACTTAGATGAAATGTCCTACAGTGGGGAGAGGGAACTTGTAGAGTCAACCTCCAACAAAAAGACAAGGCATCAAGTGGGGGATAGGGATACCATCTTACAATCAATATTCTACCCCATAATTGTTCCTGTCTGAAAGAACTTCAGGTATTGAAATGGAGAGGAGCCTGAAGGAAAGAAGGTCCAGGGACAGGCCTAAAGTAGGATTCAGTTCAAGGGGAGGCCCAAGGCCTGACACTATTTCTGAGGCTATAGAGCACTCAGAAAAAGGAACCTAGCATGACTGCCCTCCAAAAAACCCAACAAATAGCTGAAAGAGTCAGATGCAGATATTTACACCCAACCAGTGGACAGAAGCTGCTGACCCCTGTGGCTGAATTAGGGGAAAGCTGGAAGAAGCTGAGTAGGAGGGCAACCCTGTAGAAGGACCAGCAGTCTCAATTAATCTGGACCTCCAATTAATCTGGACCCCGAGATCTCTCAAGCACTGAACCACAAACCAGACAGCATTTACCAGCTGATATGAGACCCCAAATCTATATACAGCAGAGGACTATCGGGTCTGGTTTCACTCAAAGAAGATGCACCTAACTCTCAAGAGATTGGAGGAGCGTGGGAATTTAGAGGTCTGGTGGGGTAGGTGTTGGGGACATCCTCATGGAGACAGTGGGGTGGGGAATAGGTGTAGGATGTGGAACAGGTAGAGGGTGGACCGGGAGGGGAATAAAATTTGGAATGATTGATAAATAATTAAATAAATATGAAAAAATATGATTAATTTTTAATTCACACATTATGTAATTTGAGATAAAGCAGAATTTTTCTTTCTTCATGTGGATTACTAATTTTCTCTTTTATTCACATGGATAATTAATATTGAGACTTTTTGAAGTTAATTGATTAATGTTCCATGTTACACCAGCCACTGAGCCCTAGATAGTGTTATTTTTCTAGCCCTAGAAAATTTATTTAAATAAATCTCAATCCCAATGTCTATATTTGGTGTTTTATTGTCACTATTTTTTCTACTATTGAGACTAATTACCCATGCATGATTTCATTCGTTTCCTAGATTATATGTTTTATATTAGAGGATCTGCCTTTCCATTTGCTAAATCTAAATCTAGAAAATGATTGAATGTTTTATTTTATCTATAAGGTTGTGTTGATTTTTCAGGTTCTTTTCATGTTAATATTTAAATTGAAAACTACTAACAATCATGGGCTATGTGAATTAGAACAGGAGTTAAAAATTTATGGTCATGTAGCATCCATAGCAATTCTGATTTATCTCTTTTGTTCAAAAATTATAGTGAATAGTAGTACAAAGGTTTTTAATTTAGTTTAAAAAAAAACCCACACACATGAGAACATTTGGCAATACCTACCTTCTAATGCATATTAATTTTACCAAGCCTTTGAACACCTCCTAAGCAGTTCTAACTAAATGCTTCATTCCATCCAATAGTCACCTGAAACGCATATTTCATGTCGTTGTGTGCTCTGATTTTGTAGTTTTAAGATGTTCAATACCACTGTCAAACTTAGTCTTGAGAGTGACACACCAGAAAATTTTCAGGTTCAGAGTTCTTACTGTCCCTGCTTGCTAAAGCTAGTGTTAACAAATGGCAGACTCCTAAAAGGTTACGTTTTTGTTGTTTAAATTAGATATTTTATTTATTTAAATTTCAAATGTTATCTCCTTTCCCAGTTTTCCCTCTGCAAACCTCCTATCCTAGCTCCTCTTATCCTGCCTCTATAAGGGTGTTCCTCCACCGACTCCTGCCTCATTGCTCTAGCATTCCTCTAAGCTCCCTTTTAGGCCTCTGGCTGAATATAACTATAGGGAGGTTGCCAGGAGTTTGGACGGGAGAAGGAAAAAACCAACACATTCTCCACACCTCCCCTCATTATTTTTCATGGTTTGAAAATCAATCTGTATTTAATCTTGACTGTCAACCTGATTAGATTGAGAAATGCCACTTTTGCCTATATCTGTGTAACTGAAATATTACATCATAGCCTGACCTCAAGAATTATGTTTATCAGATAATGGCTTCAAAATTTGCATAGATTATTGAAGGTTGTAGAAATGTAAAAGTTACTGCTTGTTTGGAAAAAGTGTGTAATAGGTGAAGACTTTCCTGGGACTTTCTTAGTTTATGGCCCTTTGGAATGTGCCTCAGCCTCCTGACCACCATGCTATGAGTTGTTCCCCTTTTCTTCCTGTATATCCAGGTTGAAACTGCTCTGGTATGTTCATAGGGGTTAACCTACCAGACTCAGTCATCTGAAGTCATGGGACAATCATTTTTCTCTTCTTTCAGGTTTTTCACAAGAGATCTATGTCTAATACAACTATAACACATGAAAGAGAGGAATTTCAAAAGAATGCATTTTAGGTGGAAGCACATGTCTCTTAGTAATTGTAAATGATTTTTTGATGGATCTACATGATTTTAACAAGCCAGTGCTCCCATAACAATGTTCTCTCATAGAAATTGGAATAGAATCAGAGAATATGCTCTTTTACTTACCAAGATCTTTCTTTATGAATTTACCAAACAATCATGCACCACAGATGATATTTACACAAACACAGAAGGAATTCTTTCTTTACCCATTATTAAGAATAGTTTACTTTCTTCCTGGCAAAATATTTAATGCACTGCTGCTATCGAAGAATCACCATTGTGTTAGTTCTTATTATAAGCTATCTTCCACTAAATGCTACTTTGTTTGACCAATTAAAGACTTGGATTTCTCAGCAGTGGGTGTTTATGAGGTTGATTGTTCAATTGTACTGTCATCTCATTTTATAAATCAACTTTTTAATTTGAGGCTTTCAGATATAGTAACTGAGAATGTGAACATATGAATAGTCTAATCAGCTTTCATTATACCATTAGGTGTATACAAAAGGAATCAAGAAATGATGTAGTTTAGTTAGAATTCTTTCATTTTGTGTTACAAGTTCTTTTTAATGGCTTTTGTGATGCATTGCTTCAATTCTATTCCCCAAATCCATAAACCATAAGTTGTTTTTACAGAGTGCATAGAAAGTTGGTTCACTGATGCTGGATGTTTTCCAAGTGTGGCACAGTATTTCCAGTCTGTACCACCTGTAATAATGGGATTGGTGCTTATGTAAGCAGTGCATTGGATGAGCAGGTTTTGTTCTGGCATCAGTAAAGAGTCAAGTCTTCAGATTGTATTTGACATATAATTTCATGTTTAAAAACATCCACTGCTCAGGTGAGTGTGAGGGAACAGATCCACTTTTATTTCAAATGCAAGGATGACTTTATTGTTCTCTTAAAATGTATTAGTTAAAAATAATCAATTATAATGCAACATTTAATTATTTATAAAAGGAAAATTATCATGGCATATTTTATTTCCTGTATTTTCAGTTTCAACCACATTTACCCCAATTAAAATCTTAGAACCTGTGCCTATACCTCAGTTTGCAAAGTTGCTTGCTGCCAAGCTTGACAACCTGAATTTATCCCTGTGACCCATACTGCAGAAACATAGAACAAAATATCTGCAGCTGTGCTCTGACCTCAAACGTCATCCACACACGTAAACACATAAATGCACACACATACAAAAAGACAATAAAATGTTTAATCATTGCAAACATTTCAGAATTGCTCTTAGTATTTATTGATGTTACTAAAACGGGCAGCATGGGATGTGTGACCTGACTCTGCACTCATTTCCTCTAACGTATTCCCAGACATAAGTGTGATCTGCACTCCTTCCACAAAAAGAAACACACATTAGACTTATTGATTAAAACTACAATTATTTATAATTTTCTGGCCACTGACTCATACTAAATGTGTTCATTGTCCTTTAGAATTTAATAGTCCTTTTATCAGTTGAGAGACAGATGTCTAGCTAAGAACTAGCTCTACATATGAACTACACCTCAGCCTATAATTTGTTTGTAAATGTCTGGCTTTCATAATTGCACAGTACATGATGATATTAGTGCTATGTATTTCTGGATCTCATTTTCTATTATGCTAATCCTAGTTGACATTTCCTGAACAAAATGGAACTGTGCCCAAGTCTGTGATATTGCTTATGCTAGGTATAGAACATACACACTGACATACAATTACCTAAATTTAGGAGATAAACCAAAAGTAAACTCAGGGAAGAGACACCCAGTTAATATAAAAATATTTTAAGCTTTTGTTTATATTTGTAGATTTAATGATATTATAGAACTTATTCATATTTTTCTGGTCCATATGGTAAAATACTTTTTTTTCTGAATCCTAAATACAGGTTAATAGTAAGTCCCTTAATTTAGAGGTACTTGTTAGTGGTAAAGAGCTTGTCTACCACATATAAGCCTACTGATTCAGCCCCTAAGCCACATAAATGTGACTAAATACTGCATCAATAACACCTTAAGAATTGGCAATCCATTCAAATTCTGTATGTATGTATGTATGTATGTATGTATGTATGTGTAGCAATAATAATTTAAAAAGAAGAGATCATGAATTTGGGAAGCAGAGAAAGTGGTGACAGAGGGACTGGAGTGATTTAAATGTTCAAGTATAAAGTTCTCAAAAAAAAATTAAAATGTATATATAATCTTGTATATTAGAACTTTAAAACATTGTGCCTCAAGAGAACTACAATGTCCTCTAAATACTCAAAATAAAATCCCCTTCTCTCTCCTTGACTTGAATCTCCTACCTGCTAATCAGCACTAGAGATTGTTTACTAGTTATTCCAAAAATTTAGTTTTTCAGAATCTTCAGAACTTTCAGAATTCATATATTTAGAAATGAGTCCAAAATGAAGAAGTTTATTTGCTTAGAAGAAGGGGTAGGGGTTATTGATTTGAGACAAGGATGACATTTGCTTAAGGGCAAGAAGTACTAGGAGCAAATGTCAACAACACAAGTACAAAGCATCAGTACTCTAGAATATGGGAAGTCTAAAGCTCTTAAGCTATATCTTGATGTGAAGTGTAGAAAAGTGCAGAGGCAGAGCCAGGAGATCCAACTGATGGTTCTCATACTTGGTATGCTTTATTCATCTCCTTAGGCACACTCATTCTAGTACACCATTCATGCTGTTTCTGCATCTTTGAGGCAGATCTCAGATGGAATGAATGTTAGTGAGATAATGCTTCTCTCATTTGTTATAATTATTATTTAGCAATGGTCAAAATATTATAATGACAGAAAAATACCATAAAGCTCCCAAAAGAATATTCTTTACCTCTGTCTGACTCTTGAGAAGAGATGAGGGAATTTCTAATTTTGAGTTGAAGAATCTTTGTTTACAGTTTGAGAAATCTCTCCATATGTATTTTCTAAGATAATGCTAGTGGCCTAAAGAAAAATTGAATGCAGGGGCTCATTTTTTAATATCTTTCATTCATTTCCTTTTTGATAAAAATAGTGTTCACTTTAAGGAATTCATCCATTCAGTACCAATATGCTCTGTAATGGCAATGTGCATCTAAACGGTTTTGATTGACAGTGAGTGACAAATTAGACTTTTTGTTCCACAGATGACAGTGAACATTCAATAAACAGAAGTAGTTTATAAATGAATATAGAAAATTTACATTAAAATTAAATTTAACGTGTTCAATGTCACTTTAAATTTGATGAAAAGTACAACACATTTACCTGAGGAAGTGATTATAACCTAAAGAATATTTATAAACCAGACCGTATGAACAAAACTTTAAAATTTTCAAATGTATATTTTGTGAAGCATTATATGAGGACCCATAGCATAAGTCATAAAACATGTATAGTCTGTATGCAAATATATGAGTATTGAATTATTTCTGAAAAAGGCAGGTTACCAATCAATATAGAGTCAATGACTAGAAATGATATTTTACTCCCACAGGAATGATTTAATTTTCAGGTAAGGACTGATCTGTAATACACAGAGAGAATTCTATTCTCATAGCATGTTTTCTCCAAACTGCAGATTCTGTGCATTTGCCTTGCCTTTCGTTTATAGCACCAGTCTCCTGAGATCCTGCAGGAGAGGAAGGTAAATCTCCAGTCAATATTTAGACTTGGATATTCCTCTGATTAATGGAAGAGCCGGGGAATGGTCTCCAAAGGCACCAGAACAACGTCACTGGTTTCTTCAGCTCCACACAATCGAAATCTTCATAAGCTACTTTGACACCAACTACAGAAGCTTTCACTACATGGACCCAGCAACTACTCCTAACTTAAGTGCATTGTTAGCATTATTTGCTTTAATACTCATTTACATATTTTTATATTATTTGAGTTTAGATATTTCCAGGTAGGGGTAGAAAACATAAGTATTCAAATATGGTTATTTATTGTTTGAAAAATAATAAAATTAAGTTTGTCTGAACACCATTCTAATTATTTAAAGACATGCAGCTGATACTCCTATAGAAACAGATTATAATTTAGATTATAACTTACATAGACATAGAGCATTTGTTTTCCTTGGATAAATGAGATGATTCATGAGTTGGGGAGAAGCCAAGAGAAATAAAAATTTTAGCAGAAGATAAGCTTATAATATACTGACACACTTAAGAAGATTTGGTTTAGTTCCTAAACTAATTTATGTAGTCAGATGCCAATCCAAGAGTAATGTAATTGCATCATATTATCAGTATAATTAGCCCACATTTCCTTCATCCTAGTTAATTTTATATTCCCTGTGCAAAACAATATTCTCAGTATTGTTAATTATTGAAAACAGATAATTTTACATCAAGTCTTCTATGTGGAATTGACATGCAGGTTCCTTAGAGTCAGTGATGGTTTGAATGTGAAATGTTTCCTAGAAACTCAGGCATCTGAATACTTGACTTCAAGTTGGTGGAACTACTGGGATGCAGCTTTACTGGGAATGTGTATCACTGGGGTTATGCCTCTGGAGTTCATTGTCACTCCCTACCTTCATTTCCCCTTTTGGTTCATCCTTGAAATTGAGGATATGAGCAATACTAACTTCCTGACCTGGCTTAAATGCTTGTTGCTTACTAACATGCTTTCCCACCATAGGAAATTATAAGTAAGCTAAACTTCTAACGTACTAGGGATCTTTTTATTCTAATATATAATGGAATAACAGTTAATGAAAAAGAGGGCATGAATCTGAAAGGAAGCAAGCATTTGTTGGCATCCACAATAGCGTCTGGGTTTGGTGGAATGGATCCCCAGGTGGAACAATCTTTGGATGGCCTTTTTTTTTTTTTTACTTTGGTTTCCACACTTTTGTTTCTGTATCTCCTCCCATGTGTATTTTCTTTCCCTTTCTAAGAGGTACCAAAGTACCCACACTTTGGTCTTGCTTCTTCTTGAGACTCATGTGGTCTGTGAATTGTATCTTGGGTATTCTGAGCTTCCAGGCTAATATCCACTTATCAGTGAGTACATACCATGTGTGTTGTTTTGTGATTGGGTTACCTCATTCAGCATATTTTCTAGCTCCATCCATTTGCCTAAGTATTTCATAAATTTTTTGTTTTTAATAGCTGAATAGTACTCCATTGTATAAAGGTACCACATTTTCTGTATCAATTCCTCTGTTTAATGACATCTGGGTTCTTTCCAGCTTCTGGCTATTATAAATAAGGCTGCTATCAACATAGTGGAGCATGTTTCCTTGCTATATGTTGGAGCATCTTTTGGGTACATGCCCAGGAGTGGTATAGCTGAGTCCTCAGGTAATACTATGTACAATTTCTGAGGAACTGCCAGACTGATTTCCAGAGTGCTAGTTCCAGCTTGCAATTCCACCAACAATGGAAGAGTGTTCCTCTTTCTCTACATCCTTGCCAGCACCTTCTGTTACCTGAGATTTTGATTTTAGCCATTCTGACTGGTGTGAGGTGGAATATCAGTGTTGTTTTGATTTGCATTTCCTTGATGAGTTATAATATTGAACATTTCTTTAGGTGTTTCTCGGCCATTTGATATTCCTCAGTTGAGAATTCTTTTTTAGCTCTGTACCCTATTTTAATAGGGTTATTTGATTCTCTGGAATTTAACTTCTTAAGTTCTTTGTATATATTGGATACTAGCCCTCAATCGAATGTAGGATTGGTAAAAGGTTTTGCCAAATCTGTTCTTTTCCATTTTGTCCTATTAACAGTGTCCCTTGTCTTACAGAAGCTTTGCAATTTTGTGAGGTCCCATTTGTTGATTCTTGATCTTAGAGCATAAACCATTGGTATTCTGTTGAGAAAATTTTCTACTGTGCCCATGTGTTTGCGGCTCTTCCCCACTTTCTCTTCTATTAATTTCAGTATACCTGGTTTTATGTGGAGGTCTTTGATCAGCTTGGACTTGAACTTTGTACAAGGAGGTAAAAATGGATCAATTTTCCTTCTTCTACATGCTTACCACCAGCTGAATAACTAAATCTAATTGAAGAGAAAGTGGAAAAGAGCTGCAAACATATCAGCACAGGGGAAAATTTCCCGAACACAACACCAATGGCTCAGGCTCTAAGATCAACTATAGACAAATGGGATCTCCTAAAATTTAAAAGCTTCTGTAAGGCAAAGGACATCATCAACATGACAAAAGAGCAACCTACAGATTGGGAAAAGATCTTTACCAATCCTACATCCAATAGAGGGCTAATATAAAATATATATCAAAAAGGTAGATTTCAGAGAACCAAACAACCCTATTAAAAATGAGGTACATAGCTAACCAAAGAGTTCTCAACCTAGCAATCTTGAATGGCGAGAAGCACCTAAAGACACATTCAACATCCTTAATCATCAGGGAAATGCAATCAGAAAGATATTGCTATTCCACCTCACACTAGTAAGAGTGGCTAAGATCAAAAACTCAGGTGACAGCAGATGTGGAGAAAGAGAAACACTCCTCCACTGCTGGAGGGATTACAAGCTGGTACAATCACGCTGGAAATCAGCCTGCCTATTCCTCAGAAAACTGGAAATAGTTTTCTTGAGGACCAAGCCATAACACTCCTGGACATATACCCCAAATTCTCCAACATATAATAAGGACACATGCTCTATGATGTTCATAGCAGCCTAATTTATAATAGCCAGAAGCTGGAAAGAACCCGATGCCCTTCAACAGAGGAAAGGATCAAGAAAATGTGGTACATTTACACACTGGACTACTATTCAGATATTAAAAACAATAACATCAAAAAATGCTCAAGAAGATGATGGAACTTGAAAATATCATCCTGAGTGACATAACCCAGTCACAAAAGAACACACATGGTATGGATTCACTGATAAGTGGATATTAGGCTAAAAGCTCAGAATACCCACAATACAACACACAGACCATATGAAGCTCAAGAAGAAGGAAATGTGGACCAAAGTGTGGGTGCTTCAGTACTATTTACAAAGAAGAACAAAGTAATCATATGAGGTAGAGGGAGGGAAGGGCTTGGGAGAGAGAGAGGAGGGTGGAGGAAATAAGGAGGGAAGGATCAGGTAAGAGAGTAGACAGGGTAGAATTACAGAGGGTTAGGAAATTGAATAGAGGTGTGTAGCAGTTTGGCATGGGTAACTGGATGTAGCCACTTGAAAGTCCCAGATGCCAGAGTAACGAGAGTTTCCCAGAACCCAACAGGGGATGACATTTCCCAAGATACGCAACAAAGAGAGATAGAACTTGTAGAGATCATATGCAGTGGTTAGGCACTCCAGTTGAGGGATGGGGCCACCTACCTATCTAAAAAATATTAACCCAGAATTGCTCTTGTCTAAAGGCAATACAGAGACAATGAGTTGGGAAGAGAATATAGGAAAGGCAATCCAGAGTCTACCCCACCTGGTGACCCATCCCAAATGTAGACACCAAACATAGACATTACTGTTTATGCCAAGAAGAGCTTGCTGACAGGATCCTGGTATAGCTAGACCCTGAGAGATCTGCCAAAGTCTGATTAATACAGATGCGGAAGCTCACAGCCAACCATCAAACTGAGCACAGGAACTCCAATGGAGGAGTTAGGGGAAGAACTGAAGGAGGTGAAAGGGTTTGTAACTCCACAGGAAGAACAACAGGTGAAGGGGTTTGAAACCGCATAGGAAGAACAACAATATCAACCAACTGTAACCCCCAGAGCTACCAGGGAATAAACCAGGAACCAAAGAGTACACGTGGCGTGACCCATGGCTCCAGCTTCATATATAGCAGAGTATTGCCTTATGTGACATCAGTGGTAGGGAAGGACTTTGGTCCTGTGGAGGCTCAATGTCCCAGTGTAGGGGAATACTAGGGTGGTGAGACAGGTGTGGATGGGTGGGTGGGGGAGCTCCGTCCGAGAAGAAGGATGCTGGGGGAATGGGAAAAGGGGTTTGTGGAGATGAAACCGAGAAGTGGAATAACATTTGAAATTTAAATAAATAAAGCAGTCACTAAAATAAGTAATAGGATAATAAAACAGACATCTAGAGAATGATAATAAAATATAATAAGAATAGTAACAATACTACTATTACTACTACTACTACTACTACTACTACAACACCTACTACTACTACTACTAATAATAATAATAATATAAACCAAAAGAGGAGATAATTTCTGGAATAAGGAATGGGATTTTTGTCCCCTTCTTCTCTCAATGTTTTCTTTCTTATTGCCTATTTATATATTACTTCTCTTTTTTTATGGTTTTTCGAGACACAGTTTCTCTGTATAGCCCTGGCTGTCCTGGAACTCACTTTGTAGACCAGGCTGGCCTCGAACTCAGAAATCTGCCCACCTCTGCCTCCCAAGTGCTGGGATTAAAGGCATGCACCACTACCGCCTGGCTATATATTATTTCTAAAACCACTTTTTTACTTATTCTTTTTATTAACTATTAATTATCTGTACATTATTCAATTCAATGCTATATTTCACTCTTACTCTTCCAAGAAGGTAGAAAATATTGTCTTATATTCTGCTACTAAGTTCATTCTTTATTTAAATTTCTTGCTTGTATAAGCAATTACTTTTCTATCTATGCAATCCCCTCTGTGTACAATTCCTCATTTTTTTTTCTCTATTGAGATCTTGTATATAAAAGGCTGAGAAGTCCCTGGGGTGCTGACTATAAAAGTCAAAGTACTAAGCATTTCAGCTCAAAGATAGAGTATATAGTGGGAAGAAACACTTGCCTTTTCTGCCAATAGAATAACTATGGTAGTTAGGATATAAAAAGATTTCAATGATTAAGTACCAAAAGACACATGCCCTGTTAAATAAATGGCCTCATTCACTGAACTAAAAGCTATCCAATAAAAAGGCAAGCAAATACCTTAAAAATGATTAACATCTTCAGCAATTTTAGGAATACAAATTGAAACAAATCTATGAGTATATGAACTTTCATCTGAGAAGCTTCCATTTATAGTAGATGGTAACTAATAGAGTGACCTAAAACGGGCCAAGGTGTAAAAAAAGAGCCTACAGATTGCTCAGCCCTAAATGGAGCATATATACTGTACCACCCCCTTCCAAGGTTCAGAAAACTTTTTGGAAGATGAGGAGGTAAGATGAAATGAGTCAGACTGATGAGAAAATATTGTCCTCCAGAAACAATAGGGCAGCGGCACATGCAAACTCATAGCAGTTATAATGAAATATGCAAGGCACATATAAGCTCAGTCCAAAACAAATCCACAGAGAGGAAAGGTAGACATGAAGTTCGACATCTAGCTAAGGGTCAACTGCTAACTACTGAGAATGGGAAAGTGGGTTTTCTTTTCTTTTCTTTCTTTCTTTCTTTCTTTCTTTCTTTCTTTCTTTCTTTCTTTCTTTCTTTCTCTCTCTCTCTCTTTCTTTCTTATTTTAATTTATTTTTAATTTATTTGTTTACAATCCATATTTTATTCTCCCCCACCCCTGTCCACCCTCCGACTATTTCACATCCCATACCTCTTCCCTAGCCCCCTGTCTTCATGTGGATGTGTCATCCTGCAACCCCACCTGACCTCTAAACTCCCTGAGGCCTCCAGTCTCTTGAGGATTTGGTGTATCACCTCTGAGTGAATACAGACACAGCAGTCCTCTATTGTATGTGTGTTGGGGGCCTCATAGCAGCTGACATATGCTGTCTGTTTGGTAGTCCAGTGTTTGAGAGATCACAGTGTCCAGATTAATTGAGACTGCTGGTCCTTCTACAGGATCACCCTCCTCCTCAGCTTCTTTTAGCCTTTCCTAATTCAACAACTGTGGTCAGCTGCTTCTGTCCATTGGTTGGCTATAAAGATCTGCATCTGACTCATTCAGCTGCTTGTTGAGTCTTGGAGGGCAGTCATGCCAGGTCCCTTTTTGTGAGCACTCCATAGCCTCAGTAATATTGTCAGGCCTTGGGACCTCCCCTTGAGCTGAATCCCATTTTGGGCCTGTCACTGGACCTTCTTTTCCTCAGGCTCCTGTCCATTTCCATCCTTGTAATTCTTTCAGACTAGAACAATTATGGGTCAGAGTTCTGACTGTGGGATTGCAACCCCTTCCTCATTTAATGCCCTGTCTTCCTGCTGGAGATGCGCTCTAAAATTTCTCTCTCTCTACTGTCTGGCATTTCATGTAAGGTTCCTTGCTTTCAGTCCTGGGAGTCTCTTTAAGAATGAAGGTCAAACAAACTCCAATACAATGTCATGTGAATATAAAAGGCAGAACAAACTGGACTTCATGAGTGGAAAAAAAGATGGCACAAATTGGGTAAGTAGAGAAGAGAAGGAAAGATCTGAGAAGAATTGGAGATGTAAGTTGAATGCAGTCTAACTCATTGTAGGATATTCTTCAAAAAATATCCTGTACAGATCCCAGCTCAACCTAGTCAGAATAGCTACTGTCAAGAAATCAAATACAATAAATACGTCCAAGGATGGTGTGAAAAATAATACTGTAGCTTGGTACATAAATTTATCGAGCTGCTATGGAAAGCAGCTCACAAAGATATCTTACAAAATAAAACACCAATGGCTACAAGGTCTTACTATACCATGGTTAAGTATATAACTAAAAGAACAAGGCTATCATATATTATAGATGCCTTCTCATTCATGTTTATCACAGAAAAGTTTACAATAGCTTAAAACCAAGCAAGACATCCATTTTGGAAGAACACATAATAGAAAATATGATATAGTCACATAGTTGGATATAATTCAGTCCTAAAGAAGAATGAAAAAGCCTATCGTTTATAAGAAAGTGAGCTGTCCTGAAAATTGTATTAAGAAATTAAACAGAATCTTTCAAGCCAGTATTGAATGTTTAATCCCCTAAATAGAATGTTGGTTTTCATAACGTGCATGACAGTACAAGTGAAACTTAGACTGTTTGGATGTGAAATTGGAAGAGGTAAAGGGAGGTGGGGGGAAGAAAAGCAGCTAATGGTGGAATGAGCTTTATCAAATTACGTTAATTTGCATATGTGGCAGTGTCACAATGGAATTGTTTTGTATAATTGATATACTATTGAAAATATACAACTGATAAGATATTATTAAATGTAAACTCATGAATTATCACATATGTCACTTTTGCCTACTAGAGCAGTAGCATATGCCTAAATTTTCTCTAGGTCTACCAGAATACCAACTGATATATATGAATTTATATAATAGAAAATGCAAGAATTCCCAGTTTAATCTACAATGCTGAGGATTTCAGTTCCTAATAATGCCTCATTCTAGGGAATTTTTTAAAATAATTGGATTGTAGTTGTTTTAGCATGGGGTGATGGGTAATTGTTTAATGGTGAACACGATATTTTGATCCAATACTTTGATCATCTCACTGTGCCCATGTGCATCATAAAATACTATGATTTAAGACTTAAACATACCATAACATTTAATTTTTAAATGTTAAAAAATGAATAAGATAATCTTATGATGTTTTCTTCTGATATGAATGGCTATGTATTAAATTGTAGTACAATATATGTACAGATCTGCAAGGACTTTTAACTTTAATCCTCCACTAGATGTGCTACAGCTCTATAGCCATAACCTACAATCACATATAAAAGAACAGACTAGGAGTTACTTCAAGCACCTTCTTAGTCAAGCTCCTTCCTAGAACTAAGCATTTTTTAAAAGTCTCTATCATAATGGTGTAAAATGTTACAATGGGGGAAAATGTTTCCTTTGCATTTAACTTAGTAAAATCTAGTATTTTATTGTTAGATGCTTGGTCATAGATATAACAGAGATTACTGCAATGAAAATTCTCCAGTCTGGCTTTCTGCAGTAACCAAATTGGATAGCTAATTACAGCTACTATAGGACAGTTTTCTTTTCTTCCATGTGGATCAGAGATAAAACCCCTCACTGAGTAGGAACTGTACAGAAGCATTACTTAAGAGTCATGATCAACTTATTTTTTTTGTTTGTTTGTTTTTTGGGACAGGGTTTCTCTTTATAGCTCTGGCTGTCCTGGAGCTCACTTTGTAGACCAGGCTGGCCTCGAACTCAGAAATCCGCCTGCCTCTGCCTCCCGAGTGCTGGGATTAAAGGCGTGCGCCACCACGCCCGGCCATGATCAACTTATAATTATCATAGTGTGAGTACTGAATCTCAAACAAAGTCAGTCTTTGAAGAAAAGAAAGCCTATATTTTATGTTCCATAATCAATGAAGATTAAAACTCAATGTTTGTATATTCAGGCTTTGTTCAAACAATAAACTCACTATTCTGAGACAACGCTTAGCACCTTTGTGATGTATCAATATCATGTTCACATGGCTTCTGTAGATTGAACAAAATTGATGAATAAATACTTTCTATTAGTGGTGCAAAATACCCAAGCTATTCACTCTGTTCTCCTGCAGTTTGTCATATTTTTCAGGCTTTAAAATCTAAGAAACAAAGTCTTTATGTGTACTATGTGATGGATTCTTATATCCTGAAAAACACTCATAGAAGATGCATTATACATAAAGAATAAAAGCTCTAAAATTCTTAAGAGTCAGTAGTAAATTTTCAATTGAGTAACCTTCAAGATTGAGGAGTTCAAAAATGAGGCAGAATGAACTTATTGGGCACTAGTGAATTGTATATAGGTTATGGATTAGCTTTTAAGAATTTGTATTGGGGAAACTGAATAGGATATTTCTTCATCCAAGGGATGTTTACAGAGTCCCTCTGAGGAGGAATTGTGCTGTATGTATTCTGAAACAAAAGAGAAATTTAGAAATGCCACCACAGCTATGATTCTGTCTATCAAAAAAGGCAAGAAATGAGTATGGATTCAAACGAAGTTTTATCATGCCTAAATGACCAGAGAATAAAGTTGCTAATTGCAAAACAAATGCACAGACAAAAGCCCCATTAATGGTAGATTTTAAAAATAGAAGTACCCACCCAGAAGCTCTCTCCACTTGATAAATACTGGATTATCAGTTGATAACTTAGTTTTCTCTAGTGGAATTTCTCTAGTGATACAGGCCACTTTTTAGGACAGACTATCCACTCAGCAGTAGATAGCCAACAAAAACCAAAATCAACTGCATCTTTGGAGGTTCTTTGTCTCATAATGTTTTATCAAAGGTTTTGTTTTGTTGTTGTTGTTATACATATATACATACATACATATGTACATACATTCATACATACACACACATGTTGTATATATATTGTATATATATTATGATATTATGACTTCCAGTTTTGTGTATTTGTGGGATTTCATTGTAAATATGTGTTGTCCATATGTGTTTCTTGTGATTTTTCTTTGGCCCTTTTTCTTCTGTTTGTTTTGTGTTATCTGAACCTGTTTATTTTTCTTTACTTATTTTATTATTAATTGTTAGATGACTCTTTTGTATGAAGAGACATAAAGGAGATGAGAGAGTTTGGAAGACCGCAACAGACGTATCTCACCTTTCAGCATTTTATGAACTATAGCTTTATTAGTTGGTACATGACCCTTCCTTCCTTCCTTCCTTCCTTCCTTCCTTCCTTCCTTCCTTCCTTCCTTCCTTCCTTCCTTCCTTCCTTCTTTCCTTCCTTTCTCTCTCTCTCTCTCTCTCTCTCTCTCTCTCTCTCTCTCTCTCTCTCTCTTTCTTTCTGGTTTTTCAAAACAGGGTTTCTCTGTGTAGCCATGACTGTCCAGGAACTCACTCTGTAGACCAGGCTGGCCTCGAAATCAGAAACTGCTTGCCTGAGCCTCCCAAGTGCTGGGATTAAAGGCGTGCACCACCACTGCCTGGCCATGGCTTTTCTAATTATTATGCATCTTAAAAAATATTGTATCCTTTTCCTGATTTCATCACTGGTTTAACTCTGAATTTATTGTCTCCCAAAAGGTATTTAATAATAATGAGCAATTTTTTAATCTATTTTTTAATTACATATTTTCCTCAATTACATTTCCAATGCTATCCCAAAAGTCCCCCATACCCCCCCCCACTTCCCTACCCACCCATTCCCATTCTTTTGGCCCTGGCATTCCCCTATATTGGGGCATATAAAGTTTGCAAGTTCAATGGGCCTCTCTTTCCAGTGATGCCCAACTAGGCCATCTTTCGATACATATGCAGCTAGAGACAAGAGCTCCGGGGTACTGGATAGTTCATCATGTTGTTCCAACTATAGGGTTGCAGATCCCTTTAGCTCCTTGGGTACTTTCTCTAGCTTCTCCATTGGGAGTCCTGTGATCCATCCAATAGCTGACTGTGAGCATCCACTTCTGTGTTTGCTAGGACCCGGCATAGTCTCACAAGAGACAGCTATATTTGGGTCCTTTCAGCAAAATCTTGCTAGTGTATGCAATGGTGTCAGCGTTTGGAAGCTGATTATGGGATGGATCCCTGGATATGGCAGTCTCTAGATGGTCCATCCTTTCGTCACAGCTCCACACTTTGTCTCTGTAACTCCTTCCATGGGTGTTTTGTTAAGAATGAAGACCAAAGTGTGGACACTGTACCCCTTCTTAGATTTGGGAATGAGCAATTTTTTAATTCTTCTTCCATCAAATCACACCCCTCTCACTAGTATTTAATCATGAATCTTCTACTAAACCGTGTAGTTTTATTACAATTGTTTTACTCTTTAGGAGAGTCAGAAGAAATGTGATGCTCTGTTCAGCCTAGTAATCATTAGTATCTACTATAGCATTTGATATTTGCTGTCTCGGTAAAGAGATGGACAAGCAGACAAATGTTTTTGATTGGGAAATTTTGCTGTACTGGAAGACTATAATTCTTTTCAATAAAAAAAAATTATAAAACACCGTGAAATTTTGTTTAGTGAAGGACAACAAGAAATAATATTGTTTTTATTGTCACAAAACAAAGGAGTTAATTTCCACAAGGAAGAGTGACATATACTCAGCAAAGGACAGTGAAGACTGAAAGTACTGTGAGTCCTGGCTTTGAGAATTGACTATGATATAAGATATAAGTAATTTCTTTATATTGGAATTTGTGGTAATTCAAATGCAGTTAAGAAATACTTATCTTGCATGATGCCTTTGATTCTGAAAAGTTTACATTTGAAGATAAGGAATCTGAGTATAAATAGTCAAATACAGAAAAAAGTCTAATGTTTGCTCTCTCTCTCTCTCTCTCTCTCTCCATCTCTGTCTCACTGTCTTTGCATGGGCAAATAACATGTCTGTACAAACTAAAATATTTTAAAAGAGAAATGTTAAGATTGTTGATTTGACTTCTGCTTCATTTAAATAAAGCACAATGTAATTTTACTGTAATATTTACCATATACACATTTTTATTAATGCCATACATTAAAAATATTCACACTATGACTTTGGTTTTTAATTTTTAGGAGTTATTTATAAAAACTTTGTTACTTGAATGAATTTAAACATTCTTTCAGCAAAAGTTTGTTATATAGACAATAATTTAATTGTTTGATTGCTTGTGCTTCCTATGTGTATTATTATTACCCCCAAATCACAATCTTCATCTTGGGGGTATAGCTCAATTAGTGGAGAGCCTGCCTACTTTATCCAACATGACATATAATATGGATATGATGCACATCTAAATTCCACACTAGGGAAGTAGAGACACATGGGAATATTGAGGCCAGTCTAAAATAGACATGAAAATTTGGCCCAAAACCACAGCTCACCATTATTAAAGACAATAACTCACAAAGGAAACAAGATACTGATTGGGTTGGCAATCTACTTATTATTTCAGGGGTTATAAAACTATGACCTATACACTAAATGGAGACTGACATTTTTGTCAACAAAATTGTATTTGTACACAGTGCACCAGTTTGTCTAGATGTCATACATGACAACTTTCACATATACCCTGTATTTGTATAATATCAGGAACAATCATAGCAGGAACCATGATTGGGAAACATATTAATGTATCTGATATGACAGAAGCATTTGTTATCCATTCCAGAACAAAATGTTGCACTTAGAACTTTACATATCAACAGTACAAATAAATATCAACCATTAAACTGTGTTTTAAATATCTTATATCTTAGTCACTTTTCTATTATTATGATAAGACACTAGGAGCAAGGCAATTTGTATAACAAAGAATTCAATTGATGTTTAATGTTTCAGGGAGTGTGCCATGACAGTTAGGTTAAATGACAACATGCAGGTAAGCATAATGTTAAAGTAATAGCTAAGATATTACATCCTTATCCAAAATCGAAGGCACAGAGAGCTAGCTGGTTGTACCACAGGGTTTGAAACCTCAAAGTCCACCTCTGTGCCCTACCTTTCCCAAGGCCACATTTCCTAAGTCTTAAAAAACAGTTGCATCAACTGAAGAAGCTCACAAGTATATGAACCCAGGGTCTTATTGTCATGAAAACTATTTACATTCCAATTTTCCCATAGACTTGTAACCATATCATAGTACAAAATTAATTTATTTCAACTTCAGAAATCCCTATGGGCTTTCACAGGTTAAGAGTCCAAAATATCAGTCTTTTCTGAAGCTCGAGGTAATCTCTCAATTGTAATAACCTGTAAAATAAAATAAATTAAACAAAAAGTAAAACAAAAACCAGTTACATATGTTCAACATACAATAACATAGAATATACATTACCATTTCCAAAGGAAGGAATAGAGATGTAGAGATAAAACTTTAGACCAAAACCTAACCATGAAAACTAAATCCCACAGTTCTACATCCAAAGTCAAAGGGTTTAAATGGCTTTCTCTTTCCAGATTTGCTTACTACAACTTCTCTGTCATGGGCTAGTTAAACTCTGGGCTTTGCTATCCCTGGAAAGCATACTATGGCTCTGGAAGCTCCAACATTCAGGATTCTCCATCATAATCCAGCCTTTACTGCTGTATCTTCATGTAATGAATTCTCTGGACCTCCTTGTCGGAACTACTCAACCACATAAATGGTCTCTCTATAATTAACAGAGGTGTATTCCATAGCCACTTTTCTATGGTATTCTTCCTAACTCTAAAGAGAGCCACCAAATTTGGCTTCCTGCTTGGGACAGAGTCTGGCCTTCCCCTTGAAATACATTTGCATAGGCATTGATTTGTTGTGCCATTTAGGACCACAGAATTCCTTAAGCTCTTTGCTTTTACAAGTTGTAGGATTAGTAGGATGGATTCTTGTCCTGAGGACACCATTCCCTTCTGGTGTTAAATCTCCTCATGTTCTCTTCCCTTTCAAGCTGCAAATTTTGTACTTTTTTGTGCCTCACTAGATATCGTACATTGTATACTTACATAAGAGAACTCACTAATAACCACGTGACATAGTCAATATTGGGTTGTCATTAGCAAAGGAAACAAGTCTCAAACATTTCAACTTAGTCTGTGATATATTCTTAGTAATAAGATATATTTATAGTAATTAAGTGTGGTTTTTATAAAGTATTTTCAAAGCTTTATTGGCAATAGGTAGAGACCTCCACACTTAATCAAATTTAAAGGATAAATTACCATGTGTCCTTCAACCCCAATCCAACTCGCCAATCTTCTATCTATCTATCTATCTATCTATCTATCTATCTATCTATCTATCTATTCACACACGTGTGCATGCATGTGCATGCACACACACACATACATACACACACACACACACACAGTGTGTTCATGAAGCATTGCAGAAGATAGAACAGAAAGAATCAGAGAATCAGAGAATCAGAACCTATTATGGCACTATGAAAACTATTCCCATGATATCTTACCAACATGGATGCCTGAAAAGACCTGCAACATTACAACATGAGCATAGAAGCATAGATAAAGGAAGTTAGGGGTGATGAGAGAGAGAGAGAGAGAGAGAGAGAGAGAGAGAGAGAGAGAGAGACAGACAGCAGGCATGTCTATGCCTAAACATATTTACATATACAAAACACCAAATAGACTAAGTAAGACCCATTTTCAACAATAATAAAACAGAAGTGATCATGAGTTTTAGTCATGGGAAGATTTAAATGGGAAGAGAGAGGGGTACAAATTATGCAAATATTGAAATCATACATAAGATTATAAATAAACAAAGAATAAAAAGAGAAAGAATTATCAGGGAATGTAAGATGATTTAAGTTGCTCATGAGTATACCTGTTAATAAATAACAAAATCTGACTATAGCTCTGCAATGAAACAATATAGAGATTAATCAAACTAGCCATTTAGTTAATTAAAGGACATCTACTCTCTTCCAAAAGAGAGTTCAGAAATATAACCCTTAAAAGCTAAAACATGTCTTCAAATATTGACCTTGACATTTTTGCCTGTGTTTTCTGTTGTAAGTTAGAATATGAACAACATAATGGAATCCAAATAACTACTGTTTATTCCTGAAGAAAAATCTAGAGATATTGCTACAGAATATAAATATTTTTTTACGTGTGATTGCCTTGAAGCATGTATTTTCACCTCCACCAAGGCTTAAGGAACTAGCCAAAGTATTTTCCCACATTCAATGATAAAGTAATGTTTGTCATAATAACACCAACACAGTAATTGAGTGGATAAAATTAATTTATATATTGTTATAAACAGTCTTCTTTTTTGTAAAGGCTAAAAAAGTCTTAGCTTTTATTCATACTATGTTCAAATTGTATATAGACAACAAAAAATCAACACAATAAATAAGAAAACATATTTTTAAAGGTAATATGCCAGAGTGTTTCAAATTCAGCCCATTATTAAAATACCCAGACAGGCGAACTCCTCAGTTAATCTACATGTGTTTTTGAACCTACAACTTACACAGTGGAGTGAGACCAAAGAAGCATTGTGTTGTGCACAATCAATAAGAAAACAGATCACTGGAAAATATTGCCAGTAATTCTGCCCAAGTTCCAAGCTTTAACTCAGTGTACACATCTTCTAGAAAGTTGTGAAGAGACATATTAAGTTAGCGCCAGTGCAGAAGATGGCTCTGCTCTTAAAGGTGCTTGCCACACAAGTCTGAGTATGTGAGTTCCAAACTACAGAATCTACTTAAAGTTATATGGAGAGAACGCAAACTACAATGTTGTCTTTGATTTTCATTTATATAAATTGGCATGTAGATGCTCCTATATCCAATATATTCCTAAGTCCCCCTAATAATAAATGAAGCTAATTCTAAGAACAAAAGTAAATTTGATATAAGCCTGCTTATTGTATCCTAGTAAATATTTCTAAAACCAGTGTATCTAAGCACATCTGGCATAGGAGGATGTATAATGTCATAATCTTTCTCTCAATCAGTAGAAAACATAGGCACAAACATTGTTATCCCAATTTTTTTTATCATAAACATCATAAAATGGTCAGTTATTGGTTATAAACAATTGCAATCCAAAAAGTGATTTATTCATATTATATTGGTCATAGAAATGATAAATTTGTTTTGGTCAGAATTTTGAAATTGGTGCACGTAGACATGTATATTTATTCAACTATATGAAATTCCTAGGCAAATGGATGGACCTGGAGGGCATCATCCTGAGTGAGGTAACCCAATCACAAAAGAACTCACATGATATGTACTCACTGATAAGTGGATATTAGCCCAGAAACTTAGAATACCCAAGATACAAGATACAAAGCACATGAAACTCAAGAATAACGAAGACCAAAGTGTGGACACTGTGCCCCTTCTTAGAATTGGGAACAAAACACCCATGGAAGGAGTTACAGAGACAAAGTTTGGAGCTGAGACAAAGGGGTGGACCATCTAGAGACTACCGTATCCAGGGATCCATCCCATAATCATCCACCAAACGCAGACACCATTGCATACACTAGCAAGATTTTGCTATAAGGACCCTGATATAGTTGTCTCTTGTGAGACTATGCCTGGGCTTAGAAAACACAGAAGTGGATGCTCACAGTCAGCTATTGGATGGATCACAGGGCCCCCAATGGAGGAGCTAGAGAAAGTACCCAAGGAGCTAAAGGGATCTGCAACCCTATAGGTGGAACAACAATATGAACTAACCAGTACCCCCTGGAGCTCACATCTCTAGCTGCATATGTATCAGAAGATGGCCTAGTTGGCCATCAGTGGAAAGAGAGGCCCATTGGTCATGCAAACTTTATATGCCTCAGTACAGGGGAAAGCCAGACCCAAGAAGTGGGAGTGGGTGGCTAGGGAAGTGTGGGGGAGGGTATGGGGGACTTTTCGGATAGCATTGGAAATGTAAATGAGGAAAATACCTAATAAAAGATTTAAAAAAACAAAACAAAACAAACAAACAAACAAAAAAACCCTGCACACTGGTTTATACGAGATATCTTAGATTTTCAGAGTTGTATGAACTTTGTCAGTAGAACTTTGATTCTAGTTTGTTCTGGCTTTCCATTAACTATCTATCACTTGACATAGATGTGAGTTTCATAATCCTTCTTTTAAAGAAAATTACCTATTAAACTGGTTTTAAAAAACCATGTTGGGCATTGTGACTCTCCATTTTATCCCAGCACTTCGTAGAGAAAAGGCAGGTAGATCTTTTTAGTTCAAGACTAGCATGATCTATAGAATGTGTTCCAGTCTAGCAAGAGCTACATCATGAGATTCTGTTAAAGACAGACTGAGACTCAAATATTATCTTTCAAGTTCAATATTTTTAAAACGTTTAGTTTCTCTAAGATAGTCACAGTCCTTTTCTCTTTTGTTTTTCACAAATCTTTCAAGGAAGAAAAGTAATGATTCTCTAAAAACATTAATTATGGGGCAAGTGTTGACATATTTTACAATGCTCACATTTTCCCAGCTCATAAGTAAAATCAGATTGAGAAGTAAGTTTTACAAGATGAAAAAATTATCAACATAAAAGTGAATATCTTTGCTATTGTATCAATTTTCAGAACACACCAATGTTGTAATTCTTCTACATCCCTTGCCATTCTACAATAACGTTTCTAGAGAAATCTTTCTGCCGCGAGTGGGGAGCAAAGGGAGTCTGCATAAAACTACTCTATTACACCGTATGCTTATTCTGATTCTAAAACACGGGACTCTTGACTGTTGCTTATTATTTCCCGGTCTTTGTATTTAAAAACTTTAAGAAATTTTAACTGCCTGTAGCACCTTGAGGGTGCCATTAAGTATAACTGAAAAGCAATTTAAAAATTCTATAAGGTTCAAAGGAAAAAAAGAGCCATTCCTGTGGTTGGTGTAATTTACATTTCTTAGATGAATAATACAACTTGGTTCAATAATATATAACTTTTTCAAATATTTAAGTGTTTATTCAGTACTCAGAGCAATAAAAAAAAAATGACTGTGCCCCTCGACCTAATAACATGACATGAAGATATTCCACATAATGAGTAACAAGATGGTGTCTCTCAATAAATTACCACAAATACCTTGCAATAGCAAGGTTGTTCTCACCATCCTCCATGAGGTATCTGTTTCTAATATCCCTAAAGCTGTCTGAGGCATTGCAAGTGCATAAGCAGGAAGGCAAATAATGGGAAAGAAAATTACTTGCCTCAAAAAAAAAAATTGTCTGTTAGGAAGATTTTATATGCTACTGAAAGTGATTGCATTTGTTTCCCGATGCATGATACACATAAAAAATGAGTTAAAGAAGCATCTTTGTCCTCTTACTGTGGTTGGCTTTTCCTCAGTGGACGGGGACTTTATTTTTTAATTTCAATTCTAACAAACTGCAGCTCAAACCCTTTATCGTAAAATAAAAATACATGCAAAATAATGATTAGACAAGCTGAATGTTTTAAATGACAGCTACCAATTTTAGGGTTAACAAAGGGAAGAAATACCACCCTTGAGACTCAGGGGAGAAGAAACATTGTAATTAAGGCTCCAGGGTGTTACATTGGAAAATAAAATGGTGGAAGTGGAATGAGGGTTGTTCATCAGAACCCTCTCACTTTCAAGGTCATGGATGTGAGATGAAGGTCATGACAGTGGGCTTGGCTGTTGCTGTGTGAGGCCCTCACATCACAGCACTAAAGGATTAGCATGTTGTGCACAGCTCTGCCAAGCAATCAGTCCATGTGGTACAGACTAAAAGCACTGATAGAAACACAGCCATTGCTTTGCTCTGACTTTCAATAGCATGTACCAATTTGTTAAAAGTTGAAAGCATGGAGAAGCAGAGAGTTAGACCATGTACAAACATCAAACTCTTCAATGTTTCTCCAAAACCAAATGACCAAGCCTCCAAAGATTTAAAAAGAAATAAACATTAGTTTGTAACTGTGGCCTCTTATATATTAATCGGCATTAAGACCTGGCTGTAATCTATTATAAGGCTACATATTTTATTTTCATTTACTTTTCTTACTATACATATGTTTGTCTCTACAAATTTCAGTGCTAACAATGTGAGAACTAATACCATGTTTCAGAGTAGAAGAATACTGAATATCAGACTGTCAAGTGAGATTCACATGACATTTCTTAGGCAGTATCATTTTATTCAACAGGAATGTTTATAAGAACCTTTTATTCAAAGCAAATGTGCATCATGGTGTTCTATGATTTATAGCATTGTGTATATATTTTTCTTGTCACATTACTGCATATTCTGGACCAAAATTGCTATATCTCTACACATATGAACAGTCACATATGTACATTATAAAAAGTATCTTTTTTAAAAATAAGTTACATTCCTTTGATTCTTATAGGAAATTTCATCCAATGAGTCCATTTTCCTCTACTTTTTGTGCCATAATCAGTCTTTGACAGCTAGGTCTATATTTTCTGAAAATATTGCTTAGATCAGTCTATTGTACTACCAAATGCCATTATTTGGTAGCAAAAGTATGTTATAATCAATCATTGTATGAGATGTGATACTTATTTCTTTGCTGGTGATTTTACCAAATCCCAAAATCTAAAAGGAGAGGGAATGAATAATGAATCTGCATTGTGATGTATATCCTTGGACCAGGGAGGGAGTGGCACCATCTGAAGGCATGGCCTTGTTGGAATAGGTGTGACCTGGTTGGAATGGGTGTGTCACTGTGGGTATGGGTATAAGATCCTCACCCTAGTTGCTTGGAAGTCAGTCTTCTACTAGCAGCCTTTGGATGAAGACATAGAACTCTAAGGTCTGCCTGCACCATGCCTGCCTGGATGCTGCCATGCTCCCATCTTGATGATAATGGACTGAACCTCTGAACCTATAAGCCAGCCCCAATTAAATGTGTTTTTTTTTTTAAAATAAGACTTGCCTTGGTCATGGTGTCTGTTCACAGCAGTAAAAACCTAACTAAGATATGAATATCACCCATTTTCTCCCCGAAATATAAGTATTGTATCCCCTTCATATAACAGAAATATCTAAAATCTGAAGTACAGCAGCTTCTTAAGTCATGGGATAAACACATTTAGATACGTTTCTACCACAGTATATTTTTGTATTGCTTGGCAGTGAAAACTTTTATTTATATGACAAATAATAACATTTCTATCTATCTTTTTAGGCATCTATATTTTGTAAGAAAAGAGATCCCCTTAGATCACCTGGAAGAAAGGCTTAACATATGTTAATCACTCTGCGTTTGCTTGTGTGTTTTTTTTTTTTTTTTTTTTTTAAGTAAGGCTTGCTAATCAAAATATAAGGTTCTTGCTTATTAGGGACTATTTTTCCTCCAAGTTGTCTCATCTCTGGATTAAACTAGGCTACTGGCCACAGTCTGGGAATCTGGACCATATAAGAGCATCCCTGATGGTCCATGAGCAGTTTCTACATATAAAAAGTACACTGTGGTATTTTTAAGATAACTATATGTGTTGATATCCCTAGATATTTGTGAAAAAATCAGTTTGATCATATATCAGCCTTACTTTCTTGGCATCTTTACAGGAACTGGAACTCTGCGTTCTCATTATGCTCTTAAATGATATGTATATACAACCTAATTTAAAAACAATCAAATGGGATTATTGCATGTGTATAAAACTGAAGCTGTATAAATGTGTCAAACTGTTGTTTATTTTAAATGGAAAGCATAGCCAATTGCAAGCCAAGCCATTGCAGTTCATTTCTTAATGTGGATTTTTTTTTCCCACACAGCATAACCTAAATGATAAAGGCAGTGTCTTTGGAACCTTGTCAAATATTTTCCACAAAGTTTTGAGGTATGATTAAAAGTTAGATTTGTTTATCAATTAAAAATTGTTGTGAACCTTACCTTGATAATCAGAAAACAAATTTCAAAAGGATACATTTTTAAAATAATCCAAACAATCTTTAAAAAGGCCCCCAATGGAGAAGCTAGAGAAAGCACCCAAGGAGCTGAAGGGGTCTACAACCCTATAGGTGGAACAACAATATGAACTAACCAGTACCCCCAGAGCTCATGTTTCTAGCTACATATGTAGCAGAAGATGACCTAGTCGGCCATCACTGAGACCCCTTGGTATTGCAAACTTTATATGCCTCAGTACGGGGAATGACAGGACCAAGAAGCTGGAGTGGGTGGGTAGGGGAGCAGGACAGGGAAGGGTATAGGGAACTTTCTGGATAGCATTTGAAATGTATACAAGGAAAATATCTAATAAAAATAAAATAAATTTAGCCTTTGTCAGCTTTTTCATGAGAGCCATGAAAGGCTGGTTAATATACTAAATTATATGTCATTGACAACTTTTAGTGTTAACAAGGAACTTTTGTTTTTAAGATACCAAGGCCTTATCTGAAGGGTAGAGTTCCTTTGGGAGAATTTGAGATTGCTTAGTAGGGATTGGCTTAGAAGAATGATACCCAGTGATTAATTGTTCCAGGACAATTCACATAGCATCTGAGTTACTATCACGAAAAATGAACATTTCATCTTGGAGATCCTGGGAACTCCTTGATTTGTGTTGCCATGTGATTGTTACCTTTTTAAATCTAGAAGACAGAACTTAAAACTTAAATCATTAAATAAAGATGTCATCAGTTCTGGTTCTAAAAAAAAAAAAAAAAAGAGGAAAAGAATTCTTAAATTTAAAGTATTTTAGGTATTTAATTCACTATGTAGATTACAGTTTCTAGTAAACTCATGGTGGTAATGATACCATGGTTTTACCCTTACATCATTTAACCACATGACCATTCCCTTCCACAAATAGTTGATTTGGTGTTGGAAAAAAATGCTCAGGTACTTGTTCAGATTATAGATGAGTAATCTCCAGTATATTTGCTTTACCTAAGTTTTTGTTAGCTCAAATAACCTCAGATATATTCACTCTAATTTATACTTAGAAGGTAATTTTCATTCACTGTTAGTCTCCTATAATTGCAAAATTATTTTAGCAAATTAATAATAGTTACTGACTTAGTCTTAAACTTAGAGCAAGTTAGTAAGGTAAACTCACTGATTCTTTTCAAACTTCTCCAGTTGGTTGGTGGTTTTATGTTCTTTGAATTGATTCAGGGATCATACAAAATTAAGATTTTTTCATGTTTACATTTTTAAAGATTTATTGATTGATTGATTGATTGATCTATCTTTCATTTAATGTTTGTGAGTATACTGTTGCTCTCTTTAGACACACCAGAAGAGGACATAGGATCGCATTATAAATGTGGGTATTGGGAATTGAACTCAGGGCATCAGGAAGAACATTCAGTGCTCTTAACCTTTAAGCCATCTCTCCAGCCCCTCACGTTTGATTTTATTGGTTGACTTCTATAATATGAAAAATAAAACAAAATTTATGAACTGGTTTCCAACTAATTACATGTTAAAAAAATCTTTTCAAATTTTTTTAAAATTACTTTTATAGCATTACTCTTGATACATTAATCTATGATATGAATTTGGAATTAATCTATGATATGAATTTGGAGTTACCTAATATTAATTACAAATGAATATATATATATATATATATATATATATATATATATATATTCTATGTTTCTAACTCAAGCATTGTGCTAGTTAATGCAATGGAATAAAATTAGACTATTACAGACTTTTTCATCTCCCTGGAAGAAACTGACCATTGCAACTGCTTTATTAATCCTAATAAGAGTATATATATATAAAGAGTATATTATACACATTATTAAAACATGTAAAAATGATGATTAACATAAACTCAAATTTAGAAACCTCAAATATTTCAAGGGTTAATATAAATTTGGTATGTACAGACAGCATGTAATTTCCCTCTGACTCTCTTGGAATAGCTTACTACTAGGACTAGAGTAAGCAGAGTGATTGTATAAACTTTTATTTTTTGAGCGATTACAAAAGAGCAGTCCCTAGATGTAGTTGCTTATTCTCATTGAACAGGGTATGGCAAACTTAGCATTACACACAGGATGTGACTAACCAGTAACTATTTTCTGTAACTGCTGAGAGCCCCTGCTGTTCTTTGACATCCCAGCATGTTTGGAAGGGATAATACAAGAGTAGCCTCCCAAGAGATTCCTGTAGGTCTATAATTTCAAAGCTAGAAAGGGCATTAAAGTTCATCCTTCACTCCCCTAACACAGATAAGGAAACTGAAGTGTGACTTTCCACAAACTAGAATGGTGAACCAGTAATAGCATGTTCCAAGCCTGAGTACCTGATTCCCTCAGTAGGTTGTCCCTGTGTTGAGAGGCCTCTGTCTCCTGAATGATGCTCATCTCTCTAGGGCAGGCAAGTTTCAGCAGAGCAGATGCCAATTGACTCTGTTCATAGAACACACTCATCCCATAAACCAACTGTTGTTTTTAATACTCATGACAATGAAAAATAAGAGACCCAGGCAATTCAGATAGTACTTTCTCATCCAAACATATTTCTTCAAAACAACCTGTTAACCACTGGCGTGAGGAGTAACACAGTTTTAAAGAGACAATGTTGATGTCAGACTTGTTGCTATTGAAGAAATGGGGTGTTCTCACTCAGAACTACATATCCCTTGAGCCTGGATAATCACAACCTGAGGTCTCCATCTAGTTGTTGTTTAACGTAGTTGTTTATTTAACTTGTCAAGGACATTTTGGACTAGATTTTACTTTCTGAACTCATTGGGGGACTTTAGCTAATAGGGATTTGTGATCCTCTTAGACTGTGTATAGAATCTGTTACAAAGAAAGCCTATACTGTGCTTCACACACCATTTTATTATGAGAGGATTATTTAAAAAGATGAAAAATGGTTTGTAATCTCTGAGTGCAGAACCTTGAAGAATTTTATACATAAGCTTTCTTTTTCCACAATAGGAAAATACCCTGAACTTTCTAAGCAAAAATAAAACCAACTACATGGCAAACAGATATTATACCTTGTTCTTTCTAGAAGTTAAACCTTCTTGCTTGAATTTTTAAAAACTTGGTTGCTTTTGGAAATGGTTTTACTATCAAGAGTGTTGAGTTCTGTACACTTTTAGTTTTCCTCATACTTACTACATTCTTCTTACTATATCTTTGGGTGGGTGTATGACTTTTTAAATCTATATATGTTCCCCTTAGACTTTAGCTATTTTATATATACTGTTTTAGAAAATGACTTTTCTTTGGCCTCTTATTTCTGCAAATTTTACAGGTTTTGCAAGTTACACATTTAAACATATACTACCACTCTTAAATTTTATTTCTGTCTACTAAACAGAGTATGAAATAAATTTGTGGTTAAGCAGAACTATTTCTTCATGTCAGGGCAAGAAATATCCAGTCATTTACTGCTGGTGTGGATTTGACATCACTGCCTACGCATTTGAATAAAATGTAAACTTAGAGAAGTCAAATTGTATTTGGAGCTATGGATCCAGAAGGGGAAACTCTGTAGTGGTGGAGCAGAGGTTGTGGGGCTGCAACATGGCAGTTGAGCAGTAACTGAGAGTTTATATCTTAATCCATGAACAGGAAGCAGCCAAAGTGCAACTGAAATCGAGAAAGGGTTTAGACTCTCTAATCCTACCCAGAGTGGCAGAGTGTCTCCAACAAGGCGCCATCTTTTTGCATCTCCAAGTAGTACCATCAAGTGGGGAATAATCAGTTTTAGTATCTGAGATTATGGGGACATTTATCATTCAAATCACAACAGACTTTTATTGTTGTTGTTTGCTGTTTGGTTGTTATTGTTTTTGTTCTCTGTATACAAGGCTGGCCTCTGACTCACAGAGATATCCCTGGCTTTGCTTTCCTAGTGCTAGAATTAAAGGCATATGCTGGTACAGTCATGCAAACCACAACAGTTTTTTTTTTTTTTTAAAGATTTATTTATTATATGTAAGTACACTGTAGCTGTCTTCAGACACTCCAGAAGAGGGCGCCAGATCTCGTTGCGGATGGTTGTGAGCCACCATGTGGTTGCTGGGATTTGAACTCTGGACCTTCGGAAGAGCAGTTGGGTGCTCTTACCCACTGAGCCATCTCACCAGCCCCCACAACAGTTTTATATCTGTTTTTTGTTTGTTTGTTTGTTTTGTTTTGTTTTGCTTTGTTTTGCAAGCAGGATCTTACACCGCTCAAAACCTATATAGACAAAGATGCTATTCAGGATGATCTTCCTGAATCATGTAATAGCCAAAGTTAAGTTGTAAACCCTACTTGCCAAAAAACAGACAGCATCCTGGAATACTGAAGCCTATGGCTTTTGGGAAATTGACTTTTGACAGGTTCAAACCCTGGCAGCCACATCCAATGATTGGGCAGTTTTAGTTACCTCCTTTTCAGGACAAATAGATAACCATTATCCAAAACATCCAATTTTACAGTTTGCCCCAAATCAATCTGTTGTGTTTCTACAAATAACAGTAAGAAACCCACTTAAAAATGGGGCTGTGGTATATACTGATGGATCAAAAACTGGCATAGGTGTCTATGTGGCTAATGGTGAAGTAGTATCCAAACAATATAATGAAAATTCACCTCAAGTGGTAAAATGTTTAGTGGTTTTAGAAGTTTTAAAAACATTTTTAGAACCCCTCAATTTTTTAGAAGTGGCTGGAGTGATTAAGCCTTCCAGTAAAGTTGCCAATATTTTTCAGTAGATACAATTAGTTTTGTTTGCCTCTCCTTTAACTGGAGAAAAGGCCTCACATGTGATTCAACATTGCCTTGAGGCATGGAGTGCTTGGGGGAAACCTAAACTACTTAAGACTGATAATGGACCAGCTTATACATCTCAAAAATTCCAACAGTTCTGCCATCAGATGGACGTAACCCACCTGACTGGACTTCCATACAACCCCCAAGGACAGGGTATTATTGAGCGGGCGCACCGCACCCTCAAATCCTATCTAATAAAACAGAAAGGGGGAGTCGAGGAGGCTCTACACCGAGTACCAAGAATGTCTGTGTCTATGGCACTCTTTACACTCAATTTTTTAAATCTTGATGCTCATGGCCATACAGCGGCTGAACGTCATTGTTCAGAGCCAGATAGGCCCAAAGAAATGGTTAAATGGAAAGATGTTTTAAGTAACAAATGGAAAGGACCAGATCCTATTTTGATAAGATCCAGGGGAGCTGTTTGTGTTTTTCCACAGAATGAAGACAACCCATTTTGGATACCAGAAAGACTCACCCGAAAAATCCAGACTGACCAAGGGAATCCTGATGTCCCTCATCATGGTGATGCCCAGGGCGAAAACAACAAAGGGAGAGCAGTGTTGAGAGATACAGAATTGGACTGCTAAATTTGAACAGACTCTTCAAAAATTGAGACTTGCCCCACGCACTTGGACCTGTCCCTGACCTAAGGACTATCTTCTCAACATTTTTCTTCTTTAAAGAATGGGTGGGGGTGGGATTATTTGGACCTGTTCTTTGCTGTGGATTAGTGTTGCTTCTCTGGTTGGTCTGTAAGCTTAAGGCCCAAACTAGGAGAGACAAGGTGGTTATTTCCCAGGCGCTTGCAGCACTAGAACATGGTGCTTCCCCTGATATATGGTTATCTATGCTTAAGCAATAGGTCGCTGGCCACTCAGCTCTTGCACCCCACGAGGCTAGTCTCATTGCACGGGATAGAGTGAGTGTGCTTCAGCAGCCCGAGAGAGTTGCACGGCTAAGCACTGCAGTAGAAGGGCTCTGCGGCATATATGAGCCTATTCTAGGGAGACATGTCATCTTTCAAGAAGGTTGAGTGTCCAAGTGTCCTTCCCCCAGGAAAAACGACAGGGGAGCGGACCAAGACCCCTTCGGGTGATGAGCCTGGGAGGAGGTTTTGTGTAAAGCCCCTATTTTGCACACTGGGGATTTGACCTCTATCTCCACTCTCATTAGAATGGGTGGCCTATTGCTCTTAAATAAAAGAAAAGGGGGAGATGTAAGGAGCCGCCCTCACATTCGCCATTACAAGATGGTGCTGATGGCACTAGCACCCGTGTAATCAAACCATCTGTGCATGCGCCGGGGTAGTTTCCCACCCCATGTGCTCTGCCTTCCCCGTGACGACAACTCCGGCCGATGGGCTGCAGCCAATCAGGGAGCAACACGTCCGAGGCGGAGGACAGTCCTCCATAAAAGGGACGGGTTTCCGCCATTCTAGGGATCTCTCTATCTCTCTCTCTCTCTGGCTCTCTTCTCCACTGGCTCCTGAAGGGGTAAGCAATAAAGCTTGTGCCGCAGAAGATTCCGGTTGCCCTGAGCATATTCTTACCAGGGGGAACAAAAGCGCAGGCAATAAGTCTCCATTTCCTGGGAACCCCAAAATGGAACTGTCTAGACTCCATCCTTTTGGTCAGTATTTAATCAAAGATTCCTTCAAGTTTGGCTAGAAAATGTAGAAATGCTTTTACTCTGACAATTCTCAGGTTTAACAGTCCCTTTTCTAAATTCTGGAATTTAGAAAAGGGCAGAATTCCAACCCAGAGACTGTTCAAAGCACACTTCATGTAAAAGTACTTTGTTCAGCAAAAAATGCCCAGTAATCAAGAAAGAATCAGTTGACAGTATGGAGATCTCACCTAATTATGGCCACTTGATAGACCTGGGAGCTGTGAAGAGACACCATGACGACAGCAACTGTTATAAAAGAAAACATTTAATTGTGCTAGTTTATAGCTTCAAAGTTTAGTCCATTATCATCCTTGTGGGAAACAGGGAAACACCGGCAGAGAAGGTGATGGAGAGGTAGCTGAGAATTATATATCATGATAAGAAGGCAACAGGAAAATAGCAAGCCACAGGCTTCACTTGGGCTTCTGAAACCCCAAAGACTTCCTCCAACAAAGCCATACCTGGTAATCCCTTTTAGTTCTACTACCGAAAAACTAAGCATATATGAGCTTTTGGGGACCTTTTCTCTTCAAACCAGCATAGAAATGTTATATCAAAACATGTAACCATCCTATTACTTTAAACACCTGTGCATACATTTGTTTGTTTGTTTTTGTTTTTGTTTGGTTTTTTGTTTGTTTTTTGAGACAGGGTTTCTCAGTATACCCTTGGCTGTCCTGGAACTCACTTTGTAGACCAGGCTGACCTTGAACTCAGAAATCCGCCTGTCTCTGCCTCCCAAGTGCTGGAATTAAAGGCGTGCGCCACCACTGCCTGGCCAGTGCATGCATTTTAACATTTCATTTAAAGTTTCTCTTTTCATGGATGTAAAGAGGCAATTGAAACTCATCGGACAATTTGGGGACTGGAAAAGACCTTGATTCTTACCCAGAGCCACCAATATATGGTTGCAGCTTGGCCAGGGACCAGAAATGCCAGAAGGGAACTCTGGACTTTACTCTGGCTTTTATTATTTTCTTTCCCATTTATACAACCTGAATAAGCTTAGTTGCCTCAAAGATATGGGAAGATATGATCAAAACTAAGAGGTGCTTGGAAACCTTATACTGGAGGACTGAACAGACTGGCCCTTGACTTGTACCTTAATCTGGTCTCTACCTTAATTCCCATAGAAGCTCTTGTTCTAGCAGATAAGTATTAACCTATTTCCTGGGACCTTCGCTTGGCATGTTGAATATTTTTATTCTCACAGATAACACTGTCATAAAAGCTCTGTCTAAGTGTATTCTCCTGCTGTCCCTGAAATTCATCCAGATTTCATGAGTCTATGAGCTCAGAAGCCACTGGCTTGGGATGGTCTGGTGACCCCTGAATTGTTCATATTCACAGCTGTCAGAACTGTGCTCAAATACGGGCAAAAAAGCCACCAGACTCTCAGGGACCCCCACTTTACCACATTTCACCAAGATGCTGAGTTTTATGTTTTCAGTCACTTCCAAGTTTTACTAATAGGTTTTCAAGATGATAAGAAGATAGATTATAATTTTTTTCTACAAATTTTCAACTCTCCCTGTTAAAAGGGATTATTTTATATATTATTGGGAGGTTAGCTAAAATATTTTAATCAAACTCATCTATATAGTATGAATGCATCACTTATTCAAGTCATATATTTTCCAAATACTGCATTCATGTGAGGAGTGATCATGTCAATTAGAAAGTATTCATAATCAAATGCATTCTTTTTTGTATTTTTATATTCTAGAATAAAAGTGTTTGTGTTTGTGTGTGTGTGTATGTATGCATCTCAGTGTGTGTTTTTAAGGGTACATTTTTTTTTACCATTTTTTATTTAAATGTTAATTTTTTAATAGATATTTTCTTCATTTACATTTCAAATGCTATCCCCTTTCCTAGTTTCTTCTCTGAAAGTCCCTATAACCTCCCCCGGCTCTGCTACCCAGCCCACCCACACCTGCTTCCTGGCCCTGGCATTCCCCTATACTGGTGCATATAATCTTCACAAGAATAAAGGCCTCTCCTCCCATTGATGGCCTAATAGGCCATCCTCTGCTGCATATGCAACTAGAGACACAAGCTCTCAGGGGTACTGGTTACTTCATATTGTTGTTCGTCCTATAGGGTTTCAGACCCCTTTATCTCCTGGGTACTTTCTCTAGATCCTTCATTGAGGGCCCTGTGTTCCATCAGATAGATGACTGTGAGCTTCCACTTCTGTATTTGCCAGGCACTAGCATAGCCTCACAAGAGATAGCTATATCAGCATCCTGTCAGCAACATCTTGCTGGCATATGCAATAGTGTCTGGGTTTGATGGTTTATGGGATGGATCCCCAGGTAGGGCAGTCTCTGGATGGTCTTTTCTTCCATCTCATCTCCGAACTTTGTCTCTGTAACTCCTTCCATGATTATTTTGTTCCCCATTCTAAGAAGGAAAAAAAGTATCCACACTTTGGTCTTCCTTCTTCTTGAGTTTCATGTGTTTTGCAGATGGTATCTTGGGTATTCTAAGATTCTGGGCTACAATCCACTTATCAGTGAGTACATATCATGTGTGTTCTTTTGTAATTGGTAACCTCACTCAGGAAGATATCCTCTAGATCCATCCATTTGCTTAAGAATTTCATAAATTCATTCTTTTTAATAGCTGAGTAGTACTCCATTGTGTAAATATACCACATTTTCTGTATCCATTCCTCTGTTAAGGGGCATCTGGGTTCTTTCCAGCTTCTGGCTATTATAAATAAGACTGCTATGAACATAGTGGAGCATGTGTCCTTATTATCAGTTGGAACATCTTCTGGGTATATGCCCAGGAGAGGTATTGCTGGATCTTCTGGAAGTACTCTGTCAAATTTTGTGAGGAACCACTAGACTGATTTCCAGAGTGGTTGTACCAGTTAGCAACGTAGCAGTGTTCCTCTTTCACCACATCCTAACCAGCATCTGCTGTCCCCTGAATTTTTGATCTTAGCCATTCTGACTGGTGTGAGGTGGAATCTCAAGTTGTTTTGATTTGCATTTTCCTGATGATTAAGGATGTTGATCATTTTTTCAAGTGCTCCTCAGCCATTCTATATTCCTCCACTGAGAATTCTTTGTTAAGCTCTGTACCCCAATTTTAATAGGGTTATTTGATTTTCCGGAGTTCAGCTTCTTGAGTTCTTTTAATATATTGGATATTAGTCCCCTATCTGATTTAGGATTGGTAGAGATCCTTTCTCAATCTGTTGGTGGCCTTTTTGTCTTATTGACAGTGTCTTTTGCCTAACAGAAGCTTTGCAATTTTATGAGGTCCCATATGTCTATTCTTGATCTTACAGCACAAGACATTGCTGTTCTGTTCAGGAATTTTTCCCATGTACCCATATCTTTGAGGCTTTTCTCCACTTTCTCCTCTATAAGTTTCAGTGTCTCTGGTTTTATGTGGAGTTCCTTGATCCACTTAGAAAAAATGTACAAAGAGATAAGAATGGATAAATTCACATTCTTCTACATGATAACTGCCAGTTGTGCCAGCACCATTTGTTGAATATGCTGTCTTTTTCCCACTGGATGGTTTTAGCTTCTTTTCAAAGATCAAGTTACCATAGGTGTGTGGGTTCATTTTTGGGTCTTCAATTCTATTCCATTGATCTACCTGTCGGTCACTTTATCAGTACCATGCAGTTTTTATCACAATTGGGCATGGTGATTCCACCAGAGGTTCTTTTATCCTTGAGAAGTTTTTGCTATCCTAGGTTTTTTGTTATTCCAGATGAATTTGCAAATTGCCCTTTCTAATTCATTGAAGAATTGAGTTGGTTTTTTAATGGGGATTGCATTGTATCTGTAGATTGCTTTCGGCAGGATAACCATTTTGACTATATTAATCCAGCCAATCCAGGAGCATGGGAGATCTTTCCATCTTCTGAGATCTTCTTCAATTTTTTTCTTCAGAGACTTGAAGTTTTTATAATACAGATCTTTGACTTCCTTAGTTGGAATCACACCAAGGTATTTTGTATTATTTGTGACTATTGTGAAGGGTGTTGTTTCCCTAATTTCTTTCTCAGCCTGTGTTGTATACAGGCCTGTAGCTTACTTGAACTAGGTACACCTGGGAGGCAGGCTGGGGCTGAAAAAGCCTTAGAAGGCAAGATTAATGGAGACCAAGACAGGATTCTGTTCAAGGCCCACGATTTTACTCAGAAACTGTGCTTATAAAGGGGGAAGGCCCATTCCCCCTTCCCGTAGTCCATTCTTGGTGTCTGGAGCCAGCCTGTGGGTGACATGCAGAATAGGATGTGCTTAGGAAAATCCCAGGGACCTCTCAACAAGTAGCAGTGTCTTGGAGGAGGGTAGTGGCAGTTGACAGAACAATAGAGCCATCTAGGTCTGAAGGCTCCACCCTAGGTAATCTCCTTAGTGGCAGCAAGGTCAAAGTCTAGATCAGCCTGCTTAAAGCTGGGTGACCCTACAAGCCTGTTTATCCTTTGTGTAGAGAAAGGCTACTGATTTGTTTGAGTTAATTATATATCCAGCTATTTCACTGAAGCTGTTTATCAGGTTTAGGAGTTCTCTGGTGGAATTTTTAGGGTCACATATATATATATATATATATATATATATATATATATATATACTATCATATCATCTGCACAGTGATATTTTGACTTCTTCATTTCCAATTTGTATCCCTTTTTGTTGTCTAATTGCTCTGGCTAGGACTTCAAGTACTATATTGAATAGGTAGGCAGAAAGTGGGCAACCATTTCTAGTCCCTGATTTTATTGGGATTGCTTCCAGCTTCTCTCCATTTAGTTTGATGTTGGTTACTGGTTTGCTGTAGATTGCTTTTATTATGTTAAGGTATGGGCCTTGAATTCCTGATCTTTCCAAGACTTTTATCATAAATGGGTGTTGGATTTTGTCAAATGCTTTCTCCTCATCTAACGAGATGATCATGTGCTTTTGTCTTTGAGTTGTTTATATAGTGGATTAAATTTATAAATTTCTGATATTGAACCACCCCTGCATCCCTGAGATGAAGCCTATGTGATCATGATTGATGATTGTTTGATGTGTTCTTGGACTCGGTTTGCAAGTATTTTATTGAGTATATTTGCATCGATATTAATAAGGGAAATTGGACTGGATTTCTCTTCCTTTGTCGGGTCTTTGTGTGGTTTAGGTATCAGAGTAATTGTGGCTTCATAGAATAAATTGTGTAGAGAACCTTCTGTTTCTGTTTTGTGAAATAGTTGGAGAATTGGAATTAGATCTTCTTTGAAGGTCTGGTAGAACTCTGCACTAAAGCCATCTGGTCCTGGGCTTTTACTGGTTGGGAAATTATTAATGACTGCTTCTATTTCTTTAGGGGATATGGGACTGTTTAGATCATTAACCTGATCCTGATTTAACTTTGGTACCTGGTATCTGTCTAGAAAATTTCTCATTTCATCCAGGTTTCCAGTAATGTTAAGTATAGCCTTTTGTAGTAGGATCTGATGATGTTTTGGATTTCCTCACGCTCTGTTGTTATGTCTTCTTTATCTTTTCTGAATTTGTTAATTAGGATATTGTTCCTGTGCCCTCTAGTTATTCTAGCTAAGGGTTAATCAATCTTGTTGATTTTCTCAAAGAACCAGCTCCTGGTTTGGTTGATTCTTTGTATAGTTATTTTTGTTTCCACTTGGTTGACTTCAGCCCTGAGTTTGATTATTTCCTGCTGTCTACTCCTTTTGGTTGAATTTGCTTCCATTTGTTCTAGAGCTTTTAGGTGTGTTGTCAAGCTGCTAGTGTGTGCTCTCTCCAGTTTCTTTTTGGAGGCACTCAGAACTATGAGTTTTCCTCTCAGGGCTGCTTTCATTGTATCCCATAAATTTGGGTATGTTGTGACTTCATTTCATCAAACTCTAAAAAGTCTTTAATTTTTTTCTTTATTTCTTCCTTGACTGAGTTATCATTGAGTAGATTGTTGTTCAGCTTCCATGGGTATGTGGGTTTTCTAATATTTATGTTGTTATTGAAGATAAGCCTTAGTCCATGGTGCTCTGATAGGATGCATGGGATAATTTCAATATTTTTGTATCTGTTGAGGCCTGTTTTATGACCAATTATATTATCAATTTTGGAGAAGGTACCATGAGATGCTGAGAAGAATGTATATCCTTTTGTTTTAGGATAAAATGTTCAATAGATATCTGTTAAATCCATTTGTTTCATAACTTCTGTTAGTTTCAATGTATCTCTGTTTAGTTTTTGTTTCCAGGATCTGTCCATTGATGAGAGTACGGTGTTGAAGTATCCCACTTGTATGTGGAACAATGTGTGCTTTGAGCTTTACTAAAGTTTCTTTAATAAATGTGGATACCCTTGCATTTGGAGCATAGATATTCAGAATTGAGAGTTCATCTTGGAAGATTTTACCTTTGATGAGTATGAACTGCCCCTCTTGTCTCTTTTGATAACTTTGGGTTGGAAGTCGATTTTATTTGATATTAGAATGGCTACTCCAGCTTGTTTCTTTGTATAATTGTTTTCCAGCCTTTTACTCTGAGGTAGTGTCTGTCTTTTTCCCTGAGGTGGGTTTCCTGTATGCAACAAAATGTTGGGTCCTGTTAATGTAGCCAGTCTGTTAGCCTATGTTTTTTTTTTTTTTTTAATTGGGGAATTTAGTCCATCGATATTAAGAGATATTACGAAAAATAATTACTGCTTTCTGTTATTTTTGTTGTAAGAGTTGGGATTCTGTTCTTGTGCCTATCTGCTTTTAGGTTTGTTGAAGGATTTCTTTCTTGCTTTTTCTAGAGCGTAGTTTCCCTCCTTGGTTGGAGTTTCCCCTTTATTATCCTTTGAAGGGCTGGATTCATGGAAAGATAATGTGTGAATTTGGTTTTGTCGTGGAATACTTCGGTTTCTCCATCTATGGTAATTGAGAGTATTGCTGGCTATAGTAGCCTGGGCTGGCATTTGTGTTCTCTTAGGTTCTGTATAACATCTGTCCAGGATCTTCTGGCTTTCGTAGTCTCTGGTGAGAAGTCTGGTGTAATTCTGATAGGTCTGCCTTTATATCCTACTTGACCTTTTTCTCTGACTACTTTTAATATTCTTTATTTAATGCATTTGTTGTTCTGATTATTATGTGTTCTCTCTTTCATCTCTTGTATTCTGTTGCTGATGCTCGTATCTATGATTCCAGATTTCGTTCTTAGGATTTCTATCTCCAGAGTTGTCGCCCTGTGGGTTTTCTTTATTGTTTTTACTTCCATTTTTAGATCTTGGATGATTTTGTTCAATTCCATCACCTGATCATGTGTGTTTTCCTCTAATTCTTTAAGGGATTTTTGTGTTTCCTCTTTAAGGACTTCTACCTGTTTAGCGGTGTTCTCCTATATTTCTTTAAGTGAGTTATTAATGCTCTACTTAAAATCCTCTACCAGCATTCTGAGATTATGATTTTAAATCCCAATTTTGCTTTTCGGGTGTGTTGGGGTATCTAAGACTTTCTGTGGTTGGAGTACTGGGTTTTGATGATGCTGAGTGGTCTTGGTTTCTGTTAGTAAGATTTTTACATTTGCCTTTCACCATCTGGTAATCTCTGGTGTTAGATGTTTTAGCTGCCTCTAACTGGAGCTTGCTCCTCCTGTCAGCCTCTGTCAGTTTTCCTGGGAGTCCAACACTCTTCTGAATCCCAGTGGTCAGAACATTCTCTGAAGGCAAGCTCTCCTCTTGCAGGGAAGGTACACAGAGTTCTGTAGCTCAGATCCATCTCCTGGCTGAAGATGAAGGCCTGAAGGGACCCTGTCCAAGAAGCTCTTTTGATTCTGCATCCAGTGTGCTCTCTTGTGCTAGGGATACATTTTTTAGTGTCTGTGTATGTTCATAGGGAAGACAGAGGTTGCTGTGGGATATATATAATTTCTTTCCACGTTGGTTTTTTTTTTGTTGTTGTTTTGTTTTGTTTTGTTTTGTTTTTTAGACAGGGCCAGACACATGGCCTATAAAATATCTTTTTGGAAAGAAGAACTGGCCACTAGCTGCCCTAGTTGTCACATACCCGTCTCTGCCCTCCCTCATACTAGGCATGTACATATACCCACAAACATGCCTATGTCTTTTTTACTCCAAGCACACTCATGGACTCATATAGCCCTTTCTCTAATTTATATCTCTCTCTCTAATTTATATTTATTAAACATAGTTGAATTATACAATTTTAGATATTCTTTAGAGCTTAGTGTATTAAGATGCTGTTTCCTTCCTTATTTGTCTCTCATGACCTACCTCTAATGGGGAAAACATATGTTTCTAGTCTAAAGGACCATGATTATAATTTTATCAAAGTAACCATACAATTTCTTATATAATCTGTATTACTGTTGAAAAGCAAACATTTTTTTATGTCCATAACCACAAAAATTATCAATGATCAACTATGGAAGAGCAACACAGAACATATCCAAGGTAAGTATTATTTTCATTCGAGGCATATCACATAAGTGTTATTTGATAAGTAATAGTAACTGGTTATAATCAGGAGTTATTGGGGTTCCCAATCATTTAGGTATATTATCCATATGTTTTCATCTGTAGTCTAATTTTATGGAGTGAAGAAAAACTGTGTTATTTATCTAATTTTCTGTCAAATGGACACTAATTACTGACCACACATACAGAAATAATATTTTATAGCTATGCAGTGTCAGCTTATTAATCATGAAGTTAGACTTGTCTGAACTATGGTCTATGTCTGTGGCTGCAAAGTATAAGTATGGAGCAGAATTATGATATCATACTCTGAATGTTTTTAAGTTACACTATGAGCAATGTGTCAAATTATATGTTGGCTACTGTGTTGTTTGATCCAGATTATTGCAGTACTTGAGCATTCATTGCTTAAAGTCTTTGCTATTTATTTGTTTGTGAACGTGGTTTGTTAACTATAACATAGATGTGTATATCATCTGAACAATTTGCTGGAGAAGAAGCTGGGAAAAGACCAGTCGTACCCAAACATGTCTACATTCCCTAAATCAATTCTTTTTTCCACTTTGCATCTTCTGCTGTAAGTTACTAGATGTTTATAAATTTACAACTTTTTTGTTTGTTTGTTTGTTTGTTTGTTTTCAAGACAGGGTTTCTCTGTGTAGCCCTAGCTGTCCTGGAACTCACTTTGTAGACCAGCCTGGCCTCGAACTCAGAAATCTGCCTGCCTCTGCCTCCTGAGTGCTGGAATTAAAGGCATGCGCCACCACAGCACGGCTCTACAACTTGTGTATATTTCCCTCACCTAGGCAAAAACAATTGTATAATTTTAGTAATGACATTTCTCTATATCATATAAGTAGTTAAGCATTGCACCATTAATTAATTGTTCATAGTTAATTAAGCATGTTCTCCTTTTTTATAATTTATGCTGGAAACCAGGCAATCTGTGGCTAAGACAATCTGGCCGGCTGTAACACTAGTTTCATTTACTCTCTTTCACCATACTAGCTGTAGGTCATTATTTCTGTCTTTTTCGCAATTTCTGACTTATCATAGAATGTTCTGATCCCATTCTTCCTGTGACCTAGGAGGACATCATCTTAGCTATTTTTTTCTTTTTCTCTTTTTTTTTGAGTCCCAAGCTATGAAAGAAGAAAATTACTGACCACCAGAACCCTCCAACTCAGAGCCCTCCTACCCCTCCCATCTGGAGATTGTTCCCGGAACCCACCAGAACTCTCACCCCAGAGTACATTCTGAACTCTCACACCAGAGTCAGACCCCCTCTCAAATGAAAACTGTTCCGGGGACGGACATTTCTGAGATAAGGGTTTCCTGGAACGAACCCAGTCCAACCCCTCCCAACTGAGGACTGTGCCAGGGACATTTTTGAGATAAAGGGTGTGAGTAAAAACCTCAGTTTCAATGAATCAAGTACATGGCCAAAGTGTGGGACGCAGTTGCAAAAGCACTTTGGAAAAACCCTTGGTTGAATCACTTAGTGACGTAAAAACTGTATTTTCCCTGCCCTCCTCCCCCCTTGCCCTTTTCTTATAAAAACCTGTGAAAAGTTTGGGCTAAGGGCCGGATCTCCTCTGCACCTGCTGCATGAGGTCCGGCCCCAGATATCTGGTATTTATGTGCTTTTTGTTTGTTTTGTCTGCTTTCTTGTTGTTGCTATATTAAATCTTACTCTATACATCTTAAGTACCGGTCTCAGTGTCTTCTTGGGTGCGCGGCTGACCCGAGGCTTGAGTAAGTGCCTCCCTTTGGGAGTTTTTGAAGTCTTTCAGCTACACACATTTTGTCAATGTCCTTTCATACATTTTGGATAATACATTATGCCAATTATAGCCACCGAAGGTTAACCTGACAATTTGCTCATGTTATACTGGTCTTACCTGAAATGTGATGGATTGAATGCTTCAGTTGATTCAATCAGACATCGAAATGTTAAAAAGGATAAGATCATTCACTTTCCATAAAATTGCACTGTTTTTAAGCCTTTAAAATTGACACACCTTGAAAAGTGCCCTACATTATAGATTTTCTTTTGTACAGGTGCCAATGGTAACGTTGGAAGCTTAATTCTGAGAGGGAAAATGTATCGAAAAAGGCTAGCATGCATTTGGCAATCATTTTGAGTGATTTTTCAGTTCATTAAGCCATAGAATTTAAGCTGTTCTAAATAAGACAAATGCATTTCTTTTCTTCCAATATTTTAATATAATTATTTTAAATTGCTTACTTGGTGATTTCATGTATATTTTAAGATGATAATGGTTAATGAGTTAATATCTTTGAATTTCAACCATTTACTTAGGATTTCATCACGTTTGTAGAATTGAGGCAGTAGGGAGACACACGTGCATATATGAACCTCTGCAGAAAAAATACATACTCTGCCCACACTCCTTCCAAATGTAACTGTGAAAATTCAGGAAATACTATTCAGGCAGTATTTTTCTAATAGATAAGTTCTACCTAAAAACTAAACATTTTCTTAGATATAACTGTTTTTACCAAAATATATATTCAAGTATGAATTTATTGTAAGGAAATTATTACTACAAATATTTATGATATATGGGGGGCAATCAAAAACAATATTTTATCATAAATTTAACTGGCATATCTGTAGACATAGTGGCATTTTCCTTTCCTTATTCATAAACTCAACTTGAGGCCTCAGTGACAAGATCTGGAAAATATCTTTCATCTTTGAAATCTGCCCATCACCCCCCCCCCGAAATATTTTTTTCTGCTTGTTAGTCCCATGCCTCATTGTTTCACCTCTTGTTTTCTCTGTTCACTCACAACTTTCCACTTGACCCTTCCATTCATCAGCCCCTCTCGGCTTCATCCCTCATCACATCAGTTATGTGGTGCCTTCGTAATGTCTTGAGTTCTTCAGCTAAGTAACTATGGTTGAACAAGTCTTTTATATTGAATGTTCCATGAGGATGGAGACCTCTGTATGATTTATTTTCCTGTTTTCTCCATTGCCTTGACTAGGGTTGGACAGGTGGGAAGCTCTTCGAGATACTGTTCAGTGTTCTAGGCAAGGGAGTCTATCATCCTTCTTTTTCCTATAGATTACAGAATTTACTAACATATTTTCCTATTTTATTTAAAAACTATTTTTATACACTGTGTTTCGATCATGGTACTCACCTCACACAACTCCCTTCAAATCCTCCCAATATCCCTACTGACCCAAGTTCATGCTTTTTCTCCCCCATTCATCATAAATCACAATTTACTCTTTTTTTTTTAATAGAGTCACTTATCACCTAAACTGACTTTATTTTATTTTATTTATTTTATTTTATTTTTTTTGTTTTTAAGATTTATTTATTTATTATACATAAGCACACTGTAGCTGTCTTCAGACACTCCAGAAGAGGGCGCCAGATCTCGTTAAGGATGGTTGTGAGCCACCATGTGGTTGCTGGGATTTGAACTCTGGACCTTTGGAAGAGCAGTCGGGTGCTCTTACCCACTGAGCCATCTCACCAGCCCCACAATTTACTCTTATGCTTACATATCTAAACATTTTGTTTTGTTCTGTTTTCCTTTAGGGAAAGGCTCTACCTGTATAGGACAGGGTGGCCCCTGTGTCCAGCAAATTTATTTATTAGAATATTGAAAAGAAAAATTTTAAAAATATAATTTGGTGAAACCTGTTAGTAGGTGCGATGTTTTACGTACTGAAAGGCTAAGTGGTGTACAAATACACCTGTCTTTCAGATTCCTTGTGGACAGCTTCTAAGTAGAATCTTTACAGTGCATTGTTTCTCTATTGTAATTGTCATTATTGTATGTTCTTAAATATAAGATTGAAGATGACATTCTCATTCCCTGGAAATTTTTTGTTTAGCTATTTTTGTTTCTTATCTAAAAATAATTCCAGACTTTGTGAACCTTTGAATATTTGGAAACAGATCTTTTTCTCTACACATCTGTTTAAAATGTGTGAGGAGAATAAGATAATAAATAAATGACTATGGGCTTCTTCTTGTGTTGGATGCAAAGTCACCAAGTGGCTGTCACAGCATGCTGATGCAGATTTCTAAAGTCATGTGCCTTGAGCGGGTGGATTTCTGAAGCACAAGGCTTTATATGTGCTATTTGTATTACCAATTTTCAATTTGCAAATATCCAGAACCTCTTATGCTGTTGGGGATTTTTTTTAAGTGCTTTTATGAAGAACAAATCACGTAAGATGAATCTAATCCCCTCTGTGACAGAATGACAGATCCTGTGGTTAAGAGGAAAGCAATAGATATAAGATCTTTATTTCAGTCAGGCTTTTAATTTAGTAGCATACAACATTAATTATGGAGCAGGAAGGCAGACTCGAGATCCTGTTATTACAGCATGGGTGTGAACTGCTTGGAAGGTCACACTCCTAAGAGTGGTTATTAATCGGTCCATGCTGCTTTCAGGGATGGGGGTGGATGCTTCAGAATCTGTCTTAGGTCCATTACTATATCTTTATCAGTGACTAGGATGATTAAATAGACCTTTTATTCCTTATAGTCATGGATAGCATCAAGTAGGGAGGGTAACTGTCCTTGGAGCATAAACTTGAAAATTGAAATGACCTTCTTAAGATGAAGAAGTGGCTCTTGAAAATACAACTAAGGAGAGAGGATTGTGTGTGAGAGAAATACCCAGAGGGCAAACAAACAAACAGGCAACTGATGTCACTCAGCTTGGAGGACATGGCTTTGGGACTCTGTTCTTAAGTAGATAAAAAAATAATACAGTTAATTTATCCCAGAAAAAAATCGATGCTCAAAACACTCTCAAATGACTTCATGGAAAATAAGAAGGGAAAAGATCCTGCTCTTGAAAGGAATTTGACCCATCTCATCCGCTAAACCACTGATCAATGCCACACACTTGTCTTTACTGTCAGTTCTTCTTTAATACACCATCAGAATCATTTCAGTTTCCTATAATAGATTTGAGCATAGTGCTTTGACATTACCTGTAATCCCAGCTACCCTAAAGTTACGACATGAAATAATGAGGATGCATTTACTTCATGACACCATCTTAGCTCTACTATTTCAAGTTCCTTGTTCTGGGTTGTATCATCTTGCTTCCATCAGCTTTGACCCAAATATCTTGATCATGCACTTATTTACATTCCAAGATTCAGAGTTCATGATCAGTAAATTAATTGTTATTTGGGGTATGGGTATTCTGGCCACATGCTAGGAGGAACCATTGCAATACATCTTAGACAATGACTTTCCAAAGTATGATGCTTGATCAAGATTGTATCCAACTTGTAACTCTGATTTTTACGCTTTTATTTTCTACCTTGATATTTAAAACCTGCTAGAGCTCTCTGACTTCTCATTGGACACTGTCTTTAGGATACATCATCATGGCTCAGGTGAACACTGTGCCTGTGACTTATGGAAATATTTAAAGCATATATTTCCCAAGAGAATGCGTTTCATTCAAAAAAGTATTTCAAAAACCAATTCATTATAAGATCGAAACTGCCAATGAAGATTTCTTTTAATTTCTTCTGTTTATCAGTTTTGAATTTTTATGATAACACATGTAACTCATATACACTCTTAGGTATTAAAACCTAAATGGTTTTTAATTTCCAGAGTGGTTGTACCAACTTGCATTCCCACCTGCAACGGAGGAGAGTTCCTCTTTGTCCACATCCATACCAGCATCTGCTATCTTCATGAAATTCACAGGCAAATGGGTGGAACTTGAAAATATCATGCTGAGTGAGGTAACCCAGTCACAGAAGAGCACACATGGTATGTACTCACTGATAAGTGGATATTTGCCAAAAAGAAGGAAGAAATACTCACAATACAACTCACAGACCATATGAAACCCAAAAAGAAAGATCACACCAAAGTGTGGATGCGACAGTCTTACTCAGAAGCGGGAAGAAAAATATTTCTGGAAGTAGAGAGAGAGAAGGATCTGGGAGGGAGAGAGGAGAGGGAAGGGGAAAGAGGGAGCTGTTTAGATATAGGAGGAGACAGGGAGGGGGAGAAGTACAGAGGGTCAGGAGTTTAAAAGGAGGTGTGTAGCAGTGGGGTAGGGGGAACTGGGGTAGCCACTAGAGAATTCCAGATGCCAGGGGCTCATTACCTGAAATACCCAACAAAGGGGAGATAGAACTTGTAGAGACCATATCAGTGGATAGACACAGCCCCCAGTTAAAAGATGGGGTCACCCACCCACCTAAAGAATATTAACCCAGAATTCCTCCTGTCTAAAGGAAATGCAAGTTTGCAAGACCAATGGGCCTCTCTTTCCACTGATGGCCCACTAGGCCATCTTCTGATACATATGCAGCTAGAGACACCAGCTCCGTTGGTACTGGTTAGTTCATATTGTTGTTCCACCTATAGGGTTGCAGATCCCTTTAGCTCCTTGGGTACTTTCTCTAGCTTCTCCATTGGGGGCCCTGTGATCCATCTAATAGCTGACTGTGAGCATCCACTTCTGTGTTTGCTAGGCCCCAGCATAGCCTCACAAGAGGGTATGGGGGACTTTTGGGATAGCATTGGAAATGTAAATGAAGAAAATACCTAATAATAAAAAGAAAATTAAAAAAATATATATTAAATATAAAAAAAATTTTTTAATTAAAAAAAGGAAATGCAAGGACAAAGAGTGGAGCACAGACTGAAGGAAAGGACATTCACAAACTGCCCCACCTGGGGATCCATCCCACCTGCAGACATCAAACCCAGAAACTATTGCTGATAGCAAGAAATACTTGCTGACAGGAACCTAGTATAGCTGTACCCTGGGAGGCTCTGCCAGAGCCTGACCAACACAGATGCAGATGTAAGGAGCCAAACATCAGACTGATCATGGGGATCCTCAATGAAGAAGTGAGGGCAAGGGCTGAGAGTGCTAAAGGGGATTGTAACCCCATAGAAAGAACATCAATATCAACCAATGAGGATCCCCTCACCAAAGCTCCCAGGGACTAAACTACCAACCAAAGAGTAAACATGGAGGGGTGGGGGACCCATGGCTCCAGCTGGATATGTAGCCAAGAATTGCCTTATTGGGCATCACTGGGAGGGGAGTTCCTTGGTCCTGTGGAGGCTTGATGACCCAGGGTAGGGGAAGGCTAGAGCGCTGTGGCAGGAGCGGGTGAGTGGTAGGGGAGAACACTCATAGAAGCAGGGGAAAGGAGTGAAGGAATAGAGGGTTTGTGAAGGATAAACTGGGAAAGGAGTTAACATTTGAATAGTAAATAAACAAAATAACAAATAAAAAATGAAAAAAATGGTTTAATATGAAGAGATTAGAATATGCTATCACCAAGAAACATGAAAGTTGTATGTTTAATCTTGTATGTGAAAGGGAGTCAGACTTTATTCTTGTATAATTTTCAGAGACAACACATATTTACCCTAAATAACTCAACTTTGTTTTATTAAGTTTTCAACTATAGAATGTAATTGTTTTGTTTTGTTTTTTGGTTATTTTATTTATTTACTTTTCAAATGCTGTCTCCCTTCCCAGTTTCAACTCCACAAATCCCCTATTCCTCCCCCTCCCCCTGCCACTATGAGGGTGCTTTGCTGTCTTCTGTTATAGTTAGAAAATATATCTGAGTTTAGACCATAACTTTTAAAACATTGAGATAACAAGAAAAGGAATTTAGACAATCTCTGTAATTTATTCTCTTTCTGGGAGAGCAAATCCTTAGCGATGAGCATAAGAGCCAAGCATATATATTTGGCATATAAAACACAGGCTAAATATTCTTGCCTCCTCTATTTCTGACACTCAGTTTCTAAAGTGAACAGATTTTCAATTAAAACTATAATTTTATAAACAAATCTCTCTCCTTACTTCCCCCTTCCCATGTGTGTTTGTGTGTGTTTGTGTGTGTTTGTGTGTGTGTGTGTCTGTGTGTGTGTGTGTGAGAAGTCACGCGTCTGTTATAAAGCTTTAGATTTTCACTTAAGTAAAGATGTCTATCTGAAGGAAACATGATATAAGAATGAAAGTTTAGAAAAGGCTTATGTTTTCACTAGGTGTCTCCCAGAAGAACCATTTTGAATAAGGTAGGTGATGTAATCATTATTTTTGGGAAAAAGTAAAAGATGATAGAGACTAAAATGCACTGAAGATTTTTTTCTTTTACTTCAGACAGTGATAGACAGAAGAGTGAGACTGAGAAAAGATTAAGAACTTAGGGGTCTGGCAGAGAAAGAACTGACAAGAAACTGACAATCACAGGAAGGGGATAAGAAGTTATTTTCAAAATTGTAGCATTTAGTACTCAGCACTGAGTAGCTCTCCATACTGGTGAAGATTTTGGCATCACTGCCTCTTTAGTCTTCACATTGACATCGTGACATGGTAACACCAACCTTCAGCACTTGCCATGTCATGTAGACAAACCAAACAAGTGCTGACAGTCTGCCTTGAACATTGCTGAGGTCACAAGTGAAGACTACAGGGTCAAGTGGCTTATAATACTAAGAAACATTGAGATCAATTTATTCTTATATTGGTTTGGTTTGAATCTTTACTAATGTGTCAAAAATAATTAAGGGTTTGAAAATCTCATTAAATTGGGGTATCTGACATCTACTTTAGTTATCACTTTATCAAAGGAATATTGAACTGGCCAATTGGTCCAATATGTAAATGCTAAACTGTCTGTACAATGTGTGTATTAAATAAAAGTTCTCAAATGCATTTTTAGGAAAGCAGTCCTATGATTAAACAGCATAAGGTCTGAAAAAAAGGTCTGATAAAAGCAGAATTAAGGATCATTTCACTGGGAAGTTTTTTCACACTCCCCTTTCAATTGGTCTAGCTGGTAATAAATTTCAAAATGTTTTTAGGTTTCATTACATTATTATTTTATGTGTATGACAGCTCTGCCCTCATGTATGTGTGTATAACCCATGCATACCTTGTGTCTATGGATTTCAGAAAAAGACATTGGATCCCCTGGGACTTAAGTTACACAGGTAGTTATAAGCTACCATGTGGCTGGGAATCAAAACCAAGTCCTCTGCAAGAGCAACAAGTGTTCCTGACTGCTGAACCAATCTCTAGACCCATTAAGTCTTTATACTTACTGCAAATATATCTGTCTTCATGTAATACTTTGTTATTATTATTTTTCACATATGTAGCTCTTCCAAGGACGGTGTGATATCTCATTTGATTATACATGATGCATATGACAGTATTCAATATCTGTCAAATAAGTGATTGCTGACTATGTGCTGAAATAGTAAGCATCCTAAAATGCCTTAAATTTACTTGGCAGAGTAACTGTATGATTAAGTCACATAACTAAAAAGCATTCATATGTCAGTGCACATAAAGCAAAAATGATTGCTTATGTTTACCATGGGAGAATACACAAACAACGCAAATTGCAGTGTTATGTGTAGCAATGGATCTTATTTTGGCATTTAGTATTTAATTATATTTAGAAATATGTATGTGTGTGTGTAAGTATATATAGGTAAATTACAGATCGATAGATAGATAGATAGATAGATAGATAGATAGATAGATAGATAGATAGACGATAGATAGAAGATAGGTAGATAGAGAGATCAATCTATTGATAGATAGATGATAGATAAGGTTACTGATATGAACGATAATATATAAAAATCAGATATCAAATAATACTAATCTATATGTACATCATATTTGCATATATATTACATTGTAGAGAAACAGAAAAGAGAAGAAAATTAAATATGTATGTAAAACAGAAAACTCTGTAGAATGATATATACAAAATTTGTCCTAAGGACTTGCAGTCAATTCTACACTATTAGTTATAAGCCTGCAATAATGCATAACAATGACCCTAGCCACACAGCAACTAATATGTACAAATATATAACTAAGGAAAGGGCTCTGAGAGTTGGCAGTTTTACAGCTAGTTATTTTTGTTGAGTAACACAATGACATGACTCAACTGCTAGCACAGGTTGGGGAATCTTGTTATGGACTTGCATTTACAAGCAGCCCTGAATCATGAAACTATTACATTTAACCCATATACAGAAGAATCTATGATCCATGAGAACTTCCCTTGCTACCTTCCTAATGTTGAGTGTAAGCGAACTGAAAAGGGACATGTTTTACTAACCTGCACTACCTATCATAAGTAGCTATACTAACTGCATGGAAACAATACTATAAAATAGTGTTTTTTAACAATATTAAAAACAAACAAACAACAACAACAAAGCAGAAAAAAATTACAAGAAAAAGCTACTAGGAGTAAGTGCTCATGAGCCCGATATTGAGTTTAACATCCTAATAAAGAAATCAATTTTAATTAATGCTATAGTAAACACTATTTATTTTCAACTGAATCTCCTAAAAATGTAAGCGTGAGTAACATCTATTGCTGGCAATGAAGCAAATCTCAAAGAATACAGATTTACTTCCAGAGCCCAAGAGGGCCAGGGTAGCTAAACAGTTGGCTTCATGACATCATTTAAAATTCTCAACTATCGTCTTACCAGCCTTTAAATTACTGTCAAGAACTCTGAGTGTCCCTTATTTTATCTCTGGAAGCTGCTCATTTTGAACCATGCAGTAGCCAAATGCTTTGTGTCATTATTTTTCAATTGCATTCTGTGTCTGTCCTCCTTCATTTCCCCAAATAGGATATAAAATTCTTGAGAGCAGAAAGTATATCTTAATACATATTTTATCCTCTTCTGTCATTAGTTCCCTCAGAATTCAGCGAAGTGCTTCTGGTATAGTGTGTGGTTAAATTCATATTTATAAACGACATTGAAAGATAATGATACACTATTCACTGAGGAACAATGCAAGGTTTTTATTATCTTTGTGTTCAAAGGTTTATGTTATTTGGGTGCTATCCCTTCATGGTTTAACCTAACTCATAGAATTGAAAGTCTTAGAAATATGTCTCTTGTGTCCCATCTCGCTATGGGAGTGGAAAGAGCATAAGAGAAAGTGTGAGATCACACATGTAAAGAAAAAAATAGCAGCAGTAAGAATTTCCACTTCATAGAGACAAAGTGTTGGACTCTTTGAAGTGAGAAAAAGGACCACAGGAGGCAGTATGAGAATGGATGAATAAAACAAAAGTTTTATCAATGAAACTCAATTTAAACACAGACACAGAGAGAATGTTAGATATAAAATCGCATTTAATGAATGACAAAACTAAATCATAAAAGTACAAGATTGCTATGATGATTCATTTTCTCAAGGGAGGAAAACCTAAACTCATCTAGGATGGCAGCCTTAGTGAAACATAATTAAGATAGACTAACATATTATTGGACTAATTGAGGTGGAAAGACCAGCTCACTATGGTCAGCATCATTCCCTTTATAGGAGATCATGGGTATAACAGTGGAGAGAGTAAGCTGCGAGCATACATGTATTCACTCATTCTTTCCTCCTGTCTTGGCAATGGATACAAGGACACAAGCTGTCAGAAAACATTACTGCTGTGAATTATCTACTGTGATGGACAGTAGTGTGATATTGGGTTCCTTACTGTCATGTGGTGACCACTAACCTCAGACAAGGTTTCCATCTCTTATGGTCAGTAACCTGAGACTTGGAGCTAAAGTAAAATTTCCTCCCCTAAGTCCCAATCAGTACATAATTTTATCACAACCACAGGCTAAACTTAGTTATTTCCTATGCATTCATTCATAAAGATAGGTCTCATTTTTTATAACAAACAAGATTTTATGTAACAAACAAAATTTTAAAGAAATCAATTAAAGAAAGGACAATTTATAAATATTTGGGCAAAGTAGGCATGCTATATATAAAATATTTTAGTGTTAGGAAAATAATGCAATTTAAAGGAGACAGTTACCCGAAACTGAGAACAAGAAGTTGATGTTTAACAAATGCTCCGGATGAAACAATGAATGACAGGCTTCTTTTAAAGATAGGAGTTAGTGTCATTCTAAAATAGCTATGATAACCCAATAATATAATCCCTGTGGTTGACTTTAATACATTGCTACTGACAAAAATGATTCTGACTTTGGTTTTACAATCTATGCATGGAGTAAATTGCATTGATATTAAAAGACTACAGGTATATTGTGGCTTTTCTTAAACAGAAGTTGTTTACAGTCTTCATGAAGTCAGCATTTAGTTTCCAGTTAGTTTCTTCTTTTCCTTTTACTATATTAAAATATCGTGACAAAGAAAGCATGTTGGCTAAAGAAGCTATGATCCATCACAGTGGGTAAAGGAGCCACTACAAGAATCTGGGGAGCTGCTCACCTAGTATCCAGTGGATGAAGTGAAATGATGAAGGCTGGAGGTCAACTCCTCTTCTCTTTCTCATCCAGTTCAGGATCCCATACCAGAGAGTGGTACCACTACAGATGGCTGCTCTTTCCACATCAATAACATAATCAGGGTAATTCTCCACAGGTGTGTATAAGGGGTTCATCTCTCAAGTGATTCAAGATCTCATGAAGTTGACAATCGAAAGTAACTTTCAGAGTGCTATCAATTATGAACCTGACATTCTAATATATCATTTTTAAGTTATACCCTTCCTCTGCTTGTCCTCAGTGTTTTTTATGAATTCATACTGAAAAGTCCATGGACTAGTCAGTTGGTTTGTCAGGTAAAGATGCTGCCACCAAGCCTGTCGATCTGTTTTTGATACTTCCACATGTTGTGGAATCTAATCACATTCATATTTACACTATGATGCACATATCCCTTCTACCTACACATATATTTGCACAACACACACACTTACTTACACACATGCCCCCCCAAGAGGAGAGAGAGAGAGAGAGAGAGAGAGAGAGAGAGAGAGAGAGAGAGAGAGAGAGAGAGAGAGAGAGAGAGCACAGACCAGGAAATAAATAAATAAATAAATAAATAAATAAATAAATAAATAAACAAACAAACAAGTGTTAAAAGTCCTCATCTCATCTGTTATTCAAGACAATCTCTTACCAATGAGCCCTTTAAAATAAAAATCAAGTTACATGCTTCCAACATACAATGCTCAGAGTAAACATTGTAAAATGGAAGAATTGCTACAAAGCCAGAAATTATTGGAATAAATCACAACTCAAATAAAACAGGCTGAACACCAAACCCTACATTTTATTTCTGGCATTTTGATGTTAGGACGAAATTGCTTGAAGTCCAAAGAGCTTTGATAACAGGGTTCCTCCATGTCTGCCATCTGAAGTACATATAACCTCTCTCTTATTTCAGTTATACCCAATGGCCACAGCTGTCCTTGGGAAATGTTCTACATTGTTGCCATCTCTAATGGAACCTAAGCTTCCTAGTTATAGATTTATGCAAGGGCCTCTCAAGTCTGCCTTACAGGGATTCTGACAATACCCAATTCTTGTCCTTAGCTCCTTTCTGAAACACCAGACCAAGATTGTTCAGTTTCAAAATGTTGAGCTTTCATGCCTTCAAAATTATTACCTTACTATATACACCAAATCCTATGTCTACTTCTTGGTAGAGGTTGGTCCCCCATACTATGATTTTATAAGAACATATATGCAAACCCCAGACAAATACTCTCCAGAGGTTTAGTGTCTGAGGGCCAGGGAACCTTCACTATCAGGTAAGACTTTTTCCTTTCACATAAACTTGCTTCTTTAGATATTGCAGCCTTTAATAAATGAGATCATACTCTCATGCCTCATTTTCTATTAACCTAATACAGAATGCAGTTTCCCTTTTCCGACTCTAGTCTCTGTGGTCTGTGATTTTGTTACTGAAAACTTCTGCTAGTATATGCTTCTTTAGTTCATCTCCAGTTAGGTTCTTAGGAGTTGGGCAGAATAAAATCAGATTGAAGCCCAAATATCAAAAGAATGGTCGTTACCTTAGTTCTTGAAATTTGTTCCCCTCTGAAATCTTATGAGCCAGGTCTCTACTGCTTATTGATTTTGCTTTTATGCCATCATTACTGTCTTTCTTTATTCTATGAGAGTGGTTCATTAAGCTCTATGATGATTAGTTTTATTTTTATTGTTTCTTATTTATTTATTAATTTTTACTTTTTAATTGTTTTATTTATTTACATTCCAAATGTTGCTTCCCTTCCTGGTCCCCACTCCAAGACTTCTTCACTTCACTCCACTTCTCCTTTTTCTCTGAAAGGGTGTTCCTCCACTAGCCCCCTTCACTTACCCCCCACAAATCTCCTTTCCTGGGCCATCAAGTCTCTACAGGATTAAGTGCATCCTCCCCACTGATGCCAGACAAGGTAGACTTCTGCTACTTATGTACAAGGGGCCATGGACTAGCCAATGTATGTTCTTTGGTTGGTGACTTAGTTTCTGAGAGCTCCCAGGGATCCTGGTTAGTTGATACTGTTGGTCTTCCTATGGTGTTGCCATCATAGGAACACCTATGTGTTCCTATGATGTTCCTTCAATCCTTCCCTTAACTCTTCCATAGGGTTCCCCAACATCAGTCAAATGTTTGGTTGTAAGTATCTGCATTTGTCTCTTTCAGCTGATGGTAGAGTCAATCAGAGGTTAGCCATGCTAGGCTCTTGACTGCAAGCACAAGATGGCATCAGTAATAGTGTCAACTTTTGGTGCCCAGCCCCTGGCAAGTCACTGTATGACTTCTTCCTTCTCTGCTCCATTTTTGTCTCTGTGTTTATTTTAGACAGGAACAATTCTGGCTCAAAATTGTTGAAGGTATGTTGGTGACCCATTCTGTCCACTTGGACTTGGGCGGGGGCTAGGGGGAGCTACCAGTCTATCTACAGGACATGTTTTTTGTTTGTTTGGGTTTTTTTTGTTTGTTTTTTTTTTTTTTTCAGGTTTCATCTCCCAGCTGTTGGGCTTTGCAACTAAAGTCACCCCATTGAATCCTGGAAGCCTCTTACATCCTAGGTCTTTGGGACTTTCTAGAGGTTCCGCTGCCCATTCCCAATCCTCACAGCAGGGCAGGATCAAGTATGGGGGGTGGGGAGACAGGAGGGAAGCCCAGAAAGTCAGGAGAATAGATAATTAGTTTTAAATGACAACTTATCACAACTTGGAATCATCTGGAATGATATTCTGAATGAGGGAGTGTTAGAGCAGTTTGGCCTATTGAAGTATCTGTGCAGAGTGCCTAAATTATCCTAATTGAGGTAGGATGGAATAGTATCTATTGTATAGAAAGAAGTTTCATAGTTTGAAATTTGACCTGTGTAACATTTAAGAAAGTTAGCTGAAATCAAGCAAGAAGACAAGATGAATGAATTTTAATCTAATTCTCTGCTCTTGAAAATGGACATAATGCTTCAAATTCCTAATTTGACTTACCCTTGTGAAGGACTAAAACTGGCAACTCTAAGGTGAAAAACCCTCATGCTCTCCAGGATTACTTTTTTTCATAGTGACAAAGCTACAGGAGCTCCAGGGAGCTGGCCATGGTGCATCCATAACCAGGAAGCAGAGAAGAATGATTGCTGTATTGGCCTCCTTTTTGTACAGGAGCTGGACATAGACACCCTACATATTTGTAGTAAATGTGTAGCTTGGACTTCATATGGGTCCCCTAACATATAGAAAAGTGGCTGTCTCTCTTCCCTCCCATTGAATCCCCTTCCCATAACTGGACTGCAGCATTGAGCCTCAGTGGAAGAGGATGTGCTTCTAGTTCTACTGAGGAGAAGATCAGGGGGAGCAAGAAAAGGGATTTGCCCGGGTAAGGTTGGGAAGAGGGGAGGGAAAATGGCTGTTATTGAGATCCAGTCCATGATGGGTAAGCTTTCTTACACATTTAGCCTAATTAAAATAATTCCCCACGGGTATACCCAGAAACCCATTTTAAAGGTGATTCTAGATCTCATCACATTGACAATTGAGGTAACTAGTATAGTTATATTTAACTGTAGAAGTCAATATTTTGTTTGGGTTTGTTTTGTTTGGGGGGGGGTTTGTTTTCGTTTTTGTTTTTGGCTTGGTAAGAATACTAGATCAAATGTTAAGCTCTTAAAACTCATGGGTTCAAGAAGATTGTTAAGTGCTAAAAAAAAAAAAAAATCAAGGAACAAATACTGACAGCAATAAACCACATTGGAGCCAGCTTAGTGCCTAACACATATAATCATAACACTCAGGATGCTTTGACAAGAGGAACATTGCAATTGGAAGGCCAACCTAGGTTACAGTGAGACACTGTAGCAAAAGAAGAACATAACCCCTCAACTGCTACTATGGTTTTTTTTCTGGGTATATTCTTTAATTAATATTTGAATTCCTGAAACTGCAATTTTTGACTGCTCAAATGCTTAAATATATCTCATACTTTAAATTGATTCATTAAATATATATGAGATAGTGTGCAGGAAAAATAGGCAACATTTTTTATTGGGCATTTATTTCATTTACATTTCCAATGCTATCCCAAAAGACCCCCACACGCTCCCTCACCCACTCCCCCACCCACCCACTCCCACTTCTTGGCCCTGTTATTCCCCTGTACTGAGGCATATAAAGCTTGCACGACTAATGGGCCTCTCTTTCCACTGAGGGCCTACTAGGCCATTTTCTGATTCATATGCAGCTAGAGACACGAGCTCCAGGGGGTACTGGTTAGTACATATTGTTGTTCCACCTATAGGATTGCAGATCCCTTTAGCTCCTTGGGTACTTTCTCTAGCTCCTCCATTGGGGGCCAGGTGGTGCATCCAATAGCTGACTGTGAGCATCCACTTCTGTGTTTGCTAGGCCCAGGCATAGTCTCACAAGAGACAGTTCTATTTGGGTCCTTTCAGCAAAATCTTGCTAGTGTATGCAATGGTGTCAGCGTTTGGAAGCTGATTATGGGATGGATCCCCAGATATTGCAGTCTCTAGATGGTCCATCCTTTCGTCACAGCTCCAAATTTTGTCTCTGTAACTCCTTCCATGAGTGTTTTGTTCCCATTTCTAAGAAGGGGCAGAGTGTCCACACATTAGTCTTCGTTCTTCTTCAGTTTCATGCGTTTAGCAAATTTTAATCTTATATCTTGGGTATCCTAAGTCTCTGGGCTAACATCCACTCATAAGTACATACATATTGTGTGAGTTCCTTTGTGATCCTCACTCAGGATGACTCCCTCCAGGTCCATCCATTTGCATAGCAATCTCATAATTTATTATTTTTAATAGTTGAGTAGCACTCCATTGTGTAAATGTACATTTTCTGTATCCATTCCTCTGTTGAGGGACATCTGGGTTCTTTCCAGCTTCTGGCTATTATAAATAAGGTTGCTATGAACATAGTGGAGCATATGTCCTTCTTCGCAGTTGGAACATCTTCTGGATATATGCCCAGCAGTGGTATTGCGGGATCCTGCAGTAGTACTATGTCCAGTTTCCTGAGGAACCATCAGACTGAATTCCAGAATGCTTGTACAAGCTTGCAATCCCACCAACAATGGAGCAGTGTTCCTCTTTCTTCACATCCTCACCAGCATCTGCTGTCACCTGAATTTTTGATCCTAGCCATTCTGACTGGTGTGAAGTGGAATCACAGGGTTGTTTTGATTTGCATTTCCCTGATGATTAAGGATGTTGAACATTTTTTCAGGTGCTTCTCTGCCATTCAGTATTCCTCAGGTGAGAATTCTTTGTTCAGCTCTGAGCCCCATTTTTTAATGGGATTATTTGATTTTCTGGAGTCCAGCTTCTTGAGTTCTTTATATATATTGGATATTAGTCCCCTATCTGATTTAGGATAGGTAAAGATCCTTTCCCAATCTGTTTGGTGGTCGTTTTGTGTTATTGATGGTGTTTTTTTGCCTTGCAGAAGCTTTGCAACTTTATGAGGTCCCATTTATCGATTTTCTTTTTTTTTTTTTTTAATTTTTTATTAGGTATTTTCCTCATTTACATTTCTAATGCTATCCCAAAAGTCCCTCGTACCCACCCACCCCCACTCCCCTACCCACCCACTCCCCCATTTTGGCCCTGGCGTTCCCCTGTACTGGGGCATATAAAGTTTGCAAGTCCAATGGGTCTCTCTTTGCAGTGTTGGCCTACTAGGCCATCTTTTGATACATATGCGGCTAGAGACAAGAGCTCTGGGGTACTGGTTAGTTCATATTGTTGTTCCACCTATAGGGTTGCAGTTCCCTTTAGTTCCTTGGGTACTTTCTCTAGCTCCTCCATTAGGGGCCCTGTGATCCATTCAATAGCTAACTATAAGCATCCACTTCTGTGTTTCCTAGGCCCCAGCATAGTCTCACAAGAGATAACTATATCTGGGTCCTTTCAGCAAAATCTTGCTAGTGTATGCAATGGTGTCAGCGTTTGGAAGCTGATCATGGGATGGATCCCTGGATATGACAATCACTAGATGGTCCATCCTTTCGTCACAGCTCCAAATTTTGTCTCTGTAACTCCTTCCATGGCTGTTTTGTTCTCAATTCTAAGAAGGGGCAAAGTGTTCACACTTTGGTCTTCATTCTTCTTGAGTTTCATGTGTTTAGCAAATTGTACCTTATATCTTGGGTATCCTAAGTTTCTGGGCTAATATCCACTTATCAGTGAGTACATATTGTGTGAGTTCCTTTGTGATTGTGTTACATCACTCAGGATGATGCCTTCCAGGTCCATCCATTTGCCTAGGAATTTCATAAATTCATTCTTTTTATTTTTTTTTGATTTTTAATATTTTTATTACATATTTTCCTCAATTACATTTCCAATGCTATCCCAAAAGTCCCCCATAGCGCCCCCCACTTCCCTACCCACCCCTTCCCATTCTTTTGGCCCTGGCATTCCCCTATATTGGGGCATATAAAGTTTGCAAGTCCAATGGGCCTCTCTTTCCATTGATGGCCGACTAGGCCATCTTTCGATACATATGCAGCTAGAGACAAGAGCTCCGGGGTTCTGGTTAGTACATCATGTTGTTCCAACAATAGGGTTGCAGATCCCTTTAGCTCCTTGGGTACTTTCTCTAGCTTCTCCATTGGGAGCCCTGTGATACATCCAATAGCTGACTGTGAACATCCACTCCTGTGTTTGCTAGGCCCCGGCATCATCTCACAAGAGACAGCTATATTTGGGTCCTTTCAGCAAAATCTTGCTAGTGTATGCAATGGTGTCAGCGTTTAGAAGCTGATTATGGGATGGATCCCTGGATACGGCAGTCTCTAAATGGTCCATCCTTTCATCACAGCTACGAACTTTGTCTCTGTAACTCCTTCCCTGGGTGTTTTGTTCCCAATTCTAAGAAGGTGCACAGTGTCCACACTTTGGTCTTCATTCTTCTTGAGTTTCATGCGTTTAGCAAATTGTATCTTATATCTTGGGTATCCTAAGTTTTGGGCTAATATCCACTTATCAGTGAATACATATTGTGTGAGTTCTTTTGTGATTGTGTTACTTCACTCAAGATGATGCCCTCCAGGTCCATCCATTTGGCTAGGAATTTCATAAATTCATTCTTTTTAATAGCTGAGTAGTACTCCATTGTGTAAATGTACCATAATTTCTGTATCCATTCCTCTGTTGAGGGACATCTGGGTTCTTTCCAGCTTCTGGCTATTATAAATTGGGCTGCTATGAACATAGTGGAGCATGTGTCCTTTTTACCGGTTGGGACATCTTCTGGATATATGCCCAGGAGAGGTATTGCTGGATCCTCCGGTAGTACTATGTCCAATTTTCTGAGGAACCGCCAGACTGATTTCCAGAGTGGTTGTACAAGCTTGCAATCCCACCAACAATGGAGGAGTGTTCCTCTTTCTCCACATCCTCGCCAGCATCTGCTGTCACCTGAATTTTTGATCTTAGCCATTCTGACTGGTGTGAGGGGAATCTCAGGGTTGTTTTGATTTGCATTTCCCTGATGATTAAGGATGTTGAACATTTTTTCAGGTGTTTCTCTGCCATTCGGTATTCCTCAGGTGAGAATTCTTTGTTCAGTTCTGAGCCCCATTTTTTAATGGTGTTATTTGACTTTCTGGAGTCCACCTTCTTGAGTTCTTTATATATATTGGATATTAGTCCCTTATCTGATTTAGGATAGGTGAAGATCCTTTCCCAATCTGTTGGTGGTTTTTTTGTCTTATTGATGGTGTCTTTAGCCTTGCAGAAGCTTTGTAGTTTCATGAGGTCCCACTTGTCAATTCTCGATCTTACAGCACAAGCCATTACTGTTCTATTCAGGAATTTTTCCCCTGTGCCCATATCTTCAAGGCTTTTCCCCACTTTCTCCTCTATAAGTTTCAGTGTCTCTGGTTTTATGTGAAGTTCCTTGATCCACTTAGACTTGACCTTATTACAAGGAGATAGGAATGGATCGATTCGCATTCTTCTACATGTTAACAACCAGTTGTGCCAGCACCATTTGTTGAAAATGCTGTCTTTCTTCCACTGGATGTTTTTAGCCCCCTTGTCGAAGATCAAGTGACTGTAGGTGTGTGGGTTCATTTCTGGGTCTTCAATTCTATTCCATTGGTCTATTTGTCTGTCACTATACCAGTACCATGCAGGTTTTATCACAATTGCTCTGTAGTAGAGCTTTAGGTCCGGCATGGTGATTCCACCAGAGGTTCTTTTATCCTTGAGAAGAGTTTTTGCTATCCTAGGTTTTTTGTTATTCCAGATGAATTTGCAGATTGCACTTTCTAATTCGTTGAAGAATTGATTTGGAATTTTGATGGGGATTGCATTGAATCTGTAGATTGCTTTTGGTCAATTTTGGAGAAGGTACCATGAGGTGCTGAGAAGAAGGTATATCCTTTTGTTTTAGGATAGAATGTTCTGTAGATATCTGCCAGATCCATTTGATTCATAATTTCTCTTAGTTTCTCTGTGTCCCTGTTTAGTTTCTGTTTCCATGATCTGTCCATTGGTGAAAGTGGTGTGTTGAAGTTTCCCACTATTATTGTATGAGGTGCAATGTGTGCTTTGAGATTTACTAAAGTTTCTTTAATGAACGTGGCTGCCTTTGTATTTGGAGCATAGATATTCAGGATTGATATTTCCTCTTGGAGGATTTTACCTTTGATGAGTATGAAGTGTCCCTCCCTGTCTTTTTTTATCGATTTTCAATCTTACAGCACAAGCCATTGCTGTTCTATTCAGGAATTTTTCCCCTGTACCCATATCTTTGAGGCTTTCCCCTACTTTCTCCTCTATAAGTTTCAATGTCTCTGGTTTTATGTGGAGTTCCTTAATCCACTTAGATTTGACCTTAGTACAAGGAGATGGTAATAACTGCCAGTTGTGCCAGCACTATTTGTTGAAAATGCTTTTTTCCACTGGATGGTTTTAGCTCCCTTGTCAAAGATCAAGTGACCATAGATGTGTGGGTTCATTTCTGGGTCTTCAATTCTACTCCATTGGTCTACTTGTCTGTCGCTATACCAGTACAACACAGTTTTTATCACAATTTCTCTGTACTACACCTTTAGGAGGCAGCCCCCTTTTCAGGCTCCAGACATCCAGACACCTTTCCGCCAGAGGATAGGTGTCTGCCCGGCCCAAGAGGGCTTTCCCTCAGCATCGGTGGGAGGCATCTTGGTTCCGAGACTCCACGGAAAGTAGTCTGAACAGGTGAGAGTGTGGACTACAGAAGCTAACAGCTTATGTTACAGGCCAAAGCAACAGAGCTTCTGGGACAGGTCCTGTTTGAGGCCTTTATCTTTGGCCAGGAGGGAGGTCCGAACTCCAGGTATCTGTGCACCTTCCCTGTAAGAGGAGAGCTTGCCTGCAGAGAGTGCTCTGACCACTGAAACTCAGAGGAGAGAGCTAGTATCCCAGGTCTGCTGATAGAGGCTGACAGAATCACCAGAGGAACAATCTCTAACCAGAAACAATTATAACAACAACTAGAGATTACCAGAATGTGAAAGGTAAGGGTAAGAATCTTACTAACAGAAACCAAGACCACTCACCATCATCAGAACCCAGCACTCCCACCTCACCCAGTCCAGGGCACCCCAACACACCTAAAAAGCTAGACTCGGATTTAAAAGCATATCTCATGATGATGGTAGAGGACATCAAGAAGGACTTTAATAACTCACTTAAAGAAATACAGGAGAACACTGCTAAACAGGTAGAAGACCTTAAAGAGGAAGCACAAAAATCCCTTAAAGAATTTCAGGAAACTACAACCAAACAGGTGATGGAATTGAATAAAACCATCCAAGACCTAAAAAGGGAAGTAGACACAATAAAGAAAACCCAAATTGGGGCAACGCTGGAAATCCTAGGAAAGATATCTGGAACCACAGATACAAGCATCAGCAACAGAATACAAGAAATAGAAGAGAGAATCTCAGGTGCAGAAGATTCCATAGAGAACATCACACAGCAATCAAAGAAAATGCAAAATGCAAAAAGATCCTAACTCAAAACATCCAGGAAATCCATGACACAATGAGAAGACCAAACCTACGGATAATAGGAGTAGATGAGAATGAAGATTTTCAACTCAAAGGACCAGCAAATATCTTCAACAAAATTATAGAAGAAAACTTCCCAAACCTAAAGAAAGAGATGCTCATTAACATACAAGAAGCCTACAGAACTCCAAATAGACTAGGCAACATTTAAATGCATTCATTCCTTAACATTTTTTTTGGTGACTACTAGCATAATGCCTGCAGAAAATATAAGATATGATAGTAGGACCGGGGTAGTTGAGAAAAAGAAAGGGGTTTACAGGATTTGGAGAGAAATAAGAGATGATAGAATAATGAATGTGTCCACAATAATTTACATATGCTATATATACATAAAGACTAAGTATAGATACATAAAGATTTAGTATGACATGATAAAAATTAAATTGTCAAATTTGGAGCGGAAAGAAAACATTAAAAGCATAGAAATATGAAAACTTCATATTAATGTAAAATAAACCTAAATTATCATCATCTGTGCTAAGCAATAGGTTTCTATTCATTTTGATTTGACCTTAGTTGTACAATTTATTGAATATCACATTTGTGTGTGTGTGCATGGAGCAAGAGCGCTTATAAATGATTATAGCGTGAGGCTTCAAATATCTAGTTGTGATGTCAATTCAATAATATGTTTTGCCCTTTATTTTATTTGTCAAACTATAGAGTTTTCAAATCAAAGCATTTTAACTAGGTTAGGTCAGGGGCATCTGCATTTTAAACTCTTAAGGTAAAATGTACCATATAACTATAATTAATAGTGTATATATGGGATATCTGAAAATGTAAGAATATGAATTTGGCCATTGCTTGAAACATTCATTTCACAGATGTCCTTCTGTTCTGATATACTGTTATCTAGTCAGTGACATCTGTGGCTTTTACACGATACTTCTGATTACTCTGAAGCACAAATTTTTTTAGATCTTTTTCTAGATTTGGGATTAAAATATTTGCAGTTTTTATTTGCAGTATTATCTGTCCTCAACAACTAAGCAATGCATTGGCAATCAGCCCCTATTTATTGCATTTAAGAATCCCATAATATTAGATTTTAATATGAACCAGCAAGTGCTCATAATTGTATTTCCTTCTTTAAAAACATTGTGTGTCATTTCTGGATCACAAATGATTGTAAATGTACTATAGCTGTTGTTCACATTCAAAGGCATCTTCACTAATGACTCTTCTAAGGGTATGACTCTAACTGCGACAACAAATAAAGCCTTTAAAAAACATTTTCTTTTTTTTAAAAATAAAAATAGTAGAGTCTTGAACGTTTTGATGGGTTTTCAGACTTTTTAGAATTACTTCAGATTGTATGTTTTATATAATATATAATAAGACAGATTGATTCTGTGGTTAAAAATGTTTTTAATATAAATATATTAAGTTCTGAATTTTTTGTTTATTTAGACTTCTTGAAACTTTTCCAAGTTCAAATTTCTCAAAAAGAATTTTTGTGAAATAAAATAGTGTAACTGAATTGTCCAATCTAATTATATAAGTCTACTTTCTATTAATGCATTACACTGAGTACCATAGGATAGAATAGAATAGAATAGAATAGATGCCATTTAATTGTGTGTTTATCCCCCATGTACTTTAAAATGTGTCTAGATAATTACAAGAGCAAATTCTATATAAATAAATTATGTGGTTTCAATAATTACAATTAAGTTTACATTGGCATCCCCATCTTACAGAAATTATTTTCAAGTGTTTATATTTTCTAATTGAATCTTTAGTATTCTAAGAAATTTAAAAGTTTAAATAACCTTGCTATCTTCGTAAGACTACTATTTACAGTATGCCTGATGGTACTTTGTTCATGATTGGAGTGAAGATTAAACTCACGCTCTCACAAATTTTGGTCAAGCACTGTAAGATTAAGATATATCCCCAGCATCTTTCTTTCTTTCTTTCTTTCTTTCTTTCTTTCTTTCTTTCTTTCTTTCTTTCTTTCTTTCTTTCTTTCTTTTTTTCTTTCTTTTTGATATTTTCTTAATTTACATTTCAAATGCTATCCTGAAAGTTCCCTATACCTTCCCCCCCACCAAGGTCTCCTACCCACCCACTCCCACTTTCTAGCCCTGGCATTCCCCTGTACTGGGGCATATAAAGTTTGCAAACCAAGGGCCCTCTGTTCCCAATGATGGCAGACTAGGCCATCTTCTGCTGCATATGCAGCTAGAGACACAAGCTGTGGGAGTAAGGGTTAGTTCATGTTGTTCCACCTATAGGGTTGCAGACCCCTTCAGCTCCTTGGGTACTTTCTCTAGATCCTCCATTGGGGACCCTGTGTTTTAGCCTATAGATGACTGTGAGCATCCACTTCTGTATTTGCCAGGAACTGGCATAGCCTCACTGGAGACAGCTATATCAGGGTCCTTTCAGCAAAATCTAGCTTGCGTATGCAATAGTGTCTGGGTTTGGTGGCTGATGCTAATATCCATAATTTTTAGGAACTCACTATTTTCATTAGTGGGGATTTATATTATATTATTTAGTATAGGAGAGCAAAATGTTTCTTTGGGGTTAAAGCATCATGTGACATTAACACAGCCATTAGACCCTCATCTAAAATGATTAGGTTCAGAATGCAATTATATAGAAAGAAATTAAGACACTGCTATTAGTAGAAAACCTACTTTATGCATCAGATCTAGTATTGCTTTACTAGGTGGAGGGCATTTTTAGACCTCCAATAAGTATGTGATATATATATATATATATATATATATATATATATATATATATATATATATATATCTTGGCAATGCAGTATCAAGTCAGAGAGTATAATAGGAATGAATCTAATTGAGCTAGGGATCTGGAGTGTTAAAGTTTGATGATTTCTCTCCTCTTTAGATTTGTATATACTTGACCTGGCATTGAGTGAGGGAAAAGGACTGAAGCCCTGAGGGCCAGCAGAAAGAATATAAACAGGCCACCTTAGGAAATAGGAGTTTGGGGGAACTCTCCAGAGTACACCAGAGACCTGGGAGTTGAGAGACTCCCAGAACTCAAAGGGAGGGACCTTAGAAGAAACAACCAACTGTAGGGAGAGGGAACTTACAGAGCCCACCTCCAGCATGAAGCCAGGACATCAAGGGAGGGAGGGAGGTGCCATGCTGCAGTCACATCTCTGACCTATAAGTGCTCCTATCTGAAAGAATTACAGGGATGGAAATGGAGAGGAGCCTGAAGAAAAAAGGTCCAGTGACAAGCCCAAAGTGGGATCCAGCTCAAGGGGAGGTCCCAAGATGTGGCACTATTACTGAGGCTATAGAGCGCTCACAAAAAGGGACCTAGCATGACTGCCCTCCAACAGACTTAACAAGCAGCTGAAAGAGTCAGATGCAGATATTTGCACCCAACCAATGGACAGAAGCAGCTGACCCCTGTTGTTGAATTAGGGAATCCTGAAGGAAGCTGAGGAAAAGGCATTCCTGTGGGAGAACCAGCAGTCTCAATTAATCTGGACCCCCTAAATTTCTCAAACACTGGACCACCAAACAGGCATCATACTTCAGCTGATATGAGGCCCCCCAACACACATACAGTAGAGGACTTTCGGGTCAGTGTTCATTCGGAGATAATTCACCTAACCCTCAAGAGACTGGAAGCCCCGGGGAGTTTTGATGTCAGGTGGGATGGGGTATGGAAGCATCTACATGGAGACAGGGTGGACTGGGGAGGAGGTGTGAGATATGGAACAGACAGAGGGTGGATGTGGGGGGCAGAGAATGGAATATGGTCTATAAAAAATAAATTAAAAGTAAAATAAAATTAAAAAAATTAAACAATGTATATTGATTTGATCTTAGACTATTTATAATGTAGTTAGGTGTTTTCTAAATAAAACACTGATACATATATTGTTTTCAATATATATTCAGAATATTATACAATATTTCATAGTAAAATGGGGAGGTGCTGTACAAATATTTATAGTTTATTCATAGAGAAAATTAGATTTTCTGATATACTAGTTCTGGAATGTTCAATTTCAAAGTATAAGCTAACACTTCCTATATGCATAATGTTGGCATTTCACTTCTTCATGCTTCAGTGTTACCACCTGGAAAACAAAGGTAAACACAGTATCCTGCTTCTCATGGTCCAATATAGTCATTTAAGTAGTTCATATAGAGAACCTGGAAAAATATCTGGAATTTAAGCGCTTACTAAATTCTGTTATTTTGACTGTGAGTTTTACATAGATCTATTTCTCTTCTATTCTTTTTTGTTACTGAAAATAAATTTTATCCTATAGTATTTTCTGATTTTGATTCCTCTTCCCCAACATATCTGAGATCCAACACTTCTCTCCTCTCATTCCCATCTATTCTATTTTTGTCTCTATGTAGAATGCAGGCAATTAAAAAACAACAATATAAACAAAAATAATATAAACTAAGACAATGTAAAATAGGACAAAATAAACAAAAGTCAAAGCCAAAAAAAAAAAAAATCAAACCAAAAAAAAAAATATCAAGGAAACACATGTAGATACAAAGACACACAGACATACAAGAATCCCATGGAAACACAAAATTGGAAGCCATAATATACATGCCATGGAATTGTAAGGTGGAAAAACATGAGGACTAAGAACATTGTAAGACAAACACCCAGGAAAGATGGGATTGAATTCTTTTTGTATTGAGCATCTACTGCTGGTCATTTGGCATGCTGTAAGAGTTTTGCCCATCTCCAGTGAGATTCCGTTAGGGGAAAACTGATTTTTCATCTGTCATTGATTATTAACTGGAGTTACTTTCTGGATTATAACTGGGGACCTGTCTCAACTTGTCCTCTCATCACTGAGATGCCATCTGGTGTAGATGTTTTTGGGCTTTATGCATGCTGCCAGTCTCTCTGTGTTCATATGCGCCTCAGTCATGCTATATTTAGAAGTCCTGTTTTCTTAGAGTCCTTCCTCTCTCTGGATTGTAGAATCTTTCTTTCTCCTCTTCTGCATGGTTCCCTGCACCCTGAAGGAAGGGATTTGTTGGAGACATCTCTCATAGTATTGACCGTTCCAAAGTGTCTTTTGTTGTTTTGTTCTCTTCTTCTTCTTCTTCTTCTTCTTCTTCTTCTTCTTCTTCTTCTTCTTCTTCTTCTTCTTCTTCTTCTTCTTCTTCTTCTTCTTCTTCTTCTTCTGCCTCTGCCTCTGCCTCTGCCTCTGCCTCTTCTGCTTCTGCTTCTGCTTCTGCTTCTGCTTCTGCTTCTTCTTCTTCTTCTTCTTCTTCTTCTTCTTCTTCTTCTTCTTCTTCTTCTTCTTCTTCTTCTTCTTCTTCTTCTTTGATATTTTTTATTTACATTTCAAATGCTATCCCGAAAGTTCCCTATACCCTCCCCCTGCCCTGTTCCCCTACCCACCCACTCCTACTTCTTGGCCCTGCCATTCCCCTGTACTGGGGCATCTAAATTTTGCAAGACCAAGGGGCCTCTGTTCCCAATGATGGCCGACTAGGCCATCTTCTGCTACATATGCACCTAGAGACATGAGCTCTGGAGTTACTGGTTAGTTCATATTGTTGTTCCACCTATAGGGTTGCAGACCCCTTCAGCTCCTTGGGTACTTTCTCTAGCTCCTCCATTGGGGGCCCTGTGTTCCATCCAATAGATGACTGTGAGCATCCACATCTGCATTTGCCAGGCACTGGCATAGCCTCACACATGACAGCTATTATTAAAATCCTTTCTGCAAAATCTTGCTGGCATATGCAATAGTGTCTGGGTTTGGTGGCTGACTATGAGATGTACCCCACCCGGGGACCCAAAGTGTCTTATCCTCTGAATTTTTTCTATCTACTGTAGGAGGAAGCTTCACTAATGATGTCTGAGTCTGGCACAAATATTTGACTATAACACAATATTATAGGAATTATTTTAATGCTATGCTCCTTTAAGAAAGCAGTAGTATTTGTTTTTGGTTTTGATTTTGTTTTCCCTATGTCTCTGGCCTATCTAGTCTCAGGTTTTCAGCTACCTGATCATCATCTGGGACAGGTTCCATTTCATATGATGCACCTTAAATCCAATCTTACAACGGTTGGTTACTCCCACAAACTTTGTGTGACTATTGCAACAGGGCATCTAACAGGTGTGTCATTGTTGTATATTAAAGCACTTATAGATGGCTTGATGTTTACTTTCCATTTTTTGGAAGTGTGCACAGTATGTGTGAAGCATTACACTGCAGCACCATATACATTAGTTTGTGGACCTGATTATAGAGAAGAAGTTGCTTTTTGCTCACTATGTCAGCCATCTTTCTGTCACTGTGGCAAGATGCCAAAAAAATTGCTAATGCAGAAAATTGTATTTGTCTCACAACTTTATATAGCAATCTTTGGTTCCTCACCTACACTTGTTAGGAGATGTGCTGAGGTAGATATAATGGTTGGAGTGTGAGGTAAGAAAGCAAGTTGCTCATCTTCTTGAGTTCAGTCAGTGAAGATATGGGGTTGGAGACATGATCCTAATATCTCCTTCAATGAATGTCCTCAATGCTGTAAGCCCTTCTGCTAGGTCACAGTTCTTAATTCCTTAATCTCCTCATAGTTACAGCACTGTACACCAAACGTTAGTGCATAAGCATTTGAGGAACAATGAAAATTCAAATCATAACATCTATAGTTATTGTAAAGTCATGAATGCACACTAGCAAACTAAAGATATTCATCTTACATAAGTTACATTTCTATCAATGTGGGAAAGCCATCTCAAATTCATTCTGTTAGCAACTGTTAAATATATACTTGATTTCTTTATATAACTTCCATGGCTAGATTTATTTACTAAGAAACTGCCACTCTGTTTGTATTCATCTTCCTGTTTCTTCAAGGCCTTCACTTCACTGCTTGTAATCACCTTCTATCCTCTACTTATATTAAATATTTAGTTTAATTAGAATTATTCAATTTAATTTAATTCAGTTTATTATTTTTCATTTATGTTTAATTTACTTTGAAGTTTTTGTGTGTTTTTTTTTCCTATGTGCATTTCCTTTCACTTAGCATAACTACCTTCATGCTTAGCTTTTTATTCAAAAAAACCCAAGATGTTATTTTACTTTAAGGGTTGAATGACCTTGCTTGTGTATCTTTTTCACTATCTGCATATGCCATTTGGCTATATCATCTACATTCCCCCTAACAATGTCCTGCACAGCCTCAACACTTATGACCTTGAATTTCTTTTACATAAGGGCATTCTGGTGGTGATGCAACTATAGTTTTGATTTGTACTTCCCTGATATTCGACGATGCTGACCAACTTCTCATAATCAGGTGCATTATGATTACGTAAAAAATTATTCCTTAATCTCTTAAATTTTGAAAAGATCACATCCAATCTGTTTATTATCCTAGTCTATGGCATATTAGAAAAACTATAATCAGAGGAAGAAAAAATAAGTTAAAAAGTTGGTTGATACACATTTCTAAAACCAGGAGGCATAAGTGAAGCTGTCAGACAATGAAAACATAGAAAATTTGGTGAGAAGTGTGGAAAATTTATCACGATAAAGATGTCTCAGACACATGAGGCCAGATAGTGGAACAATCATGACACTACTACACATATTACTATGGAAATAAAATTGCTAAAATAAAACAAAAATGGTTTATTATTGATTTCTTACTTTAATAAAAATTGCTGAAAGCATTTTAAGTACATAATGATAAGGAATACCAATATATTCTTAAACATTTCAATAATTTTGCAGGGAAATAGAACTAAAGAACATGACCTACTCCAGCATAGTCCATCGCAGTATCTCATATTATATTTGTTATTTAAATGACCCACATCATCCTTACATTGGAATTTCCATACATTCATTTCCCACACATGTACAAGTTTCCTTGAAATTATTTCTGGACCATCCTTATGAACTCTCTTCTGAGCTTACTGTTTATATCAAGTCCCTAACGTTTCTCTTTTCTTATCTCCTCTACTCAAAAACAAAGAACCTGCAAAGATCTCTGCTACTTTACTAAAGCCACTATGGTTATAGGAGAGAGGGATGAGGGAAGAGAGGTTCCCAATACTGGCAAGAGTGAGCATAGTGGATCTTGACTGGAGCAGAGACTCTCTATGGTTTTAGAGCTTTATTATAGAAAGGAAAGTAGAAAGAGAGAGAGAGAGAGAGAGAGAGAGAGAGAGAGAGAGAGAGAGAGAGAGAGAGAGAGAGAGGAAGGAAAGGCTAGAGAGAAAGAGAGTGGGAGAGAGGAGAGAAGAGAGGAGTGGAGAAGACAGAGAGGAGAGAGGAGTGAGAGAGGAGAGATGACAAAGAGAGAGGAGAGAGGGGGTGAGAGTGAGGGGTAAGAAGTAAGAGAGTGAGAAGTAAGAGAGCGAGGTGGGGGCCTAACAGCCTCTTATGGACTTTACTGTTGCTAGGTAACTGGGGAGGATCTTAGCCTGAAGATCAGAAGCTTGGGCCATTGTCTACATAACTTCTAGCCATGGCTCTCTTGTGGGGGCTGTGGGAGCAGTAACTTAGGCAGGAGCCAGAGTTCCAGGAACATAAGGGAATGTCTACCGTGTCATGTTGGTGAATTATCACCCTTTCGGGTTCAGATCTCAGCTCGACTGGAAACCAGCCTGTCTGTACATAGCCCAATTCCCCTCAGTCTGTAGATGGTGGACCATTACTAGTTTCATAGAAACCACACATAGACCAGTTTCCCAGAGAGAGACCACTCTTCTTCCATCTTCATCATAGTTTTGTACTCAGAGGTACCTCCCCTGCAGTTCAAAATGAACTGAAACCCCTTTATGCCTATCTGCCTTCATACATAATTTACTGAGGACCCATGATATACTACCCATACTGTAGGCATATTAAAGTATGAATGTTAAATAGAGCTGATTCTTGGCTCAGAGAGTCTTAAAGATTCTAGTGGAAAAAAGAATAGAAATGAATTAGCCATTACAATCTTACAAAGCACTTAGAGCTGCTGAATCTGTCTCAGATATTATACATAATCCTCCACTGACTACTGCTTCTTTCTCCTCCTCAGTACTGGGTTATTAAAATCCAATGACATGCAGGGCAGTTTAATTTTCCCACTCACATATGTGGCCATGCAATGTGATATTGCAAAACTATAAAAACCTTGGAACTCAATGATATATTGAAATTTATATACATTTCAGTTTTGTTAAAATGATTCCCATTTTTCCAAATTGGTTTTACAAGCAGCATGTAGCAATTCACCTTACTTGGCTCTGTCACTATCATTTAATTCTATCAGTTTTCTTCCTCATATGCTGACAATCTGTTGCGAACACATGCTGTTAAAAATTCAGGTATGAGCTGGAGAGATGGTGCAGTGGTTATGAGCTGATGGCTCCGAAGCTACTGTTGCAGAGAACCTGGGTTCAGTCCCTAGCATCAACATCTGCAACTCTCCTTCCAACAGATCAGATACCCTCTTCAGACAAGCATGTGATGCACAGACATACATGCAGGCAAAACATCCATACATATACAAAAAATAAAAACTACAGTATACACAAAGAAGCATTCTTAGGCATTTATTTATGTAAGTATCTAGATTTATATGAGTGTATGTTGAGATTTTAACAGGATATTTCATAGTTCATAGCTATATAATTTGCCAAATTATATAAGGCAAACATCCAGGTGTAATTTACAGATGTGTTCAGACACAAAATCTTTCTGGCACACCAAAGCCTTTTTCCTTCTCTTTTGCAAAGCAAATCTGCTCTCTCTTGAGCAAAGGAAATTCAGTGTGTCATAAAGGAAGAATCACTGTACTGGCTTCCAATCTTCCCCATGGGTTCCTCTCCCAGCTTTCTAACTCACTCAATTATTCCAAGTTGTGAGGTTGTTTTGCCTGATAACAGGCCTCTGGATTTCCCACAGGTCCTTGGTTAAGGAATAGAGCTGGGTTTTATTTTATTTTAATTTTTTCCCCCTCTTTGTTGCTTTGGTTTCATTTGTAGATGTATGTTAATTGAGTTGTTTCTCAACAAATACCTAGCTGGAGTGCTGACAATCCAGTTCTGTTTTCTAAGGACAGTCAAGCTGAGCATTATTCATTTCACTGAAATCTCTTTGTATTTAAAGTCCTCCACTTCAGGGATCCTAAATGGATGATGAGCACTTAAAAGGCTCCTTCCATTTTCACAGCTGTATTTTGCATATACAGACAGGTCAGGTATTATACTAAGATAATAAAAATAGAGGCACTTACTATGAAGAAAGGACCTATTATAAATTGTTTGTCAGAGGCTCTGCTTGTAGTAAAAGAAATATGCTGCTTCCTGCAGGATTTCCTATAGTTGGACTGCTGAGCGAGCCTGAGAAATTGTTGAATTCAGTCCCCCAGGCTTTACTGAGATGAGCTGATGTCCTCCTCACCTTGACAGTCACACTTGACTTCTCCTTGTTAGGATATGAACAATGAAAACAATGTTGAATGTAGATATTTGACTAGCTGTGTATAAGTAAGCATTTAGTTTTGATTTATGATTTGAAATGTTGATTAAATACTTCAATAACTCCAAAGCAAACTAAGAATGGACACTATAATAACCGATATTTATTTATTCTATTTGTCTCAGTTTTAATATATAAATATTGTAAAGTTGAAAGTTTTCTATATACTACAGCTTGTTCCCTTTTCATTATTCCAACAAAGTAACCTTACAGACTCAGTGGATATGCCCACAATCCTTTACAAAATACCATTACAGAATTGTATTTTCTCTTATTTTTGATAGTCTCTGTATACCGGAATGAAATTATATGGTCAGTATGATATATATATATATATATATATATATATATATATATATATATATATATATCAAGTCAATAGTCAAATCCAAAATGATAAATTAACTATTAGCTTGATATTATTATGACACCCATCTTAGCTATACCTTTCCCTACCACACTTAGTCCCCCATTCCATGTGGTAGTTTGATTAGGGATCTCCATAGGCTCAGATATTTGAATGCTTGGTCATTAGGAAGTATGCTACTTGAGAGAGATTAAGAGGTATGGCCTTGTTAGAGTGGGTGTGGCCACTTGAGAGAGATTAAGAGGTATGGCCTTGTTAGAGTGGGTGTGGCCTTATTGAATGTAGTGTGTCACTAGGAGTGGACTTTGCACTTTCAGATGTCTGAGCTAGGCTCTCTCTCCTTCCTGATGCCTATGTCAGCCTGCATTTCATCATGAGAATATTGGACCAAACCTTTGAAACTTCAAGCAAGTTCTTTTAAGTGCTTTCTTTATAAGAGTTGTCATGGCCTTGGTGTCTCTTCATAGCAATAGAACATTGACTAACATAGTTGTTGGTACCAAGGAGTGGTATTGCTGTAACAGACTGGGCACTGATGCTTGTTGGTGGAAAGTAGATTTGGGGCTTTGGATAAAGAAAGGGGTTGAATGCTTTAAGTGGACCTCAAAAGCCATACTAGCAGAAGCATGAAAGATAGTAGTACTAAATGTGATTTGAACTATTCAGACCCAGCTCAATTAGTTTCAGAGGGGTGGTATATTAGTATGTGACCTAGAGACCACTCGTGATATTTTGGCAAAGATTGTGACTGCTTTTTGCTCTGGTCAGAAAAAAAAAATCTGCCTGAGGGTAAACTGGAGTTAAGGATTAATACATTGGCATAGGAGATTTCAGGATAGTCTAGTACTGCTTCTAACATGTGGATATTAGTGGTGACTCTTACATAGATCTATAATGAAAAGAAACAAGCTGAGCAAGAAAAACTGCGAAATGTATTCTCTGAGGAGAAAAGGAACACAGGGAAGTGCAATAGAGCTACGTTCTGTACTGAAGGAGATAAACAGTTTAAAGAAAAGCCTAATGATAAGTGGAATAAAGGAAGTGGTGATCTCAGGAGAATGAATACACCTAGATTCCAATCTGTGAAAAGTAATTAAAGAAAAGCTTGTGCACATTAGAGGTGCACACCTTTAATCCCAGAGTTTCAAAGGCAAACGTAGTTGGATCTATACATAAAGGACCAGATAGATCTACAAAGCACGTCCTAGGATATCCAAGCTTAACCAGTAAAGAAAAACATCAAAAACAGAAAGTTGGTGAAAATGTATATGAATCAGGAGGTCATGTTTCAGTCCTAGCAAGCAGAAGACCTTGGCAGCTTCATCTGCATGGTTTAGGCCTTAGAATCCAAGATACAAGAAAAGGGATTGCAAAACTTCCTTCTGTGGCTAATGAAAGTTACCAAGACCAAGTTTGTGTCAGGGATTTACTAGCATGAGAGTCCAGAGAAAATTTCATAAAGCCATAAAGGAGAAGCTTACATTGGCTTGGAGACCAAGTTGTGGGACACCTACAAAGAAGAGCTGCTGACAGAGATTGGAACCATCCCAAGAGAGAGAAGTGTGTTGTAGTCATCAAGGCTGAAATGAATAGGAAATCAGAAATCAGACATGGGGAGTGCAGAGTTTGGAATTTGGCCAACTAGTTTTTGATCTTGCTTTGGTCTAATATTTCCTCATTATGCTCCTCCCTTTCAGAATGGTAATTTATATTCTGTGTCATTGCATGTTGGGAGTATGTGATCTGCTTGTTGATTTTGAATTTGCATGGGGTTACAGTTAAGAGATTGTATTAGTTTTAGAAAAGACTTTGAACTTTAGACTTGAAAAGTGTTGATGCTATGAAAGAATATGGGAACATTTGATGCACATATGAACACACAGAGACTGGCAGCATGCATCAGAACTGTATTTATACCTGATGGGGTCTTAAAGCTCAGAGAAGTGAACACATTCCCCCATCCCTAACTCAGCACCTGTTTTCAATTGATATTACTTTTCCTCAATGAAGTCTCATTGGGGAATCAAGGGTAGGACCCATGCCCAGCAGTAGTAGGTATATATATACCATGGCTTCTAGATTTGTTTTTACAGGATTCCTGTTTGTTATAGCTTGTGTGTCTCTATGAATGTGTGTGATTCTTCTGCTTGTACTTTGGCCTCTTTTTTTCCTGTTTGTTTTGTCCTATTATGATTTTTTTGTCTTACCTTATTATGTTCAGAATTGAGACTTTTTCTTGGTGGATTTTTCCTTTGATGAATATGAAGTGTCCTTTCCCATCTTGTTTGATAACTTGGTTCTTTGCATGACTGTATGGTTCCTAAGAGGAGACAAAAATTATATGGCTTTGGATGAAAGAGAGGTAGAGAAGAGACTGTGAGGACCCGGGAGAGGAGAAAGTATAATCTAAATATTTTGTTTGAAAGATATCTATTTTCAGTAAAAGAATTAAAAGAAATATGAAATTTCTCAAACTTGATTGAAAAAATTGGCCTATACATTCAAAATTTGAATAACACTGAAATGAGATATTCTCAAAATATATATTCTTACAATTTAATTAGACTGAATAAACAAAATATAACTTGAAATCAGCCAAAAATTTTCTTAAGTATAACATACCTTTAATAAAATTAACTAATTGGCTAGTTTTTTTAAATTTTAATGTCTTATTAATATTTTGATAATGTCATGCAATGTATTTAACCATATTCAATCACAACACTTTCCTCTAACTCATTCTTGATACATTTTTGAAAATAAATTCATTGACCTCAATTTGTGCTGCTCATACAGTCCTGGATGTGGAGCCATCCTCTGGGGCATGGTCAGCCTACCAGTAGTGACCCCATTTAAAATAATGAATGGCAACATCTTCAGAAATAAGGGTCTTTGATGATGTAAACTTGGACATCATAAAAAAATCTAAGATGTCTATGATGTCTCTTTGACAACCGCATCTTTTAGCAACAGTGAAGATTTTAAATATTTTAACTAAGAGCATTTAACAACAAAGAGAAACTCAAATGGGAAAACAGACAAACTTAGAATAAACAAGATTAAGACCACTTTTCTTTACCTCTTAAAGAACATGAAACAGTTGATGTTACTAAGCAAAATCATCTTTATCAATGTTACTTTTCTTTGAAAAGCTTTTAAAATATATTTATAATCTTAATAACCTAAGGATTACTTTTCAAATATATAAGAACATGAAAGGGAAGCTTAGTTGCTGGATAGTTTCTGTATGTCATAACCCATATGCTTATTTGACTGTTATTTAAATATATGTCACAATCTAAATGATTATGTGCATAAACATAAGTATCAGAACTTTTCATTTATTATTTAGAATAAGCATTTATTTATGTTAATAAGAATTTTTCACAATGTTCAAAATGTTAAGTTTTAATGAAATTAATGTGACATATTTTATTTAAACATATTTTTCTGTTTTAATTTTTAATATTCTCTTTTCAATTTTATGTTTTCTGCATGCATAATTAAGTTATTTAAATAAGTGCCCCTTAAAATTTTTTAATTTTTATAATAAAAAAACAAGAAACACTTAAGAAATTAATAAATTAGGCTGGAGAGATAGTTCAACAGTTAAGAGCATGGAATGCTCTTCTGAAGGTCCTGAGTTCAAATCTCAGCAACCACATGGTGGCTCACAACCACCGGTAATGAGATCTGACTCCCTCTCCTGGTACAGTGTACTTACATATAGTAATAAATAAATCTTAAAATAAAAGAACCCTTGTTTTTAAAAAAAAAAAGAAGAAGAAATTGAGATATTTTGAAACCCTGTTCTCTTGTTTACTCTGATATCAAATGAAATATACTTTATATGATTTACAAATATTCCCATTTGTGAAATGAAGATACGAATACTGACAATATTAAAAGTTTCTATCTCTAAGCTAGAGGTAATGATGTTTATAATCCTGGCCATCAGAAGACAGAGACAGAAAGATTGTGAGTTGGAGGTCAGTGTTAGAGCATGTGCCTACTGTGGAACACACTAGGTTTTATCTCAAGTACTACAGGAAAAAAGTGAAATAAGCTAAAATAGAGAAGAAAGTTCTTTTATCTACACGCTAAAGTCCCTAGCTCATTATTAAAGAGCTATACACCAGGTATGAATAGCAGTTATGATGACAGCAACCATGATTGTAATGATGAGGATAATGGTGTTGAGACCATGGGAAGAGGGAAGATGAAATTTGACACGTTATTAAGCTTTGCATTTTTTATTTATCAGTAAAAGCTTTGCATTTACTTATGAAGTCTAGACTATAGCTATATTTGCCACCAATGTCTATAGGAATCAGCACATATTCTGGCAATTACAAGTAAAAGTTGTGTAATATAAAGTTTATATGGGCTGGGAGGAATGCCATTTTAATATCAAGAATCATAGGCACTTAAAGAAGTGCATTCAGCCAAAGCCCGGGCAGAAAGCAACACTGATGTTTCTCCGAAGTGTGCTTTGTATCTCTGTTTGCAAACGCAAAGAAGATTCATTTCTACATGTACATTAGCCTCAGTAGATAAAATACATAAATTCTGAATGCTTTCTGTTGTCAAATGACCAGGTGCCTCTTAACTTAGCACAGCCAGTGGATGAGCCATGTATTGCTCCATATTTTCCCTGAAAGCCTCCGGCATTTTCCACTCATTATTCTGAAACACTTATCTAGCATCTGCTTCTTCCAGTACTGCTGGGCAAAAGCTACAGTTAACCTGCTGAGAGCACAAGCAATCACACATAACAAGACCACAGTTGATGGTTTAAAAGTAATTGGGAGCCTAATGTGATTAATTCAAATGTGTTTATTATATGAATATTGCCCTATAATCAATATCTGCTGTTTTATTGTGGGAGGTAGAGAATTTTTTTTCAAAACAACTTTAAGCATGTAATATAATAGTACACACAACATCAAGTTTGTGTCTTGGAGGTTGATTGAAGGAACTCTCAACTGAGAGGAAGGAGATTGCCATTTTATTTCTATCTTCATATTAAATCATTCTATAACCTTTGGAAAGTATACTTTACTCTTTGTTTATTATTCTGCTTATTCGTTTGTGTGAGACAAGGTCTAATTGCAATTCAGAATCTTCTTGAACTGTGATTCTCTGTTACCCTGTCTCAAATTCCAGAATCATGAAGATATGAAATATCACATCCAAGTATTTTTACTTATTATGAAGCGTATTGTGTGATTGCTAGTTGTCGGGTATCAATGGGAGGAGAGACCTTTGGGCCGGTGAAGGCTTGATGGCCCAGTGTAGTGGAATGCCAGGGCAGGGAGGTGGGAATGGGTGAGTGCAAGGGGAACAGACTCATAGAGTCAGGAGCAGAGGATGGGGTAGAGGGTTTCCAGGAGGATAATCCAGGAAAATGGATAATATTTCAAATGTAAATAAAGAAAATATCTAATAAAAAATGAAATAATGTATTTACCAGTAATTCAGGTAGATACTAATCTTTATATTTTTAGAGGATGAAAATGAATCAATATTTGGCTATTTCAGGTAACATAAAAATAAATTATCACAGTGGAATTTGGATCTCTCACTTGCACTAAATTTGCCTAAGAGAATGAATCATTATTCCAACAGTAACTTTTAAGAGCAATTAATAAGGAAAAGGATTAAAAATAATGTGTAATGTGTTATTCTAGGGCCTAGGTGGTAAATATTTAAAATAGGTTACCACCTATTATGATGTTGCACAAGGCAAGGGACACATAGAAGATGAGTTCACTAGCTCAATGAGCAAATTACATGTTGATTTGAGCCCTGGACATAAAATAAAGAACTAGGAGGAAGATCAGATGGTTATAGCTCTGTCTTGGAGACTATATCAGTGACCATCATGGAGATTAAAAACATGCCTAGATAATGGGTGAAAATAATTGATTTAGGTATATCAGCCCAAAAAATATAAAAAGAAAAAAGGAGTTGTAGGAGGAAGAAGATTCAGACTACATTTAAAATCCACAAAAAATATCCCAGTTCATAATATTAAAGTTATAGGGAGTCATAGAACATTACTATGATGTTAGTGGACCCCAGCGAAGAAATAGTGAGCAATGAAAAACACACTTTGTAAGAAAAGACTGTTAATGAAGTAAAAAGGATCATAAGACAACCAGGGAAAGTCTGGGTGGGAAAGAATTTCAAGGATGAAGGCAGAATGTTACTCAGAAATAGAATGGAATATTCTTTTTGAATCTCAAATCTGGACAAATACTGGGTACTTTTTGTGAAGTTTAGGCATGGAATTCAAAACAAAACAATTGGCAAAGTGCAAGGCAGTCACAGAAGCATGGACAGTTTCTACCTCTGATAAATCCATGCAGTTTACAGTGCCAGGACAATGACTTTCTAATGACATTGATACACCAGTCACAATCACAATGCTGTCACTCCCCTGAACTTTCAAAAAGCTGCATTTGCTATTGCCAATATTTTTGAAGCATTGTATTAACCATAAAATTAATATTGTGGCTTACATTTCAGACACTGACTTAACACTTGGTACAAATACTGGCCCATATGTCTCAGCCAATTTAGAATGCTGGCAACAGATTTGGAGGTCCAGTGAGAAAGTGTATTAGAGTCATATTTTCCACCACAGAACAAGTTTGGGTGGATCATTCAGCTCACTGGTGTTACAGAAGACTTTTGCAATTGATTCTTCTGTAGACTAGAGAATGCCTCATTAGCCGCTGACACATCATAATTGCTATATACTCTATTTAAATCTAGTTCTAGTTAAGGATGTCTCAGTGATGTAATAATCCTGTCAGTCAACCTGCCAGTTTCTTATGTGTGGGATGTTCTCTTGTAAATGTTAAGTAATTATCAAATGCAAGTGTTCGGACACAGGCTTACCAGAATGCTTCAATCTTTAACAGGAGAAGACGTTTTTTCTTAATAACACTTTCTTCTTGTGTCTATTGCCAGTGAGGAACTAAGGTGGTATAAAAGTTAAGTGCTTGATTTGAGTATTAACAGGGCACCCAGGATTGAGAGTCATTCTAGTGATTGGCTTTACAAAGCAATGACACTCCTTTAAACTCTGTATATTTATATTTATCCTTGGCAAAATGAGGAGCTCCGGATTCCTGAGAGACTACCAGTCTTGTGTTCTTTTGTGTCTCCCCATGTTTTCTCTTCTTTTTGCTTTTAAAACTGAGACATTACCTCCACTGGGCTCCTCAACTACAGTCAAGTTGTTTGTCCTCTCTGATATTCAAGAATTGACCTAATACAATCCTTAAAGGCATTCTTTGGACTGAATATATTTATATAAAGATAAGTGATAATTGAGCAATTTCCCTAACCGCCTTTATATGGGAAACTGTGAGCCAAATGTATAAAACAGAGTGTGTCAAGGGAATGCTTGAGTATAACTTCAAATAAGGTGGCACAGCTGTCAGCATGTTGGAAAAATGCACCTGAAGATATTCAGGGTTGAAATACTGTGAAGGAAAGGTTCTTTCAAAAGTTCTGGCTTCCTGGGATCCCTAACAGCAGAGTCACCCCACTTCAGGCTTTGGAAATGGGAACAGAATCCTCAAGCCAAGGGAAAATTCCCTCAATAAAGAAAGGCTGTAAACAAAAGACCATCAGCTAAGTGACATCTCTTCCAAAGCCATCAAGGGTATGTTCTTTAAACCCCTGAACTTCACAAAGGGAAGGTCATCTCTCAATTCTCCTGGAAGGCTTTTTTCCATTGGGAAGATCACAGCAGGATATTCTAACCACATTCTTTTTCATTTACCTGAATTTGGGGGAACACATGGAGGACTGATGTACATCTCACCAAGACACTTGTGCATCTGTTCGTGTAGCATTATGTTAGGTAGAGTTTCCCAAGGTAGCTCAGTTTATAACATGATAGAGGCAGACAGTCATAGTCTCAGGCCCCATCTCTCTGCTCACTCTCTTATAAAACTTGTACACAGATCCATGCTTACACATGAACTTTTAAATTCCTCTGAAATTCCCAAACTTTCTCTTGTTCCTCCACCCTCCTATCATTCCCAACTAAATAACTTGCCACTCACACTTTTTTTAATTACAACACCCTTACCATTGCCCCACCTAGCTCAATGTTCTAACCAAGGTATACATTAGAATCAAAGATATGACCACATTACTTTATAACCATGATTTCAGAAACCAGTGGTAATAATTCACATTCATGTTGAAACCCCAGCTCAGCTAGGCAGTTTCTTTTACTATCAATCTCTAACAGATTCATTCATTTACTGGTTTTATTAGAATTACATGATCCTCTTATGTGTGTAGGTAGAATCAGAGGGCTTTCATTATTTTTTTAGCTTCTGAAAATTAAGATGATAGAGTGACTTAAGGATGTGTAATCTTAGGTTCAATAAATATTTCTGGAGCAGAGTTTAATTGTACGCTGCTATATCTGCCCATCTTCATTTTCTCATAGGTCTGTTCATAATCATCGATTCAAATAAACATTATCTTTAAGTTCTAGATAAGACACAGTTCAATTTTAAAAAATTGTCTAAAACCAACTGATTAGTTTGTAACACAAAAGCCCATGTTTCAGACTCATTTCTTTCATTGCTTGTGTTTCCCTGGTAAGTTTTAAGACTGAGACTGCAGACTAGAAGGCACTGCTAAGTCACTATTAAGTCAGTGTCACTGTTTGGTCATTGTTAGGTTATTACTAGGAAATTGTTGCTTTGACTGTTTCATTAAATCGCTTTAAAATTTCCATAATGAAATAGTTGCTTTACTTTGCTGTTTCCTTGTGTGCTTTTGAGAACTGTTCAGCTAGTCAGGTTTAGAATGAACATCGTATCCTGGACAGTCTTTAATTATCTAAACACTTGATTCTGGAAGCCTTTATTCATGCCCTCCCCAAAACATTTTATTCAAATGTGTTCTTTTAGCATTGATGTTTCTTTATACTCAGAGGTAGTTCTTAAGCTCTTATATAGACACATAAAATAATCTTTGCATCAAAACACATAAAACACATTAAAGACCTTTGAAGGAATAAGTAGAAAGGGGAAATGTCCATAAATATTTATTTCATGTATATATATATATATTCTTGAAACTACTAAAAGAAAGAAGTGGGTAGCAATTTTCATGCAAAAGGTATATATGTATATATATATATATATATATATATATATATATATATATATATGCTCTGTCTCAAGTTATCTAGTGACTCTCTTCTGTAAATTACATAACTGAAAACTATGTATGGGTGTATGTGTGTGTTCTGTAGAGTTCTAGAATAAAGTAGAGGATATGCCTGAGATCTGTCTGTCTTTGAACACTATAATTAATTAAAAGCACACGTTTCATATTTAGCCAACCATTAGCATATTCTTAATGCTTCCCTAATAGTGACTTAGACAAAAACATTAATTCATCTTGCTACCAACTACTTTCCACCTCTTAATGCATTTTTTGGAGAATAGCCATATATGATCCTAATGATTATCCAATTTGCTTTCTGCTTTAATATGTTTAAAAACTCCTAAACTTGGCTCTGAGATTTCTTGGCAAGGCCCACAACAGGCTTTTGTGGTTGGTTTTTCTACCTGATTTTGTGGACTTTACTAATACCTTTGAACAAAGGCATTTTAAAAATATTTTTGGTTGTTGTTTTGTTTTGTTTGTCCATTTGTGTTTTAAAGGTCTGTCATTTAAGATGGAACCCATACCTGACACTGCTTGAGTTACCAAGAACAAGAAAATAGATACCCCAGTGACAAGGTTAAATCCAAATATGACCAGTCTTAAAAAAATGTAAAAATAAAAGGACTCCTAATGAATTTTAAAATGTTAATATACTCATAGATCATCAGGTACTGCTAAAGAAGCTTCCTCCTGTAGCAGACAGGAACAATAGAGAGACTCACTGACAGATCTTATGCCGAGATCTTGGAACACACAGCTGTAGATGAGATGTCTCTAGTAATTCCTTCCCTCAGATCTCAAGGGACTCCAATGAAGAGGAGGTAGGAGGGTGGGAGACAGAAGACACAGAGGACACCAGGAAGTTAAGTTGTTATGAACTCACAGAGATAGAAGCATCATACATAGGGTCTGCCTGTGTCTATATCATGTCTTCTGTGTATATACTATAGTTTTCAGCTTAGTATTTTTATGAGACTCCTGAATGTGTAAGTGAATGGGTTTCTGGCTTTTGTGCCTTCTCTTGGTGGGTCTTATTTTTCTCTTGGCGTGCCTTATCTAGTTTCAATATGATGGTTTTTGTTTTATCTTATGCCAAGGATCGACTTTGGCTTGGAGAGGGGTTCTGAGATCAGGGCTGTCTAGAAGCTCCAAAAAGAATCAATCTAAGTCAAATTTACTTGATCTAATAGAAAAGAAAGTGGGGAAGAGCCTCGAAGACATGGGCAAAGGGGGGAAATTTCCTAAACAGAACTTCAGTGGCTTAGGCTCTAAGACCAAGAAGTGATAAATGGGACCTCATGAATCTGAAAAGCTTCTGTAAGGCAAGCTATTATGTAAGGACATAATCAGTAGGACAAATTGGCAAACTACAGATTGGGAAAAAATTCTTCACTAACCCCACATGAAATAGATGGCTAATATCCAAAATATATGAAGAGAACAAAAAGCTAACATCCACAAACCGAACAACCCAATCAAATAATGGAGTATAGAACTAAACAGAGAATTCACAGCAGAGAAATCCTGAATAACTGGTAAAAGCTGATGCAGAGACTCATAGCTAAACATTAGGTGAAGTTCAGGGAATTCTGAGGAAGACAGCAAGGAAGAATAGTAAGAGTGAGAATAGTGGATGACACCACAAGAAAACCCTCAGAATCAACTAAGCAGGACAAACACGGTCTCAGTATATAAGTATGTATGCATGTATGTTTATATATGTTTACACACACACACACACACATACATATTCTAATAAAAAAATCCTCAAGGCTCAGTTTTACTATAGATTTCCACCAGATTTTCAAAGAACAGTTAATGCCAATACCACTCAAATTTTTCAGCAACTAAAAACAGAAGAAATATTCATTTTACAAGGCCAGAGTCATACTGACAGTGACACAAATACACATAAAGACCAAAGAAAGAAAGAGAATTAAAGACCAATTAACTTTGTAAACATAGATATAAAAATACTAAACAAAATACTTGCAAATAAAATCTAAGAAGATATCAAAAAGATCATCCACCATGATTGAGTAACTTTCACTTTAAAGTTTTAGGTAAGATTCAACGTCTCTAGATTGATACATATAATACAATGTACAGACTGAAGGACAAAAAAAAAAAAAAAAAAAAACTACATGATCATCACACTAGGTGCAGAAAAGACGTTTGACAAAATCCAACACTGCTTCAGGATGAAGTCCTTGAGCAATTAGGAATTAAAGGTCGTTTTTATTGCTCAACACAATAAAAGCAGTTTACAGCAAGTCTATAGCTCTCATCGAATTAAATGGAAAACAATTCCACTAAAATCAGGAACAATACATGGTTGTCCACTCTTCTCTAACCTGATTCAATATAGCACTTGAAGTCTTAGCTAGCCGAGTAAGAAGGAGATCAAATGGACACAAATCGGAAGGAAGAAACTCATGCAGCTTTATTTGCAAATGATATAAAAGTCTACATTAGTGACCTGAAAAATCCCACCAGCAAAAACCCACAGCTGAAAAGCACTTTCAGCAAAGTGGCTAGATAGAAATTTAACTAATAAATAAATAAATAAATAAATAAATAAATAGCCCTCCTATATACACATGGCAAACAGATTGGAAAAAAGGCAGGATAATAAGTCCCTTCATAATGACCTCAAATAATATATGTTGGGTTTTCTCTTATGAAGTAAGTGAAAGATTTTTATGATAAAAACATCGAAGAATTTGATGAAGATATCAGAAGATCGAAAGATCTCCCATGTTTATGAATAAGTAGAATAAACAGCACAAAAGACCGTCCTACCAAAAGTGATCTATAGAGTCAATCCCCACCACAAATCCAACACATTTCATCACAGACCTCAGAGGGACAATTTTCTGCTTTCTATGCAAACACAAAAATACAGCATGCCTATAATAATCCTAAACAATAAAAGAACTACTGGAGGTATTACGCTCCCTGATTTCAAGTTGTACTTTAAAGCTACAGTAATAAAAATAGTATGTGATTGGAAAATAAAACAATAAACAAACAAATAAAAAGTCACATTGATCAATGGAATTGAACTGCAGAGACAAATAAAAATCCACACATTTATGGACACCTGATTTTTGATAAAGAAAACAGAATTACATACTGGAAAAAAAGACAGTATCTTTAACAAATGGTTGGTTGAACTTGATAGCTACATATAGAAGAATGCAAAGAGATCCATATGTGCCACCCTACACAAAACTCCTAATGGTTAAAAGACTTCAATATAAAACCATATCCACTGAATCTGTAAGAATTGAATGCGGGAAATAGACTGGAACCAATTAGCACAAGAAAAGACTTTATAAAGAGAACACCAATAGAGTGGGTACTGAAATCAACAATCAGCAAATGGGATCTCATGAACCTGAGGTGTTTCTGTACAGTAAAGGATAATTTCATTGGGATAATTCAGAAGACTAAAGAATGTGAAAAAAAATTTAGCAACTATACATCCAAACTACATAAAGTACTCAAGAAATTAGATATCAAGTAAACAAATAACCCAATTTAAAATGAAGCATAGATCCAGAGAATTCTTAATAAAGAAAATTCAAATACCTAAGTAACTTCTGAGAAATATTCAACACCTGTCACAGTCAGGGAAATACAAATCAAACTACTTTGAGATTTCATCTTATACTTGCCCAGGTGACTAAGATCAAAAGAAAAAGTGACAGCTCAAGCTGGTGAGGATGCAGAATAAGATGAACATTCATGTGATGCTGGTGGAAGTACAACTTTCTACAGTATGGAAATCAGTGAGTCCATTTCTCAGAAAGACTGGAATCAATCTACCTCAATATTCCTCAATACCACTCTTGAGCATATACCCAAAGGATGCTTCATCCTATCAGAGAGACACTTGCTCAACTACTCTATATTAATAATAGCCAGAATTTCAAAACAATCTAGGTACCCCTTAATTAAAGAACAGAAAAGAAAATATGGCATTGTTTACATAATAATACTATTAATAAGCTGTTAAAATGGCATCATGAAATTTTCTGGAAATTGCATAGAAGTAGAAAATATCATAATAGAGGTATAACAGACCAAGAAAGACAATATAGTATGTATTCACTTATATGAGGCTTTTAAGTCAATGATTTACCAACCTACAATTCATAGAAACACAGAAAATAGATATTGATTGAGGAGCTAGAAGCAACAGGTAGGACTCATTAGAAAAGAAAAATAGAATGGATATTTTTTAATGGATCAGGAGGGTTCTGGAAGGGGGGGATAAAGTGAAGGTGTGAAAGGAAGAGGGGATAGGGGGACAGGATGTGTAGATCACAGCTAAAATTAAGGGACGTTTGAAGGGTAGTATAGAAACCTAACACAGAAGAAACCTTCTGAAATATTGGGGTGTGTGTGTGTGCGCGCACTGGGTGTATTCACTGAATCAGAGCTTACACATTCAGTAAGATAGGCATCAGTGAAACCCTGGGGTAAGCTTCCCTAGTGGTGTGCTCTGCAAGACACTGTTCTAGGTTTTTCCAAATGATTCACCTCCTCACCTCCCCTTCCTTTCTTGAGTATATTTTTAATACCTATTTTGAATTTTATAAATAAATAAATAAATAAATAAATAAATAAATACCACAACACACACATGCTCGCATATATATATATATGGCTTGATTAAAATCCTGACTCTGGCAATTCCCATCACAATACTAAGTATTGCTCTTCTAATCTAATACCATTTTTTTTTTTCACTCTGCACCTCTAGTTTTAAAATTCTTTCTGCTGCATTTTTGCTCACTATTTTTAAGCCTGCCTGTGTCTTATCTGTTCTGTGAGATCAATTTGCCCCCGTGCTACTGGCAGGGAGATCTATAGAACATGGCTTGGTAGATGATGCAGCCAGTTAGAGTTGTGGCGTTACTTAATCACTGCATCAGTCACTGTAAATGTTACAAATGACTTGGGATTCCCTAGGTGTGAACATACCATCCTGCGATGACTGGGTGACCTGTGACAGAAGAGTTGAACATGATACAATAATTACTACATAGGATGCTTGGCATGAAAACACTTTTTTCCTAACAGGGTGAATGCTATTGCTTGAAATTTTAAAGTTATTTTTAGAAAAATCTAGATATGAATTCAGAATTTGGCGATAAGTAGAATTTGGGGATCTTAACTAGGTCAAGTTATCCAATTATCTAGAATTCTCTAAATTACTCTCTATTAAAAAAATGGTTCACTTCCAGGAAACTTAGTCTTCTTTCTCCATGGAGAATGAATAAATAAAAGATGAGACCCAAAACGGTCTTGAAGAAATGTGAATGCTATAGTCTTTGAAGTGATATAACTACATTTTGGATATATTTGTATTTTTGTCTCAAATAATATATTTTCATTGTCATCAGATAATGTGAAATTGTGTGATACATGCTAAAATTTGCTCCCTCAAGAGACAACTTTTATTTCAGGGTTTTATGCAATTGTCTTTTCTACTACTATCTGGCCATGTGTGCTTGGAGTTCCTGTTCCCTTCACTGTAAGGACAGCAGCCTGCAAAAGATTCAGTCACGCGGAGTAGCCCATACTTGACTAATGGGTTTCGCTCCACAGTGGCTAAAGTGGAGGCTTTCAAGCTGCTGCTGTGCCTTATACATACCTTTACTTCCATCGCTTAGCAGGACGTCTTTTAATAGTCTCTTCAGACCCATTTTCTCATTAGATTTAAAGCTCTTGCAACAGGGCCATGACTTTGCATGGTGTGGAGTAATCCTAACGCCAAGCACTATGTCTTTGAAATAAGCAAATGGGAGCTGAAAGAAGAGAGGCAGGAAAGGAGATTGAGGTGTACCATTTACTGCCAGCTACTGTATCAAAAAGCAAACTAATCTAAAGCTAAAAAGCTCACACCCAAGGGCAGAAACAGTGAGTTTTTTTTTTTTTAATTAAAATACATTGAATGGAAGATGAATCTAATGTTCTACTTTTAAAAAGACCTAATCACAACCCATCTCCTAAGTGGGCCACTTTGAATAAACACAGTCTCTCTTGTTATGTATTTTAATATATTTTGCCAGATAAATACAAATTGCATAGGTGGCTGTGGTTAAAATATTTGTGCTTTCTACCTTTTGTGCTAGCCTTCCCAACTCCAGGCTTTACTACAGATAAAGGAAACCTAAAAAAGAGCAAGTGGATTTGGGGTGGTATGGCCTTTAATGTCTGCTGGTGCTGGGCAAGGGGAGTTAGTCTCTTTGAAGATCAGCACATTATTGACTGTCCCGTGCACAGTAGTCAGCCCTGAACACTCACACATACAACTAACAAAACATGTATTTATCAGGCTTATTCATATAAATGTATGGATACACATATATACACATACACATGTGTACAATGATCATAATCAGAGAAAAAAAGAGGTTATGAGTTTGTAGGTGGCATTGGATAAGCTGGAAGAAGGAAAAGAAGGATGTAATTCTAATTCAATTGAAACATTTTTATACAAAGAAAAAATTTATAAAACACCCAAAACATCCAGATTACATCCTGATAGCAGCAAAATTTAACTGTCTTCCTCTCTCTGTGTAGTTAATCTTATTAGCTACTTATCTAGAGTTTAAAGAACATCAAATAAATTCAATTTTCCTATTTTAAATGTAGAACCACTTAGTTAATTAATATAATTTTAAGGACAAGAAAGGTTATAACACAGAATCTTAATTTATGGTATGAAAAAAATACTTGGTCCTCAAAAGTATTCAAGTCAAACTTGGTGGACATTTTACAAAAGCAAAGAAATAACAAAGTAGCTCACTCCGGTATTTTATAGGCATACCTGCGTAAGGGACGTAATACAGACATGATGATCGTCTTCATGATGCATTTTCCCACTTAATTTTATTTCTGTCAAAACTCAAATTATATTTTTAAAACTTGTTTTTTAACATAAGAATAAAACTATTGAATTGTCCGATAGGGGGCAGTCAAGTACTATAAACCGAAGCATCCACGTTTTCCAGCGTCATAGTTATGTTTAGAAGGATACAGAAAGACACTGGGCACATTTTTGTATTACTTTTTGTAGAGAAAACAAAACTGAACTAAACAAATAAAACTACTCTTTTCCACGTTTTTGTTCTGAAATGAAAGTCAATAGGATTCTAAAGAGTATGATTAAGTGTTCTTTGGTGCCTTATTATCCTAAAAGCACACAGGTATAAGGCTGTACACAGCAGAGTGGTCTGCATTCTCTGTAGGTCAGATCGTTGTCACTATCCTCTAGAAACAGTTGAAGAGAAACTGGAGTCTTAGCACCCTCCTCACCCCAGACTTCACAGCATAATAAAAGAAATGATTGAAATTACTGTTGAATAATATCTTAATAACCTGTCAGTTTATCACTCCTACAGAGAAGTTGTAACAAGTGCTGGTTTCTCAGTTTTTTTACACAGAGAAGTTAGGAGATGTAGGGATGACATTACATCCTTCTATAGGGGTGTGCCAGATGATTCTGCAGATGAACTGTGTCTGTCTGTCTGTCTGCTGAATGTATCATAAACATCTAATGAAAATGTGAGATAGCACCCAAAGAAATAAAACTGTTTCTTAAGAGGTGAAGCAAAAGTTTATTTAGGTTTTGAATCAGTGATTTAAAAGACGTTGCTATTTTATTCTAATATGGCCTTTTCCCTGACAGTTTAAAATCAGACCTCTACATGCCCCAGGCTAGTTTTATAAATCCTATTAAGCATATTACATGCTAATCTCCCATTGAATATCCCACCGAGAGTCTTCCATTGAAGCATTTCACAGGGGCTCATCACGCAGGACATGTGTGCTTGATTTCTGCTGCTGCCACCTAAGGGAACTTAATTTGTGTTTTTGATCTGAAAATAGGTACCGGAGCTCCCGACTCAGCACCTCAGTCACCTGCTCTCCCGTTTCAGTTATGAATAATGAAGTCACTTGCTGCAGCATTTGGCAGCGACTAACTTGAGATCTCTAAGTGCGACTATCAGAGCATTCGACAGCCTGTTTGAATAAGTCACAGCGGAGACTGTAGATACCTGCGTGCAGCTTACGCTCAAAATGGAGACATAGCTCAGCAAGTGCTAACAGCAATTTGAGAAATATCTGAGCATCTTAATTTACTTCACAGCTACAAAACTTTAAAAAAAAGAAAAGATAAATATTAAAAAAAAAAGAAAAGATAAATAAGTTCAAGCTTTCTTGTCACCAATGTAGTTTATATGGCTAAAGGGAGGTTTCTAGAATATTCTTCCCAGATTTAATTTATTTATTAGAAAGTTATACTTATCAGGAAGTTTATTCTAGATTTGTTTTGGTATCACACTGTTACATGCTGTGTGGAGGAAGAAGGCAATGAGATTGGCCTCTGAGAGACAAGTCAGTTGTTTGCTGTCACCGTATCGCTAAGGCTACAGGTTAGATTAATTGAAACACGGATGGTCTTGGAAAATTGCTAGCTGAATTCAGGTCTGGAGATGAGACGTACGTTAGCTCATTCTATTCTGTATGGACAACAGAACATGTTGCCTTTTTAGTGTTGTTTCCTCTGTGTTTTGATGTTTCTTTGAGGAAAATATTCAATCAATGTAATCAAGTTTTGATGAAAAATGAAAACTAATATAACCCTCTGTCAATTGCGTATATGGTTGAGTGTATGTCCATGTTTGGTTTTATAGGTATACATTAGTAGTAGTAGTAGTAGTAGGCTATAGTGCAGTTTTCAGACAAAGTCAAGTAAGAAGCGTGAGGGCCCCTTCTCAAGTTCCCACTCACCATTAACCTTCTTTTGAAAATAATGAAAGAGAAAATTGTGTGATTCTGATAAAGACCTGAAAACAAGACTGATACTGCATTGCCAGTTTGCGGTTGCTCTTACAAGGGAAGAGGATCCCTGAGGAGACCAGAATGGACTTGGTCTTCTGCGCAGGCAAGCATCTGCACATGGGCTCTGTCCTTGCTTCTTTCTGTATGTGAGTATATTATACTGAGTCTCGATTCTGGTGCTTCTCTAGTGCAATTTGCAGAATGCTATGAATGATATCCTTGGCCAAGTCTATTTACAATGCAGACTGCAGCAATGGAAAGTCATAAAAGCATTTAATGGTCTTTCAACTATAATTTAACTTTGCCAGGATTCATGCATAAAATCACACATTTTCACAAATCTTGATAAATATATCTAGGTCCAAATGTCACTATTTTTCTTCCTACAAAGAAAGGCTTGACATAAAATTAGGGCATTCTGTTCTGGGCTAAAAAGCTCCTTTGCATTTAAGGTTTTATAGTGATTAAAAAGTATAATTTTCATAGCAGAAAAACACTTTTAGAGGGCAAGAGACATCTTCTATGTGCGAGAATAGATTTTCTTTTACTTGAAAAAGGATGTTTTAGGGGAAAATGTTGCAAGTTTTTCTTCAAATGAAACTGTTAAAAGGCAACTCGAATAAATTCCATTTAACACGCATTTATTTAGTACTTACTCCTGACAAGCACTGTGCCCAAATGAAGACGACATTACAGTCTCCCAAGATATGCTTCCAGTTTAATTAAGCCAGGTATGCTTCAAAGACATATCTGATGACTTCAGTTGCTGTTGTTTATCTTCTTTATATCATCTTTTATTTTTCCTTCTCTTTATTACCTCTTGTTTTACAGTTTGCTATAGAAGGGCCATTTCTGATGAAAACAGAACAACTAAAACTACTCTACTCAGAAATCTAAATGTAACAAAGCAATCCATTTGAAGGGAGAAATAGAGTACAATGCTGAAACTAGCTTAAAACACACAGCACCAAGTTGCATTCTACATTGTAACATCAACACCTGCTATTAAAGGGAAGGATCACTTTCTTGGTGCCTGTTCTGATGCTCAGACCAGACCACAATCTTTGTCATTGTGTTACCCTGTTTATCTTAGATGCAAGGAAGTGTTCCATGGCAGACAGACCAAAGAACAGCAGATACTGAAAAGATTAACAGGTGTAGTCGAAACACTGAAAACCCATTAATCAGCAGCATGCTATCTCTAGGTGCATGCTACAGGAGAAATCTAGAGAACAGTTTATAAAATGCTTTTGTTTGGGAATTAGAAAAAGAAATATAAAGCTAAGTCCATATGTTTAATTTTTATATATAAAGTGATTAAGATATTGAAATGCTTGCAAGTAAGTCACCAATCAAACAAACGATACTGAAAATAAGTGGATAAAAGATAAACAAAAAGACTTCCCCCAATTGTCATTTGGGTACTGTAAGACTCCCTGTCAGAAGAACACAATGACAGTCAGAGTCCCGTCTTATTCAATGTTTGTCAGCACAGTTCCCAGAAATTATATGGTAGTGAGTTTATGAGCTTTCCTTCATGATGACTCTCTACCCTACGTTTTGGTCATGTCTGCAGTGGATATTTGAAAGCATGCTTTTCAAGATCCTAAAAAGTGAGCTATTTTTCTCATAAATGATACTTGGTTTGGTTTATATATCCATTTCATTCAAGGACCATATATATCATCATCATCATTATATATACTGAGTGAGTATTCAGCATAATCATATCTCTAATGAGTGAATAAATTCAAACTCTCTAAGCTACCATCGTACTAAGAGAGAAAACTCTAAGGGCTTATGAGCAAAATTGATTATGTAATCTAGTAGGTAGAACTAATATTGAAGGATAAATTTTGCTGTTAATAAGATAGGCGATCTCAGAATGCTCACCTTTCCTGTCTTTAAAGTTTTCATCAGATGAATGTGGTGAATTGCAGAAGATGATTTGAATAGAAATCTTTCCACTTCCAGCAACTAAATTTTTTAATTAAAATTAAGGAGCAGAAAGATGATGACCAAAAGAACAGAGGTCAATAATCCTGGTCAGAACAATGCCACAGGCCATCTTCAAAGTGCATCTTGCTCCCAACCACTGTCAGATTTCACTTAGCAGGATTTAGTAAGTTTAGTTCCAGAATAGGGGAGAGGAGGGAGTCTTGGCAGTGCCACAAGCATGGCAGTCAGTGTCTAAAGGCACCCAGGGAACAGCCTTCCATGAATCCCTGACCTGAACCCTCGGGCAGCTACCTCAGCAGTGAATGGGAAAATTTGGTAAACCTTTACATTTCTGTATGACCTACACATGAATCACTGTATTATGTATTATACCTTCTGACTTCATATCAAAAATGAAAAATAGAACTTGTATCTGAAAGCTATATTATTATGAAATGTTATAAATGAAGAGAAGAACTGTGCCATATTTTTAATATTTCAAATCCCCTTTCCTGATGTTAGAAGTTTAAATATCAAGAGTCAAGAAAAATTTAAAACAATCAAATATACCATAAAAGCTTAATTGTCTTTCTAAAGCTGTAGTTGCCATTCATTTAGGCTTTTGCCCATAGTGAATCATTTTAAGGTATTTAGAATAACGTCAGTAAAGAAAAACAGAGGCATAGAGAGAAGACGATATTAGAAAAATTTTGGTCACATTTTTATTTTCAAGGTACAAATCTGAATACTTGGAAACTGGTGGCAATTAAGATACATGAAAATATTATTTATCTCAGTCAAATTCATAAATCCCAGTTTAAAAAATATTGTTCTACCAAAAAGAACCTTTCAAATGCTCTAAGTATGAAATCGCCACAATTTGTAAACTATCACAGATCTCAACTTTTAACTTAAGGTATTGTCCAGAGATTTTTTTTTCTTAATTTTAAAGTATTGATGATGTGATAATGCATGTTTCTTAAGTCCCCTTCTACTCCTGCTCCTCCTCCTCTTCCTCGTCTTCCTCATCTTCATCGCCATCCTCATTCTGTGTTCCTCCTTGGCAACTTGGCAATTTCTCTTTCTGGAAAGGCAGAGTAAGAAAATCTCAGTACCCGTAGGCAGGGTTAGGTCAATCCCTAGCTTCCTAGCAACCTAACATTTGTGGTGACTCTCCTGCTTATACCCCTCTAGTGAGAGACTGTCAGCTTCAGTGTGCTGTTTACACATACCTCTCCTTCACTCACAACCAAGGTAGGTACTAATGCAGAAAGGGTAAAAATCCCCAAGAGCTCCGATGGTAAACAGCAGAAACGAAACATTGTATTTCATCACATGCAGGCAGGATGGCTCTAAGATAAAGCATACGATTACCACTGACTGATAGTCAATAGTTGCTGTTGTCACAAACCATGAAGGAGAAGTGACAGGCTACTTTTAATGTGTCTTAATTGAGAAACTGCATTATATTCTATAGTTTGATAAAAATATATTTGACTTGTCAGATGTCAGTGTTAAATCTGATTATAATGGATCATAAGAATAAAAATAGTAACCGGTTATTTCTTTTTCACCAACAAAATAACTTATTAATTTTCTCTTCCATGAGGACATACATTATAGAGAAATAAAAGTACTTAAAGAAAATTATGTTGATGTTGCTTTAAACTAATAATCAACAAAATTAGATAGACTATTAAAACCTAGGGATACACTACTTAATTTAAGCCCAAATTTACTTTATATATAGTGAACCATAGTAACCAACTCTTGTGATAAATTGGTTGTTTTCAATATATATTTGGAAGAACTGCTTTAGGCAAACAATCTGATGTGAGGTAGGCAATTTCCTCCCATGTCTTTTAAAGGTGGCTTTCTGTCACTTTTTGATGCAATGCAATCCTATTGTTTTCTATTTAGCTTGCTAATTATGCATTCTGGATGAACTGCTCATATGTATTAACAGGGCCGTGATTCTACATTCTCTTTCTAAAGAATCCACTATAGACAAACATTTCACTGCAGATGTCTATTCACTTAGTGGGAGTCTGTACAATGTACATACACTCCTGCCAACTGCTGGAGGAGTTTTTCTTATACTCATGCCTGCCTGTGGGAATCATATTTACTCTCTGTCTTACACTAAATTGTCTCTGCTTGTCTTGTACAGAAAATACTTAGTGGAAACACAATCACAGTGGAAATCAGACCCATTGGACCGATCTTTCCCAGCAAGCACACTCTCCCTTACACCTAAACTTCTGCACATGCTGTCTTGGTTTGTAGCACTCATTTCAGTGGCAAACTACTAACAATTGATGATCTGAGTTTTTATTGCCTTAAACTATACCATCAATCAAGGAAAACACATGGTGGAACTTGTGGCTCTAGCTATATATGTAGCAGAAGATGGCCTAATCAGTCATCAATGGGAGGAGAGGCCCTTGGTCCTGTGAAGGCTCTATGCCCCAGTGTAGGGGAATGCCAGGACCAGGAATAGGACTGGGTAGGTTGGGGAGCAAGGGAAGGGGGGAGGGGACAGGGGATTTTTCGGAGGGCAAACTAGGAAATGGGATAACATTTGAAATGTAATTAAAAGAAAATATCTAAAAAAAATAACAGAAAAAGAATATAATATAATAAAATAAAATTCATTATCTTTCAAAAAAATTATTCTCTTGCTTTACTATTCTATGTTTGGGCAGTACAGATTCCAATTTCTTCATTCAAGGAAGAAAAGAGTGTAGGTCAATGGATCTGAGACAGACCACATTGCTTTCCCTCTGCTACACTCCCGGGCTCATCCTTCTGGAGCGCTGCCTTCATATGTGGATAGAGTATGCCACAAGCATAGCATCTCCTAGGCTTCCATGATGCTGTTTGCCTCTCCAAGATTTACCTTTTCAAGCCTCCAAAGTTGGTTAGTGCTGCAAAGGCCAAAGAGTAGCTGTCTGTCAGGTGTCTGGGGAGATTCACCTAGACTGAATTTGTCACTTTGTCTACAGAGAAGGCAGCTGCTTGGACAGTGTAGAAAACCAAGAACATTTTGGCTTCATTATGACTCTTGGGCACTTTCTATTTCTCTTGCAGAGACTTGGGGATGGGGTGGAAATTTCCTCGTAGTTTATATCATAGTTGGCTGATTGAATAGTATAGGAAAGATAATCTATTGAGTTTGTTCCAACTGCAGATGTCTTGTTGACCCGTTAGAAACACTCTTTTCCATTCTCAATTACCATTTGTTTGAACTTTACCATGTATTCCTACATTTCTGAATTTTTATGTGAAATTAAGAGGAAATTTCCTTCGTGTTTGTTCAACAGTATTATGAAACAAGGGATGTTGTTTTTAACCACTAGATTTAAAAAAAAAATGTATTCTTGCAAATGTCATTTGGGGTGGGTCCTGAATAAATTCACAAGGCAAAGTAAAAAATTAAACTTTACAATATGAAAACAGAACATTGAAGGCATACATATGATGGGAGAAAGTATGAAAAGACCCATCTTCCAGATGCCTGGCATCTTCCTTCATAGTATCCTTTGTGTACTTTGGTTCAATCTAATCTTAATGGCTTCTACTCTGGACTGCTTCAGATGCCTCCCGAGACTTTTATGCTTATGTCTAGGACTTATTTCTCCCATTCATGGTGGCCCACAAGTTTTAAGCCTAGCAATGCATGGAATCTGTAACATACCCTTCCTCCTTCTCTAAATATTCTTTGTCTTGCGTTTTTCTTCTTTTCTTGAAGTTGTCTATTTATTTGGTTTTCTGAAAAAGACTTTCTCTGTGTAGCCCTGGCTGTCCCAGAGTTCCTAGGCATAGAACTCAGACCTTCATCTGCCTCTGCATTCTGACTGCTGAAATTAAAGTTGTGGGCCACCATGCCTGGTATCTGCTTTTAAAATATTAAAATGTAAGATTTTTTTAATAGAAAACATTAGTGATATTACCATGAAGAAAGCCAGCCTTCAACTATTAAGATCCTGAAGTTCTAACCCAACAGTTATTTCTGAACAGTGGATTCAATTCTAAATACCAGGACTGCTATCGTGATTCTTAAATGGTCTCTGAATCAAGGTAAGCGGTTCATATGTACTCATACATCCCACAGATGCACTGTGATACACTTCATTGCTTCAGAAAGACCTCTGACTGTCAGTGCGGGATAGAAAAAAACAAAACACAACAACAACAACAAAAACAAAAAACAAAAAAACAAAACAAAAACACACACAAAACCACCTCAAAACCTTAAAATGTATTAGGCATACCTTTAAACAGACAATGCAGGCAAAAGCCATTGGCAATCCCTGCTTTAATATGACCTGTTGTTTGCATTTACCTTGCCCCAGCGCTCGCTCTCTCTCTCTCTCTCTCTCTCTCTCTCTCTCTCTCTCTCTCTCTCTCTCTCTCTCTCTCTCTCTCTCTCTCTCTTTGTCTCTCTCTGTGTGTGTATGTGTGGTGTGTGTGGTGTGTGTGATGGTTAGTGACTTGGAGATTTTTTCTTTCTGCTGAGTCACTAATTTTGCATCTCTATCCCCAAGTGCCACTCAGCATAAAAGTTACTAGTGCCTTTGGGAAAGCTCTGTGAGCTGTCAAGTGGAGGAAACCATTTCCCTAAGAGAGAAAACCGTCCTTGCTTGCCTTGGCTTCCCAGAAAGGAAGCTTCCTTATAGCCAAGGCATCAAATCCGCTTTGCTTGAGAAGCCCTTTGCTCCTCCCAAAAGTAGGGACTTCTCAGCTGGCTGTTGATGCTTTCTGGCACCTTGCTGGCTTGGCCCACTGCAGTTCCCCCTTCTCTAAGGACCCAGATCCCTACAGAACCAGCGCGGAGTTACTTTCTTTCCCTTCAAGGAGGCAGAAAGAGCAGTGATTTGCAGCGATCTTATTTGCGGCTGTTTCCCTATCATGTTAACCACCGCTTACTAGTAGTAGATCTGATTTCTGTGGGCAACAGAGGAGAGTGCGGAGGACTCGGTGATTAATAGTGAATTCCCATCGGCGGGCATCTCTCTGCCCCTCTTGCGTGATGTAAGATCAGACGTACCCTGCATCGAAAAGTCCAGACACACAGAGCCTGGCTGGCGCTCGCACGCTCTCCGCAGGCGCGCTTTCGCTCACCTTCCACATCCTGCTCCTGGCAGAGCAAGGCGGACTGGCTGGACCCACCGACCAGGGATTTCCAGTGACATTTGTAAATGACGCGGCTCCGTTCCAGGCTGCCAGCCGCCGCGGCCCGGCCGAGGGTGCCGCCGAACAGTCTGCAGCACAGGCTCACCGGGAAGATCATCATGTCCCAGTTGCTCCTTGCCATCCTTACTCTCTCGGGATTATTGCCTAACGCTGAGGTGCTGACGGTGGGAGCCAACCAAGGTAAGGGCCATGATCCCCCACTTCCTCCCCGTTTCCTCTCTTGGCTTTCTTGAGGGGTGTCGCTGGCAAACAACTGAGTGTGAAACTTAAGTCCTTGGCAGCCCCGCTCCCGGGACCTACTGGCCACTGTGCGCTAGTATCCTGGGGGGAGAGGGCTTATTGGAGGGTTTCTGAACTAGGTGCCAGAGTGTTCCGCACCCCCACATTTTACCCTTGGTCATTTTTAGGTCCCATTCTCTCTGTCCCCTTTCCCCCGGGAACATTTGGACTTGGCTGTGGCTTCTGCCTGGGCATCCCAAGCGCTGCAGATGTTGGATCAGAATTCGCATTTCTTTGAGACTCCTTTGGCGCTGGCTCCCAGCTGAGAGCTTTAGCCTCATGAATCTCCACCATAGACAATTACTATCCCAACTTAGCTCCTGGTTAACTTCCTCAGCTGTGCATCTGTGAAGAGGTGTCAAAGCTCCCTCCCTCCTGGAGTGTGTCTCTGTCGCCTTTTGTGGGGGTGACTTGAGTTGAATAGCCAGCAGAGAAGAACTGAGAGATTTTCTGACAGGGAAGGTCTTAGACCCAGCATCAGGGTGCCTTATCAACTGGAGAGCCTGGCTCTATCTAGACTGGCAACTTGCGCTTGGTTTTCCCCAAGCAACTGGGAAGGGTTGAAGTTCAGAAGGTTATGGTGAGCCCAGAGAGAAGGTAGGGCTTGTAAGCCAAGGTTCTGAAACTTTTGACCTGGAAACCCACAGTTCCTTTTATCCTCAGTTTACTATCATTGAGGAGGATATGAGGGTTAAAAGGGGAAAGAGAACAATCACAGCTGAGGGACATTTGCACACTGCTGCCAGACTTGGAAGGGTTAACTACTTAAAGGAAGATGAGAAGTAGCATAAATCCTAAACTGAACTCACAGTGACCATACAATTTAGCTTCTAAACTTAATTACAAAGGAGAAAATAAACAAACAAAAATTAAAACCCTCAAATGTACAGATACTGACTTCAAGCAAATAGCCAAGGTCTTGCAATTTGAGATTCTGTCTTCTTGGGGCAAAGGAATTATGAATTGACTATAAACTAGTTTCATTACAGGACAGCACAGCCTGGGCTCTAATGGTTCTATTTAATGTACTCTTGGCAACCAGTCCCATCATAGGTTCACAAACATCATCTCTAGGAGTGGCACTGATAATCTTTCAGGTGCACCGCTGCCGGATCACACAGTTTCTGAACTTGCTTAAGTTGCCTTGAAGTAGCTGCGGGAGAGTTGAAAATGGTGCAGATAAAATGGAAGCATATAGCTTTTACTTGAAATGATGGTGACTTTGATGTGGCACAGTCACTCCTCAACCTGCCTTAGCAAGAACCTTTGAAGTTGGGCTGGAGAAGATGAGCAGATGAGGCTTTCAGCCCAGTGTTCTGGGAAAGCAGGCTGCAGGCTGACTCTTGGTACAGTGTTCCCTCTGACTGTGTGTGCACTGGCTCCGGGTCTGCCTTCACCCCTAGACCTGTGCTATGTGTGTTTCTATAGCATACTGCTGCTACCTGAGAGAAATGATTGAACATCCAAACAGAATTTTGTGTGCAATTTAATAAATAAGTAAATATAAATTAGCCTTCTCAAGAGATAAGAAATTAACATTTGGTCTCAATTTAGTCTCACAAACAAGAGGAACATCTACAGCATCTAATATCACATGGAAAATAGTTGTTTGTTCTTATGATTTCACTGGCTGTTAATTACGTGCTGAAAAAATTATCAGAAGTAGTTTGTCATAGAGTGCAATCATATATAGATGCATATCAACACTTTCTGACTTCTATTGCATCTAATCCAACTTTCAAAACTTAATAAACAGATAAAACTGTGACAGCTATCGAAATTGAAAGATATATATGTATATGTATGTATATGTGTGTGTATACACATATACATATGTATATACATATGTGTATGTATATATATTTGCTGTGTGGTGAAAAGGAGGAGGAAAGGGAGAATCTTGTTAGAAGTTTAAAATGAGAATATAGCTGCATTATGACAGATGTCCCCCACTGAGATGCTGAAAGTGAGAGATGACATATCACCCAAAACAAGGTTAATGAGATGTAGCTGCCTCCAAGCTTGTGGCGGTGAGAATGGCTGCTGAAGAAGAGAATGTCTGTGTGAAAACACAGGGAGCTCAGTAGTTGAGCTGTATGTCTCCAAGTGTAGAACCAGGTCTGGGCTCTCCAGATGCTGAGAAGTAGAAGTAGATGCTGAGAAGTAGTAGTGAGAACAGCTTCTCACTCTTGCTTGAGGTTCTTATACTCTCCTCCCTTGTTGAGTCTCTGTGGAGTCTGTAAGGTGAAGCTAAACACTTTGATGACCTGAAAAAAGATTAAAAACAAAAACAAAAACAAAAATCAAAAAGACAAAAATTACTTAAAACTCATTCATGTATTTAGTGTTCAATTCATATGCATCTACTTGCACTTTAATTACATGTGGTTGGCGTAGTTTATATAGTCTAGTCTATATATCATCAGAATAATGTATGTGCCTGGTCTTATTAGATTACAACATATCTGAAAAAGGAAATGTCTTTATAACTCTTAGCAGCCAAAAGGAGGGTAAATCAGATTTATTTAGAATCAACTAATTTGTCATTTGATGATATCATGTCAGATCAAACTATTGCTTGGTAACTTAAAGGGAAGTTTGTCTTAAATTATCAATTTTCCTGAAAAGAGAAGGAGATGGGAGACCTAAGACTATATAAAAACCTTAAGTGTAATAAGATCTGAAGACACATTTCCAAACAATTAATGTTCATGCCGTCTTTGCCTTTTTATTGTGTCTGTTTAAAACCATTGAAAAAATGATGATGCATATAGGTTATATTTTAATGTTCTTTCTTTTTAAATAATATATATATTTCTGTGAAATTCACGTCTCAGTTGATAAAATGTGCAAGTTTTGAAGAAGTCTTTAAACTTTGACTCAATTTCCTCCCACCTTCTAAGAGTGAATGAATTTAAATAGAAAGACTAAGTAAAATATAACTATGTTAAAAATAATTATTACATAAAAACAGCAATAAAAGGAGTAAATGGACTGATTGCAGGAGACATTAAACTATTATACATTAAAACAGAAATTTCTAGCACATTGTCTTTTATTTTGATAATGAATAGCCTATGAAAATACTTGCAATATGAAGATAGTTGAAAGCAAGTTACATCAATATTACTCTGTAATAATTATACCTGTAAGAATGCTCAAGAGTATCACTGAAAGCATAAGTACTACCTACAATGCAGTTACTAAGATGGGAGATGTGTTTCAGTCAATGTGAAAGAAATCTTATGGTTGCTCCTGGGTGTTATCATTAGTGGATTCTTACAAATGAAATGAGCTTTTATTAATGCTACTTGTCAGTAAAGGTAGCATAACTAGTACCTACATTGGATCCATAATATTTATTACTAGTTAGTTACTTTGTTAATCTCCTGTCAGAGTCTATATAACACCATGAAGATAAGATCCATTTAAGACTACCAGGTGTGAAAATGGGTTATTTTTTTTTTAAGGAAATGCAATGCTTTCAGACCTTTGTGTGTTCTTCTTTCTACTCCTTGTTATATTGTGACCTTTATCCTAATAATGTCATTGGGTTTGTTTCTGAAGCTATTTCTTTTATATCTTACATAAAATTCACCCCACCATCTTCAACTCTTTTCTAGTTATAAGGAGTCTGTGTGGGGAAAAAGAAGCAGCAGTCAGATACAAGGATAGATTGCTCTATCTTCTATGCCTGTCTGTCAAAACAGTTCTTGTACAGAGGAAACAATTGTCTTCAATCCAGATAGATACATTCAAAGAGAGTGGAATTAATACTAAATGTTGTACATGCTTGTACCAACATGATGTCACTAGTCACACCAAGGCAGTAGCAAGTAGATCCTAGGCACATGTGAAATATATGTTTATATAACTTTATTAAATGGAAAACTTTTGTGCAAAGACCCTAAAATGCCACCGTGACCTCAACATTGGAGACACTGTTTATTAAATCAAGGTTTTTGTTATTTATAATTGCAGATAAAATATCTATTCTTTTGATCAGTGTCTTCCTAAGAAAATTGTGAAATGAAAACCTTGATATATTTCTTGACCGGCAGTGAGCAGCGCTCTAATGTGTTTCCATATGGCTAATGTCTTGTTTTCACACAATATGAATGTGGAAGGCACAAATGTCAAAGGGTTTTTACCTACTTCCAGGTTTGAGTGCAGGGACTGTTGCCAGAGTCTCACTCATGGTGAGCTTGTGCTCTCACTGAGCCCCACCCAGCCCTGAACAATCTCCTGTGAAATGTCTGGAGTGGAACTGACACAGAGGCTTGCCATTCAAATAGACTTTAGCTGCTTGAGCGTGAAGAGTGGAAGCACAACGAAGATCTCAGAGTGAGTTTGCCAGACTGTTCCATCAGGTGAAGTTTGTGTCACAAAGCAATCAGATTTCACATGCAAGGTTTTCCTTATGCTTTCTGCAGACATCTAGCTTACTCGATTTAATGCTCAAATAATGACAATTATGCACGTTATGCAATGTATGCATGTTAATACACCCAGAAGGCACATACAACGTTTTGGTTTTTAGAAAGAAGATGGAATTTGTCCAACCAGCTACTCCTGGAAGTATGAAGCAATACCTTTCTCTGCTTCTACTACCCTGTGATGTTATAACCCCACATTTAGTCCAGAGGCATGGAGATTGACTAGAGCCTACCAGATCAGAAAATTTACTCCAATAGTCAAATATTATACAATACCAAATACAGAAATGTCTATAGAGTTTATTTATTAAAAAATCGTATTGGCCTAATTCTTATGTGTGTCAATTTCTATTTACCTAAATCAATTTTAAGATACATCATACTCACAATATCAAGTCACCGTCTTCAACCATATATACTCTGCTATTTAAGTAAATAGATCCGCAGCTGAGCCCTCCATCCTAGAGGAAGTGTACTGACCCTATAGAAGACCCCATCATACACCAGAAGAAAGGACCTGCAAAATGTGCACACTTTCTTCAACTTCCTCCTTCTCCTCTTTCTCCTACTATTCCTTAGTTTTCAACTCCTCCTTCCTTCCCTCTCTTACTTTGTTCTCTATTGGTTTAGACTGTCTCCACCTAAGCATAATTAATTTGATTCGAGTTTTCTAAGTAAACTAATTGATGGAGTTTACTCATTCCTAAATTAAAATTAAGACTACTAGATAAGAGTCATAAGGTCCAGTTTTTAAAATGTTACTTTGTCACTATCTTGGACATCTTCTCAACATTTCCAAAAATAGGTGGATTTATAGAACATTTTTTTCAGAGATATCCTTTCTGTAGAACCAAAGTCATTTCAATTAATGCATTCTTAGTATTGGCTCTTTTGTTTAATCTTATTATTCTTGGATTAGGTTAAATATACTCATGCTATGAAATGTTTTTATTAATGTATGGGTGTTCTGTTGATAGTTTTTAGAGAGGTTGAAAGTTTTTACTGATGTTTTGAGAAAGGACAGTTTCATTTGAAGTCTCTTCTAACTTTAAGAAAAAGAAATAAAAACTTGTGGGAGAAGATAGGGCATGATGCCTTGCTAAGATACCAGTGCTACATTTTGTCTCAAAATATATTCTTATTAACAGCAGACATCTATTTCCTGAGTTGCATGTACCTCATTGTCCTGGATGGCTTAGCCTTCAGACCAAAGACAGGTATTGTTGAAGTATGACCTAATTTTAGTGGAAATAATACATCTCTTCTTTAGGTAAGATCAAGGTTCCACAGTTCCTCTCTTGTTTTGTTCTTTCCATCAATAGGACCGTCTTTCCTAATGTTCCATGTAGCATAGCCATCCCTCAAGGCTTCAAGACGGCTTAACTTTAAAAATATGAATGCATAATTCCTTAAGAATATTTCTACTGCTGAGTTTTTCTTTAATGACAATTTGTCATCTTATCCTTTTCTTGTTAATGTGAGAAAGGAGAACTGAGAATATGGGTAGGGGACAGATAAGAAGAAAAATGAATCTTAGTTGCAGATGCTTTGACAGTTCCTAGGATATTTTAAGATATTTGTAAAAAAAAGAAAAACCATAGGTATAATGCTGAAAACATAATTGTATTTAGAATTATGATATAGAAGGAAGGCTAAGAGAGACCAAGATTCTGAGACAAAACGTTGCCATTGAATTTTTTGTTTATAGCAAGAGATCTAATATCTGGGGCAATTAGTAATCTTAAACTTTTGCTGAAACATTAGGTCTTATAAATTTAGAAATTTAAATCTGGGACTTCACATATCTAAAATATCCTATGCATTTCCCAAGTGCAGTGATAATTGCACAAGCTCAGCAGATTTTACTTCAGGTGAAGATATTATGAATCCAATAACTGTGATCACTTGTCGTCCATATTTTTGAAATTTTTACATAGCATTACAGACTCTGAAATAAAGCATTAGTTTAGCCATTTTACTACAGTAATATCAAAAACATTACCAGATCAACTGTATAATACTCATGGAAGAAATTTCAATAGTAAAGTTTCACTTGTGAAAACAAAGTGACTCTCTTGAATAATTAACTTTAAAAAAAATCCAGGTACACTTTAGAACATAACCTTATTCTTTGATACTTTTTTCTTGTATGAGCTAAGTAAGTAGGTCTGTCAGATATTTTGAAATGAATCACAGGAACAAATCACTTATGATAGCTTTCTTTCAGCTCCTTTTCCTACCGTCACTGTGAGAACACAAGACAACAAAGGAAGAGTTTTTATTTTACTTGTGTTTTAACCAGAGTGCCTATGTTAAACTAATATCTCCCAAGTGTACAGAATTCTACTCCAGTTCTCTATACAGTAAGAAACATTGCCAAGCCATAGGCCCTTCCACAATAGTACATAAAATATTTGTAGAAAACATAATGGATTCTGTATAGGATAACTTAAATTCATATTATTATTAATTATAGCATTAGCACCATGTACATGGCTGATAGCAAGCAATCTATAGCACAATATTTACTGATTTTTTTCCCTTTGAAAACAAGTTGATTCTGAAGTCTGTAGGATTTATGGTCATTCATTTACTTACTGACTCATTCTACAAAATTCTGTAAACTGACGGTGAAAACTTTTTAGATGTTGAGAATGAAGCAAGTGGCAAGTTAGACAATGCAGCTGAGTCAATGGATTTTAAGCAAAAAGGAAAGAGACCAAAGGATGAAGAAACAGGCAAGAAGCATCCAACTTAAGAAGTAAATAACAGTTATGATAGAGACAGAAAAACAGTGTGAACTGATTAACAAACACTTTTTAAGTCATAATCATAGAAATTCTTTGAGACATTTGACATATCTCCTACAAAACATTGAGAAGGGGGACCATCTATACCAGTGGATACTGAAAGAAAAGATGTTTATCTTGTCCTTTTCTTACAGAATGAGAGACTGAATGCATGTCTGGAATGGACCTTATGTGTTTAGTAGAATAAAGGAATTAGATTAGGTCAGCTAGCTCAATGCCATTAGTGAGGATGGGAAAGGGTTTAGTCTTGATTATGATAAGTAGCAATTAGAGCTTTATTCAGAGATGACAGGCAGAACTTGCTCTGTGAGATGATGCATTCTGCTACACAAAAGTGAGAAGGAGACAGAGGCAAAAGGTCACTGAAGTTGTTCTGGGTAAGGGGGTGTCACTGTGAAAGGAAATGGTAGTGGTAAGATGAGGCCAAGATGGAACACACTTTTAGATCATTTATTTATGTGGCAATATTTTTTTGTAATAGCAAATGCTGTGCCACTCTACACATAGGGGGATGAAGTATGAGTTAAAATGCACATTCATAGTTTTTAGAAGTAAAGACTGATATGCTAAACAACAGAACACTAGGTTTCTGTTTTTTGTAGATGGTTGCACTCTACATTGCCTCTCGTTGACTTGCACAACTAATTCACCACAGTACATGCCACTAAATGATTGTGTTGGATCCTATAACATTCCTCATTTCAGTCGCATTTTTGTACTTATATTTCAGAACTAGCAATACCAATGTCCCTCTTACACCCTCTTACACCTTGCTTATGTATACTGTGACTGGAATTCATAGACGACAATGCAGCATTCTTTGGGAGGCATTTTAAACAGTAGATCTAAGTACATTGAGAACATTTTTAACTATTGGTTATCCTATACAGAAATATTTATTTATTTATTTATTTATTTATTTTTATTTATTTATTTATCTATTTATCATTTAGTATTTATTTATTGCTATTTCCACCGATATTAACCCCTCCAAAAGTGAAAGGAGACTGATTTGGTCCCTACAGCTTCAATTGTGTTTTATTCTTGAAGCAATCTTAAGTGTTTTTAATCCTATTGAATTGCCCCTTAAACCTTTATACGATTGAGAAGAATTTCAACTGACAGTCCTGTTCCTGGTTATGAATATTCTATTAGGTTAGTAAAGGGAAGAAATTGTAATGCAGTTTCTACTCACTACACTCAACTCACTTTGAAAATTTTCTTTAAATTTTCAAGTTTCTAAAAAAGAAGGGGTACTGGTTAGTTTGTATTGTAGTTCCAGCTATAGGGTTGCAGACCCCTTCAGCTCCTTTTGAAATGTAAATGAAGAATACCTAATAAAAAATTGGAAAAAGTTAAAAAAGAAAAGAAGGGGATGCTGATAACAAGTGGTAAGCAGTCTTCCAGAGGAAAAGTGTGGCACTAGAATTTACGATGTGCCGATTTGATATTTGAGCCATCAGAGCTCATGGGTTTTCCCCCTAAGTTTATCATTAAGTGGTGCCATCCTTTTGGTTTGTATAAGCTTGTGGTTTGCACTGCAAGCAATGCATACACTAACTAGGCAACTATACAACTCTGGAATTTTTTTACAGAAAACTTATTTCTGGCACCAGAACACACACTTCATATTTCCTTAGCTTTTCTGGAGTTATAGAGGAAAGAGAATGTAGAGGAGAGAGAATGTAAGAGCCTGAAGAGAAGGGATATAAACATTATATGTACTTTCAGAAAGCTTGTGAACATGAGGGTCTGCTGGAAGAACCAAATGCAGTTGGTTCAAGGTGTTTCTGATCCTGTAGACTTGAGTGTGTTATACCAGGTTCTAACGTTTTAAAGACTGTTTTGGGTTTTAAGAATAAGCTACTACAAGTTTGTTATTGTTCCTTTGTATTCTCATTGGTATTCTCTCTCTCTCTCTCTCTCTCTCTCTCTCTCTCTCTCTCTCTCTCTCTCTCTCTCTCTCTCTCCCTTCATCTCCTCTTTTCTCCTTTCCATACCTCCTATTTTCTATCTTGAGCCAAAGCTGAGATTATTTCTAAACCATTACAAGAAAATGTGCAATCTAGAATATGACGATTGCATCAGCTTACTACCCTCAAATATTTCTTGTTTATAATTTAGAGAGATCTCCTCAATAGAGAACCAAGTGTAAGTGCTCACCTCTTTTAAGCTCTTTATAATATATGGAGGAACAAGAGCATTATGGGAAAAATTATCCTGGACATACTTCTAAACTGTGAGTGGTGATGTATAAATATTTGCTCACATGTATAGTTTTCAGCTATGGCGTGTATGAACTGTGGGAAATTATCTACTAAGCAGACTGTACATTGAGATGAAGTGATGCAAACTTGAGAATATAAAGTTTTAGGAATGCCTACATAAAATATTGAAGCAAAAGATCTCAACCAATTTCCTTGCTGCATAAAGTATGTACATGTGAGTTTAGTAGACATTTTAAGTTCAGTTCATTTTTCATTCATGTTGTCAAAAATCTCTTTTATAACTTGGATCTGAAAGTTCAGTGCTAAAATCAACACTATGCCTTGAAATAAGTTAAATATGAAGTATATACCAAAATTTTATTAAGTTTTAGAGTGACTGAACTAAATGAATTTGAGGCTAGGAGATTTTGCATTAATATTTAATTTGGGGCTCACTGTAAATCTGTTTGCTGTGTAGTTCAGCAGAGGGGAGCCAAAATTTTTGGAAATAAATTAATCTGAGTAACTGAAAACAGCAAGAAGAAGGGTCTCTTGTATATTTGTGAGTATGAGATACAATTTATGTTCCTGGAATAGAACTTTGCTCACATCATATGAAGGTTTGCTGAAGGCTTTATTTCTTTTGTAAGAGAAACATTATAGAAAACGGATTCAAAATGAGGAGAAAGACCCTGACTTACATTTTAGATAAGGCAAAAATAACTAGTGACTACATACTCAGGAAAAAAAAATCCATATAGACATAGATATCATGGGTATGGTGTTTTCTTTTAACAGAGCTTAACCTTGTTATATGGAGCCAAGGAGAATAAAAAGCCCTCCAGATAACAGTTCAGTTGGCGAGGCACCCAATAAACCTAGGAGTAGCAAAGAAGTTACTTAAGTCAAAAATAAGCTTTCAGAGAATGAATCTCCTCCAATTCACCAGTATTTTGTGGTGGGTGTCAATGAGGATCAGAAGAGCAGATCAGTGGCTCCATGGTGATCTCACAGACTGGGCTGAAGGACTCATTCTCACGAGCATGGAACCTAGTCTATAATAAGAATAATGGCACTTCCTGAAAGAGTAAGATCTCCTGCGAGCCCCCAGAAGTCATCCTGAGGCTCCCGTCCTTTTGAAGCATCAGAAAGTGACTGGCAAATCCTCTTTAATATTTTCAGGGAAGGAAATAATTTTGTGGCTAAGGAGAGCTACTCCAGATTTACAGGTAAAGGGTGTTGAAATCTTTCTGCTCTCATCTTAAGTAACTATAGTATTTAAGTAATAGGTATTTGACATATTTGATGACCTTTGCACGTTATAGGGTATATTAGGCATGCTTCATAGGCACAGAACATTTCTGGTCAGAAGGTAGCTAGTGAGACTGTGGCAACCAGAGGAGCTGGACCTTTGGATGGTCAAAGAGAACATGGAATTTTGGATATTTATGGTTGGAAAAGTCCTTATGTTTGCTTGTGCAGTCATAACTCAAACCCCCCTACCCCCAAAGCATTGTTGGTGGCGAAAAGAAACATGCGGGATTCAGTGCTAAGATAGACAGGCTATTAATCTCTAGATTAGAGAACATAATGTTGTGCTGAGACAGATAGATCCTAAGAGTTCACTGACCACCCAGTCTAGATGAATCAGTAAACACAAGCTCAGAAGCTGTACCTCAAAAGCTAAGGTCAAGAGTTATCAAACAAAACAATGATATTGACTACTTGCTCCACACTAGAACACGAAAAAGCATGCTTACCTACAAATATGTGCACATATACAAGAATATTTTAAAACTCTTTCTCTCTCTCTCTCTCTCTCTCTCTCTCTCTCTCTCTCTCTCTCTCTCTCTCTCTCTCTCTCTCTCACACACACACACACACACACAGAAACCTTAAGTGGCATACCATGTTTTTCACTATAAGCTTCTCTCTTACTGTACATAATGCAGAACAAAGGGAAAGACAGTGAGAAAATGTTCTGAATGATCCTGAGAGGATTTATATTGCCCCCACTTACGACTTCAGAATAAAGCAAGGAGAGTCATCTAAGAAGCAGAGATATTACCTATGGTGAGAGGACGTTTGTGTCAGATGTTGTAGTTAGCTTCTGTATTCCACAACCCACACGGCTGAACATAATGTTGCTTGATCACATGTAAACAATTATTGAAAATCAGGATGGAAAAAAGAAAGGGACAAGAAAAAGAGATCATTGTGTAGAATAAAGATACTGAGAGCATAAATAAATATACTGAGATCTGCATAGATAAAGTTACTGATATATATAGAGAGACAGAGAGACCAAGAAGAGAATTTTAAATGTTCTTGTATATGTGCACATAAACATAAAGATACTTGAGCTGTAGCAGAATTGGATCACATGGATAACTATTTCATCTTTCCTGTCCTTGTCCTTGGAAATGATGGGATCTCTCTCTCTCTCTCTCTCTCTCTCTCTCTCTCTCTCTCACACACACACACACACACACATATACACACACAGACTGTGCATCATATAATGTCTTCAATTATATGTTTGTGTGTCATATTGGAATGAACCTAGCCAAAGTGATAATTTTTAAAAGTACATTTTTACTTTTGAAATAATTTAGACTTATAGAAACTTTCATTGCTAATATATTACATATTGATAATACAATATAGAAATAAAAATATTGTAACAGAAGATTACAGTTCAGAAATAAGAGCATAACCATATGTTGCATGTCACATGACAATACATTGCATGCCACATGCAGGCCAGGTGTAACACATAACTCCATTCTGCCCATGCATTTCTCACCTCTTTCCTTGTCTTTCTGTTGTTGTTTATATCCAAGTCCTGTGCTCATTGGAGGAATGCTCTTAAGACTGTTACAGAATGCCCCACCATTTAGTCCTGTCTCCCCCTTCATATGATGTGATGAGCAGTGCAGGATCCTGACAGGAGCATCAGTGATCAGGCCCTATCTCAATTTGCTAGAACAGCAGAAGCACAGTCTAGGTCTTCTCATCCACATTAAGTGCTCGTCATGTGGGTGAGGTGGTATCTATTCACTCTTTCTACATTTGTTAAAGTTATTCTATCAAAAAGGACTATTTCTCCTTATTTATTTAAACAAACACAGATTCACCATAGTGATCCCATTGTTTCTAATGTAAATCATTCATTCCATTATTTCTTTTCTGTTGGTATTGTTCCAGCTTTGACATTGAGAAATCATTCAGGCTGGCCCCTTCAGAAGCCTAACATATCATTTTGGGAAGTTTTTACTTTTAATGCCACCCAAACACAGCAATGTCATCAGTATCCTCTCTGTTCAACTTCAGTAACTTCTGTTTCCCTACAATTCCAGACTCTTAGCATCACAGAGATAGATATTTAGCAAATTGCACTCACTTACGTTGCAAGGGTTGATAGCAACAAAGGGCTAGCAGTGTTCCTGTGTTTTAAAGCTTGGAATGAAGTTGTTTTGCTCAGTACTTCAGCTTTAGCAGTCAATTTATGGTTATCTGCCGACTGAAACTCTGAATTGGTGTGATTATAGAAGAATATTCTTGTTAAGGAGTTTAACATTTGCTCTCTATAAAGTTTCTGAAGATGCTCATAGGTAAATGTAAAAGGTAATTAGTATTTATCGATATTTTCACAAGAAGCTAAGGATGTTGGCTTCAAATAAAAATCTGGGCATGCACGTTGCTGAGGGTCCATAGATAAGGAGCTTTCCAGGCATATGATCAGCTCATAGAAAGGATAGCTACAAGGCACGTGAAGATGTGAGTGCATTGTACTTTTATGCTCGCCTTGTAGATGAGAAGTAAACAGGCATGTGCATGCTGAGATAATACGTGGATTTTATCTTTTAGACTGTCATGACCCGGTAGCTGTGACTGTGTAGATTGCTGTACAGAGATTCCGCAGCAGAGTCTTATTTCACTTGTTAAGTGAACTGTGATCAACTGGTGATGTGCCCCCAAACTGTATTTTAAAGACTCAAGAGCTTTAACATCTGGCCTACTTACCATTTCAGGTTTAGTTAGCACTGTGTGTCTCCAGTAATTGACATAAAAGGGGAAGGCTCCAGTCATTCTCTTAATCTGAGTACCAAAATCTTTGCTATAGATGTAACCATAGCTTTGTATAAATAAAAGAGACTTTAAGAATGTTCTCGAAGAGCCATTTACCCAATGTATACACACGGAATTTTCCCTTCTTCATGTGAACAAACATTGTTAGGTTTGTTGTTGGGTTGTTTTGACTTTTCATGGCTGACATTTGTCCTCTATTTTGATTTCCAGCTTCTCTTCACTTTGATGTTGTGCTATAGCTTTTTAAGTTCTAAAAGTCATGTAGAGTTTCATTCTCTAGTGACTTGGAATCATTTTAGGCACTTAAACCAAACTGAGTTTAGTGGGACATTCTCAAAATAAACAAACAAACAAAAAAGACATGAGATTACTTTTGTGATCTTTGGTCCTGTTAAAGCAATGAAAATGAGGGCTCGCTGGAAAGCAGTGTAGCACCTTTTTTGAATTTTTAACAGCTTAATACATTTTAGGAACTGATCCATCGGAGAGGCATTATGGCTGGCTGAGAAAACCTGTACACTGGGAACCAGGGAAAGTGGGCTGCATTCCCAGCTCTGCATCTGACTCACTCTTTGTCCTTGGGCAAGTCACTTAGCCTCTCTGCACTACTTCCAGCCTGGTAAAATAAGGAGAATAATGCATAAAGACTCCCACCTCAACAAGATGTGCTGTGGCTGCACTCCGTCTGTAACCACCGAAGTGATCATTTTCTTCACTGTTGACTCACGGCAGACATTTTAAACAGTATCTAGTTGGAATAAAGCTTGCAACAAGAATATGAAGTCATAATTAATCTTGTGGAATCGCTTCGTTCTTTAATTTACAATAAATTTCAAGCTAGCTCGTATTGTCTGTCAGTGTACCGGGATGGTTAATCTTCATGAGAGACTTGACTACACCTGAAATCAGTTAAGACCTGCCTCAGGAGGGTCTGTGAGAGCATTTCCAGAAAGCATTACTGAGGTGAGAAGATCAGCTTCCAGGACTGGCAGTGCTTTCTGGTAAAGAGATGAGGTCCGAGGAAAGGCAGTGCTGTCTGGTGCCTTGGCTTTTTACTGCTGAGTCTGTTGCTGCCTCTACTGAAGCCATCCATTCACTGCTAGCATACTTCAGCTTCTTCAGGTTTCAATAGAAAATGCAAGTGTAGGGTCTCCAGGAATTTGTCAAGCTTTGAGCACCATGAATACTGAACTAAACCGCTACTGTGTTTCAATGCTCCAGTGTGTTGAAGGCTACTGTTGGACTACCCAGATCCTCTTGGATATAAGCCACTCTACTGCCCCACACCCATCCCTCTTCCCATGCTCCCTCTTTCACTCTCTCATTCTCTCACTATCTCAGTCTCTCTTGCTCGCTTGCTCTCTATGTCTAGAAAACACTGACTAATGCATGTAGTATTAGCTTGGAGGAGGACTTACAAATTCAAGGAAGGTAGAACTCTGTTGTCTGAGTACATTTCAATGCATCAGCACACTTCAGAGGAGCAGATGATAGGCTCTTTAAAAACAGAGGCTCACACCTGAAAAAAATAAAATGATTTTGGTTAGTAGTACTTTTCACAGAGGTTGTTGTTAAGCTTAAACGATGGGGAACCAATGCAGGCTGGGAGATCAATGGGACACAGAGTAGGAAATAGTGTTCTAAAGCCTCAACCTAGACTCTGCCAACCAGAATTCCTATGCTCTTTATTTCTCTCTCTTGTTTTCCATCTTGTTGCCTCATAGCACATCTGTCCAGTCTTCTGTAAATATATATTGTATTTTCTGTTTTCAGTGATCTCGTCTTTTGAAATCATGGATAATCACTAATTACAAATTATTTTTGATTGTTTTATATCTCTCAACTCCCCCTTCATTTTAAATAGTCCTCACCCCATACGTTTAATGGCTAGGCCATTGAAAAATATTCTGTCACTGTTACAACATTTAATATTATAATTTGTCTTATTTCTTTTAAAAGCGTTAAATATATTTTAATTAATATATAATAAAATCGTCTCTCCCTTTTCCCTTTCCTCCCTCCTACAATCAGTAAACACTTTTACCCTAAATTTCATGACCTCTTTATTTTTAATTATTATTCATATACACAAATGCAAATATGTGTTAACATATTACACACAGACACAAAAACACATATATGAATTTTACATATGTATATATGTGTATGTATATGCACACACATATAACCTGTTAATTTAGTATTGCTCATATGTATATAATTTCAGCACTGACCCCTTGAAATTGGATAACCAACTAGGGAATTCTTCCCTGGAAATAACTAAATGTCCATCTTTCAACAGTCTTCAGTTGCTGATAGTTCTTTGTCTAGGGGTGGGATTCCATGAGATTTCTACCTTACACAACAGCATATCTATCAGTGGTAGAGTACCCCATACATGAAACAATGAAGGAAGAAAGATCTGTGAGGTCCTCTAAAACCAAAACTTTATACAGACTACATGTCAGACATACAGGCTAGATCGGGTTCCTGTTGAACATTTCTGGACAGAATATTTCCTGGATGATCTTCAGTACTGTAATCTAATGACTGTAATCTGGATATCAGCATATATAACATGGCATTCACATAGATGCTAAGAAGTTGGAGAGATACTCCCATGCAATGCTTGGCAGTTTCTGTTTCCCTTCATTGTTGCTATGTCATTGTGAATGAAGAGTGCAATTCTTAGCATGATGAACTTTAACCAACTTCTTTATTTCTTAAAGTGTCAGTTGTTCATATTGATAAAATGAGGATGAAGAAGAATGCAATCTATGATTCTTTTGAGGTCTTAGAAAATACATGTAGGATGCTGTCCTGTTCATGGAGGAACTTAACTAGGGGAAGCATCTTATTACTCATAGAAACAATGTCTCTTGTAGAAGTCTCATTTTGTTATGTAGCTTTGCGTGGAAAAGCAATAAGATTCATTCTACATGTAGAGAATGTAATGCCATTTAATCAAGGTCATCGTTCTAATAGGCAGGTCTCTTTCCTGTTTGTTTGGTTATTTAATATGCCACCACATTGTTTGATGAAAGGGAAAGGTACTATTAGAGAAACAAATTGTGGAGCTGCATACATAGGGAGCTGCATACATAGGGAGGTGAGGTGACCTTGGAAGAGACGGGGAGAGGAATCCATGAATAAACTATTTTGTATGAACTTTCAATAAAAACTAAAGTACCCAAGACTGACATTTCTTTTATAAAGTGGATCATCATCAGTCATCCAATAAGCAAAGTAAAACCTTTTTTTTTTTTCCAGAGACAAAAGGTTATTTAATTACTCTCAGGTTTCTTCTTCTTCGGATCATTTTCTGTTTTGCTTCTTTTACATAGGAGAGAAAAGTACATAGGATTTTTGGAAACCTAAACTTGAGCTGACTCCAAAGAGCTATAAAGCATACACTGAGTTTGAAGTTTAGAGCTGAGGTTTTGAAGTCAGTTAGTCTGTATTCAAATCCAGGTTTCCTCATTGGCAGGTCCTTAAGCCCTACAGAGTCCTGCAGGACCTCTGTGAATGTATGTTTTTTGTTTTCTTTTTCCTTTTGCAGAAAGCATAAAAGGTGCTTTTGAGTATAGAGTAGTGATATGCAACCTGTAATTCAGAACTTTCCTTAATACATGGTTTGCATTATATTAATTGTATTGCCGTGTACATAATTTAGGGTTCCAGTGTCTCAGTTTTGTCTGTACTGGCATTTATTAGTGCTCATAATTCAGTGAAGTTGTAACAATGCAGGCCATTCTAAAGTCTATTCAGTGCACAGTAAGGTGGAGAAAAGAGAGGAAGACGCAATATCTACACAATATTCAGGGTATCTACATTTTTGCTCTAATTTGGGATTGTATTTTTCAACAGATGTCTTTTCTATGTAATTATTTTTTTAAATCTCTTGTAGATAACTGTTTTCCTGGACAGGATCATCTCATAATGAGAGTTTAAGGTGCAGAGTGAGTGGTGAGCAGAGGAACCAATTTCCAATAAATGGCTCAGTACCTCAGTACATACTAACCCTGGATGAAAATATACATGGACTGGAGGTGTCCTTACAATACACTAAATCAATGTTGGCATTTAAAAGTCATTTCAAGAGCCAAGGGAATCTCAGTGGGAGAGGAGAGTCCCATGGTCAAACGCCTGCCAATCTCCTGAAAAGACCCTGACCAATCTATTAATAGCATTCTAAACTTGATGGTACTAAAGGAGGGGCATTTATTTTATTTTTGACTTTTCTATGTTAAGATTATGACTGTTTTTATTTTTATTTTTAAAGATAAAGGGTTTTTATTTTTCTTTGAATGAGGAGACTGGTTTGTATCGTTGTGCTGTAAGAGTGCTAAGGTTCTTCAAAAACTCTGTTTTACCAGGAAGAATAATGTGCTGATATAATAGCATATAGATGCTCAATGCTTGTAAATGAAACATTTACATAAGGGATTGTTTGATTTCTCTGTAGAATATGCATCTAAAAGATTTTCTGTCAGAAAGTCAGAATGAAGACACAATTCAGAGCTTGGTTTGTCTCCTGGAATACTGTCCATGCCCTTTTTACAGCATTAAGAACAGATGTACCAGGCAGCACACTTGAATGTTGACACTCTGTTTTATGAGTACTGCTATTTTTTTTTCTTCAGAGAGGGTTCTGAGAGGAATGCTTGATGTATTTATTGATTTCTCTTTAGGGTGAACAACTCCCCTTTAAGTAAACAAACTCAGAATTCAAAAATACTCTTTTTTTTTCCATTCTTTTTCTCCTTAAAACCAAACAATTCCCCTTTACTTTCATGCAAAACAATAACAAGTAGTTCAAGGGAAAATGTGTGTGGCATAAATTTCATGTCTGAGGTGTAACATGAAAAGAAGCCAACATTTGAACACTTTTCATGTTTGGAAGGCAGATATATTTTCTCAAAATTACTTTGTCAATGGTCAGAACAGGGGCTCTTCACCCAGGTGTTACTCTTGGCAACAGCAGAAGTGGTATAATCTCTGTCCAAGTTGTTCATTTTAATATTGTTCTTCTATTTTCTCATAGAATGCACGTCTTGTTCTAATATTGTAGAACTGGGAAAAAAGATATTAAAACATTTCTCAGGTGTTAAAGGGAGCTAAAATCCCGACCAGCAACTGCCAGTGGCATTGGGGAGCCAGCAGGGAGCCATGTTTATCCCCATAATGGATGTATGGTCACGGATCCCATTAAGCCATAACTGTCTTTGGGAACTAGCTCCCTCCCAAAGTCCATGTGTTCCTTCAGAGGATAGAGACTCAGGCTGCCTATTGCTTATTGGGTAGTCATCTCTCTCTCTCTCTCTCTCTCTCTCTCTCTCTCTCTCTCTGTGTGTGTGTGTGTGTGTGTGTGTATGTGTCTCCCTCCATCTCATATGATTTTCATGCTTTACAGAAGATTTGTGTCCCAGACAAATTGAGATATTGGACTCTTTAGGAAACTGTAAGTTGGCTTTTGGATTTGATGAGTTTCTATAAACAGTGAAACATTCCCCACTAGAAAAGTCCAGTTTTCTTTATGTAAAGTACTTGAAAGAAACACATAACAGAGATGACTCCAGTAAATTTGATGAATCAGTTCTACCAAGAAGTTTTAGCTGAAGTCCAACAACCAAGACACAAAATAACCAGATTCAAATAAAAGAAGCAGTGTAGGCATGAGGAATGGTTTTGTTTTGTTTTCCCTTTTGGAAAAAAAAATTGAAACTGAAGAGATTTCTCAGTGGCCTAAGAAATTTGGCTGTTGTTACACAGGGCCCAGATTTGATTCCTATTGTGAAAATGGAGCCTCACAACCCTCTTTAGATCCAGATCCTGGGAATACAACACCCTCCTTTGGCTTCATTGGGCATTAGGCACATATATGGTCCACAGAAATATGTTGGAAAACACCCATACAGATAAAATAATAGTTAATTATAATACTTTTTAAAAAAAGCTTAACTTGCTCACATTATGTATAGATGTATAAATATTTAGAAGTTGTAGGGAAGCAGGTGCAAAGTAGATTAAATTGTTGAGCTTTTAAATGTCCTTATTTGGTTTTGCCATCTTTAGTCTTGCAGTCCTTTCATCCCCTGGAGTTCCAGAGAGCTTCCATTTCGAGTGAATGGAAGCAAGAAACCATGAATAGTAAGTAGTATTACCAAAAAGCACAAGGTAGCAAATGATTCTAATGACTTAAATTTCCTCTTGATCCACTGATGAATTTATTTTATTATGAGGGACAGTAACCAGTGGCACCTATAGCGTGGTAACATGCTGCAGTGGGAATTTTCCTTTTTTTCTATTTGTAATTATTGGGCACCTACTTGAAAATAGCAAAAAACTTGAAAGTTCTAATCAATACATTACTTTATCAACTAAATCAAAAGTTGGCATTTCTGCTTTACCTGAATTTGAAAATAAACAGAATTTGATTTGAAAAATAAGATTCAACATACTTACAGAGACATAAAATTAAAGAAAACTTTCATGACAGGGAACATATGTGCATTGTGGTTCAGTGAGTATGTTTTATAAATTAAATTTTATATTTCTACCATACTATCCTCATATGATTTTAAGAGACTTCATAGTTGATTTTCAGAAAAGCATTGTGATAAGAACCTCCTTGGACCCAGTAAAACATTTGTAGCTTTGTGTGTTTTTAAAAAGTAAGACCTATGTATAGGGATTTCAATGACAAAATGGTCAATATTATTTAGGAAAATATGCAATATAAATGTATATGAAGACCATGATTAATTGAATAATTTTGAGTACAAATGTTCAGTAGTTGAGAAGTGTAAGAAGTAGTACCAGCTGTAAAGAGAATTCTGAGACCTGCTGGGCTGCTGGGAATCCTGGGTTTCTTTCTCTTTTTTGGGGGAGGGGGCATTCTTTTTTTAAAAAATTGTTGTTTTGTCTATTTACATTTCAAATGTTATCCACCTTCCTGGTTTTCACCCTCCTTGAAAACTCCACACTCCACCACCCCCTGCCTCCAAGAGGGTGCTGCCATACCCACCCACCCACTCCTAGCCCACCTCCCTATCATTTCCCTATGCTGGGGCATCAAGCCTTCACAGGACCCTGGGCTTCCCCTTCAGACAAGGTCATCCTCTGCCACATATAAAGCTGGAGTTATGGGTCCCTCCATGTGTATTCTTTAGTTGGTAGTTTAGTCCCTGGTCACTCTGGGAGGTCTGGTTGGTTGATATTGTTGTTTCTTCCTTATTGTTGCAAACCCCTTCAGCACCTTCAGTCTGCCCCCAACTCCTCCATTGGGGTTCCTGTGCTCAGTCGATGTTTGCCTGCAAGGATCCATATCTGCATCCATAAGGCTCTGACAGAGACTCTCAGGAGACATCTACCTCAGGTTCCTGTCAGCAAGCAATTCCTGCATCAGCAAGTGTCTGGGTTTGATGATTGCACATGGGATGGAGCCCCAGGTGGAGCAGTCCCTGGACGTCCCCTCCCTCAGTCTCTGCTCCACTTCTTGTCCCTGCATTTTCTTTAGACAGGAACAATTCTGGGTAAAAATTTTGTGAAGGGTGTATGGCCCCATCCCTCCCCCAGGGGCTGTGCCTAACCCTGTGTCTCTTACACATACTGCACCTTTATACCACCATGCCTGGGTTTACATTTGCTTTGAGATTGCTTTTATGTGGTCTATGCTGGCCTTGAATGTGTGACCTTTCTGAATCAGCCCCTCTAGGGCTGTGATGCAGAATGCACCACAAATTTTGGTGTTCTAGTACTCAGCATTATGAAAGCGCCTTGAATATGCCTAACAGTTTATAATGGTCTAGTTCAGTCTCATAAGGACTGAATCATTTTTACTTTGCAGATTGTTTTACAGATAGTATCTATTCACCATTACAGATCTTTAAAGATCTCTGTATTTTGCAAGCTGTACAGCTGTGAGAAATTTACAATAAAACATACTGGTGCCATGACTGGTTCTATAGAATGTGTTAAACTTGGACACAGTTATTACAGAATTTGACAAAGAAAGCAACAAGCTTTAATATTGTTAAGTTGAGATTGGATAGTTGTACAACTCTTTCTATGGTAATTACAAAGTCCAATGCATACATCATTCTGTTCTTAGGATGGCATCTAGAATGCACGGATCTTTCTAAAATCATTCAATGGGCCCCTATTGTTATTTGAATGTGGTTCCCAAGAACCTGGTGATGCTGAAGCACCCTGTTTACATGTGGAGTTGTGTTAGTTTCTGTTGTTCTTCTGTGTCTTTCAAGTCAGGCTATGAACATTGTCCAACTTTTGTCAAAGGTTATTTATGCTGGCTGCAACCCATCTTTAAAGTGTGAACTTCTTGAGAGTTTTGTGTGTGTGTGTGTGTGTGTGTGTGAGAGAGAGAGAGAGAGAGAGAGAGAGAGAGAGAGAGAGAGAGGTGCAGGGGGGGAGAGGGGACGAAGAGGGAGATGGAGAGAGAGGGGGAGGGAAAAAGGGGGAGAGACAGAGGGAGGAGAGAGAGGGAGAAGGGAAGAAAGAGGGAGATGGGGGCTCTGGAGCATGGCTATATGTCAAGACAGATAAATAAAAGTAGCCAATTGTCTTCTCAAGTTTAACCAAATAAGGCATAGATTATTCCTTATTTTCTTTTAAAAGGTCTTTTAGAAGATTAAAAAGAAAATAAAATATGAAAATGTGTGGACCTTACTTCCTGGGATGAAACCCAGGTAGAGTAACCCTGCTAAGCAGACAAGACAGATTTTGAACACACGGAAGCTCACAATAGACTAAATAATAGCACCAGCTAAATTCAGAGTGCCTCAGAATAGTTTTAGGACTGCATTGTACCCATTTAATCTCTGCCCAGATACACAGCCACAGAAATGAACCTAAAAATTTCAATATGGCTAGCTTTAAATAAACTATTTAGAACACTTGGTTGACAACAGGCGTTGCTAACTCAAAGGGTGCCAGTTTCCTCCATGCCAAACAGAAGAATAAGCCTGTCAGAAACAGGAATGAAGACTGCTGAGGAATAGCTGGTAAGACTCTTAATATCAATTCTTGTCATTTTGTGTGTCAGTGCTGTGAGCATTTACTTCTCATGGTGGAGGAAGCTTCAGTAAACTGTGAAGGCTGTGTATTTAGAGCTGGCTTTGGAAGACCTTGTAATAAAACAAATTCCTCGTTCAGGTTCCCTTAGTGATGAAGAATGGCACTTGTATTTTTCATTGCTAATCTGGGGATTAGGGATCTCAAAAGAAAAAAAAAATGTTGCATGTCATCTGAACTCCATCTTTGTAAATATCCTCCGGGGAGAAAGGGAAGTGAATAAGAATTGAGAAATTACCTTTTGGCTTCATTAGACATGGCCTGATTAAAGATTTGGAAGGTGTTGTGAAAATACATCTAGACTTCTGACAATCTTGTAAATGAAGCTCAACAGGTATGCCCCAGAATAGCGATCAAACACGTGTGAGGAAGCTTTTCCACAGATGACAGGCCCTGCCAATGAAGCCTGAATTGGCACACGATTCAATTTAGTATGTCCTCGTGTTCAGCAGGTAGAAGTCAGCCAATTTCAGGAGTTTAGAGGCACTGCTTCTTCAGCATACTGTCTTTATTACATCTTATGATTCAGTCTGGCTTAAAATACTATGCTACTCAGTGTGCATTTATTTATAGAAAACATTATCCATCTCTTACAGGATCAGAATGTTAAATGTTTTTATGAAAGAAGAAAAAAACAACTCCTGTGTCATTTCATTAAGTGTTTGGCTGAGGCAACCTCCTATTATTATTGAACTATAAATTTGTACACTACCAATTACTCTAGTTAGCCTCCTCCATGACTGCCAAAAGGAAACACATTAAAAACAAAGTATATCATTTCTTTCCTGTATTCAAAAAAAGAACCAAAAGTTAGATAGAGGCACCGTCTTCATTAACCTCTTCAGGATGTAAGAATGACAAAGGAACGTGTTTTTTTTTTTAAGTTATAGAAAGGAATATTAACGTAGCTTTTATAGTTTAGGGACTGTTTATGGATTTGTGAAGAAATTTTGATATAATGGTTTGGCTTGCTGTGTCTAGTGAATAAAGCTGATAGAGTAAAAGTAAATAATTTTACAAATAACCAAACTAATTTTAATATTTATATTAAAATATAGTTAATGCATGCACTTTATATGACTTTTTAAAAGGCAAGCTAAACATGACAAAAGTGATTTGAACAATTTGTCAGTTCATTAAATTATTAAGAATACAGTTTCAACTTCTAAATTAACCCTCAATTTTTACAGACCTATAAGTCAGTAAGAAATAACTGATAAATTCTGCTCACCAAAATACAACTTCTAATAGTATTAAGTGGACTTTATATTAAATGACCACAGAAAGTCTCTCTCTCTCTACAATGAAAAAAGAAATAACTATTTTTTCCACAAACTTTTATATTTATACAATCCTGTCTGGTAGATTTGTGACCAGAAAAGGGAGAAATTAATGTAGTCATAGTTAACCACCAAATTTAAAACCGACATTATTTATATTTAAAGGTAATTTTTAAACATATTTATTCACTTTACATCCCGCTCACTGCCCCTGGTCACACAGTTCCAAAATCTTTCTCCATCCTCATCTCTTTCTCCTCTAAGCTGGTATGGGCTCCCCTGTGTATCCCCTCCTACCCTAACCCCAGCACAGCAAGTTCTGTGGGGCTAGAAACATCATCTCCCACTGAGGCCAATTGTTCCAGGTCAACTTGAAGACCAAGCTGCAATCTGCTACATATGTGTAGGGAGGCCTTGGTCCAGCCTGTGTATGCTCTTTGGTTGGTGATATTTGAAAACCCCAAGTATACAGGTTTGTTAACTCTTGGTCTTTCTGTGATGATAAATCAACATAAAAGCTTGTTTTGTTGTGATTTGCTTTGCTTTGCTTTTGTAGAACAAACATCTCCCATATCAAGGTTCACCACACCACTGATTCTCTGCAGTCAAACAATGACGACACAGTAGGCTGCATAATGACACTAGCTGTGGTTTACATGCTCAGTAAGTATGTGGAACCATCAGTGGAAGTGTCATCAGAGTCCATTGGACACATTCATCCAATTCAGTGTTTTCGAGTTTTTGTAGTCAAACTAAAATTTCAATTGAAAGATATTTAGATATAAAGATAAGATCTGGGGCTGGTGAGATGCCTCAGTGGGTAAGAGCACCCGACTGCTCTTCCGAAGGTCTGGAGTTCAAATCCCAGAAACCACATGGTGGCTCACAACCATCCGTAACGAGATCTGGCGCCCTCTTCTGGAGTGTCTGAAGACAGCTAAAGTGTACTTACATATAATAAATAAATAAAATCTTAAAAAAAAAAAAGAGATAAGATCTGTGGATAGAGTAATTAGCTTGTTATATTGATTTTGACTTTAAACTTTTGTGTCTGATATATATATTTAGATATTTTTTTATTTATTTATTACTTTACTAGGAGGAGGGTGTTGAATCTTCTTTGGTTTCTTATGGTCAGGAAATCACTACATATTTTATGTGGCCTTGAACTTTTGATTATTTTGCTTCTACCACCATGCCCATTTTTTCCCCAAATTTATTTGGTAGAATATGTATCAAGGTAACTCTAGGAGGAATTTTTAAAATAGTACCCTTAATTGCAACGATAAAACATTCAGTTTTCAATTCATATACCTCAAGTAAAAACTTCATTTTTTATGCCTGAAAAAGTCATCCAGAATCACATTTTATCAGAATATAACCATCTAACATGTTTTATATCTGAATATGGATAACATGTGCAAAATATGGACAACATATGTCTTATATCAAAATACGTATAGCATATGTTGAGATAGAGACACAATAACACATCTCATATTCCATTTTTATGAAGTGTGAGCATGGCCAGCAGCTCACTCTTCAAATCCAAATAGCTTATATCTCCTTTTCATCTTTGATATTGCCTAATTTTTGCCAAATTGAAAGTTATATCTATAAGTAGCTCTAAGAAAATGTTTGGCCTTGTCCAAATATTAACCTGTGATGCAGATAACATGCAGCTTTGCTATGGGCCAGACTGTCAGAGCAATAGCTGCTGAGTTTGAATAAATTGGCTTGTAGCTCATCCTTTATTGTCTACAAATTCTGTTGGCATTAGCAGAATCTCTCTACCTCTCTCCCCAAGGTCAAAGGTCATATGTATTATTTCCAGGAACTGAGTTGAGTTCAAGGAGGATTAGAATCAGTTTAAAGTAGGTACTTGTATATAATTGTCATTATATATTGCAGCCATGCCTTGCATGACTTGTGTCCTCAAATCCTAACTAGAGGCAACGAGGGAACAAGGTAAGAACATAAACAGACACATTTACAGAAAGGCTAGGATCTAGTGCTATGGGATTTGATGGAGAATTTTCAAAACCCTGAAATCTCAGCCTGTTTATTACGTACAGTTGAACAAGGGGGCATGGTTATCGCATACTGATAAATGAGGAGGCAGAATAATTTTATTCAGATGAATAAGAGGCAGGTTTAGATAATCTCAGTTGGAAAAGTCTGGATAGAGGACCAGTCTTCTAACAGTCCATTGGGAGGAAACTACAGTGAATATTTAGTGCACATACCATCAACATTTGTATTAAAACCAGAAGAAGGCTTAGCAGACAGTCCTTTGAGCTTTCCCTGGGTAAGAATTTACCAATTCCATGGATCTGAGGCATTGGGATCTTTGATTTGGCTATTCTCATGTCAAGAACACACATGAACTCAGGTCTTCACTGACTCCCAACAATTAACAAATGGTTTCTCTCTCTCTCTCTCTCTCTCTCTCTCTCTCTCTCTCTCTCTCTCTTGCATGCGCACGCGCTTTCTTTTCATTCTTTTTCTTCTTCCCTCCCATCTTTTCCCTCTTGAATCATACCATCATCAATACAAATGTAGCCAGAAGTGTATTGACAAAAGAGGGTAAATGGGTATTATTATTAGCTGAATTTAATATAGTTTGAGAACAAACAGTATGAAATCCTCAGCTCAATTTCTTTATCATTTTCAAGATTTATGAATGGAACTCAGTTATAATTTTTAAGATTCCATTATACCCATTTACTAAGAGTTCTTTTTCCTTTTTTCCTTTTACTTTGATTATTGTTGTCATCATTTACTAGGAAATGTAATCCAAACTTCAAAATATGTTTTAGCCATTCATTATTTCTGTAAATTACAGATTTTAGCACATAAATTAAGAACAAATCACAAATACGACTTCATTGGATCTGATTGTCAAAAGCATACTTTCTAAAGAAATGACAGGAGCCTGATATAGCTCTCTCCTGAGAGGCTCTGCCAGTGCCAGAAAAATATAGAAGTGGATGCTCACAGCTATCCATTGGACTGAGCACAGGGTCCCCAATGAAGGAGCTAGAGAAAGGACCTAAGGTGCTGAAGGGGTTTGCAGCCCCAAAGGAGGAACAACAACATGAACTAGCCAATACTCCCAGAGATCCCAGGAACTAAATCAACCAAAGAGCACACATATGCATATGCAGCAAAGGATGGCCTAGTCAGACATTAATGGGAGAAGAGGCCCTTTGTCCTATGAAGGCTCTATGCCTCAGTGTGGGGGAATGCCAGGGCCAGGAAGGAGGAGTGGGTGTGTTGGTGAGCAGGGGGATGGGGAAGGGATGGGGTATAGGGTGTTTTTCCGGATGGGAAACTAGGAAAAGAGGTAAGATTTGAAATGTAAATAAAGAAAATATCCAATTTATAAAAAAAACATAAATGAATGGAGCAGATTCACTTTTGCAAATTTGCTTTTAGTGACAGCTGGAGTATTGCGTTTGGCAGATAGATGTTAACTTTTGATAGCTTGAGTTTACTGCTGAAACTGAGTGGGAAGCTGGTGTTCCCTTCCTGGAGGAGTAAACTGTGGATTGAGTGGTGTCAATGCTAATGAGTTTTTGACTATAGAAATGGTGATTGCCTAGATGGTACTTGCATTCCATAGGTACCTTACTACATTGACTCGTTCCTCCAAAGATCTCATTGAAACATCTTTCATCTAAAGAGCAAAACTGACACTTCATTCAAGATTTTATAAAATGATGCAATTTTTGAACAGGTAATACAACAGCAAGTGTTCACAATTATAGTCTAAAGAATCAGTATACTAAAAAAGTTTCATAAATGAAGAAAACCTGGTAGCAACAGCATTGTCCATGCTTGCATTATTTTAAAAATTAAAAAGCAAGTTTTTCCTCTATACAGATTGTACATTAATTTTCAGTACATCAGCCTCCATCATAATGAACAACTCTCTAACATTTAAAATCCAGGCTACTGTCCCAGAGTGGCTTGATAATGAGGTTGTTGTCATGGAAACTTTCCAGTCATCGACACACTTTTTATTATGGCAGACTTAAATGCTTTTGAAGAATGTAGAATTTTAAAATTGTTTATAAATAGAAAAAAAATCTAAATATTGCTAACTTACCTGAAATAAACAATGTAGACATCTAATTATTTTGAAAATTGAAGAAAGGAATTTATTAGCATTGTGTGAAGTATATTGCAAAGGGCTGTAGCTTAAACAAGGATTTGGTTTGGCAACAGAAATTTGTTAGCAGATTTCTAAGTACCAGAAAATTTCAGTGACCGTCAGTTTAGTGCACCCATTAATATAGCACTGTTAAAATGACATGGATTTAAAAATACAATTATATAAATAAAAATCACTAAGGATGAGCTACAGCCCATTAGGTTTGCTTCAGCACTTTCCTCTTTGAAGTTGAAAGAGAAACTAGTTCATCCCAGAATATGTGTTAATAGTGTAAAAATATCAGGGATAAGTACCTGTCTATGATGTCAGATGAAATAAGTCTATAGCATATTGGACCTGCATTGTCAAATGTTCAACATTTTAAAGCACCATTGTCCTTCGAGTAACACTAGAACATTGACCACCAAAGGCAACTATAATGAGTATCTCTGTACACTTGCCTTATATATATTCATTACTATTTGATATTCCATTTTCTGGCATACATATACATACATATACATACATACACACATATATATGTATATATATATACTGTATATGTCTGTGTCTATGTTTATGTCTATGTGTGTGTGTATATATATATGTATATGTATGTATGTATATATATATATATATGTATATATATATATATAAAACAGAGCACATTACTCCCCTATATTCTTCTTTTTATTTCTCATGGGCAACATCTATAGTGTATTAAATAACAGCCAAGAACAAGTACCTGATAGTTAAAGTTTACTAAACTGTCACCCTCAAGCAGAAAGAGGTAATACTATACATGTAGTGGCGAATAGTCAGTTCCAGAAAAGGGAAGGAAATCAAGTGAACAAAAGTGGTTTCCAATTTGATCCATAATCCATTCCAAAGCAAATTCACGTTTTTATCTTCTGCCAGGTAGGCCCTGAGATGGTACTGTTGGACTCTGGGGTAAGAATAGCACTCTACTTTTATTTTCTGTGTTGGGAGAGCTGGTCAGATTTTTCTGCAGTTTATTGTTGTTTCCCAAACACATTTGAAAGTAAAAGAAGTTAGATAAGAAAAAAAATCAGACTTTTGACATTTTGTTTTCAGAGAAGGCTTTTGTAAGAAGAAAAAGTGACACTCTGTGATTTATTCTCATGGCAAGATTGTAAAGAGAACAAGAAGTAGAAAACTCAATCTGCTGTTATTTCATTACTTACATTTATTCAAGTTGTCTGCTTTTTCTGAAATCTGTATTTGAGAGTTTCGAAATGGGAATATAGAATCCGCCTAAAGATTCGGGAACCGAACTTTGAGAAAGTGACTTTTTAAATTTAGTGGTAATTATATGTTTTTAAAATGCACTTGCATTTTGAAGCATAGTTGCTCAGTAGATGGTTTTCTGTGTGCTGGTATTAAATCCACATGTTGTTTCATGTAACAGCAAACTTAAGTGGGGACCTAGTTTGCTACACCTTTAGAGTACTAAAAGTTTCAAAGCTCTAGATACTACTTTTCACATCAGTAAGCTAGCTTTAAAATTTTAAATTTTAATTTAAAAAAAGTATGGAAAATTTTAACTGTTTTTTATAGAGCTAGACCATTGTAAAATTAAATGCCAGAAGTTCTTCAAAACTAGAATTAAAATCAGCATCACCACAGTTGTCTTTCACATGGCTGATGAGTGAAACCACTTGCTGAAATCACTTGAGCCAACTTCACTTTAAAGCAATCATTGTAAAGGAAAATATGTGTACGCTCATTACTGTTTTACTCCAAGTGTCTGGGGCTTTCTTATGAAATGGGTGCAATTTGGTGTTGTGCATGAGTTGTTGCCTTGTCATTTAGAGTGCCTCATATCATGATAGCAGAGATATTAGTATGAGGGATTTGTGTTTTGTACCATGCAAAATGCACACATAAAGATTCTTTAGAAGGTAGTTGCTTTACAGTGACAACTACACCAAATTGGGCCTCTTAACTCTACACACATATACTGCTGATTTTATTTTATAGTAGTGAATTTGCAGTTATGCCAATGAATCAATTGTTTAAAAGACTGATTTGTTGTATTAAATGACTTTTTGAGGCCTCTCTAGATTAGGAAGAATAGAATCTATAAATAAGATTATTTGCAAATGAGGCTAGATAAACAGATCAAATCTGAGGGATCAGACTACATTGTCCGGCCCCAGACACAGTCCCTAACCACTATAAATTTAGTGGCTCACTTACAAGGACAAATTAATTTCCCATAAAATGGTTGCAAGCATAATGAGGTCACAATGAAATTTGTACTGAAGTACTGATTGTTGGTGGGTCACATGGCTAATGTGTACATCTCCTTTGCTTTTTCTTCAAGATTCATGTAGCTGATCTAAAGACACTCTCCCCAGATTCCAACAAAGTTCCTCTGTGAAACAGCATCGTGAAATTCTTGACACAATTTCTTCTTTCTCCTTGTAGTCTCACCAAGAAAGAGGCTGGTTTCTTTGATGTCACCCAGAACTGATAAGTTCCTGTTTAATGTCCTCTTCACAGACTTGACAGTGCTTCTGTCCTCTGATGCAGGAGCTTGTCACTAGAACTAAATAAAAACAATTCTGTGAGCCTCTCCAAAGGCAAAGTGAGTATAATATAAATGTTATTTCTTAAGGTCAAAAAGTAAGTATGGCAAGTAAAAGATAGTTAAATGTGCCAAGGCCTCGTACCTACAATGGGACTTCCCATAATGTCACCTTGGCTTTTAGAGCTGCTGATTTACAGGGCAGTTCACCAAGAACTGAATGGAGTTGCAAACTAATTTCATATTGGAGCCTGAGTGATCTTGACATAATAATGTAAATTTTTTTTCCTTGGGGTTGGTTTTGGTCCAGAGGTGCTATACTCAGCAATTTAGCTACAAAGCAGTGAGTTTCATAATTTGCTTTTCAAAATGATTAAATCAACACACTTGTCAATGTAGTATTATTTTATCAAATATTAAATCTGAAAATTAGTAAAGCTCCTCTTTAACTGTAAAAAATACATATTTAAAAAGCTGATTTGTAATCTAAATACATTTAACCACTAGAGTACAGTTTAATACTTGGAGAGTAATTAACTCTGACCTGTAATATTATAATGTCCGCTAACAGAATATTTTAGCTACTGATACATCTGAATTATTTGTGTGGTCACCTTAGTTGATGCTTTCCTTTTACATATAATGAAACATTTTTTAATTAAAAGATGTTTATGGATATACATGAGCAAGGTACAACCTAAGGAGCTGTTTACATAATCTATACTATATATTTTAAGTACTTAATGAATATTAAGGCACTATAAACTATGAAGTCTATTGAACAACTTACTCCCTTGGAATCAATTTATGTTGCAGTAATGGCACATCACTGTTCCTAATAAGGGATTTTCCAAAACAACCAGGAGCTAAAGTGTATGTAGTAGCGTAATATGTATTAGAAAGTGTGCATACTTATGTACAGCTTAAGGTATTGCGAAAGGTATATACTCTCTCATTGTGGATTCATTCTAAAATATGGGGGTCTATTTATTGATTTAATTAAATAGTTTTAATTAAATTGATTTAATTAAATATGTAGATAATGGATCTACTCTTAAAAAATTCATCTCTAAATTTACAAGAAACATTTCCACTTTCATCAACATTTTATAGTTGAAATGCATACATTGCTTGCTTAAAAATAGTATGTAAAGTTGAATTAATTTTTTAAAATACATCTACATACTCCAAATACTACAGTTTTTCATAAGCTTGCTCTATAAAACACAGGTGAGGAATGACGTCTAATATAATAATTATCTTTTTTAAAATACTTTTTCTTATTTTCAATTAACTATTTGCCTATCAAATTGCAAAAAATGTCAGTGTAAGGAAGAAAGCTATCCATTAAAATAGATTATTATTATTATTATTATAAAATATTCATCACCAAATAGTTGCATATATTCTGCTATATTTCTAAGTTATTTTTAAACACAAATTGAGAATTTTAACATTTGAAATGAAAGAGTCTAAAAATCCAGAATTGTCAATTTTTCAAAACAAATTTCTATCAAAAAAGAATAGAAACATATTTCTTTTCAATTTTAGTACTGTTTTGTTAATGCAATTAAGGGTAATTGTTTTAGTTTCCAACATGTTTGAGTCATTAACCTGCAACCTAATTATAATTAGTTTCTATGTCTTCCAAAACAGTCCATTTATGAATATATCCTTCCAAGCTTCTTGTATTTAAGAATCAGAATCCTTGGATGAAACTTTTCTTCACTTTTAGTTCTTTACAGCTAAACAATATCAAGTTGCACATATAATGCTGATCTTTCAGTCTGGGAACATTTTCAGCTTTCATTTATCTTTGTTGATCCAAGATAAAAATGGACTGAACATTGAAGACAGCTTCAAGCATAAACTCATGCTGAGATGGAAGGAAGAACCTTCCAGAAACTGCCCCACCCGGAGATCCATCCCACATACAACCACCAAACCCAGATACTATTGCATATGCCAGAAAGATTTTGCTCACAGGACCCTGATGTAGCTCCCTCTTGTGAGGCTATGCCAATGCCTGGCAAATACAGAAGTGGATGCTCACACTCATTTATTAGGGCCCCTAATAAAGGACCTAGAGAAAGTACCCAAGGAGATAAATGGGTCTGCAACCCTATATGAGGAACAACAATAAGAACTAACCAGTACCCCTCCCAGAGCTGTGTCTCTAGTTGCATATGTAGCAGAGGATGGCCCAGTTGGCCATCAATGGGAGGAGAGGCCCTTGTTCTTGAGAAGATCATATGCCCCAGTACAGAGGAATTCCAGGGCCAGGAGGCAGGAGAGCGTGGGTTGGGGAGCAGGGCAGGGCTTTGGGGATAGCATTTGAAATGTAAATAAAGAAAATATCTAAAAAAAAAAAAAAAGGAGAGAAAAAAATCTCCCTACCATCAATATCAATATAAAGAAACTTAATTCATTACTCAGTTTTTATAGCCTGTGTATTTATGTGCCCTCAACCTCACTTTATACATTGAAACATTGTTTCCAATGTGTGGATATGATGAATTTTCACCTTTTAAAGGTCATTAAAGATGACTGTTCTTACAAAAGGGATCCTGTGTCATGGAGGATGATTCAGCTGGTAAAGTGGCAAGCATGAGACCTAAAATCAGATCCCCAGCCCTCAGATCCATGTCTGCTACCCACTCTGTAACTAAAGCACTGGATATAATGGGGAGACTAGTGGTTTTCTGGGGCTCTTTGGACACTCGGTCTACCCCAAAGTGCCCCAAGCTCTAAGATCATTGAGAGACCCTGTCTCAAAAAACAAAACCAACCAAACAAACAAATAAAAGCAAATGGATAGAGAAATGTGATTAAAGAAGAAAGTCCATGTTAGCCTTTGTGACAACATTGTAAAAAGTCCAATGTGCATATTTACGCATACACTACATAACCCAAAACCACTAGACAAGCAAAAAAATAAGCAAATAAGTCAATCATCAGGATCCTATGCAGTGAGATATAACCTAATATCTCCTAAGTGACAATCTAGAGAGAGAGAGAGACATGTTTTCTGTTGAAAAGAATTCCACCCTCTCCATGACTTTCAATCTGCCAGGAAGTTGATTTCCTCCTTCTCATACTTCCAAAATAAAAGAGATGACTTTCTGTTTGGTGATAGTATGCATTTGTATGTTTGATTATGTCACTTCTGCTTAAACAAAATCACACTAGCTGACACACACAACCATTTGAAATAACTATGAGAGGAGAATTGTATTCCTGTGAAGGCACCCCTATGTCTTCAAAGCTAATCCTAAAGTCTGCTTTCTGAGTAGAAATTGACAAATTGCAACAATCTTTGTTTTCTACTCCTACTCTTTCATTTGCTAAACTCCCCCAATATCATTTAGCATTAAACTGGTTAGCAGCGTTTGTTTTTTTCCACACATTCAGGCAGTCCAAATCCAGGAGCACAGATCTAAAATATCTTGACTATTAGGCTCACCACTATGCTAAAGTCCTTTTCTATGAACATTAGTTATCTTTTGTGGGCTTTTTAAATTATGAGATATTCAGGGAATGGAAGGTGATTTTGAAAGCTGTATTTTCTTATGTCTACAGCATTTATTCCTTTTGATTTTTCACAATGGATTCTCCTGTTCTTAACATGACAATGATCTGCATTAACTGTCCATTCCTTACAACAATTTTTTTTACTGGGATGAAAAATGCTAATGTATTCATTTTAGAATCAACAGAAGTATCTCTGACATGATACGATAACATAAACATGTTACATGAGATTGGGATTTCTTCAAGTGAATTTTTCACTTGAAATTCAAAATCAACTAGGTACTATATAGTTTGTAACATGCATGTCTAAGCATTGCATGAGCTTTAATTAAGATTATCTGCTATAGATAGGATAGGCAGCAGATAAAGAGGGTATTCTCAGCTTAGTTATTCCTGCAAATGTTAATGACAGAGGCATACAGAGGCAGAGATTAGGGATAACAGGAGTCAGGGGAAAGACTCTGGATTGTCCTACTCTGTCCTTACATGGTTTGGGAGTTAGAGTAGAGAACACAGTATACTACACAAAGCCATTTCTTGCATATGTTTCCAAATAGATGTAGAAACTGTTGCTCAGCAGTGGTAATGCATGCCTTTAATACCAGAACTGAGGAGGCAGAGGCAGACAGATTTCTAAGTTCTAGGTCAGCCTGATTTATAGAGCAAGTTCTAAGACAGCCAGGGCATACAGAAAACCTCCAAAAGAAATGGAACACAAATGTATGAATTATTATTGTTATTTGAGTAGGTAAATAATTTATATTCACTATACCACAAGAAAATTGAAGTATATAATTATTCAGGTTAGAAATTGTTTAGATCTATATGGAGAAAAGTTCATGGTAGCATCTTGTTTAGTGTATGTGACACCTTGGACACATAGCACTTGGAACAAAAGCTATAAATACCAATTCTAATGCTGTTGGCATCTCATATATACAGCACACTACATTATGAAAAGGATTAGTTTTACAAAGCTATTTTCTGTAGTTTTAAATACACATGCAAAAACATATACACAGTAAAATTTCAAAAAAAAACTTTGATTGTTAAACTGGAAGTATAGTGGAATGAATTCAAATATATGTTATGTAAGTTGTCTACCACTAAGACACATCATAGCATAGCCTTTTTTGATATCAACTTAGTTTTTCTCCTCCTCATTTGCCTAAAGGTCATTGTATTTTCCTTCTCATATGTTCCCAGAAGATTGATTAAGAGTAATTTCTTCATCCTTGTTTTTGGTCAAAGTTATTGATTAAAAATACGTTGAAAAAATTTATAAAATAATTATTTTGCATTTAAACAGCCACTATTCAAAATTTATATAACAACATTATAGAGCCAAAAATAATCGAAAAACTAAGAAAGGGTAAATCTTCCAATCCTTCAATGCTCTAAGCTTAGCTATCAAGCAAAAGATGTACCTTTTTGTGTTAAAAATTATTTTTAAAATGTTTATTTGTATGTGTGTGTGTGTGTGTGTGTGTGCATATGTGTGGCTTTTTCTGTGTGTCGATGCACATGAGTACAATTACTTTAGAGGGCAAATCAGAGAATGTGATCCCCTGTAGCTAGTGTTGCAAAGCTAACATAGTTAGCAGCCTAACATGGGTGCTGGAGCTTAACTCCTGCTCTTCTCAAGCCCAATATTCACTGCTAACCAAAGGGCCAACTCAGTGCTGTTCTATTTGTTTGTTTAAACAGATAATTATTTAAATAATTCAAGTGGCATTATATTATATGGACTGTTTTGTCACATGGAATTAGAACGAGCTAAATATAACTAATAATCTTTATATCCATGATCATAACCATACGTGGGAGTGAAAGCATTCTGTAGATGAGGTATTGATAGGAAATCAAACTAAAACTGGACCTTGGGTTCTGTTCTGATCAACAGTTCCTATTCAGTTGTTCTATCCTGCTCAAGTATTGGGGTTTATGTTTTGGTTCTGCCTTTCTAGAAGGAAGATGGTTGTTATCAAGAGGAAGATGAAAGAAAGGGAGTATAAAGTAAAAATGCATAGAGTAGCCCTATCATTTAATCATTAATTAAAGGAGCCTAGCATCTCTCCAAATATATGCCAGCAGTTCATGAAGAGTACATCCTATGCTAATCCTAAATGTAGCAGAAACTAAAAGAACTTCTTGCAACTAGAGTTAGGCATGAACCCTTTGGACCAGTTTCAACACATCCTCTTGGGGTTCATACCTCATCTGCCTGAACTGACATACATTCAAGCTGAAAGGAAATGGGACTTATTCAGACACTGATCATATGCAATAGTGTGAGTTAAATATAAGCAAGTACTTCATTTAGACTTCATTTTAGAAATGAAGATCTTTCAGTCTTTCCCCTAGTTCTTCAATTGGGGTCCCTGAGCTCAGTCCGATGGTTGGCTGTGAGTATCTGCATCTGTATTAGCCAGGTGCTGGAAGAACCTCTCAGGGAACATGCTTACAAGGCTCCTGTCAGCAAGTGTTTCTTGGCATCAGAAATAGTGTGGGGATTTAGTATCCATCAACAAATGGGATGGATCTCTAGGTGGGGCAGTGTCTGGATGGCCTTTCTTTCAATATCAGTTCCAGTTTTTGTCTTTATCTTTCTTCGGGACAGAAATATTTCTGGGTTAAAAGTTTTGAGATGTGTGGGTGGCCCCAAGCTAAGCTTGGGGCCAAGCCTATCTACATGGAGGTAGTCTCTACAGTTTGTATCTCCCCTTTGTTGGGTATTTCACCACTGGTCTTGGGAGTCTCCTGCTTTCCTTGGGTCTGGGACTTTCTAGTAACTACCCCAAGTTCTCCATCCCCCACCGTTACATATTTATATTCAATTTCCTGACCCTCTGTACTTCTCTCCTGTCCCCACTTTTTCCCTCCCTTTCCTCTCTCCCTCCCAGGTACTTTCCTCCTTCTACCTCCTGTGATTTTGTTGTTGTTGCTGTTGTTGTTGTTGTTCCCTGTTCTATGTAGGATTGAAGCATCTACACTTAGGTCTTCCTTATTCTTAAGCTCCATATGGTTTGTGGGTTATATCCTGGGTACTCTGAGCTTCTGGGCTAATATCCACTTATCAGTGAGTATATACCATGTGTGGTTTTTTTGTGTGTGTGTGTGTCTTGGTTACCTCATTCAGGATGATATTTTCATGTTTCATCATTTGCCTGTGAATTTCATGAAATCATTATTTTTAATAGCTGAGTAGTACATCATATTATAAATGTACTACAGTTTTTGTATACATTCTTCTGTTGAGGGACATGTGAATTATTTCCAGCTTCTGTCTATTATATATAAATAAAGTTGTTATAAACATAGTAGAAAATGTGTCCTTGTTATATATTGGAGCATCTTTTGAGAATATGACAAGTAGTGGTATAGCGGGTCTTCAGGTAGAACTATTTCTGATTTTCTGAGGAACCACCAGATTGATTCCAAAGTGGTTTTTACCAGATTGTAGTCCCACCAGCAATGGAAGAGTGTTCCTCTTTCTCCACATCCTCTCCAGCATCTGCTGTTGTTTGCATGTTTGATCATAGCTATTCCAATTTAAGTGAGATAGAAACTCATGGTCATTTTGATTTGCATTTCTCTGAGGACTAAGGATATTAATCATTTCTTTAAGTGCTCCTCAGCCTTTCAAGATTCCTCAGTTGAGAATTCTTTGTTTAGTGCTGTCCCTACTTTTTCATAATGTTATTTGGTTCCCTGGAGTCTAACTTCATGATGGAAGAGCTAGGGGAAGAACTGAAGGAGCTGAAGGGGATTACAATGCCATGGGAAGAACAATATCAGCTAGCTGGGCCACCCAGAGCTCCCAGGAAGTAAACCACCAACCAAAGTTTATACATGGAGGAAACCATGGCTCCAAATATGTGTCTAGCAGAGGATGGCCTTATCAGACATCAATAGGAGGGGAGGGCCTTGGTTCTAAGTAGGTTTGATGCCCAAGCATAAGGGATGCTAGAACAGTGAGGCAAAAGTAGGTGAGTGGGTGGAGGAGAACACTCATAGAGGCAAATGGGAGGAAGGAGGGGATATAGGATGGGGCTTTGAGGAGGGATAACCAGGAAGTGGGATATCATCTGAAATGTAAACCAATTAAAATAATTAGCTAAAAAATGAATATTTTTCTTATTTGCCCCTTTGCTAAGAGAGCAGGTAATTATAGAGGTATTTGGTAATTAAGGTCAATTTCATAGATTTAAATTTAATCAAAAAGTAAAACTTAAACAATGAAAGGAAGTTTCTAGGAAATCTGTGTAGAATTTATTCTTAACAGTGAACTTACTGTAATTCTATTTTTTTAAATTGTATGGAATATATTTTCATAAAAACCCATTGAAGTTAAATGGAGTTATTATTTATAAATTACAAGCTTACTTTATTTTACATAGCATTTATTATTTGCTTATATTTCTTAAGATTCTAAAATGTGTATTGTGTACAAAAATGAACAATTGAGCACAAAAAACTATACATTCATTAAAATTTTTAAAAGTTAAAAATCTTAAGTTATAAAATTCCTCTAGTGTCCAAGAGCATGGAGTAGAAGAGCACATAGGTAGAATTTGGTACCATTGGCTCAGTTTTCAAAACACTTCCTGGCATCATCTGCTATTCTAGTCCCATGCATTTTACGTAATTCACATTTTTTCTTTCAAATGTGGAAATAATTACTGTGAGATTATTAGGGATATTTTTGTTTCCAGTGTTGAGCATATCCGGAAAAGAAAGAATTGGATATTTTTAAGCCCCAGGTTTTTATTATCTTCCTTTCTACACAATCCTTCTTGCCTCTGCTTTCATAACATCTGTGTGATTTGCAATTGGTATGTCAGGGAGGTTTATAACAGAAAGGATGGGTTTGGGTGGGAGAAAGCTTCGCTCTTGGATATATTTGTGGGCCACAGTTTTTCAACCTATAAAATGGTAAATTAAGGGGTTGAAGTACAAGATTTTATGATTAGATACAACACAATAAAGAGAACGTGCATAGCATTAATAACATATTGATGTAGCTAATGCTGATATCATTTAGAGGTGACAAAATTGAGCCTCAGCACAACAAATGCTAAAAATAAATGAAAGCATATATAAAGGGTTTTTTTATTCCTAACAAAGCTTATGATCTGAATACATAATAAAATCATATTGTGGTTGCTTTCAATATGATGTGATGATAGAAAATATTAAGATATTCATATTCCCCATTACTTGCCTGACACCTCACATTGTGTATAAAAGAATCCAAACATATGATATGTGGTTAAAGCAGTGCTGTCTATAAGAGATATATGAATAAGTAAAAAGGACTACAAAAGCAAAAATAGAAGAATTCATCAAAATCCAAATTATAAAGCAGAACCCTCTGGATATTTGTCATCCAGTGTCATATTTACTTGTTGAAATAGTAAATGACCTTTTAAGTACATAGCCACAGGCATATGACTGCTTTATCAGGAATAATCTAATACTTTCTCTTTTAATTTTGTTAAATTTTTGTTTCGGCAATGAGTGCTTCCTCTCTTAGAGGCCTCCATCCATCCTCCAGTGTCTATAGCATTTAATTAAATTGGCTTTACTGGGCATGATAATTTCTTGTCAAGGTTCTACTTCAGCCTTCTGCTTAGTTTACAATTTTCCTCAAACACGATTATAATTTTAAATGAATTTTTCTCCCCTACAAAGCATTGTATCTGGACCTTTTTCATTCTTTGCAGTTTGAAGCCGGTTTTTATTTTTTATTAAATCAAATGCTTCAAAACATGTTTTCTATGAGGCTTTATTCAATTGCTATTACTTTTCATAATAGCTGTTATCATTGGCAAAGCATTTTGTATCTATATATTTATCTATCTCCGTGCTTTATAGTTATATTTAGCATTACTAGTAGAAGGCTATGTCTTATTTTCTGTATGGTCCACAATATTTTCAAAGGCTATTGTAGAGTCTTAGCAAATAATAGCAGAATCAGGTTCCTGGTTATCATAGTATGTAGCATATTTGTCTCATAGTAGCAGAAAGGTCTGTAATTTATATTGATTACATGAATAATTCTCATGTATTCCTAGTTTGGTTTGTCCCTTTGAAAGAATATAAGTTTCCTATTCTTGTTGTGTCATGCTGTTCCTACCAGGAAGAACTCTTTAGGAATTTGGAAGTTTGTATTGAGCCACATATACCTAGCTAAAGAATAGATCAAAAGTCTAAAGAGGCAGCCCTAAGTTCTTAAATCCCTAAGTCCTTAAATTGGGCACTTGCTTGGTGTAGGTATGGTGGCTACTGATAAGCATAAGATATGAAAAATATTTTTTAATTATAATTTATCTTTTTTTTGTACAGTCCATTTGTTATATCCCCCTCCTGGTCCACCCGCCAACAGTTCCTCATCCCATTTCTTCTTCCCCCCCAACCCCTGTTTCTAAGAGGATGTCCTCATTCCCACCCCTCTCATGACCAGGCCTCCCTACCCCATGGGACTTCAAGTCTCTCGAGGGTTAGGTGCATCTTCTCTCACTGAGACCAGACTAGGCAGTCCTATGCTGTATATGTGTTGAGGGTCACAATTCAGCTAGTGTATGCTTTCTGGTTGGTTGCTTGGTGTCTGAGGGATCTCAGAGGTTCAGCTTAGTTGAAACTGCTGATCTTCCTATAGAGTTACCCTCCTTCTCAGCTTCTTCCAGATTTTCCCTAATTCAACCACAGGGGTTCTCAGCTTCTTTTTCTTAGTTTGTAGTAAGTATCTGCATCTAACTCAGCTGCTTGTTGGACCTCCCAGAAGGCAACCATGCTACACTCCTGTCTGTAAACACACCATAGAATCAGTAATGGTGCCAGACCTTGGAGTCTTCTCTTGATATGGATCCCAATTTGGGCCAGTCGCTGGACCTCCTTTTCCTCAGACCCTTCTCCATGTTTGTCCCTGCAGTTCTTTTAGTGAGGAACAATTCTGGGTCAGAGTTTTTGACTGTGGGATGGTAGCCCCATTCTTCCAAGTGATGCCCTGTTTTTTATTTATTTTTTTAAAGATGTCTTTATTTTATTTATGTGAGTACACTAAAGCTATCTTCAGACACACCAGAAGAGGGCATCAGATCCCATTATGAATGGTTCTGAGCCTCCATGTGGTTGCTGAGAAGTGAACTCAGAACCTCTGAAAGAACACTCAGTGTTCTAAACCACTGAGCCATCTCTCCAGACTGATATGAATTATTTAAAAAGTAGACTATAGTTGGATTATTATGGTATCACTGATCAAGATAAAAATAACCATCTGCTAGAGAAAGTAACCAAGGAGTTAAAGGGATCTGCAACCCTATAGGTGGAACAACAATATAAACTACCCAGTACCCCCCGGAGCTCGTGTCTCTAGCTGCATATGTATCAGAAGATGGCCTAGTTGGCCATCAGTGGAAAGAGAGGCCCAATGGTCTTGCAAACTTTATCTGCCTCAGTACAGGGGAATGCCAGGGCCAAGAAGTGGGTGGGTGTGGGAGCGGGTGAGGGACTTTTGGGATAGCATTGGAAATGTAAATGAAATAAATACCTAATTTTAAAAAAAGAAAAAAATAACCATCTGCTTTACTAAGGTAAAATAAGGTAACTGGAGCAGAAATACTTCCAATTAAAGAAGCAGAACAATAGGGGATGAGTTAAATACTATGCAATTGTCTTAGTCAGGGTTTCTATTCCTGCACAAACATCATGACCAAGAAGCAAGTTGGGGAGGAAAGGGTTTTTTCAGCTTACAATTCCATACTGCTGTTTATCACCAAGGAAGTCAGGACTGGAACTAAAACAGGTCAGGAAGCAGGAGCTGATGCAGAGGCCATGAAGGAATGTTCTTTACTGGCTTGCTTTCCCTGGCTTGATCAGCCTGCTCTCTTATAGAACCAAGACTACCAGCCCAGAGATGGTCCCACCCACAAGGGGCCTTTCCCACTTGATCACTAATTGAGAAAATGCCTTACAGTTGGATCTCATGGAGGCTTTTCATCAACTGAAGCTCCTTTCTCTGTGATAACTCCAGCTGTGTCAAGTTGACACAAAACTAGCCAGTACAGCAGTATTTATTCAAGTAAATACTATGCAGGCCAGAGTCTCATCATACCTCACTCTTAACCTGAGGTTGGCACTGGAATTAGCAAACTTGTCTTTCTTGCTTACTTTCTCTCTTGTCTTAGGCATTCTAGAACATCTGAGCTTAGCATTTATCTTCTATCTTGATAATTTAGGTATTGATATTAGGTCTTGAGGGTCAAGCATTTCACAAATTCTAGTATCTCTCTCTCTCTCTCTCTCTCTCTCTCTCTCTCTCTCTCTCTCTGTCTGTCTATTATAAATAAGTCTAGTGCATTTTGTACAGAAGACTACATCAGGAATAGTTGAAAAATGATCAGAGGGTCAATGAGGGTCAATTATCCAAGAAGACCAACTGAACCAAGATGTAAACCAGCTCTGGCCCAGTCTAGTTCTCTTTTATTTTCTCACTTTTAGGTCTTTGGGATTTCAGCCAGTTTGTCTGAGGACCTCAGATTTATTTGCATGAAGGCAACAGGTTTTGCCACAGCCATAAAGACTCCTTTTTGCCTGAAAAAAAAAGAAGAGTAGGTCCAACTCTGTTCTGTTTTGGAGGACCACCTTAGCAAGAGAGTCAACCTCTTCTTTCAGAATACTAACAGAGTGTTCTGAATTTGTAAGGCCTTTGTATACCTTGGTACTGAAAATTGCTAGTTTTTTATTTTGGTGGGAGGCTCCTGGTTCTTTTATTTGTTTTGATTGTTCAAGAGAGAGGATACAAAGGGGTAGACATTGATGTATATACATATATGCATATTATGCATTAGGATGTATAAAGCAGCATGGCAGATAAAAATAACCATCTGCTTTACTATGGTAAAATAAGGTAACCATGAAGTAAACCATTTAATCAGTCCCCAGTCTCTATCTTATGTAGCCCTTTAAGTAAAAACTTAAAAGAGTATTTACATATGAAACTGAAGGACCCTGTAAACCAGCATTCTCCTGGTATGTCACTGAACTGAAAGAATAGGTATCCTTTTTTCCCCTCTAGCAGAGAGAATGCAATATACTTCTGGCAGAAGGAAACTAGTTTCCTTTGAGATTAACTGTCCAGACTTCTGTTGCAGATAACAGGTGACATATTTTTTTTTCTGTAACTGCTTCTCAAATGAAAATATGACTCCATTGTGAGTGCCATGGATGGTTGGAATGTTGACTTGTTGGTGGGCAGAATATTGGGGCAGTGGCTAGCATTGTCATAATTCAGGTGTGGTTGTTTACTTTGGAGGATATATTAGGGCAGTCACTAAAATCTGGCATAAAATCTGGCATAAAATCTGGCATTTATATCTATCAAAAGAAAGATATTTTTCATTGATCATTTTAAATGCAGTATTTAGGAGATCTCTGAAGAATTTGAAATCATTTACTAAATATACCTGATTTAAAAAAATTAACTTGATTTTAGTTACTTTGGGAGAGGATATAACTGTAAAATTATATACATAAGGTTAAATAAAGCTTGTCCCTGTAATTGAATTACATTTGTATTAAGCATGATAACAAACATAGTTCTGAGCACATTAAAAATGTTGATCATTTATAAGGTGACTATTATCTTGCACATCCTAATTTTCTGCATTAGTTTCCAGTAAGTTAGCAACTTTTACAAGATTATGAAATTACAGTTTGTTCTTGTTCACTTTTTGCTTGTAATTTTACATGTCCTCCTGTCACACCCCAATGATCTGACATATCCTGAGGGGGAAAATTTGCAATTCAGCAAAAGTTTTCAATATCCATTACCTTGAATTGGGAAACATTTGTTTGTAGTCACCCTCATGTATATGTAAATTCTTTTTGAATAAAAATTAAATAACATGAGACATACCAGTAAAAAGTAAATTTATTACTTGTTTTAAGAATCTTTTTTTCCTAAGAGAATGAGCCTTAGACAATATCTGAAGTCTTTACTCAGCATATATACATATACATATACATACACACACACACACACACACACACACATATATATATATATATATATATATAAAACAGTTTTCCCATTAATTCTTATATTTCTTTAAAGATTTTAACCATATCTAATAAGCTTATTAGTCTTAAAATATGCAATGTTTATATAATAGACCTGAGATATCTTTATACTTTTAGCAAAAGTTTTAGAGAATTAAATCAAACCAAAAAAAAAAAAGGAGTATGATGGCAATGACAATAATTCCCATTGGGAATAGTCTACTTTTCAGATGTTTTAAAGCACATAGCATCTTTTCTGAGGCTGTTATGTTTTAGTCTCTCTCCTGAACTCGAGTCAGGTGGCCTTTTGACCTAAGACAGAAATTTGAAGAAATTTTTAAACAAGTGTACTTAGGTCAGAAAAGGAGGTCCATAACACCAGCCAGCTTTTTAATAAATTAGAACAGCATAAAACAATATTATCCTTACCAAAAAATGCACCAAACCACTGCAAAACTGATTCAATTAACCAGAGTTAGGGACAAGACTGAACATAGTAGAAAGCTTAAAGATAACATATTTTGTGGGACTGAAATAGCAGATTTTATTGAGCTATTAGGACAGAGATTGTGCAAATTCCTGAAAGGAGCTGGGAGACAGAACTAGTTAGTAAGTAGGTACCTATACTCTGTTTGGCTTCTAAATCTGCATTACAACTTATACACTTACATAAACACAATACAAGACCATTTTGAGGGAGTTACATCTAGAATGTGCCTCACCAGAACAAATAGAAACAGTAATAATCATCAGACAAGCAACATGTTGGTATGGCAATCTCCCTCACCCAATACAGCAGATTGACAACCAAGGGCTTTCCAGGATAGAAAGTCACCTTACCTAAATGTCAACAGGCTATCCCCAAGTGACATATTATTCTGCTCTTAAGACTGTATATTTTCACTCAGAAGCTCCCCAGAAGAGTGCCCTCACCAGAATTCAGAAGACCAGATGATACATAAATTCACAAGGATTACTTAAGTCATTCTTTTCAAGGAGAGACTTGATCCCAGACAAGCCCCCAAATGCAATCATAATGTTCTCATCCAAGAAGAGATTGGGACAAGCTCAATATGAATTTGATGTTTTTATTGAGTCACATAGATATGATCAGAGTTACATCCTCTTGTAACTAAAAGTGTAAGGAGGCAGGCACTGAGTCCTTAAAGCAGGGGTTCATGGAAGTAGAAATCACACATGTTCAGCACTCTCTCTTGACACAGGTATAATGGCTATAGTAAATAAAGCATGACAGGATGTGACTGTTTTCTGAAAGTGGGCAATAGCTGTGTTATCATGGTGTCACTGCGAATCAGGGAGCAAAACAGAATGTCTTCCAATAATTGAAGCAGAACAATGGTAGGTGAGTTTTGGTTTTCCTAAACACTATGCATGCCAGATGTCCAGGCTGACCTCAGCTTGAGCCCAAAATCATGTCAGAAATTAGCAAACATGTTTTTTCCCACTTCCTTCTCCATAATATTCCCAGTGCCTAAGTAGAATATGCTGTTACAATGTTTATTGACTCTAATAGCACATTTATTTATACTGATCAAGTAATAGAGAAATATTAGGACTATTTTCCCCAATACTATTAAAAAATGTCTACTTTGAGTATCTATGATTTTCCTATTTTGGGGGATTATATATAATATTCAGTAGTATTATATACACTATATATACTATATTAGTATTATATACAGTAGTAGTACCTGAAGAAATTGTTCATTTTTTTACATTAAATTATGTAGTTCTAACAAAGATTCATGACAATGAATATATAATTCTAATTTTAACTAAATGTTCACAATGAAAAAGCCATGATTAATTACACAATACTTTGAAAATCGACCAATTTAATTAATCAAACCATTCCTATAGGGATATTTTGCAAAAGCAGATAGATATAAGGAACTCTGTGTGTGTTTGTGTCTGTGTGTGCCTGTTTGTATATGTGAGCTCTTGCATGCATGTTAAATAAGAACTCTATTCTTCAAATATTTATGGATGACCACGCAAATGATGAACAAATGAGTCTATCATAATCTTATAGCTGCACTTTTACTTATTTGTACTTACTTTTTTTGAAAATTAATACATGAATGTTACATTTACATCATTAAGTGTTTCCTTCTTCCAACTTCTTTCCTGTCTGCTCATCACCTTAAATTCTTTAATTACATACACACATGAATGCACACACCCACCCTCCAGCCTCCCCCACAAACACTTGTGTGTGTGTGTGTGTGTGTGTGTGTGTGTGTGTAAATTTATAATTCAACCTCTTACGTTCATTTAGCGTTGTTTATACGTGTTATTAGACAACCTCTTGGGATTGTCTAACCCAGCACTTGGCCCTGGATAAGACAAATTCTTTTTCTATTATGTGACATTATTGATGCTAAATAGGAAACTAGCAACTGATGAATCTTTTTAAAGGGATAGATGACTTTATTGCTGATCTGTGTAAAAACTGCTAAAAAAATTCAACAACATTTTAAGTCACTCTCAGTATCTCAATTGGAAGGGAAACATAAAATATCCCTTGTCGAGTTACATTTATACATGGTTACTTAACTAATTTGCATGCTCAGTACAAATTTCTATTTGTATGTATGAACATGTATTTTATGTGTGTTCTTCAGAAAGGATAAGAGGGAGACATATTGTCTGAGATTTAATTTTGAAAAGACTTTACTAAGTGAAAGGTCATTTCAGGCAGGAAGAGATAGTAAGGTACAGCTTGGTATCTTGGTGCTAATTGAGCTTATCTCTTGCTGTGAACAGAATTTTTTGTTCTTAGTGCTGCTATATAAAGTACAGCGGTGTTTACAAAAGATCTAGCTAGGTAGACACACTATCTTTCTCTGTGGTTCCTTGTCTTTGTTAGGCTGAAAAGAATTACATGGTATTCTTAAGTTAGTGAAAAGATGATATTTAACTAATGAAATGAAAATGATTGCTGGAATATGTTTACATGTTAATAAGCAGAAGAGACGGAGAGTTCTAATAATTTCTCTTTGTAGGTCTGTACTGACATTGCTTACCTATTTATTGATATTCATGCAAATTATATTGACTATTCTATTAACATTTCATTCTGAAATTGCTGCCAAAGTAAGACATTGAGACTTACAAATCTTAGAAACATTTGAAACTCAAACCAAATATATGGTAGTTGACCAAAAGTATAAAACAACATCATTTAAATGGTCTTCTTTTTCACTTTCATTTCTTTTCTATACATAAAATTTATAAAATGGCTGAGATGATAGGGCAATTATTATTCAGCCAGATAATTACTAGGGAACATTGTTCTGAAGAGTAGAAATGTAAGCTAGCAGGCTGCAGATATCCATCTTACACTATGTTCTTTATCCTGTTTATCTTTATCTGTTGAAGTGAAATAGCTGTTATTGCTCATAGAATAAAAATGATCATTACAAGGCCAGGGAGAACTATATTAGCATTTCTATTTGTACTCTTATTAGGTCTTGCTTAGGCAGCCATATTGTAGCATGATGGAGCAGCTCGAGGACATGGAGGAGGTGGAGGAGAATGAGAAGTATGAAGAAAAGGAAATAGAGGAGGAGAAGGAGGAAGTGGACTAGGAGATAATGTTCAGAGAGGTTGTAGGAATGCAGAACATCATGATTCATGCAGACAAGAGTATAGCGAAACCAAGGCAAGAATGGCAATGTCAGAGATAGCAGGGGTTCAGGCAAACTGTTTACGCAAATACTGTTATCACACCTTTCTCATACATAACATGAACTTAACTTTCTCATTGTTTTGAGAACAAATTTTCAAACATTTGAGGGAAGTTTATTTTTTAACAATTTTTATTAGATATTTTCTTCATTTACAATTCAAATGCTATCCCAAAAGTACCTTATACCCTCCCCTGCCCTGCTCCCCAACCCACACACTCCTGCTTCCTGGCCCTGGCATTCCCCTGTAGTGGGCCATATAAAGTTTGCAAGGCCAAGGGTCTCTCCTCCCAATGATGGCCGATTAGGCCATATTCTGCTACATGTGCAGCTAGAGACATGAGCTCAGGAGTTACTGGTTAGTTCATATTTCTGTTCTTCCTATAGTGTTACAGATCCCTACGGCTCCTTGGGTACTTTCTCTAGCTCCTCCATTGGGGGTTCTGTGTTCCATCCAATCGATGACTGTGAGCATCCATTTCTGTATTTGCCAGGCACTGGCATAGCCTCACAAGGGACAGCTATATCAGGGGCATGACAGCAAAATTTTTGCCATATTTAATGTATACCTCAAAGAAATGTATAAGCAATTAATAATGGTTAAAATTCAAAATTTACCTGTTTTAAAACATGCATATATTTCTAGGAACACTTATGATCTACTAGAAAATAATTTATTCTGACTGGTGTGAGGTGGAATCTCAGAGTTGTTTTGATTTGCATTTCCCTGATGATTAAGGATGTTGAACACTTTTTCAGGTGCTTCTCTGCCATTCGGTATTCCTCAGGTGAGAATTCTTTGTTCAGCTCTGAACCCCATTTTTTAATGGAGTTATTTGATTTTCAGGAGTCCACCTTCTTGAGTTCTATATATATATTGGATATTAGTCCCCTATCTGATTTAGGATAGGTAAAGATCCTTTCCCAATCTGTTGGTGGCCTTTTTGTCTTATTGACAGTGTCTTTTGCCTTGCAGAAGCTTTGCAACTTTATGAGGTCTCATTTGTCGATTCTCGATCTTACAACACAAGCCATTGCTGTTCTATTCAGGAATTTTTCCCCTGTACCCATATCTTTGAGGCTTTTCCCTACTTTCTCCTCTACAAGTTTCAGTGTCATAGCAGCCTTATTTATAATAGCCAGAAGCTGGAAAGAACCCAGATGCCCCTCAACAGAGGAATGGATACAGAAAATGTGGTACATTTACACAATGGAGTAATATTCAGCTATTAAAAAGAATAAATTTAAGATATTCCTAGACAAATGGATGGACCTGGAGGGCATCATCCTGGGTGAGGTAACCCAATCAGAAAGGAACTCATACAATATGTACTCACTGATAACTGGATATTAGCCCAGAAACTTAGGATACCCAAGATATAAGATATAATTTGCTAAACGCATGTAACTGAAGAAGAACAAAGACCAAAGTGTGGACACTTTGCCCCTTCTTAGAATTTGCAACAAAACACTTATAGAAGGAGTTACAGAGACAAAGTTTGGAGCTGTGACGAAAGGATGGACCATCTAGAGACTGCAATATCTGGGGATCCCTCCCATAATCAGCTTCCAAACACTGACACCATTGCATACACTAGCAAGATTTTGCTGAAAAGACCCAGATAGAGCTGTCTCTTGTGAGACCATTCAGGGGCCTAGCAAACAGAGAAGTGGATGCTGACAGTCAGCTATTGGATGGACCACAGGTCCCCCAATGGAGGAGCTAGAGAAAGTACCCAAGGAGCTAAAGGGATCTGCAATCCTATAGGTGGGACAACAATATGAACTAACCAGTACCCCCCTGAAGCTCGTGTCTCTAGCTGCATATGAATCAGAAAATGGCCTAGTAGGCCATCAGTGGAAAGAGAGGCCCATTGGTCTTGCAAACTTTATATGCCTCAGTACAGGGGAACGCCAGGGCCAAGAAGTGGGAGTGGGTAGGTGGAGGAGTGGGTGGGGGAGCATGTGGGGGACTTTTGGGATATCATTGGAAATGTAAATGAAATAAATACCCAATAAAAATAAAATAAAAAAGAGAAAAAAGTAAATATCTTTATTGTGTCTGACTAAATTCATGCAGAAGAAATTATATTCTTACATGTCTACTAAACATCACAAGCTTGTACATTCTTAAGTGATAAAGCCAAATGAAATATTTGTTAAATATGTTCCAAAGATACTATATATCTCTGCAACATTTCATTTTACCAATTGCATTTTGAAACTATAGATTGACTGCTAAGTGATAAAAATATAAGCTGAAGAAAGAGCAAGAACAGGAGTTAGAAGAGATGGTCAGACACCCATAGATCTGCCTTGCTGTGATCATAGGTTTGAAACAGATTATGCAATGAGGCATAGCATCATTTACAAATTAGATATGTGAACCCCTGGACAATTGAATTCCTAAAATTTAATGATGGACAACTCCTTTGTTAATGCTATGTTTACCCCCATGCTCCTAGAGTTTGTGAAGTTGTGACCTGAATCTGTCCAGGCTTATGACTCAATATCTACATATTGAAGATCATTATTAAAATGTACCTCAGTATTTCAGTTTAATTCATTTGACACTCTCTTTATACAGTGTACAGAGAAGTCACCTAATGAGTGGAAAATGATAATTCATGTCTGCCTCCCAGTAATATAAATGATCATCATATTTTTGTTGTTGTGGTGGTGGTGGTCTTGTGTTATTAAATTTTATTATTTTATTTCAGTGTTGTGGATTCAATAAAAGGCTGGATGTGTACTAAACAAGCACCTGATACGAAGTTCCCCACTTCATCTAATAGTTTAATACTAGTAAATATATAGTCTTTCTCAGAGGTCTTAGAAGACCTAGTAAATATTTCTATCTGTGGACTGACATATTCTATTTCCTGTTAGTATATGGTGTATATTATAATATACTTTTTAAAAACTATAATTTTGTTTGTACCTATTCATCATAACTAGAATAGTCTTTTTTTTTAATGTAGAAAACCTGGGTAAAGATGTTTTAGCTTGTTTCCTAACAGCTCTCTACTTGTGTTCCTTCATCCCAAGTGCTGAGCTCACTCTCTACATTTCACCGAAAAGGCTGGAGGAAAAGTCCTTTCTCAGTGTTCTATCACAACCCAGAAACACCAAGAACAAAAGACGATTTGAGGAGAAAAGGGTTCATTTGGTTTACATTTCCACATCACCTCTCATCATCAAAAGAAGTCAGGACAGGAACTTGAATAACACAGGAATCAGCGGTAGGAGCTGATGCAGAAGCCATGGAAAGTTGCTGCTTACTGAATTGATTCTCATAGCTTGCTCAGCCAGCTTCTGATAGAACCATGAACCACCTGAGCTATGGCAATATGCAAAATGGTCTGGGTCTTCCTCCATCAATCACTAATTAAGTAAATGTCCTTAAAATTACCCATACAGCCCAATTTTATAGAGGCATTTTCTTAATTGTAATTTCCTCCTCTCAAATGGCTTTAACTTGTGTTAGGTTGATAAAAAATAGCTAGTACAGCACCTGAGACACTAGCCTACAGTGAGCAGTACTAATTCCCATAGCAAAACAATTCCAAACAGTGAATACTCTGTTTCATCTTAGAATGATTGAGGCTTCCCTATACATATTTTCATTGTGGTCAATGCATATTGCTTCATGGCAATAAATATTTTATGGGTATTCTTACCCAAAAGATTATGTTAATTTGTCTGCTTTTTGAAATTAACTTTTTTTCCCCCTGGGATAATTAGTTTTTTTTTTTTTAATTACATCTTTTCCTCAATTACATTTCCAATGCTATCCCAAAAGTCCCCCATACCCTCCCCACTACTTCCCTACCCACCCATTCCCAATTTTTTTGGCCCTGGCGTTCCCCTGTACTGGGGCATATAAAGTTTGTGTGTCCAGTGGGCCTCTCTTTCCAGTGATGGCCGACTAGGCCATCTTTTGATACATATGCAGCTAGAGTCAAGAGCTCCGGTGTACTGGTTAGTTCATAATGTTGTTCCACCCATAGGGTTGCGGATCCCTTCAGCTCCTTTGGTATTTTCTCCAGCTCCTCCATTGGGGGCCCTGTGATCCATTCACTAGCTGACTGTGAGCATCCACTTCTGTGTTTGCCAGGCCCCAGCATAGTCTCACAAGAGACAGCTATATCTGGGTCCTTTCAGCAAAATCTTGCTAGTGAATGCAATGGTGTCAGCGTTTGGATGCTGATCATGGGATTGATCTCTGGATATGGCAGTCTCTAGATGGTCCATCCTTTAGTCACAGCTCCAAACTTTGTCTCTGTAACTCCTTCCATGGGTGTTCTGTTCCCAATTCTAAGGAGGGGCATAGTGTCCACACTTCAGTCTTCATTCTTCTTGAGTTTCTTATGTTTAGCAAACTGTATCTTATATCTTGGGTATCCTAAGTTTTGGGCTAATATCCACTTATCAGTGAGTACATATTGTGTGAGTTCCTTTGTGATTGTTTTACCTCACTCAGGATGATGCCCTCCAGGTCCACCCATTTGGCTGTGAATTTCATAAGTTCATTCTTTTTAATAGCTGAGTAGTACTCCATTGTGTAAATGTACCACATTTTCTGTATCCATTCCTCTGTTGAGGGGCATCTGGGTTCTTTCCAGCTTCTGGCTATTATAAATAAGGCTGCTATGAACATAGTGGAGCATGTGTCCTTCTTACTGGTTGGGACATCTTCTATGTGAGGAAAAATGTTTATTTTATAAGCATAAGTTATGTTCTTTGATTTTATTCCAACGATGCTTGGTTCAGATGTGAAAAATTACATGTTGAGACATAAAGAAGTTAGTTACTCTTTTACAGTGGTAAGAAACAACTACCAACCAAAGAGGGACCTATGGCTCCAGTGCATATGTATCAGAGAATGGCCTTGTTGGTCATCAATGGGAGGAGAAGCCCTTGATCCTGTGCAGGCTCTATGCCCCAGTGTAGGGGAATCCCAGGACCAGGAAATGGAATTTGGTGGGTTGGTGAGCAGGGGGGAGGAGGAGGGAATAGGGAGTTTTCATAGGGAAAACAAGGAAAGGGGATAACATGTGAAATGTAAATAAAGAAAATTTCTAATTAAAAAAAAAAGAACATTGTCTCCCAGGAACTATATTCAAACTCAGAATGGTTAAGAGATGAGATATTAAGATCTTTCCCCAAACATAGAGACTGTGAGGATGTGTTGTCATACCCTGGATTTCCTGGGTCTGTTCCTTCAAAGTCAGAAAGCAGGCTATCACTGCAATATAAACATTGAATATGAACTCTAACCTGATAGTGATTGGATTCACTAAGCATTCATACATTCATGATTTAATTTCCAAACAGACTTTTCCTCAACTCAACCCTTTTGTTATTTTCATATGTCATTTCCCTATCATAATGCCTATCGCTAACAAAATTTTCATTTTTGAAGCAAGTACTGCAATGTGAAGAAAAATCCGTTAAATCCTCCATAATTTAAACAAGGTTTCCATAGTAACATAGAAATCCATGACCCTAAGATTCAGTCCTCTTTTCTTCCCCGTTGGATCATTTATAGTGAAATTATGTGTTCCCAAACACATTTGAACACACTCAGGAGAGGCTATTCACTTAATAGCACCTTACAGCTCCAAAAATGAAAGCACAGATTTAATACTCCAGTCAAAAGCCACAGCTGTAATCAGGAAGACATGCAGCAGTCAACAGAGTCATTTCACTCATGTGGGGATCCAGTTGTGAAACTTGTGTTGATTTTCTTTGTTTGTGGTTTCCTTCTTAGTTTTATTTTGTGACCAAACATGATAAAGTTAAAACACAAGTGGATTTGTTCAAAATATAAAGTGTTACTCTAAACCCTTTTCAATATTTGTGAGTTAAAATTAATAGAAAGAAAGGAATAAAGTTGGGATTTAGTAATGCCTCAAAGCTTCTTAATCCCGGTTCTCTATAGAAAATATAACTCACTATATACTTCTTGAAAACATGTTAAGTCAGAGTTTTGACTTTTAGAAATGTAAATTAAAGCATATGAGAAGAACAGCATTGAGAAAAATTATTAAATGGTGGATTCATACAGAAGAGAGCTGTTTTAAACTGTGAATAATTACATATTATAAGGATATTCAGAATAGCTTTAATGGAGAAAAATCATTGAAACCCGTGATAGCTATTGGATGCATATGAATATGTAAAAATTAAATGTTTTTTCCTATAAGGTACAGATAAAAAGATTGTGTCCTTTCCTATGTCATCTATAGGACAGCTAAAATATGACTATTTTCCATATCCTCTTGACATCTAATTACATTTTTTAATTTATAAAAAGAAATGATCTGCAGTGTATTTTAGTAATATTATATTGTTCTATTATATACACTGGAAAAATTCCTGTATTTGATGTAGTGCATGGATTAATTTGGAATTAGAATTAATCAATATCTACATGCTATTCTTGAAATACATAGAAAGAGATTTATGGTAACTGACTACTGATTGTAAGCCTCATATGTTTGCTGTGATCCATGCAGCATCTATATAAGTATGATGTACATATTAAATACAGTGTAAAAATACTATATTATTTCTGATAAATCATATATTTGTAAATACAATTTAGATTTTATAATGCATGGGCTACAAAGAGATAGATTGCCCAAACAGCTTTATATCTGTGAGGTAATGAATATTTAAAGAAGCCACAACAATACAGCAATGGCTTTGATAGCCTTCATTCACTATGAGGGGGCTTCCAGTCAATATGATAACTTTACCTCATAGATACTGTCATGCCTAATTATTAGAGAGCTGAAAATGAAGAATAAAATTACAATGATTTCATGGATGGCTGCTGAGATAGTTCAATGGGTAAAAAAAGTTAACCACCAATTCCCAAGATTGGCTTCCTGGACATACATGATGGAAGCAGAGAACTTACTCCTGCAGCTATCCTCTGACGCCACCGTGTGCTATGGTACAAATGCCCCCATCTAAAATAAATATATGCAAAAAGGTTTAAAAAAACCATGAAACTGCACATTCATCTAGTGCCGAAGTCCGATCTCAAAACTTTTACATACTAATGTCAGGAACATGCTGGTAGTCTCGCAAACAACGTTCATGCTGCCCACCTATTAGAAAAGAGGGTTCTATGTAGATAACGTGAAGTGAGACATGAATAATAGGCAGGCTTTTAAAGCTGTATAGGAGGCAATCCCTAAAAAGAAACCCCACAAGCAGAGGCCAGGGAACGCCTAGCCATTAAATAGTGACAGAGAATTTTTGGTTGCCATGGGGTTTTACGAAACAAAAGAGGTGGGCACAATGTATGCTTCAGTCAGTTTGCAGATAGCCCCACATATTAGGCTAAATCTGTAATGTATATAAAACATGTGGATTCTGTGATAGATGAGCAGAGCAAGAGGCTGTTGCTAAAGTGCCTGGTATGGTTTAGGTCTGTTGTGAAAGTAAAGCACGTCTCACATCTCTCATGCAGGCGGGAACCCTAGCAGAGGAGAAAATGTGATGTTATGACTAGAGTCAATACTCTATGTATTTCTAGTCAGATTTTTCCCATTAAAATATTACTCAAAGCACTGGATAATGATGTTATTTAAATATTCGAGTAATATGTCCTGTAAAGAAGCTTTTAGGCAAGCATATTTTAGCTTTATTATTAAACTAACCCAGTTTTTCTAGAATATATGACCTATCATCAGCAATGAAGCATTTCTGAGGCCTTCTGGGCAGATGTAATAGACAAGACATTGTTGAAGACAAATTCCTCGCAGAGAAAGATTTGTGAAATCCAGCAGGGATCCAAGGAAACTGCACTCCCAAACACACTCCTGCAGAGAAGGCGTTATCATTGCTTCTCTCTTAGCATTTCAAAAAATCTTCAAGCCTGTGAGTCAAAAGCACTTCTGTTTTATGTACTGATCTCCAGCAAATATTTTGAAAAAAAAATGGACAGCTATTTTGTACTTGGAATAGTGGTTCTATTCCCAATGAAAGGCAGTTTATCTTCATAAACATAATTTTACTATCTGAATGTGAAAGTAAAACATACATTTGAAAGTAAACCTGAATTTTTACAACAGGAATTCATTAAATGATATATATTTACTGAGCACATGTATTTTGCTTCAATGAATGTTACGTTAAAACCTGGGACTTAGAGGTCAATAAGGAATAGGTCTGCTGAACAAATTTTATCTAATGCAAAAATGAACTAAGAAATTTTCGTTATCTTTTATTTTCAAAAGATATTTGAATTCTGACAGCACCAAAACATTAGTAATTTTCCACAACTAACTCCCAGATGCTATTAATATCAAGAATATCTGTACCTAAATTTAGTAGAGTTTTGCCCTAGGTGAATACAAAATGATTTTATAATAAACATGTGTCTATTTTTACTCTACTTAGACCAGGAGAAAGGCTATGAATAATGTCACATATTATTCTAGAACTCATTAATATTTAAGTCTATATGAGGTTTTGAGAAGAGCAATTAATAGAATTCTGAAATTATTTTCTGTGCCGGTTCAGATATGCTATCACTTCTGTTACAAACTAACCTATCAGACAATGCCATGTAGATATGCCCAATAGCTGCTTCCCATGTGTGTGCTTATGTGAGTTGTAGATTGCTCAGTGCACAGAAGTACTGCATGCCATTTTCATGACCTGATAATATTCCCATTTACTTTAAAGATGTATTTGAAAATGTGATTATGCACATTAAGCTGAACATTACAGGGAGCCTCCAAAGCTCATCTTTGAGGATATCCAAACTCCTATGATCAGGATTCACATACTGAAGGTCAACAAAATTCCTCCTATTGAATGTTTCCTTGCTCTATTTTAAAGAGAAAGAAGCTATTTAAAATGAGTCTTGTACAGGTTTTCAGGACTTTTTCTTGTCTTTCTTGAATTGGAAGTATGTATCCCATTATGATTTTAATATATACTTTTTATAAGGCAGGAGATGGAAGAACTAAAAACATTTAAAAGTTTGTACTTTTCATTTTCCTCTCCTGTTGTTTGCCTCATAATACACTTGAAAGAAACACTAATATGCAAGTATTCCAAATCTGTTGCTGTTTCTATGAGCATATAGCAATTCTTTCTCAATAGATAAAGTCAGAAAACACCATTCCTAAGAGTAGTTTCTAATCATAAGATTATGCTTCCCCATGATGTTTTAAATTTATCTAGATGTCCCAATAAATTTAGACCATTGGAACATATTGTGGTTCATATCATGAACAAAATTAAATTGTTTATACCATTTTAATTCACCACAAGAATATATATCTTCCTATTAAGTAAATGGTTTGTCAGACACCGTAAAACATTTTTGAACAGTAAAGGTCACATTTTATTGCAAAAACCTGTCAGTGCTTTATGTCCATGCTGTGAAATGTTATTGCTTCAGGGTGATTAGGTGGGAGGGGGCTATGGTTAAGAATGCCTTTCTGTGACCAGCTATGATTTACAGCAGCGAGCTGAGAATTAAACCCTTAATTGAAGCCTACAGAGCAATACCTAAGGGCTAAATTCAGCCTGAAAATTTTGATTCAGACAGTTTTCTTAGTCTAGCCCCTATGGGCTTTCGAGTTGATTCTCATGAGTTTTGATTGTGATTGAAAAGACAAGCTGTTTTCTGCTTTGCCCTGAACTTCCCTAAGGTAAATCTTTAGTTTTAGTAAGTTTTTTTGATTAATGAGGAGGGTGAAGTTATCAGAAAGAAAAAGAGTGCAGAATTTTAACTCTTACCTCAAGGGCCAAAATAAAAATGTCTTAACATATCAGCAACCCTGTAATGGAAATTATCATCTGGGGAATAGAAGAATCGTGGCTTCCTCAAAGTATAATGATCTATACCTGTGGCTGTACTGATGCACCTCTCTCAAAGAGGAATCTGTTATGGGTCATTGGTTAAAGATTCCCTCCTTAAAGGCATAGCAAGTATAACTAGGCATTCTGAGATTTGACAAAATGTCAATTCCAAGGTCACATAGTCCTGATTACATCTCCCTACCTTTTTTTTGTCTGGAAGAAATGTAGTTTGTTCCATCATATTTTGCATGTGTTCTGTCTTCCTCTGAAATGTCTTACCAGATCTACTTGATTACTTAAGAAAATCTTACCAATTCTGATTTTGCTTCTCATATTGGCTTTTTCATGATTAATATGCTTTACATGACCTATGTGTTTTGATTGTGTTTTTTAACCTTAGGCCTTATTTATTTGATCCTGTCCTCTATGGCAGAATTGAGTCACCTCAAAATTCATTAAATTTGTATTAAATGCTGATTGTTTAACATATACAAGATAACATGGGGTTATTGTTAATGAAGATGGAGATATCAAATATAAACCCTGATTAAATTTTTAGTGTAATGAAGAAGCTATGTTAGTTTCTTGAAGTACAGAACAGGGAAGGTAGATATTTTAGTCTGATAGTCACTGGCAGAGCACAATAAGATTTAGAAACCTTAATGTAGCTATATATGTATAATATATGTTCCAAAAGGAAAAAGTAATGAAGATAATTTCTGTAGTCTGGGAAAAATAATGCTTTAAACTACTGTGATAATATTGGATAGGCTGAAATAGGTCAGATACAAATTGTGGCTTACAGGCAGAATTAAAATTGTTGGTCTTTCTGAGTACATATAGTTCAGGGGCAGGGGAGAGGAAAGTTAAATATCTGTGAGCATTAAGCCAATGTGAGGAGAATGACCAAAAAGGAATCAAAAGAAAATGGTGGCCTGCTTGCCAAAAGCATACTAAATGCATCATCTCCACAGTGTTTGCACAAACATTTAAGCCAAATAGACAAAATTCAGGAGAAAAGGTTTGCTAATTATCTACAAAGACTATGGACATCTAACAAGTTTGTTTCTTTACATGGAGAAAAATGAGAGAATTTGATGGAACTTTTAGAATTAGAAAAATGGTAGGGCTGAAAGTAAAGAAGAAAACCCAGGATAGAAGTCAACAGAAGGAGAACTTTGACTCCGGCAGGTAGCAAATAAAGATTCAGGATGACACAGGTCATTAAAAAGTGAGGAGATTTAGATTATCAATAAAAGTAGCTAAGTTTAGATGTTGATACTTTACTGCCAGCTTTGAGGGGAGAAATTTAACTAAAATGATGGGGCAATAAGTTATATCACAAGATGTTTATGAGTAAGGGGCGATGCAAACTAAACCAGTGATGATGAATTTGTCATTACCAAAGAGACACAATATTGTAGTAAGGATATAATTTTTGTTTCCAATAGTTTTCCTGTAGAAAGTATTATTTTTGACATTATATTTACTAAATAATTTGCATAGAAGCAAAAGAGACACTGAAAATGTAAGTCTGTAGTACAGTGTTTTTTCTTAGCACACACAAGGATCTGATTTTTTTATCTCTATAACTGGGCAAAAAGATGAGAAGATGTAAAAATGATAGAAATAGGTAGTGTATGAAGCCATCACACACAAAGTCAAGTTAATTTCATAACAAAGCATGGAAAAATTTTTAATTTCATTTTTTGGGACATCTGATTTTGACATGGCAAGCAAACCCACAATCATAGAAGTTTTTAGTTCTGACTTTTAGACCTGACTGGAGTCTGGCTTCTTATCAGTGTAGTTTGATCTTCTGAAGATTCCCTAAGATACTGAAAGATAACTGAGGTTGCATTATATGTTTTGAAATATAAAATTTTTGTCCAGTTCTTCACATTAGATATTAAATTTTATGAATATTTTCACCAGTACTTCTTAAAGCTAGACATATATGTTTAGCTACTTCTGGTAAGTTTATAATTCATTTCTTAATGGTTCATGCTAGTAACTCTCATTAGATAATTTTGATACATAAGTGTAGTCTCATTGATGTTATTTTATGAGGCATGACAAATATTACTCTATTATTAACTATAGCAGAGTAAATCGCTCATAGCTCATGGTATTGAAACTTTCATTTTTTGTATAGTTTTGCTTTTTGCTTCTTGAGACAAGATTTCACAATGCAACCATGGCTTCCTTGGAATTCACTATGTAGAACAAGCTGGCCTCCAACACACACATATTCACCTGTTTCTGCCTCATGAATTATGAGGTCAAAGGCACATACCACTCTGCCCAGGATCTCCTTTTATAATACCCTCCTACAGAATAAAGACACTTTTTAGACATGACCGGAGTCTGGCTTCTTATCAGTGTAGTTTGATCTTCTGAAGAATATTACAGACAACACCGTGAAAAATCTAGCAAACAACTTCACCAATCATATTCTTTTCCTGAAGGAAGTAAGCCACAAAATAGAAGCTTTGTTTTGATTTTGAAGGTATGTTTTGACTACAGTATGTGTCAGACTTCTGTGTCAAACACCCACTCAGAGCCATTCATCATATAGTCATTTAATTATACTCTTTCTGTCAGACCTTCAAACTGTGCTGTGATTGGTAGAATAAAGACAAGAGAATCCTGGGCTTTACCCTCATAGGGTCATATGTTTGAAGTGTCAATGATGAGGAAGGAAAAAAGATTTTCTGAGGGGATGCTCTATAGTCATGAAAGTCTGAATGGACTAGGCAGTGTTTGTTGGGTTTCTAGTTTGTGAAATGAATATACTGTGCTATCTTTTAGGGAAGATTAGTTCTAAGAGAACATAGCTTCCACAAAAATGTAGAATATAAATGACAGAGTGCAGATATTTGAAACTGAATAGAACCAATACATTTTCCTAAAAGCACCAAGGAGGAACATGCAGTTGATGAGTTACACCCCAAGTGTAGCAAGATCAAAATTGTGTAATGTGGTTCAGCATGGCTTTCCACACCTGTATTCCTCACATTCAAGAGGCAAGGTAGGTAGATTCCATAAAATTTAGTACCAAGTTGGTCTACCACAGCATATTTGAGAGTAGTCTGAGCTGCAAAGTGAGGCAAACATTAAAAAAGGGGAGGGGATACAATAAATTAAAACTAAGATAATATAAACTTATTCTTGTAAAGACCCTATGGTGTGTGGAAAAGTAGAGTGAATGAGAAAACCTGCAGTGAAAGTGTCATTATGCAATGTGAAGGATGACTCAGTGTGTGCCCCAGAGGCAGAGCCTTCATAGGCATGCTTACTACCTGGGATGAAAGAGGAGTGACCTTGGTAGAGTGAGCAAAGGTTCTGTGTAAGACACCAGATAGTATCCATTCATAGTCTACATCCCAGCTACCCAGCTCTTTTCAGTATGGTAGCCCTAAAACAGCCATGTGCATTGTATAAAGGAATGAAGATGGGTTGCATTAATATGAACAAAAATTGAATTTCAAATTATTGACACATACTGTAAAAACTCTGTTCAACCATTTAAAATTCTGTAAGCCTCTTTTTAGGTTATGGATTGGTCAAAAAATACCATGCTTTGTATGTATACTTTTATTGACCCCTGACCAAGAAAATTGCTTAGAAGAATTGAAAAATTTTATGACACGCATTTAGATTAATTTATGAAATTCTTGGACAAATGGATGTATCTGGAGGATATTATCCTTAGTGAGGTAACCCAATCACAAAAGAAGTCACTTGATATGCACTCACTGATAAGTGGATATTAGCCCAGAAACTTAGAATACCCAAGATACAATTTGCAAAACATAACAAAATCAACAAGAACAAAGGCCAAAGTGTGGATACTTCGTTCCTCCTTAGAATAGAGAAAAAACCACCCATGGAAGGAGTTACAGAGACAAATTTTGGAGCTATGAAGAAAGGATGGACCATCCAGAGACAGTTCCACCCGGGGATCCATCCCATAATCAGCCACCAAACCCAGTCACTATTGCAGATGCCAGCAAGATTTTGCTGAAAGGACCCTGATAAAGCTATCTCGAGTGAGGCTATGCCAGTGCATGGCAAATACAGAAGTGGATGTTCACAGTCATCTATAGGATGGAACACAGGGTCCCCAGTGGAGGAGCTAGAGAAAGTAACCAAGGATTTGAAGGGGTCTGCAACCCTATAGGTGGAACAACAATATGAACTAACCAGTAACCCCAGAACTCATGTCTCTAGCTGCATATGAACCAGAAGATGGCCTATTTGTCCATCATTGGGAAGAAAGGCCCCTTGGTCTTGCAAACTTTATATGTCCTAGTACAGGGGAATGCCAGGGCCAAGAAGTGGGAGTGGGTAGATAGGGGAACATGGCAGGGTGAGGGTATAAGGAACTTTCGGGATAGCATTTGAAATGTAAATAAAGAAAATATCTAATAAAAAAAAAGAAATAGGTTCAAAGTATAAACTGTTCCATACAAAATGTACCAAATAAGCTTGAGTTAATTATGTCTGATATTTGTAGTTGGTGGCTCTTCCAATTTCAAAATCAAAGCAATGATTAAGACTTTTGATGTTTAAAAATTACAGGTCCTTATCTCATATAAAAGTGAAATACATAGATTTTGTTGTGGAAAACCCATCTTTTCTTGACTCGTTGCCTTGACTTTCCATCATTCTCCACTGACCCACAGCTTGAGGTCAGATGTCCAAGAAGTCTCAGCTTTGTTCTTGACCATCTTCTCAGTACTGGACAACTACCTAACTGACTGTTTCTCCATTTCACTTTATATTTATATGAAGATAATTTGGTAGCTCACGAGTTCAAGTGGGAAAGAGGACATGAAATCACATGCAAAGAGTTAGCTCCCGGTGCCTGGGAAGACATCAGGGATGCTACATACAAAGGAATTAATTTGGTGTATGGAAGATAGGCATTCTTTTCAAATGTCATCCTTGCTTCACATGATTGTCTCTTGAATTCTGATACTTATTGGGGAAATGATCTATTTTCCTTGAGCCCAATGAAAATAGGAGAAAGTGATTCAGTCAGTACCAAAACTATTACTGGTGGCTTTGGTGGACTGATGATCCCTTCAAAGTATGAGTATGTTGCACAGACAAACTAGATCATTGATTTCATTATTTCTTCTTAGTTCCTTTGTTTCTTCACCTTCTCTCCAACTTTCTTCTTTCCTCTCCTTCACTTATTTTGTTTCTTTTTCTTTTTTCATCTTCCTTCCTTCCCTCCCTCCTTCCTTCCTTTCTTCCTTCTGTTGTTCCTTTCTTTCTTTCAAAGTTTTTGACAGTGTTTAACTATACATCTGACTGCAAACTCATGGTTCTCCTGTATCAGCAAGATGCCCACATCTAATAATTAGAAGCTTCCATGTGCGGCTTCTCAACTATCAACACCCAAGTTTTTTTGTGAATATTGAACACTCTAGAACCAGGAACAGATTTTTGGGCGAATTTTTGTGTTTGAGGACATCAAGTTACCTAAACAAACAGAACATGTAAGTCAGTTTACAAGAAGAAAATAAATGGTGTTGTTAAAGTCAGTGTTTGCAAATTATTTCAGATGACAAAACATAAAGAAAAGTTATTTAGCTTCACAGTTTTACTATTTGTTAAGCAGAAATTAACTGTCCTCTCCCGAGTTTTCATGTGTGTAACACCAGTGAAATCTCTTGTGTTACACGAAACCCGCATGGCCTTTCATTTTCACATGTTCACAATAAGGAGACCTACTTGAAAAAGTCACTCTATTGATGTGTTTGTAGATGGATTGTTGAGAACACAGTGTCTGTTACATTTGAAGTAAATAAATTACATTTTGATGTGAGCTTCATGAAAAGCTTAGGAGATGTCTATAATTTGTTTTATTTCAAACATTAAATTATGATGCCTTACTTAATAACTCTAAACTATGAATCTAAACTACATTTGTGTTCAGCAAACAGTCATAAAATCCCTGTTAGACAGTTAATTACTGCACAAATTGCTTCATAAAGCACTGTAAAACAAATGTGTTGATTAGCAAAAATGAAATAGTCATGATTGCCAAAACACTAATCTTTTAAAATACTTTTAAACATATAAATTTAGCTACATGCACATATTACATCATGTAGAACTCTTCACCCATCAATGGCTTCTGTTGTATATAGCATTGCTCACTTAAAGAGGAAAACCTCATAATTTCCAAGTACTCAAGTGGAAAAGAACATTATGCTTTCTGTATTTAAACCATTCTTTTTATATTTGTTTCAATCACGAATCATATTAACCCTTATAAATATGTATTCAAAGAATAAAATTTGGAAATGGGGTGAAACTAGTTAGTGAGTGAATCGTAGCCAAATAAGTAAGATGTTAATATTTCTTTGATTCAGAGTGTGACTGGGCCCAGGGGTCATGGAATTAGGTCTGTGAAGTAGGTAGGTGTTTCTAGAACTCACAGTTTCTTCTATCAAAGGCATGTGCAATATATTCCTGGATGCTGATAAGAGTTGTGTTCATAAATGTTCCAGTTTTTAAAAATTAATTATTTTATTTATTTTCATCACAAATGTTTCCCCCTTCTAGTCTCCCTTCCCAGAGTTCTTTACCCCATCCCTCATCCCCTTTGCCCCTGAGAGGGTGCCCATAAGGCATCCCCCTTCTCTAGGGCATTAAGTATGGACAGGATGAGGCAAATCCTTTTCCACTGGGTTCTCTATGACATATGTGTCAGGGGTCTCTGACCAGCCCATGTATGCCCTTTGGTTGGTAACTTAGTATCTTGGAACTTCCTAGGTTCCAGGTCAGTTGTCACTGTTGGGCTGCCTATTGGGATGCCACCCCTTCAGTTCCTTCAGTCCTTCTCCTAACTCTTCCATAGGGGTCCCTGTCTTCAGTACAATGGTTAGCTGTAAGTTTCTTCATCTGTCTTAGTCAGTTGCTGGTAGAGCCTCTCAAGGGACAGCTATGCTAGGCTTCTATCTGCAAGCACAGCAGCATCAGTAATTTGTCAGGGTTTGGCGGCTGCCCATGGGATGGATCCTATATTGGGCCATTCACTGTACAGCTTTTCTTTCAGTCTCTGTTCCATTTTTGCCCCTGCATTTCTTTTAAAAAAGAACAATTATGGGTCAAAAATATGAAGGTGCATCGGTGTCTATGCCCCTCCACTGGTGGTCCTATTTATCTACTGGAATTAGGCTCTTCTGGTTCCAGCTCCTCACTGTTGGACATCTTGATTTAGGTCACACACATTGAGCCTAGGTTCCTCTCACATCCCAGGTCACTGGGACTTTGCTCAGGTCTCCTCTCTGCCTTGCCAGTTGCATTCATTTTCCTGACCCTCTGGGCTTCTCTCCTGTCTATTGGCTTATCTGATCCTGCCAGCCTTTTCATTCCCCTCACCCCTTACCCACTCAGATCTTTCCCTCTCTTGCCTCCTGTGATGGCTTGTGTATGATGGCCCAGGGAGTGGCCCTATTAGGAGGTGTGACCTTGTTGGAGTAAGTGTGTCACTGTGGGTGTGGGCTTAAGACCCTCACCCTAACTACCTGGAAGTCAGTCTTCTGCTAGCAGCCTTCAGATGAAGATATTGAATTTTCACCTCAGCCTGCACCATACCTGCCTGGACATCGTCATGCTTCTGTCTTGATGATACTGGACTGAACCTCTGAACCTGTAAGCCAGCCTCAATTAAATATTGTCTTTATAAGAGTTGCCTTGGTCATGGTGTATGTTCATATCAGTAAAACTGATAAGTTGATATTAGCCAAAAATGTACAGAACACACAAGATATACCTCACAGATCTTAAGAAGATAAAAAAGAAGAAAGGTCCAAGTGAGTCTGCCTTAGAAGGAGGAACAAAATAATCAAGGGAGGTGTCTTAGTGTTAGCATGCATGTCCTGTGGGGTCTGATTTACCTCATTCAAGATAATATTTTCTAGTTTCACCCATTTGCCTTCAAAATTCATGATGTCCTCCTTTTTAATAGGTTGAATGAATACTTTTTGAGTAACTATTCTTCAGTTAAGGGATGTCTGGTCAATTTCTGACTATTACAAATAAGGCTGTAATGATTATAGTGGAGGGCATGTCCTTGTGGTATGGTGCCAAACATCTTTTGGGTATATGTACAGGGGCAATACAACAGCGTCTTCAGATATAACTATTTCAAATTTTCTGAGGAATCGCCACATTGATTTTCAGAATGATTGTACCAGTTTACAATCTCACCAGCGTAGGAGTATTTTCCTTTCTCCATGTCCTGGCCAGCATGTGCTGTCACATGAGTATTTGACCTTAGCTACTCTGGGTGGTGTAAGGTGAAATCTCAGGGTAGCTTTGATTTACATTTCCCTGATGACTAAGATTCTGAAAGTTTCTAAATGGAACCTCTTGAAACTGAAAAGGTTCTGTAAGGCAAAGGACACTGTCATAGGATAAAAATGGCAAACTACACTGTGGGAAAAGATTTTCACTAACCCTACATCCAATCTCGGGCAAATATTCAAAATATATAAAGAACTCAAGAAGTTAGACTCCAAAATATCAAATACCACAATGAAAACAAGGAGTACAGAGTTAACAGAGAATTCTTAACAAAGGAATCAGGAAAGGTCCCAGTTTTGAACTTTAATCAAAAGAGTTATACTGGCTTGATATCTACCAGAGGAGAAGGGTTAATAATTGTGAAATTCTCTTTTGGCCTCTTTGGCCTAAGCTGCTCTTTTCCATAGAATGATTTCCTCAAGATAGGGGACAATTATACTGGAAACCATGTAATAGATTAATATTGTTAACATATACCCTTTACCCAAAGTTCACGTATCTAAGTGCAATTGACATTGTGTTGTGATCTTAGCCTAATAAGTAAATACAGAAATTGTGAAAAGAAGAAAGGAAAGATAGAGAAAAGAGAGATCGTACTACATATGAGATCATTCATTATTAACAGTTTTATTCAAAGGGTGTTTTCAAATACCAGCTATTTTTCAGGAAGTATAATTGAAAAAAAATGAATTATGACTTCTATAAAACTTATGGCTTTAAAGGGAGAAAAGTAAACATAAAATGTGAAGCAAATTATAAGCACAAAGGAAGAACGTGATGATTAACAGATGATTGACCTACTTACAGAAAGAAGACTTGGTTCCGAATGAGGTGGGAGCAGTCTAGCCCTTGTTCTGCTTCTTCAGGCAGCAAGAGCACAGTTTTGTTGTGGCAGTGATGTCATAGAAGGAGGAGAGAGAATGCTCATGATCACACAGATCACACTCACAATGCACAGAGTGAAAGAGCAAGAGAGTGAGAGAGAGAACTAGAGAGCGAGAGAACAAATGAGAGAGGGAGAGAGAGAGGGGAGAGAGGAGAGAGAGAGAGAGAGAGAGAGAGAGAGAGAGAGGAGAGAGAGAGAACTAGAGAGCAAGAGAACAAATGAGAGAGGGAGAGAGAGAGGGGAGAGAGAGGGAGAGAGAGAGAGAGAGAGAGAGAGAGAGAGAGAGAGAGAATGAATACTGGAACACTACTAAGTCAATAACAGAGAGGATTCAGTATCTACAGTAGTTCTAGAAAAATCTTATCAACCAGATAATGAAACAGACATGACCATGTTGACAAATACATCTGCCCTGCCAACTGGCATGCAGGATGTCACATAATCATATAGACCAGTGGGAAAAGACAGAACCTGAGTTAATACAGAAAATTTTGTGTAAAGTTGGTCCCTGTTTTTCAGACTATTAAATTTAAAAGGGCCAAGTCCAAAGCTGGACTCGTAAAAATGCAAATATAAGAGCTTCTATATGAGTGACAGTTATGCACTATTTTAAATGAAAACTCATGATAAACATAAAAAGAGTTCACAACATTTTGTAATTTACACTGGGAACCAAACTTTGAAAATTCTCTTTCATCTTTTCTAGAGAAAGTACTCTCAAATAAAAATCTGAAAATTCTTCCCCTGAGAGGAAGTTAAAAGTGTGAACCATTATCCTAAATACAGTCTTTAAGTACCAGCTCCCAGCCTACTAATCAGCACGAGGGTTCCATGGTCATTCTTTTCATGTCGTTCCTCTTCCCTTCAGGAGCTCCAGCAATGTGTTCAGAGGTCACAATGGTGACTAGTTAAATGCATGTTTGATGTTAACTGTCTAAATATTTTTAAGCCAGAAAGAGAAAAACTTATAACTACACATGGCTCCATTAAACCTCACTCAAAGTAAGCACATTACATTCCACTTATATATACAAGGTATGGACAAGGTGTGATGATTTCAAAACATTTATTTTTGTTCCTTTTCAGATCAGTATTGTAAATAAGGAAAGGTTACATGACTAAGACACTCTTGGATTTTATTTTCCTTTTCCAGATTAAATATTATAGCTTTAATAGAAGTAATACAGGTCAGCTAAGAGAAAAATGCAAATCATATTGTAACCAGAGGCCAGAAAAAGCTTCCATTTCCATTGCACCAGTGGGTTGTGACACGGTGGTTCCCACTTCACCTTTTTCATTTCGATTTGTAGTATGTAGTAGATTTTCAGCCCATATTTCATTTTTTTCAAGGAACATGTGCTCTCAGAGTGAAGATAAGAATATAGTAAAGTAAATAAAGTTGAATTTCAATAATTTAGTTTCTGCTTAGATTGGATCACCAGTACTGAATAAGTTAGATCTTTTATTAGAAAGTTGTTTGTTTGTTGTAAAGACAGGATGAAGAATTTCACAAAGTGGTCTTTGTCCTGGAACATTTGGAATGCATTTGTTACCTGACCTGGCACAGAAAGCTGCAGGTGGTTGGGTTGATGATTTTGAGGCAAAGAAATTATACTAATTTATTATTTAGGTGTTCCCCAGATTGTAAAATATATCCTTGAACATGGAAGAAGGAGAAAAAGAAGAGAGCCAGAGGTGAATACAGAGCAGGTTGTGATGACGAGCTGTGAAAAGAATTGGCTCATCCCTGCTGGCTTTAAGATGGGAGCCAATCAAGAAACAAGCAATGTGAAAAACTTCTGGCCATGTAGGAGATCCTAATAAATTATTCCTTGGAGTGAACCAAGGGGAGCACAATACTGATGACATGATGTGGCTCTTTAATATGCATTGAAAAGCTACAAGTAAATATATATTCAAGAACAATGTCACATGATATTAATATGATGTTGAATTAAAGTAAAGCAAGGCAACCTATCCATTCCCTTAAGCACTAGACATGGGTCATGACAAGCACATTCATGATCTGTCTTCACAGAAGCATTGAGTGGAGGGTAGTGTGTCATTAGCCAAAGTTAGCAGGCGTCTTAACAGAGTTTTAAAACATCATATATATTTCTGTGTCAAAGTGAAGCTTGTTCCATTTGATTATAATCTCCTCATTCTTGTTCACTCTCCACCCCCTAAAAGCCCAAACTGATGCTTCTCTGTACCTAATGGTATTAATTATCCAAATTAAAAAGGAGGACCTGAAGTATTTGTTCCTTTATGTTTGCCATCATGTTACTGTGTATATTTTCTACTCAATCCATATTGTTATATGCAACAAATTTGTACTTTGTTTTTAAGGATGTGGACACTCCAGTTTGTGTGCATGATATATATTCTTCGCTGATCTGTCTATATACTATTCTAAGTTGATTTAATATTTTGAATGATGTTACAATAGGAATTAGAAAATGAAATATCTCTTTGTTATACTGATTACATAGTCAGAGAAAAACTGGGATCATCTGGTAATCACAAATTCATTTTCCTGAGGGATCTCACATCATTTTTCATGATGGCGATGCTAATTTACACTCACACTGAAAGTTCACGAAATCCCTGTTTTCCACATTTCCACTAAAGGGGTTTTAAATTCTTAGTATTCTTCATTCTAGTATATGACTTCAGGCACAAAGAGAAATTTTATGTAAGTGTAGCATATTGTCAGAGCCTCACACATACCCAAAGTAGATAACTCTTGTGATGACACCTAGGTCCCTTATCTAGTTAAATTTGGATAAGATTGGGGACTTTTAGATAATTCTTGCATGGGTTTGAGAGCTTGACAGCTTTAAATGTTGATGTATATGTCATATTTGGAAGGGATATGAATTCCTAAGTGTCAGAAGTTGTGTACAAAAAGCAGAATAATGTCATCATCACTGCTACAAAAAATGATACAAACAAATCCCTGTAACTGTAAATATGCTGTGGGAAATGAGTTGTCAAGATAGGAGACAAATAGGATTGTTCATCATGTGGCTGAAACATGGAGACATTTCCTGAATCATGAGGACTCAGGAAACGTTTAAGTCCCGTTTAAGTCTTAATCTGTACCTGGCCCTAATGTCACTCGCAATTGATCTTAATAAGCACAATGAAAACAGGAAAGTCAAAAGAAGCTATATCTACAGAGGTGGTAAGAATGTTGCAAAATGGGATTGAATCAGCTTTTTCAATGTTGAAGATGGATCAGAAGACATAATTCCAAGCTCTAAAACCTGAGAAATACAGAGAAAGACCAATCTCTTTACAGTGGCCAGAGAGGAGATGCTTTCTGGCATCTTGATCTTAGAACAGTGCATGTCAAGTTTTGGTCCAAAGGATGGTACAGTGATAGGAATGTACTGTAAGAACTAGTGTTGGAAGTGCTTTGATACAGCTTTGTTAAGAAATGAATGCAAGACTGTAACACAATACATAGCTGAGTGCATGGCTGAACGTTAAGTCACAGATTTTTAGTAATCAATACAAGAGAATCACAGGGGATCACTGGATTATTATCTCCCTATTTTCTCCAAGTACCACTGTAGTAAAAGTGAATGCTCCCTACCCCCAAAGAAATCTATAGAATTTGAATAAAAAGGTTCTCACTTCGTGGCTATATGGGGAAGATTAAGAATTGTGGAGATGTATACTTGAGGAATTATATCAGTGGGGTAGGTCTTGAGGTTTCAAAGACTGGAACTGTTAGCTCAGCCTCCTTTTTGTGACTCTCCAGATGTTGCTCCACGGATGCCTGCAACCTGCTATGTTTGCTACACTGTAATCAGCTTCAACCCTCTAGGACTCTTTCCCCCACTGTCCACCCAGCTCTCCTTTGGTAAATTGCCTTGGCTTGGTATTTTCAGCAATAAAAAGTAACAGACTTTGAAATTCAACATCATTTCACATACTTGACTTCAATTATTTTAGATTACATGTATAGATGAAAACATACCTAACTGTAGCTCTTTTACTTATTATAATAGTCTCCAGTTCCTTTCTATGTTGCAACAAATGACAAAATTGCTTAAAGACTGAAGGTTTTATTATTTGATATTTCAAGATTGCCCTTTTGAGGCAGTTACTGAGATCTATATTCATTATGTTTGCTAAGTTAGATTTTTCTACTCTACAAAACACGGTCCAGTAATCTGGTATTGGTTCTTTCAGTGGTTAAAATTTTTCTTTACAATATGAAGGGTTGTGTGTGTGTGTGTGTGTCTGTGTGTATCTGTGTGTGTCTGTGTCTGTGTGTCTCTCTGAGTGTCTATGCATGTATGTGTGAGTTTTCTAATAATAAAAAAGAGGCTATGTGGTTCTTCTATAAAACTGTTTTTTTTTTTCTGACTATGAGTATTATTTTATAAATGCTCCTTTTATTGCATTGATTATATCAAGTCATTTTCTGATGGACATTGTTTTTATGGCTATGCTCGGTGCATGTTCTGTTTGCCTTTGGTACTCCGGAAAGAATATAACTTGTCTGTAATATTGAATCTCTACTGTAGAAGTCACATGATTCAACCACTTCATAAATATTTCAAGAATGTAACTTCATTCCTAGAAGGAACCAGAGGCGTGTTCATTTCGCCTATGGCTCTCAGAGTCATGATACTACACTTCTCCCCTTTCCAACAGTGCTGAATATCAGAATCAGAGAGTCAAAACAAAGATTCCCTGTTATGCCTACCAATTAAACAGCTAATGAGCTAGAATAATGACCCTTTCTCCTAACTGGTTGTAAGAATAATTGGATTTAAAAATGCTTCACACATGAATGAAATCACAATGTTGCCAGTCAGAGAAAGTGAAGACAGAGCACCACACTTAACTATGCTTCCTCTGACAAAAGTTATTGTGGTGCATGGGTGATAACCAGGAGGCTTGCGACGATAAACATTGTTTCCTATCATTATGATCTTCATAAACAGGCTACAGATGCCTGGGTCACTGCTGGGACAGCTTGATGTGATGGCTGTGATATGAAAAAGTATGAGGACCTCTATGCTATCCAAAATTAATTAGTATTAAAAAATCACGGTTTGGAATAACAGAGCGACACTGATGTGTGTGCAAAAAATATTTTTTCAAAGAATTCATTCCAAATTCTTTGTAAAATTTAGAGGTAGATCCAGAATTTACTGATAATGATAAGCTTCAAGGATTTCAATACTCTTCACTTAAAGACAATATAAAACTTATGCGTACTTTAAGGACTTTAATATATTTATATAATAGAATAAATATATAATATATTTATGTACAATAAAAACATCCATACAGCAGGAACAATATTGAAGTCTTATCCTATATTTCATTACATTTTCTTAGATTCTGTGATAATTGCTATATTACTGTAACCATTAACTGAGGAATTTAAAATTTCAACAGAATTTTCTTAATTTTAAATTATAGAAATGTTAACATGCCTTTCATGTTACAATATATAAAAACAGATTTTTAAAAGAAAAATTCATTCATTGTATTTTCATTTTTTTGAAAGACTAAATAAAATAGAAATTAAAAAGTATACATTCAGTTGTCCAATAATATCAAAATACTGTAAAATGCTCTTTTATAATAGAGTTTTTAAGTTCACATTCATAAGCGAAGACATTTGTGAAGTAGCTTGTTCTTGTTGAAATACACACACACAAGCATGCATACATATAATATATATGTATATATTATATATATGATGCATATATATATATGTATATATATATATATGATGGTGCAAAGCTTAATACTAATTTAAAATATCTGTTTTATTGCCTTTAATTAATATTTCCAAATGTTGAGAATTTAACCTTCTAAGAATATCTTCAATTTAAAATCTGTTATATAATTTTTGATAGCCCCTGCCTTATAGCTTTATTGGGCTTCAGACCATTTCCATCTGTCTGAAAAACAATCAAGATGAGGAATAAAATCCTTTCAATTACAAATCCATGACAATTAATGACTCTAAACAAATTTTAGACTGAGAAATGGAGAAAGTTTAATGCTTAATTTTCCATTCTATAATCACATAGGACATTAGCATGATAGAAATGCTACACAAGTGTTTATACCAACACTCTGGAAGAACATTTGGGATAATATTTGGTGTTGTCATTGATACCGTTTCAAAAATCACTTCCCTTCCATCAATCATTCAGCATATTAAGTACCGTTAACATAATCCTATCTTTATTGAGCATGTTTTAGATCCTGAAAGGTTTCAAACAAATTTGATTTTAAAATACTGTATCATTTTTGTATAAAAACAATTATTTCTTGTTTTCACATGTCTGTAACCATGCTCAAAGCATAGATACCAAGTTAACCCATGATGTCTTACTGTCATTTACTCTATGTTTGGTAATATTAATCAAGAAGGTGGTATCATTCACTGGGATACTTACATAGCTTCAAATTTAGTTGTCAACAAATTTGGCAAAGTAGCAGTTATCACCTAGTTCACAGGGGTCCTAATGCTATGTCATCCCTGATAAATCATGCTGCCATAAAGGAACATTAATTATTTCTGCTTCATCTAGTAGACATCAACATCAAGATTTTTCCTCGGCTTTCATCTTCTGGTTGAAGCAAGGCCATTCATCATTGTTTCAGAAATGGATGGGCTCATATCATGAAATATTTTTATGATTGGCAGGCTCCATGGTGGGTGAGAATAGGCAATGGTCAGCAAAGACCTTGAAGATTTATTTTCTGGGTCATGGTGCTGCCTCTAATAACTTACCACTTCTTTGTGCTGCAACTTTTAGAGGTCAGAGTTATGAGAGTCGGTACACAGAGACTGGCATGATTTCTGCACTATTTCCTCTGAGTTATTTTATTTTCCTGCTTTCTGATCCAAGAAGGGAACCACTATGAAAGGCAACAGAGACCAATTACCATACTACATCTCTGGGGTCACTAACATCTGCACAAGGTCATAGATGATGTGTAAAGAAGCCAGTAAGGATTTTCATAAGGAAGGAATAGCTTTGGTTGTCCAGTTCTTCAGGAAAAGGCACCAGGGATCCTCAAACCAAGGATCAACTCAAGGCCAAGTCTTGAGCAGGCAAAGCACTCTACTTCTTAATTGCATCTCATTCAAATGCATGTTAAAGTCTTAACCACCACAGTAGATGTAAGTCAATCTACCTTGTAATTCTATTGCCCTCAGAATGTTAGATATTATGTAGATATATTGTTCTAAAATTCTCTATGGGATAGAAAAATAAAGGAATTAAGGTTTTAGGTAATCAGTGACAGTGAAGTTATCTTTGTAGGTATTCATATTCTGAAATGAAATAACCATTAAATAAAGGACTCATAATTCAGACTCTCACATAAATTGTAAGTAAATATTAAAGATGGACGTTAATAAAGAAATTTGGAAATAATTACAAATGATCAATTTAAACTTTATCTTGCCTATATAAAATCTATCATAATGAAACTCTGAAATAGTATGTATAAACTGTGAAACTTCTTATTGAATATCAGCAATATTTCCCATATATTTTGAGCCTGGATCCTGTGTATTTTCTTCCCGTTTCCTGAATATTAACTCCTATTACATCCTTTGGTGAGCTGTAAGTGAACTGGGTATGCTGCAGTAGACATAATACTTTGCCAATCCCTGAAGTGAGATTTCACTTAAATTATGATCTCAAAGAGGGTGATGGAAGTAACAGTGAATTCAGCAAGTGACCAGAAGTGTCTCCTGCTGAGCATTTGTCCATATTTTCTGCATAAAAGTGAAAAGAGCAGATGACTTTTGATTAAAGCCTCTTTTAACATTTTCCCACACCTTTTAAGAAAAACCTAAACTAAAAAGTATATTCAATTTATCTAGACATATTCAAATATATCTAGTCAAATAAAAACTCAGCATAAATTATGTTATGAATCTGAGCAATTTTTCAACTCCTTCTTTCTACCTCCATATCTACACACACTAGTATAGCTGAAATAGCTGGAAGGCATGTTTACAGCTTTTGAAAGGAATTAATGATCTTAAAGTTAAACTACACTGTAGAGAAACAACTCTCAATTCTAGGAAATATTATTGGGTGAGGAACCATATACTTTTGCTTTTAACACTATATTTCCTTTTCTAGCTCATATATATAGGTAATAAATGGTAAATTTTTGACAAATTATTTTTACTGTAATTCCAGTCATCTTAAATATAATACAGATTATTATTACAGACTTGGAATTTATTGAATACTATATTGTGCATTTAACCCCCAACCCTAGAGAGTCAACGGTCTTCTGTTGATTTTTCTTCTTTTAAAACATAGACTTTTATATGGAACCAACACAGAAGTACAGATTTTCCAAACTCATGTGATTGCTGATAAAGAGAGGTAAGTGAGCAGTGTGGTGGAGTCTCCTTTGTTAAATAATGAAAATAGCAGAGTGATACAGAATAAGCTCACCTCAAGCTTTGGGAACCTTTGACAGTTCTTCTGCCTCCTATGGATTTTCTTTCAAAGTAAGAGGACAACGTGCAGAGGCAGACTCTCCCAGCCTGGTATTACTAACTCTCCTTGAAAACTGATTTCCTTCCTCTTTAGAAGTCCTTCAGATTCTTGCATTTAACCTTTTAGAGAAGCGACTCAACTCTGATAGTGTTCTTGTTGTACTCAGCCATTCTAAAACATGCAGCTTGACAATTTCTCAGTTCATCCCTGTAAGGCTGGACCTAAGATGTGCAATACAGCCTACTCTCACACAGGAGCAGAAACAGTTTTCATCAGAAACATGGGAAACTGAAGCCATCATGTCTTTTTAATTCCTACAAGGGATAGATTCCTTAAAGATTTTAAATTTAGAGGTTGAGTAGAAAACTTTGAAAGGAGTATTTTCATTATTTTTTTTCATCTTCATATATAGTTTTCATTATTTTAGATTTTAATATTAGTACTAAATAGTTATCATCTCCATCCTTTTCCTTTCCCAACTCCTCTTGTTTAACTCCAAATCTCCATGAATCAACAATTTAAAAAATATTACTACATATGTATACATGTATATGTACTACAGATATTATTTAACACATAAACCTATAAACACAATAAATGCTTTTTATATTTACATTTCTTTAGGGCTGTCTGCTTTGGGTTAAATAAACCCTCAATTGCTTCATCCTTGAAGAAAGTTTGGAAGAGTTTTAGAGCACATTCTTCCCCTTTCCCTTAAAAGGGACTTTCCTTACATTTCTCCTCTTAATCATTTTTACTTTCATGCAATATCCATATTGTGTATATGGTAAAAAAATATGTGATACTGTCTGAATCTGCTTTATTTCCCTTAAAATTATATCCAGTTCCATTTGCTTATCTTCCTGACTTTTTTATGAGTGTGAGTAAGGAATTAGTCACCTGTGCAGTGAGTTTATTTCAACCATGCATTTAATATACAGAAATATTTTGATATTTGTGAGGCAGTGTTCAAAATGTTTCCAATGGTTATAATTTCAATTAGCACACAATTACTAGGTTTCTTCTTTGCACTTTTGCACATTACTCTTTGAATATCATTCCAAACTTTTGTATATATCCTCTCCCACACAGAACATCATTGGTTCCCATGTCAGTATCATGTCACATGCATTTCTATTATCCCAATCCTTAAAAGCTCTTTTTATTTTCCCAGATTCCCTTTTTTAGTTTCATGACCCATACTCACACTTATGTGTATATACAGATATAAACATAGAAAAATAAAAACCTATGTATAAGAAAGAGCATGAGGGTTTCTCCTTCTAAGTGTGAGTTATAAAATTTAATAGGTTCCAGATTCCATTTTCCTCCTAATTTCACAAGTTAATGTTTTACAACTAAATGAAATTCCAATATGCAATTGTTACTGAAATAAACAATATTAAAAATCACATGGAAGTCCCAAATCACACTGTGTACCTCATTTGCAATTTCAATTTTTCTCTTCCCCTCCAGACTGATTCTAATTTTATATTAAAGAGCTTATGTCAGCCAAAAAGGTGTGTAGATATCTCATAAAATGTTGATCATGAATGAAAAACAAGATGTTCATGAATCACCCATCTTACACATAAATAAGAGGAGAAATCTATTGAACTGAATTTTACCCTCCGTAAAATTTTGATGACGTTTGTTGTTCTTAATCCTTTCTTGTTGTTGTTCCTTTGGTGTTATGTGCATCCATGGGCAGTGGACAACTCTTAGGTTAGATTAACACAGCAATGTTTTAATTGACTGGTCTATCAAAGACAAGAACAAAGCAAAAATGATAAAAATAATTGCTTTGTAAAAATGTTCTAACTCTGCATAGTCATTAGCGAGGGTTTCCTAGGAAAAGGAACTTTAGCATTTAATACAATCATTGAAAACAGAGGATCTCCTGAATATAGTATCCAGTAATAGATCTAGAGATAACAGCTGGAATTTTAAACTTTGACAAACCATATTTAAATTCTTGTACCAACTTTGTGTATTTAGTTAAGATACTTATATAACTGTAGTTTCCATGTTCAAATATACACCTATTTTAGATGTCAAATATGACCTTTCTTGTGTTTACAGAGTGATATAGCCAGCCCTAAATCTAAATGTTCCACCAAGTCTCATGTCCAATTATTCTTGATTTTCCATCTTAGTCTAATGTGTTCTATGCCATTATGCCTTATGTGCTTAATATTGTACATGTGGTCTACTGTTGTTCAGAGAATTGAGGCAGTCTTTTCATGAATAAATAAGCACTGGATCCATATTTTCTGTGTACACGATGCTTATGGGAAAATCTGAAAGTCAAGTCTGTTCCTTTCTTCAGAATATAAATGGAGAGTTTATGGTAAATATAGGAGAGAAATTTTTCTTGGACTCACGTATCTGAAGAACAGCAGAAGAGTCTATCTGAAAGCAAATTTCTGGGATTGCTGTATATTTTCGGGTTAAAACTGCTGAAGGCAAAGGATATATAATGATAAGGAGATGGGGGGGGGACTCAGAAATGTACCAGGTTTATGTTCCAGGTCTTTATATTTGTGTAAACTGAACATTACTTATATATAAAGCACAGTGCAAGCATGAAGATAAATACAGAAAATGCTCTAAGGTGTTTCTCAACGATAGGAGGAAATGAAGTCATTGGGTTAATGGAGAAGAAGCAGTAGAGGCCACAAAGGATCAGTAATATGCCTAGTGAAGATGGCTGCCAGGCATGGTACCTGGCAACCAAAGACGACTTTATGTTTTCATGTGAAGTATTTTGAAGTAAAATTGCAGAGGGAATATTAACAGGTTCTATCTTCAACAATGTGGAAAGATCATTGGCCAGCTGCTTGTTTCCAGGGATGATAGAAAAAATTAAATATTTTGAACATCTTTGCAAAATAGTGAATAGTAGTTTACCTTCTGAAATAACAAATGGGTGTAAGCAGGTAATGTAAAATCCAAAGTTTATTTAAGCAATTTAGTCTCCTTTTCTTTTCTATTTTTCCTCCTTTCCGACTTGCCCTACTCTGTTGTTTTGCTTTTGGAGAACAAGAAGGAAGAATACAATGTTTTGATAAAATACATTCGCTACTCCATACTCTCTACCCTGAAACATCTCCTCTCACCATTTCTATCCAAACTTTATGATCCTTTAAAACCCACTGAATCTTCTTAGTGTTGAATATATATGTGTGTGCATACAGACATCCACGGGAATATGATTCGTGTCAGGAGCTTCATCCAAAGAAACCTATGCTCTCTCTTCCATCAACTATCAGCTAGCAGCTTTTTTGAGCTACAGGCAAAACATTATGAGCCTTTTTCTTATCCATGCTGGTATTTAGCAGGCTTCATCTTTCCCTGTGACTTCATGTATACAACTGCCCTGTTGAAGTTAAGAAGGCTTCAAACAAAAATTTGGGAATAAATTAACATTATTCTCACTAAAGATTTTCCAAGGCATAGAGTCTTTTGATAAAGACCTAATAGCACTGAGGATCAAGGAGACAAACAACAACAAAATACCATCCCCACACTCGCAGGAGGAGATGAGAGACACAAACTTCATCTCCTTTAAAATTTCATAGCCTATTTTCTTTTAATCTCATCTGTTTGTGGAATAATATCCAACAACCTCAAAGGTATTCTTGATGCCAAGATCCATTTTTATGAAAAAAATAAACAAAAAAAATGGCATGCAAAAGCATATTAGAATAGGGAAGAAACGGGTTATTAAAGGTCAAATCCAAGCTGTATTTACTTTAAAAAAAAAAAAAACAATGTAACTGGTTTATGTTTATTATTGTTGTTGTTGTTGTGGTGGTGATGTTTGAAATCTTCCATGTTCCCCTCTCTATAGAAGCACATGTCATCATTAAATGTCAATGTTTATGTGCATTAGAAAGGATGTTTGGCAGCCAATCTTTTTGCCCCAAGTTGGTAGACTTCAGAGACTTTGCATAGCTGTCCCTTTCCAGGGGAGACTCATTCACTGAATCATTGCCGAGTTCATGTCCTTCTCCCAACTGCTAGGATATAGGCACTGCCAACTCACATAAGTGAAGCAAGAAGCACTTATTCCATTCAGGCATTTTAAGTCAAGTCTAGAAATCAGGCCTGAGGCAATTAAGGTATAATGTTTACAGCAGAAAAGTATATGAGGCAATAAATACTCGTTGAGGTTGGTTAACCGCTGAAATGAAGGGATGATGTTTGATAACCGCAGAAGCTATTTGTGGTAAATATACTCCTAAACCATGAACATTGGCCGCAGTAGTTGATGGAGTTCCCAAAGCTGTAAAAAATGATTAAACGGAACACACTCGTTTACTTTTTCTTTGTGAGAGATGGGAAAATGCTGAGTTGGTGCTTCTTCTTTTCGAGAGTTCATTCAGCACTTAATTTATGTGCAACGATAACTTCAAAGAAAGAAAAACATAGACTACCAAATAGACAGTTTCCATTTTTTTGCATATTATTTTATATAATAACACAATTCCTTCATAATATTTTCATATATTTTCTTAGCAATATGAACACATGAAATGTCTATGAGAAGGGCAAGAATATGCATTTTAAATATGGAGAGTACCTAATGCATACACAAGCAGTTGTTTGTCTCTGTCTTCTCTAAATGTTTTATGTTCTATTCTTCTATTCCTGGAGACTGGCCTACTTTTTATTGCTGGCTTTAAATCCTACTTTGGCCTTCCATTTGTGTACTCTTTGCAAGACCTAATGACAATCATCTTGCAGATTATTTTGATGGGTGTGCCATGAGATTCCACATATTGCCTTCTGGTACTCCCAGTTACTAAATAATATTTACCTTGCTGTTTAAAACCCATCACATTTTGTCAATGTTTTCAGGGCTCAAGTGGAGGCAGACTCAACTTCTACAACAAGTCCAAACAGTATGTTCTTCATGGACTCACTGTAAGATTTTTGATTTGAATGCTTAGAGCATATAATGAAGTGACTGACTATAGTTCCACTGGGGTTATAACTATCTTGATAAAGAGGGAGCAAAAAATGTGCATGAATAGAAAGCCTCAATTTCAGCAAGTAACAGTGACTTTTTGTTGTTATTATTAAAATGATTTATTTATTTATTTACTGACTTTACATTCTGATAAGCAGTACCTCCCACCTCCCAATGTCCTCATCACAGACCCCTTCTTTCTATCCTACCTTCCCTTCTCCTTTGAGAAGTGGGATGCCCATATGTGTATCACCATATGTGTATCACCATATGTGTATCACCATATGTGTATCACCATATGTGTATCACCCATCAAGTAATTTATGAATTAGACACAACCTCTCCCACTGAGTCCATACAAAAAGCATCCCTTTGGGGAACAGGATCCATCGACAGGCAACAGAGTCAGGGACAGACCCACTCTAGTTGTTAAGGGAGCAGTATGAAGAACAAGCTGCATATCTGCTGCATATGTACAGGGAGGCTAGGTCCAAGCCATGGTTGCTCTTTGGTTGGTGGATTAGACTCTGGAAGCCCCCAAGTCCAGGGTGCTTACACAATGGCGTTTAAACTGCCTGGAAGATGCTATGAATAGCAATAGACATTACAAATGACAATTAGAAATAAAAATAATTAACAAATTAAACAACTACAATGCAGAAAAATTCCAGGAACTTTGTTCCTTTTTCTTAAATATTCCTTTATTTGTTCCCACTATATATTTCCTCTTACCATAAATATTCTCTTGCAATATATATCAAGCTACTAGATTCTTTAATAGCTCATTATGTTATATTTTAATTGTGTGTATGTGTCTGTGTGGGTTTCAAGTCTTATTTACATTTTCCCCTTTTGTAGGCTTGCTGCCAACATTCATTCTGAAATTTCCCTGCCTGCCATTCTCTAGATCAGTTACCCATGTTACTCTCCCAGACTTCTAATGACTATCTGTGAGAGCCTCTGTCTATCTCCTTTGTATATGTGCCTGTAGAGTCTATGATAAGTAACGGAAAGAAAGTTTATTTACCGTTTAAGGATCATGGATCCACATCAAGCCATTCTATATATTTACTAAGGAAATTTTAAGTGAGTGGTGGCTGATTCTCATAAGATTCACGGTGGCTCACTAACTATATTGACAAGATTTGACTAGCTTATTTTTATAAGCTAAATTTTTTTTTACTGATGTGAAACAAAATATCTATTGAGTGAAAATTCGTAAAACATTCCAAATATTAAGGGGAGATAATATTCAAAGTGTGTGTGGCCCCCTTTTCCTTCAGTGCTTTCAAGAAGAAAGATTGTCCACAAAATCTCAGTTTTGAGTAGAACTGAATAGTGCTTTAACAGGTTTCTTGCTACTCTGCTCAAGTAATTTAATCCATATCTATCCATAATACCAAATAAAAAAATATAGTTTTTTTGATACAAGTTGAAGGTCACATTCTCTAACAGAACCATCCTGTCTACTGAGATAATATAACAGATATACATATAAAATAAGGTAATGAAAGCCCATAATTGATTCGTTGTATTCTAAGTATTTATTTAGACAACTATCTGGCTGGTCACAAAATGAAGGACATACCTGGAGAAGATATTTGTTACTAAAATGATAATAGCTCAGAAACACACAAGTGCAAAATGGAATACTCAGGGTTGTTCAGGGAAAAAAATGTGTGGAACTAGTGAAAATTAAGGACTAACTTTAAAATGAGATTCTCTATGGAATAAAAATTTACAATTTCAAAACTCTGGATTTAAATTGGTACTCAATAACAGAATTTTTAGTTTTCTTTGCTGTTTCATTTGAAGTGGAAGAACATACTAACTTAAAATTTGTGTTTAAGTAGAAACAAATTTTTATGCACCACAGTGTTAATTTTCATGGGAAAACAAAACAAAACAAAATATCTCCTGTATGATGTTGACTTCAGCTCCACTATTTCCTCCTATGTCCTATCAAATGTTTCCTCAGCTTGTGGCTTCCTTAACAGACATATTATTCAATAGATTTAATTTATGTCTGCTAAGACTCATGTTTAGGATGCCTAGAGTAGTTTGGGATGACATATATATGTTTTAATGTATCTACGGAATAATAGGTTTCTCAAGAATTGTGCTTCTTCATCATACAATATGCAGTGAGTTGCCAAAGACAAATATACACTTACTTAAAGAACTACCAATGTGATTTTCATGTTGATTCAGGGCTAGTACTTCTCAAAATCATGAATATTTATGACCAGAACTAAATAAGCTTTTGTACTTCAGGAAAGAAAGCATGTGACAATAGAGTTTTATTTTATTTGGGTGCTCCAACTTTAAGCGAACAAGAGAAATAGGTGTTTACCTTGAAATATTTTATCCATAATTAAAAATTAATGTGTGTGTGTGTGTGTGTGTGTGAGTGTGTGTGCATGCATGTTCATGTGGGTGACTGAGGATATGTATGTAGAGGTGAGATAACTAAGCTTCACCTTCCATGTTGGTTGAGACGAGGACCGTTACTAACCTCTTTGTTCACAGGGCTCTCTGGACTATTTATTTCTACTTCCCATCACCATCTAGGAGAGCTAGGATTATAGATGTATGCATTGTCAAATATGTCTTTCCATTGATCCTAGGAATCCAATTTTAGGTGCTCCCATGGCAAATTTCTCACTGATCTATTTCCTTAGTCTTATTTTTGATAATTTATATATGCAAAATATAATACTTAATTTTATACACATATTATTATTATATATGTATAATATTTCTCAAAGTAATACCAATAATCTACATTTCCCTATTAGAATCCAAACTGATGTTTTATAGCAGTGTGTCTGCATTAATCTACATGATGCTTGAAATAGCCTTCTCACGAGGCATACCAAACAAAATACATACATTTTGTAGGAAAATTGCTGAATGCCACTACAACAATGAATTTAGTAATTTTTTATGTTTTATGTGCCTACTTTCTCTGATGATTTTCATAGTCATAGCTGGAAATAATGTCACATATGAGCTTCTAAGTTTTCTGTTTCCAGGAATTATAAACTTACCTGGATTGATTTTAACGGTTCCTCACTAAAATGAAAAAATAAACAATCTGATTCATCTTTTGTTAGTCTCCCTGTTATAGACCATCACCTTTTGCCTATTGAAACAATTGGATTTAAGACCTCAATGCACTAAATTTAGTTCCTTTTCTGTACTAATTAACTTCATGCAGACACAGCAGATGGTCACTTGTATAATTGCTTATGTGTTTATGAAGAAAATCAATTAGTACTACCCCTGTGGAGTCCTTACCTATTCTGCCTTAAGCCCTCATCAACAAATGCATTGATAGAGTCAGCTTTTGGCAGATGTGAATCCCCAATCCTTCATGTAAGCTAAGAACCCATCCCACATATTAAAGAAGCTTGGAAAGATTCAAGAAAGACACAAGAATGTTGTCCAAAGGATGAGAAGGAAGTGGCAGTGGGTGAAGGGAAACACTTAGGGATCAGAGCTCAGCAAGCCTGGGAATATGTGTCTGGAGCCAGGTTTGCTTGGAGGATTCACTGGGAAGATGTACCTGACAGACTTAAGTTTTCAAACTCATACATTATTTTATTTATACTTAAAATTGGGAAGACTTTGGGACATTTTCTGCTCTTAGAGTTTATCAGAAAACTAGTTCCACCATAGAACTGCTAATATTCTCAGTTATTTATATATAATAAATTCTGCAAATATTTTAAAATAAAGAAAAAGATAAACAAATGGCTTCCTCTTCCCTGGGGAAAAAATAATTCTCCTGTTCTCTGCATGCCCTAGTTGCCTGTAGTTCTCTGTGTATTGGTGAGTTCTTGTGGGATTTCCCCCTGTATGGAAAACAGACATACAAGTAATATAGACTGAGCCAGTTATATTTATGTATTTAGAAGTAATCCTAAACACACACACATGTGTGGATACATATAATGTATGTCACAATAATTAAAGAAAAAGTGGTCAAGAATTTTAAAGCTGTAAAGGAGAAAAATGGGAGTGTTTAGAGGGAGGAAAGATAGGGAGGAAACCATGTGATTATATCATAATCTAAAAAAAAAAGATGAAATAATTCTTTAAAAATTAAAAACTTTAGAGTAAGGAATTTTCACTTAAAATGTTTTTCTCTGTATTCATCATGTGCCACATTTTTAGTATTTTGGGAGAAAAAAAAACAAGCTTTGTCACAGGCAATGTCTCTTTCCACCATAAAGATGAGGACAGAGAAGTTCATTTGTCTCTCAGTCTAGCATTGTTACACTTGGTGTCTCATTGTCTGCCTGGTGGTGAGACTTCAGTAAGCCTGTTATTCCACAAGACTGGAGCACTCTGACTGTAAAGAACATTACCAGAGCATGTAGCCTCTATCTGTTCTTTGAAATTGTCTCCATGTCTGGGGTCAAGGCTCAGTGGGCAGTTCATTTGAGAAAGGATGGGAAACAAAGTTACCAGCATAAAAGCTGGGTGCCTCTTTCTCCAAGTGCAAGGCTGGCCTGAAGCTTACAGGTCCACTTGCCTCTGCCTTCCAAGTTCCAGAATTAAAGGCCTGTGCCACCACTGCCCAGTAAGACTTCATATCATACTTAAACCTTTAGTAATTTTAGCCAAATTGTTTTTCAAAAATATGATTGATTCAATATTTCCTTCAGCACTATATGGGTACATTTCCTACAAAAATGTAAATGATAAAAATCCATCATCACTTTGTCTGGAATACTACAGTTGGGCTCCTCCTGTTCCACTGGCCACTCTGTCTTTATAACCTTTTGGATATTCATGCCATCAGAATTTTAAACTTCTTTTGTTGATCATTAATTTTCTTCCTTATCACAGTTGTACTTGCAGAAACATCGCTCAGCTTGTATTTATCACAGATGTAAACTTTGTATTTTTCTTCTTGACTATACTGATCTGAGAATTAACTCCTATTTTCTTGCTATGTAATTATTTCTTTCAAAAACATATAAAGGAAGATAAAATATGCTATTTGAATAATAAGGGATTCAGGGGCTGAATAATTTCCTGACTAGAAATTTATCAGAAAAGAAAGCCCATGAGATACTTGCCACAAACATTACAAGCTCTAATCTGGTGTCCTCGGAGTGTATCTGAGGTGTATGGAAGTCCTTTTCTTTTGGCACAAGCTGTTTCACAGTCCTTTGGCCTGATGATACGAGATGAAATAAAGTGATTGAGCTAATTAAAACATTTTTAAAATCCTTTTTTAATTGTGGTTAAGTTTCCTTGAGTCATAGGATAGCCATTAGATTTATCTTGGCACAGAACAAATTTTAAAACAAAAAATAAGTTGTCAGAATATAATGTTCCTTCCCTCTCCTCAGTTATTCATCTTGGCAATTGTTATCCTCAGCATAAAAATAGAAGAAGAGTTATTGCATAATGACAGCTGTCAAAACAAGGTTTTCTTATTGTTTTCTGTAACTTTTATGACCTACATATAACCTGAAAGGTAGCATTGTATAACTAGATTGGAGTTATTAATGTTCACATTATAATATACTTGATACAGCATTAGAATTATTTTTGTGATTTGAAACTAGTTCAAAGCACCACATTTGTCAGTATTTTATCAGCAATTGAAATACAAAAACCTGTGTTTTAAATTCAAATATGCATATAGATAGCCATGCACGCGCGAACACACACACACACACACACACACACACACACACACTGAGAGAGAGGGACGGAGAGATTATGTACTTCAATAGAAAGAAGTAAAGGCTACTGAGAAACATGTGTAGACTAATCAAGAAATTGCTTTGAAAGCTCTTATGTCTAAACTGAAGAATGGCTTCAGAGACCATGTAAATTATCATGTAAAATTTCTAGTGTCTTCAACTGTAAAGCTGAATGATAGACTTAGATGAAGTGACCTGGCTAATATAGCCAAAACTCATGTACAGCGCGGAGAAAGCCAGGGCTGAAAGTGCTCCCATATTTAGGTGACTTGATAATATAGTCCATAGCGTGTGTGTGTGTGTGTGTGTGTGTGTGTGTGTGTGTGTAACTTACTCATATTTGCCTCTCCCCATTGAGTAATTCTATGTTACATAAAAATTTTTCTTCAATAGCAAATGCAAATATGTTACAAAAGTAAATATATGTGTTGAACATAACACATATAAAGTTGAAGGCTTTTCATGGTATTCTCTGTTGCCCCGCCCCCATTCATTCCTGAGTTTCCATGATTGGTTCTAGAACATTTAATTAGAAAAATGTGGCCTTTTCTTTTAACACCAAGTCATTTTGTCTAGGTTTGTAAAAAGCAACGTTTTTTATTATTAAATACTTTGCTAGGTTTAGAGCAATGTTTTATAGTAATTATTTTTATTCAATCAAACTATTTCCTCCTCAAATATTCACTTTGTTTTGTTTTGAGAGAGTCTCATTATGTAAGCTTGACTAGCTGAAACCCACTTTGTAGAGCAGCCTGGCTTTGGTCTTAAACTCATTGAGATCCACCTATTTATTGCTCTGGAGTGCTGGGATTCTACTATGTCCAACAATTTTCACATTCATTTCTACTGATTCATTTTGTTTTATATTCATGATTGTGTTAGTATTTTGTCTGCATGTATTTCTGATATACAACATGTGTACCTGGTACAAAGTATTGGACAGGGGATTAGATTCCCTAGAATTATAGTTATATACAGTTGTGATCCATCATATGGGTCCCATAAGTTGAACCCAAGGCCCTTGGAAGAGCAACCAATCTTCTTTTTTTTTAAATATTCTTTTATTACGTATTTTCCTCAATTACATTTCCAATGCTATCCCAAAAGTGCCCCATACCCCCCCACACTTCCCTACCCACCCATTCCCATTCTTTTGACCCTGGCATTCCCCTGCATTGGGGCATACAAAGTTTGCAAATCCAATGGGCCTCTCTTTCCAGCGGTGGCCGACTAGGCCATCTTTTGATACATATGCAGCTAGAGACAAGAGCTCCGGGGTACTGGTCAGTTCATCATGCTGTTCCAACTATAGGGTTGCAGATCTCCCCAGCTCCTTGGGTACTTTCTCCAGCCTCTCCATTGGGAGCCCTGTGATCCATCCAATCGCGGACAGTGATCATCCACTTCTGTGTTTGTTAGGCCCCGGCATAGTTTCACAAGGAAAAGCTATATCTGGGTCCTTTCAGCAAAAGCCTGCTAGTGTATGCAATGGTGTCAGCGTTTGGAAGCTGATTATGGGATGGATCCCTGGATATGGCAGTCTCTAGATGGTCCATCCTTTCATCACAGCCCCAAACTTTGTCTCTGTAACTGCTTCCATGAGTGTTTTGTTCCCAATTCTAAGAAGGGGCACAGTGTCCACACTTTGGTCTTCATTCTTCTTCAGTTTCATGCGTTTAGCAAATTATATCTTTTATCTTGAGTATCCTAAGTTTTGGGCTAATATCCACTTATCAGTGAATACATATTGTGTGAGTTGCTTTGTGATTGTGTTACCTCACTCAAGATGATGCCCTCCAGGTCCATCCATTTGGCTAGGAATTTCATAAATTCATTCTTTTTAATAGCTGAGTAGTACTCCATTGTGTAAATGTACCATATTTTCTGTATCCATTCCTCTGTTGAGGGGCATCTGGGTTCTTTCCAGCTTCTGGCTATTATAAATAAGGCTGCTATGAACATAGTGGAGCATGTGTCTTTCTTACCGGTTGGGACATCTTCTGGATATATGCCCAGGAGAGGTATTGCTGGATCCTCCAGTAGTACTATGTCCAATTTTTCTAAGGAACCGCCAGACTGATTTCCAGGGTGATTGTACAAGTGGCTGAAGACACACCTCTCTAGTCCCAATTTTCAAGTTGTGATAGAGTGAATGGTATTCAGATCTTTTCAATATTTTATTTTGAGACAGGTACTTTGCAGGTCTGATCATTTGAGTTTTTAGGACCTGCTTTGTTTCAGAGTGCTGGGATTAAGGGTATGTGCCAACATCCACTCTATACTGGGGGACTCAAGTTGACTCATGAGGTTCTTCTTCACTGACCTTAATAGCAAATCACATGCTTTGAAAAGAGAAAATGTTCTGAGAAATTCTCTACAATATCAGTTCCTGTAGCAGAATACAATTGTTAAATGCATCACAAATAAAAATGACACAGTATTGGGACTGGCATCAAAAACAAATAAAAACTCAAATCTCTTGTTGAATCTTTTTAAAGGATACTCTATATTTCACACTTTTTTAAAAAGATTTTTATTGATTCTTTGTGAATTTCAAATTATGAACTCTAATATCACTCATTTTCCAGTCCTTCCAATGTTTACCCTCCACACTTGTAATCTCTCCACAAAACACAATAAAAACATAAAAATTGGAACAAAATCTCGCCACTGAAACTACAGTGTCACAGTGTGTCACATGTAAACCATTTTTCCAAAACAGCTTTACTTACAAATGTTCACTGCAATGAGTCATCGGTCTGGTTCAAGGCCTCTGGCTTCTGCTCTATAATCAATACTGGACCCTTGCCAGGAATCCTCTCAGATATCCCGCCGTTTCCCTGAGTCATGGACATCTTTCCACTGTGGTTCTGAAGAAGCAGCCCTTCTGGAGCTCCACTAGCTCCTACGAGGTTTAGGTATTGGGGGTGGGTCCGCTCAAGCTGGATCTGAGTCAGGGTGGTAAGTTGAGTTGACCATCCTACTATCTCTTTCATACCCAGGCCACTAGGGATCTCCTACACTGCCTCAGCAACATGCAGGATGAGCTCTCCAGAGTCCCACAACTAGTCAAGGGCAAGGTCATCTCTCCTGCCCCCACATCACTGCTGGTGCCACTGCTGGTGATGGTTGGGACAGCTCAGAGATTCTCAGACATAGACATGGCTTCAGATAGCAGCCCAGACTGTGAACCATCTCATGGTCTTTGATGGTAACATCAGCTTTGTGTATTGAAACACACCCCTGCTTCAATAAGACCATGGACCCAGACATAGCTCAGCATCACATTGAACTCAGATGGCAGCAACAACCTCTCATATCAGGCTGCTTCTCACCTCCATCACATCTCCAGTTCACAGCACACAAACCATTTCACTTCTCTTTCCCTCCCATTTCTCCATCACAGAATTGCTCATCACAATGGTGCCCACCTGACCTGGACTGTGCCTCGGAAGCAGCAGGCAGGCCTTTGACTGTCTTCCATGCAACTGTGCCGTGAGGTGGCTGGCAATCCTCTAGCTGAATCTTTCAAACAAAATATTTTTCAAATTGTCAACCCTTGTTGCCTGTTTTCATTAATACTTAAAGTGTTTAAGAGGTACAGACACTGTAAATGAAGAAAATATCTAATAAAAAAGTTGAAAACAAAAAAAGAGTCACAGACAAATCATAAAATGTTTGCATCTTTCTTTTGAGGATTTTCACACAATTAATTTTGTTTTGGCTGTTTTTGAAGATGCAAAAGTAGTTAATCAAAGTTTCACCCTGGCAAATACCCCTTGTGACTGGAACCAGTGCCTTATCTGAAATGATAAATGGCAGGAAATGCAAACATTTGGTTCTCAGATATATTACAATACTTGTCAAGAATGTGAGAGACTCATGATTTAATTCTGACCAACCAGACCCTTTGCTTAGTGAGTGCAGAATTTGATATACTATGTTTAAAATAAGCATCAGCAAGCTATCTCTGAAGTTTATATATGCATGGGTCGTTCAGAATTGGAGATTGATATCATTATCAAGAATTTCAGTCATGACATAAGAACAAGTTATGCTTTTTTTAATTCCCTCTTTTTCAGACACCACCAGTTGTCTCTAGCTATTCCTCTAAGCATGGGGAATTGGGAGACTCTCCTCATCTGCATTGGCTTATTAACTCCTGTTGTCATTATGTTGGTCTTGTCCTGGCAGTCATTAAGACTGCATGGTTTTAACTCTCTAATATATATATTTAGAAGACATGATTATCCAGTGTTGTTCTTGGCCTTTATTTCATAAATCTGTTTGTACCTTCTTATTTGGTGGTCCTTGAAACTTGTGTGTAGGGATCATATAGCTGCAATTGTATCAACTGAGAATGGGCACACACTCACACACACACACACACAAACAAACACACATTACATATGTGAATATATGTGTATCCATATATAAACATATATGAATGTATATCTATTCATATATGCCCATATATGAATATAAGAATATCCATATATAAATGTTCACATGTCCATAGACACATATGTGGATATGCATATATTCATATATATGCTTAAGAAGAAAAAGTCATGAATTTGAAAGGGATTGATACAGCACACAGAAAGAAGAAAATTGTGAAGTCAGGAAACAGTACTCAAGTATAAATAACATGAATTTTAAAAATGTCTTTGAAATATATAAAAAATGAGTTAGAGTTTTATGGTCTAGAAATAGCTAAGAATTGGTCTACAAAGACTCAAGGTCCCTAGAGTACCTCATCTCTCCTCAATTTAGGACTTCAGCATTGACTTAGGTCATTTACAGCCAAGCATTGGAGAGGCAGAGCCCACACAGTGCAGAGGATTCTTGCATGCCAGGGTCAGGGCTGTTACTACACTTCTACCCCAGGAGCAGAGGTGACAGTGCCTTCAGATGGCTGTGCCAAGATGAACAAGTAACATGCTACAGTGTTTTTTTTTTTTTTAATTGTTTGTCTGCTTGTCCAGGAAGATATGAGAAATAGTATGTTAATATCTAACTAGTTTGTGTTAGAACCTTCATGCTTTCTGCATTGTTTGAACAATGGGGATGTGATCAAAAAATGCATCTTCAGGTGACTTCATTATTTATTTAGTATGTCTTGATGTCTATTTTAATTAATCAACTATGACCATATTTTATAACTTACTTGCTTAAATTTTTTTTTCAAGTTGAAAACTAGATTTTTATTTCATCCATATTTAAAATAGTAGCTTGGTATTCAATACATATTCCACCTTGAATATTTTCAAAAAAGAAAATTGAGGTCCACATGTTTCTCAAAATTTGATTCCTCATCCCCAGACTGTGAACCTTGTAGACAATAAATATCAGACTTTGTTGTTCCTGATAGTGTGTCATAGGAGGGGAAAATCAAAGCTCTATGACCATGTGGTAACTCCTTTGTGTTACAAGGTATCTTACTGAAAAATTGATTATAAGTTAGAAGTAGTGTATATCAAGAAACACATATCCTAAATGTTGTCCACTAGACAATGGTTGTCATGATTATTACATCTTACAATGTAATAAAAATAAGTAATCTATCTAAATAAATGACTGACCACCCAGACACTTCTGTGTAAAAAGCCTTACCAAGGTTATGAGAGATGATAGACTGTAAATTTAAAATGAAAGCAGACATGTAAAATCATCTAGAATCACTGTGTTGCTGGCATGATATTGGAGCTACTTACTCCAAAATAGCTTCTTCCTTTTTGCATTTTTCTTGGATAATAGTGTAATATATGAAATGCTTTTCACAATATCAGAATTTTGAATTCTCTGTATAGTCCTCATTGCATAGGTATACAATGGAAGTAACCAATTTCATTTATTTTTCACTATTGTCAATTCATACAATGAAAGAAGAAGTACCTAGAAGTCATCTGTGGGACACCTGGTTGTGTGCAGCTTCTTGTTGGTATTTTTATATTTAGCATTTCGCTGTGTGTTCAAGAAAGAAGGAAAATGAGTTAAGGCAAAGCTATTTTCGCTTCTAACCTTGTCTATTGGCTGCTACATATTCAAGGTAGTGACTTGTAATATGGCTGCTTCTTGATTTCTTTCATGACTTCTTCAATGGGAGGAAACACATGAACAGAAAAATTGAAAGGGTCTCTGCATTTTATAGTTTACTTTGTAACACACAAAATACATTTCCTTGAAAAAAGCATACCCAGTTGAATGTATATTTGTCTTATACAAAACAGTTGAGATTGCCATTGGTCATGTGTTTTTGGGAAAGATTATTATGAGTAAGAATTTCATCATTCGCAGAAATCTCCTTTGTGCACAATTCTGTGTTCCAGAGGAACACAGGTGCATCTGCTCAGCCTCTGGAAAAAAGCAAACTCTTGAGTTACACAGAAGCATTGTTTATTTTTTGGATGGTTCTACCTAGGCAATAGAACATTTTGACTTGATGTGTACATGTAGTTGCTATTTTCTAGCTTATAATTTGTAATTAGTCATGCAGAGATTCCTTAGGGATGGAAGAGTCAGACCCATCTTACCTGTCATGTGCATACAACCAAGGAAGCTATTTTATTGTGAACTTCTAAATGAGAAAATAAAAAAAAAATTCCAAGATCTAGAAAAGTTCTAGGTATTGTACTCAAATAGAATATTATGATAGCAATCACATTGGATGCTCTTATTTTAGTAATAAAAGGCAAATCTGTGATAAAAGATCTAAAATATGCCACATATAGTGAATGAAAATTGAAATGTAGTACAGGTAACTCTATGCTGAGGGGATATTTTAGGGCTACTTGGAATTTACGAAATCTGTAACATTTTCATATTGCGATATCTCTACTTATTTATTTATTTGCATAATGTGTTAAATGCTTATTGCCTGTTAGGCATTTTAAGGATAGCACACACTTTTTTTCTTTACAGGGTTGAGTGGAAAAACATTACCATAACAAAACTGTTCTTCTCTACCAATGAATGTGGATATGAAAGAATCCTATTGTGTGGATATGAAAGAAGGTGGACAATATGAAAGAATGAAAAGATTGAATTCTCTGAACTGCATTTAAAAGATATTTTCCACATTCCCTAGAGAAGACAAAGGTATTAGTAGTCAAAGAATAGTCAGACAGCTGATTATGGAGCAAAAAAATGTCATGGGTGAAACTAAAGATTGGAATAGCTAATCATGGGTTTGTTTTTGTCCTGTTTAATTGCTCATTTCAGATTTTGTCAAGGTCTGGTTATGCATCTCATGCTGACCTCAAACATAATTCCTGAGTATAGACCTCACAGTAAACAACCACACATGTAGCCCAGTTAGTAAGCTTGTGGTCCCAGTTGCAATGAAACTGAAAATATGTGCACTACTATTATTTTCATGGTTCTTTTTTTTAAATATATTTTATTACGTATTTCCTCAATTACATTTCCAATGCTATCCCAAAAGTCCCCATACCCTCCCCCTCTCCCCCATTTCCCTACCCACCCATTCCCATTTTTTTTTTTTTTTTTTTTTTTGGCCCTGGCGTTCCCCTGTACTGGAGCATATAAAGTTTGTGTGTCCAATGGGCCTCTCTTTCCAGTGATGGCCGACTAGGCCATCTTTTGATATATATGCAGCTAGAGTCAAGAGCTCCGGGGTACTGGTTAGTTCATAATGTTGTTCCACCTATAGGGTTGCAGGTCCCTTTAGCTCCTTGGGTACTTTCTCCAGCTCCTCCATTGGGAGCCCTGTGATCCATCCACTAGCTGACTGTGAGCATCCACTTCTGTGTTTGCTAGGCCCCGGCATAGTCTCACAAGAGACAGCTATATCAGGGTCCTTTCAGCAAAAGCTTGCTAGTGTATGCAATGGTGTCAGTGTTTGGAAGCTGATTATGGGATGGATCCCTGGGTATGGCAGTCTCTAGATGGTCCATCCTTTCGTCACAGCTCCAATCTTTGTTTCTGTAATTTCTTCCATGGATGTTTTGTTCCCAATTCTAAAAAGGGGTACAGTGAACCCACTTTGGTCTTCATTCCTCTTGAGTTTCATGTGTTTAGCAGATTGTAGTATATATCTTGGGTATCCTAAGTTTTGGGCTAATATCCACTTATCAGTGAGTACATATTATGTGAGTTCCTTTGTGAATATGTTACCTCACTCAGGATGATGCCCTCCAGATCCATCCATTTGCCTAGGAATTTCATAAATTCATTCCTTTTAATAGCTGAGTAGTACTCCATTGTGTAAATGTACCACATGTTCTGTATCCATTCCTCTGTTGAGGGGCATCTGGGTTCTTTCCAGCTTCTGGCTATTATAAATAAGGCTGCTATGAACATAGTGGAGCATGTGTCCTTCTTACCGGTTGGAACATCTCCAGCAATACCTCTCCTGGGCATATAACCAGAAGATATTCCAACCGGTAAGAAGGACACATATTTCCATGGTTCTTAACCCTATAGCTCACATCCAAAATCAAATAATAAATTTTTATTTTAAATTATTTAAATCTATAGGTCTGCCCTAAATAAAAAAATTTTCACTACTTTCACCAGCTTTGAATAAGTTTTCATGGTAAATATAACAATGACAGTAGCATCCAGCCAGTGCTATCATGCTATATGAAGCCCTTTCAGTGTGAATGACCTTCCAGCAAGAACCCTGTAGAGGAGGAATTTATGCAGGTATGATTTGAACACACTGTAGTATTTATAACACTAGAAAATCTGTTTCATTTTATTTTGAGCTTTTATTCCCCATTACTATTATTCACTGCCTGGATAAGGAATGTGATATCTAAGCAAATCTGTATAACTCAGAGTATCAAGCATCACAAAAAATGGATTAAATGGAGATACGTTAAAAAAAAATAAAACATACTAAGATAATCAAGATCTTATTATCATGAACCAGTGTTTCCTACACTGGGTTCCAAGGAAGAGCCATGTCCTAGGAGATACTAAAGAGCTATGCTAGGAGAAAAGTTGTTAATACTGTATCTGCTCACAGCCACTCCCTCAAGAATTATAACATTTTGGGGGGAAAAAAAGAAAACCTGAAATGGAATCATTCCTTACTTTCTTCAATGTTCCATGTGATAAAAACAAGAAACAAGACCAGTGACAAAGGCCAAGACCATCTCATTCTTTGTGTGTACTAGGGGAAAAAAACCAAGCCAAAACACAACGAACAGCAAAAAAAAAAAAAACAAAAAAAAACAGCCTTGGTTTTCTCCATCTCTGCATGCATTTTCACAACAAATTTAAAGTCTTGGTGGATTTGGAAATAATGCTGAGGATTTAACAATTACATTCTCACTAACCTGGAAACTGTTTTTCTTTGAGTTAGATTGTAAGATCTCTTGTAAAACTGGTATATATATGGGAGGTGTGTGTGGCCAGCACTGTTGAAAAGATATTACTCAATTTTAATTGTAGATGGAAACAAATGCTTAAACTTTTAAAAGGCCACAATTTATCTGTCATCCCATGAATAGAGAGCAAATGCAATGTCAACACAAATTAAATACATCTCCTGTGCCACAGCTTTAAAAGTACATGCATTCTGTATTTGATATTCTGTATTCCAGGACATTCTGCTTGGTAAAGGCAGAAAGTAGATATCTTTCTACTTCCATCCCTAATTTCTTTAGCCTTCACAAACATTTTAAAGGTCATAATTATTTTTACCTACATTTTCAAAGTACACTGACCTAGGTGTTATTTAAATTCTGGGCTTTTAATTTTCTCATCATTATTGCAGTTTACCAAATGCCACCCGATGTGATTACTGCTAAGGACAGCTCATTATAAACAGGTTAGGGTTGTAATGGTTGAGACAGGGCCATTCAGCAAAAGCCAAAATCTTCTGGTTGTTTAATGTCCTAGTTTATAGTGTATAGGAGTATATAGGAGAAATGTGTACATAACTGCAAAGGAAAATTTACTAACACAGATTTTAAAATTATTTATGTTGAAGGTTTATCTTCAAATTAATATTCCCTTACATTTTTCAATAACAACTAATTATCATTTCTGCACATTGAACAGTAAAGCAATTAAACAACATATTTTAATTTTGCTTCACAATTCTTGCAAGTTGATTACGTCTCATATGTATATGTAATATGCAACTTATGAATTTAATATCTGTAGTGAAATATTTTGGAAAGTACATTAGTTTAAAATGCATATATTAGGTTTTCAACATTTTACTGTCCTCTTTGTAATGAATTTTTAATTTCATCTCTTTTCCCTAGTGACCTATTATTAATAACTAAAATTCATTTTAAATAATAATATTCTTATGATTTGAAAGTTTATACATCTCTATAATGTCTGTTGCCCACATACATCTGCGACTACCTCATTCCAACTTTCCACTGAGTCCCACACTAAACCTACCTCTGCAATTTGTAACCTTCTCTATAATTGGATAAAATTTTATATTTTCCTGGATTCAACAATGCTACACATAAGAACATGGCTACACTGCCAGCCATTGAGGGATAAGCAACCAAACAATAAAATTTGTAAAAACTACTCAGCTCAACAAATTTCAAGTTGATAAATATATCTTCCCAAATCATGAGCCCTTGTCCAAAGCCAAAATATACATCTTATTTGAGCTGCAAAGCTTGTTAAATAAGAAGATAAAACAACTAAAATCAGGGTTTTTCTTTTCTGTACATAGGGGAATTATTTCTTCAGACAAATAGTACAGTTTTCAAAAGGACTGTCTTGGACAATGCTTTAGTACTTTAAAAAATAGCGTTTATCTTTTATCTACAGTTTTAACGCTGATACTTTACTCCCCTGTGAAAAGTTTTCACTTTTATTTTAGCTGTGCCCAATTGTAATCCAAAAATATAATGCAAAATCCCACCTGTGTGTTTTAAATAATTACATCATAATGTTATTTTAATTATATTATAATTATTATATAGTATTTATATAGTTTATATTTATATATTACATAAGTTATGTATCATAAATTTTTTATTTTAATACTTGTTACTGTTATCTATCTCTTTCTGGTTCTTAAGTATATATATTACACACACACACAAACACACACATATATATGTTTGTGTATACATACATGTGTGTATATATGCATATATAATATATATGTATATTTTATATACATACATGTATACAGACAGACAGACAGGCAAGTAAATGTAGAATTGATACTTGTTTTAATAATCCACTGGTATTTTACAAAATGTCTTTTGTTGATGGAGTGTTGGCTATTGCCTTGTACTTTCTAACTAACAGCTTTCTTAGTACTTCTATGTGCTCATTCCAGTGAAAAATGGTGTTGGTCATATTAAGTTGTGTTTCAACTTCTTTCTATCTAACAACTTGGACATGGCAATGCCTTAGAGTGGTTGAGCATCCCCTGAGATTTTTCTGTAAAGACTTTTGTGACGTTGACAAATTTCTGCAGCCAAAGCAAATTACTAATCTTCTTATGAAACATGTGCTCTTAAGTCAAAATGTGAGATTTTCAACTCCAACAATAAGTAAAATTTCAGGAAGAAAAATCTCAGAAAAATAAAATAAATCTGGATTCATGGCAGTTAAAAACATTTTTTTTCACCACAGGCAAAGGCTATCTCTCTAGACATGTTTGTTACTTACACTCTGAAGTTTCCATGTAAATTTCCATTTACATTTAAATTTTGGTGGATTGTGAGGAAAAGCAATCAATGTCTTAGAGTCCCTGGGTCTCAAAGCCAGTGTTAGCTGAGGTTTGTGGATTCAAGTTTCAGGAATTTTGAATCCAAATTTTTCATTGCTTCCATCTTTTACATGTCTGGATTGTCTTTCAGTTAAATCATCCTATGTTGACAGGGAACATGGAAATGTGTAGAACAAACTTGAGTGCCCAAGAGTTCACTAAGTCTTTCACTGTCTTTGAAATTGTGGTTGTCATTTTATGGACAGGGTGTTCAATCAGGAGGCTATTTGTAGATATTTTTCTCTGATTTTCACACCTACCTCAACCACATTAATTTCTTTGCACAACAATGAGGCTTAGAGACTAAGATCATCAATAGAAAGCAAGATTTACATGTGAAGTAATAAACACAGACTCTCAATACACATGTTTCTATTTGTCTGCCTACCTTCCCTTGACTCACAATCTGATAATCTCTGAGATATGCAATGAAATACTTTAACATGCACTCCGGTATGTGGGTGTGCACACATATGCATATGTACACACACACACACACACACACACACACACACACACACACTGGGAACAGGTGAAAGAAGGTAAGGAAGGAGTTAGATTACGTTCTCCCTGTTCCAGAGGTTTTGTTTAATTTGGGTAAGTTACTTTCTGGCGATTTTCTTTACCTTCCTTCTTTCCTTTCTTCCTTTGTTTCTTTCTTCCTACCTTGCTTTTTAAATTCTAAATGACTGCCATCTCTTAAGTCGTTTTTGTGAAAATCAGAACACCCTACTTCTGGTTTTAAGTATCTTACATGCATACATAAGCACATCATGATTTTATCAATTAAATATTCTTTAAAATTATGAATGTATATCTGCTTGCATAAGGTTTTTTGTGTATGTGTGTGCGTTTGTGTGTGTGTTTGGTGTGTTTGTGTGTGTGTGTTTGTGTGTGTGTGTGTGTGTTTGTGTGAATTGTGTTGATGATGGTCCAAAGACTGCAGAAGAAGGCAACAGATTCCTAGGAATGGAACTAGAGACAGTTTTGAGATGTCATGTGAGTGATAGGAACTGAACCCTGTCCCTCTGTGAGAGGAGACACTACCCTAACCCCTCGTCCCATAGGGTTCCAAGTACAGGGAAGATAGCGACCATTTAGCTTGCAAGTTCACAGGACATGAAACTTGTTTTCTTTGTTTTTATGCTCGTGTTTAATCAAGAAGAGCGATGTATGGTTCCTCAGCCTGGAAGGTGTAGCCATATTAGGATAGAGCTGCTTGACATGCAAAAGATTTGGGCATCACACATGGGACTCTGCAGTTAAACCTGTACCCGCCATGTTAAAACGCCACTTCATGATAAGCTATAGAGATAACACTGAAGGCAAGGGAGAATCTTTACATCAAATTCTGGTTCATTGATTTCTTCAGGTACACATCCTATTTATTGTGGACTTCATATATCCTGTCAAATAAAGCAAGTAGGCAATCTGCAGCCAAGACATGGCTTAACATTTAGCACCAAAAGCCATATTTTCTTTCTTTCTACTTTCCAAGATGAACAGAGCTGATGAATGACAAACTTGTCACAAATCCTCCTGCATCTCCCCTAAGTAGGTGAAGGGTGAAAAGCGAGTTTGTACAGATAAATGACGGGTATATTGCTGAACATTTCTCCCTTATTGAAATAGTCAAAAGAGATGAAAGATGAAAAAGGAAGGTCCTACTCACACAGGAAAAGATCTTATCCAGACTAGACACATTAATGTAGTGCAAAGGCTTCCGAAGAACTTCTTATTCATGGACGCACACTGGCTTTGCTTTTTCCACACTGTTGATTTATAGGAAGTGATGCTATAATTAAAAAGTCCTTTAAAAAGTAATGGATGCTAATTGTTGACTATTGCAACTTTTTAAATCCATCATGTAATCTTGGAATATATATGTAATAAGTATCAACTATGAGTGTGACATTGTTTGCCACAATATCAACTACCTAAGCCTGTTTGAAAGTCAACAGTCCTTATATTCTTGGGTACAGAATTAATGAAAACAAGCAATTTCTGAAACATAGAAGATTTTTCCTAGATAAAATGAAACTCAAAGACATTTTAAAACTATGCTTTTAATAATAACAGGGAAATTCATTTTGTTTGCATTATTTTATGGCTAGAATTGGATTCAGAGGTAGAAACACCTAGAATATGAAACATGAGCCATCTCGTTAGATGGCACCTTAGCTCTTCCGAAGTTCATGAAAACTGTCAGGTCTGCTCTGAGTCTTGACTATATTGCTGCAGCTGGTACCTAGCATGTGGTGTGATGGGTTCCAGGATCCTAAGTGAGGTCTGTGCTGAAAATGCATAAAGACTTAGACTTGTAGAGACTCCATAACCAAAATGTCCAGATTATTTACCACTTCAGTATGGAGAATGAAACTCTTAGAGGGAAGTTAATTTCCGTGAAGTCATATGCTTGGCTGTGATTAGGCAGGAACTGAGGCCAAACGACTGCACCAAAATTTGGGACCACTTTTTCTATAGCAGATAGTTTCTCCTTCAGTGGTAATACTGAGGGGATTTTACATTTTTTTCCAGACTAGGGATTTCAGAGTAAAATTTAAGCATTCTGTGTCTTTCCCTCTTCCTGGCTTTATTGTTCCCCCAGGGTTTCACCTCTAGTTCCAAGTTTCTTCTCTCCTGATAAACGCTGTCTCCTGCTACTTTTCATTATCTGTTAAGTGATTCTCTACCTGTTGTTTGTCTGCAGCTGTGCTTGCTGCCCTTATTTCCTTCTAAACCAGCCTCATAAGCAATACAATGTGCATGGTGTTCAGGCTCTGCAACTCATTTCCCACCATTCCCTGGAGCATATGACAGCGGCTGAAGTCACTATGATTGCTGAATGAACTCTGAAAATAAGACTTTCTGACATGAATACTGAAGGATAGCCTCAGTGGTGAATCAGAAGGATAGCTTCTATTTTTTGTATATAATTTTAGGAATTTAAAACAAAAAATATCCCTGTTGCCTGTATACATTTTGAGCAATCTTTTTCACTTTAGATACTTTATAACCTGAAAAAGGAAGAAAGTGTCTACCTAATGAGAATGATTTTTTTAAATCAATGTTGTAATCAAATACAATGCTCTGCCCTGAGCCCTAACTAACTTATAATGCCCTAAATGATCCAGCTTCAATGTCTAGTGCTCCACAATAGCCATCATCAATTTCATATGAACCATAAGCATACAGTGACATGACTCTATATGTGAATTAGCAACCTCAGAAGTTTATTATTAGCAACCTTAGAAATTTAGTATTAACAACCTCAGAAGTTTATTATAAACTGCCAATTTTGTTTTGATATTTTAGTCTATGTAGTGCTCAGTCATATTACACAACATACAACAAACATGTAACATATTAACTTTTTATTAGTAAATTAAATAAATGTAATGCTCCATGTGGAATTTTGTCCAGCTTGAGATTTTATAGTTCTTATGAATGCTCCTACAACCTCTGTGAGTTCATACAAGCAACTGTCCTGATTTGTCTGGAAAACACTGTTTTCTGTATTCATTCACCACCCATGGCTCTTACACTCTTTCTGCAATGATTACTGAGGCTTGAGAGAGAGAGAGAGAGAGGAGAGCACAGTGTAGGGCTGGCCATCCCATAGGTGTTTATTCTTTTCCTCTTGGCTAGTTGTTAGTCTCTGTCTTAGTCACTATCTAATGTAAATAGAAGATTCTCTGACTATGGTTTAAAGACACATTGATCATTCAGTATAAGCCATAATGAGTCAATTTAACACTGAAACCATTTAGTAGAATAAATATAGTATGGTTTTCTCTGAGGGCATATATTCTGTTACCACAGGTTGTTGGCTCAATAATGTTACCAGAAAAGGGTTTCTACTTGTAGAGCAAGACTCTAACCCGATCATATGGTAGTTGGTCACTCCTAGGACATTCTTGCCATTATTGCATGGGTAGGCATGTCTTACCAGCCTCTCTTAGAGTTAACAGCTGGATATTATTGTGACTGTGTTTCTACTCCAGTAGTGTTCATTGCACTTTCTAGGATTATAAAAGCTATCCAGTAAGATGAAGCACCCAGCTTAAATTTTCCATGTTCTACAGCTCCAACATATTGTTTTCAGCAATAGGATTTGTCATCAAATACTGGAGCGTAATTAAAAGCAATGACAGTAGTCTGTAATGTTGTGGGTGGAGGTCTATGGAAATCACTGAGTAACAACTTAAAAAGTGGCAACCCATTCCTCCCACTGGGCTTTTCATTTGTTTTTCTGTTGTGTCTAGTAGGGTCATTGTCACCCTGTTACAGGATAATGTCATTTAATATCTCTCTCTCTCTCTCTCTCTCTCTCTCTCTCTCTCTCTCTCTCTGTGTGTGTGTGTGTGTGTGTGTGTGTATTTTAAGAGGCTCCAACTTAAAAATGTGAGCAGAGTAATAAATTAGATACCGAGAAATAAAATATCCATTGGTGAAGATAAAATGATGTATTTCTTAAAAAAACAATTTCAAGAGATGGGGGCCTCTTAACTGGATCTATTCTTATATTTAGAATTACATTTTAAATGTTAATGGTCAACATCACTCTCAACCTGGTAATGATGATGAAATCTTGGTTTTGATGATCTAGTGACTGTTCACATCAAACAGTCCCAGTCAAGAAAGTAATAAAATGACAAGCTTGGATGTTTCCTCTTTGCTCCTGATCAAAGAAGAATCTTAGCAATGAAAGTGGAAAAGATATATTGAAGAAAGGGTTGAGCTGTGGCAGCATCATGAGTACCAGAGCCATAGTATGGAGACTTAATTGACAAACTATAGGACTAGAGTAGGTTTCAAAATGAATGCTTAAGGCCATTTGAAAGACAAAAGCTAAGAGATGAAATTGTTAGAAAAACAGGTAACTACCTTGAGTCACTAAGCAATGAGCAGGACTAAGTTCTTTAACTACTGGGATTTACTACCCATCTAAGAAAGACAAAGGAGGGGCTTCAAATAAGGTTAGCAGGAAAAGGTAAGGCACAGAATCTGAGTGTAAAGTTCTCAACCCAAGCCTCACTTTAAAACCATCTGTAGAAATCCAAAACGCACAAGCAAGTGGGTATGACACCGAGGTATTGAAATCAGTTTCTCTTGATAATTAGGCCCCAGGCACCTGTATACTGTCAACACCCCACCAGTTTGATGAGCAGCCAAGTTTGAGAACCACCTGTTCAGGGCAAATTCCCCCAAGAGGCTGGCAGACTGGCACAGTGGATCTCCATGCTGCACCTGCAGCGCCATCACAGGTGCAAGAAAGCGCTGCGGGTGCCTGTCAGGCTCTGCAGAAACTTCCTCAACTCAGCATTAGTGTCCAACTAGTGTGAACTGGATCCTTTTATCATAAAAAAATGAACAGACTTAAAGAAAACAGATATAAAAAAGGATCTAGTAGCTTTGCCCTCGTTATTGGCTTAAAAAATATGTTTGTGCAGAATCAGCAAGGAGGGTGGGGAAAGACAGCTGCGATGGGTACGGCCTGGCCTTCTGCTCATATAAAAAGAGAGGGATAATATGGGAGAGGAAGCAGCAGAGGAGAGCAGGAGTCTCTTCAGATCAGTAGGAACAAAATTAAAGTGACTGGCAACTTTGTTTGATCAAATTCGGGAGCTATCTAACAGAGTAGAGTTTTTTGGGCTGAGTAGAGGTTTTAGAGACGGAGGTGACTTTTCCTGCGGAGATTTAAACAAATGTCTCTTCATCCCAGGCAGGCCATGGATGACAGAACAAAGAAGCAGCTGCACTTTTTCGTACTTAGTGAAGCAAGGAGTTTATTGAGGTTGCTTACAGGAGCATGTGCGAAGCAAAGGCAGCCTCGTGGCTAAACCGTTCATCTCAGCATGAGTGATGAATCATGCAAGCTGTATCCCTGGACTTCAATTCACAACTTACAGGCAGCTGTATTAGCTGTAGTCTCCTCTCTACAGCAATTGCTTATTGATTCTATGATTATATACATTCGAGGTAAAGTTTAACGAATGCTGTGTCAGGAGCACCCTGAACTTTGAAAGTTTCATTTATTTCACACGTCCAGGAAGTTGCTATTACTTCCAAAGTCTTTAGAGCGTCCCTCTCGCTTCTAACTGAAAATGGTTCTATTAAGAGAAAAGAGCTACACAACACAGTCCTATAAATAATGTGTTTTTCATAATGAAAAAAAAAAAGGAACACAAGTAGGAGAGGTTATAGGTCAAATATGTGACAAGTACAAAAACCGATGACTTTTAATAAGACCCTCCATAGTGAGAGGGCTGTGGTTTTCTTCTATATACTTAATCATAGTGCAGAAATGTTGCTACATATTGAGATACACAATAAAGCCTGAATTGCCATCACTGGAATGGACAAAGATGGAGGTACTAAGGTAAGGAAATGTGGCAAAATGTAATCCTTCCTGTGAGAACGATGAGAAACATTGGATAGTTTTAAACAGGAGAATCCCTTTATTTGTCTATCAACTCAGAAAACCAGAGGAAAGGAAGGAGTGGAATTTCCTCTGTTGACTTCTGTTTCAAATATTTATGCAGCTTGTATGTTATTTAGGCTGATCTGGTTATAGCGATATCCCAACATGACCTCCAAAATATAAAGATGAGCAGCATCTTGTCATATAGCCAGAGAAAACCTAGCCAATATAACTTCTGCAAATCTAATATAATCTGTGTAGTAAAACATGCGGCAAACAGAAGTATGTAGAAATGTGAGAGTGACTATATATATATATATATATATATATATATATATATATATGAATGTGAGCCAAAAAAAAATCACTAAGGACGAAAGAAGTTGATGTTTAAATTGGTGGATTCTATGAATTTATGTGAATTCTGGTGTTTTGTTGTTGCGGGTTTCTTGTTTTTTTTTAATTATTGCTTTTACTGTCAGATTGCAGTATAATTACCTCATTTCCTCTTTCTTTTTCCTCCCGCCTTAGCATTGCTTTCATATGGTCATCGCTAACCTTGCATCAGGACCTGTTCTACCTTAGCTACTTCCCCTTTCCAAACAGGATGAGAATCAGAAATACTGGGGATTAGAGATTTCGTATGTGAATTTAAGGTACTCAGGATAGATGCTGAGGGGTAGAAGTTGGAACCTTAGATAAACAGTTCTGAAACATAGAAAGAGCTACTGACAACAAGCAGACTTCCTTCTAAAGTCAGTACAAAAATAAATTCAGCAGATGAGGACGCCCCATCCTGATGTATGGGCTCTTGTAGAATGTATTTATAGTAGCAATGACACAAGAATTCAGGGTAACTGTAAAGGCTAATTTTAATATAAATCTCTGCAGTAAATTAACATGGTGGCTGTATTTTTCTCTATCCAAGCTAGTTCCCAATAATGACATGGAGAAACCAATATTTATTTGCATGCTTCCCCTCAATACCTTGGCAGTGTAACCTAATGCCCTAAACTAATCTCACAACCTCCCAGACGAGATCCCCATAATACGTGCGTTTGCCGCTTTCCATGTTTCTGCTGAACTCTCAAGAACTGTTTCCTACTTCCTCCTCCTGTCAGATCTGATTCTCCCCACCTCTCTCTCTATCCTGGGTGGGCAGAAGTCCCGCCCTATTCTCTCTTCTTCCCAGTAATTAGGTAATCAATTTTTATTGACAAGGCAAAGAATTGATGGTAAGAATGTTTACACAAACTTGAGACAGGAGATTCCTGACATAAGCATTACAATGCAGTGTTCTGGTTGAAAAAGAATATAACAGAGAACTCAACATTAAAATAACAAAAAGATAAGCTTTACAGAGGGCACAAAAGCATTATGCCTACAGGTATCCCAGGGTTTCAGTGGGTGTGTTTGTCTCTCTCACTCTCATCTACACATTTACTGCTTTACACACGAATACGCCCATGTGAAGAGAGTCATGATATTCACACACAAATATATTTGGTGATAAAAGAAGTGGTATAAAAACATGGAATTATGCTATAACCTGAAAATCAAAAGTGTCTTGGAAAGGACCATAAGAACCAAGCAAAGACATCACCTGAGAGAAGAATAGGTTGGAACAGGCTGTGAAGTAACATAGCAGTTGGGTTTCAGAAATCTGATATGTAGTAACTGCCACTGCTGCTGCTGTGTCATAACAGTCAGACACAGCTCGTGGTGACTCACAATAATGGACTTCTTTCTATGTCACCTGGCCCAGGCCTATCATCTCTAACACACTCATATGCAAACAGCTTTCTCATACTTGCCTTGCATCCTTTCTGTCCCCAACAGAAATCTATCTTATGCTTTTATTAGCTGAGCCCTTGTTTTTTAATATGTGCACTGAAGGTTAAATCCAGTAATTCTGGACCTAAATTGCCTTAACCGGCAAAGCCTATGAGTGTTTCTTAAATATTCCTTCATAGCTTCTTAGCCTGCAGATACAGGCTACCTCAATTTAATCATTTTCTCTGTACCAACTTAATTGTGGAAGCATTCCAGGGCCATTTATCACTTAAAGTTTTATATAACCAGCAAAGGACGAAAATCATTACTAAATATATAAGCTCCCCAACAGTCTGGTCCATAAATTTATTTAAATTACACCCATCAATAAGGGTAGCAGTGCTTATTCAATCTGCATTTCTTGCCTTAATGAACATAGGAAGTAAATATTGACTGATTTTTAATGTCTTATCTTTTAATAGCTGTCATAATTGCTTTGATGAGAAACAGTCTTATGTGAAATCTCATAAGCAGTTACATTCTGTGGACTGCCCTCTGCCCTCTAGGATTTTATGATACAAGAAGCACATTTGTGTTGATATTCCCGCTTACCACTAGGTGGGTTAAAGTTCAGACACTAAGCTAAAGCATAAGCTGGACATGGATGGTTTTCTTTTCTTTCCTGGGAAGAACTATACTGATTATTTTCACTGTACTAAGGAACAGTGAAGGACAGATGGGAAAGACAAAAGCCCTCATTCAGATGGCTGGTGTAAGGTGGCCTAGTAAATCTGAGGACTTAATGGGGACTTTATTTTATGTTCTTATGTACTCAGCCTCTTTCATCTTTCTGTCATCTTGCAAGAGGAAAACCAAAACAAAATAAATGGAACAATCCCTTGAAACCTCTAGGAATTTACGGTCATCGATGCTTGGATTTTGAATTTTATCAAAAGAAGGTGGGAATGGGTGGGTAGGGAAGTGGGAGGGAGGGTATGGGGGACTTTTGCAATAGCATTGGAACTGTAATGGAGGAAAATATGTAATAAAAAATTAGAAAGATTAAAAAAAAAAAGAAGAAGGTTGTGGGATAGAAACTGTGGGAGGAGAAGCTTATGAACTTTCCTAAGCGCAGAAGCGCTAGGATGGTTTTCATGGGCAGATCATTGAAAATGTGGGACCTTTCAGAACACTCCTGTACAGTGCTGGGTGTTGAACAGCTGCTTCTCTTGACCTACTTTCTTTGCCAAATTTTTGATCTCTGCCAAATTTCTCTCCTTTATTTCTCTGGACATAAGTTTGTTTCTTGTTTTGGTTTTTGTTTCTTTGCATAGAAATAATTTGAGAGTAAATGTGTTGCATCTATCCATCTCCATGGACAAAGATCTGCAAGGATTAGGTAAAATAGAAGACCCTGTAAATCCTAAAATACATAAAATCACAGTTACAACGTTTAGATTTATGCCATTCAGGTCCCAGAAAATGTTGTGCCTAACCAGCATTAAATTCTGACATCATTCATGATGGCTATGTTAATTTTGTAGTCGATTATAGAAATATTCCATTGGCATTAATACATAATTATACCAAAAAGTTATTCTAAGCCCAAGTTTCTACCTTTGAAGATCACGAGTCAGTATCTTGCATACAATTCAGAACCTGACTGTACAGATTTTCTACACCATACCCATGGTATACAAAGTATAGGGAAAAACTGGAGAACCATGCTTGAACTTTCCCATTGACGCTGGTAACACAGAGTGTTAAAAAGCAGATCATGCAACAGTCTTTTTAAAATCAATTCAATATACAGTAAGCAAATTATTGGAGGGCTTCTAAAATAAATCATAAGGAGAAATATTGCATCTTATTTCCTTAGTCACTGGGCAATACAAAATAACATCATACTAAGACCCTTCTGCCATCCAATTACAGTGGCTGGGAAAAACTTATCAAGTGCTGCTGAAAATGTGGAAAACCTTGAAGTCAGAGATTATAGTATTTGAAAAGAATGTGCTTGTTTTAATAAAGTTTAAATCATTCTTTGCACAGACTCATGAAATCATACTATATTTAACTGCCTATTATATATGAATTTGGGTTGACACATCTGTATGTAAATGTTTATAGAAACTTCATTCTAAATCAGCAAAGAAAAAAAAAAAAACCACTGGCCCTCTGACTGGAGCAAGAATATAGAAACAATGCAATAGCATACTTTGGTGTCTGGGAGGAATGGACTCTCGTTGCCCACAGCAAGTTGCACACATGTCAATCTATAAAATAGACCAGAATTAAAATACTGTCAGTGTGCTTCACAGTTCTCCTAGTGCTACATCCATGGGGGAGGGGGGCACATGTATGGCATTGGAGGAGTCAGTTTTAAGCAGTGGAAACATCCCAGCAGAATGGCAATTCGAGGGGGTTGGGAAGTAATGGTAATGGCCCTTACTTTAACTGCCTTGGGATGGTTGGTTTCTACTCAATTCCAGTACAATATAAAAAGTGAGCAATTTTAATCAGTCCAATTATTTTATGGGAAATGTGATCTGAGTGTAGAAAATGACTGGTCTTGTTTGTTGATATTTCCTTTGTGCCTCCACAGTGAATACATGCAGTAGTCTCTGTTCTCAAATGTAGTCCCTGTGTCCTTAACACGGTCCTTATGCAGATTCTTCTCATCCCTTTCATCTGAGTAAGGATGGCCTTTCACAATCTGGTCAGAATGACAAAACCTTCTCTCACTGCTTCTCGTGAATAGATCATATGCTTGGAGCACCCATAAAAGTCAGACATGCCGTCAAATTGAAGAATTTGGGCACAGTGCTCATGTTTCTCTTTCCCTGTCACAGGAAGAAAGGTAATTCTTCTTAGAAGGAAGACAAGACACACCATAAGAAAATATGAAAAACAGCCATTCTAAGCCCTGAAAACACAAGGAGCTACATATTCCAAACCTCAGATCAATAGATATTTTTTGTGTAGGTAGTACAGCTTCATGGGCCATTTCCCCATAAAGTCATTATTGAATCTCCAGAAATCACAGCAATTTGGGAATATAGAAATTTGAATTTTATCAGAGAATTATACTGTCTAGTCCCATTGAAATATAATCTTTACTCACTGACAGAGCCTTTCTTTGGCTATATGCCAACTTTATTTTGAGATATTAAACTTTGCTGAAGTATTGAGATGAAAAGTTTGTAAGATGGTATAAGACTAGATTTAATTAACTCTAGCTTCCTTATTGAATTTAGTAATTAAATGTTTTATATATATATATATATATATATGATTTCATGATAAATATTAATTTGGAGAAGTTGTAAAATATTATTTACTACATAAATTCACTGTATGTGGAGGGCACAGTCAAATTAATGCAGCAGTTCTGCCTCAGAACACTGTACCCATGAAGGTGTCATATGTCTGCATTTGAGCTGTTTCAATATTATTAAGCAGACTGAAAGAACAATACTTATAGAATGCAACTTGCTTGGAGCACAAGAATGAGCACATGCCCTAACATATATTTATTTTAAGTTTTAAAACGTTGCAAAGAGTGAATCAACCTTTTAATGTTTGCACTGTTGCTGCCATGCTCCACATGTGGTAGTTTCTTCTTGGCTTTCCAGATGTGATTCCTGAGCCCTATATCCCTGAATGTTGCATGGCCCATGAAACTGTCATAGTCAATGTCCTCTGACTATCTACTTGCCTCTTGTTATTTGTAAGATCTGAACTCACGGTATTCACTCAGAGAATGATAAACAGTAGAGAGTGGAAGTTTATAATAGCTGGAGTGTATAGACCACTCAGGATAGCATATTTCGTGATTGATTTTGTCGTATTGTTCCTGCTTATACCCAGCACTGAAAAACACACAAGTAAACCCAATTTCTGTCCTCCCATTGATTAATTACCTACATTTTAATCTCTGTGATTCAGTGAAATACTTTCTTAATTTCTAAACACAGATAATATAAGTTCTTGTCTTATGGGTTATGTGACTTGCACTATGATCTTGTATGTTGACTTGATTATTGCCCATTGTTGAATTAATAACCTGCAAGTTACATATTGAATTCTTCTTATATATATTCACAAATTCTGTGAATTTCAAGAATATACATAATCAGGCTGATCATGAATGTGTTAGGATGGCAAGAGAGGAGATTCAGTGATGGTTACTTGGTAATCATGATAATCACTAAAAGTATATATCAATAAATATGTTTCCCTTGTTTCATTTTCTGTCCTTATATAAATCACTACCTCATATATTAAGCATTTTTGGGGGGATGGGGTGATTTCTCCAAGTATATTATAAGTTTTCCTTTGTAGTAACAGTCTTGTGTATTTTTTTTTTTTGCTTTACCTCCTGTTAGTGTTCAATAAAATTCAATTTTGAAAAACAAAATTGAAGAAGGAATGATAAAAACACATATTCAATGTGCAGATGTCGATTTTATACAGTGACCTTAGAAATAATAAATAATAAAATTAAAAATAAAACTAGAAAAACTATAAAACTAGCAAAGTAGTATATTCGCTCCTTTTAAACTATTTTATTCTGTTCTATTACCTCTACTTCCCTTTCAACACTTATCCCATCCTAATCCTTTCCAGCCCCCTAACACTAGGTAGGAAAGAAAGTTAGAGGGGAAGGAGTCCATAGATCTCTTTCACCTACCAAAGTAGACTAGTTCCTGGTTATTAGCATCAACAGGTTCCTTGGGGGTAAGACCAATCTTCATAGTCAGAATATCCAGTTAACTATCAAACTAGCAAAACAGCAACAGCAAACACAACAGCAAGAACAACCAGCAGCAGTGGGGGCAGCAACCAGTCTTCTCTTTTTCCGGGCTCTGGAATTTATCCCTTCTCCAGATATCTCAGGATTCCAAAACTATACTATCTGCAGTAGTAAAGAGTTGGGATTTTTTTTTCAAGTAAAATTTTGTTACACAGAAAACGAAATCATTTCTAAATAAGAATTTAGGTGATTTCTGATGTCTGGATTGGGCTAGGACTGCCTTATATCTTAACTACCCAAGGACATCCTTGAACTGATACATCAGCACCACTAGAGAGAGTGTAAAGAAGCCCCTCCCTACAAAACCTTTTAAGCAGGCACAGAAATCTGTTTCCAGGTGTCTACCATGAGATACCCATCCTGGACATAGTTAGAAAGTTAATGCCCACTTTGTTGAATTTGCTGAAATGTGCAGGTTGATGGGGAAAGCTGCAAGTGCTGCTACCACAGTGGAGAGGTTAGTTGGAACAGATGTGTAGATATCTTACTGGTTGCAACAAATGACAGTGTGAGGTTTATAATTAATTTCTTCCCAGCACACTGCGAAGTGACCTAGCTTGTCATATAGCTGCCTGGTCAAGTAGACAAACTGTTCCTATCTACAGCTATAATGTGAGGCCAAGAGCACTGGGACACGGATTTTCCTTTTTATTGAGCAGCTGCCTGGACCACAATAGAATTAATAATTCGCTAATTGGGTATGAGCATTTAAAGTCATGGGAGACTGTGTAGTTTTATTATAAAATGATATTCTGTTCTGCAGGGTAAAAGCTAAGATAGCTACTGAGACCAATGCAAAATTCTGCAGATAGGCAAGACTGTACTGTACAAAATCACAAAAGGGAAATTCACAAAAATATAGCAAAATGATCTCCTTTTTTGCCTTGAATTGTGTCAGGATCCAGATGACTTTTGGTAAAAATCTAAGAAACTTTGGGAAACCTAATGCTTTTTTCCCCTTATTTCTCACCATTGGATCTTGGAGAGAGTTCATTTTACCATGAAATGGACCAAAGAACTGTTCTAAAATGTGAAAACTCTTTTAATCATATTTTAGGCTATTTCCCTTAGAGGTACTATCCCTCAACAATCACTCAGCATGTTATATGGACAGCTTAAGTCCTAGGGTAAAAACTGCCTAGGAGTCATATTAAAATGAAAGACTTTCTGGAAAAACACACCTGAAAATGCATGCTCATGAGTTGCTACAAAATAAATGCAAGCTGTTGAAATAAATGCTAGCAATTTGGGTCAGAACAAGATCACACACACAACAGCAGAGCATTGGGCCAACCTCAGAATTAATTGAGATGAGATTAATTCAAGATGGATGTGCTCTGGTTGTAGTGATTTTGATTTCTGAACACTTTTCAGATGATTTAAAGGAAAAAAAGTATTGTAAAGACATACCTGTAGTTTGCAGTAATTAAATATCCAAGCAAGGAATGTATTCAAAATATCCAGGCCTTAAATTAGTTAAAATGCCTTTACCATATGTGTAGCATCACAAGGAACTTGATCTCCTATAGTAATGTCTCCTTTCAAACAAAGCAAAGGCAAGTCAATAAAAGCTTCAAATTTGTATAATTAAATTTTCAAGGGCAAACATCAGGGCTTATGCTACTCATTCTTAATTAAAAGTACTTTATTGTTGATTTTTTTAAACCTTTCATTTTAAAAAAACTCATTTTAAATTTGTTTTTCCACCTCATGTTGAATAAGCAAATCAGAATGATTTAATTAGTCTATCATTGGACAGACATTCTCCAAAGTATAAAAAAAATAGCACTTTTATCACACGCCTATAAAAATTATCAAAATACAATTCTGAACTGGCAGTCACAACTCAAAATATGGTAAGAAAAATCTAGTTTAATGTTTTTTGTGTTCTAAGAGAGTAAATCACAGTGGGAATTAAAATTTTTTGTGAAGTAGAAATTCTGAGTATTTTTAGACTTGAAACAGACTTAAAATCCAATAATCTTTTGGTGTGAGAGCTTAACAAGGACAAATACCATGCATTTAAGCAAAAGGTCACCCAATTGAGAATGGTTAACTGTGTTCTTCTGTATGCAAATGTCTAGAGTGTGCTTTTTTGCCAGCTTCTACAAAATGAAACTTAGAAGTGTTAATGACTATTTCTTACAGTCTAGTTTGTTTATTAAACATCATTGCAGTTTTCTATATGGCTGCTCCCTTATCAAAGAGTGAATCATCTCAGCAGAGATACTTTGTAAATTTGTTTTCGAATTAGAGCTACCTCCAAATCATAAGCATCTAATTAATATATGCAAAAGTCCTTATGGAGCCAACAGTTAAGTGTATTCTTAATGCAGATTACTTTGTTACTGTAATATTTACAATAGATATATAGTTTATTGCTATCAATATTTAAAATACTATAACACTTGTGATGTCTTCTGTTCATTGATGTCTCCTTGTGCTAAGTGTTTGTCATTATGGAATTATAGCATCAACTGTCATATTGGTAGGTCTTTGCTAGTGTGAAACACAGATAAAGTGTTCATATATTAAACATGTTTGATAGAATTTGATAGTGCTACTAATAATATTGCTTTCACACTTATAAAGATAATGAATGCTGATTCATACCTCTCAAATTACAGGTGTAGAAAATAAGGCCAAGTGATATAGATTTGTTTGCTTTTTTTTTTTTAGGTTTTTTTTCTTTTTTAATATTTTATTAGGTATTTTCCTCATTTACATTTCCAATGCTATCCCAAAAGTCCCCCATACCTTCCCTCACACACTCCCCTACCTACCCACTCCCACTTTTTGGCCCTGGTGTTCCCCTGTACTGGGGCATATAAAGTTTGCATGACCAATGGGCCTCTCTTTCCAGTGATGGCCAACTAGGCCATCTTTGATGCATATGCAGCTAGAGACAAGAGCTCTGGGGTACTGGTTAGTTCATATTGTTGTTCCACCTATAGGGTTGCAGATCCCTTTAGCTCCTTGGGTACTTTCTCTAGCTCCTCCATTGGGGGCCCTGTGATCCATCCAATAGCTGACTGTGAGCATCCACTTCTGTGTTTGCTAGGCCCCAGCATAGTCTCACAAGAGACAGCTATATCAGGGTCCTTTCAGCAAAATCTTGCTAGTGTATGCAATGGTGTCAGTGTTTGGAGGCTGATTTTGGGATGGATCCCTGGATATGGCAGTCTCTAGATGGTCCATCCTTTTGTCTCAGCTCCAAACTTTGTCTCTGAACTCCTTCCATGGGTGTTTTGTTCCCATTTCTAAAAAGGGAACAAAGTGTCCACACTTTGGTCTTCATTCTTCTTGAGTTTCATGTGTTTCACCAATTGTATCTTATATCTTGGGTATTCTAAGTTTCTGGGCTAATATCCACTTATCATTGAGTACATATCATTTGAGTTCTTTTGTGATTGGGTTACCTCACTCAGGATGATGCTCTCCAGGTCCAACCATTTGCCTAGGAATTTCATAAATTCATTCTTTTTAATAGCTATGTAGTACTCCATTGTGTAAATGTACCACATTTTTTGTATCCATTCCTCTCTTGAGTGGCATCTGAGTTCTTTCCAGCTTCTGGCTATTATAAATAAGGCTGCTATGAACATAGTGGAGCATGTGTCTTTCTTACCAGTTGGAACGTCTTCTGGATATATGCCCAGGAGAGGTATTGCGGGATCCTCCGGTAGTACTATGTCCAATTTTCTGAGGAACTGCCAGACTGATTTCCAGAGTGGTTGTACAAGCTTGCAATCCCACGAACAATGGAGGAGTGTTCCTCTTTCTCCATATCCTCGCCGGCATCTGCTGTCACCTGAATTTTTGATCTTAGCCATTCTGACTGGTGTGAGATGGAATCTCAGGGTTGTTTTGATTTGCATTTCCCTATGATTAAGGATGCTGAACATTTTTTCAGGTGTTCTCAGCCATTCGGTGATACAGATTTGTAAAGGACATTTTTTTTCTGGATTGTCAAAGTATATTTTGTTAATATGAGGCAAATTTTCTTTAAAATATTAATATTCAATCATTTTGACATAGGAATAAATGGCAAGGATTAACTTGTGAGGTCAGTTATACCTCCCTAAATACCATCACTCATAGATGTAGATGTTGCAACAGTGCAATTACCATCTACCATGGATGAGTATTAGCTGCTTGGATTTCTTAGCCAGAATGAAGAAAACAAGAAAGTACAATTGATATGAATTTGGCAAACAGTTCAAATGCTGAATCTTGAAGTTAATTAGAAAATGTATGGCCACCCTTGGCCTTGATTCTCATCCAATTCCAATTAAGCTTACAAACAGGCAATTGTTTATTTATTTATTGTTTAAGTTATATATAAATTAAATATATATATTTGAATTACTAAACATCTGTGAACTAAATATTCCAGAAATTCTTCAACTCAATAGTGACATGTGGACAAGTATGGAAGACCTTTGATATTTGAGAATCCACACTCTAGGTTGAGGGGAAGCCAAAGAATGAATGACATAGAGTGATTAGAGAGAGGACTCAGTTGAAGGCCCAGATCTACAGCAGTGTCCTAGACCATCCACACATAGAAGGTCTCTGTTTTTTCTAATGTGAAAACTAGCCATGTGTCATGAAGAGAAACAAACTAACAGCAGATTAGGTTTCTGAAGTTCCACTCCTGGAGAAGGTCAGTTGTAATCTTCTGTAAGCATAAAAGCACATTAATAACAATGAGGATGGATAAAATGGTTTATGCATTAACAGTTGCATTAGAGCTCATCCACCTTCATGAGATTGGAGAAATGAGTGGAGAGAGAGAGAGAGAGAGAGAGAGAGAGAGAGAGAGAGAGAGAGAGAGAGAGAGAGAGAGAGAGAGAGAGAGAGAGAGAGAGAGAGAAAGAGGAAGCCGACTTAAGGTGATCTCATCACCACACACAAGTTCACTATGTTTTCATTTGCTCTGTTATGTGTCCAGCTAACACAAGTCTTCTGAAAGATTGGTGCACACACAGTCACTTCAGTAATTTTAACTGACTGATAATCTACACAATATGGTTAATTTCACAATGGATTGAGACAATTAAAAGTGAAATGAAGGTTACTGCTAGTTAAAAGATTTGAAAGGGCTTACATCTTTTATTCTAATTTTGAAAAGATGTAATTTTGCTTCAGGCTAGATGAAATAGTTCTGAAAATGACAATTTAAATTTCAATTAATCTCACTTTAAAGCCTTTTTAATAAAGTGTTTCTATGAAACGGCAATAATCCAACAATTTGAGGGCTGTTGCATCTAAGGATATGTAATCAGAAAGTGTGGATGAGTTTGAAATTTCCTGTGTTTTAAATTAAGTTCTGGATCTTCCTTGACAATTAACATAAATGTATAAGACATGTATGTATATAAGCCTCCAGAATGTGCTATGCAGGGGAGGACTTGGGTATATATCTTACATATTGCACTCCAAATTTCTTTTTGAGGAGACTGTGAATCATGCTTGAATTTCATTAGATATAAATACTAATACAGCAATTATTCTCTTCTATATTTGATTTAATCTGCAAAGACTTAGGCACAATTTTAGATGGATGGAAATATAATCCATGTAGAATGTGTGACTAAAGAGTTAGAAATATTTTTGCCAGAATTGTGCATTTTTTAAAATTAGATACAATTAGTCACATACTGAAGGCTACGTTAAATGTGGATTGCATTCTATTCTTGGAGAAGCAATATGAAGATAAAGATACACAACAGTGAGAGAAATAAAAGTTTTAGAAATAAAGAGAACTACAGAAAAACTTATTCAGCTATATATTGTTCTTATTATTTTGTGAACTATTGTATTGTAAATGTGACTCAAAATCTATTAGAAGTTGCAACGGTAAGAATTAGATGATGTGTTCTCGTATGCCTGGCTTTATTTATTCACTTCTACCTGAAGGTAGATAGTTATTTACAAAATAGCATGGTCATTTTAGAAAATCAAATGGTTAATTTAAGTATGACTACAAATTAAGAAGAATTATGACAACAAAATTGTTATGGACATATTTACTCAGAGAAACTGAAAAACTCTTTTTGTAAAACACATCCATACATTCTGAAAACTCTCCTTAGCCACATAAAAATCACTGCCTTTTCCACACTAAGGGAAAGAAAACCTTACCTATAGAACACAATTATTTAAACTGCATATGATAGATTATTAAAACTGAAGACTCTGATATATTGTGTTCATAATCTACAAAGAAAATGGGATATTATGAGACATTAATAAATGGAGAGTCTGTGAAAAATTTCAAAGATAATAACTCACTTATAATAATTTACAATTCTAAAAAAGTGCATTCACTGACCACGTATCGTTCACTGTGTTGCTTAGGTGCTTAGAATTCTATTTCAGAATCTAATCTATGCCAGTACAGCTAGAAATTTGGCATAAGAAGTAACATATGTAATAGAGAGAGCCCGTTTCATCATGTGCTGTTTTTTTAACTACAATCCCCTTACTTGTCATTTACATATAAATAATTCATCATCAAATATTCATTTCTCTCTTTGAAACATTCACTGTAGCTGTTCCAGCAAGTTTGAGTAATAAGCACAAAGAAAGTTCTTTGGGTAGAGCAACGGCACAGAATAAGTGGCTACATGTCTTCCATCACTTTCCTACCTATAGGGATTAGTTCTCTAAATATAATATTTATACCACCCCTTTCTTATTTAAACATATGTTAGCAAATAATACTTAGAAGCATTCAGTATTTTATTGTCTGTTTGCTCATCTTCTTATGAGATCTTTATAATATCCAGAAGTCCATCAAAATATTGTCCTCTTACTTTAGATTTGTGTCCATAATTATTTTTCCTTAAGATCACATAGTACCCCAAGTCTGTTGACTAAAAATATTCATATGTGGAAATGTATGATAGCAAACTTTTGATTTTATTACTAGAAAAATAATGTTATTTTTACAACTGTATTCTCTTGATAAAAGATTTGATAAGACCATTGTCAAAAATTAGAGGTAAATATTGAGAATATTTAATTTTCTTTATAGTATTGCTTTGCAAAAGTTTTGTGAATCCATGGAAATGTCTTTGTCAGATTCTTTAAAGACTCAAGACAGGTTTGGAAACTACTGGTCTACCTCTGCTTCAATGTCTCTGTGCTCTGCAATCATTTGGTTCTTCACCCGTCTCAAGTGCTTAGGGTGATAACCAAAGCCATAGAGTAGCCAAGCTAACTCACTCTGTCAGTTTTCATTTTATTGCACATGCTTCCAATATGTGACAGTCAGCCACTCACTTCTTTAAAGAGCCTTGTGACACTGCTCTAACCTGGTTTCACTGCACTGTGACAGTGATTTTTTTTCTTTTTTTCTCCTTTCTTTTCACATGAAAAAGTGCATTTGCAGTTTCTGACAATAGTTTCTAGGCTGATATTGTCTTTTTGTAGTATCCATTCTTGGAATTTTGACAATTGTTTCTACAAACTACTTTACAGCACACATTTTCAGCCACACATAATCCTAATCATTTCTATCATTCAGTGGTTCATTCCTAAAAACATTTGGATCGTGGATGGTAATTATACTACAAAATAAAGCCATTAGAACGGCAGCATGCACTATCTTTCCCTTTTCTGCTCCGTGTACTGTTTATTATATAATCCTGTTCATCATGTTCACATTTTTAAAAGCACAATTGATATTCTATAAAAATAAGCTTATATAAAAGTGATTATTTCTGAGATGGTCCCTTTTTTAGCCAATCAGTAGATACGTTTTGTGATTACAAAACTTGACATAATTTTCATTTTTTTCTTTCACATGTAGAGGTGTCATATACTGGGAAAATGATTTTTTTTCTTGCAAATGGACATACTATTACATGTTTCTAAAAGATTCTGTGAATATTTTATCTTCCTTATGTAGTAATTGACTTTATCTATACATTTTACATCCATACATTTATTCCCATACATCCTAACATTATTCTGCCTTTAGGGCACTCAACTGGTCAAAGATCTCTTATTCTTGTAAGAGACTTTTATTTTTTTACTTAAATTCTAGATCATCTTCTGTGATTCTACTCTAAATGTCATACATTTTTGGCATTTAATATTTAAGCATGAATGTATTAAAAAAAATCTCTGCCTTGTCACATAATATCCTATCATTATCTTCTTTAAACCACAATAACAATGGCTTTAAATTATGGATTACCCATATAATAAAGTTTGCAAGTTATATTTATACTATTTTTTTCTTTTCTAGTCTTTTCTTCTTTATGAACATAGTATTCTCATGATACATGTATACCATATATGAAATGATCTTCCTCAAAAGTAGCTTCATTTTACAGCTCAGGAGTTAAAGCCCAGAGAAGTAAAAGTAATAACAAATTAAGGCCCACATTAATATCTATATTGAAACTATTGGATAAAAATTCTACAGCACACTTTTCTCCTTTTAAATAAACTTGTAAATAACAAATTGGCCATTTTGGTTTAAAGTGGATTGGGAATTTTATGAAACTTCAAATAATGGTAAATAGACAATAAAGTTGCTATCATGGTGGACATGAAGACTAATAAACAAGTAGACAAACATATCTTATTAAAACAGTATGAATAATTGGTGTGCTGCTTGATGACTCAAGGACAACAACTATCTCTTGTTAATTGATGATGATGAGACACCATACATTTACAAAGTCTCAGTAAGCACTAAATGCTGTGATTCTCATGATCATAGTCTACTGGTGCACATTGCAATTCAGTCTTGTCTATAAAAACCACAGGCATACACATCTGACTTATTAGATCACAATTTGGCTCTGAATGAAGAATTGGTGCTAAGAATAGATTTTATGAGATGAAGAATATCATCTTGACAAAATGAGAATCCAAAGTAAAGATTGGTTTGATTTAATGTAGTCAAACATCTGGATATGTGACTAAAATCTTCACTTTCCATATGGATGCTTCACATCATGTGAATAATATCAGTGTTGGTTTCAAAAGAAGCTAAATTTGTGTCAAAATAAGTAATTATCCATCTTTCCTAACAAAAAATGGTTAATATTTTTGATTATCTCTGCATTAACAATTAAGTACTATTTTTTACACGTGGTTAATATATATAAGTATATAATAGATGTAATGTGTGAGGTTATTATACACACAGAGACATATACATACACACATATATTTGTATATTTATATATATTTGCATATTTGTGTATGTATAGGTAAACAAACCAGGTACTTCCATAAGACAACAGAAGTTTTTATAAAATGTGATTTTACAAAATATGTATCTACTTCCTTATCTTTAAAGTTTTTCTTCATATTTCCCAATTTACTAAATCTTAGAATATTCACAGTTTCTTAGATTACTATTTCTCCTCTAGCAGAATCTCACTGTAAACATAACAAAACAAACCATAATATGCCTGAAATTAAAAATATACATAAGTAAATGTCATGAAATATCAACTGAGCAAAAAATCCAAGAGACCCAATTTATGATTATGCATTTCTTCATTGATACTCCTTGATTTCATGACAAAAAAAAATAAAACATCTTATAGTTCAATTTTGTCTCACAGGTGGTTGAATGGTGGCTGAATTTTCAGGGACTGAAATATCAGTGGGCTGAATATATTGATTACAATAGTAATTAATTTTTAGGACCAAACAACAGATCTTTAAACTGTTTAGCAGAAAGCACCCAATCTCCTATTGTGGAAAATAAGTAAAATTTAACAGGTATCGATAGCTTGGGATTGTGATAACTACTTTGTCACCTCAAGCAAATTCCATATAATTATCTTTAAGGCTTTAAGCTACTTCACCATGAAACTCACATGAAAAGGGTTTACTGTGCTATTTGATGTGAGACTTTGTATCACAATGTAAATTACACTCCATTCTACAGTCAAATTAAATTTGGAAAAAGATTTCGTATTAAACCTACTTACATATATTATCACATGATACAAAGTATGATGGGGATAAGGGCAAAAAGAAAAATTTCTTTCTCATTTTCAAAGTTTCAAAATCCTGTGTGCATAAAATATGATTCCAAGCATATATCAGAGACATAAAATTGAAGCAATAGAAGGAAAACACAAAGATATTTTTAGCCTTTCCCCAGTGATTTCTTTTCAGCTCTCAGACAGTACAAAATGAGTCAACACTTAAGGAAGCCAGAAATAATATAACGAGTCTGCAAAATTACAGCTACCTACAGCTCAGATCTTCAATCAAGTAATTGTTAAACTCTCACTAGAAAGAAAAAATATGTTCTCAGCTGAACTCAGATAATAATTTCAACATTATTGTCAAAAGAAAAGCCTTATAATTAAGAACACACAGGTAGATAACTGTATTTTTGTACCTTCCTAGTGATTAATATGATTCCCTGAGATGGTCTCATCAGGATGTTTCAGTAAAACCCGGTCTATATATATTCATGCCACTGTCTAAACCAGTGCTTGATGCCATAAGTCAACGCCCATATTCCTGGGTTGCAAAAAAACCTCTGACATAATTGCTTTTCATCTGTCGATAAATTATTCTCTATGAATGAAAGTTTTTCAATCTTAAAAGTTGAATTTTGAGTAACCAGGGGTAGAGAAGGGTGTTCTACAGTGACTACTGTTTGTAAAGAAACACATGAGGAAGAATTTCTCTATCTAGAAACAAATGACCACTGGGAACACATATTTTCTGTTAATTAATTTCTGTTATGTGTATTGCACCAGGTTTAACAGCTACTTGTAATTAATGAGAAACCCCTACTGCTCAGTTATGAGAAACACATATCTTTAGACATTTCAAATATATACATATATGGAATAATTGCAACAACTTGAAACACTCTTAGGGAATAGCCTTGTAGATTCTAGTAAACTATATGGTAAATCTAAAGGTCTATCAAAATTTACATAAAGATGTATACACACATACACGCACACACACTCACACACACACACACACACACACACACATATATATATATATATATACATATATATATATGTATGTGTATATATATATATATATATATATCAGGCATTTATACACACAGAGTTTCTGCTGTTTGTATGCAATATTATATATACACATATACATTTATACATCTATACATGCTTATAATTATTTTCAATATTCATCTAGATGTGCTCATTAGGATATATATTTATATTTAAAAATATGTAGTCAACAACAACATCTATCTAATATGATTAATATTTATATATATTTATATGTGTGTGTTTGTATAATATATATATTATATATATATTTATAATATATTACATATACTTTCCATATACATATGGAAAAGTATAAAATCATTAGTGAAAGTGGCCAAAACATACAGTAATTATTTTATTATTCTAATTACTCTCCAACTTCAGTGATACTGGAAGGAGAGTCAGTGTCTAGAATATGTAGTGATCCAAGTGAGAATTCAAACAACGGTGTGAAAAATCTCAAGTTTCTCTGGTAAAGTGTATGCACGGATTGAAAAGGGCCCAGTCTTTCTGTCTTTCAGAGTACTCCAGAAGGGAAAGAATAGAGATGTGGCAACAATGAGGTCACACACGTGTTCAGAAAACAATAACAACACACAACTGTTGGTTCTTCAGGGCAACTAGAGTTCATTGAAAGTGGTATAAGATCCAAAACCTAGCTTTGGGGGTGAATTTTGAGGGGAGCCAAATAGCAAGAGTATGAAATGGTCTCCGGAATGAGAGCTGCAAATGCATTGTCACATTTCACAACTCTGTCTTCAGAAGATCCCAGACTTTGTAGTATGTCCATGCAAATCAGGGTAGGGCCCAGTGAGAGAAAACCTTTTAATGTATGCTTTCATGGTTCATGCTGCTCAATCAGAAGGAGACATCTAATCTTGAGTCATAGCCATCAAAATATGTCACCAGCTCTGACTTCTACAGCTACTCTGGATTCCCCACTGACAGATGTATGCTTAGGAGGATTGGATTATCCAGGAGTTGATAGAAAAGAAATGCTGCATCGTACAACATGGAGCATCTAATGTAAGATAATCCCAAAGTCAAGTCTCTCCTACAACTTGGTCAGCCTCACAAGGACCATTATAGCTACACTTAAGAAATGCCATGAAAAATCCATCTTGCATGGGTACATGTGGTGACAACTATGGTTTACTCAGGAGCAAGGTAGTCTTGTTTGCAGTTCTGGGCTTAAAATCTATGCCTTATCCATGCTAGAGAAGCCATACCCCTCTGAGATTCACACCAGATCTCAGGGGTAGTTTTATTGTCTATGTATGCCCACAATACTTCTACTTTCTCAGGTTCTGCTAACTAGCTAACTAAGCAAGCCTATAGGAGTCACCATACCTGCCCACATGCTTGTGAGCATCAAATCCTTGTGATTTCATCAAGTGGACACAACTTGACCAAGGGCACAGTACCTTTTAAATTTTACATTGCTAATGCTCTCAACGCTAACAAAAACCATCTTCTCATAGGACAGACTTTTTCCTTCTAATTATAAAATGATCCGAGAACTAATTAGGTACAGGAAAAACCCAAAGGAAACTATATAACTCTTTTCTTAAATTTAAAATTGTCTGACTTTAAGCGACTTGAGATTAATCTTCAGAATATGGATTTTCTTTTTGGTTTAACACATTTTTCACTGTAAAAGAATGTGTAGTTTATAAAGATTAGGCCAGGTTATATATGAATATATGCAATACATATATCATTAGTGAAAAAGGCAAAATATGTAGTTATTTTAGACTTTTAGACTTTTATTCTAATTACTTCCCATCTTCATTGATACAGTAGAGAAGTAGAGTTTAGAATCTTTAGTGTCCCGTGTGAGAATTCCAACAGCCAGTGACAATCTCATGTATTCTTCTTTAAGAGTAGCCACAGACAGAAAAAGGGCCCAATCTTTATGTTTTTAAAAGCAAAATTTGTTAGAGAAGCCACTGTACTACGGGTAGAGAGTTGTACAAACTCTAAGTTAAACCTTCTTTCTTTGTATTGTGCTTTGTACTGGCAGCCGACTAGTGTGAGTGTCAGTCTGGACCACACTCTTGGTAAAAATGGATCCTGGAACTTGTGACTGCTAGAAAAGAAAAGAATATCAACTCCACAGACATTTCTAAAGGCAATGGCAGGCAGCATGAGTCACAATAATGTGACCTGTGATGGCTTTGAATCCAATTAACATGTCCACAGGGAGAAGATGAAGTTTATCTTGCCATTGTTATCATAACATCATAGTATACAATAAACCAGCAACAGTGATGTGCTCACTAATAGTAAGGCAAATGGCTTATTCATTTTTTTCTTTAACAACTTAATGGATGGGTATTTTCTCAAATGTTTTCAATTACCCTTTTACTACATGTAGATAATTAGTCTGAAAAGCATTTTAATAAAAATTGTGTAGGATTACAAATGATACGAGCTCCCAATATCCTTGACTTGTATCCATCAGAATGCAAGATCAAAGTAATGATTACTTTCTCTAAACACAGATAACTTTTAGCTCTGCTCATTCAGTCGTCCTTAGACAGAAGTTGATAGAATTTAAGAAGCAGGGAGAGAGAAAAGGGAAATAGATATAACTATCCTTCTGATTCTTTTTATCATGAGCATTTTCCTCAGGTTTCAGAAAGTAAAGCCTGTGAGAGCAATTTTAGGTATGTGTCTCACCTGTTTTATTCCACTTCCTTATGTGAGCAAACTTTTATTTGTTGCAATATCACAAGTCTGCAGTTCTTTACAGGAGAGAAACAAAAAGGAAAGTAACAGAAGACGGCTATTCCCCAAACTATAATGTGCTTTTCTTACATGAGTGATTTAAACTAGGTTCATCTTTTGCCAAGTAAATACCAAAACCTAGCTGAGCACAGAGGCTAACCACACAAATAAAACTAACTCCATGAGTGGAAAGATGTGTATAAGCTTGAGAAACTATTTTCAAATAGATTTCATTAAAATCATAAAAATAACATCTCGGAACTACCATGACAATTAATAAGGTTGGGCTCACATTTATTCATGGTTTTCTACCAGTTGTTACTCCAAGAAAGGAAATAAACAATAATTTATGTTTCCATGTCATTTGGTTGGTATTAAAAATAGAACAAGGTAGGCAAGTTCATTTGAACATTAGGGAGCCTCTGCCCTATTCAGAATGCATTGTGCATGCAGACAATGAAAGCAGAAGTACTTGAAGGCACCCTCTGGTGATGGAGTAGGACCAAGGGTGTTTGAGGAAACTGCCACTTAACCTAATGCTCTTCTGCCTAGTTATCCAGAACAGTATGAGGCTGGAAACAGTATATCTTCCTATGTGTATACATTACTTCTTTTCTTGCTGTGGTAAACTGACCAAAGGCGGCAGCTGATGGAACGAGTATTTTCCTTAGGCTTATGGTTTTAGAGGGAAAGGGTCCAGCAGGGAAGCAAGTAGGGCAGCATGCCACAGACAGGGTGGCAGGAGCTATATGCTTTAGGACTACAACTTCACCCACAAAGATGAGGTAGAGAGTGAAGATGTGGCACAGCTATAAACTCCCAAGCCCGCAAATTGATATACTACCTCCAAGAGGGCTCCACCTCTTACAGTTCAATAACTTCTGAACAGCACCACCAGCCAGGAATGGAGGGATCAGATATGTGAGACTATAGAGCACACTTCTCATTCTAATCTAATCATCCCACTTTGTAAGTATGCTTATACATTCTGAGTCCCCTTATAGAGATGACTACAGATGTTTAGGTGTTGTGAGCTTAATGGTCAACACAGAAATGTGTGTGTGTGTGTGTGTGTGTGTGTGTGTGTGTGTGATGAAATATATTAGCATGTGTGTACACACACGCACATAAACATATATATATTGGGATATGTACGTTTTGAATACATGTATAGTTGTGGATGATGATGATGATGATGATGTTTGTGTTTTATCTGTTACTCTGTATCTACCTTTTCCTTTTTTCTGTTGAGCATACTTAATTTTACATTGTGGTAGGCAGTTGATACCCTGGACATATCTCTACCACTCTCTACATCTTTAGTAGAGACACACTAACTCATTTTACCATGCAGAATTAAATCATATCTCTCTGATTTATCTGTGTTCTTGGCTCCTCTTGCTTCCGTAATGCGCTGCTTCTGCTCATGGTATTTCTTCCAATTCTCTGGCATTTGTCTCGGTTCCTATAAAGTTTGTCACACATTTTGCATCCTAAGTGTATCTGGAGTACATAAATTTGAAAAAAATTTTATTGTGATCCTATAGCCACATGACCTTAGAAAATGTCACGTATTATTAAATGGGTCCTTACAACATACTGTAAAAGTACATTAACAATTTTCATTCACTGCTAGAGTCTTTAGAAGACTACAATGGCTGCTATGTGAGTTACCAGCAATGGAGACTGAGAACCCTCAGAACGGAGGACAGCTTAAGCATGCATGTGCAGGGTTTGCATCTTCATAACAGAACTCAGATTTCTAAAACCATTCATTAGATTGGATTCTCTCAGTTGCAAATGGGAACTTAAAAGTTGTCAGATGTCTAGCAAAGCAACAGACTGGGACTAGGACAAACCTTCTGATGTTGCACGGTAAATGCACCCTAGGTTTGATGGCACAACAAATCTTTACAATGTCCTGCTGTACTGTATTCCACTGCTCTGTCATAGTAGGCTTTTGTTACCTTTGCAGCCACACCCCAGAAATGCAATTTCAGGAGTCTGCTTCTGTTTTATCATTCTTTCTTAGTCTGCTGAAACTCCATATAAGGTCATTGCTCATTGCTATAAATGGTCTGGGAGGGATTAAAGAGGAACTGCCCTATTAAACCAGGTTTCCAGGGATAGGGACACAGTTATTCAAAGGGAAGAAAACAGCATTATCTCCTCAAACTTCGATCTACAAGACTACATCTATTCTGTAATAAGGACTTTTTTCTAATTCACATGAAATCACACTTTGTACCAGCTCAGCTCTTGTGACACCAGAAGTTTTGATTATAATAATTATTATTTATTAGTCTAAGTATTTGTTATGTAAGCATTATGGCAAATTTAGAGGCCTAAAAGAGAAGTGATGCTTATAATTCACAGGGATAGTTAGAAGCAGTCTGGATAAAAAACAGCTGAGTCTTGGGCAGGAGGCTTTATAAATGCACGCAATCTGTGTGTAGCTTTCAATTTTAACTGGGGAGGAGATGGAGTCCAAGCTTTTTTGGTTGCTGGTGGTCATTTCATGGCCACTGCAGGAGTCCTGGTGACTTCTTCAAAGCCAGTAATAAAATAAAGCATGTCTTCTGTTGCAGATCTTCTATCTCAACACTGATTTTTTAAAATTTTACTTAATCTTTTTTTTTTTACACTCCATATTTTATTCCTCTCCCAGTCCACCCTCTGATTGTTCTCCATCCCATACTTCCTCCCCAACCTCCTGTCTCCATGAGGATTTCCCCTGCCCCTGAGCCCTATCTCACCAGAACTCTAAACTCCCTGGATTCTCCAGTCTCTTGAGAGTTAGGTGCATCTTCTCTGAATGAACACAGACCTGGCAATCCTCTGCTCTATATGTGTTAGGGGTTTCATATTAGCTGGTGTATGCTTTCTGTTTGGTGGTCCAGTATCTGAGAGATCTCAGAGGTCCAGGATAATTGAGACTGCTGGTCCTCCTACAGGGTTGCCTTCCTAAGCTTCTTCCAGCCTTCTCTAATTCATCCACAGAGGTCAGCAGCTTCTGTCCACTGGTTGGGTGCAAAAGTCTGCATCAACACTGTTTTTAAGGGTTTGCTTGTTTGGATCTGGCCCTTAAAATGTAGCTAGAATAGCATTGTAAGAGCATCATGAAGCCAACTGATAAAGGCTTTAATTACCCATGCAACATTCTATAAACTTTATTGCAGTAATTGCTCAGAACTCAGGAATACGGTATGCCCTCTGCCATGGATGGGAGTTGAGTTGGGGTGGGAGTGATTCATCGCTGTTTCTCTTGGGGAACATGCCTCATCCAGGCATTTATTGCTATCTCCTTGAAGTGTTACAATTTTCAAATTTCATGATTAATTGTCAATACTTACTGCTTGAACCTCTCCTTTAATTTCCTTCTTCTTCTTCTGTGTCACATGCCACATACACCACACAATTATAATTACATATTTTTAATTTAACTTACCTATAAAACTTAAATATATTTCTTTAAGCAAACTTTGCATTGAACATTATATTCATTTGGCACAGAAATAGAAGTAGCAAGTATATATGGTCCTATAGAACTCATAAAATGGAAGAGTATGGAAATGATTATTCTAAAATAAAGGCTGTATTTTTTTTTGTCTAATATAGGTATAACTTATTGCTTGCTGTATGATTTTATACACAGCATAACAATTGTGTGAGTTGCCAGTAATGAAAGTGTTGATTATTGAGTTCTGATTATGACTTTATTGATACCTGCTCAAAGAACCCTTTGATGGATGGGTCAAATATGCAGGAACCACACCTATTTCTGATCAGCTTAGCTACCTTGCCAGCTTGACTTTCCTTATATTTCACTATGTGATAACAGTAGATACCAACCAGAGTGCTTTGTACTTCTTGGTTGAAATTTTCACCTTTTGTACAAAACAGGGTAATGAGAAGGTTGAATAAAGTTACAGGTGTGGAAGGCATTTAGTTACAAGCTGATTTGACAGATCACCTTAGCAAAAGACACTTCCAGAAGGTTTATTTTGGCTGGCTCCCATTCTAAGGGTTGAACCCGTCATGGTGAGGGAACCTTGGTGTGAGGAGCCTGAGGTGGGTGTTAACATTATCAAAAGGAAGAAATCAGTGCATGCTTCTGCAAAGTTTGCCATTTCATGATTCTTCAGTCTAACAATAATATGATTTCAATAATATAGACATAACTGCAATAATTTTATATACTTTATTAGAAAGTACAACATTCCCCAGTCTTTTCATTACTTTTCTCCCATGCAACCCCTTGTCCTCTCTCATCTTCATGGCATCATAAAACAAAACAGAACAAAACAAAACAATAAACTTTTACTTATGTGTGTGTAGTCCTAAATATATAAACACAGCAATTCTAAACATAATTATATTAGATGTAGCAGTAGTTACAGCTACAGTGTAGAAAATTACTATTAGTTCTTATAGCAATGAGATAATGAGAAAAAATTTTAGCTTTTGAGCTAAATGATCAGATAAAGGCCAGACCATTCTCATTCAGTTATATCACACATTAGAAATATGGATTGATATGTTTTAAATACAAGCAAATATAGATCCTTGGAAATATTGCTGGCTTTCTGAACAAGTTGATGTTACCTTGAGACAGAAGTTGGAATATCTACTACTGTAGATCCAATCAACTGTTTCACTTGAATATATTTTTTTCTCTCACATTGATTCAATATTACATGCAAGCCTCAGCTCAACATTTCTTTCTGGCTTCCAGAAGAATGGGATGAGATACAAATAACCATTATTCATGAAGCTGTTAATCCATTTCTTTAAACAATTTGTTGCTCTGAAAAAAATGCATCTGGTAAGTGCTCAATACAATTTTTTTGTAGAGTTAGATTAATTTTACTACTTTGTGGTCAAAGTCTGGAAGCTTCAATGGCGTACATATACTTCATGTTCACAGAGAATTATAACACTTAGTTTACCTTCAGTGCCATAAATATGCATGTTAACCTTTGAAATGACCCATTATCATTTGAATTTTAACAACAAATGATTTTATTACTTATTTTCAAAGGAAAGACATTGAAAGAACTTGTGAATTGAAATCTGAAAACATGTTTATATCTCATTAGAGAATACAACTAAAGCACAAAGAATTGCCATTTATCTGTGTGTATAGATAAATTTAGAAACCTTGCACTGCCTTGTGATGTAGAATTATGGAAAGGCACCCGTCCTCTGATGTCATATCTATGTCTTCTCTCTGCTTGCCCTGAGAGCTGGCATGTGGACAGATCCTTTGTAACAGTCAGATTTACAAGAATTCCATGGCAACGGGAACCTTTTGGTCATATTGTTAACCTTGGCTTTTACAGGAGTCTCTGCTGGACTCAGTTAAGGGAGACTCCCAGAATGCCTGCTGAATGTTATTTCATGTTGTGTCACTTGTAATTGCACATGTCAGTGACAATTTAAAAAGTCTAGCCGACGCCACTGAATTATGAGGTATATATAAATCTTTCATATCAGGTAGATTTTAAATTGATACTATCAAACTAAGAGTGGAATAAAGAAGCCACCCTCGAAGTCCAATAGCTGGAAATGATTTTATGTCTCATTAGTTTAGAAATGTGATCTTACCCATTTTAAAAATAAAACGTGCATGAACATATTTTTTCTAGGATAAGTTGTTAATTATATGGGAGAAAGAGGTCACCTGATGAGGCAAAATCTCCGAAAATTTGCTACTGGATATTTGATTTGATTGTAATTAATATGATTATGTCTAATTGGAATGCTCAGCTACTAAAGATGGAAGATTGATAGGTTAATTTATCTATACTTGTTAGTAAAATCCTGAGATATATTGGTTTTCGACTCCTGACACATACAGTATATGATTAAATTTTAAAATCTTTAAAAATTGATAGTTATGAAATGTCAATAAAGCATAAAAATTCATAAATAAAGCCAAGTGGAAACCATCTTTTGAGCTAAGGTTAATTGGTTCTTTTTCTTTTTTGGGTTCAATTAATGTCTCGTCCTTTAGGTTGACACAGTTGGGTAAGTGTTCACAGTGTTTTGTAGTGATTTCACAGTGCAACTCCCATTAAAAAAACATGAACTCCATAACTAAATCAAAGCAAGCTGCTTTGAAAATGTACCCCACTATTTTTGCTGTATTAAGCTGTCAGAAGCTGTTAGAATTGGGCTCACATTTTGAATATGAAAGTGTATTTGGAATGCATTTATGTCCTTTTCATCAGAAGTTCATATGCAATTTAAATGGTAGCATCACTTGATTATGGAATCAACAGCAATGCACAGAGTCAAACCTCACTTAGAAACATGAAAGGGTACTAGTGTAATGATCCAGAGGTAATCTGTAGCAATGCCCGGCCAGTGAACTTTATGCATTGTAAGAAAAGATCTCTCTGTCTCTCACCATTTTGTCTCTTTAAGCACGTGGCAGCTAATTTTCAAGGCATTTCTCATTCAACATATTGAGTGGTGTGCTCACTGATCAATGAACAAATAATTACCAAACAGGAGTTCTGAGGCAAGCAATGTGTTGGCCTTCTTTCCTCCACTTCACAGTGTTCTGTTCTTGACATTCCCTCCGATGCTCAGTAAATATTTACTACTTTGCAGTTACCTTTTCAATTAAAGGAGAGAATTGCTAGCACTCAGGTATCAGCTCTCTTGCAGTGTGGACCTGTGTAGAAGTGGAAGTGTCTCCCAAAGGCAGTAGATCCACTGGAAACTCAGGCTCATGCAATTAACCTGACTGAGCCTCTGTCTCATTTTCTCATGTAGATGAGAGTTTTGGGCTAGTTACTCGAGCTTTGTGTGCCCTCTTCTTCTACATGTACACCAGGTGTAATAATATAATTGGTGCAAAGTGTGATCTTCTGACAATAAAGTCATACAATAATCACACATTAAATTTTGTTGTATAATAATTTTGTTGTAATTTATAACTAAATTTTGTTGTAAACTATTATGACCGATGTGTTCTAATGGATAGGGACTGTCAAAGGGACTCTTAATGGTATTCTACAATTATTAGCTTAGTGGAACTTCAAGCTTATTAAGACTTTAAATAAAGTATATATTTAATTCATAATTTTGAATCCTTAAAAATAGTGTGTATATTATTGCCACTTATATTTTATAAATGTCAAACATATATCATGTATATTTATCTGTTTTTAGTACAATCCATTACAAAAATGAGTTCACACACATATCAGATTATTTTTTATTATTTTTAAACAATATTTATTAGATATTTTCTTCATTTACATTTCAAATGCTCTCCTGAAAGTCCCCTATACCCTCCGCTCACCCTGCTTCCCAAACCACTCACTCCTGCTTCCTGGCCCTGGCATTCCCCTATAATGGGGCATATGATCTTTATAAGAACAAGGGCCTCTCCTCCCAATGATGGCCGACTAGGCCATGTTCTGCTAAATATGCAGCTAGAGACACAAGCTTAGGGGGTACAGGTTAGTTCAAATTGTTGTTCCTCCTACAGTGTTACAGACCCCTTCAGGTCCTTTCTCTAGCTCCTCCATTGGGGGCCCTGTGTTCCATCTAATAGATGACTGTGAGCATCCACTTTTGTATTTGCCTGGCACTGTTATAGCTTCACAAGAGACAGCTATATCAGGGTCATGTCAGCAAAATCTTGCTGGCATATGCAATAGTGTCTGCATTTGGTGGCTGATTATGGGATGGATCACTGGGTGGGGCAGTCCCTGGAAGGTCCTTCCTTCTTTCTCAGCTCCAAACTTTGCCTCTGTAACTCCTTCCATGGGTATTTTCTTCCCCATTCTAAGGAGGAACGAAGTATCCACACTGGTTTTCGTTCTTCCGGAGTTTCATGTTTTTCGAAAATTGTATTTTATATCTTGGGTATTCTAAGTTTCTGGGCTAATATACACTTATCAGTGAGTACATATCATGTGAGTTCTTTTGTGATTGGGTTACCTAACTCTGGATGATATCCTCCAGATCCACCGAAGAATTTCATAAATTCATTGTTTTTAATAACTGAGTAGTACTCCATTGTATACATGTACCACATTTTCTGTATCTATTCCTCTGTTGAGGGACATCTGGGTTCTTTCCAGCTTCTGGCTATTATAAATAAGGCTGCTATGAACATAATGCAGTATGTATCCTTATTACTAGTTGAAACATATTCTGGTATATGCCCAGAAGAGGTATTGCTGGATCCTCCCGTAGTACTATGGCCAATTTGCTGAGGTACCACCAGATTGATTTCCAGAGTGGTTGTACAAGGTTGCAATCCCACCAACAATGGAGGAGTGTTTCTCTTTCTCCACATCCTCGACATATCAGATTTTTAATTTGGGATAATTTCTATAACTTTGTTATAAAATTCTACAGAGGAAAATATACATATATAATACTATTTTTAATTACTCAATTATTGAAAGTTTACATAGTAACCTTAAACAAAGAGCAACTTAATGTTATGTTGGAATGAATATTAAGTCTGTCATATTTGGGGAAAAAAGTGATTGTGAACAAAGCAAAACACTGACTTTAATGTGAATTTTAAAGATAATCTGGGTCCTAATTCTTTATTTGAAGTAATGTTTGCTTTAATTTATTAGAATGAATTTCATAGTTTAACTTCTTATTACATAGTTAAAAAAGGAAAATGTTTAATAAAGATAAAAGTATGAAAAACTAATTGTTTTACCTTCATATGCCTTCATCTTTAAAGTTAATTTATTTCTGTAAAAAATGACCAATAAAATTAAATAAGTAACTATGTCTCAGTAACAAAATTGCGTCTAACATTTTGTACTTATTGAATCTATATTTACCCTTCATAGAGGAGAAATAGTTCCTTAATATTCACATAACTTGTTATAAAATATTTGTAGAAATATTTCCTTTCAGTTAAATTTTACTTTGTCCCTTTATGATATTTCAGGGGAAAACTAAATAGTTGATTAAAATAATATTAGAAGTGTACTTCTCTAAAATCCACAACTCTGTACCCAATTTTATCATGTTTTTGAAATATTTTATATGGAATCACAGCAGATATTTTATTAATTTGATTTGAACAAATAGTCCCATTTTTGTCCCAGCCTGCTCACTTTCTAGCTCTCACATATTTTCTACTGTGCTCTGGATTCTGCCTTCTATACATTCCAAGACATGTGCACAATTTGAGTAGTTCTTTAAATAACAACATCAAGGCACCTTGTTGTTAAAATATTGTATTCACTAGCTATTTATCTTTATTTGTATAAAAACTAATTAGAAAGTTTCCCTTTTGTTCTGATGCAAGTAGCAAAGAATTGAAAGAGGTCAGTAATTGAAATATTTTTTTTTGGTTTCTTTTTTTGTTTTTGTTTTTGTTTTTTGAGACAGGGTCTCTGTGTAGCCCTGGCTGTCCTGGAACTCACTCTGTAGACCAGGCTGGTCTCAAACTCAGAAATCCACCTGCCTCTGCCTCCCAAGTACTGGGATTAAAGGCAGGTGACATCACTTCCTGGCTGAAATAATTCTTTTGAGTAATGTTTTAAACTCCTATACTGAAAGCTCAGGGAAAATTTGAAGAGGGGGCAGAAATTGTTAAGCATCAGAAAATCAGGAAGCTTGCTATAAGATTTTCTCTCTCACGAAGCTACATTTATAAAATCTCACCAATATAACTACCTAAATATAATATGAACACAGACAACAACAATTGACATACTAAAGTAAACAGAGGAGTCCTATGAGGTCTCAACCCCATTTGTAGAGTGACAGACATCCAAGAAATGCTTAGAGTGGCCTTCTCCAGGGAAGAACACAGCAATTGGTTACCGAAATTATCAGCACTGAAAACATACAAACAAGTAAAGTGTACTGATGCATATGGTTGTACTTATGCATTTATGAATATATGTATGTATATGTACATATACATACATGTACACATATACATAATATATATGTATGTAATACAATGAAAAAAAAGAGGATATCATTTTTGAAAAATAGGAAAGAGAAGAATGTGAGAGGGTTTACATAGGAAAAGAAAGAATCAGGTGTGATTGTGTTTTAATCTTATGAAATAAGTGAAATAATTCATCTTTTACAAGTCTCTAAAGGAGAAAAAAAAGAAATATATGGGCTAAAATATACTCAGAAGCAGGTACTGTCCCCTATGGGAGCACTTATATACATTATCACTTTTTCTGAGTGTTGGAGGCAGAGTGCTAGCCTTCACTAAAGCCCATTTGCTCCTTCCAGCAATGTATGAATATCTCCAATGAAAGCCAAAAGATTACAACCTAGTGAAATCTGTGCTAACTCAACATACATAGATTATCCTGGATTATAAAGGTGGGCTCAGAGGTTACAGGGGTACTATAAAGAGGGAAGACAAAAAGAGGAATGAAGGGAAGAGGGCAAGGGAGAGAGGCAAGACTACAGGAAATGTGAAGAGATCAGAATGATACTAACTGGCAGACTCAAGAAAACAATTCGGAAAAGGGAGGATAAAGGCTGAGAGCAAAGGAAGCCTATAGGATGGAAGCATTTAAAAATGACAGGAAATAGACTTTCCTGAAGAACCTTCAAACAAATCCTTTTATTGTACACGCTTTACTATTTTCAGAGACTCATGTTAGATTCCCTACCAACATATGATTTGATAAAATCATATTGTCATTGTTTATGTTACTAAATGTATGGCCACTTTTATAGCAGCAAGAAGTTGATATATAATTGGTATTTATAGAATATTCTTTTCATTATGCTTCACCCAGTTACAAAATTCCACAGATTTTCAGCTATACAGATTTCCAGAGATTGGTGGTTTTACCCCACCTGGGTCATTACAAGATCATGTGATTCTGATTTATTGGAATATGTAATGTAATATTTGCTATATCTTATAATGAGAACACATTTACACTTTCAGTGTGTGTGTATGTGTGTGTGTGTGAGATCTAAAATCCAGAAGCAATGTAGCAAAATATTTTGTGTGGTTCTTTGATTTTTAAAAATCACCTTTATAGTCTACAAAATATACTGCCTTTCTGTCATTTTACAAAAGAAGCCTTCTTTGTGTTCAAAAGAAGTAATTTGTCTCAATTGTGAAACAATGTTTCTTTTAGGATGAATCATTCAGAATGTAGCCTGGGCCATTCACAAAATCAGCTTGTGATTGCTAAGTGGCCAGTTACATCACATCACAGCCCTGCTTCCTGAAGGCTGCTTTTCAAACTATAACTCTCCAGAAAAGAGAAAATAAAGGAAAATACACTACAAAGAGAAATGCACTCTGAGTAAAGAGGTCAGGGGATGTGACTCTTCAGTGTATGTTGCGGATCGCAGCTTCCCTTCTGGATTGTCACCTCTTTCATTGATATTTATTCTTTAAATGTGGAAAGAAGAAATTGTGGTTATTCTTTCCTTAATTCACAGAAAATCAGTTCTAAGCCTAGAACTTGGAAGAATACTACTGTGTGGATGTATACTGGTAAAAACATTCAATTGCTATTGACATGACAGAAAGAGTAAGAACACTGAATTTAAAAGGCAAAATGGTAGCCATGAAGAATCGACAGCTTGTACCAATGTCAGGCTTCATCTTGAAAGCCATTGAGGACTATTGTGGTGACATGCTGAAGTTAACCTGAAGTTTCCATCATGAAAATGGAAAATCGTATTCCCTTGCTTTTCTTTCAAAAGCCAGGAGATATAAGTTGATTTTAGCAAGCCTTTCACCTTTAGGACTGACATTTACTGTGTAACTCTATAATCGTCCAATCACTGCCAGGGGCAGTTTGTGGACTTCATCTCAATGAATCAATGCTTAGAATGAGAAATGCAATAAAATAAAATAATACAATACAGTGAATCACACTGATCCAGTCTGGCAGCCATCCCCATGTTTACTTTCAAGTTCGAAAATACATATCGCAGACACTTCTCTATATTTCCTGATGGGCACTTTTGGTCAAAGCCAGGCTGGAGAGATTGGAAGAAAGGAAGAAAAACAATTTTGCCAGCATATACAAAGGCCCCAGGCACAGACCACCCAAAAGAAGCTGGATATGGCTGTAAGAGAAGTAGGTTTCCAGATGGCTTGGACATCCTTCCAGAAAATAAAAACTTAGATTTCTAATCAAGGGCCGCAATGTTTTCTGTACTCCACAGATAGTTGGCACTTCTGCAGCAGACCTTGTCCCATGGTTTGGGGAAACAGCAGAATCTTGATCTTTGGATGTTTCACACTCCCATCAGAAACTGGTCTGTGTGCTCTAACCCGTCCTCTCTCAGTCTCTGAATGCTTTCTAACACAGTGTCAATCTCTCTCCACCTCCAATTGTAAACACACTCTCCATTGTTCATTTTGGTAATTAAAAAAAAATTAACAAAGGAGAAAAACAATAAAGTATGCTTATTAAAAAGTGAAAAATTGAGAATATCAGCCATCCACCGAAGCCAGCAAAATTAAAAGTATTGTTTGATTAATTTTGTACTTGAGACATCACAATGAAAATTCAAGACACTGTCAGCAAAATTTCCCTGAACAATTAAAACTACTTTGATCTGTCTCTGAATCACAACGCCTAGAGCACTAACTTTAGTCCTCTTCTAATGTGGCCTGGAGGAAACAGCAAATTTGGATGTAGCTGAAGCATCAGGCCTGTCCTCCAGCAGCCAATAAAGATAAGTGACAGAGTAAATTAACAGCATCACGCCAATGAGGAGAGCATGTCATAGTTACCACTCAGGCTACAAATCATGAGTGTGGTTTGGACCAATTGCTGCACTAATGTGTCACACACAACAGAAGAGTAGCGATCTTAATTATTTCTTCAGATATTTTCAGATATTTTCTAATGTTTGCAATGAATAAAGAGAGAAAAAGATACCTTTTAACTCACAAAGCCGTTGCACATACTTTACCTAGAGATTTCTCTGACAGGTTGAAAAGTCAGTTGTTTGGAGAAACCATTAGATTCTCTGTGTGAAGGCTTAGTTGACACTTGTATAATTAATTTTCTTGTCACAGGTATTTCATTTTCCCATATACTCAGTCCATAGTGTCTGTTTAAGCTATTCCCCTGAAAAGATTCCCCTGAAAAGATGAAACCATCTTTTCTAAGTTGCTGAATTTATAGAAAGGGAAGACAGATCTACAGTGTCTTATTGTGTGTACAGTGGTAAGGTTTTTCTACTTTCCCAGAAATACACTCTATATTTCATGTGAACAACAGAGAGGAATCAAATAGAAGGGGAAAATGTCTGCTGAATGGCTACTGATTTTGGAGATGCAAAGAAAATAGAAAGTTATCATCTTCCCCATAAATATTATAATGTTTCCTATGATTCTTCCTGAATATAAATTTAGCAAATTAAAATATGCATTTTGTTCTCTAAAATTAAAAGGGAAGCAGAATATATAGTAAACATATATTATAATTATATAATATATTAAATATATGTATATTATATGAAATATATATATGTGTGTTTGTGTGTTTGTGTATTACCAGTATAAACATCAAAATTAGTCCCAAATGCCATAGTGTGATTTTATATTATAATAGAATATCTATTATAATTGCAACTAGATTAGCTGCATAGTCATGGATATGTATGTGTGTTTATGTGTCTATGTATGTGTATGTATATGTGTGTGCTTGTTGAAATATATATGTATATATTTGTGCATATTTAAAAATATTTGAATTCTCTTAAAGTGAACTCCTATTGAACTACAAAATATGTCTCTCTCCATTAAGACAATTATAATCTCTTATAAAAGGACTGGCACAGCATAAATGATTGTTGCCATTTATTGATAATGGCAAAACATAGCATTTCCCACATTAGTGGTGGTGACTATGTGCTACACCTTAGTGTAGCATAACAGATGTAGATGGAATGAGATGAGATATTTCTATCAAATGAAAGTTTTTAAGTAATCATAGTTGACTTAAAGAATGTAGAAAATAAAGATTTATTTTACACTATAATTAGTGTTTTTCAAAACTCTGAATTTAATGAAAGATTAAAGAATTCTATCTGTAACTCAGTGTTGAAGAGGAAGGTTGGTTGTATAGGGTAACTGTTCATGAATGAACAAATATTCTGTAGTCATGAAAATAATGCAAGGGAAGAATAAACTCTTCACTGAAATACCAAATGCAAATAAATAGGCACCTATGTTCAGGTATGTTCAAGTGGTAGCTCCAAATTTTAGTTATCTTGCACTGCTTATAGACTATTACAGCTCATCTTCATGGGTAATATGCTGTGTTTAAGTAGAAGTATTTCTCACATCATTGTGTGATTAAAGCTGGAACCTCTCACATGCTGTTTACTACTGAACAACATCCACCATTGGTTAAGGTGATTTTAAGCAATACTTTATGCATCAAAAGTATTTTGGCAAGAATAACTTGACAGGAAGCTAGCTAATGCTATTTTCAAATGAGTCTATGTATTAACCAGGGTTCTCTAGAGTCACAGAATTTATGGGTAGTCTCTACATAGCAAGGGAATTTGTTGGTGACCTACAGTCTGTAGTCCAACTCCCAACAATGGTCAGCAGCAGCTGTGAATGGAAGTCCAAGGAACCAGTAGTTGCTCAGTCCCACAGGCAATCAGGTGGAGAGCAGAGAGCAAATGTTCCTTCTTTCAATGTCCTCACATTGGTCTCCAGCAGAAGGTGTGGCCCAGATTAAAGGTGTGTGCCAATTGCTTTGTCCCAGATGACCTTGAACTCCTAGATCTCCCTGTTTTAATCTTCTGGAACTCATAGCCACTATGCCTCAAGATCTCCATCCCAATATCCAGGTCAGAAACTTGTATCTCTCAGCTTCCACATTAGGATCACAGGTGGGCCTTCCAATTCTGGTTGTAGTTCATTCCATATAGTCAAGTTGACAATCAGTAATAGCTACTACAGTATAAAATCTTTTAAACACACACACATACATCTGTTTGTGTGTTTTTAGTATATATATATATATATATATATATATAATATATATATTAATTTGTTAATATTTTATTCTTATCTATAGTCATGTGAATCTAAATTCTTAGACAAAATATTCTCACCCTATGAGATGTGACCTCAATGATAATCCAAGAGTGATATTTCAAACAGCAGACATGAATATTAGATGCCTAATTTTCTCACTTTAAGAAGACTTATATTAAAGTGACTTTTATAATGAAGAAACTGACAAATGGCAATTTAAAGGTCCCTGAGCATGAAAACTGCTGTGAGTTAAGTTTTAAGCATCAGAGGCAATAACCAATTTCACTCAATATACTGAAAAGGAATTTTTTTTTCCAAGGGTTTGTCTTTAACTATGTTTTTATAGTGATATAGTCCATAATAGCAGGGAAGGCATGACATAACAGCAGAAGTAGCAAGCTGACTGATCCTGTCTAAACCCCTCACAGGAAGCAAAGAGATGAAACAGGAAGTTGAGCAAAGCTTATAAATCTTCAAAGCACCCGACCCCACTGCATTGAAAAGCTTCCTGCAGTAAGAGGCTGTTCCCCCTAAAGGTTCTATAACCTCTCCAAAGCTTGCCACCAACTGGGGACTAAGTGGTCATGTACATAAAGCGGTGGGTGGGTGACAGTAAACAGCTACAGAAGGTATACAAATAATAGTTCTTTTAAGGGTGGTAATTAAAATCTATTGTTGGTCTGCAGAAGATGAAACAATGACATATCTATATAATAGGATCCTACTCACGAATAAAGGAAGTGATAGCTCTCAGCTTATAATATGTAGATCTTGGCATTTTCTGAATGAGCAGTGTCTGTGATATATAAAGTAAAATTTACTGCTGTAATTTTTTTCTACAAATAGGATCTCTAGTGAGTTGAAAAAGAAAATATGCATACTACAATCTATGTTTTCTTTAAAACTAAGCCATTTCTTAGAGTTGATCTCGTTATATTAGGGTTTAACTCACCTTAAACTAACATAGACGAAATTATTTTATCTTTGTTACATTAAAGTTAAGAGAAATGCATCATTTCCAAATTTTGTGACAGACACGGAAATCACTTTCATAGGTTTATTTCAAGTAGAGTAGATCTAAGCTGACTTCCATAGACAGCAGTTAGCTGTCATTAGACCTGGAAATAGCTTACCATTTAACTGATTTACTCTGAGGTTAATAATCAGGAAAACAGTAAGTCATGAGGTGAAAATTAATAGAAGCATAGACAGAATGGTCAACCTGCATGCTTGACTGGCACATTTTAACTGCCCATGCTAATAATCATGAGTTTTCTTTAGTAAAATTAAAGTGTCTTTTTGATGGATATCATTTTTTGTGCCTGAAAACATACAATTATTATCCTCATACAAGTGAAGAAACCGTCACCATCCACGAGAGTGAGCCCAAGTCTCAGAATGAGGAAATGGTGAGTCGTCTTATTTTCCAGAGATATTTGAAAGTAAATAAAAAGAATTGAGAATCCATTGTTTGTTTATAAGTATGTGATTAAATGTAAAAGAACTTTTTGTTAGCTGAATGCCTTAGCAAACCTTTAAATCTACAAATACAAAGAAAAATAATCAAATAGTTTGAAACAGCTTCATGCAAGTTTTCTGAAAGCATTGTTAATTGTTGCACATGACACATGAACATTGGGAAATGAGCTGTGAGAAAGAACAGGGCTAGAGAGAGTATAGAATTTTAGCTTTCAGAATTTATTCTCTACTTCCATGTACCAAAGATCTAAAATAGATAATACAAATTTGGGGGTTGGGGAAAGCACACATCCTGAAATGAGATGCAATTAAGTCATTTTAAAAATTCCCCTGTAATTACACACATATCAATTAGCCAAGTGCAAACTTGGCAAGTCTTTACTTGATCAGTGCAACAGTCAACACCTATAATTCAGTTACCAAAATTTATTTTGACAGTAATATGTATAGACATAAACAAAATGTATTATCGTTCAACGCTTAATAGGTTTACCATGCTAGAATTAAGGATGCTAAAAAGATATCATTTCTAAAAGCTAATTACATACCTGGAATTGTTCTAAGGGAGCTCACTAGCTCTGAGTCAGGAAGCAATTACTAATATACCCACTTTGTGGTGAAGAGACACAGGGGAACCAACTGTACTCAGGGTCATAGGATAATTGCTGAGAAGAGACTTGAGCGACTTTATTTCACAGTAAGAGCAACTTCATTGCATGGATCTCAAAAACACACTTTAGAAGTGTAGACAGTGCCTTCAATTCTAATTTGATGAATTATTGTGAATTTTTCAGTTTGTCCAACATAAGCCTCTGGTAAAATTTTAGAGACATGGGGAAACATGGAAACAGAACATGTAACATCTTTCAATCTGCCTTATTCATATCCTCATAATTTAAAGATTCTTTGATCTGAGAGGGCAAAAATATGTTCCTATTTAGAAATATCTGTAATGCCTGAAGACAGTAGAAGCAACTTGAATTACCCATATTACTTTATGATACTTCCCTAGTGGATTTTAGCATTAAAATATTTAAGAATATTTAAATTCCCTGTTAATACAGAACAGGGACAGATGTAAAATTGAGAAAAATGTAATAGTGGTAAATGGAAAAATATGTATCCAGATATTTTAGTTAACTTCATCATTTTTGATTATTTTCAAGCTCAGATAAGAAGAAATGAGTAAATGACAAATAAATCTATATTAGCAATATCTACTCTATTTGAGTAGTGAGATGTTCCTGTCTTATCTAGATGGAAGTAGAAAATGGAGAGAAACATAATCACTAGGTTTTAAAATTTTATTGTATTGTGGAAAAATAAATGAGGCACATTTTCTTCTTCTCTATTAGTTATATTATTTATTTACATTTCAAAGACAATGCTTCCTCACCCACCCACCCACTCATATCACATCCCTCTAGCATTCCCCTTCTTTGGGGCATCAAGCTTGTACAGGACCAAGCTCATCCCCTCCCAATGAAGCCAGACAAGACAGTCCTCTGCTACATATGTAGCTGAGCCCATGGACCAGCTCATGTATGCTTTTTGATTGGTGACTTAGTCCCTGTGAGATGTGGGGGGTCTGGTTGGTTGATATTGTTGTTCTTCCTATGGGGTTCCAACCCCCTTCAGCTCCTTCAGTCCTTCCCCTAACTCCTCCACTGGGGTCCCCAGGCTCAATCCAATGGATGGCTGTTAGTATCTGCATCTGTCTTAGTCAGGTGCTGGCAGAGCTCCTCAGAGCACAGCCATGCCTGCCTCCTGTCTGCAAGCACATCTTGGCATTAGCAATAGTGTTGGGGTTTGGTGTCTGAGGAAAAGCAGAGGGAGGATGGGTTGGAGTTTTATGGAGCGGGGACTAGGAAGGAGAACAACATTTGAAAGGCACATTTTTAATTTTCAATACTTTTAATTATACAATTCAGTAGCATTAAGAATACTCACATTATAAAAATATTACTCCTATTAATCTTCAGAAAATATCCATAGTATGATTTAAAATAAAATGCACTAAAATTTAATGTTTCAAGTTTAAGTCTAGATTTTAGATATAAATATTTGCTTCTATGTTTCTGAAGGAATAATGACCTAAAATTCCCTATGTCTTTATAACCCATCATTTTATAATATTTTCAATATACCATTATTTATTAATTATACATAAAATAAAATACTTTCATGGGATTTGTTTCTCTTTTCACAACTGTAAAAATTCTTCTGGGACTTCTTTGAAAAGAATGTTCAGCTCAAATGAGAAAAAAATCTTCAGTTTACTAGAGTTTCAAGTCATTTGGGCATTATTGAGGTGAAAGTCTTGTTGTTTGGGATTATCTTTATTTCAGACAAATGCAAGCTCTACCTTCCTTGCTTTTTCCTCTAAGGTTAAAAAATAATAATAAAGGTAAGATGTACCAGATGTGCCAGTTGTCATGATAAAATGTTTTCCAGGTTAATATATCAACAGTACCGATATGAATACTGACTTTTAACAGTTTTATCTGATGTAACAAAAAACAAGCCAAAATTAATAGAATAAGAATATTAGTGGGAAAATGATCTTAATTTAATTTAATATATTTAATTTGCTTGATTATAAAAAGAGGATCTTCTAGCCAAGAAAACTTAAATTCTCTACCCACTCTCAGCTTTGAAACTAATTTGTCATTTTCATTAGAGTTTCTCAAAATTATCATGTTAAAATAAGTAAGAGGCAAAGGCACTGAAATACTACTATTATTACTACAACTACGACTACGACTACTACTACCACTGCTACTGACCCTAAAGCAGAAATAATGGAATGCTGTTAGGATATTTGTCCTAGCAAACAAGCAGCAACATTTTAAGTCTCTTTCACATCTTTGAAGGAAAGTATAATATTTTCCAATGTTTATACTATTTAAAATCAGATTGTTAAGGTAATTTACTGCTTGCCTCCATGCTATTGTAAAAATTGTTCAACTCTGGTGACCTTTGGGTGTTTTCATCTAAAAAACGGGCACTAATTACCCTCTAATGGCCTTAAAATTTCTTCCTTCCAGGGCTTTAAATGTCATTATCTCTGACTTGACTCATTCCACATTGAAGTAGATTTATATATTTTTAACCCTTTAATAATATGTGGCTCAAAAGCAGGATATTTATCAGCATTTAAATTGATAATTTGTTTTTAAATTAAATTCTATCTGGAAAAATTGATCATCAGTTAAAGGAGTCGGCTACCCTTCTAGAGGGACAGACCAGGTTCAATTATTAGCACCCATGTGGTATCTCACATCTGTATCTAACTCCATTTCTATAGGAATCAGGCATGGATATGATCCCAGGCAAAACTGCAGGCAATGAGTCATGCATATAACCTAAAATAATAAGGACATTTATTTTAAAATTAAAGACTATATTTCAAAACATGTCATAGAAAAGCCAACACTAACTTTAATTTTCAGGAATAAGGTTGGATCAATCCAGAAACAACCACATGGGGATTCTTTAGCAGAGATCTTTCTGTCCCGTGTGGAAGGAAAGAACTTAGGCAGCAGGACTCAGCATCATGCTCAGCATTCGTTGGTGAATGTCCAACAAGTCTACAAGAAAGTGCAGCATCTTCTTTTCTAGTAGAGTTTGTAGTTAGTGAGTATTTCATGAATGTGAAGATGCTTTAAAATTACAGTTCCCTGAGTGTGTAATGTCACATGTTCTCAGCAATAACAAGACCTTGATAAAAGGCTAAAAAGGGAAGCATCCTCATAGCTATAATGTATGTAAATGCAACTACAATGTAATGAATGTAATGAATGTAATGAATGTAAAGGTATCTGTGAGTAGGAATTTAGCCTTCAAAACTCATCCTGGCAGCACTGGTCAATGTGATACTCATCGTTTGGTTGTGAAGACTGCAGTTGCTTGTGTTTTACTAGCATTGCTTTCTACCAGGATATGACTGATCTTAACTCTCTAAGCTAGTTTTTCAACACTTTACTTCATCTAGACATTCAACTTTGACTTCCCATATATTTTAACTCTGTATCTTATTTTTCTCTTGGCCACTTTTGCCTGTGTAATTGTTAATTGTGTAAATACGATTAATATTTCCATTATCAAAATCATGTATTATTCCATCAGCGGATATTTCTTTGCCAAACATCAACCAACCTATGAGCTGCATTGGTCCAAATGGCCTCTAGCATGTTGCTTTACTCCAAAGTTTTGTTATGGAAGCTTCCTACCTGTGCTTCCCACCTGCAGACTCCCTCTACCCTAAGTAGCAGTGAATAGCAGTGAAAGTACTTAAATATTTCCCAGCTCTTTGTTTTAAAGAATAGCCATTTGGGAAGGATATTTTATTAGTGCAGTTACTATGGTCATCACTGGTAATGCACAACCCTAATGAGCTACACTTGATAGCCAGTAGTGACTAAGTAGAACATGCTTTAATAGGACTAAAACTTTTCAGTAACTGAGAAAGAGCTCAGCTGCAAGATTGTTTGTCTAGAATGAAGGAAAGCCACAATATATACTGTTACTTTATAAACAAGGTGTGAGGTACAACAATGTAACCCCTTGCACTCAGAAGTTTAAGGCCACCTTTAAACTTCTATGTAACCAGATAGACTTGTATCTATGGCAGCCTGGGATATATCAGATATTATTAGAAACATGTTTTAAAAGAAGCATCATGCTATGCTCTTTTAGTTAGGATTATTGCTATTATAAAAAGGAATTTAGAGAAAGGAGTTTAAATGCACACCTCCACATCCTAATCCACCAGCAAAGGAAGTCAGGGAAGGAAGCCAAGGCAAGAAGCTGGAGGGACAACTGAAACAAAGGGGGTAGAGAGTGCTACTTACTGGATCTCTACTCCTGGATTTCTCATTCTGGTGCTTTAAAGCAGCATCCAGTCTGTGAGCCCAGGGATGGTACCACCCACAATGATCTATACTCTCCCACATCAATCATCAATCATGAAAATCCATCACAGACTTGCCTACAGGCATTACAATGAAGGCAGTGTCTCAACTAAAGTTCTTCTTCCTTAGATAATACCAACTTGTCAACCTGACAAATTAAATGTAAACCTTACTTTATAAAAGAAAAATGGATACTCCTTATCGAGTACTGTGTTTCTCTAATTATAAACTTTATTGTTCATATACTTTGAATCACGTTTTGAAGTCAGTTTGCCTTATCCATAGAACTGACTTTATTTTATAGCAAAGAGGATTTAGTTCTGTGGGTAGGAAGGTGAAAGGATGGTAGAAGTTCTAAAGATTGTTCCTCTAACATGACACAAACTTGGGGTTATGATATAAATGTGTTCATTGCCTCAGATTAAAAAGATATATTAGCTGAACTCTTTCCTCTGAATCCCTTTTTTCCACAAAAAGATGACTTTTTAATGTAATAAACGTTTTTTGTAATGTATATTATATACATCTGTCTCCTTAGAGGATTATAAATAATAAAGTATCCACACTTAAATTGATGTAACTAATAAACAACAGAAAAATAATATACATATAAACATCTATGTGTGTGTATTTATTACATATTTTATGGTAAATGATCAGTACGAGCCATATGTGTTATCTAAATATCAGTCAATTTACAATGCAGTTCACATTATTTCCATTCATAGCAAGTGAAATATTAGGTTTTTTTCTTTCTTCATTCTATAATGAATTACTTTTCATTTGTATATAAATCAAGTAATGCTGGTCATTGATGAATGGCACAGTGAGCAGATTGCCCAAGAGTTAAGAGCACTCACTGGCTGCTCTCCCACAGAACACATATTTAGACAATAGTATTCAACAGAGTCTCACAATCTTTCTATAAATCCATAAAACCAAAGTTCTCCACTGAGATAGTGCAAAATTGCTTTTCTTTTCCAAGGATAGATTTAATTAAGAATTAAAATATTACAGCATCTAATGTGATAATTATGTAGCTTTTTTTCTTTGAGTTCACTTATGTAGTAGATTATGTTGATGGATTTCTATATATTGAACCACCCCTGCATCCCTGGGATGAAGCCTACTTGATCAAGGTGAATGATCATTTTGATGCGTTCTTGGATTCAGTTTGCAGGAATTTTATTGAGTATTTTTGGCTCAATATTTATGAGGGAAATTGGTCTGAGGTTCTCTTTGTTTGTTGCATCTTTATATGGTTTAGGTATCAGTGTAACTGTGGCTTCTTAGAATGTATTAGGTAGAGGGGTAAACAGGAAAATGATGTATATTATATTATAATCTCAAAAATACAAAAATATAAACAAACAAAAAATGAAACTAAAAGTGCCCTTTGAAGATTTCTTCCACAAGGGAAGTTTCTCTGTTGTGATTTTATCTCTATTTTGCTTTGAAATCTAAATTTTTCTAGAATGCACATTTGTTTTGATTCCCTGCATATCTAGGACAATTTTCTTAGCATTTTCTTCTGAAGTGTATCCCCAAATAATTTGACTACAGGTTTAAATGTTAAAGATATTTCAGTCTTATTACAAAGTAAGTGAAAAAAATTAGTAACATTAAATTCCTGGTAGTTGGGAGCTTAGGTCTCTTTTTAAATCTAAATTTTTGGAGACCTGATAGTCTCAAGATCTATTATTTTGAAAGTTACTTGAGGAGGACAGAAAGGAACAGTAAACAGATTGAAAAAAAGTGGAAAGATGTTAAAGCTTGGCTTGGCTCTTTAATCATCTTGGCCTAGAAGATGGGATATCTCATATTTTGTTAACAATTTTCACAAGGCTACAAGTAAATGCTAATGAACTTTGGAAATAGAATTCGAAAAACTAGTTCCCACCAAGAGGAGAGAATAAAGAACCTTGGAGGACAGTTAACAATTTTATGAGTTGCAAAGTTGAATACATTCATGCAAAGCCTTTGAAAAACCAGATTAATTATTGGAAATGCTGCTCATCCTACTGAATAATACAGGAAGACATCAAACTTGCAACAAACTTTACAAGGAGTTTGCATTTTTCCATTCTGGTCCTTCCTACTGTGAGTACTCTGTTTAGAAGAGTGTGTATTATCTGAAAAATACAAATCACTTGATATAAATTCTTTCCTTGCAATGTTCATTGGCCTCAGGAAATAGAGAACAAATGGGAATTCCAAATCAAAATTATCATGGAGCAATTTTCTGAATTTTACTCAACCATTCAATTAGTCCCAGGCCTCTATTACTCCTTGCATTTTACAATCCTTTCTTGATTCTGCCCACTCATATCTCAGAAATTATGCACCTGCTCTTTCTTTTGCCTAAGTTGCTCTACCATATATTTAAATGTTAGATTTCTACGCATTGAGATGTACGTTTAGCTCTCAATGCTCAGGAATGGCCACTGTACTAATCTCATCCTAGATGAAGCAGTATTCCCAGCATTCCTAGCATGCCTATCTATGGATTCCATTAGTAAATTGTTAATTCAATATCTTTTATGGCAGTGGTCACTCTTATAAAATCAGATCCAAGAAGCTGAAGTTCCATGGCTCTCCCTGGGATAGAGGGCTAAGAAATAATCTGTGCTGTGTTTGTCCAGCTCTTAACACATGATATATGGATTTCCTATTTTCATAGCCATGCATGCTATGATGAATATATAGTTCACAATGTAAGACTCTAGCAAGCCTTAGCTTACTGGAGATCACGTGAATGAACCACACAGAGCCTGAACTGATGCAAAAAGCAAGAGGAATTTATTGTTCCAGTGCACTAGGGTCATCAAAGCCCCTAAGGAGAGGCAGCGACTCCAGGCAGCCTGTTGGGCGAGTTTTTATATGGTTCCCAGGTGCAGAACAGAGCATCAGCAACTAGGCACAATATGACTGGTGGAACAGTGAGCTCTTTAAACTGATTGGACTTTAGGGAATGAGGTAATAGAGGCTTACTTACCCTCTCCCTTCTGGCCAACATGCTCTCTGACCTGTCTCTTACAAGAGAAGGAGCAAGGGGGTCCAGTAGAATTTTTAACTGCTGACCTCTTCAACATTAATTAAAACTTCTAATCACAAAAACCCAAAAGTCTCTACTATTTCTAATATTAATTTTTTTAAATTATTCACTTTATATCTCACTCACAGTCCCCTCCTGTTCTCACTCTCCCATAATTCTTCATTCTGTCTTTCTCCCTTTCTCCTCTGAGCTGGTGGAGTTCTCCTGGGTATCTCCCCAACTTGGCACATTAAGTCTTTGTGGGTCTCAGTGCTCCTCTTCCACTAAGATCAGAGACAGCAGCCCAGCTAGAAGAATATATCCCACAGACAAGCAACAACTGTTGGTACAGCCTCTACTCCATTTTTTCAGTACCCACATGAAGACCAAGTTGTACATTTACTACATATGTGTGAAGAGGACAAGATCCAGCCTCTGTGTGTTCTTTGGGTTTAGTCTCTGAGACCCTCAAGTGTACAGGTTAGTTGTCTCTGTTGGTCATCCTAAAGAGTTCCTATCCTGTTCTGGCCCACAATCCATCTTCCTATTTTTTTTTTTTTTTTGATAAAAGGTCTCAAGCTGCATCCACTGTTTCGCTGTATGTGTCTGCATCTGTCTGAGTCAACTACTAGGTGAAGACCCTCAGAGTTCAGCCATGCTAGACTCCTGTCTGCAAGCATAACGGAGTACCATTAATAATTTCAGGGATTGGTGCTTACCCTAAGGTGGGTCTCAAGTTGGCCCTGTTATTGGTTTGCCATCCCCCCGAGTCTGTGCTCTATTCCCCATTCTTGCATTTCATATAGACAGGATACTTTTGGGGCCAAATGTTTTATGGGTGTGTTGGGTCCCTTTCACCCCAGTGTAGTTCATGACTGGTTGTAGGAGATCTTCTCTTAAGATTCCTTGTCCCCAGTGCTTTTGAGTGATAGTTAAAGCCACCCTCATTAATTATTGAGTACCTCCTTTATCCCTGGTTTCTGTCACATCCTGGAGATATGTGCCCCACCCCCATCTACTCACCCCAGTCAACTACAGATTTTCATTCATTCTCATATCCATCTGGCCATCAATCCTGTACCTCCCCCACACCTGATTCTGAATCATCCACTCCTCTCCCCCTCCCATCTCCCACCTGATTCCCTCCCTCTATGTGTCTCTTATGATTATTTTATTTCCCTATTTTCTTTTTTTTTAATTAGGTATTTTCCTCAATTACATTTCCAATGCTATCCAAAAAGTCCCCAATACACTCCCCCACCCCCAGTCCTCCACCCACCCACCCCCACCCCTTGGCCCTGGCATTTCCCTGTACTGGGGCATATAAAGTTGGCAAGTCCAATGGGCCTCTCTTTCCAGTGATGGCCGACTAGGCCATCTTTTGACACAAATGCAACTAGAGTCAAGAGCTCTGGGGTACTGGTTAGTTCATAATAATGTTCCACCTATGTGTTTGCAGTTCCCTTTAGCTCCTTGGATACTTTCTCTAGCTCCTCCATTGGGGGCCCTGCGATCCATTCAATAGCTGACTGTGAGCATCCACTTCTGTGTTTGCTAGGCCCCGGCATTGTCTCACAAGAGACAGCTATATCTGGGTCCTTTCAGCAAAATCTTGCTAGTGTATGCAATGGTGTCAGCGTTTGGAAGCTGATTATGGGATGGATCCCTGGATATGGCAGTCTTTAGATGGTCCATCCTTTCTTCACAGCTCCAAACTTTATCTCTGTAACTCTTTCCATGGGTGTTTTGTTCCCAATTCCAAGAAGGGGCACAGTGTCCACACTTTGGTCTTCGTTCTTCTTGAGTTTCATGCATTTAACAAATTGTATCTTATATCTTGGGTATCCTAAGTTTTTGGGCTAATATCCACTTATCAGTGAGTACATATTGTGTGAGTTCCTTTGTGAATATGTTACCTCACTCAGGATGATGCCCTCCAGATCCATCCTTTTGCCCAGGAATTTCATAAATTCATTCCTTTTAATAGCTGAGTAGTACTCCATTGTGTAAATGTGCCACATTTTCTGTATCCATTCCTCTGTTGAGGGGCATCTGGGTTCTTTCCAGCTTCTGGCTATTATAAATAAGGTTGCTATGAACATAGTGGAGCATGTGTCCTTCTTACCGGTTGGAACATCTTCTGGATATATGCCCAGGAGAGGTATTGATGGATCCTCTGGTAGTTTTATGTCCAATTTTCTGAGGAACCGCCAAACTGATTTCCAGAGTGGTTGTACCAGCTTGCAATCCCACCAACAATGAAGGAGTGTTCCTCTTTCTCCACATCCTCGCCAGCATCTGCTGTCACCTGAATTTTTGATCTTAGCCATTCTGACTGGTGTGAGGTGGAATCTCAGGGTTGTTTTGAGTTGCATTTCCCTGATGATTAAGGATGTTGAACATTTTTTCAGGTGCTTCTCTGCCATTCGGTATTCCTCAGGTGAGAATTCTTTGTTCAGTTCTGAGCCCCATTTTTAACGGGGTTATTTGATTTTCTGGAGTCCACCTTCTTGAGTTCTTTATATATATTGGATATTAGTCCCTTATCTGATTTAGGATAGGTAAAGATCCTTTCCCAATCTGTTGGTGGTCTTTTTGTCTTATTGACGGTGTCTTTTGCCTTGTAGAAGCTTTGCAACTTTATGAGGTCCCACTTGTCAATTCTCGATCTTACAGCACAAGCCTTTGCTGTTCTATTCAAGAATTTTTCCCCTGTGCCCATATCTTCGAGGCTTTTCCCTACTTTCTCCTCTATAAGTTTCAGTGTCTCTGGTTTTATGTGGAGTTCCTTAATCCACTTAGATTTGACCTTGGTAGAAGGAGATAGGAATGGATCAATACACATTCTTCTACATTATAACCGCCAGTTGTGCCAGCACCATTTGTTGAAAATGCTGTCTTTTTTCCACTGGATGGTTTTTGCTCCCTTGTCAAAGATCAAGTGACCATAGGTATGTGGGTTGATCTCAGGGTCTTCAATTCTGTTCCATTCGTCTACTTGTCTGTCGTTATACCAGTACCATGCAGTTTTTATCACAATTGATCTGTAGTACAGCTTTAGGTCAGGCATGGTGATTCCACCAGAGGTTCTTTTATCCTTGAGAAGAGTTTTTGCTATCCTAGGTTTTTTGTTGTTCCAGATGAATTTGCAGATTGCCCTTATTTCCCTATTTTCAAATGAGATTCAAAAACAGCCTGGCTTCCGATTACTACTTAGGGGATTGTTCTGGTGAGTTTTTATGAGGATGTTTCCCTGCTCTTCCCCATGGCTTCCCTCTCATATCCTTACCCTCTCTTACCCTTCTTATATTCGCAGTCCTTCCCTTTAAGGCCCCTGTTACTTTTGTCTCTCAGATATCTGATATACTCTGTTTAAATCTGTCCTCCTTTCCCCAGTTCAAGGAGATTGAAATCTCATGACACTACGTTCCCCAAACTACATTGCCTTAAAGGAAATTTATGTCTGCTTTCCTTTCCCAGATCTACTGCTGTTTCCAGTCTTATACATTCATTAATTGTTAAGTGAAATTAAGAATTAATTCCTCACTCCATCTAGATTTGGTTCTTAGTGATGTGTAGTCCTATAAACTGATTGGTCTTTAGGGAATGAGGTAATAGGGGCTTATTCAGCCTCTCCCTTCTGGCCCAAGTGCTCTCTGATCTGTTCACAAAGTTCCATAGGATTGTGTTGATCCATGGTTTTCCATATGAACCCCACCCCACTAGTGTCTAATAGGTGAATCAGGGTTAGTTCTTCCAAATATTTTAGCCATAGAACTATCTTTCTAGATTCTCTGCTGATTATAGGAGATGGGTTTTCTACAGAGAAGTTGAAGTTTTGTTTCTCTAAGACAAATGACAAATTTTGATTACTTAAAATATGTGTTGCTTTAAGTTTACTTGTGATTAAAATTATAATTCTGAGCCGGGCGTGGTGGCGCATGCCTTTAATCCCAGCACTCGGGAGGCAGAGGCAGGCGGATTTCTGAGTTCGAGGCCAGCCTGGTCTACAAAGTGAGTTCCAGGACAGCCAGAGCTATACAGAGAAACCCTGTCTCGAAAAAAAAAAAAAAAAAAAACCAAAAAAAAAAATTATAATTCTGTTTACAATTAAATAAATTATGGTGGTGATAATTATATGCATATGATTGTACAAAAAGTTTTGTTGGGTGTCTTATTGTTTTAAGAATCTATATAATATGATGATGTGTTTTGTGAGTCAGGAAACAGTATTCAGGTGGTTACCTACTTTTCACCTCAGATACTTTGTCTCCTGTGAGGGACTCATTCACCTGTTTTTCTAGTAATGGATGTCATTCTTAGACTTCTCAGAAACATTGCTAGAAACAGGAAAATAACCAGCAGTGTGCCTCTTGTCTCAGATTCTGGAGTTCTTTTTCTTCCATCCATATCAGAGAAGGGATACTACTAGTAATAAAGCACTTAGACCACCCTTCAACAACCAAGGTGGTTTCAAATATGAGAATACTCTTTGTTGTCTTTGTTTAAAAAAAAGAATATAAATGGCAAAGTAAAAAAAAAAAAACTAAGAACTAGAAAATCATGTAAATAATATTCTTCTGTTAATGGGCATTTCCCAGTTGTTTTCTAAGTTTGGATATCCAGTGCAATATTTTCCTCTTTCTTTCCTTTTCTTTTCTTGAGCCAATTTGGTGAGCAGTTCTGAGGAACTGTGTGAACAATACCATTATTACCTAGCATGTCTACACAAGGTGACAAGTAGATATTGTGTTTCTTGGAATATAATTTAAGGAATGACATTAACTGATTGAAAGGAAATAGTCAGGATGGTAGGAGAAATCAAAAGTAGTGTGAATGTGACACAAACAGGTTGGCTTTTCCTAGGAGCAAGACTTCTTATGACTGTGTGTCTACTTTGAGCATGTGCCTTGTCAATGTAATTTTAAACATGTAATTATGACAGAGATATTCAGCTAGCATAGTAATGTTATGTTAATGTGTTAATGACTGCTAGATCACAGACCAGCCTCTTTATAAGTCCTTGTTATTCCTATGGACAGTCTAGATTCATTTACCAACACAATTATGGTGGCTCACAACTATCCTTAACTACAGCTCTATGCTATCTCACACTGCCTTCTGATTTCTTAGGGGACTTGGCATCCATGTGTAAAATATACAGATGGGACTCACAAAAATATAATAAATAAATCTTTTAAAAGTACTTTAAAAAGAAATTGGTTTCTCAAAAGCTAGATTTCACAGCCTGAAGAAGTCAGACTATATCAGCCTGGAGGTCTCCAGTGAAGGAGAGTGAAAAAGCTGTACTATGCTGTATCATTTAGATTCCTAACCAGGACTTGATTCTTCTGTCTACTTGGCCTGAATATTCTGTTAAATTCAATCATATAATTCAATCACATGGTCTGAAACATCATAACACCTGGTGAAAACTTATTAAAGTCAAATAGTTTCATAGTTTTGGGGAAATTCTCATGGCACCCCTCTAGTTCTCTGTTGTGGGTTGTCACAATGCCTCTTTGTTTTACCCTGGTTGATGGTATCCCTCTCTCTTTTTTTTTTTATTTTTTTTATTACGTATTTTCCTCAATTACATTTCCAATGCTATCCCAAAAGTCCCCCATACGCCCCCCCACTTCCCTACCCACCTATTCCCATTCTTTGGCCCTGGCATTCCCCTGTATTGGGGCATATAAAGTTTGCAAGTCCAATGGGCCTCTCTTTCCAGTGATGGCCGACTAGGCCATCTTTCGATACATATGCAGCTAGAGACAAGAGCTCCGGGGTACTGGTTAGTTCAACATGTTGTTTCCCCTATAGGGTTGCAGATCCCTTTAACTCCTTGGGTACTTTCTCTAGCTTCTCCATTGGGAGCCCTGTGATCCATCCAATAGCTGACTGTGAGCATCCACTTCTGTGTTTGCTAGGACCCGGCATAGTCTCACAAGTGACTGCTATATCTGGGACCTTTCAGCAAAATCTTGCTAGTGTATGCAATGGTGTCAGCGTTTGGAAGCTGATTATGGGATGGATCCCTGGATATGGCAGTCTCTAGATGGTCCATCCTTTCATCACAGCTCCAAACTTTGTCTCTGTAACTCCTTCCATGGGTGTTTTGTTCCCAATTCCTAGAAGGGGCATAGTGTCCACACTTTGGTCTTCATTCTTCTTGAGGTTCATGCGTTTAGCAAATTGTATCTTATATCTTGAGTATCCTAAGTTTTGGGCTAATATCCACTTATCAGTGAATACATATTGTGTGTGTTCCTTGTGATTGTGTTACCTCACTCAAGATGATGCCCTCCAGGTCCATCCATTTGGCTAGGAATTTCATAAATTCATTCTTTTTAATAGCTGAGTAGTACTCCATTGTGACTTATTAAAGTCAAATAGTTTCATAGTTTTGGGGAAATCTGGCATTTGAGGGGCATCTGGGTTCTTTCCAGCTTCTGACTATTATAAATAAGGCTGCTATGAACATAGTGGAGCATGTGTCCTTCTTACCGGTTGGGACCTCTTCTGGATATATGGCCAGGAGAGGTATTGCTGGATTCTCCGGTAGTACTATGTCCAATTTTCTAAGGAACCGCCAGACTGATTTCCAGAGTGGTTGTACAAGCTTGCAATCCCACCAACAATGGAGGAGTGTTCCTCTTTCTCTACATCCTCGCCAGCATCTGCTGTCACCTGAATTTTTGATCTTAGCCATTCTGACTGGTGTGAGGTGGAATCTCAGGGTTGTTTTGATTTGCATTTCCCTGATGATTAAGGATGTTGAACATTTTTTCAGGTGCTTCTCTGCCATTCGGTATTCCTCAGGTGAGAATTCTTTTTTCAGTTCTGAGCCCCATTTTTAATGGGGTTATTTGATTTTCTGGAGTCCACCTTCTTGAGTTCTTTATATATATTGCATATTAATCCCTTATCTGATTTAGGATAGGTAAAGATCCTTTCCCAATCTGTTGGTGGTTTTTTTGTCTTATTGATGGTGTCTTTTGCCTTGCAGAAGCTTTGTAGTTTCATGTCAATTCTCGATCTTACAGCACAAGCCATTGCTGTTCTATTCAAGAATTTTTCCCCTGTACCCATATCTTCAAGGCTTTTCCCCACTTTCTCCTCTATAAGTTTCAGTGTCTCTGGTTTTATGTGAAGTTCCTTGATCCACTTAATGAAGCTCCTGTGTGAATTCTGAGGGGAAGCATCTCTTTTTCTAAAGGGCTCTGCTATACCCATTCTAATATATGTCTTCCACCTCCAGGCTGGATGATGTCTCAGGCACCATTTTCTAATAAAACCTCATTCCTGAAGTGCAATTATGTGCCAGGACACTCAGAATCAAATACCGTATCTTCTTTCTTCTGTCTCTAAAAAGGAAGCTCTATGAAACATTCTTTTCCTAGTGCTGAAGTTCTTAAATACTTTCCATTTTCTTGCTTTTGGTACTTGCCAGCAAGTACCAAAGTTAATGCTAATTTCTGTATGATGGATGCTTAGCCCAGTATTTAACGATATAGAGTGTTAGTAAGAATTTATTACAGATATATAATTTTATTTCATTTATCTCTTCATATTACTTTATCTGACACATAGACCGAAGCATTAACTGATATATTTCATTCTTCTAATTTCTTCTAATAATGCCAGAACAGAAGAAAGTAGCTCTAAAACTGTGCTTGGATATTCATAAATTCTTATACTATATTCTCAAAACCAAACAGTAAAATAGTACATTCTGATTGGCAAATAGCAAATGAGGAGAACTGATGGTGTTTCTTCAGCTAAGTGCCAGGAGTTACATTAATAAGAACTTCTACTTGTGTGTTCCATGGCACATTGTATAAAAAAATGTGAGATATATGTTAAGCTGGCTGCCTTTACAATTGCATGTGTGTGTGTGTATCCTGTTCTATCTTCCTCTGTAAGCATCCTTTTAAATTTTAAATATTCTATTTTTTTGAGAATTTCATACTTGCATACTATCTTTGCAACCTTTCTATTACTCTTTTTCCTCAACCTAATGCCTTATATATTTCTCCCACATGAATTTATGATATCTTCCATTATTGGTTATACACACATGTATATATACACATAAATACACTCACACACAGAGCAAGAGAGAGAGAAAGACATAAATGATAGATAGATAGATAGATAGATAGATAGATAGATAGATAGATAAGGAGATGACATAGATTCATGGATAAATAAGGAGGAGAGAGAGAGATTATAGAGGAGAAAACAGAGAGTGAGAGAAAGAAAGGGAAAGTTATGCTATTTGGGGGTGATAATGCTTCCAAAAGGTACAAAATCTTGTTAAATATTATATTTGTCCATCCCAGTGTAAACTTCATTGTTCAGAACTTTAATAAGGGTGTGAACATCCTAAAAATTACATGCAAAATTTTGTCTTAATGCAAATTAAATTCACAGATGGCTTGGTGTGTCTTGTGCTTTCCCATATAATTTACTTGAAATTGATGATCAAAATAGTTTGGATATTTCAGTAATTGGCAACATTCCCCAATGGCTCAATTAAACATGGAAAATAGATAAGCATATAATTCTACTTGAGCACTATCCTTAATGCAGTTATAAATTTTGTGTCTTATTAATACTGAAAAGAATCATCTGAGATGAAAAAAGAATATAATAAGTGAACAAAAATATGCATTAAAGCCTCATTTTAAAAACCTTGTTTGATTTGGATTTGTTCAAGGAATTTTTCACACATTGTGCTGACAGAATATTACAATTTATAAAACTCTTAGCGTGTATGTAATTCTTTTATATAATGTAGTATAGATTTGATGTGATAAAAATATTAAAGTTAATGATATATTTCCTATTAGACTTGTAATACCCACATCAGGGTCCCTTGTAAGTGTGGAGCAGAAGAGAGTCTGCCTTTCTGTCATAGTGGGACAGGTTTGTAACCCTATTGTGCCTTGTTCTTTCAGTTAGTTTTGAAAAGTGATTAGCCTGTGGCATCATATCATACTCCAAAATAATTAATCACAATTAAATATCATAAAATTCATAAAACATCAATGGTATTTTTATAATAATATTTGGACAAGTGCAGTAGTGACTTCAGGTGGAATGATTTCACAGTGTGTTGATTGAGTTTCTATTACATAAATGATTATTACACAAAATGAATGAATGCACTATAATAGAATTATAGTGTAAGAGCTTCAAATATTTCTAATCAGTTTAAGAATCTGAAAATCTATTTTAAAAGTAGCCTCATTTCACAATGATAGTAAATAAATGCTATAATTGGAAATTATATGTAATATAATATGGCCATGTTATATGATAACAAAGTCTAATAATTGCACAGCATTGAAATAATTCATAAACATTCCAAGAATAAACAAAAAATATGCTAGTGGATTTTATTGGAAGCTAAATCACATTTTTAAATTCTGTGTTTATGTTTATTATTTTAAAATTTTTTATAGGTTATCTTCTTCTTCTTCTATTAACTTGTTTTATGTGTGAGTGTGTGTGTGTGTGTGTGTGTGTGTGTGTGTGTGTGTGTGTGTGTGCGTAGGAGTTGTCTGCCATGATGTGTATGTAAAGCTCACAGGATACCTTGTAGTAGTAGGTTCTCTCCTTTCACTATGTGAATTCTACAAATAGAACTTAAGATCACATTTGATGATAAATAAATGAGCCACATGACCATCTTGCTCTTACATTTTTCTACCTGTGTCCCCACAAGTCCCTGAGTATCACCTTCTGCTATTTCAAGCACACATACACACATGCACACACACACACAAGAATGTGCGCATGCGCGAGTGCGCGCCTGCACACACACACATACACACACACACTTAAACATCAGTCCTGCTGGTCTCACAGCAAACCAGTTCTATGTAGATTGTCCCCATTTTCTCTATATTTGGAAGTAGTAGCCTTCAATTTCTGGGCACAGGTACATACTCTAGGTCTCCTCTGGAATTAAGAAATAGTGTGAATACAGAATATCCAGAAATCATTATTTTTACCTAACACACAGTGAATAACAAAGAATAATTGTGTTAAGAGCATGTATTTGGTTCTCCTAATTTTATTCTCTTTACCCAATCTGACTCATGGAGCTGTGCTCCATAGTAGAGCAGAATCCAGTGTGGGTGAGTTATTTATGAGGTAGCCTAGCAGAATGCCTCAGGGCAGAAAACTTTGTGACTTGAAGATAAATGAATGCTCTTAGATGTAATTAACACATACACTGCATTACAATTTTAAGTCACTTATTCCACGATGAATAGCTTACTTAACTCAGCATTTTTCAAACCTTAATATCAAATATTTACATTGTCTTAAGTTATGAATTAGTGTTTTGAAAAATTCAGTGTTGAGAATATTCAAAAAATGGTTTAAGGGAAAGAGTTGACAATAAAAAATTCAAAATTCTTCATGCATTTGAACTAAGGCAGGGATAATACATTCAGAAATGATTGGACAAAGCAGTAGACACATTTATTATCTATTTCATGAGTCATTTTAGTGTATAAATAAAATATGTAACAAGAATCTTCAAGAATTTTATTTTTTTCTGATTCTTATATTTGTGCTTTGTGGTCGAAAATTTGAAAAAGTCATATAGTCTTTTAGAATAGAAGAAAGCATGGAGATGAGTTACACTGGACTCTGAGTTTATCAGGTATAGCATGCTATCTGCAGTACCTCAACCATAAAAGAACCTCATGACCTTTGGAAAACATTGACATTCAGAAACAACACAAAATTTTCCTAACTTCAAAGATTGCCTAATACTTTCAAGAAGCCTAGTAGTCAACACTTCACTTTTTTTTTTAATAACAGCACAGATCAGCACTGATCACCACTGTTGAAAATGCCTGGTTAGTCCCAACCAGTCAACACAACTAGTGCCAATGAAGAGAGTCAAAACTACCTTCCCAGCTTTGAAAGTAGGTCAACTTACCGTGCTAATGCACAAGAGCTGCAGAGTTCTAAAAAATGCTAAGAGGGCAGAAAGGAATAAAAAGAATCAGAGCATGCTGCCCCATGGTCTCTCCTCCTTTAGTACATTTATATGGTCTATTCTGAGGTTTGGTCTGGGCCAAATGCTGCTGGGGATAAAGACAACAGAGGTAGTAATTGTCTTGCCTTTTCATGGAGGTGGTGTTTCATGGTAAATTACCTACAAGATGATAATGAAATCTAACTCAACCAAATTCTCCACAACCAAATTGGCCACAGAAGCCAACAGCATGAAAACACTTAAATTGAAATAAAACTATTTAGTTCCAAAGCAACTAAGTTATATTATTGTATTAGATGTCAATACCAGAACAAAATGTGACTCTGATAAAAAATTTCCCACCAAGCCGTGAGTACCAATATCATTCAGAGTTCACGCATGATTAAAATGAAAGCAGTAATATGATACATAACTAAGCACTCTAATTTAATAGGTGAGAAGTGTAGTTCCTGCTTGGGACAGAGCACATGATTAGGTTGCTCCATACATTAGGTGTATCACGCATTAATGAGATGTGATGAAATAGTTAATATAAAAATAATGGGAAACCGATAAGCAAAATTATATTATTATATTTACATAGAGTGGGGACACAACTTGTGAACATTTTGAGTAAGCTCCAAATTCAACTCATTTAGTTTTAGTTACAGATAAAAGCTTCAAATTGGTGACATCCAGTATTAATAGTTGGGACTTAAAGTCCGTCTTTTCAAATTATATTGCTTGAGAAAATTGGAACATGACTTGTCAAGTTCAATGACACTTTTATTTCTTTTGAAAGGTATTGATATTAGATCAGATTTATTTATTAATGGAACCACTAACAATGCAAGAGTATAATTTTAAGAGTCGACTATTTAAAAAGTTGTTTTTAGTTCCATAAAATGCGTATTTACAATTAGACATATTATCTTAATATGTTATTGCTATTAATCTCTAGGCTGCAGGATAGATTATCCCTCTTATGTTTTAATGTGTTTTTTGTGGAGAATGTGTGAAGATTTAACGTAGGGATTTCTACAGAACTATCCACTGACAATAGGTGATCCACTGACAATAGGTACTCTTTGAAAACTGGGTAGCTTGAGCCTTTATTATGTGTGTGATATTTGGCATTACATTGTTTAGAGTCAAATTCTTAAGCTGCTCATTGGTCTCTCATCTTATCTCAAATCATATGGACAGAGAAAATGGGTTAACAGTTGTTTTCTGTCATCTTGTCATTTTTTTTCTGGGAAGGGAGTTCTGCTGCCAATTCTTTCCAGTTGCAGACAAGCTCCTGACTGGCAGTTTAATAACTCACAGACAGTTTAATAACTGTCTATTGGGGAAGATCTTCTAAGTAGGTATCTGTGGCAAAATCAGTTTATCAGCTCCTTGAAACACCCCCTCCCCCTCAAACCATGGACATGGTACATACCAAAGAACAAAGTTAAAGGCAGATTAGATACACTTTTGAGAGCAGCTGGGTATCAGTTTTATCCTCTTCCATTACAGAGTAATTGTGGCTTTATTCCTAAAACACTCAAGGTAAACAAAGCATTTAAAAGGAAAGAGCCCTAAACATCAGGGGTTTAATTACATACTTATGGCTATTGCGTTAATGAATGCATTTTTAAAGGTTTCATCTATAATTGGAATATTTCAATATTTGAATGATTTATCTGAAATTTACCAGTATTTATCTGAAAGCTTTATAAAGGTGTTATTTTCACCCAAGTCTCAAACCTTGCACAAACCTTCTTATATGTCCAACTATTTTATAAATCCTTTTGATCATTGTGTCCTGATTTCAATGTGCCTTTTAGCTTGAACTGCCAATAAATGATAATGAAGATAACTTCAGAGAAATGTATATACAAGGGGCTTTCCCCATCTCATTTGGATTAGGTAAACATTTTCTTGTCTTATACATTTGCATGTACACCTTATATGCTCAGGAGAGCAATCAAGTCTATCTCTCAGTACTGCTACTATTGATGTTCATAATCAATCAAAACCACAATCTAAGTATGTCTGTTCTTAAGATTAAGGCTTCTTGTTTTGTAGTTAACAATGATGTTGATTTTAATCAAGATAGTTATTAAAATACATTTACTAGAGCTATTAGCAAAAGTTAAAAAGAAAAAGACATTAGCTACAGTGTTAGGTACCATTAATAATTGCATTTTTCATATTTAAATCTACTTTGAAATTAGAAAGACTTATGCTGTTAATTGCAGCATTTTATTTTGATAAAATACATTAATAGCACATTACATAGGAGATACATCACAAACTTGAAAGCAGCATCAGCATTTTCAATTGAGAAATATTTTATCAGAAGAATATACATGAATGTTAAATATGATATGTATTCACACACACATTCTGCTTTGACAAATTCAATTTTTAACTCTTATTCTCTTGGGATCCTGTATTCACAACCCTAACTCAATGACCTCTATTTGATTAGTGCTGATTTTTTCTATCCACCTGGGGTCTAAAACAGAATTTATTATAATTATAAAATGCATGCTAGATTGAGGGACAGATTTCATATAAGTTGCAAAACTAAAGATAGAATAATCATTGTCCTTCCTGCCAAAAATTCAAATGTTTAGGACAGTTCAATATAGTTCCATTTTTGTTTCAAGTCAGAATACCCAGAACCAATGTTTAAACCACTCAACTTGTTCACCAAAACTGAACTCATCACAGTGTAACTGATTGTCAGTGCACTGTCCTGCACTTGTTTTGAGTTCTAATAGTCATATATCTAATATTGAGAATGCAAGCTTGAAAATAACACCTGGAAATTTTCACTTCAAGGAGTCACAAAAATCCTCATAACCCTCATGAAATATCAGTGAAATGTACAGTCTATTTTTCTTTTTAAAGAGAAAAGGGGATCTGTAAAGAACTAATTTCGAAACTAATTTTCGAAATGTTTCTGTAAGCTTTGATCAAGCATTGTGAATAAGTAATAGTCTCTGGTCTACCAAGCTCTTGACTAAATCTCTAGGACTCTCAGTGAAAGAAATAAAAACAGATCAAACAACACATAACTGAAGGAGAAAAGTTTCTGCTACATAGTAAATACTAAGTAGAAAATATGAATGATGTGAAAAGTATAGAAAAGTTACTCTGTCAAGCACAAATTTACTTAGTCTCTAAACTAATGCAAATGTAGTAAGGTTTCCTGTATAAGGGAAGCTGTGATGGTGTCAATGAATAACCACAGCTGTAGGTAATTGATGGAGGAAGATCAGGAGTTCAAGGATTTCAAGGTTAGTCAGGGACACTAAGCCCGTTTAAAAGAAAAAAAAAGGTGAATTTAATAAAAGCATAGTCTTAGAAGAATCATGAGTATAGAATATTTTCATAGATATAATTAGAATGGCAGTTATTAACTACTTAAGAATAATTTCTAAATAGATAATGGTACACAGTAATTCAGATTACTCCAGATATTGAACTATTCAAACAAAAAGAATACATTTGTCCATGCAAACATATTAAAATTTCTGTTACCTTAATCAAACATTCTCATTTACTGTCTTAGTTAGGTTTTCTATTGCTTTCATTAAACACCATGACCCAAATAACTTGGGGAAGAAAGGGTTTATTTTACCATACAGTTTTTAGTCCATCATTGAGCAAAGCTAGGAGAGGAATTCAAGGCAAAAATTAAGAGGCAGGAATAGAAACAGAGACCATGAAGAACATCAGTTACTGTCTTGTTCTCCGTGACTTGCTCAGCCAGACCAGAGGTGGCATTGCTCACGTGGGCTGAGCCCATCCACATTAGCCTTTAAGTTAGAAAATGTCATACATGCTTGCCTAAAGTCTAATCTGGTGGGAATATTTTATTAACTGAGACATATTCTTTCCAAGTGACTCTAGCCTGTTTTGAGTTGATATTAAAAATACTCAATACAACTGACCTCTTGTCAACTTGACACGCAAACATATCACTTGTTAATGCATAACATTTCCTTTTTTGTTATTCCCTCTCACAGTTATGTCAATATCACAGTGTAAAACAATCCAAAATTCCTTTAAAATTCTAACACTTTAGAAAGTTCAGGATTTCTAAAATTCAAAAACCCAGTACTGCCTATTCTCTCTAACGCTATAGTGTTTTTAAAAATATCCAACGTATCACAAAAATTCCAAAGTCTCTGTATAATGTCATGACATAACTACGTTCTCCCATAAGCCAAAATTAAAACAAGATAAAGGTTAAATATTTTTTTATTCCAAGAAGCATAAGAGTCACAACCCTAAAGAAGAAAAATGAAAACCCAACAGCATAAATAAATCAGTGTCCAAAGTCTAGGATCCATTCATGGTCTTCTTGCTGACCTTTTCTGGCTCTGCCACTCACCAAGCAGTCATCTTGTTTCCTAGGCCCATATTAATTCCACTCGATAGCTTGTTTCACATGATATAGGGATCTCTACAATGCTGTGACCCCTAGAATCTGTGTAACTGTGGCAACTTTGTAACAACATCCGTAGTCTTCTGGGATCACTTCAGAAACCTTGGTTTTATTATATAGTGTCAACCTTCAATTTCTCTCAATAATCCTTTCAATCTTGGAGCTTCCGCTGAAATTTAAGTTGGCATCTTCACCATTGGCCCCTCCATGACTCTCATGATAGCAAGCTTTAGCTGCTCTTCATGACCCCTTCATGCTTTCAAAAGTAGCACCCCCTTGCAGATTCATACATTGTCATGATCAGCTGCCGTCACTAAGTACAGAGTTGTTCTCCCCTGGATAATAGATAGCTTCTGGAAGGTAGTCACTGGGAAACATTATTTTTAATAAAAATTATCAGAGGCCCCAGTAAATTCTTTAAGGGACCTTTAAATTTCCTTCTTGGATCTAACAAAACAGAAATCCATTATCTACACCGCTCTCAGCATTTTCTTCTACGTTTACCCAATAGCTCATTTTAATCTATAAACGTGCAGTGACTTTTCTAACCCAAAGTTCCAAATTTCGTCCTCAATTTCTCCTAACTATTCTCAGATCTATTATACATACATCACATTTCTGGGACAGTTTTCTTTATTAGTTACAGTTTCTATTACTGTTATAAAACACTATGACCAGAAGCAGTTCGGGTAGAAAGACTTTATTCCATCTTCTCTTCTGTAGTTCTTTATCCAGAAAAATCAGGACGGGAACTTAAGGCAGGACCCTGGAGGCAGGAGCTGATACAGAGGCCATAACGGAATACCACTAATTGGGTTGCACCTCGTGGTTTGTTCAACCTGCTGTATTATACACAACAAGAAACCCTGCCGGAGTTGGCACCACCCATATTTGATTGGACCCTCACATATTACCCACTGTCAAAGGAAATGCCCTATAAATTTACTCCAAAGCCAATCTGATGGAGAATTTTCTCAATTGAGGTTCTCTTCCTCTCTTCCAAAAAATCTCCAGCCTGTGTCAAATTGACATAAAAACTGGTTAGAATAATTACAAAATAGGGTAATAATGTCAAAGAGAGAACAGTGAGTTTTTAAAGTGAAGAGCCTAAGGAAATGAGCACACTGACAGATTGCCATGTTCAAAGGAAAGGTGCCATCTTTTATTTCTACAAAGAATTTTGAAAGTGAAAGAAGTAATACAATAGAAAACAAATAAAACTTTATGTTTAAAATAATAACTGCAGCATGTGTTATACCATTTTTACTAATACACTGATACTATATCCCGACACCATCTTTTACTGATGCCTTATGGGCTCTAGCAGCAATATAAATCATCATATACTCTTATTCATTTATTAATTTTTAATGATACCACAGACAAAAATCCCTCTGGGTGCCTGCATGTAATTACCAAAATAGAGGATGATCATAAAATGAATAGAGGCTAAATTCAAAATTAAATAAAGCAGGTCACCTACACATTAGGAGAGCTCCAATACTGAACCAGCTCAGCTATTATAAACTAGGAACAGATGGCCTAAAACAAAGGCTGCAGGAAGACAAGGATGTCTTTAGGACAAGCTGCCTTTTATTGAGGAGAAGGGGCATCTGTAATATTAAAAAAAAAAAAAAAAAAACTTTTCATCTTTCTAACCCTAAGGGGATGCCTTTTTCAAGGATATTCTTATTCATTTGAAACCTTCAAGAGGTTATATCCTAATTCTCTGTAAGATTGTTTGCCCCAAGTACAGTGAGAGAAGCAAAGTTGATTTTGGAGTTTGCAACACACCTCCTAAAGGGTATGTCTGTGCCTTCCTTTCATTCCTGCTTCCTATTGCCCTGTGCTCAGAAAGATTTGAGCATCCTGAAGTTTCTCAACTGTTCACAGTCATGTAAAGTCTGTGCCTTGTTCCTCATGATTCTGACTCAGGCATCAGAATCAAAGAATCATCTAAATGACAAAAGGAAGAGATACAGTGTGTGTGTGTGTGTGTGTGTGTGTGTGTGTGTGTGTGTGTGTGTGTGTGTGTGTGATAGGTTTGGTTTTGATTTCTTTTGTTTGGTATACTTTCTCCCCTGCTCCTATACAGAAAGGTATGTTTTACTATTGTTATTCTTTCTACTATTGATGTTATTTTTACAGTTCTCAGTGTTCATTGTAACAAGCATAAGATATATATTTGTGGTGATGTTTCAATGCATGGAAGCACCATATCACATTCAAGTTAAGTGAAAACTCTCTCCCCAAGTATTTATCATTTAAGGAGAAAACACTCAAAATGCTTTCTTGAGAAAAATTTTTAAAATTATAAGGCATTATTGTTACTGTTGGTGACTATTCTACAACTGAATGCCAAATTTGATACTGTAGCCTACCATGTGCAATCTTCCACCTACTTTATAGCAATAATTGAACGGGTCAATGGCTTAACTGATCAAAGTATCACAGCCAAACCTGATGAGCTGAGTGCCCTTCCTACACAACATGAGGACAACAAACTCCTCAAAGTAGTTTCCTGGTATTCACATGTATGTACACACATAAACACACACACACATATAAATGTAGCAGACAAATAAATAAATTTGATATAAACAAACAAACCAGCCAGCAAACAAATGATCAGTTAGCAGAGGCTACTAAAATAAAGACTAAATTTGTTTAATGTGGAAAAAATCATGGGTGAAGTGGCATAGATGTGTAAATCACACAGGGCAGAATTAAGAGGAATATCCTAAGCAGAAGACATAAAAGGAAAAGGCTAGCAAGATCATTTTACCAAACTGTGACAGTAACTACATCAGGTTATGCTAAAGCAGGCCTGTAATACTGAATCAGTTCATGGTACAGACAAAAGCCTGGGTTAAAGTAGAAATTAACAGGCTGTCTGCGTACTCTGAAAACATGGACAGTTCCTTGACCTGAGCTAGGGATGTGATTGTTGCAGTAGTTAAAGAATGCAGGGAGCTGGTGGAAAGAGAATTGAATAACACTGCAAAGGACTGCAAATGAGAAGGACAACCCAGATGGATGTAAGACCATTGCCATGGGTGGGGTTTGGGTTAGTTGTAAGGTCATCTGTAAAGATGAAATCTACAACAGACAGATCTGATTCAGGCAGTGTTGTGCAGAACTTGGACACTGAACTAGGGGTGTCAGAAGGCAAGTTTCTGGACTAGAAAAGGGGTTCCAGATAAGCTAGAACTGTATGCAGTCTCAGTCTCAAAGATAAACATGAAAACCAAATGACAAGTAAACCAATAACAACAGAAAGAAAACCAATCTAAATGGACAAACATAAAAAATATACTGAAAGTATGATAAATTCTACTTTGGGATGATAAGATTTTCAGAAAAACAAACAGGATTATGTTTCAATAACTATTTACAAATTCAATACCAAAGTGAACCAACCAAAAGGTTCACTATGTTGTCATCTGAGAAACATCTTAAGATCTAAATGAACACAGAGAATGGGGGAGAGAGAAAACCCTCACTTACATTTTTCAAATTATTTCTTTCATTTTTGTTGTGTCTTTCTTTATCTATACTTCTGTGGCCAGATATAAACTTTTGTCCACAATCGTTGTTTTTCCCATAATTTTTTCTAGTAGTTTTGCACCTTTAGATCTTATGTTAAGGCACTTAGACATTTTGAAATCTTAAAGTAAAATGTTGAATAGGATACAGTGTTTTATTTCTTTCATTTTTTTTATCATTTATATGCCTCCATATTTGTGTTCTCAGGTACACTCACACATGTGAATGTGATGAGCACAGGAGTTTGCAGGGGAACTGCTAGAATGTGTGTGTACTATGTAATGTGATTGCATATGCACTTCTGCATATGTACATGAATGTGTGATGGGTACATGTTTAGATCTACTCACATATGTGAATTTGCTGTGTAATATGTTTTCATCAGTACATGCCCATGTGGAAGGCAAACTGGACAGCAGAAGGAAAGCCTAATCTCTTATTGAATCTGAGGTTTCTCCATTAGATAGACTGTCAGACCCACAAGCATTGTGATCTTCCTGACTTAGTACACCACAGACATGGTTTTGGGGGAGTTCTATCACACTTATATTTCATGAAGATACTGGGGATTCAAACTCAAACCATCAGGATTGTGCATCAAGCACAGCATCAAGTTTGCCATCTTTTAAACTCAGGAGAGTTTTAGGCTACTACACAGGGTTGCACAATTTTCTCCACACCATTTATCCTTATATCCTATATTTCTCCATCGCATACTGTTGGATCCTTTGGCCCAAGATTTGTTCCATGATTTCAAGCATGTATGGAATTGGAGAAAATTGTATTTGAAGAAATAATACAAAAAGAGAACAACAAATATTGCATAACTTACTGAATTTGAAAAACAATACTTAAAATAGGTTACAATGAGATTTACTGAGGATGGGGACTATAGAAATGGGGTTTAATTTTCTTTTCTTTTTTTTTTTTCTTTGTTCAACATACACTTTTTTTATTGGATATTTTATTTCCTTACATTTCAAACATTATCTCCTTTCCTGGTTTCCCCTCCATACACCCCCTATCCTCTCCCCTTACCCTGCTTCTATGAGGGTGCTCCCTCACCATCCTGGTGTTCTCCTATACTGGGGCATTGAGCCTTCACAGGACAAATGGCTTTCCCTCCCATTGATGCCAGATAAGGCCATCCTTTAATTTTCAAGGATATAAATACACAGATAAGAGGAACATAGACTATTTGTGTATGACAAAAATGTTACATAACAAGTTTTATATTTCAGACATTCTTAAAGAGTAGATTTAACAATCCACACTAATATGAGAAAAAGTATTTATAGGTGACATAATTGTTTGATTTAATTATTCTGCATCACCATAACATAAACCATAAACACACTTGGCTATACCATATGGTTACAATTTGTCAGTTGAAAATTTAATGGAAAATAAAACTACACTATGGTTAAGAGTAATTTTTGCCTTTTTTTTTTTGGTTTGTTGTTGTTGTTGTTGTTGTTGTTGTTGTTGTTGTTGTTGTTGTTGTTGTTTTAGACAGGGTTTTTCTGTATAGCCCTGGCTGTCCTGGAACTCATTCTGTAAACCAGGCTGGCCTCGAACTCAGAAATCTGCCTGCCTCTGCCTCCCAAGTGCTGGGATTAAAGGCATGTGCCACCACCGCATGGCAATTTCTGACATTTTTAATGGACATAATTTTTCATATACTATATTCTGATTATGGTTCCCCTCCTCCATCTTCTCAGAGAAACTTCCCACTTCCCTTCCCATTCAAATCTATACCCTTCCCATTTCTAGTTAGGAACATAAAATAAGGCATATAAAGAATAATAAAGCATAAAAATGATATAAAGTGAAAACAAATTGAAATAGGACAAATGAAATAGAAGAAAGTATCTAACTAAAGGGTATAAGAAGCACATATAAGCGTGGGAGACATTCAATTCCATGTACAAGAATCAAAGTAAAAACACAAAATCATATATATGTGTGTGTGTGTATACACACACACACACACACACACACACACATATATATATATAATGAAAACAGTAAAATAAGCTCCAAACTCAAACTTATGAGACAAAAAACAATTAAATCTTCAAGTACTTCATTAAAGATCATTTGACCTTGGTCATCTTCTTCTGTACATGAGCCATCCTCTTAAAAAAATGGAGTGTGTTTAGAATTAATTTGATGTTTCCCAAGGAAAGTAGATTATAGTTTATAATATGGATAGGTTTAGGAAGTACAGATGAAGCTAAGGAGACTGAGAAAATGTGAGACAAAGAGAATAACTGGGTTTCAGACAGCATCCAGTCTGCAATGCTGAACGGAATGAACTGACAGAAAGGTTGAGATTCATTTGTGCAGGATACTATCACTTGGGATAAGGGGCGTGTCTACAAAATGGATGGGCATGCTACAGGAATGAAGAACAGAATATATGTTACTTTGAAAGCATAGTCATACAATACCAATCCTATGGCTTGCTTTCATTCCCTAAAAAAAAAAAAAAAAAAAAAAAAAAATTAGTATTTAGAAACTCTTGTTTAACTCTTCATCTAGAATAGAAATATATTTTATGATAATTGAGTTATCTTGACTAACAGTTGTGAAATTATTACTTTGAGGATTATCTTATTTTCCTCTGTTTGTTCATTTACTAGATTATTTTTATGTCTTACAAAGCCTATGATTTCAAGAAAGGCAAATTTGCCCTGAGATTTCAAGCAGAAATACACAAAGGCTACATTTTATGTTGGAATTGATCCTGCATATCCAAACAAGTTTAAAATATATATAGCTACCATCTCCCTAAGTCAATGCGAAAGTTGCAAAATAAAATGCACTAATAATCAAGAAAAAAACATTTGCAAAGAACATGAACAGAAGTGTTTTGCTGGCATGTTGTTAGAGCATCCACCAGGTCAAATGGCTAGCAAGTTTTGTAATTTTTTTACTTCTGTAAAACAATACTAGACATTGAGTGTTCAGTTAGGTGGTCTGCTGGCCAAATTCACAAATTCTTTTGACAGGGTGTACACATAAGTAGCTGCTCACTGATTCAGGACTGGTGTACCACAATTTACCAACTGACAGGGTAAGAAGCTGTATTTTTTAAAATGAACAGTAAAAGTCCTTTTTTTCTTCTTGTTTCAATGTTTTAAAACTTGAGACTAAAGGAAAATTACTTGTTATGATAAACACACACACATTGTAAATGATATGAAGTGCATTTTTAAAAGTCTCCTGCCAAGGAATTATAACTAAAGGGATGTAAATGAGATTTGGATATACTAGCATGCCAAATAAGTGGCTCATATGCATACATACACTCTTTCAGGAAGATGTATAATTTTTCATTCTTGAAACTCAACTGACACTGAACTTCCAATAAGTACAACAATCAGTATTTGCATTTATTTATAGGTATTTTCATTTACTACCATCGGTTCAAATACACTGCATATAACATTAACATATTTATTATCCTGCCTATATTCTTATATTCTATTTATATACAATTTAAAATGGAATTATACACACATAGATACACATATATATGTGTGTATATACATATAATTTGCATTGATTTCTATAGATATTATGACAGACACCATAGTAAAGAAGTCTAATCTTTCAAGACAGATTGCAGGGCTAGGAGAAGGAAGAGAAAGAAGGAAGATGTAGATAAAAATATACTCCTTATAGTAAATGTCATCAAGAAGTGCTTTATTTGAATAGTAACATCACACACACACACACACACACACACACACACACATAAAAAGCATCTGCATTTTTATGTTAATTAGTTTCCTTTACTGAGCTGGGACCTGCAGGAGCTGGCATATCCTGCTCTTGACTCTTATCTCTTCACAGGCCACAGAAGGGATTTCTTCCTTTTGTCTGTTTAAATGTCCTACCTACATCCTCAACAACCCTAAAAGATGGAAGATAGACTCCTTTCCCATTATTCTCTTCTTAGTTCATATTCTCTGGCATAATCCATGCTTGGAGGCTTAATTTATCAGTCTATAGCTCAAAATTGCCATAAAGTATAAAGAATCTGAGTCTGTATTACTTATGGTCCTGAGTGGCCATAGTGCGTGACTAAGAAAACCTGGCTCATTTACGTATAATTCTATCATCTTAAAATATTAACATAAAATAGACTCTAGCCAGTGTGTGCAGGCATTTATTCAACCCAGTCTAGAGTTAGAAAGATGCTTCCTAATAGAATTCATTGATGATTATATAATGTTTTCATTCTCCTTTAATCGAGTTTTAACACATCCATTTCCATGTATCACTTATAGTGTTAATTTTCCATTGGAAATTATGATATTTTCTCAGAATTGGTCAAAATCAATAGGAGGTATTTTGCACTTGATATCATGCCTTTTTTTTGTGAAAGTTGAGACAAAATAGGGTGAGCAAATTGCTATAATCTCATGCATAAAGCATACCAATGAAGTAGGCTTAGTTTTCAGTGTTACAAAAAAGAGCAGAAAGAACAGGACAGTAATCTACATTCCTCTATCCTTGAGAAGGCAGAGTTCAAATAGAATAAAATGTTCTACTCAACGTGTTATGTGATTTGAGAATACTCATAAATATATTAAATATATCCTAACTTGTATTAATAACTCATGAATAACTTTTAAAAGGTAAAAGAGTATATTATCAAAAGTCACTGTGGATTCAAATATTTTATAATTATTATAACTCATATTTTACCTTAAAATATGTCATCTTTTTTGTTTACCAATGAATAGCTGGAAAATATTTCCTTACATATTACTATTCTAGTCCCTTTATATAATATGAGAAAGGAATGTACAGTGTAGATACATATGATTATATTTATTCAAGTATTTTTGGCACAAAAACGGAGGAAATGAAGATAATTGAGGCAGCAGTGTCATTCACATGCAAAATAGCAAAACGATGATGATCATTTGGTCACCTTTACTATATCCATATATTGCATAATGATCAATTATATTGACTTTGAAAATCATTTTCACATATCCTTCTTGGTGTAATTAAATTTGTTAAAATGCTCACTATAGAACACGAATTCATTGATCTCAGGAACGTTTTTTATGAATCTTTATTATTCAAACATAGGAAAACCACAGATACACATAACAGTAAATTATTCTTAGCGACTTTTCTGATTATAGCACATTGGAAGGTGAAGATGAGCTCCTGTTTAATCCAGTCCTAAAGGATTTTGAGGGCAAGTCAGTACATTTTTATATGGTCAATGTCAAGAAGTCTCTAGATACTTACAAAACATTGGTGGGAAAATGCAGATTAATAAAATAAAGTTGTCTCATTAGTATGGGAAAAGGACCTTGACAATATTACACGTCACATGAGTGATATATTTGTGAAAGTGACACATAATCCATCTTCTCCTTATGTGTGTTTGTCTGTATACATATGTATATATGGAGAGAGAGGGAATGAGAGAGAAAATGTTTTCTGGTTTTATGATTATTAAATGATGTTTTCCTCTATGAGAAGAATAGATAAAGATTTAGGAGTTGTACCCAAAAATGAATTATGACTTTCTATGTAGGGAATTATAGTTTAAAATTAATGTGTACTGGCAAATGTTTATGATTCAATACAAGTTTCTATTATGGGCTACAAGAGAAAAATGCCAATTCTTTGCTAAATATTTCAAGATGCCAAAGATTATTACCAAAATCAAAGTGTATATGGTGTCAGCTTGCCATTTTATTTAATGTACATTATGAGGATAAATGTTTTTAAAAGCAAACATGATGTATTCTTAGGATTTTAAAGGACTAAGTAATCTTGTATCCCATTTACCTTTTTACATTACACAAGAGCAGTGTGGTCTCATGTTCGCAAACTTCCAGATCTTTCAGAAGACAAACTTCATTGAGCTAGGAATTAGAACTTCACCTGGGAAACAAAGAAAAGGAATACTACACACACACACACACACACACACACACAAAGACAATTGTACCCATATACATAAGTATAGATAATTGACTATTATTAATACAGCCATAGAACATTCTCTCTTCATAAGAACCCACATTATCAAAGAACTTGATCCAATAGAAAAAAGCACCTTTCTTATTTTCAAAGATATTTCTTGTTCTGATGACTCACTGAAAAATTATTAGAAATTTGGTAAGGCATTTAGATTATAACTGATCAATTTACTCTGTGTTTGACTCATAATCATCTCAAACTAATTTTATATTATTACAAATATATCAGTATGCTTATCTCATGAAGAATTAATTTTTTCTGCTTTAGTGTTTATAGTTAATTATATTTTCATTTTATGAACAGCTTTTAATTGGGAAATTGAGTTTAAATTCAAGAACAAAAATGAGATGGTTTGTTATTATAATATCTATTTAATTTTCATATTAAAACAAGGCAATGTACATTAAAATATTGTTAAAATACTGTTTTCAGATGTCAACTATGAACACTCTTAAATTTCTATGTTGTCTATGGATATTATTTAATTTATTGTTAAGTTGCTTTTTTTTTTTTAAGTTTTGGCTTAGTATATGGAATGGCAGTAAGTATTTTAGTGCTGTTGTCTCCAAAATCTAAACAGTGCAAATTAAAATACAGAATGGAAATAACTCCAGATAAACGATACAATTCTTATAAATGTGTAAGATATATTGAAAAATGGAATGATATTTTATATTTTAACACTAAATTATTTGGAGGCACTTCAGAAAGAGTGAAGAAAAAAATGTGTATTTCCCCTGAAACTTCCCACAAATGAACCACGGAAGAGTATTGTGGTCCCAACAGCAAAATACCTACAGATGATGGTTGCTTCAGAGGCTGCTACTGAGAATCTCATTGCTTAATTTGAAAACATTATAGGAAATTGAATCCATGAGGAAAACACCATGAGAATGGTTCCATTCAGTCAGAATAGGACCATCAAGTCAAAAATGGACCTGAGATCATGTACAGCTTGAGAATTTGAGATAAACAAGATTTGGCTGACAAATAGCTGCAAGATTTAAAACAAAAGAAGTTAACATTTGGGGCTGAGACTCAGTGGAATGAGTGGTAAAGTACTTATACTGAGTTAGATCCTCAGAAGCTGGTAAAAAGTTACTAAACAAGTATCCCAGTGGTGGAAAGACACAGAGATAGGATCTCTGGGATTCATTGGCCAGGCAGCCACCTCTGTCTGCTGAGCTCTAGACCAGTGGGAGACTCTGTTTCCAAACAGAAAAGAAAAGGGCAGGCGGTGCCAGAGAATGACACCTGAGACTGTCCTCCATCTCCACTGTAAAAATAAATAGGTCAAGGAACACTAGCACACATTAATGTCCACCTGAGCACACATAGACATATGCGTCATGCACATATTCTGACAAAAATTAACATCTTTGAATTTCAGTGTCTTATCAAAATTGATTGTATTATTATTATTAATTAGGTATTTTCTTCATTTACATATCAAATGCTATCCCAAAAGTCCCCTAGACCCTCCCCTCCACTCCCCTTCCCACCCACTCCCACTTCTTGGCCCTGGCGTTCCCCCCGTACTGTGGAATATAAAGTTTGCAAGACCAAGGGGCCTCTCTTTCCAATGATAGCTGACTAGGCCATCTTCTGATACATATGCAGCTAGAGAGACGAGCTCCAGGGGTACTGGTTAGTTCATATTGTTGTTCCATCTATAGGGTTACAGACCCCTTTAGCTCCTTGGGTACTTTCTCTAGCTCCTCCATTTGGGGCCCTGTGTTCTATCCAATAGCTGACTGTGAGCATCCACTTCTGTGTTTGCCAGGCCCTGGCATAGCCTCACAAAAGACAGCTCTATCAGGGTCCTTTCAGCAAATTCTTGCTGGCGTATGCAATGGTGTCAGCATTTGGAGGCTGATTATGGTATGGATCCCCGGGAATGGCAGTCTCTAGATAGTCCATCCTTTCGTCTCAACTCCAAACTTTGTCTCTGTAACTCCTTCCATGGGTGTTTTGTTCCCAATTTTAAGAAGGGGCAAAGTGTCCACAGTTTGGTCTTCTTGAGTTCCATGTGCTTTGCAAATTGTATCTTCTTAAAGGATAGTATACAGGATACATTGTGCCTGTGAAAATGCAATGAAATATGCATTAAACTGAAGCCCTGATGGCCATCAGAAAGAATGGAAACAGGCGATCTCCGGAGGTAGGGAGGTCAGTGGTAGGACCCCCCAGAATGCACCAGAGACATTGGATGTGAGAGTCTCTCAGGACTCAAAGGAGGGACCTTAGATGAAATGATGCCTAACAGTAGGGAGAGGGAATTTATAGAGCCCACCTCCAGTAGGAAGGCAGGACATCAAGTGAGGGATAGAGTTGCCATCCCACAGTCACACCTCTGACTCATACATTGTTCCTGTCTGAAAGAACTGCAGGGATAGAAATGGAGAGGAGCCTGACAAAAGAAAGTCCAACAACTGGCCCAAAGTGGGATCCAGTATAAGCAGAGGCCCCAGGGCCAGGCAGTATTACTAAGGCTATAGAGTGCTCACAGAAAGGAACCTATCATGACTGCAGTTTGGAATACCCACCAAGCAGCTGAAAGAATCAGATGCAGATACTTGTACTCAACCAATGGACAGAAGCAGCTGACCCCTGTTGTTGAATTAGAAAAGGCTGAAAGAAGCTGAGGAGAAAGGAGGTCCTGTAGGAAGACCAGCAGTCTCAATTAATCTGGACCCCGAGATCTCTCAAACACTGTACCGTCAAACAGACAGCATACACCAGATGATATGAGTCCCCCAACACACATACATCAGTGAAGCCAGCAGAGGTGGCAAATAGGGACATCTCTAGTATGAGTCAGAGACCTGGGATAGGGGAGGCTCCCAAGAATCAATTGCATTGACCTTAGCTGATTTCACAGCACTGTGGATATGGATCCTGAAGAGGCTATCTCACATAGCCAGGCTGTAACCCCAGTGGTCTATAGGCACACTGACCCAACAACAAAACTTTCTACCCAAATTTACCCTGTCTACAAGAAGTGCAGGGACAGGAGATGTAGTAAAGCCTGAGGGAATGTCCAAGCAATAACTGGCCCAACCAGAGACCCATCCCATGGGCAAGTACCAATCCCTGACATTCTAAACGATACTCTGTTATGCCTACAGACAGAATCCTAGCATGGTTGTCCTCTGAGAGACTCCACCCAGCAGCTGAGTATTAGTCTTAATACCTAATAGAAAAGTTCATTTCAGGTCAGTAGAAACAATTAGCACCTTGTCCGCTACAGTAACAAAAGCACTGTGTCCTGTGATGCTTCCTGTAGCTTCAAAAGAGAGTCTGATATCCCAGGGCACCACCGAGTAGAGCAGGACAGAACTGAAGGGCCTTGTTTATGGGTTCCCTGTTAAAGCTGGGTGCTGAGGGTGATTAATTTATTTAGTAGTTGGTTTTGATTTAACTTGGATGAATGTAAAAGGATTTTTAAGAGCCTTCAATGGAGAAGAAAGGAAGTTAGAACCTTTGGTACAAGGAAAATTAAAAATGTAATGCTTTATTGTATAAAGGGGATTATAAAATAGGATGTTTAAAGAAAAGTACATTCGGCATTAATTTAACACAAAGCAGAGGGCTCTACAGCTCTCTGATCACCTGAAGTCATGACTGTGATCCTTGTTGACATTCAGACACGGGGACAGAAGTCTAGAGCAGAGTTCAGGGACCAATGCTCTAAAATAAGAATGTACATCCACTTTACAGTTTTCAGTTCAGTATGATTGTACCCTATAGACAAAACCATAGCACTTTTGTCCACGAGAAGTGGCTTGATTAAAAATAATTCCCAAGAAAACTGTATGCTTCCTCAGATTCTAGGGGAAGTATACTAAATAGACTTTCAAAAATATAAAACATACGTATTCTTATCAGTTTTAATTTTTTTGCCGCTTCCCATTCCTTTAAAGAGAAATAAGCTACTCTGCTGTCTCTGCCAGCCAGAGCTGGTATTGGGCTGCACAAAACCCTTTAGTCTTTTAGATTCTTTCTGAGGGTTACTGGGAATGACTTAACAGTCCTGTGAGAGAACTAAAGTTGCATTTTGTGCCTCTGCAAATTTAAATCCAGGTCACAGAGATGTTAAATAGCAAATGACACATTTACTGTGCTACCCAGCTGCCTCCTCTAATGCACCAGGACTGCCTTCCGAAGAAGAAAAGAGTCAGCATGCCAGCGTTAGCATGTGTCCAAGTGGTTTTGTTTATCTGGGTGATGATAAAAGAAGAAATTCTGCCTACAATTAAAAAGCTACTTAGCTCAATGGCTAATTTACCCCTGAAGTGTCAAATAAATGACTTGTCTTTCTGAAGGAGCCATAATCCTGGGCCTCATGAGTGAAAAGTTTTCAAGCTGTTCAGTGCCTCAGAGTTGAAATTGAAATACTCATAAAGAATCGAGCTCCCCATGCTAGGAGGCAGAGGTCACAGGATATTGTCACCAGGCTGCTGTAAGTAATCTTTTAAAAATATGTTTTGCCTCAAGAAGAACTTGTTAAAATGAAGGCTAACATCATGCTCAATTTGCGTCAGGGTAGCTCTCTGATCACACTGCATTTTCATGGGTGCTTTCATAAAAAAAGATTCTCGCTGTTACATCTGAAAAACAAAGCCACACAATTTAATAATTTACATTTAAGAGAAAATTAACACCGAGAGGCAAAGAGTTTGTGAGGGGAAGGAGATATGCATGCTTTTATTCTTTTTTTTTTTTTTTTTTTTTTTTTTTTTTTTTTTTTTTTTTTTTTTTTTTTTTTTTTGGTTTTTGGAGACAGGGTTTCTCTGTATAGCCCTGGCTGTCCTGGAACTCACTTTGTAGACCAGGCTAGCCTTAAACTCAGAATTCCACCTGCCTCTGCTTCCCAGGTGCTGGGATTAAAGGCGTGTGCCACCACGCCTGTCATGCTTTTATTCTTATGTTGTTAGAGATCAGCGAACTGGAATCATTAATATATATATATATACATATGAAAGAAACATGTCAGTCAAGTGGGAGAGATAGTGTGTTTACCTCAACATACCATCTGACCTATCAGACTAAATTGAGAAGTGTTCATTTAGGAGTCTCTTCTGTTGACTGGCAAGTTCTACAGCCTGACAATCTCTGCCTTGCCATGGAGAGAACATAGCCACAATATGGGTTCCATACACACATATACAGGCACATGCCCATAATATAGAATGTCATACACACAGAGGCACACACATGTGCACACATGAAAAGTGTGACATACAGAGGTACACACACACACATACATACGTATGTACACATGAACAAACACATATGTGTTTGCCAAGTTGGTACTTCACAGTTTAGAATCAATTTGTTTGTAAATTACCTTGAGTTCTTTTAATATTCAACTCGCTAAAGAGAACTTTCTGATACTTTCTTTTAAGATCAATTTCAGTCATTTTTTCCCTCAGAAATCTTTTACTATTAGAAGATCTATTTTGTCACTCTACATTAACTTATGCAACCTACATGGGGATATAACCAGTTTTGAAAGCTCAGCACCAAGGTGCATTGTGTACATTTTTATTGATTGTTTGTTTTTTGACAATTTTACATATGCATATAATGCAGCCAGTAAATTTTATCTCAACCCTCCTAGCTCTTCTCCATCACTACCCTATCCTCCCTACAGGCAATTTTTCCACATTAGTGTCTTTTTAAAACTTAATTATTTTATTTATTTATTATTATTTATTGAAATTTATTAAATTTCAAATGTTGCCCCCCATCCCCCCTCACAGAGTCCTTCACATCATCTCTCCTCCCTTTTGCTTCGGAGAAGGTGCACCCTAGTGTATTCCCCCAACCCTGGGGCATCAAGTCTCTATAGAATTAGACTCATCCTTTCCTACTGAGGACAGACAAGGCAGCACTCTGCTACATATATACCTCTGACCAGACTGTGTATGGTGTTTGGTTGGTGACTTGGTCTCTGGGAGATCCCCTGGGTCCAGGTTAGTTGACACTGCTGGTATTCCTATGGGCTTGTCATCCCCTTCAGTTTCTTCATTCAGTTCTTCCCCTTTTTCATAAGGGTCCCTGACCTCATTCCAATCATTGATTGTGAGTATCTGCATCTGTCTTAGTTAGATGCTAGTAGAGCCTCTCAGAGGACAGCCATACTAGGCACCTATCTGCAAGCACCATATAGCATCAGAAATAGTGTCAGAGATTGGTGCCCACCCTTGGGATAGACCCCAAGTTGGGCCCAATGATTTTGAAGGGAGTCATCTGTGTTCCTACAGGGTTAGAACTATCTATTAGAACCTGGTGGGCTCAGCCTCGAATTCAGCCCTGAAGACAATGCACCTTTCCTAGAATCTCTCAGTTCATCATGGAGTGTAAGGCCTTGTCAGACTCTTCTCAGTTGGTCCACGTTGGCAATATCCATCTTGAACAGGCCCACTGCAAGGATCAGCAGCTGAGTTTATGATTTCATTATGTCTATGTCCTACCTAGAAGATAACACTCTGCAGTTGTTCTCTTAATCCACTGTCCCCTGTATCTCTTTCCTTCCTTTTCTGTGTTCTCTTAGTGGTAAATGGGCAGGATAAATTTCCTGTTTTGGGCTGAGAACTCAGTCCTTGCAATATATTTTTTATTTTTATTTTTCAAGCCCAGAAGCTTTGTTAGAGCAAGTGCAAAACTCTTTGCAACAATGGATAAATATGCTGTATTCATTCGATAGATATTTTGATGTGTTACCAACTTATATTTAAGGTATTTCAGACAGAAAATTAGTCGAATATTTTAGAAAGTATTCTATTTTAAATAAGAGCCTTTTTTTTGGTGTCCAATAGCAATGGAGACTTGTTGGGGCCTAAACTATTTTCCTTCCTTCTTTGGACAATATTTACCTGTGTTTCATCCCTTCTATTTACAAAGGACAAAGGTAAGTATTTTGAGGAATATAAAGTTGAATCAGCCATTATTCTTCCATGAAAAAAATTAGTCTCTTAAGAGAGATAAGCCATGCATATAAATACCTCCTACAACAAAAGCATAAATAATAAAGGTAAAAACTGTCAATTTTGGCAATATTAATATTTTTAAAATATAGTCATCAAATTATTATTTCAAAATACAGGGTGTAGAAATATTTTCAGTGGCTTTACCTGATGAAAGAATAAAATCCAGAATATTTAAACAACTACCAAAAATGACTCACAAAAGTTTAGCTACCACTATTCACTAACAAAAAGAGAAAACAGAATCATGGCCCAGATAAGAACTGAATCTCAAACAAAAGAGCAGAGGTTGATTTAATTAAATAAATATTCAATAAATACATGTTAAAGTTGAATATGGTAGCTGTTATCTAGTATATATTCAGACCATGTGATAAAAAAAAACCCTGCAAATTGTGCAGAAAGGAAAACTTTCTGGACCCAAGTCTGGGATTGAAGACAAAGAGCGCTGCTGGGTGTTTTCTCCTTTGAGAGAAGTGGAAGGACTCACCTTGTCTGAAGAAAACCTCAAAGTAGCACAAGCAGAAGGCATGCATGTTCTCAGAGACTTTCTATTTCTAGTCACAGGCCTCTGTTCTTGTCCTAGCCACCACAGGTGGGATCTGCTTCCCAGAAAATTAAAATTCATAAACAGGCCTCTGCAAAGTTTTAGGCAGACTTAGGAATAGCCAGGAAGGATTGTCACATCTCTTGAGGATTCATTGGTCTGGAAAAATACAGAGATGTCATAGAAGCAGAAAAAATTACAGCAGCTGTGACAAAAGTCCAACATATAAGATTACTCCAATATGGGAAAACGGCCGCGAGAGAGAGGCTAGAGAAGAAACACCCAGCCCCGCCCTTCTTTAGCCACCTGCTTTCCTGCAAATGTCTTTTATTCCCCTAAACTCACAGTAAGCAGTGCAAACTGGCCCTACCCAGAAATACACAATGCTATGATAAATGCAGAAATTATAGTGGGAAATTTTAATATGATTCCTGGAAAATCAAAATTAGCATTATTGATGCTAACAAAAATTGAAATAGCTTTCACATCCATAAACACAGAAACTTCTTTAAAGATGGAACTTAGAATTCTTAAAGAACGTTCCATTTTGCCAAGTAAAACATATGGGATTTTTATGAAGTAGATAGCATATATGTGGTTATTAAAAGTCTAACAATTTAGAGAAATAGTAAATGGCAGATATATGATATTTACATCTGAGAGTCGAAGGAATCCAAGTTTTTGTAGATAGGCTAAAAACAAAATCTGTTGCTTATCTGTCATTCAAATTTATTTGTGCAACCTACATCTTATGGAAAACCCTTGCCAGGTAGCATGTTGTGGGGACTTCAGGCAAATTGATATCTCCCAGGTGTTCCTTCTGTGGTTCTCTGCTATATGCTATCAGTGGATGGGTGGAAATTATATTTCTTTACTTGGCATTGAGACACAGGTGCTCCTTTTATTATTCTTTGTTGCTTTCTGTACACCTAAACTGTCCACTAAGTAGAAAGAGGATGATCTGTCCAATCATGTAAACAGCACCATAAGCACCATCTGCTGGATCTCCTGGTTTGAGGATTCTAGCAGGGAACCCAGTTCCAGAACAAGGACTCAGACGCTAGAAAGTATGAGAGGGAAATAAGATTGCCTACAAAAAGATGTATTCGAGGAGAGAAAACTTTAGTAGGAAATATGACAATCAGGAAAGCACTGTTTCAAGAAAGAAGAGAGCAGTTACCCATGGATGAGGCAGGCTCCAAGTACACATGCCGCTCTAAAGAGTTGTCTTCAGCATCATTTGGTGAACATGTTTTATGTTTTTTTTTATGTTTTACCTAATTTCCTACAATAATTATTTTAATATAAGTACCATAATTCTCTCAAGTTAAAATGAGCTTTTAATGTATGTGATCATTTATGCCACTTCACAAATCTAATCAGGTGACAGAGGCAAAGTTTTATACAGATTTTCTGAGTTCTATATACATTCAAAACTATACAATAGCTGTAATGAACTCTGTATCTGATATTAAGATCCATCGTGAACCTTCCGTTTTTCCAGACATTATTCTTTGTGTGCTTCCTGTATTTCCACATTTAATTCCTAAAGCAACCATATGTTGAATGTCTCCTTTATCTGTGAGGAGAAAGTGAGTAATATCTTATGGTAACACTCTATAGCAATATGGACAGCATCTTATATGCTGCATAGGATTCAAGTATAATTAATCAATTAAGCTATTTGACTTGGTCAGGGCCAGTTGTACTATAAAGGAGATTACAGAAAGCACTCTTAGAAATAGAAACCAGGGTCCAGTGGGATGGCTTCACAGGTAGAGGCTATTATAATTACAACCTGAGTTCTGCGGGAAACACTTCTGTTTGTGGGTCTCAGACAAGATGACTTTTTGATTTCTTCACATAATATCTTGCTGCTTAATTCCTTGTCAGCTTCACAGAAACTAAAGACATGAGAAGGGGTCTGAATAACATTTTCCTGTCGGCAAGTCTATGGATCCATTGACATGGGAATGACCAGCTGCCCCTGGGTGGGGCCACCTTTGGACAACTGGTGTTAAAAACATGATTGAGCAATAGAGAACAAGCCAGCTAGCAGCATTCCTTTGTAGTCATTTGTCTGCCTCAGTTCCCCCTACCCCCAATCCTGCTTTGCATGAGTTCCTGCCTTAGATTCCATTGATAATAGACTGTGGACTGTAAGGTAAAATAAACCCCCTCCTCCTGAAGTTGCTTTTGGTTTATCACAACAAAGACATAAATTGGTACCAGAGAATGGAATATTACTGGGATAGACTTGACTATATTTTTATCGGAAGTTTCTGAAGGATTTTGGAACTTTTGGCTAGAAAAGCCATGGAGTGTTCAGAGCTTATTAAGCTGTTGTGAGAACATGAAAGCTAATGATAAGAGAAGTGCAGGTGATGGGGGCTTTGTTTGAGAAGTTCCAAAGGGAAGTCTGAGAGGTCTTCAAAGATTCTATCAGAGACATTCATATGATACTTTGAACAGGGAATTAGTAGTTTCTGGTCAGTTAAAAGTAAAGATTCAGCTATGATTATCAAGAGACCAATACCACTGGAGTGAAAACATCTCGTTTGCTGGAACAAGATATGCTTATGTGCTGGGTCTGAAAATCAGCTACTATTTAGAAGAGACAAGTGTCATTAATCTGAAATTTTCTAGAAATATTTCACCAATGTCAGCACATAGAAACTGTTGTCTAGATGATACCAAGGCCTGAGTTGGTTCTTTTTCTCTCCCCATTTGAGTGCCAAGGATAAGTCCCAGATTTTCACGTTTGTTTATAATAGTCTGTACCTGCTAAGCCATCCCACTCAACTCAGCATCCATTTCTAAGCATATTTTCTATAATCTTATCTTCCAATGTATTAGCACAATCTCTTGTGATTCTCAAATTAGATAGGTGAAAGATCCTCCCTGGTGGTAGTAATTTTACAGAGATGAAAGCTGAAGGATGGAAGGGGTCATGGAAAGAAACAGGCTTGTCCCTTTGAGAGTCCAGAAAAGGCCAGAAGTGAAGCCTCCATCACAGTGGAGACCTGAGGATTGAATAGGTCGTAAAAAGAAACCAAGGCTGGAAATTATGCAAGCATGCAGACCCTGAACAGAGAAAGACCAAAAGAGGCTATTGGAGAAGGTAGGATCTCAGATTTTGAGAGACTTTGGGATATTGCAAGACAATCTAAGAGAGCACAGATATAGGGGATGGCTTGTCATAGCCTCAAAACTAGGTGTTTGTGCCACATGTGGCAGGGCAAGAGAAGGGGCTTTATAGTCCTTTGGATTCCAACCTATAATACGTGAGTCTTTGACATAAGACAGTGAGCTATTTGTGATGTACTTAGTTTTATTTTATCTAATCACAACTGTGCCCTGATTCTTCCATTTTGGAATGAGAAATTTTCAAATCATTTTGGTTTTACTGGAGCCTAACCTAGACAGGTTTTGAATTTTACTTATTTACTTATTTAGTTAGTTATTTACTTAGTTAGTTAGGTACTAACTAACTTACTTACTACTTACTTATTTATTTTCTTATTTCTAACAAAGAGCCAAGCTTTAGGCAGTGGATAATGCATGCAAGCAAGTTATTAAAGGGCTTTTACTAAGTTACTTTGGACATTTAAAGAGAAAGATATTTTTTAAAGAATATGCTTTAAAATTGGATGGGATATTTAGACACCCACACACACTAATAACATGAAATCTTAGGCATAACCAATATGGTTTAACAATGATGTGTTTGTGTATCAAGTTAAGATGTTGTTAGTTATGCAGACTCGTTTTGATCTAGCTTATTGACACAAGCTAGGGTTATCTGGAAAGAGGGAAGTTCAGTGTTGCTTGTTGACATGGAGGTCCTGTATTAACAGTAAACTAACTGAGCCATGGAGAGCAAGGACATAAGAAACACTCTGCCGTGGTTTCTGCTTCAGTTTTTTCCTCTGTGTTCCTGCCCACCTAATATTTTCCACTGTCTTCCCTCAATGATAGTCACTTATCTAGACAACTAAAGTTTTCCTTATTCTAAGTTGCTTTTGGTTAGTGTCTTATCATAGCAAGAGAAAGTAAAATAAGATATTTAAAAGTATGCCCACCCACCCCCAATATCACACACACAATAAAAGAATTTAAGAAAAATCAGATTGTGGTAATAACCTATAGTTTTGCTGTTTGCTATTTTATTAATTCCTACAGATGGACAATAGAAGTGTTCACCGTCTAGCAGCATACCTTTAGTTTATTTTAAATGTACTTGAACCTGGAAACAATTGATATTCACTTCATATCATTGAGTGAAGTCTTAATTTGCTCAATAGAAAAACAATTATATAGAGAAGGCAAACTGATCGTTTTGCAGGTCTCTTTTCATCAACATTCTATTAAAGTACATCTTTACAAAGACTAATGTTACTTTGTACTATCATGTTATAAAGCCTGGCTTCCACTGATTTGTTTATTCCACGCTCAGGAAAAAAAGGTCTAAAGGGATCCAAATATCTAAAGCCTTTTTTTGCCTAAAGCACCAAATATTTTCTCCAAAGTCTCACAATACATACAAAACTTGAATGGAATTTTTTTCCTGTGATTGACACTCCATAGTCAATTAATTTACATGATTTAAATATTTCTTTTTCTAGTAGATATATTCTTTATTTATATTTCAAATGTTATCCCCTTTCCTGGTTTCCCCTCTGAAAACCCCCTATCCCTTACCCCCTCTCCCTGTTCATCAATCCACCAACTCCTGCTTCCTGGTCCTGGCATTCTCCTACACTGGGGCATCAATCCAGCCTTCTCAAGATGAAGGACTTCTCCTTCCATTGATGACTGACAAGGCAATAATCTGCTACCTATGATACTGGAGACTTGAGTCCCCCCATGTGTACTCTTTGGTTGGGGGTTTAATCCCTGGCAGCTCTAGAGGTACTGGTTGGTTCATATTGTTGTTCCTCTTATGGGTCTGCAAACCCTTTCAGCTTCTTTGGTCTCCCATTGGGGACCCTGTGCTCAGTCCAATAATTGGCTGAGAGCATTTACCTCTGTATTTTTCAGGCACTGGTAGAGCCTCTCAGGAGACCACCATATCAGGTTCCTGTCAGCAAGCACTTGTCGGCATCCACAACTAAGTCAATATACTCAACCCCAAAATTTCTTAGCTGGAATCCTCAGAAAGATGCTACTTACATATAGTTCTTTACAGGATGAATATTCAGTGTAACAGAAAAAAATCTTCATGACCTCATCAACTGTTTTTAAAATCATATCAAATACTGACCAATACAAAATATACATAAATCCAATGTATAACTGACTAGATAAAGGTAGGTTTCATAGTAATACTTCCCAGGGTCTTACAGTTCTCTTATGTGTTTAGGAAACATGATGAAGGAGGTCATGGTCCAGTATTTTTCTTCCTTTCTTCCTTCTTCCCTTCTTCCTTCCTTCCTTCCTTCCTTCCTTCCTTCCTTCCTTCCTTCCTTCTTTCCTTCTTTCCTTTGTTCCTTCTTTCAATCTTCACATGATGTATCAAAATCCCCTGCCTTCAAAACTCACTTAACAGTGAGTGCCTAGCAATATTTTCAGATGTAGGCATCACATACTCCATTAACAAAGTGATAACTTTTAATTGGTGAGTCTCTTTTCAGAAAGGAGTCAGGACATCATTGGCAAGAGGACTGATTTTTGCTGTATTTGTACATTAGTTGTTTACAGTGGAAACCAATTTGCTGTCTAAAATAGAAAACCATATGGACTCTCTTGGTTATTAAGAAAATGTAACAATAATCCATTTGTTCCTAAAAAAATGTGAAGTGATTCTAAATCAAATATTGCTTCTTCCCAGTTGGTACTGCAGTAGCAACTATCACAAATATTCACCCACTCTTTTTAAAAATGCTTAAATCTTCATTTTACTTCATTGTTAAGTACCTTCACTTGACAACAATAGAAATCATAACTGATCGTTACTTAAATATTTAAGTTTTGATAGTTTGTTGTTCATATATTTCTAGGCAAAGCTAATTTTGGTACCCAGAGTTAATAAGTTGAATAGCCAAAGGGATAACCTTAAGGGTTATGGCAACAATGAAGATATAAGAAAATCTGAGCATGTGTTTGGTTCTGGATGGCTTTTGCCTATAGAGAACAAACAGGCATGCCTGCATAAGACTTTGGGGCTCCATGGTATTAGCATTATTTCATATGTCTGTTAAAAATGGGTTCTGGAATTCACACATTTGGGTTTGGAGTTTCTCCCATTTGGCTTTTGCTTGCTTTAAGATTTAATACTTCAAAAAAATAGTGTGATTAAAGAAAAAAACAGAATTCTATATATTTTTCAGAGATTTAGATGAGTTAGTAAATTGCTAGGTGCCAAACATTATCTACTACTAATTTTCGGTTGCATTTGTCTATTGCTATTTTTTCTATTTTTTTCCTCATAAATGGCTGCCTATTAAACTTAAATAGTTAGCTAATTATATTTCAATTTCAAAAAAAAGGAGTAGAAATGGGAACATAATTTAAAAATCTTTATTTAAAAACCAAAAGGATAGAGTCACAAACACTAGATCCCAAGACCATATTCAGGATTACCTTTGATGCCCCCAAGCTCCTTGAATGCCATGATTTACATCAGTGGCAATGCTGTCTGGGATTTGAACTTAGGCAGGGAAGCTTCCAAATGAATATCCAAGAGAAGCCTTTGTTCTCAGGATTATGTGTGATTATGTGTGATTCAGAATTAGAGATCATAATTTCTCTTCGTTTAAAAAGAAATGAAACTATGTATCATAGGTGTCATTTACTCTCTTCCTGGGAATGGGTACATCACTGCATTCCATGTATCACATTGCTTTCTGATCATCATTCATGTTTTAAATATCCAGTGAGCCTTTAAAAACTGTTTTACTATCAAACTATTACTACAAAATCCTATAAAATAGCATACTTTCGAAATACTATTATTGAAATCTATAATTAAATTTTAAAATATGTTCTATTCAATTTAGAATGCAATATTAAATATTTAAAATCTCAAAGGAAAAGTCTCCTTCTACAAACAAACAAAATACTTTTTGTAAATATAAATGAATTAAAAGTTTATCATAATGCTTATAAGTCATACTTACAACTAAAATTTACTTATATGTTTAGGCATACAATGCTTTCTTTTCAAAAGTCTGTTTCTTCAAACAGTCCTTGATTCTTCCTTGATGGTTTAGGTTTCTCATTTTTTTTTTTCCATTTTAAACCTTTTCAGTTCCGATCTTCTTGTACTCAGTATTGAATTCATAGGAAGGACCATTCTACCTTATTAAGGTTTTTCAAAGTAAGTCTTTAAGTTCCTATTGAAACATAGTTAAAATATATAGTCTCATCAGAAAATAAGAAGGAACATAGGAAAAACGCATGAGATGTGCATAGATCTATTTTTCTGTTTTTCTCTTCTGGTGTAAATTTGCCCAGTGAAGAGTCTAAGAGTCATTCTTTCAATGGCATCACATCTAATGTAACACTTTCTTTTCAGTCACAGGAAAGCAGTTCAGGCCTTTGTTAACAGCTGACACTCTAATTAATTTTAAACCACTATGAGGTAATTTTACAATGAATTGTGACAAATTTCTGTGTATCGCAGTGTTTAAGGACATAAAGCCAGCAGTGATATGAAATTAAGAGAATAAACAAGGAGAAACAGACTTGTCACTGATTTGGGGTTTTATTCCAATGACACTGTCACAGGTATCACTGAGTCTAGTGGCTATTAGATTGATGAAAGGGTTTTAAATGTCGTGCTCACAATAAACAGCCAGCCATTCAGCAAGGATCCCTAACTTGCTTGATATTTAGCTTTAGCTTGTCTTGATTTTTGAATGTTGATTGCCATGCTGTAATTAATTGATATCTATGAAAATCATACTTCATCTTTGGATCCTCTCTTCCTTAATTTAATTGCCCTAGTAACTGCACAGAAAGCTTCATTATAAGTGAAAATGAATGGAGTATGCTGTAAACTCTTGACGATGATAAAAAAAAAATTCCTTTTTTTGGAAGATCCCTTTTTCCCCCAAACTCTTTGTGTCTGTACATTTTCCACAAAAATTGCTCTTAGACAAATAAGTGAGTGGTAGCTGATCACCAATCATTCAGACATCAAAATCACAGTTTGATTTATGTGAGCTTTACGGAGCACTGTACTAGTGCCTCCCAAGAAATTCTTTTCATCAATAATCTTTTCCTGCTAGAAATAATACATAATTTAAATGCTTTGATAAAACATTTTGCTAAATTGCTCTTACATATTATTCTGTTTACACTAAACATTTATGTGTGATTGTACATGGACTCTAGGCAAGGATTGAATCATGCACATTCAGAGTCTTTAAATTGCAATCAAAGATGCATGCCAATTGGCTTATGTCTTGGTGCCAGCAAGGACATTAAAGGGCATACAATAACACTTGAAAGGTATTCTGGCTTTGAGTACTGCTTGGATCTCTACCATGACCCTGAGAACTACAGTAGATTCTGCCTTTTAGACCTTACAGTAAGTGGATTAAATAGTTTTTTTTTTTTGCCTTCCCATAAACACATCTATTATCAACCATGATTCCATTATTTTAGAAAATAGAAGAAAACCAATTAAAATAGCACTTGTGAATTCATTCTCTCATGAAATATAATGTATAGCTTTTATTTGCCATTTTAATGAATAGGAGATGGATGAAGTATAATGATTTCTGTCTGACTTTGTGATGAGGAGTCAGAAATTTAAAAAAGCCAAATAGCTGAGTTTAAAATGATTTTTTAAGTAATAAGTAAAAATGAGTGGGCATTATCACCAAGAATAGTAAATTACTTAAATTATGCTTTATGTTAAATTATTTTAAATTATGTTTTATGTTATTTAGAACAATTATGGGTTGTCAGCCCAAACCAAACTTGTAAACTTCAGTTTCAATGAAACAATAATAAATCATTCAAATATAGAGAAATGTTATATCTTAAGAAAAGTAAAACTAGACAGCTAAATTTTAACACATTTTCAATGACTTAGACTCAAGGAGCATAAACTCGTTAAAGCAAACTGGCATTAAATAAAGTTATCCATGTGCATATATACATCTGTGCATGCATGTGTGCATACTTGCCTGTGTGTTCCTTGGGTTTCCTTAAACTCAAATCAGAAAGATGTCTTGCATCTCTGCCTATTTGCTCAGCTCCTCTAACATCTACTTTTGAATTTGTTCAGTGCTCATTCTGTTCTTCCATCTGGTGCTGTTGTGGGTGGATAACTTCCACAACTTGGAAGTTTGTAACTCAGTGTCAAAATCCAAACATAGCCCAGGATGCATGAACTAGCTGCCATTTGAGATTCTCCCTCTGTGGGTTGATGAACCACCCCAGCCAGGCCTACACTCTTTATGGAATTTGTAGCCATTTCAGTAAAATTCTGAAAGGGAATGAAGAATCTCTCTAACTGCCATAGTCTACAACTGTCACATTTAAGAAGTTAGTAAACTGATGTGATAGCTTTTAGTAGCTTACCAGTCACAGGAGACAGTTTCTCTGGAGTATTGAATGGCAACATCAAATTCAGGTAAATTTTGTTCTACTTTTTATCATTACCATCTGTGAACAATTCTAAGTAAGTCCAGCATTAGCATTTCCTTCCTGCTGGGACAGACTGCTCCACCCTCCACCCTCCTTGGTGTGTTACTGTCTCTCCATGTATCTGCCTGAGTGGGAGGGAATATCATCAGGAGCTGGAGTGGCAAGACCAACTTTCTTTTCTATTCAAAACGCTTTATCTATAGAAAGACTGGATCTCTGATTAGAGTAAATGAACAATGAATTAAGAGACTTTGTAATAGATGGTGTTTCCTTAGTGATTTTCAATACTGTGGAGTTCCCATGAGTTATGGGTGAAGGAGCTAATGCAAGTCAAGGGAATGGTCTAACAGATGAAGAGTGTCAATGGGCTAATGGAAAATCATAGGTACTGTTTGGTGATTTAAATATAACACTATTATTACCTATGTAAAGAAATGTGGTTTAGAAAGCAAACTCTTAAACAGGTCAGAACCCTAATGTGAATCCATTTATTTTACTTAGCAGGGGGTGAAAAGGAGAAATGTTACATTAAAAAGCTTTCTGAAAGCAAGATGCAAATTGTAACCATTTAAAAAAAATTGAATCCTGAGACACATTGTTATAACACCTTGGAATAGCTACAGATGCGAGAAAACTAAGTACTTAGAATCTACCTAATAAAGATAGAGGTTAATTAGAGGTTGTGCATATCTAAAACGAAGTCTACTTTTAAAATGATTGTCTTCAAAACAAAGGTAATAAGTAAGATAAAAATTTAAAGTAGAGTTTAAGCTCATGAACTTGTTCACTACCTGTTTTCATCACAAGTATACAAAACTTTCCACTTTTGTGATCTAGTGCTTACCAGGACTCCTGTGAACCTGAGCTTGTTACATGGCCTCATTTCTAGTTGTAATTCAAGATAAACACGAATTCAAGGAAACATTAGATGTTTAAATTCAAATAAAAATGTGTTCATGGTCAAGAAATGAAGCCTGAGATGTCCACAGATAGAGCTGGTCTGAAATTCTGCTTGTCTGTGCTTGGCGGTTATTCTGCCACAATGCAAAGAAAGGGTATCATTTCCTGCATGGTGCATGGTCTTTCCTACGTACAGCTCCAACCTCCACATAGGATGTCAGCATCTAGTATCAACTATGAACATCTAATGCTGCCTAAAAACTTGATTCCTAATACATACAGCAAGCAGGAACATCTTGTGAAGTGCAGCTGCACACAATAATTCCAGGAAGCAACGACCATCTGAAATATTGCTTAAAATTGTTTTTGACAAATACAAATCTAAATCAGCTGGGTTTCAATGAATTGTAATTTCAGGTTTCTTTCACAAGCTATCAGGGAAAAGAAGGGACATTCACAAACATATGCTTTCTAAAAACTTGTTTCTGCCTTAGATACTCCCTAGTACCAGGCATGGAAACCTCCTTTTGAATTGTTCCTTATAGCAGATCCTCAAGACAATATAGGCAAATGCTGATGCCCTGCTATTCCTCCAAGAAACTGAACATAAGTCTCTATTGATCTAGACACTAACACTTTGTGCAGATAACTTGGAGGAAGTAAGTTGGATCTGACCTTTAGGTATCTTACTCAAGGAGTAGTTCTCATGGTCCATGAAGGAGCCATGCAAGTTTTCAAAGTTTTCAAAAAGTTTACATTATTATTAAAATTAATCAACAGTACTGGATCCTACTGCAATGCCTATGAACAACAATGATCAGTATGACAAGATAGCAGAAGGGTTATAACAGTAGCACTTATACACTGGGATAAACATGGACATCCAAATGAATGTAAGGACCACTCAGTAGGTATGGGGGACTTCTTGCCTTGTACTATAAACCTATCCAATTACCCATGGCTAAAGAGAGCATAGACCCCAGAGAAGAAACTAAGGCAGCCACTTCACTAAGACAGAATAACTTCTGTCTTCATACTAACTACTTGTCCTTACACCCACCGATAAGTATAGCTCTCAGCTCTCATTGAAGCTTCTTTTTGTACAAGAGGAAAATCTTTATATAAAGCCACTACTGGTCAAATTTAGATAACACCTAACTGTGGGTGCTTATCCCCAATTGATACATTTACAACACTACCCCTATATCTAAGGCTCAGGGAACATCAAAGAAGAAGGTACCATATATTATAAGGACAAGAAGGCATTTCAGGAACATCTGCTTTGAGATAACATCTTCTATATAGTATAGGGAAGCTGTACAAAGGAAATCTCAGCAGCATGGTTGTCAAAACAAGATCTTAAAAAATTACAACATTAATTGATGTGTCAACATGGGTAGGGGGATTCTAACAACACTTTTCTCCTAGAAGAATAGCTACAGGCAAAATATGTTTTCCAAAAGTACACACACACACGCGCACACACACACTTAAATAATAATAAGTGAGAAATTTGAGGAGTAGGAGTTAAATGATATAAATATATTACTTGTTTCTCTGTGTCCCCTTCTCCCTCTTGTGACAGCCAGTCTGTTGCACTCTGGGCTGGACTGGCAGGAAGGAAGCTTAGCAAGAGCTGACAGTTGCAATGCAGGGCCTTGGACAGTGGTGCATGCATTTCAAAGAAAAATAATACAAACTCAGGAACAGTTCAGAGGACTGGTATACTTTATTGGGGATAGAAAGGAGTACTTATGCCCCTGGGAAGTGTGCAGGGTCTCTGGGAGAGGGCTTGTGTCATTCTGTATAATTGGCCAAGGCAGAGATATTGGAAGATTTGCATACCTGGGATCCAGGGCAGAAAACCTGATAACATCAAATAAGGAGTGAAGCCTGATAACTGCCAGTGTAGTGAATCTACGGTTGATATTTGGGCAGCTGACTTTCTGGTACCAGACTGGGATAGGGGAGGGAGCCAATGCCTGATGTCCTCATCTGAGGTGTTTGGGGTTGTAGCTCTCCTCTACAGTTTCTCTGTTAACCTTGTGCCACTACAGTCCCACAATTGCACACATTGAAATTCTCAAAATATGAGAACAAAACAAACAAACAAACAAACACCCAGGTCTGTATTTTATCCCTAGACTCTATTTTCAGAGAAATGGATTCTGGGTCAGGACACTGAAAAGAGGAGACTATAACTGGCCAACGGTTAATTGCCCAGTTATAAGGAGATCTAGTAAATGTACAATTCACCAACAACACACAAGCTGTAGGTGACTGCCACCCTTCCTGTGCAATCTCATTGATTCTCAGATCACTGTTAACTTTACTGACAGGAACACAACTGAAAGAACTTGACAATCTTGTTTAGAAACAAACACGCCTGGCTTTGGTGAAGGTAGGGTGCCTCAGATCAAAATCACATCTGCTAGGACATGGTAATTGAGGAATTTCAGTTAGATATGCTTGCTGTCTCACCCATAGTTGGCAGCATCCTTAGAGTGTTCACCAGAAGTTCATTATTCTGTTGAGCACACATGCCAGCCAGTCAGCATGGGCAAGCATTTAAATCCCATGTCTGAGTTATCTTTGCAACTCTTGCTCAGAAATTTAAATCCAAGAATATTCCAGAAAGGCATTACCATTTATTGATTTAGCATTATTGTAATAGTCTCTACTGTGAATTTACATATATTCTTCATTTCATGTAGCAGTTTTGTGGTTTACAAGCTATGTTTAGGTTTCTATTTCACCTAGAATCATTAAGTTATGATAAATTGAGTAAAATTAATTGTCTTTCAATAAGTTAACCCCATGTCCAGGGTGGTGGGGACTCATAAGAGTATTAGTTGGCCACTTTGAAGTTAAATATTTTTGCCAAGTTATTTATTTCCATTATTTATTGGCTGACATTGAACTAAGAGATGAGTGGTAATGAAGAGTAACATAGCACAGTATATAATTATTGGCACTATCCAGAATCCATTGAGTTTCATGCCTTCCAGCGTTTAGAAAAAATATGGTCAACTATTTAGGAAGTATTAAGTTTTAAGTATGTAATACCTTTAATCTAATATAATTTGTTTCCTTGACACTTTATCAATTTTATAATAATTAGTATGTTTAGTAACGGGCTTACAACATTGGGAACTTGCCCCTGCAGGTAGAAGTGCAGGACACCTTATTTATTGCAGTGTGAAGACACTGCTAGGTGCTATTTCATCTTCTATGCTTTATATGCCTCTCCTCTCAATTCTACATTCTATTCATTACTACAGATTTCTGATATTTTATAAGTCTCCTTGCCTTTTATTATTTTTAAATTATGTCCAGATTATATTACATATGTGTTTGGCATATACCTGCATATTAAAATGTTTATTATGTTCAACAAATTAAAATAAACACTGACTTGAATGGTTGTCTTTTATTTATATTTTTAAATTTTTTATTAAACATTTTCTTTATTTCAAGTGTTATCCCTTTCCTTGTTTCCACTCTGAAAACCCCCTATCCTATCCCCCCTCTGCCATTTATTTCTATTTTTAATGGAAACAAATCTATAGGATCATGTTAGTCAGGGTTCTCTAGAGTAACAGAGCTGATGGAAGTGTGTGTGTGTGTGTGTGTGTGTGTGTGTGTGTGTGTGTGTATGTGTGTGTACATTTTCATATCCATAAGGAGATTTATTAGAGTGGCTTGTAGGATGTGATCCAGTAAATCCTACAATTGCCTCTTCCTTTTGAAAGTTTACAAGCCTGGATGATTCAGGTGCTCCTAAGCATATGTTGAAATACTGAAGAAGTAGGCTCTAATACCAGTGAAGGAATGCACCAGCCACAGGATATGGGAATCTCTAGTGAGAATCATTGAAAATATTCCAAAACAAAAAGCTTCTTTCATTCACATCCTTTATAGAGTTTGCCATAAGAAGACAAGGCACAGATTGAAGGTGAGTCTTCCAACTTCTAAGGATCCAATCAAGAAAAGTTATTCACAGGCATGACCAGATGCTTCAGTTTGCTTTTAATCCCAAATATAATGAATTGGCAATAGCACAACAGTTCTATCTTTTTATAACTAAATTAATAGCCTTGTCTTCAAAACTGGTAATGAATGCACACATGTATATGTTTCTAAATATAACCTATTGAGTTTACATTATGCTACCTATATGTTTATGGGAATACATTTGGCACTAGACAACCAACTGGTGTGCTCTTTCCTGAGGAAGATTAACTCTCTAATTCTCAACTTCCTTTGGTTGCTATAGTGGCTGGATTTGAGTGTCAGCTAGACACAAACTGGAGTTATCACAAAGAAAGGAGCCTTCCTTGAGGTAATGCCTACATGAGATTCAGCTGTGAGGCATTTTCTTAATTAGTGATCAAGGGCTGGGGCCCATTGTTGGTAATGCCATCTCCGGGCTAGAAGTCTTGGGTTCTATAAGAGAGCAAACTGACCAAGCCAGAGGAAACAAGCCAGTAAAGAACATTCCTCCATGGCCTCTGCATCAGCTCCTGCTTCCTGACCTGCTTGAGTTCCAGTCCTAACTTCCATTGGTGATGAACAGCCGTGTGGAAACGTAAGATGAATAAACCCTGTCCTCCCTAACTTTCATCTTGGTCATGATGCTTTTGCAGGAATAGAAACCCAGACTAAGACAGTTGCCTATAGTTCTTTGTGTATGGTTGAAGCCTCATGGGATATTGTCTATCCAGTTTTCCGTGCCTCTTGGTGTTATTCTTGTTCAGCTTACATTTGAGCAACCATGTTGGTGAGACTTTGTGGGCATAGCTTCTAAAACTACTAGAAGACACAATCTCACAGCAAATTCCCTGATATTTTATCTTCCAGTTTGATAAGTTACACAAGTAACATTAATATGCCATTACATTATACCTACTAATGTTAATATTTTCAATTCTAGAAAAAGTTCACATTTTTCAGATTTGGTAGACTATATTTTAATCTATTACATTTTTGGTCACTTTTTCTTTTCTTCTACTTCATTTGTCATGTAAATTATACGTTTTTTACTTTATATCAGATAATACCCTTATCTGATTTCTTTGTTTTTGTAGGCTGTCACTCAAGAGGATTTGTGATATTATGACTGAAATTTTTATAGTAAGATCATAGTAATCACAAATTTATCTGTGGAAACCCTTGTGACCTCAGATGAATCCTGATGACTGGCTGAGCTTTATCATGGCAGTCACAATGTAACAGTGCTTGTAATTGGTGTCATGGCATACGTTATTGCTTAAGTGGCTACTTCACAAATACACAAGCCAAAACCTCAAGTCAGGGGAAGCTACTGTACTAGGGCTTCTCAGTTGTCTTCTCAATTCAGGTCAGTTAAAATGAAGGTTAGCTCCTATGTGGTAGTCACCATGTATGTAGTCTGTTGATGTGTGAGAAGGAGGTGCTGTCAACATGCCAGCCTCTGGTTTCACATTGATCCTTAGCTGAAAAGAGCCGTGAAGATTGTTGTCCAATGTTAGCATGGTCGAGCACTGTCTGTGATCCTCTTCTTTGCTGCAATCACTATATCTTTGGATACAGGGTATTCCTCACTTTCTTACCAGATACTGCTCTTTTTATTTATAAAGAAAAATTTCAAAGCTGCAGTGTACTAAACAAAAGGAAAAATAGGTGTCATTTTTCTAAGGAAACTAGCTGTAACAGCATAACAAATAAATTCAGTCTTTTTTCTTTTAAATTAACTATAGGTTTGAAAATAGCTAATAAGAAAAAGAAATAATTACCTAAGAATACCTGATCAACTTTCTATGGATAAGATGTGTGATGTTCCCTGTGGGTTATTTCTCTTAAAATATATATCCTGATTAAGTATATTCCTGTCTTTTTGTTATTTTTATTTATTTTTTACAGTCCATTCTTTACCCACCTCCAGGTCAGCCCTCTCAGAGTTCCTCATCTTATTTCTCTCCCCTGTCTCCAAGAGGATGTTCCCAAACCCACACCCCTGTCCAGGCCTCCCCACTCCATGGGACCTCAAGTCTCTCTAGGGTTAAGTGCATCATCTCTCACTGAGGCCAGATAAGGTAGTCCTCTGCTGTATATATGTCAGGGGTCTCAGACCAGCTTGTGTATGCTGCCTCATTGGTGGCTCAGTGTCCAAGAGATTTCAGTGGTCTTCGTTAGTTGAGACTGCTGGTCTTCCTATGGGGAATGCCACTTGTAGTGGAAGAATGGAAATCCAGCAATTATTGAATTGGTTAATAAATGTATATCCAAAGTCAAGTTTTAATCATATATCACAGAAGGCAAAAATATAATGCATTATAAGGAAATAATTGATAGCGCTATTAATTGAGAAATATAGGAGCTGAAGAAATGGCTTAGCACTTAAAAGCAATTTTTGCTCTTTTAGAGGATGTGGGTCCACTTCTCCAGCATCCTCATGGTGCTTTTATAACCATCTGTAGCTCCAATTCAAGGTATCCAATGTGCTCTTCTGTCTTCTATATTCAGTGCCTGCATGTGGTTAATGAATGTGCATGTCATACACAGAATAAAAGTAAATTTGTACAAAAGGAGAAGTAAAGAAATAAAGTCTAATTTTATGTTACTTTTAACATATGTAGATTTGCTACTTAACCTGATATATATATATATATATATATATATATATATATATATATATATAGTCATTTTATAACTAAGGATTTGGGGCCAAATCAATGTTGTAAGATGGTTCTGGATTGCCATGCAGTGTCAAGGTTTATCTACATTGACATCAGTTTTGAGTTATGGAGTTAATGCTTTCTATAACCAATGCTTAGAATATAATTTCAAATTTCTTTTCTTCTCATGAAAGACACTTGTGTAAGCATTTCTCGGATTTAGTAAGAGATCTTTTATGTATGAGTCTGAGTATCTTTTATAGGTCTGATGGAAAATGTAAAATTGAGGGCTTACATGGATTAAGGAAGGGGCTCAAACATTCAGAGGCACATAGTCATCACTTTACTTCTGTTAATGAAAGAAGAGTCTTTGTTCTGTTTTAGTGCTTTACAATTACAAGGGATTGAACAATATGTTTAGACACTTTTTAAGGCCCTGTTTTCTCTGCCTAAAATACCTTAATGCCCCTTAATATCTAAAATCCAGCCCCAGCTTTCTTAAGAGGAAAGAGCTATACTTACAACATTGATGAACTGATAAACTCAAGATATATGGCGTACCAAAGAAATACCTGCATGTTAGCTCTAAAACTAAAGTGTGCTTAGAATGAAAGGCAAAGCTGTCTTTCATTTGTCATAAGTCTAAAACATCTTAGAAGTGAATATTTTCATTCCCTGTCTCGTCCACCAGACCAAAAAGATGATATTGCCACTAGTTTGTTCTAGTACTTGCTCAGTCCCCATGTCTTACTGAAGAGAAATAACAAAATACTGTAGATTGGAAGATAGTGTAGCCTGCATGTGAACTTAGCCTGTGCCACTCTACTTACTGTGGCAGGTACTTATCTCGTTCACTCTAAGCTTCTTACAGTATGTACAGTTTCTTTCTAAAACCCCAGTCATTTTGAAAGTTCAATCTCTGTATAGCATATATATTTTGACTTAAAATAAAATTCAAAATCAAATACCCAGACAAATATCCTGGCATATAAAAATCCACTGAATAATTATTTGTATAAAACAGAAGTGTTTCAAATGTAATATATTAGCTAATAGAACATTTGTATATATGGGATTTTTTAACAACTTTTAAGGATCTCACATTTGAAAAAATGTAAATAATGTAACATCTCATTTAACTGGTCTTCTGCCCTTTGGAAATGGCTGTGATCTTCATTTCAGACCCTCTTCTAATATTCTGAAACAGTTTTACCTCTTCTTTGGGATTCATGTCACAGGTAAAACAATTTTCTGGGCAACTACCAAGAAATTGAATGTGTAATCATCTAATTACTCTACCCATTGCATACATGCATCATTAGACCATAGGCATATATATTCTGATATATGGCCCTTATAAGTAAGGTTTATGTCACTCTAGTCCCTTACATATCTAATACTACAATGTGAACATTGTGGGCTCTATATTGAAGTCATGGCTGTTTGAAAATATTTTCTATTTCTGTTATGCAAGAAATACACATTGTGTTCTAACCAAAATTCATAGTCAACAGAGACTAAAAATATTTGAGAAGAATGGATCAATTAAAAAGTTGACTACAGATTAACATGTAGGAGTCTGTATGTACAACTGTCTTAATTATTAATTGATTTAAGTGGTTCCACCTGACTTTAGATAGTATCATCCCTAAACAAATGGTCTAGAGTTGCTTAAGAAAGCCAGGTAAGTATGTGCCAGCAAGTAGTTTTCTTTTTTTGTTTGTTTTTGTTTTGTTTTTTGTTTTGTTTTTGTTTGTTTGTTTGTTGTTGTTGTTGTTTGCTGAGACAGGGTTTCTCTGTATAGCCCTGGCTGTCCTGGAACTCACATTGGAGACTAGGCTGGCCTCGAACTCAGAAATCCGCCTGTCTCTGTCTCCTGAATGCTGGGATTAAAGGCGTGTGCTACCACACCAGGCTTTTTTTTTAAAAGATATTTTCTTCATTTACATTTCAAATGCTATCCCAAAAGTCCCCTATACCCTCCCCCACCCTGCTCCCCTACCCACCCACTCCCACTTCTTGGCCCTGGCATCCCCTGTACTGGGGTCTATAAAGTTTGGAAGACCAGGGGGCCTCTCTTCCCAATGATGGCCAAATAGGCCATCTTCTGCTACATATGCAGCTAGACACAGGAGCTCTGGGGGTACTGATTAGTTCATATTGTTGTTCCACCTATACGGTTGCAGACCCTTTCAGCTCCTTTGGTACTTTCTCTAGCTCCTCCATTGGGGGCCCTGTGTTCCATCCTATAGATTACTGTAAGCATCCACTTCTGTGTTTGCCAGGCACTGTCATAGCCTTACAAGAGACAGCTATATCAGGGTCTTTTCAGCATAATCTTGCTAGCATATGCAATAGTGTCTGTGTTTGGTGGATGATTATGGGATGGACCCCCGGGTGGGGCAGTCTCTGGATGGTCCATCCTTTCATCTTAGCTCCAAACTTTGTCTCTGTAACTCCTTCCATGAGTATTTTGTTCCCTATTCTAGGGAGGAATGAAGTATCCACGCTTTGGTCTTCCTTCTTGATTTTCTTGTGTTTTGCAAATTGTATCTTGGGTATTCTAGGTTTCTAGGCTAATATACACTTATCACTGAGTGCATATCAAGTGACTTCTTTTGTGTTTCGGTTACCTCACTCAGGATGATATCCTCCAGATACATCCATTTGCCTAAGAATTTTGTAAATTCATTGTTTTTAATAGCTGAGTAGTACTCCATTGTGTAAATGTACTGCATTTTCTGTTTCTATTCCTCTGTTGACGGACATCTGGATTCTTTCCAGCTTCTGGCTATTATAAGTAAGGCTGCTATGAACATAGTGGAGCATGTGTCCTTATTACCAGTTGGAACATCTTCTGGGTATATGCCCAGGAGAGGTATTAAGCATTTGAAAAAACGTTAAACATCCTTAATCATCAGGGAAATGCAAATAAAAACAAACCTGAGATTCCACCTCACACCAGTCAGAATGGCTAAGATCAAAAATTCAGGTGACAGCAGATGCTGGCTAGGATGTGGAGAAAGAGGAACACTCCTCCATTGCTGGTGAGATTACAAGCTTGTAGAGCCACTCTGGAAATCAGTCTGGCGGTTCCTCAGAAAATTGGACAGGGTACTACTGGTTTGTTTTGGTTTGTTTTGTTTTGGTTTTATTTTTTCTGTTTTTTTTTCTTTTTTTGGTGTGTGTTTTAAATTGAATACTTTATTTATTTACATTTCAAATATTATCCCTTTTCTTGTTTTCCCTCTGCAAAGCCCCTATCTCATGCCCCTCCCCCTGCTTCTATGTCAGTGCTCCCCTACCAACCCTCCTACTTCCACCTCCTTACCCTTACTTTCCCCATACACTAAGGCATCCAGTCTTCACAGAACCAAGAGTCTCTTCTCCCACTGATGCCAGATAAGGCCCTGCTCTGCTACGTATCCAGCTGGAACCATGGGACCTTCCATGTATACTCTTTGGTTGGTGATTTAGTCCCTTTTAGCTCTGGGTGGGGATCTGGTTGGTTGATATTGTTGTATTTCCTATGGGGTTGCAAACCCCTTCAGCTCCTCCAGTCCTTTTTCTAACTCTTTCATTGGGGACCCATGCTCAGTCCAAAGATTGGCTGAGAGCATCTACTTCTGTATTTGCCAGGCACTGGCAGAGCCTCTTAGGAGAAGGCTATATCAGGCTCCTTTCAGCAAGCAATTCTTGGCATTAGCAATAGTGTCTGGGTTTGGTGTTTGTATATATAATAGATTCCCAGGTGGGGCAGTCTCTGGATGGCCTTTCCTTCAGTCTCTGCTACACACTTTGTCCTTGTATTTCCTTTAGACTGGAGTCATATTGGGTTAAAAATTTGGAGGGCATCATCCTGAGTGAGGTAACCCAATCACAAAGGAACTCTCACAATATGTACTCACTGATAAGTGGATATTAGCCCAGAAACTTAGGATACCCAAGATATAAGATACAATTTGCTAAACACATTAAACTCAAGAGAATGAAGACCAAAGTGTGGACACTATGCCCCTTCTTAGAATAGGGAACAAAACACCCATGGAAGGAGTTACAGAGACAAAATTTGGAAGTGTGACGAAAGGATGGACCATCTAGTGATTGCCATATCCAGAGATCCATCCCATGATCAGCTTCCAAATGCTGGCACCATTGCATACACTAGCAAGATTTTGCTGAAAGGACACAGATATAGCTGTCTCTTGTGAGACTATGCCGGGGCCTAGCAAACACAGAAGTGGATGATCACAGTCAGCTATTGGATGGATCACACGGCCCCCAATGGAGGAGATAGAGAAAGCACCCAAGGAACTAAAGGGAACTGCAACCCTATAGGTGGAACAACAATATGAACTAACCAGTACCCTGGAGCTCTTGTCTCTAGCTGCATATGTATCAAAAGATGGCTTAATAGGCCATCACTTGAAAGAGAGGCCCATTGGACTTGCAAACTTTATATGCCCCAGTACAGGGGGAGTGGGTGGGTAGAGGAGTGGGGGGGGTATGGGGGACTTTTGGTATAGCATTGGAAATGTAAATGAGCTAAATACCTAATAAAAATGGAAACAAAATAAAAATAAAAAAAAAATTTGAAGATGAGTGGATGTCCCCATCCCCCAACCAGGGGCCAGCCTTGTCTAACTTCTGGATATGGACTCTTCAGGTTCTCCCTCCCCTTCATTGGGCATTTCAGCTAATATCATCTCCATTGGGTCTTGGGATCCTTTTGGTTTCCTGCTATCTGGGACTTTCTGGTGGCTATCTTCACTTCCCCATATCCCATTGCTACACACCCTTAGCCAGACCAACAAGAGGGCACAGAAAGAGTATCCAAATTAACAAAATCAGAAGTGAAAAAGGAGACATAACAGAAAATGAGGACATAAAAAAGATCATCAGATCCTACTACAAAAGCCTATATTCAACCAAACCAGATACCAGGTACCAAAATTAAATCAAGATCAGATAAGCCATCTAAACGGTCCAATAGCCCCTAGGAAATAGCAGTAGTTTTCTATGTTTTCTCATTTAGATTCCTTCTTTGACTCCTTTCCTTAGATATCACCATAATTCTTTAAGTATACGGGGGGAACCAGTACAGTATATGAGTGCTTCCTTTTAATCCACCCTCACACAAGTAACATCAATATGTGCAGCCATGTTTGTGTGTATTGGTCCTGAAGTTCCAGAGAGAACATTATAGTACATTTAAGAGCTCAAATCTGGGAAAATACATTGGGTCTGTAGGAAGCTGAAAGGAATGGTTGGCTGTTTAATGACAAGCATTTGCATTTTAATGAAAAGTAGTTTGAAACCCCATTGGAGATAAATATCAAAACTAAAGGGAAAGTGATGTGGGAGATGGAATCTAATGAGCTTTACAACATCTGGTAAAGTCAGGGTGATTTTTTTTTCTCTAAAAAGGGAGACTTTGGTTCAGAAGATACTTAAATTCTTCCACCTTTAAAATGACATGATCTTTTATTTACCCCTTGAAAAGAAAGGAAAACCTTTCCTGAAGGTGTGAAGTTATTCTATGTCCCAAGCTAACAGCATAGGTCAATCACCAACAGTATAGCAGTTACTTACTCTTCCTCCTAATTCACCACAGCAAGGGGGATGCAAGTTCATTTTCTTCAATGAGTGATATGCTAATGACCATTACCGAGCAATCCACTGCATAAATCAGTCAAGCAGTTCACTAAATAGCTCCCAAGTGCCTTGGAAAACGATGTACCTATGCAGTCCCCAAGGAGTTACTTCCTTGGCAGAGTTTTACCAGTAATTATGGCATTTAGGACAGATAAATGTATTCCATGTGGCAATGAGTCTCCCTCACTGACTTAAAATGTCAAGTTTTGTTTTTAAAAAATGTTAAAAATTAAACTAAGGGGAATATGGTCATTATAATGATGCAGTTCAAGTACTCAGAATCATTAATATCATTTATGCAGGCCTGCTTATGCCCATTGTGAGATTAAGTCTCAAAGCACTTGCATGGGTCAGAATGTTTGCATTTTATATTCTGTGTGTTATATTCCTATATTGTGTAAGTTCTATGGTGCTTCCAAGTGGAATGGTTTTCCAGAAATGACACAGACTTTTTTAGATGCTTAGTAGATAAAATAATCCCTAGATTTTGGGAGTTATTAATACAGGCGTTAATTCTTTCCAGCTTTTGAAAATCTTCCATCTTTAAGGACATTTTTGTTGTGTGGCATGATAATTTTTTGTAGTTAACGCTGGTTTGGATGTGGCCTTCTTGAAGGAAGAGTGATATTTCACTCATCCCTGATATCCAAATGCTATATTTATACTTAGTTCTTGCAAAATCAATACAATAAGTACAAGCAAAATCAATGGTATGATTGCTATTTCCAAAATTTGTGCACTATTCTCTGCACATATTTTCTTTATTTCATCAGAAATAATAATATACAGAACTCCCATTATTATCGAGGATTAATAATTTCTATTTTGTATTTTGCTTCTAAAACAAGAATAAGAATGAGAGTTTTTACATCTCCAAAGTTTCAATATTGAAGAGCAATAAATCCTTTGCCCACACAAAATAAAATATTTAGATAAAATGTGTAGAGAAAACTACAGAAATATACACCTAATATATATATTTATTTTGAATTTATCTAAAGCCGTGATTTGAATAAACTTTTAATCACTTGGCATATATATTCACACTAACTGACTTATCCAATTGGAAATGAAATAAAATGTAATCATATTAGTGTTAAATAAACAGTGCAAATATCTGTGAGATACATTGGTGACTGTGATTGTATGTGTGTGTGCTTCATGTATATTATTTCATTCAACATTTTCTGGGTAAAAGCGGCAGTATGGTGTGCCTAAGTATAAATTTGAGGGGCCTTTAGTATTGCAATTGAACTCCTGATTGTGTCCTAGACACAAGACAGATTTGTATCTCTGAAGAATTCAGAAGTCATTCCTTTTCTCAAGAATTTAGTTCACTTCTTGAATAGATTTTGAACACTTTGACTTGTGGTTTATGAAGGACCAAATCCAGTCAAAACTAAATAAAACTACAAAAATGATTTTTTGTTTCTCAATAGCCTATTGAATATGTGCCCATAAACAAACAAACACATTTAGTAATTTAGAAATGAAAAAAAAAAGTCATAAGAATTCTGGGGCATTGCTATACATATCTAATGCAGGTTTAAATGTTAGTTGACATAGAGTGAGTCTGACTATATAAGTTAGAGTTTTACTGCTGTGAATAGACACCATGACCAAGGCAAGTCTTATAAAAAAACATTTAATTGGGGCTGGCTTACAGGTTCAGAAGTTCAGTCCATTACCATCAAGGTGAGAGCATGGCAGCATCTAGGCAGGCATGGTGCAGGCAGACCTGAGAGTTCTATGTCTTCATCCAAAGGCTGCTAGTGGAACACTGACTTCCAGTCAACTAGGGTGAGGATCTTATGACCACATCCACAGTGACACACCTACTCCAACCAGGTCACACCAATTCCAACAAGGCCACACCTCCAAATGGTGCCTCCAAATGGTCCAAGAATATACAAACCATCACACTGCCCTCTGTATCAAAAATTTCAAATGCCCAAAAGTGGCTATCACACTTGTTACTGTGATCTTCTCATATCATACTGCTCTGATCTATAGGTCTTGTGTTTGTTCTATTTGAAGACACAAGCAACCTCAGGAATTCTACCAAAGAATTCTTATACCTGGTAAACAACTTCAGCAAAGTGGCTGTATATAAATTTAACTCAAGCAAATCAGTGGCCTTCCCCTACTCAAAGGAAAGACAGGCTTGGAACGAAATTAGGGAAATGACATGGTCCACAATAGTCACAAATAATATAAAATACCTTGGTTTGACTCTAACCAAGCAAGTGAAAGATCTGCATAAGAAGAACTGCAAGTCTCTGGAGAAAGAAATTGAAGAGGATCTCAGAAGATGGAAGGATCTCCCAGGCTCATGGATTGGCAGGACTAATATATTAAAAATGGCCATCGTGCTGAAAGCAATCTGCAGATTCAATGTAATCTCCATCAAAATTCCAACTCAATTCTTCACAGAGTTAGAAAGGGCAATTTGCAAATTCATCTGGAATGACAAAAAACCTAGGATAGCAAAAACTCTTCTCAACAATAAAAGAACCCCTGGTTGAATCACCATCCCTGACCTCAAGCTGTACTACAGAGCAATTGTGAAAAAAACAGCATGGTATTGGTACAATGACAGGCAGGTAGATCAATGGAATAGAGTTGAGGATCCAATAATGAACCCACACACCTATGGTCACTTGATCTTTGACAAAGGAGCTAAAACCATCCAGTGGAGAAAGACAGCATTTTCAACAAATGGTGCTGGCTTAACTAGTGGTTAGCATGTAGAATGACACTCTTCTTAGAGCATCCAGGCACTAAGCAGGGAATTCTGTGCTGAAGCCTTGTCCCATCTCTACCTTGACCAGTGGGAGTGAGCACAGATTCCTCCTGTCTGGGTTGCAAGGCAATTTGAATTATAATCACACATTAGTCAGCCTAGTCTTAGCTATTTTCTCTTCTTGTAAGCTAGCCTGTCTCCTTTCTAGCTTCAAACTTCTTTATTTACCTTTCTCAGTGCTTTGCTTCCAACCTTGTAGTTTTAACCTTGACATCTTAACATTTGTTTTAAGTCACACATTTGTTTTTACCTTATCTTTGGATTTTTGTTCAGTGACCATAGAGACAGCTAAGAGTCTCTTTAAAGAATTTTTTTTTGTTAAATATAATACATCCTTTCTCCTGCTTCTTTCTATCTCTAATCCCTCACATTTACCCTCTCTACTCTCTTCCTCAAATTTATGGCCTTTTTTCTTTTACTTGTGATTACTTATACATTTGTACATACATAAACACACAGGCAGATATATTTTTATGTATATAAAGTACATTAAAATATATGTCTTAAGCCTCTAGGGTGTTGCCTACATCAGGCCAGGTCTCTGCAGTCTCCCATTAAAGTACTCTGCTTTGCATTACTAACAAATGGCTGGTTTTTAAAAAAATATTTACCTTAAACTCCCTCCTGAGTTCATTTCTTTAAGGAAAAAAACTAATTCTCTCCAACCCCATGCCCTCACAAAGTTCAACACACTACTGTTGTGTTTTAATATATGAATAAAAGCAGCCCAGTCCCTATTATGTTACCTGCATGTATATAATCTCAGGTCTGATCATTTGGTATGGGAAAACCAACTACCAGGGTCCTCTCTGGGGAAGCCTTTCTATTTAGCTGCCTATAGTTATTTTTCTTTCTTTTTTTATGTATTTGTTTTTTATTGGATATTTTATTTATTTAAATTTCAAATGTTATCCCCTCTCCCATTTTCCCCTCCAGATACTCCCTATACTATCCCCCTCCCTCTGCTTCTATGAGAGTGCTCCCCTAAAATCCACTCACTTCCACCTCCTGGCCCTCCCTCCTCTCATTCCTCTACACTGAGGCATCCAGCCTTCACAGTACCAAGGACCTCTCCTCCCACTGATGCCAGATGAGGCCATTCTCTGCTACATATCCAGCTGTAGTCTTGGGTCCCTCCATATGTACACTTTGGTTGGTGATTTTGTCCCTGGGAACTCTGGGGAGGTCTAGTTGGTTGATATTGTTGTACTACTCCCTATGGGGTTGCAAACACCTTCAGCTTCTTCAGTCCTTACTCTAACTCCACTTAGCAATTGGAGAGATTAGGGACCTTGTGATAAGTCCAATGGTTGGCTGAGAGCATCCACTTCTGTATTTTTCAGGCTCTGGCATAGTCTGTCAGGAGACAGCTATATGAAGCTCCTGTCAGCCAGCACTACTTGGCATCCAGAATAATGTCTTAGTTTGGTGACTGTATATGGGATGTATCCCCAGGTGGGGCAGTCTCTGATGGCCTTTCCTTCAGTCTCTGCTCTACACTTTGTTCCCATATTTCCTCCCATGAGTATTTTGTTACCCCACCCCTTAAGCTTTCTTTCTGCTATGTTTCCATGTCTTTTAGTTCCCTGTAAAACTGGTGTTAGGCAGCCACATTGATGGAACTTCATGAGTGTCACTTTCCAGAGATTTCTAGAAGACAAATCCACACAGTAAATTTTCTGTTCTTCTGGGTCTTCCAGTCATTCCAGCCCCTTATGCCTAAAGATCTCTGAGCCTTAAATACATGGGGTTGAGTTGCAAATGCATCAGTTGGGACTGGGATCCATGACTCTACAATGTGATCAACTGTGGTGTTCGGTAATGGTTCCAAATCCAGGGAAGTGTACTTTCCTTGATGTGGGGTGAGATTGTACTTATTTGTGAGGTTAAATATTTAAAACATAGTTAGGAATGATGCTGGCTTAATAAAGAGATAGTTGCCAGTTTACCTCCAGTTTATATGACTTCACTAGTCATGGGCAATTGTTCGATTTCTAGTACTAGGTCTTATTTCCCTTTTAAAGAGACAGATTATATTTAATTAGAGAGCGGCTAGTTACTGCTAAAGTATGGGGTACCCTACAGCACCCTAGGATTATAGTGCCATGTTGATAATTGTTATGGTTCATAGGCATTGGATCTGGTTATGACAGTTGGTTGCCTCTCTCCTTTTGGAAGCTCTCATGGATAGTCCTTAAAGGTGGAGGGTTTAAGGTAAGATAAAGGTCAGGTCCTCTTGGTCCACTGTCTGAATTGTGAAATATGTAATTTATTCAGCAATAGAAACTTAACTTCCATCTCTGGGGGGCAACTAAGGACAAATCAATAGCCTGTAATACTTTGCAATTCTACTGGACAACCCTTACCAACAACTTAAAAGATGATGTCTTGTGGTTGATGAGGGAGTTATAATTGAGTATAATTGAGTAGATTCCTGGAGAATTTTCTATCTAGATGTGAGTTTTTTCAAGTACAATAAATTTATGGGAAGTCACAGATGTCTATATATTATATGTAATTTTAGATAGATAATAATACAGGGTCTTATGAATATTTTTGATATCTTAGCTGTTATTTTACCCTTCTTCCTCTTTCTTTGGTATTATTTTCCTCCCCTCTCTGTGGTTAAATCCCCTCTACATGTTTCCCATTCAGATCATTATACTCTGGTATTCCACTCTCTGCAATATTTGATTTTCCTTGTTTCTGCAGTTATTCTGTGTTATACATTCACATCTGAAAACTTGGAATAATGAATTTCATATAAGAAAGAAGAGGAGACCTTTGTTTCTTTGGTTCTGGGTTAAATGCCACTGAATATTTTCTACCTCTATCTGTTTAACTGAATACTCCACTTTACTTTTTCTTTACAGGTGAACAGTAGTTGATAGTTCCACATCTTTATTATCCACTCACCATTTGATGCAAATTTATCATGTTTCCACTGTACAGGCATTGTAGATAGAGCAATACTGAAGGAGTATCTGAAGAGGAGGAAGCTATATTCATTGAACATAAAGCCAAGAACTGGTTTAGCTGGGTCCTATGGTAGACTGATTTTAGACTTTTGAGGGTTCTCCACCTTGGTTTCCAGCATGTTTGGATTAGTTCCCAAGCCTATCAGTGGTGAATTTGTGTTCCCTTTTGCCCAAATTTCCAAAATTTGTTGTCATATTTTAAAATTGATCTTTCTATTTTTTACCATATTAAGATGGAATATCTTAAAGTTGTTTTGATTTACATTTCCCAAATCGCTAAAGACAATGAAAAGTTTGTTGAGATATTTCCTAGCCAGTTATTTCCTCTTTTGAGAACTCTCTGATCATGTTAAAGGCTTAAATAAATTGTTTTTTTTTATCAATTCTTTTTTTATGAGTTGTTTATGCAGTCAAGATATTATCTGTCAAATACATAGTTAACAAAGAATCTCTTCCATTCTAATGATATCTTTTTCACTTCTTCAATAGTGTTTTTTTGTTTTGTTTGTTTGTTTTGTTTTGTTTTATTTTGCTTTGCTGTGCAGACCCTTCATCATTATATGAGCTCCAACTTTCAGTTGCTGACTTCAATTCCTGAGCAAATGAGATCTTATTCAGAAAGGACATTTCTATTCCCATATTCTGCTTATGTTTTTCTTCCATAACTACACATTTAAGTTTCACATTTAAGTGTTTGATCCATTCATAGTTAGTGAGATTGTGTGTGACTTAAAAATTCTTGATATACAATATGAGACCTAGCTAACAGAATGAGAAACACAAGAAGATGCTAAGATGGATAGCGGGAAGGAAAGAAACATCCATTATTTTCCTATCTCTCTTTTATGACAAGTATATAAAAGCTGAGTTGATACAATTTGTTAGCCAATATGTACATATCCATTAGAAATCTTTCTGTACGACCTGGGTATCGCATGCAATACATCAGAAAGGGGGTTGATTGCAATGATGGCTGAGATAATGAATGAAAGTTTGGAAAAAACCAAACTCAATATAACTGTGGCATTGATTATTAACTGGAAATTAAGCACTCACATATAGAAAATCAGTGCATGTATGTTGCATATTAAGAATATTATTTAATGAACAAAATCTGATAAAAATATTCAGTTTTAGTCAAAGATTCATTTAAAATTATATATAACTATATATAATTATATATATATATATATATATACACACACAAGAGAATGTAATAAAAATATGGCTTAGTGACTTAAATTTAAATCATTTTTCTATTAAAGTTGAACATAGACAAAGAAAATGACCTGATAAGTGGATCTTCATTCTTAGATTTTTTTTAAGAAGCCATGTTTATGCTATAAATGTAATGTAATCCATATATACTTTTTAATGTGATGCAGGTAGCATGACACTAAACCTGGTTTTTCCTCTAAGTTAATCCCAACTGAAAGTTTTTTTTTTTAATAAAAACTAATTTTTGTTGAGCATATAGTGCATACCATATAGAACTTGAAGTATCTTTTTTAATGTCTATCAATCTTGGATTTATAAAATAGTCAAGCCTTTGGTTAATTAATTGCAGTCAAATTTCCAGACATAACCCATACTCTATAATTCCAATAAAATAAAAGAGAGGAGCATTACTATGACTTTGGAGCTAGTTGGGCTCTATATGTCATCCAACAGAAAACAAATGTAAATTAAAAAGTTACAAGAATAATTTTTAAAATATCATAAAAAGACTAATCAATCTCTGAAAAGACTGTTGTTAAACATGTGATCATTATTGTGAAATAAACTGGCATTTTTTATGTATATCATACATTTTCATCTGAAGATTTAGTTGAGCTTTATTATAGTATGATTGCTGAGGAAATCAGATTTCATTTATAGAACTATCATTACAACTTCAAAGTTTTGGTTTTGTGAAAATGTTACTACCAATAAGACTTCATTCCCAGAAAGCTTGTAAAAAAATGTATGAACTGAACTAACATTATGGTTTGAAAGAAAATTTACATTGATCTCAATCCTGGGTATTTTATCATTTATACATTTTCAAGATATCTAAAGAAGGTGTAAAATTTTGCTCCAGGAACTCAAGATGGTATAAGTTATCAAACCCATCAAGCCCATCCAAAACGTCCTTTTCAGCACCTAAGGAGTAGGCATGGAATGTCTAATACAGGTGAAAGCTAAGCTGGCTTATTACCAGCTTATTAAATTATTATTTCATATGCTCAGTTTCTTCAGTGTTCATCTTTCTATAGTATTGTAATTGCAATATTTCTAATTGGTGACTCAATTTATAAAACCCATACTCATGGTAACAATAGATGACAAACATTTAACTCTCACTTAAGAAAACAAAATATATTATGCAATGTATGCATTCAATAACACCCAAATGATAAATACTCATTTGTACATGCTGTGTAATTGTCTTATTGACTACTTTCTTTTATTTTTAGAGACTTATTTCTTGTTTGTGTGTGTGTGTGTGTGTGTGTGTGTGTGTGTGTGTGTGTGTGTGTGCTGATGTTATGGCTGAATTTATGCCTTTGTAATATGTGTGTGAAATGTCTACAGGGAACAGAAGTAGAGTCAGATCCCCTGATACTGTAGTTTCAAACAATTATTAGCTGTCATGTGAGTGCTAGAAATCTATCTTGACTCTTCCATAAGAACAGCAACTGCTCTTATTGATGAGTAGATTCTCTTTAACTTCTGCCTTCCCACATACCTGCAGATTTTATATATGAATGATATATTTAGATCAATTCTCCTCTGCTTCGCTTAATTCTTCCCATATCATAGACTCCTCCAACTCATAGCCTCACATTCTTTATTACTGTTATTAAATATATAAGTACATAATTTGTTAAATACACATGGTGAGATCATTTAGTGTTGCTGATAGTTATTTAGAGAAGATTTCTTGCAAATGGCTGACTTATCAGGGACCTCAACCCTGGGAACTATTGATTCCCCATTCACAGCATCCAGCAATTGATTATAGTTCTTCTTCTAGGGGTGAAGCCTTGTAAGAATTTTTCCATCAATGTTGGCATAGGAACTGGCACAGTCAATTTTACGTCAGATTTTCCACTGCATTGTTGAAATTTCCTGGGTAAAACTTCCCTATCATACATATAAAACCTTATCTTGCAGCAAATGTCCTGTTCTGGTCCTCTGGCTCTTACAATTTTTCTGCCCCTTCTCCTGCAAGGTTCCCTGAGGACTAGGTTCTGCTGTAGATCACTTGCTTGTTTGGTCTGACTTTCTGAACATATGAATCAGTGTAACTTATTTGATAACATTCAGAATCATTTCTATTTTGTTAGCACTAATAGTATTTCTCTTTTTTTTGAGATCTCCAAAACTAATTGAAAAGTGATAATTTATATAATTATATTTTGTATGTCTCTATAACATCATTCATTTTAAAAAACAAACAAAATTCTGCTTATAATTGCAATAATAATTCCCGTTACTGATGCCTGTGATATAAGTACCCTAAGAACTCATTTTCTCAGTCTTTTTCATTAATTTCAGAATTCTTTATATTTTGTTAACATTTTATGTATCTAGTTTCTGAGACTCTTAAAAAGATAATATCAAATTTAATTGAAAAATTGTTCTTCTATGGTCATATTTTACATATCAATATTCATTCATTTAGAACAAACAAAATTTTGCTCATAATAACAATAGTAATTCCAGTTACTGATGCCTGTGATGTCAGAAGCAACCTAACTGCTCATTTCCCCTGTGTTTTGCATAAATCTCTACAACTGTGCCATCAAAAGGAAGCTATTATCTCCCAAAGGAGACTTCAAACTGTTAAGTAATTTGCCAAGGTTATTCTACAAATAAATACTGGGATAGTAGAATTTAAAGTAAGAAGTCCAAAGTCTATGTTCTTTCCACCAGGCTCTGTAGAGGTTACAAATGACCTAATAGATTGCCTTGCCCAGCAGAGCTAGAAATTGCTTTCAGAATCATGCCTGCATTAGCAGCATGAAGTTGATCCCTATGTGATAATTGTGCCATTAATGTGATAGAAATATTGAACGACTCAAAACCTGATGGCCTCAGGCTAAAGTTTAAAGGGGAGGAAGATAATTGTCTACTGCTAGTTTCTACTGGGGTCATTTCCAGAACATTTTCTAGGCCAAATAGAATCAGATGTAAAATACCAAAAACACAGAAATTTAATCCATATATGCAGTAAAAGTGAGTTTAAGGATCCTATCCTGTAGTTTAGCCTGTGTTTTATGGGAGTTATACAGAAGTTGTGTGACCCAATCTGTAGACCACAATGGTGTAGTCAGAAAAAAATGAACTTCCTGTGATCTATATAACTATAAAATTCATAATTTTATGGCTTTGTAATTAAGAACACAGATTTCATTCCAACAAGCAAAGCAAAATTTTTCCCAAAGAAAATGTTCAGATGGTTCCTGTACTAGATAAACTTTGGAATGATTACTCAAATTTAAGGATAGGTTGCATACACAATATTGATATGCTGAATTGGCATATGAATATAGGTACTTCCACTCACCTAGGAAGAATAGCAGTGAAAATTGGCATAACATAGATTTTTTAGCTAGCTCATATGCTAACCATTGCAATATCTATTTTATGTGGTTAAACACCAACTTATCAGATATGTTCTGTTCATTCAACCGGTAATTATAGAATCAACAGGAATTACCCTCTCTTTTTAAAGGCTATAAAAACATAAACCAACCAATTAATATAACCATGCCTCTTGCTCTTTGAAGAAAAACAGGGGAAATTAATCTCATTTCCTAGTAATTTATCTGTTTTCCTTTACCCCTCTGCCTATCATAATAACAATGTCCATTAAAGTATGCGAATGTTAAAACTAAAAAAAAACAAACAAACAAACAAACAAACAAAAAACCCTCTGGGTAACAACTTACAATTCTCTTTATGAATCAGTAGTCTAAAGGATTTTTTTTTTTTTTTTTGGTAACAATCTGAATCACTTTTTGAGAGGCATGCTTTAAGTCACTCCCATCATTTGACACTTTGCATATGAAATATCTATTTTTACACTAAATTGGTTGTATTTCCAATGCTAGAAAGTAGGACAACATAATGGAATAGCTGTTTAAACACCAAAATATCTAGCTGTAGTTTCTAAAATATATCTTCAACAAATGACTATTCATGAGTTAATTCTGGAGTTCCAGTTTTATTTTCTTTTATTTTCCTCAAAGAAAGTGGTTATCACAGTATGCCATTGTAACAGAAAGCCTAAACCATGAATAAACATTAGTATATGGGTTCTGTAAATCCTTAGTTCATATTGTCTTAAGTCATGGGCATTCAAGGCTAAATTGTTATAAAAGAGTCAGGGAAGAAGTTCAGCAGTTCAGAGCACTTACCACTCCTGTAGGAACCTGTGATAGGTTCACAAACTGACATGTGACTCATAATGGCCTGTAAGTGCATTTCCAAGGGGATATGCAGCATTTGGACTTTTTAGTCAATGGACACAAACATGAAACACATTAATACATATGGGAAAAACACTTATTACATGAAATGAATACATAAATTTTTAACAAGTAAATAAGTACATTGTTAAGAGAAAACATTTTCTTTGGTTGGAAACATCTTCAAATATGCGTATTTTACATAGTAACCAAGAGACATCAATGATTTACTTTAAAATCTATAGCTTTAGATGTAACATTAAAAACTCCCTCCATTTCTGTAGAGAACTTTCTCCATTTTTACTCAGAAGATGATTTTTATACCACACTGTGCTATTCTGTGCTCTGGAGATGATACTTTAGAATTATAACTGTTATAGGGTTCTCCTATCATTATTTCTACTTCCTGTTCTCCAGTTTAGAAACTTCTGAAGTTTCTGGCTCCCACACTTACATATGCAATGAGGGACAAAGAAAAGAAATATGGAAAGAAGAATGAATTTCATTGGTGAGGAGGTCATGAGGAAGTTAGAGTGATGTTGCTGTCTGGCTCGGTTCTTTAACTAGAGAGATGATAACATGGTTCTTGTTGCTCCTGTGTTGCACTCCTTGAATCTGCAGTTATTGGATTTTTTTTTCTTCACTTCATTCAATCATGTTCCCTCTTTCTATGGATCATGTATAATAGACCGGAGAAATCCCACAAAGAAAATTGCTAGGACAAGCATTTATATGACCCAAACTGAAAAGCATATGTAAAACAGTCTAGAAGAAAAGGTGGTGAGAAATCCAAAACAGTTATGAAAAGAAATGCATGTTTTGTCTTGTTATCACAATGAGAGTATGGATGGCAATGGAATTGGATTTAAATTTCACTGTAGAGTCCTACTCATGTCCAACCTACAGAGTTCTTGTTGACTGTGGCAACAGCAGGATATGAGTGGAATGTGGCCCAACACGAAACTGTATACTCTATATTTGCTAAAAAAAAAAATTGAGAATTTTTTGTACTACTTTTTAATTAATAAAACATTTTTCCTTGGCAACTTTCCACATTTGCACTGTATATACTGGCAATTCTCACTCTTGAATTTTCCCTGCAGTTTTCTTTCCAATGTCCATGCTGTTCATTTTGTGAAGCAATGAATTTAACCTACGCTAGCTCTCTGAACATGTGTTTGAAGCTCTCCATCAGAACCTGGGCTTAGTGGGTACAAAATAAGATAATGATTCCTCCTCCTCCAGAATCTACCTGAAAAGGAGAATCTACCTCATTCCTACCCAGTAAGGAATAAGGCCCATGAGCCCTGTTTCTTCCATGAATGTGTGCTAACAACACCTGTCTTGTGCATGTCCAGTGCATGTAATCAAAGCTATGAGTTCATGACTGCCAGAAGAGTAGCAGGAAAAAAAAAAAGAACATCATAGCCCTTCATCTTATTGTATAATTCTTTCATACTACTTACTATCTCTTCTGCAATATTTTCCAAGCATTAACATGGTTACTATAAATATTTCAATAGGGTTAAACCTATTACGCTTAGTATCTTTGGCATTCATATATCTCCATATTGAGTATTGTTCACTATAAAGAGAGGTTTTTCTTACTAAAGCTGACAATGGCTTTCATATATGTATATAAACATAAAAATTAGGATGTGGGGACTCAAGAAATTGTTCATTGATCAGGAGCAATTACAAGAAGACCTGTGCTAGGGTATCCAGCTGGCTAAAACCATTTACACCTTTTTTTTTTTTTCCATAGCATCTTCTACATAAGCCTTCTTCACTTTGGAAATCAGTCAGCATAGAGGTTCCCAGCTAGTCTCAATGTGACCCCTTGGTACGTTTCAGGCAAGGTACAGAGAAATAGGTTCTTCTCCACTAGTTATGGTCAGTCAAGAGAACAGACAAGAACCTGTTTTATTCAAGAGGCCACTGTGGCCCCACTGACCAACTTCTGTGTAGGTGTACATACCTACACAGAAGTGTCCTGAAAATTTTGTTTCAGGACACACTGAATCAAGGAGCATCATTTAGGTCATGCAGGGTAGGTTCCTTCAATGTCTCTTTACTAATTTCTATTTGAATTATGTGTTTTTCATAAATCTGTCTGTTTTGCTTTTCCATATAGTCTTCATTTGGTTAATCCTCTTACACACTACCTAGTTCCCTAAACACCTAGTGCCTCATTGCTTACATTTTACAACACAGTTTACTCCCTATATAAGTTTTACTGATGATTCTCTATTACCTGTTTCCATGGAAAACCAAACCCCTCTGTTCTTTGCCTGTTTTCCAACTTCCACTGGTACTCAAATATGAGTTTAAATAGCAAAGCTAAGTAATCCAATGTGGGATCGGCAGATGAGAAAGAGAATGTAGAGTTTGACCGTTTGGATCTGGGTTACTTCACTCACTATAATTTTTATTTTAATTTCCGTTAATTAACTTCTAAATTTCATAATTTATTTTCCTTGTAACTACATAAAATCCCATTGTATATATGTTCCATATTTTATCATCCATCATTAGTTGATGGCCATCTAGCCTGTGCACATTTCGTACTTATTGTTACTACGGCAATACAAATATCCCTGTAATGTGATACAGAGTGCTTCACATACCCGGGAGTGGTATGAATGGGTCTTTTGTAGTTTATTTCCTTTTCTTTCTTCCTTTCTTTCTTTCCCAACCATTTGTATTTTCTAACTTGAGAATTCTGTTTTCTCTTCATCCTGCATTTATTTTTTAAAGCTGGTTTGCTTGTTTCTTGTCTTTAATGTTTTGTGATTATTGTATATAATAGACAATGATCTTCATTCAGCTATATAGCTAGCAATGACATCCTGCTGTTCTGTGGGCTGACTCTTCGCTCACTTGACAGCTTTCTTTTCCAGACAAAAGTGTTTTTATTTCATGATCCTGTTTGTCGATTGTTGGTCTTATATTTTGTGTTACCGAAGTTCTCTTTAGAAAATCTGTACCTGTGTCTGTGTGCTAAAAATTATTCCCTACTTTTTTCTTCTAGCAGTTTCAGAGGTTCAGGGCATTAGATCTCATGTCAAGAGTAAAGACCCTTAGTCCATTTGGAATTGATTTTGTGCAAGGAGAGAAGTGAGATGTACTTTTATTTCTCATGTTTATGTTGGGGCTTCCTATCCTACTTGTTTAATGTGTTGTCATTTCTCCAATATATACTTTTAGTATTTTCATAAAAATCTATGGTTATTTGAACCTATAACTGGGTGTTCTTTTGCATTCCATTCTCTTCTCTTCTCTTCTCTTCTCTTCTCTTCTCTTCTCTTCTCTTCTCTTCTCTTCTCTTCTCTTCTCTTCTCTTCTCTTCTCTTCTCTTCTCTTCTCTTCTCTTCTCCTCTAGACTATTTTTTGCCAGGACCATGTTCAACATGTGTGAAGAATGTACTGAAATTTGAATGTGGTAGCATTTAATCTACATAATTCATTTAATAACATGGCCATTTTTATATTTTCAATTCTGATCTATTAGCACTTGAGATCTTTAAATCTTCTACTATATTCCTTATTGCCCTTTCCCCATTGTCTTATGGGTTGATTTCTGAAGTATTTCCCTTGCCCGTCTCTTTGTTGTCAACAGGATTGAGTCTTTGATTTCTTTTTCAATGTTTGCTATACAAAATTGTGCATGTGTGTGTGAATATTGTGTTTCTTGACATTATTTTGGGCAGGCTTATGGACTCTAAGATGTTTTACTGTTGTGTCTAGGGTCTTCTATGTATAGAATTAATGTATTTGCTAAGGAGCATTCATTACTCACCATCTCAGGTAGTACTAAAATTTCTGGTATAAAATAGGAGGCAAAAATCAAAACAACTAAACAGAATATACCTTTAGAAATAAAATTTTATTTTTGCAAATACACACACAAAAATACATGTACATGTCCATCCAACACTTTTTCTCAGTCCTGTAATCAAAACTTTTACATAAACATTTTTAAAATTGTAGTCTTGACATCATGAAGATGTGTTTATAGACTGTAATCTACATAAGTACTTAACATTCCTTCATGATACAACTTTTTAAAACCTTCTTCTTTTACTTTTAGATTTTCACTCATTTTCCCTAAAGATCTGAGATAAGTGTTAATTATTCAAAATATTCACATGAATAAAGTATGCCTTTAAAATTCAGTTGATTTTACACAAATGTGTTAAGCAATACAGTGCAAGGATGAGAAACTATAAAGATGTGCTAAATATGGAATTAATTGAATGACTTTTGAAGAAAATAATTTGTTATTTCTGGAGAAACACTTCGTAAAGTTATACAGATGTTAAGGTTTTCATTTTCATTTGCGTTTCTGGCTGTAAGGTAAAGGAATGATCACAGGATTACACCAGACAGTTGAATTCTTATATATGTTTTTTAATTTTAAAATTCCAATGGTGTTATTATGAAGAGTATATCCTTTAGAAACCAATACAATTTAATATCAAGTATTAAAGGAAAAGTGAAATACATAGTACTTTAAAATTTTTATTAACAACCACCTATCAATGAATATATACCAAGAATGTCTTTTTGGTCTGGGTTACCTCACTTAGGATGATATCTTCTAGTTTCAACCATTTGCCTGAAAATTTCAAGATGTCCTCATTTTTAATAGCTGAATAGTATTTCATTGTGTAAATAAACTACATTTTCTCTACCAGTTTTTGAGCTAAAGGAAATTTGTGTTGTTTCACGTTTCTGGCTATTATGAATAAGGCTGCTATGAACATAGTGGAGCACATGTCCTGTGGTATGTTGGAGCATCTTTTTGTTATATGTCCAGGAGTGGTGTAGCTGGGTCTTCAGGTAGAACTATTTCCAATTTTTTGAGGTACTACCAGTTGGTTTCCAGAGTGGTTTCCCAGCTTGCAATCCCACCAGCGAGTGGTGTCACTTTAGTTTTGCTCTTAGCTATTCTTATTGGTGTAAGGTGGAATCTCAGGGTCATTTTGGCTTGCATTTTCCTGATGACTAAGGATGTTAAAATTTTCATTAAATGTTTCTCAGCCTTCAACATCCCTCTGTTTTAAATTCTCTGTTTAGCCCAACTCCATTTTAAAATTGGGTTATTTGGTATTTTAGAGTTTCACTTTTTAATTTTTATATATTTTAGATATTTGCCCTCTATCAAATATAGGGTTTGTGAAGAATAATTTCCCAATCTGTAAGTTGCTCTTTCATCATATTGACAAGTGTCCTTTGTGTTACAGAAGCTTTTCAGTTTCATGAAGTCCTATTTATTGTCAGAGTAACTTTATTATATTTTATTATTCAAGACATACATGTTTATATATAGCAATTTATTTCAATCTTTTCATTTATCATATTTTTTTTTTTTTTTTGGTTTTTCGAGACAGGGTTTCTCTGTATAGCCCTGGCTGTTCTGGAACTCACTTTGTAGACCAGGCTGGCCTCGAACTCAGAAATCCGCCTGCCTCTGCCTCCCAAATGCTGGGATTAAAGGCGTGTGCCACCACGCCCGGCTTCATAATTTTAAAGTTATAAAATGATCATTTTTTACAGAAAATATTTTATTTTAACACATCCATCAGAGTTAATTTTCCCATGTCTTAAATTTAAGAATGTTGCTGATATTAGGATGAATATTAGTCTCTGTATAAGGTTACAGAATTACAATTGTTTAGATGTAGAATTCTAGAATTCTAGATATCCAATGATTTCTTGAAAAAATTGGGTCTCTGAATGGGCTTATTATACCAGATCATTTAGCTTGTGGTTGCTAAAGCATGGTGAAAACTGAAAAGCAGAGGTTAGGTATAAGCAAGAAATATTACTGGTCTGTTGTCTGGCTTTTTTTCTGTCCTGTTAATACATATCTTTCCCTTTTGTTAGAAAGCCAACAGCTGAAGTGAAAAAAAAACAATTTGCAAAAAGAAACTAATTCACAAATATCATAGAATCAAATTGATGTGTGCAGTAGGAAAACTGTCTTGTTAAAGGGATGTTATTAAGTTTCACCAAGTTTGTCTGTAGAAGGCTATGCTCTCTCTGCAACTCTCAGTCTTTGCCAGTTGTCTAGCCTCTTGGCTTTACTTCTTTTCCTCCTTCAAAACATTCTAAAGATCACACACTATCAGCTGTATACACACAAGAACATTCCCTTCTTCAATGTGCCAATAGTCATTATATTTAAAAACTATTTTTAGTTATTATAAAGTTATGTAAATTCTTTTAATTTATAGCTCCTTTAGTTTTTAAGCAAAACATATTCATTGGACTTATGAACAATTAAGAACATATGATCAATAGAATCTACTTCCTTCTGGTGAATTAGAGTTGCCAATGATAAATTTAATGTCTAGTTATCTTCCATAATAAAAAAAAATGCTTGCTGTAAGGACCAACACTACTTGAGTGTATGTCTTCCTATGTATTTTCAGGTGCATTCAATTGTGTTCTAGAAATGAAAATGTTAACTGAAGAGTTATCAAAGTATTGTGAAAAACAACAGCCAGGTTTGCCAAGCATATTATGTGCTCATAATTGAAAACAAAAAAGAACATATCATGGAATTCTAGAGACCTCTCAAATTTTTCACTCTGGGTAGAAGAATCATGTTAACATACTTTAGGAAAGAGGAGAGCAATTGTGTTCTTTGGAGTTCTGAGTTACACTTGTCTGTTGTGATAACGGCTCAAGAGAGAAATTTGTGCATCTACCAGAAATGTTTAAACAGAAGTAAGGACTTCATTTTTTTGCCAACTTTTATTCAAGTATATGATATTTTACTTTATATTCTAAGAAATAATAGTTTCAGAAACGTGATTTTGTACTGTGTATATTTAATAAGAATATATGTACATATATGCAATTCAATGTGCTCATACACATACATGTTCACATGATGCACACACATGTGCAAATAAAAATGAAGAGTGAAATTGAGAATGGGAGAGAGAAAAAGAGAGAGATTTTAAGCAACAGAACAGGTGAGAACCACTAATTAGATGGGTTGATGTTGTTTATATTATTTTGATTTTCTCTTTCAACCCCATTATTTAGTTTCTTGAGGGCCTTTTCATTATCAAAATCAATATGTATAAGATACATATATTACATTAACTATTATGCTATATATAAAAATCATTGTAATTTGATTGTGTTATAACAGAGACTAGCATTAATATCAATGTTTTCACCTAGTCTGCAGTGTTCAAGTAGAGATATTAAGTACCCCACATTTAATGCTTCCTAAAATCTTTATCTAGGACTTAAAATCATCAACCAGTGTTTGAGCTGTGTTTATGACATATTCAGCCTATTGACAGACACATTTGATTTTCAGCTATTGTATTTTTCATGTCATGCTTGGCTAAATAGACTTTTTTTTTGAATGATTGACACTGCTAAAGATTGTTAATGCTTTCTTCTATCTTATATTTTCAAAACAATATTTACTAGATATTTTCTTCATTTACATTTCAAATGCTATCATGAAAGTCCCCTATACCCTCTCCCTGCTCTGCTCCCCAACCCACCCACTCATGCTTCCTGGCCCTGGCATTCCCCTGTACTGGGGCATATAATTTTCACAAGTCCAAGGGCCTTTCCTCCCAATGATTGTCGACAAGGTCATCTTCTTCTACATATACAGCTAGAGACAAGAGCTCTGGGGTTACTTGTTAGTTCATATTGTTGTTCCTTCTAGAGGGTTGCAGACCCCTTCAGCTCCTTTGGTACTTTCTCTAGCTCCTCCATTGGGGGCCCTGTGTTCCATCCAATAGATGACTGTGAGCATCCACTTCTGTATTTGACAGGCACTAGCATAGCCTCACAAAAGACAGCTATAACAGGATCCTGTCAGCAAACCTTGCTGGGATATGCAATAGTGTCTGGGTTTGGTGGGTGTTTATGGGATGGATCCCTGGGTGGGGCAATCTCTGATTGATCCTTCTGTCTCTACTCCAAACTTTGTCTTTGTAACCGCATCCATGGGTATTTTGTTTCCCATTTTAAGGAGGAACAAAGTATCCACATTTTGGTCTTCCTTCTTGAGTTTCATGTGTTTTGTGAATTGTATCTTGGGTATTCTAAATTTCTGGGCTAATATCCAGTGAGTGCATATCATGTGAGTTCTTTTGTGATTGGGTTACCATACTCAGGATGATATCCTCCAGATCCATCCATTTGCCTAAAATTTCATAAATTTATTGTTTTTAATAGCTGCATTGTGTAACACAATTTCTATATCCATTCCTCTGTTGAGGGACATCTGTGTCCTTACCAGCTTCTGGTTATTATAAAGAAGGCTGCTATGAACATAGTGGAGCATGTGCTCTTATTACAAGTTGGAACATCTGGTTATATGCCCAGGAGAACTACTGCTGGATCCTCCAGTAGTACTATGTCCAATTTTCTGAGGAACCACCAGACTGATTTCCAGAGTGGTTGTACCAGCTTGCTATTCCATCAACAATGGAGGAGTGTTCCTCTTTCTCCACATCCTTGCAAGCATCTACTGTCACCTGAATTTTTGATCTTAGCCTTTCTGACTGTTTTGAAGTGGAATCTCAGGGTTGTTTTGATTTGCATTTCCCTGATGATTAAGGATGTCAAACATTTTTTTCTGGTGCTTCTCAGCCATTTGGTATTCCTCATCTGAGAATTCTTTTAGCTCTGTACCCCATTTTAATGGGGTTATTTGATTTTCTGGAGTCCAGTTTCTTGAGTTCTTTGTATATATTGAATATTAGTCCCCTATCAGATTTAGGATTGGTAAAGATCCTTTCCCAATCTGTTGGTGTCCTTTTTTCCTTATTGACAGTGTCTTTTGCCTTACAGAACCTTTGCAATTTTATGAGGTCCCATTTGTCAATTCTTGATCTTACAGCATCAGCCATTGCTGTTATTTTTAGGAATTTTCCCCTGTGCCCATATCTTCTAGGCCTTTCCCTACTTTCTCCTTTATAAATTTTAGTGTCTCTCATTTTATGTGGAGTTCCTTGATCCACTTAGACTTGAGCTTTGTACAAGGAGATAAGAATGGATCAATTTGCATTCTTCTACATGCTCACCACCAGTTGAGCTAGCACCATTTTTTGAAAACTGCTGTCTCTTTTCCACTAGATGGTTTTAGTTCCTTTGTTAAAGATCAAGTGACCCTGGGTGTGTGGGTTCATTTCTTGGTCTTCAATTCTATTCCATTTATCTACCTGTTTGTTGCTGTTCCAGTACCATGCAGTTTTTATCACAATTGCTCTATAGTACAGCTGGAGGTCAGGCATGATGATTCCCCCAGAGGTTCTTTTATTGTTGCTAATATTTTTTGCTATCCTAGGTTTTTTGTTATTCCAGAAGAATTTGCAAATTGCCCAATCTAACTCGGTGAAGAATTGAGTTGGGGTTTTGATGGGCATTGCATTTAATATGTAGATTGCTTTTGGCAAAATAGCCATTTTTACTATATTATTCCTTGCAATCCATGAGTATGGGAGATCTTTCCATCTTCTGAGATCTTCTTAGATTTCTTTCTTCAGAGACTTGAAGTTCTTATCATACAAATCTTTCACGTCCTTAGTTAGAGTCAACACCAAGGTATTTTACATTATTTGTGACTATGTGAAGGGTGTTGTTTCCCTAATTTCTTTCTCAGCCTGTTTATCCTTTGTGTAGAGAAAGGCCATTGACTTGTTTGAGTTAATTTTATATCCAGATACATCACTGAACCTGTTTATCAGGTTTAGGAGTTCTCTGGTGGAATTTTTAGGGTCACGTATATATACTATCATATCATCTGCAAAAAGTAATATTTTGACTTCTTCCTTTGCAATTTGTATCCCCTTGATCTCCATTTGTTGTCTAATTGCTCTGTCTAAGACTTCAAGTACTATATTGAATAGGTAGGGAGAAAGTGGGCAGCCTTGTCTAGTACCTGATTTTAGTGGGATTGATTCCACCTTCTCTCCATTTAGTTTGATGTTGGCTACTGGTTTGCTGTATATTTCTTTTATTATGTTTAGGTATGGGCCTTGAATTCCTGGTCTTTCCAAGACTTTTATCATGAATGGCTGTTGGATTTTGTCAAATGCTTTCTCAGTATCTAAAGAGATGATCATGTGGTTTTTGTCTTTGAGTTTGTTTATATAGTGGATTACATTAATGGATTTCCGCATATTAAACCATCCCTCCATCCCTGTTTCTTTTATCCTTTTAAACTACCTGATACAGTGTACACAGTTAGCATTTATATTCTTTTGTTCTATTAATTTAGACTGGCAGGTCATAGGTTTTTTTTACTTGATCTCGCATTTGAAAACTCTGCCCTGCTCAGATATTACTGTGCACTGTTATTTTTCAAGGAATTTAAGGTGCATAAGACTTTCGTGTCTGGAGCTTGACTCTAAGCTCAGTAACTCTAAGTAGTACATCTTTTTCTTTATAAGTGGTCTTAGTACTGTGCTCAATAGGAATGCCTCTGTCCTGGCCTTTCTAATGTCTGAAAAGCTTTTCTCTCTCCTGATTTTGCTCCTGCATTTTAATGTATTCTTCAAACTCTAGTATACACACACACACACACACACACACACACATGCGTGCCCGAGAAATTGCCTCCTTCTACATTAGCATGCCTATTGGTATTGTAATTCTTCTGGTCTTGTTTAAGCAGCCATAAATTTAGGTATCATGGGTGATGCTTTCCTTACATTTCTAGGAAACACAATCACACAACAGATTTCTCTCATCCTCTGATGTTGGACTCTCTCTGTGCTGTTTTTTTGTGTGGTTTCCTGAGACTCATGTGCAGGAATTGTGCCATAGATACATCCTTTAGGGTTAGGCTCCATCATCACTTGGTTTCTGCCTTTTGGCCAGTTTTGGCTTTTGGTAATGGTCTCTGTCCTTTGCAAAAGGAAAATTCTTGTTCTTAATTTTTAATATATATGTTTTTAGATTACAGTATGGTTACTTCTTTTCCTCCTAGTCCTTGGTTCCTCTAAATCCTCCCACATGCCCCTCTTTAGTTACTCTTTTTGAAATTTATGGCCACTTTTTTTTCATTAATTGTTTTTTATACATGCAATCTATATCTATATCATCTATATCTATATCTATATCTATCTATATATCTTCCTGTCCCATTAACATCACTTGAAAAACAAGCCATTAATTAGCTCCTCTTGCCGATGTTCTGAGTCTGTGTTTCCTTAGTATGTAGGCATCATGGCTATACAATGACAGCTATCTGACTGGCAGACTCTTTTACTTATGCAAAGAAAAAATTTGTGACTCCTCAGGAAGTGAGAACCAAGGCAAAGATGCTGCCAAAACATTGTTATTTGATCTGATCAGAGTGACTTGTGCTCCCAATGCACTTTATTCAAGCAATGAGATTATTGTGGAAAAGTTAGGAATATTAAAGTTCAAATGGAAGAATATAAGTATTAGGCATTGCTCAGAAGTAAAGATCTCATTACTTTTGGTAGGTTTTTAATTTTGGCTGTCTCTCTACAGCTGGCTGTCTTCGTAGGAAGAGCTCATTTCTGGAGATGTTTCTAGCAACAACAAGAAGAAAAGATTGTACCCCATCCTCTGAAGACTTTTTTCCTCTCTAGTTCTGATGCTCAGGCTCAACACTGAGCTGTATAGACACAGTGCTTCTTTACTGTTTGTATTTAGTATAGAGAGGTTTTCCTGTAGCATGTATGCATCACCTAGTCTCCTTTACTAGGTGAGTGGCTTATGTAATAACCCTAAAGAGCTATTTCCCAGTCACTGTCTTTACTTCCTGAAGTCCTTCTAGTTAGCTCCTATTCTCCAGTAATAGAAACAATCAGCTCAAAGAAGCAGAAACTTGGACTGTGTTTGTTGAACCTTAAATGGCTGCCATTGTTAATTTAAATATGATGTCCTGTATCTATGATGGCATGCTTTTACTTATAAAGTTGAAAAGAAATAGTACCAAATACTATGGACTGATTGAACTTACATTACTTAGTGTGTAATGCATGAACAATCTCATAGAATTTGATAGAAGCCTAAATCTTTATAAGTATTCCAGTTGGTATCTAGTAATGCATATTAAGATGTTTAGAAGAGGCAGGCATACATTTTCCCAAAACCATCCATGGTTAAATTGAGTTGGTGACATTATTAGAAAAATGTATATCTATTTATATAACTAGCTTTTTACATTCCACTCTATAGAAGCAGAGTGTGTATTGACTACAGATGGGGATGCTTTGGGGAAAAGTAGAAAGGCACTCTGTCCATGCCCAGCCTGATGACCCTATGAGCATAATTGGTGACTTAGAGAAGCATAGGCAACACAGGAGTTACTAACAACACCAGGAATCCCTCAGGGTGATTTATGGGCATCCATAAACACTGAGGAACCCTACCCTATCTGATTACCTACCTGTTATAGAGTGAAGTTCTAAGAGTCTTGGATACAGGAAGCATCTTCTGAGTTTGCTGTGCTCTTAAGCCTCTAGAGACTACATTAGGGTTGTTCTCATGCGGGATTTGTCCCTTCAAGCTCTAATGCTTCAAGGTAGGAATGGCCACATTAATCACACTGTAAGTAGCCAAACTAAAATCTCTAAGGTATTTCTTTAATTACCATATAACATCTATGACAGGAGAAATCTTTGCTGATAACTTTTCAGTGCCCATAACACAAATTGCTACTCAGAGAACAGTTTATAGGTTCAATTATATTAAAATGTGTAAGCATTTTTGCATTTAATATAGTTGTAAGAGAGTGTTTTGTAATTTTATAAGGTAAGATGGTCATGAGCTGACAGATAAAGAAAGCATATATAAATACCACATGGTATGGGATCAAACTATAATTTTATTCATCCAAACTTTCAGTAAGAATAATAGCTATTTCCAAAAGTTTTACATATTTGTTCAATTCCTAGAGCTGATCCAGCCCATTTCATTGCTTTCATTATAGAAAGAATATATTCTTGATTCAAGATTCGGCTTTTAAGTTTTTGCTCCTTTCTCATCTAAACTCACAATTTTAGTCAATTAGATACTTAAAAGACCCAGAAGGAAAAAGTCAAAGGAATAGCGAGTTTTAATTAAGGGTCAGGAAAATGAAGGGCCTCACTGGCTAAGCCAGCTCTGAGGAAAGTCAGCTAATGAACACAAGCATCAAAGGGCAGATGAAGAAATCAACCAGGCAGACCCCTAACACATGTGTTAATTGTGACTGCCTTTCTACTACAATGGTGAAGAAGGTGAGAAGTTCCAACAAACTAGGTAACACCCAGCATGTGAAAGGTTGTCTGATCCGGTAGAGGAATTTTAATCCACTAACATGGCTGCTATGCCAAGGGATCGAATCCAAAGACAAGATCATGCTGAAACACATACTTTTATTCCCTCTGGAGTAGAAACTATCCTTTAGTACACAGATTTAACCCCAAACAATGACCTCTAACTGAAGGACAGACAAAGTGAGGAATCAGGAAAAAGAAAAAAAAAAAGGTTGGCAGAATGAGTCAGAAATAGGATATGCCCACAGGAGAAAAGACAGGAAGGAGAGGCTACCTAAAGAGAAGTGTGGGAGATAAAGAGAGGTTCAATTCAATTCAGTTCAGATCAATACACATGAGTTCAGTTTGGAGCAGTTTCATTTGGTGCGATTCACTTGAGTGCAGTTGAACTCAGTTCAGAGCAGAGCAATTGAGTTCGGAACAGTTCATTGCATGGCTTTCAGAAGCAGTCAGTCCAAGCAGAGCAATTGAGTCAGAAGCCGAGAAGCCAATTAGAATTAGTCAATTTAGAGAGAGGTTTGAGCCGAAGAGTTGAGTTGAACCAGCCAGCCAGAGTTCCAAAGGAGATTGAAAGTATGAGTTTATTCAGCAGTGGGCTCTGAGACTGAAACATTTTAGATCTAGGGTAGCAGACAGAGGCTGGAAGCTGAAGCCTTCAAGGTCCATGCTTGCAGAAGATTAGATTTTATGGAGGCTTTAAGTTTTCAGGCCTAATGATAGTTAGATAGAAACACTCTGAGCTCAGTTCAATCTATGTAATAGTAACGATGTGGCTCTCATCTCATTGTTTCATCAGAGGAAAGTAAAGAGACATTTAAATTTACATGATCCAATATGCAACATTTACACTTACTTGATCCAATATTCAGGACATTGGTATTTATGCTATCTGAAACATTAAGAGTACTTTGTCCCTTAGATACTTTGTTTAACTAAGTACAGCCACCAAGGCATCCTTTTAAGTAGTATCAGGAACTACAGAAATTTGGAAAGAGTGCTTTTAGGTAAGCATTTGTGCTTTCTTACTACAGTAGATAGCTAGGAAACTTGAGAAGAAAAATGGTATCGGCAATATTACTTGAAAGTAAGAAAAGTGGAGTTATCAATTTAGAAACTTACAGAGGAATCTGATGATAGAACTGTCTTTAAAATTAGTTCTGAGGCTGGGCAGTGGTGGCACAAGTCTTTAGTCCCAGTATTTGGGAGGCAGAGGCAGGTAGATTTCTGAGTTCAAGGTCCAGGACAGCCAAGGCTATACAGAGAAAACCTGTCTCAAAAAAAAAAAAAAAACCCAAACAAACAAAAAACAAACAAACAAACAAACAAACAAAAAAAAACAAAAACAAAAAAACAAAAAAACTTAGTTCTGCTCTTGGACTTGAGATGGAATGATTATTAGATTGTGCTTAGCATTAGTATGCTGATTTACACATGTGGATGTTTAGAAAGTATGCTACCACTCAGCACTGTGTGTGAAGGATGACCTTTTACTATGGGAAGTTGTTTGCCAAGCATTTGTTCATTAAAATTTATGGTGATGTTACTCTAACAACACAGAGTTATTAAAATTCTGTGAGTAAAGGGAAAGCACAGTAAAGCAGTTTAGATAATTTTATATTCAAATTTTAAGCCAACTGTACTAAGCATTCCATCACACCGATTCTGACATTCCTAGCCCCGTCTCGGTTGAACTGCATGTGTCCCTCTATAAATACAATCTGTTTTGAAGGTGTGAGTCTTTTAGCTATTTTCTGAAGTTTGCCAAGGGGCCATGTACATCTGCCAAAATTAAAAACACAGGACAATTTTTGTTCCTCTAGGTGGTTTTAAAATGGCACGCAACCATCTGCCATTGGGTATGTTGTAACGATAAACATTTAAAATGCTGTAATGAGTTTTACAAGATCATAAGAATTCTGATTCTGTATGTACTTGGAGAGCCAATAATACAGACAGTTAACATACAGAAATGGGCACATTTCTGTACTCATCCCCCCTTAAGTTAAGAACGAAATTACTGTGCAAAAATATTCCATGAGTTCTGTGATAATGTGATAATCAATGCGTTATCATCAGATAGATGAGCCTAACAAAGTCAACACTAGGAGAAAACAGTAATTTCTTGGTTGCTTAGTACATGTTATTCAAATTCATATATTCATTATTTCCAGAAAATTGATGTTTGTATCTGAATTCACATCAATTCAGATTTCTATACTCACATTATAGGTAGGGAACATTCTTAGATATATATGTCAACATTTTCAATAAGGTTAATATAAGAAATGTATTTTCAGTGTCCTGCACATATGAAGTGAAGGAAAGAAATGATAAGGAACCTTCAGTCATTTACTGTCTGTATTATGCTTTTATTATTTTCAATAAGATCATTACACCAATCCTTACTCACTTTAAAACTTTTTTTCTGTTAGTTTTGGTTCTGAAAGTTTTATCAGAAAAGTATGAGACATCATATCAATTAGGAAGCAAATATATCAATAATGCTATAAAAAGTATGTAAAAGGAAGTCTCTTCCTTGCTCTCTGGCTCTTTCTCTTTCTCTGCTCCCCATGCCCACTTTTCTTCCACTCTGAATTTTTCTTCATCTCAATTAATTCCACAAATGAATATTTGGTGATGTTTTAGAATTACTTTTTGATATTTTAAAAATGATTACCTTATAATGACAGTGTGAAGAAGCAGCTTTAAATTCATTGTAAACCTGTGGATCTGACTGAGAGATTTTCTATAGGCTCTTTTATATATGAATTTAATACCTTCCAAATCTTCTCAATCTCCATAGTACAATACGTAAAGAGGAAATATGAGGCCAGGGAGAGTTAGCAAGTAAAGGTGCTTGCTGCACAAGCCTGGTGACCTAGAGCATCAGTCCCAGATCTACAGGAGCAGATGTGAATCGATTCTATAATTTTGTCCTCTGTCCTCCACATAAACACATTTTTTATTCAACCTCAAAAGTCCTATAAACAGCCATAGGTAGACTGTAGATTTTTGTGTGAACATACGTTTTATAGTTCTTTGAATAAAAACCATGGCAGATGATTGCAGAATTTAAGTTAAAAGATATATTTAATACTGAAAGATACTCCCACTTTGGGATCCAGATCAAGGGGAGGCCCCAAGACCTGACAGTACTACAGAGGCTATGGAGCACTCACAAAAAGGGATCTATTATGACTGCCCTCGGAAAGACCTAACAAGCAGCTGAAAGAATCAAATGCAGATATTTGCACCCAACCAATGGTAAGAAGCTGTGGAACCCGGTGGTTTAATTAGGGGAAAGCTGGAAGAATCTGAGGAGGAAGGCGACCCAGTAGGAAGACCAACAGTCTCAATTAACCTGGATCCTGAAGATCTCTCAGATACTGGAACTCCCACCAGGCAGCATACACCAGCTGATATGAGGCCCCCAACACACATATAGCAGAGGACTGCAGGGTCTGACTTCAGTTAGAGAAGATGCTTCTGGCCCTCAAGAGACTGGAGGCCCCAGGGAGTTTAGAGATCTGGTGGGGTCGGGTGGGGTTGCGAGTTGGGGGCTGGGGAACAATCCTCATGGAGACAGGGGGTGGGAAGGAGGTATGGGATGTGGAACAGTCAGAGGGTAGACATAGAGGGAAATAAAATCTGGAGTTTAAAATAAATAAATAAATTTTTAAAAAAAAGAAAAAATACTCCCACTTTGCCTTCAAATGTGATTATAACATTTTGTGTTCCCACCACCAAGTATTCCTGTACATCTCCACCAGCATTGTGCTCTCTTATCATTTTGGATTCTGGCTATTCTAATAAAGAGACAGCGTTATCTCATTTTTGTTATGATTTCCATTTACCAGTTTGCATCATAGTTAGAGCAATTTTTACTATATTTACCATTTATATATCCTCTTTGGTTGAAGTGTTTGTATAGGTATTTATTTTAGTTTTTTTCAGTATGCTTTGTTGTATTTTATTAATTTGATATAGATTGATAATTACACACATGAGTACTGCATTCCAAGTATTTACACCCACTCTCCTTCAATTTCTCCTATATCCTTTATTCCTTTCTGCATTCCTGATATCTTTTTAAATTATAACATATATGCATATGAATCTATGTACTGTTATTCCAATGTATATGTGTTTAAGTTTGACCCTCTCTGACTGTGGGATTTGATAACCTATTAGGTGGTCATTGTTAGATAAGAATGAATCTGCCTCTGCCAGTCAGTATTAATTTCCTGAACTTCATCCTGTATGGAACCTGTAAAATTTCTTCCACTGAATTTGTAGTATGGTTAGGTTTACAGTACCAGTCATGAATTCCTCCTGTTGAGCAGGGTTTAAGTCCAATTAAATAACTGTTGATTTCCACCAGAATATAGGCGCCATTACTTTATTCCTTGGGATATTTTGTGGGCTGGTCGTTCTTGTGACTTTTATGTTTACAACAAGATAGGACTGATAATTGCTTGTCTCCCTTGGCAACCTGTATAGCACCTTCAAATGCTATGAAGGTTTGTTTTCAAGGAGTCAGGAGCTAGGTCACTTCCAGCTAAATTTCTCCAAGTCCTGTGTCCAAAGTGTGTGGTGGCTTTCATAGCAGGGTCGTGTCTTCAAGTTCTGAGAGGTTACCAGGGCAACAGTAATAGCCTGACTGTTTTATGAGTCTCTGGAACTCCTGTGACCAACAGCAAGAGGAAGATTACTCAGACCAGGCACTTTGTTAGATAAAATATGTTGTTTTTTCTTCCAAACATCCTCAGTGTTAGTTTTTCCTCCTCCTTTCCTTGCCTATTAAAAGTTTTAAGATTCATGATTAGAAAGGTAAGTTACTTGTTTTCCTACAGCAGATATTTAGAAATTCTTATACATGTTACTTATTAGTCTTTTGCTAGTGCTTCTTTTGCAAATATCTTGCTCTTTTTTGTTTCTTATGTTTGCACTTTCTTGATATGACCTTTACCATGATCAAAAGTTTTATTTAGAAATATTATTTAAATATTAATGAGTGTCTTCCTAAAATTTTTTACTTTGATATTAGCTGTTTCACACTCTTGGCATTCATTTACATACACTTCTCTCCTGGCCTTCTTTACCGTTTGAAAACTTTTCTCTCTCCTGCATTTTAATGTACATATCACCACTAGTGTATACATGCACACACATATATATACACAGACACAATCACCCACATGGTTGGTCCTTCCACATTAGCATGTCTCCTGGTATAATTCTTCTGGTCTTGTTAAACAGTCATAGAGTTCAGGTAGCATGCATGAAGGTTATCTTTCATTTCTAGGAGGCAAAAGTCTCCTCATAGATTTCTCTCCTTCTCTGACTCTTAGACTCTCTGTCCACTCTTTTGTGTGTGTGTGTGTGTGTGTGTGTGTGTGTGTGTGTGTGATTTCCAGAGCCTTGTGTGCTGGAATTGTATTATAGGTGTATATAGTAGTGTCAGGCTCCCACTATGAGTTGGTCTGTGTTTTGACCAGTTCTGAATTTTGGTAATGATTTCTGTCTTTTTTAAGGAGAGAATTCTATTAAACATTTTTAATATATGATAGTTTTAGGTTATAATATGATTACATCATCCCTTTTACTACTTGCTTCTCTAAAACCCTCCTATATGCCCCTCCTTGGTTTTGTTCAAATTTACAGCCTCCTTTTTTCATTAGTTATATTTGTTTGTACTCATGCATACAAACACACACACACACACACACACACACACACACACACACACTAGCCTGCTTTATCTCCTGTTAAGTAGTCTGCAATCTAATTAGCAAACTATTGATTAACACTAAGGTTCTTAGGGATATCTTATCATGCCAGGTACTTCTTATGGTTCACAGGGATTTTAGCTGCAGAGGAGTGTGGCTTGCTTGCCTTCATTGGCAGTTTGCAAACAGCACCTTCCAACACTGTGAAACTAGGTCCTAGGGAAGAAGGCTAAAAGGTCAGATCCTCCAAGTCGTGTATCACAAGCACACAGTGCTTTCAACAACACAGTCTTACCTTCATGTTATGGGAGGAAAGCAAGGGAAAGAACAAAAGTTTCTATTGTTTTCAGTCTCTTGTAATTCCCTCACAAAGTAAAAGGGACTTTCTCAACCATGGTAACTGAAGTTTGTTTAGATAATCTATGACTCTTAGAGGGGAAAATGTCACCCCCCAAAAAGTATGACATATATTCTTACATATGTATATATACATGCATACACAAACATATTTTATGTATAAAATCGCATGAATCCCTATTTTTTCACATTTCTTTACTATTATCTCTTCTCCCCCTGTACTTCTCCCTTAAGGTTAAATCAACTTATCCAGATGATCATTCATATCAAAGATCTGACACATTTTCTGTGTGACCTAGGAGATCTACATATTTGTGGCTTGCTCTCAGAATTATGATCCATGAAGAATGAGACATGTTCTCTTTTCAACTGTAAATATCCTGTTGTCCCAGCACTGTTTTTTTTTTAAAGTTGTCATTTCTGTTTGCTTCTGTCTCTCATGTTGGCTTTGCTTCTGTGTGGAAGGTTGCTGACGTGTTTATGTGCTCCCCGTTCTCCGTGATTGATCTAGTTTGTACTTTTGCCAATAACTCACGTCCTTGACTATTGCAGCTTTATAGAAAGTCTTGGTGTCTGGTATGTAAGTCATTCAACATTATGCTGTCAGTTTTACATCTTATTTCTCTTTTATCACTATATAAAGTTTTGAAAACAGTTGGATTATAAGCTATCATTCCATATTATAAAAAAAATCAAAAGTAGATATGCTTGATTCAGAACCTTCTCTGTTACTTTTGATTTCTTAAATCTTTGGATATTATACTGTTACAATTTTATAATTTCCCTTCCTTCCTCCCAACTTCCATATACTTCTCTTTACTCGTTCATATCCTCTTTTTTATAAATTGTTATTTTTCATGTATATGCATATATATGAAATAAATATGTACATATTCCTAAATGAAACTTGCTCAGTCTTTATAATGTTATTTGTTTGTATTTCAAATAGACCACTTGGTATTGGATCAATTAGTGTGCTTTTCTCTGTGAAAGACTACTTCTCCAGGTCCCAGCATTCCTTAATGTCCTGTAGTTCTTGTGCGTGGATGAGTCCTCATGGTCTTTCTCCTGGCCACATTAGGATGTCTATTGTTGTTCTCCTTGTTCAGCAGGTGTAGGCATTCATTATGATGAGAGCTTAAGGATGCAGCTCCTGACATTGCTAGGAGAAGTAAGCTCCTAACCGACTCCCTGGTCCTTTGGCTCCTACTGTCTCTCGGTCTACTCTTTTGCAATTTTTCCTGAGCTTTAGGTGTGTAATATGCTACACAATTCTGTATTCTAATTGCTTGTGGTTTTGTATAATGGTTTCTGACTGCAGCCAAGAGTTCTGGATGATTAGTGAGGACCCCACTTATCTGGAAGTATAAGGACTGATTTTTAAAAGGTATAACTCAGATGGGGAAGTCACATTGCATTACCTAAGGTTCTCTCAGTCCTGGAGGAGTCGATGGAAATCGGAATTCATCATTGGTTATTTCCGATCCTAATCCCAAAACTTCAACCACCATGAGGTTATTGATGTGTATCAATTTAGTATCATTTTAAATCAAGACAATTAGAAATGCTTTTCTAAATAACTACTATTGTATGTATACTTTCTCAATATCATTGGTATTTGTGATAGTATAAAACTTTTCACTATAAACAGACATTTGGGATGCATGATATGATTAAATTTTTAAAAAGTAAGAAATTTCATATAGCTGCCCTACCTGAACAGGATTTATTTGATTGCCTAGGAAGTATTTACCACTAGAAATCAGTGATATTTTTTCAATATAGAAATGTATTCAGGTATTATTTAACCTGTACTTATATCTGGCATTAAGTTGGAAGTTCAGCCTGTCTGTTTATTATATTTCAGGTTGATCAGTTTGAACTGTTTTTCAACATTTCTCCATACATCCAATCCTCACTATTTTCTGTTCCTCTAAGTTCTGTTACTGTTAGTGAATATGTGCACATGCAACCTTATACACATACCATTACCTTACTAGATTTCCTTTCTACATTTAAGGTGGTTATAAAAGAAAACTTTCTGTTTTAGATAATGCTGGTTAGGCACACCCTCTTGATCCAATTTTCCTCACATCCAACATCTTTCTTTACTTTGTATTTATTACTTTGTAGATTTTTAAAAAATATAACAGAATGCCTTGTTTTTATTTTGCATGTGTGGTGTTTATTGTATATATGATTGTGGGGGTGCAGTTGTCTACAGAGGTATCAAATTATTTTGAGCTAGAGTCACAGCTGTTTGTGAGTCTCCTGCTGTAGATGAAATTCTAGGGACTGAACTCAGATCCTCTGTAAGACCAGAAACTGCTTCAGGTACTGAGCTACCTTCCAAGTCCTGAGTTCTTTTTTTTTTTTTTTAAGATATATTTATTTAGTATATGTAAGTACACTGTAGCTGTCTTCAGACACCCCAGAAGAGGGCATCAGATATCATTATGGATGGTTGTGAGCCACCATGTGGTTGCTGCGATTTGAACTCAGGACCTTCAGGAGAGGAAGAACAGTAGGTGCTCTTACCGGCTGAGCCATCTATGACTTTCCTTCAAATTTCCTTGTCTGTTAGAATCCTTATCTGATGATTGTCTAAAATTTAAATCCATTGAACTTTTGCTTAAAAATGCATTCAATCTCATGTATTGTATCCACTTTACATTTTTGGTCACCAATCATAATGAGACCATCAACACTGTTAGTCATTCTCCCCATATTTGTTTAAAAAACTTATTGTTGTAGATTCTACATGGGATTTGTCTTTGTTTGTTTGTTTCTAAATCCAGTCTAGTTGTGAATAAAGATGAACTTGACCTAGAAGAATCTCACTGGGTACCCATACTTTACTGGATTTCCTTGACTTCAAATATACCTAATATATAATTGTGTTGTTCTCTTCTTACTTTATTATTCTGATGGGTTTCACCACTGCTGTATACTAGTAATCCTTAAATGTAGATAATGAAACTGGATTCCTTTCCTGCTAGTTCAGATCAGCATGGAGTACCTCAGAGAGGTCTACACTAGCTCACAGGACAGACATGAATCTAACAGTTGCAAGGACACATGTCTATCAAGCCTTTAATCTCACATCTTCCAGAGTCCCTTCTCATTTGACAAATAGACCAGCTCTGAAGAAAGAGACCTCATTTCCTTATTTCCCTACATCTTTAGGTACAGCAACATCTCTCAGACTACTTCACAACATTTCTCCTGCTATAGTTACAGACCATCTATCACTGTCATATCCGAACTGCAAAAATGGCTCCTAACTGATCTCCCCCATTCTCTACAGATCTCCCATATCTACAGTGCTGCCATTATTTTTTTAAGCCATAAGTCAAATCATTTAATTTCTTTGCTTAAAAACTTATAATTGTGTTTTACCTCACTTAGTTCCAAATCTAAATTGAATATAAGATTCTATTTGACTTGTCCGTGGCTTTAGTATTAAATCTTTTCATTTTGTCTTGTTCTGTGGCATGAATTCCTTCTCCAATCTCTGCTTCCTTCTGTTTGAAGAATTCATTTTCCAGTATTTTTGTGGCTGTTCCTATTCATCTTTGGTGGCAGAATTCAAACATGGTCATCAGATTACCTTAAACTAAAATATTTTTCATCAATTACCTTGGTCTGACACATAATGCCACAGTAAACTTTAATTTTACATCCCACAGTATTGTTAGCAAATTAAGGGGTTTTTGCTGGTACAAATTTTTCATGAATTCATTGTTTCATGCCATTTACAACTCCAAATATTTAAGGCCTTTGATGATAATAGTCTTATTTATTGTTTATCTTTTCTACCTGTACAAATAGACTTCCTAGGACACAGTCAATGCTCATTAAATCAAATTGCCCATTCAAATGAATCAGGTTAATTATTTAGATATGGTTTCTAAAATGCCCATCTTAATTCATGTCATACTAGGTATCTAAACATTAATTGATTTTCTTTGCTATAACTAACTTAGGTTTTTGTTATATAACTTGGACCTCAAGAATATTTTGTGAATATTTTATACAGAGAACCAGCTTAGAAACAAAATTAGATAGTTTGAAATAGAAGAATGAAACCAGAGGCTATAAAGAGGTAGATTTATCAGCGTGAAGTAAAATTCAATATACATTGGAAAGTGGCTTGTAGTCTGGCTTAGAGAAACTCCCTTACCTCCTATAACAGTTCACCACTGATCTATAATATAGATTCAGGACTTCCCAGTTCCTACCTGCACAGATAAGGACGTTTGAGGCTTAATTAAAGTGTGCCTATATGATTCTTTGATTTTTCCATTAAAATATGTTATTAAAGTAGTAAAAATGATTTCCATCATACTGTAATTTGAAACTTTTCTCCATCTCTCACTGTCTGGTTAGTGGTGAAGGTTAAATAATAATAAAAATGCAGAATGCATTTGTGCTAGGGTGTGGAAGTTAGAGCATCATGGACAGGAGTGATCAAGGTGTGGGCTGCTAGTTAAAATTCTAGTGCTGTGACAAAACACCTGGACAAAATGCAACTTGGGGTTGAAACAAGACCATCACTAAGGAAAAAAGACAGGACTCTGTGGAAAGGAACTGAAACAGAAGCTGTGATGTAATTATATATAATGGCTTGCTTGTCACTGCTTGTTCTGTCTCCCTTCTTTTAATACTGAGGACCACCTGCCAAGGTTGTTAGCCCCCCTCCAGTAACCTGGACTATAATATCAATTAATAATTAAGAGAGTGGGGAGAGAGGGAAGGGGAGAGAGAGGGGTGAGGGAGGGGGAGAGGGAGGGGGAGAGAGAAACAATATTTAAAGAAGAGGGTTTGGGAGGAAGTGGAAATACATCAGATAGAGTAAAGGTAAGAGAAAGAAGGAAAATATTATAATTAAAATTTAGTTATACAAAACACTTGCAAACTTATTCAAAAATAAAAATAGTTATTGTGATTTGAAAATTTCATCTATGGTTGAAATCCCAACAAAAATCAAATGTTTTCTTACTCTGATTAAACTGTTTCTTGAATCCCAACTTAGCTATAGAGATCATCATAGCAAAGGACAGGTTTCACTTTGTGTTTCTGGTCTCCTTTACTCAAAATCAATTATTCAACTCCAACTGACTTAAACCACAAATGTTCATTCAAATTATGGGATAGCCTTGGTAATATCTTTAAAAAAATCTTGACTCCATTCAGAGGAGCAGATCAGTGTCTTCCTCAGCCATCATCAGAGAAGCTCCCCTGATGCAGATGGGCCCATAGAGAGATACCGGATGCCCGTTACTATGGAGAGAGTGATAGATCTTGGAACACTCACCTCTGGGTTGGAAGTATCCATCAAACCACTCCCTTCAGAGCTCAATCAAATCACAAAACAATCAATGGATAAAAACATATGATCTGCACATCACAGCCTTAGAATGATTCTAATTTGTTGTTGTTTTAACTAATTTATTGCATTTTAAATTTCTTCTTGGTGATGGTATTATTGTTTTATTGCCTTTGAAAGTAGCCTGCAGTTCTTCAGTCTACCTGGAAATGTCTGTAGCCCAGGATGACCTTGAACTCTCTGATTTCCCTGGTCCCTTCTCTGGAAGGCTAGGATTCCTAGTGAAGCACTAAGCAGAACATCTGCTTTTATGGTTTCTGGGATCTAAACAAAGGATGTGTGCATGCTAGCAAGGCACACTGGACTAATTGAACTACTTCTTCATCTTTGTGTTTGTTTTGTTTTTAATCAATGTATGCTAGCAATTCTAACCTACATCACATAATAGTCTTCCTTGAAAAATAAGTCTGCCTAATTTCTCAAAAATTGCTCTTGTACTGCAGTTTCAGTGATGTATGCATGACTGTGAATTGGCTCATTTTCATACCTTGTGATTTTACTGCAATCTTTGTGGAAGCTAATATGAAAAGATTAGTAGGTCATGGCTACATGCATACATTCTTGCTAGCTCAGAATCAATCATTCCTGCCCCTATCGGGTCTCCTTTGAGTGTGCTGTTCAGAGTGTTACATTTTTGTATTTAAACGGTTGGGCATAAACAATGTTACAGAATTATATGAATGAAAAAAGGAATAGAAGCTTCTGCACTCCTTTCTTTGACTCACAGAGCTGCAGAAATAGACTTCGAAGATTCCAAATCAAACACACTGTTATTGTTTCCAGGTTTAGTTGTCCAAAGGACCCATATATTGCATGTGTCAAAATCCCCTTTAACTTTAAGACATTTGTAATTTTTTTGCATCGATGTAAGTATGTAGCTTTTAATTCATGTAAAGTTATAATCAAACAACCATTTAAAAGTTTGTCCCAGATACTGTGTTGTGTATGCATAGCTCATGGACATTGAAAAAAATTAGCTAGGACTTTTATAGTTTTAAAATAACTAAAATATACTTCTCTTAAATCTAATGTCATTTGATATAGGTGTTGTTTGAATGTAGCTTGTACATGTTAGGACAACTAGCCACAGTACCAAACATTATTTGTTGCTGGTGGTAACAGGTTTCATGCTCTGGACCATGCCTCTTGGCTCCAAATGTTTGTGTCAGTTCCACATATAGCTTAGAGAATTAAAGACAATAAGAGTAACAAATATAAAAGACAATAAAAAATAATAATTCTGTATTATAAATTACATATAAAGTAATTCATGTTGACTTTATTGTACTTATAAGTGAATTCACCCTCAAGCGATATTTTATGTGGTTTGTTAATGACATCAAATTTTGTATTATATTGTAAGCCTTAATTATTCTTCTTCTATCATAATAATGTACAGAGAATATAAACAACTTTTTCTCTTATAAAATTAACAATTAGGTTTCTATACAATGATTACTGATAGAAAGACTTAATTTTAAGTGTCAGGATCAGTATAATCTTCCATTATGTTTACTCTAACCATAACAATCCAAAATTTACTATGTTTTTTTTTATAAGTATTCTTTTTTTTTTTAAAGATTCATTTATTTATTTATTATATGTAAGTATACTGTAGCTGTCTTCAGACACTCCAGAAGAGGGCATCAGATCTTGTTACGGATGGTTGTGAGCCACCCTGTGGTTGCTGGGATTTGAACTCGGGACCTTTGGAAGAGCAGTCGGCGCTCTTAACCACTGAGCCATCTCACTAGCCCCACTATGTTTTAATATAAAAACAACTTCCAGAATCCTTAGTCACAGGATGATTTTGGATATCAGGAATTATTTAGTGAAGGGTTGATTTCAAGAACTACAAAGGATCATGTCTGAACCCTGCAGGTATGTCTTCCATTACCCCCAAACTAATGGTTTTTACTCAATGGGAAAGTGAGGAGGCCACATGGTTACTATATTAAAGGAAAGGTTTATTTAGAGAAACACTGATTTACACAAAATCTCTGAGGGCTGTAAACTGAAATATTTAGTAGGTACAATGAAATAACTGATATTTTTGTGTAATTACAAAGCTGAACCTTACACACACTTAGAACTCTTGGAGTCATACCAGTATTACTCTTTCAACAACAATTTTTAGCTTCTCAGTTGAAAAACTATATCCTTTGTATTTATAAATTATATTGATTGTTTGGTTGATTGATAATACTATGAACGTGTTGGCCATTTTTCTTGATTGAAACCATGATATGATACATGATTTGAATAAAACATGTAGTTAAACATATCAGTTAGAAGTGAACTCAAATTCTCTTTCATAGATATGCCACAAAAGATATTCTGGGTCTTGAAACACAAAAATATATGTGACACAAATTGCTTTATATACTTCCAGGAACCATGCTCATCAGCTCACATATGACCATGGAGACCTCCTAGGTAGTACTTTGTACTGCACAGCCCAGTAAAATATTTGACTGCACAGTTGACACAATACTGCCCAAGCAGGGGGTAGAGATTTCACTTAAAATTCAGGGTGTTGTCAGTGACAACTCAGGAGGTGGCCACACAGGAACAAATGCATCAGGGCAAAGCAGCAGTGTTGTTGGAAATGAAATCCACTGCTGGGGTGAGATCAAAGTTTGCTGTGCTCTATTTCTGTTGTCACCATGATGGTCTGACTTTGTTCCACTTACAGTTTTATAAAAACAGAAAGAAAAGTATGTGAGTACTAGAAAGAACAAAGGAAACAAACTGAGTGAAGCTTGGGTCTAGGAGGAGGCCATTCACCTGAGTTTTCCAGAAGCAAGGAGACAGTCTCATTTACAGCAGTAGTGAGGTGTTATCGAGAAGCATTTCAGCTGGCAGTTCTCACTGAGCCCCAGAGGCTCTCTGTGTTTGTAGAGAGTGCTGCATGGACTGCTCTTGGTTACAAACTTGGACATTGCTTCTAAAGGGAAAATCGGTAAAAGTGACAGGTGTATGATTCTCCAGGCAATATTTTGTTGCCTGGAGTTTATTTAAATAGTCTGTTTGTTTTCTGTTGACTGAAAGAAAAGGTATTTACCATAGCGTATGCCATATGACAGGGCATATTGTTTTATTCCTCAGAAATCTTGTGTTTGAGAGTCGACAGACTTTGGGTACTAAATCTTCATTAAAACTGTGATTATAATAGCCAATTCATCAGCATACAAGCAGTCTCAATTAAAACTTTTATTCATTTGTCTTTTCAGATGTCAAAAAGCAATCTCTATCTATTGCTGTCTTCCCATAACTCCACATTTGGTAGTTTCCATTTCAATCTAGCAGTGTTATCTCTGAGTGTGATTATTTTAGAGTAATTCAACCCATTCTTAAATCAAGAACACATATGTTAGTGATAAAGAACAAGTTCGTGAAAGCAATTCAGTGCAGAAGGCTGTGGCCTGACAGTAATGTAGTCAGACAGGCAGCTTCAGCCATTATTTGAATAAAGTACTATAAGGCAATAAATTATTTTCATTCTGGAATGACAGGGTTGAACATCTTCCATGCTGTGCATCACCTGGTTGTTATCACAAACCTCTTTATTCTGTAACAAATTATGGCAAATGGAAAGGGTTTTAGAGTGGTGACATGCAGGTAATATCTCCTGATAATAAGGATGTAACACTTGCTGCCACAACAAATGTACTTCCTGCTGGCATGTTTTATGTGATATTGCTGCCGTTTCTCTCATTTCTCTCACTGCCCTTAGAGGCCGGAAGCTTTCATACATGCACTGACAGGTGGGCGAAGATAATAGATCTTGTGAAGCACTTAATACAACGAACATATCATCTATCACATGTGAACTTGTATTGATTTCATCCTCATTTTCTTAATACTGGCACAATTAATCTCCTGCAATTAACAAAGTGTCAGATTGATCATTGACTTTTAATCAGGATAATTTACACATTAAAACCGTTAAATCCAGACTGAGTTTAAGATTTGTCTTCAGTGAGCTCTTTTAAATTCAGAAACCAGAGATGTATGTCTCATACCAAAGTGGCAATGTTATTATTGTGACCAAGAGAAGCTCTTTGTTGCTCTGGGCATCCTTCAGGGGATAGAGTCCATGGGCATCATCTGGCCCTTTCCCTTCTTGGCAGTCTTTGAACAAAGCCAAAGGCAATGAGGGTATAGACAGCTTGTCTCTGCTTTGTTTGAATGAAACAAAGGCCAGGATGTCATCAGCAAATCTCAGAAGAAAAGAAATGTGGCTTTTGTCTGTTTGAATGAAAGAGAGAAATCAAATACATCTAAAAGCTTAACTCACATGTCGATGCTAACTGTATGTTTTCATTTACTTTGAGATTTGGGAGAATATGAAGTGTTGAGCTTTGTCTCAGACATCACAGATGTCCATGATCACAGTTAGACTGCCATTCAGCTACAGAGGTGTGTGTGTGTGTGTGTGTGTGTGTGTGTGTGTGTGTTTCATTTTGCACATACAGCTACTGAAACTGTTGCAAATTCATTAATGTAGGAGTCATTTGTGAGATTTTTTTGGGCTAATAGCTTAGCCAGCGTTCTATTTACCCAATATGTCTGGGCAGTGTACGTATGTGTTGTGTTTCTCAGTATAACAATGTTTTCTATCTCAGAAAGCATCCAGTCTGGCTTACTCATGGATCTTTGAAATAGATGGCATCCATGATGTACTCTGGCAAAATGAAGCTAGAAAAATAATGTGGAATTCCATTGGCAGTTCTCTGAGGGTTAGTTAGTGTGGAGCTGGACTTAAATAGACAAGAGGAGATTCTTAGGTTATGTGTGTCCATCCAGACTCACTTTTAACTTCTGTAAAATATTCAGCTCACACATTCTGATTGTCTCATCCAGTGCAGCAATTAGATATTGCTGACTTTGTCCTAGCTCATCAGAGAGTATCAGCCATAAGCAACATCCTTCATGCTGATTCTCATGGAGCAATCAATTGACAAGCCTAGACATCAGAAACCCGAAGTGCTAGCCTGGCTGCTTGTTCACTTCACCATGTCTTGTTGTATTTACAAGGATCCTCTTTCTTTGTCATATCCTTGAATGATCTTTTGAGGATTGCTGTTGAGAATAAATTGCTACATATATTGAATTCGTGAGAACTTTATTGATCTAAAAATCACAAATCTTGGGTCAATAATTACATACTGAGTTACTTTCTCTCTGTAAATGTTCACAATCAAATGATTTCAGAATAGGCGGAATACACACACAAGAAAACTCATGCAATTTGTTGACTAGTGCCAGAAGAAATCAGTAGTGATTCAGATGTACCTGGTATCTGATTTCTACCACGTGGTGCTGTTTATTAGGGTAGAAGATAAAAGATGGCTTAGGGTGGGTATAGCTTATAAATTATCAAGTGACAGAGCCAAGCATGTCAATATCTCCAGTACCAGTCTTGAAACTCAATCTGTGGTAGCAAATCAATTTCTTGGAAATAATATATAATTTATATAAGGAAATTATATATATACACATATATATACATACATTTATATATATACATACATATATGTATGTGTGTGTATATATACATATACATATACACACACACACATATATACACACACACACACACACATATATATATATATGTATATATATATATATATATATATATATATATATATACACACTTGGAATGCACTAAGACATAATTTTAACTGAGCAAACTGAGCATTTTAAAGTGAATTTTAAATCAAAAATTAGATTAACTTATTTTATGTGTGATTTTTTTTTTGCCAGTGTGCTTGGATTCCAGGAAGTTCAGAAGAGGGCCCGGGTGTTAGATGTCCTGGAACTGGAGTGGAGAATGTTTGCTAATGACTCTATGGGTGGCTGTAAACTGAACCCAGAGCCTATGCAAGGAGAATAAAGACTCCTCACCACTGAGCTATGCCACTGGCCCCTGAATCATAAAAATTTGAGTTGAATCATTTCACAGAATAGTTTTATCTTCAGCCTCTTTGATGTCTAAAATGTTGAAAGGAAATATGGTTTACAAATTTCTGTTCCTACAATTCTGTGAACATTTCTGATGGATTTCGTGGTATGTATTACATTTTAACCATCCTAGATGTGTTCCAGTCATAACAAAGGAAAGTCAGATAAGGTCATGGTGTGCTACAGCAATAACAGCATATTTGGTAAGCTAAGCTGTGGACAACTGACTCCAGTTCTCAGCTTTTACAGTAGAATATGGTGCATACTCATGTCAGAGGAGAAAGATAGTTTTTCTTTCCAGTTACTTTAAATTAAAGTTCTGTTTGTGATGGTATTTTATTTTTTTATTCATTACTGTAAATTTCATGTGAACTCCATTAAGATTACACAATCCTTAATTTATGTTCTACTGAGTAAAAAGCAGTTGAGAAATATTTTACCTACATCCCACAGGCTTGAAAGTATTTTCCATTTCTAAGACCGCCATGCCTGGCTCAAGTATATATTTTGTATTTCAGCATAAATAAGTCTTGGAGGATTGTGCTAAGCACTACTGAGAACACTTTCTATAGTAAAGATCTATATAAAATGTTTGCACTAGTGTAATGAAAATGTACTATACCTTCTGATATTGCTTTAATCTAACAATAAATAATTTAAAATTTGGAAGAGTGAATACTGTCCAGGTGATCTTTACTAAGTAATAAAATACAAATCAATGCTGTGGACATTTTGGAAAATAGAAAACACAACTTTTCTTAGCAATGTAGACTAAGTCATATTGTCAAATATAACATATTCATCTTATTCATTTCAGCATGTTGAATAAGATGCACTATCTTAGATTATCTCTATTTGCCATAAAGCATTGCTTTTATAAGAAACAAACTTTACTTATAATCTAGGGTTATATATTTCAGATTTATCTTATTTTGTGCACATGTAAGATTGTAGATAGATAGATAGATCTATCTATCTATCTATCTATCTATCTATCTATCTATCTATCTATCTATCTATCTATCTATCTATCTATCAACACATATATATGTGTGTGTCTCTGTGTGTGTCAGTGTATCTGTATGTCTCTCTATGTGTGTGTGTCTGTGTCTAAGGAGGCCAGAATGGGTGACAAGCTATTTGTATCTAGAGTTACAGGTGATTGTGAGCTCACTAACAAGAGTACTGGTGGCCAAACTCCGGTGGTCTGGAAAATCAAGGTGTATCTTTAACTGCTGTGCAAACCCTCCTTCTACCACACACTCTTCTTAAATGGAGCTGTGTCTTCTGTCTTTGCTACCTCTACAGCACATTGTAAAGATAAAGATCAACATCTTCCAAATTTCAATATAATGATCTATTCACAGCTGCTGAGCTGTAAGTGGACAGTCTAAGCATCTGTCCTTTACATCACTTCCTGAGTGAGAAGACAGTCTGATAAACATTAAGGCAGTGGAAGGAAGGAGCACTGTTTTCTTTTATCTATCTTAACATGTGGTCAGTGTTTTACTTAGTGATTTATGTTCATTACTACTTTTGATTAACTTTTAAAAAACAGAGAGAACCACACATATAATAAAAAATATGCTTTTCAAAAACCTATATACATGATACATATAATATTTATACATATATGTGTATTTATATTTGTATTTATATTTATAACCAGGTTTCCAAGTGAAGGTTTCTCCATTGAAACTCACAGGCAGTCTCCATTGTCTCCTGTCTTCCCACCTCTGTGACTAAGTCCCATTTGTGTTAATTCCTAAATGGCTGGCTTCTTAGCCTAGGCTTATTATGATTCTCAAAAATTTGATAGAACTGCAAAAATTTTGACTTACAAAATACAAAATACTTTGTAAGATTGCTAGGAAACTCATATTCTTGTGAGTGACAAGTCTAATGGATGAGAATTTTGTTTTTTTATTAATTAAAAATACTTCACTTTTTTCTATTTGTAAGTCCTGCATGCTAGTAACAAACTTAATTTAGTTTCATAAAGAAACCAAAGCTTCATAAAGAAACCAAAAATCTATATGTTATTTGAATTAATTTCAACTTCAAGCACTAAAATTATGAGAAAAAATATAGATCTTTTCAAAGGCCATCTTGGGGTATAGGTCACTGGCAGAATGCTTCCTTAGCAAATATAAGATCCTCAGTTCAGCTCCCTGAACTACCAGAAAACAAGACTCAAATACTTCTACTCTTTAAAACAAAACAACAAATGTATTTATAACATGAGCTTACCCTATGATAAGGCATGGCATATTATAATAGATCCTGAATACATACCTTATCTCTTTTTTTTTTGTAAGAAAAACAAAAAGGGGGGTAATATCTATGCTTATTAAGTACTTTTCCAGCTGAGATATAAAAAGTTTTGGGAAAACATCTATGTTCATTTTTATGTCTTTTCTAGCTCTTCTCTCTCAACATATCACTTATTTGTAAAAGAGCATTATATTAGCTTCCCTATTGAGATAATAGAAATATACAATGGATTAGTCAATATAATAAAATGAAGTGTGAGTTTCAAAACAGAAATATTTAAGGAAAATAGTTTTAAACGATTATATAAAACTCTTCCAGCTGGATTCCTCCAAATTTTCTGGCAGATATGTGAGATATTTTCAGCAATGGAATTAATCTTCAGTAGGAGTCAAGAGCTAGACCATAACCCACATTGTATTCCCGTCACCAAAAAAAAAAAACTGAAAGGTTTTCCATATTGGAACTGGAATTTTGTTATCCATCTATGGCTTTTAAGCAGAGCATTGACATCTCAAGAGGTGCAACCTTATTTAATTATGTATATGTGATGAGATATAATATTTAAATATTAAATTTATATGTTTTAACTTTAGTTCTGATATTCCTTATCAAAGTCTGTGCATTTTTATATATAAAGTGTATTCTTATTAATCTAATATTTTATAAGCTTCTGGGGATCACTTATGCTAATGAAAATTTTACTATTGGATCATTCACTTGTTTATATTTCTAGCAACAGGATTTCTTCTAATCCATGGTAATCCTTGCTTATACTTTATTCCATATAAGATAACTACATTGCATAAGAATTTACTCTAAACACAGTTCCTGCAGTGGGGAGTGTTGACAATAAGCTCTAGAAATGTCACACTAAACATGCTGTCTTTTCAAGTGTTTGTCGCTACACAGTATTCTACTTCTTTCCAGGTTATTTACTACTGCTAAAGACTGGAATTACGACCCCCATTAAACACAAATATTTATAGCTGTAAGTTATATGGTATGTACTATTTTGTTCAAATTGTACCTTTCTAACCATTTGTACTTTCCTTATCATGGAAACATCACTACTTTCTTCAGATATTTGAAACAAAAACTGTACCAGTCATCTCTGTTCACACCACTGGCAATCACACACTGGAATGACTTATGTGCAAGTGGAAGCAGGGATTGTTTACCTGTTCTCCATCCCTCAATGACCCGACTCCTCTCAGCCTTTGCTAAACAATATTGTTCTTTATTATTCTATAAAACAAAAATTTCAAAAGAATTTCAGCATTGGAGGCAGATCATGCGACGTTATCTTTTGAAACAGTTTATCAGTGTTCTTCTCTATAGCGGGAAATCAGGCCTAACTATTGTTTCATGATTGTGATTTTTCCTTGTTTGTTTTCAGGAGATACTGTGCTCATAGGAAAAACAACACATGATTGGAAACTTTGAAATATCAACTGATCTCCATGATTATGCAGTTCACTGATAATAATTCTCCACCAGTGTTTGGATAAGAATTCTTAGTAAGACCAGCTACAGGCAAAGCTATAAATAATATTTCTTGGTGTAAGAACACCTTTTAAAAAGTTACAGACAAAAGGATGGAACATCTAGAGACTGCCATATCCAGGGATCCATCCCATAATTAGCCTCCAAACGATGACACCATTGCATACACTAGCAAGATTTTGCTGAAAGGACCCTGATATAGCTGTCTCTTGTGAGACTAGGCCAGGGCCTAGCAAACACAGAAGTGGATGCTCACAGTCAGCTATTGGATGGATCACAGGGCCCCCAATGGAGGAGCTAGAGAAAGTATCCAAGGAGCTATAGAGATCTGCAACCCTGTAGGTGCAACAACATTATGAACTAACCAGTACCCCGGAGCTCTTGACTCTAGCTGCGTATGTATCAAAAGATGGCCTAGTAGGCCATCACTGGAAAGAGAGGCCCATTGAACATGCAAACTTTATATGCCCCAGTACAGGGGAACACCAGGGCCAAAAAGTGGGAATGAGTGGGTAGGGAAGTGGGGGTGAGGGTATGGGGAACTTTTGGGATAGCATTGGAAATGTAATTGAGGAAAATACGTAATAAAAAAAATTTAAAAAAAAGTTACACTAGACAAATTGTGCAGCTAAAAAGCACTACACTTTTTAGTAATTAACATTACTGCCTTCCATATCATGCCTTCCCTTAGACTTAATTATCTCATACATATGTATTCTTGGCACCTGAAACAATTGCCTTTCACAAATGAGAAATGTTCTGCCAATAGTAGTAGTATCCCAACTGGTGTGATTTGGTGACAACTAAATGTCCCTAGATGGTGGATGAATGGCATATGATAATCAAAGGGATGTCTGTAAATGACAATGTTTGTGAGTATGCATAATTGTGGGATGCAATTTATACTAATTCAAAATGGAGGCGCAGTCTTGCTTAGACACAAACACACATACAACAGACAAGAAAATTCTCCCCACAAAAGTGTGGTTGGCATAGCCTGTTCAGCAACATTAGTACTATTAAGTTCAATAAATTGACGATAAAGAAGATTGTTCAGAAAGTGACTAAAATTAAAAGGCCAGTATTCGTGATAGATAGAGGGCAGTAATGCTAACTAAGAGAAGGCGCTAAAAACAATTTGATGCATTTCAAACTTCACATATTAATGGGGCTCAATGCAAGTAGATGATGAATGTATTGAAATTATTTTGTTTGGGGTAGATACAATGATAAGGTAGCTTTTTTAGTATTAAGAGGATTCTGACTTCAAAGCGTCTTTACTATAATTTACTATATTATCCTACTGACAATACCCACAAAATGGAATCTTATCCAAGCTTAAATTCGTTTGATGGTGAAGCCCCAGAAAGATAAATGTCACTTATTACATATGGTTGAAGGGAAATTATCCCAATTATTTAGGGCAAGATTAATTATATATTTACTTTTCAGTTCTTTATTGTAGAAAAATCACGTTATGAGTACAATTCCTAAGGAAATATTTACATATCTGTGGGTCTGAATTCTGCCCCACTGCTGGGCTGAAGAAGGGCTGCTGGGTAGGCAAAATGCAACACTGTGTTTACCCGGGTACTAGAGACAGGGGGTCAGAAAACAGTCTAAGATGCGGGAGTCCAAAGCTGGGTTTCCCTTATTCCTGGGTCTGATCTTTTCTGGAAAATTGAAAAGAGAAGTCAGAAATAAAGGATAGGAATCCACAGGCCCACGATGAGGCCAGGACTAGGTGCTGCCAAAGTTCTGGACGTTCATTTGCTGTTCGGAACAGAGTTGCACACCCTGTCCCCAAGGGTCACTGCAAGCCAGCGATGGGGAAATGGGGACTCAGGCTTAGCTCATTTACTGTTCTTAGCTTGGTGGAGGCTGTCTGGGAGTGCAGAGAGGCCCTTTGTAGGAGACTTAGGCAGTGGAGCTGGGTAGACAAAAGCCTTCTCCATGCTCCCCATAGTAGTTTTGATGGAAGAGACAGTCCTTAGCTCCAAACTATTTATTGATTGTTCATTGTGGACACTGGGTACATAGCAATTCCTAAGAGTAAATACAGTTTGTAGGCAGGAATGTCTGGGAAAGGAGATTTACTATATAAATCCACAGGGCCTCTAGATAACTCATTAGCATGGAGAACTCTGTTCTTGGCTACAAGACCAACTGGGGTGTGGGGGATCACATGTTCCAGGCTAGGAATCTATTAGGGATCAGTGAGATACCTATCACCTAATGTGTAAACCTGGGTGCCAAGGTCTTGGACCACTCGGCCTCACTAAGTTGCCTGGCATAGTCCACTGTCCCACATATATCATTAGTATGTTCATTTTTTTAAATAAAGGAATGTGTATACGGGGATTATCCTTCATGAATGAGAAGACAAGCAGTATCAAGTGTTTCAAATGAAAATGGTAGCAGTACACATTTGACCACAAAAACCATGAAATCATGAATATTTTAAACATACCCAGTGCTCAGGAAAATGTCATGGCCAACCTACATATCCCAGTGACCTTCTTATTGTGGTCTGATTTCTCAAAATTTTTATAATTACAGAGATTTCATTTATGGATTTGACTGAGGAAAACCTTGGATTATTATTATATACCTCTTACATTAATTTATCCTTTAAATCCAGAACTATAGAAGAGCGGTGCTGATGAGCTCAGCCCAATAAGCTGAGCACTTGCTCATATGTCACATTCCAGCATCAATGTCCTGTAACAGTTCCAATGCTTTGCTACATGACACGTGACATTTGAACACATTTTTATTTTGCTTTACCAAAAGGTTTCAATTATTTCAGCTATTTCCTTGTCCATTCTTCTTCTAAATTCTTTTATCTAGACAAAGTTGCAACATATTAAGATAATAAAATATATGGAGATTTTTTTTCAGATTTAATGTTTTCAAATTTAATGTTACAGTAAATTAGTTATCCATTGATAATCTGGACATGTTGACTCATATCTGTTCTACCACTCGGGAGACTAAAGCAGGGGATAAAAATATCATCCATTGTTCCTGTTTGTATATTCACCTAAGTCACACAGTATCACTCAACACTAGAAGTACAGGAGCCTTCAGTGTGAAGTCTTCTTCATAAACTGGCCATTGTCCATTGGTCATATTCACTCTACAAACCTGAATCATCAGGAGTCAAGCACTTCTCCATGGACTGCACAATCAAAAGCATTCCTTGATAGGGTATTTCTTCTGAAGCTTGTGGAGTGAGAGCGAGGTGGTTGGAGCTTTCTTCTGTTTTTAAATACCCAGCAGCAGGCACATGCTTCCTATTTGAACAACTCTTAATTTTGGCTGTAGGCTCTTTATCAGTCATGTTTCAGTGCTGTAGCAATTTCAGCACTGATAGTTCATCTCTTGTGAGAGAAAAACCCCTTGTCATCATTCTTCATGAATCTGCTTTGCAATTTTCTGTTATCTAGCTTCTTGCACACTATATGAGATTTCACTAATAACAAAGTGAACCAAGATCTATTACTGTCAATTTAAAAGCAATATTCAGATATACTTCATAAAATTCTATTTTATAAGCATATAACAATTTAAAAATCTAATATGAAATCCTAATATCAATTCATAAGGATATAACATTTTCAATATTAAATGTAAAATCTTCATATTGACCTGGGTTGATAATGATATCTGTACCACATACTGTTACACACTGACCTTGCAAAATACATCAGCTGGCTCTTCTCAGACAACCAATCAATCTGAATCCATTTTCAGGTGAATTTTCTTTTCTGATGAATAACCTCTAAGATTACTTCCCATTCACCAAGTTGGAATGACCTCAAAGATGATTTGATTTTTCTTGTAAATGCTAAATACTCTCTGGATCCTGATACTTGGAGCAGGGAACAGGGACAGTTGTCCAACCCTTTAGGAAAGCAATTTGAAGAAAGCCGAGCACTAGACATCCATCCATTAATTATGCCGATAGGCTGTGATAATCTAAACAAAGGATAAGTGTCTTTAACTATATATGAACAAATATTGTGTGACTCGGGCAAAAAGGATAGTCATGGGAAAAGCCCCAAAATTCAGATAAAGAGAAGAAAAGGTAAGGTAGGAAATTGCTTATAGAAACATCTTCCAGGAAATACAAGTTACTACTAACTCATCCTGGGTTCTGTAAAACTTTAATGTTCCTTAGATCAGGAAATATTTTGATCATGCCTGTTAAATTGCAAAAGTCTCAGGTGTTCTGTTAGCACAAAGGCATGGTTTGGGTGTTTTGTTTTGTTTTGTTTTGTTTTCATTAAAAACCAACTTAGTAATTTAAAATTGCAAGTGCAGAGTTTGTTTGAGTAGTATAAATTTACATACCATATAGATAAGGGAAAATATTTACTTTTGTTTAGTAAGAAAGCATTTCTGTCTATGGGCACCACAAGTGTTTTGTGCGTTTTGTTTATTTAAGAGCTTTAAGTTACTCTGTTGCTGAAGACCAAGATTAAATATGAATCAATTCAATTGCACATCAGAGGCAGAAGTGTTATTTTAATATTAGATTCTCTATATAGTTGTTCAAGATTCGTGTGTGGAAAGCAAAATTTAACATTTTCTTTAAGAAATTTTGACAGGGTGTTGACTCTATCAAATGAGGGTATTATCACCCTTTCTAAGGAAACCTTTATATTCTCCACATAATTCAATATCAAAAACATCTGTCTAAATGGGATTTCTATGGCTGTAACATGGGGAGTAATTTCAGCCTACAGTTCCACATCATTGTATAGTCCTGAGAGAAGTAAGGGCTGTGAGCCAAACATGGAAGGACACTAGAAGTTGTAGTTAAGGCCAAAGTCCATGGAAGGTGGCTTCTTACCGACTTGCTCCTGATGACTTGACCAGCCTGCTGTCTTCAAGCACCCAGGACTATCAGCCCAGGAGGTGACAACCTTAACAGTGAGCTTGAACTTCTCACATCAAGAATCATTGAGGAAAATTAACCACAGGCAAATTCAATGATATCCTTTTCTCAACTGAGTCTCTTAGAACATGACTATCACTTGGGTTAAGCTGACATAAAACCACCCATCCCAGCACTCATTGCTGGTTCTTCTTTCAGCTGCGTCTTCCCTTCACTTCTGTATACACAGAAGAGCATGATCAAATGATGCTGACATATAAATTTGTTTTTATGAAAATCTTAGAGAAAACATTCTGCCTATTTCCCAGGTCATTTTGAAAACTTTTGAAAGGGGCATTAAATATGTAGTAACATGGGGTACTGGTGAGTGTAATATGCTAGACACATCTCCTTTTCTGCTTTGACTATAGGGAGTGATTGTACCATTGCCTCAATTTGGAAGAATATAAAATATAGGCAATACTCTAAATATTTTAAGTATAACAACAATAACAACAAAAGATCATTGCTTTGTGTTTCAATCATAAATATCTGTGGTCATTCTGCTACAGAGCCAGTAAGAATTTCAAAGAGAGAAAGGAAGTATATGGAAGAATTTATATGAATGAAAGGCAAGGGAGAAATAGTATAATTATATTAGAATATCAAGAACAAAAGGGTAAATTAAAATATATAACTTTTTAATTCAGGGATTATAATGTAGTATATTTTCACCATATACACTTCACTCTTCCACATTCTCAAAGTTCACACTTATCTCCCTATCACATCAACTTTATATTTTCTTTTTTCCTCTTTATAAAATGCATTGGTTCTGATTTGTTATGCCTATATACTTCTTGGTAAAGAAGTATCCATTGGAGCATAAGAAACCTATAATAGGCCACATCCTTAAAGAAGACTTTATCTACCACAGAAGTCATTGTGCATAGCTACTCAGGGATGGATGGGAGTTCATGACCTGCTTCCAGTTCCTCAGTAGAACGTTGACTAGTTTAGTAATGTGCCAGTTCTGCACAGACTACCACAGTTTGAGTTCATGAGGCAACAGTAGTGTTATGCACAGAGATGATGTTCTGTTCTAGTCTGTCCCATCCCCTGGCTCTTTAATGGGTTATGCCCCCTCTTCTATTTTGTTCCAGAGCTTTTGGAAAGGGAAGAAAATAAATGTTCCATTTGTGACTGGTCATTTTATTGGTACTTACTTTCTCTAACAGAAACTAGGCTTGCAATTAACTTAACTTTTTAATATTTCATCTTAATTAATTGGCATCCTGTTTCCTAGGTGATTTAAGTTGTAATAGTTAATAATCAACTACCATTATAATTAATTGTATATATATATAGACTATTTTAGTACTATTCGTGAGAGTTCCATAAGATTTATCACTTTATTTTTAAAGTACTGGAGATTCAAATCAGGTCCCTGCATATGCTAAGCATATGTTCTACCACTGAGCTATATCCATGCCCCTTGCAGATTTAAAACCTGTGATTTTCTTTTCACTCAACCGTATTTTTGAATTTAAAATCCAAAACTGTAGTTCTACTCCAATCTTATCATTTCATCAAATATTTGTTGCATCAAAGTTAAAAAATAGCTGAGATCAACATAAGAGCAACAATCTCTGTGTTACACCCCATTACCATTCCCCAGAGGTGAACCTTCACACTTTCTGCATTTATTTTCTGTGCTAGTTAGCATTGAAGTTATGAATAATATTCCTATTTAAATACCTCCACAAGATGAACCCCTGACTATAAATATGAGGATTTGGTATTCTTGTTCTACTTCTCTTTCTTTCTTATCACACATTTGAATATAAATTTATATGTTAATTCTATATTAGCTATATAAGAAATTTATTGATATGTCAAACCTTTAATTGTTTCTCTTATGTACTTTGAGACTGTCCTCTACCTTTCTTCCCTTCTCCCTTGCATTATAAGTGATCATTATATTATTATACACAGAAAATCAATATTTTTCTCATATCTGAAATCATAATTGAATTCCTATATTTCATTATTTAATATGTATTAATATATTGGTACATAGTATGTAATTTATTTGGTATTTTACCTTAAAACAAAAACTTAAATATTATTACTTTAAAGCCAAATAATATGCTGGTTCTTTTTTGAATCAAACCAAAGTTATAACTACAGTGTAATTCAAGAGAATCTGATGACAGGAATCTGATTTTCCTAAGATTCCTTGGTGTTATCTCTAAGAAGTGATTCATTTTAGTTTCTTTAGTCTATTATCTCTGATAAATGTAATCAGTTCTGTTCAATTTTTTGTCATTTTTATTGATTTTGCATGGTCTTTGATACCTAGATGGTGCTATCAATGACTTCATGGCTCTCGGAGCCACAAACACTGAGTTGTTCTCCTGCCTGCCTGCTCAGCACTGAGATTCAAGCATGGACCACCTCATCAGCCATTATTCTCAATTAAATTTCATACCATAGATCTACACAGATACATTATATTCTTCAATGCATATCTACTCACAGCTATGATCATGTGTTGCATTGATTTTCTTTACTGTTAGTCATACTGTGTGGACATATAACCAATTTTGAAAAATATTACAAAATTTCCAATCCCAAAATTACATTTTTATCTTTCAATCAACAGCATGTCATTAACTATTTATTACGAACGTAACAAATACTAAAATTTATCACATACGTATTCATTGTTTAATGAAATACATAGGATAATCGCTTCATTAAATAGACTTTAATTCAGTACGAATTTACATAAGTTTCAGATGCATCTTGTTTAATTGATATTGAGTATACCCTTTGTGCTGAAGGGAGGGAGGCACTGAGGATTTGAGCACAATTCAAATGAAATCTTGTGCCTTACATATTATTGAGGAAGGACTCTGGGCCAGGCACAAAAACACACTTTTATTAAAACCTGGACCCTTGTAGATGTGAAAACAGGAATTCAGAAGATATGGAGTATTTGTAGAATTCATCCTTAGTATTTTATACCAGCTCACAATTATTTTTCTAATTAAATGAATATTAGTTTTAATATCAGAAATCATCTCAGTCCTAATCTGTGTAGAAAATGAGCAGAAACTGCTCTAACTTATTGTTCCATCTTGCTATTAACACATGTTAAATGTCTACGATGAGAACATCAGAGGGTCAGAAATTTCTTAAAATCCATAGGATACTGACTATTAAACATTAAGATGCTTCTCGGTTGTGTAGACAGTTCAGTTGGTAAAAAAGTTTGCCCCATGTCTAAAGACCTAAGATTGGAACCCTAGCTCCCAAACAAAGGTTTACCTGGTTCTGCATCACTGTAATTGCATTTCTAGGGAGCAAAGACAGAAAACTGCCTTTATCTGCTGAACAGCAACTAGTCTACATGATCTGGGACACCTGGGTTCACTGAAAGCAACTGTGTCAGAAACAAAATGGAAAGTGATTGAGAAATACACTTGAAGTCAATTTCTAACTTCTACATACTCACATGCACACACACACACACACAGAGGGTTTTTTTTAACTAACTTGGTAAAATTATAATTAATTTTATATAAATTTTAGCATTATAAAAAGCTGATTTGACTTTGTTATATTTGACTCAATATTTGCTAGTGCATTCATTTTATAAATATTTTTCAAACTTCTTTTTATTTTTGAACTCATTCCTTGTACATGGCATAATTGAGAAATTACTGACATGTTTTCAGATATGAGAAACATATTTATGTCCAGCAATACAGATTTTTAATAATCAGTATTTAATGCATTGTCCATAATGTAATATCCAGGTAGTGGACTCTTCACTTGATGAAGACATAGAAAGTGTTGTATATGTTACTGATATGTGAATATATCTGTAATTACACAGGCAAATAAACACAATCTTTCAGTTATTTGATATAATCTTTACTAGACTGAATACTTGTAAAACAAAATCTATGATTGCTTGTGAATTTAACTGAGTGACAGCATAGTAGTAATTTTCTGTATTACTATAAATAAATCCTTCTCCCTACAAAGAAAGGCTGCATACACTCATGGTGGTGTTTATGAGAGGCGTGGTTTAAACTGACTTTCCCAGTTGTGTCAGACTGGATGGACTGAATACCCTGGGCAGAATTTGTAATCACTTTTCTGTCTTATAAGCTTTAAAGTACTTCTGAAAGTATGTTAGTAGCAAGTAAAACACATGTGTTTAAATGTAATTTGACTGTCCATGCATTCTCCCTCACTCACCAAATCAACTACACAGAGCTCACATGGGCTCACAGAGACTGACATGGCAATCATGGACCTGCAGGGCTCTGTACCTTGTGTTCTTTGTACATGTTATTTCTGTTAGCTTGGGATTTGGGGGGAACTCCTTACAGTGTGAAAAGATATATGATCAACTCCTTTGCCTACTTTTGAGACTCTTTTACTCCTATTGATTTGCCTTGTCTAGCCTCAAGTTGAGAGCTTTGTCTGGTCTTAAGTTATCATCTTTTGTCCTTTTTGGCTTTTGGCTTTGGATGCCTTAATTTTTCGAAAGATGAAACAATATAAACTCTTTTCTTTCTGTCTCTCCCTGAATCTATTCCATCCTTCATAGTATTTTACAATTTATATATCATTTACTTGTGTCATAACTAATTTTAACATGGTCTTCAATAGATGGCACTGTGTTGTATTCTACCTTTGTATAAAATAATAAATGATTACAACATTTGCCACATCAATGCTTACTTCTTCCTGTAAGAAGAAACCTGACAAAAACAACTCAGACTGGAAGGAGTACATCTGGCTTACAAGTTCACTGTTAATTGAGGGAAACAAAAGGAAGAACTCAGGGCAGGATCATGAAGAGAGAACTTGAGCAAATACTATGTGAGTTCTCTGCCTACTCGCTTTCTTCCCATGGTCTGTTTACTTTATATTCTTTTTCCACTCAGGACCACCTTACCAGTGATGATGGCACTACCTCTAGTATAAATGGACTCTCCTTCCCACACTAATTATTAATAAAAATACAAAACTTCCTAAAGGATATATCAGGAGGAATTTTTCTATTGTTTTCCTCTTCCCAGATGGCTCTAGCTTGAGTAAAGTTAGCTAAAAGCTTTAAAGGGCACTCTTCTGTCTTCCTTCTAACCTTCCATCTCCCTCTCACATTCATGGCCTCTTACTTTTTAATTATAATGGTTATGTGCACACAAACACACATGCAAGTGTATGTATGTATGTATTTATGTATGTACAAGTGTGTGTGTGTGTGTGTGTGTGTGTGTGTGTATGTGTGTGTATGTGTGTGTGTTTGTGTGCGCGCATGCACGCATGCACATGGATGGATAATTAGTTCAGTGTTTCTTATATGTATAACATATATGTGTTTAGTGCTGAGCACTCGGTATTGGATAACCAAGTAGGACATTCATCCCTAGGAAAAAGTAATACTCCCTCACTCAGCAGTCATAACCGAGGACTGGAGCCCCAAAAGATTTTCCTTATCTGCATCAAAATATCATGCTATGTTGTCACTGTTTTGATCTTTTTGAGGTAGCCAAAGAAATTTCATATATATGGTTTCCTGTCATGAATAGAAGACACAATATTTCAAAAGATTTTTCAGTCTATTGTTCTTAAATCTATCTACCATCTCTTCTTTGGTGTTCCATTTCTTGATTCATAGGTGTAGGGGTTTATTGTGGTTGTATCAGTTGGATTTGAGCACCCAAAGGTCACCTGTTATTTGTACTATGATCAGTCTTGGTTTTCCATAATATTCTCTTAATTAGAAACTAAGCAAGCAAGCAACCAACAAGCAAACCACAAAAACAAAAACCGTCTTTGGTGAGTTGTGAGTGTGACAATTACTTGTAAGGATAGTGAAATATTTAGAATGAAGTTAGGAATTCAGGAAGTACACTGGTCCAGGAAAGTTTAGTAGGAGGTTCCCCTTTACTAATTGTTTTCGTTTGCTGTTTGATACTGTGATAAACTCCATGCTCCGTCTGGCTATACATCCATGTCAATGGAGACTGTTTCACAGAGGACTTCCTGGTATTCTGGCTTTTACCATCTTTTTACTTCTTCAGTGGTGTTCTATGCAGTATAGAAATTATGGTGTAAATGTATCCATATATCAATCTGGGCTCCCATCCATATTTTTTTCTCTTCCTTGTGTACAGTTGCAGTTTTTCATGATAGTCCCCATATGCTTTAAAAGCAATTCTTAGTGATGAAGTAGTATCTATACTTGCCTGTCTGTGGGTAAAAGGTTAAGATTTAACATAAAGCAAGACATTATAATGGTCTAAAATAGTGGAATGGAGGAGCTAGAGAAAGTATCCAAGGAGCTAAAGAGATTTGCAACCCTATAGTTGGAACAACATTATGAACTAACCAGTACCCCGGAGCTCTTGACTCTAGCTGCATATGTATCAAAAGATGGCCTAGTAGGCCATCACTGGAAAGAGAGGCCCATTGGACACGCAAACTTTATATGCCCCAGTACAGGGGAACGCCAGGGCCAAAAAATGGGAATGTGTGGGTAGGGAAGTGGGGGTGAGGGTATGGGGGACTTTTGGGATAGCATTGGAAATGTAATTGAGGAAAATACATAATAAAAAATATTAAAAAAATAAACAGTGGAAGAAGTATGTTCTAGGTTCTCTGACTTTATTCACTAGCTTCAGGAAGTTGAGTAGTTTCTAGTATAAGGCATGCTTAATCTCCGGTTGAATAGCCACCAAGTCTAGTTAAATATAACCCCTATGCACACATTCATATTTGTGCATAAGACAGACACACAGTTATAAACATGCATGCAGACAGACACATGTATGCATAAAAAACAGATACATACATACTTACATGCATGCTTACATACATACATCAGATAGACACACATATATGCACACACATTTTTGTATTTAACGATAATAATAATAATAATAATAATGATTTAATATTTAGGGAGCCATGGGAGGGATTTGAGAGAGGGTTTCTAGCAGGGGATAAATGGAGAAAGTGATATAATTCTATTTTAATTGAAATACTTTTAAAAGTAAAACTGAAAAAAACTAAAAATTATAATACAACATAAAATTTAAAATTTTATCATGATCAAAAGCAACTTGAAGAGGAAAGGTTTTATTTAAGTTCCCGATTTCACTTGATAGTCCACTATTGAGGGAAGTCAGGATAGGAACTCAAACGAGGAAGCAATTTGAAGCAGCAGCCCTGGAGGATAAATACTTCTTACTGAGTCTCTGTCTGGCTCACTTTCAGTAGTGTGTAGTTTTAAATAAAACCTATGCTAAGTCAGGGTATGCTCAGGCATCTGTGATTTCACCCAACCCCCATAAAATGCTAGCTTGCTAAGCTAACCAAACCAGTTTAACAAATGTCAGGAACTGCTGTGCCCATTTCTCAGGCTGTCCACATCCTAGGGCTTGCCTGCACAGTGCCAGCTACTACTCACTCAATTCTCCTTAACCCTGTGAAATGAAAACACTAGAGACTTATAATGTCCATGCAAAGAACACACAACTCAATTATATAATTACAAGCTGCATGCTTAGACTGGAAAAACATGCCACTACACTGCTCTACTACCCAAGCTACTTGTGGCTCCTCCAGGTCACATGGGTCTGCTCCATTTTCAATCTCTACTCCCTCCATCATCTTTTTTCTTTGTCCTCTGTCACGTCTCTTCTTCTCCTCCTTCTCTCCCTTCTCTAAAACTTTCAGATCCACCTTTTCTTTCTACTGCCCTATCACAGGCCTTATCTGACCAATTAAGATTTAACCTGACATAACCTGAGTATGTAATCTACCTTTCTTTGGCGGGGATTGGGTGGGAGGAAGAGGTTTATTCAGCTTACACATTCACATTGCTGTTCATCATCAAAGGAAGTCAGTATTGGAACTCACACAGAGCAGGAAGCAGGAGCTGATATAGAGGTCATGGAGAGACCTGACTTGCTTTCCCTGCCTTGCTCAGCTTGCTTCCTTATAGAACCCACGACTAACAGCCCAGGGATGACACTGTAAGTCTCTGGCTAGATTTAGCCTGAGTGAACAAAGCAGACTCGGTAATTGATGTAAAAAGCAAGAAGAATTTATTGTTGCAACATGTTGAGGTCATCCTACACATGGAGAGAGAACGACCATGCACAGCCTGTATGGCAGCCTTTATACAGTTCTCCAGGCAGCAGCCATTAGGTGCAATGTGATTGGCAGTGTGACTTTTAAACTGATTGGTTTATGGGAAATAAGGTAGGTGGCCAAAGGTCAAGGAACGTATCTACCCTTACCTTTAGGTCGCTGGTGGTCAGTCCCTCCTCCCTTTGGTCTTAGGAATGTAATGAGTCCCTCCCTTCCAGAGGGGAGGGATGCCTGTGTTCTTTATGACCTTTCACTTCCAGGAGGGTAGGGGACCAGTGGGATTTTCTAAAGATCCTGAGTTGACCTCTTCAGCACCACCTACAATGGATTCTCCACCCTTCATCACTAATTGAGAAAATGCCTTTTGGCTGGATCGCATGGAGGCATTTCCTCAACTGAAGCTCCTTTTTCTGTGATAACTCCAGTTTGTGTCAAGTTGACACCAAAACCAGCCAGTACAATTGACCCTGTGCAAACTTGTCACATAAACAGCAATCCACAATTTCCATTTGTATACTTACAAAATTCAGGCCCATCTGCCTAGAATTGTTGGCCTTCATCGTAGGCTAGTCTTTCCCAGTCAACCATTAATTAAGACTATCTCTTACAGGCATGAATATGAACTGCATGATCAAGGCAATCTCTCAACCCATTGTCTGTCAGATTACTCTGGACTGTTATTTTGAGAGCTGAAGCTAACTACGATGCAAACTTAATGTGTTGTCTTTGCTCACATCTTAAAATCTTCTCTGCCTTTGAGAGAAAAGAAACCCTTTCTGGTTATATTCTTAGAAATAACTTGATGGAGTTTCTTTGTATGCCTTCTTAACTCATTTTAGGATGTAGGAGCTGGCTCAAAGACAGCTTCAGTTCTACAGCTGTAATTTGGATGAGCCATCAAAAGGCACATGAAGGGAAATCCATTTTTTAAGAAGTCGATTTGCAAAGCACATTAAGAAGTAATTTTCTCCCTGACACTGGTTTTCCAAAACTGAGTTATACTGAAGCTAGGAAGTTTATTTTGCAGAATACAAACATTTGAGGAAATGTCAAAACAGATTCTGATATATGCCAAGGCATATGGGCCTCGTCAGTCTCTGTATTTTTTCTTAAATAGTAAGTTCCTTGAAATAACCTGTCCTAAATATCCTGCTGCATGATCTGGTTCCTTATTTTAATTCACGGATAGTGGCTTAAAATCCTAGGAGTTATTTACAGCCACTGTCTCAACGTGCACTCTTTAATGATTATTTCCTGGTTCTGTAGACTTCATTCTAAGCACAGACTTCTCTACCTGTTTAGAAAATTCTATGCATTTCATGCTCCATTATTCCAGTCTCCAGATCTATCTCTGTTATACTTTGGATGTTATTAACATTGCACAAATGACACCCTCTATTAAAAGCAGCTCACTTGTTACCATAGTGAAGTGTGTATGTTCCTGGCTCTGTGGAATAGCCATTCAAATACTGAATCCAGGGCTTCTTCCTTATTTCAGTGTTTCAGTCAGAAATGAGAAATGAAGCAATGAAGAAGACATTTTTGCCTCAGTCAACTTGAATTCTTAGTGAGTGAGGCATAATTTTATTGAAATCCAATTGGTATATCGTAGTCACAGGTACCTGAACACATCAGACATGGACCCTTTTGTTTTATGGTCATTTCTCAGTAAAATTGTACCCTATAGCCCTGAAACAGAAATATGTAATGGACAGTTTATTACTTCAAGTGAGTGTATCTAACTTTGAATATATGGTAGGTTATGAACAATCTGTGCCATGGTATAGTATGAAACTTGAATTCTGGTGCAGCTTTGAATACTACATAAAGGTTTTTAATTTGTTTTATGAGTCTTCATTAAATAATAAATAAAAGTCTCTTGTCTCTTACATCCCATATTTACTTGCAATTTATAGAACTTTTAAAAGAGAAAGCTTTTACTCTGTTGTGGGAAACGGTGCTGTTTAGCTTGATTCAGCAGAAATGGCTGTGGTGGAACTTGAATTTGATAAAGTAATTATAATTTTAATTGGATGTTGAAGTCCTGTTTTCAGGTGCAGACATTTGTAATTTGGGCAGGCGGACACTTGTCATGACTTTCTAATTACCCTGCAGAATGACAAATGCTTACACAAGGCAGAAGGAGGAAACGGTGACTCATGTATCATACCAACAGCCCTGCTTCGCATTTATCACATCCTCTCAGTATGCTGTATGCTAGGATTAAATTCCAGCTTCAACTGCTACCAAGAAAAAGGAGCTGTTTATTCTAGGTTAAGAAGGACAGCAAGGTAATGGAGCACCTAGAACTAATAGATGAACAGACATGTCTATGAAAATTGTGCTCTATGAGCTTCTATAATCTCACCATCTTGCGGATTTACAGAAAAGCTAAAAAATAAATTGAAATGGAAGCTGATATACAAGGAAACATGAATTTAACTAAAGTCACTAAATGTCAACAGCTATGATTGAATTATTTTCTATGATCTCAAAATAGCTTCTATTAGATACACTACTGTTCTACATCAATAGGCTATTACCACACTTAGGAGCTGAAAATAACAGCACATTGTTACTGATTCATTCATTCTGTTATTATATCTACTCTGTCAGTCTCTATAGCATCTTTCAGATGTTTGTTACTCCCTTTCAAGGTTTATTCTAGGATGCCAAACTATACCTTTTTCTTCACATTTTATACCCAGAATAGCATCCTGGACATGATTTTCTAAATGTTCAGGCAAGCCCTGAATGTAGGAGCTAAAAATTTGGGCTGATGGCTCTTTCATCACAATGGAATTTGCTTTAAAGTTTTATGGTAAAAATTTGCACATTTACTTTGGTCTAGATGAGAGATGTCACACATAGTTCCATATTTTTATAGTTTCAGTGACATTTTAATGATTTATGGCTTACTTTTTTCCTGGTGTGTTTTATTTTTAACATTTGGTATATGGTCTGTATTCCTTTCTACTTGGATACTTGAAGAAACAATTTACCCAAAAGCACCTTGAAGATAAAAGGGTCTATTTTGTACTGTTGGTTCCTGAGGCATTCTGTTCATCATAGTGGGGAAATTGTGGCACCATGTAAGGTTCAACAAGGAAAAAAAGAAGGAAGGTGGCTGGCTAGAGTTTCATTCTCCTACATGAAGCAGAAAAAGAGAGCAAAAGGGAGTTAGAGGGAGAGAAGGTGTAGGAGGAGGGGGAGAGTGAAACAAAAAGGAGATCAGGCTATAAACTCTTAAATCCTATCCCCCATGACATATGACCTCCAGCAAGTGCTACATTCTGATGTTTCCTTAACCTCATCAAAAGGTATCACCAACAGTGGCCAAGTGCTTAAGTACATGAGCCCATGAGGGACATTTCAGTTCCAAAACACTACTTGGGCTAAAACTTGATTTTGAAGCCCAATGATTTAAATGTGTTGATAATATTCATTTGAATAACTGCTATATTTTCAAAGGTCAATGTAACTATTTAATTAATCTATCATCTTTTCTACTATTTCCTGACATATTTTTCGTGGGTGACAGAAGGAGAGAGAACTTTCTACTATTGTCTCAGTATGGACAAGCTATTTAATTTTAATTCATTGTATCTTCTTTTTATATTTAAAATAATCCTGAAATGAAACTTCAGTATATGTTAAAAATAAATCACAATCAAAACTAATTCCACTTAGTCAATATGATTAAATCTTACAAAATGGTATTGATGAAAATAAGTACCTTAAAAAAAGGTAGATCTAAACATGCTTCCATGAATTAATAAAATGTAATAGCAAAGAATACACTTTGGAACTGTATTCTACTAGAATTCAAGGGTCAAAGTACTTTTGATGGTGAATGGATATTGCTCTTGTGATTTCAAAATATTCGGTTTATCTATTTGGTTTATGGCTAAAGTAATGTGCCATGATAATGAACCAATGATGTTATAAGCAGATACTTTATTCATTTATGCTACATATCAATTTAAAAATTATTAGAATGGTTCTGCAGATGGCTCAGTGAATAGGCCTCCTTTCTATTAAAAAAAAAAAGGATCAAATTTCAAATTCTCAAAACCTACAAGGAAGACAACCATGGCAGTGAACAGTTACAACTAGAGGGTAGAGGTACCCTATGTTTTCCCTTAATTTAGGAACTATGGATGGTTGGTGACTTTTTTGAGAGGAATAGTTGGTGTTCTTCAAGGCTATGGCCCTCAGTACATTGACTATAGTCCAATGATTTTTCCCCTTATTTTTAGGCCAACAATTTGCCTATTTGTCTTCTTCTTTTTTAGAAGGGAAGCATAGTGAATGAAGGCTTCATACTACTGTTGTTCAGAGATAGATTATATAGTCTTGAATGGCCATCAGAGCCTGATGAGTATACATACACAGTCCAGCCTGTACACACAGAGCTTTTCCTACCCATGAGGTTATACTGACTTTCAGTTCAGATCTTAAGACATAGACTTTTTGGTAACTTTCTTCTCCTCAGGAAGAAATCTCATTGTGCACACCTATAATACCTGCTAAGTTTAGCTGTATTGTCCCACTAGTGCAACCATGTTAGGTCTAAGGAGGATGCGAGTCTTTCATCTATGCTACTGTCATAATACCAAGCAAACATAGTAAATGCTCATTCTTAAAAACTTGCTATGTTATTTCTAAATGATTTTGAAATTGACAAGCATTTAGTGTTTAAGTAATAGCATAAGTTTTCTAGTAGTTTCCACAGGTAGCTTTGAAATTCTCCAATTTCTTGAATTCTTTATTTATAAACATTATTCTGTAGAGAATTAACATGCAAAGGAAACAGAGGTTTAATAATAATATCTTGGAGTTTGAGTATGTGGATTTGTAAACACTGTCAGTCAACTGTCACACTGCTTTCTGTGTGGCTCCAGTCTTAAAAACAAAAACAAAAATTAAAAAAAAAACACAAAACCCAACAACAACAACAACAAAAAAACATGCTAGTGTGATTGCCATCCCTTTGTGCATGATGGCCTATTTTACTTTGTTGCACAGATAATTATGCATTTTTGTTATTTATTTAATTAAATTATATATCTGAATATAAAATGATCTTTTGAATCAATTTTACTACTTGCATTGTAGTATTCTTAAACAAAATATTGATTTTTTTCTAAAATATTTTCTAGATTTTTGTTACTTAATATTAATTCTGTTTACTGATATTTTCTTGTCTTGAAAGCAATAAGTTATACACTAAGTCATCTGTTACTGCCTTCAGTGAGTTTTTATTTCTTTTGAATATCTGTGTTATATTATTAAACATTTTATAATAGTTTGAATTAAGTATACTTTTCACCTTTAAAACTTTGAATTCATCCTCCAATTATGAGATGTTTCTTTTTTGGCCTTCTATCTGCATTCAGTCAACTCCTGTTACAATTTATTTCTTTGACTATGACAGTTAAGGGGAAAACAAATGAAACCATTTAAAGTAAGAAAAAAAAATCTCAGTGTTTCAGATTTCACACATGCTTCCAATACAATTGTTTGGTTTGTAGGAAGACAGTCTCATGTCAGAAGTCTGTACACCTCATGGCAATTAGAAAACAGAGAGAATATTTTGCTACTAATCTTCTTTATATTCTTTTTATTCAATTGAGGGCATCAGTCTTGTTAAGGCACTAAACACATTTAAGCCATTTCCATTTAACTACTATCTCAAGAAGCATACTCAAAGGTAAATCTAGAGGTGAGTTTTTTTTTTTAAGTTAAATATCTCCTATCCAATCAAGTTGTGAGCCATGATCAAATAGGACACATGATTGTCACTTTTAAAGACATTCATTCTTGATGTTGAATTTCATATTGAGGACAGTATATTCAAAACCTGTGATCTCTGACTCCAATGTCACCTCCTTCTTCTCAAGATAGAATAAATTGCCTGTGGTTCCTTATGTATTATTTAGATGTTTTGATCCAGGTTGCTCTAATATGTCAAGTTACATGCCTGTTTTCCATTTCAACTTGTGAGATTGAACATCAAACTCTGTTGGGAGTTGGAGAGTCAGCTCAGTAATTAAGAATGAGAAGATTCTTAGAGAAATTTTGGGGAACAGAAAGCATTATTAGGGTGTATTGTATAAAAAATGTGTTTTCAATAAAATAAAAATAAGAACAGGCAACAATAACAACAAAATTAAAGCAAGCAAACAAACAAAAACAACAACAAACTAAGAATCGTAGCTGTTCTTGAAGAAAACGGTGAACAATTCCTAGTAACCTCATGGTGGTTCACAAACATTTATAACTCAAGTAACAGGGTATCTGATGTACACTTCTGGCTTCTACGGAATCGTGGCCCACAGATGATAAACAGATATACATTCATACATAACAACCATATATAATGCAGATATCATAGACACCATTAAATTCATGAGTTTTTGTTGTCATCTTGACACAAAACTACACTCAACAGGGAAAGGGAGTTGCAGCTGAAGACTTACTTTCATCAGGTTGGCCTGCAGTCATGTCTCTGGAGCATTTTCTTCATTGATTATCAACGTGGGAGGACTCGGCCCATTGTTGGCAGTGCTATTTCTTGGTAGGTGGGCCAGAGATCTTAAAGGAAGATGATTGTACATGAACCTGAGGGCAATATACATATTCACACTACCCACTTGAGACTTTAGTCTAAATTCAGAGCCAGTTTAAACATTCAAAGCTTTAAAAAGTGAAAAGTAACATCTGAGTGATTGGCCTGGAGCCTGAGCTAACCTAGGAGGAAAACACGGTGATGATAAGTTAACATGAGGTGGGTAGGCGTGGTCATCAATTTATACCGAATCACCAGTTCCACATTAGCACACACATGGCAAAAGTCACCCTGACAGTGTTCATTGTGTGGATCTAGGAGATGAAACTAATTTTAAAATAGTTAACACAGCTTCTAATTAATTTGTGTAATTTCTTCATTTTACAAAAGATTTTTTTTCTTCTGGCTGATAGTGTGTCTCTGTGTGTGTGTTGGCATATATGTATATATACTACATTCATGCTTGGTGCCTACTGACACAAGAACATGATATCAGGTATCCTGGAATTGGAATTATTAGTGGTTTTGAATGAACAACATTGTGGCTTCTGGAAATTGAACCAAGATCTGGAAATGAGACCAGTGTCCATGCCCTGGTTCTAGGGTGGTTATCAAAAGTAGTCAAAAGCCTCATTGATACTTCATAGTTTTGTTTATTTACAATGCCTTATTTGGCATTAAGTTGCTGATGTCTGAGACCATATCATGTAAAACTGGCAGGGTGGATTTTACCAAATTTGTGAATGATGGGACTGTAATGCAACACATACCCCTGTGAATACATGCAAACCTTGACTTCTGCAATAGGGAAAACAAGTATCTATTTCCAATTTGAAATTCAAATCAATGTCACAAGTCCAGATGATTGAATTGGTGAAAGGTGGGGATCGCCTTCAGCAGTTTCTCTTAAAAGCAATCCCTGTGCTACATGCTGGACTGAGAGGCATTAGAAACCTAAGTTATTTAAGGAAGGCCAGAAGCTGTAGAGTACAGTTTGACCTTTGCCAACAAGCACATTAAACCACCCCCAAAACCAGTAAGAAGAAAAGTCAAGGGAGAGATGACACTGGAATGAAGGTATTTCTGCAGCAGTAGTGAGGCAAGTAGAAGTTTCCCATGTCCGTCACAGGTCATTTTCACATCCCCACACAGACAGAGTATTAACGGAACACTGTGGGCTTGCACTTTGACTGTGTAAGTCATTCCTGAACATGTGCAAACTCTAGAATATTTATATATTCTTTTCTTCTCACCCTAAGCGTGCTATGTGTCTTAAATTCTGTGACTTGTTTCTCTTCTTCATTCCATGAATCTGTATTTCTCCAAATAGATAGAAAGAAATTAGATTCTGGAATTGAACTACCTGGAATATACATGCAGACATGGCTGTTTATGTCTCTCTGAAATGTGATATGTATTGTTACTATGTAAAGATTTCTTTTTCTGTCACTGATACTGTTATATCAGTTACATGACAAGATAATTTAGAAACAATGCATCATAAACCTCATTCTAGGCATAGTGATAAAAATGTAAATGCTGACACTTTCGTTCTGCATAGTAAATGAGTGAATAATCTCATTTTCCTTCTAGTCTCCTTGTCAGCTCTCATTCGCAAGTCACAAACATTCAGGAATCTTGTACTCCATAAGAATATAATTTGTTTTTAAATACATTGTGCCTGAGTAAGACTGAGAGAGATAGATAGAGGGGAGGGAAGGTGGAGGGAGGGACAAGGACAGGGAGATAGATAGAGAGGCAGGAGAACTGAGAGTTCACAACCATCCTGAGAGCTACACAGTAAATGTTTTTACAACAATCTTTGAAAATTAGTGAGGTTCTGTTTTGCTTTCTAACAAGAAAGAGACAGATTGATTTCAGTACAACACATGTATGAGTTTGTAATTGGAAATGATCATGAGATTGTGTCTATCAGGACTCAAATTTCAGCACAGAATATGAGGTTTTAGTTCTCTTATTATAGCTCTAAAAATGCAGAGAACAACACTGATACTGTATCTAGCTTTTTGCCATGTGCACTTTTATATAACACTTCTTACTGGTGACCAGTCAATATGTAAGTGCTGCTTAGTCTACCAAAGGGGATTTGAGATTCAAAGAGAATAGCACAACTTCTTACATGCCACAGATGCTCCATGGCACAATCCTTGACTGAAATTTCTCCTTCACTCTTCTTCATTTACACCATCTCTTTTTGCCTTCCAATTCTCTCCTTCATTGATTTTCCTGCTCCTCTTCTTGGGCCTCATGACCTTCCTTCTCATCTACTTCTATTACATTTCATCTATTTCCTTTCACTTTATTTTGATGCTTCCTCACAAATTAGACACTATCCAGCACTATTTAATAATCTGATTTCTGTTGTTTGTAAAACAACAAATATCTCTACCTGGATAATTAATGAAAAAAAATTGGTTTCCTTCATTCACAACTATAGACACTTGAATTTCAAAGTCAGAGCATATTCTTTGTTTCAAGTCTTTCTGGATTGTAGTAGAGCATGCATGGCCCCATGTGTGCAACAGCAATAACAAGGTCAAGTGAGGAGTTATTCAAATTCAGACCCTTTTATATTACACCCAAATAAGTAAGTTTCCTAAAGTCTTCGTCTTTCTTTTCCAAGAGTGTGGTGATGATTTTTGTAAATATATATAACTAAACTTACCTGTTAAAGTATTTGCCTCTTTGTAACACTACCATGTTGTGGACAAAGCACATTTTATCATTGTTTTAAGAAAGGAAGAAGCCAAGGCATGGTCTACACTATCCCACAATTGAGAGTCTCATAATTTTTATTAGCATGTCAACTTTTCATGAAAATAAATTTAATACAGTGGCATTGTAAAGGTCAAATACTCAAATTACATTTCTGTCACTTTCTAAGTTCCTTTAGCATGTGATATACCCTCTCTCTAAGTTTCTTACATGTGAATTAATATAAATAGTCTTATCAGAGCTTTGCTATTGTAGACAAGCACACTACCATGGAGTAATGCTTCCTGCCTATATTTTTAGCCTTTATTCTTCCTCAATTCAGTACGATAATGCCTTTGGGGGATAGGCATGTTAGCTAGAACATACTTAAGAGTGTATAGATTTACTGTTTTTTTTTTAAATGACCCTCAGGGAGTCGCTCCCTGCCACCCAGAAGGCAGAAAGAAAGAAAAAACATATAGTTTTTTTCTTATTACTGCTGTCAGGAAGTGATTCATCAAACAAATAAAAACATCATGCCATGTTTTTACAGAAGAAACACCTTGTCAGAGGGTCATGGATCCTCAAGGACATACATATATGCACAAATTCTTTTTCCCACTTCTGTTCTCTGGAGTGATAAAAACAACTTGTTCCTCATTCTCAAAAGTGTGGCTCAGGAATCATAATATTTTGAGTGAATACCCACTGCTGCAAAAGATTTTGGAAGAGCAAAGTCTGAGAGGAACAGGCAAGTTTTACTGAGAGATGAGGTGGTAAAAGAAACTGTAGTTCCAGACAGGAGCTATAATGAGCCTCAACCATAGTCTTCCAATCTGATGTAGGGAGTGGAATTCACTCTGATTTTGTCTATAATACTTGTCTATGATGATTTGCAAGAGACTATGCTTTTCTGCTAGACTAGCAAAGACTTTTAGTATAGGAGTCTAGTACATCTTAAAGGTATAAATACTAGCTGGGCACCAATTTAAAAAGGCCCAGAATAAGCTAAAAAGAATCTGCTCTACTACAGTGGCTTATCATTAAAATAAAGATCTATTCTTACTTCTACCCAATCAAATTTATTCTGTGTTAAAGCATGAGGAGCATCTTATTAAAATGGACTGATGACGTAGTGCAGCATCAGCACTACTCCTGTCAAAGCAAATTTCAGTTCTTACCAAAAAATTTTTTTTCTTTTCCTATATATATTACATCCTGGCCGAAAATTCCCCTATCCCAAACCAGCCACTTTCCCTTTTCCACAGATCCACCAAATACCTTCCCTTTGACAAGATAAAGCTGCAGGCTTTTCAAAGACATCAACCAAACACAGCACAACAAACTAAAATAAGACCAGACACTTACCATCATGTCAAGGCTGGACAAGGCAACGCAGTAAGAAGAAAAGGATCACAGAAGAAGGCACAAGAGTCACAGACACCCCCCACTCCCACTGTTCCACTCCCACTGTTGGCAATTCCATAAGAACACCAAGCTATTCCACAATAACATATCAAGAAGTTGACTCCATCAGGTTAACCTGTGGGCATGTCTATGGGGTCATTTTTCAGATTACTGATTGTTGTGGAAGGAAACAGTCCTATGTGAATGATGCCAATCCTAGTTATATGGTCTCAGGTTATAACAGAAAGCAAGCTAACAGGCTATGGGCTGGAGAGATGGCACAGTGCTTAAGAGCATTTCAAATTCTCATTAGAGGGTGTCTTGTCCACATGCTGGCTTACAATGCCTCTAGAACTCCTGTCCCACGGTATTTTGTGCCTTCTTCTGACATCCCTAATTACCAGGCATACACTTGGCACACATACATAGGTACAGGCAAAAGACATAAATTCAAAATTAAAGTTAAGGTTTTTTTTTATTATTAAAAACAGAATTTAAAAAAATCAAGCTGAACAAATTATGGGGAAGAAGGCACTAAACAGTATTCCTCTGCTTCGGGTTTTCACTTCTGGGTCCTGTCTTGGCGTCCCTCAACAGTAAATGACAGACCGTAATACAACTAAACCCACCCCTCCCCGAGTTGCTTTTGGTCAGTTTTATCACAACAGCAGAAAGTAAACTAGGATGTGAATTATGCAGCAAGAGGAAGGCATTAACTTCATTAAGCGGGAATGTGCCTGGGGTCTGAAATCGAGGAACAGGGGAGGTAAAGTGTTTCTCTGCCTGCTTAAAGATCCAATTCAGACATTTTAGGAAACTTGAGAATTAAATAATTGAATAACTTTAAGTATTTCAGCCATGATGAATCTCATCAATATCTTAGGATTACATTAGAACTTACATGGGCTAATTTAATCACGAGAGTTTCACATGAGCAACACTGCTGGGATAAAACTGACTTTCACAGAGAGGTAAAACTTTCACGAGATGCTTTTGTTTATTTTAAATTTTACAGTTTTCTCACTCCCAAGAGATAGAACTGACAATGGAGCTTTCTAGCAAACATTATCTGAGGGGAACGTGAGCAGCAGAACAAAAGCAAAGGTGGACCTGCAGGGATCTGCACCAGGTCCTCTATGTATGTATTATAGAGGTTAGCTTGAGGTTTTGGTGGGACTCTTAACAGTGGCAGTGGAAGTGGGTATATCTTTGACTCTTTTACCTGCTCTTGGGACTCTTTCTCCAATTGGGTTGGGGTGGCCTTTTTCAGCCTCAGTGTGAGGACTTCTCTCTCTCTCTCTCCCTCTCTCTCTGTCTCTATCTCTCTCCTCTCCCCCCCTCTGTGTGTGTGTGTGTATAAGCCAATTTGTGTCTATATCTAGTTTCTAACAGTGTTGATAATTACGCTGTTTGAAATGTTTACAATGTTTATGATCTTGTCAAACCAAAGTCTGCAAAGAATAAGCTATTTATTGTTCATTAGTGTTTCTATGTCACATCCAGTCTGAACATAAACTTTTAACAATGCTTATCTGCAATTGACCCTTGTAACCACACTAACCACTTACTATATATATTCTTTGTGGTCTTCATGTTTAAGGGGAAGGCTGTAGATATTTTATCCTGTGAACCTTGTTTTTCATCATGTGACTACCTTACCTGAGTACAGAGCTCGTGTACCTTAGCACAGTACTCTCAAAAACCTCCAAAAGGCATACATGTTATGATAGTGGGATTATTATTTCCTATCTGATCCCAGACATTAATTCAGTCTTTATTTCATTGTATTTTATCTGTATCATGTTTTTATTTAATTTTTGTTTCAAATTATGGAAATAATGTTTATTTTAGTTCTAAAAAATAACGACCAAGGAAGGCCAGATGACAATCTCTCCAACTGCCTGCATGAGGACAATGGAGGAAAGAAAGAAAGCCTCCCTCTCTGTGTTGTGTCATGGTGGGAAGGTTATGGAGCTCACTCTGTGTAAACAGGCAGGAAGTAGGGCTGTAGAGAGAGGAAGGAAACCGGAAACATTGAAAAAAACATTTTTAGCTTCTATCCAGCATCAAAAGAAGGAGACTGAGACATGAGAACAGAGAAGTACCTATTTGAAATGAGAACTCAAAACTCAGGAATGTGGGCAGACAGATCCACGCAGAAAGTAGGGGGAGACTAGCATAGGGAGTGGGAATTCTGGGAGAGAGAAATAAAGTATCTTAGTAAGGAAATATTCACCTTGCCTTTCTCTTTGCCCATCTTTCTGTGGTAGCCCTTGTGCTTTCATTTGGCCAGGAGAAAGACTTTGCCCAGCCTGAATCTGAAGTCTTCACTTAGGCCAGAGATTCTATTTTCTTGTTCAGAAGGAGACCCTTCACGTGACTTTAATGTTACAATGTAGAATTATTTTGAGTGAAATATGGATTAAACAAGTGGCTAGGCAGAAGGAATGTTTTATTTATATGATACCACTATCAGGATGGTGGGGACTATTCATCTTTTAAGAAGCATTTTATGGGGCATAGGAGGAACAACAATATGAACCAACAAATAACCCCAGAGCTCTAAGGGACTAAACCACCAACTGAAGAATACACATGGAGAAACCCATGGCTCTAACTGCATATGTAGCAGAGGACGGCCTCTGCTAATTAAATTAAATAAAATTAAATTTATTCTAATTAAATAAAGAAATTATTTAATATATTAATCTCAAAAATAAAAAAGAATCGCCGGGCGTTGGTGGCGCACGCCTTTAATCCCAGCACTCGGGAGGCAGAGGCAGGCGGATTTCTGAGTTCGAGGCCAGCCTGGTCTACAAAGGGAGTTCCAGGACAGCCAGGGCTATACAGAGAAACCCTGTCTCGAAAAACCAAAAAAATAAATAAATAAATAAATAAATAAATAAATAAAATAAAATAAAATAAAATAAAAAAAATAAAAAAGAATCATTTTGTATTGTTTTAGTAAACTTAGGGTTGTAAAAAGACTTGAACAATAGAAATATAATATAAAATTAAATTGTAGCAAAAATATTAAATTCATCTTAGAAAGATAATGGATAATCCTGAAAGAACAATGAATGACACCTAGGGCTAATTATTGGAGGACCTTATCTTAAATTATCTCTTGTTGCTCCTCTAAGTCAGCATCTCTACCACTTGACAATTTTGTCATCCTGCTCTTGAAATGTTCATTGTTTATTGTTGGATCATGATGAACATCAGAATTCTTATGAAGTTCATTTCTGATTCTAGGGAGAATTTGTTGGTAGAAGCGTGACAAGCACAGTGTACAGTGTGTGATGTACATACAGTTACAGGACATATTAAGTACAAGACTCAGTGTGCATTTACCATAGCTATGTTTTTTAAAATCCCCGCTATTCTTAGATAGTACTCTAAGGCAAAATTCTAATCCAAATTAACAGTTAATATCCTGCTCACTATAGATCTCAAAAATTGTAGTATTATATTTGTTACATATCATATGTTTCTCTATTTGCATGTGACTGAATATCTGCCTCTGTATCTACCTCTACATATTTGTTACTATCATTGAGAATCCAGCCATTCAACTAACAGCTGAATTTCCTGTATGTGGTTAAGCAGTAATCACTGAAAGTTTAAATAAAGGATATTTTGCACTCTGGAGGTATTTACATCATGAGATCAAATTGACAGACCACACACACACACACACACGCACACATGCAAAAATGCTATTAGCTTTGAAAGCTTGCAAAGAGATACCACAACATTTATAGTGTGGGTTATAACAAACAAACTCCACAACTTTATTTGAAAAATGGTATTTTGCAATTGAGGAAGCCTGCTTACAGATGGTAATTAAGATCTGATCACACAAAACTGATGGTCAAAATAGGGTGCATTTTATGAAACTGTGCTAAATATATTTTAAATGAATACATCCCAGTTAGAATTAGAATTAGAATTAGAATTATAGTTTCCTATGTCAGTCATTGTTCATTTTTAGGAACCAAAATGATGTCATGCTCTTAAGTTGAACTAACATGTATTTTCTTTTTTGCAGTGGGCCAGTTACTGCCTTATGAAAAATAATAGTAATTAAAAAAAACATAATCAATAAGCTGGAGTATTATTCAGAGTTCTCAGTTGTAGAACAGAAGGTCTCTGTATAAATCATTTAGTTTTACACGCAAACCTCAGGGTGCCAAATGAAGACAAATGGATTTCTGACACTTGGGGAAGGATTTCAAAGAGTAGCCAGTCCTAGTGAAGGGTAAGGGAACATTTCTGGGAAAGAGGACAAAAGTCACCAGAGATAGGGTGTCATGAGGCTTGGGAAAAAGTTATATTGTGAAGCCCGAGGTCTGGATTTGAATTTCACTCACTAGAAACAACACATTGCTGCAATCTGGCTGGACTTTCAGCATTTTAAAGTGGAGTTGGCAAAATATCTGCATTTCTCCAGAAGAGAAGAAAAGACAGAGAAGGGATGGAGCTAGTATCTATGGCAACATCCCTGTGTTGATATTGAAGAGATTCTGCAGTAAAAATGAAAGCGAGGGATAACTGGCCACAGGCAGAGAAAAGTGACAAGGGTGACTTTACGACATCACATTACAAGTGATCAGACAACAGTCATTGCAGGGAAAAGCAGTATGGGGTAGAAAAATACCTCAGTTAAATGACTGTTACATAATGGGCCCTGTGGGAAGGATTCAAATATTGCTTCAAGGATAGGCTTACAAATAATCTAGCATTGTGGGAAACTAATTTCCCCATTTTTCTAATTGAGGAAATTATAGTCAAGGCCTCACAATAAGTGTAAATTCAAACTGAAGCTGCTATACTCTAACTCTCCCACCACAGCATTCCAAATCAAGTTTACACACCCTGATTGAAATAGAGGTTAAAGGTCAACAAGATAATTCAGTAGGTTTGCTTACCTTCAAGCATGAGGACCTGAGTTCAATCAAAGGGACCTGCATGGTTTCCATACACATCACAAACATTCTCTCTCTCTCTCTCTCTCTCTCTCTCTCTCTCTCTCTCTCTCTCTCTCTCTCTCTCTCTCTCACACACACACACACACACACACACACACACACAAATACTTCTCAAACACACATACTCACATTCACACACACTCATATTCTCAAACACGTATCTCACATTTACACACATACACATCATACTCAAACACACATACTTATGCACACTCACACATATATTGTGTACACAGTAATTCATGTTTGAATTTTAAACAAAATATTAGGTTTCATAAAAGCTCTCTGGATATCACTGAGTAATTTACCTATGTTTGAGTTAGAAACTATTATGAAAGAAGCAGACGCCATAGAAAAATATATTATCTTCTCTAATTTAAAACACCTTGTTCATTTTTGTTTTTTAGTGTAGAACAGAGTTTATTCAGGGCATGGGGAGGGGAGTTGAGAGGGTATTAGAGACAGAGAAAGGGGGGGAGAGAGAGAGAGAGAGAGAGAGAGTGAGTGAGTGAGTTAAGTAGATGCTGGCCATGAGCGCTTGGAGAGAGAGGGGGTAGGGAATGGGGATAGAGCAGGAAGGCAAGAGAAAGAGCGAGAGAGGGCCTTTGTTCATTTTTTAGGGTGAAGGATAAACTAGGCTTCCAGAAAATTACAAATAAAGAAATCTCAATACCATAAAGAGTAACAAAAATACTGTCTGAGGACCATTGGGTATGGATTGATGGGAAAGAGCACTTGCTTCCCCAGTTTCCATGCAAACACTGGGCACTTTGCACCTTTAACCCTGGCATTGGTGTTTGCCTCATTTGATGGATCTTAAAAGCTCATAACCAAAAGACCAAGCTTCCATTTCAGTGAGAGACCCTGGAATGGGGGAATAAGACAACGATTGAGGATGAAACTTCATCTTCTGCTCTACCTTGTTTTTTATATGCACAAGTGCAGGAAACAATACACTCTCTTTCATGTATCATATACATATACATATTATGTATAATACATATGGGGTTAGGGAGATATCAGAATAATGTGTTTTTTTGAAAAGGGTGCTAAAACCTCTGTGCTTAGCTTTGGAAAATCCCAGCATGCAGGTGAACTATTCATGACTTAGAAACACATCAATGACTAGCAGGGGTTTAAGTGTCCATGTCTAAGAACACACACTGGAAAGAGAATGTTCATTGTACTATGTGAGAGAATAGGGATAAATTATGGCATCAGTTACAGGATGCGATTGGTTCCTTTTAAACTCTTAGATTTTAGAATCACTAGAGTACATTTTTTTAACTTATGTACAACAATTTGTAAATTAAGTTTAAAGGAAAGATTTTTGGATTGGTATAATTTTCTTTTGCCAATATCTAAGATGCTTGGTATATATTTTTAAAAAACATACCAAATAGAAGTCAGGAAGGTTTCATAAATTAAAAACATTCATCACTGGAAGACATTCTTCATATGTGATGTTCACTTTAGCATTGCTAAACAAATTCTCTTTTGGATGAAAAGGGAAAGCCCTCAGAGCAATTGTCTTTATATTTATTTCAGGGCTTCAGTCAAAATACCTGTTTACATTTTAGTATTTGTGGTAGTACCTAATTTTATTAAACTGTTTTTATTATATAATGTAGTCTTTTTTAATTTTTCAGAACATTATTAACAGAGGATCTTACTATTATTAATTTTAATACATTTTTGGTTACATATAGATATAAATTTGATAGATTCACTAGATTCACAGCTATGTACATAGAATTTATATGGATGAATTAGTTTTTGAGTGTATTTTTAGATTTCACTGATTAGCGTATAGGAACAAGGAGAATAAAATCTCATTTATTATTATCTAGATAACTTAAACTTGAACCCATCAAGTTATGACCACCTGGTCTTCACACATCTGCTACTGTCAAAATACTCATCCTTTTGACCTGCTTTGTTTGAACAACCTTTGAGAAATTGATGTTGTGGAGTCAGCCTGTGTTCATATGGGCCCACATGGAGATACGCTGCACTTCACCAGGCACATTGACCCAATGTTTTCTTTGGGAGAAGAAAGTCAAAAGTTTAGATTTTTTTTCTTCTACAGCATTTTAACCACCATCTAATTGTAAAATTCTACACTGATTTAAGTGTTATGAGTTTATGTATCAACCTCATTGGAATTATATCTCTTGGGGTGTTACAAAAGTGGGCTCCATTGTGATTTAATATTTTTCTATGTCTATTAATAGAAAGAACTGGAGATATGTTAAAATTATAAGAGTAAACATCAAAATACACATTAAATGATAAATCCTAAAAATGGTTATGTATCAGAACATGGAACTATATCAGGCATATGTTCTATATTTTAAATTTCAATATCATTTTTTATTCTTTTCATGTTTTCCCACATTGGAACATTTTAATTTCCTGCATATTATGCTGGAAGACACTGTACAAAACAAACTAACATATCCCAACCAAGCAAACACCAGAATTAAAACAATTTTAGGTACAGCATCACAGAATGATGCCAAGTTCTAGTTTATACTTCACACAAACTGAACTTGAGCAGATGTGTCAGGCAGATACAGATACTCAACACTGGGATGTGTCACTTTTAATTTTCAGCAAATGCCTTGATTGCTTATGAGTTAGTCGTGTGCAGTTTTAGAAATTTTTCCAAATACTGCTTAATCCGTTGTTAATTAAGAATAAATCATCACACTTTTAAGAGATGGTAAAATACCCTTTTCAGATGAATGGCAATTGCTCTTTTTTTCTCCCCTTTGCTTTTGTTGTACAAAATTGAGCTCTGAGATTTGGATGATTAGAGATTACCAGCCACAATTATGATGATGTTCTCATTTAACATTTTGTCTTTGTGAGCTAGCATGAACTAGTCAATGCTTTTGAAAAAACATAAGAGCTTATTTGATGTCTATATTGTGTATATCACTCACGATTGATACTTGGAAATTAGCTCATAAATGAGTTTACTTGAATGTAACTTAATTGCATTTCTTTTGTGCTCATTCTTAATTGCTATGTTTAATGGTTTGTCTTATACTTTATAGGATAATAAATTTCATTTCCTTGCACTGTCCTATAAATAAGCTGAAGGACTTTTAATTAGGATAATTAGAGTAGCTGTCTTTACCTTGCAAACATGTAGTGCTCCATTTACTAGAGACTGATAATGAATGCACATCTATCTCCAGTGACAACAAACATGACATACACATATGAACATAATTAAACACACATATAAGCATATGTAGATACACTGGAGCATGTATGCAAATAGACAATTAGACTTTTTTCTCAAGAGAGTACAGTTTACACGTGTTTAGCAATTATCTCTTCTATTTATATTTCTATTAAATTGCATTTTATATTTAGTAGTGGTTTTGGTTCAGTTTGGACAATTGAAACAATGTCCTCCTGTGGTCCAGGATTGCCATAAACTTCTAATAACACTGCCTGCATGCCCCAAGGGGCTGTAGTACAGGTTTTTATTTTGCCACAATTGTAATGTAAGATGCGTCCTATGACCTCTTAACCAAGACTTTTAATTAGTCTTGATCAGTTCATTTCACTTCATACAACTCAAACTTAAATATGAATCTCACTGTTACATTTTGTATTCTTCTCTCCTATGTTATATTCCAATTGCCATTTCCTTTCCCTTTTCTACCAGTCCTTCCCCCACCTCCCCTCCCCCCATACAATTCCTTGCAATCTTATTTCCACTAGACAATATATTTTTTATTGATTTTTGTGATATTTAATTTTATAAGTGTGTTTTCTTCTTCTTGACCTCATTAAAATGCTGAAGCTTTAAAGCATGTATGTGTGTTTAAACTTTTTAGCTCATACAAAGAATCAAAACCCTGTAGCGAACTTTACGCTCTACAGATCATCCACCTGTTCAACTTGACAAAGTGTGAACCTAAGCTGAGGTCATGATTGAACTGAAGTGCTGACTAATGTAAATGCCTCTCCATATTTTGTGCTATGTGAACTTCTATCAGTACTGAGTTTCATAGGTGGTTGTGAAGGTTAAGCTTCTAGAGTATACGGCTTAAAGTTTCTTAAAGTTCAGGCATAATCGGCATGACTGTGGAAGCTTCTCACTGAACATTCACTGTTCCTACCCAAAAGTTCAGAAATGCAGAACAGCTAGGTTAGAGTCACAGACAGAGCATCCGAGAGCTTCCTTTTCATTATATACATATTTTTGATTGATAGTTAGCAATCATTGGGCATACTAATTGTAGGTGTAATAAATAAAAGCATACATCTCTGATATGTGTTGTTTCCACAGAGAGCAGTCTACTGTTATTACTTGCTTTTTAGTTCCATTAATTTTATTTATACATTTCATAATAAAACGTCCCTATGCTAGCAAAATTTGAATTAAAGTAGTAAATCACCAAATATACATTAAATGCTTATATACTGAGACATCCGAACAGTTTTTCTGTATTATTTGTTTCATCCTCAATTTTGTTTCCTTTTCAAAAACTGCCAGAAAACGTTTTCTCCTTATTTTTTTAAAAATGTTTAATTCACAATGAATTTGTGGAAATCAGAGAACATATAATAGTTAACTATTGCCTTCTATTTCATAGGTATTGAGAATTGAAGTCAGGTAGACAAGGAGAGAAGCAAGTAACTTTACCCCAGAGGGTACAGTCATCTCTGTGCCCTAATTTACTGATCTCCTTTATGCATATGTGCACAATGATACATGGGTGTATGGATATGCGTGTTCCTCTGTTGTAGGTACATATTTATGTGTATATGTTTGTGAACATGAGTGCTTAAGCCTGATGTTGAGATCAGGTGTCTTCCTCGTCCACTTTTCTCTTATTGAGCCAGGGTTACTTGCAGAACCCAGAGCCCACATAGCTATTTCAGCTATCCAGATGTAACCAGCATCCCCTGTCTCTGCCTTCCAAATGAATGCTAGAAATATAGGCAGCTACTTGGCTTTTATATAAGTTCTTGGGCTCAAGTGGTTATACAATGAGCATCTACCTATCTCTTATTTGTTAAAAAAATATATACTAAAGCAGTTAGTTGGAAATTTTATAGCATCCTGAATTTAGTTTATAGAAATAACCAATTTCTCAATTTTAAGGGGTGGTTATAATAAGTATATAAGTATGTATGTATTTATTTATTACACCTACATTAGCATTTGTCCATGTAATAGACAAATTAACAACTTAGGGACCAGAAATACTGCCACTGTCTTAAGGAAAAGATTTTAGTAAAATTGAGCATATTTTTAATTTCATGTATATAACTAGGTTGCTTTCCCTGTGTGTATGTCTATCTGACACATCATTACGGACACTGCCGATATGTGAGCAACTTAGGCTAATACAGATGATCTACTGTTACTCTTTGTGGTCATAATTACAAAACACAAAGAATAACTCCTGACCAGTCCAGAACTAATTTAGTCTACTTCAAGATATTAAAAAGTAAGGTCCTCCAAAGCCTGCCTGAGTTTTCACATTGTATACTATTATTCTTGCTTTTTTTCTTCCTTCCTTCCTTCCTTCCTCCCTCTCTCCTTCTCTCCCTCCCTTCCTCCCTCCTTTCTCTCTCTCTCTCTCTCCCCTCTTTCTTTCTTTCTTTCTTTCTTTCTTTCTTTCTTTCTTTCTTTCTTTCTTTCTTTCTTTCTTTCTTTCTTTCTTTCTTTCTTCCTGTTTTTTTGTGGGTGGTGCTTTTTGTTTTTCTTATTAATCACTTGTCTTTTTTAATAATCATTTTATTCATTTACATTTCAAATGATATCCACCTTCCTGGACACAATCCCCCACATTTCTCCTCCCCTTTGCCTCTGTGAGGGTGCTCCTCCAGCCAATCACCCACTCCTGCCTCACTGCTATAGCACTCCCTCCATGCTGGAGCATAAAAGACTGAAGGTTTCCCCTCCCATTGATATCTTATAAAGCCACCCTCTGCTGCATGTTTATCTGGAGCCATGGCTTCCTCCATGTATACTCTTTGGTTAGTTGTTTAGTCCCTGGGATTGATTGTTTCTTTATTTTGAAACAGTTTTTCAGTGTAGCCCTGGGTGTCCTAGAACTTACTCCATAGAAAATATTTTCCTGAACTCACAAAGATCTGCCTACCTTGCTTTCCAAGTGCTGGGATTAAAGATATGTGACAATTTACCCTGGAGCCTAGGAACCTAAAGTTTTAAATGAGTTAACTATAAAACAAATTCTGATATGAATATTACTGAACACATGTTTAAGTACACATCAGAATAGGAAGTAGTGTCTGTGAAAGATTCATGAGTGTAGTTTAAGAAAGGAATTGTTATATTGTATATACCAAGGCACTGTCACCAAGGTGACAATTACATTGTATATACCAAGGCACTGTCACCAAGGTGATAAAGTTCTTGACTTCACAAGAAATTATTGGGACAGTCACTTCCCCACCTTCTCTAAATCTGTCAAATGTGATAACGCCAATTCGAGATTAATATATTCCTCCAGGAGGAGGACTTCACATCCTTCAAACATTTGCCAAATTACTGTGTGCCTTTGATTTGCATGCATTTTAATGTGCTCACGTGAAGCCTGCAAACAGCTAGAACAAGAGAGTTCAACGCAGCAGTTAATCAAACTTCTTTGTGGAGGGCTTTGAGATTCTTTCTACTTGCGTTTCAATCCTGGTGAAAGGGTTTTATTGTGAGTAGTTAATATTTTATGGGAATGCTGTCAGCTTTTTACAGAGCCCAAAGGAGTTATATACTTTCCTGACATATGATCATAATTCCCATCAGTATGTTTAATGTCAACATCTGTATGAATCCTTTGATTTTTAAGGAGAGGAAAAAATACAGAATTCCAGACTTATCAAATAGCTGTGAACGCTTCAGGAAATTCTTATTACTCAGGGAGCTCAGAGAACAGATACACAAAGGGTGGCACTTACTGATTTGCTGGTTACCCTACTATCTATACACTTTAGAGTTGTTGCAGGAATGAGAAATGTGAAGAAGAGCTTTGCACTACATAAGCAAACACAAGCTGAATATACATATATATGTATATATATATATATATGTGTGTGTGTGCATATGTGCATATGTGTTTATATTATATGAACATAAATAATATGTGTGTTTGTATATATATATATATATATGTTACATATCTACATATGTTTTAAACAGATATACACATAAATATGATTTTATATGAATATGTTTACACACACATCATAAAATATGTATTACATTTAAGAATAAACCTAAAAATGTATCATTTGCAAAGGGAAAAGAATGATTTGGGGTTTAAAATAACTTAAGAAAAACTAATTTTTTAAATTATGGATTATGTGCACTACTCTAATTAACATATTAAAATTAAATCTTCAGGTTCAATAGGTAACTACACTAGTTCTCAGGCATGATGTCTTGAGTTCCATCCTCAGGACCCACATTGTAGGTAGAGGAATTGACTAGCTACCCTCTGACTTCCACATGTGCACTACAAATGAAATCTCTCCAGAATGTTATCCATGCCCCAATGAACAAGACCATAAAAGATTATTGACATATACTTCGCCAGTGTGATGACCTATAAATTAACTGCAAAGGAGGAATTAGTTTTGCAAAGTGCAATTCCATATTTTAACCTTTTTTCCCCTAAGAAACTTGAAAAGAATCAAGCAAATCACCCCTACCAGTAAAATGGCAACTGGGTTGATAATTAATCCTTGCTAAAAACAGTAACTGCCTTAACAGTGAAAAATTATTCAGTTAACTGATCTGGCTGACCTTTTTACCAATTAAAGTGAATCCTCCAGTTTGGGCAAGAAGTTCCCTTTAGCACGAAGTATAACAAAATAATCTATTGTTGGTTTTTACTGTTAAATTGCACACTTATTTCTAGTTAGCGTTACAGGAAGACATTAGCAAATGTTTTATTTTAAGAATATCCACCAAATCACAATTTTTAAAAAGTCACTGCACTACCAGGAAGACTCTTGAATATTTTTGTCTCTGCTATCTTTGAATTATAGGTTGAAAAGAAAGTCTTTAATTTGGCAAAGATATCCCAGATAGAATTTGAAATACTAATACCACAGAATAAATTTGAGCCCTTTATGAAAACAATAAATTTGACTTCCTAATAGAAATAGAAATTTCTCAGAGGTGATATGTTCTATTTTGTTACAAGTCCTTACATTTCTCGCATTCTATGTGGATAAACTATACTTTTCCCTTACTGTAAGCATGAAAATGTATTTTTATTTCTCTACTTGAAAGGCTTTGATTATTTCCAATAGTTTCTCATTACGTGTGGCCTCAAATAGTGTTTATTGAGTACCTACTGTGTGCTAGGCACTTACCTATGCACTGAGATATCCTGCCTATAGTTTCACCATCTGCTGTCCAGACCTTCTGCTAGACCTTATTCTTTTGTTTTCAAGTCTGTAGCACTCAGCTCTGTCTACATGTGTATCTACTGCAATATCCATACTCTCTCCCATGGACTCTCACTGCATATATGCTGCAATATATATTCTTGCAAACATGCATATAACTTATGTTTGTGCATTTATTTTTGATGCACTTAAACAATACTGTTTTAAAATTAATTCTTCTTCTACTTTTTTTACATTTTATTCTTTTAATCTAAACTGTTGGTTCATTTTTGCTTTTAAGCATCCCCTGCATGATTGCATGCATGACATTCCATGGAAAGCGTTCCATAGAGACAGGCACCTAATTAAGTGCTATATGTGTTGACACCCACTATTCTATGGTGAATATCTTTCATTATGGTGTTTCTATATGGGCAACAACTACTCAATGCCTGGCTTCCCAGACTATATTTAATCTCATCCTGTTTGCCTTATTCAAGCTCTCTTGTCAAAAACTTCTCTCGAATTGAAATTACAGGGATTTTTGCACATATGAGAACCACTTCTCCTTGGAGAAGTTTGGCTGCTTACACTGAGACTGTAGTGTGCCAAGTTCTCATACATACTGGACATCCAGCTGTCATACCATTTGAAGGTCAGAAGATCCTGCTGGCATTTTAAGTTGCATTTCATTCTTACACATGAAATAGATTATCTGTCTCCTTTCTTCTTACATTAACACATAATCTTTAATGTATAAATTATATCCTTAACATTTTCATATTGAAGTAAAATCATCAAGTTGCCCACAGTAGAGTTAAATAAGCTCTGCACTACAGTTTAAATGTTTCAAATAGCTTTCCAAAGTTGTGTTTTATGTCAGCATATTAAAATGCATAATTGTACTTATAAACTGGAATACTGTACCTGTTTAAAACAACTCATTATTATACACAAAAGAGACATTCTTGCATTTAAGGCCTTAAAACAACTAGATTTAGCTGAGATTTGTGGGTACTGTTTGTCCACTCTTAGACAGGGAACTTTGTCGTATGTACTCAGTGACGTTTTATTAAATACTGCTCACTTATTGACCATCTGTAGTATAACCCATCCTTGCATCTAATTCTATATATATTCAAGTAGTCTTGTCAGGGGCTCAGGTGACTTGGTACATTCTATGTAGTTTTTTATTGTGCTATTCTTCTTTTCCTCAAGAAACCTGAACCCGATACAGCCCAATTTATTGGATTAGTGTATTAAATGGCAGGGAACACAATCTTTTTGAATTGTTGTTTATTTCAGAATTGAAGATGCTGTCATTTCTAGACACGCACTCTTCCACCTTCTGTAATTTATCATACCTCTTGATAAGTTAAAAATAAAAGAAAAAATAGAAATCTGTTTCCATTTTATTATTTCTTTCTGCTTTGCCTTCTCTTGAATGAGTGAGAGTATGCAGGTTCTTATGTGTGTGCTCTTGTGTTTTCACATGTGTATCTCTCTACCTGGTGGCCCAAGATTGGTTCAAATTGTTCTTTTAACCACTCTTACATGTTATAATCTTAATCAATGTCCTTCAGTCAAGCTCAGAGATTTCTAGATATAACTGTTCTCATTGGCCACCTTATATGTAACATACTCTTCAAGTTCTCTGGTAATAATTACAGACATGTCACAACGCCCATCCAAATTCAATTAAAATTTAGGAATCAAATTCTGGTCCTGTTGATTATGCAGCCAGCACTAAAATAACGGAGTTCTCTGCACATTTCCTTTCATAACTCTTAATTTTATTCTTTTTTTTCTGATTTTATATTAACTTTAAAATGTAAAATTCAATTTTCATAAGTGTACTTGTGAATGAAATATGGAAAATATTGGTAAATTATTCCCTGTTGTTATGTAAAAACGGATTTGTTTTCTTCATGGCTTAGCTTGTAAGACATGATTTTTTCATTATCCTAAGAAAAATTTATTTACCATTCCACAGATATTAGTGAAACATACAAATTCTTGGAGTTCATTGAAGAGTCTAAATGTAGCATTAATTATTGCCAAACATTCTTGTGTGTGTGTGTGTGTGTGTGTGTGATTATGTGTGTGTATCTACATATAGAAATGAATGGTTTAAAGTCATTTTCCTTCACTAAACATAATTTTGTGAAATCTGTATTGTCTATTTTTCTCTTATGATTTTAATCTCTTTACTTTTTAATTTCTAATATTTCACATATAAGTATTATTTTTATAACATTCTACTTCTTCTTTTTTCCCCTCCTCAGTTCCTCCTGTGTCCCTGCCACAGCTTCACAAATTACTGACTTCTTATCTTTTAATTAATTGCTGAACCCACTGAGCTCATTTAGTGTAGGGCACACATGTTTAGGGTTGATCTCTTGGGATTGACTCAGAGGACTTGTTCCTGGAAAATACAAATCTTTTGTTTTTCAAAAAACAGCTACTAATTGTCTATAGTTCCTCTGCTAGGTTCTCTTTACCTTCTTTAATTTCATGAGAAAATGTAATCATTTATCTGTTTATTATTCTATTTATTCTTGCAATGTCATTAACTTACATCTGTGTTTCCTTGTATCCTTAAATTCTCCTGCAGATCCCCTCATTCCACATTAGAATATCATTGGGTTCTGTCATTATTATTATATTATTTTAGGTGACCATATTGTTGAGATTTCTTGGGTGTAATTTCCTTGTCATTTCTAGAAAACATAATCTCACAGCAGATTTTCCTTCTTAGACAACTAGCTCTAATAAATTTTCATCACCTATATCCGTGTTCCTAAACATTACACAGAAATTGTGTTTTAGATGTCTCAACTAAGGCTGCATACCCAGAGTCAGTTGTTCTCTGTGTTTGACCAGTGGTGGCTTTATATAATAGCTTACATCTGATGAAAAAAGAAGTCAAATAACCCCATTAAAAATGGGGCTCAGAACTGAACAAAGAATTCTCACCTGAGGAATACCGAATGGCAGAGAAGAAGCTACATTGATGTGGAGTGAGATCTACACTTCTCTTGCACACAAGGATAAGTATTTAGAATGCAGTTACAAATTACACTGGTTTTTTTTTTTTTTTTGAAATGGCAGTGCTATGTTTTATTCACCATCTCTAGTTTTATAAGAAATATATGACCAGTTATGGTTTTATTATTTCTATTTATTTTTGAAATTTCATTAACTTTCATTTGTATTTCCTTGTATCCTTCATATCTCTTTTCTCATCTCTTATTTTCCTTTGATAATTCTGGAGAAGATGTACAAATAGACTGTTCTTATTACAGTTTAGTTTACATGATTTCTCTTTCCCTTTCATTCATTTCTTCATATATCTTTCTTTTTTTTCAGTTATGGAAGCCATAGTCAAAATTCAGGAAAAATGCCCCAAATGCTTTCTACGAAAATTTCCCCTTAAAGCTCTAAAATCTATGCCAAAGATTTTTCAATATCAATCTACCTGAGGGGATGAACTATCACTGTATTGTAAAATCAATGAAAAAAATAACCTGGGAGATTATTTGGTATTTCTAAAGATGAACAGATTTACTCTTTACGATCATTCAGTCTTTCCACACTGCAAATTTGTTGTCTTATTTCACCTTCATCCCATTGCCTACTCTGTCTGTTTAAATTAACATAATTGGATTATTAAAATTACTCTAAGAAAAAGGAAATAAAACTTATATGTGTGGCTTCTATATTTCCAAGAAATAACTATAACTTAGTAGGACAAATTATATGTATTTAAAAATTAAATTAAATATAATATGATTTGTCTCTCTACTTATTTATCCTAATAATGTTTTGATTTACCAAGCTTTTATAAGATCGTTCTCTGAATTCTGGGATAATCTCTCTGGAAGCACAAACACTCTGTCGTTTTTGTTTTTTGTTTTTTTTTTTTGTTTTCCAGTGGCATGATCCAGTGTAGTGACCTTTTATTCACTATGTTATTTAATTTCAAATTTGATACTAGCATGCAGTTTCATATGTGCTTGGTATTGGGAAAGAAATTTTAGTGTTTAGACTTTCTTTACCCAGCACCATAATAAATCTGGAAGAGACTCGACTATAATGGAGAAAATATATGAGCTTGTGTTTCTGGTTCCAGATTTTTATTGCTGTTTAGTAACTGAGAGAAAGGAGAGTGAGATTAAATAGGATATACAGCAGTCGACAGTGAAGAGTGAATTAAAACCTTACTATCCCATTCTGTTAGCTGATTCCATGATCCGTCCCACTGCCAGATGAAATTATCCCCCAAGTAACGTTAGTGCTGTATCAATGAGGTGAACTTCATCAGTGCCTGTCAACTCTGCCTGCATAGAAGGAGTCCACAAGGAAATTAGAGATTGCAGAGATGCTCAATTCTATTGCTTCTGCTTTGTAGAGCTCTTGTGTAATAATGGAATATGTTACTCCTTCTTCTTAAACCATGTTAATAGAGAAATCGCCTGGTTCAGTCTGCCCCATAATCTCTGAAATGTACTTAAATTAAGTGATTATAAAAAGAGTAATGCTAATATGTATGTAATATCTGTCATTTTTAATATCGAATGTAGCAGGATCTTTTCTTCTGTTATAATTTGTACCTACACAGTGTCTCTTCCTGTTCTCAGCACACAACTGCACTTGTAACCATGCATTTAACTGACTGAAATATAAACACTTTCTTTGGCATTCTCTTGAGAACAATTTGTTTAAACCATCTCTGAAAGCTTCATTGAAATTACAAAGTATCCTCTTTTAATGAATGACATTCTGGACAGCATCAGTCTATGCAATGGATTACAGTTAATTACTTCTATTTTTGCCAATGTGTTAAATCTCAGCTTTACTTCATATCTCTGGATTCTGATTTGTACTGCTGAGGTTTTCCACAAAGTCTAATATCACTGATAGTACAAGAACACTTACAAGATTAACCAAAATATGTATCAAAATTATTTATTGAATGTACATACAAAAGAGCAGAAAGAAAAGTAGGCAAATGATGAAATACCTCAGTTCTCCATCTTCATACCAGGAATACTGAGGAAGCTATCAATTTTATTTCTTTTTCCAATTAAAAATATAAAATTTATTATTTGTACTATAAAATTAAAGTGTTAGTTTTCAGATGATTGCCAGTGATAGCAAATATTTCTGAGATTTTGTTTGATTTATTGAAGTATTTATGTAAAGCATTTGCTACACAGAAATATATCCCTCTTGCAAATGAGATCAATATAATTCATCAAAATTAATTCTTTTAAAGGATTTACATGTCTAAATACATTTGCTGGGTTCTTAGAGGAAAATGTTGATGAAACTAAACAGACTCTTATTTTTCATAAAATATATGAGTTTTACAAATTAATGCTCTTTAGGTAGCATTAGCCCCCAGTTCATGTATCTGTCCACTTGTGGATTTATTTACCAACCATGCTGTGTATGACAAACTCTCATTAACTAGTTATTTGGGAATGAAAATGAATAAAATGATCATAAGAGTTAATAAATATTGAGTTTTTACTTTGTGTCAGAAACTGCTTTAGACATGTTATATGTCAGCAGAAATACACGACATAACCTTTACACTCTTGAACTCATTGCATCTGATATTATTTAGAAAACCTGACCAAATGTTGGCATGCCAGTACTTTATTAAGGATGGCATATTCATAAGAGACTCCATACCTGGCCCATAAGGAACTAAGAGTTAAAGGTTGTTAAAGACGATGGTGTAACTTAATCACAAGTGTAGCTCCTGATAAGTTGCACACATTCAAGTAAAAATTCTCTTCATACATTTCTGAGCAAGATAATCAAAATCCAGTGGTTCTCTACCTTTCTAATGTTGTGACCCTTTAATATACAAGCCTTCATGTTATGATGATCCCCAACCATAAAACTGTTTTTGCTACCACTTCTTAACTGTAATTGTGTACTGTTATGAACCATAACGTAAATATTGTATTTTCTTGATGGTTTCATATGACCCCTGTAAAAGGGATGTTCAACCCTCAAAGAGGTAGCCATACACAGGGTAAGAACAACTGCTCTAATTAAATGTACTAGGCCACACACAAAAGAAAGATTGGAGAGGGGTATGTTGAGAAATTGGTACTGATAAAAACCTAAACTTTATCATGTAAATTACTGGAATTTCAAATTTTAAATAACAATGTATCCAAGTCCAAAACTACCATATAAGACAACCACTGCTTTTTTTTAATCCTTTTTTTACTAGATACTTTCTTCATTTACATTTCAGAACATCTCCTATATCCTCCCCCTGCCCTGCTCCCCACCCCACCCATTCCTGTTTCCTGGCCCTGGCATTCCCCTGTACTGGGGCATATAATCTTCGCAAGACAAATGGCCTGACCTCCCAATGATGGCCAACTAGGCCATCTTCTGCTACATATGCAGCTAGAGACATGAATTCTGGGGTTACTGGTTAGTTCATATTACAACCACTGCTTTTAATCCCATTTGAGGATGAAAGCTAAAGGAAAATTATATCACCTCACTCAGCCAGTCTCACTGCGTAACAAAATGAATACAATTCTTATTAACTGCATTGACATTCATATCTTTCAAATGTCCAGCTGCAGATGTTCTTTATTATCAAAAACTTCTTCGTTAAAGATAAACAAAATCATAGTCTTTAGTTCAATGATAATGTAAGCTTTTCAATTAATTCAGTAATGAAAATACAAAGTAGATTTAGTCACAATTAGGACATATAGTCCTTGATAGTAGATATAGCTGTTCTTTAGAAAATGAGTACATATTAATGTTCAAAGTAAAAAGTCTTATTTAGCTTGGTAATTTTACAAACATACTCATTTATCACCATAGCTACATATCTGAAGACAATCTAGTTATAATGTTTTAGCCATTGACATCTTAGTACTACTGTGTGAGGAAATCTCATCTGTGGCTACTCCTGTTCAATGGGAACTGTGTTTCTTCTGATCACTCCTTTAACTGAATCAGTTTGAAGGTTATTAGTTGAAGTCCATTCAACTAAATTTTGGTTGTTATTCAATAGTAGAAAACATATGCTGTGTGAGATGTCAATGAATCCTACATACCAGGACAAAGGCCATAACAAGTGGAAAACACTAATAGCAACACAGTTATGATTCTTCAAAAAAATAAAATAAAATAAAAGATTGGGCAGCACATTTAGACAGAAAATGTAGTCCAAAAACTCTTCAAGTTCACAGAAATTAGAATAAGAGAACTTTTATATTTTCATGTTTTTACTCATGTATAGTTAGAAAATTTGATTGTTACAAGGGAAAGCACCTAAATCTGAATTAAATGCATTGTTTGGAAAATTGTGTTCTTTAAAAGCCTCCATGTATGTAGCTGAAGTATGTAAAGGGAAAATTAATAATAAAAATCATTTAATATACTTTTCTAACTTTTATATATCAATAATTATCCTTGGTTCAACAAGAACCCTTACTAATTTTTTTGGCTGTGTCAAACCAGATTTCATTGGTAAATGATGAATAAGCATCTTTGTTGCAGAAAAGCATGAACACTAAGTATATATACCTCATATCTGGCGAAAGATGCACCACTGCCTTGCCACCAAATATCAGCACCACTATCACCATCATCAACATCAACATTAACATCATCATTTATATCGATAAACACATTGGTGTCAGCAATTTCATAAAAATAGTTATGAGTACTTACCTAGAGAAAATGTAGTTCTTTAGGGGTAACCTAGACATATGTGTGGGCTTGACTCGATAAAACAATCATCTTGTGAATCATTTCTACCTATACTGAAGCATATGCACCCAGAGGCTGCTGGCAACTTAAGTTTACAGCCGTGATTAAGCTCTTTATCAGTCAAACCACACACACACACACACACACACACACACACACACACACACACCATACAATATCGTGGCTGAGCTACTGCTCTTGCTATCCCTGGGCCTGAGAACTTCTTTTTCTTTCCTCCACTTTTGTTAAGTAAACCATCAACTCCTTCATACTTGTGTCAAACTTTGATTGACCTAAACTCTGCAGCTGTAATCACACTCTCTACTCTCTACCATCATTTTCTCTTCTCATTCCTTCTTTTGTGCATTTGGGGTTGAATCCAGAGAGTAGAATGTGGTAGAATTGCAATAGTCACTTCAACTGTATTCCAAATTCTCAAATTCTCTTCATGCTATGTTCTTTTCTTCTACAGTACATACCAATAGTTTCCAATGAACAAATAAAGCATTAGACACCCAGATAAAACTTTATTTTATATGAAAGACAAATGCATTTTAGCATAAATATATACTTATGATTCTGGGGTATACCTATATCAAATGTTAATTCATTTTGATCTAAATTGTAATTTCCTTTTATAAATATAGATGTCTAATATTGTTACTGTATCTGTTTTATGTGAATGAGTATTGTACCTGAAACTGTGTATGTGTGCATCACATCTCTGTCTTGTGGCATCAAAATTTATGGATGTCTGGAACTGGAATAATAGTAGATTGTGAACTACCAGTGTGTGTAGAAAGTAAAACTAGGTACTCTGCAAAAATACCATGTCCCCTTACCCATTGAACAATCTCTATAACCCCCAAATCACATGCCCTTTATGTTAACTGACTGTTTAATGCTGTGATTTTAACACACTGTGGGATTTGCATATCATGCTTATTTTACAAATCTTGTCCCTTGTATACAGTGACCTCTATTTTCTATTACTCTCAATGGCTGAAATCAATGCTGGGTTTTTGAGGGGAACCATGCAGGTATTCATACAAGGCAGTGAACTCACAAAAAAATGAGAATGAAACTCTAGTATAGAAATACTTCATCAACCTGGGTCAGGCTTCTAGAAGTCTAATACCAAGTGGTTTATTATAGACATATTTAAACACAATAGAATTTGAAAAGGGTCTCCAGGTAAAAATAATTTCCATAATTATTCTAATTTCAGGTATACCATAAAGCTCAAGCTGTAAATAAATAGAAACAATTTTACATAATATTTGTCAACATGAGGGTAGGTTCTATACAGCTAAAATATCTAGAATTTAATGTGGTCCCTGACCACAATAGCATAGAGGTCAGCAGATCTGAAAGTACTATGTGGCCACCCCTAAAGAAGGGCAATGGTCTAGGCAAGGAAAAGTCTGAAATAATTATTCTGGAGATTTACAGTGAAGTCTGTCCCTACAGATAGCAAAAGTTGGGTAAAGTCTACCTTCATGAAGAGCAAAATCCACTCCCAGAAATTCTGGATTGAAAAACAGGTATTTTGTCTCCTCCTTTAAGAAGAGACAGCTTAATGTTCTTGGTTTCCCTAGTGATCTGTGGATGCAAGGATCCAACAGGTTTGGAGATGAATATTTATTTTACCACTTGTATTCTCCTTTGAGACAGGGTCTCACTTGAACACTTGAACTCCTAGTGATTTTGTCTCTCTCCCTCTCCCTCTCCCTCTCCCTCTCCCTCTCCCTCTCCCTCTCCCTCTCCCTCTCCCTCTCCCTCTCCCTCTCCCTCTCCCTCTCCCTCTCCCTCTCCCTCCTCCCCTCTCTCTTTTTCAGTGGGAAGCAGTATGATGACTATATGAACACACAGTCTAACACATGAATGATGATTGTTGGAAGCCATAAAATATCATTCTAGGGTAATGAGTTTAGCAGAGTTTAGGATTTTGTTTTCTTCGTATCTTTTCACTCATAAATGGTGAGAAAAAGCACTTCCTTGTGGATTATTGTAATCCTAAGTTAATAATGCCCCTCATTTACATTCATTTCCTTGATTTCAAATAAAGATTCTTATCTGTACTTTGTATTTGGTCAAATCTATTGTGCCTTCTTGTTTAGCAAATTAGACTACTTATGCAGTAGGATTAAACAATGTAATTATTTTCTGTAATTTGCTATCAGTAGAGTATTTTCTGTAATTTGCTATCAGTAGAGTATTATTCAGGTTCAGATTTCTTTGAGCACAGTACAGAATAAATTTCTTTTACTTTCATGGGTCCCACAACTAATGTTGAAATTAAATGTTGGATCAAGAAAATGAGAGTCCTCACTGCAGGAGCTAATTTACAGAATGTAAATGGGAAGATCGTGTTGTCTTGCCATTTCTGATGACTGCTATAAAACACAGATTCTTAGAAGACCCCAAGGCTTATCATCATCATCATTATCATCATCATCATCATCATCATCATCTAAATTAGTAAAACCTTTCCTGATAAGGCTCCATCTTAGTGTCTACTAGACTGCTTTTATTTTCATTCTCTATAAGTACAATCTTTATTTGCATACATCATATTCCAGGTTAGTATGTGAAGATTAAGTTGTGCATCTAGAGTACATATATTCAGGATTGATTAGAAACATGAAACTCTTTTTCTCACTTGACTGCCATTCTTGGAAACATCCATGTGGAGCAGTCGCCAATCACCATCACTTGCCATTGGTTTTCCTCCAGCTCCTTCCAGAGAATCAATGGTTCAGATCCTGGGGATATGATTTTACTCCTCTCTCTGACTCAGTAAAAACAGCTTGAAAGATGTGTCTCCTCAAGACTTATAAAAAACAAACAAACAGAAACCTAAAACAATGCTTAACTGTAATATGGCTATATCTACCTTCCTAACCATTTAAATAAAAATAAATTAACACATAGAACTAGCCAAGATCCTTTTTATTTTCATGCATTTATCTTCTGGTCCAAAGTTAGGAATCCTAGGTCTTGTAGATTTTGTACAGCAAATTGCTAACAATTACACCCTTTCCTAAAACACTCCCAACAGAACAAAGCAGAAACAAACGTTAGTTTTAAGGTTGACTTTTCACCAACTTGGGTGAAAAGTTGTCTCCAATACGATTAAGAAGATGGCAATCCATATGGAGACTAAAGTCAATTATGTTCTACAAAATGAATAGATTTCTGACCACAATGCTTCCAGTCTGTCTATAATATCTACTTTCTCCACTGAGAGAACACATAAGTGATATTCATCCTGAATATCTCTAATTTGTATATCAGTGCCCAGTTAATAAGTCTTCAAAGCTTGTTGAATCATTTAGACAAGATTCAGATATGTCTACTATACAAGAATAACTGGGTCTGTGTACAGAATAAATAACCAAATGTATCTACTTCAAGTGGGAGACATATTTAATCATCATCTAACCAGGTCTTCCTTAATTTTGTTCTTCCCCAGAAACAAATAGAAAATGAGGCTTAGTGAAGGGATGAAAAGGATGAAACAAGCAGCTACTATATTCTATACATAATACATAGAAAAAATGTATAGGGAAGTTTGTGAACTAACCCCGTGAAATTGACCAATAAACTGTTATCACTTCCACCATGCTAAAAGCAGCATCAGCCTTGCATATAGGAATAGATTGTGGGGACAATTTTGTTTGCATTTCATTTGGCCCAACCCTCCCTTGAAAATTGAGCTCATCTCTACTGATATGAGGGTCAGCCTGTGGCTCAGTGAAGCTTTACCTCTCTGTATCTTCCACTTGTGGCATAGAATCAGGTCCAGAGTTGATCTTGGAGAATGAATGTGTCTAGTGAGTAAATACTAAGATGCAAGGTTGAGGCTTACAAACCAACCTTGTTACAGACCAGAAGCCATTAAAATCGCTGTGAATCAGCTCATACTATTTTTCCCCTTGCATTTTACTTTGTGCTGGGTGGCATTTGGAATATGTTTCAATTTGTTTAGAAATAATTGATTTGTAACTGCATTGTAACTGAAGAATATTGGAGTTAATTGAATAATGATGTTTAATAGAGCAATGGTTTAGAAGGTACTCTTCTATCATCCATCAGTTCCTTCATTTTCATGCATCCCTTATCCATCATCTTTTGACTTTCAGATACTCTGTACAAAATATGGCAATGTATAATTCACAAGACTCAAGATAGAGGAGAAAAATGCTATTTCACCAAAGGACTTTCATCTGCTTTTGAGAATATTTAATCTATATTTAACATTAAACGTTAGACTAATTAACCAGTGAGTCTGTATTTTGCTGTTGTTTTAAGGTCAGATATACTATTGGGTTGATTATAACGTCATCTTCACAATTATACATTCTCTATATAAAATAATTGGATTCCTCTTTCAATAGACTTAGAGAAAAAATGGGATGGATTTAGGAGAGCAAATATCCTGTAATATGGTTAAAAATTTAATATAAAGCTTAGATAAAAAGAACTGTCTAGTACTCAGGAAAAAAACAAACAAGCAAACAAGCAAAAAAAATGTCTGGTTTTTTTTTTTTTTTTTTTTTTTTAGGCTCTGTTTTCAATAGTAAGATATATAAATTGAGTTGCAATGACCCTCTCCTTGCTGTTCTTCATGGTTTTGGGGACATCACTAGAACCTTTTCTAATCTGTCTATTTCTATGACATTGTATCAATGCTCACAGAATTCTAACCTTGACTTTCTTCTCCAGACCTGTGCTATGTTGTTCTGAATACCATTAGCCTCAGAGTAAATCCCATTTACCTAGCGCCACTGCATTTTCCAAATAAACAGAGGTTGCGAACTCAAGAACTTAATACTCTCTCTTGTGGTCAACTTACACATGTATATATAATTACTTTATGGAAAATAATTCCTGAAAAATGTGTTTTTTAAATGTTCAAATTACAAAAGTTCTGTTATTATATAATTTAAATTGATTGCCCTTCTATATCCCGTAATTTAAAGAGTTTAGAAATGGTGCTATATTCTTTTCTATTAGATTGATAGATATTAAAAAGATTTCCCAAGTTTAGTTATTTTTTAATAGGACATTCTTTGATCTTGAAGTGTTCCTAGTCAGGATGAATACATTGTAATTAAGATAGCAGTATGAAGAAATATTAACTATCAGTGCCATGTGTGACAGTAATATAAAATTAATTGATATATGAATTACAAAATTATACCGTAGGGTATTACTTGAAGGCCTAATAGTGATCCCCTGATCCATTGGGTGACAGTTTTAATATTTCCTGGAGATGCTAATTTTATCTGTCTCCACTGCATGATCCTTCCTGCTTAGAGGAATGATTTCAGAAAACACCAGGAAGTCCTAGGACGAAATGAAAGTAATCAGAAGAGCCAGAGAAAGTGAATTTTGTTTACCAGGACTTGTCATATGTGTGCTGACATTTTTCTCATCATACTGATATTAATAATTTTCCTGGTTTCACCTATAAAAATGTTAGCTTAATCAAATAAAAGTTTTCAAATAGTATAAAACTAAAAATTTTTATTGTCATATGTAATGCCCCTCATAAATAGTAAATGGCATAGAAGCTTGTAGAGTAATGGGTGAGTGACTCTTCTGCTGTCATTGGTTCAGCTCTCATATCAGGCATAAATTTATCTTCCCTCAGAGGTAAATGGAAAAACAGGATTCTTTCTCCAGATAGATAATAGGTTAAGCTTAATCATTGTACCATGTTATCATGTGTATCCCAATAGGAAATAAAAAGTATTATGTCTCTTCTTATGTCTTAGATAACATATATTCACTATATATAATATTAACCTATAATAGAAATCTCTTAGATAATATTATGCCATCAGATAATTATCATGTACCTATAGATACATATCTGTCAATACACATGTATTCTACACAGATATTGGTTATTAAATTAATTTATAAACATCACTCATATTTCATTACCTTAGACCCAAGCCTGCATTATAAATAGTTACTGAGAGAATGGAAAGATAGCTCAGGATTTAAGAGCAGTAGTTACTGATTCAGAGGTCCTAAGTTCAATTCCCAACACTCCCTGGTGGCTCACAAATATCTATTATGGAATCTGATGCCAGATCCTTGTGCGCAGATGTATATGCAGAAAAGAACTCTCATATACATAAAATGCATAAATAAATATAAATGGTCTTTGGATTAGTAAATCTTCTCATTCATCCATATATAAAAAACAACAAGGTGAAATAAATGAAATATTCCACTATAAAAAAGGCAAAAGAAATCTTAGTCAGTATAGCATATATATTCTTTTCCAGTCTGCTCAGCATTTCAGTTATCCAATCCCTTTTCAGCTACCTTAGTAGTATTTATTTTTTTTTCAGTTAGGCTTTAAATCCCATCCCCTGATACCTCCCCTTCCTGTGACAGCTTTGATAGGGTATTTTTTATTTAAGTAAGCATAAAGAACCTATGACTAGGATACAGTTTTTCCCTAGATGGAGTGGAAAGCTGGATGTTGAATGTGGTTTGGATATTACTTAAGAGAGCTCTGTCTTTGCTGTATATCTGACTCTAACACAAATATTTCCTTCTTGGACCAATAAAAGTTGATTGATTCAGAGTAGAGTAAATCATTCAATCTTGGGAAGTCAGTAATTTACTACCCATCAGATCATTTTATACACAAATGATGTCGACAGTTAATATTTGGCTACTAAAATGTAATGTGCATACTGCTTCGTGCACTATGTATATGATCAAATAAATCCCATTTTATAGTTTGGCTGAAGAAATAATAAAACATCATGTTGACATAACACCCCATATAACAGAATGTCCATAGTAATTTTTTTTTTTAAATTTGTGTTGAATGCTTCAGAAAATGTATTTAAGGTAATTAATTACATAAATCAAAATGGAACCCACCAAAACACCCATTTTTCTCCTAGATTTCTCATGCTGTGACAGTTGGTCACATGCTCATTTCTCTCCTGCACTTTATCTTTCCCTTCTCATTCATCTGCTGAATTCATTCTGCTACTCACTGAGTTCTTTTCTTTAAATTGATTTCCTGTATTTTATTATTATTATTATTATTTCTCAGTTTTCACATTCAACCATTTTCCTGATTCTCCCAAGTAACATAAGCAATATAAAGGAGATGAATGCTTATTTCTTGATCACATGGGGGAGAAGAGGGAGAGGCACAGCAACACTGCAAAACAATTTGAAACCATTTCCTTGCAACAATGAGATATGCTGCCAAAAAGCTTTTGCAGTATCTATAGATGCTCTCTGTGTATCAATAGATGTATTGTATGTGCTCTCTCACTCTGTTAATCCTGTAGATGCTATACTTATGATTCCTAATTTAAAAAAAAAAAGTCTCTTTGAAGACGTAGGAGCAAGAACATAAACATGAATTGGATAGGCTCTTCTGGAAGCTAAGACAAGTCTGTCTCTTCTAAGAATGATATCACTAAAAACAGATAAAATTTGCTCCAGGAATCTCAGATTTAATATTTTTTTAAAGTAAAAAGGTAAAATAGAGAAAGTAAATTTGTCAGTAGGAGTCTCTACAATATGATAACTTTTTTGTTCAGTCTATAAACCAGATTATTCTGCACTAAATCTAAGAAATATCTACTAAGTCTCATCCATGAGTACATGCAACCAGTGAATGAGAAAGTTTCCCTAAGGGTATTGCAGGGCTATCTAGCTCAGAAATATTGCAAGCAATTGCTACTGCTACTTTTTTGGTTCTTTTGTAAATCCCACATTTCCTTTCCCAAGACCTAGCCAGCAAACGAATAATAAATATAAGAGTTCGTCATTCTGCCTTATTCTACAATTGCTTAAATATGTACTTGAAGTACCAAGATATCTTACTGCTTTTAAGTAACTGCCTTATATAACTTGTCTCTTGGAGTTCTTTCTCTTCTGCCTGAACTTCATCATGAGATTCCTCTGGAAATTATCTATTCATCTTGATATACCCTTCATTCTGTTGTCTAAACCTGGATTAAGTCTCTAGGTTAGATTCTGGAAAGAAAACCCCACAGACATATCATAAGGATGTAAGATGTGTATCCGTTTTGCTTTCAGCTACACTGGTCATATTTATTTTTCAGGGTTCTTAATTTGAAACTATTACTCCTTTGTTGCTTTCCTTGTTCACAGTACCAGGCAACCATAGAACGAAAGCTTGGTTTTATTTTTTGCTTCAGTTTGATCTTCTACAAGTACATTCTAAAGGGTTTTAGTTTCTTCCTTCCTACCATGCAGCCTCACCATGTTTTCATACTTTTTTTCTCTCTCTCTGAAATTGTAGTGCTATCTTTGTACTTGAATTTCCAGCCTCTTGTACTTCTATCCCCGAAGTTATATCTTCCCTGCAACTCCATATTCTCAGTTTTCTATATCTTATTCATATTGATGCTTTAGTGCTTTGAGTTTTCTTTCTGAAATGACTTTGCTTTCTACTATACAGTACTTTCACTAAATTCCAACCTTCTTTACTATATAACTGAGTATATAGTGAAATCTGTGTGAATTTGTCTACATACTTCAAGAGTTCTTATCCTTGATCTATTCTTCAAATGATTGACACACAACTTTCCCAGAAGCTCCTTTAGAACATTATGATGGGATTTCATTTAAATATTCAGGATTTTAATGGCCTATAAGACAAAGTAAAAATATTTGATCCTCATAACCATGGTTTTCCAAACATAATTCCTGGTTGGCTTGATTTTATGGCTTGATTAAATTGTTATTTCAACTTCTATTAGTCAGCATATACTATGTATCATAATTAAGGTTTCTATTGCTGTGAAGAGACACCATGACTAAGACAACTCTTATAAAAGACAACATTTAAGTGGGGCTGTCTTACAGGTTCAGAGGTTCAGTCTACTATGATCAAGCCAGGAAGCAAGGCAATGTCTAGGCTAGAGAAGAAGCTAAGAGTTCTACATCTTGTTCTAAAGGGAACCAGAAGACTGTCCTTCAGCCAGTTAGGAAGAGGCTCTCAAAGCCCAATTCTACAGTGATGTACTTTCTCCAACAAGGATATACCTACTCCAACAAGGTCCCACCACCTACTTGCCACTCCCTGGGCCAAACATATTCAAATTAACACACTATGAAAGATGATACTTTATTAAGAATAAGAATAAGAATAAGAGTAAGAATAAGAATAAGAATAAGAATAAGAATAAGAATAAAGGAATACTTCAAAAGATGATCTGTCAGAAATAGATTCTAGTTTCATTAAGGCTTGTGTTATAGGAAGAAGGCAGATAGTCGAAAAGTTTTCAGATAAGCAATAGTAATGTAATTACTCTGAGAACAAAAATATAGAAAAACACAGAACCCAAATATCATAAAGGTGGGTTTTAAATTGAGTCACACATGGTAAATCAAGTATTAATAAGTAATAAGAAAAGAATTATTTGACTAGAAGCAGTACAATCTGTCGAGACACTGAAACCAGAAAGCACACATGCAATGAGAGAAGACAAAGGGAGCCAGGGTGAAGAGAGTGCTCACATCTGCAAAGAAAAGATGTGGTAGTCAGCTGGAAGCCTAGACTGTATGACAGTATGTCCTTCTCTAAGATTGGATATTTACTTGTAATTCTCACCTTGTGAAGATTTTGAGCAGACATTTTATGGTGTTAGCACTATATATTAAGACTAAGTCATTTTTAAGAATGATATTCAAGGTAACAAACAAAGCAAAGGGCAAAAGGTGGTCCCCAGTACTAACAGAGGTGAGAAAATTAATGAAAATTAGAACTGGCAAGATGCTCAGACAGCAGAGGAGCCTAAGCTCAGGCATGGCAACCTGAGTCCTATCCATGGATTGCAAATGTGGTATGACAGACCCAGTTCCCAACCACCTTTATTTGATTTCTATTGGCACTCCAGGGCAAGCATACATACACACACTATAAAATCAATCAATCAATCAATAAATCTATCAATCATTCAATCAACAAACAAACTTGAAGGAAATAAAAATGAGTTATATATTGTAGGACCATGAATATACAATATATAATTAATTGTACCTAATGAAAAAAATGTATGTACCTCCCAGTTATTTTTCTTTGTACTTCAAAATTTATTAAAGCTTTGTATTAATCACTATTCTGCCATACACCTCTGATGCACTGAGAGAGTGTGTGAGTGTAAGATGTCAAAGAACATAGGAGAATAGCCAGCCATTGGGTCACAATAAGAATGCACTTGCTGATATCTGAGCTGTGTGGGTGGTGAAAAATAAAAACAAAACCAACAAAGAATACAAACCTAAAATAATCATTGAAAAGGAGAGCGAGGTCTTGGGCTGGAAAATTCCAAATCTTGCAGATCTCTTATGTCTAAAGGAAAGTTGTGAAAATGTTTTCCCAAACTCCCCTATCCTATACGATCTATAGTTCACTGGACATCAAGTGTTGAACGTTAAAGAAGATTCTGATGGCTAATGAGCAGAATTTATAATTTTATCAAATATTTAAGAGCAAAGTCAGTATTATCTTTCTAATATCTCAGTAAAATGATTAAAATATAATTAAAAAGGATATAGCTGAGGCAAATATAGATGGAAAAATGTTACAAATGTACATGTCAGTATATTAATAAAATATTTTATTTGTATATTAATTGATAACATACTTTTCTAAGTTTTAAACTTGATATGCATTATGATAGGTATCATATTCCACTTATAGTTTTGCAGTCTCTCCCTTAAATCTGCAAATCTGATTTTAAAACAGGAATATGCTATGGCTCAGCACACGGGGATTGTTGCTGGTGGGAGCTGATCACTGAATATATCTTTTTTCCTGGCTCTTCTGGAGCTCACCCTGTAGACCAGGCTGGCCTCAAACTCAGAAATCTGCCTGCCTCTGTCTCCTAAGTGCTGGGATTAAAGATGTATGCCACCACTGTCCGGCTGACTAAATATATCTTAAAGGAACCTATGGAAGGAAAACCTAAGACAAGATCCTAGGTATTTTCTTCATGTGTGCTTTAAAATGATTATGGGGCTCTCAGATCAATAGGAGTTCTAAGAAAGCAGAGTAGAAATAAGTATGAGTGAAGCCATGAGTTGATTAAAATGTAATGAAGAGGAACAGATCTTATGGTTATAGTCCTTTATTACATGACTAAGAAGTAGAGACACTGAATTCCAGATTTCACAAATTTTAGCTTGCATAAATTGACCTAAGACTCTTTACACATCACAAGTATATGTATCCTACAAGTGAGTAGGTAGGCAAGTAAGTAGGGTGGAAGTAACCAACAGAAATTGGCACATTGGTGAACATGATAGGCAGCTCTGTAACAGATGAGTCCATCTAAAAGACTATTTTAGGAGTTCTCTACATGCAGCCTCGTTTGGATTTCTCTCCTTAAAATTCCTTACATATTTCAGGATTTAAAATAATGGCCAAGTAAAATATGTACATAACCTGCTAATAAATAAATTGAAATGAAATGAAATGAAGCATTGGTACATTAAAGGATGTAAGTATACAGTAAGGGCAGCAGTTAAGAACTCTGTATACAAACAAGTTTATTGATTACCTGTCAACACAGAAACAGGAAATTATCAAGGTGTTAGAAAAAATCATATTATATCTAGATATTCATAAAGTTAATTATTTTTAAATATGTATTATAATTATAGAAATTAAATTACTTAAGGACAAACATCAGAGTCTTCATTTCCTCATTCTGAAAATTAGTTTTTGTTCTTTTAATTTATTTTTCTGTCATAGATTACATTCCAACTGCAGTTTCTCCTCCCTCCTTCACCTCAGTCTCTCTTCTCAACCTCCCCTTTACCCAGATCCAATGCTCTTCCACTTTCCCTCAGAAAGAAGCAAGCTTCCCAAGGACATCAAACAAATACAGCATTACAAAATACAATAAGACTAGCCACATGTTCTAACACCAACGTTGGATGAGGCAACCCAGTAGGAGTAAAAGGAGCTAAAGGCGGGCCAAAGAGTCAGAGACAGCCTCAGCTGCCATTGTTAGAGATTCCACTGAAATTCCAACCTACACAGCCATAACATTTATGCAGAGAAGATAGGTTAGACCCATATAGGCTCCTAGAGCTCTATGAGCCCACTTGAGTCCCAGTCATTTGATTCCGAGGGCTAGGTTCTGGTGATGTCATTGATTCTTTTGGCTTCTCTAATCTGTCTTCCCTTCTTCCAAAGGATTCACTAGTCTCCCTTTGTGGGTAGGGTAGAAACCTAGTGTAAGAAACTCCATGGAACCTATGAGGGAGACTGAAGCAAAGACTCCTAGTAATGGGAGACATAGATACCAATTGGCCACCCTCTGTAATCAGGCAAGACCTAAAGTGGAGGGATTGAGACAGCAACCCAATACCCAAGCCTCAGACCTACTGTTTGCAGTGCCTGAAGGATGTGCTGGGACCACATCCTAGCATAATCATCATCAGAGAGAACAGAAAGACTTCATCCATGGGTGAAGACTCAGAGTCACATAGTGAAAATTAATTTCTTAAAATCTATAACAAATATTTTATTACTGACAAGAGCCCATTACAGATTACCACAAAGAATCAAAATGCAGATTTGCTGATCCCAGTCTTAACAGGTACCTCTGTAAGGCAAGTATCACCTGTAAGACCCAGGGAGCATTACAGAAGAGGGAGTAAAGAGATTGCAATAGCCAGAGGATCAGGGTGTGTGACGTGTGATTGTGTCTCCTAGTGTTCTCAGAGGCTATGTTCATTAAACAGTACTAACGTGACTGCCAAAAAAAAAAAAAAATTAAGAAGGAAAACAACAGTAGGCATGGAAAAGTGGACAGCAAATAGCTGAGAGCTCAGCTCTACCCAAAGAACTCCATGCAAGTAGGGAGTACTGAGGTTGGGAGAAAGAGTGTTTCCAATTGAAGACCACAGCAATTGTTTGTCCAATACCAATAATTATTCAAGAAAACATATGCATAGAAATAATATTATAAATACCCAGTAGGTTATATTCAGAAAAATATGGATAGATAGATAGATAGATAGATAGATAGATGGATAGAAAGTCATATAATAACAATTATTGGAAATAAAGCCTTGACTTTGAAAGAAAACAAGGAAGTGTACATGAGAGAGATTGGAAGGAAGAAAGATAATGGAGAGCAGATATATTTTATAATTTCAAAATAAACATCTAAAAGAACAACTTTGCCATATAAATTTAAAGTCTTCTTTGCTAAGACATAATTCACATTACCAAGGTATTTTAATTTATTATAAGCTTCCTGCCTGTAACTCCTTGAATATTCAAAATGTGTACTAGAAAACAGTCACAATACAACACCATAGTTAGATTAAAAGTGAGTACATAGAAGGAGCTCAAAGCCTAGAGGAGGATGTGAAATAACGACATTCCTGCTTTCGATCGGGCTAATAAACATTTTCTCCAAAAGCAATGTGAAGAGAAAGGGTGAAATCTTTTACACTGGTTGAAAGCTCTGACCAGCACTTTGTTCAGAATGCAGGGGCAGTGGGTGCAGTCATTTCCCTGAAATGACATTCAGTATTCCAGATGAGTCCAAGCAAGACCCAAATACATTGACTTGTCTAGGAGACATATGAGCAGTTGATTTTTAACAAAGTCCCATCCTCTGACTTGCACAGATTCCCTTGCCTGTAAATCGACTTCACCATGAGAAGGAGGCTGCACAGCTGGTGGGGCTGTGGTGTCTCAGAGGACTACTTCTGGGAGGTGATCCTTTCCTTTATTTATGTGGATGCCACTCAAGCAATCAGGTTTTTCAGCAAGCACCTTTACCCACTGAGGCATGTTGCCGACCCAGATTTTCCTTTGTTTTCTGTTACATCAAACCATGTATTATATTGTTGATTTTTAAATCAGTCTTGATGTGAAAAGCCACTGAGTTCACAGTTTGCATCAATGTTTAAACTACTGAATCCCTTTAGCAGATGCTTTCTGCACATAGTTGACAGCTGTCTAAGAGTTGTAAAGATTCATATTAAGGTGTCATTGCCAATCCTGAGCACAGGCATTTTAAGGAGATTATAAAATGCTTCATGACTGAACAGGCTTGAAGCAAGTTCTTGCATGTTTTCTGAGTTGAGGTATGAGGCGGGGTGATTAGATGAATGGATACAAAATGCAGATAGTGATTAGTTGATACCACGTTCTTCCAAATCGCCCAAACTGACAAGGTCTATCACATAATAAATCAGAGAGGCAGGGAAAGCACTTTCCACCTCAAATTTGGAAATCTACTAACTGAATCATAATGCAAATTTATATTTTGAATCTATGTCCTTCATACATTATATTCTTCATTGTTGCTATTGGTAGCAGAGATCTTTTCCATGTATTTTAGATGGGCATTTAAAAAATTTACAAATATTTCTGACATCTCAAAACTACAGTTTTCTCCATTCCCTCACTCAAATTGCTTCATATATTTTCTTTTCATTAATATAAGTTTATATGTACTACTTACTCTTATTTTCCCAGTGTTCACTTAGGGAGCTGAAGCTTATGTCAATCATAAAGTTAAACCATGCAGCTGCACATGGGAATGACCTGCCTATGGGCCCAGGCCACTGTCTGGGCTGTTATCTAATATGGTGCTTTATTCTCACAGCTTGAATTTTACACAAGAACCATTAGTCTTCTTGTACTATTCCTATTAACCATTTACCTTCTCACAATAAGAGGTGCAGCCTACTCTTCACCTTACTTAATATCACCCTTAGTTGTCAGTTTGGGTATCAGATGCATCATTTACATCACTTGCTGCCTTGGGACATGTGCCTATGACTGGTCCAATTAGCTAGAGGAGAGGAAAGGGGTGGTCTGCCAAATGTGTCAGCACCATAAATAAAGGCCTGCTAAGAAATAGGGGATGCTGAGACCTGGTGTTGAGGGGATATTAACACTGATTCAGAGTTTCTGCCCCTAGAAATGTAATTAGTAGGTTTCCACCTTAATTCCTCTGTAGAGAAAGACACATGTCCTTTGCATCATTGTCCTTTACTTTGCACTTTTCTGTGTTTTAATCGAGTAAATTTTTATGTCTAGAATAACTGTTCTGAGAGTTAATGTATTCTAGCAACCCTGAAAGAAATTGAAGTTTATTTAAAAATTTAAAAAGCATTACCCCACTGCTACCATTTAAACAATGAGAATTAATTGAAAAATTAATTGAAGAATGTCTACGATAGATCTTGATGTTTACATAGTCGTGTTTTTTAATACCAGATGAAAAAAGTGATAAATATCCTTGGGAAATAAGTATATAAATATGTATAATGAATAATAATTACTGAGTTACATAATTAAATACATAGTGAGATATTATATTAACTTACTCATTGCTAAGTTGCAAAATAGAAATTAATTTAGTCTTTAAATTTAGAACATTATGAGAGGAGTTCATGAATTTAACAGATATATGTCATAGCACTTACAAATCTTTTCTTTAATCTTTATCATGTAAATGTTAACATCCTTATTTCTCATTAGCTGTCTCTTTAATACATTTAAATGTAATTAAACGTTTCCAATACTTCACAGAGGTTATTTAATCACAGCAGAGGATTCTCAAATCTGCCACAGAGAAGTCATTGTCAATGGATGATATGAACAAATGTGAGGTTTCAGTGGGGTTTGCTGAGGTTCTAATATTAGATTACAGATTTACCCCTGTCACATTCACATAATCTCTTTAGTGAAGAAAGCCAGGTTTTCACACACTTTTCTGTAAAGCTTGCTGTCCTCTCTCTTTTGCAGGATATGGGTTTAAGCATTCAATATCTGATATTTACCAAGACAGTGGTTTCAAAATGCACTCATTCATTCTTCAAAGGGAAGACCATCCATTTATAGTAATAACCAGGTTTGGATTATTTGAAGACATATGCTTAATTTCCCTTTGTGTTAAGGTGTTTTTAGGAATTATTGAACAATCCCATAGGGCTATAAGGAGAAAATATAAATGCCCTAATCATAAGAATAAGGGGCCAAATGTTACAATTTAAAAAGATGAACTGCCCGGGAAATTTGGGTACATTTTGTCGCATTTAACTAAAGAACTCAACATTCCTTATTAGATAGAAGGTGACAAATTTTTACACATACACATAAATACACATAATCATGTGTGGGCATCAAAAGTTATATATGTATGTATGTTTGTGTGTATGTAGTATTTAGCCTTCTTTAAAATATACCATGCATAGACTTGAAGCAAAGAGAGAGACATATGAGGAGAATGGTAAAAGTAGACACATAAATACCATATGCATTTGTATATGTATATATATATATATATATATATATATATATATATATAGTGTGTGTGTGTGTGTGTGTGTGTGTAGTTTTAAGAATATTTGACAAATACTAAAATGAAACCTGTCTTTAGAACACACCAGCATTTGCTATCATTGCCTTTTCTGATTCATAGTACATGTTAAATTTATTCTTATAAGGGAAGAATAAGATACAAATGTATGAGACATTCCTTCAGTTTCTCAGGCTCGTTTTTGTTCTTAAAAAACAGTGTACATGTTGTCTGTACTGTGATGTCTTGCTATTAAATTCATAGTTCTTCAGTTCTTCATATGACATTTTTCCTTTAGGTATACCATGAGTGAATATATGCATTTATTTATGTTCCTGGTACTATTGGGAGCTTCATTTACATTTTATATGGCATCCATTTCTACCTTTATAATTTCTAATTAGCATTAAATGTTATATTAAACTATTTCTTGGATGGAGTAATAATAATAATTATTTTGGGAGGGTTTCTTTCAATTCTATGACATGTATCTTGTTTAGAGAAGTGCTTAGCTATCTGTCCTTCATAGAACTACATTTAGGAACCCTATTAAAATTTTCTTCATATTTTGTAATTACTTAAATAACACAAGCCAACCTCCATAAGTTTCTATGCTTCTTATCATATTGACTAATAAAGATGTTTCTCATTTGATGATTAGTGTTTGGTTATATGTTTACAAATAGGTAGTCAGTCTATGAAAACTAATATCTCATATTTTTTAAAAGCAGTTTCAAAATAAACAGGTGAGCATTCTGTTGTCTCCATTTCTGTTGTTTCTGATAACACTGACGTATCCCTGCTATAAATCATATGGGTGGACCTGTGCCCCATCCTTCATGGTTTGGATATTACCTTTTCACGTGAACATCTCTTCCCAATTGTGAACACCATGTTCCATACCCTCCTTATCAATTTTGTTCACCAAGGTTTATATAAATTACAGCTGAATGATACTACCCTCAGGGTATCTGTTATCTTTGGAGAATAGAGACTCAAAACACATGGAATTTTATTTGTCAGAAACAGTGGCTTGGGAAATGTCTCCCACCCAAATGGCACTGAGGCCCATCCTTATCACCTGAGCTCAGCCACTTGGACCACAGATGGAGATAAATAGCTGACTCATATAAATAGTCCTCTGATCTTTACACTTACATTGTGGCCTTTGTGTGCAGGCAACGCAAATAAATGGACAAATATACAAATAAAATCATACAAATTAATCATAATGCTTAGTAAGCAGAAAGGGAAGATTTAAAAAGAAGTCATGGCAGCAATCTAGGGACTCTAAGATGCCCTTCCTGTGTGAATGTGGAGAGTTGAGGTTCATATGGTATTGTAAAGAGCAGGTTTCAAGGATATCAACATAACTAGGGTGAGCCCTAGAACTAAAGTCAGCATCCCACTCTAACAGCAATCTCTCTAGCTTGACAAAACAACCTTTGAATGACCTGGAGAACAATCTTTCAGTAAGATAATGTGTCTGCACTTTCTCCTTGCCAAAAACGTAGTGTTAAGTCAGTTGTTTCACTTTCTAGTCTTACTTTTATGATTCCAAAAATTGATTTCGATGAATATTGAAATATGTACAAATCATGTAATTTAGAATGTTTCATATGGTGACATTAAACAATGTTTTTACTATTTATCACATTAACTACTTTATTCTCCAACACAACGAAAAATTCAAAATCTATCACCTTAATGAAGATTAAAAAATGTAATTATAGTTTGGAAAATCAAATTAAAATATTGACTAGGGAATGTAGTTTAAAACAAACACACCAACAGTGTACCATAAAAGGTAAATTATTTTTTAACATAAGAAAGTAAATAAAGGTATTTCCTATCAACCTTTTATACATATACTAAACTCTCACTATATAAATGTTTTAATGAGCCCCCATCACTATGATATCTAATAATAAGCTCCTTTGAGTTTGAAATATCACTTTCCATCCAGAGAGTGAATTAAGTGCATTGAAGAAATGAAAGCAGTTGAAAGATAGAACCAGTTTTCTTCTTACATTGAGGTATGTTTCTCATGCTCCAATGGTCAACCCAACATCTATGTACATATGGAAAATAACAAATGCACTGAGTAGGTTATATATTAAAAATATTAAAAGGGGATAAGAACTTTAGTGGGGCCCTGGCTGTAGTGAGTGACATGCTAGGGGCAGTTGCAGGAGGAAAATGAGAGGTGGATGTATTTAAAACAAGTTATACTAATGTGAAATTCTCAAAAAATGGAAAAGTAGAGATTAAAACAATCCAATTCTGGGATTCTTTCCTAGTTCTTGAACTTCTTGTTGATAATAGTGTGTCAATGTGCTGTGACTCAGGGTGGGACAGTAGCATCCTGGGTTCATGTATCAAGACTCTCTCTGCCTACCATTACATGGTAAACCTTTATGTCTCAGCTTAGCTTCATGCTGGCTCAGCTACCAGAGATATAATATGCTCAGTCTACTGCTGCTAGGAGAGATGTTCCTCAAAACCTTTTTCAAGAAGAGGAGGAAGAATGAGGGGGAGAAGTATGAGGAGGAGATAGAGGAGGAGGAAGAGGAGGAAGAGGAGGAGGAGGAGAGAAAGAGAGAGAAAGAAGAAAAAAAGAAAGAAAGAAGAAAGAAAGAAAGAAAGAAAGAAAGAAAGAAAGAAAGAAAGAAAGAAAGAAAGAAAGAAAGAAAGAAAGGAGGGAGGGAGGGAGAGAGGGAGGGAGGGAGGTAGGAAGGAAGGAAGGAAGGAAGGGAGAGGAGAACAACAATTTGTTTTGCTTGGAGAATCTTAGCAGATGTTCTATTTCAGTTGTCAATAGCTATCACTGGGCTAAATGCCCATGATCTACCTCCCTGCCCTCTCACTAATAAGGATTTTCCAAAATGATAAAAATTGGCAGTAATCAGCAATATCCTGTATGTCTTTCCCTTGCTGTCAGCCAGCTCCTTACTGTGTGAGCTGTTCCAATCTGGTAGTCTTCCAAGAATGCACAAACCGGTAATTGAACCTGTTTCACATTAATGTAAATATTCATAGTTAGCCTTCTTTTCTAGTGAGTCAACAAAAGTTATATGCAAAAAAACCCCACAATATATATTAAATAATAAATATGTTTAGAACCTTAAAGATATGTGTACAATGTACAAATGCACTTTAATATCAAAATAAGAATTTTTGATAAGTAATAGTGTAGTAGTTAAAGTTAATGGGTAGAAGACATTGCATGGTTCCTGAAAGGGCTTAGCCATCTGCTTCACTTCTCAGTGAGGCAGAGATTAGAAAAAGCATGTAAATTTTGGTACCTCCTAGGAGACAGGATAAAGATCACATAGGATTTAGTGAATAGAGCTTGCAAAGAAACACCAATAATTTAGGATTTTCTTTTATATTTTCCAAGGAGACATATCAGAAATGTACCCTTCCTTCTCACTGTACAAAAGTAACTCTGCCTATTTGTTTCACTTACTGTGTATTTGAGACAGGACGGTTAGAAAGCTGTGTTTTTACTGAAATTTCAGAGGACACAGAACTGTAAAGCACAAATTCAGTGGTAAGAATGGGAGTCAATCATGGTGAAGTGGTGGTTTTATGTAATTGAATTCCTGAATCCTGGGCCTCATACTAAAAAGACTTCAGAAATTTTAGTTGTGAGCATGCATGTGCCTGTGCACATTCGTGTGTGTGTGTGTGTGTGTGTGTGTGTGTGTGTGTGTGTGTGTGTGTGTGTGATGTGTGATTTTCTGTTTTGGAAAAAAAAAAGAAGCAAAGAATCCTACCTGCTTTTTAAATGGCAAAAGAAAAATTTCCAACTACTATTTGAAAAAGAAAATATTAAATTGGATTGTTTACACAGTAATTTCCTTGTGATCCTTGAGACTGAAATGACAAAGGAGCAAAGCCTCTTCCAGGAATAATGTGTTTCCTTCACTTACTTTTTTTTTTTCTATTAATTTATTTATTCACTTTACATCCCAATATCAGCACCCTTCTCTTCCGAGTCACCCTCTCACACAGCTGCTTCCCCCATTCCCTCTGCCCTTCTCATGCCCCCTCTGGCACTCAAGCCACTACAGGACTAGGCTAATATCCCACTGAGGCAAAACAAGGGGACCAAGTGAGGGGAAATGGAATTGATCCACACACAAGCAACATAGTCAGGAGCAGCCACACTCCAGTAGTTAGTGGGTCCGCTCAAAGACCAAGCTGCTTTCTGCTATAGATATGTGCAGAGCTTAGGTCCAGCCCATGTATGCTTTTTGGTGCGGTTCAGTCTCTGAGAGCCCCAAAGTTTTAGGTTAGTAGACCCTGTTGGTCTTTCTGTGGCATCCCTATCCCTTTCAGGTCCCTCAATCCTTGTCCCAAATCTTTCTCAAGAATCCCAGAGCGCTTCATCTAATGTTTGACTGTGGACCTCTGCGTCTCTTTTCATTGGCTGCTGGATGATATGTTTTCACTTTAAGTGAATATTAGCTATAAAGTACAGAAAAACTACACTACAATCCACAGAGGCAAAGAAACCAAATAGGAAGGAGCGCCCAAGGGAAGATGCTTTAATCATTTTCAGAAGGGAAAATAAGATGGATATCAAAGGTGGATGAAGGGAGGGGTCTGGGTGGGAGAGAGAATGAGGAAAGGAATGGGATAGTGTTGGGAAAATCATGTGTAGGGGGAGCAGTTGAGAAAGAATGAAAAATGCAGTGGGCAGGAGGGTGGGAATCTATAGAACATGCCAGACACATGGGACAGGGAGAGGTTCCAAAGAACTATGGAGGTTTCTCTGGGTGAGACTACTAGCAGTGAGGGTTACAGACCCTGAAGTGACACCTCCCATAGCCAGGTGGGATTACCAGTGGAGGGATAAGAACAGCATCCCACCCACAAAACTTTCTACCCAAAATGTGTTCTGCCTACAAGATTTGCAGGGACAAAGATGGATCAGAGACAAAGAGAATGACCAACAAATGACTGGCCCAACTTGAGAACCATCCCTGACACTATTAGTGATACTCTGTTATGTTTGCAGACAGGATACTAGCATAATTTCCTAAGCTTTCTGTTTTGTTTTAGTTATATGTAAGATGTTTGTGTGAGCATGAATGAATTGCCATTTGCAGCTCCAAAACGACTTGGTGCCTAATAAGGCAAGAAATTCTTGAGAAATTTGTAATAATTATAGGAAACTCATTTTTCATCATGGACATTTTCAGAATTTTATATATTCTCATCTACAATATTAAAATCACCAACATGTGTACACACACACACCACACATGTACAAGCATACACGCACACACACACACACACAAACACCCTTTCCAATCTCTTGGAGATGATGCTTATTAGAATATTCTGATGCTTTTCATATATTTTCTGAAATGTGCATCTAAGAAAGTCATTTTTGAAACCCTTTATCCTGTGCATTGTATTTTAACTGACATTTGACATGAAATGGAAGCAAGGGCATTTATCTTAGTGTTTAAACTAGAGAAATGACCTAGGAGAGGGAAAAACACCCTACATTTCTGGTAAAATTGCTAGCAGTTTACTTGTTTTCTGCTAATTTTCTAGGTTACTTTTTCTGTGTTTTGATATGATGTGGGACAGGAGCCTGTTGGAGGCTTGGTTGTTGTTTCATAGCAAATTACCACAAACGGTGTCTAAGTGCCAGGCAGTTTTATGGTTCTGGTGACTTGATATATAAATGCTGATGTCCCCAGATCGAGTCCTTTTGAAGAAACAGTCAACAGTGTCTTTGTTATTTCTAGCTTCTAGGGACCTTGTTGCCTACTTCTTCAGACTTCAAGTTTGAGCTGGTGTTAAAGATCCTTTCCTTTTCTATCTATTGTAAGATACTTCATGATGATGTGTCACCTTTCTAAATCTGCAGAATAAACTTCCTCCCTAAAAGCTGAATTTTTATTATGCTTTCAATGATCCTTTTGCTATGTGAAGTGAGTGGTTTGTGTGGCATAGGAACCCGGATGTGAGTTTTTTAGGAGTGAGTACCATTATTAATCAGTCAACTGTGGGGGGTCACATTTGAAGTTCCCTTCTTAATTGATTTGTGTCTATTCCTTCTAGCTTCTAGAATGACTTGGCTCTGTGCATAGTCATAAACCAGTTTCGAAGTTTATGAACATTTATAGATATTTTCTGTTGGTCCATGCACATTCGTCAGCACTATAATTGTACTACTTGATTATCCCAAGCTTTCTATGTGACAAACAGAATTGCTTATTCAATCTCACAACTCATATCCTGCTATTGAAACACAGACATTCTTCAGTATTCAGAGCTCCTCTAATTCCCACATAGGTAGTTTTCAAGGTGGATTAAGCAAAGACAAACAATAACCTGCATTATAACTACATGGTGTTTAGAATTGACTTTAGGCAACTATTTGTTTTCCTGAGAGAAACAAAATTACAAACCATTTTTTTAAATGTATCTGTCTCCTGTATGTTCTTCAAAATACCTAAGATTCAACACAATTTAAAATGTTGAATTACAATTTATTTCACATTCATAGTTATAATATTCTTACAAAAAAGATGATTCAAAGACAAGAAAACAGAGCCCTCCAGGCAATCTTCAATGTATTTCTTTAAATTATTTTTGCTCAGTAGTCACATGAGACCCTAGTGGAAAATGCCAACTTCCTTACACATTTGTTTTTTAGTTTTCATGGATGTTTTAATTTTATACTGTATAGTGTTCAGTCATTAGTGTATTTTATTATGATAGTGAGAGAATGTAGTTTTATTTTAGCACTTAAATAAAGGTCTCCATCACTCCAAATGTAAAATTCAGCACTGGTTCTGTTTCAGCTTTTGTTTTTCCTTGTCTTGCAAAATGCTATACTGTAAAAACATAAGAAGTGTTTATAGTTTACATTGGTGTCTTCCTTGTAAAAAGTTGAACGTCACATGATTTTTGCACTATGGACTATAAGGTGACATTGTAAAACACATGTACACTAAAAGTTATAAAATTAGAGAATAGTCATACTTATTTCCCCAAGTTTTTAGCATTTCTTATATGGACATCATTTTTAGTCTTTTCCTATAGCAATGTAATGCATTGCTACTAACTATATTTACCCTACTGAGATCAAAATATTAGAACATATTTCTTCCTTCCAACTATAAAATTGTACATCTTGGCTAATTCTTCTCCCTATCTCATTTTGTACCTTCTGGTAAACACTGTTCTATTTTCAATTTTTATGGAGCCAACGTTTATAGATTCCACACAGAAGTAATATTTGCATTGTGGTTTTTTGCAATGTCTATTTTATTTCAATTAGCATAATGTTCTCCAGTTTCACCAATTTGTCTTCATTAACAAGATCTTACAATTGTTATGTACTGTATGAAATGCATTCCATTGAATGTACCCACCGTAGTTATCTTATGATTAGGTGAAATGCAGGCTGTCATATTTCTTGGGAATTGTCAGTGGTGCTGAATGAAGCCAAAGCTGAAGATACTCCTTAGCCACTTCTGAAGAATAAGGATAGGAAGTCAAAATAAGCTGGAGTTGAGAACTCATTACACAAGTGTTGCCACACAGATCATATGCAAAACTAGAGCTTTAGATATGTACATGAAAGTGTTATAGGGAAGTGAGAACAAAAGAGTACACAGAAGATGTTCCTATAAAGTAGGTGTTAAGAGGCAGAGGGAAGATAGCCACAGACTTGAAACCAGATGATATTTCTAGTAAGTTCCATACTGGGATCCTGTTTTACAAAAATGAAGGAAAAAAAAAAAAAAAAAGGAATGTCATGTGTGTCCTGCAATTGAGCTCTTGGTGTCAAGCTCCCTTGCTGGCTGAGCTGCCTTGCTGCTGTGCATGTAATTTTTGAAGACTGGAGCATACATGGCATGTAAGAAAGCATGCTCCCAGTTAAGCATTATACATCAGCGATCTAGTATATTTAATATGGGAAAGGGCACTCCTTATAAACAAAACCACAGGGAAAATAGAAAAATTGTAAGCCTATGATGCCCAGAAATAGGAAACTGGAAAGAAAAAGAAAAGAATTTCACATTCATCCTTGGATACTTTGGGACTTAGAGGTCAACCTCTGGGCTATGTGAGACTATCTTAAAAACCACCATCACTGCCAAAATGTATAGTGAGTATTCAAATGACAGTAGAAGAAAGTATTAAAAAAGAAACTCCAAGGGACCAGAGAGATAGTTTTAGGGACTCCAGCAGAGGAGGCAGGTTCAGTTCTTAGCACAAAGATTGCAGCCCATGACTGCCTGTAAGTATAGTTCCAGAGGGATACATTGCTCTCTACTGGGCTCCAAGTGCTCATCCATGAATGTGGTACACATACATTGATGCAAGCTTAGACACACATATACTTTAAAGTAAATTCAGAATGAAATTCAAAAAAAGTAAAACAGAAAGAAGCCCTCTAAGCATGGAAATAATTCATATGCCCATCTGAGGACACTGTCCTTCTTTCATGTGTACATTTTTCTGGCATAAAATAAGGAAAGAGATCAAGGTGCTTCTGAAATCTCAATAACTAGAGTGATTCCTTTAACTTTACATGAATACCTCAAAAGCTCAGGATGCATTTAAGTCTTTATATGAGTTCTCTTCTGATAATCAGCATCAACAAGAGACAAAGGAGATAAAGGCATGTTTCCCTTTAGAAATGATGAATGTGTGTTATTCATATGAATGCTGTTAACCACTTCATATTTAAATCACCATTGAGATATAAACAGAATGAGTTGATTTTAACTGAGTTTGGATGTCATAGCACTAGCCTAACACTTTGTGGTTCAAGTGTTGTGTTTGATCATTAAGATACTTACTCTTGTTATACATACTTTTCTGTTTCTCTGGCTCATTAGTCACTGAGTGCATATGCATCCCTTCTCTATGCCTTAGTTTATAAAATTTACTATCAGTGTTTGTAACTTCTATTGACTCCAAATTTCACTATTATACCTTGTTAGGAATAAAAGCTCTCATTAATGTAAAACATTAATAGTAAGGGTAGTGACATAAGATTATTGCACATTAATATGGTGAATGTAGGCAAGGATGTAGAAGGATACTCAATGAATCCAATTGAATTAATAGATAATAGTTTTGGTATTTGAACTGATAGTCCCCACATTTTTAAAAGATCTCTATTATTGCTTTCATCTGATAAGAACATACAAATTAACTATTCTGGCAATAAATATATAAAAATGATCTCTATCATTGATGGTTAAAAGTATAAATTATGATAAAGTTATTAAAATGTTTTCATATAAGCACAAACATTACCATACTAAGATCATACTAACACAATGACTCTAAATTCAGCAAGCTGCGGGCCCATTTTACTTGAATTTCTACGATTTGACCAACAGTAACAATTAACCTGAACTTCTGGATGCTCCTAGAGTCGGAGCCATCAACCAAAGAGCATACACGGTCTGGTCTGAAGTCCCTGGCACATTTGTAGCAGAGGGTTGCCAAGTCTGGTGTGGTACCAGTGAAAGAGGCTGCATCAAACCCTGCAGTGACTTGATGCACCCGGATGGGGAATATGTCGGTACCCTCTCAGAGAAAATGGGGATGGTGGGAGGAACTCTGTGACAGATGATCAGAAATGGGGCAGCATTTGGGATGTAAATGAATGGATGAATAAATAAAAAGATAGCTAAGTAGATAGATAAATCTGAAATCAGAATATGTATATTTTTTTAAATTTATTTGTAATCTTTTTTTTTAATGTAGTCCAGATGTTATCTTCCTCCTGGTCTGCCATTTCACAGTTCCTCATCCCATTCCTTCACACCCATCTCCAAGAGGATGTCCCCACCCCAACCTCAACAAGCCTCCCCACTCCCTAAGGTCTCAAAGCCCTCAAGGGTTAGGTGCATCTTCTCTCAGTGAGAACAGACCAGGCAGTCCTCTGCTGTATATATTTCAGGAGCTTCATATCAGCTAATGTATGCTGCCTGGTTGGTGGCTCAGTGTCTGAGAGGACTCAGGAATCCATATTAGTTGAGACTGTTGGTCTTCCTATGGAGTCACCTTCTTACTGTTTCTTCCAGCCTTCCCCTAATTCAACAAAAGGGGTCCCCAGCTCCTTTCCATTGGTTGAGTGTTTGACTTGTTCAGCTTCTTGTATGGCCTCTCAGAAAATATTTGCTTCAAAATACTAAAAAAGAAATCTTAAGATTGTGTTCAGTGCTTATATAACTGGTGTTGAAATTCATGATTGAAAAACAAACTGATGAACCATAGTAAACATTTAAATGACATTTCCTAAAGAAATAAAACTGCCCACCAAAATATACCAATATAAAGGTATTGTTTTTATCTTCGTAATTATGTGCGAGTGTGTGCAGTCATGTGCATGTGTGCACATCCATATCACTGGGTACTTTTGCAGATCAAAGGAGGCTCTTCTGCCTCAGAGCCTCCTTTTTGAATCTCAGATACTATTATTAAAAAATCTAGTCCTTCCTCACTTCATCTCACATCTATCTCCTCCTGGAGCTACTTCCAACTTTCTGCAGTTACAGTTTGTGAGGTTTCAAATTTTGAAATTTCATCTGAAATTTAGACTTAAATATTCTACCATTTATGTATATTCATTCTTTGTGTTTATTCATTCTTTGATGTCATATATATATATATATATATATATATATATATATATATAGTATAATATGTTTGATTCATACTTTCAAATTTAAAATCCTGACACTTAATGAGAAAATGGACATGGTGGTCCATTTTCATAAAATATGTTTCAATTTGGTTCCATCAGTGTTTGCATCCATTCAAGCACCTCTCTGATCTTCCTTATATTCTATATTTCCTTTCATTGTGCGCAGCTCATTTTCATGCGAACAGCCAGATATGCCTTAGAAAATCTGGGTTATAGCCCAACATTCTGCTCCAACTTCTTCCCTGGCCTCAATTATCTCAGGTAAAATACACAGGCTTCATGTCTCCTCCACAATCCATACAATTCCATGTTGTTTCTTCCTATTTTATCTCTTTCTTCATCATTCTGATCTCATTATTCCTTCAGTTTATTTATTACCTTTTTCTTAGACTAAGATCTTTAACCCATTGTCTTTTATTCGAAAGACAAATTGTCAAATTCAATTTTTAAAAGTTTCTAGTCTCATCTGGTCACACTCCTGTGATATCCTCCTTACCATCATAACCTGGATACTTGAGGCTCTTAGAGACTGAACCACCAGCCAAAGAGCATACACAGGCTGGACCTTGGCAACTTCACATATATGCGACATATATGCTGCTTGGTGTTTATGTGCGTCCTGAAAAACTGGAGCAAGGGCTATCCTGAAAGCTGTTGCCTGTCCATGGGATATGTTTTTCTACCTGGACTTCCTTGTCTGGTTTCAGTGGAAGAGGATGCTCCTTGCCCCACAAAGACTTGATGTGTCAGGGGCGGGGGAATACTCAGGGCCCCTCCACCCACTCAAAGGAGAAGCAGAAGAGGGATGTGGAAAGACTCATGGGAGGGGTGATCTTTAGAGACAGTGAGGGGGATGTAAAGTGAATACATAAAAAACATAAATATAAGCATATGTAGTTATAAAAAAGTTTTTTTTAAAAAAACAGATTCTCCAAACCAGATACTCATCTCTATATTTTTACTGTTTTCTTAAGAAGTTATACCTCAACCAGGAAAGGCGATATCATTTGAAATGTAAATAAAGAAAATTTCCAATAAAAAAAAGAAGTTATACCTCATAGATACAATTATCTCATTTCTCTCTGATTTGTTCTATATATGCACAAAATAATAATTGACCCTGCATAATGGCAGGCATTTCTGGGTTTTAGTTGTTTGTATAGTCTTTGTTGTCATTTGACCTCAATGAACAGAATAAGTTAATGCATGAAGTCTGACATTGTTTCATCTGTCAAGTTGGTGGGAATCTTGAGTCATCTGTGAAGAAGAAACCTCAATTGGAGAATTGATGACATCAGATTTGCCTGTGAGCTTGTCTGTTGGAGCATTTTCTTAATGGCTATTTGACTCAGTGGGGTCCAACCTACTGTGGTAAGAGTCCTCCCTAGGCAGATAGACATAGACATTTTAGTAAGTGAATATGATATAGATCAACCTGGACACAAGGTAAGCAGTGTTCTTCAGTGGACTCTGCTTCAGTTCTTATCTTCTGGACTTGATTTCTTCCCTGGCTTCTCTCACTAATGGACAGCAACCTGTATGCCAAGTAAACCCTTTCCTACACTAGTTGGTTGTGGTTGCTGTTTTATTGCAACTGTAGGAAACAAATTCGGGCAGAGACAGAAATGCTTTTGAAGCATGTTTGCATTTTTATTGATTTTACTCTCTTAGAAAGACAGGCTTCTTTGAATGTAGGCACTTTCTATTTTCTCTAACTCTACGACCTACCTTGATTTTAAGACAACATCCATACAACTAGGTCTGGCGTTTTACACCTTTAATTACAGCAATTGGAAGGCAGGGCAGGCAGATCTCTGAGTTTGAGGCCAGCTTTGTGTATTAAGTGAGTATCTGCAAAGTGAGGGGAATAAAAAGAACTAAACAAAACCTCTGCTTTGAAAAACAAATAAGCAAGAAATAAAGACATAAAAAAAGAGAAAAAGAGGAAAAGAAAACAAGGACATGATCAAATCATCAATTTCCAAGTTTATATACATGAAATCATGTAAAGCATGTGAAATAGTTAATACATTCTCATACTTATGACTTCTAGCAGAATATTTGCATATGTTCCCATTACACTTTAGATACATTGTCCTGGATTCTTCTGTAGACAATTTCAAGAGTCTCTGAACAGAAAGCTACACGACATGTCTCTGATTAATCTTTATTTGGTGCTTCCTGTGGCTTTAAAGTCCTCTCCACAGGAACCAGGATGACCCAGCACATCCTCTGATCAATTCAGAGATGCTCTGTTCCAGTGACAGAAACAGTTTTTCATGCTCCTGCATACTTCTTTATACTCATAACAAAAAGTTATTGTGTTGAGTTAGTCATAGGCTATATACAAGTATTTAAAGACTTTTGCCAGGTCCAATGCTTTTATCTTCAACCTTAGAACAATTGTTTGCAGTTTGCGAAGAAGAAAGGAAGAGAAATACTTTTTTCATCTGAACCTAATAGAGCAATTACCGACCTGCAAACCATCCATTATGGATTATATTGAGTAAACAGGGTTAATAATTTTGACCCACTGTAATATTGTTTAGCCTTTCTTAGAAATTTTCAGTTATTCATATTTAAATTATTTTATCATAAATCACATTTTTCCTTTATATTTAAGCATACTGTTTAGAAATTGATCCTCTATTTTTTTCCTAAACGAACTCTGAATGGTCTGTGACTGCCTGAAGTCAAAATTAAGTCTTACCTCCACAACATGTGAACATATTTACAAATACCATATTTGAGTGAAAAAGTACAAATCTAACTTGAATATCATTTAATGTGTATCCACTACAGTTCTGAATAAATACCTTCTTTTATGTAAATGCTTAAATCTTATAGTTCAATCTCTCCCTGTCTCTCTCTGTCTCTCTCTGTCTCTCTCTGTCTCTCTCTGTCTCTGTCACTCTGTGTGTGTGTGTTTGTGTGTGTGTGTGTGTGTGTGTGTGTGTGTGTGTGTGTGTGTGTGTGTGTATGTGTATGTGTAGAGGGGGTTCTATCTTTCTTTCTTTCTGGCTGCCTGCCTGTATGTTTGAGTAGAGTAAGACACTTAGATCAAACACATGGTATTTTAGACATTAGGTTCTGGTGTTGGCTACTTTTATACCAACTTGACACAAGCTAAATTCATCTGAGGCAAGGGAACTTCAATTGAGAAAATGCCTCCAAAATATTGAAGTTTAGGCAAGCCTGTAGCATATTTTCTTAGTGATTGATGGAGAAGGGCCCAGCCTATTAAAAGTGGGCTTATCCCTCATTTGATGGTCCAGAGTTCTATAAGAAAGGAGGCTGAGCAAGCCATGAATAACAAGCCAGTTAGCAAGACTCATTCATGGTCTCTGCATCAGTTCCTGCCTTTAGGTTCCTTCTATGTTTGAGTTTCTGTCCTGGCTTCCCTCTATGATAGACTACAATGCAAACGTATAATACAAATAAACCATTTTCTTTCCAAGTTGCTTTTTGGTCATGGTATTTCATTGCTGGAATACAAACCCTAGGACAGTTCCTCTTCTACTCCTAGTCTATTGGTTGTTCACTCTCAGATATCTGCACACTTGATTACATCTTTCCCCCTTTACTCATCAATAAAAAATTTTATATGAGTACACAAGTGTGCCATCAGAACCGTTCAGGAAGAGAATGGATTTTATATTTATAATCCTATAGCATAAAAATTATGGCCAAAAATGATGTGTTCAAGTAAAATTTACAACAGCAATGACAAAAAAAAAAGCAACAACAACAACAACAAAAAAACCGATATGAGGGTAGTAAGACAAGTACTCTTTGGTAAACATGACAGAATATAATGTTAGTTCTTAAATTCTATTAACAGTGTGAGAATGGAAAAAGTTAAATTTTAACATTTGTTCATGAATGTTATAGGTTTATAACTGTCTGCAATTGTTGTTTGTTATAGGAAACCAGGAAAATAAAAAATTATGATAAGAAAAAAAACCCAGGATAGCTCATTAAATCTAATGTAACACAGAGTGTAAGGGAAGTCAGTAGCTTGCATATTGCTAAGGAACAAAAGGAGATTGAGATGAATCTGTGCTATCTAACTGTGTCACTTTATCACTCACATTCAGGAGCCATCAACTAATTCATGCATGTTAAAGCAGGGAATTTTTTTCAGGTGGAACTATAAGTAAGGAGTACAGATATCAAGAAAAATCAGTCTTCACCAAATTTACTAAATGTTTAGCAAAGATTGGCAACACCCAATACTAAAAACATGACAAGAAAAATAACATTTGTATTTGTTTATAAACTACTCCAAAACTCATGTCAAAATAAGCTGGAAGGAAGTTTTGCTGTAACAGAGGCTGCCTGGTTGGCAATCACATTTAAAAACAGAATGGTAGTTCTATAATACAAATATCTCATTCATAGTTTCATGTTGTGTCACATCAGGATAGATGCTTAAAAAGAATGAAGTTTAATTACAATATTAACAGACCACCAACCTTTTCTCTGTTCAGATCAGTGATGGAGCTGAAATTTCCACTCAGTATCTTCTGCCTTGATGGAACAGAGCCTCCCAAGCTCACTAGCTGAAACATTTATACATCATATTTGATGTGACAAATCCTGTAGTCATAAACACAAACAAAATTCCTAATTCTTTTCAGAAAAGACTGTGGGAATCTCCAATGGAGTCAAGCCTGCCAAAGCTGTGTGCTTGAGCCAAACACCTAAATTTTAGGGGAACATTTGTGCTAGAGTTGCTGCTGTACTGACAATGTCCTGGTGATGCTCTTATCTTATGCAGTGTATGAGTTCTTATTCTGCTGTAAGTTTTCCTGTTCTCGTTCAGACCATTCACATTTGATATCAAAACATTTTCTTTTTCAGATCAGCATTTGTGTGACCCTGGCGAATTTCTTTGCCATGACCATGTGACTTGTGTCTCCCAGAGTTGGCTGTGCGATGGAGACCCTGACTGCCCTGACCAGTCAGATGAGTCTTTAGATACCTGTGAGTAGAAAAGCTCTTTGCCTTTGGATTTGCCTCCATGTGAAACCAAATGTCAATTGCTTTCACGGATCACTGCACTTCTAGTTGATGCTATTTTTATTTCTTTTTAAACATTACCAGAGAAATGGGAAGCCTTTTGTTTCTGATTTCTTTAAAGTGGGTGTGTGAAGGGGAGAGTGAAGTGCAGTTGTAGAGTATGAAGTAACTTATAAAGGGGAAAGAATGCAAGGTTACTGCTTACACTGCAATTTGGGCTGATAGTAGGAAATTTATTTGAACTGAATGAGAAATACAGCATAGCAACACAGGGTCTTTCCTCCATTTTGACTTGCACAGGTTTTGAGATAAAGCCTCATGTAGAAGGACCATTAAGCAAATCAACCCATACCTTACATATCACTTATATTAACCATTAGAAATTCACAATTGCAGAACATAATTTCTTTAGAGCCTTCCTAGTGAGGGTCTTAACCTTCGTAAGATGAGATGTAGGTTCCTTTGGTGTCTGTGGGTTCTAATCCCAGTTGGAATAGAGTTACATTAAGTCCCCTGAGGAACACTTGTCATACCACAGTAACTAAAGTGTGAATAATTGTGTGAGCATGACTGAATGACCATACTTTCATAAATGCTCACCTGAATTTTAGTATGGGAATGAGGCACTGATTTTGATATTACTCTTTCTACAGTAGCAGCATTGCCTGTGGTCCTCTGTGACCAGATCTGCCAGCTTACCAATAGTGTCCCCAAGATAATCACACAGTTCAGTAAAGTCAAAGAAAATAATCCATCACTTATGTTGATACATATTATGGTGATAATCTTTATTGGTTTCCTTTTATGCTTTTATCTATGTGTTTCCTCGTTTTGCAGATAGAACTGATGCATTAGTTATTAAAATCTTGGCATTAAAATGAAATCAGTGCTCATTAATATTCTTTATGATTGCAAGTCCTATTAAAGTTTTTCAGCATGGGTGAACTTGAATGTGTGTATTCAAGTTGCTCATCTTATTTTAAACCCATCTTCCACAAAGAGAGGTTGCAGTTACTTAATAAATTTATAGTTTTCACAAATTTTACATATAATTATTAAATTCTCTATTGAGATTTTTATAGAATATAGAGCAGGTTCTGGGTGTGATAGAGTCAAAAATTAAGAATGTTATAATTAGTAAAAATGTATTGCTAGTCCTCAAAAATATAGTACATGCCAGTAGCAAAGAAGAAATTACTCACTCATGCTACAAAACATATAGCTTTAGAAATATTGCTCAAATAAGAACACACTCGCCATTAACGACTGCACATTTAACCATTCATTGAAAGACCCTGAATAGACAAGCCTATACTGAAGTGATTCAGAAATGAGGAAAGTTAATATATATGAGGTCTTTGAAGGCGTGGTAAAAATGGTTTAAAGACTTTGATGATGGCTCTATAGCTTTCGGTGTATTTACAATCTTGAAACTGTATAATTTAAATGAGTTTATGTACTATATGAATTATCTCTTAATTAAATTGTATATAAAGGAAGAAAATGTCAATACTGTGCACATATGTGTAGATGTTCAGATCATGTGGAAAAACAGTAAGGATTAAGGTTTTGTCTCTATTAGTAATGGGGCAATGTTTCAAAATATAACTGGCTTTACAATTTAGACCTTGTTTACTCAGATTCCACCTAGAATTCTTATGCTCTTCTCTACAAGGAAGGAATTCCATAGTGGTTCAGAACAAAAGCCTGTGTTGAGTTTACTGGTAGACTCATCTTCTGTCTTAATCCTCTCACAAATTCTGTGACTAGGATATGGTGTGGAAGTTGGGGTATGCAATAGGATTTCGTATGCAGAAAGTGCATGGTGTCCTGACACAATGTAACTATATCAATAAGTGATCTCAGTAAAATACTGACAAGTTTGGGGAAGAAAAATAAAAGAAACTCATGAAAAATCATACATTTGCTATTTAGATTTTTTCACCTAGATCTTCTCAAGTAGCACAGAGCTTCACAGTGCGTGTTGTGAAAATCCTGTGACTTATGCCTGCTGTCCATAAAATATTTTTACGGTGTTATAATTACATGACTGTGAACATTTGATTTGACAGATAAACACTCCAAATGGAAATTCTTAAAGGTTGATATTTAGCTATTCTAATTTTCTTATGTGTGTGAATGGAGATATGCTATCATTTTTTGATTAGGTAACCAAATACATTGTTCACAAAATATTAAATGAAAATATATTGTGCAATATATTTAGTTCCCCAAATCTACCTAGCCTTAGCAAAAAGAAGAATGAGTGATTCAATCTAGAATTTATCCTGAAAGATGGATGCTCTAAAGTGAAAAATAAAAATCAGATCTTCTTGGGATGAAGGAGAAGCTGCCCTACAGCCTCAGGTGACTGAAATGATATAGGAAAAACAAGTATATGGAGGAAACAACATTAAATGAAATCAAGAAGTAAAGGGGTCTGAATTTAAGTGTGCCCATACTCTCCTCCTCTCCTTGGTTTCTTTGGGACTATTTTTATCATATTCCTCTGGTAGGACTTACATTCCACTATTAACCACTGACATAGAAAGTTTACATGAGTTTAGTTTGTCAACTGGAGAACTTCACAGTGGAAATAGTTATCTAATATTTGGTAATTTTAAACATTTTTTTAACATTTATGTTGGATATGTTAAAGAATGCTTCAACATGGAGGTAAAATTCTCTCTGCATGTTATTTGAAATCTGTCATCAAGTGTCTAGACAATGATGGGAACCAACTTTAGCACCTGTGATCAGGAAAATGGAAATTCAGAAAAATACTCATTTATATTCACCGCTTTCTATTCACTATTCACGTTGGTTGCAGTATGCATCTAAGGTGAAAGTAAATATGACAAAGTTGAAATACAAAAGTGATCCCATCTGTGGAAAGGAAGGCTTTTAAGAAGGCACTTTCTTCTGAGGTATTCATGGCTTAAGTCCTTCCAGATTGGTTCTACTCAATGCTTAATGATTATTCCTTTCTAACAATCAATTCCAGTTTGTATGTAATACTTTCTAGGGATCTACACTTATTTTTTTTTAAATTTTATTAGATATTTTCTTTATTTGCATTTCAAATGCTATCCCAAAAGTTCCCTATACCCTCCCCCAGCCCTGCCCCCCTACCCACCCACTCCCACTTCTTGGCCCTGGTGTTCCCCTGTACTGGGGCATATAAAGTTTGCAAGACCTAGGGGCCTCTCTTCCCAGTGATGGCCTACTAGACCATCCTGGACAGATCTACACTTATTATGCTTAAATTATCTTCTTCATTCAGCCTGGGAGGTCTTAACTGGGCTATTTGCCCTTCCTTCCTACTGCCTTATTAACCCTCAGAAAGACATTTTAAAAGTTCTTTGATCATGGAGCATACATTTTAGTGAGCAACACAGTGGAGCACAAAAATGGACGTTCCAAATGTAGATCTTGCAGCCTAGATATATGTAACAATATGGGCATTAAGTTTGTTTTGGTCCTGTATAGGGTAAGCAAGGCGTTTATGTAACAGACTGCAGTAGTTGTTGGTTTATCTTTCAGAGTCTCATTAGGTATCCATTGTGTGTTGTCCTTTTTAATGTTTGTGTGTTTGTTTGGATTTTTTAAACTCTCTGCCAGCTTTTAATATATATTTAAAAATCAAAAGTAAAAAATACACAAAGAAGGATAAAGTAGGTCACAGGTCAGATTGGGCTAGCAAGTTAGAATGTGCCCTATCAGAGTTGCAGTATGATGGCTGGAGCATATCAGGTATGCAGTTGTTCATGCAGCTCTGGTTGTGCCTAGGTATGGAGTGGTATGGGAGTGACTCACACCCACGCATCCAATGACTATTGCATAGACCTGTGTATGACCTTGTGACTCAAGCCTGAAATAGCATGGCATGGTTTCTGCATGCCTTCTATATGTACAAAGCTGTTGGTGAGGTCTGCATCTCAGCACATACAGATTCCTTTATATAGCAACTTCCTTTTCTCTAGTAAAATAAAAATATACAATGATGGACAACCGTGGACAAATTAAAATTAACGTAATCGCTCCAGGATGAACTGGGTTCCATGATCTTTGTGTTCTGCCATGCTTGGCTTGTGGCTGTCCGTCTTATATTTGCAGGCTGGCTGCTCCATCTTCTCTAGCAGACAGTTCCATTTCAGACACAAAGGAGAAAAAAGGGGTAGCAAACAAGCAAATGCCTGCTCACTCATTCTGTCGAAACGAAGAAGGGTTTCTATTGGAATTAAACACAATAGGTTTCTGCTTAGAACTTCAGTGCCTGAACTGAATCTGTGAGGCATAGCCAACAAATATTCTCAGCAAAGGCTATTTTCAAGATGAAATGTGAAATAAAGATAATTGTCTAAGGTCCTTTTTACCCTTGCTATGACAAAATCCTCAGACAAAATTCCTTATCTCCTTCCTTGTTGTCAAGGATATCAGGCACCAAAAGATGCCACCCACTGTTCATAGATCTTTCCCTCTCAAGCAACCTAATCAAGATAATACCCCCACACACACACAGACACTGTTGGTAAAATTAATTTGTGGTCAATCTTGATGCTCTTGAAAGGGACACAGGTTCAATTATTAGCAGACACATAATAGTAACACACAATCTACACAAATATTAAATGTGATTCCAAAATATCTGACACTGTCCTTTGGTCTTTGTGACCATGATACCCTCATGGTACAAAGGCACACATACAAGCAAAATACTCATATACGTAAAGATATTTAAAAGACAATCCCCACAATCATGTCCACAGTCTCAACTCCCAGTTCCTTCTAGATTCTGTTAAGTTGACAACACTAAATATCATAGAGGAGAAAGGAAAAAGGAAAGGAATGATGTTGGGTAGAAAAGGGTGGCATATGTCATAATGACCTTTGCTGTGCCTTCTTGTCCACCCTCTGTATGTGAGAGGGTGTGTACTGTGTTTGAATTTCAGTCAAAGCCAAAGCTCAAAAAACCCAGTTATTGATAAAATACCTTTGCTATTCTACACCCACTTTCCACTTTATACATTCTAGAAATAATTCTAGCTGCTTCACAAGTAGCGAGGGGTCTTCTGAACCCTCCATCTCATCTGTGTTCCAGGTTCTAAGAACACTGTGGAGCATTTTCCCTTGTAAGATTTTGGTAGAACCATACTTCCCCATCTGAAAGACTTTCATATTTACTGAAAGCCTATTTGGAAAATCAGCTTCATATATAAGGATTTGTCCAGAAAGAGGCCTATTATATAAAGTCGTCTGAGTTGAGTTGAAACAGTTATTATAACTAGACTGATGATGCTGATATAATAGGAAAACTTTGATGGAGAGATATTTCTAGAGCAGGTAACTTTTTGTAGTTATTGCTCAAACACTCATTATGCCGACTATTTGTCTGGAGTCAAACATAATGCATATCAGTGCAAAAAGTATATGAGTGTAAAATATCACTAACTAATGCTACAGTTGGGCAGTGCTGACCTTGTCATCTTGTTTAGTGAAAGTAATAACACTGAGCTTCTGGTCTGTTTTGTAGCCCCCTCGCCCCTTGTGTTTCTTTGAAAATGCCTGTTTTCCCCAAAAATACTGAGGTGAAGAAAGATTCAGTTCCTAAGAAGACCCCTCAGGCCACCTAACTTTAAAGTGAATTATCGCTTGAAGATCATGGAAGGTCATCTCAACACAGCTCTTTCTAGAAGTTTCAGGAATGATCTTATCTAATGGAACAATGTGATAAAAATAAAAAGGCTCCTGGGTCTGAGGAACAGAAACATTTCTACAAAAATGGAAATGTCTCTAAGTCATTGAGTTAGATGTGACTCTGCATGAAGTGACCATCTTCTCAATTGTGTTTCTGTTGTTGTGAGATCTAAATATTTTTAAGATAGTGGGACACTTATATTCATACATGGACTTTCCCCCTGTGGTAATCCTTTTGATAATTTTCTTTCAACTTTCTTTCTCTGATACATGTCAGAGAAATAAATTGAAATTCGTGTGCGAAGCTATTAGCAAACAGATACTGCCCTTTAAAATGTATGGTAGAATAGGCACAGAAAGTAGGCTACAGGAACATTAGTGGGGATAAAAGTGTGGTCCTTGTTCCTAAGTAATCCTGATTTAGAGGTCACTTTGGAATGAGCTCATCTATGGGAGCCTCAGAGCTAAGCTTTTCGTTAGGTAGAGAAGCAGAAATGATCTTACAGATTAAAGGGAAAGCAGATGAGACCCAAGAGGACAGTTTATGTCTCTTTCAATTCTTTCTGTTTTGTTCATTTTATTCGGAGGCTCCTCTCCTTAGCAGTAGAAAGGCCAAAAGCATTGACCCCTCTTTAATAATAAAAAACACCCACTAAAGAGCTGATATGGAGGGGTGATGGGAAGGTGAGAAAGCATTGTGAATTAAAGGGGCCTGTCTAATGTTGGTTCGTTTGCCTAGCGCCGTGGGGACCAGGAAAGGCTGAGATTTCTCCTCACACTGCACCACTATGAGATAGCAGTGTCTCTGAAAGTGTTTCTGTGACTCTAAGAAAGGTTGATTGGAGGCAGAGGTGACAGAACTGGGTGTCCTCCATCTCATAAGGCACATTCAGTGTAGAAATGACCCAAAAGCACACCTTTCACTCACTGTTGCTGCTCTTGGGCCCCCTGATCCACCATGGCTGATCCCAGAATACAAAGGGGTAACTGTCTTTAGCTCGAACTGAAACTACAAGAATGACAGTTCATCTGTGTGGGAAGAAAAGGGTAGAATAAAACACATGCTTTCCAGAGACTCGGCTGCTAAAATCTCTTCGGCTTAAAGGATGATGTACTGTAAACACAAGCCTTGGCGGGCTCTGCAGGGACAAAACTGAAGCAGAGCGAGGAGACTTCCTGGAAACTTAGTGAATCCACCACTTACCCACAACTAATCCTGCACTGGGGGTTGGGAATGAAGGCTTCTTACCTTTCCTGGGTGAGTACATTTATTCCCAGAAGATCTTCTATTCTTTATAGTCAGAGCATAAAATTTACATTTGACTTTCGTTCAGAAGTGCTTCTCAAATGACACGTTTTGCTAAACGATGCTCTAAAGGATGTTGTATGCTAAGAGGTTATTTTTAATGATGATGCCGTTCTCTCCTGCCAATCACTAACTCTTCCATCATCACACTTAAGAGTGGGACACAAACTCTGAGTCTAGACAGTAGGGCAAGGGCTTCCATCACCCTGCTAATGGTCATATTGAGCCCTTTCAGCACAAAGCAATTGATTTTTTTCTTAAAAACATTTTAACATTAGCTTTCCTGATTGGGAAATGGCCGAAACTATTTCCAAAAAAAAAAAAATTGCCATGTGAAAATGAGTTTGCTCTGGGAAGCACCGAATCAATTAATGTAGGTTATGACATTTCATTCTGTTCACAGTTCACAGTTTCTCTCCTTCACCTGGGAAGACCTTTTGTAATCAGGATCCTACTATCCTGTCCTCAATTTTGAGGGGTCAGATATGTAAGTGGGGAGAATCTCTCATTAGACACAAATCTTCCTCGGTTCTCAGGAGCTAAGAGGAAATGAGACAAACATTTCCCAACACTTCTGATAGCTACCACAAGAGTAATGACTAATATTAAATATTTCTTTCATAACTTTGTTGTAGCCAGAGCCTGAAAAAAGTAATGATGTCAAGATTATTAACAGAAAAAATTATAATAAAATGATGCACAGACATGATGTCATTCAAGGGTCTCACTGCCCTGGGTATAAGACCAAAGCAGGAATCCAGACTCTTTCTCTGGGCTTTACATTGTAACACACTGTAAATGAAAGTGGATTCCTGCAAAATCCATGTTTGACTCTAAACTGCACTAACTTCGAATATATTTGTCCTAGATTTAAAGAGCCAATTAGATTAAAACAAGGTCACTTGAATGTGAAAGAGAAAGGGAGTCATACAGTTCAACCTGCAAGCTTGTGCAAACAATGTCCACTGCTGACACTCTGCAGTCATCCGCCATCATCTATATCGATTAAAATTAAATACTGAGTGGGACATTTGCTTAATCAAAAGAGTAGCACGCAATTTCATAGTAAAAACAAACATTGCTTTTTCTACATGGGCAGCTGGAAATTATGTTACAATTTTTTTCTTCTAAATGTGTTCATAATAGATGATTAAGTATTTGAATTAATTGACGTGCTGTACATTTTCATTTAACTGAGAAATTTAAAAACACCAAGTATATTTCTTATAATAAAGAAATAAAATTAATCAAACACAAAACTATTCATCAAGTAACTATTTGCTGAGGGTCAATATGGCTAAAGTTGCTTTTCATGCATGGGCTACAAATGACAACATCTTTATTACAATTCTGACAATGTAGGTAATTTGCGTTTACCTTCTAGTCACATAGGACTAGTTAGCATCCATAGCAACAACCTTGAAAATGCCAATTGATCTCAGTGAAGTTGAGAAAAACGAGAGCTAACATATGTAAAGTATGTCAGTAGAGTGAATTGAGACCCCAAATCTCTGCAGAGCAGGAAGCTGTTCAGTTCTTTTGCGCTTTGCACAATTCAATATTCTCATGATTTAAAGGAGTCTATGAGATTGTTACTCAGAGGATGAAACCGATTGACACTGACAGACGCCATAGACCTCAGCTTACATTTGCTCAAATATGAATTTCTAATCTGAAAAAGAAGTTTGTTCCTGGAGGATTCTGGGAAGAATTACTGTTATATAAAGTTATCCCAAATATCTTCCATATAATATACCATGCAGTATAGTAATATTTAAATTTTATATGGAAAAAAGATGCTTAGGATAAATTTGATAATGATGAAAATGGATTTTTTTTTGATCCAGGCATACAGTTGAACATCATATAATGTATAGGTGTTCAGTAATATGGCATCAATATATTATATACATCCTGTATTCGTGACTCTTCTCAAAACTCTCTTGGAAGAGACTTTTTTTTTCTAGTTGGTATGAAAGTGTGACAGGATTTACAGTGGCCTTGCTGTGACACAAGGCATCATTCGTTTTCATAGAGGATTAAAGCAAAGTGGAAGAGAAGTCAGTCTCTGGAGATGTTGAATTAACTGGTTGAATACTTGGTATGGAACTCAATGTTTCACATGAGGCAGAGCTAGAACTGAGGTGTCTATACAGAAAAAAAAAAAAAAAAGTCTAGACTCAGTGGGATGGGGTAGGTAAAACTTCTATCCAGCCCTGTATTACACTGAAATCTACTCACCAAGCTTTCTACACTCACAGCTTCAGAGGCATACTCTGTTTGGGTATGTGCATGTTTCATTACTCATTCATACACAACAAACACTAGTAAATTAGTTCATTGAAATACGTTTTCTCTAGATATACAAAATAAGACCATATGGACGTTTTAGAAAATTAAGTTGAAGGTCATCTAGTAGCAGTCAGAAGGAAGATTTCAACTACTTATTCTAATCAGAAGATTTGCCTATAACTATGCAAATACTACTATAGCAGAATAGTATAATACCTAATATTCATGAAAGTATGTATAAGAAATCAATGTCTGTATATGAAGTTTAATCTAGAAAATGAATCTCTCTAGACATACACAATTCATACACCTTATTAGAAATATGACTTCTGATCACTTTGAAGAAATTTTCAATGGAGTTTTATATGGCTGTGTAAGAAAGCACATAGCTCTGATTACAATGACATGTGTTTATGTGCCCACAGTCCTGTAACTCAAGAGTTCAGCAGGAACCAATAGGGTTTCTGTGTACTATTACACATGACCGATGATGGGTGTCAGACTGGGGACTCTGATGGAAGGTTCTTGCATCTATCCTCTATGCCCTAGCAGTCCCCTACACTGGGGCGTTGGGCCTTCATAGGACCAAGGGCTTCTTCTCCCATTGATACCTGACAAAGCTATACTCTGCCACATATGTGAATGGAGCCATGGGTCCCTCCATGTATATTCTTTGGTTGGTGCTTTAGTCCATGGAAGCTCTAGGGGGGGGGGGTCTAGTTGGTTGATGTTGTTGTTCTTCCTATGGGGTTGCAAACCTCCTCAGCTCCTTCAGTCCCTTCTCCAACTCCTCCTTTGGGGATGGGGTGCTTAGTCAAATGATTGGCTGAGAGAATCCACCTCTTTTTTTGTCAGGCTCTGGTAAAGTCTCTCAGGAGACAGCTGTATCAGGCTTCTGTCAGCATGTACTTCTTGGCATTCAAAATAGTGTGCACATTTGGTGACTATATATGGGATGTTTCCCCAGGTGGGGCAGTCTCTGAATGACCTTTTGTTCAGTCTCTTCTCCATTCTTTGTCTCCATATTTCCTCCCATGAGTATTTCGTGCCCCCTTCTAAGAAGGACCAAAGAATCCACACTTCTCAGAATACCCAGGATAGATGTTTTTAAGCAAGAGGAATGTATCTTCACAGATGCAAGTAACTGATAGGTCTTACATATTTCTGAGACATTTATCTGGTTTGTAGCTGACCATCCTGTCTAGTGTCTACACAAGACCATGCTCTTCAGTAGGTACTTGTGTTCTTACTTCTTTATATTGGGACACCAATTATATAAAACTGGGGCTTCCTCGTGTGTCTGCTTTTCCCTTAATATCAGTCTTTGAATGCCTGATTTCAATGTTAGTCACATACAGGGAAACTTGGGTCTTAGGATTGAAGTCTTAGGGTGGGTTTGCAAGATACAATTTTGTGATCTGTAGATTTAGAGTGTGAGAGTGTAAGACAAGGCAAGAATGAGACTCTTCTAATTGCACTTTTCTCTCTTAAACTTTATCACTGACCTTCCAGTTTCATGCCAAAATCCAATATAAATCTTCATTAGTTGTTCTGTCTATCTAAGCATGAAACAGCATTACTGTTGTGAAAGCTTTAAGTTACAAGTAATCTAATCTTTTCAACCTTGATAGAATCTCTCAGGTTAGGGTTCTGATTTCTGTGAATGTAGCCTTACCTCGTTCTGTATTTAATGAGGAACCTTAAGGTTACTCTACATGATATTCCAAATGGTATTCCAAGACAAATATACAAGATATGACACATAATCATTGAAAATTTCCAGTACATTGGCAAAAACTCTCTGAAAAATACATATATATGTACAATCACTGTATATGATTATGATTAATAGATCGAAACTCATCTAACTCCATCCCAGTGTGTGTGTGTGTTTTCAAGAAGAAAAGTATATCTATTTGAGCAGGAATCTTTATAGATTTTAAGAGCAGTGAAATTACATTCTATGTAACATAATTAATTTATAGAAACACTTTTGGAGCAGCTTTGTTATCCAAAAATTGAAGCTGGGTAGTCTGCCATTTTAGAATTAGGTATACAGCTATATATATATATATATATATATATATATATATATATATATATATATATATATACAATATATGTATATATATATATATATATACATTTCACCAGGGGAGCAATTGAAAATTGAGTATATCATTATAAAAGCAGGAAATGGGCCCTGAAGGATATCTGAATGCTTAACATCCACAAAATACCAAGGTTAGTCATTAGTTAAGGCAGTCTATTTTGGTGAGAATTAGAGTAATTACTTGAATTTGCTTATAACTGAGGCTTAGTGAGTTAGACACAGCCCCATGATGCATAGCAGTTCATAAACATAACATGTTACTTCTAACCTGGTTTCTTTAGTGTTAGCATGTGTATAGAAAATTAAGTGGATTACATTGTGTGTGTGTGTGCATGTGTGTGTTTGTCTGTGTGTGGTTTTTTTTTAATATTTATTTTTTTTAATTAGGTAATTTCCTCATTTACATTTCCAATGCTATCCAAAAAGTCCCCAATACACTCCCCCCCCAATCCCCCACCCACCCACCCACACCCCTTGGCCCTGGCATTTCCCTGTACTGGGGCATATAAAGTTGGCAAGTCCAATGGGCCTCTCTTTCCAGTGATGGCCTACTAGGCCATCTTTTGATACAAATGCAGCTAGAGACAAGAGCTCTGGGGTACTGGTTAGTTCATAATAATGATCTACCTATGGGGTTGCAGTTCCCTTTAGCTCCTTGGGTACTTTCTCTAGCTCCTCCATTGGGGGCCCTGTGATCCATCCAATAGCTGACTGTGAGCATCCACTTCTGTGTTTGCTAGGCCCCGGCATTGTCTCACAAGAGACAGCTATATCTGGGTCCTTTCAGCAAAATCTTGCTAGTGTATGCAATGGTGTCAGCGTTTGGAAGCTGATTATGGGATGGATCCCTGGATATGGCAGTCTTTAGATGGTCCATCCTTTCTTCACAGCTCCAAACTTTATCTCTGTAACTCTTTCCATGGGTGTTTTGTTCCCAATTCCAAGAAGGGGTACAGTGTCCACACTTTGGTCTTCGTTCTTCTTGAGTTTCATGCGTTTAACAAATTGTATCTTATATCTTGGGTATCTTAAGTTTTTGGGCTAATATCCACTTATCAGTGAGTACATATTGTGTGAGTTCCTTTGTGAATGTTACCTCACTCAGAATGATGCCCTCCAGATTCATCCATTTGCCTAGGAATTTCATAAATTCATTCCTTTTAATAGCTGAGTAGTACTCCATTGTGTAAATGTACCACATTTTCTGTATCCATTCCTCTGTTGAGGGGTATCTGGGTTCTTTCCAGCTTCTGGCTATTATAAATAAGGCTGCTATGAACATAGTGGAGCATGTGTCCTTCTTACCGGTTGGAACATCTTCTGCATATATGCCCAGGAGAGGTATTGCTGGATCCTCTGGTAGTATTATGTCCAATTTTCTGAGGAACCGCCAAACTGATTTCCAGAGTGGTTGTACCAGCTTGCAATCCCACCAACAATGAAGGAGTGCTCCTCTTTCTCCACATCCTCGCCAGCATCTGCTGTCACCTGAATTTTTGATCTAGCCATTCTGACTGGTGTGAGGTGGAATCTCAGGGTTGTTTTGATTTGCATTTCCCTGATGATTAAGGATGTTGAACATTTTTTCAGGTGCTCTCTGCCATTCAGTATTCCTCAGGTGAGAATTCTTTGTTCAGTTCTGAGCCCCATTTTTTAACGGGGTTATTTGATTTTCTGGAGTCCACCTTCTTGAGTTCCTTATATATATTGGATACTAGTCCCCTATCTGATTTAGGATAGGTAAAGATCCTTTCCCATTCTGTTGGTGGTCTTTTTGTCTTATTGACGGTGTCTTTTGCCTTGCAGAAGCTTTGCAACTTTATGAGGTCCCATTTATCGATTCTCGATCTTACAGCGCAAGCCTTTGCTGTTCTATTCAGGAATTTTTCCCCTGTACCCATATCTTCGAGGCTTTTCCCTACTTTCTCCTCTATAAGTTTCAGTGTCTCTGGTTTTATGTGGAGTTCCTTAATCCACTTAGATTTGACCTTGGTACAAGGAGATAGGAATGGATCAATTCGCATTCTTCTACATGATAACCGCCAGATGTGCCAGCACCATTTGTTGAAAATTCTGTCTTTTTTCCACTGGATAGTTTTTGCTCCCTTGTCAAAGATCAAGTGACCATAGGTATGTGGGTTGATCTCAGGGTCTTCAGTTCTGTTCCATTGGTCTACTTGTCTGTCGTTATACCAGTACCATGCAGTTTTTTTTATCACAATTGCTCTGTAGTGCAGCTTTAGGTCAGGAATGGTGATTCCTCCAGAGGTTCTTTTATCCTTGAGAAGAGTTTTTGAAGTAGCTGGATATAAAATTAACTCAAGCAAGTCAATGGCCTTTCTTTACACAAAGGATAAACAAGCAGAGAAGGAAATTAGGGAAACAACACCCTCTCAATAGTCACAAACAATTTAAAATACCTTGGCATGACTCTAACCAAGGAAGTGAAAGATCTGTATGACAAGAACTTCAAGTCCCTGAAGAAAGAAATTAAAGAAGATCTCAGAAGATGGAAAAACCTCCCATGCTCATGGATTGGCAGGATCAACATTGTAAAAATGGCTATCTTGCCAAAAGCAATCTACAGATTCAATGCAATTCCCATCAAAATTCCAACTCAATTCTTCAACGAATTGGAAAGGGCAATCTGCAAATTCATCTGGAACAACAAAAAACCTAGGATAGCAAAAACTCTTCTGTGTGTGGTTTTAAAAGATTCAATTTGACTAGATAACATTACTTAGTTGTCACTCAAATATTTCTGAAAATTCAGAAGTATTTACTGTTTTATTTGTATTAACATATTTTATTTACAAAATTTATACAGTTGAGTTTGTCGCTAATTAAAAATGAAGCAGATTGCTAAATGAAACACATACTAATGCTAAGGTCAATAAATGAGGGCAACTGGACAGACCATTGGTTAAACTCTCAAACGTTCAAGAGTGACTGCTGTTTAAAAATCAACCCATAAATAAGTTGGTCCTGTGCAGTCCATGTTTGCCCATACTATAATGAAGAGTAGCCTGCCAGTTTCTTGTAATTTTTCTTCCAGATACATTATATTGTTTATACTTTCTATTCTTGAGTAATGGGTTGGTTGACTCCACACTTGCCAATGCTATGGACAAAGGAGGATCAATCTCCACAAAATACAGATGACAGATAATCAAACACAACTTCCATAAAGTAACATTGCTCAGATAAGTATTGGATAACAGCTACTCTCCCACTGTACTTAGATTCTCTTGACTTGTGTCTTCCTTTTGTTCTTTCCATTCCTCTTACATTCTAACACCTATGTACTGAGGGCTATGCACAGTTTCTCACAAAAGCTACTGGAAAGTCCCTGCAATAGCAACTCTTAAGCAAATGCTCAACTTAGAATTAACAACAACAGCCATAACAAATCAAAAGACACTGAATCAGTTGGCAAGCACTTTTCTGATTACTAAATGTATGTATGGGTATATTCTGTGAATGCATGAAAGATTACTTACAACAGGGGAAAAAAACAATATGAAGTAATTGGCTGTTAACTTACTTAGTTTCCCGGAAGATATTCTAATACAAGAAATCTGTATTTATTCAAATTTTTCAAAAGTACAATGTTCTCTTCTGCTACTTTCAAGCTATTTAAACTCAGAGGCAGTTTACTGATCTCCTGAGTATCAATTATTTGTTCTTTTCCTTTATCAATATCCAAAAATGTAACTGGCATTTCCACTGAAAGATCTATCAATACTAATTTACATTTAACCCAAGGTGTCATTGTCAAGTTTGTGGGCCATAACTATATCATGCTGTCCTGTTCAGTATGAAGTTGATGACAGAGGTGTTCAAGAACATCACAGAAAATCTCCAGACTCTGCCTAAGTAGCCTTGATCCTCACAGGAAATGTTCATTCCATGCTGAAAACATGGAGAATAAAGTTTTGAAATATCATTTCCTGATGTCTACCGTCTCTTTAGTTTTATTCAAAAGATTTCATTTTAATGGTAGTGTGCAATCACAGATCATACATTATGTACTTATTAAAATGTAATTGGATTCGTAAAGAAGATGTATAAACATTGTTCCCTCTGTCTTAAGAATAGAGGCTATGACTTCAAGTCAACATCCCAGCATTTCCAGACTTAAGTCCTTAGTATTTAATATGTTAATTGCTTATTAATATGCAATTATAAAGAACTGTGTTGAAATTTATACATTTATATATCTGGTAAAATTCACACACAAGTGGGAACTCCACTCGATTTCTCAAAGATGAGAACTTTCCAATATGAAAGGTTTCGGTCATGTCTGATAGCAGAAGACGATAGCATGACACTTTATTTAATTTGTGTTAATGCCAGAAGACCCATCAGATGAGTTTTACCTACCTGGTTATAATACTAAGACCCCTCACTGCCCACTGGATTCAGTCCTCTTCCTTGATCAATACTGCAGAGATGTAGGGAGGCAAAGGCAAGCTCTAATTATTAGTAACACTTGTGGTTCAGCCCTGGCCCTTCATCGAAGCTTCTTTTAATAAAGGTCATATTTCATCGAGGATTTCGAAGCCAAAGGCAGGGTGCAAGTGTGTTAGGGAAAGGCCTACTTACTACATTGACTATAGTCCTCATCTCAGAAAATAAGATAAAGAGGAGTAGTGATCAGACGATCACAAATGTGGTGTCGATCATACTTCAAATACATACTTTTACATTTTGTCATGTAACTTCTGCATTACCCAAATCTCATTCACTTATTTAACTCCTTTTGTCCTTGCTTTGTGATTATAAGAATCACTTCTCTTTCTTGTCTTCCTCTTCTTATCTACTCAGGTGGCCATGGTGCTAAGCTTGGCCCAAGTGTAGGGGTAGGAAAACATCTGCGCATCCTCACCTATATTCCATACCGTTACAGAAGCAGAGTCTCTCTTTGTGATGGCGTTTGTTTACGTTTGCCTTTGTATATGCCAACCTAGCTGTAGAGAGATCTTCTGAGTGATTCTGCTGTTTCTTATACCTATTTCTCTGAGGGTCCTGTGCTTACAAATGTGTGCTACCACATTTACCTTTTTGTATGGCAACCAGGAGTCAAACACAGATAGTCAGAAGTATACAAAACGTGTTTTCACATCGAGAAACTCTCTAGCCCTTGTTTTATTTTTTTTTTGAATTCTAAAACCTGTTAATCATATTTTAACTTTAAGTTTAGTTTATTTTGTTAATATTTTAACTGTCCTCTTATCTCATTTTTGTTTCTCTCTAAAGTCTCATTGCATAATACATAAAACAAAGTTATTGAATCAACAATTGCTTGAGGTTTAATGACAGTCTAAATTAATTGTAATTAGAAGAAATTTATGAAATAATCCAATTTATCAATTTATACATAGAGAAAAAATAAAAACACTCCAAATTATAAAGACCTATATCAAGTGTTAAGTCATAATTTGATTATAATACATAATATAAATAATTAGTAAGTAAATAATGCATAATAAATTACAAATAAAAATGTAAAGAATATAATGTTTTTTAAATAAGTGATTTTAAAATCTGTAATATTAAGAAATAACCTACATGTATTTTAGGAAATTATTTACAGACTTTCATCAAAAATAATCATATATTGTAAATTTAAGTTTGATTTATTTGTCAAAATTAAAAAGTTAACAAAATTGAACATTTGGCTATATTAAATTTTAGATGAATATAATTCTGATAACTGGGTGATTTTGGTATATTTCTATTTGATAGTTATTTCCTGGAGAATTGTGATCTTAACTTTTTGGTGTTCAGTTCAGCAAAGAAACTCACCTTAGAAAAGTTTCGAGTGTAACTGGCTTCGCCCTGGGAACAATTCCAAAACTACTAAGATCATATAAATAAGTAGTTTTAAAGAGTAAAAAGAAAAAAAAATTACCCTTTTGTCTTAGCTCAAAATGTGCTTAAATGTAACTGTGTCCATACAGTGACTCATGACTTCACCAGTGCTTGAGAGCAGATGGTATTTTTTGAAAGAAGAGAATATCATTTTTCAAAAAAGAAAATCAAAATCAAAATTGTGATTTAAAGCAAGTGTTTTGGGAGTTTTTAATTAGGTTCCCCGGGCTCAGTCCGATGATAGGCTGTATCTGCATCTGTATTAGTCAGGTGCTGCAGAGCCTCTCAGAGGACAACTATACCAGGTTCCTATCAGCAATCACTTTTCAGTCTTACCTCCATTTTTTTGTCCCAGATTCCTTTAGACGGGAATAATTTGGGGTTCAAAATTTTGAGATAGGTGGGTGGCCCCATCCCTCAACTGGGGGCCGTGCTTACTACTGGAGGTGGTCTCTACAGATTCTATCTCTATTATTATATGGGTATTTCAGGTAATGTCATCCACATTGGGCCCTGAAAACCTCTTGCTTCCCTGGTGTCTGACACTTTCTAGTGCCTACCCCTAGTTCCCCACCCAACCCCAACTGCTACACATTTCTTTTTATTTTACTGATCCTCTGGAGTTCTCTCCTGTCTCTTCCCATACCCAATCTCGCCCCTTGCCCCTTTCCCTCCAATGAAGGGATTGCAACCCCATGAGAAGAACAAGATCAACCAACAATATCAACTAATGGAAACTCCCAGAGCTCCCAGGAACTAAACCATCAACCAAAGAGTATACATGGATGGATCCATGGCTCCAGCTACTTATGTAGCAGAGAGTTGCCTTATCTGGGATCAATGGGAGAGGAGCCCCTTGGTCTTGTGGAGGTTTGATACCCCAGCAAAAGATGCTAGAGGGGTGAGGTAGGCGGAATGGGTGATTGGATGGAGGAGAACCCTTTTAAAGGGAAAGGGGAATGGGATGGGGGGGTTTGTGGAGGGGAGATAGGGAAGGAGGTCAGCATTTGAAATGTAAATAAATAGAATAACCAATTGAAAAAGAAAAAGGAAAAGAATAGAGAATTTTTAAATAATACAATAGCATGAAGCTATTTTTAAACAGCAACAATATAGTTGACTATGAACAGAGGGGAAAGACATGCATTGCCCAGTCTCTAAATGTGTAAGCATGAAGCAGAACACATCTTTAGTAGCCAGTGCTGGAGTCAACCTACACACATAATTTATTCTTTTTAACAAGGTAGCTAATAAGTATCTAAAAATGCAAGGTAAGTAACTGTTTTTTCAAACCTTCAAAACAAAACTTTTATACTTATTAATGGATTTATATTAGAGAAGAATAGAATAACAAACACTTGCTTCTTCTAAAAAATGCCTGCTTAATATTTGGAACAAAAGATATACTTGTCATATTCTATTTTTCTCCATTTCTTTATGTAACAACATAACCATGTCTATATTTTGAAAAATACAGCTAATCCATTATTTGATTTCTATGACACAAGATCTATATGATCCTTATTTGTGTCCCATATAAGGGGCACCTACAAGTAGAAATAGCCTGACCAATTTTATAATAATGAAGTGATAAGCTGTTGTTTCTACTGTGAAGTTCAGTCTCTACAGATTGAGGGTAGATCACTTAGAAGTGATTAGGAAAAAAGCTAAGTCAGTCTATTGATATTAGCCAGCATTTCTGCCACAGGCCCTATTATGCTCCACAACAAGAAATTCTTTTAATTAAAAGCCAAACTCTCCACAGACTAATCACAGGTAATTGTTCCCGATAAGAAAATAAATGCATGCTACAGAGTTTTCTCGCCTGTACCCATGACCACAGCACGTCAAAAAGAAAAATATGAACTAATAACATTATTTCAGTAATGCTGAAGACAATGTGAACAGTCAATATTAACAGTGTGGAACTGAGAACAAATGTCTGTGACTCAACATGTAGATTTAATTTTTTGTTCTTGCTTCATTCTTATTCTATGCTATTTCCTGACAGCCTAGCTTAATGAATAACAGAACTTGTCTTATATTTCACCTAGGATTTCCAGACATTTTTTCAAAACTCTGAACTTGGTGAATACAAATAATATAAATGAAAGGTGTGAGGGGCTGCAATATTTTAAAACTTGGCGTTTGTCATTGGTTCCTGGGAAGATATCAAAATGAACGGGACACTAAACTAGTTAGTACTGAGAACTTTATCAAAATACATTAAGTAACTGAATTAAGATTTGCTTTCTATTTACAAAAATCTGTGTACTTTGTAGGAGAAGATCAGAAAGCATGAATATCGATCTCTAGCTAGCCAGATGACCTTTCGTTAAGTGGATGTAACCATCTCTGAGCGTAATATAATTGATTCCTGCAGCTCAACAGAGTAGAGAAAAGACCGCTTTCTGGCTATGCACTTTGAATGCAGGCTGCATCTGCTCTGTGTGTCTTTTCTCACTGGTTCCCATGACATGGTCTGTTCATCGCTCTGAAATCACTCATGCAGTACAGAGAGAGAACTTCCACCTCCATGCCAATTTGGAATTTTTATTTTCTGATAATGAACAGAAGTAAATTGAAGATGCAGGAGTGACTGCAAGCACTGGGCAGAACTAAACTTTGATTTATGTTTATTTGCTTCAAAATATTCCCTCCAAGGGAAAAAAATGTTTGGCTTGTAATTTGCTTCATGTAATTATATTTAAAATGATGAAACTATTATGTTTTAAAATTTATCACATCCTTTTAAATGGGTATCCAGATTGTGTATGAAAGAGTACTCAGAACTGGAACTGACATTGGAAATGACTTGCAACTGAAGAAGTATAGCAAAGTAAAAACAAAATTCGAGGCTTTTAGGCCCAGGCTTGGGAGTGTGGTCTTTGTGGCTTAGTGCTCCAGGTGCTGGTCATAAAACAGATAGAGACATTACTTCCTCCACCCACCCGCTTCCTGGGTTCAAAGAGTGTTCATTCAAAGAAAGTCACCCTGACCCACCCTGACCATTGCTGGAACCTGCAATGCAAATGTGCTATCCTTAGGGGCTCTTAGAAACTCTCTTGAGAAATAACCCTCACAATTACTAGGTATTCCTTGTGACATTTGTGACTTTACACTTCCCTGTGACTCTTAACTGGTATTTTTGGTATTTTCCAACAACGCCCTCCCCACCTCCTTGAGTTGTGGTTTCTTCCTTTAAATACCCCCTTACTCAGCTACTTGGGGTGCCACGGTCCTCTACCCCTGCGTGGTGTATGACCATGGGCCAGAGAGCGCTCTTGAATAAAAATCCTCTTGCAGTTTGCAGCAAGACCGTTTCTTGTGGGTGATTTTGGGGTGTCGCCTCTCCTGAGTCAGAACGTGGGGGAGTCCTCATGTTGTGGGTCTTTCACAACATTGTTGCAACTATTTGTCAGCCTTCAAACAACTAAACATTACAGTCTTTTGGGACATATGCACATTATTTACTCTGTTTTCAAAATTTACTGTTTTTTTCTTAGGATGGGTCCCCAAGAAGGTTATTGTGTTTGTGTACAACAATTTATATCTTCTAATACTGGCCATTTATTGAATCAAAATATTTTGAATATCTTTAGCACAAACAATATTATTGAGAGAAGGCAAAAAAATCATAGGCACTAAGAGGTTAGTTTAGTAACAATTACAAGGTTTTATAACTCTATTTCAAGTATGATAAATACAGCTATTCTTATCATTGAATCACATTACTACACACACACACACATATATCCCATTTTTTTGAATTGAACCTCATTAGTATATATATATATATATATACATATATATATATATATATTACAATATTTCTTCCCACAAGTACACACACATATATCCCATTTTTTTGAATTGAACCTCATTAGTATATATATATATATATATATATATATTACAATATTTCTTCCCACAAGTACAAGAGGCAGTTATAAAGTAGGGACATATGATTTTCTCCTAGATTATAGACATCTAAAATGCTTATAGTCAAGAACCATTTCTTCCTCCAGAGGAGAGATGCCATTAAGTAAATCACATAGGCTCCTCCTGACTGTTGTTTTCAAGCTGAGTGTAAGCTGCTTCCCTTGCTTCCCACACCCCCCCCCCAACCGCGCTCCCTACTGCCCAGCATTTAGCCTGAGACAATCCCTAGGGAGACACTCTATGATTCCCAGACTGAATTAGAACACAGCTTGAATTTACTGCTCTGAAGTGTAACTGAGATTAGACAAATTATATACATGATAATTAATTCTTTGGGGAAATAACAAAAAAAAAACCCTTAAATACAAATAATATCTTAGAATGTGTGCTGTTGGTTTAATTCTATTCATTAACAGAATACATTTACTTTAATTAAATAACTGAGTTCTACTGGAATCTTTTCTTGGTAATTCTTCACATTAAAACATACATGAAAGTAAATGCAAGGTTTATCTATAGAGACAAAGGACACTGGAATCTTTTCTTGGTAATTCTTCACATTAAAACATACATGAAAGTAAATGCAAGGTTTATCTCTAGAGACAAAGGACACATCAATAATAGCGAGGCAATGATTCTAACTGCATGTAAAAAATATTTTCACTTGCAAAATGAATCTGAAATAGCAGTAGGGGAACATCATTAATGTGGAAATCCACTAGGCTGCAACTATTTCTTTATTCCTATCTTGAGTTCTTTAATAACTCTTAGCCATTTAAACTGCAAGGACTATGGTGTTCTTAGAGCTATGATGTAGCATATCAATGCCAATTAAGTCATTAATAAAAGGGAAAATGGACACTTGCAGCCATTTTCATTTCCTCCAAATAGAATGCATCTGATTGAGGCGGTCTAGACAGAGGTTGCACATCTTTGAAAATTCAAAAATTATTAGAGTGTTTAATTGCAGAATCAGACCAAATTTCATTGGCCTTGCTGACCTTATCAGTCCCACATCATAAGCTGTTCTTGGCTTCTTTCTCCTCTTGTTGTCATTTAATAATCAAATGTATGCATACCTTTCTAGAGTCTCAGCATTGAGCCATCCACAGAAAAGCCGTCTCCATCTTACATCAATCATGAGGATATTGCATATGCTTCTGACTTAACCAGAGCTGGATTTTGTCAGATCATATTGGTTCCATTGAAGCTAACAATTGCTATTGGACAGGCCTGTACCTTGTTGATGTATCTGTAAAGCAACCTCACTTTTTTAATTATTCCCAAAATTCTTCTATTCTAGTTAAGCTACTTCCTCTTTCATTCCCCAAAATGCCTTTGATTTAAGAGTTGCATAATCAAATACACAAGAAATTTCTAAAGTGTTTCCCAAGATTACTACAACATTTTCTCTCCTGATAATTAGTTCAGCGGAGTTCCTGGTTTTAAAAACGATATCGTTTTTTTGTTTGTTTGTTTGTTTGTTTGTTTCTTTGAGTGAGCCCGATGACCCAGCCTACAAGAGGACTTTGAATCATATTGAACTGGAGTAATAGAATGTTGTATGCTGACATGTGGGTTCTGGCAATCAAACCCAGGTCCTCTGGAAGAGAATCAGCGGTTCCCATGGTTAGATTGAGTCATTCTCTAGCCTTTTGTTCCTCTTGTTTTGCATTATCAAAACAGTTGGCAATCTTCTTTGTGGACAAAGATACCAACATCACCAATAATAATATTAACCAACCCAATCAATCTCATGACAGAAATAGAAATGTTTACCCATGTAATGTTGCTAAAGGAAATAATGGGTAGTTTTGGTATAGTGGATGGCATAATTCACTGCATCAAGTGACAAACATATATGTGGTATTGAACAGTTTCAGCAAAGAAAAGCACTTAAATCCTTAATGACAACTTGAAAAGCTATAGTTTAGGTAAAACTCTAGGAACTTATGTGCACTGATTTTTGTCTTACTTTGTGCACCTCATTCTTGAAATGCCAGTGGCTATGATTTTAGGTGTGTCTTCTCTTTACTTCTGAGCATTCCTTTTTTCCTCTTCATCCTGATCCTTAACCCTGAATTTAAAGTTATGTTAACCTCCAAAGTATGCATCACCAAAAGAAAGCTAAGAATTGCAGCTATTCTCAACATGAACAATGTATTTTCTTTTTAAGATTACACATATCAGGACATTTAGGTGTGAAAAATCCAATGTTTTACTCCCTCAAAGGCAAAAATGCCTGTCTACCTCCCACTCCCACCAAACTACTGTTCCCAGCCATGACTGTAATACCTGAATACAATGAAAAGCAGATATGCATGGCACAAAATCATTTTCTGTACTTTAAAAGAATAGCACATTCTATCCTGAAAATCACCAGAGAAATTATGAGAAACTTTCATAGAGCAAAATCCCAGCAGGCTTCATTATTATTGTTGCTTTTCCCTACCCTCGAACCACTGTAGCAGAAGCTGCATAGGCAAATTGTTTGGAACAAGAAAAAAATTAGTTACAATCCAGGAAGTTATTCAATCTGGAAGGGCTTTATCTTTGGTTGAGTTTTCTTTCCTTATCAGTGTGGAACACATGCAAAATATTCAGTTTACTATTAAACTCTACCTCTAAACCATGTTCCTTTACTTGTAGAAGAAATAAAATGGAAATTTAGCAATTATAAATTTTATTCAAATTTAAGTAAAAATTAGAATAAAAACACAACATAAGTTTACAATATATGTATTATTTATATAAGTTACTTTTTAATGCTTTTGTGCAAATATTATTTCATGGTTATATATTGAAGATGTACCTTCATAGATTTTGTATATTAATTCAAGGCTCCTGAAAGTCAGTGAGCCCTGCTAACTCTTTCTAGAACTATAAACAAATGTAATGAAACTGGCCTAGTTGTTTCCAAATTATTAATGTATGATATGACTTAATTTGCAAATATCTATTATGCCTGTGAGTCCACTCACTATTTCCTTATATTTTCTCAGATCTTAATTCCAAAGCACTGTTTAGACAAAGTTGAAAATAGAAGGGATAACCTTTCCATCACCTGAAAATTGTATTTTCCCCATTCCTGAAGACAAACATGGTAAATAGGGCAAATAGTCATGAGCTCTGTTAGTCTGAAGACGATAATGAAATCTAATCCTTGTTAATTTGGGCTCTATCTAACCTAAATAAGAACCATAAAGTACACTGAGTACAAAAGAAAATATGTTCTCCTGCTTTAAATATTCCTGCATCCTCTCCATATTACTGTCATTGTTCTGAATAGCTTATTGTCCAGTCAATAGCTTGTCTAATTCTTTTGTTTACCTTGTAAGAGGAGTTGTGCAGACCACATTTCAACACATGGGAAGAATCTCATAGCACCTTTTCTCATCTACTTCTCCACAGACAATGTAGTGGTCCTATAGCTGAATGTTGAAGCTGGCTGCTTTTCCTTTGAAATTGTCATAGATTTTCCCAGAGATGGGTCTATCATGGTGGTCAATGTTTGAGTTCTTAGAAAATAGTTCTTCCTCTCAGTACAGGACCTTCTCCGTCAGGCATGTTGTTATGTCTAGGATTTCAGTCTAAATTGAGTTAGGCAGTTCTCCTACGACGAGGAACAGAAATGAATGAACCTTACAAATCTCTAGTATCATGGCATACCTTTCAAAAAGTATGACTTTTGATCCAAACTTTTATAATTGCGTTTATGGCACCAAATATTCATTTAGGAAGAAAATCAAAGGGAATTATTTTCAGCAAAGGACACTAATCAGGATCAAGAAAACATTAATTCTTAAGGAACCCACACAATGATCAATGTATTATAATGATTGTAGTTTGAGAAGAATCCTATGAATATACTTTATGTTATTCTAAGTAAAAGATTAAAAGAAAATAAAATGCCACATAATCTATGTGTTTTCACCATTAAAATTAAGGAAAAGAGAAAGACAGATTAAAATATCAAGGCTTAAGTCCTTTGAAATAGCAAAGTCAGCTATTTTTCTTCTGCTTCTAAAAGTCAAAATAGAATTAAAAACCGGTTGATTCAGATTTTAAGGACCAATCAAACATTAAAATTTTAACATAATACTTTGTTAACTCTTTGAGAACTTCATAGATGCATTCAGTGTCTTTTGATCATATTCACCTCACTTCTCCTCTGATCTTCTCCCAGATCCATCCTTCCATCTCCCTAGCTCCCCTCCTATAAACTATGTTTTGCTTCTCCTCTTCCTCCTGCTCCTCCTCCTCCTGACATCTTCACTCCCTGGGCTCTCTAGTGTCTGGAGGGTTAGGTGCATCTTCTCTGACTGAGTCTAGGCCCAGTAGTCCTCTGCTGTATATATGTTGGGAGCCTCAGTTCTGCTGAGTGTATGCTGCCTAGTTGGTGGTCCAGTTATTGAGAAATATCAGGGTCCATGTTAGTTGAGACTGCTGGTCCTCCTACAAGATCACCCTCCTCCTCAGCTTTTTTCAGCTTTTCCCTAATTCAACCACAGGGGTCAGCAGCTTCGGTCCATTGGTTGGGCACAAATATCTGCATCTGACTCTTTCATCTGCTTGTTGGGTCTTTTGGAGGGCAGTCATGATAGGTCCCTTTTTTTGTGAGTGCTTCATAGTCTCAGTAATATTGTCAGGACTTGGGGCCTCCCTTTGAGCTGAATCCCATTTGGGCCTGTTGTACCTCCTTTTCCTCAGGCTCCTCTCCATTTCCATCCCTGAAGTTCTTTCAGACAGGAACAATTATGGGTCAAAGTTTTGACTGTGGGATGGCAACCCCATCCCTCACTTGATGACCTGTCTTTCTGGTGGGGTTGGGCTCTACAAGTTCCTTCTCCCCACTGTAGGACCTTTCATCTAAGGTCCCTCCCTTTGAGTCCTGAGAGTCTATCACCTCCCAGATCTCTGGTACATTCTGGAGCATTGCCCCACCACCTACCTCCCAAGGTTGCCTGTTTCCATTCTTTCTGTTGGCCCTTCGGGACTTTAGTCCTGTTCCCCATGCAGGATACCCAATCATGTTCCCCTCTTTCCTTCCCTGTCCCCTTTCCCAGCCAGGTCCCCCCTTCTAGAATGTATAGATTATTTAATGTCCTTAAAATCACTTAGAATTTTTTTCCTGGTTGGAAGTAGAACCAAATAAATTCACTCAAGTTAGCAATAAAACATTTGTGAGTTCTTTTTAATAATCATGTAAATAACAAATGTCCAAATAAATTAAGTCTTCTGTTCAGAATAAAAACCCTTTTCAGTTGAAATTGAGGTTAGTCATGTTACTTGTTTATTTTTATATTTTTCAAGAATAGTTTGTATAGTTTTTTATTAAAAACTATAACCTATCACTTTTAAACTACTGTGAAATATAGTCAGTATTCTAAAAATGTTAATCATACAAACTTATTATTATCATCATCATTATTATTATCTGTGCCAAACAGTTATCAGGGCAGCTATTCTCAACCTGTAGGTAGCAAATCCTTTCACAAAATTCCATCATTAAAACTATATCACAATTCATAATAGGAGCAGAATCACAGTTATGAAGTAGCAACATAAATAATTTTATTGCTTGGGCATAACAACATGAGGAGCTATATTAAAGGGTTATAACACAATGAAGTTTGAGAGCAACTGTATTAGTGTGTCCTTCTATTTAATTATTAAGAGATTTATATTTTTAAAAGTTGTTTACTGCATTGAAGAATGTCTCAAATACATAAGTAGAAAAATAACGTTGGAGAAAGTAAGTGTTCAAATGCTAAATCTACTCATGGATAATTGGTATTGTACTGGTAAACGATATGCTTAAGTAATTCAATCATTTCTCAGGAAAGTAGGTGATTTAATTCTCAAGGGAATAATTCTAATGACAAGTGTAGTGTACACTCTAATATTTAATCCAATTGTCACATTTTCTTAGTAAATAGATCATTCATATTTTCAAAAGATGCTACAAGTTTCAAATGGCACAGTATTCAACAGGTAGGCAAGATCATAAAACAGAAGTATTCTGAAGCCTAGAGATGGGAAGATCAGAGGAGTGAGCAAAGGCCTGATTTTCTTAGGGTGATTCATCATGTTAGCTAGGGCTCAGCCTAGGCAATCTAAAACAAATGAAGCAAGGAGCAAGCTTGAGGTCAGATGCTTTGGCATAAAATTCTTTGTGTATTGTTAAGTTGTAAGATTTTAGAATCCTTTATTTCTTTTGTGTGAATTCTATCCAGCAAGCCCTAAAATGAACTTTCCTCTCTTTGACCCTTCATTTTAGTAATATCTCAAACTGTACAGCTGCCTACTTACAAGAAATACCTTCCATCTTTTTTACCTGAAAAAGAAAATAGTTCTACTGTAAGGCTGGGATAAAGGAGTATCTTCAGTTTGGCTTTGGGTCAAGGGTTATCATCCATTCATTTGCTGTTCTATCCTTTGCCTCACTCAAAACCTGACCCATAAAGAGTCCATATAAAATAATTATTGAATATTTAAATACATAAAAATATGAAATTTGTCCCATCTACTCTGCAGCACAGGTTTAATTTTCTGATTCTATGATTTCTCATGAAAGGACTCTGGCCAGTGATAGGTCCCCTTGAGTTGTGTACCCTTTCCCATTTGCATCCACTGTCTTGGAGGAAACACCTCCTAAGTTGCTTCAGAAAGGCTCTTGTATCATAGGCTGTTGACCAGTAAATGTACAACACAATGAGTCATCAACAGGAGTTGAAATGGGAAGCACTTGTGAGAAGCCGACATGGCAGTTACTCTATCTCCATCATTCATTCCTCATTGGCCATATGCTCAGGGTTCATGAACTAAGCTTTGGTCATGATTAGTTTTTGTAATTTTGCTCCCATACCATTTGCTCCACAAATCCCATATGATCAGTATATGTAACACATTAATTCTTCTTTTCAGTGATTATTGCCTAAGTTACAGAATCAAATGTTAGGACTGTATGCAATGAAAGATAGTAGGGGCGTGTTGGACATGCAAATACATGTGCAGTTTCAGAAGACAGCAACTAACCTTCACAAGGAAAACAGGGATTTCAAGGGTTTCATGATGACAAAGGCAGCTAAATGGACAAAGGATAATGTCACTTCATCATAAGTATACGTAATCTGAAATTGTAGTAAAGTGCTCTAAGCTGATAGTATATGTGAGGTGAAATTCATTACTGATTTGTAAACTTGAATAGACTCATCTTAAAGTCTTGTCTACTGAGAAAGTTAGAGACACTTTAAAAGGTGCACATCAAAAAATGGTGGTGGGCTCTGACACACAGTTACCATTCCTGTCATAAAGCTGTGAATATGGAATTGTAACCGAGGGAATGCGGTCCTAGTTCCTAGGCTCTGCAGCATCTTATGGCTATAGATTTAAATCTAAATGTAATTTCCATGGTCTAAATCTAAATCTAACATACACCAATGCACAACTGCCAGTCACCTTGACTGAGGTGATAATTAATATTAGCCACCTTTAGGTATTTGTTAAAAGAAAAAGTTACCCAGGGAATAACTTCCACCAGAACAGATTATAAATATGATGGACAGAGAAATCATGTTCACAGAGGGGAATCATAGAAAATGAATTTTTATATGATATTGGAGAAGATTATTGTAAGATATCAAGTTCAGAAAAGGAATCTCATATTGGCCACGACTATTGTCATTGGCCCTTGTATCCATCGAAAGCAGAAGCTTGATTGTTTAATGAATACAAATGGCTTTCCTAGCTCCTTTGGAGATTGTAGGATTTGAAAGTGTGCATAAATAGCCCTTATCTGTCTCAATGATGATAAAGAATCTTCATGAATTGTGAATCAAGCTAACTACTGCTATATATAACTCACAAGAAGAGTATTTCAAAGAATTTATTCAAACTTTCTTATGCATTCCAAACTCCCCTCACACCCCAAAACCTGCTGCTTTGTATTTTGTCTTTTAGTTTTTAAAGCAGCATTGTCAACCAAACCAGGCAGGAGAATAAAGAATCCTGGATTTCAGGAGCAGCAATGCTCTTTACTATTCTTGCTGTGGGATTTTGTTTTGGTCATTAACTATAGAACCTCCTGAGGAAGCGTCTCTGCCTGAGTAAACAGTAGCATTGGCTGAGCAGCTAAGTAACAGTCAAGAACTTTAGTGTCTCTTATTTAGATGTCATCAGTACCACTTAAGCTTTTGCCTTTCACATAATCCTATGAATAACTTAGTGCATAATCTACCCTAATGCAGTTAGACTCCGCATCTGCTTCACTGGAGAAGAAGAGCTTTAAGTAGCCGTGAGTATAGTTCAGAGATTAGGAAACAATGGTTTGTGGAGAAGACTTGACTTGAATTCTAAGACAAGTCATGGCACCAACAAAATTGATTTCAGTGTTCTATGCTCGCTATCCCACCGTTCCTTCTCTGGGACATCAGCCTCCTATGTTTGTTCCTCTTCAGTCATGTGCTACTGTCCATGCCCTCATTCTTGCATGTAAGTTTTAAGAGACTTGCCATTACAGATTCTAAATTTTAATAAAAAATCCAAATGTCAAATCCTCTAACTTAAATTAATATCCTGTTAGTGTGATGAAAATTACTTAGATGCTTGAAAACATAATGTCTGATAAGGTAAAATGTAAAATGTCTAACAATAAACTACAGGGATATTTCAATAGTAAACTACAGACACTTGTAATAAGCTGTCTTGGTTTATTAATTTAAGGGAATCATTTTTTAATATATTTCACTGTTCAGTAAAATGGAATTATATACAAACTATCAGATTTTATCTCAGATTAAATGACATAAAACAAATGGCCAAGTGTCAACTTCAAGCCTAGTTCTCTGGAACACAGAGACACAGAATGATAAAGATCATAAGCCACTTAAAACGACTCCCATTTGTAAGTGGTCTTGGTATACTACACTCTCTGGAACTTGTGCTTAATAATTTATTTACAGAAACATCAGACATTGATAATGGTCAATGACGTGGCTCTTATTTAGCTTCCACCTCTCTCTTTCTGAATTGTTTTTTGTGCACATCAAACATAAATTCCATTAACACGAAAGAGAATACATGGCTAGGTTGTATGACTGGATTGACCTCCATCCACTCTGTGTACAAAAGATACATAAAAGTTTTGCTCTTTACCAGTGAGAAATGTTGTTAGGATAACTATGTTCTGAATGTGTAGGATGCAAAGTAATGTGTGTCTGTATTTTCTGTGCCATTTTATTTGCTGTTTATGGTCACAGCATATATTTGGTTGGAAATGTATTACATGCCCCATGATGGAAAACTGCATCAAGCTCTTTGTTGCTGTGAGATAGGCAATGTCTGTGACTAAACACAGTCCTGAATACATGCAGCTGAAAGTGATACATCACTTTCAGGTCAAGAGCTATTTTCCTATCTCTGAGCTACAGGCAGTGGCGATTAGCAGATAAAATGTATGCAGGATGGGAAGACTCTGATCTATAGGCAAGGACTTGAGAAGGATGCCTCCTGCTTACCTGGTGCCTCGGAACTTCCAAATACCCTAGGATCATTGAGACAGTGTGTGAAAATATCTACACCATATTTCTTGCTTCGTAAGAATTGATAGTTCAAAGATCACATTTATCACATGTATTCAGAGTGCATGGAGGTGAATCTAGTCATAAAACCTAGTCTTGTACACTCTTTCACGATAATGGAATTTATGTGTATTGCTCATTTTAGAATATATTAATGCTGTTTATGTTAAGAACTTCTTGAATGTAGAAAAGAAACATAATAGTCCTCAACTTTTTCAACATATTGCTTTTCTCTCTCTTATTCCAATCACTGGGTATTGTGTTTACACATATAAATATGTTACGTTTTATCTTACAAACAGAATAAATAAATTTTACATGCATTTAGAATTATATAGATATCATGAACATATGAAGGCTTTATTGACCAATATTTTGAGTACTTTGTTTAAAAAATCAGTCATAAAATTCTATAAGAGCTATAAGAGCTCATACTAGATTTTGCTGGAACGATCCAATGGGAAACTCTAACTCCTTGTCTACCTTTGAAAGTTATTTGTAGATATTACTTCTGAAAATTGGGCCAAACTAATAATGCTGAACTTCCTATTTTCTTCCTATCAATGACTAACATATTTAGTAGCTTCTATATCTAACATTTGGAGTTGAATTTTCTTTATTCATTCTTAAATTACTTTACCCACATGTCAGAAGATGCTCTTATTCTAGTAGCTGTGGATTTAATGAAAAAAAATCCATGCTCACTAAAATTGTCCAATTGTGGTTAAATAGATGTCAATCATGTCTTCCTTTAGAATGCCACTGCAAAGATTTTGCCTTCTCCTTCTTTTTTATCATTGTCTGCTTTCAGACCTTTTGGTCTGCGGTCATACAGCAGTCCTAGCCTTTGTCAACTATATTTATCAGTCTCATTAAACCTTTCTGAACATTCTGAACTCTTCCCTTGGTAACAAGAACTCAGAACAGTAAAACATGCAGGGAGAATATAGTTATCTTCTGCATAATATCACAATAACAATGATTTTGATGATGGTGGTGGTGGTGATGATGATGAGGATAATAAGGATGAAATACACAGTACTAAGAACAGTGTACTGGCTGGTTTTGTGTGTCTACTTGGCACAAGCTGGAGTTATCACAGAGAAAGGAGCTTCAGTTGGGGAAATGCCTCCAGGACATCCAGCTGTAAGGCATTTTCTTAAGTAGTGATCAAGCAGGAAAGGCCCCTTATGGGTGGGACCATCTCTGGGCTGGTAGTCTTGGTTCTTTAAGAGAGCAGGCTGAGCAAGCCAGGGGAAGCAAGCCAGTAAAGAACATCCCTCCATGGCCTCTGCATCAGTTCCTGCTTCCTGACCTGCTTGAGTTCCAGTTCTACATCCTTTGGTGATGAACAGATATGTGGAAATCTAAATAAACCCTTTCCTCCCCAACTTGATTCTTGGTCATGATGTTTGTGCAGGAATAGAATCTCTGACTAAGACAAGCATTATTAAATGGTGTGAAGCACATAGTAAATATTCACTCAAAGAGAGCTTTCCTATTTGTTATCAGAGAAAGGGTAATCTAATCTTCCAGGCACTCTGCTGAAGGAAACCATGTTGAAAGAGGAGAGTGTTGAATCACCATCCGGAAAATGTGATGAAATAGCTCAAAGACAATGAAGGCTTAAGACAACCCTTGTTGAATGGCTAGAAATCTAATTGTTGGCACATTGAAAGAAACTAATATATATCCTATAGCAGTAACAAGAAAAGATCCCTATTTTGTATTTTTGTTAGAAAGAGTACAAGCATGAAATTGTCCTCAACATAATATAAAATAGCATGAACCAAAGTAAGGGATAGTTTTTATTTGAAAAATAAGGTCATTTTAAATGTGGGAAAAGTTGTAAAATTAAATTGATTGAAAGAGGCACATTTGTGGGTGACATAGACTTTTAATACAATGGAAGAAACTGAATGCATGTGAGGTTTTTGGGGAAGCAGAGAGAGACACGTCAAGGATGCTATAAGGGTCAGATTACCCTTAACCTTTCCTGGGAAGACCAATAATCTTCAGTGGGGGTAATTGTGTTAATATCCTATGCTTTCAGAAGGGGTTATTCAAAGAAACCCTGATCCTGAGAGACCCACCTTTGAAAAGATTGTTACTTCATAGTTTTCCTGACCAAAGATAATCTCCAACTAACTGTCCCAAATATCTTTTGAGCTCTTTTTTGTCCTCATAAATAAAAATCATATTCCATTTCTACAATATTTTAATATCCACAAAATACTGTTAAATGATGACGCAAGAGACACATTAAAATTGATAAAACCAAATTCATGACCATTTTATGGGTTTTTTTTCCATTCAAGTTTCTACTGCTGTCTTTTAGCACATTTTTGAGACTAGGAAAATACATAAAGTTGTGAAGCGAAAGCTGACTCTTGAGTTTGCATTTTTCTCTTTTGATCTAAGGCAGCAAAGCTCACACTCTTTCTGCTGCCTTGCTTTGCGTTTCAATATTCTCTGTTCTACATGATCGCACACTCATGAGCTACCCTCACAACTGCATATTTCATTCCTTGGCAAAGCCCTTTTCCTCTATGAACGTACATTAAGTTTTGTTTTCTTTTCCTCCATATTTCAGTCTAAAGAAAAACAAGGGTTTTTTTTAACGTATTGTTATTTTTAAAACAATAGAAACTCCAATTTTTCATTTTGTACAATATAATATTTTTCCTTATGTATATTGCATGTATTTCTATAATTTCTTGCTGGGAATATAAAATTATTAAAAGTATAATTCAAAGCACTTGGTGCTCTTTGATACGACCTGAGTATGGATTAGAGCACCCTAACTGGACAGTTGATAACTGCCTGTGACTTCAGTTCCAAGTGCTCTGACTCTTTCCTCTGACTTCCACAGGCACTGCATGTATGTGACACAGGAATACAAAATCTACTAAATTTTTTTACATAATTCATATCAAACTCAAGTACCAGAGATAAAACATCTCTTTCCTCCCCAAGTTTCTCCACGGCCTCTAATAACTATTCTTGTATTCTTAGCATGTATGAAACCATCATTCTACATTCTACATATGCAAGATAACAAAACGAGAAGCTTGAAATGATTGCCCATTAAGTCCTTTCTTACTCTATCTTGAACGTTTATATTTGGTTATGGTATGGCTCCTTCTTTCTCCCCACCAGGCTGTTAGCCAACAGGGAAAGTAGGATTCAGATGGTATGTGTATGCACAGAATGACCTCTGTAAACAGCTGCAGCTAGATTGGTCTACTTTATTGTTTAAGGGATAGGGTCTTAAGGGATTTCAGGGGTGCAGGCAGATTGGTTCTAGTAAAGCACTTGGTTATCATGTGGGCAAGAAACAAGAGTGAGAAGTCAGTGCTGAGTTTGGCAGCCTTGTAGAGAGCTCTGTATAAGATCAATTGTCAGCCAAGGTGAGCTAAGGCCAGCCACCTGCCTTCAGGGACACTCTCTGGACAAAACCAGGCAGAGACTAAGAAGTTCTGGTGATAAAGGGAGTGCTCTGTCTTGTGGAGCTCAGAAAGTCATCTGATCATGGAACACTGCAACCATAACAGTATAGTTCCCCAACAGGATGTGAGCAGAGGTCAAAGCTGAACTGCAATGCCCGAAGGCAAAAAACACTGTTGCAGTCTCTCAAGTTTCTACCCCCCTACAGGGTGGTCTTTTAAGTTGTAAAACTCTTGGAGACCTCACCTTTTTCTTCCTTTCTTACTTTATAATGATGAAAAAATCCTCCTTTGGGGTTTCTTGAACCTTGAAAATGCCCTTTCACTCTAGCAAAATATGTGTGAGCCTGTTTCTACTATGCACATTGTCTCCTTGCAATATGCTACTTTTGAATGAACTAGGCAAATACAGTCAAGATAGACTCACTGATATGGTGGCTGAATTTTGGATTTCAGAGATAAGTTAACTAAAAGATTTTTTAAAAAATCCATACAAGTAGTAGATATTATCAGGTAGGAATAACTGAGGAAACCTCTTAATATTTCTCATATAAAAGCACTTTGAGGCTAAGCCAGGTATACTACCTTTATATCCCAACTACTTGGAAATCTGAGACACGGGGATCACAAGCTTATGAAATATGACAACAGAGCCAGTTCAAGGCAAAACTGGTGGTGGAAGGGTCGAGACCAGCAGTACCAACAAAAACAGAGAAATAAATAAACAAACTCAACAAAAAACAAAATCATTTCTTAAAACTGGAAACAATCAACAAACAAAAGTGATTCTGGTCATTCAGCATGTGATGACTGAGGTTCTGGTTCCATCCAGAGTGTGAACAAGAAAAATAGTGGGGGAAAGTGTGAACCAATTCCTCTGAAGCCTTGAAGCTCTTTAGATACAATAGTGTAGTGGACCTTCACTGGAACCTTGAACCTCAGGGCATGTAATCTTCAGGTTTTGAAATATTGATGATTATTACAGCTTCTTTATGAAAAGAAGAATGTCTTGTGTTGTGCAACTATGCAGATACATCTAAAAGACTGGATTAGGGATGGAGGGGAAAGAGGCCAATATTTCTCTAACCTTATATCATTTTTGCATCTTTTGTATGTTTCTTTCATTTAGGGGTTGAAACCTATGCTGGCTAGTTTTGTGTCAACTTGACACAGCTTCAGTTATCACAGAGAAAGGAGCTTCAGTTGAGAAAATGCCTCCATGAGATCCAACTGTAAGGCATTTTCTTAATTAGTGATCAAGGGGGAAAGGCCCCTTGTGGGTGGGACCATCTCTGGGCTGGTAGTCTTGGTTCTACAAGAGAGCAGGCTGAGCAAGTCAGGGGAAGCAAGCCAGTAAGGAACATCCCTCCATGGCCTCTGCATCAGCCCCTGCTTCCTGACCTGTTTGAGTTCCAGTCCTGACATCCTTGGTGATAAACAGCAATGTGCAAATGTAAGCTGAATAAACCCTTTCCTCCCCAACTTGCTTCATGGTCATGATGTTTGTGCAGTAAGAGAAACCCTGACTAAGACAAAACCAGTGCCTCACACATGGTGTATCCTTAGCTGTAATCAGTTGTTCTCAAGTTGGAGTGAAGAGCCTGGTCAACTGAGGATCTTTAAGATATTCTGATGTACATCTCTAATCCCAGCACGAGGCAGAGGCAGAGGCAGAGGCAGAGGCAGAGGCAGAGGCAGAGGCAGAGGCAGAGGCAGAGGCAGAGGCAGAGGCAGAGGCAGAGGCAGAGGCAGAGGCAGAGGCAGAGGCAGAGGCAGAGGCAGAGGCAGAGGCAGAGGCAGAGGCAGAGGCAGAGGCAGAGGCAGAGGCAGAGGCAGAGGCAGAGGCAGAGGCAGAGGCAGAGGCAGAGGCAGAGGCAGAGGCAGAGGCAGAGGCAGAGGCAGAGGCAGAGGCAGAGGCAGAGGCAGAGGCAGAGGCAGAGGCAGAGGCAAAATCTCTGAGTTCAAGGTCATTCTGGAGAAAAGAGCAAATTCTGTGACAGCATGGGATACATATAAAAACCTTGTCCTGTAAACAAAAGAACAAGCAAAAATGCTTGTCCAGGAGAAAAACAAACCCACAGAATAACTGTTATGGATAAGGAGTAAGAACTAGCTAATTCTAATTAATCTTGATGCTATGACTAGAGAATTAATCTTTAGAATACTATGTCCCAAATGTTTTATTCTTACATAAACATAGAAGAGTATATATTTCTGCATACCAAGCTTTTAACATATGCTCATTATTCTTCGTAGAGAATATGAACAAGTTAAAAAAGAATAGTTGTTTTAGTCTATCTGTGATGCTACACCATGACACTGAAGGCTAAGTAGCTTAACCAGTAGAATGGTTTCTTAATTTTCCATAGGCAGTGAAGTCCAAGATCAGAATTCAGAAAGGTTCGGATAAAGATCCTCATTTTCAGGAACACTGTGTTCTCATTTAACTTCCATGTCCTTTTGAAAAATCAAATCTTAAGTGGTTTTTGTTGTTGTTGTCTTTTTGTGGTGTTGGTGGTTGCTGTTTTGTTTTGATTTTCAAGAACTTGGGGTTCAGGGCCATCACAAAATCACTTACTACAGGTTCACATACAAACAATTCTCATTGAAAAACATAGTTTTAACATACACATTTTAGGAAGGGACAATGCCTTCCACAGTAAGAGGGAATTCAATCAGTTTCAAAAAAGAAAACAATATGAATGTCCTAAGAACACTCACCTATCTTAGGCAAATCATTTTACTTGCTTCTGTAGTCCATTTTAACCACAGTAGAAGTTAAAATGGGATTCCTCTGGCAGAGGAGCATGCTGTATGCACTTGTGGAGGTCAACTGACCACTGAGGGTTGACGTGAAGTCATCAGGATTAGTGGGAGTGTGTTCACCCACTCAGCCATCAGCTGGCTGACTCATTGCTTAAATTTATCTGGTCACAAGAAGAATTTTATGCCTGATTATAATTCCAATTCGAAGAGACTGCTTACACTAAGAGAATAGTCTTTCTCAGTAGATTAATGCATTTGTAATCACATTCATGTAAACTGAACATTATGGTTTTCCACGCAGAATTTAGCATTTGAAAATGGAGGTATATGTCTTATATATGCATTATTATCTTGTTATATACTCTTAATCAAAACATTGAGAATTTTGTGGAACATTTGCATCAGGGACCAGTCACTTTTTTTTTTCTAATCCATTATAACTTCAAATCAATCATCAACTCCGAAGGTCTAGTTACAAATGGAAAAGCAAAGTATTTGGAAGGGATCCAGTCATATGTGTTCTTCTCAAAGAACAGCATGTTGCTACTATTTTAAAACTATGTACTTTAGGACATGGCCCAGAAGTTAGTCCAGAAGGTTCTTCTTGATTCTTCCTGATTTCACTGTTTCTAATTAAGCTGCAGTGACCTGCCTGTTAGTCCTCCAGTGGCTGTTAACAACCTGCTGTTGAAGCTGGGGGCTATGTTTGCAATTATAAAATTTGAAGACTGAAATACATTAAGATAAATAAAGGGTCCGCCTTATTAGCATGCAACTCATTTCCACACTTGAGTACCTATCAATAAAGGTTCTGAGTTCAGGATCCATCACTGATGCTTCCAAGGTTTTAATGCAGCTAAGGAAGTGCCACCCCCCTGCTCCTTTCCTGCTCCTGGGCTTAGCAATCCACTCTTAAGAGGTGGGAGAGACTTACTGTTTTTTGAAATAATGGCATAATACCAAAAGCTTTTAAACCCACTTTGGAAGAAAACATGTTCAGGCAAAGACAAATGCATTTCTGGCATACAAAGAACCCTCTCTGTATTTATAGCAGTGGCAGTCAGTTGTGATGCTAGGTCTATAGCCAACAGTCTTTATGTGGTGAGTAACATAGGCTCTAACCATTAGTAAGCAGGGTTATTTGTAGATTACTAAATATTCCTGAGCAGCATGCCACATGCCTTAGCTTTGAATTAATGTAGAGTCCACCTTTCTTTGATCATTCACAAGTAAGGAATATATCTCTGGGATATTGATACTTCAGAGAAGAGTTTGTAGAATCAGATTAAGAGTATAAATTGTTTTGATGAACTGAATAACATGTTACAGAATATTATACATAGACATGCCATTCCTAAAGAGCACAGATATGTATGAACTGCATTGTGGGGAACAAAAGGGAAAGTGTAAGTGACCACTTTCTGGCAAATAACAGAGCCTAGAAACAACTGTGAGAGATGAAGTGAAATCCTGTACCGGGATGAAAAGTGCTCTGACATGTAAATGTGAGTGGAAACCTAAGATTAATTTCCCAAATAAAATAACAACAATTGGTTCTTGGTTACAAGCCATTGAAGTCTAAAGGACATGCAAAACACTTAAATGAAGAGTGCTTTGAAAGACATCACTGACACAGGACTTGGATGGTATTCTGAGGTCATTCACCTGCTGAGCCAAGTTCACAGATACCCACTGGGTTATTTGCTTCATTAAGGAACAGAAATAAGCATCTCAGAAATATATAGTGTTCATATTCTTTTTTCCCACTGCTTCCTGGCTTGTAGGTTGTCTTCTTTTGATTTGTGAGCAGAATAATCACCCATGCACATCATTTTTGAGAACATGCCAATACAGGTGCCACAGAAACTTACCAAATTAGCCTTTTTGAATTCAGTGGATATTATTTGGGAAGAGGAACCAAAAGAGGGGTATTTTTTATTAAGGGGGGATTTCCACTTAGTATTTTTCTCTTGCTTATAAAAAATTCAAAAGTAAAACTATGCAGAACTATGTATTCTCAAGTTTTTGGCTCAGAATGCCATGGGTTGATATCAGATCATCCTGGCCACTTGTTAATTTTAGGCTATTATCCAATCATATATATCACTCAAGATTTTGTAGTTTAAGTATTATTTTATTTTTGTTTAGTTTAGTTTAGCTTAGTTCAACCTGAGGGGAAGCATGAGTGATGTATTAAAGCTATAAAATTAAGGTCAGAATACAGAGCAAAGTAATGCCCAAGAAATTTAATGGAATCTATCCATCAAATCCAAAAATACACATGAGTCTTAGGAGAAGATAACAATATGAAGTGAAGTGAGGTTTATGGGATGTATATAGCTGTACCTGCACCTATATAATAACTTCAGCAATTACACACTCTCTCTTGCTAGGATGAGAAGCTGTTACAGACAAAATGCACAGGCTTTTTAATAAAACTGCTTATGCAAGCCCTGTCTTAAAATAAAAATGGTGACTCACACAGCTCTGCTTGACACCACAACTCATTAAACTCCCTGTTCTTGCTTCCTTCACTGTCTGGCCAAGTTTTAAAGGTTGAAGAATGGATTCCCCCAGGTCCTTGTGGGCAGCTCTCTCCTTGATCCATGCTGGGATGTTTGTGTTTGTGTGCAAATGATTTTCTCTGTCGTATCAAAGCTTTTTCTCCCGAGGTTTTATTATTTTTCTAGCTTACCTCTATTAAAGTTCTATCAATCTCCTTAGATTAAGCCTAATCAGGATAAAACCATTGGTTCTGCTTTATCTTTAAGGGATTACTTTTTCCACCCACTCTGGATACAAAGGTGAATCCAGCAGAGAGTACACACAAGGGTACAAAGCTTGGCTTTTTTTTTTTCATGCACATCGATCTATGTTTAAAAGTTATGAGAGAGAGTTTATTAGAGGGTGTGGGGGAGGGGCTTTCCAATGTAACTGGATCCTGCATTAGCAGCCTGAGGGTCTTTGCATGTGCACTTCTCCCTGCCCTCATCTGCAACACTTTTTGATTTATCCCTCTCCAGTTTGTGATAAGGAAAAAGCAACTCTGTTCTTGAGGACTCTCAGAGAGAAAGCCGGAGCTGGTGCTATTCTTACTTGGGAGATGAGTTTGAAATGAAGTTCTCTAGAGAACCAGCTCCTGCTTTGTGACCTGACTCTTCAGTGCTAACAACTTGAGATGATTTTCTGCGAGAAGAACATTAACTGTAGTATAATCCTATCCTCGCCTTGTCAATGCACCTGAACTCATTTAAACACAGTGTCTGTGACACACAGTAGCTTCTTTTGTGACCAAAGAAATCACTGGAGATTTCACATGACCCATGGCACATTGATGACTTTCTTTGTATTCTATAATAAATGTACGTGCAGTCAGCTTTGCTAATATTCACTGTTTTTCTTGTTTTTTCTTGTTTTGTTATGTTTTGTTTTGTTTTTATTTCTTATCTTTATTTTAGTCTTGCCCAGAATAAACTGGCTAAAGCTATTCTTCTATAATATCTTTTTTTTTCTTAGCTCAACATTTCTTTCTATCCATATTTGATTATTTATTCTAAGTATCAGCTCTGTGTAATTATACACACTTCCATTCTGTGATTATAAGCATGGAAAATGTCTCAATAAGCAGCTAATGGGGTGATACAGACATGGAGAGGTAGAGATGCAGTTCTTTTTCACATGACCCTTTGCCAAAGAGATGTGGCTGCCAGAAAATTTCAATAAGGGAGTTCTTCCCCCAATGTGGTGCTGGTGGAATCAGTCCTCCCGCAGAGCTTCTCAATCTAGAATTATGAGTCATAGAGTCCAAGGATTTCGACTACAGTCCTCAGGAGCTCCTATTATTGCTGGTGGTAACTGGGAACTAATGGGAGCAAGGAATAAAGGCAGCACTGGCTCGGGGTGGGGGTGCGGGTATGAAAGGTCACTCCACATGAAACTGCTTTTGCTGCCTTTGGATCTGAACAGGGTGTGTGGAGCTAGATAAGGTGATATGTAGGTGGGATTCCTTATGAACAAACTGTAACTCTCCTCCTGCCAGAAGGTAGAAAGTATTCATTGGGTGTAGTGAGAAATTCTAGACTAATATTTTTCCAAATGTGACATGGAATTTGACCTGGTACATGTTGTTTTCAGTGTAGCCTGTTGTGACAAAGTTCCTGGTGCCTTTAAAGCCAATGACAATCTGACCTCAGAAAATGCTCTAGAAATTATCAATGACTTAAAGAGAGTTTGGCCTCATACAAGTGACTTAAGGATAACAACTAAGGAAGCTGCTTGTAAGTCAAGAACATTCTATCAGGAGAGGCGTTTAAATAGTTAAAACAGCTGCCTTTCTTCAAAGCAGTTAGTTCTCTCACCCACATGAAGGGGCTAACAAACACCAACCCCTTCAGCTTCTGGGGATCTGATGCCCTCTGACCTCCATGTCATCTAAACACATACTGCACACACAGGATTCATCTCAATTAACTTTTAAAAACATTTTCATATAAAATAGTGTTATGAGTGAGAACAACATAAACTGTTGAGAAGATAAGCTGCAGTTAGTTCCATTATATATTTTAAAACTCATGATTTAATTTTAGAAACATTTTAAACTTCATTCACTTGCTCTTTTTAGTGTGTCTATTAATTTCTTCACACAAGTTTTCAGTATCAGCTTCTCTGAATGGGTTTTATCTGTCTGGAATAAAGCTTGCCGATAAACCCATCCTCAGGTTGACTGGCCTCATTCCCTCCTGCAGGATTCATGTCTCCAATTATTCAAAACTCTCCCAAGAAACTCATTTTATCATCTAATAGCATTGGAATGGCTGGAGTTTAGTTTAACAGTATTAGTTATCCCCTGGACAGCAATTTCTTAATATTATTGATAAAACTGTAAACAGTATGCAAAACGGAAGTTGAAAATTCATTTGGTCTAATAACTATTTTTGGTTATTTGGTTGTTCTCTCAGCTTTGCAAAGTGGAGTGATGAACATGCATATTATTTTATCTGACTTTTAGTTTTATCTATACTGAATATAAATTTTCTACCTTGTTTCTCAGTTATAAACACTTTGGACAAACTGGCTGTATTATATTCGTGGACCACTCTCACCACTTGAACAACCTACTAGTTATTTGCGTAAAAGAATATTCAGTTTGACAAGGAAGCTTGGTGTTGAAGATGAAAGTGTCACAAGGACTTGATTCTGATGAAGCCCCTCTCCTGGCTTCTACAAGGCTGCCTTTTTTGTGAGGCTTCCAGGAGAAGGAAAGAGAGCAACTCTGGAATTTCTCTTTGTTCTCAGAGCACAGTCTTATTAGAGTGGATATCCACTCTTAGAATCACTAACCTTTGATTATCTTCCTAAAGAACCTGTCTCCAACCATTTTTAGATGCACACAATAATGTGAAACAAAAATACCTGAGGTGAAAACAAAGTTTATAAAGAGAACATGTTTCCTTGGGCTCCTAGTTTCAGAAGTTCTCATCCAAAATTGGTCGGCCCTATTGCTTTGGGAATTTGGCTGACATAAACAGTGCATGCTGGTAGGATAACTTGTTCTTGGAGGTCTCATTTACCACATGGTGTCAAGAAGCAAAATGAAAGCTTAGTCTCCTCACCTCCTCCAGAGCATGTCTCCTCCAGCATGACTATATTAGACCCAACTCCTTAAAGTTTCCATAAGCCCTCATAACTTCAAAAACTACCAACATAACCTTTATTAGATATGTTTTGTGGGACCATCAAGATAAAAAGCCTATGCCTTTACTATAAGAAAGAAAGAAACGCTTCATTGAGTCCAAACACTAACTTAAGTACATGCTTCTTGCAAAAGCAGAGTATGTTGTCTCTAGGAAATGGGGCATGTTGTAGGAGTGAATCAACAAACAATGATTCTCTAGAACATCCCCTAGACAAAACTGCTGCTGATTTGCTGTCCCTCCAGGATCTGCAAATGTTTTCACTTTAGACACAGATTTATGTATTTTTATTTAGTGGATTTGAGTCTTCTGCCTTCATGTATGTATATACACCAAATGCCTTTGGACTCCAGAGGAGGTTGTTAGATCTTTTGGAAAAGATGGTTTTGAGCTGACACACAGTCTCTGGAAAAAGAATGCATGTCCTTTGCAAGAACTGCAAATGCTTTTAGCTCACACACCATCCCTCAAACCCTTCAAGTACACTCACTTTATTTTAGGCCATCAATTTGCCTAAATTTAGACATTCCATTATATTCCTTCACAATGAGAATTTTGAAAAGCTTTTACATTTAACCCATGATGCTTTGTATTGCACTTTATAATTTCTCATTCTTTTTGGTGGATTATAAACTATATGTGCAAAATATCAACTATATGTGCAAAATATAAACTATATATGCAAAATTCTTATACCTGAAAAACATGCAGCTATAGATACACTATACTCAGGTAGTTAGCTGATATATTGTGCTCAGTTATTTACCTGCTTTATAAATTAGACAAAAACAAAACACAGCATTTTGTGAATCCACTCTCTATTTTTATGCCTATAGTTATAGTCTCTATAGAAACAGGACTATAATATTATACTATTGAATATGTTCTATAGAAACATTTCTGAGATACTAAAGTCACAGGAATAAAAAATAATAATACCTATGGGCAGTATGCTATGGTTTATTCTCAAATATATCACTTCACTTGGGTTTAAGAATTTTTTTTTCTGCTGCCAAATATAGGATCAGCTGAAAATGAATAAGCAATCTTTTATTGAGGTATAAATATCATGAAGTTAATAAAGTATGCTCCCCAGCAATGAGTTCAACCTCCTGTGTACACCTAAGCAGTGCACAGGCTGCAGAAATCACATGTGTACCAGAGACAGATTCAGGTAGCAAAGAATCTGAGAAGCCCATATATCTAAAATAATGTAGTAAAGGATGAATAGATATCAGTAAATAGCAAAGAAAGAACTTGCCTTCAAATGCAGACAATGTTTAAACATGTTTAGAATCTGGGAAAATATACTGAAGTCAATAAGTTCCTGTTGGATAATCTTTATTATCTTTTGTGATATTCAGTAAGAAGAGTCCACAATGACACCATAAGAGTTTTTCACTGTGATATATTAACTACTGGCTTAGATACTTTTTTTTCTCTACTAAGAAACCATGACCATAACAACTTATACAAAACATAGTTTATTGGGAGCTTACAGTGTCAGTGGGTTAGAGTCCATAACTCTAATGGTACAGAACATGGAATCAGACAGGCAGGCTTAGTGCTCGAGTAGTAGCTGAGGGTTTATATTTGATTCCACAGACTTGAGGCAGAGAGAGAGAAAGAGAGAGGAGAGGGGGGAGAGGAGGAAGGGAGAATGGGGAATGACATGATTTATGCAAAATCCCCTCCAAATTTTCCCCAAATACCAGCAGATATTCAAATATAGAAGTCTATGAGGGCCATCCTCATTCAAACCACCATCTGTTAATGTTCTGCTCACCTCGTCCGGCAAGGAAAAATGCAACAGGGTCGGATTCTTCTCAACAGCTTTATTGCAGGAACGCCTCGATGCTACGGGAACCCTGGGAACCCAGGGAGGACTGCTTATATAAATATATATTTAATAATTAATAATAATATAAATATTAAAGTGCCAGCAGACTATGTGTCCTCCTGGGATTGGTCAGTCTGCTGGCACTTTAATTTGTATGCACCCACTCGGGAGGGGTTGGTGCCAGATTCGGGCTAGCCCTGCGCAGTACCGAAGACCAGCGCCATCTTTTAGGCGCTGGCTGCCTACATATTAAACATTTCTAAAACATTTTGTGAACTTGTTAAAGTATATACGTTTATATTGCTCTAGGTTCAAAGTCAAATAATAGTGATATTATTTGAAACAATAGGCCTATTTCAGTAATTGAGAAATAAATAAAAAGCAGCCAACAAAGAGGCCTTCCATGCATGTGTTAAACACATAATCAATGGAACATACATCTCTGTTGTTCTCTCTTCACCCTTTCAATCTTTTATCACACATGCCTTCTTTGCAAGTAGATTATCAAAGTTCCCCTCAAAAATCCAGTATCAATATTCTTTGTAACAATATTCTGTAGAAAAGATCTTACAATAAAATTCTAACGTCACTTTTTAAGTACAAAGAAAAGTTAACATGAAATAACCTGATATATTAATATTGTGTATGTATTACACTATTAGAAAATAACTGTTCAAATTATAGGCTAATACTTAAAGAAGCTCATGATAGTTGCATAAGCCATCATGGACATTGCATTCCACAATCAAATCTTTTTTTTAACTTTTAGTTATTCACTTTTAAATTAGATATTGTCTCTATTTACATTTGAAATGTTATCACCTTTCCTTGTTTCCCCTCCCAAAACCCCTATCCCATCCCCCCTTCTCCTGCTCACCAATCTACCCACTCCCGTTTCCCTGTCCTTGCATTCCCCTATACTGGGGCATCGAGCCTTCACAGGACCAAGGGCCTTCCTCCCATTGATGACCTACAAGGTCACCCTCTGCTACTTATGTGAATGGAGCCATGGGTCCCTCCATGTGTCCTCTTTTGTTGGTAGTTTATTCCCTGGGAGCTCTGACAGTACTGGTTGGTTCATATTGTTGTTCCTTCTATGGGGCTGCAAACCCCTTCAGCTCCTTGGGTTCTTTCTCTAGCACTTCCATTGGGAACCCTGTGCTCAATCCATTGGTTGGTTGTGAGCATTCATTTGTGTATTTGTCAGGCACTGGCAAAGCCTCTCAGGAGACAGCTATATCAGGTTCCTGTCAGCCAGCACTTGTTGGCATCCTCAATAGTCTGGTGTTGGAAACTGTACATGGGATGGATCCCCAGGTGGGGCAGCCTCTATATAGCCTTTCCTTCAGTCTCTGCTTCACACTTTGTCACTGTATCCCCTTCCATTGGTACTTTGACCCGCTTCTAAGAAGGACCTTGTAAAAAGCTTAAGTCCAAGTGATCAAGGACCTACACATAAATCCAGATACACTGAAACTAATAGAGGAGAAAGTAGGAAAGAGCCTTGAGCACATGGGCACAGGGGAAAATTTCCTGAACAGAAAACCAATAGCTTATACTCTAAGATCAAGAATTGACAAATGGGATCTCATAAAATTGCAAAGTTTCTGTAAAGCAAAGGACACTGTCAATAGTACAAAATGGCAACCAACCAATTGGTAAAAGATCTTTACCAATCCTAAATCTGATAGAGGGATAGTATACAATATATACAAAGAACTCAAGAAGTTAGACTCCAGAAAACTGAATAATTCTATTTAAAAATGGGGTACAGAGCTGAATAAAGAATTCTCAACTGGACTACCTAATGGCTGAGAAGCAGTTAAAAAAGTGTTAAACACCTTTAGTCATCAGAGAAATGCAAACCAAAACAACCCTGAGATTCAACCTCACACCAGTCAGAATGGCTAAGATCAAAAACTCAGGTAACAGCAGATGTTGGTGAGGATGTGGAGAAAGAGGAACACTCCTCCATTGCTGGTGGGATTGGAAGCTAGTACAACTGTGGGGCATTGGGCTATATACAGACAGTCTGGTCTCCAGTGGAGCTGAGAGGTTGATCCCTGGGACCCAGTGGTGATAGTTCACCTACATGGGACAGAAGGAATTCTCTCATGTCTCCTGGAACCCTGGCTCCTGTTGAAGTTAGTACCCCCACAGCACCCATAAGAGAAGAATGGCTAGAAGTCATGTAGGTAATGTCCCAAGCTTCTGACCTTCAGGCTAAACTCCTCCTCAGTTACCTAGCAACAGTTTGGCCCCTCCTTACTCTCTTGCTCTCTTGCTCTTACTCCTCTTACTCACCTTACACTCTTCTCTCCTCTCTCCTCTCCTCTCACTCTCTTCCTCTATCTCCCTCTTACTCTCTAGCTTTTCTTCTCTCTCTCCTTTCCCTCTTCTCTCCTCTTGGCCATGGCCTGCCTCTCTCTCTCTCTCTCTCTCTCTCTCTCTCTCTCTCTCTCTCTCTCTCTTCATTCTCTCCTTTCTCCCTGCCTTTCTATATTAAAGCTCTAAAAGCATAGACTATCTCTGTTCATTAAGGCCCGCTGAGCTTACCCTCACCTGTGTGTGAACCTATCTCCCTCAGTCCTCTCTCCCATAACCCTGGGGCTACAGGGTTTCATTCCAGGGTGGCCCTCCGTCAGGGGCTGCCCCTTGTTCACCGCCCCCCTTTCGAGTGGGGTCAGTGGCTTAAATGCCCACCCAGAGCCGAGTGGAAAGAGTCTGACATCCCTCCTGCATTTGCCTGCTCAGAGCATAGGAGGAACTCTGGCCAGACATGGGCTATTCTCCCTCCCCCTCCTTCCCCTAACCCTTTTAGTTCCCAAGTAAAACCACTCTGGAAATCAGTTTGGTGGTTTCTCAGAAAATTGGACATAATACTACCTGAGGACCTGGCTATACCACTCCTGGGCATATACCCAGAAGATGTTCCAACATGTAATAAGGATACATACTCCACTACATTCATAGCAACCTTATTTATAATAGCAAGAAGCTGGAAAGAACCCAGATGTCCCTCAACAGAGGAATGAATAAAGAAAATGTGGTACATTTCCAATGGAAATTTTAATACTCAGCTATTAAAAACAATGAATGCATAAAACTCTTAGGCAAATGGATGGAACTAGAAAATATCCTAAGTGAGGTAACCCAATATCAAAGAACTCACATGGTATGCACTAACTGATAATTAGATATTAGCTCATAAGCTTGGAATACCCAAGATACAATTCAGAGACCAATTGAAGCTCAAGAAGAAGGAAGACCAAAGTGTGGATACTTCAGTCCTTCTTAGAATGCGGATCAAAATACCGATGAAGGAGATACAGACATAATAATATCCCATTCCTCCCATTTCTATAGCTGCAGTATGAGTCCATCAAAATCACACCATTACTTTTTTGCCTACAAACTGTGAGTGGACTTAGGATTTTAATTCAATTATGGTTATTATAAGTAAGCATCCTAGAAGATGAATTTTTGCATTAATTTATTACATACTTGAAAACATCCCGAAATGTAGAACTACTCTACAACAAGAATAAAGTGTGACAGATAATGCAGGTATTGATAAGTGGAATTCCAACAAGATTATGGCTGCTCAGTTTAGTTTCCATAGTCTATATAGTTAATTCAAGCTGAAAAATATTTCTTTGATGCATAAATTTCTCTTTTTAAGCTTAACTTTGTTAAACACACACTCAATGGAACATGTATTATTGATGTTCTCTCTTCGCCTTTGAAACCTTTTATCACACATGCCTTCTTTGTAAGTAGATTCCCAAAGCGCCCCTCAAAAATCTAGTATCATTGTACTTTTCAACAATATTCTGTGGAAGAGAACTTTCAATTCAATACTTACATCACTCTTAACTTCAAAGATGCATTAACGTGTACTTTATAAATAAAAGTTTATGTGTACAATGGTTTTATTGTATCATTTTTTCATTTAAAAATATTTACATTTATATTTCTGTTTGAATATATATATATAAAGTCAAAGTTTTAGGTATCCTTCTATTTTTACCAAAATGTAGAGGATTCTATTGTCTCATGATTTATTTCTATTCATTATTAACATGAGTTAGAGAGTAAAGTGATTGTACTAAAAATAAGGTTTTGAACTTAGGTTTTTTTAAATGCATAATTCTATTTAGTCTACTTTGTTACTTTAAAAAAGATGAAAGTAAACTCAGATTTTTTTCATACATTATAATCTCAAATGTGTGGTCATCTTGAAAAACATTAATGTAAAGCAATTGACTATCAACTATGAGCAGCAGCAATTCTAGAGGGAAATATTAAAATAATAGACAGATTATTCTTTTAGTATTGATTTTGTCATATTATTATTAACAATAATTTTTTAGTATCCTTACCAGTTAGCATTTGTCAAACTCTAAAGTCTATTTGATTCTCTGGAAGATTTTCTAAAATATAGACCAATTGTGATACTTAAGATTATTTAACTAGTGTAATCCTAAATGTAGATGATGCTACTGATAAAGAAACTAGAGAATATTCACATTCAAATTCAATTGAGAGGCCATGACATCACATAGGATCCCTAAATGGTTTTTGAGCTGATGAGAAAAACTTTGATGGGTAATTTACTACTTACATAAATATACATTTATTAAAGATTATATAGATAATTATTTATTATTTTCAACTAACAGTATGAAGGTTGATGTGATTTATATATTAAAGGTTTGTGTTTATAATTCTGAGGTCATAATGTGTATGAACATATAATTTAAAATAATTACACTACATGTTTCTATCTGACAAAGTAATGGCTTTCCTTTCTACTCCACACCGTTCAATAAATGTGTGAGAGTGTGGACATATGTATGCTTATCAATTTATATGTATACATTTGCATGCATATATAATGTGATAGATTTAATTCTTTTTAGAAGTTAGGAGAATACCTCAATGGTATTGCTTATTTTAATATGTTTAAATTTTTAAGAACTAAAATTAAAATTTTAATAGTAAATACAGGATAAATGTTCTTGGTAAACTGGAGTTAATTCTTCTTGAGCTCATATTACTTTTTGATTGCATGGCACTGGTCAAATCATTTAATTTAAGCTTGTTAAATCAAGCGCTCTTATTTGGAGGGAGCTGACCACTTGAGCTGTCATGGAAAGGGAGCATACTTGAATAGCTGCTGTTTAATAATCCAGTTAAACTACTTTCAAATATCAACATACTGATTCAAACACTTGACATTTCATAGTCCTGTTGACTGCAGTGAAATATATGAGAAGGGGTAAGAGAGTGTCAGCCATTGATTAAAAAGGGATTTTGGAAGTTAAAATATTTATTGAATAATAAAGTTTTGAGAGATGACTTATGATTATTCTGATTGTCAATAGATGTTGACCTAATTTAAGCTAATAGGATATGTGTTTGCTCATCTTTACTTATTGTTTTGTTAATGATGAATGTTTAAGATGTACAGGTAAAGTAGTTAATACTTGATTAGTTAGAAAATAAACACTGATGTTCAGCTTTGGAATCTCTCCTTAAATTCTTATCAAAGAAAGGCAGGATGAACTAAAATTTAGTCATTATTAATATAGGTTTTTTTTTAAGTTTTATTTATTTTATATATGTGGATGCACTGTTATTGTCTTCTGACACACCAGAAGAGGGCATCAGATACCATTACAGATGGTTGTGAGCCAATATGTGGTTGCTGAAAATGGAACTCAGAATTTCTGGAAGAGCAGCCAGTGCTCCTAACGACTGGGCCATCTCACCAGCCCATTAATACAGTTTTAAATATAACACAATCCTCTTTTTATAGGGTAACCCATTTTATATGCAAAGCTATCCATATGCATAAAATCTCCAACTTTATGTATATTAGACTTAATTTTATGCATTTTCCTACTATGACATTTGTAATAGTAATATTTGCTTGAAACCATTTATGTCGTCAATTATTACCTTAAGATTAAAATTATAGTCAAACACCTGTAGTTCATTTCACTTATATTTGTTCAAAATGCTGATCATATTAATTATTGGGTATTAAATTGGAAGAATTATTAACTTATATATTGAAGTGACTGATACTATAGACATCACTGGTCTTAGAGACTATAATATTATTTCCTTAATACTGATTTTATAAAGCAATATATGGTGCTTAACTTGTCATGTTTACAAATTATATTATTTTAAGAAAATTTTCTGCATCTTTTCTGTAATGTGACCTCCCCTCTGAAAGTCCTCTTTCAGAAAGTACAATTAAAATAGCCAGATAAGTAGTGACTCAAATAAAACCTATTAACTTGGGTGGTGATTCCACACTCCCCTCTCATCAGAACATATAGTAAATCATTATGATTTCCAAGGTAAGACCATGATCCAACCTTTTATAGAAACTTCACACACTGCTCAGGTAACTACTATTTTGGAACATATCCTATTAAATTTAAATATTAGGACAAAAATCCTCATAGAATATTTGATATATGCTCTCAGAACATATGACCTTATGGTTGATATGCTCAAATTCCATCTATTAATATTTAATAGAAAAAGATAGATCATTCCCAGAACATAAATGGTTTCAATGTTTCGAGTTCTATTATATGATGTCAGAGAATATTTAGATTCACATATTAGTACCTCAAAGAATATAACTAAGGAAGTTGAATTTCTCAGAAGATGTTAAAGAAATAAGCAAATGCATGCTAGAGTTAAGTTTTGTTGTAGTAGTACTGCGAGTAAAGGGGTTTTCATTTAGAGGCTACGAAAAGAGAAATTATTGACTTGGTTTTACATCACTGAAGATGTCTTGGCAAACTCTGCCAACTCAAGACCGAGTGTGGGGAGATACTTCCTAAAGCCAACTTGAATACATTCCTGTAACCCTTTGTATGTACTGCCGCCAAGAAACTGGAGAGAGTGTGAAAGGTTTTTCCTAAACATGTATTATTTTGCACTAGCAAGTAGATAATTTTAAAGATACATATTTGGATCAGAAAGGTACTTCAGTGGATGAAGGCACTTGTTGCCACGTCTGACTGAGTTCTATTCCTGGGATCAATGTAGCAGATAAAAGGAACACATTGCTTGAAGTTTAGGTGTCATATGATCTCCACATAAGAGATAGGACTTACATTTCCTCCAATAAGATAAATAAGTAGATGTAATGAAAATACATATTTAACGTGCTATAAATACTCACCCATGAATGTTGCTTGGTCATTTCATGCTAACTAAATAAATTCATGTGTTTCCAAATCTTGACATCGTTGAAAATGTTTTAAGGCAGTCACCTGTACACACAGCAGGGTAACAGTGCCTTGTTAACTCTCCTTTACCCATAGTAATATAAAATAATCTATCTGGGGACTATCTTCCTCATCTTTTCAGCAATTTCGCATGCCAAGAATGCAAGCCATGTGGGATACAGGAAGAATACAGAAATAAGGTCTCAGGAAAAACTTTGGGATGTAGCACATAAACTCAGTAACTCTATTGCATTTATGGATGAGAACAAGAAGTAATTATCCTTCCTCTATATTTCCTCAGATTCCCAACAGGTAGGTGTGGTCTCAGTCACACAAGGCATATTAGGGCGCCTACTTTATTCCATACTCTGATCAGGAGTAATCTGAACTCAAGATGATGATTTTGTCCTCGGTAACTAACGAGCTATCCATTCTGTGAATTTGTATTCTTAATATTAGACTTATAAAGCAAATAGCAAACAAGATACTTGCTGCGATGCTACTGATGTTAATAATGGAAAGACAAATGAGTAAGAAATGTCTAGTAAGTGAGCCAAAGAGAATAGGTTGCTCAGAAAATGAGTGAAAGTCCCATGGGTCAGACCTGCTGGAGTATAAGGCACGAGAGGATACTGAACGGAGAAGTTCAATTTTGTGTTCACTTAAAAATATCTCCCTGGAATACATCTGTGTAGTAGTTAGAATGGAGAAGAGGGATCTTGAGCTGTAAAAATTGATATTGACTACAGTGAAGGATAAAATAAAGGAGGTGACAAGGGCTTAGGCAAGCAAGCACCATGTAAGGAGGAGAGATGAGCAAACAGTTTGCTTGGTGCTGTGGCCATCAACTGTTCATGGGAAGTAATGGTTTTCTGTTTTGTTGTGCTTTATGTTATTTTAAATATTGACAGCCCTTTGCCCTGCCATTCCCTAACACACACCAACATTCTGATTTCTTTGAACTCTAGATTAGACAGCAAGTGTTAAAAAGCTATCAAAATCATTCTAATAAATAGATACATGGAAAATCACAGCTCTGGCAATTTCCAGAAAGGCCTTCAAGGTGAGGGTCAGGAGGGCAGTATAGGTAGGTAGATAGAATACTCACCGGAGCATCAGCATCTTGCTCCTTTCATGACAGTCTTTAGGAGAAATCCACATCCACAATATGGTGAGATTCCACAGCCAAGCAAGTGTCTGCAGTTCCTTACAAAAAGACTCCTCGACTTTAGACGAAAAGCCTTAACATTTATATCAATAATACCTTTCAATTGGCTTCTTCCCTTTTAAAACTCAAAACTACATCTGTAACTACAGCACAAAAATTGAACTTCCTGCATAAGACATTTGTGGATCCCATTAAGTATAAAATTAGTATTGATTTGTAAATACTTCGGTTAAGACTAGGGCTAATAAAAAGCAAATTATATTCCTCGATTACATATAAAATTCCAGATCAATTTGATTTTGACTGAGGTTAATGCTTATTTGGAAAAACTCATAATATCTAATTTACTTTCTTCCAAAAAATTGGATGTTTCCAAGGTTACTGTTTATTGTGAAATTTGAAAGTGTTTTGCTAAAGAGGACCATGTTCTAAATATAAAACCTCATTTAAGCGGTTTAAAAACATACAGCTATTCAACAAGTAAGTATGAGTAGTGCTGACTATAAAGCAGGAATCTCACTTTTATAAATTTCAAGGTTATGGATGGAGTATGTTTCTATCTTGGCCAGCAGACATTCAAAGAGTCTTTTATTTTGTATTATTTCTGTGCAAGTAAATGATCTGAGACAGTCTGCTCAGGAGAACTTGGTATTAAAGTACTTTAAAGTGGGGGTGGGGGTTAGTGCATTAAGTATTCAGACACACAATGATTAGGGCCATTAGGTCCTAACCTAGTCATCACCTCCAGTCTCCAGAGATACTGTGTATGTGCCTGCAGTTGTGAAGTGTTTCTTTCATATCCTATTTTTCATTATGGTTAATAATATTTTAATGTGAAAGTTTTTAGAATATGTTAAGTAAATTAAATATGTCTAAAGCATTCAATTTTAAGATTATTATATTTAATATTTTAAGCATTATTGTCCAATTAAATTTTTTAAAATTTACCTTTTATATAAAAGTTTTGAATGATACAGTTTTCCAGTAAAACTATATTAATTACAATGCCCTATATTGATACATTCTAAATGAAAGAATTCAAAAAAATATAGTGTGTTATTTTGTGATATGTTTCATTAGATAAATTTCCTATCTCAAATGAAAAGCATTTCATCATAGAGAAAGAGCAAATACAAAATCTTTTTGGTACATCAATGTAAACTCTTAGTGAGCGTTAAATAATCTGAAGGTTGATGATTACAATACAGTGTAGCAATCAGCAAAGCAAGACTGTATTAGGATTTATAGTGGAATTCATTTTAAACCCTAAACGTTTTGTTTCTTCAGTTTTTATCATAACCTACTTCTTATGCTTTTTTGAGTAAAATTTCATTATACATATACATATGTATGTATATATATGTATATATATGTGTGTGTGTATGTGTATATATATATATATATATATATTCTAAAGATTACAAGAAAGAAATTTAAAAATTTATAATATTGGGAAGACATCAAACAATATAATTTAAGTTTCATTAATCCTGAAGAAATTGTAGAGTCCCATTTATCTTGCAGATGCATTATTTAACTCAAGCAATTGAAACCAAGTAGTAAAACAGAAAGCTTAGTATACATTAGGACACTGCAACTTTTCTTCCTCAGAAGCATAAATATAGCAACAAAATAATGGTGACATTGGAAGGACTTGGGAGAGTTTGCAGCGTGACACAGAGAGGCAAGAAGAGATGAAAATCTCTCTTCCACCTACACCTTTGGCTTCCCAAGAGAAGAATGACTCGGTTGGGCATTAATATAAAGCATCTGTCCTTGAGGACAGTAAATAGGTAGATAGCAAGGGAATATCTTTTTGCTTATATTCCATAAAACTCACTTAATCAAAAGCATCCTTTTAGAAGTAGAAGAGTAATCATTGTCACCAGGATATGGGTGTCTTCCAGTAAGGAGGAATACAAGAATTATGGGTAAGAAACTCTGAATGAATACATCCTCAAGTTATGACACATATTGGGACACTGCAAAAAATGTATGTACCTTCTCAAAATTAGCAAGTAACAATGTGTCTCTGTCACAGCACATGTACAGGGGGTGGCCATGCTATATAGATAGCTGCTTTTCAAAATCAGTAAGGAAGTACTATGGCATTGCAATGTGGTGAGTTCTTATTGGCTAATAATTTGATAAACCAGTTTCCTCCCCAAAGCTCATCTATCATCAGGTTACAAAGTCAAGGTCATCAGAGTGACATAGCACATTCATGAACTACTTTTGCATAAGTCAAGGGTATCATCTAACTCCTTTCTGCTTCAGATGGTGATAAGTTTCTCAAGCATTAGTAAGTCATTCTTATAATATTAAAGGCAAGTTCCTAGCAAAATTTTCCTTAATTAAGCCATGCTTCATACATGACAAAAAGCTTCAGAGTTAACCTGTACATGAACGTGTGCGTGTGTGTATGTGTGTGTGTGTGTGTGCGTGTGTGTGCATGTTTATGCTTATTTATTTATATATGCAACATATAGATAGATATATAGGAATAAGATATACAGAAATAAAAGACTGTCTCAATAGTATCTTTTATTATTATTCTACCATGTATAAAATTACTTATGATGTACACATGACTCAAAGCAAGATAGCAAGACAGTTAACTTTTTTATCACTTTTGTTTTGTGAGAAAAAAGTCATTATGTCTATGTTTAATAGAATTGCTTCTATGTTTGAATTAATATATGATCTATTGGTGATTATCTCCTTTGAACCTTTAAAAGAGTCATTTTGGCCCTGAACTGGAAACAGGACAAATTAAAGAAGTCTTTTTAATTTTGTTGACTTAATCTCTGAAATTATTTTATGTCAATAGTGATAATTGAAATAATATAGGACTGTAAAATATCCTTTAATTTTTTTGACACAGTTGTATGTTGCAAGATGTTAACAAGCCACTTTCCCAAATAATGGATACATTAAAAGCAAGGTTATCATAAAAATTCAGAAATTTACCAAGATGCTTAATAGAACTCAGAAATTTTATAGATTACAGTTAAGCTTAAAGATTTAATAACATATGCTGTTGTGTCTTTGTTAGATTCATTCTTTCTTTTCAAAAAGCTTAGCATCCACAGAAGAGGAAAAAATACTGCCCCTGCTTTTGGATGATAATCTATTATTGGGTGCAGAAATTTGTGATCAGAAATTCCTTGTATCCTCAGAAATTAAGAACTTTGAACACCTCTAATTGTTGTTTCTATTTGAAGACCTACAGCCCAAGGCTTGTCAGCTTTGGAACAGAAGAGAGGATTTCTATTACGAAAGCCTGTTGTAGCATCCCTTCTCATGATCAAGCAGATCTTGCAAATGTGGCTGTCACCAGCACATGTTATCTTGCTCTGAGCATGCTGTTCAGAAAGCCAAAATACAAAGACTGTCCAGAAAGACATCCAAAGTACATACAGTTCTTGCAGTGATAAGGGTTGGAGAGTTTGTATTCAAATTTTGCATCACATCCAGACTAACAGAGTGTGGTTTAATGAGCAAAACTTCACTCAGCAAAATGCATTAACTTAATGCCTAAAAATTCACATAAATATAAGAAAACCAGTGTTAGAAAATTTACAGAATTATTAAAAACATTTTTCTCATAAAATAAAGACAAAACAATAAAACTGCAATTTACAACAATTGACTGAGTCCTGTTATACATATTCTTTTGACTTACCAAAAAATATTGAAGTATTATTGCATTTTGTAGATGAAGAATTAAAATTAATTTATACAAGGGCATTTGCTCTATTCTTTCTGAGGACCCAAGTTCAATTCCCAGCATCTACGTTGCTCAAAACCATCTATAATTTAAATCCTCGAGAATCTGATGTCCTAATCTGGCCTCTTCAGATATGAATGTGTTGCACAGACAACCACATATAATCAAACAACACACACACACACACACATTCAAGGTACAATTTCTGTTTTCTTTATTTGAAAATGTATGTTTTGATCATATTCTTTCACCTCCTCCAACTTTTTGCCATTTTTCCCAACACCTTTCTTTCCTAACCAACTTTCTCTCTCCCTCTCTCTCTCTGTCTTTCTCCCCCTCCCCCCTGTGTGAAGCCTGCTTTTCATTAGCTTACTACTCCTGTGCATGGGGCCTGCCTTGGAGCATGGTGATATAGGCACTGACACACTGACCACTGACTCTGACTCTACACTAAACAAAACTGACTTCCCTTTATCAGAAGGTATCTTCCACATAACTTTTTTTTTCATACTTAGGATTTTGTAACCATTTCCACTTCTCAGTGCTAGGATTTTGTCTGATTTGAATATAGTCTGGGGTTTAGGAATGCTGTCAGTTTCTCTATGAGTTTACCTGCGTATCAGTCCTGTAGTATCTGGCAGGCAGTGTTTCCTTGAAGTCAAGCAGCACCTTTGTCTTTTTTACAATCAATCTCCCTGCTCTTCTGAATAGAATCCTAAGATCTGAGGGGAGAGGTTTGATAAAGTCATCCTATTTAGTATTGAGTGCTTTAAAGTCTCTCAATCTGTGAACCTGCCCAGATTGAAATCTCACTATTAATTCCTATTTACTGCAAGAGGAGGGTTCTCAGAGGATAGTTGAACTATGTACTAATCTTTAGGAATAGCAATACGTCACTAAGTGTAATTTTATTGCTCTGTTCTTTAGGAAAGTAGTTAAAATAGCTTTCCCCTAGAAACATGTCTGACCTAGCCTCAGATTCTTGGCCACTTAAAACTAAAATAAAAATAAAATTTATTGATACATATTTTTCTACATACATTAAAAATATGTGATTGCATCAATTCCTGTGAATAGGTGTTAGGCAGTAATCTCAACCTGTGAGATATGCTTGCAGACATTAAACTTGTAAATTATTTATGGCTTTAATTTATGTAGTCAACTCTGTTATAAATTATTTTTCATTGTAAGACAAGGAAGAATTTTCTTCTTATATCTATGCTGCCAGATTTTGAAGCATAGGCTTTTAATATAGTTGTTTTCTTCCTGTATCCAATTGGTGGTTATAATTTGATTTTCTGTTGCTGTGATAAACATCTTAATTGATAAGAAAATCAAGTCCTCACATTTACAAAATGCACTGATTTTACCTACTAACGATAAAGATAGGATGATTAAGAAAATTTGTTTTCAAAATATGTTTCAGGGATTCCAAAGTATTAGGGTGAAAAACACAATATTTCGCTTATTTTGTGAAGGTGAGTTTATAGACCTTTGCAAGGATTTTTCTTCCTTAATGTAGATTTTATTTCCACTTCTGCAAATATTTAACTTTCCCGTTTTTTTTTTAAGATTTATTAATTTATTATATGTAAGTACACTGTAGCTGTCTTCAGACACTCCAGAAGACAGAGTCAGATCTCGTTACGGATGGTTGTGAGCCACCATGCGGTTGCTGGGAATTGAACTCTGGACCTTCGGAAGAGCAGTCGGGTGCTCTTACCCACTGAGCCATCTCACCAGCCCGACTTTCCCGTTTTTACAAAATGTTTACTAACATGCAAACTGTGACAGAGTTAAGGTCACTGTCATTTGCAGGAGGTATCAATGAAGAACAGCATTTACATCACATCCATGATGGCAGCCATTTCTCAAGGCAATTACTCACATTTTTGAGTTGCATTTTCTGCTAATTGTGTACTTCATTATATTTAGATGTGTTCTTTGTAATTCATTTCTCTGTTTTAGGAATTGTGATTATATTATTCAGAACATATGCTGGGATCTAGCACTATATTAGCTGCAAATTCCATCAGAAACTTTTCTCCATCTCCAGTCATTTTTATAACCACCTTATTATATAGATTAATCTGAAGTTTAAAACCATGAAGGGCAGCTGCTACAGAGCCCCACCATCTCACCATCTATACCCCATACTGTGTGACTGCTAGAAAACAGTTCAAAAGCTAGAACAAAAATTCATAGGAAGCTTTATTAAATATTTTACTAAAACTGTAAGAAACTATGTCCTATCTATGATCTACCAGTGATAGCATAGCATCCACAAGGAGATGACATTTGACCACCTGGATGCTATTCAATGAAAAATTCATTGTTCTGCCAGCTTAAGCTCACCTCCAAATATTCATAAACAGTTTTAGTCTTTCTGCTTTTTTGCCTTTTAAAAATACCTATACCATATTCTTTCCCAAAGAGATTTCTCATGAAAATTGAAGTACAAGTTCCAATAAGTTGTGGAAATATTGTAAAAATGCATCCACATGTTGTGTTGGCCAGTGCTTTGGGAATACAAACAGAAGCTGGGTAAATTCAGCTGGAAAGAGATGAATAATGTAGGGTTGCTGGAGCTAGGCTTGATAGTGTATACCTTTAAAATAATTCATATGCATTCTTCATCTCTTATCAAAACTTTTATAACAATAGTACCAAAGCCCTGTGGTTAAGAGACATAGTGTTCTTACCCATGTCCCAACTTTTGTTCCCAACACCCATGTCATCTGACTTTCTACTGCTTGTAATTCCAGCTCCAAATCTATCTCCAGGGGAATTAAACACACCTCCATGAGAGACAACACTCTCTCATGCACATTTCTCACACATAGACATGCATTCACAGATAAGCATCATTAAAAATAATTTGGGAGCTGGAGAGTTAGTTCACTGGCTGCTCTTCCAAAGAACCTAGGTAAATTCCAGCACTCCCACATTAGGACTTACAGTCACTTGTAAATGCAGTTCCAGTCCCAGGGAATCTGACATCCCTGTTACATGCACATGCTATACAGACATACATAGACAAAACCACATAAACACATAAGACAATATTTAACATCTTTTAAAAATAAAATAATTATCAATCAACAGGTCAAGCATCAATAACAAACTAAATATGCTGAACACATCTTTTTTTCATTTTTAAAATATTCTCACTTAAAAATATTTCAGTAACGTTCTGATTTGGAGAAGTGATTCTCAGGTTAGTCCCTCTAATCTGTAGTGTAGAATAATCCATAAGGACTAAAGAGAAAACCTCTTTCTGAGTCCCTGCATAGTAAAAATTTCCTTTTGAGTCCCTACATAGTTTTCCACTTACTGGCAGAGAATCTTAAACAAGATGATGAATATTTACCTTTGTTTTAATACAAAGGTTTCTTGTGTGCTTTTATTTATTTTGAGTTTAGGAGTTGTTTATTTTTGGTACATCTTGATGTTTTGTTTAATAAATTATTCAACAAAGTAGAGTAATCCCAGAACTAGGAATATTCTGGAGGTTTTTGATCACACACACACACACACACACACACACACACACACACACACACACAAAGGATAACTGGATAAAAATACCAATTTTAAAAGACTCATTTTATCTTCAGATACCACTAAAATGTTAAAAGGTATTTTAATCTCTCCCTGAAGGTTTTTGAATGCTATTTTGTTTTCTATTGTTAAGCCTCACAGTTCTGAGCTTCTCGCACTTCTTCTTTATGTGTAAGAGAAGGTGTGTATCAATGTGGATACATATTTTCAGTGAATTCTTTTAAAGTAAAAAACAATATCAGACCCTGCTGATTTCTGCATATTATATTCCTTACTTCTTCCAAATGTATTTCTTAATCACATTTTGTTTGATTTGCATAACACAGAAGCAAGTGAGAAATCAATATTTTTCTTTAGGTATTCTTAGGAATTTTGTCTAAAGGTCTATTGAATTAGTTTACTTTAAAAAGTGATAGGAAAAGAAGTATTGTGCGAATGTGTCCTGACTGTGAGTGACTTTTTTTTTCTTCTTTTATTTTTTATTATTTCTTTGCTTTTTGAGATAACAATATCATATTGTTTCCCTTTCCTTCCTCCCAACCCTCCCATGAACTCACCCTTGTTCTCTTTCAAACTTATAGCCTCTTTTTTTTCTTTTTTTAAAATACTTTTTATTAGGTATTTTCCTCATTTACATTTCCAATGCTATCGCAAAAGTCCCCCATACCCTCCGACCCACTCCCCTACCCACCCATTCCCACTTTTTGGCCCTGGCGTTCCCCTGTACTGGGGCATATAAAGTTTGCAAGTACAATGGGCCTCTCTTTCCAGTGATGGCCGACTAGGACATCTTTTGATACATATGCAGCTAGAGTCAAGAGCTCCGGGGTACTGGTTAGTTCATAATGTTGTTCTACCTATAGGGTTGCAGATCCCTTTAGCTCCTTGGATACTTTCTCTAGCTGCTCCATTGGGGGCCCTGTGATCCATCCAATAGCTGACTGTGAGCATCCACTTCTGTGTTTGCTAGGCCCCAGCATAGTCTCACAAGAGACAGCTATATCTGGGTCCTTTCAGCAAAATTTTGCTAGTATATGCAATGGTGTCAGCGTTTGGAAGCTGATTATGGGATGGAACCCTGGATATGGCAGGCTCTAGATGGTCCACCCTTTTGACACAGCTCCAAACTTAGTCTCTGTAACTCCTTCCATGGGTGTTTTGTTCCCAATTCTAAGAAGGGGCAACATGTCCACACTTTGGTCTTCATTCTTCTTGAGTTTCATGCATTTAGCAAATTGTATCTTATATCTTGGGTATCCTAAGTTTCTGGGCTAATATCCACTTATCAGTGAGTACATATTCTGTGATTTCCTTTGTGATTGGGTTACCTCACTCAGGATGATACCCTCCAGGTCCATCCATTTGGCTAGGAATTTCATAAATTCATTCTTTTTAATAGCTGAGTAGTACTCCATTGTGTAAATGTACCACATTTTCTGTATCCATTCCTCTGTTGAGAGGCATCTGGGTTCTTTCCAGCTTCTGGCTATTATAAATAAGGCTGCTATGAACATAGTGGAGAATGTGTCCTTCTTACCGGTTGGACATCTTCTGGATATATGCCCAGGAGAGGTATTGCAGGATCCTCCTGTAGTACTATATCCAGTTTTCTGAGGAACCGCCAGAGTGACTTTTTATAACAACTATTAAATTCATGTGAAAATTGATGTGACTAATTAAGAAATACAGGCTTAAATACATCACACACACACACACACACACACTTTTTGTGTCCAAATATGCAGCTCATAGGGCTCTGTGAATGTCTACTTTTCATGGACTTCAGAGAGTATTGTATTCTCCTCCTGGGCATGACATGAATGATAACAATCACTATACTGTGCAGTGTGCCTAACCACTCAGAGGGTCTGTGTGTGTTCCTGTGTGTGTGTGTGTGTTGTGTATATGTGTGTGATATCTCCAACCGAGATATCTGTTTTGTACAAATCAATTTTATGATTTCATCTGAGTGTAAAAAATCATTTGTTTGAAATGTTTTAAAATTAACTGGTAGTATTTCTATGATAACAAGAGAGGAGATACAGAATTAAAAGTTTTATAGTAATGTGAGATAATTTGGATTAGTTTCACATAATATAAAAATTTCCCTTGATTTTAGTGTGGCTAGCCGACAATTGGCATGACTTATTATTAATGTTGTCTTGGATACATCGCATAACAATATCTTTAAACCTTATTGTGGCTTGGATGATGGGCATCTGAACAGCATCATACAGAACACAGAGTTTACTTTTGGGACATTTTATACAGCTTTGTATTAAAAGATCCACTAGAATGAAAAAACAAACAAACAAACGGTTTTCATTCTATCTGGATATCAAAAGTGGACTGATCAAGTGTCTTGTAATGTTGACGGTTAACCAAATGGTATGGATAGCACTGCAGATCCTTACCACTAATAACCAAAAGTGGAGTTGTAGAGTAGATGCCTCCCATTGAGAAATCTTGAGCAGAGTACTGAAGAATAAAAACATAATTTGTCTAAATGACTGATGGCCCGTGAGTAAACAGCAGGGGCTGGAACTGTGGAAGGGTTCAACTTATAATCGTTTCTGACGCTGTATTTTTTGATGAATGTGTGTTGTGTGATAATAAAAATCAGTCTCCCACCTTTGCCCTGGACCTGGCCCACACTCTAGCCCCTTCCAGGCTTTGCTTTGAGATCCGCTGCTGCCAGCTCCACTTCCAACTTGCCTGGGAGCTGCTGTACTCCACTGGTTCTCTCTAGGCTTCTCTGTTGTTCCTCCTGTCTGAGCTTCATCTATCTGCCATCACCAGCCCGAGTTCTCTCTCTCTCTCTCTCTCTCTCTCTCTCTCTCTCTCTCTCTCTCTCTCTCTCTCTCTCTCTCTCTCTCTCTCTCTCTCCCCTGTGCTCTGTGATGAAAAACACTCAGGAAGCTTTATTACTTTAGAACTTGCCAGGTAGCAAAATTGTTGGGCACAGAATCTCCTCCCCTAAACTTATCAGCCAGCCTGTATCAGCCAGCCTCCTCTGACTTTCTTGGCTAACTGCCAATGGTGGAGGCCACTGTTTCTAGCTTCCCTGAGATCTAACATGGTTGTTTCAGGATCTTCCTTCCAAAGCCTGTCTGAAAATCCCCTTCTCTTTTCCTGCTTCTCCTTTTCCTCCTGGGACCCGGAAGTCCCATCTGTCCCTTGTGCCCAGCAATTGGCTCCCAGACTCCTTTATTGGCCAAATCAAGAACTAATTAGGGAACCAGACTTTAGTATCAGCACCGAACCCTACAATGAAAAAAAAAATGAAGGACAGAAACTGACCTTGTCAACAAAGAAACCTATTTCCAATAGTTTTCTTGATCCCAGCATGGTAGGCAAAATCAATCAATCAATCAATCAATCAACATCAGCATGGGTATATGCCAGGCCCACATTAAGAGCAGAGTGTTTGTTGCACTCTGTTGGTCTTTGCTACAGAGAATATCATCTTTTCTTTTTGGAGCCAACCTTCCTAAAAAGATTGCAAATATCGCCTGGTTTCCCCCAGATTGAAGGAGGCGGGCACGGTAAGTGTTTCCAGCTTGAGCAAGAATGATGATTTAAGTTTTCAAAGTTCACGTGGGGTCTTGAGGTTATCTCTCCATCCTGCTATAGCAGTGGCTTGTTATTAATCCTATGACAGAGTAGCAGTTGTATTAGTATATCTCCACTGTTGTACCAAGAATCATAGGCTGGATGCATTTAAACAAGACAAATTTATTGTGTAATAGAAGTGAGAAGTCTGTGAGTCAGGTGTAAGTGGAGCCATTATGCCTTTCAGATTATAAAGGAGTAGCTTGTCAAAATAGATACATATCTTCTCAGCCCTAGGGAATTATCCCTGCCGAAGGTCAAAGAGTTACACAACACACAATATGTAGTTATAGGAATTTCTAAATGTATTGATTACATAAGGATCATATCTTACTTTTGCTTTTTATGGGTGTTACGCTCCGACATACTTTTGGTTCTGGTTCACCTTTGCCATTTGCTTTCTTTTACTCTCAGCTCCATCTCCTTTCTCAAAATATGGGAATCTGAGTCACAGACCCTTTCCTAATGACTTATCCAGAGTTTTTCATAAATGTTAAAAGATAAGAGAAATCTCCAAAAAGGTCTTCCTTCATGGGGTCTCTATTTTTCCATTATTTAGCTCTCTAACCCATCTGTCATCCCAACTGTATTTCCTTACACTTCGGCTTAGCTCATCTCAACAGAGCTAACTCTGCTAGGCCTTGCATTCCAATTGGTTCATTTTTATTATATCTTTTTAAAGTAAAAATACAACCTGTAATGGTTTTCTAAGCTCAAACTCTTTCTATTTATAAGTATAGGTTAATGAAGTAGGATTGGCTATGAAATAATTTACAATAAAATGGATGTCTGAGAAAAGTGTAATATTTCAATTATTCTAATTTAAATTAATATTACCAGAAATAAACAAGCATAATTTCTCAGGAGACATCTGTTTTGCCCCATAAGTTAGTTTTTCTTCCTAAGCAGCTCCAGCTAAGAAAGTGGAGTGCAGGTGCCTAATACCTCATTCATGAGGACTCCCCAGCCTCCAGCTTTGTTATTAAGAAAGGCATCAGTTTGCTGTTTGTGCAGTTCTAAGGCCTATTCTCCTTCCATTTCCAGCACTTGTTATCTCCCAAACTGCTCCCCAGAGCATTGCTAATGCCAAGGAGAAAGTAAGATGTGCCCTTAAAAAATGTAAACAAAACAAAGCAACACAAACCCAACAGCACTGAAACTTCCCTTAAAAACAAACACCTAGCAACAAAGAAGGAATAGATGCTATTAAGGAATAAAATTATAACAAAATAATTACAGGTTCAGGCTATTGACAATACAAACTCAATTTTCCTGTTTTCTTTGCATTTCTCTGTATCTTTTCTATTTCCTACTCAGTGTTCTTTTTTAGCTGAATGTTTAAAATATAATTTTTGTAAAGAAAGAAACCAATATTAAGTACATAATAACTGCTAAATATAGAAAAAGAAATCTTTATGATGTATACAGCATAAAACTGACTTAATGTACTTTATGCCTTTTATTTTTAGTATTTATTTCAGTATGCTAAATTGTTTAATTGGTTATATTATTAGAATTTTTATTGAATTATTTGTGCGTCTCTATTCTCCTCCAAGATAATCTGTGAATTAAATCATCAATTAAATGAAATGAATTCAGTGTTGCGTTTAAGCACTTATAAAAAGTTTTTCAATAAAAACAAGCACCTAGTACTAGCAAAATGTTATGGTAGTTACTCCTTTAATATGATGAGTATTGCATTGTTATTAAAGTCCTTGAGACTATGGAAAAATGAAGCCAAGTACATAAATTAATAGCTAGCAAAATATGATCAGACCTAAATCATAGGTGTTTATATCACATATATGAAGAACTTCTGTTGAGTAATTTTTTTTAAGGGTGGTTTTGACTGTTGTAGGACTAGAGAGCCAACTGCATTGCAAAAGAACAATGTATGTTTGCCTGATCTACATTCAGGCAAAAGAGGAAAGAAAGGCCAGCTCTATTAATATGAACGTCATACTCAGAAGCCAGAGTTGTGTGATGTACAGCCTATGTAATGTAATGTATTAGGACCCACAAGTAATGTGTGTGGATTATGTGGGAGCATTAAAGTTGGGCTAAAAGTGATAACTTTAAAAAGTAGGCAATAGATGTATTATAATGAACCTGGAGCCCAGCAAAGCAATTTAAATTTTATTCTGTGGGCAGTAGGGAGGCATTAGAGGAAGCTAAGCAGGTGGATAAAATGACAAGATTTGCATTTGAAGTAGGTCATCTGAAAACACTGAGGATGATGGAGCTGTGTAAAGGCGGCAATAGCTTATTTAAGAATTGTGATTTATAAGTAGAAGAGAAGGGTACAGATTACTAGAGTCCTAATGACTCAGGAAAAGTGAGGTATCTTCCAGTTCAGCAGAGGATTTCTCTCCTGCTCCAAATGAGCTCTTACTCTGAAGTTAGGGTGCCAGAACACTACAGTCATAGTACTCTTACCTGGAGTCTGTAGCCTCCAGTTCATTGCCTTGCAAATTCAAACAATGAAATTCAAGAACAATGGGAGCATGCTTTGTTTGTTTGTTTTGTTTGTAAATTTTTTTAATTATATACTTTCTTAATTTACATTTCAAATGTTATCACCTTTCCTGTTTTCCCCTCCAAAAGCCCCCTATTCTTCCCCCTCCCCCTGCTCACCAACACATCCACTCCTGCTCCCTGACCCTGGCATTCTCCTATACTGGGGCATAGTACCTTGACAGGACCAATGGCCTCTCCTCCCATTGATGACCCTAAGAGAACACAAATGCCAGCCCAGGCTACTATACCTAGCAGCAAAACTCTCAATTACTATAGATGGAGAAACCAAAGTCTTTCATGACAAAACTACATTTACACAATACCTTTCTATGAATAGAGCCCTTCAAAGGATAATAAAGGGAAAACTCCAACACAAGGAGGGAAACTATACCCTAGAAAAAGCAAGAAATTAGTCTTTCTAACAACAAAAATAACAGAAAGCAACAAATATTTTTCCTTAATATCTCTTAATATCAATGGACTCAATTCCCCAATTTAAAAAAAAAACACAAAACAAACAAACAAAAAACAAAAAGCAAACATAGACTAATAGACTGGTTACATAAGCAGGACCCAACATTTTCCTGCCTACAGGAAACCCACTTCAGGAACAAAAACAGACACTACCTCAGGGTAAAAAGTCTAGAAAACAGGTAAAGTCTACCAAGATGAACTCTCAATTCTGAAAATCTATGCTCCAAATGCAAGGCCCACATTCATAAAAGGAACTTTCCTAAAGCTCAAGGCACACAATACACTGCACACAATAATAGTGGGAGACTTCAACACTCCATTCTCATTAGTGGACAGTTCATGGAAACAGAAACTAAACAGAGCATGAGTTTTAAAGGAAAGATTAGTACTAGGAAACAGGAAGGCTTTCTTTTACAAAAGCTAGAACCTTAGTGCTTCAGTGCATCTATGAATGGTGATATATAGATGATTCAAATCTCAGAATGATTGCATTCCCAACTGTAGATGGATCATTACAGGAACATAATCACAGCAGTATTAATTCATAAGAATAAGGTATCTTGTGGAATAGGCACCCATCCATATTGACAAATTCATATTTTTACCAAAGAATACTGACAATTAACAATCAAAAGGAGGTTCTGGAATCAGAATAGAGATTAAACACAGAATATTAAACTTTGTCCAGCAGGAATAGTCACACCTGACTATAATATGTAACTGGCTTTCCAAAAGTGTAGGGGATCATACAGCCCTGGCTTTAGTATTTATCATCCATTTTCCAAAGGCATGGCTTTGTTTTCAGAACTGAAAATGTTCCTTATGCATGGTCTCTGATTTAGAAATGGCAAAATCTGTCACTTTGACATTTTCTTTCTCTTTCCATTGTTCCTTTATCATTTTTATAAATTTACACTTTTTCTCTTAGTTACCTTAACAATAAATCAATTCACAATCAAATCTCCAAAAATTATTATCCACTTTAGCTCATTAAGTTGAGTTCACATATCCCTATTACAAGAAATATAATACTATCTGCTTGATCACAATAGAAGTCTTAATGTGAAATATTGGAATAGAACACTATTGTGACTGCCTTGTTCCTTCACCCTAAAATTCTTTGAATTTGTTTACTGTGATTTTCTGCTGAACCTCCCTATTATTACTCTCTATGCTTTACTCATTTCTTTTGACTTTTCTATTAATTAACTAAGCGAACAGAAAATGGTTATGGATGAGATACAATCAATAAAAAATCTTAAATATATTGGTCTAAAAAAGAAAGAAAGAAAGAAAGAAAGAAAGAAAGAAAGAAAGAGAGAGAGAAAGGGAAGAGAAAAATGAAGGAAAGAAGAATAAAGAAAGATTTTTCTTGTGTTTTACAAATTGTATCTTGGGTATTCTAAGTTTCTGGGCTAATATCCACTGATCAGTGAGTGCATATCAAGTACTTCTTTTGTGATTGGGTTACCTCACTAAGGATGATATCCTCCAGATACATCCATTTGTCCAAGAATGTCATAAATGCATTGCTTTTAATAGCTGAGTAGTACTCCATTGTGTAAATGTACCATATTTTCTGTATCCATTCCTCTGTTGAAGGACATCTGGATTCTTTCCAGCTTCTGGCTATCATAAATAAGGCTGCTATGAACATAGTGGAGCATGTGTCCTTCTTACCAGTTGGAACATCTTCTGGATATATGCCCAGTAGAGGTATTGCTGGATCTTCTGGTAGTATTATGTCCAATTTTCTGAGGAACCACCAGACTGACTGTCAAAAAAAGGAAAAAAAAAAGACAAATCCTGAATAAATTTAAAAATTATTTACCATCAGGCTATTGGTCAATAAAATGAAAACTTATCAGTCTTAATTTATGTTTCATACAATAGAATTTCCAGTGTGATAAATGATGCAGAATCATGTCTTTTCCATGACAAAAAGAGATAGAATGATTTTCATAATGAGATTAATAGCTTATTTAAAAATCTGTGTAATTGATGTGTCCCAATCCTTACTGTAAAAATCCTTACTGAAGGCTACAGATATTTTACATATGAAAAGTGGGGTGTCTTTGAATTTGATGGAGTAAATTTAACTCAGATTTAGTGAACCACACCTTTATACTCACACAAATGTTTCACTAAGTCAGTGTCTTGACTCTTGTTTAGTGAATCTGAAGAATAAAGTCCATAGGCATCAAGAGAATGTTCTTAGAAGCTGGTTTTATTCAAAGTTTTGAGTGGGAGCTTAGGGAAGACTGAAAGAGCTATACACAGGATCAGGTCCTGAAAACAGGCACTTTTCACAGGGCTTATGGCAGAAATGGAGTGCACAGAGGTAAGTCTAGTTGATCTGTTCTCCGGGTATTTAGGATCATTTTCTCATTTCAGTCATTTTCCTACATATAGTTTCCAGGCAGGGGCACTTATCTAGAGAAAAAGAAAGAGAGAACCAGACCAACATTATGTGAACCACAGCCTCTAACCAGGACAGAAACAAGGACTTTTCTAGCTTCTGTACATGTACAAAATTTTTGAAGCCCAGGCCATGAAATGCTTGTCTGCTTGGTATCTCCTGTTCTCATCAATAATGCAAGAAGTTGTTCCCCAGTGCTGTGGTGCAATCAGTTTACTGAGATACCGAATGGAGAATTAAAAATTGTGATACTGATTTCTTCTGGAATAAAAGTTTTTGAGTAAGACATAAATGAAATTTGAATTCTGAGATAAATCTAACACCCAAAATACCATCACAACTTAGGTTTTGGAGGAATGTCTTATGAGTGAAAGAATAGAGATCCCAAACCAATCTTCTCAAGTACATGGAGAATGCAAGCTGAGAAAACTGGAAGGAGAGACAAGAGAGAGTCTTGTCAGATGCTTGTGAACAACATTTTACAAAGAAAGAAAAGGAAAGAAAAGGGAAAGAAAGAAATAGAAGACATTGTCAAGTGTGATAAGAGAATAAAGTCTAAATAAAGGAGAGTGACTGAAACATAATATGAACATTCAGGCAGCAATTTATATACTTTTCCATAGTAACCTCTCTGTAACAACAGCTAAAGAAGCCTTGGTCCCTGCTTCCTCAATGAGAAAAAGGATTTTATCTAATGCCACAGAGTTGGCCAGTGAAGATTGATCTTGAACTAGACTGTGGGACTTGGCAGTTTGGAAACCAAGTAGAGTGTCTCAGATTAAAAAGCTCATCAGCTTGCCTATGACTATAACACAAATGAAATATTTTCCAAATGTTTAATTGAAAAAAAAATCTGTAATTTCTCTTCCCCCTTTAAGCTAAAGGTGAAACTTATCAGGTGAAAATTTCCTTTCTCCTCTGTTATGGAGAGAATTATAAGGCATAGAATGGAAGGCTAAAGGGAGCTCACCTTTGCCTGGCCTCTTCAATTGTCCCATGTGTGCATGGAGTTGCTTTGAAATGGAGAGGTGGAGAACTACAGAAGACAATATTGTAGACTCTGAGGTAAGACCTGAATAAGCAGTGACAGTGGTTAATCTACCCTAAGAGTGGATCTCTGAGCTTCCTGGAAACTTTGACAAATGTTCCAGCAAGCACAGTATCATTCCTGGAACTTGAAGTCTCAGTGTGAGGAAGGACTTTTGAAACTCTAGTTTATGTCTACACAGAGACAATGTATTCTCCATTGGCAAAATCCTGGAGTTCACTGAGCCATGTGCATTCTTCGGTGCATTCCTTTTTCCAAGTCATGTAGTTCTGTTGGTGCTCCCATTGGCATGTCCTCACATTCACCATGATGGTGTGTGTGCCATACATGATTCTTACCTTCAAGGTAGTGTTTTGTCATTCTTGGTAGACTAGTGATCATGCCTTAATACTTTACCAACAGGGATACTTACAAGTCTAAAAGGATTCTTTCCTTGTAGGAATCCCATGCCTTCTCCTTACTTCCTCACTGGATGCTTCAAAGCTTCACTCAGGAGAGGAGTAAGAGGGGCATTTTTTTCTTTTTTCTTTTTGTGATACTGTCTTTTTAGGTAAATCAGATTTTTGAATTTGTGATGTCTCTATATCTACATACAGGTAGGATTAGTAGCATTGAGAGTATTATTTCAACCATATATTACTGGACACATACATCTATTTTAATGTTAGTCTCTGAAAATAATACTGAATCTAAAAACTGATTTATATAAGGATAAATGGGATAGCATTTTATCATCTAACTCATAAAATACTACTTTCTTCATATTCCTAAGTACTGTAAGTTATCATTTAAGTCCTGCTTTACTAATTTAGCACACAGCATGTCTATATAACCTCTTTTTGAATGAAGAATGAATAGATATGAGAAAAGAAAAGAAAGGAACTAGCCTTGAGAGAAGCTAAAGCAAGTGCACATTAGTACATGGGTGTGATGTTTTAAATTGGTGTAGCTTCCATATACTCCTGTGTTTGAATGCTTGGCCCATAGTGAGTAGCACTATTAGGAGCTGTGGCCTTGTTGAAGTACGTATGGTCTTGTTGGAGAAATCGTGTCATTGTAGGGACAGCTTTTATGGTCTCCTATCTTCTAGCTACAGTCAGTGGGGCATGACTTTTCCTTAGGCTGCCTGTGGATCAAGATCATTTCTCCTCAGTCTGCCTGCACGCTACCATGCTTCCCACAATGATGATAATGGACTGAACTTCTGAAACTGTAAGCCAGCTTAAGTTAACTGTTTTCCTTTATAAGAGTTGCTGTGGTCATGGTATCTCTTTAAAGCAAGGGAACCATAATTAAGGCAATGTGATACTTCACATGGGCATTTTAAAATAGTTTAACAATGAAACCACATTTTTTTTCCTCCCTGGTGATCTCCATGATTCAGCCCAATAAAAGGCTCAACTCTTCTCTTGGCAGCTTCTCAGTTCTCTGTTGGAATTAGTAATGGTGATGTCAGCAAGGAAGCATCTGGTATCCTGTGTTCAGACCCGGTCCATTCTCAGCCAATTAGAAATGCTCCCATTTGACAAGAACCTGTGATCTGGTCACATGGCTGCAGCATCAAGAGCTATGTTCCTTCAGCTTCAGATTCCACCAGGGAAGTCCAAATTGGACAAACCACATGTGTGACAAAAAGAGACTCTGTTAGAAATTGTTCTTAGCAAATGCCCACTCTTGTTTCAGTTGTGTCTTTGTACGTACCAGGCATTTCCACAAAATGTAAACCTCAAATAAATATATATGCCTCAAAAACAACAATAACAACAAACAAAGCCCATATTCTCACACAAGTTTCTCTGTATACCCTCAGACAAACAGAGACTTCCTCTTGCTCCATTCTTGACTAGTTATCAGTCTCCTGTTGAATTGAATGTAAAGAATTCCTATCAGTTGTTTTTGTGTATAACTACTTTTCTACGTTCATATTATACCCTAAAGAGGAGTAGCCAAGAATATCCCAAACATGAATAAAAAGTCATAGAAATAAAATATGTATGCCAAGAGTTTACAAATATGTATAAATCAAATAAACAGTAGGCCAGCAACAGAAGCAACTGTTTTGTTTGTTGGTTCAGAGAAGCCCTTTTCAAAATGTCATTTTCTCACATTTGGACCACTGGTCCGGAGGCTTCTTTGCTGTAGTGTTAAGCACTGTGCTACATCTTGAGATGGCACTGACACTAATGAACCTTGGAAGCCCATGATGTGTGACTTCTGATTCTGTCTCACTTCATAGTATACTTCACCAACCTTAAATCGGCTTTTCTTGGCAGGAAGTGATCATCTGTAGAACATGCCCAAGACGCTTCTTCAACAACTAGTAGCCATTAATTCAGGATGCTGGTAGTCTCCAAAGCACTGGTCAACTCCAAATGAGCTGCAATGTCTAAACCAACAGCATGGCATCAGCAGTTTGCTTGAGGTTTCCAGGGCCACCTGAATGCCTCGTTTATGCCCAGTGGAAACCTATCAAGTAAATCTGTAGGTTAGCACTTGGAAAACATAGGGAAAACAGATTCCAGCTGCGTCAGTCTTAACACAGGGCCTAATGACCAGATTTCCTTCGGCTCACCTTGTTAAACATCTGCTGGTAGCCCACAAAGAATGAGTTTGAGGCTCAGTTGACATAATAAGCAGAACAACGCATGAAGATTCCAAAAAACAGATGGGAACTTGCTGACTTGGGAGACTGATCTAGTGGCTGCCTACCTGTTGGCTAACACAGCTCTCCTGGCACCACCCACGCAGCAGATTCAGATAGAAAAGTGTTTATGTGTGTGCATGAGCAAGTGTGTGTGTGTGTGTGTGTGTGTGTGTGTGTGTATGAATGGGTGTGTGTTGTGGAGCTATTCTTTAAAGGAATAGATATAAGGCAAATATTTATTAAAATAATTTTCATATAAGAGCAGCTAGGATCAATCAGCAGTGTCTCTAGGATCATTTCTGTTTTTAAAATAAAGTCAAGCTATAGTTAACAGCAATTCTCCAGTACCTGGGCTGCAGATTTAAGATGCTAAGTAGATTGGCTTTTTAATTATGATGCTAGAAGGAGGCCAGAAGTGTTGGTCTACCCTTTTCAGGGGATCACTGAGGCTGCCAGCGAACTTAACCTAACAAGTCCAGCAAAAGCCAGATTCTGGGGTCTACAACGCATTCCCACGGTGACTCAGTACAAGTTCTGTCTAGGAAAACAGGAACAATTGGGTCTTTCCTCACAGCCTTAGACTTGCCCCTGCTTTGAAATAAATAAAAATAAAACGATAGAATGTGTAAGACGCTTTTAGGCTCTCCTTGAAGTTTATTTAGGTCTCTGATTCATGTAGGTCTTCCAGATTGGAGGCTAAGACAGCCCAAGAGAGGCACAGGCACTGGAATTTCTTCCATCACAAAGGAAGAAAGCCTTGGTCACCTTAGCCCTGCCTCATACTCAAACCCCTTTGAAGTGTCAGTGAAATTTTTATGCTTGAACAAAATGCTGATCATGAGTTCAGCTAAATAACCAGCTGACCTTATTCCACAACTCCTTCTCTTGTCTCTTTTCACATGTCCCTGCAAATTTCTATTCTGATGCTTTAGCATCAATTGAATATTTCCCCTCAGCTGCTGTTACACCTCCCCAGAATAGCTTTCCTTTATTCCTATTAGGGTGCTAAAAGCACTCATAATATTCTAGGGCAAATACAAGGTAGAACCCAGTAAGGATAAAGTTAAAACAAAACAAAACAAATCAACACAACACAACACAACACAACACAACAGAAACAACAGCAAAGAACACTGGTTTCTCTTCCTGCTGGTGCCTTCCTGGCTGTGATAACTTGTTTTTTCAGCATAGTTAGAGGAACACCTGCTTCTGCACTTGTCATAAAGTCTCACCAAATTCACTTCGCATATTTTATTTATCACATGTTGAAGACAGAATCTCACTATTTGGTCAGGCTGATCTCAAACTCTAGAGCCCCTGCCTCAGCATCTGAAGTTCAGGGATTGTTGCTGGGACCCACCATACCCAACAGTCTGAGAAAGCTATTATGTAAATAACATTTCCACAGAGCAACATATTTTAGAGTTGTTTAGAGATAAATGAATGGATGGCTTTGATAAATAAATTACATAGTAGACTTGGAAAGAACACTGGGGATTTTCCTGTTCCTTTACTTTAGTGACATGGAAACTGGAATGAGATTTTAATTAAGTGGCTTAATTAAAGTCATCCTCCAGGAGGATGAGTAAGTAGCCATGCAATCCATTTTGACTGCCAGTCTCCTTATATCCTCTTTTTGAAAATAGGGGAGTTTCTTTATTGTACTGGAAAGTGGGCTGATTGGCCTTGGAATCACGATGCAGACAACACCAACATACTAAATAGAGTACAAAGTGCTATAAAAACAAAATGCATTTTAGATAGACTAAAATGCCTCTTAATATGATGTATGACTATGGAGTAATTATTTAGTGATTCTCTACTTCTATGTCATCATGTGTAGAAAAGTATAAAACTCACTGCCCAAGCCAATTGGAAGTTAACCTATCTGTGTAGAGCTGACTCTTATGGTCCTCTTACTCTTCTAGAAACAAGTGACAATAATTCCCATGTGATTTCCCTTCCTATTTCTTCATAAGCACATTTAATCCATTTCCTATGTCATCAGAGAGTTTGCAGAAGTTATATTGTATATTTTCTTAGTTGTAGGAGTGTTAAAATTAGCATAAACATTGTTTTATTTTTATAAATACATCATTTATTACACAATTTTGGATCACAACTCAGTTGTAAAATCACAGAGTTAATTTATGATCATGTTTGCTTATACAATACCTTGTCATCCTTCAGAAAAATTTCAAGTGATATTACAGCTTGTCACCAATGTTTTAGTCACTTAAACTATGAACTGATTTTTTGTATGAAAATTCTATTTAGGCCAACCATATGTAATCTAAATGTTTCCACTTAATCTATTCCCTTGCAGGATATATATATATATATATATATATATATATATATATATATATATATAAAATCCTATTTATAGTAATGGCTAAATAATTTTCCCTTGTGAAATAATATTTCTCTAAAAAATTTATATTTTATATTTTGCTTCAAAAGTTACACATTTTTAATAATAATAAATAAAATTAACCCATATGCAGAAGAAACTGAATCTGTCCTTTCTAAGGCAATGATTTACCAAGCAATATCTGTACGTATTTCCTCAATTTAAAATGTAAAATTCTTTCTGTTTTATGGTAGAAAAAGAAATATATAAAAATATTTAAGCTAAGCTATTTAAAATTCCAAACTAGGTATATTAATACTAAAAACATTGTCCTCTCTGTGTCATCATGATGGTGTATATAGTAACTGTGTAAAAGCTAGCTATTTTACCAGTAAAAACCATTCAAATTTTTTACTAGAGTAATTCCCACCCAAGGATACTAATTGGGTAGCTTGCAGATCTCCATACTCTTCACTTAAAGACCATACTTAATCATTTTAATAGGATATTCTCTGATTAGTAATATTCAGAAATGTGAACTATGATGTTCTCTCACAACTTCTGAATCCTCACAGCATTTCTCACTGATTCTTGATGAGAATTTTGTTTATGAATGAATAAAAACTTCTCATTCAGTATCATAGGGAAAATATGGTACCATGACATAGCATGGGATTTGGCTTGTCTTTCCCACCTTTTCTGCTCCAACTGCCTGTACCAATGGAGGGAAAATATGACTTGTGCGTGCTAGAGTTCCAGCTGGATGATGAGATGCAGTGTGTATTTCCATCACACTTTTAACTTTCTAAAACTAAATTTACCCAATTTGAATTTCTGTTTCTGATTAGGCCAAAAGCCCTGTGATGTGAAGGTTACAGGGAGTCAGTTCTATAGCTTGGATTATCATCTGCATTATTTTACATATTTCTTTTTAAATTAACAGTTTGAGGTTTTTGTGTAATTTCAATTTAGAGGAAGTGTTATTCTGTATGTCAAGGTACAAATTAATTCATGACTGCTAACACATTCTCTTTTACAAGTTCAAAATATTATTTTAATGAAATTGGTAGAAAATTGTCAGTAGGAAAATAATGAATCATCATTTCTTTGTCCTTATACATTTTTCTTACCCCTTCCCTGTGATCATTTGATGGATTATCTAAAAACAAGTAAGAAGGAAAAAAAAAAAGAACAGGAAATAAAATTCTACTTGGATGAAGGGACTTTGAGTAATAATATTTGCACCTTCCCTATCACAATTATTTGGATAATTCAAAGGTAATCGCTGCTAACAAAAACATTTGTGATATTAGCGTGCTTTCTTGCCTATGTGGGGCCCTGTAAAAATTATTATTTGGTAAAAAGTTAATGCTAATGGAATGCTAATTTTCACTCCTACCAGACCCATTTATAGCTCAAGGTTTAAGGATTTTTAGAAAGCAGCAATCTCTAATCTTGTCAGTGATTTCAATGCATTCAGATAACTTCTGTAAGCATTGTTTCCCAACAAGGCTACTTCACACTATTCTGAAGTTCAAAGCCAGGCTGCCAGCCTCTCCCTAGATGGTGTAACCACAGATTGAATGTCAGAGATGATGCAACCATGGGTATAATGTCAAAATATTTTGTCTCTCTTAGATTTCAGTTGTTAACTTTTTAAGAACTTTGACATGTTATGGAATCAACAGCTATTACTGCTATGGTCCTAAATGTTGTATTTATTTTTGCTTCTGGGTATCTGGATGACTATGGAGACCCTGACTCTTAACTAAGAAGTAGAGGGAATAAAAACTCAGTAAGGTCGGCCACATTTAATTGTGTGAATAATATTACTGTAAATTGAGACAGTAAAGGTATCTAATTTCATTTTATCATTATGAGTACTTTAGAAAATTTTCAGGAGAATCATGATATTTTAATTTTTACCTAAAAAATCAAGCAAACATGGCAAGAAGAAAAACAAGTCAGAAGTCAGTACTTTGTCTTCCCTCAGGCATCGGATTTCTTTTAAAGAATAAAAGGAACAGAGAAGTGAACATAGGCAGGCATGTTCCAATATACCCTTGCAAACACATATACAAATGAACAAAGATTATGCATGCAGGACACACCGTCTTTCACACACATGAATACACATGAGCACACATACATGTGGGACACATAGACATATATACAAACACACATGTAAGTTTTTAATAAATAAAAATTCAATAATACGTTGCAAGGGCCTGTATTCTATTCATTCCTCCTATTGGCTTAGTGGACAAAGGCTGGAAAGTCCAGTTTGTTTGTACTTTTAGTCAAGTTATAAGATATGTTTTATTTTGTGTAAGACAATGCACATTTTGTGAGTGCAGATTATTTTATGACCATGTCAGCATTTTTTTTTTATATTTCATTTCTCCTGAAAGGTGAACTACCAATCAGTTCAGTCTTTTATGAGGTATAGCTTCATATCTTATTTTAAGTCAAAATACTTTTTCTTAGCTATTCCTTTCAGAGAATAAATTATATTAATCTTAGAAAAGTAGCATTTTAATAAGTATTTCATATTTTAAAGTCTATGCTTTAAATATCTAAAATTTTATTTAATTCTAAGTTTAAAATTATTCATATCTTAAATTGGATGTGTTAATATGTATTAAACACAAGACTTTAGAAGTAGTTACCAGTTAATAAAAGAATGCATCATACTGAGAGGAGCACAGAAAGTCTAATATCTTAAGACGTTGACTAATTTGGTCTTGTTCCAGGAACATTTTGCAATCTTCCTGACAGTGAAGAGGAATAACAGCATTAACACAACCAGAGAAGCAATTAAAAAGCAGTGCGTTCATAGTTACGAGAACTCAATTGCTTATTTAAGAAGAAAATAAGAAAATGGAACAACACTTAATAATTATTTGGCATGATTCAAAAGGATTTAATACAACTTGTAACATAAACCTAAGAAAAGCGACTTTCATTTTGTAAATAAAGCAATAAAATATAGAAAATATTAAAAAAAATGCCTTCCATGGTAGCTCATTCACAGCCAGTTTTAGCATCCCCATTGCTTATGAACTTGAAGAGGTTTCTGTCTGTGACTTAATATCATGTGCATGATGGGATACATTTTTAATTTCTAAAACCTTACCTGAGCTAACAGAAAATGGTCAAGTAAGAGTATATATATATATATACATATATATATATATATGATACAAATTAATATACTTCAATGCTCTGCCTAAATCATAAAATGAAAGATACAATTTCATGTTTACCATACATTGGTAACAAGTTAAAGCTCATTGGTCACCCAGGTTTTTACTACTACTTATGACTAAGACAATGTATGTGTATCTCTCTGTGTGTGGCTGTACATACAAGTGTGAGTGTTTTCATAAACATGATACCGATGTAAATGATCATAAGGGTGTTCATAGGTAAAGACAGTTCTTACAGAGAGTAGAGTTCAAAAATTGAAGCAGCCTATATTCTGATGTGGTCCAAAATAGCCAATGATGTTTTTTCCTGTTTTATTTATTCTTCTCATATATATATATATATATATATATATATATATATATATATATATATCCCTATTGGTGTTTCCCTCCCTTTCCTCCCCATTCTCTACCCCTTACCTGCCCTTTCCCCTGGATGGATGCCCACTCACCTACCCTCAGGAAAGAACAGACCAAACAGAGATATCAACCAAATATGTATCAACAATCTACAGTAAGACCAGGCACATGTTATTGGATAAAGGCTGGATGAGGTACCAAGTAAGAGGAAAGCATCTCAAAGGCAGGGAAAAGAATCAGAGCGCGTACCCTTCTCCCATTACTAGGAATTCCACCAGAATTCCAAGCTATTCAACCATAACAAATACGCAGAGGTCTTAGGTCAGACCAGTACAAGCACACTGATATCTTTGAGCCCACTTGAGTCCCAGTCAGTTGATTCTGTAGATTATTTATATGGTGCCCTCCTCCAATCATTCTTCCCCCTCCTCCACAGGGCTCCTTGAACTCTTCCTAAAATCTGTCTGTGGGACTCTGCATTTGCTCCCATCAGTTGCTGGATGAAGTATCTCTGGCCTCTTTTGTGAGAATTATGCTAAGCTCCAGTTCCAGCTTATCCTGTAGGCATGACAAACTGTAGATCAGAGGTTTTGTGGCTGGGTTGGTGTCCTCATCCCTTCCCTTGAGTCATTGCCTGCTTGCAAAGGATGGCTGGTTCAGTCTCCCTATGGTCATTCCTAGGAGTCTTCACTACTGTCATGCTCATAGATTCACTAGACTTCCCATTGCACTAGGTTTCTACCATGTTCCAAAAACGCACTCCTAAATCCAGCCATCTTCCTCAGTTTTAATCTCTCTTTATATTTCCCCCACATCTAATCACTCCTCTTTTCACTTAAGAAATCTTTCCCAGGAAGATCTTAAGCCCCCATCATTTCATAGACTGTGTCTGTGGATTGTAACACGATTATTCTTTACTTTACAGCTAATATCCATTTGTAAATGAGTACATACTAAGCTTGTCTTTTTGGATCTCTTTTATCTCACACATGGTGATTTTTTTTGTAATTCCACCCATTTACCAGCAAATTTCATGATGTCATTTTATTTTAATGAAGTAATTATCCATTGTGTAAATGTATTACTTGGTTTTTAAATTAATATTCATTATTTGGTCAAGGGACATCAAACTTGCTTCCAGTTTCTGGTTACTATGAATAAAGCTGCTATGAGCATAGTTGAGCAAGTGTCCTTGGGTAGGATGTAGCTGTTCTTTGTGTATATATACCTAGGGTTTATATAGATTGGTCTTGTGGTAGATTGATTCCCAATTTTCTGAGAAAATGTCATATTGATTTTCAAAGTGGCTATACAAGGTTACACTCTTACCAGCATGAGTTGTCACTTGTGTTTTTTATCTCAGCCATTCTGACAGATGAAACATGGAACTTCAAAAATTGTCTTGATTGACATTATACTCCAAAGGCTAAGGATGTTGAACCTTTAAGTGTTTCTCAGCCATTTGAGAATCCTCTGTTGGGAATTCTGTTTAGATATTTATCCTATTTTTATGGAATTATTTAGTTTATTTATGTCTAGTTTCTTGAGCTCTTTATGTATTTTGTATATTAGCTCTCTGTCAGATATGGATTTAGTGGAAATATTTTCCCACTCTGTGGGCTATCATTTTGTCTTACTAATGGTGTCCTTTACCTTATAAAAGTTTTTCATTTTTTTGCAGTCCCATTTATTTATTGTTGACTACAATGCCTGCATTATTGGTGTTCGGGTCTGAAAGGTTTTTCCTGTGCAAGTATATTCAAGACCATTTTCCCCATTTTTCTTCTATCAGATTCGTTGATTTAGTTTTATGCTGAGGTCTTAGATCTACCTGTACTTTAGTTTTATACAGGGTTATAGAAGTGGATCTATATGCATTCCCTACATATCGGCATCCTGTTAAACCAACACCATTTGTTGAAGATATTTCTTTTTTCCAGTGTATTTTTCAAATTTCTTTATCAAAAAATCAGGTGTCTTAGGTATGTTGATTTTTCTAGGTCTTTGATTCAATTTCACTAATTAACCTGTCTGTTTTTATGTCACTGACACACAGTTGTTATTACTTCTACTCTGTAGAACAGCTTAAAATCAGGAATGATGGTATTGCCAGGTCTCCTTTTAATGTATAAAATTATTTTAGCCATCTTGGGTTTTTGTTTTATTTCCATTCGAACTTGAATATTTTTCCTTTATGGTCAGTAAACTAATCAAACTATTGTGATGAAATTTTGTTGGGGAATTCATTGGATCTGCAGATGGTAAGATGTCCATTTTTATTATGTTGATCCTACTTATCCATGAGCATGAGATATCTTTCCATCTTCTAATATCTTCTTCAATTTCCTTCTTCCAAGATTTGAAATTTTTAATAATATGTTTTTCACTTAGTTGGTTAGAGTTACTCAAGATATCTTATATCTGGGGTATTATGGAGAGTGTTCTTTCCATGATTCATTCTCTCTCTCTCATTCTCTCTCTCTCTCTCTCTCTCTCTCTCTCTCTCTCTCTCTCTGTGTCTCTCTCTCTGTCTCTCTGTCTCTCTCTCTCTCTGTCTTTCTCTCTCTGTCTGTCTGTCTCTGTCTCTGTCTCTGTCTCTCTCTCTCTCTCCTGACAGCAAGATTAATTGTACCTGAGTTACACTTGGCCACAAGTGAGACCAGAACTAGTTCAGAGTGCCAAAGGTCCAGGGCAGAGGGCCAGAAGAACTGTTTTAGTTGTAAGAAAGGCAGTCATTTTCACAGGTGAACTGAGTGGGCTGACGTTTCAGGTCCAATGAGACTTATTATTACCAATAGCAGCATACAGTCCAACAACTTGTTCCTGTGTCCCAGCCTTCAGCATCCCTTACTTCTGCTCCTGCAGGGTTAGTGGGTGCACAAGCTGATTAACTTTGATCTCTGCCCCATCTTTCTTCTCTGTGCTTCAGCCTGAGCATTCACTTTTTTGCCACTTTCTCTCATGGGACAGGAGTATTGAGGAAGAAGGCCCTAAAACCAAGAACGACGTCTCTCTAAGCCCATTTGTCATTTGTATAAAACAGGGTTACTCATTTCTTAAATTTTAGTAAGTTTTGTGAAGAGGTAACATTTTAATCTGTTTCAAATTCCCTGGCAGTTGTACACATGCTTCTTGCCACCAACCCAATGTTTTAGATTCATGAATTAAAGATACACACATGTGCAGCCTTATTTTTAATATGCCTTAAACAGCACAATGGCTGGATATTTCCAAACCTCCTCATGGCTAGCACTCTCTCCCCTCTGATATTCCTGAATTATTACTTTCTAAAATATATATTCCATCTCTTCTATCCCAGACCCAATTCAGGGAGCGGCCTCTGGGTTTACTCTACCTGATTCTTATGTATTGAATGCTTTCTTTATTTTAGCTCTCAGGCTTGGTCTTTCTGCTCCCTTGTCATGGGAATTATTCTTTCTCCCTCCCTGCGTTTCTTGCCCAGGAATCCTAAAAGTCCCATTTCTGTCTCCCTGCCCAGCAGTTGGCTGCCACCAACATTATTTCCCAATCAGAGCCAACAGTGGACAAGTATCCTCAGCTCAGATGTGTGAGTTCCTGTGTGATTTCAGGAGCAGAATTAACACATATAGCATTAGAGCCAAGCTACAACAATTTCGTATCCAGCCATTTGCAGAAGATGTTTCTGAGCTGTAGGAGTTTTCTGATAGAATGTTTGGAGTCACTTATACTATCACATCCTCTACGAATAGCTGTACTTTGATGTCTTCCTTTCCATTTGAATCTTATTGATTTACTTTTGCCTCTTGCTCTATCTAGAATTTTAAGAACTAAAAGCACACTGTTGACACCAGTATCTATCTATTTATATGAAGCAATGTTCTAGAAAATTAAAAAAAAATCCATTGCATTCAAATAGCAAAGTTTCTAAACTTTGATTTTTGGTAACAGTTCTCTTTAGTCTTGATACTTTTCTAAAATTCACCTATTCAGCATTGATAGTGTGTAATTCTTTTGTATAGAAACAGTATAAATGTGATATATATCGAATATACATAGAAAAGCATGAATTTTTGTATATATAGACACATATTCATATGTGAATGTATATAAATACAAACTCATATATAAACATAATCTTTATTTATATATTTCAATATATTATAAATGTATTGAATATACATATATGTGTATATATATATATATATATATATATACTAATGTTTTACACTGATTCTATACAAAAGAATTAAATAAACTCATATTGTACAATTCTTCTATAAAAAGGAACTATATAGATACTAGGATGTTATAAGATGGGAAAAATGAAAACTTTGTATGAAGAACTCAATGAGTACTGATTTACTTAGGATTAGATTGACCCATTTTCTGTGTTTCTAAGGTCTCTTTGATTGTCTTATATCATTAAGACTACATTAATGGAGAGCTTTGCAAACAGCATTAGGTTCTTTCCTCAATGTAGGCAATGAACAGCATGAAACTTAGCAAGGCATAGAGAGGGCTTATGTTGTTAGACAAAGCATATTCTTGGTCTGGGGCCCTTCTGCTCAGTTGCTGAGCTTCGTGTTATTGCATTTCTGCCTTGCTCTTAACATGAAAAATAACTAATAAATTTATATGAACTTTCAAGAAAATAACACAAGGAAATAAAAGTTGTTAGATAATAGGGCATGAAGCAGAGTAGGAGATGAGGTTATAGTAAGGCTACTCATAAATCTGAAAAATACTTGCTTTTCATTCCATTTTAAAACCAAGCAAGTCTACCAATGACACCTTGTATCACTGGAGCAAATATTTGAGTTAGTCATAATGTCTGTAAGAAGTAATATTCTGTCCCCTTCTTACTGACATGTCTGCTTTGAAAGCTCAGAAAATATGTAAAAATAATGGGAGCTTCTATTTTTCATTAACTTATTTTCTAACATCCATTAAATTTGCATTATGGCTTTTAGAATGCAGCAAATATCCAATGCTTTACAATTTTAATATGATATAAATATTTAAATTTTCCTCATTGACAGAATTAAAGTTTTAATTTTGAGTTTACATATTAGAAGATAACAATTTATCTGAATAAAATTGGCAAATTGTTGGATTTCCTTTTCCTGCAACTAATTAAGAGATTGTATAACTTTTCTCCCTTTTTTGCAGTTGTACAGACTTTTTGTCCTTGCCACAGTACACAGGGCTTCTATTTTGATTGACTTTTTTCTCATATTTAATTTGGTTGAACTTTGAGTACAGAATACAGGAGGCAAAGGTGATGACTTAGAGTGTTCATACCATTGTGCTGTAGGAGCTCACATCAGTCTTCACCAAGTGGTCAAGCGATATGTTCTTATAACTGTCATTGAGTATCTGAGGACATAATAAATTATTCATAAATTTTACTCTGAAGCAAAATAAACAAATGTACAGAGATAAGAATAACATGGGAGAATCATCCTTTCTAATTTGTGTTGACAATTATACTCATTAGATGATACCATATTCACCTAAAAAAACCATTTTTAACCATCTTTAGGTATATTACAACACAAATGTTGTACATGACAAAGCACCAGTCAATCTGAAGTCTAAATATAAGAGATAAGCAAAGTGGTGCAGCCAGTTTGTAAGTCTGGTATCCCTGGAGTAATTTGTTTATCCCTGCTAAGCCCTTCCATGAAACTCCTGATCAAGTGAGTGCTGACTAATTCCTCCCACATTTCTCATCTTATAAAACACAGAGTAGCTTAGATCATTAGAAAGGATAGCTTGGCTAATGACTTTCTAACTTAGAAACCATTGTCATGGTCACCCTTCTGAATAGCTCAGCACAACCTTTGGCATCAACATCTACTTATTACTCCATCTTCTGTTGTCCTTTTCTTCATTCTCAGCTACAACTGTACAGTTGTTAAGAAAGGCTGGAATGACTCATCCATTGTGTCTCATAGAAAAGACTATAGTACCTACACCCACGTTTCCATTTAGGCATTTCTTCTTCTCCTGAAAACCTTTACTTTGAAATTTTAACTTAAAAATCCTGGTTTCAACATGGAGAAGGAGGGATGCCATCGTCTTTTTTTATTATTATCAGTGTGCCATAATATCAAAAGGTAATTCCATAGGATATAAATTCCCTTTGTTGATATGCAACTTATTTTTTCTTTAGATTGAGCTGCTTTCTAAGGTCCTAAACCAAGGTGATGTTTTAGCATCAACAGATATATTGATCAAGTTCTCAGAAGAGTTACCCTGGATTATGGCTGTTGTTTCCTTTTAAGCAACATTGAGTTATATGGTAAAGAAAGTAATAAGAGCTCAGGCATTTCACTAAATATGGTCCCTGATATTTGGAAAACAAAGACTTTTTTTCTGTTAGATTTAATGCAACAATATCAATGAGCTTGAAATATTTTAGAGGGAAAACACATTGTTATCTATAAGAAGATGTTCCCTGATATTACAGTGGTAATTCAAGAAAGTTTGCAGTGCTCATAACACTTGTTTATTTTTTTTTCAGAAAGTAGATACAAAAAGGGCTGTCCTGGGCTACAAGTTTACTAATACTTAACTAATAAATAGTTACAAATTAATAACTAAGAGAAAATTGCTCTATGGGCTATTATGACAGAAGCGCCTTTGGGATTAGTGTTAGTCAGAGATTAACTTTTATTGACATTTATATTATATCTCTGAGCTTCAGAAAAATAAAAATGGAATCAAGTCAGGTCAAGCAAGTACAAATGAGGAGATAATGCTGAGAGCTGCATGAACACCTTAAGATCTAAATCCAAATTAAAGACAAGCAACCCCACCTGTGAATCCTGCTGCAGGGAAGAATACAGCAACTTTATTTAGAAAAATCGCAGTGGTAGACAAGCAGGGAAACAAAAAGGGTCCAAAATTGCTAATTTATTTTGCTAAAGAGCTCATCAAGACAAGAAGTCACACAAAGGATTTCAAACCACTCATAAAGTGGTTTACAATCAATTTCAGAACAAGACGTAGTCGTCTAGCATCAAAGCATTATTGCTTTTAGTCACTGAGCATAACTGGGCACAGCATGCTATAGAAGGGTTGCAGGCAGCCACAGATGTTTGGCTGTCACTTTATTTTTTTTATTATTTTTTTTTTTGCAATGGCTTTTGTTTGAAGCAGAGTTCTAGTTAGCCAATTACCTTAAATTACAATGTAAAGCTTTGTTGGTCACTTTCTGACCCCTCTGGAAATTCCCTTATTAAATTAAGAGATGTGTTTCTCAGGGAGTGGCATAGAGATACAAGGCTCCTAGTATTAGAACAAGAGCTGTTTTGTTTTGTTAGAAAAAATACATATTTTGTGGCTTTTGCAAAAAGGTATTTTCATTAAAACACAAATATCCATGAGTCCCCAAAGTAAAATATAGTTTGATGCTTGCACTGGCATAAAAGTGCCTTTTCTTCAAATTGTAGGACCTGTGCACTACAATTTTGCTGCTAAGGTTGTTGAACATTTTAAGAAAGGTAGATTCTAATCCCCTTTATAGTTTCAGAGAAGAAATATCCCTCTCTGGAAAAAAAAAGTCAACAAACATGATTTCAGAAGTTTGCAAAAGGACTAGCTTGCATCTTCAAGCTATCCCTATGAACGTCATTTTTATGATTCCGTGTCATAATGTGGGGATGTGTATACATGAAAGGCCTGAAGGATCCAAATATATTCTCACTGTTCCCATATTGCTGAGAGGTGGTATTTAATTTTACCTGAATTTTAGGTTTTTAACTGTCAAACCCAACACTCTTTGTGTAGCTCCCAGTTCTCACACAATGAATGTAACTTTGCCACATTCTTACTGGATTGCTTTAATAAAAACTTGTAAGCAATAACTATTTTCCCCAGAAGCCTGATATATATTAACAAATGAAAAGATAATCTCTGAAACTCTTTGTCCATTTTCACTTCTAGTATACTGAGAAAGTGTTCAGGAACAATCTTGGGATTGTTAGTCTGGAATCATTGATTTTGATGGAGATTATCATAATTGAAGTCAGGTGTATTTCTTATCAAATTTAAGCAAAACAAAAGCCCTAAATTATATGCTTTAGATATTTTGACAATACCTCCTGTGCAAACTTGTGTTGTACTGTTGCAGCTTCTTCTGGAAGTACCACAAATAGATACCAAGAAAGATTTTCATCTACTCTGTGTATATTTCTGGTAATATATTTTTTCAGAAGGGCAAGGCCACAGATGTCTGCATTTTACTCGATTAGCATTCTGGAGACTTGGGTGCTGTCTGTATAGGCTACCCTGAAAGTAGGCTGAGTTTTTTCCATTTGAATTTTGATTTTTGTTCAAAACAAAGCAAGATACCAGGTCAACGTATTTATTTATTTATTGCTAAAGCAATGTCTCTATGGTATTAAGGTAAATGCGCATACACACACACACATACACACACACACACACACAAACACACACTCCAGTTTCAATAAAGGAGAATTGTCAAGAAAAAAAATCCTTTTTAACAAGACCGTACAAAACCCAAATATACACTCAAAACACAAAATTGTGCTTCATACAAATAAAAGCTAATCTTTTGAGAGATGAGAATAAACATTTATCATTGAAGCAAATGAACCAATATCAGTTCTTAGGAAACCATGATTTAACTTACACCTTAGTGAGGACAAGCAATAAATTCTTTCCATCCATCCATCACCAACTTATACATATACTCATCCTTTCAATGTAGGTATACTGTGAACAACTTCTCGTATTCTTTCACTGGGGGCTTCCAAATAAAATGAGTTAATTTTACCCCCAAAACAACCACCACATATTTACTGGAATTATTCACTTGCTATAACTATTTCTGCTTGACAACATAGTTCAGCTGATTAATATCACTGTTCCCTGAGAGATAGCAATCGTTTGGAACATTGAAATTACTATGAGTGAGACAAATACATTGGATCATTAAATAGTTCTGCAGTGATCAGAAAGGAAACAAATAATGTGCAAAAATAAACATATATTCTTTGTTTTTTCTGTTTTGTGCTATCTCAATTTGTTCAATTTAAATGTGAACATTATTTCAATGGCTATTCTGTTAACTAAGCAATTTACTAAAGTAATAAAAAGAATTCATTTTAACCAATAACTACTCACGAAGGAGGATATAAATTAAAATGGAGTTTTATTGAATTTGAAGATTGTCTATATTAATATTGCAGTTTAAGAGATACAATTACTCTGTGATATCATGCTACCTGCTCACTATTCAGTTAATTATTTCCTTAAATGACTTGGGAAAATGTTTGAGGAAGTATTTACCTGAATAAAATCGAGATTTATTGCATAATAGCATTTTCATAGAATTAAAATTACATTCAATCATGCATAAGCTTCAGATTTATTTGGTTGCTTTGCAAACTCAATTGTAGACCCATAGAATGTTCAGAATTAATTGAAAGGTGGGTTGGTTTTAGCCTCTAATTTCCATATCCATATATATGTATATTGACCTATTTGTTTAATGTGCTCACAGCGATTAGGCAAATGACCCATTTATTGTAGGTTAAGATGACGCATAAGGCATCTTCCTCCTGTTTTTCCAACCATTTTGCCCTTGAATGGACATGTAGGGTTGATGCTGGAGGCCCAGGGGAAGGTACCCTAACCTGTAGGAGTCACAAGGTCCGATCCTCACATTTTGCCTTCCTCCTGTGTTTTCAAGAGAAAGGCATAGTTACTGTGTTATACTCCCTTATTTTAGTTTAATACAGTTGTGGATGTTTCAACGACTATGAGTATTTAGGTTTGTTTATCTAAGTTACTGTGACCCAATCTTCTTTTCTGAGTATATCACTTCTTTATATTGCTTGAGATTGAGAAAGAACTTTCAAAAGTAATAATGAAATATTTTAAAGGATATTTGTAATAGAACTTATTTTTGTGACTAATTGGAAATAAGTGTATAGAAAATCAGTGTATATGCATAGTGATTAATGTGAGGGTAAGCAATAATAATTTACCAAGGGACATTTACTACACACTATGGGAAAGAAATATTGCTATGTGGTTGAGAAGTATCTTTTCCTAATTGCTATATCTCACAGTGAGATAAGTTCCATTATTATGTACAAGTGAGGGCAATAATATGTGAAGAAGACCAATGGTTCATTGGTTATAACCACATAGATATATCACATTCAACATAGTGTAGGCTATATTGAGTGCAATTATATACACTGTAAGTAGTAACCATCTGAAGTAGCATTTAATATCTAAAACAGTATTCTTTTAGGCCCATATTCACCTTTATGATGCCTGGAAATTATGTATGCTGTATAATTCCAATTAGTATTATTTTACAGATTAATGTTATCCAATAAGAACAACAATAACAAATTGAAAATGAATAAGATTTTCATGCGTTTGATTTTCCAACAAGTTTGGTAAAGATTTTTGTGGGGATGAAATATTTAGCTTTATATATCATATATAAAACAGTTTATACGAGTTCAAAGAAAAGAGAAATTTCTCATAGCTCTCAAGATATGTTTGCAATTATGTGTGTGTAACCTCTCTCCATTTCTCCTCTGTTTGTCTCTCTCACTCTTTCTCTTCGTGTGTTTCTGTGTGTCTGTGTGTTTCTGTGTATCTGTGTATGTATGTGTAATGAAGGAAAGAAGACTACATTTAAAAATGCAAATATCTTGATATTTGTAGATAGTTTAAGGTCATCATAAGTGCTATGTGATTGCAGATGGGGTGTGATTTAACTGGAACAGCGTGCATGTTTCTGTGTGTGTAGATGGGAAGGTCTAAGACAAAATGAAAAACTATGATTATCAATTTAGTTCTCAACCAAATGGATCCAGTGGGCATCTGAAAGAACTTGTTGGTTTTGTCTTAAACTAGCCTCTGCATGAATCAATCAGTGGACCTTATTTTAGAACTTTAAGTGGGCTCCACAAAATGCAGACGAGTGGATATGTTTGTGGATAGCCCTGAACCAGACGGTCATATTTCTACAGCGTTGACAGCTCTTTTCTCTCTCTCTTCTCTCTTTCTGGCTCTATCACCTGTATTTTGTAGCTATTCTTTGTGATTCGCATACTCTCTTCTGTGTGCCTCTCTGAAATTTTGATTGATCCATGCTACTCTGCAGTTCCCTTGTCAGTGACTTTGCTTCTGTAAGCTTGATAACCAAACCAATCTGATATTTGTTAAACTACTTAGCATCTCCATGTCTGACTCTCATACTCCTTAGGAAGAATGGATCTAGGAAGCTCAATTTGGGCAGATTACTAGGCAAATCAGCTATCACAGTGTTGTTGCCTGGGTTCGGCTCCTGGAGAGTACAGAAGCACATTTTTCAAGTAGTTTGTTTGTTTGTTTGCTTGTTTTGTTCTGCTGTTGTTATTGTTTTGGGGGTGCTTACAACACTGATGAAATTAGTGGAACAAACAAAAGATAATTAAATTAGAAGACTTAAGAGATTGTGAGGTTGTCCCAATGTCCATGATGTCCTAGATGAAGGTCAACATTACCTTGCAGCTTGTACTGCAGTAGCAAACACTGAGAACGGCTTAGAAAAGGGGGACATAATAGATTTCCCAGGTTGCTTCTGGGCTGATATAGGAAGGGATTGAATGATAGGAAATCAATATAATGGACAAAATGTTTCTTTTCTCACTTTGCTGATGGCTCATCAATAGAGACTAGATGAGAACAATCATTAGATCAGGTCAGATTTACCTTGCTTAAGTCCTCAAGTGAAGGAATGCCCAGGTGGCCAGCACATAACCATAAAAGAAGGTCATTTTCAGGTGAACTCCTCACTGATGTGTATCAGTGCCTCTAAACCAAGGCAGAAATCTATTCAGTGTTTATTTCTATGTGAGCATCTGAGTGATGCCTTTAAGCTTCCAGTTAAGCTTTTATTCTGGAGCTCATTAGCTTTTTATTTTTTCAGTGACACAAACTTCTTCCCTTGGCCAGAATGTGTTTTTCTGCAACAAAGTTAGTTTAATCCTTGTATACAAAATAATGGATATAATACACCTGAATAGAAAAAAACAAAAAGAAGCAAACTAAACGTGACATGTTTTATATAATAATGAATGTTCAGAAGTCCACTGGAATTCTCTACTTGACCTGAGGGTCACAGGAGAGCTGTGCTATAATTTTTTGTTTTAGTTTTTAAAGTATTTGTTGATTTATTTTTTATTTAATGTGTATGAGTGCTTTGCCTTTGTGAATGTGTTCCTACAGAAGATAGGCAAGGCATTCAATCTCCTGGAACTGGAATTACAGAACTACAGAACTTTGTAAGCACCATAAAGGTACTGAGAACTGAACCTAGGTACTCTGCAAAAACAGGAAGTGATTGTCATCGCATATCCATCTTTTCAGCCCTGGAGCTTTGCCTTCTAATAACTAATGGTGTTTTGCCAAGATCAGTAGGGAAGTTTATTAATACATGATAAGAACAGGCTTTCTCACTTCAGATAATCAGTATTCACTTTCCTACTTATATTTCTAAGTGGGGTCAAGTGCTTCATCACTGAGTAATGCACTCTGCCTAGATACTTGTCTCATTAAAACCAGTCAAGTTGTCAAAATTCACACTGTAGTCTTTGGCTAACCTTTCTTTTCATTTAAAGACCTTCCCCCACCTATGCTGTATAGCATCAGCCTCTTGGCTTTCTACTCTTGTTCTGTAGGGTGTATCTCATCAATTAACTCCCAGAAAAGTTTCTGATTAGTGACATATACCTCCTTAGTTAACTAATAATTCTTAATACAGTTCCACACCAAAATCTTTCAACAAGCATGAGAGCCTTAAGCCTAACAATGAAATTCCCATCTTAGGTTCCTCATAAAAATTGTTGTTAATGATTAGAAGACACAAAAACATGAAGGACCCATTCATTGTTTTTAGTATCTCCTCAGGTTTTTCTCATAAACAGATGCCACCAGAATTCTGGCTTTGGTAATTTGGTGAGTTCAAGACACGATACCTTGAAGTGTTTCTTTCTACTGTTTCCCACAGCAGTATGTTAAAGGTTTTGATACAATCCTCTGGAGCTGCCATCACAAAATACCATGGGCTTAGTGACTTTCACACTAGAAATGTAGTCTCTCATAAAATAAGATAGCCAAAATCAGGCTGTTGGCCAACTCAGTTTCTTTAAAGAATTTTCTCTTTGACTGCCAGATAGCCACTGTCTTTCTCTCCAGGTCCCTTTCCAGTGATTGCATCCCTGGTATCACTCAAAATGTCTGGTTTCTTCTGATAAGGACATGATCAGATTGGACTTGAGGCAATGCTCAAGGTCTCATTGGGTGTAATCACCTCTTTAAAGACCATGCTTTTGAATTGTGAATAGGCTTGGGTGTTTCAGAGTGATGCAATTTAGTGGATGATCATTAAGACTCTGATAGAAATGCTTTAAAAGAAGTAAAATAGGACATGTATTGGATGATTGAAAATATAAAGGGAGGATCTAGGATTTATAGGTTTTGTAAATTGTTACATTTTTGCTTAAAGTATTGCTATACACATGTGTACCTCTTTCTCCACCACCTAGGACCTTTAATTCCTCCAAAGAGGCCCTCACTGTCAGTATTTTACCATTACAAAAAGATACTTGTATGAGAGCCTTTTTTTTTTTTTTTTTTTTTTTTTTACCTTCCTGAAGGGAGCTCTATATGATCAGAAAGACAAGCATTACAAACCCAATATCATATTATATATGATATTTAATTTTGAAAGGGATTTTTATTTATTCTAGAAAACATCAGCAGGAGCATGGGCAGAAAAATTACCTGTTCAGCCCTGCCCATGTATTCTTTAACCCCAGCCCCCAATTTTGTTCACATTGGAGTTCTGAAAGCTGTTTAAGCTAACATTAAATTGGCGACTACAGTGCTTTCCTTTTCAACATTTCAGAACTGCTGACTGAAGCAACATCTGTTAGATACAAATGTGAGGTAAAATCTGTGGCAAACACTCAAAGATTTGTACTTTCAAATTTAATATTTTTAGCATATAAATTAAACACCTGGAACAAAGGCCTGTCACTTTCTGCGATCTCAATGAATGCTTGTTAAATGAACAAGGCAGGTGTATCCTGTGCTTCCCTGACAGTCTACACTTATTTCTGTCAGCATTTCCAGTGATACACAATCATCACACATTCCATTTGTCTCCCAACTACTCCTGCCTATTCACCTCTGTGACCATAGAACATCAAAAGCACTTGGCGCTTAGCTGATATTAGATGGGTATTTCATAGTTAAAAGGCACAAAGATTTTAGCTGTAATGCTGGTATGGCTGGTTCCAGTGGTTCCACATATGCAGGTATGCATATAAACACACCTCTAGAAACTTCGTGATCATTTCTTTCATGACAGTGTGTCAAGAACATATATTTCTAACATTGAGGATTATCTTCAAAGACCCAAATATTCCCCAAATAACAAATAACATTATATACAAATCACAGTACAGTGTAGACAATTGGGATCATAACCTTTCTAGGATTGAGTTTGATGGCTGAATTTGGAATGCTGTATATAGAATATCACTTTACCTCATTAGGTATTTTCTCAGTCAAACATTTAAATATTTGCTAGGATGAAGTCTAGTGATGATGTGTAGTACACACAGAGAGCAATAATCTAAACCAACAAAGATTCTAGAAGGTAATGGCATGGTTCTTGCATCACGCCATAAATGAAGTTGCTTTGAATTTTCTTAGGACTTGCACATATTCACCTAAGCTTATCCTTACTTCATCAGCTTATCTTTCTTATTGGTTATAAGTAGTTTGATAGTTTGAGTTTCTATTGATTGGGGGTAAAAAACAAACAAAAAAAGAAAATAGTGTATGTAACTTCATGTATAAACCATCTGGAGATAAAAAATGTGGGGTCCTCATATGAGGATCAGGCAATGCTAAGAATTATAGTATGGATTAAAATACACAGTTTAAAATATATGTTTTAACATAGTAAGAATTTTTATAATACTTATGTTTCATAATATCGCCAAACAACTGGGAAAATTGTACTTATATTATTAAGACCTCTTAGTTTTATGCCCAGAAATGTTTTTCTCCCACATAATACTTCTAGAAATTGCTAGAATTCTTTTCACCAAGAAATAAAAACCCAAGTACAGTGATAATTTTGCACATGCTGCTAGAGGATTGGAAACAAGTGAAAATGTAGGAGAATCAGCATGTTATGAACTGACTTGTAGAATTTCTCTTTGTTCTGTCATTGCTCTGTGACCATAGAGAATTTAATTGAACTCAGGATGTATATGCTGTGAGTTCCTTGCTTGCCAAGCATAGTTCAAGGCACTGAAAGCGTAAAGAGAAGTAGGGTGATGAATCTTTCCTGTTTTCTTTTTTTTTAAAAGGATGTAAACAGATTATACGACAGAGAGAACAGTCTAGTCACAAGGCAAAAATGCTCTGCCACAAAGACTTGAAACTGACCAACATTGAACATTTCCTAACTTCTTTCTCGTTGCTGGGATATAATGGACATTCACTGAGAAAAGAGACACTGCATTATCATGAAGAGGGATGCATGTGTGTGTCTTTTGAGTCTTCCTAATGATTGTGAAGTTCCCTTGCATAAACAATACCATTTCAAACTGAGTTTATAAAAGCAGCTGTACAAGTATTCCCTGGTATATACTTAGTTGGTTTTTTGTTGTTGTTGTTTTTGTTGTTGTTGTTCTTATTCCAAACAATTTTTTTTCTATTTTTGAAGTTGCAATCTTACTATGAAAAAAAAACCCTTCTGCTAAACTGAGTTGGGTAGTGTGTAAGATGCATTGAATGGCATTATTAAAAATTTTCTATGTCTTTATTATTTTTCTCATCATTTTAATGAAATGGCTGAGAAACATAACTGAGAAGATTATGTAGATTTTGGCTCATGGTTTCTGAGGATTTCAGTTTATGGAGACAGGGAAAGGGGATGTCAGCAGGTCAACTCAGTTCTTCTCAATCAAAGGGGGGAAGGGTTCTTTTATTCACATGCAATGGCCCAGCAATACAAAGCTCTGGCTAGAACTAAAGAAGATGTAATGATCCAGGTCAGCACCCAGCAAACAACTCCTCCTCCTCCTTATGCAACAGGTCTCAAGCTTTCAAATTTCCTCATCAAGTTCTGGAATCATTTGTAAAGAACATGAATGTGTTGAGGACATTGATCTAAGACATGACAGTTGTATCCATGTATTTTGTGGACGAAAATGTCATGAGTAGCTCAATGTAAGTGTGGTCACCATGGAAGGATCCTGAAAAACAGAGTCTGTATTCAAATGGATCTGCATATCCATATGTGTGTCCCAGCTTCCTTTTTGGGAGTCCTTGGAAACACGTACTTGAAGTTTTTAAGCCTTTGTAACTCACCTGTGAATAAAGACAGCGTTTTGAGTTCATGAGTCCTATTTTAACACCACTCCCTGTATAGGGCAACTCCATAGTCATTCCTAGTGTTGGTTTTGGCAAAGAATAAAAGGGATTAAGTTGAGAATTGATGCAGATGGAACATAAATGCTACATGTTAGTACAATGCACTTGAGCAAAGTTAAAGCTCTCACTGAGTGCTCTACATAGTAATAGTGATCTACCTTTGAGAATGTCCAGATTCTGGAGATTTTTGTAACATAATACATTTGGTAATGAAGCTGACCAAGTGTTTGATACAATGGTAGGGTTGACAACTCTATGGAGGAGGAGGGCTTTCTTTAGATAAACTCCAGGAGACATAGGATTACTCCTCCCTGATCTTCAAAGAGATGAGTCACTTTCTTAGACTCTCAAATCATAAACAGCTCAATTTGATATGTAAACCTAGATTCTTCTGATTATAGAAAGAAATAATTAGAATAGTAATAGTAATGACTGTATCAAACTATGTGCGGTTGTAATGGCAAAATTATTCACCAGATGATACATAATTAGAAATGCTGTTTCATATCTAGCCACTTTCTCTGGAAAATAAAGTCACACACATATATGTACATATCTATATGTACATATCTATATGATTAAATAGTGAAATGTCTGATAATCAGTATAAATCAGTTCATGAGTTTTTTTTAAGAACAAAGCACATTGTCTTTGTACTATAGAATAGGGAGTCTACATTGCATTGTTTAAAAATCACAGGTACTATAGGGCTGAAATTTTAGCCTTTGAGTTCAAACCATCCGAGGAATACCAAAGAAACAATAGAAATAAGAATCGGAATATCATATAATGCCCTGTGCTGGTTGATGAATCTCATAATGTCAGCAAGTGGCTGATGACATAGCAAGGTGCAAATGGCTGCTAGAAGACTTTGGGTGGGAAGAGACTGATACAGGAACAATAATGGAGGCAGGAGCAAGTCATCAAGTAGATTCCTCTGGTGTTTAGTCAGAGATGTTCGCTAAGCTGCTTTAAACAAAGGAGATAAAGTGCAGACCTTATATGCATTATGCATGTTGAACAACACATAAGGGATGAAGAGAAATGTCCACAGTGAGAAAACAGTAGGGGGCAAGCAGTAATTGAACTGATGTAGCTCTCCAGAGGTTTTAAGAAAAGTTGAAATCTTAAAGTTCAAATTCAAGAACCTGGAGTGTTTTGTGAGTGATGTTGGATAAAATGAGCTAGGTAACAAAAGTATCAGACTAAGCAGGAACTTCAAAATAATGTGCAGTGTGGGAGGTTGGTCTTTTAAGCTTGGTAAGTTGAGAGCTTTTGCTTGATAAACTATTTTAACATATGCCATTTGAATAAGAAAATGGTTAGCAAATGAAACTGAACAGGACACAATGGACTTTGCTTCCAGGGCTTCACATGGCATCTACTTTTAAAACTATCACTGATGTAGGCACTGATGGAAACAAGTCACAAAAAGCATAGATCACAACAATCCTTTGAGCTTGCCACTTCTCAGTGCAATTAAAACAGTCAATGTTTTGGGCTTTATTTTAATGGATCTATGAATTACTACCATTAAGATATATAAAATCTCTCAAGAAAATCACCAGCTAACTGGCATTTGTTGAGGTTTCAGGTAAATATTAAAGAGCAACTGATGAAAACAGATAAAGTCTGAGTGGCCACATCAGACACATTTGTAATGAGAGATTTTCTTGCATCTGCCTGTGACAGGCAGGCATGAGAAAAGTACATAGAAAAAGAAGCTGGTATTTGAAACCTGAGTTCAGCAGAGCCAGCTAATATTCCAGTGATCAAAGCATCTTAGGTCCACTGCCTCCCTCCTGTCCTTCAGGCTTCTGTTTTGTGCACCCCCACAATTCTCAGTGGTAGAAGCTACAATTGGGGTGCTTGTCTGAGGATGAAGTGACTCTGGTTGGTTTTGCTGCTTGCAGGTTTCATTTCAAAGAGCTCAAGACAGGGATTGGTGTGTGGGCGTTGAATGAAAGGACTTCAAAATTAAAAATAATATCCTTCTAAGACTCAGAAAATGAACTGACAATCCAACCTGCCCTGGCACACATCCATAATGGATTTTCTCTCTGGATTGAGAGTAATGCAAATTGTTTCAAAGTCAAATGATGATTCTCTGAAAGCGTTTAATTTTACATGGAAGAAAATCACACATAGTAATTGTTATTAATACCTGAAAACATTAGGATGAACCACAGATTAACCATTGCTGTTTAATTTAACACCCTAGAGGGAAAAAAGCCATGCAATTATGCTTTATCACCAACAATGGTACATATTTGTCTTCCCATGTTGTCTGTGTAACAGCATGCAAACTCTGTAGTCAGCGCACCCTCATAACACTGGGTATATATCACAACAGCCTAGCCTGTCTCCAGGTTGGAAATGTTAACTACTTATTCTATACCTTAATGTTTTAGAGTTTGAACACTAGGGTGACTTTTTTTCTGAAATCATAGAATTGTCCTAGTTGGGGGACATATAACAAATACGGAGGAGTACTTGGTACAGATGTTGAAAATGTTCTGTTTGTCCAATTATATACAAGCAGATTAACCTTTCCTTTTGTGCTGTAATTATTGCACAAAATGGCAAGGTTCAGTTGGCGAGCTGTGCCATTCTTTAATGAGCTCACTTACATAAAGCCTCTGATTAAATCAGAAATAAGAGAAATGGGAGCCATTAACCCAACTTGTGCATAAAAATGAACCTAGTTTGAGTCAGCGGAAAGGAGATAGAGAGGCTAGCTTGCTGTACCATGAGCTTACATTCTGAGTTTATACTCCTGTAAACAGCCTCTTATCTCAGATCATGAATATTCCACATGGATTAGGATAATCAATCTCGAACTGCCTGTTTTACTCTTTTACTTTTTTTTTTCCATTTGTGAGCGAAATATTTCCCATAAATAGTTGAAAAAAAACTATTGAGCACTTTGGCTCAAAGCCTTCTAAGGCTTCCTATTACCACAAGAAGTATAAGTGTCATGTGTGACAAATAGATGTTCACATAGCATCCATGAACTTTTCCTATGCTAGAAACTGGCACTTAAAGAGAGCTGTCCTGAGCAAGGATGATATGTTCAATCCACAGTGCTTCATGAGCACATTAAGAAAGTTAATCCTACTTCAAAATAAAAGGACAGCTGACTGTGTGAATCTATATGTTCTAGAAATACTGCAGACTGCTCCACTTGGAGCAGAATTATAGTTGAAAGCTAGTTGCCCCCATCCAGTCTTGCCCTCTATTTGGCCAGAATCCCCCTATGTCCAAGGCCCTATCTCTGGGTTATACATTCATTGCCTAAATCAGCTAGGAGGAAATGTCAGACCTAATTCTTAAAGTGATCCTGCGGAAAATGCCTAGCCACCGGAGTCCAGCAGAGTTGGCCTGCCTCCATAAAAACACAATCCATTCTTACATGCTTAAAGCAACTGGTCTAGTACTTCAGAATAGACTACTATATTAATACTCTCTCAGGAACTTACCTGTTTCTCTTGTCCTCAGACCTGGGATCCTTACACTGTCTAAGAAATGTATTTGTTGTTGGACATTTGATTGATAAACAGGCCATTTTCTAGTGTTTTTTATATTAATCATTTCCCAAAGTATATTGTAGGCTTCTAGAGTATCTCTTTGTAAAGTTCATGCTAGCATCAAATAATTTAAATAGGAGAGATTAAATACTTATGAAAATAAACACTGAGTTATGCAGGTAGTAATATTTATACTAGAAACATAAATTAAATGATTTCCAACCCATGTTAGTTTATGGTCTGTAACAGAAGGACTCTGAGGGCAAGAACCTACACATTAGCTTTGAAAATAAAATAAACATTTTGTGTCTTAAATATTCAATGAAAAGCTGAATTCTAATATCTACTTACATTAGCTCACATAATCCTCAACACCATTCTTTGAGGCTCTGGGGAATCTATATGGTTAGGTATTTTCATGAGAACATATATCATGTAAATGGTCATATTGACATATAATGGCTCACACAGCAGTAAATGAAGGGATGCATAATTCTCCTGGCACATCTCAGATGAGACTCTGAGAAGGAGGTCTGCAGGTCAGCTCTGAGAGTCTTTGGGATTTACCATCTAGAGGAGATATATGGAAGCTATATCTGAAGACAGGGCAAGGGAAAAGCCCAAGTTGTGTGCATGGCTCCAACTGTACATGTAGACTAGAATATACAGTGCTAAGCAATGCTACCAAGGAGGAAAAGTGAAAGTTGCTATCTGGGTGAACTGGGAGAAAGGCTATATTAACAAAAGTCAGATCTGCAGTGGCATTGATGATGCATTCAGTCTGGATGGGAAAAAGCAAAGCAAAGCAATGGTTCAAAGAATATGTAACATGGGTATGAACAGTGGTTGCCTGTTCAGATACCAGTCAGGTAAAACAGCAAAACAGGCGACTATATTCTAAGAAGTTGGAATAAATATGGAAAGACATAATGTCAGATGCTTCGTGTCCTAACAGAAAGAGACAAAGTCAGAGGAATAGTTTAGGAATCAGATCAATAGATACTCCTTGAGTTGCTTTCCCCTTTTTATGCCCAGTATTTCCAATTGAATCCACAGTTTCTGAGAAATTTCTGTTTCCTTTCTACATCACTATACAGTTCTCCTTAAATGAAATAATATGTTTGCTCTATGCGGGTTTTGTTTTGTTTGTTTTGTCTTATGTCAAAACCATTTCAAGCATCCTTCAGGTACTCATGGCTCAGGAGTCTACCACAGTGTCTTACATGTTGCAAGCATCACATAATAACATATTTGTTTAACCTAACCCATTATGAAGTGTCTTTCCAATGTTTCCTGATAGACTGACAAAGGGTTTTGGTTGTTTGTTGTTTGTTGTTGTTGTTTTCTTTTTTTAGAACTATGGGCAATAGTTTCTTTTACTTCCTAAAAGGACCTTGAAGTGTTTATGAAATTCAAATATCTAAGAGTTTCATATTATATTAGGAAGGGAGATTTGGAATAAAATCTACCCCTCTCTAACTTGATAAAATCTTTACTATGCAGCCTCACATTTGAGCTCAATCATTCTTGATTTAGGCTATGCTGAGAGCCAGTTTTGAAAGAATTGTACTTGGACATCAAAACTAAGCTTCCTCCACTGTTTACTTCTTTCAATACAGTAAGAGTGTGGGCTCTGATGTGCAAAGCACTATCTACACATATTGAGCACAGCAGACGAGGACAGGCTGCCATGGTGTTTAACACAAATAGAGAAAGTCATTAAACAGAAGTGCTTTCATAAGGGCTATGCATATTTCAAACATTGTTGGGATGATACCTAAAGAAGTGTTTCAAAATGTGAATAAAGACTTAAATACAGTGAAACTTATCTTATTACGTTTTTTTTTTTTTCAAAACCCGTACTCTTATCAGAAATCTGTTGGGCAGGTGGACTTTAGATGTATTTATTTGTATTTATTCAGAAACATACAAAGTTTTTCATCTTAAATTTCTTTCTCTTAAAACTTGTGAATGTGAACATAAACTTCAGTATTACAGTTTTTCAATATCATGTCTTTTCACTCTTTTCCCATTTTTCTAACAGAGATTCTTAGCTCAAATTAATGATGAGAGGCCATAGTGACAAATAATAGAGGCAGAGACACATTTCATCCAATTGGCTGATAATGTCATACTTGCTTGGGTTTCACCATCTCTAATGTCACAACGTTCTTTTTTTGGGATGTCATACTTTCAGTGAGTGACAAAGTTCAAAAGAAAACATTCATTCTTGCAATTCCCTGGTAGAGAGGGCATGCAGAACTTGGCATTACTGAATACATGCTGCAAGCCAGGTGCTATGCACTAGACAATTGTGTAACATCTCTAAAATAGAGCTTTTGTTGGAAAACCGTGCTACCTCTCCAGAGGTTATCTGTAGTGGTAGGAGCCTACATACAGTGTACACAAAATGACGAATAGCTTATATTGCACTTAAACATAAACTGATAACAGCTTAAGCATATACACAATAATTAAATTATTCAATTCAAAATTGTAATCCAAATGTTCCTTTGAGATCATAGAGTAATCAAATTATTAAACTAAAACTTATCCTTGTAAACTACATGACTACCCAAAAGGACTGGAACAATTCATGCTGGGGGGTTCTTGCTAGGTAAGCAGCACAACCACATTGGTTCTCAGCTTAAGCAATGCCACAGTGGTGGGTACCAAGCCTTTATTCGTTTGATGCACTGTCAGTTTGCTATCTCATGTTCTGGTTCTGAATTCTTCTGTGGCTAGTTTTATGGAGATGGTGTCAAATCATTTCTCATAAAGGAAAATCGTATATATCTGTAATCTTACTAATCCTTTGATGTGTCTCAAGCATTTTTGCTTGGGTGGCTTAATGGTGCTCATAACTGTGTAACATCAGAGACCTAAAGAACATTGAGAGTAGTTATACACAAATCCCATATCACATTATAGGTTTTCCTGTGATCCATCGTGAAAAGCGACTGCATTTCCCATTTATTTTCACAGGTATGTCTCATGAAATCCAACGTGTTTTTGCCTGAAACAAATCTTATACCTTACACATATTTCAGAGTAATACAAACACTACACTGTACTTTCTTGAACATTTACAAAGAGACATAAAAGATATTAAACCCAATGACAACCCTGAACATGTGAGACAAGAGAGCTCCATTGATTTTTGGTTTACACACTCTTAGCCGACAGACCGTTTAGCACACATTCATTTTTAACCTGAAGTTTTAATGATTACAAATTTTATGCTAGTACATATTGGGTTTATTTTTTTTTTTCACTTTGGATTTCTAATATAAACAGGAAGGAAATGTATGAGGTCATCAGATATATATTAACCCTAGGAAAATGGAAAAATAAAATGTAAGTTTTTTAAAAGTATTTCAAATAAGGTTATAAAACCATATATGTAGTTAATAACAAGTCTGATTACCAAGATGAAAACCAGAACACTTTATATATGTTTAATTATTTAAAAAAGAAAAAAGCTGTCCTTTAAGAATTTTCCCAAGTCAGATCACCTTTGATAGTCATTATATTTTTAAAAGAAGACAGATCTCAAACACATAAAAGGTTACATAAAATTATTCTTTTTTTATTGATACCTTTCTTGTTTGTGTCTCCATCTTTGGAATATCATAGACATATGATAGTGATAACCCACCCCACTCTCAGTCAGTTGTTACTATGCCAGGTTATACATACTCATGCCCTAGTTTGCCATTATTAATGAATCCCTCGAGCATTACCCAGCTGACTTCCAATTCATCTGCTGAGGAGAGTAGGCATACCTATAACCTTCTAAACTTTCAAAACAGCCTAATTGTACAACTTTTTATATTTTCAGAAAAGCATTTTGTTAGAGTGTATGAACTTCCAGTTATTGCCCAGTGCCCAGAATGGTGCTCTGATTTACCAACATGGAAATGAAATTCTTAATTAAAAGATAATATTAAAATTTTAAAGCAGGGAAGAATAACAAAAAGCTATGAAATCATTTGCTCAATAATGGAAGCAGCTGATGCAAATTGTTTTCATAATGACAGCTTGACGATTCCATGTAATTATTTTCATGATCATGTTGAGTATTAACATTTGTATTTTAAATATTAAATTAAGCATCCCACACTCATTATTGAACTATTCTGGCAATATTACACTTTATTTCCAGCTTAGTTCTCATTGTAAAACTCGATTTCTGATTGAGAACTATTTTATTAAAAATGCAAATGTGAGCATCCACTTCTGTGTTTGCCAGGCACTGGCATAGCCTCACACAAGACAGCTATATCAGGGTCCCTTCAGCAAAATCTTGCTGGCATATGCAATAGTGTCTGGGTTTGGTGGCTGATTATGGGATGGATCTCGGGGTGGGGTAGTCTCTGGAAAGTCCATCCTTTCGTCTAAATTCCAAACTTTGTCTCTGCAACTCCTTTCATGGGTATTTTGTTCCCTACTCTAAGGAGGAATGAAGTATCCACACGTTGGTCTTCCTTCTTCTTGATTTTCTTGTGTTTTGCAAATTGTATCTTGGGTATTCTAAGTTTCTGGGCTAATATCCACTTATCAGTGAGTGCCATCATTGGGAAGAGAGGCCCCTAGGTCTTGCAAACTTTATATGCCCCAGTATAGGGGAACACCAGGGCCAATAAGTGGGAGTGGGTGGGTAGGGGAGCATGGGGGGGGTGGTAATAGGGAACTTTTGTGATAGCATTTTAAATGTAAATAAAGAAAATATCTAATAAAATAAATGTAAATGTAAAACATGTTAATTTATGTCAAGAACATTTACTGAAGTCATACTTGAGTGGGGGTTTCTTCCCTAAAATATCTATATGAAAAGGCATTTTGAATTATGGAGTAAAACAAAGTTATAGAATGTTGTGATATGATTTTACAAGTTGAATTTCAAGTTGATACTATAATCCACAAATAAATGTTTTATCCATAAAATGAAAACTACTCTACAGTACTAAATACCTGATGCAATGCATAGTATACAGCTAATTTTCCTATGAATCTGATCATTTTTGCAATGTTTCAGCACGTCCTGTCTCTCATCTTTAATTAATATTATGTTATTTAAGACTTGCAGCTTGTTTAAAATTATTAAGGAAATATAGATATTTTGTCATGATTACTAATGAGAACTTGACTATGTCTTAAGTTATTGGCTTTTATTCATCATAACATCTTCATAAAACGTCAAAAAGATTTGGTTCTCATCAAAACTCCAGGTGTTATGAATTGTCTCCATAATACCAGTTTGTATGACCATTATATCTTAGCTTTCCAGTCACACTGTGGAAAAGGATATTAATTGTAGGATTGTTAAAATATTGTTAATACTGGAAAATATTAAAATGACTGACACTTTTTTGGTTGTTGATTTTACCTCAGACAATACATCCTGACCACAGGAGGGAGGGGAAACTATAATGACTCCTTTTAAAGATAAGGCATCTTCAGATTTCAGGAAGTTTCCCAAGGGGGCAGAAGAAAGATGGTCTTTTTTTTCTGTCTCTGTATAAATACAGTAAATTACCACATTAGGCAGAAGAAATATGCCAGTTTTAGTTTTACTTATTATGCACCATCTCAAGTGAAGGATCCAATATAAATCTGAGGGAGGTTAAGTGGTAAATAGAATAACTGTAGAAAATTATACTCAGTGGGAATAAGTGTGAAGAAAAATAAATTACACACAAAAAGAGAAAGAGTTTGCATGGTGCAAATTAAGAGTGCCTCATTCCTAAGGGACTAACATTCTACAGTGTGGCAATGCTGCCATTAAATAATCAAACATTGCTTCTTAATGTATTATTGAATAGAAAATTTAGAGTAAAGTTATTTTAGTTATTTAGTGTTCTGAAAAAAAGACATGGGGAATTCAAGCAATGCTCTCAGAAGAACTGGCAAAGGCAATGGGCACACAGAATATTCCCCAGCAAGGGAAATAAAGGAGATAAGAAAGTAGTCATCCGCAGGAAAACTAACCCTGAAAAGAAATAACAAGATGCTTTCTCCAACCATTGTCACCTAATATCTCCTCTCCTGTTCATCACTGCGGAGAATTACATCTCACCCATTGTTGCCCTCAGATGACTAAAAGAATCATTGTTCTGTCCTCCTCTCTGTCTGTGTCTCATATCTCTGTCTCTGTTCTTTCCTTCTCTTACAATCAAAATTTAATGACCGAATTTTCTAGAATGCCATTTTAAGGATTTCATAATCATGTAGACTCAGAAACAGCATGTAGTCAATGTGAATGATTTCAAAGTCCTGAAACAATCAGAAAGCCTGGAATTTAATTCCCTCAGCCTATAAAATATCAATGAGAATATGAAGGTTGACACCAGTAAAGGCAATTCCTCATTGATATGCTAGAAGCTGTTTGCTGTAATTGGGCTAAACCTTAAGCAGGCTCAGTTGCAGTCCACAAGGGCAGAAATAATCTTTATCCAGGCCCTGCTCATTCTCGTCCCTCATTAGCTCCCACTTATCTGAGTTCTGATTATGACCAAGTTCCACACATTCCTACTTTGAGAACAAGATAGAAGGGAAATTTAGAAAGAAAAAAATGGCAGATGAAGAATCCAAAATGTAGAGCGGTATTCAAAACGTGAAGAGGTCATTGGGGGACCTTAGCAGGCAGCAGAAAATGCAATACTCCACACCTTTGTACTGCATTCAACACATTTCAGTCTTCTTATTCATACCAGTTGCACAGTGCTGGGGAAATCTCAAGAGAATGAGAGACATGAGCCCATTCTGATTAAATTGTTTAGGTAAAAATTAAATCAGGAAAGAGCTGAGAGAAAATATACAAAGTCCAAATTTATCATTTATGTAAGACTAAATTCCCCTTGAACTTTTACCTGAAGCTACAGAGACGTTTTCTGCTGGTGTTAGTGATGGAGGCTTACATTCGAATCAATGTTTCTATATTCCATTGAAATATGGATAAAGGTCAAAACCATCCTTGGTTTTTATTTTTATGTACCTTTAAGTGTTATAGGTAAATTACAATTCCTCTATATTTATGATTACCATCAAAATATCAAATGTGATAAGCTATGGCTAATGGTTATGCTGACAAATTTTGGGAGACTTGAAATGTAGACCTTAGCATTAAACTAAACCTAGAGTCACCCCATGGCAATCTTGACACAATCTCACTTTGCAAATATTTCCAGGAAACAGATGCTCACTTTGGGATTTCCTTTTTCAGAATGAAGAAATGAATCAACAGATACTGTTAAGTATTTATTTTGAGTAGAACTCTCTCTTTTTTTTCTGAAGAAATAATAGACAGTAGGATAGCATTTAAGTCTCTGCCTCTAGGAACTGAAAACTTGCTGAACTTTCATGAATTTTCTTGCATGAATTTTCTTGGGAAGGCACACAGAAAAGACTATTTAGCCAGAACAGAGCAAAGATTCTATATAATTTCAGCTTATGTGGCTCAATGGATCATGGACAGATTACAGCTACAATATCAACAAGCCCCATGCTTCTACTTTTAACACAGTATCCATAGGACCTCAGGGTGTATATGGATGGAGGGTCCCTTGTAGGTTTTACAATGACCCACTAAGCCACTAGCTACTTGTTTTGTTTTTATGAGATTTATGATTCTCCTTCTCCTGATTTTACCTCATGAGTGTCTACTATAGTAGATCTGATTCCTAATGGCAAAGGTCTTTTAAAATATGAAGAAAAGAGTTACACTCTAACAAACACACAAAATGTAATAATGGCAATGGATGATTTTTCAGAGTCCCATGGATTTTGTCCTTTTTAGTTCTAAAGCTTTGTATTTGTTTGAGTTCTGTTGTGATTCTCTTGAAATCCTTAATAATTTTTTGGGCAAGAGATTTCTCACTTTCATTTCACTTGGGATTTGGTCTGAGTAATCAAGTAAATACTGCAGCATGTCCAAGCAGGCCTTTTCATGTATGAATGATAATTTCACTTAAGATGGAAATATTAGCTTGTCTCCTAAGTGACTGTCAGAGAAGGATGCCACCAAGAAATGGTGACAAATGCATATTTAAATGATGAACACAAATTACTGAAGTGGGATAAAATTTCTCTACAATGCTCATGGTAAACAAAAACATGAAGGGTACCCATTCATGATCTTGAACTGGAGAATGAAACAGAAGGAAAACCAAGAGAAGAAGAAAGGCTCAAGTTAAAGAGAATTGTATATACCATCTTGTATATAATCACTTCATCTTGAGAGTTTAATCGTCCTTGAATGCTTTTTAAGTATAAGAGTGGACATATCAGAGACTTATCTTAGAAAGGTTATTTTCAGTTGTCCCTCAGTGAAATCAATGGAGGGAGTAGTTAGTTTTACCACTAATCTAAGCAAGGAGAGAAAACTCAATCAATAGTCTGTCTGACAGGAAAGTGTGCCAGTAGACAGGATTTCTGATGGAAGTGTTGAGAAGTCATAAAGATATTTTAGGGTAGTTAAATGGATGTATTCTAATTTATTGAGATTCATCAAACAGAGAGGGAACATAATGCAGAGATTATGATTTCTAGGTTGTAAATGTTCCATTCAAGATGTACAAACATGCAAAGTTGTCAAAGATTAAGGACTGGAATAAAATTGATCATTCCACTGATAATGGGGCTTGAAGAAGATGTAGAAGACCTGGAACTCTGAAAACAAATGAAAGAAACAAAATTGGAAACAACATGAAGCACACATGTTACAAGGAACACATTAATCAAGATTGTCAGATGTTGATAAGAAATTAAGCCCAATTCATAAAGACAACGTGTTGCATCATGAATCAGTATCATATAATTCAGAGGTTAGTGAGTTGATTTCTGCATTATTGCTGACATTATGAAATTGTAGGTCCTTCAGTTCTGAAATCATAATTTATTTTTCTATGGTTATTCTGAAGATTCTGGAAATGCCTATTATCTCTCTCTCTCTCGCTCTCTCTCTCTCTCCCTCCCTCCCTCCCTCCCTTTTCTTCCTCTTCCCCTTCCACCCTCCATCTCTATCATTCCTTTTATCTCTGTTTGTATGCATGTCTGTGTGTATTTGTGTGTCTTTCTATTTTGATTGTTAAGTAAATTTTATTTTATTTATAACTTGATTAAGGAGGAATTCTATTTCTATTTGGTCACTTCAATAGTTCAATGTGATATCACTGAAGGAAAATATAATAAATTAAGGGACTAAAAATAGGAATAACTAGGTTTCTTTTCTATGTTACTGAATAGTCATTATAATAATTCTTTCATTGATTAATATAACCAAATGTTGTTTTTACAGTTGCCATGTAAAACAAATGCAAATGGATTAATGGTGGTGGGTATCCATTAATTCAAAACCCTATTAGAAAATTCTTCTCAGCAATCACTGCTTTGTCACTGACCTTTGAAGTTCCCCATATTATATCATAACTCAGGACTTCTTCAACAAAACTGAAAAATAAAATAAAATAATTGTTGGATTTCTCCTGAAGGAAACACAATGTGTTTTAGTTCTCTGTGAATGTCATCTTGTCCTAATGTTGTAACTCTTAGGACAAATCACAGTAGTCTCCGTGAGTCTCTCAGTGGAGGAAGGTATAGCTACTCCATTTCACTTTGTATTCATTTAGAAGCTAACTAAATACAACCCAATGAGGCTGGAGAGATGGCTAAGTGGTGAAGAACACTGACTGCTCTTCCATAGGTTCTGAGTTCAATTCCCAGCAACCACATGGTGAGCCATAACCACCTGTAATGGAGTCTGATGCCCTCTTTTGGTGTGGGTGAGGATGGCAACAATATACTCACATGCATAAAATATATAAATAAATATTTTAAAAATGCAGCATACACAGCATGGAAGAGCCAGAAAAGAGTTTCAATTTTATTTGATGTCTAAAACTGGTCCTAGACTTCAATATTTTATTTTGTTTTGTTTTGAAGCATAATCTCAAAATTATTATTGTACTCTTATCCCTTTGATTTTTGTCTACTATTTCTGGGGATAGTCATTTGTAATCGCTCCTTGCATAATTTAACATTTTATGCAACAATTTGACACCAACACAATACCATAGGTTGCTGTTGAGACTTCTCATGTTTAGTGTAAAACTAATCACTGTATTTCCACTGAGAAGAGTGAACATCCTTAGTTGTTGCTGCCTACCCATGCCACAGCCTCTAGCATTGTCACCCGCTTGTTTCCTATACCTCTGTCACCTAGTCTTGGATTTCTGTCTGCAAGGGAATTCAGGTTTTGTTTTGTTTTGATTTGATTTGTTTTGTTTATCTCATCCTCCATAGAAGTAATGTTTGAAAATTGAAGTATAAATTAGAATATTTATACAACAGAGTATTTCATGATAAATACATTAATATGTTAAGCTATATACGTTTATAGTTAAAGATAAAAAACATGTTCCATGCATATATAATATATGTAAATTTAAAATTAATATGGCATATGTATTAATAGAACTAATCTTCTTTTTTCAAGATTTGCCATGTTTTTCTTAAAAACAAAATTAACTTGAACATATGGGACACTTGTACCACAGCATGGACTACAGGACTTCAAAGGGACATAATTAATTGGAATAGCAAGGAACAGCATGACAGTATAAGCATAGCAAAATTCATGATAATCATTTTAGACTAATTTATGTGTCCTAAATATTTGAGAGTTAAAGATGACTGAAACTCAGTGAGAATTCAGACTTTTTCCTCCAAGCTATGTATTGAAGTTCATTGATTATGAAATTATTATAACACTATAACTCAAATGTATAGAGAGGACTGTGCTTAAAGATTAATGCAGCGATTCTGTTTTCCTTGTAGAATTAATCTATTTAAATTGTGAGACTTCTAACCTTACAAAAAGTAAACTCCTTTAAGTGTTTATAATAGAAAATACTGTTTTTAATATCTGTATATTTTATGTTTATTGTGGCTAACCAGGAAACTCTAGAATAATTTACATTTGGATTATTCTTCCTGAACACAAAAGAAACATTTTCATTTCTGGTTTAAAAACAAGTTAGCTAACTGATTATAATCTCCAGCTAAGTAGACATGTATAAAATTGTAAAATTAAAAAGAAAGAGATCACATTCAAATATTTTATTGATTTTTTTAAAGAAAGAAATACTAAAATGTTTGAAATTTAAACATGAGGTGGCAACATGGCTCACTTGGTAAATTTGCCTGCTGCCTAGCATGATGACCTGAATTCAATTCCCTAGACCCAGATGGTGGAAGAAAAACATTGAGCAGCCTTTTAATCCTTTGTTGACTTCTAATATCAACAGACCCATTGTGGCAGACAACTTACACATGTGCGCATGCCCCTTCACAAACAGTAGGTTTGTTTAATAAAACAAATCGCAATCTAAGCATGTACTGAGCTAAAATAACTTTTAACACTAAAGTTTTCTGCATTTATGTGAAAAATTACATTTACGTTTCTTGAGTCATGCATAAAATAGAAAAACAAAAAACAAAAAACAAAAAAACAAAACAAAACAAAAAACCAAAAACCAAAACCCTTCTACTTTACTTTAAACCTGTTCTCATTCTGCCAAGCTATTCCAGGACCATAAGTTGTTTCTCTGACTCATTTCTCCTTGAAATTCAGTAAAAGGTAAATGACACATGCTAAATTTAATGAGTGTACCCTGTAGGGTATATATCATGTCTGCATTTGTGGTTGACATAGATATGTGTCTTCAGTCTCACACAGAGAATTGTGTTTATCCTCTGTACGTCTGTGTCACTAAACAAGCACGAGGCAGCCTCAGGTTTGCCCCTTTCTATGTACTCTTATATAGATGGTCTATACTGCCATATTTTAATTATCTATAAAGCAGGCTACATATTTGGCTAGATTGTGTAATAGAAGTGATAATATGTGTTGTGAAGCATCTATGTATATATCTGTAATGGACTACGTTTGTGTCTTCTTCAAAGCCAGACATCATGAAATAGTGAATGCAGAAGTCAGTACTCGTCATATCTCAGCTGGTTAGAAAATCCTTTAAGAAAGACCTGGGTTACAAAGATTGAGATGACGGTTACATCACTGACAAAGAATCTGATTGATGATTTCATTGTGAGAAATGCCCATAAGGGACAGATGACTTAGAAAGGAGCAGTTTGCCAAACATGACACTGAACTCCATGGGGGTTAAGAGAGTGTCATGTTCAGAAACAGAATAGGGGAAAAGGAGGAAGGAAAAGTGTGTGTGTGTGTGTATCTGTGTGTGTGTGTGTGTGTGTCTTTTCAGTGATGTCAGTGGAAGCATTTTTAACATAGAAGCATTGACTTTATGTGTGTAATGGTCCTCTAAGGTAAACACCCAAAATACGTTGTTGAGCTGGAAAAGACTGTTCAGGGACTATGGACCTTCCCCTACCTCATACAACTAACTACTAAGCTCTTCGTGGAATTATCAGTTTCTTTGGTTATATATTTTGTTTACAACTGAGCACTACAGAACTTCTGACTTCATACTGAGGAGTGCATGTTTCTGGAGCATTATTTTATTTATGTCTGACATGTAAACCTTACTTAATATCTGAGTGTCAGCTTTTTCTAAAACAAAGAAATGAAGATAGTTAAAATTAAATGTATAGATCCACATAGCTTACTTAGAAAAATGTTTGGCATTTCATGCTCAAAAAGCACTGGCTATTATTTTTCTGCACACACAAAAATTTTATTGCCTGTGTTTACATAGCATGTATATAAACAGCCTTTGTATGTGTTCACATCATATACACCTATTTACAAATCCTAAGTTAATCATTGGCATTGCTGACACATGGCAGGAAAGACTTTGGAAATCATAAATTAGTTTTGTATGATTGTGATTTTATAGAGCAGTTGCCCAAGCAGAGTATCTAGCAGAAAGGGATATCTTAGAATGTCTAAATTCCCAAAGCATTTTTCAGGTCAAGTGTTAACTCTCTGAACCATAAACAGAAATAAGCCAGGTTAGAAATAGACAGGCTTCTTAGAGATGAAATTTAATTCACAAAATTGATAATTTCAAACCATATTTCAGATTTCAGGACTGGAGAAATTCTGAACATGGAAGTGGATATCTTCAGGATTAACATTTAAGAGTAGAAACAAGGTTCTATGCCCCAGTATAGGGGAATGCCAGGATTGGGAATGGGAGAGGGTAGGTTGGGGAGCAGGGGGAGGGGGAAGGGTGAGGGGATTTTTGGAGGGGAAACTAGGAAAGGGGATAATATTTGAAATATAAATAAGGAAAATATCTGCTAAAAAACCTAAAAAACCAAAAGTATTATTTAAGAGAAGAATTACAAACATGGAAAATAAATGTGTTATCATTCTGTTGAAACTCCCTCTTAGGCTTAGAAAGACATAAAGACTCCTTTAGAATTTGCTTTTCAGTGATCAATGATTTGAAGTGTCAAGAAAGAAAAAGAAAGGAATAATTTCATATTTATACTTTTGTAAAAATTGCAAAAGATTTCATTCTATAGCAAAAAGTAATTAATCTAGAAACCCTCTCACACAGATTATAAACCCACTCAATGTTGAATTCAAATGTGAGGCTGATTTGTTTCCTCATAATGTTAAACAGGGTTGGGACACTAGTTGAATTTCACTGAGGGGCATCCACAAATTGTGTCTGTAGAGCTGTAAGTGTGGTTCAAAATTGGCAGCTGTATTGGTATAAGTAACATTATTATTGTATGTTATCACATGCACAATGGCTTCAAATTTTCTTGACATTTTCCAAAATGTATATTTTGTCTGAGATGGTGGAGGAAACTCTTTTCATTCCACATCTAGACACACAATGATACCTTGCTGACCATTTATAATTGAAAACCACCATAGGACCAAAAGACTATCTGTAGAGGTAACCACTTAATAGTGCTAACATTTTGGCTGTAGACATTTACTAGATCTGTAGTGAGGCTTCTCTTTGTGGTACTCAGTTACTTCTTTGTTAAGTATGGTCTTTAAGAATCTCAAGTTATCCATTCCTCTGTTGAGGGGCATCTGGGTACTTTCCAGCTTCTGGCTATTATAAATAAGGCTGCTATGAACATAGTGGAGCATGTGTCCTTCTTACCGGTTGGGACATCTTCTGGATATATGCCCAGGAGAGGTATTGCTGGATCCTCGGATAGTACTATGTCCAATTTTCTGAGGAACCACCAGACTGATTTCCAGAGTGGTTGTACAAGCTTGCAATCCCACCAACAATGGAGGAGTGTTCCTCATTCTCCACATCCTCGCCAGCATCTGCTGTCACCTGAATTTTTGATCTTAGCCACTGGTGTGAGGTGGAATCTCAGGGTTGTTTTGATTTGCATTTCCCTGATGATTAAGGATGTTGAACATTTTTTCAGGTGCTTCTCAGCCATTCGGTATTCCTCAGGTGAGAATTCTTTGTTCAGCTCTGAGCCCCATTTTTTAATGGGGTTATTTGATTTTCTGGAGTCTACCTTCTTGAGTTCTTTATATATATTGGATATTAGTCCCCTATCCGATTTGGGATAGGTAAAGATCCTTTCCCAATCTGTTGGTGGCATTTTTGTCTTATTGACGGTGTCTTTTGCCTTGCAGAAGCTTTGCAATTTTATGAGGTCCCATTTATCGATTCTCGATCTTACAGCACAAGCCATTGCTGTTCTATTCAGGAATTTTTCCCCTGTACCCATATCTTTGAGGCTTTTTCCCTACTTTCTCCTCTATAAGTTTCAGTGTCTCTGGTTTTATGTGGAGTTCCTTAATCCACTTAGATTTGACCTTAGTACAAGGAGATAGAAATGGATCAATTCACATTTTTCTACATGATAACTGCCAGTTTTGCTAGCACCATTTGATGAAAATGCTGTCTTTTTTCCACTGGATGGTTTTAGCTCCCTTGTCAAAGATCAAGTGACCATAGGTGTGTGGGTTCATCTCTGGGTCTTCAATTTTGTTCCATTGGTCTACTTGTCTGTCACTATACCAATACCATGCAGTCTTTATCACAATTGCTCTGCAGTACATTTACACAATGGAGTACTACTCAGCTATTAAAAAAAATGAATTTATGAAATTCCTAGACAAATGGATGGACCTGGAGGGCATCATTCTGAGTGAGGTAACCCAATCACAAAGGAACTCGTACAATATGTACTCACTGATAAGTGGATATTAGCCCAGAAACTTAGGATACCCAAGATATAAGATACAATTTGCTAAACGCATGAAATTCAAGAAGAACGAAGACCAAAGTGTGGACACTTTGCCCCTTCTTAGAAATGGGAACAAAACACCCATGGAAGGAGTTACAGAGACAAAATTTGGAGCTGTGAGAAAGGATGGACCATCTAGTGATTGCCATATGCAGGGATCCATCCCATAATCAGCTTCCAAACGCTGACACCATTGCATACACTAGCAAGATTTTGCTGAAAGGACCCAGATATAGCTGTCTCTTGTGAGACTATGCTGGGGCCTAGCAAACACAGAAGTGGATGATCACAGTCAGCTATTGGATGGATCACACAGCTCCCTCTACACGGAGGAGCTAGAGAAATTACCCAAGGAGCTAAAGGGAACTGCAACCCTATAGGTGGAACAACAATATGAACTAACCAGTACCCCGTAGCTCTTTTCTCTAGCTGCATATGTATCAAAAGATGGCCTAGTCGGCCATCACTGCAAAGAGAGGCCCATTGTACTTGCAAACTTTATATGCCCCAGTACAGGGGAACCCCAGGGCCAGAAAGGGGGAGTGGGTGGGTAGGGGATTGGGGGGGTGGGTATGGGGGACTTTTGGGATAGCATTGAAAATGTAAACTAGGAAAATACCTAATAAAAAAATAAATTAAAAAAAAAGAATCTCAGTTATGATTTGAAATAAAATTCACCCAAATATTTGTTTTATTAATTCATGTATAATTCATAAGTCTTAGTAAGACATAAATCTTACAATATATTTATAATGTTGATTAAATTAATATCTCATATGTGTTTGAGATATATGCATTTTTATTTTGAAATATAAGTTTACATAGTTGGGGTTTAAATCCAAATGCCAGGTGTTAGCCTTTTATGAAAAATACACAACTGTAGTAAAGTTCCCCTCATTGACAATTTGGAGTTATAACATTTATGTGTGACCGTTTCACTAATCAGTAATTCTTCATTTTAATGTAAATGAATGATTGTTTAATTTTTTGAATGGTAGGACTTGATTTGTCGCAAAATTGAATAAATATACTGAATGCTTTTCAATAGCTACCATGTAGTTGTGCATGGAATATGCTCTGTATGTATAAATATAATTACTATACATTTGTGGGTGAAAAAACATATAGCATTCATTTTGCTTACTGGGCTCTACAAGCATTGGCATGGTGTTTTCAAATGGAGGCTCATAGACTATAAGGTTCTTTCTCTCTGACTTCTTTTCTTGGCTTTTTGCCACATTGTTCCAAACTAAGATACTGGCATCACTTCAAACCTCTCTTAACTTTCTTCCTTTCTATTCTAAAGGCCCTTGGCTTAAAGTGGGTTCTTTAGGACAGTACTAGAATAATATCCTTATAATGAACTCATTTCATCTATAAAGGCTCGGGGATTAAGGTCGGGGCATACCTGGAGAATGATGTTATAAAACCTGTTCAGTCTACCTCCTGTTCATATACAATACACAATACACATTCTAACCATATCAACAATATCTAAGGTCTCTTTGCTTTTTGCAACATCAATATCTTTTCTGAATTTTATCAGCTCAAATGTCTCAGACTTCATCATATAGCCGACCTAAAATTCTTTATGATCTATTGGGAAGTGATGGTGCACACACCGTAGAAATGGCCATCTTAAAGTGGAAAATGAGAGTAAAACAAAATACAATAAAACAACTCAGAATTTCGATTAAAAGGCCCCACCAAGTGTGTAGACTCCATTCCTTCTCACGAATCCTGGCTCTGCACTCACTCAGGCGGCACTGGCATGAGATTTGCACTCCATTCACTGAAATAGGAACACAAACATTTTGCACCCCTTTCTAAGGACATGAGAATCTTACAGCCTTCCTTTCACTTAAAGCTGGAAATTTTTCTGTGGGTAGAATGCCACTGAGACGTTTCTGAGTCTTCTACAAGTATCACAAAGATGTACTTTATTATCCAGGTTACTTATGCTTCCCAAGTATCCAGTTTGTCCACATGTTTAGTTTTGAAGCACAGAGGTCTTCAGTGGCCACACCCCCGTTCTTCAGCACTGTCAGTTTTCCGAGTTTCAAGGTACCCACTAACAGGTTTGGGTCACATCACTGCTTTTTACTTACAGCATGCCTTTCCTGATGATTCATCTCTCAATTTTAGCATTTTTAAAACTGTTTTTATTTTTTCTAAATGAGTTATTCAAGGCATTCATTCCATCAGTTTTGCCTTTTGTCTAAACAGAAAAACAAAACAAACAAACAAAAAAATCATTCAACATTCTCTTGGAAAAAAAAATCTCCCACAAATATGCATGGTTGTTGTTGACTCTCTGCTTGCTTGTTCCAAAAGACTCAAGTGAACCATGCCTCCTGCCAGCGAATGATCTCTTTTCCAAGAACATGTTTCACAGATCATCCTGAGTCCTTTGCAGCAGAAGCAGCTAGTGTCTGTCTTTCTCAAGCACCTATTCTTGATGTTTTAGCTTTCCTGAGATGAAGAAGTGCCTCTTACTCCCTTCTGAAATCACGTAGCCAGACATTTACAAGCTGTACTTCTGCTGATTTGAAGGGAATAGGTGCTGATATGCTATTATAGATCATTCTCGCCAGAATTCACCCCATTACTGAGTCTGAAGCTGCAACATGGCAACGCCTCACCATTAGCCATGAAATCCATATTCATCTCCTTTTCTGCATGCTGACCTCAAGATGTCTTGAACATCCATGACCCCCTGAATCTCCAAGAGAGAAACATCCCCAGACTTTTTGGATTCTGAACACTTTTTAGGGTTGTATCATATCACATATGAAACACACAGAGTCTGAAGACCCAAACTTTCTATTAATATGGAAAAGGAGAAGAAAAAAAGCAAAGTTAACATACTCTAACAATTGATTTTGTCTTCAGAGTGTAACTGTAGTCAGACTTAAATAAGTTATTTCTACACAAAATCACTCAAAAAATTATGTTCAAATTATCTAGCACTATTGCCAGGCATACAGAAGCAATTCTATTGGTTTTTCCCCCATTATATTTCAATCAACTGATGTATGTAAAAACTGCTGCTCTCCCAATCACCTCAGAAAATTATCTGGGTGTGCTTATCACCTACATCATTTATTTTTTCCTCAACAATATCTAAACATTGAGCCCTTTCCCAGGTCTACAAGCTTGCTCAAATGGTTTTTACTAAACAGAGGCAGTTCTCGTCAAGAGAAATGTATTAGGACAGAACTGTGGTCTATACTGAATGAGACCCACTGAATAAATATTTTGTTATGCTACCAAGATTCACTTAATTTCTGAATGTCACATCAGCTGTTAATATTAAAGGTCACCTGGTATACTATAAAACCAATTTCTTTTTGCTTTCTTAGAACTTCATTTTACAGCTTTTAGATTTTATGATATCTCTGTTTTTCCTAATATACTTTTCTAACATTTAAGAATGAATATAAGTACTTCTGAATGCAAGAACATGTGTTCAGTTTCTAGAACTAATGTGACAAAAGCCAGGTTTTATGTATATGCATGTTATTCTTTTTTTTTTTTTTTTTTTTTTTTTTTTTTGGTTTTTCGAGACAGGGTTTCTCTGTGTAGCCCTGGCTGTCCTGGAACTCACTTTGTAGAACAGGTTGGCCTCGAACTCAGAAATCCGCCTGCCTCTGCCTCCCTAGTGCTGGGATTAAAGGCGTGTGCCACCACGCCTGGCTGCATGTTATTCTTTATTAGCTGGTACAGGGATGTGGAGACAAGGGAATCTCTAGGACCAGCTAACTAGATTAGTCTTGTGAGTCCCACATCCCAATTAAAGACCTGTCCTGAAAAGCACGCTGGATGGGTCCTGAGAAACAATACCCAAGTTGAATCTGTGACCTCCAACTTTAAACACATATACACATACTCACTCAGAGATAAGTATGCACAAAATAACAGAAATAAAACAAAACAAAACATTTGGATCATGATTGAGGACAGTACTGTGCTTTACCTCTTATCTTATGTTAATCTATTCCTATTCTAGCTGTTCATGATCTTTATTGCTAAAAGAATTATATCCATAGCTTAAAAATTGTCCAGAGCCATTATAGTCATATCATATTGAACCTACACATGAATTTTTCTTCCTTCATTATACTTTTTACTTTTATCACTTTCATTTCCAATTTATTCATTGGAGCCTGCGAGGAATAGCTGGCAACAGGAGCTAGCATTCAAAGTACAAAACAATGACATCAAAAAAAAAAAAAAAAAAGGTTAATCCTCTCTGTAGCCTGTCTTGTTCAAGACAAGACCAGCTTCCTTATTGTGCAATTGAAAACTGGAATGGCTATATTCTCTTGGAATGCCTTCCTAACCCCAATTTCTAGTGAATAGAATAATAATAAAAAGTTGAAATTAAGGTATAATATATTATTTAACTAAATCCCCTACTTTCACTGACCAGAAAATGTAGAAGATTTTAGGAATGTGTTTTAGGCCATATCTAGTAAGAAATTTATTTTAGTGTATAATCTACATTGTCACCACATCTGATATCTTCAACCAACCGAGGACAAAATAAAGTTTGTCTACTCTCTACCATGTCCTATTAGAGGAGTTCTTAATTTTTGCCTCCAAGAAATCCAAGAACCATGTACACCATAAAATTTATTTACTGACAAGTCTGCATATTTATAATAATAAAATATAAAATAAAATCATTAAATCAAGAAGGTTGTTAAAGTAATGAATCCTCATTTAAAAAAATCATTTTTTCTAGTCAAATTTGAAAAATCTAGTTCTCAGAATTTGTGTTTTCTGATTATCAATCATAGTTAGCACTTAAAAAAAAAACACACGTTGGCCATAATTGTATCTTTTGTTTATGTTTATATATATATATATATATACATATATATATATATATATATATATATATATATATATATATATATATATATATGAGAATGTCAGATCCCTTATAGCTAGAGTAATAGGTGACTGTGACTCACCAGAAGTGGGTACTGCGGACTTCACTCTGGTCATTTTCAAGAACACTGTGCACTTTTATGCACTCATAACTGTTAAAACATCTCTTCAGCTCTATAGCCAACTCTTTAATTTAAATGATTAGGGGCGATTTCTATTGAGCTTTTGTATTCCTTACAAATTCTACACAGTAACATATCACCAAATGCATAAATTTTGGAAAATATACAAAACTTGGAGAGGTCATAGCAAGTTAAACCCCAGTTACATAAAAATAAGTCTATGAATTTCACTCATGTAAAAAATCTAAAATATGATCTCATGGAAATTGAGAGATGAATAATTGTCGCCAGATTCTGAAGCAAGTAGTCAGGGGCAGCTCTAGTGTCAGATATGAGACAAAAGTTCGAATATTCTATTGAATAGAAAGTAGACAGAGGTAGCAACAAAACGTTGGAAATCTCAAAATCTGGAGTCCTAAATTATTTTTTATATATAGATTTTATGCCACAGATATGCTAATTAATCTGATTTTTATCATCACATGAGCCAATAAAGTATGTTAGAGTCTATAAATGTATATAATTACTATATGTAAATCAAAACAACAGCAAATAATCTTTGATAAGCTTTGCTGCAACTTATTGATTATAATCTTTAAGACATGATCAAAAAGTTCAATGCAGTTTCAAATCTGTGATAGTTTTGAAGTTATGGAACTACTCTTTAATATAAAGCTGGACTTGGGAATATATTTGTCATTTTCTTACATTCTGTTCTAGCATTCAAATCTGAATTTGAAAAGGCACTAAAACCCCATCCCAGAATTCCAAAATAACCAGACAGTCAGTTTATATAGCAAGGCAAGATTTACTAGTTAAGGTATCAGTCTTCCATGGATAACTGGGCTAGCAGGTGATAAACGAAGTTAAGAAGAATCCAATGGCACTATGATTGACACAGACATACTGTGTGCTCCATGGTACTGTAGCTCTCTTCTCCATATGTAGTTCTCAGCCTTGTTCTTTGCAACTATTGCTTCAGAACAATACTGTTGTTTTCAGACTCTAGACTGTCCCTTCTGATTCCTGCTTGCAGATATACCACAGCCCTACAACTTCTGACTATGTACTGCCTGCCTTCCAGCCCATGGTACAGCAGAAGTGTAGATCAAGTGACAGTAATTGTGCATCCCATTTCTTCCCTTTATTCTTGGACCATGTTATCCCCTTTATTTCTGCCATTGTAAATTTCATATATGTGTTTCAGAATAAATGAATCCCACTGTCATCAAGAGGCATTTACTTCTCTCAGTAAAGTGACATGGAAAAGGAAGACTTTTTCAACCTCACTCTTCAGATATTCTTTTTGAAAAAAAATTGTCTTTTATTAGCAAAATTGCTTGAAATATTTGTTATGATATTTTTCTATCTAATCCTGATCCATAGCTAATAATGTGTAAAATATTGTAAACTATTTGAAATGAAACACACAAGAAGATATTAAGAATTCTATGACTTGTTGCCATGCCATAATAAATGCACAGATATAATCAATGTGAAACTTTTCCATATATGCTTTAAAAGTAATATTATAACAATGGTTATATTATTTTATTTTCATATGTCATATACATTTTTACTAAAAAAATTGTCTTTATTTTATTCTTACTTTTTGGTCATCCCCCAAGCAAAGTGACATTTTAGTGGTTAGTAACAAATATAGTCAACAATGTGAAAACTGAGCTACCCTCAGTTACTTCGGATACTAAGAAGAGAAAGAATGCTGACCATAGTTGTATTGCAAGGGCAATGAAGGTTAATACATAGTTTAGATTACTGGTGTTTGGATGAATGTGTTCTAATCTTGAATTTTGGAAAATTTTGTAACAGTAGGAAGAAAATTAGAGAGACTATTGCTACATACTTATTTAATCATAACAACTATTAATTTGGAATCCATTTATGAACTGATGCCCATTAAAGATTAAAACAATTATATTTCATATAATTTTCACCACCTTCCCACCCCCAGTTTAAGAAAAGTTTCATTAGTTCATTATTGAAATTCACAAGGTTAAATTCAATATGTACTTGCAGATCTCTCAACAGTAACTTGTTGGCGGCATCTAAGGTAGAGGGGATGTTTCTGTTTTAGTTACTATTATGTTGCTATAAAGGAGACACCAGGAACAAGACAACTTATAAAAGAATACATTTAATTGGCGATTTTTTTTTACAGAGATCCTCTATAAACAATAGCAAGCAGGTAATTGCCAGCTGTGCAGAGCCTTCACACAGCATCTCTTGCTCACAGTCATCTTCCAGCCCAACTGCTGACTTCACCCCTAAAGCTGCAACATAATTTACACTTTTCATTTTCCTTAGCTTCTCCATTTGTACAAATCAAATACATAAAAAAGATTTTTAAATGGAGCTATGACATAAAGCTTCCTTGAAGCAACTTCCCCAATAGCTTCTCTAGAATGAGATAAGATATAACATTGTCAGTGACAGACTTAGATTTTTTTCACTGTTGGTATTTAATACTGCCATCCTGATACAGACAACAGCAGCTGTCTCCCTATTAGTCTTTCCAGGTACACAAGAGGTTTCTTGTTATCTGTAAAGTCAAATACTTTCATGTTCAGTACTTTGGAACTCATAAGGTTTCTATATAAAATCTCCCTCCTTTGTGGTCCAACATAAACTGACTTTTTGGAATTTAGATATAATGCCATTGCTTAACAGAATTCTTTTGTACTTCTAGATGTGACTAAAGGAGGTGTTTATTTATGTGATCTTATTTAAATTTCATTCTGAGTTGTTATGTTTCTAAATTACTCTCTGATAATTATTTTTAAATGATCTTGTTTCTATCTCTATCCACAGCCAGTATTCACAACTGAGCAATGTTGTAAGTCTTGCTTTTTGCATGTCTAGGAATATTACTCAGTCCAGAGAGGATTACACTAAACATTTATACAATAAAGTGCTGAGTCTATTGCAAGTCACAACACCAGGGAAATTTTGAATCCCATTGGCACAAAATGAAAAAGAATTTCAAAACTGATAACCAAAGTATGAGACACAGTCATTAGGAATTCTCCAAGGAAAGGCTTTCTAAATTCATTAGCATCCTTTTCCTCCTTATGAAACACAGGGTTTAACCTAGATCAAGATTGTTTGCAAGTCTCAAATTAAACACTTTTTACTGCTGGCTCAGGACGAAGGAGAATCATCATGCCCCACGTACTCAAGAAGAGCTTTCCTAAAGTTTTGATGAGAAAGCTATAACTGATAAGAAAATAGAAATCAGATCCTGTAATTTTAATTTGTGAGGCACAGTTTTAGTAGGAGAGATGACTTACCATGAAAATGAAGAGATAAAGGGGAGTTAGATGAAGCAGACACAGAGCATAGGGTTTCAGGGTCATCTAACTTGACTCTGCTTTTTGGTTAGAGTTTTTATTTTGGGAGAGGTTTTCATATAGTTAAGCAGACTTTTCCCTTGCTATGTATGGAAAGATGCCCTAAGCTCCTGATCCCTATGCTTAACATGCTGTGAGCACAAGAGTGCACACACATGCATGCCCAAGATTCACTGGACATAATTTTAAACACAAGTTGAGTTTCAACACAACAGACACATAGTGTTAAGCACCAAGAATCAAAACATAAACAAGACATGGTTTCTAACTTTGTGGACCTCAGGTCAGTGGAGATGCAGTCTAAAGAGCATTTGCTTACTACATGACAGAAGCAATATGGTGAAATTGAGAATACATACTGATTAACAAGCCTTTATTTTTAAATATTGTATTGCGAAAGGAAGTGGTGTCTGTGGGATGAGCATCAGGGAGTGAGCTTCACTGTGCATATCATTAAAATGCATGGCATGGTTTCAGGAATCCTGTTATTACGTTAGCAGGATTGTTTGAGCTAACCAGTTTTATCTGTTTGTGTCAATTCTTATCATCTCAGTCCTTTGTGTGTTAAAGCATAAATCACTAATGTAGGAATTAGAAGCCTACGTGTAACAAATGTTAGAAAGAGATCAACCCACCAGTGGGAGTTAGGTATAAAAATTACAATGCATCAGGGATGGAATCATAAAAAGGGTAAACAGAAGACAAATAAATCTCCATTTTGTAAAAAACATTAAGATTTTCAGTATGTCTAAATAAAGAGGCATACTCTTGTATAATTAGACTTGGTGTTTGAATGCTAATGATGAGAAAGGTGTGTTGAGTTGATTTTATAAAAGTATGGTTGTATTTATCTCATTTATTAACACATCTATTTTGAAGTTTTCAGGAAGGATGGTACCATAGTTTGCTGATTTTAACTCTGACAATTGAAGAAACAATATGAATTAGCTTGCTCAAAGTCTCCTGCTGTATTAAAATTTAAGTTATAAACATGAATTCTCAATTCTCTGCTCCATGAGCTCTAATCAGACTCAACTAAAAATCAATAAAGAGTTATAATAAAAGTTCAATGATAAAACTATGTATAACTGACCTTAATATCTTTGAAGTGTCTAACATCACCGTTATCAAGAATCAAGATGCTAAGAACAAGTACGTAGATGTGATGTCTAAAAATACTTTAAACATTCTGTCAAAGGTACTTTCAGTATAGTGAAACATAAATATTAAAAATAAGTATTTGTAATACACATCAGTGTATATTATTTACCTAAAAAGTTCCAATCACTAAAAATGAAAAAAAATCTCTACCGAAAAATTGCAAGACAAATGTGGGTGTGTTAAGTTGTTTGACAATGGTAGAGAATTCACTGTCTGTATGCTCAGCATACATGTGTGGATGTGTATGAAAATATTGTGCATATACTACAAAGAAAAGTAGTAAAAGGGGAAGGTGATGCTTAATACTTCAAAATAAAATTAAAGTAAAAGATTCCTAAGAATATTGAGAATGTCTTTATTCAAATGTCAGATAAAATGCGAAATAAAGCAAGATCAAACCCCAGTGGAAAATCCTAACACACACTGCTGAGGGCAATCATGTGAGTGACCAATGGGATTACACTTGTTTCACACTCTTAGAAAAGTGATTTTTTGTACCTATGTAAAGCCATCATTTATGTTTAGTTCAGTCAGTTATTTCTGGTAATGCACCCCTTATAATGCCAAGATTGTCAACAGGCTTCATACGAAGTGGGATTCTAGATTTTCTATCCACACGTTGATGTGGGCCTCATGTTTACAAGTTTCATGTTGTTCTTTTCTACACACAACACTTAGAGCAAACAGGTCTTGTCTTCTTATTCTGAAGATCAAGGAAATTCAACATGTAAAGCAATTATCACATTTTACGCATTGATGAACGTTAATTATGGTCATTAGTAGTTATATGTGTTTCATGTGATACTATTATTGGAATGCTTATTGTACCATTAAAATCAAAATTTCTAATGGCATTTTATGCAATCTTAGAATGAGTGCAATTGTCTTTCTAAAATTATGTTGAGCAAATTTGTCCTTAGATGATTGGAGCTGAGCACCACTCTTTGTAAGTGACACAGCATGTGAATGGGCATCAGGGATATTTAGACATTAGGCACTTCTTGACAAGGTTATTGAATAGATGCTTCTGAACACATGGCCCTCCTGAAACCCTAAGTAGATGCTTATGGTTCATGAACAATACAACCCTTGCAGAATCCCAGCAAAACTCATAAAAGTCAAGTATCATCTACTTACGAGATAGTTAAAGATTTTAAAACATTTTGTATTTTTCTTTCAGCAGAACCTGTGGCATACTACACATGTGGGGAATATTATGCAGTACAAGTGAGTGACAATGTGCAGTGACTCTTGGAGTTGTTGCCATGCAAAAAAGGAAACTTCAACACAAAGAAAGATGTTACTTCCGATGTCAATCTAAATATGACCTGACCTAAAATTACCCCAATTTTTACCACGGGCAAAATTCTGACAAACAGTTTTGTCAAAGTGTTAGCATAGAGAGTAAGTAGAAGATTGCTCGATTTGTAGATGTTGTAAGCTTAAATAGACCAATTTAGGTAGATATTGCTGTCAAGATTTGACATGATTTAAATAACACAAGCTCTCAAAAGACTGAATCAACAAGATTCTATTTATAGTTGTAACTGCTTAAAGTTCAAACTATGATTTGCACAATTACTGAAGTTCACAAAAATAATATATTACACATATGTGTTCTTCTAAATTGTGTCATACTGTTTACACATATTTTCATGTTTTAACAGCTTGCCCTTGTTTTCAACTGTGCAGATTATTGTGCTACATTCTTGATGGCAAATTAAAAGTGACAAACTAAATATGTTCAGAGTGCATATAAAACATATTAAAGATTTAAGAATTCAGAGAAGTAGAAACATTTCCCTAATGAAGAAGAAATAGAGAGGAGAAAGGACAGGTCTGATCAGCCATGTGGAGGTGTTTTTCTGCAGCATGAACACAACTGTGCTCATTTAGAGAGCAGCGAACCTGCAAGGAGAAAGTGGAATTTTGGCGGACATCTTCACAGTTAAAGAAGTCCAATCTCACAATAATTTGGCACTTAAATCCTCATAGCTGGAAGGACTTGGGCAAACAACAGGAAATTGGCTTTCAAGATTGTACAAGAGGGTGTTGATATGCAAGAACGTTTGATTAAATTCATTCTAATAGTTCTTCCTTTGAAAAGAAACTTGCAAAAGTAGAAAGGGTGATAACCTTGAAGGGAGTCTTGCTACACTATTCGCTTGTGTTTTAAGGAAATTTAACATCTGTGTGCATGTCTCCAATATTACTTATGCAATCTGAAAGCAGTTGATGATATTCAGGAGGCTTTGCAGGCAACTTCATAACAAAGGCTCACAGTAAAATAAAATCAGAATTACCCTCCATGTGGAAGACAAGGAAAACCCAGAGAGTTGATGAATACATTATTTTCTATTTATTTTTATTTATTTGTTTATTTATTTAATCTATTCAACTTGTCTTTGTCTGGTTACATGAATATAAAATGCAATTAATCTTCCATCTGATTCATCCTGTTTACTCTTCATTCTTTACTACAGTGCTATAGAATCACAGAGGGGAAAAACAAAATCTCTTGGTGATCAGTTTAAATCCCTAGTTCAATCATCATGCCCCGTGGCTTTTATTCATTTCCCCAGGCATCGCATTTGTTATGCATCCGTACACCATTTTGTTGGCTTATGGAACTCAGAAGCAAAAGAATTGATGTGTTTGACTCGACACCCTCTTACAAAGAAGATTATATAAATCTAGATAGAGCAAATTTTTTCATAAGACTCACGCATTATTATTTTAGCTTTCCAATCGTGACGGGTTTATTTCATTGGGTTTTTCCACCTCACTTTCAAAGGGAGGCTCAGAAATATAGAAACAACCTTATAACATAAAGAAAAGTGGAATTCAAGGCGCATCCGTCCATCTCACGAAGCCTTTCTTCTGTGTGGACACTACATCACCCCTACAAATCGGCAGAAACCCTCCAGCTCTCTTATATGGGCAGTGTCACCAAATGATTATAGTGAGAAATGAAACTCTTTTCAACTTTAGATGGTCTTTTACTTGGACTCAAGGAAATATTAGGCGTTTTATCTAGCTGTATATAAAAGAAACTGCTGCAGCCTCTAAAACACTCGAGTTTTGAAAACTGAGTGCTGGAATATTTTTTAATTTCTTTTCTAACAGTCCTAAAATCTCATGAGATGGGATTTCACTAAATGCTTCACTAAATACTTTGACCTAATATTTATGGGTCTCAGATTTGAGTCATTATTGTGCTTTGCTATTTCTTATCCACATAATGTTTTATGCATTTGTTATTATAGTGGACATTCAGGGTTGATTGTTGTATATATGTCTGGCCAAGTACTGAGCTTTCAACATACCCAATCCCATAAATAGAAGATATTTGCATGCAGAATATAGGTTGAAGAATTCTTACTTAATAAATGTATTTTGTTTACTGAAATGACTAAGAAAAGTTCTGTGTGGTAGTTGATAACATTCATATATGTATGGGTGTAAACACCTCTATATGCACATATATACATAAAGAGACACACATCCACACAGACAGACTCATGCACACAAGGCACACAAATATACTCATATGCACTGATACATATAACCACACACATACACAGACACAGTCATACACAAGATATTCATACACACAAAGATGAATACACACATACACAAATACTAGCCTTGTTCCAGAGAATGTGCTTCACCTACTCTGAGATTAGCTTAAGGTAAGGGCAAGTACTGGGAGGGATATCTTAGCACAAGTTCATTCTGTAACTGTGCTGTATCATGGAGAGCTTATTGTCCTTGTGCAGTCCCTACCAATGTGCTGCATCTCAGTTCCTGCCTATTATCAGGTACAAGTACGTTTCTACATATCACTTTATGTATGTGAATAACTCAAGTTAAGCTAATCATTATTGACATGCTCATAGGACCAAGTTAGCATTCATCTCTGGGACTTTGCTTGAAATTCATATTTCTTTTGCATTTTTCTTAGTCTCTGCTACCAATTACATTCTTAACTATCAAAGGCCAGCCTTAAAAGGTCAGGTTAAACTGAAGCAGGCCGTAGAGTTGGTGATTGATCACTCAGCAGATATTTTTTCTGAGGGAAGAAAGCGCAATTTACTGGGGCCAGGGAAATATTTCCTGGAGAACCAGTGAGAATTCCTTCCTTGTGTGGCCTGTGAGAAAAAGAAAGAAACACACACACACACACACAGACACACACACTTGGAGAATGAAGCAAGACTCCAAGCTCCAAGAATTTTATTGTTTTTCTCTCACAGCTTACATATTCCAGCAAATTCTTTCAAGCAGTATAAAAATCACAATAGAGTTGCATTATATTTTTTGGTTAAGTTATCAATAATAATGAGTACATATATGAAGAGAAATATGTTTCCTCATAGTCTCACATGTATAAATATTATGTAGCACTAGTAAAGAAAAAATATATTCTCAAGAATCCACATACATCACTAAGGAACATTTTATATATTAAGAAAGTATATGCAAACATGGTAATTTTCTAAGCCAGTTTCTCTTTACTGGCAGACTATAATTTGTGCTTCAAGAAAAGGAAAAAGAAAAAGAAAAATGAAAAGGAAAAGGAAAAGAAAAAGAAAAAGGGAAAGGAAAAGAAAAAGAAAAGGGAAAAGGAAATGAAAAAGAAAGAGAAAGAGAAAAAGAAAAAGAAAGATCGATGAAAAGTAAAGAAGAATCACAAGTCTAGACCTTTATATAAAATCAGTCATTTCTACTTTAAATCCTCAGGGAAAATATCTACTTATTAACATTTTTATTACATCATGTCAGGAATATGAGGGCAAAAATAGATACAGAAAATTAACAATTATCTTGATCACCAGTCCTGTTTTAGCCAAAGAATCAGGTTAGCCAATACTAGTCAAATTGTCATTGCTCTTATTCACCTACCTCAAAAGTCCCTAGTTCAAATATTTAAAGTGTGGCTTTCTGAAGATCAAATAGTCTTCTAACATTTTCTACATCAGAGCCACCCTAACCTCAGTTTACTAACAATCTACATCTCCACATCCTTTCTGTGGGTGGTGGTCACTGCTAACAATCTACAATGCTAAGTTCTTTCCAAGGATTGTGGTTGAAGCCTTAGTGTGCTCCAGCCACAATGCTTGAAAACATTCCTCACTAATAATATACATGTCAATGCCATTGCCCAGGGAGGGGCTGGACACCCATTTAGATTTTCATATAACATAGAAATTGAGGGAAGTTATGTGAGGGCAACAACCAGAGCAGAGCTCTACAACATTATGAAGTGCTCAGGACATGTACTCCTCAGGGATCTGTCTCTCCAAGAACATCCACTATGTTTATGGGAAATGATGGACTTCCATCTATGAGTTCTAAAGCTATTTATTGTTTCCCTTGCATGGCCTCCAACACTTAACTCATTTATAAATTGAGAAATTATTCAATAAAGCAGAGGTAAATTTTCATGTCATGATTATCTCTGTGATATCTAACTGTAGGCTTCTACTCTTCCTACATATACTATCTTGATAATCATTGCATATTCACTTTTTTAAGAAATCAAAAATTATGAATGAAATATGTTAAGAAGCAAATTCTCTATGAATCCCATATGTCCTTACATATTATAATTTATTTAAACCTCAAACCTTTTTATTTGCATTGGTCTCTGTAATTTTGGTAGATTAGATTTTATTAAAATCAATTTCCTCTCACTTAAGCACATAGCCACATACAGAAAGAGAGACATGCATACACACACATATACAAATTAAACTTAAACTGATCAAGCATAGCACATGGTAGCATCATGTAATGACTTTAATATAGTTGATTATGCTGTTAAATGCCAAGGGCCAAAGCTCTTGGGTTATATTGGTGTCAGAACTATACAAATTTAACACGCTGGATGTTCCCCACCACTGCTCTAAGTAGTCTGACAAGTTTGTGAACCTGTCACAACAAATGATTCGCTAGGGCTGAGCTGAGAAACATCAAGTTTATTTTTAATTTGGAACAGAGTGTCAAAATTATACAAATAGACCTTTGTTTTTTATTCTACTGGGCACATGTTAGGCATTTAATTAGTGTGCAGTTATGGTTTCATTGTGTATTTAGGAGAGTCTGATGTTGTATTTTGAGCATGCTCTTTACTCAGTCACAGTTTTAGATTAGCAACTAGCATAGTTAGATTGTTTAAATCCATTCTCTGAATCAAGTTTTTGTTGCTCTACATAAATGTATTTAGCATGGATCCCTTGGGATTGGATAACTAATCAAGGGCTTTTCTCTAGAGAAGAGTAATTATCTATCTCTCAGCAACCATTAATTGCCCTTTAGGTCTTCATCAAGGGTTTGGCCTTTCTGTATTTCCCCATCCATTTTGGCACACCAATTGGTACTGCCATTGTATATGTCTTCGTTAGGTGATTATATTGTTCAAATGACATGGGTGCAGTTCACAAATCAAAGAATAATATCTTTCAGAAGATCTCTGGTCCTCTGACTTCTGCAATCATTCAACTTCCTTTCCCGGATGGCTCCTCAGGGGCACAAGTAGTGTGCCCTGTGGTCAGTTGCTTTCAGCATTTGTGCCAGTTTTGGATTTATGAGATAGTATTGGATTATGAAAAGAGACTCCTTTGATGAGAGGTGAAAGATAAGCATTTTGCATATAGATAGAAATTACTCAGGTTTAGAAAACAATAGTGCTAGATTCTTCTTCAGTATCCATGACAGCATCCACGGATAGTTGACTGGGTTTAAATGACTAGGCATACATTCCCCTATTTAGTAAGCCTTAAATCCAATAAGAAAGCTTTGGTTCTATCAATATATAACTGTAACTATCACAATATTAGGCATAAATTGACATGCTAGTGCTGTTTGTTTCATAGGCTTTTGTAGGACTACTAATAACTTTTCTTCCTTGAGGTTTCAGAAAACCCACAGATACTATGAGAGCTGGTCTTCACTGAAGAGGCTTCTATGTTAGGTCCAGCCTGATTCACCTAGTACTGTGTCCAAACTATCTTCAGCAATACCTTCAAGTTCTGCAAGACAATTAAGGAAAATAACAAAAGACTATGAGTTTTGGACTCCTGGAACTAACGACTTGAATAGTTCCCAGACAGTTTGTGGCTCTTGGGGGGAACATTGAAATCCCAGATAGTCTAACATCATTTAAATTATTTATCTGTATATATCTGTATGTTATGCATGTATTTTTAAGTAAACATAAAATGTTATGTTTCACTATTGCTTTATCAATCATTCTTAGTAGTTATTATCCTTCCTCTATTTTTCCTCTCTGTACTGTCGTCTCTCTGTCCTTCCCACGTATTTCACTTTCCCTTCAGAGAACCTCTACACTACTATCACCATCTCTATATTTTTTCCAAGGGTCATCTGTTTGATAGGAAGTTAAAAAAAGAACACTGGATTAATATTTAAAAAAGAACTCACTAGATTTATTTTACATAGGACTTCCATTTAGAGTTTAAATAAAGGTTATTTGTTTCATTTAAAGAATTATATAAAATAAAATGAACATTGATTAACTTACCAATTACTTTATTAGTAAAAAAAATAATTATCCTTTTATCACTTGTTACATCCCAGAGACCTGTTTTATGATGGTCTATAGAATAGAAATATCAAGGAGCTCTGATACCAAACAAGTATCTGAGTATCTGATTATATGTATACGTATATGTATGTGTGTATCTATCTATCTATCTATCTATCTATCTATCTATCTATCTATCTATCTATCTATCTATCTATCTATCTATAGATATATAGATAAGTTTCAAAAATGAAAACATGTGTAGTTTATAGACTTGTTATATAAATAAAAATAAGTATGTTGACATATAAACCCTGAATTATTAATTGCACTCAAGAAAACTATGAGAGTGAAAATATATTCCCTTAAAGGTCTACCAATGTGAAGTGTGTATGGCATACTGGAGAAGTAACAGACAGCAATGTCTGGTGTTCTGCTGAGAAATATCTGATGTCTTGATGGAAAGTCATGCTTTTGGTTTTATAAATTTTCTTTTATTAGATATTTTATTCATTTACATTTCAAATGCTATCCCCTTTCCTAGTTTCCTCTTGGAAAGTCCCCTATACCCTCCCCACACCATACTCCCCAATCCACCTACTGCTGCTTCCTGGCCCTGGCATTCCCCTGTACTAGAGCATATAATCTTTGCAAGACCAAGGGCCTCTCCTCCCATTGATGGCTGACTAGACCATCCTCTGCTACATATTCAACTATAGACAGAAGCTCTGTTGGGTATTGGTTAGTTCATATTGCTTTTCCTCCTATTGGTTTGCCTACCCCTTCAACTCCTTGGGTACTTTCTCCAGCTCCTTCAATGGGGGACCTGTGATCCATCCAAAAGAACTGTGAGCATGCACTTCTGTATTTTCCAGGTACTGGCATAGCTTCATATCATAACAGCTATATCAGGATCCTGTCACCAAATCTTGCTGGCATGTGGAATAGTGTCTGGGTTTGGTGGCTGTTTAAGGGATGGATCCCCAGTTCGGGCAGTCTCTGGATGGTTCTTCCTTCCATCTCAACTATGAACTTTGCCTCTGTAACTCTTTCCATGGGTATTTTGTTCTCCATTCTAAGAAGGAACAAATCATCCACACTTTGGTCTTCCTTCTATTTGAGTTTCATGTGTTTTGCAAATTGTAACTTGGGTATTCTAAGTTTCTGGGCTAATATCTGCTTATTAGTGAGTGTATATCATATGAGTTCTTTTGTGATTGTGTTACCTCACTCAGGATGATATCATCCAGATCTATCCATTTGCCTAAGAATTTCATAAATTCATTGTTTTTAATAGCAGATTAGTACTCCATTGTGTAAATGTACCACATTTTCTGTATCCATTCCTCTGTTGAGGGGCATCTGGGTTCTTTCCAGCTTCTGGCTATTATAAATAAGGCTGCTATGAACATAGTGGAGCATGTGTTCTTATGACAAGAAGGAACATCTTCCGTGTATATGCACAGGAGAGTTAATGCTGGATCTTCCAGTAGTACTTTGTCCAATTTTCTGAAGAACTGCCAGACTGACTTCCAGAGTGGTTGTACCAGCTTGCAATCCTACCAGCAATGAAGGAGTGTTCATCTTTTCTCCACATCCTTGCCAGCATCTGCTGATACCTCAATTTTTAATCTTAACCATTCTGACTGGTATGAGGTGGAATCTCAGGGTTGTTTAGATTTGCATTTTCCTGATGATTAAGGATGTTGAACATTTTTTCAGGTGCTTCCCAGCCATTTGTTATTCCTCAGTTGAGAATTCTTTGTTTAGCCCTGTACCCCATTTTTAATAGGGTTATTTGATTTTCTAAAGTTCAGCTTCTTGAGTTCTTTGTATATATTGGATATTAGCCCCTGTCTGATTTAGGATTGGTAAAGATATTTTCCTAATCTGTTGGTGGCTTTTTTGTCTTATTGACAGTGTCTTTTGCCTTACAGAAGCTTTGCAATTTTATTATGTCCCATTTGTGGATTCTCAATCTTACAACACAAGCCATTGCTGTTCTGTTCAGAAAAATTCCCCCTGTGCCCATGTCTGTGAGGCTTTTCCCCACTTTCTCCTCTATAAGTTTCAGTGTATCTGGTTTTATGTGGAGTTCCTCGATCTGCTTAGACTTGTGCTTTGTAAAAGGAGATAAAAATGTATCAATTCGCATTCTTCTACATGATAACTACCAGTTGAGCCAGCACCATTTGTTGAAAATGCTTTCTTTTTTCCACTGGATGGTTTTAGCTCATTTGTCAAAGATCCAGTGACCATAGGTGTGTGGGTTCATTTCTGGGTCTTCAATTCTATTGCATTTATCTATCTATCTAGTACTATACCAATACCTTGCAGCTTTTTATCACAATTGTTCTGTAGTACAGCTTGAGATCAGGCATGGTGATTTCATCAGAGGTTCTTTTATTGTTGAGAATAGTTTTCTCTATCCTAGGTTTTTTTGTTATTCCAGATGAATTTGCAAATTGCCATTTCTCACTCAGTGAAGAATTGAGTTGGAATTTTGATGGGGATTACATTGAATCTGTAGATTGCCTTCAGCAGGATAGCCAGTTTTACTATATTAATCCTGTCAATCCATGAGCATGGGAAATCTTTCCATCTTCTGAGATCTTCTTTGATTTCTTTCTTCAGAGACTTGAAGTTCTTATCATACAGATCTTTCACTTCCTTAGTTAGAGTCACACCTAGGTATTTTATATTATTTGTATCATGTTTTTTTTTTTTTCCAAAGGAGAGTCTTCACCTAGAACTTGAAGTGAGTTTATGGTAAACACAAATTATGATAATGTGGCATGCTTAAGCAACAAAATTAACTTCCTAATATTTTTGAACCCAGAATAACAGAGTATTTTCTTGGCAGAGTTGGCCTCTTCAGACTCCATTCACTTTAGTTTAAATCTGTGGTCTTTTCATAGACTCCCTTCCCTACATCTATATGTAGCTAGCTACTTCTCATAAAGGCTTCACCTATAATGGATTAATGATAACATTAAAGCCTTCTTAAGCCTTTTTAAGCAGCCTAACTCCAAACACATTTTGTTTATAATGGATATTTGAGAAAAAAAAAACAGTCATATATACTGTTATACATGAGATTTTAAGTTACCCAAGGGAGAGGATATTAGAACAGGGCCCATTGACTAAATAACAAAAGAGTACTGAAGTGGCCCTGTGGATTTTGCAATTGTGAGCTGCTCAAAGTTAACAACAAATAAGAATAAAGCTAAGCGACTTCTCCATAAATTGTATCAATGCTTGAGACCAGTCAATAATTTTACATGGACACCATGTCTTATAGCCATCACTTCAACCACAGTTAATAACAAAGTTTTTAAGAGTTTGAACATTGTTTAAAAGTCCCAATGTTTCATCTGAAATTCAAGGCAATGTATTCATGAAAAGTGACTATGAAACATGAAACAAGTTATCTACTTCAAATATACCATAGGAAAGATTAAAGCTCTATGCATGACATCAGTGGATCATAATGAAATTGACTATGTTTCTTAGATCTTAGGGAGACCTATAATCCAGGAAGTTATGTTGTCTGCAGTGCACATAGCCTTTCATTGAGAAGTCTGTACTCTATGTCTGTAGGTATCCTCTGTAAATGCTCCTAGCATCTCCAGGATCTTAGAGTGCCCATTGCATCTTAGGCTACACCTTCACATATTTTGTAGAGTCAATAGTATACAGACAATATTGACAAACTCTGCTGTCAGCTTACAATGAAGCATACTCCCCTTGATCCAGGGTGGCATTTTGCATGTTTGTACTGGCAACAGAGAAAGATTTTCCAGACTAGCTGCTTTAGAGTATAGATTGTTCTCAGTGACATTCTCACCAGAGGGACTCTCCTGATGTCTCTTTTTCCCCATAAACTGGGCCCTTGATGAGTCATTGTCCTATCCAACTCTTTTGTACAGTTTAGAATTGTTGGCTTCCATTCAGACCTGAAAAGGGGCTTTTACTAATGTATTCCCAGAGATCCCTAATCAAGGTGACAGTAACAGTGTCAGCCCTGGAGAGGCTTGTTTTATTATTGTTATGTATTAAATCTCCCTCTATTTTCTATAATAATAGATCTATATGACATTTCTTCGTGTGTGTGTATGTGTGTGTATACATATGTGTGTGTCTGTGTTTAGTGTGTTGCATGTATACACATGAATATACATGGCTGTGGAGGACAGAGTTCGATGCTGAGGATCTTAATTACTTGCTTTCAATCTTATACATTGAAACAGTGTCTCAATCTTACACATTGGACAGTGTCTCTCACTATCTCACTTGAACCTAGAACTTCCGGATGCATTTAGCTTAGCTTACTATACTGCTTTGAGGATTCTACTGTCTCTGTTTATCCTATACTAACACTATAGCTAGGTGGGCATATCAGCCTGGTACATATTGTTAGTCTTGTGAATCACAAGGAAAAAGACTGAATCCATGATTGCACAAAATACAAAAAGCTGTATTTTGAGGTTTACCCAGGACTGGCCAGTCTAGCTGCCTCTCCCTAAATGAGGATAATAGAGAGCAACTCCTGCTGGCCCCTTAAAGTCCTTTTTATAAGACTGAGGGAGTTGGGTGTTATATACATTGCTAGAAAGATACAATGAAAGGCTAGTAACAAAGGTAAGAATATACATCATGAGAATGGGGTTGTTTAGTGTAGGTTGATAAACGGGCTTTGCAGTTCACATCAGATCTAAGAAAGAGAAACAAATGTCTTTAATTTCAAATAGAAATCTTAACTTGAAAGGACTTAACTCAGGAGAAGTGGGAACTTACTAGGTAACTACAAACAGCAACCTTAATCTACACAGCACAAACAGAATCGTATTTTTACCTGTCTGCACTGCAAACAGAAATATCAACCTGCAAGGCACATTGTTCCTGTTTTGGAATCACAAATTAGATGGGTGTTAGGCGCCTGAACTCTGTCCTCTTTGATCCACAGCAAGCTCTTCATCCAAGGAGCTGCTGTCTCTGCAACCTTGGTCTGTTTTGGTTAGGGTGTTTGCTCACGTGATGCACTATTTCATTTTTAAATAAATATTAGTCCAATACAGTGTTGTAATCTAATTTAAAGAAATCCACTCAATAAATAGCAACACCAGAATATAAAGTACAATGCAGAAGTTCTCTCTGAAATCCAAAGAATTTTCTGACCAGTAATTTTAGCAGAAGTGCTGGTTTGCTCTTATCCATATAATTTCCCTTTTCTGATCCCTAAAATGGGGCCTGTAGTATTGACCTACTAAGCATTTGGTCAGTACAGTAGGGGTAGTTCATTAAAATGTAAATTAGGCTAAGTTGTCAGAAACATACAAGGAACTATATAAATAATGAAGAACAATGAGAATCCTCCTTTCCCTCAGGAACTTTGTTTCTCTAATAGTTTGAACCTTATCCATAGTCATGAATCTAGCCAGGAAACACTCTCAGTAGAAAAAAAAAATGGAGATAAAGCAAATAAGCTGAGTGCAGCAGTGTGAGACTTCAAATGCCATCCAATGATAAGAAAGCCTCCTGGGATGCTACTGTGTTTAATGAAGAAAATTGTCTTGGGATGAGGACAAACCACCAACCCCACTGTTAGATTTGTCTGGGCAGACCAGTATGTCACAATGTACTTGGCTCAAGAAAGAGAAACCCAACTGCATAGAATGTTTTAACCTGCGAAGAGAAAGTACTACCCTTTGCTTTCAGAAAGCATCTCTGTGGTGAATCTGAGTCCTGTGTCTCTGTGTAGATCATTCTATCCAAACAGGGGTCAGTTTATGTCAGGATGTAGGCAAATAAGAGTCTTTAGCAGACCATGATGGTGTGATCGACAGTTGTTTGAAAGAAAACACTTAAAGAAATCACTATGTATATATTGTAAAAATCACTGGGAAAAGAGAGGCCCCTTGGCATTGTAAATTTTATATGCCCCAGTACAGGGGAATGCCAGGGCCAAGAAGCAGGAGTGGGTAGGTAGGAGAACAGGGCAGAGGGAGGGTATAGGGAACTTTCGGGATAGCATTTGAAATGTATATAAAGAAAATAGCTAATAAACCCAAAACAACAAAAACAAAAACAACAAAACAAAATAAAAACCTCCACATATAGAGATTTGAATTAAGGCTTAAGGATTTAAATGTGTCTTCTTACTGTAATATGACCTAACCCTATCACTCACGAAGATAATATTACTGGACACAAACCACTTGTCCTATAAGCAACAAATACACTTTCTAAATGAATATACTAAACTTATCTTATCCTTGAGGTTAGTCTTACAAAACCCCAGTAGGTAATAAAATTTCATATAATTTCATATTCAATACTGATAATGTTTTATTTTTCATTAATCTTTTAGGACATGGTTTAATTAAAGCTTATCTGAATAAGAGGTCACCAGCAGCAAATAATGGATAAAATAATATCGTAACAAATATAATATGAAGATTTTTTTGTCTCTAATGAGAATGTCTGTCTGTCTGTCTACCTGTCTATCTATCTATCTATCTATCTATCTATCTATCTATCTATCTATCTATCTATCTATCTATACATGTACATGTAAGTGTGAGTTATATACATGTTTTTGTGTATATGTGCAGGTGTGTGCAGGAACATGTGCATATGTGTGCACATTTATACAGAGGCCAAACCTCTACAAGTGTCTTTCTTAGTCATTCTTCAGTTAAGTACTTTTAATTTTCAATATTTTACATTTTTCTGAGTGTTTAATGTGTGTAGACATGTTTGTACCAGGGTGCACATGTGAAGAGCAGAGGGAAATATATGACCATAGGTTCTCTCTACAATGTAGGGCCTAAGGAATGAACTCATCTTCAAAATATGTGTCAAGAACCTTTGTCATGAGTCATCTAGCTTGCTTTAGAGAATTGAGTACTCCTGTCATCTTGGTAGATTATTCACCTTAATTTTTTGGATTGCGTTTCTTGATTGACCTAAACTGTCTGGGTAATGAACGCCCAGCCTCTGCCTGTCCTTACCTTCCTAGCTTGAGGTTAACATCTACTCATTACCATGCCCAGCTTCTTTATGGATGAGAATGCAAAATCATGTCATTATGTTTTACCATCAGGTATTTTATCAACTGACCCATCTTTCCATCCCTATATACTCTTCTTGTATTTGTGATGAACGGGAGCATGTTATGCCTGTCAGAAGAGATGAAATGGAAGATACAGGCAAATGGTTAAGCTATTCTGCAAAGGTCACTGGAAATAGGTTCTCTAATTCATAGTTACCAATTTGGTAGCTTTCGAGTGACTAATATTGGGAGAGTCATGGGAGTATGCTAGACAAGGGATAATTCATTGTCTTACTGAGAATAGCAAGTAATTTCACACATATAAATTGTTTATGGCTAAAAATTTCTATTTAATATTTTACACCACATTTCCCTGCAGGTGACTGCAACCAGAGAAAACAGAACTGTGCTTAAAGGAGGAGCCTGTACACTTTATTCCTCACTGAGGGCAGTACTCTCAATAGAGTTTTCATTTGTGACATGACCGTCAATTCTATTCCATTCAAGACCATTACTTGTCTACTCTCATGGACAAACCCCTGTGCATGGCTATTTCTTAACTCATATAATATACTTGTATTTGTCACACCACTGAGTGTAGGATCTTCATGATAAGGGCTAGCCTATTGTAAATAGCCTTACTCAATTGTACATCCCTGTATTTACAGATAATATTACTGAAATCAGAATTTTGACTTATTTGGATATTTCCATTTTTGTTGCCATTGTTCCAGAATTTCTTATATGCTAGTTATAGATATATGCCAAGTTATATGTAACAGTAGGTCTCTCTCTCTCTCTCTCTCTCTCTCTCTCTCTCTCTCTGTGTGTGTGTGTGTGTGTGTGTGTGTGTGTGTGTGTGTGTGAAATAGAAGCTTAGGTAATATTATTTTCTACCCTTTAAATTATCTTTATATGATAATGACTTCATATTGCATGCCTCAAGATCTCTCTCATGCTCAGATTTCAGAGGAGTACACATTTCTGCCAATCAACTCTCTTGAAAATCAAACTTACTCACACAAAGGCCAGCAAGACCCTGCTTTACCCCAAAGTCTTACTGCAATAATCACTTATATAATTTTCCTGATTACATGACATATAATTTTTTGTTCCATTTCCCTTTTCCTTAAGGGACATAACATAGTGTGTTTAAATTGCAACATACTGTCTGCTTTCTATTTTCTTGCATTTGTTGATTGTCCAGGGTCTCATGCTTGCTAAGTACTTACTCAGATATATATCCATCTGTCTTTTTATTACCTTTACAAATAAAAGTCACTGTATTGTAAAGTAACTTAATTGGAACACAGCCACCTGCAATCATTGGTACATTGTGTCTGCTTTTTCAACCTATTACAACAGAGTTGAATGGTTCCAGTGTAGTCCTTATGGAAAGAAGTTGCATTTAAAAGAAAAAACTTTACTGACTTCTTTTCTATGAAAAATATTCATTACTTCTTGGATGCTTCTAAAGATGCTTTGTTTTTCTCTCATTATTTATCTAAGCTTATATTTATCTAACATTACTTAGAGTTGCAAAAATCAATTCTTTTTTTAAAATTTCATTTCATTTTTTTATTCACTTTATATCCAGCTCACTGCCCACCTCCCAGTCACAGGTCACACCCTCGCAAAATCCTGCCCCCATCCTCCTTCCCTTTCAGCAGGTGGGTCCCCCCATCCTAGATATACCTCACCCAGCACTTCATGTCTCTGAGAGACTAGGCACGTCATCTCCTATTGAGGACAGAAAAGGCAGAGAATTCACAACAGAGTTATCTCCAATAGCAGAGACGCACTTAAAGAGATGTTCAAAGTCCTTAGTCAGCAAGGAAGTAGAAATCAAAAGAACTCTGACATTCCATCTTATACCCATCAGAATGGCTAAGAATAAAAACTCAAGAGACAGCCCATGCTGGCAATGATGCAGAGCAAGGGGAAAACTCCTCCATTGCTGGTGAGAGTGAAAACTTGAACAACCACTTTGGAAATCCATTTGGCTGTTTCTCAGAAAACTGGGAATAGTTCTACTTCGAGAAGGCTGTACCACTCCTGGGTATATACTCAAAAGATGCTCCAATATCTCACAAAGACACTTGCACAACTATGTTCATAGCAGCTTTATTCGTAATAGTCAGAAACTGGAAACAACATAGATGCCCCTCAACTGAAAAATGGATTAAAAAATGTGGTGTATCTACACAATGGAATACTATTCAGCTATTAAAAACAAAGTATGGGGGACTTTTGGGATAGCATTGGAAATGTAAATGAGGAAAATACCTAAAAAAAAAAAAAACCCAAAGATGTCATAAATGTTGCCGGCAAATGGATGGAACTTGAATATCACCCTCACTGAGGTAACCTAGTCCCAAAAGTTATGCATGGTATGTACTCTCTTATAAGTGTATATTAGCTATAAAATATAGATACCATGATATAATCTTCAGACCCAAAGAAGCTAAACAAAAAGGGAAGACCCAAGTCAGGAAGCTTGAATCTCACTTAGAAGGGAGAATAAAATAGCCACAAGAGGCAGATGGAGGGAGGGAACTGGGAGAGACCAGGGATGGGGAGGGCAATGGAATGTTGAGAATTAGATGTAGGGAAGGACAGGAGAGATGATTATATGGCCATAAAAATAAAAGGAAATCTGCAAATCCATTCTTGGCATCTTATAGTACTAGTTAATAAATGAACAGGTGATGACAAAGTTTGATATATATCCACAACACAGATGAAAAATGTTAAAGCTTATATTAGTTATGTACTATGGTATAAAATATTATATTATAAATTTCATCCTATTTATTTATTTTATACCACTTGGTTCAGGCTAGATTTATATGATAGGATTAATATGGACATATTTACTTGACAGAATGATATAATACTGGTGTGTCTTTTTTCAAGTTTCTCTAAGCTACATTGTAAAAATAATATATTCTGTCAGAACCAAAGTTTTATATGTATTAAACATACAATGAAGCCCTTTGAAGTATTCCCAATTCTATAAGTGACTAGGAGTAAGAAGTGAATGGATCCTTGGTACTTACTGCTTCCAGAACACAATGTAAGAAAAATGTGCAATGAATGTTTTACTCTATTTTCTTAGCCATTAATTTTTTGTTTAGTGAATTACAAAACATTGATTTTTCTAGCTATGTTTATGTAATTTTTGCATCCAAAATTCTGTTATGAATAATTTCTGAAAATAAAATTATTTAATTATTACAAGAGAGAAATGAAAAATGTCAATTCCATATGACTACTTTTAATTCTGTGAGACTTTTTCTCTTTTACATTGTATAATGAATGTTAGTAAAACAGGAAAAATTCTGAGTTTTATTTCAAATCACAGGAAACAGGGATGAAACCAAGAGTATTTGCATATGAAATACAATAGGATTATGAATGAATTCAAGATGGGAAGGAGCCTTTATCCATATAACGCTGTAGTGCCCATAGAAATAGAAGTGATTTCTTGTTAAAACAACATGGACATTCTTTTATAAGGTCAAACTGGTTTGTTCTCTTTTATGTTAAGTAGAAGCAGAAAGCTTAAACTTGGCTAGTATTTATAAGCACTTTCTCTTGAATGTAGGCTAATGAGGCAGTTCATAGAGGCAGAAGAACTAATGCCAATACATGCACACACAAACACACATATAAATCTACAGTTATCTCTGCATATTTAAATAACTATGTTTATCAGTGATAAAAAATTACATATACAATTCTAAAAGAATGGATTTGTCCAAATACTTGTGATGCACAGAGAAGTATAGCTAAAGCTAAGCAAAAGTCATTAAAAATGGTTAAGAATATAATTCTAAACTTTAATATAAAAATATAAAAACTACAAAGATTTACAAATTTTAGTTAAATTTATATTGTATTTTATTTATTCATTTTTGAGACATGGTATCTCTTGGTACATCCCTAGCTAGTATGGAGCTTGCTATGTAGAACGAGCTAGCCATAAACTCATAGAACTTCTTGCCTCTGCCTGATGATACTAAAGAATTAATACTGAGATTAAAGGTGTTGGACCCCATGCCCATGGGTAGCTAGCAATTAGACATCACTATGACTAGCTTTTAGATAAAGTAGGAACTAAAGTTATGACTTGTCTGGATATATTTTATTGACTTGCTTACTATTAAAAACTAGGAAAAGTTCAAAGAACAACTTCTGTTTTAAGATATAAGAAGTTTAGAAGTGTATAATTTATATTTATCTGTGTCATCACCTTTAGGAGTAATTGTTCCTTCAGGTTCCTCTTTTATCCTCTATCCTATTGTGTTATATCTGCCCCATTTTATTTTATCCCGATAGATCTCAAAAGCATTGGAGTTAGCAAGCCCAGAGAAGTTAAAATCTGATTTCTGTTTTGAAAACATACTCCCAGGGAGATATTAACATGAACATATTTCCGTATGTTTCAACATTTTGAGATATGGTTATAGCTGCTTTGTTGTGTGTATTCATTACCAGACCTGCTAACTGAGAAGCAGAAGCAGACAGGTGGTCTCATGACATCTTTTCTTCTCCTTTTAAATGATTTCTCTTCAATTATCAATTATATTCCCCATGGAGTGAAAGAAAAACTTTCCTTTTGTTGTTACCTGCTTGGATTTTGATACAAAAATAGACTCATTACAGAGGAAGTAAATTAGTGTTTTAGCAAGAAAGTATGTCAGTTTATTGTACTATATATGAAATTTGCTAGGCAAATTCAAGGATCATAGGGCATTCTATAGCCATTTAAACAGTCATTTGTTAATAGGTGTGTGTGAGTCCTTATAATAATATGTTCAGATATTTTTACATATATGGAATGCTAATCTTGATAAACAATGAGTGAAAATCTTATTGTTTTGATAAGATAGTTTCTTCTAACATGGAGTGTGGAGGAGCTCTGCAGGGCCCACTTCTAGCAGAAGAACTATTGTCAGTTGCTGGTTTCTGAGGAAGTGAGAGACTCATTGAAAGAGTGACAAAGTTCTTTCCCAAATACAAAACAAAACAAAAAACAAAAAACAAACAAAAAACAAAAAACAAAAAACAAAAAACAAAAAAACAAAAAACAAAAAACAAAAAACAAAAAACAAAAAAACAAAAAACAAAAAACAAAAAACAAAACAAAACAAATCCCAATACAATAACAAAACTAAGGAAACAAAATAAAACACTCCTACAAAAATACCCCCCCAAACACCACCAACTAGTTAAATTAACACACACACACACACACAAAGGAAGAAAAATTGGTGGAGTCGATAATATTTTGGTCAACAACTTTTGAACATGAGAGCTGCCCCGAAGTGGGTGATATTCCTAATAAAACCGCTCTCACTCAACTGAAGAAAACTTCCTATCTCCCAGTAGCTATAAATGATAGCTCAGCACTTAATGATTACCCTATTAGCTAGGTTTGTATACATTCATCCGTTTTTCAAAAACATGACAAAATCTGATTTAAAAATCAATGCAGGTGGGTTTAGAGAAATCTGGGCTCAGAAATTAAGGGTGATGACTACTCTTCCAGAGCTCCTGAGTTTAATTCCCAGCAACCACATGGTGGCTCACAACCATCTGTAATGGGGTCCAACGCTCTCTTCTGGTGTGTTTGAGGACAGCTACAGTATACTCACATACATAAAATAAATAAATCTTAAAAACAAAACAAAAGCCTGTGATATGAATCAGTTACATTTATTTGTAAAAAATTCAATGCAATCATTAATGATAACACTATTCCTTGACAAACAACATTTAATATCACTAAAAGAAGCAGAAACAAAAATGGTCAATTTAAAATGGATTCTTTGAATATTTCTAATATTATACCAAGTTGATGTTCAAGTTTTGAACTGAAATATATTTTTAAATACTGTCTAAAAATCTTTTAGGGAGTATTATAATATTATGTTTCAAATTTAAAGAGGATTATAAATTTGATTTTATGTGTATAAGTAATTTTCTTGCATGTACATAAATGTCCCAGACATGTTCTGTGCTTGGTGTCTACAGACATTAAAGAGGGACTCTGATTCCCAGGAACTGTAGTGCCAGACAATCATGAGCCACCATGTGGTTCCTCAAGTCCAGCAATTGTTCTCAATGCTTAGCCATCTTCCGGGTTCCCTCTTACAATAATCTTTAAAAAAAAAAAAAAGATAAAATAAATAGTTGTAGCTGATGTGCCCTATAAGTTCTCCTCAAATGGCAGAAAAGAAACTTATGTTCCAATGTAAAGAAACCGTAATGGTTTTAGGAAAGATATAAGTATATGTATGGGTTATTTGTGTGACAACAATATATTACAGTTACAAACTATTTTCTTCATTTTAAGGTGGAGATATCATTTTGTGATCAAGAATGACCCATTAAATTAGAATTTATATATTTTATATAATATATATACATATATATATATATATATATATATATATATACATATACACATATACACAAGTAAACATAAAGTAATAGTACCTGGCAATTAGCTCTACGTATTTTGATAATTGCCAATCTTTTTTAATAATGCTATGTCAGTGTAAATAAGGCAAACTATCAAATATTTTCACTTTGTAATGTATTTGTTTAGAAATACAATGTTAGTGAAGTCAAAGAAGTAACTGTAAGGTAAAGTTAACAATTATGCAAACGTGAGCAAATCAACTAGTCTTTCTTGTCTCCACTGTGTGCTATAAAGTGGCTGCTGCTCTACACAGTTCACTGTTCAAACACATTTTAGCTCATAACATGTCCACTAAATAATTTCGGTTTCAATAAAATTACCTGTATTTACCTCCTGCTTGACTTTATATTGTAAATAGAAAGCATCCTCCTCCTCATCATCATCATCAACAACAACAACAACAACAGCAACCCCAGTATTAAAATTGTCAGCACAAAACACATCTCTAGTACATGGTTATCGTAGGTTGCATTTTCTTGCTTAACACTGAATCAAGAGCATACTGCATATACCAGGGGAGGACTGTGAGAGAAGCTTCAATGAACTCTTCTACCTCTACCTCTGCAAACAGGAGCAAAATTCTCGTAGTGCTTATTTCTTAAAGATTTGTTACAGAAAGTTAAATCTCACAATGAATGATGATACTAAATGACTCAAATAGGCTTCAAATTCAGACAAAGGTGAAGTTCCACCGGGGAGAGCACCTTCCAGCCTTCATGGGCTGCAGGCGAGAATATAGTGAGTGAAGAAATTGCTGACTGAGCAAGAGAAAGGTACAAATGTGCAACAGCCACTCATTTTGCAGACAGAGACAGCATCTCGGGTTTCTTAGACTTCTGTGGATTCAGACTCACCTCTGGAAGCTCAGGCTCACACTGTATACAGTGTCTTTCCAGTAAATGTCTGCACTAATTCTAAGGAGTTTTCATCAAGGTTTGATTTCCTTATGACCAGAGTAGCTGAACTGACATTGTACTACAAGCCCTCCTTCTAAGTTCTATGGAGCCTCTCCAATTATTCAGTTTCTTACAAAACTCTTACAGGAAGGCAGATTTGCGTGATCCATTATAAATGCATAAGTAGGCTGAGGAAACCTTAGGTGTTAGAATTTTTAGGCTTACTTAAATTTCTGCTCTTTAAGATTAATCTCCATTTCTAATTTTCCTGAACCTTATTCAGCAGTTCTTAATAAGATCGTCGCAGAACTCTGAGTGCGTGTTTTGGAAGTTGAATCTTCCAATTCCTTCCCGGGAGGGTTCTGGAGGGCTTCCTTTCTACCACATTCAGTGTTGCCTGAGTTCAGCACTAGTTCACATCTCAGACTGCTCAGTATCTGGTTCAAATTTGGACGATACATGGCCTCCTAACCTGAAAAGTTCTTGTGAAACTGTACTGTGAAAATTCTGCTGTAAAATACAAAACAATTGCAAACATGCCCAATAGATATGTTCCTGGTTTTCTGTTCCCTGATCTCATTGACTTCTCAAGCTTTATTGATTGATTGATGATCTGGCATAAAGCAGCATAGAGTACATTAGTATCCCGAGATAAGTCTTCCTCACCCATGTGAGTTTGATTTTGCCATGGTATAGTCCTGAAATATTTTCAATCTTATTCTAATTCACAGTGTAATTTCAATGGTCTGCTCCTTTCGCAATGACTCTCTACTACAGGACATTAAATGGCACCTCCACTGTTTAACTAAAAATTTAAATGTTGATCTGGATCTGTAGCTATTATAGGATGTGTATTCACAGTGTTTCACTGGCCTTTGTGCCAAGATCACTCTGTCTGTGACCTTGTATGAACAGAATATGTATGAGAAGTCACTGCTTTCATTTCTGTGACATGTATACATTCAATCTCTCACCTGAGTTTTATCATGGACCATTATAAATTGTCAATTTGTTTCAGTCTGGCCCACACTGGAAGTCTTCATCATGAACTCTCCGAACAATGATTCTGCTACATGCATGCTAATAAATCCTCTGATTTACTTAATAGGAAAAAAAATGCCACAGCTCTGAAGAGTCAACAGCTATGTCCTTTGAATGCTGGAAATCTGATTGGTAGAATTTAAATCTCAGAATGGTGGCTAATAATAAAGCTACAACGATGTGAACTTCTAATAACCCTACAGATCCATCATATCCCTTTCCTTCTTAAGTAGCAGATTATATCAGGGTCCACCACACATAAAGCCTTCCCCATTTTTATATACCTGATATTTTGAAAAATTCAATGGCCTAATACAATGGAATTATACCCCAGCAGTCACTCCCAGTACTTCTTATTCTGGATTCAGGGTCCTTTGGATGATGAGTTTATAAGAAATCACTTGTCAAGGAATACTGCCATTTGATGAATGACATGTTTTCTTACAGAATAGATCAGAGGATCAGCGATATAAAGTACTGAGAGAATGGGGGTTTGGGAAATGGAACACATGGATTCTACATGCGAATTTAAAGACTACATATGTGTGAACATACTTTGTGAAATTAACTCTTTTTTGTCCAGTTTGTGGCCCAAAGCTGCTTGTACTCTGCAGTTGCTGCAAATACATGCAACACAAAATTATAAAAATGCTTAAAATTGTATGAGAATTTTTTATTTGTTTGTTTGTTTGTTTGTGTTTATGTTTTTTTTCATAAAAATAAGTTGGTTGTGTAGTTCTTCAGAGTGAATTTTGAAGATGACATTGTAACACACTGCACTGTTGGACACAAATGCAAGGAAGGAATTGGCCTTGGGGCTTTTAGAATATGTTTTCCTCTAATATTCTTTGAAGGAGACAGAACATAGGGAGAAAAATGCTCTCATCTCATAAGCATTGTGAAGCCTATCCAGAGGTACAGGGAACCTTAGGACACCTTGGCAGCATAAGAGTGCCACCAAACTTTCCTCATATTCTGTCTGGATTTCTGTTTTTTTTTCAGTCACATGCAACAGTATTTTACTACATCTTGTAATCAGAGCAAAGCCTATGATAAGTAACTGATTTTTCTGCTTAAATCTTCCTTAGAGGGTTTTTTTTTTTTTTTTTTTTTTTTTTTTTTTTTTTTTTGACATTGTGTGTATATCTAAGTGGCTTTCAGGTTCTATTTTTCTGCTTTCAAACTCCATTTTACAGTCTCTTTTAAGGAGTAAAAGGAAATCACCTCAATATTCCCATAAATGAAATATCTTTAAGGAGACAGTCATTGTGACTTTATAATGTCACTGTCATGCTAAATAAGATTCGAATTGCATAGGAGTAGAAGATGGCCTCTTGGGACTCATGTCTGGTAAAATTGAGTGAAGTTGTGTGTTATAAGCTGATCTTTCCATATTTTGTATATAATGAGAATGAAACTGTCTGAAATATAAATGGAATCAGAATCCATTTTAATGTTGTCTTTTATTTTAAACCACTATATAGCATTACATATTTGTAGAAAGACTCAAAGATCAAATTTTTAAAATATCTTCTTACTTAAAATATATATTCTTAATATATTTAAAATTGTTTGAGTAACAGTATGAATTTATATAATACTTCTTTAACTGAGACATATCTGGTATAGAAAATTAGATAGAGCTATTAAGATAATCTTCAGTTAAGCATTGCTATTTATACTAAGATCTCTTCTTTAGTGAATAAGAAAGTCATTAGATACCTAGTATGATTTAAATTTCAGATAAATCAAATATTTTAATGTGCCATATATTTTATCTTAAATGCAATTTATTTTTTATCCAAGATTCCATTTTTATTGGATATTTATTTTTCTAGCAAATTATACAGATTTTAATGTCACTTTTATAAAATTGTGTACTTAAAAAATATGAGGTGCTGGTCATTAATTCAGATGGTGTAATAGCAGGGAACATAGTGTGCTTTACACGAATCATAAAAATAGGATGAAATTAGACGTACTTTTTAGAGAAATGACATTGTTAGGAAGACTGCTTTACGATATTGAGCAATTCTAATTGGGCTTTCTCACACTACTGCACAGTATAAATAGATTTGTAATAATATTGTTGCTTAAATGTTCATTGGAGGTGGTGTGCCTAGTTCTGACTAAAGATGATCATGATGGACATCTGTGCTCCAAAAATGTGGTGGAAGAAAAAATATTCTTTATTGTGAGATGTTCTCTTATGCTATAAAATAAAACAGAATGAGATACATTTCAGGGATTGAAATTGGTGGAGGATAGCCTAACTCTAATAACATGGTGGTCATGCTTGTGGATGTTGCTGAAAGGGTTCTCTCCACACTGATTTGCTGGATATTTCAGCTATTTCAACATGCTACTCAAGATTTCAATTGGTTGTGACAAATTGTTTTTAATCTCCAGTGCTCTTCAGGTATGACAGTCTTACTAATTCATGGTCAGGTGAACTGAAAGGATCCCACCCATTTAAACTTCAATGTTCCTGCACTCACACCTGCCTTTTTAAAACCTCAATTCAACACAAGCAAATCTTTGCAAATCCCCGCTGTGAATAAGTAGGTTCCTTGAGAGTTCCTTAGAGATAGCCTTCCATTGCTATCAATACGAAACCCAAAGAGTTAAAATTATTTGAATCAGCTGGCTCTCACTACCCCTCAGGAACCTTTACTTCCTATTTCAGCTTGGCTCACTCATACTGGACAGCTCTCTCACAAAGACAATATAACACTAAGTGGTAGCTTCCCACACTAGACCTTTAATGTGGATGATTTCAACAATCAAGGCTATAGCTGCGGATTATGGACTAGAGGCATAGTAAAAACATGTCCCATCCTTATAGTGCTTTGACTCTGCATCTGAATCTCCTCCTTCTCCTTCTCCTTCTCCTTCTCCTTCTCCTTCTCCTTCTCCTTCTCCTTCTCCTTCTCCTTCTCCTTCTCCTTCTCCTTCTCCTTCTCCTTCTCCTTCTCCTTCTCCTTCTCCTTCTCCTTCTCCTTCTCCTTCTCTTTCTCCACCTCCTCCTCCTCTTCCTCCTTCTTCTTCTTCCTCTTCCTCCTCCTTCCCCTTCCCCTTCTCTTCCTCCTCCTCCTCCTCCTCTTCCTCTTCCTCTTCCTCTTCCTCCTCCTCCTCCCCCTTTCCCTTCTCTTCCTCTTCCTCTTCCTCTCCCTCCTCCTCCTCCTCCTCCTCCTCCTCCTCCTCCTCCTCCTCTTCTTCTTCTTCTTCTTCTTCTTCTTCTTCTTCTTCTTCTTCTTCTTCTTCTTCTTCTTCTTCTTCTTCCTTTCATTTTATTCTAAGTAATTTACTTTCTGCTTATTCAAATACTCATGCTTAATGATTGTGATCCACTTGAAGATCTATGGCCAAAACACAGCAAACTGTATATTAAATGATATAACTGTGACCATGACTTCAAGTCTCAGCATGTTCTCAATAAGCATATGACATTTCAACTTAAATGGGGCAGGGAAAATCCATAATGTTTCTAATAATGGGTTATTTGAATTTCTAATGTTGTGGGACTTGGCTAGGGCCTTGCATTTTATAGGTTCCCAGGTAATGATAACTCTATTGGTTTGACTCCTTGCTTTGAGAAGTCTATCACTCAAAGCAAATTAAAAGCTAGAAACTAAGAAAGAAATAACAATATATTTTTAGCAAAGAGCTAACCAAATTCCATACCTTACTGTTCTCCATCAAAAGAATGAACTTAGTTGCAAACTCCACACACTATCTTAGGCTATGTGAACACCTATGTACCTGACACTGTTTCCATACTGATAACTAGATCAACTATCCAAGTATCCATAAGCCTACGTAGCTTTAATATCTCTACTTGTGGTAAGAAATGCTATTTCTTCATTTTGCTTCAAGATTTTCAACATCCACCCCTACCACTGTCATTTTGATCCTGAAAGCTGTATAAAATAAAAAAGAGACCATTTCTTCCATTGTATTCTCAGATGTCTATCCTCAGATGACTCCCAAATCTTCCTCATTGTCTGTCACCCAGGTTAGATCTTGTCTAAAAGATAACCTCCTAGATTCAGACCTGAAGACACTCTTGTAAGCTGTTAGTACCAAGCAGTTAGTGGCGTGCATGGCCCTAAGAAGTGTGGTCCAGGTGAGCACAATCCCTCCTGTTAAATCAAATTTTGTCTGTCATAACTTTTCTATTAATTAATCATATCTGCAATGTTAAGTGGGTGATAACTGAGATTCCCTGGGTTGGTTCTAATTCTCAAAGAACTGAGTTACTTAGTACTGCATTGAGAAGACAAAATTTAAATATCATAAAGAATAATGTTATTAATAGAACTGGATAAAGATATACATATTATTTTTAACCATAGTCAAAAATTTTCAGAAAGAGTCCACAGACACAGAAGACATCCAGGAAAGTTGTATTCAAGAAATCAGACAAGTTGGCTATGTCTAAACTCTGTCCTCTGTACTCTCACCTTCAAATTAATTTCTCTCTCTCTCTCTCTCTCTCTCTCTCTCTCTCTCTCTCTCTCTCTCTCTCTCTCTCTTTCTCTTCCTCCTTCCTAATCCTTCTCTCTCTCTGCCTTCTAACTTCTTTATTTCTTTTTTGCCAACTAATAAAATTTCTTATACATATTCCTATATTGTGCTGACTATAAAATAGGTTCTTACAATGATGTCTACATATCATCTCTTACCACAAATAACTCACAGAATGACAAAGTGAATACAGGCAGTAAAATATTATGAAATGCTATACTGATAGGCTACACTGTTGTGAGCAGACAGAGTAGTTAATTTAAGGAAGGACTCATGAAATGCATTTTGGTATCCTTATCTGTGTATAGCCTGCAGTAGATAGATCAAGGGAAAGGTAGATTTCCATGAATAACATAAACAAATAAATGCAATAATTAAGTACATATGTGTTATGTGAATGAGAAAACTAAATCCTTTTGAGATAATGTGAAATATAATAAGAGCTAGAGGTCATAGACAGACTCAAGCACTCTCATTGCAGGCCCAGGTCTTTTACATTATCCCAAGTTGGATGTTTTCTCTCAGCATAAAACTCAAGATGATTGTATTCAATTTAGAACTTGCTGCCTGCACATTTTTTTTCCTGAATTGCCTGATTAGTCTACAATAAAATCCTGCAGGAGAGCAATGAACATAGATGTCTCTCAGGGCAGTTAGCCAGGATTCCAACCTGTCTGGATTTATGATTTATCTACTCTGCTTATTTATATATTTTTTGTGTATAAGATAATAAAGCAGATTTTTTTCTTATTTTTTTTATTGCCAATAATTGTCCATCTTTACTCTCTGCTCTCTTATTTGATAATTCAATTATTTTTTGAGATTATTTTAAGTATTTAAGTTAACATTTTTATTGTTTCACTACAAAGACCACAAAATTATTTTTATTTATAATTTGATATTAAAATACTCATTAAAACATTTATTGATCCTAATTTTAGTATACTAAAACATTGTTCTATAACTGTCCCTCAAGCTGTCTACACTTTTGAAAGCTGTGGAGTCAACGTGAATTGCTAGATTTATTCTTAACATGGTAGAATAATAAGTATAATTAGCATAAAGTAAAAGCAGAGGAAATAAAAGTTGAAGATCACAGTCTCAGTACTACAAACACTGCTTTCCTTAGATCAATCACAAAAGTTCATGTTTGCTAAAATCTAATGTTTTAAAATGAATTCAATTCACTACAAAAGCACTGTTGAACTTTGTCAAGGAAGATGCTGTGTAACTGTGACCACATGAATCTACAATATATAATTACTTGAATAATAAGAATTTTTATGGTGGAATATTTTTTTCCTTCCTCGCAGCTGTATCATCAGCTTCACTTAGTTTAACAAGGAGCCTAGAACAGTGTGGCAAACTTGAAGTCACCTAGAACACAATTTATAATACCACTGAAAATGTTCTTCATTGCTATATGAGAATGCTGACTGATTATTTCAATCAACTTACAAAGAAGAGAAGAAAGCAGGAACAGTGACTCCACAATCTTCCTCAGGCTTAACTTGATACTGGCACAAAAATAACACAATTCATACTCACTGTCCTCTTACCAGGTATCAGGGTTATGGTTGCTATTGCTGTGCTGAGACACAATGACCAAGGGAACAGTTATAAAACAAAACATTTAATTGGAACTGGCTTACCGTTTAATAAGTTTCGTCCATTATTCTCATGGCAGCATCCAGGAACATAAGGTGCTGGAGAAAGTGCTGAGAATTCTACACCTTGACCTGAAGGCAGTCAGAAGGAGACTTTCTCCTCCAGGCATCTGAAAGGAGCTTTCCACACTGGGTAGAGCTTAAGCAAAGATCTCATAGCCCACCCCAAAGTGACACACTTCCTCTAACAAAGCCAGGCTTCCTAATAGTGCTACTTCCCATGGGTCAAGCATATTCAAACCAAAGCATTGGGGTTCTTCTTCCTATCACCTGCAAACAATAATCCTTGAAAATGTATAACAATAATATGAAAACAAGAAATGTAGGAAGAATAGGAGAGAAATGCCTGGATTTCGAGATTAATCTCTCCAAGGAGGAACATAATCTTCTTCCTGGTATGACTCTGGCCTCAGCTTTATGTTTCTGAATAGTTGGTCACTACCAACTTTTAATAGTCTAATAAGGATATTCTACTTCTACATTACACACAAGCCCATACCCAAAGTCTTAGCCTGGTCACTCTAGGCAGTGATGCCTTCCAAGAATGTCTGGTTGCGCTCCCAACTTCCATTTTCTGTGTACCTCATTACTATACAATCCTTGACTCTAGAGACACGAATTTCCATGATGTTCCTTTACAAGTGAATTAGAGTTGTTATATTTCCAGTTTATAATATTCCCAAAGCTTAGCAAACTATTTGTTTTATACATCATGCTCACTAAACATTAATTACATGTATTCATTAATTCATTATGTCACACACATCGTTATCCTCACATCAGTGAGCACAGTATTCTGTGTACCACAGTTCCTCCATAAGCATGTGTCAAGATGAAACTTTGCCAGTGGGTGATGTGTAAGTTGTCTCTTAAGTGTATTTTATCATATCAAGTCTTGTTTTACAAATTTAGTTTACTTATAATAAATCATATTTGTCTACATTATACAAATTTGATTTTCAAATGTACCCATAGACTTGGCTTTGCCAAACCACTCTCTTCCATGATTTGGCAAGATAAAAATAAAAGCTAAGATGTAACACTTAGAAACTCAATCCTGATTCCCCATCATCATTCTATGCAAAAAAGTAAGAAGAAATTTTTGAGGAAATATAGTTGACAGTGTTTAGAGACTTATAGTAGATATGTGGACAAATTTTATACAGTGTATTTCATGAATTATATACAATTTCAGCAGAAATATTCTGTTTAATGCCTATGAGGTCATCCTTAAAAATCGATAAGATATTATAATTCCAGAAAATTTTAGGCTAATGTTTCTTACTTTTTAAATCAAAATACATTAAATCACAGCATGTAAAAGACAAACCACAACAACCACAACAAGCCTGCCTTTGGGTTTTATTTATTTATTTATTTATTTTGCACACACTGGGTGCCTATATTCATTTACTAAATTCTGTTTATTTCAGAGGTTGTCTGAGGAGCTTCTCACCATAGAAAGGTTGCTTGGACTTTGCAGGTTAGGGCATTTTAAGGATTTATCTGTAAATTCATAGTAGTCAGCTCACTTGATTAGAAAATATTATTAATCAGATATGGTGTTGCATGATCTGCTGACTATATCAGGATTAGATGGTTTACTCCTGAAAGTTCAGTTGATTCTTCATGCAATGAGGCACAACTTACCTGCAGAGAAATTGAAAATGGTAATATCATAGACAAAGTGAAAAACCAAGGAATAGTAGTTGAATCTCCTGTGGAGAACTCTGATGATGGAGAATTTCCTACTGCTTTGCAGGCATGGAAAGTCACCACAAGGCTGCCATCTCTTAAGGCTAAAACAGTTGGAATAGACATTCTCTCCCCAGGTGTGCTGTGGAATCAAAGGTGACATAGAGGCTTAAAAAGTGGCACAGTTCATAGCTTTCCACATTCTCTCTCCCAAGAGAGAATTCCACTTTTAGATTTCCATTAAAAGGCAGAGATGGATTTATTCTAAAATGCCTGCTCAGAAAAGGAGATTCTATTAAGTGGCAAGATATTGCAATATTAGAAGTCTGTGGATGGTTCATGCTTAATCCTCCTACTCCAGTGCAAGCTCAAGTGTTTAGTCAGCTTTCAAAAGACCACTTCTATTTACTTGAAGGATATGTATTACATCATCAGCTTCTCCAGACAGGACATTCTTCATTCCTTTGACTTTTCTTCAAAAGCTATATATTTCTCTAGATTTGGTTTTTCTCCTCTAAGTCTAGCCAAGCTTCTGAACTTTCTGTTATAATTAATGCTGTTTCTAAGCAGTAGTGCCAAGGGCAAGAATGTTGACTACAAATATCATGATAGTAGGTAGTTGTGGAGGAAATGAACTGCAATAGAGAATCTCCAGGGATAGAAATTTAGTTTGTGACCAATGACAATTGATCAGAAAACTGATCTAGTTTACATTAACTGTTGTCAAGGAATAACTCTCTTCTCTATGTAATGTATGATGTCCCAGGTCAACTCAGCTTTAATGTGGCTAGCAAATACCATACAATAATCAACATATTATCTGTAGCACTTCACCCAACAATTTAATTTAACTAGTTGTGTTGATGTAAAAAAATGATGCAATAGAAATGTATTATTTCATAGGGAATGTAGAATTGATAGAAAAAAGTTGTACTCTGAGACAATGATTTTCAAGATCCTACACAACACATATAGAGCTTCTGTCTGTTTTGCCAGAATTAAACATATCTAATATTCTGAAAAATTTGTAAACATTCCAACAACACTCTTGATGTAGCTACTCTTGGTTTTGGTGTAAATGTTGCTTTGGCATACATCTTATTGTTCATAATATAACTGTTACTGTTTGTGACCTTTTTCACAATATACTTAAGAATTAGTGTAATTAGATATTTCTTTCCATTGCAACACAACTGCTATTCTCCTACAGGGAGCAGGGAATTGCACCATGCCTTTCTAATACCCATCCCACAATAGCAAAATCAACTGAAGTTACCTGAACTGTTTGAAATCTGACTATTCCCCTCTTTGATCATGTTAAGCTTTGTTCCACCTCAACGCCTTTCTAATAAAAATTCTGAGAAGTTTTCTTTCTTCAATAGACCCATCTACAATAAGCCCTAGTTATATTTATGTCTGTCTGGTGTTTGCATGTGCATGTATATGCATGTGTGTTCTCTATATGTTCATGATGTGTGAATGTATGGGTTGTGTATGTCTGAGTATGTGCATTCTGTGTGTTTGGTATTCTGTGTGTTTTTGTTCATGTATGCAGTTAATTTATGTGTGGATTTTATATATGTAGAACTCGAGATTAAAGAAAGAATAACTTATATAATTGAAACTTTTTCTAACCTGCATTTCTGAGAATGTTTATTGGCAGAATTTCATATCCATCTTCCTTTGACTTTAGAATAGATTCGTGTTGTAGTATTTCAACATAGTATGTGTGTATATTCTCCAATAACAGAAGTGAAGGAAGGATCCACTGCTGTGTAAGCCCCTTTTCTTTGTCTACCTCTAAACGGCATCATAGTGAAAGACAGTGAGATGGTAGGCTGATTAGTTCCTTTAATTATTGCACTTCTAGTAAATCTGACAATGTACAGAGGAACAGTCTCGAGTTTAGCTGCTGTAAAGGTCCAGCTTACTGCTCCTCATGAATGCGATACAGCTCAGCAATGGAATGGACCCTGGGAGGGACTGTGCTGTGCTCAGCTGATCAATCACTCTCAGGCATTCAGCTCCAATTTCCTATTCTTTTCAGACGAACATTTCCCCTACTTAGACATTTTCTTTCATCACATTTTTCAAGTCCTTTTCAATAACTTGGCATTGCATTTGTAATTTAACTGTGGGTTTGACATTGTTCTTAACTTGCCCATTAATTGTTTTGGCAATCAATGCTTTTATTGTATGATTGATTTAGCTTTTTATGGCTGGAACCAGAGTTGATGCAGTTTAGGTACAAAAAGGCTTTCTTCAAAATGAACCTTGTCATTTCATCTTTCTGAGAACAATTTTGCTATCTGTCATTTCACTTTTTGGTGAGTGCCATTAAGCCTTATCTAGTATTTAAATGGCTTTGCTCTAGCCTCAATATGGAGCACCTACATGATGATCTGCTTTTTGATTATCTGTTGTTTGTTAGCTCTCTGCCTGACATTTCTCTTCTTTGTTATCTTTCTAACTTCTCCTTTTTGCTTTCAATTTCTTGCACAAGGTTGTCATACCAAGAAAATGTTCATTTCCTGGTGGTCATAAGAAAGTCTACCCATTGTTTCCTGACTGTTCTAGGAGGAAGGCAGTAAGATTCTTATGTTGAAACCTCATGAAGGCAAATAGACTAGTACCCTCACTTTCCTTTCTTGACCCTTATGCAGATTTGGGGCTCAATACCATGTGATTTGAAATTTGTACCCCTATCCTTGTTGAGACATAGTTCTACCTGCCCTCATCTGTTCCACCTGCATAAGATTATTCTTGGGTTGACAAAACTGAGTTTCTACACTCAAACACAATCAGATCTGTGTGTCATTTGGGGGTCATACAACGAAGTAAGTGGCAGAGAGGAATGTCATTTTTTATTTCAAATCCAATCTTGCTGATTTGGGTTTTCAGTTATGGTCTGTTCCCATGAAATAGCATATTTTAAGGCTAAGATATGTGCCAAGTTGAATTACAAACAGAGATGAATGGAATCTGTATTTCTGTCAAAATAAAAGCAAAGAAAAACTTTTCTCCTAATAACATGCATAATTATATCATACACTTGTTAGACGTTATAATGAATCATTACCTGTGGGCCTGTTTTAGACACCTTCATGACTCACAACCTGAGATGTTCAATTTGCTGCTTCTCACCGAGGCATATGGCCTTTTATTGTCTGGTAGTACCAGAAGCTCTGGCAAATATATGCCACAAGTCCATGGAAGAGATCACCCCAGTGTCATGCTACAGACTGGCTTTCTTGGAACATGGTTAATTTCTGTTGGTTATCAGTATACAGCCTTGCATTTAAGAGCTGGAACTGAGTTTTAAAATGTTTTTCACAGCATCCCTAATTCATATCCATTTTATTGGGTTCTAAAATTGATTCTACAGTCTACTAATCTACATTACAAACTACACAGCCTATAATGAAAATAAATGAATAGAAAATGTATTGTTTTGTTTTTAGAGTTAATTACTATATAGTTACATCCTTTTATGGCTTCTTATTAGCATAGTTCAATGCTGAGAAAACCAAGAAGTCACACTACCTGAACATATATTTAAAAAAAAAATGATACATTAGATCCAGTAAATACATTTAATGACACCATTATTTTTACTGGATCATCAAATAAATTGAATTTTAAATATTTCAGGGGACTTTAGTTTTCTGAATAGAGAATAAGTAAGATAATTGAAAGTTAATGAATAATGAAAGCCTTACCTTCCTGAAAAGATGTTTATAGCTATTGTTTGCGTCAGTGGGTGTTTAGATAACTAACCACAACTCTTCATAGCAACAGATAATTTAACAAGCATTTATTGTGTATGTATAGCTGAACATTTCTTTCTGAGCAAAAAACTTGAGTATATGGAAAATCCCAGGGGGACACCCATGGAGAACCATATTGTTCAGACTGTGCTAAGCACTGCCCAGGAGTATTTAGAAGGAAGAAAAGGAACGGTGCTATGACATATCAGCTGAAGGATGGACAGAAATGTGAATTATTGACAGTGTGGAAACAAGTATAGATTTTGGTGTTCTAAAACCTAGAGGATTCTAATACCCATCAGAATACCAAATCTTTTGAAGAATCAAAGCAAAGTCTTATGAGAGTATTCAAGGTAAAACTGGTTATCTCCATTTTAGATTCTGGTATTTGAAAGGTTTTGGTAGGACTTCAAGTACAATGTTGAATAGGTAGGGAGAGAGTGGGCAGCCTTGTCTAGTCCCTGATTTTAGTGGGATTGCTTCCAGCTTCTCACCATTTACTTTGATGTTGGCTCCTGGTTTGCTGTAGATTGCTTTTTATCATGTTTAGGTATGGCCCTTGAATTCCTGATCTTTCCAAGACTGTTATCATGAATGGGTGTTGGATTAGGGCATCATCCTGAGTGAGGTAACCCAATCACAAAGGATCTCACACAATATGTACTCACTGATAAGTGGATATTAGCCCAGAAACTTAGGATACCCAAGATATAAGATACAATTTGCTAAACGCATGAAACTCAAGAAGAACGAAGACCAAAGTGTGGACACTTTGCCCCTTCTTAGAATTGGGAACAAAACACAGAGACAAAGTTTGGAGCTGTGACGAAAGGATGGACCATCTAGAGACTGCCATATCCAGGGATCCATCCCATAATAATCTTCTAAACGCTGACACCATTGCATACACTAGCAAGATTTTGCTGAAAGGACCCAGATATAGCTGTCTCTTGTGACACTATGCCAGGGCCTAGCAAACACAGAAGTGGATGCTCACAGTCAGCTATTGGATGGATCACAGGGCCCCCAATGGAGGAGCTAGAGAAAGTACCCAAGGAGCTAAAGGGATCTGCAATCCTATAGGTGGAAAAACAATATGAACTAACCAGTACCCCTGGAGCTCGTGTCTCTAGCTGCATATGAATCAGAAAATGGCCTAGTTGGCCATCAGTGGAAAGAGAGGCCCATTGGTCATGCAAACTTTATCTGCCTCAGTACAGGGAAAAGCCAGGGCCAAGAAGTGGGAATGGGTGGGTGGAGGAGTAGGTGGGGGAGCGTGTGGGGGACTTTTGGGATAGCATTGGAAATGTAAATGAAATAAATACCCAATAAAAACATTTAAAAATAATAATAATAAAAGAAAGGTTTTGGTAACATAACTGCCTTGATTTCCAGCCACATGTCAGGGAAATGAGGATCTTAGTCTCAGGCCAACAGAAGGAAATGTGGGCACTGGCCTGCACTTTTCTCTAGGGAAAATTTTGTTGTTTGTTACTTATGTTATTGAAAGTTAAGTAAGCACTTATAGGAGATGATGAGTATTGATTGAGCATCTGATTTCGTACTGACTTCTGTTGCTGAATCACCAGTTCCAAGGAAAATACTGAAGGGAGCAGAAACCAAACAAGTCAGTGCCTGTTCATACAGCTAAAACTGTCTACCTCTTCCCCTTACCTCCAGTATAGCTGCCCTATCTATCTATCTATCTATCTATCTATCTATCTATCTATCTATCTATCTACCTATCTATCTATCTATCTATCTGTGTGCGTACATGTATTAGAATTTCAAAATGTCATTCCAGTATGTTTAATGTCCACTGCTACTGAGTCCCAGAGGTAGGAATGAACATTGGAAAATCTTGATACTGTAATTCAGTGGTGTGCAAATGAGAGGTAACATATTACACTCTACTTAATATTCTTCATGTCATTACTTTCAAAATACAGAATAAAGGCACTCTCAAACTCAAGCAAGCATTTTTCAGGGCAGGGCCATAATGGACAATTTGAAAACCTAGTGGCCCCTACTTCCAGATTGGAAAGTAATATAAGGTTAGCTCATTTTAACTATTTTTCCTGTTCCCCTCCACACAGGGAAACATTATCTAGTAGAAGCTACATCATCTTCTTCCCATCACAGGCTCTTACCTGACACATTTCATAGGCATTATTATATGTATATACTAAATAAACACAGAAATAAAAAATGATAATAAATCAAAAAGAAATATATTTTAAAACAGCACTTTCTTTTGGATATAAACTTACTAAAAACAAAAAAACAAAGTTACAGGTAAGGTGAATTTGCCTGTTTTCTTTCTTTCTTTCTTTCTTTCTTTCTTTCTTTCTTTCTTTCTTTCTTTCTTTCTTTCTTTCTTTCTTCCTTTTTTTTCTTTCTTTTACAATCCAGATTTCATGCCCCTCCCAGTTAACCCTCCGATTATTCCACATCCCATACCTCCTCCTCATACCCCTGTCTCCATGAGGATGTCCCCAAGCCCTAACACTCACACCACCAGACTTCTAAACTCCCTGGACCCTCCAGTCTCTTGAGGCTTAGGTGCATCTTCTGACTGAACCCAGACCCAGCAGTCCTCTGCTGTATATGTGTTGGGGGTCTCATATCAGCTGGTGTGTGCTACCTGGTTGGTGGTCCAGTGTTTGAGAGATCTCAGGAAGTCCAGATTAATTGAGACTGCAGATCCTCCTTCAGGGTTGCCTTCCTCCTCAGCTTCTTCCAGCTTTTCCCTAATTCAGCCACAGGGGTCAGCTTCTGTCCATTGGTTGGGTGCAAATATCTGCATCTGACTGTTTGAGATGCTTGTTGGGTCTTTTGGAGGGCAGTCATGATAGATCCCTTTTTGGAGCGCTCCATAGCCTCAGTAATAATGTAAGGACTTGGGGCCTTCCCTTGAGCTAGACCCACTTTGGGCCTGTTGCTGGACCTCCTTTTCCTTAGGCTCCTGTCCATTTCCATCCCTGCAGTTCTTTCAGACAGGAACAATTATGTGTCAGAGTTTTGATTCTGGGATGGTGAACCCCTCCTTCACTTGATGCCATGTTTTTCTGCTGGAGGCAGGTTCTATAAGTTCCCTCTCTGCACTGTCAGGCATTTCATTTAAGGACCCTCCCTTTGAGTCCTGAGAGTATCTCATCTCCCATGCCTATTATCCATTCTGGAGGGTCTCCCCAACCTCCTATCTCCAAGGTTGCCTGTTTCCATTCTTTCTGCTGGCCATCAGGGCTTTAGTCTTTTTTCCTCATCCAATACCAGATCAGGTTCCCCTCTTCCCACCCAACAACCTGTCCACTTTCCCTCCTATAGCTCTCCCTCCCTCTCCCTTACTAATCTGCTATTAAGAAAGTGGACATCCTGAATTTTGGAGGCAAATTGATGGAACTAGAAAATATCATCCTGAGTGAGATAACTCAAACCCAAAAAGGGCATGCATAGTATGTACTCACTAATAAGTGGATATTAGCAAACAAAAAAATTACAGGATACCCAAGATACAGTCCACAGAACTCCAAAAGGTCAACAAGCTGAAGTGCCTAACTGAGGACACATCAGTTCCACTTGAGAGGGAGAAGAAAGCTATCACAAGAAAGCCTGTTTGTTTTATATTTAAAAAATCACTTTATTTTAAGTACCCAAATTAAATATTGGGTCAATAAGGAGACTCAGTGGGTGAAAGGTCTTGGCATACAATCCTGATGGCTTCAGTTCAGTTCTCAAAATCCACACTGTACAGAGAAAAGTAACTCATAAAAGTTGTACTCTGATTTCATATATTTATGGCATGCTCTCTTTCTGTCTCTGTCTTAGTCTTTGTATCTGTCTCTTTCTCTCTCTCTCTGTATGTGTGTCTGTCTCTCTCTACATGCCTCTTATATGCATATACACATAAACACACATGTACACACATACACACATGATCTCTTTTTTTGTTTATTACACACATTATGAATAAAATACACATTGATAATAATTAAAATTAGAGACATGTAAATCTTGGCCAAGTATTTGATACTGTAAAACATAAAATAATATTTTTCAGTGTTAACAGATATTTTGATCTTACAGTTGACAATGTAAGAATGATGCTGTAGATACTAGAAAATGGCACAAGTGTATTTATAACCATTTCTGATTTTTGGAGGGGTTGTTGTCCAAATTGCACACCAAAATTAACATCTGCTCTTGTGTCCAAATCAACAACTCAAACTGTAGTTTTAAAAATCAAACATCTTAACTCTGCACAGTACAATGAAACTCTAATTAGATTTGTGCTGGGAACTGACTGTCATAAAAGTCTTTGATTTCTTTTAATTCAAACACTACATTTTTATTCTAGAGGAAATCCCAAGTGTACAATAAAGTCCATAAAATGCAAAAGTATTAAATCTGCACAGAGGGAGTGTTTGTGGACATTGTGCAGTGTGGTAGGCTTTAAAATGTAAAATGGCTCTAGAGATTTGTTGGGTCTTTACAATTCAGTATAGGAAAGCAGTGCAGAAGAACTCAGGTTCCCAGTTTGCATGATGCTGATCACTAGGTATTTGTCATACATTCAGAAACATTTCCCATTGCCAAATGTCAGTGTTTGCCTTGCATCTTTAGTTATACAATGTGGGATCATGACCCTTGATTAGAAAGCCATGATCTTCTAGTGAATTGCATGATTTTCAAAGAATAAATGAGATTTTTTGTTCCAAATTTTCTTTATTTTTGAGACAGTAATTTAATTATAATTTCCTTTTCCCCTCCAAACCATTGTGTATCTCTCTCTTTGCTCCCCTTCAAATGATGGTCTCTTTTTCACTCATTATTATTGCAAGCCTATATGTATTCTCAGAGATATATGTATGTATGCATGTACATACATTCCTAAATATATAACCTAAATAGAGCCTATATGTATTTCGAGATGCATATGTATTCATGCATGTATGAATATACATTCCAAATATAATCTATTGAATCCATATCATACAATGTTACTTTTATGTATGTTTTTAGGTCTGACAATTTGAAAAGGGGTAAATAATTGCTTGTTCTTGTGGAAGACCACCCCCTCAGTCCTAATTTTCCTAAATTCTCTGTGGTCCATCCTATAGGATTAATGCCTTGACATTCGATGGCTGCTTTAATGGCATTCTCAAAATTTGTTCTTTACAAATAACCTCTAAGCACTTGTCCTAATTTTATCCTAGAGTCCTGCCCAGTATCTTCCTTATTCCTGTCCCAGTCTTCTTATGTTAGCTCTGTAGCAACCACATAACAATATTGATGAAGTACGCATCAGGATCGTAAAAAGTAAAAAAAAAAACACAAAGAGATTCTCATATCCTTCACAGATCACAATATTACAATGAAAGAACTTTAAGTCTTTGTTTCCTAACTCACCATATATACCAAAGCAACCATTTTTTAAGAATTTGGAATATTTTTGGACTGCTTCTGTATATCACATAAATGTATAATGGCAAATCTTCACTGGTAAAAATACAAAGCCATGAGTCACACAGACACCAGTGGGCTATTAAAATGGGTAGCTCATGAACAAATAGCTATATTAATTCACATAACCCTATATGACCTTCTGTGATGGCATTATTTAACTATATGGCTGATATGACTATGTAAACATTTCTATACCTGTTACTTAACAACTTCATAATATTACATCATAGCAACTATATGTTTTCAACCATCTGCCCACAGTAGCACCTTAGTTCACACACACACACACACACACACACACACACACACACACACATATATATATATATATATATATATATATATATATATATATATATTATATGTATTCCTATCAAAGATATCCTAATCTTTTGATATCTTATCAAAAAAATAACCTAATAGTATCCTATTAAGCTGGACTCTGAAAAATGCTTCATATAAGAAATGTTGTATCAAGGAAATATTTCAAGACTCTACTTTTTGTGACTATTGTCAAATGCTTTCAAATACAATTTTTATTAAAGTATGATCTATCATAGTTAGGGATTTTACTTCTGTGAAGTGATAACATGAATACAACAAAGTTAGAGAAAAAAAAAAGGGTTTATTTCATCTTTGCATGTCCACATCAAAATTCCACTGTCAAAGGAACTCAAGTTGTAAGGAACCTCGACTAGGAGCTGCTACAAAGGTCATGAAGGAATCTTGCTCACTAGCTGGCTCATCCTCTGTTCCTACAGTATCCAGAACCACTAATAGAGAGGTGGTTATGCCCAAAATTAGCTGGGTCCTCACACATCAATTGATATTTAAGAACACACCCTTATAAGCTTGCCTATAGCCTGATCTTATACAGACCTACTTCAGTTTGAAGATCAGATCTTATTAACCTATTAGATTTTTTTCTAATGCTTGGTTACTATGGTTAAGTTCCTTTTATTTGCTGTTAGAATTAATCACTAGACTGTGAATGTCTAACAGTATCTGACCTTCATAATGTCTTGTTCTGTGGTGTGTGTTTTGTCAGTTCTGTTCAGCTGCTTTAGGTATTCCAAAATATAAACCTTTGTGTACATATGTAGTCTAGTATTGATATCTAATACTAAACACAATAAGCCATTTCCTTCTTTTTATAAACCTCTTTTGTACATGCAGACCTGGATCTCTGTGTTTTAGGTTTCTCTTTTAGCACCCAACATAGGTAATAAATAAGCATGTGATTGTGAATCCATAATAGAAACTGTGACGAACAATGTACTCTGGTGAAGACCCAAAGCCAGGAACCACACAGAAAGGAGTGAATTGCTGTCTGGTGGCTCCTATAACTTGAATGTGAGAAACGAAAGAATAAAACTGCCCTGTACGCAGACAGAAATGACCATGCATTTCCTCTGTTCACGCATCCAAATGTCAGCTGATTATTTTGCACATTCATTCATCAAACCATGTGTTTATTTTTTTACTAACTTGTTTAGCTCTTTATATCATAATCCTTGCAGAAAGGTGGTTTAAGCCAAAATATTTTCAAAGGCTTCTGTTATAAAAATCATGTCATAAATGTCATTCTGCCAGTGTGAATGCAAAAGACAGCTAAATATTTGGACATATTCCATTTGTCAACACAGTCATGTTATATTGGTTTTTTTTTTTTTGTTAATGTTAATTCAGTTTTCATCTAATAGAAAATGCTCTTTCACATACATATTTATAAGCACACCGAATTATGCAGATTCTTCATTTAGATGTAAACACTTTTAAGAGAACGAGGATGTTTTCTTTCTGAGGAAGAGAGGATGTGTTTGAGATTCAAGCAGTGTATGATGCCCTTCTTAGTACTGCTATCTTTTACTCCACCTTAACATGTGATGTCACTTCTGAATGCCTTCATTCACTTTTTTTTTCCACGTCAAGACACGACACCCAGGTATTTATTCTTTAGTCTCTAGAAGTGTGCTCTATGATCTGAATGGTGTCGTTTCTCTAATATTTTAGAGAGCACCATGTGAAAGTGACACCTGCACCATCCTGTCCCCATCCTGTACAACAGGAACACATGTACAGCTCATTCATACAACAGCTGTCACTCATTTGTTTTTATAATTTTTTTTAGTAGGAAGAATTTGGGGGGGGGGGTTGATAGAGTAAATTTTTCCAGAGAAAACTTTCAAGGTTGCATGTGTGTGTTTGTATATTTGTGTGAGTTTGTATACAAGTATATGTGCATACGTGTGTCAGCATGTATGAAGTTTTCTCATGTGTGTATGTGTGTGTCTGTATGTATGTGTGTGTACGTGTTCTGCGTGTACACCTGCATAACTTTGTGTGTGTGTGTTTATGTATGTGTGTGCACACACACACATGTGTTTTAAAATATATCTTGGAAACATAGATATATAAATGTGTTAAGGTTTTCAGTATTTTGCTTTATTTTTTCTAAGTTCTTGTGTGTTTGTCTGTAGGCAAGACTAGCCCTAAGCTCATGTTAACTTTCCTATATTACACAATAAAGTGCTGGTGTTGCGGGTGTAAGCTCTGATGCTTGGTGGTTCTCCTGGCCCTTGCCGTCATTTGGACTATCAAACATCAAGGAACTAAAATATTTTTAATAATTCCATCAATAATAGTAATGATTATAATAAATACTAACTCAATGATTTAAAATCTCTTCTTTAGTTTGGAAATTTTAAGGAATTTCTTTTCCTCAAAAACCAAAAAAAAAAAATCAATGTAAGTGGACTACTACTATTCTCAAAATATATTTTAATTGAAATGGACAATTCCAGTTGCTAGTATATCTATCAAACTTCTATATAATAAGTATCCAAATTACAACTTTGATAGTAATATAGGAAATCAAATAATGTATTCTACACTTTCTATGCTGTATAACATCCTGCTTAATATTATAACCAGCATGACTCTGAACATCAGGATATTTCCCGACCACTGAAATATGGAAGGAGAAAAATAGGTTAAGACTCAGTTTAGTGCTACTACCACCAGAATTGGCAAATTTAAAAATTTTACTCTTCATCTCTAGAGAGAAGTCTTTGTGTCTGCAAAGCAAGTTTCTCTCAGAGATAGCCTTCCCATTTGCTTCTTCTATTTTACGTATCTTCTTTATCTTGATACTATATCATACATATTCTCATTGTTTATCCATACACACAAGCATTGCATTTCATGGGAATAAGTCATACATAGTGAACTTAAGTTGAATCTTCTAGTTAACCTTCTTGGATTCAAAATTTAGGTCATGATATTCTTGACACCCCTATTCTTTTGGCACAAATATACAAGTGGAATAGGGAAAGTCACAAATTTGTCTCTGCTTAATAATATGCTGACCTAAGAACTCCAGTATATATGGACAATTTTATTTTGGATTGTTTAATGTGAATATTCATAAAAATAAGTATATAGATAAACAAAATCTATTAGTGATACTGCAAAGGTTGTAGAAATGGTTACAGCATTTTGACTTGGCTGTATACTACTAATTTTAACCCTTAACAGACATTAAAATATTAGATTCTTCTGTGTATATATAATCATAGCACAACAGCAGCACCATAAAAGCACAGCACAGACTTCACATGTATTGTTTGTGGATCTGTATTGATGGAATCAGAGAAGGAGACTTCCCCGGAAGAAATAGAATCAGAAACCTCTATTCTATCACAAGGTGAGGCTCACATTTCTGCATACCTGGATACTTAGCTGCTTCCAAGCAAACCTTTTACACTTAGGGTTTGAAAATGTTACCTGTTTCAAGGGTTGAATTACCACTTTTAGAGTATTAGCTCATATCCATGTCCTTGCTTATAATTCTTTTTATAAGCAGAATGCCCCTCTCTTATGGGAAGATGTGGGCACTCATGAAACACACACAAAGAAGCCCCATTCAGGAAGACACTGGCATCAACATATATTGGCAAAGCACTCTTCTTTGGAGGTATTGGATATCTAAAAGTATTTTCTCTGTTCAGAAAAAGTTAATTACATCTCTTTTCTCTGACTGACAAAGAGAGATAAATGAAGGGTCACAGAGGTTTAAAAATACTATTTGTGTGGAAAGGTCTGACTTAAAGATGAAAGTCAATGTGATATTGAGGTAAATGTCAAAATCATAAACAGAGCCAATCCTCATCAGACTAATATATTTAGCAGTTAATAGTTTAGGCAATCTCCTCCTTTACGATACTGTAGAAAAGGTTAGTTTCATCTAAGAGGATGCATTTTATATTTTCCAGTTTCTGGAGCACTTAACCCAGCATATCCAGTAGAAAGTTCCAAAGCATTCATGATTGAAACAAGTTGGTACAGTGCAGGATTAGCTGCAAGCTACATCCATCAGGTTCATGCAGCAGTTGACAAACTAGCTTGTAGCTTCTACCAGTCCCTCGTGCTGGCAGAAAGTGCTTAATCCTATTTGGTGTTAAGTCCCAATTAAAAACAAACTCACAAGTTTAAAAATATATTAAAAGATTTTTTTCCAACTTCCACTCAGCCCCCATGTATTTTAAAAGAAAATGTCGTTCCAACTAGACTCATGGGAGAATTTAAAGCCATATCTGCATTTTCTTGTGAGAGAGAACTCCAACTAACTGTTCTCTCAGGAGTCTGAGTGTGCTATTGAAGAATTCCAGACACAGAAATGATAAGAGTAGTCAAGCTTTCTCAGGACAGCATTATGGGTTAAGGCAAGGCAGCAACGCTGAGGGAATTTTTAGAAAATATATCATTCACACCACAAAGAGATTAAAGACAATAATAATGAAAACAAAATCACATGCTGGGTAGGAAAAAATATTAAATATTCATTGGCACTAAATAGTTTAGATGTGTGCATGACCTGAAATTAGGAAATTAGGAATTAGTGTGCCAGTAGTTACACTTCTTTCTTTCTTTCTTTCTTTCTTTCTTTCTTTCTTTCTTTCTTTCTTTCTTTCTTTCTTTCTTTCTTTCTTTCTTTCTTTCTTCCTTCCTTCCTTCCTTCCTTCCTTCCTTCCTTCCTTCCTTCCTTCCTTTCTTTTAGCACTCTTTCTTCAATATGAGTACAATTTTCTAAAATATCCATAAATCCGGCAGCATCCCATTTAAACAATGAGGAGCTATAGTTTATAGTTCCAGGAAGCAGGAGAGTGAACTGATGAAGTAGAAACAAGAACAGATATGCTTTCCCTATGGGAGAACAACATAGGGATCTTCCTCACCACCCCAGTTCATTTATATGGGTCCTCCTGGAATGGTTACTGTGAGTGGCCTAGCTTGGGAAAAAATAGCCTTTCAAGTTTGGCTTTGTTGTGTAGAATTTAGCACATGTGCTTCCATTCTGGATTGATCTGCTCTGTTATTTCTGGTGTATGCAAGAGGTCAGTCCAAAACCATAGCCTCTTAATTTCATATGTGTGTACAATAAAAAGTATTATAATGTAAGACTGCATTATATCAGTGGCCATCTATGAAAAAAATGAATACAATGCCATCAGTCATGAGGAAAGAACAAGACACTCTATAGGAAGACAGAAGTGAAGCATAATTAGAAAACACCCAGGTACCAGAAGAGGAACTGTCTGAGTCCTCAGCAAATGGTAGGTGGAGACCCAGGAAGATCAAAAGTTCAAGGTTACCCTTACCAGAATAGTAAGTTTGGGGCCAGTTTAGGTTTCAATAGGTTCTGTTTTAAATATCAAAATGATAGAAAAGAGAATTTAGGGAGATGAGATGGTAAATGTGTCACAACATACACACACAGGAAAGTAGAGAGCATCACAGAGCTTCACATGCTGATGTCATTATAGCCTTCTCACTTCTTTTTGAAGACTTTGCAAACTTATTAGCTAGTTGTACTCTTTCTATAGATCTCTCTCTCTCTCTCTCTCTCTCTCTCTGTGTGTGTGTGTGAGATGTTTTAACATAATGTTTTTTGACTTTGACCTTATTTCATTTCTTCTTTCTTTCTCCCTTTTGAAATACAATCTCACAGGAAAGAGCAGATGTCTTTCCATCTTTTAATCTCCACACATTGTCTCTATAAAGTATTGGGACTCAAGGCTTTTGCTATTATTTTGCCATCATGTCTTAGTTACACTATAGATTTAAAATCACATTCTATTTCATCGGTTTGGGGAAATGAGTAAGTAAAATAATTGCTGAATTCTAATGAAAAAAATTAAAATTTCATGAAAGCTAAGTTGGACTTTAAGTAGGAACTAGTAGATGAAAATGTAAAGAAATTCTGAGTGAGGCAGTTAAAGTCAGTTAAAGAATTCACAATGAGAATTTTTATCTAGGAACTCAATTTTATCCCTAAAGCTTTGCTTAAGAGATTCTGTGTTCCTTTACCGGTATGAGTTAATATTGCTTTTCCTAGTAGTCTTAATTTTGTTGAGCCTTGCCTTCAGTGTGGTGAAATCAATACAGTAGTTACTTTGTTCTGTGCTCAACACCTGTAGTTTTTGGGTGTGTGATGGTTTGGGATTCAGCAGATGCTACTTAATCCAATAGCCACATGGCAGCCTATGTTTTCAATATAACATTTTCCACAGCAGCAGGGAACCTTAAGCCACTTCCCTGGGAAGTAATACACTGTCTTTTGTTAGCCATAGGTGGCTGGAGGCCTTGGATACAGTTAGATAAAATATTTTTGTTTTTTGTGGGTGCTATAGAAGATAGTATTGATCCAACTTATGAATGCCTTGACATGGGGTGGGTTTGCTCTTCTTGTGATTTCCAAGCTTGTTAGTGACTTCGCTCCTGGCGGGAACAGAGAATTTAATCAGCTCATTGACTGTGTAGATACAGAGTTAGGAAAGGGTCTCGTGTGGGATGTGGATTGTTTATCTGGAGTAATAAGGTTTTTCTATAACCTTGCTTTGATATTTTTTAACCTTAGATTCATTTCTCTCAGCTTGACGTTTAATTCCAAAATAGCAAGTTAAATAAACTCTAGCTACAGCCTGTGCTGAGTGCAGAACTACCAAACTTCTGAGACTGCAAGAGAAGGAAAGGATGGTGTAGTAGATAGGAAATTGCCTTTCAAGAAAGGATCTTACAATGGATACTTAGAATGAGGGAGCTCCTTCTATGTAATTAGTAATGGTGGCATTATATGTGACCGGTTTAAAGAGGATCATGACATTAAAAATAAGGTTACAGAAGTGTTGGACATTAGAAAGACAGGTGGCATGTATACTGCCAAAGGTTGTAACAAGTGTGGTTAATTAACTTCATCAAAGCTGTCAGAGAAGTCTTCCTACAAGAACTGTTGCTGAAATGTGGAAATATGTTTAAGTAGCATTTCAGATAACTTACTACATAAAGTTTTTGAGGTTTCTTTTTTGCCCTCACATAATGCCCCCACCTTGATTTTTTTTTTTCTCAGTAGAAATAACTAGAGCATTTCTGAGGGTTCACAGTGTCATTGTACATTTCTTTGCATTTGGAAACTTTACATCTTGCTTTTCAAAGATCCAAGGACGTTTAAAATGACATTGGCAATAACAAGGTTAAAATACAAACAAAAACAACAACAAAAAAACTACCACTTAGAGATACATTCTCTGAGGAACCTCTCTTGAAGATTGACAGAGATGTCCCGCATTCTTGTTTATTATTTCAAAAGTAAACTCTATAAAACCTTACAGGTTATATCCCAAGGGTGCTCTGGTAAAATCACCAACTCATCCATCATAAAGTTTTGTATTTTAAATCATAGTATTTATACACACAATATTAAGAAACTTATAGTTTAATTTTTCAATAACTCAGTAATAAGTAATGAGATAATCCAGCATTTCAGAGAGTAAGGTTGTTGGAGACTATAATGAGTACTGCCTCCTTATAAAAAAATCACGTAAAAGTTACCTCTGTCTCCAGTATCCCACCAGCTTGAGGTGAAAAGCGGAATATATTCATAATCTATTAATTATCTAATTTTACCAACATAACAAGAAGGTAGAGGTATTGCACAGGAACCTGCTACATATATGATTATTCATAGCACAACAAATCTAGAGCCTGAGGAGAACATATCTTAGTTCCAGAGACATTGTGCTCTTTTTTTAAACTTAATTGCATACCTTCTGACCTTGACAATATTACCAGTATTTCAAGATTGTACTCATATAATTTCAAGCTATCTTTATTATATAATATTTTAAAGATCTCCTGGATACAACAAGGAAGAATACAAAAATTAACAGTCCCTATATGCCTTTGGCCTCCCAGACAGAGCCTCTTCTACTAGCAGCATCCTGCCTCAGGCACCACATTTGTTAAAGACAATGGACCAGCACATCACTCTCCCTTGGAGCCCACAGCTAGCCTAAGAGTCACTTTTGCCATAATTCATTGCATTTATTTTTAAATTATTAAAAGACACCTGACGTCTCTTGTTTTATATGGAACAATATTTATGTCTGAATACATGCACTCTTCAAATTCCTTCTCTTTCCCCAAAACCTTGATAGTTGATCTTTATATATCAGAGCTTTGCTTTACCATAGTACATGGTTATTCATATCATAGAGCACTTCTCTTCTTTAGATTGACGTAACTCATCTTTATGTTTTTAATCTGCATTTTTTTCTTGGCCTAATATCTTCTTTATATTTAGTACCAGAAAAGTCTCCACTAGTAGATTCTCAGTTACTTTTTTATTGTTTCAGAAAACACAATAGGCAAGGCAACTTATAAAAGAAAAATGATTGATTGATGATGATTTGAATGAGAAAGGCCACCATAAGCTCATACTTACATTTGAATATATGAACCCCAGTTTGTGGAACTGTTTGGGAAGCATTAGGAATTGTGGCCTAGTTATAGGAAGTGTATTGTGGAAGAGAGAGGGTTTTGAGGTTTCAAAAGATTCATGCCATTTCGATACTGTGTGTGTGTGTGTATGTGTGTGTGTGTATGTGTGTGTGTGTGCATGTCTGTGTGTCTGTGTATCCTGTATTTTCAATCAAAATGTGAACTTTTAGCTGTCATTCCAGCTGTTCAGGCTATTGTTACAGACACTAACTCTCTGAAACTGTAAACCAGTTAAACTGTTTCTTTTATTAGTTGTCTTAATCATGATGTCTTTCAATAATTGTGAAAAGGTAACTGAACCAATTAGGGTTACAAAGGGTTTGAGTCCATGATGTCTGCAGGAACATTGGAGAGCTTACATCTCAAAAAACAAACAAGAGGCAGGGAGCGTGTTAGGTTTGACAGGAGAATTTTTAAAGCCCCAAAACCAACCTTCCTGATACACCTCCAAAAATATCCTACTTCTTAATCCTTCCTAAACAGTTCCTCCTACTGGGATTCAACTACTCAAATATATGAACCTATGGTGGCAGTTCTCATTCAGAACACCACACTAAATAGCCTCCAACTCACTTATCCACATACAAATAGCTGCTTTTGTATTTGGGCAATTTTGGATATAAAATACTTACATTATGATGGTTTTTATGCAGATATGAATTTTTAACTATCAAATAGAACAAATAATGGATTAGATGCTGAGAGTGTTAGTGTTGAAGGAAAATGGGAAACTGACCTCCAAAATGATTGAATAATTTGGTATTTCCAAGATTTATGCATGAGAGTTTCTATAGCTCATCATGTTTGGACATTGCTATGTTTATATTGTGGCCATTCTAGTAGGCATGTAATTTTATGTCATTAGTGTTTCAATTTTCAATTCCACATTGACAAATATGAAGTCCCTTTTCATATGCTGTTTACCATCTGTGTGTCTTTTTTTGGTGTGTCTGTCCAGGTCTTTCCACAATATTGAATCAATTGTTTCTTCACACTTACTATTGAATAGCGGATTTATTTCATATAATTTTATTTAATGCATCAATATGTGTTTAATTTTTTTCTTTTTATCGTTTGTGTTCTTCTTTACACAAGATATAAGATACAATTTGATAAACGCATGAAACTCAAGAAGAATGAAGACCAAAGTGTGGACACTGTGCACCTTCTTAGAATTGGGAACAAAACACCCAGGGAAGGAGTTACAGAGACAAAGTTCGTAGCTGTGATGAAAGGATGGACCATTTAGAGACTGCTGTATCCAGGGATCCGTCCCATAATCAGCTTCTAAACGCTGACACCATTGCATACACTAGCAAGATTTTGCTGAAAGGACCCAAATATAGCTGTCTCTTGTGAGATGATGCCGGGGCCTAGCAAACACAGGAGTGGATGTTCACAGTCAGCTATTGGATGTATCACAGGGCTCCCAATGGAGAAGCTAGAGAAAGTACCCAAGGAGCTAAAGGGATCTGCAACCCTATTGTTGGAACAACATAATGTACTAACCAGAACCCTGGAGCTCTTGTCTCTAGCTGCATATGTATCGAAAGATGGCCTAGTCGGCCATCAATGGAAAGAGAGGCCCATTGGACTTGCAAACTTTATATGCCCCAATATAGGGGAATGCCAGGGCCAAAAGAATGGGAATGGGTGGGTAGGGAAGTGGGGGGCGCTATGGGGGACTTTTGGGATAGTATTGGAAATGTAATTGAGGAAAATATGTAATAAAAAAAAGAAATATTTATTTCATTTTATAGAAAAAATAGGTTAAAAAACTGAAATCTATATCTATTGTCTTAAACTTTTATCCCAGTGGTCTTTCATTAACTTTATATTCAAAGAAGGAATATATCTGAAATCTTACTTTGATTCTAAATACAATAAAGAACACTACTGAAACAAAACAAAAATGAAAAAATAGAAAATCTGAAAAGACCAATGAGTAAGGAATTTGAGTCAGTAATAGAATCTCTCCCATAGTGGAAATTCCAGAACCTTATATTTGAGGCCTTGAATTCAACCCTTAACAGGAGATTTCTTTCCTTGTATACAAAAACATTCTTCAGGGCCCATAAGATGGCTCAGCAGGTAAAGTGCTTGCCGCCAAGCCTCCCAATGACTTCTGTCTCTAGGACACACATCGTGAAGAGAGAGAATCAACTTCCTAGTCTGTGTGAATAACATGTACTTTCCTCCTAATAAAACATTGGCTTATTGCAGTTAAAAAAAAAAAAAAAAAGAAAAATTACACCTATCATGCTTTAAATATTTTATGTTGTAACTTTAAAGTTATCTCTGAATCCAGTTCAATATTTCCCTTATCTTTTAAAGTTCTTGAACATTTAGTTTTTGATTTATAAAGTGTCATGTCTTTTACAAGGAATCATACATTGATTTCATCTGCATGTCTAGCTTCTAAATAGATACACATCTGTTACAAAGCAAGCTGGAGATTTTGAGATAGACATATGATTAATTATTACATATAAAATAAAAATAGTGTAAGAATAAGTTAATTTTTCTTATTCCATTCAAAATATGCTACTGAAATTCTTACCTGTCTGGTACTATACAACTACCATAAAGGTAGTTTTTCATTTTTATGGGAAAACTGTGATTTCCTTAAATGCTGGAAATTTAATACTTTTCTCTTACCTATGTGAGGATGGATATATGACTCAATAATTATTTTATTCACTTGTATTTGACAGTTGACATTACTTAACATTTTATGACATTAATTTATATCACTTAAAGTACTATTCCTCTGTTTTATTAAATTAATAATTTATTGAAATATGAGGAGTTAATTTCATTAATTAAAATTTTATTGAATAATGATCAATATGAATTAGCAATTTTTTTCTGAAAAAAATGACCATAACCTCACTCGAAATTTTAAGGTATGTTTTCTAAGACGTTAGTGGGGTATACTAGATTAAAAACCACTTGCTTTACAAGTGAATTATCTTAGCCAGCTCCAGGTGAATTTTCCATAGCCTTCAAGGACACATTGATGTGCATATTGTGCTAATAATCAGCATCATTGAACCTGAAACTCTGCCATCTTCCTTTTGTGTGGTTGACCTTGCTTTTACAAAGGTGACAGGGATGGGGAGGGATATGGCAAAGCATCCAAAATTTAGAATAGTTCATAGCTCAGCAGCTCATTGAAGACATTAAGGTCAGATCAGATGCCAAATAACCTGGCAGACTTGGAATGAGTAGCAGGACAGCTACCAAGAGAACACTGAAAGTTCACAATGTCGCTGTATCGGCTGAGAAGCAGGATAGCTACTAACAATCTGCTTTAATTATTTGGCTGATATAAGGAATGAGAAAGAAATCTTACATTTTGCCTCTCCAGACATTGTAGGGATGTATGATGTGTCAATAAAAATGGATTATTCTAGAGTCCTGGAATAGTTAATGCAACCACTTCTAATATGAGTCACATTACTGATGTGTTAGCAAGAAGCTCAGGTCCAGAGGGCAGGTTCTAAGCAGAGATATTGAAAGATGTTCACTAGATTCCTGTACTGCCTGCTGATGTGTGAGTTCTAACAAGGAAGTTAAGTTCAGTAATTGACATAAAAGTCACATAAATCAAAAAGAATCCATTTCATCTTTATTCAAATTTAAAAACTGTACTATTAGAGAATCTATAAAGGACTTTAAAAAATTAAATGGATGCTGTGATGTCTATAGTTGAGTAATTATAATATACAATATGGGAAATTTGAATTCATATTTTTTCCTCCATTTGTAATAAGTACTGGAAATTAGATGTTAGGTAGGTATCTAGCTCCATGAAATGAGAATAAAGAATCATATTACATTAATATGTCCTAAGATACATATATTCATACACACACACACACACACACACACACACATACACACTGTTTTTTTTAAAGATGGGACTTCTCTGTGTAGCAGCAGCCCTGGCTATCCTGGAACTCACTATGCAGATCAAGCACACCTGGAACTCAGAAATCCACCCCTCCCTGCTTTCTAAATGCTGGGGTTCAAGTCTTGTGCTACCACTAACCATCTCTAAGCTGCCTTCCTTATTCCTCTAAATATGGCTTCATTCTTTTTGCTCCACATCAAACCAATGAACTCAATACAATTATGAGAGGCCCTTCCAATTTTCTGTTTTCCATCAGTAAAACATTAGACTAAACAAAACATTTAAATTTATAAAAATTATTTTAGTATAGTAATTTTAGCAATTTCTTCGAATACAAATCCTGATGTGATATTAAAAAAAAAAAGTTCACTGTACTGGCTGTTTTGTTCTCTGGGGAGCACATGGTATTAGAATTGAACAAATGAGAAATGCACCATTTTTATTAAAAGGTTAATGAAATGCTTTCTGCCCTTTTGGAGGAAAGTTCAGTTTGGGGATTTGCCAATGTCTGGAAACTCTTCCGGGTAACCTGAATGGTAGCTGTCCCTTTGCAAGTTAGGACCAGAGCCAAGATGTCAACTGAGAAGAAATCTTCATTTAAACTGAAATGAATGAGAAAATAACATATAGGAAAGAGAAGCTCTGGCCAGTAAAGATCTTACACATTGACTACATTAATGGTTTAGTGTACTTGCGTTTTGTGAATCTCATTTTAACTTAAATGATTACAGTACAAAAAAAAAAAAAAAAAAAAAAAAAACAAACCCACAAAGCTGTATTTATGTATCCAACATAGCCAATTACAAATAGTCAGATAGTTATTCTTAATTCACTGAGATAACCCCTTTGGAAAAGTAATGCACATTATCATTTCCTTCCTGTGTCTACTTTGTGAAGAATGAACTTTTAGGGAGAAATGCCTTTCTTTCCATCTGTCTGGCTGTCTGGCTGTCTGGCTGTTTGTCTGGCTGGCTTTTGCTTGTGTTTAGATATTTTTCATTATGTTGGCAAGTTAAAATTGAGAGTTCCAGTCAGTCATGCCTATTTCACTTAGGTTATTTGAACAATGATTTGTTGAAGAGTGGATGGTGGGGAAGAAAGGTATGTTCCAGAGAGTACCAATTTACCCATATTTGTTGTAGACATTGTATGAATAAATAACACATATGGACCTCAATACAAATTCCTTAGCACCAGGAAATAGTAGGATGAACTATGGGAGGCAATTATCATCAACCTTCATCACACATATTAGGTATAAGACCAATGGATATTTCTTTCCAACTTAGGGTACCAACGGAGCACCTGTGTATTAAAGTTTGGTACAAAAAAGATGACAAAGTATTATATATTAAAAGAGATAATTTTTCTGTCATGATAGCATCTGGCAAATATAACGACTCTTCATGCTAAAGAGGCTCTAAATCTGCAGTAACTATTCAGTCTATACATCTGGATGCTTCCACGGAGCCAATCTGGCACTAAAGGCAGTGAGGATTCCTGGGGAGCCATTGCTCTTCAGTCCACCTTGGAAAGGGAAAATCTGAGTTCCAGTATTTGTGAAGGTTCAGAACATCAAACGTACCTACAGGATTTTCACAGTGCATACTTAACTGAAACCAAGCAGATACATTATGAAAATTAACTGGTCTCTTGATATATTTTGTTGCTTTGGGAGATAATTTGAAGAAATCATAGGTATAAGGTGATCACACAGCAGCGTTTTTGGCTTTGTGGTGGCTGTGTTGCAGAGACATGCTTTTGTTTTCCAGGGAAGGAGGTAGTAGTTTTGGGTGCTTTAAAAACAAATATCCAGCTGGGCGTGGTGGCACACGCCTTTAATCCCAGCACTCAGGAGGCAGAGGCAAGCAGATTTCTGAGTTTGAGGCCAGCTTGGTCTACAAAGTGAGTTCCAGGACAGCCAGAGCTACACAGAGAAACAAAAACTAAACTAAACTAAAATAAATAACCAAAATAAATAATTGAGCAACAAATGAATAGGTGATAGGAGAAAGGTTGAGAGGTGCACACTTAGGTGAGGACTACCTACATGTTAATCCCAGTAGAAGCAGTCTCTGTAGTTGAAGATCTTCAGACTGTATATTTAGGGATGGAACTATGGTGGAAATTTTCTGGACCAACCGTCAATATTAATACAAGTTTTTGTCTTTGTCATCCCTCAGAGCTTCACCCTGGTTAAAAGGCTTATCCATTTTCACATGGGTTTGGGGTTATATGGTCCATGACTCACTCAGGGCTTTGTGCTAGGGACATATCTCTTTCTTATTTCTTAGATGTTCATGACAGCTCTTCAGGCTCTGTATGTAACATGAGAACTAAACATGTTCCCAGGTTTTCTTTCAGTTTAACAACTTGGCTGGCATATGTGGGCAACTAAAGCAAACAAACAAGTTGAAAATCAAAAGAGAAGCAATGGACAGGTGACCATAGTGGTGGTGAAAGCCTGAGCTTCCTCAAAAAGAATGTGGAGGTGATGGTGACTTATGTAAAGAGACTTCTGCCAGCAGTTGGCTGCAGCACTGAACCAAGAGTACAATAGACAAAAGTAGTGGAGCAGGTTCGTGGGGCAGGAGGAGAGCTGTAACTAAAGGGAAAAACCTTGGCAGCTTTAAATGCTTCAGTGCTGAGTTTATGTAGTGATTTTACCCATGCAGGCAAGACCAGTTAGAAGCCAAACCTACTGATCCTAGACTTTTCATCCAGTGGTTTGATCGTATGCTTCCACATCTGTTTGTACTAATGAGAGTCCCTTCATGCAGGGAGGTGTGAGGAGTTCTCTAACCACCTGGAGTCCCATGAGCTCTGTTCAACTATTTGAGGCAGGTTATAGCCCTTGAATTTAGACAGGATAATTGAGAATTAATTGGGATTCATCTCCTGAGAGGCTGGACTTATAATAATGATAGCATGGATGTGGCCCAATTACATCAGCCACATCCCAGAGAGGGAAATGCTATGATTAATCAGTTTCTACTAACGTTAAACAAACAATTCTTGAGGAGATTCAAGGTGTCTACCCCTTTTATCCTGTTAAAATATTCCCTGTGCTTTCATTAGGCACAATGGCTATTGTGAGTTTGTTCTTTCTTATTACCCTTTCATTTGGTGTTAAGCACTGTGGCAATCTGTGCCCTTACAGAGCCTGAAGAGCTGTCATGAACATCTAAGAAATAAGAAAGAGATATGTCCCTAGCACAAAGCCCTGAGTGAGTCATGGACCATATAACCCCAAACCCATGTGAAAATGGATAAGCCTTTTAACCAGGGTGAAGCTCTGAGGGATGACAAAGACAAAAACTTGTATTAATATTGACGGTTGGTCCAGAAAATTTCCACCATAGTTCCATCCCTAAATATACAGTCTGAAGATCTTCAACTACAGAGACTGCTTCTACTGGGATTAGCTACACTGGCCCTGTTATTCATTCAGCTCTATACCATAAACCTTGCCTCTTTTTATTTGAATGTAATGTCCCCACCTTTTTGTTCAGCTGTATGTAATAACCTAATCTTTGATAACCCCATATACCTGGTACATGTATATTATTCCTTCATTCCTTTTTGCCCCAGTCAGGCTCAAGTCATGTTCATTCCAATATCATTCTGAGTGAAGTACCCCAATCACAAAAGAACACACATGGTATGCACTCACTGATAAGTGAATTAGCCCAGAAGCTCAGAATATTCAAGATACAATTCACAAACCAGATGAAACTCAAGAAGTAGGAAGACCAAAGTGTGGATATGTCAATCATTCTTAGAAGGGGGAACAAAATACCCATGGAAGGAGTTACAGAGACAAAGTGTGGAACACATAGTGAAGATGCGACCATCCAGAGACTGCCCCACCTGGGGATCCATCCCATAGACAATTACCAAACCCAGACACTTTAGTGGATTAGAGCAAGTGCTTGATGTCAGGAGCTTTATATAGCTGTCTCCAGAGAGGCTCCACCAGTGACTTAAAATAGAGAGGTAGACCTGGGCGTGGTGGAGCATGCCTTTAATCCCAGCACTTGGGAGAGAGAGACAGGTGGATTTCTGAGTTTGAGGTCAGCCTGTTCTATAAAGTGAGTTCCAGGACAGCCAGGGCTATATAGAGAAACCCTGTCTCAAAAAACAAAAAAAAAACAAACACACAAACAAACAAAAGGAGAGAGAGAGAGGTGGATATGCACAGCCTACCATTGGACTGAGCACAGGATCCCCAATGAAGGAGCTAGAGTAAGGACACAAGAAGCTGAAGAGTTTAGCAGTCCCATAGGAGGAACAACAATAACAACAATATGAACTAACCAGTAATCACCAATCAAAGAGTACACATGGTGGGACTCATGGCCCCAGATGCATATGTAGCAGAGGATGGCCTAGTTGGTCATCAATGGGAAGAGAAGCCCTTGGCCCTGTGAAGACTCTATGCCCCAATGTAGGGGCCTGGAAGCAGGTGTCGGTGGGTTGGTTAGCAGGGGAAGCAGGGAGGGATAGGGAGTTTTCAGAGGGAAAACCAGGAAAGGGGACAACATTTGAAATAACTAATAAAAAAGACAGAAAACAAAACCAAACAAACAAAAGGACTCAGCAATAAGTATGCCTGTATTCTTAAGAAGTAAAAATATTCCCGCCAGTATAATATTTTATATAATAAATTTATATATTTACATCTTTGAAATGCAGTTTTTGTAAGTGACTATTGTAAATGCAAGCTGAGTTTTAACAGCAGAATATGTCAATCTATAGCAATAATGCCACACACTATTCTGGTGCCTGATAGTTGAGTCCTTCATAGTTTAGCTACCTAGAAAGAATGGGCCTTGAGAAGGCAACTTCATTATTATTTACCTTGGCTATTATACCAATCTTATCACATGACTTCTATACAACTTTATGTCACCTTTTAAAGGAGTAAAGCTTTTAGGTGGCAGCTTGATTAAAGCTTAAAACTAAGGACAGACACTTCTTTACATGCCCTTAGTACTTGATGGCAGCTACACTCTGCCATTAGGCCTTGAAGATTTACCTGGGTAAAACTGCCCCAACTATTACCAAGTCTCATTCCAGGAACAAATTACTAAGAGCTTACTTGAGAACCGATCTCATCTATGGTTTTAATTCTGCATCTTTTTCATTTTTTGTTCTCTTTTATTGCTCTCCCTACTAAAATATCTATTGTAAGGCTAAATTCAGCTTCTTGTTTCATACAGGATCCATTATATACAAAATGTAACACTGTATTAAAAACCATTTTCATTTGAATATAAACAATCTATTCTTATGACTTAAAGAATTAATATTAATTTTAAGTTAATTGATAATTTAGATATACGATATAACTAATTTGAACAAAAATTTAAGAATTTCTGAGATACAGCCTAGTTTTGATCATTCTGCCTACATGTATTAAATAGTTTCATAATAACAGAGTTATGCCAACACACTCTAATTGTGGGAAGGCATAGGATAAGTTATAAATATAGTATATCTGGAAACATTATAGCCCCAAGGCAAAATTTATTTTTTATTTTTCTGTTCTCTCATATTTATTAAAAGCTGCAAAAAGACAGTCTATAGCATCCACATCTTGCTAGAAAATAGCCTGAGCTCAGTGTCTCAGCTTGTCACTGACAAACTCATTCCCCTCATTGTAGAAATAAGCTGTACATATTCTCTGCTGCCTAAAGCTTTATTGATTAAAAAGACTACATAAAATTATATAGAGTTCATATGAAAATTTGGTATAATGGGAAATGTAAATAATAATGAAAATATCTTTATACAGGATGATCTTTCCTTCAGGCTGCAGGAATTGTTCATTTAGAGCACTGACCTTAACTGAAGCATCTTGGATGTACACATCTCTAAATGTTGAGTCTTTGAGCAATTCTAGGCTATTCTTATGTAACTTAACAGCTTTTCTTTCCTTATCAATTATTGAATCCCAACTCCTCTATTTGAAGGCAGTTATCTAGGAGTGGCATAGCAAAGTGCCACAAGCTGAACAACATAAAACTACAGATGTGTGTTTCTTTAGAGTTTGGATACTAGAAGTCTGAACTCAGGTGATAAGCCAGCGCTACCAGGCCTGTCTCCTAGCTTTTGGTCCAAGTAGTCACTGTTCGAGGTTTCTTAGTTTGTAGAAATTGGATGCATTGTTCCAATATCTTCCTGACTACATGTGGCAAGTTATCTGCAGGTATTTATTCTGTTTCCTTTGTGTATGCCTGGTTTTGTTCTGTTTCTTTGTTCATCAGAAAAGAGAGAATTAAAGGGCTGACCCTTAAAGACTTCATGTTAAATGATAAAAAAAAATGATTAATATGATCAACGACTGAATTTCACAGTAGGATCCCACATGCAAATACCACAATTAGGGTTTCAGTACAAAAATTTTAGGCAAACACATATTAAATAGACACTCTGGTGGTTCAATAAATTATTTAGTATATTAGGTAAAATACACACACATACGTACATACATACAAATATACACATACAAACACACATACATACATACATACATATATAGAGAGAGACAGAGACAGAGACAGAGAGAACCTTTACTTTGATATAATTTTTGTTATGTCTTTTTTACCAGAAATAGTGATGGGGGTTTCCCAAAGTATGTTCTTTGAGATATTGATCTGATGAGACACACTTTACAGGAAATATTCTGTAACCATGCTTCATAGTACAGGAGGCCCATCAAGAACTCTAACCATTCCCAAATTCTAAATCTGGCCAATATATTTTTCAAGGTTATTTGAGATATCCTGACATAAAAGTCCTTGCCTATAATATTAGCCATTCGACATACAAACAGAAGGGTCAGGACTTCAACAACAGCCTTACGTACATAGTGGGCTTGAAGCTGGCCTAGACTAAATGGAACTCATAACATGTGTATTTAAAATGCATGAACTTTTTTCATAGTTGGTGATTCTCAAACCTATTTTTAAAAGATAGCTAAAATAAGCAGCACAGTTACACTTATGTCATTTTTATTGAGGGTTGATATTCTTTCCTCACCGTTCCCCAGAAGCATCAGAGCTGTAGGAAGAATTATTAAAATCTCTTTTTTAAGTCCTTCTAGATTAACAATTAAAAATTAATAAGTAACCAATAAAATTTGAGAATACATGTACAGGTGTAAAAGTATAGGTTCATTACAAGTCAGTACAGGATTATTACAGTATTTTTTTTCTTCTTTCATACAATAACACAAGTTTCAGGTCAGATCAGGGTTACTTTTCAGAGGTCTTAGGAGGACAGACTACTTCAGCAGCTGTGAATCCAGGATCTCAAAGAGTATATGAGTGCCCTTGCATGCAATCTGAGTCTGCTAGGGAGAAAAGCAGGTAAATAGATGTGGGAATATGGGACAAAACTCATAAATATAACTAGAAATTGTCACCAAAAGAGAAGACAAGCAGAAGAAGGCAGTAGGATTCCATAATGCAAAAATCCTTGATGTTAGTGCTGAAGGTGCCCACCAATTCACCGACTGATTTCTGGGAACTGATTACCAAGCAGGAACTCCACTGGTTTGTTTCCAGACACTGCACTGGTGTTCCCATTGCTTACTGCCTAGCTGAAAATACCATCTACCCATCACTATTAAAAAGACTGAGGTAAATCAGGTTATAAGAAAAAGTGGCTTATTTTGACTGACTATTTTGAATTGCCCAGTTCCTGACAGACTGATTACCCCTGCTGCTTTTGGGCCCATAGTGAAGTACCAAGGAATGATTGCTTCACTCAATTTCCTAACTCATACTAAAGAATTTAACATAATAATGATAATAATGGAATAAACATAAATTTAAAGAAAGTCTCTATATTCTCCTTTAAGGATACCCTCTTGTATTTGAAGATTAGATTCCACCTCTCAAAGGTGATGATACTTTTGTTTTAACAGGTCTACCTTAAGACTAAAGACTTTACATGGGGGGTATGTGGCGAAGTATACCCCAAAAAAATCGTAATACTTGATGCAAAAATTCTTTTTAAAAATAGAGACCTCACATATCCAGGAAAATTGTTGGAGAATCAGGCAAAAAGATCATTCAATATGAGGGCCTCAGAATCAAAATGTTCCCAGTCTTCTATTTAATTCTTCTGTAAGATAGGTCAGAAACCACAAACCACCTCCTCCATAGCAACCCACAAATATATGACTCTGTTTCTCCCATCCTTTCTGTAACCACAGTCCATAAAGAAATGGTGCCTTCCATTCTACCAAATCTGACACTTTGCCTAAATAATAATGTTATACTTGAAAGACCAATAGGAACGGGGGGAGACCAGCCTTGGTAGTTTCCCCTGCCAGCTCTGGTTGTATCACCTTTAGCCTTCTTGTCTAGTTATTTTCACTCAGGGAGGTTTTTCACAGAGCAAAGTTTTCCCTCTGGTTTTGTTCTTCAGTGTTAATGCTCATGACACATTAAACTATCATCAAATTAATTTGTTAGGTGTTTCCCTCATTAACCTTTCTTTAAGTACAGGTGTATCTGCCATGACCTATTATAATCATACCAGGCACTGGTATCTTTGAGTGTGTTTCTATAACCATCCAGGAACCCACAGCATCATTGTAGACATATAAATTCCTGCTAATGGCTTAGGAATATAATTGTTCTGACTTTATTCCTAAGCTTTCATTAAGAGTACCTGTTATTTACAGACCTCTGTCTTCACCAAGTCTTCTGCTGACCATATTTCATTCTATACGGATGACTTTTCAAACAAAACTAAAAGTGTCCAGTCATCTTAGAAATAATGATCTCTGTACTTGAAAGTATTGTGAAGGCATTAGCAGGTGAACATGTGAACTTTTCCTTAGCATACTTTATAAAAGCACATAGAGCCTTAGGCGGGTTAGCGGCAGGAACCCCTGCAAGCCCATGTCACATGAAGCTGCCTTCTATGGATGACTAATGCTGGAGAAGTGATCTAATGAAGCTCTATTTGGGAGACAATGGTGATTCTATTTATATTTTGAAATCTATGTTGCTATTTAAGCAGGTAGGTAAAGTAACGGCTAATCGTCCCTCCATTGTATTCTGTTCGTTGTTCATCCATTTCACTGGATAACCTAAGGCAGGAACTATATTGTGAGAAGAGAAACCCTTAACAGGTCTAATAATTACCCAGGAACTCACCAGTTCTACCAGTGTCTGAAGAAAATTACATTAAATCAGGCTGCTCCTGTTTCCCCAAATAAAATAAGACTATACACAAGAGACTTATCAGAGCTTATCATTCTGAGGCCATTAATTAAGCAAATTCAACTCTGGGTGGAATATTTCCCAGAAAGCTTTCTTGGATTGACATTTATTCTATGTTAAGCACTCTGCCTGGCATGGCTCTGCACCACATCTAGAGGCCATTTAAACAATATTAAGATAACAGCATTAATTCACTGTTCTTCCCTTAATCACATGGAAGCAGATCAGCTTGTTATAAATAATGATCTCTCCTTGCCTGCAGCTCAACTCTGAGTTCTCTGCTCATGTAAACCCCTCTCCTTTTGTACTGGCTGTAAAGTAATGGTGTTTAAACCTCTGTGCTTGCCTAGGGTTTCAACCTTGGAAGGTGGTCTGTTCTCTTTCATAGTTCCAGTCTTTCAAAGTGCATGAGGAGGAAGACACAACATTCTCCTAGCGTTAATCAAAAGTGTATTTATTTATTTATTTTACTTTTTTAAAGGTAATTATCACTAGAAGTGAAACTTAAATTAAACCCTGGTAGTGAGGCGATACATTTTTGCCTTTTCTGAAAATTAAGGATATGACTTTGAGAAGCCAGGAAGTTTATTTATTATTACAGTTACTTTTACATCGGTCTTGCACATACAATATAGAATCTGTATAGATCATGGATTAAAGATTTTGGCCATTATTTTATGTGGCCTGTAAATTTCTCCAGCTGAGAGACTAAGGCCAGCAAATGCCTAACTGTACAATCACTGACTTTTTTTTTTTAATCAACTTTCTGTTTCTTCTGAGTCTTGCCAGCTTTGTGCAAGGTGCATTCTGTAATACTGCTGCTCCACTTCCTGGTAACCCAATTGCAATTATATCTAACGGAAGCACACAGAATGTTCTCAAGCTCACTGTTGATGTTCCTTCCCCTCAGAATCATCTGTATTGTTTCTTCTGGATGATTGGTGCCTGACTACAAAGCCCTAAGCATCATTTAGAGTCTGGGAAAAAAATTGATATACAAGGCAGAAATGACCCCTGCCTGCCTGTAAAATAGTAATGAGAAGTTGGAAGACACCAAGAACTGCTTACCAGAATCTTTCTCTGGAGGGCTTGACAGGGTTTAAGAGGGTAAAGGGACACTTAGCAGACCGATTGATGACTCACCAAAGCAGGAAAAGGGAAGCAAGATTGAAGAGGCAAACAGAGGCCAAGGAGAATCTTGTGACTATAATGGTTAGACCTCAGATAGAAAAGCCGACTGATGTGAATCAGGACTTTAGAGTGCAGTGAACCAACAGAATTATATACTCTTTTCCATAAATGATGGCAAAGCTTCGCTATACCTAGTGTTATTAATATCAACTAGTCTAGAACAAACTAAATGCAAAATACATCTCTGAAACAACACTATTTCACTTACTGCCAAATCATCTTTGTTCCCTAAGGTATGTGAAAAGATTATCTTATACCAAGAGATTCCATTAGTTGACATTTAAAACACCAAACTGCTAGGACATGAGTTTGCTGCTTTGTACAAAATATATGTTAATAAGAATTATTATTTAACATTTTCTTCCTGTATACTAGGGTCAGATTCTCAAAAGAGAAACTTAAAAGGATCTCATATTTAGAAGAAAAAAACATTATATGGCTTCTTTAAGAGGAAGACAGTGCTATTTGGAGACTATTACCCTAGGGAGAACAGAGTTTCAGTGATGGGCTCCTTGGCTAAATATTAGCAGGTTTGCACAAATGGGCTGGTTTGTAAGAGACATGAATCAGTTGTTATAAATCGGGGAAGCTAAATGTCAAATAGAACAAAAAAATAAATAAATGTGATCATTATTTGACAAAAATAAGTGTTATTTTTATGTTGCTTTTAATTTCCTTATTGCACTTAGTTAAGTTTGTCCTTCTGGGTAGTACTCCTTACTGGATCTGTGTATGAGTATGAAATCCTAGCAATGTTTGAAAAAAGGTTGCTGATTGCTAGCAGGTAGAAGTTGTGTATTTCTCCTTCCGAGGGATTTGTGCTTCTAAAGCTCAGTCAAAGATTTTTCTTAGAGATTGATCCGCCATTTCTCTTTTGAATTTGTATTAGAATTATTTTGTAGGGTTTTCCTCTGAGATCTGTCCATACATATCATGCTGGGTATTTGAATTTGGAGGGATTTATACAATAAATCTTGTTAGATGACATAACTGTGTCTTTGGATAATTGATTTGTTACTGACTTTTTTCCACTGATGACATAAAAATTAATTGGTGAAAACATAGGTTGTATTTTTAAAGGGTGTTAAATATCTATCTGCTACTTGTGTGTCTTTTATAAATTATGTAATTATTAGCTTATAAAACTAAGGTTTCATTATGGCACATGTCAAATTTTGTTTTTAATGCTTCTCTCCTCCTATCTCACAGATGCTTCTCCTCTTTCTCTTGTATTGATAAAGGGGTTTTATTTGGGGAGTACTATTTTTCCATAGAAAAAAGAAATAAAAATAAATTGACAATACATTTCTTCAGTAGTTTACTGAACTAAAAATGCCATTGGCAAATTATCACACAAATTCAACATAAGCTGACATATTTTCGTAGTGTTTTTTTAAAAGTAGTCAGCAAAACTTTCTACAAGATGTGGTCTCCTAATAATGTGGGAATGGACTTCTCTGAAGTATGCAAGTGTGGCAAAATCAACTAACCATTATATAAAATTCAACTGAATATAGTAAATTTCCAATAAGGTTTATTGTAAGCTTTATTATTTATTACTTGTGTGCTAAAAAACCTTTTGTATCAATAATATATATGTATATATATGATGCATATAATATATGATATATAAATATAATAATAGATATAATAAATTAAATAGTCATGTTTTCTTTCTGTCCCATAGACCTCATAATATTCATTTGCTATCACACCGTTGGAGGAGAGCTTACATATGTTAAGCTTTGTCTGAAACATCCTCAACCAGACAGTTTTGGTTGGCAACTTAACATATTCAGTGTTTAACTAAATGTATTTAGAAAAATTGCCTCGTGAATCTTACAAGACTATTCTTTTTACAATAGCAGTCTGTGAGGTACTGAGAGAATTCATAAGTTAATTTTACCATGACATTACATGCTTCTTCTCTTATGGCCTGATACTCAGATCTGTATTTTTTGGAGAGCACGTGGATTCTCTAGAGTTTGATTTTTTTTTTTTTCTGGAAAAACTTTGTTGAACACGGCATGAATAGGCGCCATTAAGGGATCATTATCTGATTGTTGACAATAGATTTCTTTTACTCTTAATCATCAAAACTGATTGCGAGCACATGAAAGGAAAGAGAAATTTCTTAAGATATTTTATCTAAATTCTGGTGAATCAGGGTGTGGGTGCACAGGAATAGGATGAGGAACGATTACTGCGGACTATAGAAATCCATGCCCAGAAGTGATGTATGGCACTCTGTCCCAGTTCTTTAACCGTCACTCACGTTTACTGGAGCTTATGCTGGTCCTACAGCAACTTCACACAGTTTGCTTCACTGTCCTTGACTCTGACTGACTAGTATTAGCTGTGTCAAAAGACAAAGGGTGATTTTATTTGATTTATTTGTTTGTTTCCTTTTGTTTTGTTTTTGTTGTAGGCAAAATTCATACCTTGAGACAATGTTTTAATGTAAGCAATAGGTATAGTATTTAAGAGTATCGCTCAATCCACATTAAACTCTATAATGATAAGAATCACATCAGGTTTTTGCTTAATAGCTAATAATTAGACTTTTGGCAAGGGTTGGCATGATAGCTTAGTTAACATTGTGCTTATCAGGGTAGTATGAGATTCTGAGTTCAGATCTTTGTCATCTGCTGGGTTGTGGGTCCTATGTCTGCTCTGCCACAGAGCACAGCCACTTGGGGAGGCAAGACACAGGGAATTTGACAGCACTTCTCTCACACAAACCGCTTCTGGAGTGGGGAAGCACAGTTTGAGGCATGGGAAAGCCAGAGCTCGTTCAAGGGACCGGGTCCTGCGAGGAGGCTGAGGGTGGGGTTCTCAGACCCTTGGAAATCCAGACACTGCTGGGAGTCTGAGAAGAGCAGAGAATGTGCTGGAGGCTGGGTCTAGCGCAGGGCTAGAGGGGAAACAGAAACTCCAGCTGCTCCCAAGGAGATTGTACTTGCCTGGGTTGGAGTTTGTAGCTGGAATACAGAGAGGCCTTCTATGGGAGACTAGACTGCGGCTCTGTAGGCAAAGGCCTTCTCCATGGCACTTGATGGAAAGAGGTAGCCTGCCCACTTCTTATCTGCTGAGTTTATGGCTAGAGCTAGTTGAGTGGTGGTGGAGGCTTCCAGATCCTTTTGGGCCATGCTTGCTGGGTTTGCAATGCTTCTGTTGGCAGGACCTCCTAGAGGATGATGATCCTGAGTGGCTAGAGAGTGACTTGCTTCTCCACAGATGTGGGGAAGAGCTCCTCTGGTCATGGTGGGGCCTTCCAGCCCTAGATACACGGAAAAATAAGGTATCCTATGAGAACTGTGGCATAGTGGGGAATCCTAATTTCTTTCCAGGTTCAGGCACTTGAGAGCAGGGCAGTTGGTAAAGCACATTTGTTGTTTATCTATTACAACTGTAATACTGGAGACTTAGCCTTATGTATTATGTTGTATAACAGTTGCTGCAGTACTGCTTGCATGCCTCTCATGGTAAATTATATAAATATTTATAAATATAGAGACATGTGCTTATATAAATGCATATTTTTCTCAAAAAAATGAAAAAGAAAAGAAGAGAAAAGAGGAGAAAAGAAAAGAGGCAAGCCATAGTTATGAATTTTGTCATGGTGGAAGGTGAATGCATAAAACCATGCCTTACTTCTCAGGGTGGGCCTGAGATTAAATACCTTTTGCAGGAAGGGATGTCTGGGAAGAGAAGCTTATTGGCTACTCCTCTGGGACTCTGAGCGCTTTATTAGCATAGAGGCCTCTATCTTGAGCCAGAACTGACCTGTGGTCAAGTATCTTTTATGTGAGAAGCATGGCATGCGTGTTCAAAGTCAGGCTTCTGGCAGGGAGCTGAGAGACACCTAAGCCTCAGGTGCTCAGGTGTGCCCAGCGAGTCTCCAGGTCTCAACCTATTCTATCTTAACAAACTTCATGGCATGATTTTCTGTCCCACAGTCATGCACATAAAGTAGTGGGCATGGCTTTGCAGGTCTGTCATAGTAGTACGAAGGAGTCAGAAATAACGTCTTATTATCCCTGGCCATGGCTGGGCATATAATCTACTGAAAATGTTAGGCTCAAGGCTCGGCCAAAATCTAAAGTGTTGAGCATCGGATAGCATACACTGAACTCTGGCCTCTACCTGTGCAACCATGTACACTCACCCATACGATTCAGCATAGACACAGTATACACAGTATTTCTTGGAAGAATTGAAACAAAGAAAGGACTGAAAGTTATGTGTAATGTTATGTGTAATCATGCCAGCAAAATCTACTAGTGATGATCCTTTAATATACATAAAACTTCTCTGTATAATACAATAGAGGTGCTACAACAAAATACCAGAGCTCAGGGGCTGAAAGAACAGAATGTACCATATCAATTCTAAAAAGTCTGAAGTACAACTAAATTGTGTCAAGTTTGTTTTCCCAGAGTCCTTTATCCTGAGTACCACAGCCTGCTTGCTGTGCCCAATCCTGTACATTCTTTTTACATTTCAATAACAGTATTCTTTATATATTCAAATGTCATATTGCAAAAGTCACTGTATCATACCTGGGCTGTGGCTCACTCTCACAACTGACTTAAACTTTACTTCCTACTTTAAAGGTTTTCTTTTTTCACAACGTTTAAACTCTGAAGTAATGCATTCTGGTACATCAACATATGAACTAGGGAGGCACAATCTAGCACATACTATCCCTGGTCTATATTCATACATCGTTAACATGAAACTCATGAAATTCTCTATATTTTTAAATGTCTTTATTTTTAAAATATGTTATAAAAGCTATGCTAACACATATATACACTTTATATAGTATGTGTATATATGTATTGAGGTGCACTATATATGTACACACACACACACATATATATATATATATATGTGTGTGTGTGTGTGTGTATTATATGTGTAATGTTTTAAATATTATTACCTATATGAGATTACTTATCCTCACATAATTTGTGTTTACTTGTTAATTATTACAATCAATAGCATCATTGAAATTCCATAACATTTGTGTGGGAATTGTTTTGTGATTCAGAAGCAGTTAGGAATTAAAAATGATGTGCTCAGAATTATGTCCCAGGGGAGAGCATCATGATGTGCTTAACAGACTTGGAGTGAAGAAGAAAGCTTCTCTCTGCCTCTATCTCTGTCACTGTCACTGTATCTGTCTCTGTCTCTTCTGTCTATCTCTGTCTGTTTGTTTCTCTGTCTCTGTCTCTCTCTGTCTCCCCCTCTCTGTCTCTCTGTCTCTGTCTCTTTCTCTCTCTGTCTCTCTGTCTCTCTCTCTCTCCCTTTCTCTCTCCTGTATGTGTGTGTGTGTGTGTGAAATAAATTGCTTCAAACTTTTACAAAGAGACATCCATATACAGCCTTATGATGAAGTAAGGCCAAGGCTGAAGGTTATTTATTTCAGCTTCAAGTTGTTTTTTTTTTTTTTACTTTTACATTTCCCTGCCATAAATTGGACTTTATTATTATAAAAAATGGAAGCATCTGAATTATATGCCACCTTTAAAAAAATGAAAAGAGGACAAGAATAATAAATGTAACAGACTGTCTTTAACATTGAACATGGGGAAAGAAGGACAGGATATAAGTCCCGTTTAATGCTCAAAATAAATACACCACATCGAAGTCTGTGGCAAAGGTGACCTTTCCCCAAGTCTTACATAGTGTATGGAAAGTGCTTTTTTTTTTCCAGGTAAGCAGTGAGCTGAAGAAAATATTTTGAGCCTGCCCTTGTATATTCGTGATGTTTGAACCTACTGAATCATGAGTTGGCTCTGCTTCTCCAGATGAATTCCCTCACAGGGACCTGACCTAAAGTCCTGGATTTGCCAGGAGGTCTTACTTGAGGTGCTAGCCCTCTAGCAATGCCTTAATTCCAGAGATACGGAGGAATTTCAAACAACCCTGATATAATTCCACCATATATTATCAACCATTCTGGGGATTCTACCAACTCTTCCTTGTGTCTGTACCTGTTATCCATGGTGGAATCAGGGAAGTGAGCAGAAGATGAGTTAAGCGCTATTAGTCAGACTGCTGCTCAAACATCATCACCTGAACTCCGCAAGACATATTTTCACTTGCGCATCTAATGCTTTAACAGTCTTCTGGAATGAGTGTCAGTTTAGAGCTAGTATTCAAAGGGTTCTGGGAAGTCTGACTGTTTCCTTTTCCTCAGTAGTTAGTTACCCTGGTCAAAGGATATAGAGTCCTCTGGGGACGGATGGGAGAAAGGAAGACAGTACATTCTTTGGTATTTTAACAAGATCCTTCCTCAAAGGAACCTGGCCTTCTTTTTATTCAGGAAGTTCTGGTACTATAACTGACTCAAGTTAGAAAAGTAAAGGTTGAGTGGCCTGGATATCCTATTGCTGTTATTTAACATAGTCTCTTGGTGAGTCCGTTGACGTAGTGCCTATTCAGTTAAAACAAAAATCAATAGGAGGAACCTGGCTCACTCATCCAACCCCCTGGATAGTCTAGCCACTACTGCATATCCTGCCCAAACTCTAGCCTTCTTCAAAGATCCTCCATACCTGCACAAAACTTACAGGGCCCTCCTCTGCCATATTTAAAAAATAATAATAAAAAATAAACAAAAAACAAAAACCAACAACTTAAATGAATATCATTGCTTTTGTTTTTCCCGTGAACTATTAAAAAACAAATATTTTGTGATCTGTGTGTTATGTCTACAGTCATTTTTTATCTTTATTCATTTTTACAAAATAAGATTTGTTAAAAATATATATATATAAAACCAGGCTTCCTGTCCTGCTGCACGGTTATGATCCCAGTGTTTGTAAATATGAAGAAAAGTTCAAGGCTACCTGAAACTCTATGTCCGTAGGTAAACAAACAAAATGTTTTGAACCTTCAGGCTACGATGGGTTTGGTCCTTTGCCATATTTGCTTTTGTGCTCACATTGAGAAACCAGATCTGACAAAGCCAATGCCCTCTATAGTAGTAGATTTTATGTTCCCTTTAAAAATTTAATTATATGGATGGAGAGATGGCTCTGAGGCTATGAGCACCTGCTCCTCCTTTTACTGAAGAATATTGTTAAGTTACCATCCCCCATATTGGCAAGCTTGCAGTCCCTGTGTCTCCGTTGCCAAGGAACCCACCATCTTCTTCTCCATTCTATAGGACTCATGTAACTAACATATACTCATAAATTCTAATGCACATACACATGAAAAGCAAATTTAAGTTAAAAAATATTGATATTAGATTATGCTCTCTCTCTCTCTCTCTCTCTCTCTCTCTCTCTCTCTCTCTCTCTCTCTCTCTCTTCCCCCCCCCCCCAGAGCTGAGGACCGAACCCAGGGCCTTGTGCTTGCTAGGCAAGTGCTCTACCACTGAGCTAAATCCCCAACCCCAAATTATGTTCTCTTTATGCAATGCTAGCCTCACAAGGAAACAGACATGGAAAACCATTATTGTTATAATAACAAAAAAATAATTCCAGATCTACCTATGAGCTATACAATGATGCATGCAACTATATATATTTTATTCCTCTTTCTTTCTTTCTTTCTTTCTTTCTTTCTTTCTTTCTTTCTTTCTTTCTTTCTTTCTTTCTTTCTTTTATTCTTTCTTTCTTTCTTTCTTTCTTTGAAAAGAAGCTCCATGGCCAACAAAATGGTTCATCATATAAGGCTTGTATGAACCTTACAGCCTGAGATCAGTCCCCATTACCCATGGAGAGCAAATGTAAGGAACAAATAGTCTTTCATATCTATACATTTGCTGTCGCATATACAGGTGTGTGCATGCACGTGCACATGTGTGAAAGCACACACAAACCAACACAAACAGAGAGAACTACGACTACTACTACTAAAAGTACTTACTTATGTTATATAGCTTGGTGGTAATGTACTCAGCCAGACATGTGTGCAAGCCTGAATTTTATCATCAGGACGAAAAATAAAACAAAACAAAATAAAATACATGACAGTTCCATAGAAACATCATATCATCAAGTTGTACCACTTAATGCTTTCAAAGGCACAGGATAGTGTTTATCCCTGTCATCCCCTGCCTAGCCTTTGCCATCACTGAACACATACTGCCAATTGCCTTGATGTCAACTACTTTTTTTTTCTCTGTCTATTGCCATTTACCCCATACATTTTATATAGAGAAAGATTGTGATTACCATTTGTTTTGTTTTTGGAGCATTTCCTACATATATTCCAAGAAAAAGAAAGCTGGATTTTTTTTTTGTAACTTCTGTGAAAAAAAAATAAGGAGATCCAATTCTTTTCATATCTCAGAAACTTTCACAATTCTGAAAAAAACACTTTCTAAAATTCAATCTTAAGAATTGTATTAATTCTTGGTCAGCAGTACAGTTTTAGGCTTCATTCTAAGAAAATGTATTTTTTATTAGATATTTTCTTAATATACATTTCAAATGCTATCCCGAAAGTTCCCTATACCCTACCTCCGCACTGCTTCCCTACCCACCCAGTCCTGCTTCTTGGCCCTGGCGTTCCCCTGTACTGAGGCATATAAAGTTTGCAATACCAAGGGGCCTCTCTTCCCAGTGATGGCTGACTAGGCCATCTTCTGCTACATATGCAGCTAGAGACATGAGCTCTGGGGGTACTGATTAGTTCATATTGCTGTTCCACCTATAGGGCTGCAGACCCCTTCAGCTCCTTGGGTACTTTCTCTAGCTCCTTCATTGGGGACCCTGTGTTCCTTCTTATAGCTGACTGTGAGCATCCATTTCTGTATTTGCCAGGCACTGGCATAACCTCATATGAGACAGCTATACCAGGGTCCCTTCAGCAAAATCTTTCTGGCATATGCAATAGTGTCTGGGTTTGGTGACTGATTATGGGATGAATCCCCAGGTGGACTAGCCTCTGAATAGTCCATCCTTTCGTCTTAGCTCCAAACTTTGTCTCTGTAACTCCTCTCTTGGGTATTTTGTTCCCTATTCTAAGGAGGAATGAAGTATTCATCCACTGGTTTTCCCTCTTCTTGATTTTCTTGTTTTTGCAAATTTTATCTTGGGTGTTCTATGTTTCTAGGCTAATATCCACTTATCAGTGAGTGCATATCTAATGACTTTTGGGTTACCTCACCAAGGATGATATCCTCCAGATGCATTCATTTGTCCAAGAATTTCATAAATCCATTGTTTTTAATAGCTGAGTAGTACTCCATTGTGTAAATGTACAACATTTTCTGTATCCATTCTTCTGTTGAGGGATATCTGGGTTCTTTCCAGCTTCTGGCTATTATGAATAAGGCTGCTATGAACATAGTGGAGCATGTATTCTTATTACCAGTTGGAACTTCTTCTGGGTATATGCCCAGGAGAGGTATTGCTGGACTTCCGGTAGTATTATGTCCAATTTTCTGAGGAACCTCCAGACTGACAAGAAAATTTAATTTTTAAGTGGAGTTCTATATTCAAGATATATTATGCTTAGATTTTTAGATATTTTGTGAGAAGGAATATACATGGGATGAATCTATATTGATATTGATATTTTAGAAGAATAAGATGTACGTTATAGACATGCTTAGTAATAAACTAAGGTGTTCACTCTTATTAATCTCCCTAATATTCCCAAGTACTTCAGGGTTCTAAAGCAGAATATATAGCCTGCTTATAATTTACAACATTGCAACAAGGACCCATTAGGTGCTAAATTTTATAGCCATATAAAACAATTTGTTTGTTTGTTTGTTTTTCAAGACAGGGTTTCTCAGTGTAGTCCTGGCTGCTCTGGAACTCACTCTGTATATCAGGCTGGCCTCAACTTCATCTATCTCCTTGCCTCTGCCTCCTGAGAGCCAGCATTAAAGGCATACTGTCACCTTCATCTGTTTAGTAAACACATTCTAAATGGTAAGTTTTGTAACATGGAAAAATAACTTTTATTGTTAGTAATTCCTGAAGTAAGTTATAGAGAAATTATGAAATCATGGAAATATAAATCTCCATAGATCTTGACACTCCAAGAAGAGGCGAAAGAACACTTTTGGGAAATAACTAGGATTGATTTGGTAACATCTGTAGCCCTTACAGACTTATGTGCATTCAGGCATCTCATGGTGATAGTATACCATAAAGGCTCAGAGTCACCTGTACTCAGAAATGAGAGGAGGCTCCAGAAAGCCGCTTGTCACTCAATTGCATTCCAATGCAAAGTGCTTAGAGAACTGTCTTTGATTGCATTTGCTGAAGACGATACTGGTGTTCTTCCTGGAATTTTGGGTCCTCATGTTATGTTTATCTTTAATAATATCCAAGAAGAAGGCACAGTTGTCAGTTTTTGTTTTGATTCTTTCATGATGAAAGAATACATATGAGACTATTTGTGAGCTTTAAGCATTCCAGCTAGGAAAGTCTCAGTCTAACAAAGGCTTTCAGAGGATCTTGCAGTCACCGACATAACCTGTGCTAAGTGTTTGGTACATGGACAATTTTAAATAAGTATTTGTTCTGTTAGGGGAGCTAATAAATTGTACTTTTATTTGTATTTACAAAGGTGAAATTAAGTTTGGAATAATGTTCAGTTTGGATACAAGGCTTACTTTCTGAAAGGAAAAGCAGTTAATATGAGACTATGTAAAGGTGTCAACCCCTCCTCACTAGGGGGTACTGAGGAAGAAGTGTGTAAAATGCGTTGTGTAAGGATGCATCCTGGATGTTTAAAGAAATCAGCATTTCTGTGATAGGGACTGGAGAAATAATGAAGGAACTGATTAAAATGTGATGTAATATATTATTGGATTTAGCTCATCACATCTTGGCAGGATCATAAAGTGTCTAAATTACCTTTAAACATTTTGTGCTTGACTTTGACATTAATGTAGATAATACTGTGAAAGCCTTAAACAGTACATTAGGGGACCCACATGTAAGTTTCAGTAATCAGCGACACTCCAGGTAAATGTTGACACTCAGGACCCTGTATCCCACAGTGATTGCATTCTTTTGAGAATTATGGCAAAAAGTGAATACTTTTAACCTACATTTGAATATGTTCTAATTGACTAATACAGAAAGAGTCACTGGAGAGCAACTCAGAGACCTAATTTTACTAGGGGACAGAAAACTTGAAACTTGCTATAAATTCAACCACCATGGACACAGACATTCTATAGCTTGAGCCTTGTTAGATGATAGACAGTTGGGAACCATGCTTTGACTAGTTCAAGTAGTTTATTCTTCTCTAACCAAAGCAAATTGCAAGGAATATGGTCACTACTTTATACTTTGCTATAGTGTTTCAATATTCTTTGGCGGTCTTTTAACTGTGAATACCTGCATGATATGGGGTCCACTAATGTTTTACCATGGGAGACAAAAGGCCCTAAAGGCTTGACATAGAGTCAAAGTTCATGAGCAGTTTATGGTTGCTAAAAGGGAGGTGTGCTTGAGGCTGCACCTCTAACCAGAGAATGAATATAGAGACACTTAATATTTCCTAGGAGAGAGGAGAGAGACCACTTCTTTTGGGAGAGAGGCGTTGTAAATTCCCAATGCTTCTGTAAATAACTACTAGCCTATGCTCCAACAAGAAATCCCAATTAAACTCATTGGTTCAATAAGCTAGAGCTTAGTGGAATTGCTACTTTGTTCCTAAGATTTTTCCTTACTCCAGGATAAATGTGTGTGTGTGTGTGTGTGTGTGTGTGTGTGAGAGAGAGAGAGAGAGAGAGAGAGAGAGAGAGAGAGAATGAGTATAGGATATATTTTAACCCTGAGGGCTACATGTATCTTTGCTACTTTGAGGATAATCACTGTTGAGTCTAGAAATAGGAAAAACAGTGCTGTACTTTGGAATTAAAGATTTATTATAGAGATGCATTAAATGTGGCAAGCGTGGAGACAGATACAGGTGTTTTAGTCTCTTACTGCATTAGTGGCAACACAGATCATTATTCCCATGGATAAATGGACATGTTCCCTTTAATTAAGAGTCTTGTGCAGCTAAACCAAGGTTCTTTTTAGTGTCTATACCAAACTTTTTAAAGAGTATTGTATAGGAGAATGACAGCTAGGTGCGTTAGAAAGGAGAGGCTGATTTATGCAGGTGTGACATAATTGCTGTAGGAGAAACTGTTATGGAAGTTTGGGGAGGAGAAAGGAGGTACAAACATTGACAGCCTGTAATCAGCTATTACAATCTAAGAAACTGTCTACTTCCCAGCAACTATTAACTGCCTATATATTCTCTGTGAGAGAGGAGGTCTCAAAAACACCCTCTTCTGCTACTAAAAACAAATAAGAGCCCACAAACTTTGAGTATGGATGTGACCTTGTGAGTTCCTTGTGGGCCCAGTCTCAGGCAGGTAATTGTATCAATGAAACAATGGGGTTCATGTTTTACCAAGATGGCAAGTGTTTCAAAAACACAATCATTTTTGTTTTAGAGATTATTTTACTTCTATGTGTGTGTGTGTGTGTGTGTGTGTGTGTGTATGTCTGCCTACATATACATAAAGATGCCAGTAAGGGCATACAGAAGACATTTGACTATTTGTAGCTGGGGTTACAGACACAGGAAATTGTGAACCACCTAACATAGGTGCTGAGAAATAAATTTAGGTCATTGCCACAAGACTATAACCAGTGATCTTAAGTAATGGGGGCCATCTTTCAAGCTTCCCAACACTATCATTAATTTTTAATCTATGAAATGCTTCTAGCCCTGTTAGCATTTTTACAAATTGTGTGACAACTTTATCTGACAGATAGTCATTGCTAATATTTCTTTATTTTGAACATGAAAGTACTGTGATTGGCTATATACAATTTCAAAGACACCATGGCATCTATAGTATCTAGGCAAGTGAAGCAAGCTGTATTATAAACAGAAAACACATATTACATACTATAGACACAGTATCACCAAATGGTTCCATGCTAGAGTTAGCAGAAAGATAAGTTTGAAAAGGAGATAGATAGTAAGGGCATCCCTGGGCTGTGAGTGGGCAAGAGATCAGGCTGCTAGAATATAAGAGTCTTTGTTTTGTGTTGCAAAGACTTTTCCCTGTGATGTTCTTCCGGAAAAAAAAAAAAACTATTAAGCTACTGCTGCAGTATTTTTGATGAGTTTGGAGTTTCTCTAAATATGGTCCAATCCTTACTGCAAACCCCAGCTGACTGCAGCCACCTTTGTGTAAACTTCTGTCTTAGACCATTTATCTCTGAGTGAGATTGTCTCTACCATCAAATAGGCTCAAACTGAGTGTGAAAACATCTGCTGGTGGAAACATTAGGATCAAAGTAGTGAAGAACAAAGCTGACATTACCTACGCTAATAGTTTAAATGAGAATTCAATATAAAAAAGACTTAATGCTCAAGATTAAACATTCTTGCTGTATGTAATCAGTGGGTAGATCTTACTTCTCAGAAGGTAGCATTTGGAGCTGAAACTCATAAATCTGCTTCATCCAAATTACCCATTAAGAAACCTCTTCCTGAAGCTAAGCAACCATAGACCTGAAATGAAATTTGTATTCAAGGTATAGAAAGAGAAAAGAGCAAAAGCCAAATGGAGAAACAGTTGTTTGGTTTTGATTGTTTGTTGTGGTGTTTTTATCCTCCATGAGCACTACCTCCAGTGCTATTTTACAATAATACAAACTGATTTGGCAGGAACACAGCAGCGATGAACAAGGGACAGACTGTTGGATCCATGATCACAAAGTGACACAGTTGAAGACAACTTCTGTGAATTTGGTCTTCAGAAACCACAGCTTCCTAAATTATAGCATTTGTTGGACAGAATGTGGGATAGAATGGACAGAATATCCATTTTTGATGGACTCTGTTTTCCTTTGTAATTAGGAGGGTCACAGATGAGCAGACTCCTTACTAGTGGGGTTGTCACACTTGAAGTTTGACCATCTGATTTTATTTGAATAGTGGCCTCTCTATTTACTTTACTCTTACCATCATGGTTGCAGTGTACTGTGGCTCCTGTTAGACACTCCAGTGCAGAGCTCTTCTGCACACCAACTTTACATGACACGATGTTTCACTTCACCTTTTTCTTTTTCGTTCAACTATCTACATTTAAGTTGAATTTTTTACTAGACAGTTGTGGTATATTAAACTTATGAAGGCATATAAGCTAAGCAATGGATTGTTTCTACATATTTATATAAAATATTAGAATTTGATTTGTCTCTATTCCTGGAATTTTATGACAATGTACCTTAGAGCAATGCTTGCTTTTGAAAGTCACATGAGAAACTCTCATTATTAATTGGGTTCAGAGAGTAAGCATGGCCCTTTGGTCTTGGGTAGTTTATACTTGGTGAATGAAGGAGGCGTATTATTCCTCATACTCACTGCTTATAGAAGGGAAACTGCTTCTCTTGTTATACACATCATTGTAGAGATGGGTCAATAAAATTACCAATAGAAGGCATGAAAATTCTAGTTGTACCATCCCTGAGACCCTATATCATATCACAGAGATACTTGAAAATTCATGTGCTCTAGTCACAATTTCAAGGATATTGAACTAGCCTGCATATCCCTCTATCAACTAACAAGTGGGTAATTAAAATGTGGTATGTGGAGAGATGGTTTAGCAGTTAAGAATGCTGACTGCTCTATCAGTGGTCCTGAGTTCAATTGCTAGCATCTACATGGTGGCTCATAATTACTTGTAACTCCAGTTCCAGATCTAGAGGATCTGATATCCTCTTCTGGTCTGAAGGCATCAGGCATATACACAGTGCAGATATACTTACAGACAAAACATGAAGTTAAGTATTTAATTTTTAAAGGTTGTTAATGTAGGTACATATAAATAATAAAACTTGATTCAGCTTGAAAGAAAATGAAATTGTGAAAAATTTTAGAAAAATTAATGATAGTAGAATCTAATACATTAAGTTGTGTAAACCAGGCTCAGAGAAAATGTCACATTCTTTTTCTTATATGCAGATCCTAGGAAATAGAAAGAGGAAAACAAGAGAGGAAAATGGTGGTTAGGAAAAGGAGGAAAGGTGATAGAATATATGTGGCAGTCTGTTGTGAGTTGGAGATGACTATTTTGAGGCACAATGAAATAGAGGAATGGAGAAAAATTTTAAAAATGCATGAAAATGCCAAAACTAATCCCACTGCTCTTTGTACTGATTAAAAAACAAACAAATGGACATTAAAAAATAACACTCATAATTTTTCATAAATAATAAAATACTAATATTACATAAAAATAATGAATATAGGATCCTAAATATTAAAATGGCACTTATTGTGTTTATTGGTTTCTCATTTTTATTTAAACATATACTCTCCTCTGTTAAACTCTAAGAATGTTTGAATTGTAATTCATCATTTATAACTCTAATAATATTTTCCAAGTGAATGCAAATAAACTTTAATTAACTTTCATGAGTAATTACTTCTTTGAGTAATTACAGTGTATGCTATGCCACACTGGATCATCTTCTGACATGTGCTGAGGCATCTTATTTGGTTAAGTGGGTAAATAACATAATATTTTGAGTCTGAGTCTTTTCCAGTGTAGTTGATGACAGAGAAACATATAACTATATTTTTACCCATAAGATATGTAAATTTGAGAAACTGATCAAAATTAGGTCATACTAACTACAAAATTTCCCTTTTCCTCCCATTTTTGTCAGAATATAACCTAAAAGCTTGATAATTTGTAAGTGACAAAAATTGTTTTCAAAAGTCTGCCATGATTCTCTCCTTAATATTATACCTATATTTTTTTGCCAGAGGCAAAAATTTTAGCACCTAAATTTTAATATTGATAGGGTGTTATTATTGTATTGATTGTCAACATCTCATGTGTATGGGTGACTTGGTTAGCTCCCTTTTCGTTATAGAATCTATGTATTACAAATGCAAAGCTAGTGTTTTGATTGTATGTTATGCATAATAAAAGTATCAAACTTTGATTATGATTCTCATTATGATTTAAAACATAAGCAAAAGTCATTTCAATTTTATTGTCCACAACAGTTTATATTACAATTTCATTTTCAAAAAGTAATATCTATCTACAATATTGTATTTTAAAACTAAATCAGTTTCATATCTAAATGCATCTTGACATATTATATATATATATACATATATATTCTTAAAATATTCTGTTTGCATTACAAATCTTCTGTAAACAAAAATTTTCCATCATTAAAAGGAACAAAGATCTTTAACAATTGCTATGAATATATTATCAAAATATCATAATGTAGTGTCCATTTCCTTAGAATCTGGAAGTTATGAAATTTTTAGGAAATAAAGTATTCAAAGTATAAGCATTTTCCTGAAAATGAGAATGACATCTTGTTCACACTAATGTGATTAAACATGGTAAACACTTCTGAGGTTAATTTAAGTGACTTTTCTATGACTCAAGTTCTACCAATCAGCATGAGTTTTCATTAAAATCTCTACAGCAAGGAACGCATTTAATCAGACTGATCAATGGGAAAAAAAAAGAAATGATAGTCTCAATGAACTGAAAATACTCTTTCACCAAATAACACTTTCTAATGAATTTTATAAATGATCTTCTCTAATTCAGGTCTGTTAGCTTCTAAGTGCCTATGCTGTTAACATAGCCAGATAAGGGTGGAATGACTTCCTTACAGGCACCTTTAGTTTTGATTTTTGCTGGACTCAAAAAGACTTTGGGATACATTTGGAAACTTTGGTTTTATATTTATTGAAGTATATACATTTTAAAAATGTTTTAATCTATTATTTTGACTTAACTATTTTCTATAGCATTTACATACCTTCATTGCTTTCATCTCATCCACCATCACCTGTCCCAATTTACTTTTTACCTCTTCTTATTTGTTGGGGGTAGATTTACATATGTCAAAAAATTAAAATATTTTTGAAGAAAAAAGAGCTAGAATCTACTCACATTTGGGACAGAGAGAGCCAACTGGAGGAATGTTTATGCTTTTCACCAAGAAAATCCATTCATATATGCATGTATGTGCAGAAATATATACATGTATTTTATATTAAAATGGTCACATATAAATATCTGAAGAATGAGATGAAAATGATACCTGGTGAATGTATTTGAGGACTGCTTATCTATCAAGAGTTTGGTTTCTTTGTGCTTTTCTTCTGTGTTGTAGCTGCTAAAGGCTTCATGGATTCCCCTGCATGGGTGATTTTTATTCCCGTCTGAAATCACCGGTAATTGCTGTCTGAAGAAACATGGCTTTCTTGTGTGTCATGCTGCCTGTTCTCTAGAGCTTGGTTTAAACAACAAACCACCATTTCGTGTTTCATACATTTTAATGAAAGTTATTCCACAAACGTCTCCTGGGTGTGTTACATTTCCACATTCTCTTCACACTCGAATCATAATCACAGCCAGAAGAGATTTTGTCCAAGGATTATAGGAGTTTTTTTACTGTATACTTGAAGAGAAATACTTTCTATTTTACACAAAATGCCTGGAAAAATTGTCTTTAAAATATCATATGTATTAAAGCAGAAAAGCTTTAATTTATAATAGTTATAAGCACATGAACGTATATTTGCATACAATTATAAAATATAAAATTTCAAAAGTAGATCCTAGTAACATGAATAAATAAATTTCACAAGGTGACATGTAAAAGCTTTCTTTCAAGTGATTCTTCCCTGTAAAATCCATCCTCTAAAAATATAAGGTATAATATGCACATACATACATACATTCAAATCTCTATACATGAATACATGTATATATATATGTATATATATGTGTACATATGTATAGAGAGAGTTGCATTCAGATTTTACATATGTATATGTAAACATATATAAACATATATAAACACATATGTAAATGTTTGCATAGTCAGACACATATACATATATGGGTATAAATGCCTTGTTATAGTTTGTGTTTATTTCCTTACAAATGCACATGTGGAACATAATCCAGGCCTTACATTTGAGATGTGGAATTTCTAGAATTGGTAGAGAGTGAAAGGTGTTGTATTCTAAATATTAAGAGAGAATGTGAGAGCCAGCTAGCTCCTCCATTATATGAATTATAAATCAAGCTTTTTGTCATCAGAAGGCATCAAGTCAGATGCAGGTAAACTACATAATCTATTAAGTAATCCTTTAGTGACTAAGATTCTATCAGTCAACACCAGAAAGGCATGTGGAGAGTTTTGGGTCAAGGAGAAAGATAGCATGCCAAATAAGTTTCCAGAAAGAGTTTGTGACATATGTGTGACTGGGTAACGGAATTCTAAAATATAATTTGGAAGTGACAGTATTTCATAAGTCTGTGTTCTGAAAGCTAGCTGACTAAAAGATTTTAAATTATGAATTTACATTCAATTTTTCCTCTTTAACACTGGGACTTATATAGAATTAGCTACATGATAGTTGGCTATTGCATCCAAAATGTGTTAGAAGAAAATTTCAGAAATACTTGATATTTTTATGAATTTCTTTATTTCTGTAAATTTCTGGTATATGTTTAAAAGTTATATATATATATATATATATATATATATATGATATAGACTGAGAGATACTGAGAGATGAGTTGTACTTCTGTATTCCCACATTACCCTGTAACAATTACTTACACTCAAACAAAGGGGTATTCACAAATGCACATACACAAACACACAAACACACAAAACCCTAATGTTGTCTCGAGTGTTTTTAATATCCTTTTCTTGATCAGACCTTCTATCATAATTGCTACACTATTTCATTGCCTAAAATCAGTAATACAATATCACAGTAACTTTTAATATTTTCCATTCCACTTTAGAATGTCAATTTCAAATGATAAACCATAGTCACAATCACTGGAGTAGATGAAGGAGAACAGTTAGGTTATTTACTGGGATTAAGCCTTCATAAATAACCAAGATGACACAGAACACTGAAAACTCACAGACTATTTGAAAGGATATGTTTGGGTACAAACAGGCTGTAAAGAAGACTGGGGACACAGTTTGAATGAAAAGGACTCTGTACCATTTTGAGGACGTCCTTGGCTGATGACTTAGAGCTAAACAGCCCCAGCAGCTACTGTCAAGTGGCAATGATTTTACATCAGAACCCTACATAACTGGTAGCAGCAGAAGGGAAAGAGAAAATATCTCTTCTGATGAAAACTGTTAGGGATTTGTAGAAAAGGAGAAAGGCTAAACTGTAAGGAGAGAAGGGTTGTCATCAAAAGCGCTAGTCTTTGGGGACTGAATTCTTCTAATGGGTTCAAATAACTGGAGTCTCAATTCATCCTTTACAGATCATCTTAGCAATGATATCCTTTCTTGCCTATAAAAAATAGTTTGAGGCTTAATTCAGAATAACATCTCTATTTAGCCCATAAATGCTTGAAGCTTAAATTTAAAATCAAACTCCTCTTCCCTCTCTTCAACGCCAGAAATCCTTGGGGCACTGAAGTAGTTTTGTATAAAATACATTTGTGTACAAACTTTTTAAGATTCAGCCTTTGAGCCACAAAAGGATAGAGGATCTTATTAAAAGGATGAACTTAGCAAGAGCTTTAAATTTAGATTCTATAAAGTAAATACAATTTAGTTCCGATGTCTCATGTATCAAAATACTTAAGAAAAATAGGAAAAACATTATGTAAGTGGAAAGCAGTTTATAATGGGACCATCACCAATAAAAGCATGTTTTACAGTGTGATGTAGTGGCTCACTTTCCTGCCTAGATGAAATCAACTGATGTTACTGGAACCAATGTTCGCTCACCAGCAGAGTTACAGTGAAGGAATCACTAATATAAGCCAATCAATTAGCAAATAGACATTTTAATGCTGTGAATACCAGGGAAAATGAAAATGGATTTTAAGTTTAAAACACTGCACAATATGTTTCTTTTGAATCAAAAAATGAAAATATACTATTTAATACAATAATACTTCCTGATTTTGAGCAATTTTATTATTTTCCCGAGATGTGCAACTAAATTTTTCTAGATGTGCTAAAATTAGCCTGTATAACTTTAAGAAGTTATGGACACCTGTCCACTCACCACAGAGAACAGCAACATTCCTACTCTGTCTCCTGAGACAACTTCACCTTTCTTGACAAAAGCAAAAAAGTACTAAACAACAAAGTATAGCATATAATCAAAACTGCTTCATCATCCCATGTCATAAAAGGATTTCATGTTTTTCCTCTAAAGCGAGTTTCTCTTCGATCCTATGAAATCTTACTTAGCTGACACTTTTAGGAAGCAGAAATAGTTTATTGGCAAGCCCACTACAAATCAGAGTGTACAAAAGTGGGGGCTGTGATGATGGGTACAAGATAACAGTGTAATGTGACAGTTGACAGAAACAGGAAATCTATACAATGCCCGAGGGCAACTCAAAAAGCAACTCAAGACCTGGGAACTCAACTGATCCATAATCTACCATCCCTAGGGATTACAATCACTTTATTTATAATTTATAATCTCTTAAACTAGTTAGTGTCCATATTGTTGGCTAGAAATTATTATAGAAATCTTATGCTAAAATTAGCATATCACTCAAATCTGAGAAACCAAGAGACTGCAGTGTGTGTGTGTGTGTGTGTGTGTGTGTGTGTGTGTGTGTGTGTGTGTGTGCATGCTGAGGCTACCCACATCACTGCTGCTTCAACAATAGCAAGAGTCTTGTGGTAGTTTAGATCAAGAGTGAATATCAAATTGCATTCTCTACCTTTTGCCTCACTGTCTTCAATCTGGCTTGTTTTCTGATGTCCTAGTCTTCTGGCTGTGGGCTACCTATTGTATGGGGCTCAAGTCTGTTTGCCCCTTACAAAGGCCAGTGATTTATATTTATTGAATAATACAGAAAATCAGCCATGGTTATAAAAGGAGAAATTATGTTTATTACAGAAAACTTTATCAGAGTTTTATGAGAGAAAACATGACTCTGGTGACCCAAAATTGCAGGCAGAGCTGCAAAAACAAAAGCCAGAAACCTAGACCCACAAGATCTTTGCTTCTAGCATTGACAGTGAATACAGTTTTACTTTACATTTGCTTTTCACCTATCGATCTCTTTCAGCAATGATTACCACCTTTCTCTCTCTCCCTCTTTCTCTATTTCTCTTCTCTCTATCTCTGTTTCTCTCTGTGTTTAAGGACATGAAGAACACATAAATCATGATGAAATCTACTATGCATCTAGCTTAGATTGTAAAGGGTAGTCACACAGAAAGCAAAGGCATACTGGAGGTTTTTACACCCTTCTCTTACAGGAAGATTAGAATTAAACAGAATGAGTAAAAAGCAATGAAGCAGGTGGACAGCACTGCAAGTTTCAAGGTCTACTATGGACTTGGTCATAAGATCTGGTAAATGCCAATCTCTGAAGGTGTGAGGTGTCAGAAACACCAATTTCCAAAGCTACACAAATGTATCCAGTGGATAATGAGCGCAAAATCAACACTTAAAATAACACACTACTCAACATGGTTAGCTTCAGCTTCTCTCTAATTATATACAATATACCCATGTTCTGAAGCTGCAGGTTCAGTTCTCCACATGGACCAGGTTTTGACTATGCAAACCTTAACACTACACACACATACACAGTGATAAATTTCTTACAACTAAGCAACACCTCTTAATAGTATCACTCCCTATGAGCCAAACATTCAAAAACATGAGTATATAGGACCCATAATTACTCAAACCACCACAGCAAATGACAAGTTTAATTTAATTTAATTTATGGATGTACTTAAGTGCCATTTGACAACTGCTCCTGAGGATATTTGGGTCATATTTGGACTTCTGGAAAAGAATACACAACTCATAAGAAATTATGTTATTCTCTATAACAAAAGAAAACAATACTATGAAGAAGAAGAGGATTGTTACGCAGTAAAATTTCAAGATGATTTCAACTATAATTTTTGTAATTCGTCTAGAGTTCCATATGGTTCCATGATGAGAGGACTAATTTGGACTTCCTAAAGTTTATACATAAATGATAACACAACTAGTTAGGAACCATGATGATTAAGTTTGTATCATGATCTAGTGCTAACTTATAGTGTTGGTTGGACATTTATAGCAATTGTCTGTACTTACACATTTCAGATGATTTTTGTTCTCTGGTGAGAATGAAACCCAGTGTCTTTAAAATGTTGGACAATGATCTATAAACTTTGCTCTGGCCTTATTTCATATATCTATACATAATAGTAGGCTATACTAATTCTCATACATGTAAATTATTCATATATACATATACACATATATACATATACACATATAAATATATGAGAAAATAAATTGCATGTATGTTTGTATGTGTGTGACACCATGTGTGCTCCCTGGTCTCTTGAAGTCCAGAAGATGATAGTAGATCCTTTACAACTGAAATATACATAAGTTGTGATCCTTCACATAGAATTGGGAAGTATGAAAGAGTAGGCAGCACTCTCATGCATTGAACCATTTCACCACAAATACATTTGCATTCCATTCATCCATCATCACCCTCGCCAGGTATCCTCCCATCCCACAGATTCACTTCTTCTCTACTGATTTTTTTTTACTTTTATTCCTTTATTTTTTACATTTTTTTTTGATAAACCAGTGAGTTTAGTATGTGTTAGTTTTAGGAGTACAAGACAGAATTAGTCTTAGGAACATAGGAGATGTACCAGTGGTCCTGCCTCTTGGGAAAATGTCATTATTCCATCATTAGTCATTATTTGCCTATCATTTTGGAAGGAAGAGTGAGTTATGAAGAGTCTTTTTTAAAAAGGCCATATAAACTCATCCTTTTTCCATGAAGAGTCTAATAATATGTAGATCTTGCTTAGAAAATCACAGTGCTAGAAGCTCGAGTGAACTAAGCATGCTATACCTGGAAGACAACACCCTTAAACGCATTATTCTTTTTTTTTGGGGGGGGGGTATTTATTTCATTTACATTTCCAATGCTATCCCAAAAGTCCCCCACACGCTCTCCCACTCACTCCCCCACCCACTCATTCCCACTTCTTGGCCCTGTCATTCCCCTGTACTGAGGCATATAAAGTTTGCATGACTAATGGGCCTCTCTTTCCACTGATGGCCGACTAGGCCATTTTCTGATTCATATGCAGCTAGAGACAGGAGCTCCGGGGGGGTATTGGTTAGTTCATGTTATTGTTCCACCTATAGGATTGCAGATCCCTTTAACTCCTCCATTGGGGGCCCTGTGGTCCATCCAATAGCTGACTGTAAACACACTATTCTTACTGCTGTCTCCTGTATTCCTCCAATTTTCTCTTCTGCAATATTTCCAATATATTCAATATTCTCTACTCTCAGCCCTTTGACCACTAGAGTTCAACTTGCTGTGAGAGTAAATCTTACTTGTAATTTTAAGGGATTTGTCATCAACACAGAAATCAGTTGTTGGGCATGACTTTTAGGGATTTTCTTGATTAAGTTAATTGAAATGGGAAGCTCTGAATTAAATGTGAGCAGGGCTTAGATCCTGAGCTGAATGAGGAGAACGAGAATTGAGTGGCAGCTTTTATCATTCTCTGCTTCCTCAATGTATCCTCAGTGTGACCAGCTGCTTTCCACTCCTTCTAATACACTTTCTTGGCCCAATCAATTATACTCCCAAGATATGTAAGACAAAGTAAACTGTTTTTCCTTAAGTTCTCTTTTTCATGTATTCTGTCACAGAAATGAAATATGTCATTTATACAGGCAGTCAAAACAAAAGGAAGATTCTCCAATTAATGCTGAGTGAGCAGGGCTAACTGAAAAGCATAAAGGTGGATATTTAGAAGGCAACTTGACAGGCACTTATGGCCACTTAGGAAAATGTCAGCCGTAGCTCTCCCAGGAGAGCTTCAGACTTCTAAGCCTTGGATTTCTGATAGTATTTAAAGTATGAAACATAGGTTATGTGGGGCAATGGGCTATGTACAGACAGCCTAATCTCCAGTCCAGCACTGGTATCACCAGTGAAACCCAGTAGTGATAATTCACCTTCATGGGACAGTAGTCGTTCCCATATGTCTCCTGGACCCCTAGCTTCTGTTGAAGTTATCGCCCCCAGATCCCCCACAGGTGAAGCATGGCTTTTAGTCAGGTAGACAATGTCCCAGGCTTCTGACCTTCAGGATAGACTCCTCCTAGTTACCTAGCAACAAGATAGGAAGCTCACCATAAGAGGGGCTGCTTGGCTCCTCCTCACTCTCTTACCCTCTCTCCTCATCCTCTCCCTTACTCTCTAACCTCTTACTCTTTCTAACTTCTTACTCTCTAGCCTTTCTTCTCTCTCTATCTTTCCCTCTTCTCTTTTCTTGGCTATGGGTGGTCTCTTTCTTTTTCCTCCTGCATTTCTACAATAAAGCTCTAAAACCATAAACTATCACTGTTCAACAAGGCCGGCTATGCTTGGACAAAGGGATAGGCTTTCTCCTAAAGAGCCGTGCCTAATCTCCCATCAGAAGGCCTCCCTGTGCTCCAGCCACAGACCAAACTAAAGACTCTAGCCTTTCAGCAAAATCTTGCTGGCATATGCAATAGTGTCTGCATCTCATGTGAGGCTAGGCCAGTGCCTGGCAAACACAGATGTGAATGCTCACAGTCAGCTATGGAATGGAACACAGGGCCCCCAATGGAGGATCTAGAGAAAGTACCCAAGGAACTGAAGGGGTCTGTAACCCTATAGGTGAAACAACAAATATGAACTAACCAGTACCCCCAGAGCTCGTGTCTCTAGCTGCATATGTAGCAGAAGATGGCCTAGTCGGCCATCATTGGGAAGAAAGGCCCCTTGGTCTTACAAACTTTATATGCTCCAGTACAGGGGAACACCAGGGCCAAGAAGTGGGAGTGGGTGGGTAGGGGAGCAGGGCGGGGGGAGGGTATAAGGGACTTTTGGGATAGCATTTGAAATGTAAATGAAGAAAATATCTAATAAAAAATTGAAAAAAATATTAAAAAAAAAAAAAAAGGCTCTCGCCTGCGTGGGAACCTCTCTCCCTCTGCCCTCTCTCCCCTATCTCTGGTGCTGAGAGTGTTGTCCCCAGGGCCCCTGGTGTCGGGGGTTGCCCCTTGTCTACCCGCGCAGTGTGGTGTCAGTGGCTTCACACAGCCAGATGCCCACCCAGGGCCTAGTGGAAGTGTCTGCCTGCCCAGAGCACAAGAACTCTGGCTGGGTGCAGGCTTTCTCTCTCCTCTTTCCCCTATACCCCATTGCCCCACAGATTACATCCTATAAAAACAGGCCTTACATCTGGTGTTTATTATCTTCAAAAGTGTCATTCTACTATTGTACCAATGATTGCTTTTTTCCCCCTGCTCTTTAGGGTGGTATTATCTATTATACAGAGTGTCTGTGGATTATTGTCAATAATACTCTACCTGCAGCCTGTAAAATACCTTCAGGTATATGGAAGCTAGGCAGCATGGTGGGCACTTTTGGTACACATCCACATACACACACCCACACACATGCACACACACACATACGCACTTGCACAGATTATTGAAACATTGTTATCCTTCTACAACATGTGTACAAAGTGTCATGTGTGTTTTGCTAAGTACTGAGTTAATTATTTACCATTCAACTCAATGGTTATTATGTTTTTTTTAATTACCCTTTTGTCCTACATTTCCAGAAACAAATTAATCTGAAAGAAGATGGCTGAGACATTTTTGTGTCTACAGTACTGTGTTAACAAATGAGATATACTCACAAGTATCTGAATGAATGTAATACATTTTAGTTAATTATAATAAGTAAATTCCATATCTCATTCTCGCAACTCTTAACTGTTGGTATATCAGCAGAACAGAGTTCCTAGACACTTCCTAGCTCATACAAGTCTACTAGCCACTCCCTGATAGTTTTACAGATGCTGTTTGACATTCATTTAAGATAGGCCTACTATTCCTTTAAAATAAAAGAGTTATGAGCACTATTTATAGAATGTAACATGCTACAATGAAAGGACCAATGGATGTGCTTTCTCAACTGTATAATGTGACCTCTTGGTATAAATTGTTAATTGTCCTTTGTGGTGCACTATTGACTAAAATGATTTAAATTATTCAGTATATCTCACTCTACTAAATACAGAGAAACGGTTTATATGTTGTGATTTTGGCTAATAGGACAGAAAGAAGCAGGTCTTTCCTTTGCCTTAATGGTCCCAGTACCTTGCATTGTCACAAATTGCACATTTTTATTATGTCTTTCTTACATGTATGCATTTCAAAGTGTGTGTTGCAGTGTTAGTTTATTTACAGGCCATTTGTGTAAGAGTGTGAGGTTTTATGAACAGTTTGTCTCTTGTGACTATGTCTTCTCTTGCTTTTTCTGTTTGTTTGGTTTTAGGAGGCAACTATGTTTACCAGCATATGGATAACATAACCCATATCTTAACTGAAAGTTGCAATTTGTTGCTTTCTTCTGATCAGTTGTGTCGTCAATCACTTCATTTGTTATATCATGCATAATCTGTGATTTAATAGAAAATTATATTGCTTTCTCAATTTTCTAACTATTAAATCCTTTGGATTTATGTGAAGACATGTTCTGTTTTTAACTAAAGGTTGACTAATGGAGTAAAAACTTTCATTTTAAATATCCCTCCAAGTTTTGGCAAAACTAGGAAAAGTTTAAATACTACTGAAGCATCACTTAAAAATTATCCTTGTAAGAACACATTTAATGTTAATCATCTATACTAAAGTCATTGTAGATATTGTCTTTTAAGGATTTTCATCATGTATCGAACGTAGTCTATGTATGTTCTCAATGTAAAATAAAAAGCAAATCTTGGAAACTCGATAAGATTGTGGAATACTTGTGTCTCAATATTTAAGAAAAAAGAAAGATGACACAGCTAAGAAAGATAATAGATTACAAAATTTTACTATTGTAACATTTTTTGATTAGCAGGGATATTTGACAATTTAATTATTTGTTTTATATTAAGTTCAGCATTATTAATAGTACAGTCTGTTTACTGCTGTCTCCGGGTCATGAACATATTCACATACATATTAACACATATTCATAGACACATTCAAATACACATACACAGAATGCATATGTATAATAAGGTGCCTATAGATGAGATCACATTACAAACATGCTTCCTACCCCTGCTAATGTGCAGTATTTAACTTGAATCCATTTGTCTGCATGTACAGTGACTACAACCCTTCCCTCCAGCAACAAACATACACTTATATTTTCTGCTTACTCACATTTTCAGTACCTATTGTCTCTGAAAGATGTGTTATTTCACATGAGAAGGGGATTTTCTTCCACAATAATCTGTTGTCATTTAGAATGAAACATACATATCTTTTAGAAAATAATGAAGAAAAAGTATCTTAGAATCACTGACTTGAGATTGTGTGTGTATGTGTGTGTACGTGGTGTTATCAGATGCTCTGCTTTTCTGACTGACATACTCAAGAAAGCTGTTTCTGCCCCTCACCTGAGCAGAGGTGGCACGCTGATGCTTACATAGAAGAGCTGGCCCCAGTGCAATGAGCACAGCAGAGCTGGTGTTCTGACCGACTCAACTCCTACCCTTGCCCAGATTCACAAATTTGAGTTGGCCCACTCGAATACCTACCCTGTGTATGAGCTTCTGGAACATATGAAGTGACAAATCCTGAAGAACGCAAGCCACAAGATCTCTATGACCCATGGCAACAGCAGGGTAACCGAGAGGAGTTTCAGTGAGGATTTAATATTGATGTTGTAGGAGAAGCAAAAGGCTTCAAACCAGATCAATGACTCATTGCAATGAGCATTTGCAATAAAACTGCTTGGACAAAAGGGCATACTGTGTGACACACTGTGACACACCACAGCTTCCATGGCAAGATTATTCATTTATTTATTTATTTATTTATTTATTTATTTTTAGATTAGGTTACAAGGGTCTTGGACAGACATGGAAGGACTAGGAAATGAGTGGAACTAGGGTACATGATGTGACATTCATGACGAAATGAAACAAAATTCAACAAAAATTATATATAATATATATAATTATATATATATATATATATATATATATATATATATATATATATATATATATATAAAAGAATATGGTACTCCATTTCAAGAGGCTTTACAGATCTTGGTCCATGAATTCTGCAGAGGAAGCATGGAAGCTTTTATGGAATTAGTGTAGTCATAAACTATAGCAGGGGTGTGGGGAGAAATACAGGAAATACCTCATCAATTTCAAACACTTAACTATTTTTTGTACTGTTAGAAAAGAAAGAATATTTTAACTATCCTGTTCAGTAATGTTAAATATATTTGTGTTGCTTTAAGTTTAGTTTCTAGAAAAATTTCATGTTGTAAATCTGACATTCTGTACCCACTAAATGTCCTTACTCTTCTATTTCCTGTTTCCAGGAATTTGACTATCATAGACAACCTATAGAAATGGTATCTGAATCTGAAGTCCTGAGGGCCAGCAGAAAGAATGGAAACAGGCAACCTCAGGAGATAGGAGGTTGGCCCAGGGGGTACCTCCAGAATGTACAAGAGACCTGGGAGGAGAGAGACCTTCAGGACACAAAAGGAGGGTACTTAGATGAAATGGCCTAGAGTGAGAAGAGGGAACTTGTAGAGCCCCCTCCAGCAGAGAGACAGGGCATCAAGTGAGGGAGGGGTGGCCATCTCCCCAAAACTCTGATCCGTAATTGTTCCTGTCTGAAAGAATTGCAGGGATAGAAATTAAGAGGAGCCTGAGGAAAAGAAGGACCAGTAATGGGCCCAAAGTAGGATCCAGCTCAAGGGGAAACCCCAAGGCCCGACAGTATTACTAAGGCTATGGAGCACTCACAAAAAGGGATCTATCATGACTGCCCTCTGAAAAACTCAACAAGAATCAGATGCAGATACGTGTACCCAACCAATGGACAGAAGCTGCTGACATCTGTGGTTGAATTAGGGAAAATTTGGAAGATGAGAAGGAGGGTGACTCTGTAGGAGGACAAGCAGTCTCAATTAACCTGGACCCCCCAATGTCTCTCTAAACTGGATCACAACCAGGCAGCATACACCAGCAGATATGTGGTTTCCAACACATATACAGCAGAGGACTGCTAGGTCTAGGTTTGGTCAGAGAAGATGCACCTAACTCTCAAGAGACTGGAGGCCCCAGGGAGTTAAGAGGTCTGGTGGAGTGGGGGTTAGGGAGTGGAGACATACTTGTGGACACAGGGGGTTGGGGAGGAGGTAGGGGATGGGATGTTATTCTGGGAGGAAAATAAAATCTGGAGTATGAAAAAAAGATTAATTATAATTTAAAAAAAGAAAAATAAATAAATGGAATCTCTCTCTCTCTCTCTCTCTCTCTCTCTCTCTCTCTCTCTCTCTCTCTCTCTCTCTCTCTCTCTCTCTCCCTCTCTCTCATGTCCTTTGAGAAGATTATTTCCTTTCTTAAAATATCCCCATGGGAATCCATATGGTGAAATTCCCAAGGGATGTTAGTGAGTCTTGTACATGTCATGTGACTTGGTACCTATCTTGTCAAATGGTCTGTTGTGATTGTGTATGCTGCTTTGAGTGTGAATGTGTGTGCGCATGTGTGTGTGTGTGTGTGTGTGTTGGCTTTGCATATGCTGCACATTCAACTGCATGTTACTAATACATGTAATAGCTCCATATACAACTTTTCATTTCATCTAAGAATATACACATACAATAAATGCTCAAAGTTACAATTATGGACAGACTATTCTTATATACGTCTGTCATATACATTAAATGTTAAAAGTTATAATTATGTACAGACCTCATATATACATCTGTCATATACTCAGTGGATAAAATAGAAATGGACAGTGATTTTTATATGAAGCATAATTGGACCTTTAAAAGCTTGTACCTCTTCTGACCATTGTAGTCCTTGACTATTCTACAGAAAATGTCAGAATATTCTATCTAAGTTGTCTTTTATGTAATACCTTTGCTTCAACTTAGAATTTTTTTTGACATACAAAACATTTTTGTTGTGATTTATACTGTTTGCTAACCTGAATGTAATTTCTTAAAATTTAGCTTTAAAGCTGCATAGTTGATATGTATTTATCTACACTGCTCTGGCTTAAAATAACATCTTATGTAATGTTTACTGCAGTTATCTGCATAATTAAACTGTTAGGGCTCAAGAATCCCCAAAGAATGATACCCCACACTCAGAAAGCACACAAAAGCAAAAAGTGCTTATTCAGAGGAATTTATTGCATGCAGATGTTTTCCCATTTCAGAATGGAGACCACTGGAGGACTCCCAGGCCCTGCTTTTATTATCAGTTATGTGAATTCCAGGGACAGGTGTGTGTTCTGTTACCACCATTGCTGATCACTTAGCTCTTTCTCTAGGGTTCTGACTGATTCTACAATTGCCTAGGCTCCAGAGACTTCTCAGTGGGCTGCTGACTCATTCTAACTACCTACTCTTTCAGGCCAGATGACCAAGTGTTGTCAGACTGGCTGCCTGTGGTACCTTCCATTGGCTGACCACAGGTACCTTCCTGGATACCAGATCTCATTCCTGAGAAACAGAAACTTAGGCCTAGTCTGGCAAACTGCCAGTTTGCAGCCTGTCATGGAGTCAGCCTGACTCTGCCGAACAAATTCTTTTCAAACAATAATTTTCTGTTTCATCCTTAATAATCCTAACAAATTGTGACTTATTTTCTTTCTTTTTCTATTAGATATTTTGTTATTCTTTTCTTTTTCTATTTCTAATATCTTACTATTGACATTTCATTTATTTTGCCATGAGCATATCCCCCTGTAACCATGGGTATTTGATAGTGACTTGTCTCTCCTTACGGATGTCTTTCTCATTTACCAGCCTTTGATCATTTGTTGCAATCATCTATATTCCAGCTTAGAAATTTTTTTTATAGATTCAGATTTCAGTTTTTAAGTTCAAAGGAATATTTTTTACCCAACCATTTTGACTTTAGAAGTTTCTTTGATTTCCACTTACAAACATAGCTATTATGGCTCTGAGGAACTTGGCACAATAAGCAAAGTAAAGCATTTGTGGCCCAAGTATAAGGGCCTGAAGGACAAGCCTCAGAACCCAGATGAAGCCAATAAGGGTAGCATACATTCTGCTTCCAGATTTTGTAGGGCACGATGGAGAAAGGAGACTCCCCTAAGGCTTTCAGTCTAGCAAGCCTGGGGAGGCAATAGGGAACAACCTCAGAGACACGATCTCAGAGAAAATAGAAGTCAAAGATAGTACCTTGAGACTCTCATATGACCTCTGCCTATGCACTCCACCATGTGCACAATTGTCTTTGCAAGCGTGAGTATTTGCACACCCACACAAGAAGGTCTTTTATAATAATATTTCCTGAGATGATTCTTGAGGGTTCTAAATGATTGTTGGTTGTTTTATATTTTTGTCTGCGGGACTAAAACCTCTTTGAAGAATGATGGTAATTTATATGATTAGCATGCCTATTTGTTTTGAAGTGCATGACAATGGAAAATGACTTTTGTGTTTATTTTCATACCATTTTTAGCTTGAGACATCCTCATGGTAAAATTTTAACTAACAAATAAAGTGATGAAATGTACAAAAAGTAAAGCCGAAATAGCTCCAGGATAGTTTTATTTGGCTTTACAGAGCTAAGAATAGCTGTAAAGACAGTTGCCCTACATACACGGTAGGACACGAATGTTTGGAATATAATGAATGACAAAGAAATGGGAAAAACTGCTGAACCCGAGTCTCTGAATGTCATTATAAAGACATGATGTGCCAAGGGTAGGAATTAAAGGCTGAAGATCCCTTGGAGGCTTGAAGCATTCTAATTATCTGCAACACAGTACTAAAGAAAATTGTCTTTCAGACACATATTTTATGAAAAGATTATTTTTAGAGGCACATTTGATGTTTGAGGGAAGTTATTTTACAATTTGCTACTTGTGATTGTATTTGAGCCTACATCCCTCCCTTGATACTGTCTCACCTGCTTATTATGTTAAAGGTTAAACCCCATACAGGCAGACAGGCATTTCAATGAGAAAATATCAGATAATCAATGTCACAGGAAATGGAAAAACAATCAAAATATTTAAGAAATTCGGTAGGAAAATTTACTCAGGAAACTTAAAGAGTCATAGAAAGGGTGAAATGTTTTCAAACAGTGCTCTCATGGGAGCTGAACTAGAGATAGGAGATTATCCTAATCGGCAGAGATCATTTCTGTTATCACAAGCAGTCTTAAGGAGATATCAGAGAGGCTTCAGTGGAGAGGAGAAAGTTCAGCTGTTTGAGAACTCAGTCTGTGAGGAATGCTTCACTAGGGAAGGAAATAGCTTCATTTGCATATGCTGCCTGCCATGATGAGATTGTGCCTTCCATTAATGGGTGCCAGATAGATTCACGAAACTTGTATACATTTATTAGCGTATCCAGTTCAGCACAGAGTGAAGGTGTGAAGCAATGAGTAAACTCACAGGACTGTCAAATGAATGTGTCCATATCCTGGGATCTAAAGCCGATCTTTGCACATTTCCCTTTGTAACCAAGGCCTCCTCTCTTCCTGATAAGCATCATTGAGATCTTGGAATGATTCTTTCCCTCCTTCTGTGAAACATCAGTGACTTCAGTACAAACAACAATGTCTCATTTTGCAACCTGTTTGTTTGAGATGTTTGAGAGAGAAATTATGTGCATTGTGCTGGCTATTGCTTAAGGTTCTCTTCATGTTTGGATAATCACTAATATAAGTGACTTGCTAGCTTAGGTAATCTGGTCGGTGCTTTTTAGCTTCTCTTTTCTTTATAGTTGTGCAAAGGTTCTACGTATGTGCTAGCATCATTCTGAGGCTTGTGAGAAATAGGAAGTTTGAGGAAATTCAGACTAGTCCTGACATATTTGAAACAGCATCCATAAAACGCATATAAGTTTCAAAACACAGGTATTTTTTAGTCTGTGTTCATTATTATTCACATCAGTTACAAGGTATGATTGTTATGTATCCCTAAAGCAGGTAGTGTTCTGCAAGTGAGGAGTCTGCAAGTGCTGCTACCAGTAAAATGTCCATCTCTGATAGTGTATACTGTAAAGTATGCCGCTCAGGAGAAATGTCCACGTCTCCAGTTACTACATCCATATGGCTCTATTTATTACTATTTATTTAAAGTACCATGGCAATCATAAGATTCTTTTGTGGCTCTAGTCTCCTGCTTTTAAAATGAGCTTAAATATGGATATTTGCACTTATTGATAATGTGGCAACAAATGAGGATTTGTTTGTTTGTTTGTTTGTTTCAGACAGGGTTTCTCTGTATAGTCTTGGCTGCCCTGGAACTCACTTTGTAGACCAGGTTGGCCTCAAACTCAGAAATCTTCCTGCCTCTGCCTCCTGAGTGCTGGGATTAAAGGCATGTGCCACCACCATTCAGCCAAATGAGGATTTTGATGGGGCAGAAAAGCAACAAATTTCCTAACACTACTGCTCAAAGCCAAATTATTATTATTATTATTTTTTTTTTGCTAGAGTAAGTACCCAAGGAGCTAAAGGGATCTGCAACCCTGTAGGTGCAACAACATTATGAACTAACCAGTACCCCGGAGCTCTTGACTCTAGCTGCATATGTATCAAAAGATGGCCTAGTCGGCCATCACTGGAAAGAGAGGCCCATTGGACACGCAAACTTTATATGCCCCAGTACAGGGGAAGGCCAGGGCCAGAAAAAAAATGGGAATGGGTGGGTAGGGAAGTGGGGGGAGGGTATGGGGGACTTTTGGGATAGCATTGGAAATGTAATTGAGGAAAATACATAATAAAAGATATTAAAAAAAAGACTTTAATGTTTCCTATTCCAAAACTGAAAAATGTAAAGAGAAGGAAATAAAGCCTCCTGTACTCAGCCCATTCTTTTCTCCTGATATTAGTATTTTGAATCAAACAACAGGAGAGTTGATACAAGATTGTTCCAGCCATATTTAGAAATAAGAGTAGTAAGATGACAGAAAGGCAAACTGAAATGCTGTTAGTTAGAATGTATTGTGGTTCAGATTAAAGAAAAATTGCCACAAAATTTAATAATGCAATTATTTCATGACTACTCCAAACAAATGGTTTTCTAAGACCAAATAGTATTTTCTGGAAATTTAAGCTACTGTGTACTGCAAATACATTGATGAAGTTTGTTTTGTAAGCTACTAGTCTGGGGATTGCAGAACTGAGTTCTAACACATCTGTCCATTTACTCACAGCCACTTTGCACATAGATAGATGCTTGTCTTCCATTATGTCTTCAGGGTCTCCATTTCTAAAGAGCCTGTTCTTATTAATCCCTAAGGTCGAGTGTTTGGTCCTTCTTACAATATAAAATTACACACCTGTGATGAGGACACCGAAATGAATGGATCTTAGTCCAAAAGAAAAAATAATATTTTGTTTTGAATTTTTCATTTGTCAGTGTTCATGATATTTTTTCATAGTCTTACCATCAGTTTTAGAGTTGTTTAGTGTGTGTGTGTGTTCGCGCGCGCAAACACAGCTATTTGCACTTGATGGAGCTATCCCTTGAACTCTGCCAGATTTTCAGACTGTTAAAATGATGGATGGTGACTAGTGCTCACTGAGTTTCCTGAATGAGTGGTCTACTTTCCCCATTTTTCTGTAGACCACTGTCAATTTTGACTCAAAAAGTTGTGTGTTATCATGCTCAGTGGCAGAGGACTTAATGTTTGATAGAATGGCATGGACAATATTTGAACTCTACGGATAATCTCTATGGTCCTGAAGCTGCAATAACAAGAATGAGAGTCAAGATTGGATAGTTCCCTGATGCCTTGGAATTTTGCTTACCTATAAAGCAAGGATAACAGTGACAAGATGAGATAAAGATTTCCCAAGATATTATTCATATTCCCTAGAAGAATATGCGAATATGCCATCTATACTTTAGCAGCATTTATTTCTTTGTCGGGTGCTATATGAAACAATTCAATCGATAAATGAATTAACTTGTGAAGTGATGTTCTTCTGAAGTACAAGAGGTATGCCATATACCCCAAGTTTTTCTAAGTTTAAATGACTTAAAAGACTTTCTGAAGCAATGCTGCCAAGTCTTGCATGGAGTTTCAGACACTTCCAGTGCCCCAAAATCCATGAGGAATTACCTGCAATGAAGATCAAATCAGTATACCTGCAGAATTAATTTTTAGATAAATTAATGCCACATCTATTAATGTAATGCATGTACTAAAATCTGACAACATTTCATGGGAAAATTGAAGAATACTCCTGAGCAATCTAGACCTACCTCTTGATTTTGTAAGAACCTTCTCTGTTAGTGTGGCCATCCACATGATGTAAATGAGACTCTAAATTGATTATATACACACAAGTCCTTCATCTTCCTCAGAAACTCATTTTCAAAAGCTTATGAGGAAATTCTTGAAAACTTGTTCCTTTTAATCATATGAAATCAATTTTATGGCATAAAGTGATTGAATATTTAATAGTAATAAATAACCAATAAATCTTCCAGTATAAAGTATAAGAAAATGTTCTGTGACATAGAGACATAGTTTTAATTTTTAAAGAATTTTACTTTAAAGTGCATACATGGAGAAAAGCACCGGGGCAGCTGGGGCGCAGGGTCAGCTGACACTCGCCAGCTACCCACAACACCCGCCACAGGATCTTAAGACTTCTGGTGAGTGGAACACAGCTTCTGCTCCAATCCAATTGCACGCGGGACCAGAGACTGCATTAGTTAGGGAAGCAGAAAACCGGCCTGAGTAGGACCACAGGCCTCTTCTGGCTGGACCAGCACCGGGGTACTGCCAGCTACCCAAGACCCCCGCCACAGGATTTTGAGACTGCTGGTGAGTGGAACACAGCTTCTGCTCCAATCTTTAAACAGTGACAACGACAACAACTAACCCCAGAGATTACCAGATGGCGAAAGGTAAACGTAATAATCTTACTAACAGAAACCAAGACCACTCACCATCATCAGAATCCAGCACTCCCAGGTCGCCCAGTCCAGGGCACCCCAACACACCGGAAAAGCTAGACACGGATCTAAAAGCATATCTCCTGATGATGGTAGAGGACTTCAAGAAGGACTTTAATAACACACTTAAAGAAATACAAAGGAACACTGGTAAACAGGTAGAAGACAATAAAGAGGAAACACAAAAATCCCTTAAAGAATTGCAGGAGAACACTGCTAAAGAGTTACAAATCCTTAAAGAAAAACAGGATAACCTAATCAAACAGGTAGAAGTCCTTAATGAAAAACAGGAAAACACATCCAAACAGATGATGGAAATGAACAAAACCATACTAGACCTAAAAAGGGAAGTAGACACAATAAAGAAAACCCAAAATGAGGCAACACTGGAGATAGAAACCCTAGGAAAGAAATCTGGAACCATAGATACCAGCATCAGCAACAGAATACAAGAGATGGAAGAGAGAATCTCAGGTGCAGAAGATTCCATAGAGAACATCGGCACAACAATCAAGGAAAATGTAAAATGCAAAAAGATCCTGACTCAAAACATCCAAGAAATACAGGACACAATGAGAAGACCAAACCTACGGATAATAGGAGTGGATGAGAATGAAGATTTTCAACTCAAAGGACCAGCAAACATCTTCAACAAAATTATAGAAGAAAACTTCCCAAATATAAAGAAAGAGATGCCCATGAACATACAAGAAGCCTACAGAACTCCAAATAGACTGGACCAGAAAAGAAATACCTCCCGACACATAATAATCAGAACAACAAATGCTCTAAATAAAGATAGAATACTAAAAGCAGTAAGAGAAAAAGGCCAAGTAACATATAAAGGCAAGCCTATCAGAATTACACCAGATTTTTCACCAGAGACTATGAAAACCAGAAAATCCTGGACGGATGTTATACAGACACTAAAAGAACACAAATTCCAGCCCAGGCTACTATACCCAGCCAAACTCTCAATTAACATAGATGGAGAAACCAAAGTATTCCACGACAAAACCAAATTCACACATTATCTCTCCACGAATCCAGCCCTTCAAAGGATAATAACAGAAAAAAAACCAATACAAGGACAGGAACCACGCCCTAGAAACAACAAGAAGGTAATCCCTCAACAAACCTAAAAGAAGACAGCCACAAGAACAAAATGCCAACTTTAACAACAAAAATAACAGGAAACAACAATTACTTTTCCTTAATATCTCTTAATATCAATGGACTCAACTCCCCGATAAAAAGACATAGACTAACAAACTGGCTACACAAACATGACCCAACATTTTGCTGCTTACAGGAAACTCATCTCAGAGAAAAGGATAGACACTACCTCAGAATGAAAGGCTGGAAAACAATTTTCCAAGCAAATGGCATGAAGAAACAAGCTGGAGTAGCCATTCTAATATCTGATAAGATTGACTTCCAACCCAAAGTCATTAAAAAAGACAGGGAGGGACACTTCATACTCATCAAAGGTAAAATCCTCCAAGAGGAACTATCAATCCTGAATATCTATGCTCCAAATACAAAGGCAGCCACATTCATTAAAGAAACTTTAGTAAATCTCAAAGCACACATTGCACCTCATACAATAATAGTGGGAGACTTCAACACACCACTTTCACCAATGGACAGATCATGGAAACAGAAACTAAACAGGGACACAGAGAAACTAAGAGAAATTATGAATCAAATGGATCTGGCAGATATCTACAGAACATTCTATCCTAAAACAAAAGGATATACCTTCTTCTCAGCACCTCATGGTACCTTCTCCAAAATTGACCACATAATTGGTCACAAAACAGGCCTCAACAGATACAAAAATATTGAAATTGTCCCATGCATCCTATCAGATCACCATGGACTAAGGCTGATCTTCAATAATAAAATAAATAATAGAAAGCCAACCTTCACGTGGAAACTGAACAACACTCTTCTTAATGATACCTTGGTCAAGGAAGGAATAAAGAAAGAAATTAAGGACTTTTTAGAGTTCAATGAAAATGAAGCCACAACATACCCAAACTTATGGGACGCAATGAAAGCATTTCTAAGAGGAAAACTCATAGCTCTGAGTGCCTCCAAAAGGAAACTAGAGAGAGCACACATTAGCAGCTTGACAACACACCTAAAAGCACTAGAACAAAAGGAAGCAAATTCACCCAAGAGGAGTAGACGGCAGGAAATAATCAAACTCAGGGGTGAAATCAACCAAGTGGAAACAAGAAAAACTATTCAAAGAATCAACCAATCAAGGAGCTGGTTCTTTGAGAAAATCAACAAGATAGATAAACCCTTAGCCAGACTCACTAGAGGGCACAGGGAAAGCATCCTAATTAACAAAATCAGAAATGAAAAAGGAGACATAACAACAGATCCTGAAGACATCCAAAACACCATCAGATCCTTCTACCAAAGGCTATACTCAACAAAACTGGAGAACCTGGATGAAATGGAGAAGTTCCTAGACAGATACCAGGTACCAAAGTTGAATCAAGATCAGGTTAATGATCTAAACAGCCCTATATCCCCCAAAGAAATAGAAGCAGTCATTAATAGTCTCCCAACTACAAAAAGCCCAGGACCAGATGGGTTTAGTGCAGAGTTCTATCAGACCTTCAAAGAAGATCTAATCCCAGTTCATCACAAACTATTCCACAAAATAGAAACAGAAGGTACTCTACCCAACTCATTCTATGAAGCCACAATTACTCTGATACCTAAACCACAAAAAGACCCAACAAAGATAGAAAACTTCAGACCAATATCCCTTATGAATATTGATGCAAAAATCCTCAATAAAGTTCTTGCTAACCGAATCCAAGAACACATCAAAACAATCATCCATCCTGACCAAGTAGGTTTCATCTCAGGGATGCAGAGATGGTTCAATATACGGAAATCCATCAACGTAATCCAGTATATAAACAAACTCAAAGACAAAAACCACATGGTCATCTCGTTAGATGCGGAAAAAGCATTTGACAAGATACAACACCCATTCATGATAAACGTCTTGGAAAGATCAGGAATTCAAGGCCCATACCTAAACATGATAAAAGCAATCTACAGCAAACCAGTAGCCAACATCAAAGTAAATGGTGAGAAGCTTGAAGCAATCCCTCTAAAATCAGGGACTAGACAAGGCTGTCCACTTTCTCCATACCTATTCAACATTGTACTTGAAGTCCTAGCCAGAGCAATTCGACAACAAAAGGAGATCAAAGGGATACAAATTGGAAAAGATGAAGTCAAAATATCACTTTTTGAAGATGATATGATAGTATATATAAGTGACCCTAAAAATTCCACCAGAGAACTCCTAAGCCTGATAAACAGCTTCGGTGAAGTAGCTGGATATAAAATTAACTCAAACAAATCAATGGCCTTTCTCTACACAAAGAATAAACAGGCTGAGAAAGAAATTAGGGAAACAACACCCTTCTCAATAGTCACAAATAATATAAAATATCTTGGCGTGACTCTAACTAAGGAAGTGAAAGATCTGTATAATAAAAACTTCAAGTCTCTGAAGAAAGGAATTATAGAAGATCTCAGAAGATGGAAAGATCTCCCATGCTCATGGATTGGCAGGATCAACATTGTAAAAATGGCTATCTTGCCAAAAGCAATCTACAGATTCAATGCAATCCCCATCAAAATTCCAAATCAATTCTTCAACGAATTAGAAAGTGCAATCTGCAAATTCATCTGGAATAACAAAAAACCTAGGATAGCAAAAACTCTTCTCAAGGATAAAAGAACCTCTGGTGGAATCACCATGCTGGACCTAAAGCTCTACTACAGAGCAATTGTGATAAAAACTGCATGGTACTGGTATAGTGACAGACAAATAGACCAATGGAATAGAATTGAAGACCCAGAAATGAACCCACACACCTATGGTCACTTGATCTTCGACAAGGGAGCTAAAAACATCCAGTGGAAGAAAGACAGCATTTTCAACAAATGGTGCTGGCACAACTGGTTGTTAACATGTAGAAGAATGCGAATCGATCCATTCCTATCTCCTTGTACTAAGGTCAAGTCTAAGTGGATCAAGGAACTTCACATAAAACCAGAGACACTGAAACTTATAGAGGAGAAAGTGGGGAAAAGCCTTGAAGATATGGGCACAGGGGAAAAATTCCTGAATAAAACAGTAATGGCTTGTGCTGTAAGATCGAGAATTGACAAGTGGGACCTCATGAAACTACAAAGCTTCTGCAAGGCTAAAGACACCATCAATAAGACAAAAAAACCACCAACAGATTGGGAAAGGATCTTCACCTACCCTAAATCAGATAAGGGACTAATATCCAATATATATAAAGAACTCAAGAAGGTGGAATCCAGAAAGTCAAATAACCCCATTAAAAAAATGGGGCTCAGAACTGAACAAAGAATTCTCACCTGAGGAATACCGAATGGCAGAGAAACACCTGTAAAAATGTTCAACATCCTTAATCATCAGGGAAATGCAAATCAAAACAACCCTGAGATTCCACCTCACACCAGTCAGAATGGCTAAGATCAAAAATTCAGGTGACAGCAGATGCTGGCGAGGATGTGGAGAAAGAGGAACACTCCTCCATTGTTGGTGGGATTGCAAGCTTGTACAACCACTCTGGAAATCAGTCTGGCGGTTCCTCAGAAAATTGGACATAGTACTACCGGAGGATCCAGCAATACCTCTCCTGGGCATATATCCAGAAGATGTCCCAACCGGTAAAAAGGACACATGCTCCACTATGTTCATAGCAGCCCTATTTATAATAGCCAGAAGCTGGAAAGAACCCAGATGTCCCTCAACAGAGGAATGGATACAGAAATTATGGTACATTTACACAATGGAGTACTACTCAGCTATTAAAAAGAATGAATTTATGAAATTCCTAGCCAAATGGATGGACCTGGAGGGCATCATCTTGAGTGAAATAACACAATCACAAAAGAACTCACACAATATGTATTCACTGATAAGTGGATATTAGCCCAAAACTTAGGATACCCAAGATATAAGATACAATTTGCTAAACGCATGAAACTCAAGAAGAATGAAGACCAAAGTGTGGACACTGTGCACCTTCTTAGAATTGGGAACAAAACACCCAGGGAAGGAGTTACAGAGACAAAGTTCGTAGCTGTGATGAAAGGATGGACCATTTAGAGACTGCCATATCCAGGGATCCATCCCATAATCAGCTTCTAAACGCTGACACCATTGCATACACTAGCAAGATTTTGCTGAAAGGACCCAAATATAGCTGTCTCTTGTGAGATGATGCCGGGGCCTAGCAAACACAGGAGTGGATGTTCACAGTCAGCTATTGGATGTATCACAGGGCTCCCAATGCAGAAGCTAGAGAAAGTACCCAAGGAGCTAAAGGGATCTGCAACCCTATAGGGGGAACAATATGATGAACTAACCAGTACCCCGGAGCTCTTGTCTCTAGCTGCATATGTATCGAAAGATGGCCTAGTCGGCCATCAATGGAAAGAGAGGCCCATTGGACTTGCAAACTTTATATGCCCCAATATAGGGGAATGCCAGGGCCAAAAGAATGGGAATGGGTGGGTAGGGAAGTGGGGGGCGCTATGGGGGACTTTTGGGATAGCATTGGAAATGTAATTGAGGAAAATATGTAATAAAAATATTAAAAATTGCCGGGCGGTGGTGGCGCACGCCTTTAATCCCAGTACTCGGGAGGCAGAGGCAGGCGGATTTCTGAGTTCGAGGCCAGCCTGGTCTACAAAGTGAGTGCCAGGACAGCCAGGGCTACACAGAGAAACCCTGTCTCGAAAAACCAAAAAAAAAAAAAAAAAAAATTAAAAATCAAAAAAAAAAGAAGTGTGTCACCCTTTAAGAGAGAGTTTATCTATAAAAGAGAGAAAGAGAGAGAGAGAGAGAGAGAGAGAGAGAGAGAGAGAGAGAGAGAGAGAGAGAGAGAGAGAGAGAGAGAGAGTTTATCTGTATGTATTTTCTAATGAAAAAATGTTTTTCCTCTTAATACTTTAAATATGTAAGTTCATTGCCTTCTGGCTTCCATGGTTTTAAAGTCATATTTATAATGATTATGTAGCTCATCTGTAAGGCACTTGGCTACTATATGTGAAAATCTTAGTTCTATTCCATGTTCCAAAGTTGTTGACTATTCATCTCATTGAGGTTTGCATGGAATGAGTTGTTTTCTCTTGCTCTTTTTCAGTGATTTCTCTTTGTTTTCCATCATTCATACTGTTATATCTTTGCTTATTTTTTATTGCATTAAAAGTTATTACATTCAAAAAAAATAAAGTGCATACATGAATTAAAATATTGAGGTTCTATTTACAGTCTGCACAATTAGTGTAAATAACTGTTAAAATGTTTTATAATTTCAACTTGATACATTTCACATATCAAAATTTATAAAACATTATATAATTCTAGTTGATTCCTCTCACTTTTTAAAATTAATTAAATTATTTATTTATACCCCAAATGTTGCCCCCAGCCTCTTCTCCTATGTTTCTCACCACTTTCCCCCTCCCCTGTGCCTCTGAGAGTGTGTTCCTCCCTGTATTCCACTTCCCTGGAACATCAAGTCCCTACAAGATTAGGTACATCTTCTCCCAGTGAGGCCAGAAAAGGCAGTCCTCTGCTATATATAGTGTCATGGGCCTCCAATCAGCAGGTATTTGTCCTATGTATGTTGGTGGTTTGGTCTCTGGGTGCTCCCAGGGGTCCAGGTTAGTTGACACTGTTGGTCTTTCTATGGGGTAGCCAAACCCTTTAGCTCCTTCAAACTTTTCCCATATATTCCATAGGGGTCCCTGACCTTAGTACTATGGTTGGCTGTAAGTATATGCATCTGTCTCAGTCACTGCTAGTAGAGCTTCTCAAAGGACAGCCATGTTAGGCTCCTGTATGCAAGCATAGCATAGCACAGCATAGCATAGCATAGCACAGCATAGCATAGCATAGCATAGCATAGCATAGCATAGCATAGCACAGCATAGCACAGCATAGCATAGCATAGCATAGCATCACTAATAGTGTCAGGGATTGATGCCCATCCATGGAATGGATCACATGCTGGGCCCTTCAGTGGCCTGCCTTTCCTTCAGTCTGGTCCATTTTTGCCCCTGAATTTCTTTTATTCAGGAACAATTCTGGGTTAAAATTTTTGAAGGTGGGTTGTTGTTCCCATGCCTCCACTGGAGGTCCAATTTAACTGTTGGAGGTGATCTCTTTATGTTCCATCTTTCCACTTTTGGAATTTTTGGATAAGGTCATCTCTATTTAGTCCTGGGATACTTCTACATCCCAGATCTTTGGAGCTTCCTAGAGGTTCCTCCACCCCTCAACTGAACCCCATTCCCTCTTCTGCATATTGCCATTTATTCTCTTGCTACTCTTGGCTTCTCTTCTGTCTCCTCCCATACCTGCTCTTGCCCCCCTTTCCCATTCCTTTCCCTATTCTCACGCAGGTCCCGCAGCCTCACATGATGACTTTGTTCTCCCTTCTACATAATATTCAAACATCTTTAATGGACTTTCCTTCATATTTAATTTCATGGGTCTGTGGGGTGTATCACAGGTATTCTGTATTTTTGGCTAATATCCACTTATCAGTGAGTACATAGCCTGTATGTCCTTTTGGATCTGGGTTACCTCACTCACGATAATATTTCCCAGTTCCATCCATTTGCTGCAAAATTCATGATGCCCTCATTCTTAATATCTGAATAGTATTCCATTCTGTAAATGAACCACATTTTCTGTATCCATTTTTCGGTTGAGAAACATGTTGGGTTGCTTCCAGTTTCTGGCTGTTATGGACAAGGCTATTATGAACATGATGGAACATGTGTCTTTGGTGACATTTTTATTCATACTACCACAAGGGTTATACTATAACATTATTGGCTTATTTGTTCTAATGCTTCAACTTTCTCCTGTATTTACAGTCTAAATTATTTCCTTAGTTATTCCTTGATCAAGGATTGTATCTTTACATATATTTTTGCGTCCCTGAAGACTGGAATGGGTTTTAAAGTCACACACTTTCATTAGTTGTCAGTTAAACTGCTGAATGAAAAAAAAAAAACATCTCTGGTAGATATTTAGTGATAAACACCTGGTCCAACTAATTTGGAATGCCAGAGGGCTCTGCTTTGATCAGGTCTGTAAACAACACATCATGCCATGTTCCTATAGATCAGGACAAGCCCATAATGGGGAATTGATTTCCTTGTGGCCTTCTAGATAGATTTAACTGTGATAAACTTTAAGATGTCCAGTTTTAACGTCTTACTTACTGATGTAGAAATCAAAAAATTTAGAAAACTCCTGTGCAGCTTCCTTTCTTTAAAAGCATAATCTCAGACCTGACCCTAATCACTAGGGAGCTCATGTCAGGAATGCCTTAAGTCTTCCTTGTTCAAATCATTTGTCACTTAACTATAATTATAATGACTAATCAATGAACTCACAGCAGACTTTGGTTTTAATGGTTATATGTGCAATTCAACTTCAATGGTGTGTTTAATGTTTTAAAAAGTCATTGTAACCTAAAGAGAATGTGAACCACAAAACCAGATATGCAGTAATGAGACTTCTTCACAAATATACAGTGGCAAATATCTGTTTCCATATCTGTTCTTATTATTCCAAAACAAAGGAGTGAACACTGCTAACCAATGGGTTAATACAGCACAATTATTTTATGCAAACATTTCCTTCCTTCCACAGAAGGTTTTTTTTTTCACACAATTAATGAAATTCTTCCATAATATTGTTTGCAAAATGTAAATTTTTATGTAATTTTGTAAATGTCCCTGGTGATAATAAGCTTTCTAAAGATCACCTTCCCTTAGGCCTCAGATGACAGAAAACTTTCAAGAAAATTCTTTTCTTCCATCAAGTTTTTCTTAAAGAACTGCATATATTACCACAAATTAAATGAATAGATTGCTACTAAGTTATGCTAAAATAGTGGCATTTTGTCAGTCATGAAGTATTTTATAATTTATTTACCCAGGAATCTTAGCTATTATGGACAGTTTAATTGTAACAAGTTAAATCAACCTTTATTTGAAGACATTATGACTCATGCATATGTTTAGAATTTTATTAAAGTGTTAACACTTTCTTTCTTTCTTTCTTTCTTTCTTTCTTTCTTTCTTTCTTTCTTTCTTTCTTTCTTTCTTTCTTTCTTTCTTCCTTCCTTCCTTCCTTCCTTCCTTTCTTCTTTCTTTCTTTCTTTCTTTCTTTCTTTCTTTCTTTCTTTCTTTCTTTCTTTCCACTCCAGATTTTGTTACCCTCCTGGTCTTCTCTCTGACTGTTCCACAACCCATGCCTTCTCCTGGTCCTCCTGTCTACACAAGTATGACACCCCCTCCCCACAGATCTCTAAACTTCCTGGGGACTACAGTCTCTTTAGGGTTAGGTACATCTTCTATGACTGAACCCAGACCTGGCAGTCCTCTGCTGTATATGTGTTGAGGGTCTTATATCAGCTGCTGCAGGCTGCCAGTTCGTTGGTCCAGTGTGTGAGAGACATCAGGGGCTCAGGTTAATTGAAACTGCTGGTCCTCCTACAGGGTCACCTTTCTCCTCAGCTTCCTCCATCTTTTCCCTAATTTGACAGGGGTCAGCAGCTTCTGTCCATTGGTTGGGTACAAGTATCTGCATCTGACTCTTGTTGGATTTTTCAGAGGGCGGTCATGATAGGTTCCTTTTTGTGAGTGCTCCATAGCCTTAATAATACTGTCAGGACTTGGGTATTCCCCTTGATCTGGATCCCATTTTGTGCCTGTTACTGGTCCTTTTACTCAGGCTCCTCTCAATTTCAATCCCTGCAGTTCTTTCAGATAGGAACAATTATGGATCAGAGTTTTGACTATGGGATGGCAATCCCATCCTTTACCTGATGTCCTGTCTTCCTGCTGGAAGGTCATTGTCTCTGTTGAGAAGTTTGGTGTAGTTCTGATAGTTCTTTGTATGTTATTTGACCCTTTTCCCTTGTAGCTTTTAATATTCTTTCTTTGTTTCTGTGACTTTAGTGTTTTGATTATTATGTGAGGAGGGGATTTTCCTTTCTGGTCCTATTTATTTGGTGTTCTATAGCCTTCTTGTACCTTTATGGCCATCTCTTTCTTTATCTTGGGGAAGTTTTCTTCTACAAGTTTGTTGAAGATATTTTCAGGTCCTTTGAACTGGGGGTGGGGATGCAGATGGGGACAGTTACAGGGAGCAGAGCAGGACTGAGCTGCAGAAAAGGGACAGGGACAGCGCAGGACTGTGCTGGAGAAGGGGGACAGGTACAGGGATGTGAATGGATACTAGAACAGAGAAGGGGATTAGGACAGGGATAGGGACAGGAACAGGGACAGGGTCAGGGACAGGGACAGGGACAGGGACAGGGACAGGGACAGGGACAGGGATAGGAGGATTTTCCTATTGCTCTGATAAAACATCATGACCAAGGTAGTTATAGAAAAGAGATTTTAAATTAAGCTTATAGTTCTAGAAGATGAAGAGTCTCTGATGGAAAAGTAGATGCAAGGGAGCTGGTGCATTTAGCTTGGGACTCACAATTTCAAAGTGTATATTCAAAGAGGAGAGAATGAGCACAAAATGAGCCCAGGCTTTGAAACCTCAATATGTACCTCCATGGCATATTTACTCCAGCAAGGCCAAATCTCCTGGACATTCTCAAACAACATCGCTGCCTGGAAAACATATATTCAAATGTCAGACCCTGTATAGGACATGCTCATTCAAATTACCACAGATATGCAGCAGTTAGAGAGATAATATACCTTAATGTACAAGGGGTCTTTCTATTGGCCTGAGACATTCTATTAGCCCTATGTTACAAAATGAAGAACAACTCTAGATTGGAAAGAGTGTATAAATTATATAGATAAAGATAATCTATATAAAGGAGCCCAATCAGAGGGCCTAAGCAGAGCACTGGTGCTCTATAATGTCACTAATAATTTCAATTATGGTTGACCTTAAGAAACAGATATATCTACTAGTGGAATAAGAAATGATCTGAAGGTCAGTAATGAATGAAGATTTCCTTTACTGATTAATTTTAATAAACACTATGGCATTTAATTTATAATTATATATAAACTCAAGTTCTGTTTTTTCCTGGATCTGATATAGTTTCCATTCCATATACATGTGTGCATAAAGCATAAACTATTGTAGGGTTGTTCTGAAATATGGAATGACATTAACTTTATTACTAAAACTCTGGAATAAGTGAACTATATAGGTAGAAATATGCATAAGATAGAATGTTCATCCTATAATAAAATGATAATAAAATCTTCATTGCATCCCACATCATTACATGCTGTATTTTGCTTATGTTGGATATAAAGTAAAAGGTATTGCAGACTTTCTCTGGAGCTCTTAAAAGCCTGCTTGAGCATCTTTGCCTCTTGCCACTTATAATGTCAACTTCCCTGGGCTTCAGATGAAAGAAGAGAAGATAAAAATATAGCAGAAAATATATTCTAATTGCATTTGAATTCCACCTGCTGAGATGGAGTTAATAAACTAATCCCTCCAGAGTATACTGTAGATAAAAGTACCCAGAGACATGAAGCCAGATAAGGACACACAACAGCTTTCCTCAGGTTTCTGTTGTTGCTTTTTACAATGCTTCTGATGGAACTCAAGGCCCAATGTATCTTAAAACAGTTTCTGCTACTGAGTTGAGTCCATCTTGATTTTACAGAAGAAGTCTGCACACTTTCTTCAAAAAGCATGTGAACTCACTATGAGGATGCAGTATTGACTCAAACTCATGAGTTTCTGTCTCTGTCTCCTGATGCTGGGTTATAGACAGTGGGCCACATCACTCCTGTCTTTGAAACAGTGAATTATTGAACTCAGGTTATCTGGCATCTGACTAAAACTCTCAACACAAATGATAATGAATCTACAAATGAAAGTTAGAATAATTATTTCTATACTAGACATAGACATAAATGCAGTTGTTTCAGGGTGACGAACATTGCTCAGTAGAAACATGGAACTCCAAATGTCCCAAACAAATACATGATTGAGTGTAACAGAGCTGCTCATTATAAGTGGTTATTTTTTCCTTAGCCACCCATGCTTTTTTAATAAGATTATAATTAATAAGATTATAATTCTTACAACTACATTTTATTATTTTCTCAGATGGATTTAATTTAATTATATGTATATGATTGTTTTGCTTGTATGTCTGTAAGCATACCACAAGCATGCCTATTTCCAATGGAGACAACAAGAGCTATCTAGTTTCTAAAACCTGGAGTCCAACATGGTCATGAGCTACCTTCACTTGGCATCTGAGAACCAAACTCAGGCTTTCTATCTGCCAGAGCAAGACAACTTCCTAGCTGGTGCACCTTCTCTACAGCTTTATGTTTGTTTGGTTTTTTTTCTTACTTTTTACAAATTCCATTTATGTATTTATTTGCACAGATTTTGTTTGGGAATAAATGATTTGTTACACAGAAAACCTGTCTAGGTGAGAGGATGGTTGGGGCACTCTTATCTTTCTTCTATCATGTGAGTCACTGGATGACAGGCAGGCCATCAGAACCTCCGTGACATCCATGTTTTAAATTTTATTAGTACCAGGTATTATTTTTTTAATAGTTTCAAGGAGGAATCTCATCTCCCTCTCCTTTAACCTTCTACCATATCCCAGGTTACAGAATCTTCCTCTCCCAAACTATGCTCTGCTTGGTAGCCTCTCCAAGTCTTCTTCAGTTGCACTATCTCATGGTCATTGTGCTATACACACACACACACACACACACACACACACTATTTGCAGTTTTCACTCTTGATGTCCTGTCTTGAAAGAATATATTCTGAGTATATGATAGTTATACTCATATGTAAACAACTGATATAAAGAATCAACAAAAATAATATACTAAAACCATAACAGTATCAAAAAATCATCATTTTGATTCAAATCCAAATTACTTCTCTATTAAATGTGTTCTAATTCAACCATTAACTGCTTTTGCTCTTGACCATAAGTTAAAATAAACTATTGTTTGTTCAAGATAACAGATACCAATTTGCTTGTCTGTCTTCTTGTTCGCTTTTCCTTTTTTTCTTTTTTTAAAGGTTTTTTTTTTAATATTTATTTATTTATATATTTATTTATTTACACTCCATATTTTATCCCTCCCCCGCCCACCCTCTGATTGTTCCACATTCCTCACCTCCTCTCCAATCCTCTGACTTCATATGGATGTCCCCATCCCCCATCCCACCTGATGTCTATACTCCCTGGGGCTTCCAGTCTCTTTAGTGTTATGTGCATCATCTCTGAATGAACACAAACCCAGCAGTTCTCTACTGTATGTGTGTTGGGGGCCTCTTATCAGCTAGTACATGCTGCCTGTTTGGTGGGCCAGTGTTTGAGAGCTCTCAGGGGTCCAGCTTAATTGAGACTGCTACTCCTCCTACAGGATTGCCCTTCTCAGCTTCTTTCAGCCTTCCTCAGCTCAATAATAGGAGTCAGCTGCTTCTGTCCATTGGTTGGTTGCAAATATCTGCATCCGATTCTTTCAGCTTTCATGCATGACATATACTCACTAATAAGTGAATGTAAGCCCCCCCCCCAAAAAAAAAGTACAGAATATTCAAGATATAGTCCACAGAACTCAGAAAGTCCAACAAGCTTAAGTGACCAAGTGAGGATGCCTCGGTCCCACTTCAGAGGGAGAAGAAAGCAATCACAGGTGGGGAGGGAAGTTGGATAGGAGAGGGAGAAAGTGGGGGAGAGGGGATCCTGATCTTGTATTGTGTGATGGAAAAGGACTGAACCCCTGAGGGCCAGCAGGATGAATGGAAAAGGCAACCTCGGGAGATAGGAGGTTGGGGTACCCTCCAGAATGCACCAGAGACCTGGGAGGTGAGAGACTATCAGCATTTAATGGGAAGGACCTCTGCTATATAGATCACTGAGCACTGAAGAGGGGTGAAATAGACATCCAATTTAGGATTGAATTTTCAGAATTCTTATTATCTTGGGGTTATTTGATATCTACATGTAGAGGCTTCTCTGATAAGATTTTTACAATGTACTGATGTGTGGTTTATCAAGGAGTCATTAGAGTCTTTTTATTACTATGTCCATTTAGCAGAATAATTGTTTGAGATTTTTCTCTATGGAGTATGACATATCTATGTAGATTCTTGATTTCCAAGACAGTGCCAATTATGTGTTCCATCTTGATGAATAGACCTTACTTCCAATTAAAAAGTATATTCTTACTCCTATAATATTCATGTTACTTTTGCATCTGTGACTGTATAGTGCCAGGTAATTTATTATATAGTTTAATTGATTCACAGATGGGTTAAATTCAAGATTACTTTTCTTGCCTAGCTGAATCATAACACCTTCAGGCACTATGAAATCTAGCCAGTGAGGATTAAGCTCCTGATGGAGTCCCAGACTGATTATTCCATGTTCTCTGACATAAGTATGTGATATCTTCATCAGTAGATTCTTACTATCAAGTCACTACCCCAAACAATAGTGCTTGGAATAACCTATAATGATTGGGGTTTATATGTCACACTTATTGGTTAGTGACTCAAAAACCAGCGACCCATTCTTGGTATTTGGTTCATTTGGTAAATAAAACATAGCATATGGTTGGAAAAGTGCCCCTCCTTATTGAGATAACTCCATAAAATTTCATACATAGCTGTTTCTACAGTAGTAGATTTCCACAGGACTTTAAAAGAAGCTTTTAGTAGTAGAAATGTGTACACACATAATCATTTTGGTCCATTTTTCTCTTCCTTTATAAGACCACATTTTCCTCTCTTGGAGATATTCCTTCCTCCTCCATGAAACCTGAACAGTTTCCTAACCTTAGATGGTATTACAATGAAACATACATATATAAAGCTTAAAATAACATCCACATATGAGAGAATATAGAGATGCCTCTTTTTCTGAGTCTGAGCTACTTCATTCCATATGATTTTTCCCATTCTATATTTCTACCTGTAACTTTTATAATTTTATTGCTTTTAAAACTCAATAAAATCCCATTGTGCAAATATGCCACAGTTTCATTATCCATGGATCAGTTAATATCTAGGATGTTTCCATTTCATGGCTATTGTAAATAGAGCATCAATAGACATGGATGAGCAAGTACCTATATTACAGACCATCTTGAGTATATGCCAAAGCACTATAACTAGACCTTGTGGGAATTCTATTTTCATCATTTTGAAGAACTGTTACATTGATTTTAGTGACTATACTAGTTTGGACTATCAACATCAGTAGGTTTTTTTCACTTATAATGTTTCCTTCCTTCCTTCCTTCCTTCCTGCCTTCCTTCCTTTCTTCCATCCTCCCTCCCTTCCTTCCTTCCTTCCTTCCATCCTCCCTCCCTTTCTTCCTTTCCTTCATCCTTCCTTCCTTTTCTTCCTCTCCTCTCCTCTCCTCTCCTCTCCTCTCCTCTCCTCTCCTCTCCTCTCCTCTCCTCTCCTCTCCTCTCCTCTCCTCTCCTCTCCTCTCCTCTCCTCTCCTCTCCTCTCCTTCCTTCCTTCCTTCCTCCCTCCCTCCCTTTCTTCTTTCTTTCATTCTTTCTTTCTTTCTTTCTTTCATTCTTTCTTCCCTTATTTCTTCTTTTAAAAAATTATTATTTTTACAATTTTTGACTCTAGTAAGTGAAAGGCCAAAGCTATTTCATTTTGTATTCTCCTAAAGTCAAAGGGTGTTAAAATTTTTGCAAAAGTCCATCTCAATCATTTAAATTATGTTTTTAGTTTCTTTGTTTTTGTTGCTTTGTTTGTTCCATAGCCAATTATTCCAACTTTGGGTTTTGTTTGATACTCAGTGCTTGTGGTTAATTATATAATATAAATAATAATCTCCTACAGGTACATGATTTAAAGATATTTTTCCATTTTGTAGGATAGCTTGTTGCAGAAAATGTTATATATCAGCATTTTAGATTTTTGCTTTCCCATTTATAAACTGTCTGTTTTTATTGCCTGTGCTTCTGGGTTCTACTGAGCAGAATTTTTTTCCTGTTCCTATAAGTTCAAGTATAGTTCTTCCTTTCTCCTCTAATGTGTTCCAGTTATTAAAGTCCTTGATGCAGTTGGAGTTGATTTTTATACAGAATAAGAGATGAGAATATACTTACATTCTTTTATGTAAAGCTATCCTCTTTTATCCCTATCATTTGTTGGAGTGCCCTCTTTTCTGTGTTGTGCATTTTTAGCATCTTTTTCTTTTTTCTTTTCTTTTCTTCTTCTTTTTGTTTGTTTGTTTGTTTGTTTTTTGTTTTTTTCAAGGCAGGGTTTCTCTGTATAGACCTGGCTGTCCTGGAAGTCACTTTGTAGACCAGGCTGACTTTGAACTCAGAAATCTGCCTGCCTCTACCTCCTGAGTGCTGGGATTAAAGGCATGTGCCACAACGATTGGCTTAGCATCATTTTTAAATGTGATGCAGCCATAGATGCTTAGAATTATATCCAGATCTTCAACTGTATTCAATTTATCAATTTACCAATATTTCTGTCGTGATGCCAGTACCATGCTATATTATAAGAAATGATATAACTTCAAAAAGATTTATTATTCAAGACTTTTTAGCTGTCACAAATATCACAAATTTTTCCTTTGCTATGTGTACTGGCTAGTTTTGTGTCAACTTGACACAGCTGGAGTTATCACAGAGAAAGGAGCTTCAGTTGGGGAAATGCCTCCATGAGATACAGCTGTAAGGCATTTCCTCAATTAGTGATCAAGGGGGAAGGCCCCTTGTGGGTGGGACCATCTCTGGGCTGGTAGTCTTGGTTCTATGAGAGAGCAGGCTGAACAAGCCAGGGGAAGCAAGCCAGTAAAGAACATCCCTCCATGGCCTCTGCATCAGCTCCTGCTTTCTGACCTGCTTGACTTCCAGTCCTGACTTCCTTGGTGATGAACAGCATTATGGAAGTGTAAGCTGAATAAATCCTTTCCTCCCCAACTTGTTTCTTGGTCATGATGTTTGTACAGGAATAGAAACCCTGACTAAGACACTATGTTACTTGCTTTATAAATAAGAAGGCTATGAAGTTTGCTTGTGAAATATGAATTCTGCTATTTTGCCAAAAGAATGTATTGACTGTGAAGCTTTCTTATAGAGTCTTAGCATATTTTACATGTAAAATCAAATCATCTTCAAATAAGACTACTTTAAATGTTTGTTTTTCTATTTTAATACCTTGATTTTCTTTATTTGCCTTAACTGTAGGTAAAATTTCAAATGTTATATTGAGCAGGAATAAAGTATGCATTTTTTTATTTATTTGTTGATATTAGTGGAAATGCTTGGTATTCTCTCCATTTAGAATAATGATGACTTTGGTCTTCTTATAATTTGCCTATTTTACAATATATGTTTTATTTCTACTAAATTACGTCTTTAATCTCTGTAAGACTTTTATCATGGATGTATAATAGATTTTTGCTGAATACACTTTTCATATCTAATGAGATGGACATACTTTCCTGTAGTTTAGTGATGGATTATATTTATTATTTGTATGCTTGTTGAACCACCTCTCTATCTCTGAGTTGAAATCAACTTGTTTATGGTAGAAGAACGTTTAAATTTGTTCATCAATTAGTTTTTCAAATATTATACTGGAAAAAATTTATTCCCAATTAAATCAGCGATTGTATTCTATATTTTTTTCATTCTTGTTGCATCTTTTGTTTTAGTGTCAGGGTTTCCTCGTCACTGGTTTCCTAAAATGAATTTTAAAAGGTTTTTCCAGATCCAATTTGACAGAACTATTGAAGAGCTATTGCTATTGGCTTTTCTTTGAATGGGTCTGTTTGAATTCTATACTGAATTTATCTGGCCTCAGGCCATTTTTATTTGGGAGATTTTTAATTACTGCTTATATATATATATATATATATATATATATATATATATATATATATATCTTTGGATACTGTGGGTTGAATTAAATTAATTACTTCATCTTGGTTTAACTTAAGTTCAGTGTGTTTATTTAAAAATCCATCCACCTCTTATAGGTTTCAGTTTAGTGAATTACAGATTTTAAAGTATGATTGTACCTGCATTGTACATAAGTTTCCACCAAGAGTTTAATAAGCAATCTGCACAGCAAAGTCATTAAATTTTAGCAGATGGTACCTACTGCAGTAGGATAGATCCACATCAGGTGGAGAGCAAAAGCATAGTCCAGTTGCTTTAAGGATATTTTTCTTGACAAAATCAGACAACTATTTGAACCAGAAAAGAATTTCCTGTATAGCTTAAGTTGAGTACAAAAATTGTTCTCCAAATGAGTTATACACCCATAGGTTCCTCAAAAGAAAGACATCTCTTGCCTTCTGATATTTCTTGTACCACATTACCTCATAAGACCTTCCATGAAGCTTCTTGTCCAGGTTAGATTTAATTGGTATTTTTTCTACATTACAGCAATCTTTTTACTATTTTATATAGCATATCATTTCTTGTCTTTAGAAATGTATTTCTATGTATAGCCTATATTCTTCATTAAATATTATACTACTAGATGTTGAAATCATTTATTTATTCATATTTATAGCCAATCTGTAGACTATATTACAAGGCACTAGTAAACAAATGAATTTAGAAGTGAAGTGTAAAATATCTGTTCTTTTTTTCTTAATATTCTGTATAAGAAATAATATAATATTTTAAAAACTATCATAACATTTAAATGTATAATGTGTTGGTAGCAAGGAACTCAAGTATGGTTTGTATTTGTGTGTGTGTGTGTGTGTTTGTATGTGTGTGTGTGTTGCTTTTGCTCAAATTCAGAGCTAAGGGGAAATACTTTCAGAATATATTAGAAGTGTTGTCATTGCAAAGTTTAGCTATTATCACTTTAAGAGAGGAAGGACAGGAGGATTTGTGAAAAGTGAAGAAAATTGACAAGCTGTAATTTCAGTATTAGAGTAAGTCATGAAATGTTTAGACAAAGACATTAAACTTTTCAGAAAGACTTGGTGTATATATTCAGCGGAATAAGAAATAGTCAGGTTATTATGAGGAGGTGAAATTGGTAATGCAGAAGGGTAATAAATGGGACTGTTCACAGAGATAAGCTGCTTGCATTTCCAAGATCCACATCTTGCTTGACTTCCTGTCCTGAGGCATAAGTTGTCCTAGTTTGCTATATAAACTTTCAAATTAATTTGGAGCCTAGCTAAACCAACACAGAGAGATAAAATAAGCCCAAACCATTCTTTTTAAATGCTAATCTATTTGACAAAATATTCCAGGCTGTGCAAGTTGGCTCAAGTTATTGTATATATAATTTTATGTTAATAGATTTAATATAATAGGGAATTTAATTTTAGGACATAATCCCAGGATATAATAATGTATCATGACATCATACCTATTCTACATCACAATGATTCCTCTATGTTTCCACTCAATGAAAACAGTAGCATTTCTTATATGTTATGGTATGTTCAGTCAAAAACTTTTAAAGATAAGCTTAGATGTTCTCAATTCAAAACACCATCATCAATAACTAATATGTACACTTCTCATAACACAGAAATACAGGGTAATTAATAGTTTAAGTAGTCAACACTATTGCAATATCTACATTTTCGAGATAGCTGTAGTTGAAATGAATGTCTCAAAAGGTAAATTTGATAAGTAAGAAATGAAAAGGGCATATTGTATACAACAAGGACTTCTCTTTAGTCCAGGGATAGTGATTGTCAGCAAAGCATAGGCACAGTTCTTGATAAAGCCTTCTTTTCAAGTATCTTAATGTGTGTGATTATGCTTATTAAACTCTTTACCTTCAGAGAATTGATGTGTTTTCTATAAAAGCTCCTAACCAAAAGGTATTTTGCTTTTAATGGATGTCTTCTTTAATGCCTGCAATCTATCTAAGTTGTGTTGATTGCTTCAACTGCAAAAATCTTTCCCCTTTGCTCCTTTCTCTAAAAGAATAATCCTCCATCAGTGTGCTAAAACATAAACAGATTTTCATCTGAACTTAGGCCTAAATTCCCTGTAATCCACTGATCCAACCCATCTAAGTGAGCCCAGGAAAGGATCGGCTGAATTATTACATAAATTCCCTTTGGAAAAGTTGAATTAGAAGCACTGTCTACAGGATGTATACTTTGCATGAGTGTTGCAGAAAACCCACAAGTCTAGTAAATTGGAAAAGCAATCCAGAGGCTTAGCAATTTAAGTCCTAATGCAGAGATAAGATTGCTTTTGAAAAGCCTCACACCCTCTTGCCAGAACACTTTTGTTTATTCTTATTCAGGTTGCCTTGGGGAAAGGAAAATGATGTCAATGCTATTTCACATAAGGGCTGTATAACATTTGATATATTAAATATCTTCAAGTGGCTGGGATACTTAGGTAGCTAATTTACTCTATGGTGTATAGCTTCAGATAGTGCAGTTTCTGGTGTTTTCCTTAAGTGTCTTTATGTCTTCTTATTTATTACTATTTTTTGCAAGTCTCCGGTGTAAAAGGAGTAAATCCTAATCATCTCTGAAACTAAGAAAAAAAAAAAAGTTCTGTAGTAGGGAGAATTTAACTCGAGCCTAATAAGGATGTAACTTCATGGCTCTAATCCCGGAAAATTCACTCAATATTTTTTAGTTTCTGTATTCATATGGTAACTACAATAATTGGGCTAAACCGTAATGCTTTAACAAGAAAATTTATCTCTATTAATATAATAAATTAAGTGCTATAGTAATATTATAAAACACTATATTTATTGAGAAAAATATTTTTCAAGTAAACTTATTAAATTTGAAAATAGTAATTTAAAATAATTGTCCCCATTTCTAATTGTTTTACATTCACCATAGTCCTTAGGTTTTAATTGTTAGACCTGGTGACAAGTGTTTAGTCCTCACACGTGGGAAGGGGATTAATGCTACCTTTGGTTACACAGTTCAAGGTTTCTGGGAAACACATAAAATGTTTTGTCAAAAAACCAAAACAGCAATCAAAAGGTGAGGTATTTTCTGCTTAATATGTTCAAAGTATGATTCCGGACATAAGAATATTATTGCCTGTTTGAAACAAACCTGGTTCAGTTTAATTTATGATATCAAGACAACACACTTTTTAAAACTAAAATAGATATCTGATGTCAGCTTAGTATTGAACTCTGAACATAAAGAAAGTGCTTTCAAAGGCAATCATACATCTTGCTGCACAAAGTTATATCATTCCTATGAGACCTGGTACCATGGTGGGCATTATCCAAGCTGACAAAAAATGGCTCCTCAATCTTCTGCATCATTTTCCTTAGGCTTATGCACTTGCTTTCTCACATAAGCATAGCTCGTGTAAATCCTCAAGTAAAAGTGATTAGGAAAACTGCAATATTAGTACCTACAGTAATAGACTTAGGTTTCTATTTTTTTTTTTTTGTAACTCAAACTGAGTATTTGTCTTTTCTCATGTTTGTCATAATGAGTAATCAATATATTAGAATTCAGTGCTAAATTAAGTAGCAAACCATTGACAAGCACTATTCAGTACTGTATGCTTTACAGCAAAATGAAACGTCTCTGTCAATTATTTGTGTTTCTACATGGTGCAGTTCACTGAGTTTTGAAACTGATTTAGAAGCCTGAGAGCCAAACATTACACTGACTTTGATCCTGCTATCTCACACAGAGGCTCACTTCCTGTGTCTCAGGTTGTTGACCTACTTAGGTTTTGAAGTTATTATAGATTGCCTGAATTCATTTGTGGATAAGGTTAGTCTAGAGTCAAGTGTGACTTCAGTTGACTTACTTCTTACTTTCCTTACAACATTATCTATGCTTTAAATTGGCCATGGTAGCCATGATATAATATGACAAATTATTTTGAATGTAAAAGTGCAAGGTTACCTTAAGTTATAAATGAATGTATTTAAGTATGGCTATCCCAGTCTTGCTTACAATGAAGTGTGTCTATAGTTGAAACAGAATCTCTTTATATATATGACTATCTTTTCTATATGTGACGATGGTTTATTTTTTATTTCCTGCGTGGGAAAATATCTGCTTTACATTCTATTAAGTGCTGATAGATGGTGTTGATGAAAAGTCTTTGAACAGTTTTTCCAAAGATAACATTTCCAGTTTTGTTTCTTAAGAAGTTCATTCTTTTCCAATGTTTGTTTCATCTTGATGATATTTAAAAGGGAGACTGCAATGTTAAATTATATAGGAGGACACTCACTAGGAAAGCTTTCATTTAGGTTACAAACAGTACCTGTCCAGGAACAAAGAGACTGTAAAGAAGTATACCTTTTTCCTCTGGGCTTGATTTGTCCTTTCCATCGTGAAGTAGATAGGTAAGATAGCCTGAAGGGGAACTTGAACCACAGTTATAGCAAGTAAGAAGCAGAACCACAGCCATGCCTAGTTTTCTTGTAGAAATACTTATATCCTGGAGAAGAGGGGAGTTATATATGGTCTCCAACATGCACATGGGGGTGGACTGTACAGGAAAAGATAGACTGTGTATTGGAGTTTGGGGTGCTGCAGTTGCTCATTAGTCAGCCACATTGGGAGTGAGACACTTCTGTACTGCAGCTGGTGGTGAGTCAGGCATACTGAAAATTGGACTTCCATATAGAATAGCTACCCTTGTGTCACTTGTTTTCCTGAAATAATCTCAATATACTTACTAATTCTGCAAGCTATACTTGGACAGAATTCCTTGGTCTTGAGCACTGGTGCTCTACCGTCCAGGCTGTCTCCTGTCTCATACCTACACCAAAAGTCTTCACAGAAAAAGTCACATAACAAGGAACAGTCATCATTTGCTCCCAAGATTGACATTATGGTTACCAGATTTGTCAGTAGCTCAGTTTTCCAGATTCCTGGTTTATTTGGATTTTCTTCTATCACAGAAAGCATTTGGGGGGATATATTATGGTCCAATGCAAATATGTCACTATGCGTATGTCTGTGGCTGAATAATACCCACATGTTTCCTTTTTATAGCCATGTGGTTAGGTTTTGGATGTGCCAACCCTTTGCCGGATTCTTTTACATATTATGTTAAATTCAAGGCTACAACAGTGACATGTTTCAAATATTCAATGATTCAAAAAAAAATAAAAATGCATTTCTCTCTCATAACTTCATATAGTGATAGGCAACTGTCTGCAGGCAGTGGGCTTACTTCACAAGGTTATGCAGGTTCCATCTTCTTGTAGCTAGTACTCTTAGGGTATATGGTTTAGTTGAATACAATCTTAACACTCTCAGTGAATGAGGGGAGAAGTATATAGCTTAGGTCTATTCATTAAAGAACTAATGTTCTTTTAAAATTCTACACTTTTGCTCATCAAATAATAGAGAAAGTGCAAAGGTCTTCACACCCACAGAGATGCCTGTAAAGAATAGAATTGTAGCTATTCTCTCTTTGCCATGTGCAGAACTGGGAGCCATCACCTTCCCTTGCCACCTATGGACCTAATGCACAGCAGTGTTACTCTGGACACTGGAAAATAGAACCTTCTCTAACTATTTGCATGCAATATTACAGTATATTGTTTTCTCCCATGTATTCTCAAACAATTTGAGGGGGAGATGAGGAAGATTTGAATGTGTGTGTATCATTGACATTGGCACAGCTATGTCAGTGACCAATATCTTAGACTTTGGGGGCATTAGCAAAATCTTATTTGCCACAATGTCAGTTTCAGATGAATGAAAGTGCCATGTGATGATCTGAATGCAGAAGTTCACAGTGTGTGTAAAACCTAGCAACTATAGTTTTCTCCTCCCCAAGGATGTTTTACAGCCTAAGACGGCTTGCCTACTGAGAGTCACCATAGTGACCAGGTAGCCGCCCTTTCCTGTAAACTAATAAAAACAAGGATATTCCTTGTTTTTTAGACTTGGTACCATTCCATCAGACTACAGCCAACCTGAACTCATCCTTTATGTATATATGTCTCTTCTTTCTGCATTTCATCACTTTTTTGCTTTGAGGAATTACTACCCCTTCTCTCTTGCATAAATACTGTAAAGCCTGGACCTCTAACAAGATGTTTATTATTTTATGTTTTAGTTTCTCTCTCTCTCTCTCTCTCTCTCTCTCTCTCTCTCTCTCTCTCTCTCTGTGTGTGTGTGTGTGTGTGTGTGTATGTGTGTGTATCTAGCTTCTCTTAGTTTTAAAGCCATCATGTGTAGCATGCAGGAATCAAAGAATGCATGGAATCTTCTATGTATCACTATTTCTTGTGTTTTTTTCCTGTTTAAGCTGTGCATTCATTAAACAATGTCATCAGGAAAAAGAATGGCTCACAAATAACCCTATTATTAAAATGGAATCCTTTAAGAAACAAATGGAAGAAAGTAAAACTACAAGTGATGCCATAAGAATATATTGAAGAGCAAGAAGCAGCTAAGACATACTTAGTAAGCTCGGTCTAGGTCAGTACAGCGGAGGTCACCTTCTTTGTCAGAGTAGGGAAGAGTGAGAGAAAGGAGGAAGGGTTTCCCATTGTTATTTTCTTTTATAAACTCCTAGTTATTTTGGATATTCTATGAGCATAAAGTGCATTCATCATATCTTAGAATATTGATAGTTTAAAGCTAATAAAAGAAAGGCAAGGAACCTCACTAATTGACCATGGGTGAAAGAAGACATGCATTATAAATACCTTTCCCAGCCACAGCTTTCTCATAATTACCAAGACTGCAGTTAACTTTTCTTGCTTCTTGTAGGTTCTTCTTCCTTTTTTGTTGTGGTGTTGATTTTTAAAAGTTATTTTCCATTTTTTTCTGAGCTTCCACGTGTTGCATGTATAAGACACACACACACACACTGAGCAGAGAGTTATGGCAACATCATTTAGGTATGAGCTTCAGTTGGTCTGTGGCCTATAAATTTTTGCTCATTATAAGACTGGAGAAAATTATTGAAGTTTTTAGCCTTAAGTTACCATCTTCAAATTATGTACAGACCCTATTGAATACTTATATTTCTTTATTGATTTAATATTACTGTACCCCTGAGTAGCAAAAAAAATACCTTTCATACATAGCTAAATAAATGCAGAACTAAAGCTATGAGTTGACATTTCACCCGTTCTCAATCTTTTTTTTTTTTTTTAACTGAACAGATTCTTCCTCGGTAGCCCAGTCTATAATAGAACTTACCATAAAGGAACTACACTCATGGATGTATTTGATCTCATTGATGATCATAATACACCTGCCTCAGGCTCCTCAGATCTGAGATTGTAGGTTTGACAATCCACCATACCAATGCTTATGTAGCTTTGAATCTAACAGTCTAAATCTATTAATTCTCTGACAGTTTTCTCTTAATTTAATATGTACTTAATAAAAAGTCAAATTTAAAGTCCAATTTCTCTCTGATAAGGTACTTTCTATCATTCTTTTTTTTTTTAACATAACTATTAACACAACCCCTAGATCAAATCTCTGAAGTGATGTTTGGAAATCACAAAGATGTAACTGAGTTCCCATGAAGTATTCAGTATCTTGCACATAAGGAACGTACTAGTTTTTTGTTTTTTTTTTTTTAATAAGCTCTCACTTTTTCACACCCCAACCATCCAACCACTCAAACAGTGACAGCAGTTAAGTTACAATAACAGTAGATGCTGTTTTTCTAAATTCTGTCTAGAAAATGAGTAATGTCTCAAGGCTCTTGCCAAACTGGCATTAATGTGAGTTTAGATCATGCCCTGGCTTGGGAAGCTCCTGGCAGGTATTTGAATGTCAGTGGTTTAACCATATCATATCCTCACATGGAAGCTCTGCTAATTGTCTCAATTTTCACCTAATGTAATCCTGGCACTGAGCACATAAGCCTATTTGTGGTAATCCCAAGTGAACTCGAAGAATTAATATTAATGGCTGGCATTAAAACATCGAAAGCACACACTCCCAATGACCATCATCACTAATAATTATTATGTCAGACGTTAGTTTGAATGATGAGAATAGGCTATTGCCGTCTCGAATGTGTGTCATTCTCCCAAACAAGCTGAAGGGGAGATGGTTTTATACAACAGAACAAATCCACAGAACATGCACATTCAGCTTCACTTGCCTTTCCAAGATAGTTGCAGCATACACAAATATGTTAGTCTGTGAGGTGCAATGTTCTGCGATAGCCAGAAGCCTTCTGACTGTTGATTACTAAAACCGTGTACAGAGATTTTTAATGTGGATTTTTAACAATTATTCAGATTTTACAAAATATAAGGGTAGTTTTCTTAAAATATTTAATCCAAACAGGACAAATTTGCCCCTTTTAATTGCAGAAATCCTGCGTAGTAAAGTGTTATTAAACTCTGTTTCCAAAAGAATTTAACCACCAGAAATTTCACGTTAGGTCCTTAATACCATTAGGGATTATTGATTAGATAAGTGCCTGCTTCTATTTCTTTGTCCTTCTTGTATTGTCCTAAAACTTCAGGCCTAGGGAGAACACCTGAGAAGTTGTTCTTGGTACAAAATAAATGCTCAGTAGACATTGATTAGGCAACTGTTTTCGAGACCAGATTTCTGTCAGCTCTAGTTGTCCTGGGACTCACTCTTAGACCAGGCTGTCACCAAACTCAGAGATCCACCTGCCTCTGCTTTCCAAGTACTACAATAAAAGACATATACTATCATCTTCTGACTATTTCTTCAATTTTTTTTACCTGTTTGATTTGTATCTTCTTATAATTGGAGCCAAACTGTCTGAAGAATTCACTTTTAAAGGCCTCATAATTCTGAGTATTTATGGGCTTCCTCTGCTCATTCTGATTTCTTTAGACTTCATCTTCCAGTAGTTCCTTTCTTGTGTTATAAAAGAAGAGTGATATTGTTTGCTTGTGTATGTATTGCTCCTGTAATTAACTGTTTGTTAGGTCAGAATGATATGTGTATGGTTGTTCTGAGCAAGGATAGTGTTAATTTCTAAAGGCCATAGTCCAAATCAGAACTTGAATATCTGGGAGTATTGTCTTTGGGGACTTTGTGTCCTAGTTCTAGAAGATTCACTGCCAATAGATGGTGCTATTAGGTTACAAACTTTTCAAGAATAAAACTTAAAACCAATGCAGTTCAGACTTAAGTGAACTTTACAGTCAGTCAAGGTATTGATGGGACACTGATTGCTGTGTCTTCTCCTCTAAAGTCTGTTTCAAGTTATGAGTTGGGCACAAACATTTGGATTTCTAGCAGTACACATGTGGAGGATTCTTCAACAGTAATTTGGACAATTCTTTACCAGAAAATCAGAAAACTAACATTTTAGAAATTAAAGCTTACTTATTCATTACAGTCATTTTGTATGAATTAAAATGTTAAGCATTTATGACAACATTTACACATAATTGCTACTCAGAAGATTATAGAGAAACCAGGGACATTTAAATTACATAATTCATACATTTTAACATCATTCCAATGTACAGTGTTCTTGATAAAGTCCACATTGTCCTTATGGGTATGTTTCTCTGTAATATCTATTTAATATACTTGTAATGATATATTAGATATTTTAATGGTAAAAATGCACTCCTTAATGCCTCATCTTTTACTTCAAGAAATAATTTCTAACTGGCTTCTAGCTTCTTCTAGAAGTGTTCATTGCAAACACATACACCTCCTGTGTGTGTGTGTGTGTGTGTGTGTGTGTGTGTGCTTATTTGTATTGGGAACTTTTCTCTTTTTTTTTTTTTTTTTTTTTTTTTGGTTTTTCGAGACAGGGTTTCTCTGTGTAGCCCGGCTGTCCTGGAACTCACTCTGTAGACCAGGCTGGCCTCGAACTCAGAGATCCGCCTGCCTCTGCCTCCCGAGTGCTGGGATTAAAGGCGTGCGCCACCACGCCCGGCGGAACTTTTCTCATTGTTAATATTTAATACCATAAAGCTGCAGCCTTAGCCAAGTGGACATTTGTTATGGCTCACAGTGTAAGAGTAGAATTCAGCATGGTTGAGAAGGTCTAGTGTTAAGAAGAGCTCATAGCTGTTGTGCTAAAACACATTGCTGTTTTATCACTTTTTGGGAAACAATGCTATAGAGAAAGGGAGACAAAGCATTGGCTATTACCCACACAGCCTGCCTGACCGAAACCTATTTTTTTCTATCTCCCTTAGGAGTCCCCATCTCCTAAAGTTTCCACAATCAGGCAAAGCAGCAGCCACAGTAGCAGCAGCTGAAGACAGAAGCTTGCAGCACAGGGGCTGGTGGCAATATTTTACATGACATCATATTAACATTATTTAACACTTTCTTTGCACAAATAAGATCTGCCATTTTGTGGCCACACTTAACACATCTTGAATATATTTCATTATCACTTTGATTAGATAATTTTTCAATAACTTTGTTCTGGAGTGTTCTTGTAGAACAAGTGATAGATTCTTTGAATATTCGGGGGTAGCATTCAGAATGAAGAAGAAAATGTAGTTCATATTTATGTTGTCACTCTTCTTCTAACAAAAATATTAAACTTGCTTGATGCCAGGATAGAGTTATGTCTACGAGGACCAAACAATTAAGCTGTGATTGCTACCTTTAAGAATCTGTAGAGGGATCCATGTAGAAAACGTAAAGGGCTACAGTACACTTTAACCAAATTCATTCTCACTAAGTCTCACATTATTTATTCTTCCTCTTGTCTTTGCTTCCCTCCTCTTATCTTTGTGATCTCTTCTAACAAATGTTCACATCTTCTCACAATTTAGGACACAGTTCTTTCTCATTGTACATCCCTGTTAAATTTTTTCTCAACAACTTAAGGGAGTCAATAGTAGCTGGTGTTGGTCTCTAATAGACAGCAGGAGTTATATATTTGGTTTCTTGTGCAATCTCAAACTTTTCCTTGTAAAAAGAATACTTTAGCTATGAAACTCAGGTTTCTAAAACTATTTATAATAGATATTTTATAAATTTGTCAAACTAGAATCATAGGTGTTTTATATATATATACATACATTTACATTTACATTTACATTTACATTTACATTTACATTTACATATACATATACATATACATATACATATATACGATAAAGAAAATATTCACAAAAGATGACAGTTTGTTTTGGAGAAGAATGTTTTCTTTGACAAAATTAAGAGATGCAGAGAATAAAAACTAGAATTCAAACTCCACGAATACACAGGGACATGTCTTAGGTCTAATTCATTGGGTTATAACTAATAGATTTCTTATTAAGAAATACTCAGGAGAAAATCTGACTTGAAGCTTTTGTGTTTAATTCTGAGAAATCACCATGCATGAGTAGCAGAAATAGTTCTGAAAAGGGAAAAGGGTGAGTTTGAGTAGCTGTGGATAACCTCTACAAGTATTCAACTTGTGGAGTTTCAATTTCCACTCCATTTTTAAACCACTTCTTTGATGGTAAGAGCAGTACTTGAGGACCAAGTCATGATTTCTTGTAGCATGAGTCAACACGAGCATGCCTCACTCATTATCAGCATGTCTTCATTTGACTAAGGAGACATAGTTCATTTGTTGTGGATCCAAAGTTTTTTGTAGGCCAGTTCATGGTCCCATCATCTTTTTTAAAATCTTGGAGATTCATAGATCAAGCAGAAAACTGCATTCTTTCAGAAAGCTGACTTTGGAAACATAACACAGTTTCTGAAAGCAACTGTCTTTCAATATAGACCTTTCAAAATAGATAGAAGAGTTCCAAACTGAGCCCAGGAGAACCCTCCTAGCCCCATACTCACATGTGTTCCCTCTAATGTTGGTGCCATGGAAACCGTCCTTTTTATCAGTGCAAAAGAGGAAAACACCATGGAAATTTTCAGTAAACATTTATGTATTAACTAAATATATTGAAAATCCTAGATCATATTTTCCTATAATACCATACAAGCAATTTGTTAAGTTTTAGATTATTGCCCAGAATGTATTTGAATTTGTATAATTGAAAGAGGAGCTGTAACTATATATAGTGAGTAATAACATATCGGCCTTCTAATCTTTGCTATGTAATAAGGGTGTGGCTATCTAGCATTATGGAAGTAATTAACAACTACAAACTAGAAAATGTATAAAAGAAATCTTGGGTAGCTCATAATTACTCTAGAAAATTAAACCCTTCATTTATCCTGGTAGCAACTTCTACAATAATTGCATTAATTCTTCACACTAAATTTAATGTCTACAAACTATTTTTAAAAAGTTACGCCGGGCATGGTGGCTCACACCTTTAATCCCAGCACTTGGGAGGCAGAGGCAGGTGGATTTCTGAGTTCAAGGCCCGCCTGGTCTGAAAAGTGAGTTCCAGGACAGCCAGGGCTACACAGTGAAACCCTGTCTCGAAAAAAACAAACAAAAACAGTTACAGCAGGTTGATTAAAAAAATTTTTTTTTTCGTTCTCACATTATGAGAATTAATTTCTCAGACACCCAGGCACTGTGCTATGTCAGGCCTTCGTGCTACACTGATAAGTGCTTGAGAATTGTTACTGTCATGTTCCACTTGAGAAATTTCATAGAACTAATACAGGATTTATGTAGGGTTCGAGGAAATTAAAAAAATGATTTTTTTCTTTATCAAATTATTTTTCTTGATAGCAATAATATTTTATTTCTCAGTGAAACAAAAATGGTAACCAATTTATTTTGATGGGAGTTTCTAATGAATTACTGATACTTGCATTTAAAAAGCAATAGAATTTAGTAATAAATATATAATTAAACTTAAATGTATTAAAAATATGTTTAGAGCCAGGTTGGTACCAGCAGTCAATAATTAACTATTTCAAGAATAGAAAAATCTACCCTTCAAATAATTCTATGTGTTTAAAAATTCAGCTTTCAACAGGGGAAAACTTAGGAATGCTTTAGGGTATACGGCTAACTTAAAATAAAATATTTACTCTCCAAATATTTATGTGCTAGAGACAACTCCTCTAGCATTCTGAAGTTGAGATTTGAAAATATTTCAGTAAAAAGAATATGAAATTTTTCATTCCTTCATTTTGAAAACAATATTTGATTAACAAAGATTTTGTTTTGTTGGAGTACTGTGAAACTTCCAATTAAAATTTCTCAATGCAAGAGATTAAGATCATTTATTTACATGATATAAATGCATTATTTGATAGAATCTATAATGTAAAATCACAGACTGAATATATTAATAAAAACCTTCTTGGGTTTTATTTCATAGTGTTAAGAATTTTACATAGAATCTCAAGCACTCTACTAGGGCATTATTCTTAATATTTTAATTTTTGGATGTGTGACAATCTATTGATGTGTTTCTTCATTGGTCTTGACCTAACTCTGTAGGCTGAGCAAGCTTTGGATCTCTGATCCTTCTACTTCAGCCTTAGCAGAAGACACCAGGCATAGTAAAGAAGTTCTTGACACAATTTACGTTGATCATTTGGAATGACAGTTATTGTTTGGAAACCACACCTGGCATACACAGTAATACTTGACCTACTCTATCCTTTATAATGCAGTTAACTTGAGAATTGGCTTATATAAGGTATTCAGGAAATTCCAAAATGAATTTACTTGCCCTTGACCATTTGTTTGTGGACAAAAATGAGACAATAAGAAAAAAAAATCAGTTTCTTTAAACATTTCCTCTATTGTTTACTAAAGTAAATTTTGAGTGTTAAAATAAGTTTCAAGTGTAAAAGCTAAAGCTACTAAGTTAAAATGGCTTATGTGCTCATGGCTCAGAGGTAAGCTAATAAGAGGTGAACTGTTAGGACAGAAGTTTCACAGATAACCATGGTAAAGCACATGACAGGAATAAAATATACACATTTAACCTGGTTTGGTCTCTATTCTAATTCAGAATTCAATATTTATATGTATTTTGTGTATGACAATACCAACATTTTTATGTAAAGGAAGGTTGTTATTTGTTATTTCCATTTTTAAATTCTCAAGCACTGGATGTTATAGCTATCTCTAAGATTTAAGGTATCTAAGAACCTGGGTAGGAGAAAGATCCAGAAACATTGCTTTTTTTCTTTCTAATGATGCTGTTGCATTTGAGAGGTACAGAAGATACACATCCAAATGTGGTAAAAAATGACCATATGCTAAATATATACAAGTGAGTGTTCGAGGTTATACCGTAAGTAAAGGCTCAAAATATCAAAGCCATACACAATAATGCACTCTTTTTGCAGTAGTTACATGAGCACAACATGCACCTTTTTATTGAGAAACAACTTATGATGGAAATCAATCTAATTATTCACTCACAGTTCAGAAAGTCCTAGCTTAAATAAAATGTAGAATGATGATAAGCTTCTCTTATAGTGTGGTATCCTTGTGAACCCACGCTGTTTTTAAAGACTATAAATATTAAACATAATAGATGATACCAGGGGAAGTGGGTGGGGATTTTGATATGTGGTGTCATAGCATGAAATCCTGTCATTTGCACAGAAGCAAAAGGTATAAATTGGTTGTAGTAAGCAGGGTATACCTTAAAGATACTGCAAGGGCTTCATCTAAAAGCCAGTGCAAGCATCTCCTTGGACACCTCAGTAGTGTCTCTGAGTGTACCAACCATGCAAGCTAAAATAACTTATTGGATAGCTTTCATACTTAAAATTAAGCTAATATGATAATAAGTCATGTTCTTTAGTTATTGCTGCATTGAAGGCTTTGCATGTAACCGAGTCTCTTTTAAAACTTTATGTACTGTTCCCTTTTCATGAGCCTGACATTGTGATTATATCCATGTTGGTAGAATGCATAGGTGAAATGTTTCCACATTATGTAAGGTTTCATACCCACTGAGCAACAGAACCATGATGTGAATCTGAGTAATGCAACAGAACATGTATGTGTAAGTACTCAGTGTACTTCTCCTATTAAATGAAACAACTGATGTTCTATAACACATCCTTCTGTTCAATATGCACTATTACATCTCTCTCAAGTATGTGATTTGAAATGCATTGTAGCAATAAACCATGTCCTACTGCTTTAGTTGATGACTGTATATCTCTTCAACTGCCTGCTGTCATAATGTGCAACCCATCACTGCTTAAAACAATGTGAAATATATCTCACTGTTTAAAAATCTGATAGTGCTTTCAATGATCTCAAAAAAAAAACAATGAGAAGTGTTACTTCTCTGAGACCATAACCAGCTACATTAATGCAGAGTATGTCCTTTACCTTCCAAGTCCTAGGCACTATCACCAAACAGTATTTCTACATGCACCTTTTTCACTAACACACCCTGCTGATACTAAACAAAACAATTGCTAGCTCAGCATAGTAATATGGATTAACAATCAGGAAGAACATATCCAGAATCGTGTACTAGAGACAACCAAGGTCAAAGATCCCTATTGGAAATGCAGTGCAAAAAGATCTCCCTGAATGTTGTTGTCTCAGCAGAACATTTAACAATGAACAAGACTGAAAACCACAAAGGTCAGCATGTTGTTGGGTAGTGAGTAAGCAAGTAAGCACTTCTGAATAAGATAAATGCCTCCCAAGCATGACCCTATCTAGTCCACATCCAATTCTCCATTACCTCTAAGTATCTGAGCTAACATAGCTCATATCAAGCCCTCTCCACTATCATCTGCCCATTCGCATTCCAGTCACTTAAGGTTACAATAAAAACAATTTAAGGATGGCTAAACTTATGAAAGTTAAGATAAAAAAACGTATGTTCAGTATCATTATATATCCTTTCAAATGAACTAGAAATTGAATATCATGTACATAACAGAATGTTAATTTAGGTGATCTACACTCTTTTTTGGAACTGCCTTCCCAACCTTCTAGCCTACACATTTTTTTTTCTCACTATGACACATCTAAGCCAGAATCTCGCAATCCTGGCCAGTGCCTACCACTAAGATCAGTGGTCACTTGTAGCTGGCCAGAACCTGCCACCAGGATTAGTGGTCACATTTTCACATTAAACTAGTCAGAAACTACCACTGAGATTGGTGGTCAATTGAACCTAAATCTATTTTTATATACATTTATTATCAATCTCTTCTGCCTGATGGTGATTTTTTTTCTCTGTTTAATACTGAAAAAGTTGATATAGGGGAAGTCTAGTCACTTGCCTGAGGTTACCTAAGTTATAAGTCCCCAAATGGATCTGTAGTCCAGGCACCCTTTGGTTAACTGAAACTTCTGTTCCTTCATGAGTAAAACAGACATAAAGCAAGAATCTTCTTTATAAAGACCTTTTTTTCTTTCCTCCTGATTCAGTCCACCTGAAATAACACAAGATACATTCTGTTCAAACACCATAATGTGTGTTAAGTTTAGAAAATATACTCATGGTTAGAATATATTTCATTTAATTTCTTTTTCTTAGATAGCACATCCCTTAAAACATACATGGTCATTCTTCTTTAAATCTAAAGTTACTATAGCAATTAAGCAAAAAGTGACGAAAGAGTAATTAAATTAAATAATCACAGAATTTAAAGAAAAGGAGACATCAAAGCTACATACAGGCCAAGTATGTAGAAAATGAGTGAAAACACAGATATGAGGTAGAATACAGAAATCAAACTACAGTTATTAGAAACTATTGTTTGAGGGATAAAGGGCAGTTTTGGAAATGTTGAGTAAGTGATACTAAGAGGAAACTCATTGTAGTGCACCTAAGAAAGTATTGAAAACTCTGATATAATGACTTCCATTTGATAGAAGAAGACTGGCCACCAATGAGCAACAATAAGCATAGACAAAATGACCTGCAAACCAGTACAAAGAGATGCCATATTTAGTACAGGAAGGGTAATGGCAGAAAAAGTGACTGCGAACAGCTGGAGAAGTCACAGAAGAAAACAGGTTGGATTGACTCTAGGATTCATTAGCTTCTGATGCTTCAAAGGGTTTGAGAAAATGTTAATGAAGTTGATGCTCAATAAGTCAGAACCAAATTCTAAATGAGGTGTTTTCCCTGCAGGAAAGGAGGTGCAATTGTTTCCCAGTTTTTTGTCTAGTAATCAGTGTGACGATTCTGACACACAAGAAGTGTGTGATACATAATTACATTGAATAAGGAAATTTGACCCAATGGTAAATGAGGCAAACAGACATCTTAGAAATGGAAGAGAATGACTGATGGATACATAGAGAATAGAAGAGAAATGGGACACATAATAAACTAGAGTAAGTTCAGAGTACTAAAGAGGCAATATATCAGTGCTGAGAGGAGATTTTCTGTGTAGGATATGGAGTGTAAGAGTTGCAACTTGAAGTCCGCACCCCCTTTTATTAAGTTTCTGTACAGAAGCAAATATCTTATGTGTGAGGAGATTACTACAGCCGAACTTGAGGCCAGGTTAATCCAATGAGTGATTAAACAGGAATGGGTTCTGCCTGCATTGATGATGGGAATGTGGCCAGCAGCTGTGGTGTCTAGGGTTTAGTAGACTCTGATTTGCTATGTCAAGGTCACTGTGAAGTAGAACTTGCTTGGTTTTGAGCTTGTGGTTGTGGTTCTAGTAGGAAGCAGAAGAGAATATTGATAGGATAAATACAAGTGGACAAACTGTAGACTGCTAGTATTTCACATCTCACTTATGTGCAGTTTAGCCATTACCTAAGACAGAATCTTGCCATATGTATAAAATTAAGATTCCAGCTGATGTCCTATCCAGAAGAGAAAGAGTAGAACTTCATTTCAAGGCTTGTCCAGTTGAGGCATTAGCTGTTCGTTTCCTCCATCTTCAAGAATGGCAGGGATGTAGCTCTCTTCTACTGTCCAATTGTTTCTAGATATCTTGGCTTTAAAGGTCTCATGTTTGGCTTTCTTTTATACTGCCTTCTGGCTAACTTAGAAATCATTTGGATCTCACAGTCCTTCACCTTTTGTCAACAAAGTTCATTTTTGTTGTGTAAACGCACATATACATATGACAATTGCAATACAACATGCATATTTTAGAGAACCCTTATTTTTCTTATCACATGAACACTATGGAAACAATAGAAAAAAGAGATCTATCCAGCTCTGGGGATTCATTTCAGTAGAAGACTGGTTGAGTGTGCACAAAGACCTGGGTTTCATTCCCAGAAATGAAAAATACAATCCAATAAAACCAACCATGTTTAGAAGGAAAAGGCCCTGAAAGGGGCAAAGGGCAGATGTGTTTGTCCATGAGTAAATATGAGAGATAGATTATGGGAACATTGTTGGTAGAAGATCTTCCAATCTACTGTGGATTGTCAAAACAACAGGAGTCCATATTTAAGGTCATTGTCAAAACAACAGGAGTCCATATTTAAGGTCATGACTTCCATTTTTTAGTGCAAATATGCTTTTTATTAGCTGTGTGAATCTTGGCAAGGAGTATGATCTCTGATCTGGGTGCTCTGTCTTGCAAAAAGATATTGTTAATACCTATATCATAAAGATGTTATGAAAACCAGAGGACAGAGTGAAGTTAAACATTTAATATTGAACTAAATGAATTGTTGACCATTATTTACTGCTAGTATGCAAATGGCTGGGAATGTGCAAAGTAAATGTGGCTAAAGGAAGTTACAAGTTTTATATAGAAGAGGACTGAAAAACATTTTAGTGCTCCTATTTCTAAGAGAGGTAAATTTCTTGATTGGATATTTATAATCGTTCTTATCATTTCTATCATATAGTTACCTCAAAGGATTTCTGTGGGGAAAAGGAAGCATATGGTATTACTCTAACAAATACAATATAGTAGTATAAATATGTAGATACTCAGAAATTGACTAGTGGTTAGTTTATTGCATTCTCCATGATTATCTTTAATAATAAGATCCAAAGAATTTCACAGATGTTTCCATCTCAGAAAACGTTAATATCATTAACACACTGTGACTGTTCTATGATATTTGAAAATGTCTCCCTGGGAAGTTTCTGGAATTCAGAGTAGGTAAGAGGGAAGGTATCATACAGCTTTTTTGGGGATGGGGGTTATTAAGTTAATGCAAAAAGTTTAAGTATACAATATTCTAATTTAAAATTTCCCATTTGGGCTACTTAACCCATGTCCTATAAGGTCTTTTACAGAGGATATCCCTCAACTCCATAGGGCTGGAGAGCTGTGATTCATGGACATCTTTACACCATGGAGACTAAAATAATTACTTTGTAGCACTCAGGAAACAGCCTTCACTAGTATTTCAATGTTGTTATTTATATGTTGTAGCTTGATGGAAAGTATCCATGTAGAATACCTGTTAAGAGATTAAATATGAATGAATATATAGTCTCTTTGTAGATAGAGATCAGTCTCAAGTAGGCACCAAGTGTTACCAACATCTTGTGTTCTTACAAAGATCAAGTATATATATATATATATATATATATATATATATATATATATATGAGTAATATAGCTGTATAGCTAAAATTACACCCCAATAATATGAGTGTACTTTTTGTAATATCTTTCCTTTAGGAAAAGCTTATGTAAAAAATCCTAATGGAGGAGCTAGAGAAAGTACCCAAGGAGCTAAAGGGGTCTGCAACCCTATAGGTGGAACAACAATATGAACTAACCAGTACCCTGAAGCTCTTGTCTTTAGCTGCATATGTATTAGAAAATGGCCTAGTAGGCCATCATTGGGAATAGAGGTCCCTTGGTCTTGCAAACTTTATATGCCTCAGTTGGGGGGAACGCCAGGGCCAAGAAGTGGAAGTGGGTCCGTAGGGGAGTTGGGGGGAGGGTATGGGGGACTTTTGGGATAGCATTGGAAATGTAAATGAAGAAAATACCTAATTAAAAAAAGAAGAAGAGTGAACTCAACACCCAGAAAAAAACAAAGATACATATCAAACTTATATAAACTTAGGTTTTTCTTCTGCCTTGTCATGAGTATGCTGTGTCAGAAACACACTTCTGTCTTTCCACAATTTCATAATTTATTAAATAACAATAAACTCAAAAAAATCCTAATCTCTGTATTGCAAGAAGGATAGATATCTATCATTCAATTCAATATAAATGTGTTTCAGATAGCACAGTAGAAACCTATTTGGACATTGTGCATAGAGGAAGATATAGATTCAAATATAAAATTATTCTATTAAAAAAGATCTTTTAATGAATAGACTTAATACTTTTAAAAAAATAAGATTATTGTATGATAGAAAATTTATGAACTTTAGACAGCCTATAATGTGCTAGAATCTATCTTCATTATTAGTTATACTTAATTTAGCATTTTAGCAAGTTAATATATTTATGTTACATATAAAGAGATTAAGTGTTTTCAGATTGCAGTGGTAAAATAAAAGTTTTATTTCATAATAAATTCTCAGTTCATTCCTGGATATTTTATTATAATTTATATTTTGTTACTTACAAAAAGAACAAATGCAAAATTTGAAGTAGAATATTATATTTTAAACATTTTGTGTTGACATAATTTCTCCAAATCACAGCTATATAGCACCCTTCATTTTGCCTACAATGAATTCAAGAAAATTTCCAGAGACATTTTCACATATAACAGAGATAATATGTACAGTGAGTTACTGATTATAGCATTTCTTGATGTGGAAACTGCTATGAAATGCTTTGAAGCATACTATTAAACTCAATCATGAAGAGTGCAATGAACTAACCCCTTGCTAATTTTTAAGTATCTATGTATATATCCTAGAATATTGCATTCATGAGAGTAATATCATATGTGTTTTTGTTTTTACCACATAACTCCTCTGAGATAGCTCCATGATAGAGAGACTTCAAAGAGGAATTGAGTTGATTTTGTTTGAATTCTAACACTCACAGCATGTGTATTATTGAATAGTCAAGGCTGAGAATTACAATTGTAGTTTGAGGGTTTTTTTTTTTTTTTTCCACTCTGGATGTGTGATTGTTTATAAATCAAAGGGGACAAAGAAATGAAATTTGACACAGCCGTTTTCACCACCAACAAAAATTGTATGAACATGCTAGACACAGGCTATGCTAGTAGCTACTGGGACTGTGAATAGCTCATGTTTAGTGGAACTTCCTAAAACTGAATTCAAAGTCCGTCATACCTGTAGTCTCTGCAGAATTACTCTTTTTTTCTTATCTTTCCATAATGCATTTAAACTGAAATATATACTTTACATGACTTTTTAAGCAATCAAGACTGACTTGGTGGTGTGGTACAAATTATATAATTTTCTTTTCCAAAATAATAATATATTTGGAATCAGCATATTAAATGTATATAAAGAAATTGATATTTTTATCTATTCTCTTTATTATTCTATAACAAGTTTATTTCTTATCAACACTTAAGGATTAAGTACATGTGTTTTATAACTTATAATCCTAATTAACAGTTTTAGAGCATGACTGTAATAATTTTTTTTACAATATGATTATACTGCAATAGAATTTTTTCCAGCAAATAAGCATCATCTTTTGTGGATTTCTCTTGATTTACTCAGCACCATTAAAGTTACAGTTGTGAAAATTAAATAATTGATGTTAGCCAGAGAGTAATTTTACATTTGCCTTTAAAAATAAAATTAGAGCTCCAAACTTTGTCTCTGCAACTCCTTCCATGGATATTTTATTCCGTATTCTAGGGAGGAATGAGGTATCCACACATTCGTCTTCCTTCTTGATTTTCTTGTGTTTTGGAAGTTGTATCTTGAGTATTCTAGGGAGGAATGAAGTTTCTGGGCTAATATCCACTGATCAGTGAGTGCATATCAAGTGACTTCTTTTGTAATTGGGTTACCTCACTCAGGATGTTATCCTCCAGATAGATCCATTTGCCCAAGAATTTCATAAATTCATTGTTTTTAATAGCTGAGTAGTATTCCATTGTGTAAATGTACCACATTTTCTGTATCCATTCTTCTCTTGAGGTACATCTGGGTTCTTTCCAGCTTCTGACTATTATAAATAAGGCTGCTATAAACATAGTGGAGCATGTGTCCTTATTACCAGTTGGAACATCTTCTGGGTATATGCCTAGGATAGGTATTGCTGGATCTAGTGGTAGTACTATATCCAGTTTTCTGAGGAACCACCAGACTGATTTCCAGAGTGGTTGTACCAGCTTGCAATCCCACCAACAATGAAGGAGTGTTCCTCTTTCTCCACATCCTTGCCAGCATCTGCTGTCACCTGAATTTTTGATCATAGCCATTCTGACTGGTGTGAGGTGGAATCTCAGGGTTGTTTTGATTTGCATTTCCCTGATAATTGAGGGTGTTGAACATTTTCTCAAGTGCTTCTCAGCCCTTTGGTATTCCTCAGTTCAGACTTTTTTGTTTAGCTCTGTACCTGATTTTTAAAGGGGTTATTTGAATTTCTGGAGTTTAGCTTCTTGAGCTCTTTGTATATATTCTATATTAGCCCCCTATCAGATTTAGGGTTGGTAAAAATTCTTTCCCAATCTGTTTGGTGGCCTTTTTGTCTTATTGACAGTATCTTTTGCCCTACAGAAGCTTTGCAATTTTATGAGGTCCCATTTGTCGATTCTTGATCTTGCAGCACAGACCATTGCTGTTCTGTTTAGGAATTTTTCCCCTGTGCTCATATTTGTGAGGGTTTTTAGCACTGTCTCCTATATAAAGTTCAGTGTCTCTGGTTTTATGTGGAGTTCTTTGATCAACTCAGACTTGTGCTTTGTACAATCACCAGGTGTCCATCCCATAATCACCCACCAAACGGAGACACTATTGCATACGCCAGCAAGATTTTGCTGAAGGAACCCTGATAAAGTTGTCTCCTGTGAGGCTATGCCAGTGCCTGGCAAACACAGAAGTGGATGCTCACAGTCATCTATAGGATAAAACACAGGGACCCCAATATAGGAGCTAGAGAAAATACCCAAGAAATGAAGGGGTCTGCAACACCATAGGTGGAACAACAATCTGAACTAATCAGTACCCCCAGAGCTCATGTCTCTAGCTGCATATGGAACAGAAGATGGCCTAGTTGGCCATCATTGGGAAGAGAAGAGAGGCCCCTTGGTCTAGCAAACTCTTTATGCCCCAGTACAGTGGAACTCCAGGGCCAAGATGTGGGAGTGAGTGGGTAGGGGAGCAGGGCAGGGGGGGGGGAATAGGGGACTTTTGGAATAGCATTTGAAATGTAAATGAAGAAAATATCTAATAAAAATAAATGTAGGGAAAAAATTAAAAATAAATTTAGAGGAATTGCCGGGCTGTGCTGGTACACGCCTTTAATCCCAGCACTTGGGAGGCAGAGCCAGAAGCAGGCAGATTTAGGAGTTCGAGGCTAGCCTGGTCTACAAAGTGAGTTCCAGGACAGCCAGGCTATACAGAGAAACCCTGATTCAAAAAACCAAAATAAAAAAATAAAAATAAAATAAAAATAAAAAATTAGAGGAATTGCTGGAGTTCATTTTTTTCTTTTCTTTTTTTATCATCTTTTATTTTATTTTATTTTTTTACACTCCAGATTTCATTCCCCTCCCTGTCAACCCTCTGACTGCTCCACATCCCATACCTCCTCTGCACACCCACTCTCCCACACTCTTGCTCCAGTGTCCATGAGGATGTCCCCAACCCCCACCTCTCACCCCACCAGACCTCTAAACTACCTGGGCCTCCAGTCTCTTAAGGGTTAGGTACATTTTCTCTGATTGAACCCAGACCCAGGAGTCTTCTGCTGTGTGTGTGTTGGGGGCCTCATATTAGCTAGTGTATGCTTGTTTGATGGTCCAGTGTTTGAGAGATCTCGGGGGTCCAGGTTAATTGAGACTGTTGTTCCTCCTACATGGTCACCCTCCTCCTCAGCTTCTTCCAGCCTTTCCCTAATTAAGCCACAGGGGTTAGCAGCTTCAGTCCATTGGTTGGTTGCTGATCCATTTATTTATTTTTTCTTTTGAATCCATTTATTCCATTGCATACTAAAACTATTATTTTATTTTTGACATGCTTACATTTAAAGTGTGTGTATTCCTGTGTATAAACGTGAGTGTTATGGGATGTATTAAAAGGTCTGTTAAGTGCAAACTACCTTACAAATTTAGGTATTCTTGATTTCTGAAGACATATTAAAATAGTGTTTTGTGGTCTAGTAAATGTTTTATACAACCTTAAAATGCTACTTGTTTATATAAAGCAACATTCACTGCAGTCATAAGGTGCAACTTTCATTAAGTTATAAAATATTACATTTGATACATATATTTTGATAAGGATTCCCTTCCCAATCTGGCTAAAAGGGAAAAACGTTAATTAAAATGTTATCACATGAGTAACTAAAAGAAGATACAAATGCTTGACATTGTTTATATTAAGATCTTGTCTTTTTTTTATGTTTATAGGGTGTTTCAAAGCTACCCATTTGTGTCAGTCAATCAAAGTCATTATGTTCTTTTAGAAAATTGCTCTACAGATTCCCCAAAATGTGTACAATCTCCAGATTTAAAAATATATTTTCTGGGAAGTTGAGTATATTGCTAAATAATTTAGAGTCTTGATTTGTTTCATTACAAAAAAAAAAAAAAACTAAATTGAATTATTGATATGGCAGTTTATTAAGCACAGATATTTAGTCGTTATTATCTTTAAACATGTAGACTAATATGACTTCTTATGGGTTTTATCCCAGTAAACACATCTCCTGGACCTCATTTCATAGACATAACGTTATACTTGCCAAACTTAGGCTTGGAAAACTACAGCCAAATCTTCGCCAAATCTTTTTTTGCTTCCTTTTGTAAGACCCTTTGGTTTCAAATGTTTAATTTATGTAAGAGAGTAAATAACATTTTTCAGAAATGAAATTATGCAAAATTAAGATTTAATTATTAATAAATAAAGTTTTTTTTCAAATAAAGCCAGACTTATTATTTCTCAGTTGCATGCTATCACTACTTTCCTATAATTTTAACAAGGAGTATGGTTACTACAAACGTTAAAACATTAGTCCTTAAGACCTTGTTCTGAACATTTTAGAAACTCATGTTTTAATTGTTTATTTATTTGAATGAAAATTGATACTCTTTGTATAAATACAGATAGAATTTAGTTTAAAAAAAAAACTTGAATTCTTTTTTACAAACCGGAAGATGAGACCAATTTAAACAATTTAGATTTGATATAAAAATGAAACAAAAAAATCAGTGGTATGTCCCATAAGCTATAATCCACTTCATCAGCATGGACTAATACATGGGCTTTAAAAAGCAGATTGACATGTCCAAATGGCTGTGAGAATTGCTTAGTCACCCTTCCTGTTGCAGAAGAATGTTCTGTCCTAAAGTGGCTGTCCTAATGCCTCAGCTGTGGATTCCTGATATGTGCAAACTCTTTTGTGATTCTACAGAGGTATGTTGGCACTATATGAACACTGGTAATATTTGAACCTTTGAGTTATCATTACTCTAGACTAAGAACATAATCAAATGTATTGCATTAATCATTTATATTTGAGTTGTAAAAATATGTGGCTTGTTGGAAGCAAGTATGATTGTACACTACTTCACTCTTATTTTCAGAAACAGTTCCATAGAAAAAAATTATTTTCTTTTTCTTAATCAGTTTCAGAACTTATGGATGACCCCATTTGGAAACCGATGAGGGTTCATCACTTGGTACTTTGCAGTCAGTGTTCAAACCTGAACTGTATCTAAGGCTGTAAGGAGGTAGCAAAGCTCTTTGATGGTGAATCCAAGAGTGAGCTGCTAATCCTTTGCCCTTTTATCAATCACACATTCTTCCTTTTTCTATGGAATATGGACAAGCAGATTTCAAACTAAAGCTAACATAATAAGAACTGCAAAGAAAAAGTCTAAAGTATGAAGTCCTATGATTCTCCTTTTGTTTATTTGACATGAAACATCTTTGATTTACATTCACATACCATGAAACTGAAGATACCTTACTTAGAGCAGCAAGCCATTCTGATTGGATCAACTTGCTGAAATATATCTGGATGCTATGTCTATGAGTTTATATAGACATATATTTGTACAGCATGCATAGAAATACATTGGCATATCAGCATGACTTACGACAATTTGCTAAAGAAAAATAATAATAAAACAAGAAAATAGGGATCGGCATATAGTTTCCTGGAAGCAAATCATAGATTTCTAAGTGAAGATTTGAAGATTTGTAGTAGGAAATGAATACCAGATGTTGATAAGACAGTGTGGTATATACATATCAAGATTTGGATACAAAGTATTCATGGAGTTACCCTTGATTTATCTATTCACTCATACCTAGGCAACTCTGGAGAAACAAAGTAACAAAATGCTTCCATTTTTTCTTAAGTCAATGCTGGTAAGACACATAGAACTATAACAGATACTTATAATTTAAAATAAGAAAATAAATATTTTAAGTGATTAACCTACAGTTACAGTTTTCTGTAAAAATTGAATCCAAAATAATTATATTTGAATCTTATTTTGCATTATAAAGCAAGAGTATTAATTTTTCTTTTTTTTTTCTTTTCTTTCTTTTTCCTTTTGGTTTTTCGAGACAGGGTTTCTCTTTATAGCCCTGGCAGTCCTGGAACTCACTCTGTAGACCAGGCTGGCCTCAAACTCAGAAATCTGCCTGCCTCTGCCTCCCGAGTGCTGGGATTAAAGGCATGTGCCACCACGCCCAGCGTTTATTATTTAATGTTAATACCCTCACTAATATCTACATGGAAGAAGATGACTAAGAACCAAGGAAATTTAGTTATTTATCCTATTTCCTCAAGTGATTAAATGTTAAATACTCATATTGTGAAGAAAAGGGATTGCACGCTTTTTGAGAATATAATATATAAAATTAAATTTATTTACCTGCATTTCCCTCCCTCTAACTTCCCCTATTTCTTTTATATTTGATAACTGCCCTATGTAGGATAGTGAGTCCCATATCTGCTCCACCATAGAACATGGGTGACGCTTGGAGCAGTGGGTTGCAGGGAGTTTGCCTGCGGTTACCCTACCCTGTTTCCAGATGGGTGTTGGGCCATAGAGAAGCTCAGTGACACCTCTCCTGTGGTGGGGAAGCACACATGCAGGAGAGACTGGGGAGTCTCCGAGCCTGTGAAAAGACATTCTCCATGGCGTTCCATGGTGGATCCCGTTGAAAAGAAAAGAGACAGTCTATGATTCCAAATCATTTAATTCCATGATAAAAAAGTGGATGTGTAAAACCATACCCCAGTTTTCACGGTGGGTCTAAGATTAAATACCTTTTGCAAGGAGAAATGTCTGGGAAGGAAAGCTTATTGGCTACACCCTCCAGGTCTCTATGTACCTCATTAGCATGGAGATCTATCTTGTGCCTACATGACCACAGGTCACTTCGTTTTCCTCATCTACATGTGCAGGTGCTTGGGGAGTTGCCCTTACATGGCTTGTGGCCACAAATCTTTGGAGGGTTGTAGCTACTGACAGGGGCCTGGTGCCCAGGTGCTGGGAAAGCTCCTATCATCCCTTCTGGGTCTCTGGGGCTTCAAAGCCTTTAGCACAACCTCGAACCAGGCTACCTCTCCCTGTCCCACAGCCCTAATTTGATTTCTAGTTCTGTGATCAATACCAGACCAAAGGCAACTTGATGAGAAAAGAATTTATTTGACTTATACATCTCTATCACAGTTGATCATTGAGAAAACTCAGAGCGTGATCTCAAGCTGAAACCTGGAGGCAATGTGTGAACCAGGGACCATAGAATAGTGTTACTTACAACCTGACTCTGAATGGCTTGCTTTTTTTTAAATATTACCTGGGATTACCTGCTCAAGAAGAAAGAAAAAAGAGACCCATAATGGACTGAGTCCAACATCAATAACTGATCAAAAATTACCTCCAATTCTTGCCTGTAGACCAATCTGATGAAAGCAATCTCTCTATTGCCAATGTTCTCTATCTATTGCCAAATGGCTATAGTTTATGTCAAGCTAAATAAACAAACAAATAAATAAACAAAACCTTTATAGCACAAAACCCACTAAGTCCAGTTAAGGTTGCACATTTTTACTGATTATGAGTATATCTGATTGAGTATGGAAAATTTATTAGTTGCCATATCCTCAATGAATAAAGATCCACCTTCTTCCAGAACCTATCAACGCACCATCATCTTTTCAGTAAGGAGTTGGGGCTGGGAGAACTTCTACCCCAGAAGTTCCTGTGAGATCTTGATTATGACATCCCTGATGTTTTCTGAAGACATGCCACAGAATTCCATTTCCATACTCTAGTAATGAGCACTGAAATATCCAATATGATTACAAAAATGACATCTTTGCTTCCTAGATAATCTTGTAAATAGTTTACATGACAACCTTTTTTGAAAATCTTTGCTAAGATAAAGCTGAATGTAAAACTGACTTTTCATGTATTCCTAGAAAACAGTTTTATTTTCTCTGTATTCCCATGGTCTTTACTTCTGTCACATCGACATTTATCACTTGTTAGTACTTACGTTTCCCTAATGACTAACTCAGTATTACTCTGGGTAAAGAAAATACATAATATGTTTGCAATTTTATCATGCAAAATTTTAATGTTTCCATTTTTTGATTTTTTTTTTTAAATTTGCAGTCAGTATAAATTTACAGAAAATTGAAGAGTATACGGTGTATCACAGATGAGTTGGGGGAGGAGAATCCATAAAGAAAATATACTGCATGAAAAATTCTATTTTCAATGAAAGAAAACACAAAAAAGAGAAAAAATAAGTATTTTGTGGTCACTCAATTTTCTCCTATAGAAACTTTGTAACTATAGTACAATAATACAACCAGGAAATCAACAGTGGCTGAATGTGTAGTGCTCATTCAAGTTTTAATCAGGATGTATCACAAGGTTCCTCCCTTACATTGTCCAAATGCAATAATCCCTTTTCCTTCATCTCTAATATTTAACAACAATTGCTCTATTCTCCATCTCTATAATTCTGTTTCTTGGTGGTATATTAGTGAAATCAGATAGAATGATCTTCCAGGATTAGCTTTATTCTTTCTGTATAATAGTGTTAATTCCATATATTTACCTGCACATTGTATATGGCTTCCTTTTCTTAATGCTGAGGTGACAAGCATAGGTCAAAATGCTTGAGAAGGACAAACACTCTCTGAATTCGTTGTCTCATGAGTAGTTGTTTGAGTAACGCTTGAGGTGTTCAGAATATTTGGTCAATTTTGTGGTATTTTGTGTCTTGGAACTTTAGTTTGCAGATAGCCTCAGTGGGAAAGAAGTGCCTAGATTCCAAAGACTTCAAGTACCAGTGTTGGGGGTATACCCAGTCCCCCACACCCTGTTCAATGGAGAAGGGGGAAGGCAGAGGGGAAGGGATTATGTTAGGGGTGACCTAGAGGTGATTAGTGAGTAGGATGTAAAGTGAATAAATAAATAAGAAATTAAATTAAATTTTAAAAAAGGATCAGTTTCTTATAACAAAGATAAAGACCAATAAGAAGAAGCAGAAAGAGAAGAAGGATGAGGACGAGAAGGAGGAGAAGGAAGAGAAAGAACTGAAGGAATTAGTGGTAGGAGATGGAGAAGGGTAAGAAGGACATGGAGAAGGTAAGAAGGAAATGGAGCAGGGTAAGAAGAGGGAAAAGATGGTGAGAACCACTTTTTCTTTCCCCAGCTCAAAAGAAGTAGAAATTAATTTTACATAAAAATTATAAGAAAATGCAAGTCCATATTGGGTTGGATCAATGAATGGTCAAGTTTGTGAAATATTTAATGACTGAAACTATTCATAAAATACTCTCTGTTTGCAGAAAAAAAATCTCATATCTTATATTTAACATTTAATTTCTTTGGGAAAAAAAAAGCTTTGATTATGTTAAATTCCCCAAAGACTTGCATTTGTATTGAGACCTCCCTTTGTGAAAGTTGCTTTATTATAAGTCTGTCTTGGAATGTGAAATGGGACTCAGCAAGGGCCAGGTGGTACAGGTCTGTGTGGCTCCAGCAGAGAAGCACCAGCACACTTCAGATCTGCTCAAAATTGCTTGAAAAGTATTAGCTTCTAAGTTATCCAATTATGCTTTGGAGACATTCTAAGTACACCAGTCATTGGATTTCACTAAGGGTTCCATATTTTAATTTATGAGATTGTTTCTATGAGGCAGATAGAAGAACCTTATTGTTAAAACAAATAGGGGGTAGCTTTTTATGAAGTTTGGATTACTTCACCAAGTTTCATCTGAAACTCACCTATTGAGTCCAATAATTTTGCCTACTTTCATTATAACATTAAAAGCAATAATTGTAGCCAGAGAGATGGACCGTTAAGGGCAATGGCAGTTGTTCTGCAAAGCCTGGAATCAATACCAGCACTTACATAGTTGCTCATAACTGTCTGTAACTCAAGTTCCAAGGAATCCAGCACCCACTCCTATCCCTCCTGGAACAAGATATATAAAGACATATGTACAGGCAAATAACTATACGGGTAAAAAAAAAAAATCAGTCATGTACCTTACATCTCAGACCACTATATTTGAGTTTCTTTTATTTTGGTTTCAATTTTGTGAGTACTGGAATTAAACTTCCCTCAGGAAAGAAAAGTTTTTAGGAGATTTCTAGACCTTATCTCCCTGAACTATAAACATATTTACAAAAAAAGTCATGGTATCCATGTTACCCTGTTCTTGTCCTTCCTGGCAGTTTTTATTTTAACAGTGAGCTAATATCATACAACATTATCTAGAGACATAAGCATTACTAGATTTTATGTGCATAGCCTGGTGAGAGGAAAGCAGCTGGCAACTCCTGTGAAAATACATTGCTTCCAGAAAAAGAATGTTTTGAAAACACTTGGCTGAAGAAGGACTGTGGTTTAGAGGTCTGTACTGTCAAGCCTGTGCATTGTTAGTGTTACCAGCAGACACTACAAGAGAGTGATGCATGAGGAAATAGAGCAGTCAGATAATTATTAGAAGAAAGACTAGCAAAAATGATTGGGAAGTGCACAGCTGGGGTGGAGACCCTCCCAAGGGATTGAGTGCCATATAAAGGTTAAAAACAACCCAGAGCTTTAAAGGGGATGTCATAAGGCTAGAAACCAATTTTAGAAACGAAAGTAAAAGTGTTCCTGTTCAAACAGATATGCCAAGCCATCAGGAGACAAAAAGAGGTGTGTGGAGGGACACATTTGTTAGTTCTCACTCTCAATGAGTAGGTCAGAGATTTTTCTTTCTCGGCCCTATGCCCCACAGTGCACTGGATTTAGGAGCAAATGGAAAATGGCCTATTTGAAATCCAAAGTCAAGTGGAAATCCAAAGCTTCCTTCTCTGTACTTGGTTTTCAGTCTCTGAATTGATTCCATACACAGTATAATGCTGCTGAGGTAAGGATACATGATTCTGGTAAGACTATGCACCAAGCACACATGGGACCTTGTCCAGAACTTTCTATCTTCAGAACTCTGGTTGCCATGTGAATGTTAAAAGAGTGAAGTGGCTTTTTTAAACACCATAGCCACTTAAGTTGTCTAAGAGTTTAGAATTAACATGCTTATCAACAGAAAGATCTCCAGACACGAGAAACAATAATAAATGTTTTCCATGAGGTGAGTTCACAACTTTAAGTGGCTTTATCTTGCTTTAGTTTTCGAATATACAGGGATTGGTACAAATATTCTCAAAAAATACATGTGTTTTGATATGATCAGACTTTATTTAGTATCCCTCATAAATGAGCATTTGTTTTGTGATTTATTTCAGTATATTGCTATTGTGCTCACCACATCACTAGCAATAGCCACTCCTCACTCTATGCTAGCATTTATCAGCAGCTTTGAATGTGGGGAAAAAGCACTCACAGTATTATTTCTTGAAAATGTAGTATTGTAATGATTCAAGTCACATTCTCTCTCACACTCTAGTGTATACACACACACACACACACACACCCCTTTCTTTCTCTCTCTCACCTGAGTAAGTCAAATAAAGACATACACAAAGACTATGTACTCTTTTTTTTTAATTAGATATTTTCTTTATTTACATTTCAAATGTTATCCCCTTTCCTAATTTCCCCTCCAAATTATCCCTTATCCCCTCTTCCTTGCCCCTGTTTCCCAGCCCACCCACTCCTGCTTCCTGGTCCTGGCATTCACCTATACTGGGGCATAGAACCTTCACAGGACTAAAGGCCTCTACTCCCATTGATGACCTTCTAGGACATCCTCTGCACCATATGCAGCTAGAGCCATGAGTCCCACCATGTGTTTTCTTTTTTTTTTAATTTTTAATATTTTTTATTACATATTTTCCTCAATTACATTTCCAATGCTATCCCAAAAGTCCCCCATACCGCCCCCCACTTCCCTACCCACCCATTCCCATTCTTTTGGCCCTGGCATTCCCCTATATTGGGGCATATAAAGTTTGCAAGTCCAATGGGCCTCTCTTTCCAGTGATGGCCAACTAGGCCATCTTTCGATACATACGCAGCTAGAGTCAAGAGCTCTGGGGTACTGGTTAGTTCATCATGTTGTTCCAACTATAGGGTTGCAGATCCCTTTAGCTCCTTGGGTACTTTCTCTAGCTTCTCCATTGGGAGCCCTGTGATACATCCAATAGCTGACTGTGAGCATCCACTCCTGTGTTTGCTAGGCCCTGGCATAGTCTCACAAGAGACAGCTATATTTGGGTCCTTTCAGCAAAATCTTGCTAGTGTATGCAATGGTGTCAGCGTTTGGAAGCTGATTATGGGATGGATCCCTGGATATGGCAGTCTCTAGATGGTCCATCCTTTCATCACAGCTCGAAACTTTGTCTCTGTAACTCCTTCCCTGGGTGTTTTGTTCCCAATTCTAAGAAGGGGCATATTGTCCACATTTTGGTCTTCATTCTTCTCGAGTTTCATGCGTTTAGCAAATTGTATCTTATATATTGGGTATCCTAAGTTTTGGGCTAATATCCACTTATCAGTGAATACATATTGTGTGAGTTCCTTTGTGATTGTGTTACCTCACTCAAGATGATGCCCTCCAGGTCCATCCATTTGGCTAGGAATTTCATAAATTCATTCTTTTTAATAGCTGAATAGTACTCCATTGTGTAAATGTACCATAATTTCTGTATCCATTCCTCTGTTGAGGGACATCTGGGTTCTTTCCAGCTTCTGGCTATTATAAATAGGGCTGCTATGAACATAGTGGAGCATGTGTCCTTCTTACCAGTTGGGACATCTTCTGGATATATGCCCAGGAGAGGTATTGCTGGATCCTCCGGTAGTACTATGTCCAATTTTCTGAGGAACCGCCAGACTGATTTCCAGAGTGGTTGTACAAGCTTGCAATCCCACCAACAATGGAGGAGTGTTCCTCTTTCTCCACATCCTCGCCAGCATCTGCTGTGGAAAATGGAAAATGCAAAAAGATCCTAACTCAAAACATCCAGGAAATACAGGACACAATGAGAAGACCAAACCTACGGATAATAGGAGTGGATGAGAATGAAGATTTTCAACTCAAAGGACCAGCAAACATCTTCAACAAAATTATAGAAGAAAACTTCCCAAATCTAAAGAAAGAGATGCCCATGAACATACAAGAAGCCTACAGAACTCCAAATAGGCTGGACCAGAAAAGAAATACTTCCCGACACATAATAATCAGAACAACAAATGCACTAAATAAAGATAGAATACTAAAAGCAGTAAGAGAAAAAGGCCAAGTAACATATAAAGGCAAGCCTATCAGAATTACACCAGATTTTTCACCAGAGACTATGAAAGCCAGAAGATCCTGGACAGATGTTATACAGACACTAAAAGAACACAAATTCCAGCCCAGGCTACTATACCCAGCCAAACTCTCAATTAACATAGATGGAGAAACCAAAGTATTCCACGACAAAACCAAATTCACACATTATCTCTCCATGAATCCAGCCCTTCAAAGGATAATAACAGAAAAAAACCAGTACAAGGACGGGAACCATGCCCTAGAAACAACAAGAAGGTAATCCCTCAACAAACCATAAAGAAGACAGCCACAAGAACAGAATGCCAACTTTAACAACAAAAATAACAGGAAACAACAATTACTTATCCTTAATATCTCTTAATATCAATGGACTCAACTCCCAGATAAAAAGACATAGATTAACAAACTGGCTACACAAACAGGACCCAACATTTTGCTGCTTACAGGAAACTCATCTCAGAGAAAAAGATAGACACTACCTCAGAATGAAAGGCTGGAAAACAATTTTCCAAGCAAATGGTATGAAGAAATAAGCTGGAGTAGCCATTCTGATATCTGATAAGATTGACTTCCAACCCAAAGTCATCAAAAAAGACAGGGAGGGGCACTTCATACTCATCAAAGGTAAAATCCTCCAAGAGGAACTATCAATCCTGAATATCTATGCTCCAAATACAAAGGCAGCCTCATTCATTAAAGAAACTTTAGTAAATCTCAAAGCACACATTGCACCTCATACAAGAATAGTGGGAGACTTCAACACACCACTTTCACCAATGGACAGATCATGGAAACAGAAACTAAACAGGGACACAGTGAAACTAACAGAAGTTATGAATCAAATGTATCTGGCAGATATCTACAGAACATTTTACCCTAAAACAAAAGGATATACCTTCTTCTCAGCACCTCATGGTACCTTCTCCAAAATTGACCACGTAATTGGTCACAAAACAGGCCTCAACAGATACAAAAATATTGAAATTGTCCCATGCATCCTATCAGATCACCATGGACTAAGGCTGACCTTCAATAACAAAATAAATAATAGAAAGCCAATATTCACATGGAAACTGAACAACACTCTTCTCAATGATACCTTGGTCAAGGAAGGAATAAAGAAAGAAATTAAGGACTTTTTGGAGTTTAATGAAAATGAAGCCACAACATACCCAAACTTATGGGACGCAATGAAAGCATTTCTAAGAGGAAAGCTCATAGCTCTGAGTGCCTCCAAAAAGAAACTAGAGAGAGCACACATTAGCAGCTTGACAACACACCTAAAAGCACTAGAACAAAAGGAAGCAAATCCATCCAAGAGGAGCAGACCGCAGGAAATAATCAAACTCAGGGGCGAAATCAATCAAGTGGAAACAAGAAGAACTATTCAAAGAATCAACCAATCAAGGAGCTGGTTCTTTGAGAAAATCAACAAGATAGATAAACCCTTAGCCAGACTCACTAGAGGGCACAGGGAAAGCATTCTAATTAACAAAATCAGAAATGAAAAAGGAGACATAACAACAGATCCTGAAGACATCCAAAACACCATCAGATCCTTCTACCAAAGGCTATACTCAACAAAACTGGAGAACCTGGATGAAATGGAGAAGTTCCTAGACAGATACCAGGTACCAAAGTTGAATCAAGATAAGGTTAATGATGTAAATGGCCCTATATCCCCCAAAGAATTAGAAGCAGTCATTAATAGTCCCCAACCAAAAAAAGCCCAGGACCAGATGGGTTTAGTGCAGAGTTCTATCAGACCTTCAAAGAAGATCTAATCCCAGTTCTTCCCAAACTATTCCACAAAATAGAAACAGAAGGTACTCTACCCAACTCATTCTATGAAGCCACAATTACTCTGATACCTAAACCACAAAAAGACCCAACAAAGATAGAAAACTTCAGACCAATATCCCTTATGAATATTGATGCAAAAATCCTCAATAAAGTTCTTGCTAACCGAATCCAAGAACACATCAAAACAATCATCCATCCTGACCAAGTAGGTTTCATCCCAGGGATGCAGGGATGGTTCAATATACGGAAATCCATCAACGTAATCCAGTATATAAACAAACTCAAAGACAAAAACCACATGGTCATCTCGTTAGATGAGGAAAAAGCATTTGACAAGATCCAACACCCATTCATGATAAAAGTCTTGGAAAGATCAGGAATTCAAGGCCCATACCTAAACATGATAAAAGCAATCTACAGCAAACCAGTAGCCAACATCAAAGTAAATGGTGAGAAGCTTAAAGCAATCCCTCTAAAATCAGGGACTAGACAAGGCTGTCCACTTTCTCCATACCTATTCAACATTGTACTTGAAGTCCTAGCCAGAGCAATTCAACAACAAAAGGAGATCAAAGGGATACAATTTGGAAAAGACGAAGTCAAAATATCACTTTTTGCAGATAATATGATAGTATATATAAGTGACCCTAAAAATTCCACCAGAGAACTCCTAAACCTGATAAAGAGCTTCGGTGAAGTAGCTGGATATAAAATTAACTCAAACAAATCAATGGCCTTTCTCTACACAAAGAATAAACAGGCTGAGAAAGAAATTAGGGAAACAACACCCTTCTCAATAGTCACAAATAATATAAAATATCTTGGCGTGACTCTAACTAAGGAAGTGAAAGATCTGTATAATAAAAACTTCAAGTCTCTGAAGAAAGAAATTCTAGAAGATCTCAAAAGATGGAAAGATCTCCCATGCTCATGGATTGGCAGGATCAACATTGTAAAAATGGCTATCTTGCCAAAAGCAATCTACAGATTCAATGCAATCCCCATCAAAATTCCAACTCAATTCTTCAATGAATTAGAAAGTGCAATCTGCAAATTCATCTGGAATAACAAAAAACCTAGGATAGCAAAAACTCTTCTCAAGGATAAAAGAACCTCTGGTGGAATCACCATGCCGGACCTAATGCTTTACTACTGAGCAATTGTGATAAAAATGACATGGTACTGGTATAGTGACAGACAAATAGACCAATGGAATAGAATTGAAGACCCAGATATGAACCCACACACCTAAGGTCACTTGATCTTCGACAAGGGAGCTAAAACCATCCAGTGGAAGAAAGACAGCATTTTCAACAAATGGTGCTGGCCCAACTGGTTGTTATCATGTAGAAGAATGGGAATCGATCCATTCCTATCTCCTTGTACTAAGGTCAAGTCTAAGTGGATCAAGGAACTTCACATAAAACCAGAGACACTGAAACTTATAGAGAAGAAAGTGGGGAAAAGCCTTGAAGATATGGGCACAGGGGAAAAATTCTTGAATGTGTTTTCTTTGATTTGTTGTTTAATCCCAGGGAGCTCTGTGCATACTGGTTAGTTCATATTGTTGTTCCTCCTATGGGTCTGCAAACCCCTTCAGTTCCTTGGGTACTTTCTCAAACTCCGTTAATGGGGACCCTGTGCTCAGTCCAATGGATGGTTGTGAGCATCAACTTTTGTATTTGTCATGCTCTGGCAGAAACTCTCAGGAGACAGCTATGTCAGGCTCCTGTCTGCAAGCTCTTCTTGGCATCTGCAATAGTGTCTGAGCTTGGTGGCTGTTTATGTGATGGATCCCCAGTTAGGCAGTCTCTGGATGGTCATTCCTTCAGTCTCTGCTCCAAATTTTGTCTCTGTAACTTCTCCCATGGGTCTTTTGTTCTCCCTTGTAAGAAGAATCGAAGTTTGCACACTTTGGTCTTCCGTCTTGAATTTCATGTGTTTTGCAAATTGTATCTTGGGTATCCCGAGCTCTGGTCTAATATCCACTTATCAGCCAGTGAATATCATGTGTGTTCTTTGTGATAGGGTTATATCACTCAGGATGATATCCTCCAGATCCATGCGTTTGAGACTATACACCCTTGATAAAATATTTCTAGTTCTATATACAACCTTTATATGATAAATTCAGCTACAGTGATACTTATTTCATTTAAAAACTTAGAACATGGGCCAGATCAGAAACCTGGTATTAGAACTGTGTATTTGGCAAAACAAATATTAGATTTCAAAATTGGAAAAATCATACTTCTATTACCTATCTGGAAGCAAATTGATGATGAATATGTCCTGGTGATTATGTTTTGAAATTCTTTGAGCATAGAATGTTAAGGGACACTATAAGAACACAATTGGAAAGCTTGGTGAACAAAGAGAATTTAAGTGTGTAGGTCAACCATGTAGTCTGATGCTTGTTAAAAACATATCAGTTAATTATGCTTGCAGTAGAGTAGGAGGTTACAATAATTACAAGTTTAAATCTGTAATGTCAAATGAGCATAAACTAATTTATGTGGCTGATTTGATGTTTTTGGAAGCTTGTAAATAATAAATATTATTTACCCAAAATTGGCCTACTAGGTAATTGTGTAACAGTACACTTATTAAAAAAAAATGCTCGTGTTTGTCACAACAGAGCTATGCCTTCTTTAGGTGTTTAGATCATATAAAGAAGCAGACCTTTAGAATGCTGTTGGTATGATTCCAGTGGAAGGCTGTAAAGAAATTTGTCGCTCTCCTTCTATTACATCAAAGAACTTATCTGTGCTTCACATCCACTAGGGATTGTTGAACCAATGAGTCATGAGCCCTTTTCATGAAAGCAATCTTAGAACTGAATATTTTATTTTCCACAGCAGGGTTGGCTATGTGTGAATAAGTGTATGTTTCTTATTTTATGTCTTGCTGGCCTGCACATGACTTTCCACACAAATGTCTTTTATAGACTCTTCTTAATCCATGTTCCCTTGGTAGAAGACTCAACTAAGACAGACATTAGGATAGAAAAGTGAATTTCCTTCTAATCTCTTTTTGAGCATGGTGGGTTCTTTTCTACCTTCTTGGAAACCTGAATATATCTGCTTTTGATATTTTGGGTAGAGATGATTCATAAATGGAAGAAGTTTGTTTTCTCTAGCGTGACCACAAACATAAATATGATTCTATGCCTTATGGGTAACAAGGAAATATGTTGATATTTTCAATTATCTTTTTATATAAATAACTCATTTGGAGACACATGATAAATAACATTTTTCTATTTCTGATACTACTTAAAATATGAATTCTGAACATGCTAGGGAAAAAAGAAAAAGTGTGTTAAAATGAATTGTTATAATCACTATTCATTTTCAAATATAAACTCAATAGTTAAAACAAATCTTCCTAATCATGTAGAAATGGTTGCAATTCTTAAATTAAAGATTTAGCCAGTTATATAACATTGACACATATGAACTGATTAACCGTGCACCATAATAAGGTAGATTATCTCCTAAATTCATACATTATGAATCAATTCAGCCAGGATAGTGCTCAAAATGTACCTATGAAAAAGAATCATGGGAACAACTTATTCAGTTTTTCCTGCGAAGATTCTCTTATTTAAAATTTAAACCAATGAAATCTAGCTAAATGATCTTCTGTATAAAGTAATGAGCATTCAGAAGTAAATGAGATGACTGGTTAATATCTCAAATTAATTTCTATGCCCATAGCAAAAACAAAGGTTTACCCAAGCTGTTGTATTTTTCTTGCTCATTTGTATATAGTCCAACATACTATGTTAGCAAGCGACTAAGAATTAATGCAAGTAGCATAAACAATTTTGAATCTGTGATATTCCATAGTGAGACTAAACATATGATTTCTCTGCCTCTAGCACAGACTGCTCTAAAGAGAGAGGCATCTCTTTCTCTATGCAACAAGTTTAGTTCTCCTTGGATTTAGTTTTAATTCTAAACTTTGGTCTGTCAGACTAGAAACGCCACATGATGACTTGACCGAACTGAATGATTTATGATGTCTAATCCACCCTCAAGTAACATTCCCAGGCAGTTTTGGAAAACAGATCAAAGTATAATTTCTTTGAATTGTCTTTGAATATTGACTTTGGTGTGCTCTTGTTTAAGCAGCAATCTTTTCTGAGAAATGCTTTATTGTTGCCACATTTTAAGCAAATCAATTACCTTCCTGTAATGCAATAATATTACAATATGCAGGCAACCATAGCTTCCATTGTACATGACACAATCAATTTTATGAAGCTATAAACATTCATATCAGTGCATTTAGTTTGTAGTAATATAATTTGAAATGAAGATACTGGCCAAGCTGTGTTAATACATTATCTGAGAAAGCCCAATATGTCAGGAACTCCTTGGAAAACAGTGTTTTAAGGGGTAAAGGGTAAATGGCAATCAGAAGTTTGTGAGAGCATAGCAAAATATAAGGAAATAACTAGTAGGTTTTGTTTTGTTTTGTTTTGCACAAGGAGATAAAAGAAGAATTGTTTTAAAGATGTAGGTAGATTTCCCCACATTTGTTAATTATTTGCTGTAATGAACTAATTCTTCTAATATGCAGGTATTTTCTACATCTTAGCTCCCAATTAGGCTAAAATAACTGCCTACACTCCAATATTTGTATTTATTTTTTCTGAGCTAGGTATGAATACATGACTTAAATTTTCCTCACATTCAACAATACTATAAGATTTTGTTGTTTCTCTGCTTTGAAGCTACTAATGCTTCTTCATATCTTTAGTACAAAATCTCAGCATGTTAGCAGGTAGAAGATGCTGTAGGATCTATTTGACCCTTATATGTGTCTCATTGTTATTCCATGTTTGTTGTGGATATTGGTTTTGCTCTGTCACTCAAACATAGGTCATTCTTTCCTGCCTCACTGGTTATACAATTGCATTTTGTTACTGAGACTGTTCATCTAAATGTAACTATATGTAGCTGAATTCAACACATCACTTGCATGTCAACGAATGAGATACCTCAGAAGATTGGCAGTTTTCTGACCATCCTATCGAGCACTTCTCATTTTAAACTACCCTTGATATCACACTTTGGAGCAGCCATTCTAACATCGAATAAAATCAACTTCCAACCCAAAGTTATCAAAAAAGACAAGGAGGGACACTTCATACTCATCAAAGGTAAAATCTTCCAAGAGGAACTCTGAATTCTGAATATCTATGCTCCAAATGCAAGGGCAGCCACATTCATTAAAGAAACTTTAGTAAAGCTCAAAGCACGCATTGTACCTCACACAATAATAGTGAGAAACTTCAACACCCACTTTCATCAATGGACAGATCCTGGAAACAGAAACTAAACAGGGACACAGTGAAACTAACAGAAGTGATGAAACAAATGGACTTAACAGATATCTACAGAACATTTTATCCTAAAACAAAAGGATATAACTTCTTCTCAGCACCTCATGGTACCTTCTCCAAAATTGACCATATAATTGGTCACAAGACAGGCCTCAACAGATACAAAAATATTGAAATTGTCCCATGCATCCTATCAGATCACCATGGACTAAGACTGATCTTCAATAACAACATAAATAATAGAAAGCCAATATTCATGTGAAAACTTGAACAACACTCTCCTCAAAGATACATTGGTCAAGGAGAAATAAAGAAAGAAATTAAAGACTTTTTAGAGTTTAATGAAAATGAAGCCACAACATACCCAAACGTATGTGACACAATGAAAGCATTCCTAAGAGGAAAACTCATAGCTCTGAGTGCCTCCAAAAGGAACTAGAGAGAGCAGAAAGTAGCAGCTTGACAACACACTTAAAAGCTCTAGAAGCATATTTACCCAAAAGGAGTAGACAGCAGGAAATAATCAAACTCCGGGGCAAAAGCAACCAAGTGGAAACAAAAAGAACTATTCAAAGAATCAACCAAACGAGGAGCTGGTACTTTGAGAAAATCAACAACATAGATAAACCATTAACCAGACTCACTAGAGGGCACAGGGACAGCATCCTAATTAACAAAATCAGAAATGAAAAGGGAGACATGACATTTAAAGTTCTCTTAATCTTGATTGTTCACAATCTCAGAAGCATAGGAATACCAATTTGCTCAATAATGTATCATCAGATGAAACACAGGGATCATGTACAGAATAACTGAATGGAGCTATCTTATGTTTAAGTTATCCTTTGAAGAGCCCAATATCCAGGGATGTAGATCAAATAGTTTGGTAGGTAACAAGATCAATAATATAATCATTTCTATACTAGGTGTACTTTGGGGTTAGTAGACTTTCTTTGGTAACTTCATTCTCTATTCCACACATTCTCATTTTTTGTGGAGGATAAATAATTTTGCTTATAACTTTACTAATCAATCAGTTTGAGCAGGTAGTCATACACATTACCTAAAGTGACAACATGTATTGTGTTGCATATATATAGCATTATTTAATATAAATAATATTTTATAGATAGCCTTTATATATGCATATATACTTTAGTTATATAATTTTTATAAAGATATTTTTTAGAAAACAATAATATTGCATCAGTATTACAAAAACTTCACATTCCTAAGCTTCAATTAAAATTCAAGTAATGAGGTTGCTATTAGCAGCATGATGGTGCTTTCAGAAATTTTACCTGAATGGTTCACAATGGTGGTTTAAATAACATTTTTGCAATATATCATTAATATTTACAGCAAATTGTCTAAGACCTTATGTAGTAGCTTTGAAATTGCTCCTTGTCATCACCGCTATATACAACCACATAAACAGTGTGTAGTTTGTACAGTAGATCATTTTTCTTGTTTATTTTCAGTGAGCTCTTGGTGCTACAAACTAACTGCAGCTGTTAAAAAATGACAGGGGTATTTTATGTCTCACTACCAAGATCTTTTATGTCGAAGAGTTTTCTTTCTAACTAGTATGCACTGATGAATAATGATAAATACTAGTGAATATTTCAGAATTTGTAACCTATAGTAGGATCTAATATAAATTAGGAGAAACTCAAGTATAAAGTCTGATTCTATACTAGAAGCCTTATGAATTTTATCTAGGAAAATCTCTCTTTTTTTTCCTGCTTAAGGATGCTCAGATTGATTATACAAAGATTCATATATTTACTGTTAGATAGATAAATGTAAAATATAGTGATTCAAATCCAAAAAAATTTTACTGATCTTATTCTTTGTTAAAATCTCCCCTACTTTCTGCTGTTCTGTGTCCCCACCCCCTCTCTAACTAAAGAGGGAATGAATGCCTCCAAGAAAAGACTACATCTTTCAATTCAAATCTACATAAGAGATTCTGAAGGTCGATATAATGGGCAGCTTTCTAAAAATGTAATAACATTCCTGAAACTATTTTCAGGGCTTAAAAACACAAATACTCAAAACACAAAAAGCTTATATAAAAAATTTAAAAGGAATTGAGTTGGGAAGTGCTTAGCATTCAGATAATCATCAGCAAAATTTTTTTACATACATCCATGAGTGTATACAAGTCTAAGTCACAGGAGGTACCTATGGACTGATGTTACTACATGCACTTCAGGTGAAACATGGAACGTCTGAAAGGATTCTATAGACACTTTGACAGCCTTCCTGAGCATCTAAAATATTCCACTCTGTCCAGAAACTTAAAACACTTTACAGATTTATTCAGACAATCATCCAAGGTTAATAATATTTTATCCAGTAAAATACTATGCATTTATAGCTGTTTGTTATTAATGTGGTTGGGAATAAAAGACAGCATGTAGCACTTGAATGCATGATATATATTTTCTTAGAGATAATTATATTTCCTCATGTTAGTTACAGAACTGTGCCTTCTCTGCCTTCTCCTATCCAATCAGTCCTAAATGTTCAAAGGTTTGAGGATAGGTGGCATTTTTTTTTTTTATGATATAGTGATGTCAGACTTCTACCAGAGTTCTATTTTACTCTGGACAACAATTTTTTAGATGAAAAAGTTTCCACAATATCTGTCCCTATGTTACAGCTCATTTAACATGTGTTGAAGCATATGAAAGCTATTTCATTTGTAATATATTTTCTTTTATAATATTTATTTAATATGATCAAAAAACAAAACTAAATTAAGTTTACTTAGATTTATGTATATTTGCAAAGTATATAATATGATTCAATGTATTTATGATGATGTAGGATTTTGTTATCTATTATGAATAATATAATTTATATTTTTAGGTAGATTCCAGTAACAAAAATTGAATGTTTACTATCATTTCAATTATATTTTTGCTCTTTCACTTTTGATAAAGTCATAGGAAGGTTTTTAATCTACCAAAATTAAGTCATGTTGAAAGAATAATCTTAACGATTTTTTCTTCATCAATTTTTCATTGTTTAACTTCTCTTCTATGTTTGATATCTCTGTTTGCAAGACTTTTCTTTTTCTTTTCTTTTTCTTTTTTATTGGATATTTTCTTTATTTACATTTCAAATGTAATCCCATTTCCTGGTTTCCCCCCTCCCAGAAAACCCCTATCCTATCCTCCCTCCCCCTGCTTCTATGAGGGTGTTCCTTAACCCATCCACCCACTCCTACTTCCCTGCACCTGATTCCCCTATACTAGGGCATCTATGGAGCCTTCATAGGGCCAAGGACTTCTCCTCCAAATGATGCATGTCAAGGCTGTCTTCTGCTACATATGCAGCTGGAGCTATGTGTACTCTTTTGTTGATGGCTTAGTCCCTGGGAGCTCTGGGGGTTCTGGTTGGTTAATATTGTTCTTCATAAAGGCGTTGCAAACCCCTTCAACTCCTTCAGTCATTTCTCTAATTCCTCTATTGGGGACCTTGTACTCAGTCCAAAGGTTGGCTACAAGCATTCACATATGTATTTGTAAGGCTCTGGCAGGGCCTCTCAGAGGATAGCCATATCAGGCTCCTTTCAACATACACTTCTTGGCATACACTATAATGTCTGAGTTTGGTAACTATTTATGGGATAAACCTCCAGATGGGACGGTCTCTGGATGACCTTTTCTCCAGACTCTGCTCTACACTTTATCTACATATTTGTTCCTGTGGGTATTTTGTTCTCTTTTTAAGAAGGGCCAAAACACCCACAATTTGGTCTTTCTTCTTCTTGAGCTTCATGTGGTCTGTGAATTGTATCTTGGTTATGTGGAGTTTTTGGGGCTAATGTCCACGTATCAGTGAGTGCATAACATGTGTGTTCTTTTGTGACTGTGTTACCTCACTCAGGATGATATTTTCTAGTTCTATCCATTTGCCTAAGAATTTCATGAATTCACTGTTTTTAATAGTGGAGTAGTACTCCACTGTGTAAATGTACCATATTTTCTGTCCATTCGTTTGTTGAAGAACATCTGGATCCTTTTCAGCTCCTGCCTATTATAAATAAGGCTTCTATGAACATAGTAGAGCATATGTCCTTATTATATGTTGGAGCACATTCTGGGTATATGCCCAGTGTTATAGCTGGGTCCGCAGGTAGTACTATGTCCAATTTTCTGAGGAACCGCCAAACGGATTTCTCAAGTGGTTGTACCAGCTTGCAATCCCACCAGCAATGAAGGAGTGTTCCTCTTTCTCCACATCTTTGCCAGTATCTGCTGTGACCTGAGTTTTTGATCTTAGCCATTCTGACTGGTGTGAGGTTAAATGTAAGGGTTGTTTTTGTTTGAACACCCTGATAACTAAAGGTGTTGAACATTTTTTAAGTGCTTCTCAGCCATTAGATAGTCCAGTTGAGAATTCTTTATTTAGCTCTGTACTCCATTTTTAATAGGGTTATTCGGTTTTCTGGAGTCTAACTTCTTGAGTTCTTTGTATATATTGGATATTATACCTCTATCAGATTTAGGGTTGGTAAAGAACTTTCCCCCATCTGTTGTTTGCCTTTTTGTCTTATTGACAGTGTCCTTTGCCATACAAAAGCTTTGCAATTTTATGAGGTTCCATTTGTCAATTCTTGATCTTACAGCACAAGCCATTGGTGTTCTGTTCAGGAAATTTTCCCCCTGTGCCAAAGAATTCGAGGTTCTTCCCCACTTTCTCTTCTGTTTGTTTCAGTATATCTGGTTTTATATGGAGGTCCTTAATCCACTTGGACTTGAGCTATGTACAAGAAGATAAGAATGGGTCGATTTACATTTTTCAACTGACCACTAGTTTAGCCATCACCATTTGTCAAAAAATGTTGACTTTTTTCTCTGTAATGTTTTAGCTCCTTTGTCAAATATCAAGTGACCTTATGTGTGTGGGTTCATTTCTGGGTCTTCAATTCTATTCCGTTGATCTTCCAATGTAATAGATCTTCCAATGATCTGTACCAATACTATGTAGTTTTTATCACTATTGCTTTGTAATATAGCTCTAGGTCAGGGATGGTGATTCCCCTAGAAGTTCTTCTATTGTTGAGAATAGTTTTCACTATCCTGGTGTTTTTGTCATTCCAAATGAATTTGCAAATTGCTCTTTCTAACTCTATGAAGAATTGGTTTGGAATTTTATGGGTATTGCATTGATTCTGTATATTGCTTTCAGCAAGATAGACAACTTTACTATATTAATTTTGCATCTGCATGTGAATTTCTTTAAAATGTTTATTTTTGTGTAAAAACTTAAAAATCAATGTATATCGCATAAAGTAGGACAGGAGTGATTTGCACAATGACTTTGACATTCTTATATTTCCTTTAGTTATATACTTTACAATATGCTCCCTGTTTGTTAGTTTTCAGTGTCAATTTCACAGAGTAGAGAGTCAACACTGTGAGCTGTTTTTGTTGATGGGGGAAGGCCTCTTGCCTGTGGGCATCACAATTTCATTACCTATGAATTCTGAACTATATACATGTTGATACAGATTTTTAAGGATGAGCATGTGTGTGTTCATTCATTTTTACAGTCTTCTAACGAAAATCTCAATGTGAGGCACAGTACTATACACACACATACACACACACACACACACTAGCACACACACACTAGCACACACACACACACACACACACACACACTCACACACTAGGTTCCTGCTGTAGTGCCTTTCATGCCAAGATAGAGTGTATCAAGGATCTGTGAGTTAGATTAAAGCATGTTTCAAGTTGTTTTGCTAGAGCATTTTATTACAGAAAGAGAAAGTGAGACATGCCCCCTTGCTTACATTTTATGGTAAGATTCCATGAGTAGTCTTTGAACAATGACATATTTTTGGAGGGAACATCATTCAGGGGCCACTTAATGACTCACATTAGCTCAAGTCCTTCTTACAGACAACTATAGATATTATAGAGATCTAAATAAATCATTTGGGAAACCTCAAAAGATACTCTACAAGACCCATTTAGTTTGCCTTTGAGTCAAAATAGGGCAGGGTGATACCACTGGTTTGAGGAGAGAAAGTTGATCCCTCTAGGGGAGTTAAAAAAATAATAAGTAAGCACAGTAAGCAAAGGGTAAAATGTCCATTGCTATTAGCACAACTTTATAAAGTATGTAACTAATTATAGAATAAAAAGATATTTTACTAGACTTACGTTATTTTCTGAGTTATGTTTTGCAAGAGATAGAAATAAAGGTATAAGGCATAGTATTTGAATTATCTTTAAATATGACATGCCAGTAGCCTGCAGCCCCGAGTCAACAAGAATTTATGGTTATTGACTTACATTTTTTAAAAGCATTGGAAACATTATAGGATACTTAATGAACTATGTACAACCATGTTAGTTAGCTGTATACATTAGAAAACTCATTCTTTAGAAAAGGGATTTATTCTAGTTTCACAGTAACAAGAATTCAATTTTCTACAGCAAAGAACTCATTGTATATTCAGTACATTTTCATATGTTTTATAATTGCAGCTACAAATACATCCTTATTTCATTTTTATGAATTAATAGGTATCTGACATACAAGCTCCTAGTAACGCCTGTTGACTTAGTTGTCAGATTGAATCTTATTCAATTCCAGATTTTACTCGAATTTTCCTTTTACAATTTACAGTCTTGATGTTATCAGATTTATATCAATGTAATAAACTTACAATGAAGACAAATACCTAAGCCGATCCAGACTTTGCTCCTGATTAGTTCTTGTGTTGGTGATATACTGAACACTTACATCTTTCTATGTTTTCAAATGAAGGTCAAAATTAATATCTTCTGTATATGTACATTTAGAAATATAGAAGGAAGAGAAAACTAAATAAAAGAGGGCGTAATAATAGACAGGGAGGAGGTATATGCATATGTGTATGTGTAACTGTATATAATATATATATGTATATATATATGTGTGTGTATACATACATACATACGTATATGTGAGTTGAGAAAACATAGGGAATTAGAGAGAGGAGAGGGATGGATTGAAAGCATATAAATAAAGTAACCATGTATGAAATTCTCAAAATAAATTTAAAAATGACACCGTGTCCTTATTAGTAAAGTCAAAAACAATGTTTGAATTTCTGATATTCTGTACATTTATATAGAGAAATCTAGAAGGGATATATAAATCAAACACACTCAAAATATATTGCATGCCTTGCAAGACCACTAGGAGAGAAATACCTTGGTATTTTAACCCAAGATACATCTATCTTCAGGGGCAGTGGGGAGATAATTTATTATTTCTGTCTAAGGGAAAAGCAACTTGCTTCTGTCTGAAATTAATGACTGAGCAAACAAAACTAATCAACAGCAATAATAAAAACCCTCCCAGATTTGTTGCTGTTCTATGAGCCAGTGCAGTCACTTATCGAGATGACATTTAGAATGTCTTCATATGATTCTACCGGCAATTAGCTGCCGATCTCCAGCAGCTGCAGTAACATTTTGTGTTTGCTTCTGTGACTGCTTCCCAAAGCCTTCCAAGAACTGTGTCCACATAGACTAACAACATTGTAACTCTGCAAAACTGTTTGCAAGCCTCCCATGTCTTTTTATGAATTAAAAGAAAGGAGATCTAGAGATCAGTGAATGCAGTTAAGTGTTACTGCCTTTAGGGGCTTGGACAAAGAAGCAAGCACTGTGCTGACTTATTCTTACAATAGCCATTCCCAAACACTGACTCTATTATGAAGAAAAAAAAAAGTATTATTTATGTTTGTGTTAGTGAGCTCTATATAAAAATATACATCTAAATTGAGAGCAAGTTGAAAGAAGATTACAATAGGCTTTCAAGTCTTAAGTTTCTTGATGATAAGCTTTAAATTCACCCAATAGTACAAGATGGTTTGGGGAACTGAATAGAATTTGCTCCATTGTTCTTTTTTAAAGGTGTGATCCCAGAGTAGTGCTTAAGGACAACTTGGTGGAAACAGAAATCAACATCACTGCTAAATATTGTGAAGCAAATTGATTATGAAAAGAAATGAGATGGTAGCAGGTACTTTTTTTGCAAAAGAAAAAATTGCATACAGATCAAGATGACAGACAAGGAAAAACAAAAGTAAGATAATAGATGAGCCACAGGGTACGATAGATAGATAGATATGAGCACATAGAATGAATGGAAATATCAAGATGTCAGGATGAAACACAGTTGGAACAATAAGGAGCTCAGACTGTCCCAGTGATAAAGGGCTCATAGATTGTAATGAAGATAGTTCAGGGCACTGCTGGAGTAAAAGCAGAGAGATACGAAGGTCAAGCTGAGCTGATATCACCACTTTGGGATGATATTTCCATAGCAGAATAAAAGAGATTGTTGCTTAAGTGATAATCAGCATTTGTTGGTCCAAACTTTAGAAATTACTCTGTGGATATCTCTCAAACATCAATGTTATCAGAATAACAATCCACAAGAGGCAAGAAGAAAATCTGGTTCAACATGATTCAGTAGTTCACGTTGATTCAACTCCTAGAGTCTGGCCCTAGCCAATTTATATTAGGCATGTTTCAATACAATATAATTTGAAAGAAAACTTCCTGGTGTAACACAATCGTGTGTTCACAATAAGGCATAATTGCATCAAGACATGTTTGAATGTACATCTCACTGATTACATGAAGATGGGTTCTAGAGATAGGTTGCATGTGTTATCTTAAGGGCCTAGAGAAAGATCTGACATTATCTTAGCCATAGAAATAGAGTAGTGGTAACCTATGATACAGATATCAGAGAGATACCTATGATACAAATAGCATAGAGCTCACCACATCTGGTTCATCCTGTGGGAGTCTCAGGAAGCAAGGGAATGGTCTTGACTTAAAGTTAGCTCAGCCTCAGTTATTCACAGCTCCATTTCCAAACCTGGGTGTGAAAAACATTTCATCATTCCAAGAAACAACCCAGTGTGTTTGACAGTCCTTGTTTCTCTAGTTCTTATCTGTAAGAAGGGAACTTCTGTGCCACAAAAATGTTATAAACATTCATCCTAGATCCACCACAACTTTGCAAGGACTAAAAAAGTGCAAACTTTACTTTCTAATGATTATTTTGTGTTTCCTCTTGAGCCAAAATATAACTCACCATTAGGATAAAAAGAAATACTTTATATGATATTGAAGACAAACATTGGCTAAATATGGTTTCCACAGGATTCATAACAATCTTCACAAATAGTTTGTCTACTTTTGACCTATAAAATACTAATATTACACTCTCATTTAATAGCTATGGAAAATTATATAATTTACTTTATCAAGTTATATAATGATTTCTATGTAAAGTGGCAAAGATAATTAAAACATAAACAAAACTAAAATCCCCAATGTGAACATAAATTTCAGATAAAATCATAGGTAGTGTTTTACACTTTATAGGATGTATATTTATATTGAACACTGTTGTTCATCAGAAATAGAAAGTTAGTTGAATTCCCTGTGTTTTAGCTTTACACTCTACTTGTTCATAGGAAAACTTGCTAAATCCATTTAGTCAATACCACTTAGGCATTTTCTCAATGACCAAGGAAGAAACTTCACATGATAGACAGGATCTTGTCTATAAGCCATGCAGCATTGGATAGTGAATACAAGTGAAGCATACATAGTCACCTGCCCTGAGAAATGCATGGAGTAATCGATTGAATGTGTAAGCACTTAAAAAGATGCTCTCTCCCCTGAGATTCTTACAAAAATAATTTTGTAGAAAATAAACACTAGTGTTAACAGACACATAATAGTTGTTTTTTGTTAACAGTGTTTTGTTAACAGTAAATAAACCTTTAAAAAATAAACCACGGTTCCTGCTGCTACTCAGACTCTTCTGCACATATGACTGCACAGTTAAAGAAAGCACTCTTCTTGATCTTTCAAGATACAATTTATCCTGTTAGCTCTTAAGATATTGTCTTAGATTTGTTAGAGTCCTTTGGCATTGAATGACCTCAAAATCTGGTTATTCATGCAGTGCTTGTACAGACATGTAGGCAAAGTACTCACACACATAAAATCTTTTAATAGTGAATTAATAATCTCTATGCAGAGATAGCTAAAAGCTGTACTGAGCTCCAGTGAACACTAATGGGACTCCAGAACATTGTCAATATGGTCAGTATATGCATGAAAGCAATAGAAAAGAATACTTGGTAAGTTAGTTACCCAGTTGCTAAGTATAAACAACAATTTGATCTGTCCATAAGCAATGATGACATTTTGACTGTGTGTATTATTCATTATATTTATTTGTTATAACTTCTTATGGAAAGCTTATAGTCAGATATGTAGCATTTATCAAACATCTACTATGCAAAGCTCTAAATTAGGAAAAAGGGATATAAAGATCACAGGTTTGAATACAAAATATGATTAATGGAGAAAATGTTCACAAAATGTGTAAACAAAATAATGGTGAGTGCTTCTAAGTTAGTAGTTGGAAGTCCCCAACTGTTCTAAAAAGACCTGACAGTAACTATATACTTCATGGTCCATGTAACTGATGGTTTCTAACCACATAAATGATCTTCTTGTGATTTCCATTGAAAATAATTTTAAATGAGCAATCCCAGATTGGATATAGAGGCTGGTCAATGACAAGACACAATAGGTATTCAATTAGCATGTGCTAATTTTGGTAGGATGGCTGACTCTTGAGGCCTGGATGGATTCAGGTAGCTGTTTGGTAGCTGCTATTTGGTAGAAAAATATCTCTTTCACCTGACTATAGTAAAAGCCTTTGCTTTACTAAGCAGACACAAAGGCATAAAATAGCATCTGAATAACTAATTAGAGTTGTCCCACCCTGTTCATTTTCACATTCATGTCTGTAGTCATAGTCTCAAAATGGAAAATAAATTAGATTATATTTTGTTATTTGTTCATTTTTATTTTGTTATAAAATAGAGCTTATCTATGAGCAACAACACTTGAACAGCTTGTGTATGGGTTTAAATGGGAGCGTTTATTTTTCAGTATTTCTTGATTTTTTTTTCCTGGATGGTCAGTATTAGCCAGCATGTATTCTGTGAATTTATATTGATTTTTATTGGATGGTAAGCCTTATTGAATGTGCTTTGTGCATTCACTCATCTACTCATTGTAACCTTTGGCAATTTCTCACTAGATGGATAGGCAGATGAAATTAATGGAAAATTAAAAGAAAAAGTAGAAAGCAAGGACTCAAGATTTGGTTTCAAGCTGCCTCCCTTAAATTGGTAATTCAAATCTGCAGCTATTTAAATTTCATTTAAAAATTTAAAACCTAGTGCCCAATGTTAAGTATTTATGCTTTAGATCCTCAGAAAGTGTTGAAATCTGCTACTCTCGATTGGAGTTGTATTCATATCATAACCAATTATCTTTCATGCCTCAAGTACTTTTAGATTCTGGGAAAATTTACAGCACTAACATGATTATATTTTTAATAACCACTTTAGCTTTGATTTCTACATGACCTTTTATGTTAGATATCGAGTTTGTGTTAAGAGATGGAAATAGCAGTGGTTAGAGAAGATGTCAGAGACTTATGACATTCAGGACGTGGGAGATTACTGAAGCCTGAAAAAAAAAATCCTGATACTTGGCATATCTGACAGTCATTTGGATCTCTGTCTGTGTCATTAGTTCACTAGTGACAAGAGGTTCTCTGGCAGGATGGAAACAGATGTCAACTGCTCAAGTGGTGTTGCTCACAGATAAGGTGAAAGCAGTTCCAGCCTGTGAAAGAGCAGTTAGCAGAGAGTGAATGAGCCTGCCAGAGCTGGAATTTTGAAACAATTATTCACAGGTTCAGTCCTGGCTCCTGACTTTTGTCAATTTCTAGTTCCCCACTTAGCCCCATCTTGACATGATTTACCCTTTCAATACATTAATACTTAAACCCCTGGCTTCAATGGATCAGTCACTTTCCAATATCCCTTTGGATGCAATCCAGTTCCACTGCGAATGTTGTGTGCTTACTGCAACAGAAATTATAAAACGGAATAATCTTGAATGACTGTATGCTTTATCTGTGGGTTTTATACCCCCGTATGGGCAATGGATGTTTTACAAACAGTAGTGACAGGTCTACCCCTTGATATTGGTTCCAAAGATGTGGGGCAGAGACTAAAGAGCTATGTTCCAAACCAGTTCTACAGTGGTGCATAATGTCCTTGGAATCCTACTCTGGGGAGCTGATTGACAGTGTGTAAGACATGGCTGTTGTATTCTCCTAATTACTCTTTGGATGACAAAAACTCAAGCCTGAGTAGCTTGCTTATGAGATTTAGAACTAGTTCCTTGAGATGCTCATGCCTTGGAAACTCATTGTATTGGCATTCGCATCATTGCCTCTGAGCTGACTTCTTGTGATGACAGCTCCTTGAATGGTAGTTTTCTTATCTTTGAACATTTAGAAAGGTAAAAGGAACCAACAACAACACTTTTCATTATGTTTAATGATTATGTAAAAAAGAACAAAAAGATGTCTAGCAGCAGATATATTTAGTCTGAGATTTTGCCGACTGGCTGTGTTTTTACAGGAGGAGAGGATGATGTAATTGTGTAATCAGCGATGTAAGAAGGCTTTGTGAATCGTCATACCTAAGAATGTGAAACAACTTTTTGAGTGTGACATTCTCCAGTAATTACCCTGCCTCACTTTGATGTTGGTGTGATATTCATTCTAACATTAGTTTAGTTATCTGTTCAAACCTTATTGTGTGCCTTTAGCAAGACTAGTAACAATTGGGGAAAAAGATGTTGAGAATGAATTGTGCCCTGAAACGTTAGCACAGTAAGTGCCCTTCTTTTCCTATTACATAGGCAAAACCAGAGAAAATTGCCATCCCTACTGAGATCAGATAAAAGGACAAAGAAAACGTGTCAGGAGCACAGTGACCTAGCTCCCTTTTCATAAAAGCATCTAGGCAACGAAGAAAGAGGAAGGGGATGAAAGGAAAGAGAAAAGAACGATTTACAAATGCTGCATGATAATCTCAATCAGCACCCTTTCAGGCAAGACTATCACAAGAAGCTGCAGATTCTTACAGATGGCTTCTTGTGCGCAATCCATGACCTTTATGTAAAAGGACAAAAGGATTTTCAAATACAAATCCAAGTTTAATCTAACTTCTTGTTCTCCCACTTCCAGAGTGTTTTTGGTATAGATGGAGATCAGGAAAGAGATCCACTCTGAGTCCAACTTCAGGACTTCAGCATCCATAAGATAAAAATAACAAAGGTGAAATAAACAGCCATTTCAATAATACATTAAATATACTCAAACCCCTCTCCACTATTGGAAGTCATTGTAATGATTATAGTATAAGGACTGCAGTTTTATGAGAAAAGTTGTTTCTGAAGGCATTTCATCCTATCTTTCCTATCACAGACGTAACAGCCTATTATAGTGTTTCTAAGCTACTGGAGTTGGCCCCTGGCAGATCTATTTGCCTTATTCTTATTTAGCAATTACGATGTTACTAAGGTCTCTTATTCTTCTAAATCAAAACAGTCATGAATGAAACACTTGTCCTCATGCCAGTGTGCTGGCTTCATGTCCTGCTTTTACACTGGCCTCATTGTTGTCGCCTGAAATGGCAGCTGCATGGTGCAAGTGACCAAGAAAAAAGAAATGTGACAGCCTTCCTCCAAAATTGAGGTAGGAAATGCCTTCGTTTTCAGGATAAGATCCATGCTTGCTGCATTCTTTTTGCCTAGTGTTTGCTTTTATCCTTGGAAAGAACTTCTTATTAAATAAATTACTGAAGGTAGGGAGATGGAGCACACAATTGCTCTAAATTCCTACTGTTAATCATGTTACTTTTTTCTTTTAAAATTTTAATTAAAATATAATTACATCATCCCCTCCCCAAGTCAGGCCCCTCCCAACTCCTTCTCAAATCGTTACCTTCTCAAATCTTTACTTAACAATTGTTGTTCCATATAGTTTTATGTTATCATTAAATGTTAACATATAAATTAGTAATTATGTGAATACAATATGCTTAGTCCATTCATTGTTGAATAAATGTATGCATATCTAGGGAAGACCACTTGATATTAAATAACCAATCTGGGGCCTCATTCCTGGACAAGACTGAGTCTCCCTCCCTGGACACTTGTTAAATGCCTATAGCTCTTTATCTAGGCATAGGGAACTAGGGGTAGAAGGCTTCCCCATCTACAACTGATGTCAAGTTGTTCAGGTATTAGGCAACCATACTGTAGAGATTTCTTGGGTGTAGTATCCTTGTCATATCTAGAAGGCACGATCTCACAGTGGATTTCCTGGTCCTCTAGCTCATAGAATCATTCCACCCCTTCTTAGGATTGATGTTCACAGAGCCTTACATATGGGGGGTTGTTTGTAGGTATATCCATAGGGGCTGCCACCCCCATGGTCAGTTATTTTCTTTGTTTTGACTAGCTGTGGCTTTCTCTAATGTTTTTCTCCTTCTGGAAAGAGAAGTTTTTTGATGATGGGTGAGAGCAACAACTACCTGTTATTTTTAAGGATGCCTTGTTGATAATCTTAGCTCAAGAGAGAAAATATCAAAACAAGGGATCATATTCTTATTGCTCATATTTTTCCATAATCATTAAGGCAAAAATATGACATGGAGGTCCAGCTTATACACATACATATGCTGATATAAACATAGACTTTTTATTATTTATTCACTCAGTTTTGCAATTATCTTTCAAGATTTTCCATCATGGACGTGTGCATGAATTTAGATGCTAGAAGCTTTCCCATGATTTTATACCTTAAATAAGTAGAATTGAAGTATGTTTGGATTCTTCCATCTTCCTGAGTTGCCTGTCATAACTATGGTTCTGACCCTAACAATTGAGGAAATTTTCACTGAAAACTCAGTAAGCACAATTTAAAGTGCATTAGATCAGAAGTAGACAAGTCTTCCATAGGAACAGAATCCAAACATTTGTCACAATGATTGATGCCATGCAAATGACTGACAGTTTCCTGCTTGTTATCATGTTACACCTTGAAGCATGGAGGACCTGAAGACACGAGAGACAGATATTTTAAAGCAGTAATCATTAGTTAAGTTCAAGTGAAATCACTGGCTGACTTGAACATTTCAAATAAATGCACTATTTTAGCTAATATAACTTGCCTATTGTCCTGACAGTTTTTTTTTCTGTTTATCTAATTGTGAAGATTCCTTTAAAAGACAAACTCATGAAAATCGCATTGCTCCACAAAGCAAGATTTACAGGAGCTCAATTCCTTTATTCTTACTGTCTGCTTTTTAGTAGAATTGATAGAATTGCTTACTAGCCAGTGTATATGAGGGTGGTACTGACACCAGGATTCAGCATCTAATCTCTCTCTCTCTCTCTCTCTCTCCCTCCCTCTCTTTCCCTCTGTGTGTGTGTGTGTGTGTGTGTGTGCGCGCGCACGCGCGTGTGTGTGCTTTATGGAAGAAAAATAAAAACACCAATTATTTAAAAGCAAAATACCAAATTCTTCATTGTTCATATCATGCTTTTTGCATATATGTGAGTGCAAAATGTGTGTTTTTGTGTATCCAAGTACAAATGTGTGTGGGTAGGCATTCATGTGTGTTGGAATAAAATTAGAGGCTAACATGAGGAGATCAATGCAGGAAAGTTAACCCTCAGAGGCATCATGTTTTCTGGTTGTTGTTATTTTGAGACAGTGGCTCTCACTGGCTTGCCTGTGAGCATGAGGGGTCTACCTGACTCCATCTCTGCAGAGCCTGAGTAATAAGTACAGGCCACCAACACCCATATTATCACTGGGTTCTGAATATTGAACCCAGGACCCTATGATACCCAACTTTTTATCTTCCTTAATGAAAGATCTAATGGAACTAAAAATTAATTGACATACATAGAAGATAGTCACTGTTAATCTACATCTCTATTCAAAACCAGAATTTCATAGAGATTATCACAACACTCAGTAATTACCATAGATGAGGCACCTGCTCTCTGAGAATTTATTAGACAAGGGGCAGGGTAGATTAAGTGTTCAACTGTGATTTTGCCTTGAGGGAACAACATGAATACTGGAGCCAAGAAGGCTGACATCAAGACCTTGGGATCTTTTCTCCACATCTTTTAAAAAACCCCACACACATCTCTATGTGTTTGTAGGTTGCATGAGTTTATGTGTGTCTGAACATACCTTCATTCATGTGTCTGTGCGTGCGCACGTGCAAACTGAAGGTGTGATTATTTCAAAAAGGTTCCCAAATAGAAAGGTCAAGAAAACAAATAAGGGCAAAATTTGAACTTCTTGATTGGATTTTCTTGTACCTTAAGATAAAAAGTACAATCTTACAAGCAATACCTAGAGGTAGGTATGTTTATGCTATAGCCATATAAAGGTGGAGGAAGAAAGAAAAAGCAAAGTAAGGAAACTTGACTGATACTTAGAAAATTGCGCTTAGTAGTTTAATTAATTCCCTAATTTTATCCTCCTATGATATTTCATACATTTTTAACAAAAGCAAATCATATCAGACTGAGGCGATTATTCTTCCACTTTAAATAAATGCATGTCTGGATGCATTTTATTTTGTTTTTGTTTTTGAAATATGTCTTGATGTATTGGTTAGATTTTGGAGTGTTTTTCTCACATACAAAGCTCTGTGCTTTATAGTATGAACCACCTAAATACAGGCCCAGGTCTGGTACAACAGCATTCAGGAAGTAGAGATAGGAGATTTAGAAGTTTGAAGTCATTGTAAGATATACAGGAACTTTAAAGCTAAATTGAAATCTGTCATAAAATATAATATAACCAATATTTCCATGAGTACATCCTCAAAACAAACCATTCAAGGAAGGGTCCAGTATAAGAATGATGCACCCTAAGGCATAGCAACAAGAAGGTAAGTGGAGAAGTATTTTTGTCTTAGATCTCTCTATAGCTGTAGAGGTAAGAATGTGAAGTAAAAACGTATGAAGCACATTTTCACAGAGACCATTCAAATTTTTAAAAACTCCCTAAGCAAAATCATTTTAAAACAACAAAAGCAGCTTGCTTGATTTCTGAAAGAGTTGCAGGTAGGCAGGTAGGCAGGCAGGCAGAGATTTCAGATGAAGTCTCTCTAATGATAACTGAATTATCACGTAAGTACAAGAGTATAAACTGAGAGATCCTGATAGTTTGTTTTTCGACTTAGCAATGAAAATTTAATCACAAGTTCGTCAGGACACTCACTTGCATGTTATGTCTCTCCCACACAGGAGTCTTTCCACAGCATAAGGAAGCTTACACATTCTGGCAATGCTAACCCTCAGTGCTGTCTGTGCTTGAGTAAAGCCTTAAGTGCAGTTCCCTAAGGCATCCATATCTGGTTGACTTCTCACTCATTAGCACCTTGCTCAGTTGTTCATGGAGAACTCTTAGAATTTCGCCTATGAGAGCCATGCTAATTATGTAGCACTTCATTTTTCATGCACACTGGCTTTTAGAAGCTTCAGGGAAAAGCACATACAACATAAAAGAATATTTTATAAACATCTTTTTAATGTAAAAATTAACTTGCAAGTTAAAAATAGCACACAGTTAGATTGACACATCCACTCATACAACTGGCCCAGATCCAAGGTCTGCACAGATTAATTAACTTGTGCACCAGGATACCTACTCTGAAGCCTAGAAGCTTTGTCACAGATTTTACACTTTCGTGATCAACTGCATTTTTATTCACTTACACACTAAAAATATAATTTTTAACAATGATAAAGTAAAAAGGTAAAGAAAATAAAGGAAAACAAACAGAAAACAAAGAGGAGAAATCAACAACAGATAAGATTGGAAAAGCTGTCACATTTATATCTTCTTCTTGACTCATATGTCCTGTACATGTGCTCTGTCCTTCCTCAAAACCCAGAGCATATTTTTTTTATTTTAAATTTTTCCAATTTTTATTAGATATTTTCTTCATTTACATTTCAAATGCTATCCCGAAAGTCCTCTATACCCTCCCCCACCCTGTTCCCCTACCCACCCATTCCCACTTCTTGGCCCTGGTATTCCCCTGTACTGGGGCATAAAAAGTTTGCAAAATCAAGGGGCCTCTCTTCCCAATGATGGCCGACTAGGCCATCTTCGCTACATATGCAGCTAGAGACACAAGCTCTAGGGGTACTGGTTAGTTCATATTGTTGTTCCACTTATAGGGTTGGGAACCCCTTCAGCTCCTTGGGTACTTTCTCTAGCTCCTCCATTGGGGGGCCCTCTGTTCCATCCTATAGATGACTATGAGCATCCACTTCTGTATTTGCCAGGTACTGACAGCCTCACAAGAGACGGTTATATAAGGGTCCTTTCTGCAAAACCTTGCTGGCATATGCAATAGTATCTGTGTTTGGTGGCTGATTATGGGATGACCCAGATATCTTTTCTGCATACTGCAGGAGCCCCACACAGACATCTGTTTACATGTGCATGCATATATTTAAGACTGGAATCTTCATATGAGAAAGAACATTCTTTTTACTCTGAGATGGAGTTACTAGACATTATACACTCTAAATCCATCTATTTTTCTGCAAATTTGGGGTTTCAATTTTTGTTCTTTAGAGCTAAAAAGTTTTCCATTTTATATATGCACCAGATTTTCATTATTTTATTCTTCTATTCAGCAACAACAATTTTATGTTAGGTGTTACTATTTTCACATTTAAAGAAACTCAGAAAATTCACAGTCAGTATTTTACAAGTCAAAATGGTATCTGGAGCAAGTAGTCTGACAAGTAGCTTGTGTATGTTTCTGAAGCAGAAAATGAGTTTCTGTGTTTGATCTTGTTTCATTTTTAAAATCTTCCTTGCACAAGTAGAAATGTAGTATCCAAGAACGAAGAAGCAAAAGGCAGAGTTTGCGAGTGAGTGCTTATCGGTTGCAATTTTTGGGAAAAAGAGCCATTTAGAAATGATTTCATGCAGAATGTGTACACAAGTATTCATTGCAAGAAGTTGGCTCATGACATCATAAGCTACTTGTAGTATTCAGGTCCAGGAAAGCAATGGAGTCATCGGAGTAACAGTCGTCAGTCAGTAAGAAGTCTGTCACTGCACATTCTAGGATCAGGTTGAGTGTGAAGATGGAAGAGTTTTGTCTCAGTTTAAAGATAATCAACCTGAAAGAGGAACTCTTTTCTTATTCAACCCTCTCTCTAAGTCAGTCATTGAAGAGACAGAGTCGGTTTCTCTGCACTGGAGAAGGCAATCTTCACCTCTCTATAGGCTCAGCAATTGATCTTCCCCAGAGACTCATCACACAGACACTCCAAAGGCAGGTTAGTCAGATAACTGAGAACCTCATGGCATTGTAAACTTTGCACTTAAAATTCTCTGTCATCAGAACATAAAGTTGCTAACCACACAGCAAGTATACAAAAACAGATGGGGAGGCGACGAAAATGGAAACCCTTCCTACCAACTCAGGTTTAACCCTTTGGCCCCAAAAGAGGAGGCAGTCACATCTGTTTACATGAATCCTTCCTCATATCTTTTTTATTTTTATGTATTTTTTTATTTTTTTTTTACTGTTTTAAAACTGAGATCTATTCTAAATGTTTTGAGTCATTCTCTATTTGTTTTCACAAAAAATATGAGGAGGCTCTGGGGGTTGGAGGAAGGAAATGGGGAAGGCTGTGGGAGGAAAGGTGCACGTGACTAAGTGTATATCCAGATTTGATTTTTGAAACCCATTACCTCTGTGCACAAGATTAAAAATGTGTTTGAAAAGAAGAAAAGAAGGCTAGTATAAAAATAAAACAACAACAACAACAACAAAAAAAAACCCTGCATAAGCTGTGTGTGCAGATAAGGATATGCTCTGCCAAAGTGTGACTTTCAGGGTGGCCATGTAAGAGACACTAACTCTGTGCCCATTGAGGCAATGACCCTACAACCCCAGTTTTCAACTTCTGAGGACTATTACCATATTATTTCATTTCATTAATGTAACAGTCGATATTGGTTTTTTACTAGGTCCCTGAAATACTTTTAGAGATGTGTGGTTTCTGTAGTTTTGAAGTGTGAGGATGAAACCCAGCACCTCTATAATACAAGGTGCTATTGAGCTAAAACCCAGCTCCATTTTCTTTCACACTGCTCTTGAAGTCAATCTACAAAGAGTAAAGGCAAAGTAGACCCCCAAAGTCAACGGATTGTCAGTTGAAGACATCATCCTCAGAGCAATAAAAATGAGATTGTAGAAAGCCAGCTTTCATTTAGTTTCTTGTTTATAGGGTTTTTTCATGTTTTTTTTTCCTCTAGCAGGAATTCAGGTAGAAAATTACTTTTAATCATTCAAAGCTACACGGTTATTTTCAGGAAAGAGAAGAAGATATCATAACTTTAAAAAACTCTGGAAAGTTAATTATATCAAAGGAAAGCTAGTGCGATCCTACTTTTCCTCTTCTAAGTGAGCTTTAAATGGCTTTGTAACTTACATAATGGATTACTGATGCCAGAGTTACTACTGAGTTGTTATTTTTCCTTCAAATCCTCTTACCAAGGTTTCTATTTGTGCTATATCCCATGCTACTTGCTAAGGTAAGGACTTAACACACCACCATGAGAGATGGATACGCAGGAGGCAGATATAGGAAGTGGTATTCCTGTTATCCCACATGTAGATTGTTTTGACCATTTGAAGGAAGTCCTCCCTTTTAAAATTTATCAGTTAGGATGGCCTAGTTTGATTGTACTTTCTGCGAGAATATATCAAACTATGGTATCAGAGACGGTGGAAAGGTTTGAAAGTGAAAATTAAACAGTAAACCCAGGCAAGCCTGGTGTTGGCTTTCCTTGATCAATTGCTCAGTAAAAGTTCTTCCCTGCACCTTTGGTGCAAGGATACACTGTGCATAGATGTGCTGTTTGATCTCAAGCTTGTTGTCAAGCACGTTGACTAAGTTAAAAGTTGAGCTGTTTTAACAAATCATAAGTATAGGACATCATAATAATTATGTTTCCTCCTCCTGAAAGTTTACAACAGAGAGTTGGGCAAGTTTAACTCCATTATGTCATTTAATAAGCCAGGTATGGGAGCAGTGCAAGTCTGCCAAATTCAATAATGGTTCCACTGTTTTGTCATACTAAGAAAGAAATGGAAAGTTTATCTGAGGTGAAAGTATTTAGATTAGCATCTGGGAATATATAACATATATATAACTGTATCTACATATCACATGATATGATTGGCATGATTATATCATGTAATTACAAGTTAGTGGTAATACAGATGGGTTTGTGTCCAGAATAAAAGTGGATAGTAAGGAGAAAACAACCAACAGTCTTCCCTATCAGGTTAATGGCTTTTTCTCTCATGCGCTACTGAGTGAAGCATAATTTATATACGGATTATTGACTATGGACCACAGACACAGGAAGGACTCACAGGGAGTTTTCTGCTTTAAGCATTTGGCCTCATCATTCTTGAGGCAGGTGGAGGGACTAAGGAATCCATTAGAGATAGTTGTCATTGCATGTTGAATAAAGAAACACACTCTTCAAAGTAAAGGGAAGAAACTAAATAACTAGGCACCAGGAGTTTCTCTCTCCTTGTGTGTACCTCTTTACTTCCAAATTCATTGTGCCCAATAGGATATAAATTCTTTTAATTGTGTGATTCATTAACTTGCTATTATTATGAATAATTGTTGTATCAGAATATATGTAATGTTCAGAAAGATATAATTCAGTAGTTTAAAGTCAACTGGAAAGAATAAAGTTAGTTCTTACCCTATTATAAGACTATAAATTAAAATACAGAGTTGAGACTGCCATCTTTTCCTTAAAAAGCTTCATTTCTCTTAAGGGAGTATTGACATCGATACATCTGTAGTTCTGTTAGGCCACAGTGGAAGCTCTTCTAGGGGTGTGCGTGTACTGAGTAAGCACACAGAAAGTAGTAAGTTCAGAAACAGCCACAACTCATTATTCCAGTCATAATGTACTATTTCTAAAATAAGGCAGCTTACAAAAATACACACTAGAAATAGATGCCTTGAAATCACAATATTTTCCATCAAATAACTTTAATTTTAAGTTTTAAAATAGAGCCATATTTGGGTGCACTGCTTAAAGTATGACATGCATTACTAATCTCAAACATAAATACAAGGAAGTATACCTTGCATTGTGATTAACTGAGGAGTCTTCTCAGGTTACAATAATGTCTTTCAGAAATGAATAAGTCATGTGTCAGTGCTCCTAAATTGGTAGAATTGTTTTTTGAGTTAAAGACAAACATTGTAGATCCAAATCATTAGTTACAACCTATGCATTAGAGAAATTAAAATCGTGTCACAAAAATCATACATACTTTTATAACTGAAAACATATTTTAATGTTCTTCATACTTCATCACTTACATGGGGAGATCACTCTGCCTATACAGAAAATTGGAGACAATTTTAAACATTGATTCATTAAATTAAGAAGTGAAGTTTTAGCATCTGTGAACTTCTAACCTGTGGAAGAATTATTTAGCTTGTTAAATGAGAGTGTGCTGTACGTCATACTTTAGTCTCTGTATGAAATAGAACAATATGAAGCATACTTTCATAGTACTCATTTGCATGTGGATACATTCATATTTAAACACACTAACAAGAAATATATATTTCAAGTTGAAACTATATCATAAACACAAGAAAATATGTAAGTAATATGAGATTTATTATATAACATAGAAAACAGAGGTGAAGGAGCTGTACTTGAGAGGCAATGTGTTGGTACAAATATTATTTTAGATATAGTAATTTGTGAGGGCATCTTGAAAAAAGATGGTTTTGCTGGACAAAGTTCCATTCATTTCTGCATTAGAAAATAGTGGTGCAAGAAGGGCTTGGGATTATGCGAAGGGCTTCAGAATGGATTCTTGGATTCTTCTCATTCATTAACTTCAAACATTTCTGACATACAAAACATAAACACTTAACGTCAGAAACATTTGACTATTTATTAATAAAAATAGTCAATAATTGCTATTCTTTTCAGGAGATTTCCATAAGAAACAAAGCCTTTAAAGTGAGTTCTCCCACACATAATACTTTCTACTTTCAGTGTAAAATAAAAGTTTCAGAAATATAAACACATGGAGTTATTAAATTAGACATATGCACATTTACATAAACATATGAAAATTATATGCATATATCCTCAAATATTAGCATGTGTTTTCTTGTGAACTGCTGAACTGATAACTGAAGAAGATGCATTTGATCAAGTGACTATTTCATGTAGATTTATTATCTTTGTGCTATGGTTGAGATGTCAGACTTGGTAGCTAAGAGAAATACAGAGCTCTTGCTTCACTGAATTATCATTTGTTGTTGTTCTTAAATCATTTGATTCAGCTTTTCGTTTCCTCAGCTTTTCGGAACTATGGAGGACAGTAGGATAAAATAGTTAATAAAACAAATCCTAGTTAAACTCCCACATTCCAGGAGTTCCTGCAGCAGTCAGAGCCCTTCAGTATAGAATGGATAAAGACCACTCTCCTACAACATACTCACTGTTACCAGGATCTTTGTGCCTAATTTTATAAATCCCAAAATAACTGATTTTACAAATTATACTGTAGATTTACTTGTCATTTATGAAATACCAGCCCCAGTGCCAGTGCCTTTTGTTTTTGAGTAAAGTGGTTATTAATTGTAATGTTTTACCTGTTTTCACTACATTCTAAACACTCTCTGAAAGGCTGATATGAAAGAGATAATTTAAACTCTAAAATGAACTGATGGTGTAGGATTGACTTGCCAGTTGCTCACTCATTGTTAGAATAAAACTTCAAATCAGAGTAATCCTGAATACTAAAATAATATGATCATCATTGATATAACTCTCAGTGATTCTGGTGCCAATAACCAGCCTATTGTTTATCAATTTGTATCAAATATTACATCATTGCAGGGACCAAATTCCTGAAAAATGCATCTGTAGGAACTATACATTTCCTAGTATGTCACGGTATATCCATTTTAGGGGTTAAGGCTTGGTGGTAGGATCAAGAAGTACCTGGTCACATAGGGTACACATTCAGGAAGCAAGAAGATGAGAGCTGGTTCTCAGTTCACCCTTTTCTGTTTATTTAATCCAGGATTCAATCCCAATGAAGGATGTTGCTCACATCTAGAGTAGGTCTCCCCTCTTAAACAAACAAACAACCGCAACCTAAAAACTCACTCACAGATTTGTTGTTATGATATATTTTCCCTAGGAAATCATAGATCCTTTCAAATTGATCATCAATATTAACCCTCAAATCATTGCTACCAAACTATAAAGAATTATTCCTCCCTTGGCATATTGAGTAGCAAAGCCATGGCAATGGGCTAAAAATTATGTGTGTCTGTACACACATAATTTTTCAAGATTTATTTATTTATTTTATGTATGTGAGTGCTCTCTCTTCTGATACACAGCAGAAGAGAAATCCGTCTCCATCACAGATGGCCGTGAGCACCATGTGTTTGCTGGGAATTGAACCCAGGACCTTTGGAAGAGCAGACAGTGTTCTTAACCACTGAGCCATCTCTCCAACCCCAAAAATTAGTTTTAAAGGAATAAATTTCCGTGAAATTCTGTTTAATTCAACTTTGTGATTACACTTTTTTCATGACTTATTTCAATTTACCATATCTCAAGTTTTCTGTAAAATTTGGATCAATTAAATAACTTGAGGCTTTTTTATTGTCCCTATTATTTTCTTTTCATAAATTGTTTTATTGTCTGGAATATTACTGCATTTGAAATATATACCCAGGAAAAAAGAGTCCTTTTTATGCCTTATTCTAGAATCTGTCCTACATAGTCTCAAGCAAGTACTGAAACTATTGTCATTAAATATACTCTGTATGTCACTAAAGTTTTGTGAATTAGATTCTCAGGAAAGAAGTTGATTCCATTTTACATTTTCTATTTGTTAAAGAGCATGCTTTGTATCAGGACAAACTGGCTTTCAACAAATATCATTTATTATAAGTCCAATTTAAAGGATGAAATGACCAATTCTTGTCATGTTCACTGTTCACTAATGTACAATCTCTATTTGGGCTTTAAAACTTATGAATAAGATCTTGTTATCTCTTAGCCTTTGAAAAGAAAATGTATACTTCCCCCTAACAATTAATAATTTAATTTAAACATCATTTATTTAAAATATATTTTTAAATTAATGATGATTTTATATTTACTAGAAAAAGAGGACATTATTATGGAATATGAGATAAAATCTGACTGTGCAAATGTGAAGCTGTTTTGTAAAGAATCCTGAGCAACCATGGTTCCTTTATATGCTAGAAAATGTGGAATTAGGGCGGAGCAAACAAGTTCTGGGAAATCACCACGCTCATGGCAAGTTACATAATGGATGCTTAAATTTTGGGCAGCTTAAAAAAAAAAAGCTGAGGCTCACATTTTTAAGGTACACACAAGAGTGCACATTTTCAACACAGTTTAGTACATGTCATAAAAACTGGGCTTAGAGTGTTGGGATGCTAATGTATCATCCCCTGAAAACCCTCTGAAAGCTTTACTGCATGAATGCACAGGAAGAAACAAATCTCATCCTTTATGTTAATGGAAAGGAGTTTATATTCGATATTATTTCCTTCCACAGATATGAGTAATTTTGTGTTTGGATAATTTTGTAATTGCAAATACCTACATCATTTTGAAAACTGTTAGCTATAAAGCCATTACATGAAATTTGTGATAATTTTATACATACTTTGATCTCTGGGTTTAATAACACTTTTATCTTAAAGAAATACCAACATGAACAAATACCTGTGTTCAACACCATTGTATGCCTACTTAATCATAAAGGTTTTTTTTTTTAAGCATATATTTCAAAGTCTAAAGATACTCTGAAGACCTGTACTCTACTAAAAAGAAATACCTCTGGTTAAACCATTTGAGGAAAAACAGCAGTGAAATTTCTCTATGAAGAACTGGCTGGATTCTAAGGAACAAGACAATCTCTTTAGTTATTAAGTCTCTGGAAAATATCTGACCACTACAGACAATATAAACATTGTATCTAACAAAAACATCATTGGGTTATTGGTTATTAACCGCTAAAGATACACAGCCTAGGTCATCAGAATTTTGGAAAGAAATAAAGGAAAAAAACACCCAGTTTCAAGGAACATAAATTTTTCCTTAGCTAGCAAACATCACAAAATCTATTAGAGTTAAAATATTTTCATTCCCAAGAATGTTAAGTTTAGAACAGAAAATGTCTCCCTGCTCCTTTTTTTCCACGTTCATTATTGATGCATATTCATTATATCTCATGGGTTTTATAAAAATAAAGGTCCTTTTAAATTATTTAGTTATTATGTTTGAGTGTGTGTGAATGCTTGCATCTGTTTGTGTGTATAGTGTTTGTGTTATGGGTATCGTTTTGTGTGTGTGTTTACATATATGTATATATGAGTGCATGCATCTTTGTGTCTATATGCATGTGTGTGTGTGTGTGTGTGTGTGTCCATGTGGTATGTGTGCATGGAATTGTCATGGTGCAATTGCACCCATTATATATGTTCCAGATATTGACCACACATATCCAGGCTTTTGAAGCAAGTAAATAACCTGCTTAGCGAATTCACTGGCCTCAGAAAGTTTTTTGAAGAAATATCTTATGAATTTTGACCATATTTATTTTCCATTTTGTTCTTCTATTTCCTGTTTCTCATTATTCCCATTTATTCTCAGTAAGCCTCAATTCCATTTTCATGTCATAGATAGATAGATGATAGATAGATAGATAGATAGATAGATAGATAGATAGATAGATAAATAGATAGATAGATGATGGATAGATATAATCTTGTGAGTTTATACAAAAATCTAGAGTCAACTAATCAGAAAACACGCTCTTTGCCTCTCAGAATCTGATTTTCTTTGCTTGATAAGATGATTTCCAGTGCCATTCATTTTCTTACAATTTAATGTCCTTCATTGTTAAATAAAACTCCACTTTGTATATATACTCCATTTTCATCTGTTAAGTACACAGTTATGTGACATAAATATATATAATATATAAGGACTTCATGGGGTATTTCATGAGGGTTACTCACTCCGTTTACAAGGCAAAATAGCATTCAGTGTATGATAGGGTCAGTGTGTATCTTGTGCCTCCCTGATGCAAAGGGCTTGATGAGAATGCTGGTGTGAAAACTCTGCATTGCCATTTGAAGATGTGTAAACACAGGCTTCCTGTTGCCTGTTACCTCTCTCCATGATTTATCAATGCAGTTTTAACTAATGGCAATAAGCTTTTTCATCTGAAGGCTAATAGCCATTAGAGATGTAAGTATAGTAGACTCTTTCATTCCTGCTCATCTCAGACACTTTAATTGCATAGGTAATTAACACTTCTGTTGTTCTTCTCTACGGTTTGTTCCACTTGAAATATTTATTAGCATCCTCCACTATAAGGAACATATAGCATGTCACTACTACTGGTGACAGAAGGCAGATTCAAGCATGTGCCACTAATTAAATTGAAACTTCAAATTGTAAATAGAGCTTTTATAACTAATGATGAATGACTACTACCACAAAACAACATTTACTTTTATATTCAAGAGTTGCAAGTTCTGATTTTAATATACTGCATTAAATCACAATGAAATAGGTTAACACAGATTTGCCATTACATTAACAATGTCTGCCATTCCAAAGGAAATGATAGTGCCTTAGGTTTTTTTTTTTTTCTTCTGACTTTTCTTCAAGTCTAAAGAAGACAGTTTTTATCTCACTGACAAATGACTCAGGATTTTTTAAATTGGCTGCTTTATTTATTTATATTTCAAAAGTTGTTCCCCCTCCTGGTCTTCCCTCTGCAACCACGCCATCCCTTCCTCCATTTCCTTTGCTCCTAAGAGGGTGCTCCTATACCCTCCTACCCACTCCTGCCTTACCCCTTTAAAAATCTCTATTCTGGGGCATCAAGCCTCCACAGGATCAAGGGCCTCCACTCTCACTGATGACAGATAAGGTGATCCTCTGATGCATATGTAGCTGGAGCCATAGTTGGTGGTCTATTCCCAGGGAGCTCTGAGGGGTTCAGTTAGTTAATATTGTTCTTCCTATGGGGTCCCAATCATCTTCAACTACTTCAGTCTTCAGTCCTTTCCCTAACCCTTTTGTTAATCGGAAATTTTCTTTATCTACATTTCAAATGTTATCCCCTTCCCAGGTCCCCTACCCTGAAATCACCTATCCCATGCCCTTCCCCCTTGCTTCTTTGACGATGTTCCCTGCCCCCAACTCCCGCCTCCCCGTCTTGACATTCCCCTACACTGGGGTATTGAGTCTTCATAGCACCAAGGGCCTCTTCTCCCATTGATGCCCAATAAGGCCATCCTCTGCTACATATGCTACTAGAGGCATGGGTTCCTCCATATGTACTCTTTGGTTGGTGGTTTTGTCCCTGGGATCTCTGTGGGTGCTAGTTAGTTAATATTGTTCTTCCTATGGAGTTGCAAATTCTTTCAGCTCCTTCATTCCTTTCTCTAACTCCTCCACTGGGGACCCTGTGTTGTCTGTGAGCATCCACCCCTATTGTCAATTGGGGAATCTGGGTTCAGCCCAGGAATTGGCTGTGAGTATCTGCATCTGTCTTAAATGCAGGAGGAGTCTTTCAGAGGACAGTCATAGTAGGCTCCTCTCTGTGAACACTTCTTGGCATCAGCAATAGTATTGGAGTTTGGTGTATGTAAATGGGATGGATCTCAAGGTGGGGCAGTCTCTCCATTTTTTTTCCCTATCTTTCCTTAGACAGGAACAATTCTGGGATAAAAAATTTTGAGATGGGTGAGTGAGCCCCTCAACTGAGGGGCTGAGGCTCTCTACTAGAGGTGGTCTTTTCAGGTCTCTCTCCCCTCTTTTGGGTATTTCAGCTAATATGACTAAGGATTTTTGTTTTGAGTGTAGTTTGAAATGATGCAGTCCTCACGTAGCTATGGCAAGATGTGTTTTTTACACGCAAAACTTTGCTTAGAAGTCTGAGAATCATTGCTGTGTTCCAAGTTACTGCAAAGTTGTTCATGAAGAAATTGATCTGTATATGGATCTGAGAGTAGTTTTATACACTAAAGCTGATAGGATGACCAGGTAAGCTTGGACAAGCATACTGTATCTGCATGGTTCGAGCATATAGAGACTCTACATAAGGCCTATGTGGATTTTTTTTAACAGACAGTTTTACAGACTGTTAATGATTTTGAGAATCTCAAAGTTTGGTAGAGAGAATGGCAGGATTGACAAGGTGTTAAGGGGAGATGTTGAGAGATTGAGTATGTTCAAAATGCACTGTGAAAATCTCAAGAAATTAACAAAAATATTTTGTAGCTTTTTATGGTTGTGTGAAAATGACATCTGAAAAATAGCCTCGTGTCTCTAGCTGCATATGTAGCAGAAGGTGGCCTAGTCGCCCATCATTGGGAAGACTGGCCCCTTGGTCTTGCAAACTTTATATGCCTCAGAACAGGGGAGCACCAGGGCCAAGAAGTGGGACTGGGTGGGTAGGAGACCAGGGAGGGGGGAAGGGTATGAGGGACTTTCAGGATAGCATTTGAAATGTAAATGAAGAAAATACCAAATAAAAAATTGGAAAAAAATTAAAAGCAATATTATTTAGAGTTTTTGATTAGTACATAATCCCTTTGCATTGGCTCCTCTGTAGCTAAAAAGATAAACATGACTGAAATTTTTGGTTGAAGAATTATAGAATTCTATATTACTATAGAATTATAGTAAGCATGAACAGTATGTACTGAAGAGTGATAATGGATTATTTTACAAAACAAGGAAGCACAGTGAAATAACTTTTAATCATTAGAGTTCTGAAGCCCATGTTTCTTTGTCAGTATTTCACAAGCACATCACCTATTTGAAAATTCTCAAATATGATTCACACATACTCTAATGAGCAAGCAAGTATCATCACAATGCTAGATGTCAAAAGGCATCTTTACTCTCCTGTCTAGGCTACTGTGAGTAGGTTCATGCTGGATGCATAGGAATGCTTATGGCATGTTGGCTCAGACATGAAAGTGCAAGCATGATAGTTCCTAATCATTGGGTAGGCATCAGTCAACTTGTCTATCCACAGATGAATGGATAAAGAAAATATAGCATGTATAATACAGTGTGTATAAATAATAGAATTTCATTAAGTCTCTTCTCTCTCTCTTTCCCTTTCTTTCTCTCTGATATGCACACATACACACACACACACACACACACACATACACACACACACACAAAGTAAGAAATGTGCAGAAAAAAAAATAAGTCAGCTTATCACAACTGCCCTCTGAAAGACCCAACAAGCACCTGAAAGAGTCAGTGCAGTTATTTGCATCCAACCAATGGACAGACGCAGCAGTTGACCCCTGTTGTTGAATTAGGGAAGGCTGAAAGAGGGTGAGGAGAAGGGCAATCCTGAAGGAAAACCAGCAGTCTCAATTAATCTGGACCCCTGAGATCTCTCAAACACTGGACCACCAGACAGCATATAGCAGCTGATATGAGGCCCTCAACACACATACAGTAGAGGACTTCTAGGTCTGGGTTCATTCAGAGATGATGCACCTAACCATCAAGAGACTGGAGGCCCCAGGGAGTTTAGAGGCCAGGTGGGTTTGGGAGTGGGGACATCCACATTGAGACAGGGGTTGGGGAAGAGGTATAGGATGTGGAACAGTCAGAGGGTGGATTGGGGTGCGGAGGAATAAAATGTGGAGTATAAAAAATAAAAATAAAACAAAAATATTTAAAAATAAATAAAATAAAATAAGAAAGACAGACATTACCTATGTTTTCATTTGATAACTATAGATTTAAAACATCTATATACATCTGTCTATGCATATAAATCATGACAAGACAAAGCAGTAGAGGGAAATCTATTAAGGAAGAGTAAAGTGATTAATGGAGAACTTGAAAAAAATGAAACAGTAAGTTAAACAGAGTAAAGCATTTATTATGCTTGTGTGTTTTGATTGACATTCGTCATGGTAAAATTCATAGATGTACTTCAATGCTGCATTAGTGGAAAAGTATGTCTTAGTTTTCTTTTGTTGTGATAGAACACACCAATCAAAAATATCTTTGGGAGGAAAGTATATGTCATATTACCATCCATAATGAAGGGAAGTTAGGGCAAGAATTCAAAGCAGAAGGCTGGAGTTAGGAACTCAGTTTATGGAAGAATGTTGTTTACTGGCTTTCTCCTCGTGGCTTGCTCAGTCTACTTTTTGACTTAACCAGTTACCAAGGAATGACATAGTCCACACTGATCTAGGTATCACTTATAGGGTTACCTATAGATAAACCTGTACAGGTATTTTCTCAGTTCAGGTTTCTCTTCACAATTAACTCTAGATTTTGCTATATTGACAAAACAAAAGAAAGCAAAGCCAGACACAGGGATGACTTCATATGCATTTCCTTCCAATTTTGAGAACAAAATAATGGAGGAAGCATCAAAGACAAACATACCAATATAAATCCTGTTATTTAAAAATGTATGTGAAAACTAGTCATTTTAACGATTTGTTCAGGTCTGCAAGTACTGATGTCATGAAGGCCAAATATGTATGAAGCCATGAGCCCAATTGTCATCACCACACACAGAAGAAACTTATTTGAAATTCTCTTGATTCAATGAATGTGACACTGTCTAATATGCTAGTCATTAGAGGCATTTAGCTGATACATAGTTGAAACATGGCTAGTAAGACCAATGAAGAGATTTTTAAACTTTACTCCATTTAATTATCATATATTTGTTTTAAATAATTAAAATCAAATCTAATTTTAAATCAGCTACTGGTAGCTAGTAATTTCCACATTTGTCAGAAGACATTGTCATCTGTATCTACTTCAGAAATCTGTGACATGATTTCTAGGGTTCCTGGTCCACTGTAATATTAAATGAGCACATTATTGATTTTTAGGAACACATATTTTGTGAGATTCTTGAAACCACTTTTGTACCTGGAGCCCCAGTGTTATTGCACACAAGTTGCAGCTAGCTTGGTCACTGACTTAATTGTCTTATGGTTTGGGGTGACTGGAATTCATACTTTCAAACTACTGTATAGGGTTAGGGCTATTTCTAAAGACAGAGCCTGTGCGGATCTGTTTCATAGAAGTCTTTTCTCTTATGCCCTACTTTTACAGATCAAGACAGCAGCCAGAATGAGAAACTAAGGGATATAATAAATAATGCCGTGCCAGAATATTTGTAAATATTTAACATTGCTTAATGCTCTATCAACCCACACTACACATTAGTGAGCTAAAATGATTAAGATGTCACCCTCGCCATTGAGGAACTTACAGTCTTTAAGTGCCACAGTCCTGTAAATAACCCAATTTATTTCCCAAGGCAGGCTTAATTAACATTGGGCCCCTGTAAAATCCATCTACAAAAAATATGAATTTACCAGCAAGCAAAGATTATTCATCACACAATAGCTGTCTGTTGAACATCCTGGTCCCTATGACTATTATTAACTTATTAGATACTATTTGCAGTTGGCAAAAATCCAGTGGTTTAACCTGTTCCAAGGCAGCTTTGAGAGCTAATGTACATCTGAAAAAAATTACATTTTAATCTATCCTGTATACACTTGAAAAGAAGTACGTAACAGTAACATCTTCCAGAATGCCTAATTATATCCAACAACATTTATTTTTATTTAACTTTTTTTTTTTATTTTATTCATCTTTCCGTTTAGAAGGTTTTGGTATGGCAAAGTTTGCCACTAACCCAGTCTCCATTCTGTATCTTACTACCGCTAGCATTCCCAGTAATGCTATTGTTTGCGTTACTAGGTTTTCTCCTTGTAGTATATGATTAACATTATGTTGCTACTTCAGGATATTGTATTATAGAAGAGACATGATGTAGAGATCACACATTGCTAGGAATGAAACAGATATAGCCAGCAGGGGCTGTATTCTAGCACGCGGTGAGTCATACACATTGAACAAGGGCTTCATTACTACTAATAAAGCCAGAATCTAATTGAACGTTGTCACTACATTTAACCCAGTTGCTGTATTATTATATTAATAATCAATAGTACCTATGCAATTAAATAAAATACTAGCAATCTCTAGTTAAATTTCAGTCACTTAAGCATCAAAAATCGAGAAAATTGTAGAGCTACCAAATTATTAGGTCAACTTCTTATCCTAACTAAAGGGCAAACATATATGTGTATTATACAAACAGATGAATGTTATTTGCTCATATAATGAGAGGATGTATTAGTACTGAGGGAAAATTAAAAAAAAAATCTCTGTGAATTCAAATAAAGCATTGGAGAGGTCCATCCATTTTGACAGTATTTCTAAAGTGCAAAGAGCTCTAAAATATTTAAATGTTGATTTTCATAATAAGTTGAGTGTAATTAGAGCTTCATGCCTTTGAACCTGCTAGGCTCTATGTGTTGTAGCTCTCAGTAATTCTTCTAAATGATTTTTTTACAGACTAAAATTTTTCTTAATGCTTTTAGCTACATCTACTGATAATCTATGAACTATACTATTTCTGTAACATATAATACTATTTTATAAGAATCAGATGATTTCTGAGGTTTCAATTATGTTACATTATATTGATGAAAATAAATTGGAGGCTAAGGTACAGATAATAATGAAAAAGCCAATACCTCACCCTTGGGATAGTCTCCACTTAAGTTTTGTGTCAACATCTTGGAATATAAGGCTTGATCATAACCTATTTATGTTCTCCTAGAAAAGAATCCTAGAAATAATGTCTCCTTCCACATTGCATTGCTTTAGAGTTGTGGACTCACAGATAATTTTGAGAGAATGTTTGTTATTATGCTAAGGCACAGATAATTCTAAAATGAATTCTTCAGATGGGATCTTTGACTTAAGAGGAATTTTAAAATTTTTCATATAACTTGAGAAGTAAGATGCTGCAAAGCCTTCTACAACTGTAGTTACGTTTTGTCCTTGGTGCTGGTCCAACAGTGATGTTGGACTGTCATTTGAGCAGGCATCCACTTCTGCAGCACCTCTTCATAGCATTTGACAGATGGTGGAATGAGACAAAGGTTGCTGAAAGGCTTTTCTCAGAGTCCGCCAGTTGGAGGATGCTCTAGCCAAGCATCTGACACCAGGTCTGTTGCTATTTTTACTGAACCATAAGTCTGAGAATATGTTGCAGGTACATCTGAAATTGTTCACAAATGGTACCTTGTATTATGTCACTCTGTTCAAAGCATAATTTCCTCAGTGGCTTTCTGTAAGCATCCTAAATATACCCCATATGGTTGCTAATTATGGTGCATAGCCTCATTTGTGTAGATCACCACTGTCATGATTTTAAGGGCAAATATTACAGAAAATCATGTTATCAGGAAAAAAAACAGCTGTAAAAAACAACCTTAATAATAAAAGTTGTGTATCTTTCCTCCTTCAGTTAATTTGGATTAATCACTAGCTTCAAAGTTTAAGATGACTTTATTGTATTATAACAGTTGAAATGTAAGCCAGAATTGATGTCAAGTATGTGCCTGGACACTGGAAGCTATTAACACGGAAACAGTGCACTATTTTTCCCTCATTGTATATTGTGATATCTCTGCCACTCAATTCATGTAATTAATTTGGCCTTAAATTTTAATCTCTAGATTTTTATACTATGGGGCATAAATAAACATATGATTTTACATATTTATGGTATTTATTTCTGAATTAATAAATACACATATAAAATGACTATAAAATCATCAAAATAAAAGTAACAAGTTTTATTGAGAGGGGACCACTTCTCTTTGACCAAAAATAAAAGGTTCAAGTGTACTCTTGTAAATGGCACCTTTGCCAAAAACAGATTTTTAAGAGTGTTATCCTTTTTGTATGTGTGAATACATGGATAGTGTACACTCATGTATATATGAGTGCTCTCACATGGATGTGTAAGTGTGTTTATATGTATGTGTACATCAGACATTGACATAGAATGCCTTCTTTAATCAGTTTCTTTGTATTTATGAATAGAAGATCTCTCCATGAACCCTGGGGAATCTCAGAATTGAAAATGGTAGTCATTGCGACAGCTCCCCACCAAATTACCTGATCCAGAACACATAAGCATGTAACATAAATAAGAGCTCCCTGGGATTAAACCACCAATCCAATAAAACACATGGTGGGCTGTAGCTGCATATGTATCAGAGGATGGCCTAGCTGGTCATCAATGGTTCTGTGAAGATTCTATGCCCCAGTATAGGGGAATGCCAGGGCCAGGAAGTGGGAGTGGGTGGGTTGGGGAGCAGGGGGAGGGGTAAGGGGATAGGAGAATTTTGGGAGGGGAAACTAGGAAAGGGGATAACATTTGACATGTAAATAAAGAAAATATCTAACAAAAAAAAATCCAAAAAACTGAAAGTTCTCTATGCTAATGAGGTATTTAGTTAGACCCAGAGTGGTCAGCCAATGAGCTTCCTTTCCTGGGCATTTTTTCCTGCAACCTTTCTTGGTTCATCCTGAGTAGGATTTATGCATTCACATCTGCCATCAAAATAAAACAGTTTAGACAAGCAAGGACCTTCTCTTTTATCATAAATCACGTGGGGTGTGAAGAGTCCGGGTGAGGCTTCTTAGTAAAGATCCATGCCTAAATCTCCCAGAGAAGCCTTCTCTTTTCCAACCCCTCCACAACTCATCACTCACTTAGAGGTCTCCATCCTGGGTTCAGCCTTCTCCTTCCTACCTGGTGGTTATAAGCCCAGAGAGGAAGCATAGAGCTGTGGACTCTCATTCCCAACTCCCAGCAATAAGCTGAAGGCACATGAGTACATGGGAGAATGGGAACCACACCATCTGTTTCAGACTTTGCTGTTTCTCATCCAGGAAATGCAGAGTGGGAATCCTGTTAAAGCCTGCGTTCTGCCTCCCCTGAGCAGCTTGTACTTTGAGGCAGACACAGTCTGGCAGTTCCCTGAGTCTTATGAGCCATGATCAGGTGTTTTCTGCCTTCTGTTCAGTTGCGATTTTCTGCAATGATCTAGATCTCTATAACAGAGAAAAGTTTAATTGATACGAGGTATAGCTACACTTACCTGTGGGTGTAAGGATATGTGTTAAGAATGAAATTAGGAATTATACCAGTTTATAACATGGCAGTGGGTGGTTCTCCTGTACAATCCACAAGTTTTCTAGGCCAGGGGAGTTGGCAGTGTTTCCAGTTCCACGCCTAATTATACTCCTATTGAATAGGCCTTAAACCCAGTTAGACAAGTGTTGTGTACCAACAAGAAATGAATGTCACTAATGTGCCATTTCTGAAGTCTAGCTATGCTGATCATTGTTGTGGTTCACAGCCATCACAGTGCAGTGGCACTATTGGTGTCTTCCCGCTCTTTTCAGCTTGCATAGAAACTTCCAGTATTTTGAAAGCTAGTCCTTAGAGAGGATGTTTTCAGGTAAGAGTGAGCTCAGATCATCAGAGTCCTTTGTCGCAAGTATACTTACATATAATATATATAACTTAAAATATAATATAATTTTATGAGTTTTCAAGCATGCTCAGTGTTAATTTTTCCTCAGGATATAAACTTTGTTGATAGCAAATTTTGCCACATTAATTTCTTTTTTAAAAGCTTTAATCAGTCCAAATCCATCTTCAATCCTGACACTCTTGCCAGGTTTTTACATACTTGAAATCTCGCCTCTGTAGGTGATGTTCCCCAGGCAAGCTTTTCTCAGTTTCAGCTACTGATTTAGCGCACATTTTCTAGATTTCAACCACTTTCTTTCCCTTCTACAGAATGAGAATTATTTGTGGATTTTATTTAACATAGTTCCTCACAAAGACAAGTCAGAAAATCATTTTATGTAAGAACCTACCTAATATATCTAACCGAGTGTTTGACATCTGCGAAAGAAAGTGTTTGACATCTGAGAAGTGATGGGTGAGAAGGTTTATTTCAGACCTACTCTGGAGCGTCATAAACTGACATGAATCCACACAGAAGTTGCAAAGACTGGGGAGCTCAAATATGATATTAACCCAAGTATGTTTTGGGAAATGGAAATGGATAAAAGAAAAGGAAGGGATTTGTATGCTTATATGGGTATCTATCTCTGGGAGAAGGATGCTTACACTCAAATGGTGTTTTAATAGAGAACACTTCCACACTGATAAAGAAATGTTCTTGTGGGCTTGCAGATGGTCCAGTGGGTAAGTATACTTGCACAGAACATTTGAGATTCCAAGTTCAAATACCTTTAAGCAACTATGACAACAACAATAAACAAACAAACAAACAAATAAACAAATACAACTTCAATATATGTGTTCTCAGAGCCCTTACAAAGAGGCAGGGGGTGAAGACGGAAGATATAGCAGAAAACAGCAGAGAGCCAGTTTAAAAAAAAATCCAAGGTTGTAAAATCTCACACTTGTATGGTGGCACATTCACACCCATGCCCACTCAAGGGAACAAGCACACATAATGCATATACATTTATATGGGCATGCATCCCACATGCAAATTAAAAAAAATCCTGGTGCTGAAGATATGAATCAGTAGGACAGGAGAGAGCAAGGAATCTTCACAAATGAAATTCACATTTTACCTTTAAGTAGAAAAACAGAAAGTAGAGATTTCTATTACATCTGCTATTTACTTTTACCAGGTCAAAGTAATCTGTATGTCAAAGCAACACATTTAAAGTGGAAATATATAAGACATTTGTATTTTTTAGCAATGAAATAAAGTTAAAATATATAAAAATTACATCTATTAACCAGCTGGTGTGAAACATATATTTTAATTTTATTGTACATTTGCACATATTATTTTTACATTTGCAAGGAGTAACAGGACAGAAAATGAATCTTTCCTTTTCATTAATTATCAAAGCTTAAATATAATTTATCATCTCTAATATTAACCAAGTTTACAATCTACACCTATTTTAGAAAATAAACAATAAGATACATACTTAAATTGTTTTGTATTATAATTTATTGATAGAGGCCAAGCTATCATTTTTGCGTGGCAATGCCAAGAACCTACCGAAGAGAAAGAGAGAAGAAAATGTCATTATGAATCTGGGCATCAGTGCCTGTGAGGCAAAGTACAAAAGGGCCAGTAAGAGAAGCATGCCCAGTAGAAGTTATGTGCATCCAGGAATTTATTTCATAGCAGTAAATTATTGTGGATAACTGTGATGACTTCAGAGACAAAATAAATTCAACTCCTAGACCTCAAAACTCTCAGCGATGGCTTTATATAATACATTTCATTCCTGAGTCTGTTTCCTCATTAGAGAAACTCAGTATTATCAAGTCACGCCACAATGCATTTAGTCCTGCTGAGACTTGACGTGTTAGGGTGGGTTAGTACCCATGAGGGGCTTCTACTTCTCTAAGGAGAAGGGAAGGGGATAAGGAAGGGACAGTTTTGTTAGGGTGGGAATTGGAGAGGGGCTGTGATCCAGATATAAAGTCAATAAATGAATAGATAGACAGACAGACAGATAAACTAACTACAATATTTGCTTAAAATTTCCTAATTGAAACATTTTTTTAAATGTCATTATTTCTTTAGTTGTTTTCTTTATGCCTGAATAAAATGACATTCTGGGTACATGCCACATAAATGTTTTTTTTTTTTCCTTCAGAAAAAAATAGGTTAATAATCCATGTCTTTAGACCACTCGTGAATGGATGGGCAACATGCAATAATATTTGGTACATTATTAATAAGATTGAAGTCACATTTAAGCTTAAAAAGACATTTCTTGTTTTCAGGCTGGAGTAGACACACAAATCCATGATAGTAGCCATTGCAGAAAATGGAGTGTATGTAGTGATGCATCTGCAGGGACTGAAGGAAGGGCAGTAGAAGGAAACAGATTGAGAGGTGAGATCTCCTAGAAAAATCATGGGCAATTTTATGGAGGCTGTTTCTGTGTTCTGGAAGTATTTACAACAGGACATGAAATGGATCCCACTTAACAGCATGAGCCAGACAAAGGATGTCTGTTGCTGAGATGAACAACACAGGGACTGGTTATCTGTGGTGTGGAGAAATCATGCTTGCAATAACTGACAGGGTGTTGACTGTTATACAGTCACTGTATTGGCAACTTGGAAGGAGCAGTTTTGCTGGATTGAGAGAGGGTGTTTAGAAATGGTTTTGAGTCTTTTTGAAGGATCGGATCTCTGTTAAAACTTTATTCCCCTAGCAGTTTCACTGATGCTATAATAGACAGTGAAGAATATAAAGGGATACCATTGTGAAAAGTTATTTCACCAGGTAGGAAACTTGTAAGGGGCTTTATATTTCAAAATGACAGTGTCCTAAAATGCACATAAAAAAAAGTATCTTGAGGAAAACAGGTCTAGAGTTGTAGTCTATAGAGCAGCATTGCACAGAACCTTAACTAAAAGGAAGCAAAGGAACCACAGAGAGCCTTTTAATATCTGGGGTTTGTAGTCCTCAGTGGAGTTTTTCTACACATAATAAGCCATAAAAATTAATATCAATCACAATGTTAATTTCAGACTAACAAAACATCAATATTACTTAAAAGAAACTGCAAGATTCGATAATTTCTTTTTAACAACCCAAGCCTTTTGATTATGACCTTGTTTGGTTAGCCAAAATGATGCTAATAGCTTTTGGCAAGCTATAGCAACTTAACCTTGGGCACTGATGTCAGTAGATGACTTATGCCAAGAAATTTAACTCTTCGATTTCTATTTCATAACTATACCTTTGAGAAATAATAGTGCTGTAGTACTTGATCTTCGGAGAGTCGTGAACTTACTCTATTTGAAGATAAATGCAAGCAGCAGAGGGGGTGTGGTGTTTCTGAGAATACAGACATGGCTTTGAAATGTTCTTGCTGCCTGTTTTGTGGAGAGCAGTTGTGGTTTCCCAGTAAAGCACCACAGACAGCACCTGGGGTTTGACACAAATGCAGATGCTCAGCACCAGCCAGCACCTACTGAATCACAATCTGCACTCTGAGAGGATCACTAGGCTGCACATCAGATAAATAAATGTGACACTTCTGACTCAGTCACTTCACTAAATATAACATTTTCTAATCCTATTGGCTTCCTCCATAACAAAACCTGATACTGTATATGCTAATGAAATATAAAATAAATAAAATGTATTATATCAAACTTGGACACGGACTAAAAAAATAAAATGGAGCTATTTGTGAGTTCATATGAGAAGAAATGTTTTAGATTCTACAGCAGGGTAGAGAGGCAAGAACTAATCAAATGTCTCATGTGGAATGGGAGGATGTTGGTCAGAGTTAATCCATGAGACTAATAAAATCTAATGTTTCCAAGACAATTTTACATATACATGAGGCATCTATAAAGAAGTGCAATGTTTTTTTTTTCAGTATTCAGTTCTGTGCAATTTTACTGTAATTGAGCTCATTTGTCATCTTCATAGGATTTAGGAGAACACAGGGAGAGCCTCTGTAGAAGTGAACTTGGGTATTTTTTATATTCTTTATATTTCTGGCAGCAGAATATTATTTTCTCTTCATCAATAATGTGTGCTTATGAATTTTCTCATACTCAGGTTTTCAAGGGTTCATCTTTCATGAGATTTTAACAATGTTAACAATATTGAATTGGCAAATGAACTAGTTAAAATTTATTTGCATCATATGTACAAAATGTAAATGATTTTTTATTTTATTGGTTATTTTATTTATTTACATTTCAAATGTTATCCTTCTTTCCAGTTAAACACCTCTCCCTGGTTCCCCCTCCTTCTATAAGTTTTCTCCCCCTACCTTCCCACACCCTCCTACCTCAGCCCCCTAGCCCCTACACTGGGTCAGCAAGCCTTCACAGGACCAAGGGGAGGCCAGATAAGGTAATCCTCTGCTACATATGCAGCTGGAGCCATTGGTCCCTCCATGTGGACTCTTTGGTGGGTAGTCTAGTCCCTTGGGAATTACGAGGGTCTGGCTGGTTGATATTGTTGTTCTGTAGGGCTGCTAATCTCTTCAGCTCCTTCAGTCCTTCCCCGAAATCCTCCATTGTGGTCCCCACACTTAGTCCAATTGTTGGCTATGTGCGTCCTCATCTATATTTATCAGGCTCTGGCACAGCCTCTCAGGAGACATCTATACCAGGCTCCTCTCATAAAGTGCCTCTTGACATCAGCAACAGTATCTGTGTGGTTTCTATATGGAATGGATCCCTAAGTGGAGCAGTATCTGGATGGCCTGCCCTTTACTCTTTGCTCCACTCTTTGTGCCTACCTTTCCATTTGACAGGAGCAATTCTGGATTAATATTTTTGATATGGATGGGTGGCCCCATTCCTCAACCAGGGGCTGTGCCTAACATCTGGATATGGTCTCTACAGGTTATTGTTTTTCTTTGTTGGGTATGTCCCCTAATGTCATCCCTATTGGGTCCTGGGGATCTCTTTGACTCAGCAGTTAAAGGCTAGGCTTACAACCAAAAATATAAAAGAATTTAAAAAATTTTTATTAATTTTACATATATACTCAAATGGCTACAGGCTTGATATTGTTTGTAATTTAGGACCATTTTATACTGGCCTGTTCTGTTAAACAATGCCCGCAAAATTCTTTTGATGTTTGCCTTTTCTTGTCTCTTCCCACTAACATCCTGGTACTTTTTGTCTATGCTTTACCTTAGTTATAAAAGCTCCATAGAGAACAGTTAGCACAGACGTGAATGCATGGTTTATTTTGAAACTATAGTTGAGAAAATGGCCAGGTAATGGGAGACTCATAAGTTTGGTGCAGCTGAGCCATGGGACCGAACAGATACTTAGTGGGCCTGCTCTTGGCCCAGAGGCTTCCTGGTATTTTGAATAATTTGTGAATTCAAGTTGCTTGCATTCATACCTTTTCCATATTTCTTAATCTGCACCAAGAAAAGCCCCTTTGTTGTTTCCATTTTATTTTTAATTCTTGACAGAAGGATGTTCCTGAAGATGACAAATCACTAGAATTATCCTTAAATATAAAGAATTCCTCAGAGCAATCTAAACAACACATACGTTGAGTTCATTAATTAGTAAGGTCTTTGGATTCTGATTAGTGAGCTGATGTTACTGACACCATTATCATATTAAGATCCCATGTTTGTGTTTCAATCTGAAGCCTTTGTGTTATCCTTGAACAACACACAGCCTTTTATATCCTATACTATAAAGGGTTGGTCATTTGGTAAAATCTGAAAGACAGTGACTATTGCTAAATAATATTTATCAAGAAAGAGAGACCTGTTTTACTGTTCCTCTCCATCACTGCATGTTCTATATTTAGCTATTAACTTTTCATATAAATTGGAGAAATTCAAATGTGTTGAACCAAGAAAGCCAGAATGTTGGCCTACATTGCTGGGCAATTATAAACCCACGTGATAAGCCCACATGAGTATTCCTCTGGGATCTCCCAAACATCAATCTAAATGTGTGCTTACTGTAAAGTATTCTACTAAACTCAGCCTAGTTGAGACTAGTCTTTGATGACTCACTAATGAATTAAATGATATCTCCCCTCTCAGGATTTGAGATTGCTTCAAAAAAATACTCGTTTGCCCTGTGTCAGGGAATTTATAGAGGTCATGTTAGTGACAGGTGCCAAGGCCTGCAATGCAAAGAGGCAGATTTTGTCTTGGTTTTGGAGCTGTGATGATGGCCTTCTTTCTGCTGGATTTTGGCCTGCTTAACTAACTAGTTATAAATGAGACTGGAGCAAGCGGTGGGATGTGCATGGCTTCTCCACAGACAGGAGGCAGTTTGTACGTAGCTAATCAGTGTGGACATATGCACATGGTAATGACTCATCGATTTGCTGGAAAAAAAGATTGTTGTGCAAGGAGAAGCCAGCTGACCATTTAAGGAGTTAAGCTGTCCTTTTATACCACTGGTATGGATTTGAATTCAGTGCATTGTAGGACAATTTACATTCAAGGTTCTGTGAGATAGGCAAAAACATAGGAGATAGGTCCATAATTAGGGTTTTTTTTCAACAATGACCAATACCTGAGGCCACAGTCAATATTTAAAAAACAAACATAAGACAATAACCAGGAGCTATTGGGCTATCATACTAAAGCAACCTAAGAGATCAAGAGAGCACAACACTTGTTTTCCAAGTAAAATATGGTGCTACAGGAGTTATTTTTTATTACAAGCAGAAAACACTTAGTGCATTACAGTACTTATAAAATAATTCCATGCACCTTCATATATAAGCAGGCAGTGAAAGAGGCTGCCCTGGTACCATTCGTGTTACATACCTATCAGCCTGCCTACTGTGCCTCCCATTTATCATCATTTGCTCTCATTTCCCCATCCTGTGCTACAATTGTCTAGAAAACCTGGAATAAGCAAACAAAATGCAAGATGCAATTCTCATCCATACCTGGCTGGATTCTCCTATTTCCTCTAGTTGTTGAGAGGAGCAAAAATCTATACAGAGAATGTCATATGCTAACAGTGGTCAGGCAGTATCTGTGTATAAAGACTTTGACTCAGAAATATAAAAGTTATAACTTTGAGGCAATGATGAGGATATGTACCTGCCTGTTTTTCCTCTTCCTCAAGAGTTTCTGTACTGAACTTAATTTAGAAGAGACAAAGTTAAGTCAAGCAGACTAACACACATAATGTCTTTTTTGAGATCATTGCACAATATAATACCGTGAAAAGGATACCAGGTTTTCAATAAGTAAGGTATCTAAATTCAAATAACATTGTTACTTTGTGACCTTGAATAAAGTATTTAACCTTTCAAATCTTCAATTTTATCATCTATATAATAGCAATTATAATAGCTAGCTCATGGTGTTCCTGCAAGAATTTAATTAGATAATGGACATTATGTGCTTACCACAGAGACAGGGACAGAGGAAGCACTCAATACACCGCAATTATCCCATAACTGTGACGTTTATAGAATACAATCATGAACAAACTGTTTTTTTTTAAAGTGCATCATGAAGTCATTTTCAGAGATAACACCACTTTGAATTCCATTAAAATTAAATTTTGAAGAACGTTGTTCATTTAAACCATTTCACCTTTTCTCTAACAGATATACAATTTACAACTTCAGCAGAACTAACATATGTAAGAGTGCTTGTGCTGACCTACAGCTCTTAACAGTGCATCTTCCTCACAACTGTAAGCTATCTTATTTAAACATCTCATTACTTTTTTTTGAGAATATAATAAGGTTACATGCTCGTCTTCCTTTTCCTCCCTCCATATAACTCTCCTTGCCCTCATCAAATTCATGAACTCTTTTCTTCAATCATTGTTATTACATGCATATATGTCATATTGGTATAATATCTATCTATCTATCTATCTATCTATCTATCTATCTATCTATCTATCTATCTATCTATCTATCATCTATCTATCTATCTATGCACATACACACACATATACATATATGTATATATAAATATACATATGTATATATAAATTAGCATTTAAGAACCAATTGCTGTGCTCTTCCTGAGGAAGAATATTTGTTCAGATCTCAGAATTCTTTGGCTGTCTTTCACTAATAATAATATTTTCTTAAATGTATAGAAGGGCGTGGTGGCAATTTTTAAGATAGTTTTCTATGGTGCATGCCAAGGGTCAGGAGGGATTACTTGGTAGAAAATGGGGTTAGGTTTTCTATTCATCTGCTCTTTTGTAATTCATCAGGTGAGTCAGAGCTTACATTGAATCCATAGCCAAGAAGCAGTGAAAAACTGGTGGTCGTGGTGTTGGCTTTTGAAACCTCATATCCCTAGATCTACCTCCCATGACACACGCGCCAAAACCAGATGTTCTGATTTATTATGTTATGGGATCCACTTTCATTTTAACCACCATGATCCTCTCGGAGCAAACTCTGTGATCCTCCTCTTTCACAGTGTTCCCTGAGCTTTAGAAATGGAACAGTTTGGTAGTTGTATCCATTAAGACTGCTCTCAACATCTCTGCATTTTGATTGGTTATGAGTTTCTGTAGTGAATTCTCTTTTTCTAAAAGATGCTTCGTTGAATCCATGCAACCTACACCTATATTTGGGTCTAAGGACAGACAGTTTGTCTGAGTTTAATGATCATGCTGCCTTAATGAAATGGTGGTTTTCGAGTTCCTCCTAAGATTCATACTTCACTGTCCTTGCTTAGTTGGCTAGGTTGCCAGCACAAGGCATAATGTATCTCTTGTTGAGCAGTCTTAAGTTCAATTGGAGAGCTCTTGGTTATTACTAAGGTCTGCACAGCACTGCTGTGCCTCTAGGGTTGTGTCCCACAGGTCAATGATATAGAACATATCCATCATAGCTGGGTAAGAGCTGTTGGCTGTCTTTCTCCTTTGGCAGCTTGCATGGTACTTTCTGGTACCATGAAAGCTAGTCCGTGTGGAGGAGACAATAGAGTCAGTCCCATCTCAAAGGCCTCTTTGTCCTGTTTCTGAAGTGCATGATGTCATCAGCAGTAGGGACTTACCTTTCACCTCTCAGGGACAGCGAAGGGCAATAGCAATAGGCTATGTTTCAGGAGTCTCTAAAGCAGTCCTGACAGCTTGGAAAGGTACTTCTCATATCTGATACATAAATATTATTTTAGTTTTGGTATGAGGGTCTTTGGTTATTATATGTGCATTGGTATCATCTATCCCAGATGAAAAATTTCATTAAAAAAGTATGTGTTAGCTAATGCACAGGATGATACATATCATAGGTTTCTTTTGACCTTTTCAGACATCTATATTCTTATTATAGAATCCCTCTCCTCTCTTCTCCACAGATAATTTTCTGATACATTGTTTCAACACTGGAAAGACATACTGTCTGACAGACTTCCTTACTAAGATATTTGTAGACTAATTAGGCCTCCATAATTATTGCTTCTATGTTTTGATACAAGGTAAATTAATAGAGAGTAAACAAAACATAAGGCATGTGTTTCTCTCCTCTCTGGTTTTATCTTATTCATTCAATACTGGTAAAGGACAGATAGATTTTCCCCCAGTGGAATAGTGAATAAGCAACATCAAATAAAGAACTGTGTTAAGTGTTCCATGAGAATCAGCAAAGATCTTGGTACTTGTGCTGTTCATGTACCATAGAGAATGTTGATTAAGTTTCTGTGTATTCAGAAAGATGGTGTTCTTCTGAATGCTACGTTCACCCAGAGCTGGAAACTATATCTGTCTTCAGGCTTGTACAATTGATTTCATTTTGTGTAAATTCTGTGGAAGAGCTATTCCATCAAAAAAAAATGCTTATTGGTCCTCAAAGAGCTTTCTTCACATTTTTATTCCACATGAAAAGAAGTCAGTAAGAACACGTGTTTTCAAATTTTGGATTCAAAGATCTAGTCATCAAGTGTTGGCTTGTTTGTTTTCTTAGGAAGATTTTTTTCTTGAATTAGTCACTGAATGCTAATCAGCCATTCATTTTTAGGTCTTAATTGGGAATCTGGATCTAAACTTTACTTATTGTAGCTTGAAAATAAAGACTGAGAAAAACAATTCTCTACCTTCATAAATTGATAAGAAATGTTCCTTTTGATAGTACCATAGCAGTGTCCTAAATTGGACAGCATTGAGCTAAAATCAATACTTCTTACATACATGGACTCAGCTATTTGTCTTAGTAGCAGTCAGTGGACTGTTGTTCTCCCACACCCCTTGTTAGCAGTGAACAAGATGCCTTTCCTCAGACAGTTCTATATGATAAACATTCGTGGGATTATCTTTTGTATCAAGACCCAGTCTTTAAGCTTCATATCAGAGAGTTCTTTCTGTTTATAAAGTGTCAGGCTTTCCATGTGTCCCTGAACTTCTCATTCATAACCAGCAGCTATTGGGCTATTATAGTAAAGCAACCCAAGAGAATAAGAGAGCAAAACACTTGTTTCCCAGGTAAAATATGGAGCTTCTGTTCTGTGTGTATTACGGATAGTCTCGACCTGAATAGTTAATCCCAAAACCAGAGCTATATTATCTGAAAATGATGTGTTCTTTTTTATAGTAGGATCCCAAATTTTCTATATTTATTTGATTACATGAAATTATGCTCTTATGTTTGATCACAAATTTACTTTCTAACTTTCTATGCAATAGAACTGAGGATTTTCTAGACAATTAACTACATGCTCAGTCTCCCATAATTTGCTTCTGCATGTGCTAATGAAGTCATCAAGGTTATATTTTAATAAGGGGGGACAAAAAATGTATACTATTTCAAATAAAATTAATGTTTGATTTATGAATATTAACTTCTAAAGAAATATATGTTGAGTCATACTGTTCAGCAAAGTAATCTACGACTGAATTACACCTTAGGATTTGTAGAGACCCAGCTACCTGACTATATTTGTTTAGTCTTTATACCTATACAGATTGTCCTCTATTCCTCTCCAGAAAATATTCAGCATTCCAAGATTATGTAAATAATGTCTGTAGTGGAAGAAATGAGGATTTGAAACAATTAAATAAGCATTGAACTTGTAATGCCCTATTAGCTCTGAGTTTAATGAAGAGAGTGATGCAGCAACAATCCCATATAAAACAATATTTCATCTACTTTTTAACATATTTGTTTATATATTTGGAGGTCAAAGGGCAGAAAGGCAGTTGGTCTAATCAATTTTTATTCTGAAGGTCATAATTCATGTTAAATATTGACCATGACTGTATCCTAATATTTCTTTGTCAACTGGGGGTATGTTGATTTTTTGTTTCAGTGCAGGAAAATATTATAACTTCATATTCATGTACTATTCCAATGCCAAAAGTCAATACAATGTTTGAAAAATCACCTGATATATTCTAAATTGGCACAAAACACATATATCTATGCACCAGCCTGAAACTATTTTTATGATTTATTATTAGTATTTTTATTATGTGTGTATGTGTGAAGGCCACATATATATTTGTACTCACAGAGGCCAAAAGAGGGCAGTCACTTGAAGCTGGGAATACAAAAGTATTGTGAGATGCCTGATTCACGTGTTAATAGCAGAACAGCTTCTCTCTAGAAGAGCAGCAGTTATTCCTAACCACTGAACCCTTTTGCATGCCCAGAGACACTATTTTACAACAGTAATGTCACTAAATGTGATTTAGAGTTTCTGAATAAAAAACTGTACTGTCATCTATTTACTTATGGATTCACCATAGTCTGCTGTGTGGTCTGTGGTCATGGCAACATTGCTTTAACGTGGCTTTTGTTTTCTTGAGTGCAGAGACATGTTTTTTATTCATTAAACTTCTACAGCTCTGTATGCTTCAACAGAGTCTCTCTATCACTGAGACTTCTTCACATTAGGAGTAAAGAGAAAATATTTGAAATCTTGAACATGTTATCAAAGTGCAAACTTTCCTTTTCCAGGACTCTAAGAAAACAGGAAGAGGTCAGAGATGGCTTAAAGGGAGGCACTAGACAAATCAGTCATTTTTCAAACTCCTCGGGCTCTTGACTCTTACAACATTCATTTGAAATAATGTAAACATAAAGAATTTATTAGAGAAAACTGTTGTTGTTGTTTTTTTTTTTTCCCAGAAATTATTCGGTCTCCAGGAATTACTGCTAGATTGAGTGCACACGAGGATGTAGAAGGGTTTATTTCTATTTCTCCTTTCTAGAGTGTAGTCACATAGATTGTTCTAACAAATGATAAAACAAGACTGTTTTATTTAAGTGTTAATGTTCATAAATCTAATTTTAATTACACGTGAAATACTATAAACATCTTTTGTTTCCCCTTGAATTAAAATACCAGTGTGTTTGCTGGGGTAGCATATGCAGAACTAAATTATGGGAAGCTGGGGATGTAGCTAGTGTGTGAACTAGCCTCAGTTCCATCTTAAGTTAAAAAATATTATACAGTAAATATATTATATAGTTAATTTGTTATTACAGATAAGAGTATAATCTAATGTAAGCAAACAAGTATTAAAAATGTATGTTCATATAATAAAGGTAGTACACTGTCCAGTGTACTCTTTTATATCAGTAGGTGTACATAAACTAATGCTAAGTGTAAAATCAGTAAATATGTGTAAAAGCTGTGTGTACAACCTATCAACATGTGAACATAAATCAATGTGCTGCTTAATAATTTTAGATGTGCATGTGTACAAGTGAACATAATACAGTTTCTGTTTAATATCATTGAGTATACAATAAACACATTTATACTGTATGCCATTTATCTGAAACAATGTTGAAAATAATATCATGCACTTCCCATGTGATGATTTTAAAGATCTAGACAGCCATAGTTATTTGGTTCTGCTGTTTGGATAATTATAATAGTACACTGATGTAATATTTCATCTTGCACTGATATCATATTTTCAACACTAAAATTTAAGAAGATGCTCTTCATCAATATATTCAAAAAACTATATTTTGATGGAAAGAATTCTTTATAATAAAAGTAAAAATATAGATAGACAGCATTAATAATAATTCAAACACCAGTTTTTTCGAAATCATAATATTTAATTAAGTTATGTTTTACAATGACTATACATTAAGTTAATTTTCAGACACTTCTCATAGATTGTCAGAAGTGTTGGAATCTTGAATTAATAAAGAGGAAAATTTCCCAACATTAAATATTCCCCAACTCAGTACTGTGAGACACTCTAGAAATAGAAATGTCCTATATTTCTGCAGTATTAAAATTTATTTAATACTGATTTTCACATTATTCTAAAAACCATAACTAAAAGCACAATTCTACTTGCATCTTTTGGAGCTCACTAATATAGAATTTTTTTTTTTTTTAGTTTGTTTTTCGAGACAGAGTTTCTCTGTGTAGCTCTGACTGTCCTGCAACTTCAACTTGCTCTGTAGACCAGGCTGGCCTGGAATTCAGAAATCCACCTGCCTCTGCCTCCCAAGTGCTGGGATTAAAGGCATGTGCCACCACTGCCTGGCATATAGATGTTCTTTGTTTGTTTGTGTTTGCTTTGGTTTTTCGAGACAGGGTTTCTCTGTATAGCCTTGGCTGTCCTGGAACTTACTTTGCAGACCAGGCTGGCCTCGAATTCAGAAATCCACCTGCCTCTGCCTCCCAAGTGCTAGGATTAAAGTCGTGCACCACCACGCCTGGCTTCATATAGATGTTGTTATTCTCTCTTTTTTTCTTTCTGCCTAGTGAATCCCTCTAGGTTTTTTAAAATTAGATATTTTATTTACATTTCAAATGTTATCCCCTTTCCTAGTTTCCCCTCTGAAAACTCTCTATCTCTTACCCCTTCCCCCTGCTCACCAACCCACCCACTACTGCTTCCTGGTCCTGGTAGTTCACTATACTAGGGTATATGACCTTCATAACACCAAGGGTCTCTCCTCCTACTGATGACCAACTAGGCCATCTTCTGCTACATATGCAGCTAGAGCCATGAGTCCCACCATGTGTTTACTTTGGTTGATGGTTTAGTCCCAGGGAGCTCTGGAGATAGTTGTCAGTTCATATTGTTGTTCCTCCTATGGGGCTGCAAAACTCTTCAGCTCCCTGGGTACTTTCTCTAGCTCCTTCACTGGGGACAGAGCTAATAAAAAAATTTCAACTGAGGAATACTGAATGGTTGAGAAGCACCTAAAAAATGTTCAACATCCTTAGTCATCAGGGAAATTCAAATCAAAACAACCCTGAGATTCTACTTCACACCAGTCAGAATGGCTAAGATCAAAAACTCAGGTGACAACAGATGCTGGCAAGAATGTGGAGGAAGAGGAACACTCCTCCATTGCTGGTGGGATTGCAAGTGGTATAACCACTGTGGAAATCAGTTTGGTGGCTCCTCAGAAACCTGGACATAGTACTACTAGAGGATCCAGCAATACCACTCCTGGATATATACCCAGAAGATGTTCCAACATGTGATAAGGATATATGCTCCACTATGTTCATAGCAGCCTTATTTATAATAGCCAGAAGCTGGAAAGAATCCATATGTTGCTCTTATTATTTCTATTTCCAAGTGTTGCAAGAATCTTAGTGAAGTAAGCACTGCACTCAGTTTAGGTGACTACTGAGTAACTATAAAAGCAAACCCAAGGATTGGTCTTCAAAACTAGTGCTCTTTCTACTCTGTTAGTCTCTCAAAAATAACAGACTCCATGAGCAAGGCTGGAATTTACACTGATGGATTGTGTTGGAGAAAGAAAGAATAAAGGTTTGCATTCTAGATGATGGTATCACATAATGAAAACTCCATAATTGAGAGTAAATATGGTATGTCATGGGAGGGAAATGGCCACTGAATGAAGCATCCTATAAATCTCAATATTAGTTGCAAGCAGTGCTCATTAAATTTCAATTAGATAATGAAAACAAGCCAAGACATTTTTGTTTTAATTTGGCCCGAAATTAAGAATCATTATAAATTAAAGTGGTCATAGGGTAAAAGTTCTCTTAGTGCAAATTTATCAATTAATTGTGTTAATGGGAGAAAAATTTTAAGTTCTTGTATGTCAGAAATGTTAATTAGCAGTGTTTTATACTCTGTGTTCTTTCAGCAACTGAATATCAAGTGCACATTGTGTATCTGGCTGGGTTAGGAGATTGTAGTATATAGATAAAAAGGAAACAATTGGTAATACCAGATTTCTCACACTCTAATATCAAAACAAAATGCTTGAAAATTGTAGTCATGAACAAATCCAGAGTGATGGACTATAGAGTTTGTCGAGTGTGGAGAGTTATGGGAAAACTTTCAGGAAACCTAAATATTATGCCCTACTGAAGATCTTGCTTTCAAGACTGATGATGGTTAGGTGTATATCTGCATGTGTGAAATGATGTGTACTCTATGTAAGTATGCCAGAAAATCAATGAAGCCACAAAGATCCAAAATAATGTGATTGAGTCTGAGAGGCAGGCGATAACAAAGTAGGATATTCATTTAGACAGAAAAGCAGGGAAGTTTCTGAAGGAATCTGGGGTTCCACACTTTCACAATGTACAAAACTCCAATTTAATATTTAGTTTTATATTTAGTAATTGAAGATAGTCCATAAATAACGCAGAGTATGTCATGTTTGATAGAATTTAAGTTCCCATAAGGATGAGTAGTTTTATTTGTGCACTAGACCTTCTAGGATGTTTTACTGTTATAGGATCAAACTTGACTATGCTGAGGAAGACTAAATCAGGAGGATGATGAGAGTGGAACAGAGTCTGTGAAGAGGCATGCAGCGTGCACAATCTCAACTCTGAAAATATGTCTAGCCGTATTATTTTTATGTAGGAAACAGTGTTGCTATTTGAAAAATATTCACTCGGTAAGATTTATTATTGTATACAGGTTAAAAGAAATTAATTGGATTTCAGAAAGAAGGCATAAGATTGCTGGAAATGTATAAATAGGAAAGACAGCAGGAGAGATCCTTGGTAGACAGAGCAGAATGTAGTCTGAGACAGCAGGGTGCAGGGTTAGCTTAGTGTTGGGTTCCTGTGTTGCTTCTGTTGTGACATTTGTCTAACACAAAGCAAACTCAGCATCTTTAGTTAGGCAAAACATTAGATGAGACATGTCTTCTCTTGCTCTTTTTTACGAAACAGAGAAAAAAATATTTTCTCCATATTCAAAACATAATCTAACTTTTATAAGAATTCAGAAGAATCACATCAACCTAGGAGGTTTGCTTGAAAATCAAAGCTTAGCTTTTAAAATGTTTATTTCAACTAATTGATGAAAGTGTGTAATTTCAAGAACAAACACTGTTTTGGATAATGGCTACAATATAAATATTTCTAATGAGGAATAGATTTCTGATTGTTATAATTTTGAAGGTTATCATGTAACTTAATATATATGTATATATATACACACATATATATATGTAGATATATAGCTTTATACATATATGTATATAAGTATGTATATTTATATAGAGAGAGGGACTGTGTGTAGTGTGTACAAATGCATATAGGATTTTCTCTGTTTCAATGAAATAATTTTGACGCTGATCAAACTATTTAATATATTATTATACCTAGTTGTGTACTGAACTCTTAAACAGAAGGACCATTTCTATAAAGAACCTCTGAGTTTATACTGACTTTCTTAATACACTTTAGTATGAGAGTCTTAGGAAGATTGACTAAAACATCCCAAGCCAAACTCTAGCTACATTGTAATTTCCATGGTAACAGTTCAAAGGAAGACAAGAATGAAGACTCCCCCAGCTGGTGTACAAGTTAGGCAGCCTGAACAGCTTCTGAACAGCTTCTCCATTTATCTTGTGATTTAGTCCTACGAAGGGTCTCATCATTCTGTACACTGTTGGTCAATAATTGAGACATGTCTCTATTGTTTCAATTGGCAAAAAGATGAGTGAGCCTTACTTCTGTACCTAAATATTCCTTTCTCTTCTGCAGTCTTTAATTTCTTGGCCATCTTAAATAGGATGTCATAGTTCCATTGACCTACTCATGGCAATTACAATTTTTAATTACTAATTAATTTCTATTTTCCTACTATAGAATTTCTAAAATCTCCCCAATGTGTACATATACACATTTGGAATTTATGTAAACATGACTATACATTAATGGCCTAAACACCACTTTGACATTTATGCCTAATTTTAACTTTTAAAGTAAGTCACTTAATTTTCAATAGTTCTTTTATAACTGGTGACAATAGGTATTTAGAGCTTCATAATATTAATTTGAAGTGATGTCAATTTGTGTCATGTTTATCTTACAAACATTACTAAGGTATTTAGAATATCAGTGATTCAGTTACCTTTTACCTGTTCTGAACTTAAGTACATTTATACTTATGAATATGAATATATTTATGCACAGTTGAGATAAACAAGTAGTTTTAGAAATAATGATTTCTCAAGCTAAAGAAATATTATAGTAAAATATATTTCACATATTTGGTAATACTTTTGTTACAAATTAGTAAAGATATATGGAAGGTTTATGAGTATACCTCAGAATTGTTAACAGCAGCCTTTCAGAGAATATATAATGTATTTATTAGTTCTTTAGAGCTCTTCCCAGATCCACCACCTTCTCTACTTACCCTACAGTTTACTTTTTTAATAGATATTTTCTTTATTTACATTTAAAATATTATCTCCTTTGCTAGTTTTCCCTCTGAAAACTCCCTATTCCTTACCCACTCCCCCTTCTCACCAACCCACCCATTCCTGATTCCTAGCCTGGTAGTCCCCTATACAGGGACATATAACTTTCATAGGACCAAGGGCTTCTCCTCTCACTGATGACTGACTAATCAGGCCATCCTCTGCTACATATGCAACTAGAGCCATGAGTCCCACCATGTGTTTTCTTTGGTTGGTGGTTTAGTCCTAGGGAGCTTTGGAGATACTAGCTAGTTCATATTGTTGTTCCTCCTATGGGGCTACAAACCCCTTCAGCTTCTTGGGTCTTTACTCTAGTTCTTCCATTGGGGACTCTGTGCTCAGTCCAATGGTTGGCTGAGAGCCTCCACCTCAGTATTTGTGAGACACTGGTAGAGCCTCTCAGGAGACAGCTATATCAGGCTCCGGTCAGAAAGCACTTGTTGACATCCAAAATAGTGTCTGGGTTTATTGACTGTGTATGGGATGGATTCCCACGTGGGGCAGTCTCTAGATTGCCTTTCCTTCAGTCTCTGCTCCACACTTTGTCTCTGTAACTCCTCCCATGGGTATTTTTGTTTCCCTTTCTATGAAGGACCAAAGTATTCACACTTTGGTCTTCCTTCTTCTTGAGCTTCATATGGTCTGTAAATTGTATCTTGGGTATTCTGAGCTTCTGGTCTAATATCCACTTATCAGTGAGTGCATACCATGTGGGTTCTTTTGTGATTGGGTTATCTCACTCAGGATGATAATTTCTAGTTCCATCCATTCCCACAAGAAATTCATAAATTCATTGTTTTTAATAGGTGTGACAGCTTTCTTGATCAAGTCCATTTTATCCTGCTCCTATGCTAGTGGATTAGGTAGTCTTCCACTGGACAACCACACCTCTAAAGAAAATTTTCTCTGCTTCTTCATCTAGCAGCTGTTAATTGCCAATAACTTCATGGCTAGGTAAAGAACTTCATGCTTAACTGTTCACTCCTTTATGGTATCCAGTCTGGTTTGAGTTTGCATTCGTATTGTGCATGCTGTAGTTACCACTGAGTTTACGTGTGTAGCAGCTGCCCTGCAGTATTTCAAAAGCCTTGTTATGTTGTAGTCATTACTGCATTCAAATTTTACACCCTTTTTGCTTCCGCTAAAACAATGACTCTAAGCCCTGGAATATGAGAATGGGATATATATATATATATATATGGGATATATATATATATATATATATATATATATATATATGTCCTACTAAAGGTTGAGCAATCCACAGTTTCTTATTCTTTTTTTGTTGTTGTTTGTTTTTGCTGTTAGCAATATTGGCTTCTATTTCCTTATATATTATAATTTTCCTTTTGTTTTCTCATTCTATAAAAGTCCCTTCTTGCTCACTTTCCATAATTTCACATGACTCTTCATTATTACTGTGTCTCATCTTAAGTGATGAAAGTAAACATTTAAGCATTGGTTTCCTCCTTTAGTTAACAACAGAAAAGAACACTTTCAAGGGCAACTCTCTTGTTAAAGCATTCTTTATTAACTATGATAATACCACTAATTTGATGTTCAAATTAAATCTAAATGATATTTTGACAAAAAAAAAAAAACCTGTTCCATCATTAAGAAAATTGAGAGTGAAAAAGTTTGACATCCTTGACAAATTCATCTAGGAAGAAACGTGAGAAAGTACTAGTTCTTAGGCTTGCAATCCATAACGCTTTAATGGGTGAAAAGTGTATTTGTTTTAATACATTGTTTGAAGTTAAAATATAAAATGCCATGTGCTATACACCTTTCAAAATGAGAGTTCTAGTAACAGGGATCATCTTTATGTTTTTTGGTGATCAGAATTGTGCTCTGACTGAGTTTTCTGCAGTTTTATTTACTAATTAAAGCTATTAAATTTTACATGCAGAAAAACAAAGCTAATGCATGGACTTTTTCTTCCTCTCACTTAAAGGTCCCGAGGAGATGGAGATCAAGTGCCCCTTGAATCACATTGCTTGCCATGGCTCCAACGCATGTGTCCATTTGTCACAACTGTGCAACGGAGTGGTAGATTGCCCAAATGGCTTTGATGAAGGAGGGCATTGCCAGGGTGAGTCTGTCATGGAAGAGTGTAATTGAAGTATTCAACTTTGTATAATCATAAAATTCAATGAGAAGTCTAAATGCCTTTTCTTTCAACTGTAACTGTAGCTATCAAAAGAGCATAGGTTTTATTTCCAGTCTCTCAGTATGAACTTCAAAGATGTAATTATCACTTTTTATTGAAAACATATTAGCAAACATACATCCAGATTTTGAAGCTAGGGTTTTGAAACACTCTTTCACATGCAATTGTTATTTTGAGCAAAGGGGAGGGGAGGAGAAATTATCATCATATGCTGACTCTCTGCAGCTTATTTACTCAATCTTTGTCTTAAACAAAATATCAGCAGGAACAATCCTACAGCTTTATCTTTAAACTGATGTATTCATAGGAAGGTATCTATTTAGTACTATTTTTCTCCTACTATGCTATTAAATTTCTTGAAAATTTAATGTGCTTTTAAATACCAGACTATAATTTCTATGAATATATGAGACAAAACTGAAATATATAAAAAATAAAATATAAGTGAAAATGGAACATTCTATGAAAAAAAAATCCGAGAATGGGTTGCAGGAATTAAAACATGAGACTAAGAAAAATAAAAGCCTGTGAACACAAGGGGGGTCAAGCCAACATTGGGCAAAAGCAGAAATCTTCCACCCCTGTCCCTATTCCCAATTGTCCTCAGACCCGTTGAGATAGTACAGGCTAGTGCCAGGACACTTGCTCCAAATCTCAATTCTCTGTACTTAGGTCTTAGCACCAGTCCTCTGTTCTATGTATTTGGAACATGACTGTCCATCACTTCATATGAAGCAACACAGTAGGGCTGGGGACAGAGTTTGAGGAGCCACTTCTACTTCTCCTGATAATATTTAGTCCTTCAGGATCAATCAAAGGGAAATATTGTAGGAATGTAAAGGAGGCATACATACATGAAAGGGATTTTAAAATGTGAGTGAAACTTTTTAAGCAGGTTTAGTATAGTTATGTTGGAATGTTGGGACAGAGGCTGATTTCTGTGTAGAGAGTTTGCAAGATGCGCCCAGGAAAGGAACAACTTCCATAGTGGAATACTGAAGCCAGGACACAAGCAAGAATATATTCCTCACATTAGGATCAGTGAAATATATTTAATAGTGGAGGTTTTAAAAAAGTGTAGAGACAGAGGTGGATAGATGGACTAGTGGCTAAGACCACTTGCTAATTTTGAAGAGGATGTAAGTTCAATTTCTACCACAGATGTTATAGCTACATATAATGCAAGATCCATGCAATTTGATGGCATATGTATAGATCCACAAATATGTGTGTGTGTGTGTGTATATATATATATATATATATATATATATATATATATATATATATATACATTCACATAAAGAAAATACAATATAATAAAAGTGAAGCGACTTGCCTTTGACATGGGAAAAGGCACCAGCCAACAACTTCCCAGTTTCTGAGAGAAACTCAGTATCTACATTTCTGTGAACTGTTCACACTTAGAGACTACTTTTTATATGGATATACTAAGTCCTAATAAATAATACAGTTAAATTTTCATTTGTGGTTTATATCAAAAATAGTTGCCCCAATTGCCTGTCTGAATGCATAATATAGAATAGTAGAATCAAGACTAAAATATATGCCATTCCAGATTGAGTGACTAAATATGTTTTCATTGAGAAGATTAATTAAAAACTGTATGTAACTGTTTGCCTCCAAGATATGAACAGAAAAAAGAAAACATCTTTCAGAGAACATTTCTTAATGTATGTTCTGTGTCTTAGACAAAAGTGGCTAGTTGTCAGCAAAATTGTTTTGTAGGAATGGAAGTCTCCCTTCCCATATTCTGAGTGCTGTATTACTTATTAATACTTGATGAAAGCAAATTTTCTGAAAGATTACCAAGCATCACCCCCCCACCCCCCTGCATCAAGAATCTAGGTACCTTAGTCTTATAGCTAGAATATAAGAAAAGAAATGGTTAAGTCCACTTTGTAGTGCTTGCTGTGACGTCCATCCAAATTACTTCTATCATTAATTTTTTTTAAATTCTTGTTGCTTTCAGAGCATGTACTCTAATTTAAATAATTACACACAAAGCCCAAGCCATGACTCAGAAATGAATTTGGCTCTTTCTTCTAATAAATGGTGGGATATTTGTAGTTTTTATTAAAATTAATAATAAGTAAAGCTTAAAGATTTGAACATTATGTTCTTGGGAGTTCTTTTGTGTTCAGTGAATTGTTTTCTGAATGTTTCCTGGCGAAATCAATTCCTTTCTAGTCAAAATAATAAAGAAAATAATCTATTATTAATGATTTTCTGTAACACAGATATTTTAATCTTCATAATTTGGTTCCATTTGATGAAAAAATGGATTTTTATATGGGCATAGTAATATACAGGAATTTGCTTGTAAGATGTTTAACAATAACCACTGGCAAAATAACCACATTGTATTTTCAAAATTTCATCTCTTCCTATACAATATTTCAAAGTAGTAGCACCTTTTTCCTAATCAAGATGCAGAAGCAATAAAAGCATACAGTAAAGTGTGAGATATGAATTCAGGTATAGTGAGTGCTAGAAGGAGCTAGCAGAGATTAAACCACAGCATATATAAAAATCCAGTCTTAAATTTGACCTTCTAAAGATCATTGCTTATGTCCGCATTTTATGTACTCATTTGAAAGAAGGATTCTTGGTAATTCTAACCCTAGTTAGATTTTGTTAACTACCTAAAGAACCAAAGCATGGGAATGCAAGTGGGAAGGGCATTCTCCAGACACAATCTGCTCCTATCCTATGAAAATAACATCAAAGCTCAGTTAAGTCATTGAGAAATATGTTCCAATTTCTCTGTCAATAGAAAAACATAATTATTTAATCCATAGAGTTTAATTCCATTCAGTGGTCAAGGTCCTTGGAAACCTACAGAGATTAAATATGAGAAGAATTGAAATTCTTAAGAAATGAAACATTCGGACAAAAACAAACAAACAAGCAAACCCAAATACCTCCCTACCACACAGTGTATGCACAAAAATCCCACAGACATCTCTTAAGAGTTTTGACTACTTTATGTAATTCTGAGTCTACTATTTCACATAATTGCTGCATTTATACAGGAAAAGTTCTCTTATATAAACATTTATTTTCTTGAAATAATATTATGTTTTTAATTGGACCTGACCCTTAACAGACGTCTGCTGGAATTCAGCCTTGGTAATATGCACTCCTTAATCTTTAGTTACTTGTCAAGAATTCAAATTCTTTGAGTTTAGAAACTAAACAGAACATTTAAACTATATAGCTTTAGTCTTATCTTTTGCTTTGTTATCAACAAAATTTAAATCTGATGCTAAATTGGTTTTAAAACCTTCTGGATATATTTATAAAATCTGTTTGAGAATTGACTAAGGTAAATGGTAATAGCTTTTATTTTCTATGACCCATCACTGGGAATTTAGTCATCATTTAACTTCCTTGTTTAATACTCATATATATTCAATTCTCCTAAAACAAAATTAATCTAAAAATAATTTGGAAGCCAAATATTTCCTCTCCTTATTTCACATGGAAAAAATTGTCTTGGTTTATTTTTTGTCAACCGTTTTATTTATTATTTTATAATATATTAGGTTTAGTGTTATCGATCAGGGCAGTTTAAAGCTAAGAGTGGGATTAAGGCTGGGGCTAGGCTTAGGACTTGGGTTAAGGTTATGATCATGGGTGAGGTTTGATACTTATGTCTGGGGTTATGATGCTGGTTAAGATTAGAGATAGAGCCAAGTGACAGCTTAAAGTTAGGTCTATGGCTGCTATGAGGCTAAGGTTGAGGATGCATTAGCACTCTTAGTAATTCGAACGCTGACTGCAAAGTGATAAGATTTAGTCCAACCCTACTAGAAAGGATGGAAGGCACTGAGTAAGGAAGGGGATGTGAGAGCGGAAGGGAGGGAACTACAGAACTGGTGAAGACATTTGAGTTGTTTTTGTGTTCTTACCCACTGAGCCATTTACCTTCACTCTCACATCAATCCATCTTTGTCAACTACCATGTGAAATATTCAGAAGTCAAAACAAAAAATATAGAGGGTAATATATGTGGAAATAATGTTAGAGAAGACAAATTTCACAGCCATAACCGTTTTCACCCCAGGAAGGGAAATCATCATTGTCTGCTCAAGTGCCATGAATCATTCAAAAGCGTGTAGGCTGCTAGTCATGGCTACATAAACCTATAATCACAGAAAAGGAGTGAAAGAGCTGATGATGTATTTAGGGGGCAGCCTGATCTGTAGAGGAGACTCTGTTTTCAAAAGTATCTAATCTACCAATCAAAAAAGAAAAAAAAAGAAAAAAAGAAAAAAGAAAAAAGAAAAAAGTAAGCAGACAGACACTAGCAAATAAAAAAGGCAGTTGTAAGATGGAATCTGCCATAAAGACTCAGGCTTTTGTGGTCAGGTCACTTCCAACTTATAAAGGTCTTTTGAGTTTTGGGCTTAGTTTTAGTAAGGAGGTAAGACTGTCTAAAGTCAGCCTCAGGTTTAAGTATTTCTTCTTACAGATTACTGTTAGCAATTGAATTAGATAAAAGGCTATGACATTTGATCCTAGTTGATTTCCAGAACAGCCTTAGTCCCAGAAACAAAACAATAATCCTTATACTGTGGACAGGAGATGACTCATACTGTAAAATGTTTGCTGTCACGCAAGGACCTTGCAACACAAGCCCCAGCATCCTGCAAAATGTCAGATCTACAATGATGTATACCTGTAATTTCAGCACTGTAAAAGAAGAAAGTAACAGGATTCATAGGGTTTCCTGGAATCATAGGGTTTCCTGACTAAACAGACTAATTGAATCAATGTCAAGAGGTTCAGTAGAAAACCTAAAACAAAGAACATGAAGTGGATAATGATGGAAGAAGACATTCAACAGTGATGCACAATAATGTGTAGGGATATACACCATATGTACATAGTACAAAGGACAATCATTCTTTTTCAATATAAAAATCATTATTTTTATAAATGTCAATTAGTCCATAAAATTTTCATGTTAATGGTGTTTATTGTTATTCCATATACTATGTATTCTTCATAATAAGGTAATATTGTTTATATTGGTATAAGTTCGAGATATAAGATTAGAATTGTGCACTATTGAAAACTTGTTATATAACCACATTTGTACATGGATATACATTGAAACATATGCATATTAATTTATGTGTAGTATAAAGTACAAGACAGATCTGTAGAGATGTCTCACTTTAACAAAAGCAGGTGTAATTACCAGCACCGACATGGTTATTCATAACCAGCAATAATTCCAACTCCAGGGAATCAAATGCTTTCCTCTAACTTGCTCACACAGGAGGCACATATCAGGTATACAATACTTACAACACACTTTCAGAAAAGGCATTTTTATTCATCAAATACATTAATTAAAATGAATCCTAGGCAAGGTCGCTCCTTTCTGCAATTCTGAGATTAACTCAAGGATTGTATTAAGTGTACCTCAGCCTCAAACAAGATCCCGTTGTTAAAAAAAAATTATGTTCACCCACATTTCAGATGTTGCCCCCCTTCCCTTCACTTCTAAGGGTGTGCTCTCTTACCTACTGACCCACTCCCATCTTAATTCTCTAGCATCCCACTTTTCTGGTGCATCAAACCTCCACAGAACCAAGCACATCCCCTCACACTGAGACCAAACAAGGAAGCTTCCTGCTACATATGCAATGGGGCCACAGACTAGCCCATGTATGCTCTTTGGTTGGTAGGTGAGTCTCTGGAAGCTCTGAGGGGTCTGGACAGTTTATACTGTTGTATGATACTGTTCCTATGTGGTTGCAATCCCCTAAAGTGTCTTCAGTCCTTCCCCTAACTCTTCCATTGTGGTTCTTGGGTGCTGTCTAGTGGTTGGCTGTAAGTTTCTGCATCTGTGTCAGTCAGCTACTGGTAGAGCCTCTCAGAGGACAGCCATGTCATGCTCCTGTCTGCAAGGACATCTTGGCATCAGCAATAGTGTTGGGGTTTGATATCGGTGTGTGGGATGAATCCAAAGGTAGGGTGGTCTCTGGATGGCCTTTTCTTCAGTCTCTGATCCATTTTTGTCCCCGCATGTACCTTTACAAAGGAATAATTTTAGAAGTGTAAGTGACACCATTCCTCAACTGGGGACCCATGTCAATCTACTGGAAATGGTGTCTTCAAGTTCTATCTCCCATTGTTAGACATTTCAGGTAATGACATCCCCATTGTGTCCTGGGAATCTCCCACATTTCTAATGTCTGGTACTTTCTAGTGGTTCCCCCTGTTTACCACCCCACACTGCTTTATTATTTCTACCAATTCTCCTGGCCATCTGTCCTTTTATTCTCTCTCCCCAATACCTGAATGTTCCCTGTCTTATTCATTCCCTCACCTTTCTCCCATCAAGGTCCCTCTCTCTGTCTCCCATGATTATTTTGTTCCCCCTTCTAAGTGGTATTGTAGCATCACACCTGGGCCTTCCTTCTTCTTAAGCTTCATATTGTCTGTTGGTAGTATCATGGGTATTCTGAGCTTTTGTGCAAATATCCAAATACAAGTAAGTACATACCATTTATATCAATTTGGATCTGGGATACCTTACTCAGGATTATATTTTCTAGTTCCATCCATTTTCCTGCAAATATCATGATGTCCTTATTTTGAATAGCTGAGTAGTATCCGATTGTGTAAATTACCACATTTTCTGTATTCATTCTTTCACTGAGGAACATCTGGGTTGTTTTCTGCTTCTTGCTATTATAAATAAGGCTGCTATGAACATAGTGAAGCATGTGTCCTTGAGATATGGTAGAGCATCTTTTGGGTATATATTCTGCCCAGGAGCAGTAAGTATACCTAGGTCTTCAGGTAGAACTATTTCCAATTTTCTGAGGAAACATCAAATTGATTACCAGAGTGGTTTTATCAGTTTTCAATCCCACTAGCAATGAGGAGTGTTCCTCTTTCTCTACATTCTGCCAAAATCTGCTGTGCCCTGAGTTTTTGATTAGTCATTCTGATTGGTGTAAGGTGGAATCTCAGGATCGTTTTGATTTGCATTTCCCAGAAGACTAAAGATGTTGAACATTTCTTTAGGCGCTTCTAGGCCTTTAGAGATTCCTCAGTTGAGAATTCTCCTTTTAGTTCTGTACAATATCTTCCTTATAAAAATGTCTTTAGATTCTATCTCTTTATTAAAACAGTATTTTCAAATTAGTTATTAGTAACATATTTCTGTGTTTTGAATAACTCACTAGTTATATAAAAATCCTTGTGTATCAAGTATTTCCAATTTTTGCTGAAATGTCTTTGGTTTAAGTTCTATTTTAATGTACACATATAGAAATGTGTCACACCTACATCAGTGGAATGTCCATTGTATTTGTTACTTTGTGTGTCTGCAGGAGTATTTCTAATAATTGCTTTGATGTGAACCTTTAGTCTCTGAATAAGGAAGAATTTTATTATTATTATTATTATTATTGGTATTTCCTAAACATAGCTGAATCCTTAGATAAAATTTTAAAGCCTTTCTCAATGTTTGGGGAAACCTACCAATTCTGTGGGTCAGGATCTGATTCAGGAGAGAGAGAAAGAGAGAGAGAGAGGCAAAGGGGGGGGGGGAGAGGGAGAGAGAGAGAACTGAGAAACTTATGTGGAGAATAAACATAAGTCAATTTTCTCAGCCATGTTAATCTTTCCTTAAAAGAAAAAAATGTTAATTTTCCAGCATTTTAGAAGAGTTAATTCATATGCATATTCATTAACTATGGGAGTAATTAATCTTTATACTTTCATCATGAATTTCTTCCTGATATGATAGTGATAAGATAGAAAAAGTTGTAACATATAATTTATATATGGATAAAATGATGTTTAAAATATCTTAGTTGAAAAATAAGTAATTCTTTCATCAATATGAGTTAAACTTTTTATGCACTGACAATAATCCACCCATTTATCTGACCCAGGAATACAGACAGTTCCTGCATGGAATTTTTGTGGTGTAATGGGGAGAGATAAAAATTGCTGAGGAAGAATAAATGAGGAATATCTAATTTTGTTTGCAGGACTGCAAAGAGATTTCCCGAGAGTGCCGATGGCTGATTTGCATGTCACTCCAAGAATTGTGTATGGCAATGAAGAAAATTTGAGCATTCAAAACCAGGGGCCTGTTGCAAGGATGAATGTATGACTGAGCATTAAGAGCTCAGGAGAACTGAGATCTGTGGAAAGGATGAAGGATGAAGGGATAAAAACGAAGACCTATAACCTTGAAGCTGAAAAGAAATATTATCAGACAAAGAGTAATTACATTAGAATAAAGATGCATGCAGCATAACCCATTTAAAATGCATTGAATAAAACAGAAAAGGGCAAGAGAGTAAAACGTTATAGTATAATGTATGCACAATAGAATTATAAGGGTGCCATCTTATCGTGTTTAAATACTTAGCAGATGGAGACTAGGATGTTTGCGTCTTTGTAGCAAGTCAGGTTGATTATTCTTAGAAAGAGAATCAGTACATTTTATAGCCACAAGACAATGAGCTGAACAGCCCTCTGTTCTGATGTTCCTCAGCTCCCATCTTACATATTTTTCATTAATGTTGTCACTTAGATGGAGAACATTAAGTGAAGGTCAAAGACAGAGTCCTGGGCTGTCATGTTGAGAGAATCCTTTTTCAGATGGAAGATCATTTTAAAAATATATTTGCTATTTATAGCCACCAGAATCCCAATGTCAGTAAGCAACTAACATACTGACTTATGATGCTGAAATTTTATCTTCTTGTTCCTCAACTTTGAAAAATAATTGACTATTTTAATATTTTTCAAAAATATGAGTTTAAACAAACTGTCACTCAACTCTCCACTCAACCTCCAAATCTGAGACCAAATCTCCTATGACTCATTATTGTGTTTCTGACACACACAGCATGATGTTCTAAAGAGCAAGGAATTAAAGCAGGCTGCTGATGTTGAAGTGTATCCTCAAGAGTCGCACAGAACACCACTTAAGAACAGGGATTAAACTATGACCTTGAGTTTTCATTTGCTAGTTTGTCTCTAGTGAAAAACACTTAAAATCTTCAGGTTTCAGCATCCTTTCTTACACACTTTCCAACCAGTAATGATGACATGGAGGAAATCAACTGAGTGACAATTTAAACCAACTGTGTATTTGCTGTCAGTTTTATTAATTGAATGAAAAAAATGCTGGCTAAACAACAAACTGAGCAATTAAATATCAAACATGTATAATGCACAGTTATCACCTGACTCAGGATTCTGTTCCCTTAAAAAAAAAAAATCAGTGATTTCACAAACTTAGGAATTCAGTGTTCATAGAAAGATCTGTAAATAAAATAATTATTCAGTGAAGAATGATTTACATTTTGAATTAAAAATAGCATGATATCATTCTGACAATAATTAACCTATAATTATTTAAAATAATTATAATTTGCTGAGCTAAATCTGGAATTATAGAAATTATAGAAATCTGGCATTAAGAGGAATTAATTTCCCTGTTGTTATGAGTAAATAGCATGATGATAGAAACTTAAGTGAGAAAGGTTTATTTTGACTCACAGCTATAGGGTACTGTTCACTGTGGAGATAATGTCAAGGTGGCACTGGTATGAGGCAGCTGGCATCATTCATCCACATTCAAGAAGAAAGTTCTAAAGAGTGCCCATAGTCAGATCTTTCCTTGTTGTCCTGATTTTTAGGACTGATGTTCAAGGAATGGTGCTACCCTTATCTAGCGTAGGTCTTCTCATCTCAACTAACCTACTCAAGATAATATCTCATAGGGATATACAGAGCCTGTACACATCTAAAAGAAATCTCCACGGTATATCCAGAGGTTTGTTTTCTAGAGAACTCTAGATCCTGTTGACGAGATATATTAATTATTGAAAGCTTGCCTCTTACCAACTTAACACTCAAAAAATAAGTTAAGCTATTTAAACATTCCCTTCCTTATTTCCATAATTTAGTGGCCATGTTATAAATCAAGATGCTTTCTATTTACATTGAAAAGTCCTCCTTAGTTTTAAATAGTGTTGGTCCTGTGTAGAAACGAATTCTAATCCTCATCTGAAACTCAAGAAAATCTCCTAACTCTATGTGAATATTAAATAAAACAAAAGTGACCTACTTTTGACATATGATAGAACACAATAGACATTTCCATTCCAAGAGGTTAAAAATAGCAGTGTAGAAATAATAATAGACCCAGCAAAGACTGAAACCTGGCAGAGTAAACGCCAAGCCCAGTGGCTCCATCTCTGACAAGTGAGACATATAAGGCAATTTCATGTATTAGTCAGGGCTTCAGTAGCCTATACCCTCCAGCTTTGCCACTTTCAGTACACAATGCCTCAGTAGACATCCCATGCTGCAGACACTTCCAATGACCTGGGATCTCCCCTGCTCTTTAGGGTTCTCTCAGTGGCCTTTAAAAGTCTCTTTATAAGCACTCTGACCCTGACACATGCTGCCTAGCCTTAGATCCTCTATGAATTTGCAGACACTTCCTTTAATCTTGTGGGGGTTTTTTCACTACTATAAAACAGTAACATATAGATGATCTTTAATAAGTTCTATTTCCAGCTCAGATGTAGAGCGACCCCTTGGGATGCTGATGCAGAGGAAACACTTCGCTAGGCAGTTGTTATCAATGATCAGGACACCCCTGCAGTTGCATTCTCAGTCCTGTCTCTTTTATCAGATTCATTTTTATTTTCCCAAGCTGGAGCTTTTGATGTGGAGCATTGCCCTCACAGTACCTTTGCTCTAGCACAGGTCCAAGCAGGCTGCAGTTTTATCATTTAAAACCTCCTGTCTGTCACACACATGGTTGGGAAGGTTAACCTACTCATGTTTTACCCCCTCAGCAAACTCCAGGTGTTTTATCCTTTGCTGTCAAACAATCCACTCCTTTCACAATTTCAAAGTCTCTTCATTGAAGTATCCCCACTAAATAAAGTAGTATATTATCTTTGAAAAATTCAACCTCACTCATGTTATCAGACTATAGGTAAGATGAAATGTAATTATCGACTAAAATTTCATATTAATGGCCCTTAACCTAGTTCCAAGAAGTATCAAGTTCTCCTTGGAAACCCCCGGACCTAGGCCTCCACAGTGAGTCATCCCATAAACAATCTGCTTTTCCATGTTCCTGTCAGAATAGCCCATTCGCCTTACTAATGCTGTTAAGTGGTTATACTTGTACACATTGACAAGTTCTCCCACCTTCTTTCCATAACCCAGATTTTGTGCTGTTTTTACTATTTTTTCCCTCTCTCCGCTCTATCCCTCTCTCTATCTCTCATTCATATATATATATATATATATATATATATATATATATATATATATATGTGTGTGTGTGTATGTATATATATTTCAAAATGTAGGTTCCCCCTGACTCCACTTACCCCAGTCTCTTCCTATCATCTCTCCTCTCCTCCAGCCCATCCCTCTCTGCTTCTCCTCAGAAAAGATCAGGCCTCCCAGGGAGATCAACTAAACATGGCATCACAAGCTACAATATGACAAGACACATTCCATTATATCAAGGCTGGGTAAGGCAAACCACTATGAGAAAAACAGTCTCACAAGCAGACAAAAGAGCTAGAGAATCCTGTAAGAATGTCAAGCTAGTCAGCTACAACACATATACAGAAGACCTAGGTACAAACTCTAGGCCTCCTGATCTCTATTCAAATCCTTACTGGTTAGGCAAATCAAAACTACTTTGAGATTTCATCATATACCTGTCAGAATTGCTAAAATCAAAAACACCAGTGATTACTCATGCTGATGAGATTGTGGATCAGGGGGAACACTGCTCCACTGCTGGTGAGAGTGAAAGTTTTACAGCCATTTTGTAGTCAATATGGCAGTTTTTTGGGGGGAAACTAGGAATAGGTCTACTCCTAGGCATATACCCAAAGGATGCTCCATCTTATCATAAGGATACTTCCTCAACCATGTCCATAGCAGCTTTATTCTTAATTGCCAGAGACTAAAAACAACCTAGATGCCTCTCAACTAAAGAATAGATGAAGAAAATATTGCACACAACTTTTAGAAAGAAAGGCAGAATGGAACTTGCATTTAAATAGGTGTAACTAAAAAAATATCCTGAGTGAGGGAGGTAACCCAACCAAAGAAAGACAGACATGGTGTGTACTTATTGCAGGGAATATTAAAAAAAAAAAATCATAGGCTCATTCCCACTCTTCGGCCTCCTCCCCAGTGGTCTGGTTGGCCATGCATGCACTGGCAGGCAATGGCCGATCTGATTTCTCATGGAGTTTCTGACACTGAATTCCACAATGTCTCCACGGAACTCTCTGATTTCCTACTGGCAAGTTGCTACCATGTCAACCTCATGCTTCAAATTCCCCAGGGCCTTTTGTGGTACACATCTGGCAAACCACACTTGGCCACTGTACCTTTCTCTCTTGAACCCAGACTAGCTGCCACATAAAGGAAAACACAACACACACTTAGTTCAGAAACAATGGTAACTCAATATCTAGGCACAATAACTAAAACCTAATCTTGTAAGCCTTATCAAAATCTGATTCCTCTGATGGTAATACTTGCAGACCTGCCATGCTATGGGAAAACTCTAGCAGCTACATCTTACCCTTCTGCTGTCCTGTTCCAGAGAAGGCCTAATTCTGCCCTGTGCTCTCTTGTCTTCTGTCCAACCCAGAAGTGCCGCCTACAAACCCAATGATTGGCTCCTTTATTCATGGGGGCATTGGTTCACAAGAAGCCACCTGAGTATGTGACTCATTCCTCATCCCAGATAGCCTCTCCCGAGAAAGCAAGCAGCACAGAGCCATCCACAACATGTACTTACTTATTTGTGGATATTAGCTGGAAAGTAAAAGAGAATCATGCTACAATCTACAGACTCCCCAGAGACCACATAAAAAGAATGGCTTAAGGGAGGAGAGGATCTCCATTGGTAATAAAACAGATATTTTTGGGTTGACTGGGACAGGTTGTAAAACAGGATGGATCATGTTCGCTGCAGGGAAAGAGAAACACCTGGGAGAAATGACTGGAATTGGGGGTGGGGGTGGGGCGGGCATTTCAGTGGTAAGGTAGAAAACTACTGCAATGGAAACTCAATTTAATCTACCAGAGTAATCCTAACAAAGATTCCTTGTAATGGGCGACAGAGAGCCTAACTGGCCATCTTTTGTAACCAGGTAAGGCCTCAAATGGAGATTGGGAGACCAACCCAGACACAAAACTTTAGTTTATAGTTTATCCTGCCTATGGAGTCTTCTGGCACTGGACTAGGAGAATCATTATCAGGAAGACCAAGAGATCTCATCCAGCAATGGAGAGGAGCAGATGGAGCATCAAACAGCCAATCATTAGCCAGAGTGTGGGAGGTCTTAAGGATGAGGGGAAGGAAGGATCTTTAAGAAACCAGAAGGGTCAGGAGCAACACAAGGACAAGGTCTATATACCATTTTTAAAGTTAAACAACCATATATAAGCTATCATAATAGCAATGACCTCCCTTTCTGGAATAAACTTTCTGATTTAGAACCTTTTCCTGCTGCTGGGTTAAAGAGGCTTTTCAAAGCATCTAAGGGCATGTAGGCAGTAATGAGATGATTAAAACGTTGTAAGAAGAGATCAAGGAACAGAGGTGTGTCATACACTAAAGATAGTGTGAGCAAGAGTCTGCCTACTCAGATATATTTCTGTTTTTAAATTTGCTGAGGCTCAAACATTTTAATACAACACTTTGATAGAATATCATCACAATGAGATATCACAAAGAATAAGTAATACTCAGAAATGAAAATTATTAAAGAAATTTCAAAAGACTTGTGACTTCTAAACCCAAAGTATCATTTGCTTCAGAGTCTTTAATGTTTGTTTTAATTGCCCAGAAGTTAAAGAAATATGCATGTCCTCAAAACTTTTCTAACTGTATTTTCATCTTTAGATTTACACACAATAAGTTTCATTTGAGAGTAATATTTCAATGAAAGCAAATCACCAAGTTTTGTTTTTGCGTGGAGAATTGATACTGCTTCCTCAATTACACGTTTGATTAAGAAGAACAGAAAATCAAATGAGTGGCATTTTCCTGCCCTATGGAATTCCTTACATCTTGTCACAGCTGTAGAAAGAACTGTGTTTCATGAGCTGTCTCTGGATGAGGTCCCTGTGCCATCTGAGTGCCAGCTGCACAGTAAACAAGCACAGAAGAGCAGTTTGTAGCTCCATTAGCTAAAACATGCCATGTTCCCACATAGTGTGCAGGTATGAAGCTAGAAAATATCTAGCAATGGAAATATCTTTGTAGCTCAGCAAATGGTCCCTGCTCTCCAATGTTCTCAGAATAGGAGCACTGCCTTGAATAATCTTCAGTCAGATTAGTGTAAAGTCATCCGATTAAGCTTAAAAGAAATCTGGCATGGCTGTGAGTAGATACAAAATGTACTTGTGCCTCCCATCCCTTTCCTTATTTATTAGTTTTAGCTTCCATATGCAGAAGGAAAACAAAAGTCCTGGATGGCTAAAACTAAAACACAATAACAAGCAGTCATGCCTTTCTCCCTGAGGAATGAAATATTACGATAATAGGGCCAGGAGAGACTTTCAGAGGTGGTACAGTTCACCCATCAGCCTTTCTACTGGACTCAACCCAAGCTCACCTCCAAGTATGCCATCTCTATACTATTTGGAAAGTCTCCAGAGAGAAAACCTATAAATGCCATCTTTAGAAATTGGCCAATGTGAAGCAATTTGTACTTTTTGCTAATACTTGCGTTTTGTATTATAAATTCACCATGCTCTAAGTTTCTGCTGACTCCTCCTAACAGGTTTTACATTTCTGCTGCTTAATCATATTTGGTACACCTCTCCACATCGCCTGAAATTCTCCAGACTTTTGAATCTGTGAACCACGCCTCCCAGATAATTTAGATATGGTATATTAACTAGTATTCTGGGTAATTGCCTCTCGTAGCCTGAATGCTGAAACTTTTCTTTTTTAATTTCGCTTTTACGTTTAGTATTGTTTGCCTGTTTCCCATCAGTTAGAAATTATAATTGAGCCAGGCGTGGTGGCGCACGCCTTTAATCCCAGCACTCGGGAGGCAGAGGCAGGCGGATTTCTGAGTTCAAGGCCAGCCTGGTCTACAAAGTGAGTTCCAGGACAGCCAGGACTATACAGAGAAACCCTGTCTCGAAATAACCAAAAAAAAAAAAAAAAAAAAAAAAAGAAATTATAATTGACTTGAAAAAGTAGAACTTATAATCTAATAGCAAAGATTGATTTATTTCCTATTCATGTAGTATCCAAAGGAGTACACTCTATGGTAGCAAGTTTGTTCCCCAAGGCATTCTATGTCCCAGGCTCATTTCTACACTCTGTTTTCACCCTCCCACTGATTCTCTAATATTTTCATCTGCAAAGAAGTCTTGTAGTAAAAACTTGTCACTGAAGCTCAAAATATAACTTCCATAGGCCAGTACAACAGGGTCTGTCTTAGGACTTCGAGTGCTACAAGAAATCACCTTGACCAAAAAGTAACTTGGGGAGGAAAAGGTTTATTTGACTTATAATTCCACATTTCTATTCATCACCAAAGAAATTCAGGACAGGAACTGACTAAGAGCATGATCGTGGGGGCAGGGGCTGATGCAGAGATGCCATGGAGGGGTGTTTCTGGCCTGCTTCGCCTTGCTTAATAACAGCCTGCTTTTTTATAGAATTCAGGAGCAGCAGCACAAGGATGATGTCAGCTACAATGGACTCGATGTTTCCCCTTTATCATTAACTGAGAAATGCATTATGGCTGAATATTATGGAGCCATTTCCTCAGCTGAGGCTCCCTTCTCTCTAGTTTGTGTCAAGTTGATACAAAATCAGCCAGTTCAGGGTCATACTAAAATATCACTACCATTAAAGTGCTCTCCCTTTGAAATATGTTTCCTGTAACCTAATGGAAAATACTCAACTTTGTTTCCTTGGTCTGGATCTTAAACCACAGACACATTTGCTAGTATGAAAACCTAAGTGATGGAATCTTTAAGTACATAAGGCTGCTATGAAAGCACCTGGGTCCTGTGCTGGTTAGTTTTTGACAACTGGACACAAATGAGTGTCAGCTAGCAAGAGGGAACTTCAGTGAGGAGTCACCTCCATCAAATTTTCCTGTGGACATGTCAGTGGGCATTTTCTTGCTTAATGAATCACGTGAGAGAGCAAATCCCACTGTCCTTTATACCACACCTGAGCAGGTATTTTTGGATTTTATAGACAGAAAACAAGATAAGCAAGCTATAAATATGCTAAAATATGTCTTGTTGATTTTGTTCTCCTTCCAATGATAAAATTTCTGTTTCACTTTGCTTTTCTCTCTCAATGGATATTTTTTTTAACCAAACATATAGCCCAACTATTTGTTTGTTTGTTTGTGTTGTAATAGTCCTAAAAATTTAATCCTTGGCAAACCCCCAATCATTGATATACACCCCTAATCATATTTGCTTTGCTTTGAAAGATTCTTTGAATTTCAGTTTCTAAATCAGATTACCTCTAAACACATTGTACTTTCCACAGACCTGTCTCTGTGTCTTTTTTGATGTCAGAAAAGTGAATTCATTATCACTGACTCTATAAAGATTGGCTTTCAACTCTATTTTAATCTATATAGCCATTAATAGAAAATAATTTCAGGTTTTCCAAATCCTTACATTATAATTTATAGGACATTCTTATGCCATAGATTTAGTAGCCACTAATGCTTAGACTCATATTCAAGTACAACTTTTTTACATAATATGTTTTATTTTTCTATTCACCTATGTACATGCTCCTTTAGTTAGTTAGGGGAAACAGTTACTACTAAGCCACAAGCAAGCCATGACAGAGAAATGTAAACTTTATTTTTCTATTTGTTAAACCTTATTCATTAGGAAAATATATGGAGAAAATAGAGTATTTTTGCCCATTCTTATTATCTAACAGGAAAAGAATTTATTTCAACTAAGAGCAAATACAAAACTCTCATTGAAATGATATGTTTAAAACTCACATACATGCTCTAGAATAATGGTTTTATGTTATACTAGTTTTAAAAAAGTTATCTTTGAAGTCCAGATTTAGTAATTTAGAGCATATTAGGTGAAGTTTATCAAATCACAATTGAAAAACCAGGTAAGAAATCACTGGAACACAGATAGATGGATGGCCTGGAAAATTAAAAATAGCACATTGTTCATTCAAGAGTAGATGTTGCAGGGAAACTTCATAAAAATTTTAATAAGGTAGATTTAAAACCTGACAAATGAGTCCTGAAGATTTGTATTAGAGTGCATTTAAAAGCCAAAGAGCATGAAAATGGGAAAAGATGAAACCTTTTGTGCTTTGTGGGTACCAACCCAAAATACACAGCTCTGATTTTAAAGAAAATAAGAGGTAGATTGTTCAGGAGCCATTTTCAGTGATCATTGCCTGGAGACACAGATTTAGGTTACTCCAAATTCCATGCTTTAACATGGAAGAAATTTCATGGATTTTTATATTTTTACATAAGAGAGAAAGTCGTAAATCAAGGAAATTTTAAAATAGATGGGACAGGTATAGCAAGATGGTGGGAAGGTTTTTCTATAAGCTGAATGCTATCTGAGATTTTGAATTAGTGGGATCTAGTGGTCTACCTACATAATATATTATAGTAGGTCTAATAATAAATTCAGATAGTCTATAACACTTTGTTCATCTATTAGTAACAAGATGTTAGTATCTACATGACACAGAAATGAACAAGAAAAGGCTTTTTTGGAAAGCTAGAACTAGCCCAAGATAAGGTAATTAGCTCCTGTGCATTCATCTTTTCTACTTCTCTACAGCACTGCACTTCTCATCAGTCAAGCACCCTCTGAACAAACAGCTTTCCTTTCAGGGATTCTTATTTACATGCAAGTTAATCTGAATTAAGTAAAGAAATATTAGTTTGATAAAAATAATTTCCAATATTGATTCAATTTAGGCCAACTATTTCATATGATTATAACACAATGACTTATTCTAAACTCTCTTTTCTTAAAATTAGTATTTCAATGAGCAAAACTTTTTATAGAAACTGCATCATCAGTGAAATGAAATAATACATGTCTTCCAAGGGGATGTGGGTTATTTCATGTTTCAGAGTCTCAAATTCTTTGAGTTGCACTTTTATCCTAGTTTCATATTCATAAAATATTCCTTAACATATCACTTCTTTTACATTATTTATTTGCCTGTTGGATAATTCTTGTAGGGAGCACAGTTGATAGGTTCTATTCATGTCACAGAGGCCTAAAAATGCTAGGGCTTTGCCATACTTAGGGCAGTTATTACTATAGTATGTGAATATAACACCACATGGACCATGGACTCATATGGTTACCTCCTGTACTTAGAGAAACAAGAATAGGATAAACAGTTTAACTTCTCTAGTGGAATAATGACAAGGAGAGAAGATAAATCTTTCAGCCAGTCTGAGAATAGTAATCAAGCTAAACCAAGTATTCCTTAGAATTGCTAAAAGGAATAAAAGTCTGTAATGACCAATTAAGGGTGAGATAACATAGTACTGGTATATGAATCTATAATGGACCAAAATATGGGCTACATTGGCCATTCCAGGGATTAGGAATGATTACTGGTAGCTGACTTTGGACACAGAGATAACACAATATAAACTGATATAATCTGTTATATAACCATGTCATTAAGAAAAGCTACTTTTGCGTAAATCTTGTATGAATGTTCCCTGGAGATCAAGGCAAATGCTGTAGGCAGACATGTGTCTTTCCTTTGCCAGATTTTGTATGTGTGTGACATCCTATAAGTGTCAATGTGTCAGTTTTAACATCTTTACCTAGCATGCATATGTCACTATGACAGCCTTCATGTGTGTCATGAGATATATGTACTGATGTGCTTGTGTTGTGGGTATATGTCTCACCTGCCTATAGTCACTTGGGTCTATTCAAACTCTGGCTTTCTCAAGTCCTTCTTCCCTGCCTGGAGTCTTATGTCACAAGCACACTATTATTGTATCCCTTTATTTTGGGACTGCATAACCAGTAGATCTACAGTGAGCTTTCCAAAGATGTAATTATCATATCTTTTTGTAGCACAGTTGACCATCAACCCTTAAATATATTAAGGCTAATACAATATCAAAGATGTGTGAGCTCATATAACACAATTTTGGAAATTCAGGGGGAAACACTGCTCTTTTTGTAGAGCTGTTCAAACCCATCTACAACTTCCATGCTGTAGACAAAGTGTATTAGAACATCACAGTTCTCTGCTTCAAATTCTGTCATTTTCAGTCACACATAGCACACCTTGTTATATTGCTTATCCCAGTTACTGATTTTAGCATAGAATTCTAAAAGTCACCAGAACCACAATGCCCCATCTATTGCCCACTTTGCTCAGTCTTCTGTTCTATTCTCTGGAACTCAATATCCTTTATTTATAAAAGTGTGACATAAACCACTTGATATCTCAAACATCTCACCTATCAGCTTCTTGTCAAAGAGCAATTGACCTCCTCTGCTTCCTCTACAGATGGCTGAAATTATTTTTTCTTTCTCTTGTAGTTTTACAGTGATTTGTCTTGAAGCTGGGATAATTTCCTCTAAGAGTATCATTGAGGAATCCTGATAGCCCCTGTGAAGATTTCATGAGCTTCATAGCTCACACCATTATACTACTTCATACATTATTCTTCATCATCATTATTATTATTATTATTATCATAGACTGTCTTTCAAGGCGTATCCTATTATTTCTCAATTATTACAGCTTTTCTCTTCAACATTATTTCTGCATTACTGCATACTAACTTCAATATGATTTCAAATAATATTTCTAACACTTCAATCTTAGGTTTTTCTATGAAACCTCAGCTAATCACACTAATTACATCTAGAATCATGGTAAATTGGTCAGTGTCTCACATAATTTGTATTGTATTATCTCTATACAACCATTTCTACTTATGCTCTCAACATTTCAGAAGACTGTGGATCCTGGGCCCTTTAGAGACTCATCTGGCTCCCTAATTTTCTTAAAATTCATAGTTTTACTTTGTCAATATATGCCTTTGTTCTCCAGCTCCCAGCATCTTTCTTCCTTTCTCACTTCAGAAATCCAAAATCATAGCTAAAATAAACCCTCTACCTATTCTCCTAGCTCACTATATAGCTGTGTTCTTGCCTTAACAATTACATGTTAGAAACAACTTAATAGAGAGATTACATATTTTGATTTGGTATTTCTAAGGATCATACTCCATTGTGAGAGAAATTACAAAAGCAACAAGTATGGGATTTGGACTGATTTGTCATATGGCAGCAAAGCAGGCATCAAGGAACGTGTTGTAGGGACCATGTTTGGTAAAATCTTCAAAGCCACTTCCTAGTGAACAACTCCTACTGCCTTAGCACATGTTCCAAAATTTCTACACTTTCTCAAAACAGCACCATCAGCTAGGGGTCAAATGTCAAAAAAAAAAAAAAAGAAAAAAAAAAAAAGAGACAGTTGGGAACATTTCACTCTCACACTCTACCAGAAGCTGTAGCCAAGTACAAGAAAGCCATGTGATTAATATCATATTCATTCTTAGCCATTGTTTAATCTTGGCTCAATCACACTTGTTCATGTTGTACTTACACTTAAATTTGTGACACAAAATAATATAAGAATAGAAGAGTTTATTGTGGCTTTTAGTTTGATGATAGAAACCATCACATTGGGGAAGTTATGGCATCAGGAGTGTGAGGGACCTGGTCTCAATATATCCACAGGGAGGAAACAAAGAACACCAAAGGCTGGTACTTGGTTCACTTTCTCCTATTCTACTTTTATTCAGCGCAAGATATGAGCTCACAACATGAAACCACCCATGTTCAGAAGTGATTATCAGTCCTTAGTTGAAATATTCCTGAAGTGCCCTCATGGGCACACAAAGATGTACATCTCCTAAATGAATTCAAATCACCCAAGATACCCATCAAGTTTAACAGGCATGCTTATCTAACTGGGCCTTCAATTAATGATATTCTCTCCTGTCTGAGAAACTGAAGGAATCAGAAGACAATATGCTGACTCCACCAGCTCTGTCTTTCTACTACTGACATCTATATTTACACACATCTGACATCTCTGACCTGTTACTATAAATGTACTACCAGAGTCTTATCTGGGCCAACAGTGAATAGTGTGCCTTCTGCCCCAATTAATAATTGCTCTCATTTCATATCATCCATTGCTTGCTTTGTGTAATTCTTTGACTGCAATATCTTTCCCCCTAGCAGGCCTGTGTAAAGAGAAGAACCAATAAAACACACACACACAAACATGGGCACACATGGACACACACACATGGAAGAAAGGAGGGAAGCAGGAAGAAGGGAGTGAGAGATTATAATACATTTGCTGATAGGACCAGAAAGCTAAATAGTTGTATGAATTACCATCTTAAAGACTGTTTTGGTTAAATTGCCAGTACAGTGAAAATATCAGTTTAGAACCAGGACAATTATTTAAAACAAAAGAAAACATTTTATTTTTTTTTTGTAGTCAAGATTTCCAAAAACTGTAAAACTGGGCTAAGTTAAGTTGTCTCAGTTCAAAAGCACAAGAGACAGTAGTGATGCCAGAGTGAGTCACAGTCTGACAACTGGGAAGACTTATGGGCTTTTATTCCAACATAACAAAGTATATTCTCCAACTCTCTATGTTTTTATTATTCGTGCTCTCAAAACATTTGGTAATACCCACATATAATGAGGAGAGTACTCCCCTATGCAGAGTCTACCATTCAGTTTACTGTTTTCTTTTTAAGTTTGCCCTCAATAGATTCTGACACCAGACATTTTGTCTTCTTAGTTTCATGTTCATACCTGACTGGGAAACATCCATATTATTTTCTGTTTCCTATTTTATATTTCTTCTCTCCTCTTTCCCCTCCCCTCCCCCTTTTCCCTCTTCTCCTCTCCTCCTGTCCCCTTTGACTCTTCCCTGTTTTTGTCTATCCTTTCCTCTCTTCTTATCCACTTTCCACCCTCTTCCCCTTCCACTATACCTGCCCTCCTCCTCTATAGGTCGTATGAGTTTCCCAGTCAGATTCCAAACATTGTCATCTTATGTCAATGATTACCAATCACATTTTCTATTCACACTAGAACATAATTCTAGACTAGTACACTTGTCTGCTTACAACCCTCTCTGGAATATCTGAGAAGTTTCACCAAATCTCTACATGTAAGCTCTCTTCTGCTGCCCAGAATCATTTTAATATAGTTTATTCCTTCTAATTTGGTGCTACTTCTCTACATTTATCACAATAAAATGTCAGAAAAATATATTTCTTTTTAATTTTCCATTTAAATCATCTAAATATTAACTCTTTTTTTTTCTCTTTTTTTAAATATATACAGAACCCTGAGACTTTTTCCTATTTGTGAAGTTGTGTAGGATAAACCCAAGATTATATTGAACATAACTGAGTGGAGTACCCATACAGGTGACCTTTCTTAGTCTAGCATTAGCATCCTATATTTTATCTCACAAATTATTAAGGTTATCCTTTTACAGTTGTCAAGTTGTTGCAAGGAATTTCACAAACATTTTGTTTAAAGCATTTCCAAGCATTTCTATTACATTCAAATTAAGAAGTATAGTCCTCTGACAACATAAGACCCTCCAACAAACTATGTATGTATTTATTTATCTGACCACATCTCACATTACTGTATCCCAGCCCCCAAAGTGCTACTTCCTTTTCCTTTTGTGGATTTCTGTTTGCTTCTTAAATACACCAGACTTGAATTGTTTTTTCATCAATTTTCCATAAAGGTTAGAAAATTGATTGTGGATATAAAAGTTAGATTCTTTAAAAGTGGTTGTTTTCAGGATGAATTAAATATTCCAATGTGTGAAGGCAATAGTGGAAATTGATTATCTTGGTTAATAATTAAATTGGCATATTTTAAGAAAAATAAGACAATCATCCAAATACATTGAAATTTTATTTCAATTATTCACAAGAACAGGATTAAATACTATTAAAAGCTTTAGTAATCAGATTAGATATAGTTTTCTTACTATCTGCAAGCATTTGTTTTTGTGTTGTATTCTGCTTTAAGATTCTGAGATCAGATAAAAGCCCATTGCCTTCAGGTGGTGTGTGTGTGTGTGTGTGTGTGTGTGTGTGTGTGTGTGTGTGTATTGCACAAATTTTGATCTTCTCTCCTTTATCCTCTATTTATCCTATTTTCTTATATTGAAGTGAAGATTGAAAGCAAACTGTATATACTGATACACTTGTTCCCTCTTCAAACTCTTAAACAACTGTAGTCACTGTCAGGATTGTTTCCAGCAGTTCAGCACATGACAAGACCTACCAGCTAGATTAAAACTGTTATACATTTCTGCTTTGATTGGAGCTGGACCAAGATAATGCCACAGTATAAGACTAATATTATATTCATTTTATAATATTTTGTTACTAAGAATGCATTAATAATGTGCTGGTTTTACACACACACATATATATACATATATATGTATATACATATATATCATACTTATATCATCTGTGTCTCTATTGTCTACAGATTGGATTAAAGGTACTTGTATAATTTAATCAGCATAATCATGAACTGTCAAATATGAGAAGTAAAATTCTTTGGCATCTATTCAGCTAAATATGTGATACCTATACAAATCTGTTCAGAGTTACAAGACAAAATTGAGGTAAACTTTCTTGTTCAGAAACAAAATTTATGTATTAGGATGTTGCTGGTTTGCTTTTTTATCTATTGTTGGATTCTAAATAATAGCTGTTTATCGGCAATTTACTAGAGTCTTAAAATAAAAGTATGCTCTAGATGCCACTGAGGACAAATAAGTATAAATATCTAATCAACTGGTATGTGTGAGTCCTAAAATGTATTAATGCTTAAAAATGATTTATTTGATTATATTTCTTTAGTCAGTTAGTTACTTACTTACTTATTGTAAAAGTAACTATTATTTTCTCAGAGGAACACATGAGATGAGAATAACACCCAAGATGTATGAATACACTGCTTGGGCTGAGCTCAGAGCAGTTCTTTCTCTGTTCTAACTATTCCTAGGCCTAGACCTAGAAGCCTCTAGCCTCTTTACAATCTAATCTTCCAAACTAACTAGTTCAAACTGGCTTGTTTTAGTTTCTGACTGAATTGCTCTGCTCAGCCAAACTAACTCATGCAATATGTTCTCATCTTCCAGATCCTTCTCATACTCTGGCTTATTCTGTATTCACCTGCAAACTCTGTTAAACTGTCCCACTAAAATTGCTCTCTCTCTCTCTCTCTCTCTCTCTCTCTCTCTCTCTCTCTCTCTCTCTGTGTGTGTGTGTGTGTGTGTGTATGTGTGTGTGTGTGTGTTGTGTGTGTGCATGTGCTTGTGTCATGTGGTTACTACACTCAAGTCAACTCTCTTTTCTGTGCTGTTGTCTTAGTAGCTTCTATTTCCTATGCTCTTTGCATGGGAGTTGGGTGTATCCTCTCTTTGATTCGTTCTGTCAAATCTTTCTCTGATTTCTCTCTTTGTCCCTCAATTAGATGTCACTATCAAAGACAGCTGTTTCCTTCTACAAACTAAATTTATCTCATTATTGTTATTTTGGAATAAAGGAGTGTAACTAAAGGTGTGTCTGTATTCTAGTCAGAGGGATTAAAGGTGTATATGCACTCCAGCAGGTCTCCGGATGTGATTCCATGCCAGAGCAGCCATGTTGCTGGATTAAAATTTCTCTACAATCTATTTTTATTTTCTTAGATACAAGGTCTTGACTTGTAGAATTATTTGGCTGAAAACCACTTATGTAATCCAGGCTGCTTCCAAACTTGTGGTAATTCCCTTGCCTCTGCCTTCCAAATCTAAACCAAAGAATTTTGATTGCTTATCTGCCACTGTCCAGGCTAAACACTCTTCTGAATGTTTTTGAGGCTTATCGGTATCTAAAGTCTCTCTTGTTTTTCTTTGGGCCTATTTTGCTTTCCTTTACTAAAATTCTGATTCCTAGGTACTTTGCTGATGCTTACATACCCATGACTCCTGTATCCTCTTTCCCTGCTTTCCCTAGAGACTCTTTTCTACACACCTCCCACAGATATTCTAAGGGCATATCATGCTCATATCCAAATATGAAATCATATTTTTCAACTCACAAGAAAATCTCTTTATCTTGTTCAGTTGCATCACCATCCACGTAGTGACCATATCCAGGCTCCTGAGGCCACAGGACATTGTTTCTTTCCCCTTATCTGTACTGAACAGGTTACTTTCTGTTTTCCCTCTCAGCTAACTTCAGATTGTACTGATTTTTGTGTATCTCATCTATGTCTGCTTAAATTTAGCTCATACAGAATTCAATAAGTTTAACACATTAACTTTGTCATTATTTTGGTCCTCTGTTCTAAACATTTTTTTATTTTATTATGAAATGTATTTACTATTTCCATGTTTTAGCCTACTGGGTAAAGCATAAACTCCATTATAGAGATGATATTCCATTTCTCTCAGCTTCATCCTCCAACATTTGTTTTCGTACTAACATTATTTCAGCGAAAACACAATTCTTGGATCATACTCATTTACACAGTGGGCATTTGAATTTTGTTTGTCAGTGTTCAGTATTTAAAACAATTTACACTGAGATATTTCTATCTATCACCAGAATAGATATTAATGCTGGGAAGCTCTATTAAGGATAATGACTTAATGATGTTTGAGTGAACTAAACTATCATTTCTCACATTGCTTATTTCTATCTTGCTGTACCACTGTATTTATTCATTCACTAGAGAAATATTTATCAAAGTTCTATGTGTGTGACTGTGTGTTGGGTGTATGAGGCTTAGAAGTAACATGTTATTACACGTAAGCTCCAGGGATCCTCATTTAAGGAGAAAATATTCACAAAATACTTTGGGGCTGGAGGGATGATTAAAGGACCTCTATTTGGTTAGTATCACTCACATTTGGTGGCTCAACCTTCTTGTAATCCTAAGTCTCGAGATGCTAAGAGGCTCTTTAGTCCTCTGTGTTTAGAAACCCAAAGACAGGAACATAAGCATTTATTTAAAAGTCAAAAATAGTCATGTAAGCTGAAGGGGATGGCAATCTCAGAGGAAGACCAACAGTATCAGTTAATCTGGAAGTCTGGGATCTGGCAGAGACTAAGCCAACAACCAGAGAGCATACATGGACTGGTCCTGTGGCCCCAGGAACATTTGTAGCAGAGGAATGCCTTGTCTGGCCTCAGCAAGAGAGAATATACCTAGTTCTCTAGAGACTTGATGCCCAGGGAAGGAGGAGAGGGATGTGAGCTGGGGGTGGGTGGGTGGATGAGGAGGTGGATATGTGGTGTATGGGGAGCACCCTTTCAGAGGCAAAAGGGAGGAATGGGGAGGAGGGAGGACTCATGGAGGGGAACCAGGAAGGGTGTAACATTTGGCATGTAAATACATGAAACAATAAAAAAAGAAAAATTTTTAAAATTTTTAAAAAATACGTTTAAAAAATAAATGAAACAATAAAAATAAAAGAAAATTAAAATGAATGTTTCAGAAAAGAAAATTAAAAATTTGGCACGATTCTTAGGTAAACTGCTTCATACATTAAATGTTTTAAAGGCATCTTAAAAAAATGGTTAAATAAATTAGAAGCTACTGCAGAAAGTTAGGCTCAGTGCAGCAGCAAGGAAGACAAATTGTGAGGTCAGGCTGTGTCATCTTCACTAGGTCCTGAACAGAGATGCTTTCAGTACCTTCGCAGTCCCTGCTACTGACTCTCGGAACCTAGGCAGGTCACTGGATGTTACCATCTAGAAACACAGATTCATGCGTTGAGTTTTCTCCTTCAGTACATGGAGTGGTACCGCTGTCTTGATAAAGTGCTAAGCAAATCAGTGCTAATGTGGCTAACACTGTTTCTAGTGTGTTGGAATAAACAGTATTCTTATAAGGACAGATAGCATATTTAACTTTATATCGAAACGAGGTTTCAAAGGAGTACTTACTGCTCTGCTTCATTCCCCTTACAGAGTATCCAGAGGACCACTATCTTTTAAAATAATATGAAATGATTTGCTTGTTTTGCAATATAGTTTTCAGCCATGGCCTCTGTCAGTGTTCAAGATATGAATGCATTCTCTATTTTGGAATAGAGGTGCCTTTAGACTACTTAGAAGGCCATTGCTCTCATCTACCCTGTCATTCTACCACTTCAGCTATTTCTTAACATCACAAACATGACAACATTTTAATTGCACTATGAATTAAAACCATGAGCAGGATCTGTTTTTCCTGAACAAAGCCAAGTTCTCTTGGCTGAGATGCTTCCGACTGAGCTCTAAAGAGATACCAACAGTGGGACAGGCTGCAGCCAAAGCTGAGCCGTGGGCATCTGGCTTCCCATTTGTTAGATATGAATAATAAAGCTTGGAGATGAGATGGACAGAGATAGGGAAATTGGTAAGGACAGGTATATTTGTCTCTGTTCTTTCCTTTTTCTTAATGGTCTCTTTAAGATAATTATTCAAATGGTTGGACATCAGCTACATGCTGTACTAGATTAAATAGGTCAGTATTTGGAAAGGGTTGTGACAAGACAGACATTTGTATAGGACACAGCCATATTTCTCTTCTAAAATAGGAGACAGTTTAAATTTATATTCACAAAAAAGCTTGATGCTTTTATTTTAGCAATGTAAGGTGTACTGATCATTTGTGACTAGTCATTTTCTGTTTGATTTTAAATGCCAATTTGTACAGAAAATCTTTAAAAAAAATACTTCAAATTTCTGGCTGACGTTGCTGAGTACTTTCTGCTAAATGGGTGATACATCAAGATTTCTGTAGCCTCCTTTGCCTTGGATAATTATGTTCCTTAAAAAAACGAAAATAACTCAAGCGAAGTAGAATTGATCAGTCCTCCTGTATTATTAAGAGTAGCAATATTTTTTATATCTGAAACACTGGTTTCCAGTTAGACCGAGAAATTTGACAGCAACTGATCTTCAGTTAAGGAAATTTCTCAAAGCTGACCTTTGCATACAAGAACTGTGAGCTCAGTTTTCCTGTTATGGAACAGGAAAGTTCAAGTATGACAAGTTCAAGTATTGTGCCTTTAGATTTAATAAATATGGTGAATACAATGAGAAAAATCTATCTTATCTGAAAATTTTCTCTTAAATACAGAGTTGATTACAGCATACCATCCTGTGATAAATTAAATTACCTTACCAGAGATGAATATTTACTTGTAGATTAATTTTCTTAAATGTATAAATTGACATGGTGGGTCTATTAATTTTTAACAGTAGTATTACTTGGAAATCATTAACATTTAATATTTTTATGTTTGCAAACACACACACACACTATATACACACACACTCATACATACACACACACACACACACACACACACACACATATATTTCTTCTGAACCAAATTCTTAATCAGCAGTGGTCTCGGATGCGAAATTATGAATCTTGAATTTACTGTACATCTTTACTAAGCATTTTGTATACACAGATTAATTTCCAGCTGCAATAAAACTCATTATTCTAAACTCCTGCATAGAATGAGAAGACCAGTGCTTGCCTTCAGTATTTTTTGTTTTTTTGTTTTTGTTTCTTGTTTTTTTAATTAGGTATTTATTTCATTTACATTTCAATGCTATCCCAAAAGTCTTCCACACGCTCCCCCACCCACTCACTCCCACTTCTTGGCTCTGGCGTTCCCCTGTAGGCATATAAAGTGTGTACAACCAATGGGCCTCTCTTTCCACTGATGGCCGACTAGGCCATCTTCTGATACATATGCAGCTAGAGACACGAGTTCTGGGGAATACTGGGTAGTTCATATTGTTGTTCCACCTATAGGGTTGCAGATCCCTTTAGCTTCTTGGTTACTTTCTCTAGCTCCTCCATTGGGGGCCCTGTGATCCATCCAATAGCTGACTGTGAGCATCCACTTCTGTGTTTGCTAAGCCCTAGCACACGCCTTTAATGCACTTGGGAGGCAGAGGCAGGCAGATTTCTGAGTTCGAGGCCAGCCTGGTCTGCAAAGTGAGTTCCAGGACAAGCCAGGGCTACACAGAGAAACCCTGTCTCAAAAAACCAAAAAAAAAAAAAAAAAAAAAAAAAGAGAGAGAGAGAGAGAGAGAGAGAGAGAGACAGCTATATCTGGGTCTTTTCAGCAAAATCTTGCTAGTGTACACAATGGTGTCAGCATTTGGAAGCTGATTATGGGATGGACCCTGGGATATGGCTGTCTCTAGATGGTCGGTCCATCCTTTCGTCTCAGCTCCAAACGTTGTTTCTGTAACTCCTTCCATGGGTGTTTTGTTCCCAATTCTAAGAAGGGGCAAAGTGTCCACACTTTGGTCTTCACTCTTCTTAAGCTTCATGTTTTTCGCAAATTGTATCTTATATCTTGGGTATTCTAAGTTTCTGGGCTAATATCCACTTATCAGTGAGTACATATTTTGTGAGTTTTTTTGTGATTGGGTTACCTTACTCGGGATGATGCCCTCGAAGTCCATCCATTTGCCTAGGAATTTCACTGGATGTCAGAATCATTATGTGTTAGGGAAAAGCTCTTAAGAATGAAGGCAATGAGCAGGGGAAGTGGAGAGGATTTTCGGAGAGGAAACTAGGAAAGGGGATAACATTTGAAATGTAAATGAAGAAAATATCTAATAAGAAAATGAAGGCAATGAATAGAAGTATTAAGGAGTTGTGTAAGATAGCACTTTTTATGTCTTGTTTGTTTGTTTGTTTGTTTTCGTTTTCCTGAGACAGGGTTTCTCTGTAACCCTGGCTGTCCTGGAACTCACTTTCTAGACCAGGCTGGCCTCGAACTTAGAAATCCACCTGCCTCTGCCTCCCCAGTGCTGGGATTAATGGTGTGTGCCACCATGCCCGGCTGCACTTTTTATCTCTTTCTGTCATTTTATTTTATCCTGTTTATTCTTTATATGTGCATCCATCTCCTTATTCTTCTTATACCTCTTACATTTCTTTTCAGGTAAGATTAATGTATTCGTGTAAAGGCACTCGGGGTGGCTCATTTCTATCTACAAAGCATTTTTCAAAGTCTAATTGCAATGGACATGGCCATATCAAGGAAGATTCAGAGATACCTACAAATAAAAGTATAGGATACTGCTATTCATTCTGCAATGTACATCATAATATATACATTACAGAAATAAGACTTTGTTATCAAGACTTAGTAATAGCCCTTGGGGCCTATTTTTCAGCAAACCAATAGGGTAAATCTATCCATATTATCAGATGTCAGGTAAAGCAAAGCATGTTTTGGCCTAGATCATTTTATATGCTTGCTATTGTAGAATAAATGCAGGAATGTTTCTTAAACTAAAACTATGCCATTGTCTTCTCATTTACTTCTTTTGAGAAACATCATGACTCTCTCTAATACCAGTAGTCATTGCTGTGGGGATATGTACACAAAGGAAGCTATACATAGGAAAAACTGAGCAAAGTCAAATATCCTGAACACAAGTGTTAAATCAGGGGAACTCCTTGGGTTCCATCAAACATGTCTTCCAAGAAGATTTGCCCACAAATTTAGTGCCTTAATAAATTTATGAAAACCCACATTATGCACAATTGCATCAATTTCTCAAATGCCAACTCGATAGTCATATTACTGTAATTGAAATTCTATGTTGGCAAATGACATAAAATGTTCTGCAAAATAGTGTGCTTCAAAATGTTAGGAAGCAAAGTTTTTATCAAGCACTTTTAATACTTGCTGTGTATATTTCCATCTGGAATAATAGAGGACATTTTTGCTAGATAACATATAGCTTATTTTAACAGAAAGATAACAGCTTAGAAAGAACATGGGGATGTTTCATAGTTTGTTATTTACCAAGTAAATGTTATGGACAACATGTCATTTTAATCCACAAATCTTTATCAACAAAGGTTTTTCAGTATATATCTCACTCTGAGGAACTTTAGCCGCCTTATTGGTAAATTGGATAGTTTGCAAAATTCAAAGCAGATAAAGAGACTGTAAAGTTCCTTCAAAACACAAAGTTTGAATTTTCTTAAAAGTACATGAAAATTAAAATACTTCCAACTTCTAGAAATATTTAACAAATTTTATTTGTTTCCTCATTCTTTTACATTGTGTTGTTATTTTATCTTTTGTGCTACAAAGATTAGCTCATTTGGAGAAAAATTAACTCTGCAAAATCCCTAACTTTTATTTGCTATAATTAGATTTCTATTTTGAATGTGGGAAATTTATTGAAAATGTACTTTTGCATTTGTTTTGTAAGATATAAGTTAACACATGGGAAAGAAAATCACATTTAATAGTTTTCCTTTAAAAAAAAACTATTTAATCTTTTTTTTATAGTCCAGATTTTATCTCCATCTGGTCCACCCTCTGACTGTTCCACATCCCATACCTCCTCACCTAGATGTTCTCACTCTGATCTATTCCCCACCTCCCACCCCACCAAACCTCTTCACTCCCTGGGGACTCCAGTCTCTTGAGACTCTGAGTGAGTCCACACCCAGAAGTCCTCTGCTGTATATGTATTGGGGGCCTCATATCAGCTGGTGTATGTTGCCTGGTTGGTGGCTCAGTGTTTGAGAGATCTCGGAGGTCCAGATTAGTTGAGACTGCTGGTTCTCATACAGGGTTGGCCTCCTTAGATTCTTATAGCTTTTTATAAATTCAACCACAGGGGTCAGCAGCTTCTGTCCATCGGTTGGGTCTAAATATCTGCATCTGATTCTTATCAGCTATTTGTTGGGTCTTTCAGGGGACTGTCCTGGTAGGCCCCTTTTTGGAAGCACACCATAGCATCAGTAATACTGTTAGGCCTTAGAGCCTCTCCTTGAGCTAGATTCCAATTTGGGCCTGTCGTTGGACCTCCTTTTCCTCAGGCTCTTCTCCATTTTTACCATTGCAATACTTTCAGATTAGAACAGTTATGGGTCAGAGATTTTGACTGTGGGATGACAACCCCATCCCTTACTTGCTGTCTTGTCTTTCTGCTGGAGGTGGGCTCTACAAGTTCCCTCTCCCCACTGTAAGTCATATCTAATATTTTTAAGGACTAGTAACAATGACAGAAGATTTCTATGACACCCTTCATCAGACTCCTGTGTGCCAGCAAAGGTAGATTAGCTGCTCATAAGCCATGTGTTAAGAACATTTTGATGTTCCCAATTTTACTTAAGCAAACATGAATTTTATGAATTAAATGTCATATGAACTAACTGAAAAAAAAATTGACCAGGTGTGGATACCCTGGCAAATTGCTTTCTTTGTTTAACATAGTGTTATCTAAAAAGGTTCCCCTTATTTGGTCTTTCATTATTGAAAACTTCTAGACCAATGTTAACTGTTACACACTGAGAGTGATGCCAAAGTCAGTGATTCTATTCTGTTTCTCTGGTTCTCCTGAAGTGATCTGTGTTAATTATTTCATATGGGTGTTCACATTATAGAGTTTTGTTAGAGTATAAACAATATGCTTATTCTAGGAAGATATAACATTTGACAACTTTTAAAAATAAAAAGTGTTTTACATTATGGAATTTTTTTCAAGTTCCATTGTCTTGCTATTTAAAAACATAGGGCAATGGAATATTTCTAATGAATTGAAAAATATGGTCAATATGGCCAAAGGCATCTGAATTCCAACTGTACTTTTGATTCAGTTTCCAGAGTATCTGATGATCAATTGGATACCCAACAGAAAACAGGTGCTCAGTGAGCAAGGGCTTATTATTCCAGACTTTTAGGGCCTCTTACAGGGGACAGTGTGTTTGTCTCATGGGCATGTGTGCCTTATAGAACAGAATCTGTATAGCGCAGGACAATTTCCAATTGTGACAACAGAATTAAATAAAGGAGCAGGGATGAGTCTCAGGGAGACCTCTCCTGAGAAACATGAAGCAACCTGTTAAAATCCAACCTTGCACAAGTCAAGTGATTTATTATGACCAGAGCATTTAAAAAAAATAAAATTTCTCCATTGTTATAGACTTGTGGTTTAAAAATGAGGGATTTATAATGTTCCAGTTAACCCAGAAAGAGGGTTAATTTAGGTGCATAAAGTATATTAATATATAGGTCCCCATGTGAACACAGGAAGGAGTGAATGCTAGATTAGCGTAAGGCTGAGATTGCAGATACAAATAGTAAATCAAGCCCTATAAATTTGTCTTAGGTCACACCAAACCTAGCACATTATATGGTTTCTTGCCAGCCTCATAGGGACTGTTGCACAAGCATGCATGTTGAGGTCTGTTGATGTGCTCACTTTGTGGTTGGAGGTAAGCAGAGGTAAGACCATTCCAATCTCATCAGGCTAATGATAGGCTAGCTGACATGACCACTTGCCAGTGCTGTTATGTTGGAGACTTAAGGATAAGAGTGGTTCTGTGCAAAATGACAGTATTCTCCACTGCCAAGCCAAGCAGCACAGTACAAGTAAGGTTTTTGTTGTTGCTTTGTTCTTATTTTTTTTCTAGAATTGAACTTCTAGAACTTACCCTCATCATAGTGTATCTTTCTAGAGCTCATTAGTCCTGCTTGGTCCTTCAGTAAAGGGGCATTCAAATGACACATAGAACAGGATCTGTAATGTGTTTTGTGCTCTTCAATTTTAGATTGGAAAAATGTGTTATTTGTGTGACTACTCAGTTTGATACAGTGAAGGTAGAGCAAACACTTCCAGCTTTTTTATCATGCAACTGCCTCTCCCTCATCCCCTACCGACTGCAATTAGTCAAGATCTCTGAACTACACTTTGTTAAGATGTGGATATATTTCCTGTATTCATTACTACATAGCCATAGTCTTTGCACTAAGTGCTTTTTTCCCTTTGATTTTTATTCCATAAAACACTTGTCTCAGTTTCTTTTTGACACTGTAAAAATAAATGCCCTGACAAAAGCAATTCAAGAGAGCTGGGGTTTAATTGTGTCTTACTCATCCAGAGGGTTAGCATCCATCATGACAAGGAACACTTGGCAGCAGGAGGGGATGGAATGTGGCAGAAGCAAGAAGCCAATTGCTTATATTGTAGCCACACTTAGAAGAAATAGAATGAACAAGAAATGGGGCTGGGAGACAAAACATCAAGGCCTACTTCCTCCAGTGAAGCTCCACATCCTAAAGGTTCCATAGTCATCCTAAACAGTATGATTACCTGGGGACCAGGTGTTCAATACATGAACCTTTGAAGAACTTCTCATATTCAAACCTCATCTTTCCACATCTGACTCCCACAGGCATATGGACATGTCTTCATGCAAAAATCATTCAAGCATAGTTAGCGCACTTATACCATTCCTATAGCTTTTAGCAGCAGTGCCTTTTGAGATTCAAGGCACTGAGGACAGGGCAGGACATGCCTTTCACAGTAGCACTTGGGAGGCAGAGGCAGAGGGATGTCTATGGGTTTGAGCCTGGCTTAGTCTACATGGTCAGTTCTAGAACTTTTAGGACAACTGAATGAGACAGAGTCTCTAAACGGCAAAAGTAGAGACACCAGATAATCTCTTAGCTATACTTCTCTATAAAACCTAGAAACAAGTTGCATAATTCAACATAAAATGGAGCAGAATTTCCAATGTGAAAGGACGGTCTGAACTCATAACTTAGAAAAATTAGCCCTAACATTACCAAATCACAGCAGGGGAAACTCCAAAGTCTGTCATCCCACAGCTGCCATTTGGGGCTAATAATAATATTATCTTAGTTCAAAAAGGAGTCAGGTAGTCCTGCCCCTGTAGCACTTTTGCCCACAGCATACATAGCATTTTCCATAGGCTGGTTCCACTGAGAACCTCCAGCTTGCTTCAGCAAATGTCTAATGGTTCTGTCACCTTGAGTGTCCTGTGTTCACCACTGAAAATGTAGAAAAAGGGACAATGTAAAAAGTGATAAAAAACAGTAAGCACACATACATTGTATTGATCTGTGTTGCTGGATTTTGGAAGCACACCCACATAGTAACAAAGAATGAATTCGGACTTCTTCCTGTCCAGGGAGGGTTACTTCTCCATTGAAAATGGGGAAAGTCTTCACACGCTTGTGAACTGGCTTGTCTGAGACTTTGTAATCAAATTTATCACTAGCATGCATTGCCTGCCTGGGGGCGGGGGGGGGAGGGGGCTGAGTTTCTGAAACCAGGAAGGAAGACTTTGTGGCCTTCTTTATCTTGACCTGTAAAACCAGTGCTATGTGAACGGCATTGTTAAGTTCTGCTAAAATCACAGCATAGAACATAGACCCCTTGTACGTAAGATGCAACAGCCTCTGTGTAAAGACATCAATCACACTGTATTTCAACTAACAGAAAATTGAATAAGAATTACAAGCAGTTTATAAAACCTTAACGCACACCCCACTAACACTTTAGTAAGACTCTGTCTTCTAAAGGTTCTATACTCTCAGGAGTGAATATTGAAACACATAAGCCTATAGGGAACACGTCACATTCAAACTACAACAAGACCTAAGGAAATGTGACTTAATTCACTGCTAATTCTTCACACCAGTTAAGTGTGTCTGAATTATTACCTGAGTTTAGCATAAACTGTTTCTATTGATGTTTTAATACCATGGTATTGACTTAAGCAAATATAAGTCTTGTGGTTAATTTAATAGAGAAAAACATATAATTATATATGCGAATTGCTAAGGTTTTAAGTTTTCTTCTTATTATTCCAATGTAAGGATTTTTAAATTGTTTTTTTAATTATTAATTTTCTTTGTATACTTGATGTTCCTTGTTCCAAAGTGAAATTGTAAAAGATAGCTATATGAATTACTAAAGTCCAAATAATTTAACTTTATGAAAAAGTAGATTTAAAACTTATTTTTGTTATTTTGCTCAGCCCAGCCCCCGCCCCCCCCAAAAAAGAATTAACTTAAGAGAATAAACTATGGTGAATTAAAAAGAAGTTATTACTTAATATGGTCATGTAACCCATAATAATTTTTTCCTATTACAATGTAGGAAAAGTGATTTGAGAGGAAATTCACCTTTTAAAAGGGAAAACTACTGGAAGAAAAAGCCTCGCATTAAATTGTTTTGCTGTGTGATCTGTAATTCAGGTTTATCATGTTCTTCAGATGTCTCTGGGAGGCCTGCTGTCTTCTGAAGGGAAACACTGGAGCAGTGGATCAGGGGGAGGGTGATTTTGGGAAGGGGAGAAGAGGAGTGGAAGGAAGGGGAGCTGAGGTTGAGTAGAATTGTAGGAGAGAAAAATATATATTTTTTAAAAAGAGAAAAAAAATCTTTACACAAAATATGCAACCCTTAGAAACCAACATTTATTAAGGATACTGTTGAAATCTGCTTTTAAAAGTATATATAGGCATCAAATAGGCATCATGATGATATTGATTTTTATGATTTTTTATACATCATACTGACATTTTGAAATCACAGAAGAAATCATTAATAGATTCAATTGTCTTTTTAAAGTATCAGGAAGTAGTTTTTTAAACAAAGTAAACATGAAATTATCCATTTAGTTGTTAATTCCTAACATCTAATGTTAGGGTCTTAATGGCCAGTTTTAAACAAATAACTGGGTTGTGAATTTACAGTAAATAATTACTTGACTATACCATGATTATTGCGTGAATTAGTTTGTTTATGTTACTGAATTTTTCATGACAATATGGTTTCTTCACGTTTTTGTCCACAAATAGATATACCCTGTGTTCCTGGGTGAATTATTAAGTCCTTATTACATACCACATAGTCACATGTGTTGCCTACATGCTGCCTATTATCTTTTCATCTTGATTTGTCATTCCCACAAATACAACAAAAGAAATGGGCATTGTGGCATTCTTTGTAACAAATGTAACAAATATTTGTTTGACTGACAATGAGTAACTCTGCATGTCCCAACACTGGACTTAGAGAAAATAAGTTTCCTGGTTGGAAGCTTTCTCTATTTATTAATTTATTAAATCATATATGTATTCTAGATAACTGTTATACTTCAGGATATATCTCATATATACATAGCACACATCAAACAAAGCTTAGAGAGATAAAAGTTAGGAAAATGTTCCCATGGACTTACAGATAAAGTACTCTGCTACTGATTTGGACATTCACTCTTCTGTTCTATTTAAATCTTCCACACTGTTCATAATATGGTGAAATAGAAGGTATCTAGCTCATTATTGAAAACATCTGCATTTAAATGTTAATTTAGAAATATCCTTTCTGCATGCTGGGTAAAATAGTTTAATTTAGATGTTTCATTTCTAGAATGGGATACAATCAATGCACCCCTGCCACCCAGAAACCCCATGGTGAATAGAATTTTATGCATGATGTATTAAGTTAGAAAACACTCTATAGTATGCAAATAATTACTTACATTTGAAATATAAACTCATTAAAAACACTTAATGGAAAAATTAATGTAGTCATCCTTTCAGGAACTAGAAGTTTGCACATAAAAGTTTGTAAAGAAATTCGGTAGGATTTCAAACATCATACGTCACATGGAACATTTATCTTTTTCCTCTCTTATGCTTGAGATGCTTTGGAACTCTCACAGGAACACACACTGAGCAAGGATATTGAGAAAGAGTGCTACTTTGGTTTCTCATGGCAACTGTTAACGCTCATACAATCTGCAACATATTGATGCTCTCAGCTATTTCCTGAAGAAAGAAAGTTTGACAAAAATATATCAATGATATTGACAACAATTCGCAATTAGTCTCGGTGTATTTAGAAATCTATTCAAAGCACTATTCAAGAGGCAGACTAGGAGTATGGACAGTTCTGCAATGAAAGCAAATCTTGTCTTAGCTTTCAATGCTTCATAAAGAAGCATCTAACTAGATGGACACATGATCTTTACCTCCTAAAATCCTCCTGCCATTCAAGCAGCTTATACACTTTAAAATTACCATCAAAGTCCTTTCTACCACTCATTTTCCTTTGCAAGTCATCCCAGAGTTTCTCTTAATTTGAATGGAAGAAATTTCACTTTTTCAGAGGCTGTTCTGAACAGAATGAAGGGGGGATATTCATGAGGTAATGTTGATATTATGTGTCTATCTTCATACCCAACACTAATTTTTTTGTTTGATCATTGACTTTTCTAATCTTAGCAGGGAAGAAAGTTTCAAATAGCCTGGGCATGCTCTAAAGATATTGCTGTATTCAGACACAGTCAAATGTGGACCACTGATGCAATTAGTAGGATTTTGTAACCACTACACATAGGCAATATTACATGTACTACTATGTGATTTAGTAACCGCTATACATAGCCATTACACATCATTAGATTCTCAGTGGTGCCAAGATGAGATATCATGATGTAGAATGGGTGATAGGCTTCTCCATAGAGGGAACTTCTCTGTGCAGAGAGCAATGCCATCTAACCTGTCCAGCTCTAGCTGCTAATGCAAACAACTTAGTAGGAAAGATCAGGGAATACAAGGCTTATTGTTCCCACACTATTTGTGTACCTGCAATCTTCCCCACAGAAGCTAAAGCTTTTATATGTGAAAGTCTAATTGAAGTTTTTGTACTACACAATATAACTCAAATCCTAGTAACTAGGCAGTACTAGTAGTAGTACTGGCAAATACCTTTAATCAGCACCCAGGAGGTGGAGTTCAAGACCAGCTTTGTCTATAAATCAAGTTTCAGGCTAGCCAAAGCTACTCAGAGAAACCCTATCTTGAAAAACAAGCAAACAAATACATCAAAACATTCAACTACTAGTAAATTTCAAAGTAAGTTCAGAATTCAAATGAAATAATAAATTTTAGGTATCTAATTAGGTTGTTAGGTTGGTTTTTTGAGTTTTTAAAATTTGAAACTATCCATGATCTTTAAAATTTAAGTTATTAAATATTTTTTTGAGAATATCATTTTGGAACACAGGATTTGTGCTATTTCAACCTTTCCCCATCTCTCTCCAATTCATTTTGTATATACCCAATTCTTCTAACCATAAAGCTATCATTATCATTGTTGTTGTTAATACCTACACTCTGCTGAGTCTGTTCAGTACTTCACATACATATATATGTTGAAGGGACATACCTTTCTCTTGGAAAAAGGATAACCTAACAGGAGGCTCATCCCTAAAGAAGTTTTATTCTCCATCTCTCAGCAGACATAAATTTCCCTTCATCTCAGAATTAAGACTTTTGAGATTCCCCAATAAGCATTATTAAGATAACTAGTATTGTCATTTTGCTGATCTTGTCTAGGTGGTGATATTACTAAGATTTTTTGGGTGTAGGTTCACTGTCATATATATAAGAGAGTAACACCCAGCTGATATTGTAGTCCTCTGACTCTTACAATCTTTCTTATTTCTTTCAAGGGTTTCCTGAAAAGAAAGGGTTTTAGGTATAAGAATTATGTTTTAGATGTAACAATCAGGTTTATCTAGCCCGTGGTCTGGTATTTTAATCCTAGCCTACTACCTGGGACTTGTGAAATCATCAAGCCTAGAGGAGAGACTGTTGCTGTCCTTTTTCTAAAACAGTATAATTTCTAATAACATTCTAAATGCTTAGCCTTATAGCCAGGGCTAAGTATTGTTCTTATCCCTCTGCAAGGAAACTTCTTTTTGCAACATGTGGAGACTATTCTTAAGATCCTTACCTGGTCCAAATGTAGAAAATAAAGCATAAAGAGCATCCTAGTTATAAAGATTTTCTTCAATTTGCTCTATGTGTACAAGCCGAATGGAATGATGCTAATTCAGGGATAGCTGCCGCTGAGTGTTGACTCCTAGACCAACTTCTCCCATCAAGCTTGGTGCTACTTTCTTAACTTTCTTCTCTCAGTCTTCTAGCTTTTGTAATATATATATATATATATATATATATATTATATTATATTATATATAAAACTTATATCACAGAGTATTTGACTTTCTTTTTATTGCAGGCTAGAGGTTAAGTATATTGTGACATCAAAGCAATAATAGCATTTAAATAGTGCTGACTGTATACTGTATACACATGTATAGATCCTTTAATATTTTTACTGTCAAATTAACTTTAATAATGGCAGCAAGCTGGGTATTAATCAAACAAATTTATGAAATAAAACAAAAGAAAGGAAGAAAACAACAATAATGGGGCTCTAACATATTCGCTACCAGACTCAGTTCTTTCCAGTATCTTTCCACCAATATATCAAAGAAATCATACTATTAATGAACAATCAGAGGAAAGGATATTTTCTTTTATATTTGGGTTATAATTTCACTCAATGAATAAAGCTGTCAGTGTTTTCTGTTCCTAAAACACCACCTTGTACAGACTTTGCTATAAATAAACAAGGTAAAAAGAACAGGTCTTTTACTTGGTCTTCAGTCAACACATGCATTCTTATGCAAGCACAAAAAGGCAAAAAATTGAGGGTCTACCATTAAACCCACCCTATGTGTCTACCCAAGTGTAGATACCAAGTAAATACTCACTCAAGCACTACTCTTGGCCTTTCTATTTATGAAGAGAACTAAACCCCAAGCTGAAAACACAGACAAAGCACTTTGTGAGGAATAATAAAAGTCTTGACAGATAATTATGGAAAGGAACCCACTAGCTCCAACATTGAAGTACAAGGGAGTAATGGTATTTCAGGGTTGTGTTTATACAGATGGCTACAATCAAACTCTGGCACCAATACCTGGACTCAAAACCATTCTCAAAGGCACACATGGATGTGCCAGCATGAGATAGACTTCTCACTGTGGTGTAAGACTTAGTAGTAACCACTGAATGAGCAAGAAGCTGTTCCTGGAGTGCCTTCTAGGCAACCAAGATTCCCAATCTGTGAAAGGCTTTGGTATGCTCAAGACTGCATTTTCCTCTGCAGCAACACAGCTAAGCGATCTAGAAAATAAATAAATGGAATAAATGCAATAAAAATGAAATAAAAGCAATAAATGAAATCTAAACACAAAACACAATGAAAAGGTAAATCATAGTGAAAGCACTCTGTAACCACTGACCAATGAACACATGGCTTGGGTGGATCCACAAATGATTTTACAATAGCCTGAATAACAGAAAGCATGGGGGAAACACCATGGTAGGAGCACTAGATACTACACTTTGGGAGATTAACTTGGTAGACAAGATATCAAATCAATGCAAGAAAAATGGCTCCTTTTACAATTATTAGTTGGCAGAGTTACAACTGTATATATAATATACAATTTTTACCAAAACATTAACAATAACAATGACATACTCATCACACACACACACATACACACACACACATTATATATATATATATATATATATATATATATATATATATATATATATATATACATACATACTGAGTGGAGAAGCAGGCTCTAAAAACTGTTCTTGAAGGTATCCAGATGGTACTTTTGGAAATATAGGCTTGAAGGCAATTGCAAATGTGATTAAGGATCTAAGAGAAACAATGCCTTCCAGTTCATAAGCAATCTTGTGAACATGGCCCAATCCATACACTTAACCCTAAAATAAATCTTTAAATGCCTGGGTATAGCTGCTCAGTTTGGCAATCCTAGTAGTCAGAGAGAGGGGAAATAGGATGATCTCTTTCAACTGTTTATGCAAAAAAATTCAACCAAATATTAGTGAAAAAATTGTACTAACAGATTCTTTGAAATGAAAGCAGGATTTCTGCTAGAAATTCATGTTGGATTGTTATTTGAGAATCAGTGTTAAAGTCAGCCAAATGAAAGAAAAGCATATGATCATCTCCCCAGACTGAGAAAATAATGCCTGACAGGACTCACAGTGTTTTCTTCCTTGGCATGGTCAATCAACAAGAGGCAGATGGAATTTACCAACCCAATACTGACAGAATACCCATCAAGACAGATTGGAAATTGCCTGCCCTTTTCCTTTTTTACCTCAGTGTACTTGAAGCCTAAGCCCATTATGTAAGTAAAGATTAAAAGAATTCTCAATATAAAAGGACAACATATCCCATATCTGTAATTATATGTGAAAATCATAAAGAATCTGTCAAAGTCCTCGGAGAACACCCAGAAGACATAAGAATGTACAAACTCTCTGAGCTCAGCATGTCAAAACAACTCCATATGCATACATTAGAATGGAAGGTCTGGAAAGTGCCTAAGGAAGCAAGCAAATTCAAATAGAATATTTTTTAAATAAGAAATTTGGAACTCTATTGTATTGGGTTCCAACACAAAATAAATAAAAATTTCAGAATCAATAATGGCATGGAGAATATTGTTATTTTATGCTATCTCCTTCTTTATATTTCTCCTTTACTTTATAGGGTTTCTAGGACTACATTAGCCCACCAAAAATACTGGATATTTTTTCTACATTAAAGTATGATTAGCAACCTCCTTTCTCCAGTAAAACCCCTCCCAAATAGAATTTTGAGTGAGATTTTTTACCAGGCAAAGAGTTGTCAGAGAATAGGCTTTGATATTCTTCCTACTCTACTATACTTTAACATATAGAAGTGTACAAGTGTCTACATTTCAAAATCCTTTAAAATTATTTGGTTACTAAAAAATGATTCAAACAAATAAGTCTGTAAACTACTAACTGATAAAGTGGAAAAATGAACTTTCCATATATTGCAAGATTATTTTCATCCACAGTAAATGTAAAATGTATAAGGCCCGTTTGAACACAGATTAACATCCCTTATTTATTTATTTATTTATTTATTTATTTATTTATTTATTTTTGGCTAACTTTGATAATTAATTGCCTGAGAGTTTAAAATTGCCTATTGATTACTTTTAAATTAGATCTTACACATAAGCCTGGTTTTAGTTACTTAAATAACAAAACAGGAGCTAGGCTAATGTCCAGGCTGTCATAGCTCAGGTCGCATTTATTCAGGGGAAGAAAACCTATAGTACAAAAGGCTCTCAGAAAGCATTTCCCTTCTTTGGTAGTTTCTACAGTTCTTGTGTAGACCTTAGAGTTGTAGTCTGAAGCCCTGTGCTATGTTTATATAGTATATATAATTATTATACAAAAGAAATTAATCCATGAATAGGGAAAAATAAACCAAATGTGAGGAGATACATAAGACTGTAGTCACTGGATAGACTGACAAAATACTGGTTCATAATGGTGGTTAGCTTCCTTGTTATCACTCTATCTTTTCCATACATCCTACAATCCCACTTGATCTACTGTTAATGTACTGTGCCCCTTTTACCTAAGAAAACTAAAACTTGAAGCAACAAAGACAACATTCCTCTAAACAGCCATCTAAAAATATTACCCTATGGTAAAACATGTAACAATTCTACATGAAGTTAGCTAATTCTTTACTTTTTATTGACTCTCTTATACAGGAGTGATAGGGAAAGTAATATCTGTACATATAAAAGGTGGATGCTATAGTATGATAAATATAATATTATGTGGTAATATTGTCAATGGAAATTTAAATTTTCAAGTTTTTTGTCTTCAATTGTCTATAACTGAGAAGTAATAGGACACAGATGACCAGGATTTATAAATAGTTAAAATCTCTGGCTGTTTACCAGCAGAGATTTAATAAGGGCGTAATTTTCAAACAATTGTTAAACTCTGTTGTCAGTGCAATTAAATTTAAAATTGTAAAAATTGAATCATTTTCACTCTTGCCAAATCAATACTGACCTACTGTGTTAATTTTCTAGTGTAGATTTCTATTGATTCATGGTCTTACATGGGTTTATATGGTTTATATTGTATCATCATTACATACATTTCTGCTAAGAAACAATGATAATATGGATGCATTAAAATTTTCATTCAAGCTCACTTATAAATACATGCTATTCAAAATTCAAAGTTAAAAAATAAGTAACAACATATATTTATAAAGTTTTAATGCACAATATGTTAACTTTCTTTAAGAATAAAAATTATTATATAAAATAATATCTAATATCCAATATTAAAATATCCAATATTAAAATCTATTTATATTAAACACGAATATAATCTAGTTGTAAAGTTCTATAAAAGTCACGTTATTTTCTGTGTTTCCATGTTCCAAGTCAGGAGTCTGGCAGGGAGCTGTAAGTCACTTAAGCCTCAAATGTGTGCCAACTGAGATACCATTTCTTGACCTACCTACCTTACCAGACTTCCTGGCATGGTTTTATATGCCACATAGCAATTTTAATATCTAAGAAACATTTGACTCTGGTAAATGAATAAGACCAGGAGAGGCTGGGCAGTGGTGGCACATGTCTTTAATCACAGCACTTGGGAGGCAGAAGTAGGTGGATTTCTGAGTTCGAGGCCAACCTGGTGACTACAGAGTTAGTTCCAGGACAGCCAGAGCTACACAGAGAAACCCTATCTCAAAAAACAAACAAACAAACAAACAAGATCAAGAGGGTTCCTTATTGCAAGCAACAAGCAGGAATGCATTGCCAAATGAGACAGGAAAGGTAGATTGTAACTGAAGAAATTTCATGATTCTTTTTTGATGTGACATACTATATAGGCATTCAACCACAGTGTTGGGTCCAGCCTCAGTCTGCTGTTCCTGATTGTTCCTGGTGCAGGAACTGTTGTCTCTATTATGGTGGTACACTCTGTGAGAATTTACTTTTAGCACAGAAGACACTTACAAACATGTGTATTGTGAAGAGTTGACATAGAGTCCATACAACAGCCTGGTCCAGCATCTTCACAGAGCTCACTGATACACATTCACTTGTCTGCTGTGAGACAGCATTACAGAGGCATCATGAGAAAGGCATAAGAATTCGGAATTAGAACACTGGAAACATCTGTGTTCCTTCATCCTTCACCACCAAGCCCGACTCCATTTAAATTTCCGGTCTCAATATTTGCATGTCATAAAGAACATTCCACAATTCTGCAGACTGAATCCATTAAATTCGGAAGCAAGAGAATTCATTGTTTTTCCGTGTCTTTAATATTAATTTATGGTTGGTAACTTGGCAGAAATCTTCTATTCCAATCTCAGCATGGATATCTTCTTTAACTTTCCTGAACATATTTATAATCTTGCACTGATATCTTTATTTTGTATATTAGTTAAGTGACTTTTCTGAAAAAAAAACATTATAATGGGAGTTATTATTTCTTAAGTCCCAGGTCAGATTTCATGAAGTAAAAAAAAAAATATCATTTTAAAATGGTCTCTTCCAAAATAAGTGCTAAAAAAGGATACACAATTTCACTTACTCTGTGTCACACAGTGGTGGAGTCAACACTAGTCATCACAGCCAGGACCGAGTAATACTCATCTCTCAAGGGAAAAGGAACAGCGAATTCCAAAGTCAATAATTAAAGTGAGTCTAAATATGAGGAGTCAGCAAAGAATGATGTCTAGGAATAGAAAATAAAAAGAGTTATGCTGATTAGACTCATCAAATTTCCCCCTGAAATGTCCAAATATGTGCATATGTATTGATTTTAAAGTGACCTGAAGATAATTCATAGTTCATTGGTGGCAAACCTCAGTGGTATAAAATTCTTCATGTTCAAGTTTACATTAGACTGGTAGTCTTACTCTAGGACAAACATACTTTGCAATTCTTTAGCGTTTATCTTTCCTCAACTCCATTACATCCAACTACTTATTTACAGATTCCCAAGTTGAAATACAGACATGTTGGAGGCAGCGTTATGGTGCTGACTACATACCATACCCAATCTTTAGAAAAGTGAAATTTTAGGATCTTTAGATTTACTTTAAATGCATGTATCTTTGTTTTTAATTATCCTGATTCAAATTATTATTCAGTTTCCCATTCCTAAATCTATAGGAAAACAATGAGATGATATAAATAATATTTAAAAAACATTTTCTATGAAGTCTTAAATTTTTTACAAAAAGCATGAGAAATATTTTGATTATATTTCAAAATGTGCTGAATACAGTCAACATACAACATTTGACAAAAAAGAGATGCAATGTTATTATAGGGAAGTAAAATTAATTTACCATCTTTCTGTTAAATGTTGGGAGCTAAAGATCTAGCATAGTGTATATGCTCCCACAGAGGACAGTTGCCTTTGCCTTATCATATTTCTTTACTAAAATAAGTTGTCCCATGAGGCCCATTTTTGAAGCAGGGAAAAACTGCAGGCAGGGAAGAGCTCATTTGTATAAATTTTTATTCCCACTGTGGCTCTCCAATATGGAAATATGGTTAACTTAAGAAAATGATTTTTGAAGGATTTAAGCTATAATAGGCTCTTTGAGAGGAGGAGGTCACTGTGTCCTGGACTCAAGTCAGACTTGAGCAGGATAAAGACTCTTAAAGGATTTAAGCTATTATGAAGAACTGAGAATGTTATGATGTCTAAATTATTGCCTATAGTGGGAAAACTGGTTTTAGGAGCAGGTTTGAGAAGGCTAATTTTGTAAAACAGGAGGTATATTTAAAAGTAATGCAATAGTTTCATTCATATTTCAAGACATTGACAAGAGGCAAAGTTGTTTATAGAAAACACAGTGAAGACCTCATTCTATTTACCTTCTGCTTCCAAACAAAAATCTTCACATGAAAGGGGCATTTTAAAGCTTCCTCTGAAAGTCTTCTGCTTGTGGCTTTAATGGATCAATACATTAACATCTTAGCTCTCCGCTCAGCTTTTACTTTTCCTCTTCGCGCATTAAGAGTGATGTTCGATCAGGCGTGCTTTATAAGCCATTATTTTTCTTGTCTTTGATAGAAATCAATTTTTGACACTGGAAGTCTGAGAAAGACCAATGAAAGCCAACTGATTTTGTTGAATCAACTCTACTAACAATACTGAAAACACACACACACACACACAGATATTCTCATATGTGTTTTTTTCAAGTCAATCTAAATATGTTCAAATCAGTCTGGCATTTCATACCTCATCCAGCTGTAAAAGCTGGACTGGCAAGGTACCAATTTAAATTGTTTTGACATTAACTTTTATATATTTTCTGTAATTCCAAAGATGTCTTAATGAGATTAATATGTAAAGAGGAAGGTAACAAATACTAAGAATATAGAAGTTTTCTCTAGCATTGCCTCCTCAGCCTTTCAAACCTTATATGAAAAGAAACAAAGTGAAGATGTTTACAACTGCCATCAATCTGTCCCTCTATCTATACATGCAAATGTATGCTTCCATCTCCAATTCCTGACTGTATCACAGGATGTAAGTACAATAACATCATTAGTCTATATGCAAAATACTTCATTTGAAATAATAATAGTAATGATAATAATAAATTATGTTATATATAATACACTGTTGTTAAAAGCCATCTGTAACATCACATAATCCGACCCATTCACTTTGTTCCCCAAAATAATGATTCTGAGACTTCTTATATATGAATAAAATGCTCAGGCCAATAGCTTTCAATAGTCCAGTTTGTTCTACTTTATGTATGCCACATAGCTGGTTACTTTCTCTCAGTTTCATTTATCTGTCTCCTCCTAAGAGTTTCAGGTAAATCTCCCAGGCCTCCTTCCTTCCAACATCCTCTCTCTTCTTCCTTACCTTCTTCTTGGCCTAAGTTAATAGACCAACAGCATTTCGTTGACAGGTAAAGTTTCCATATAGTACAAGAGACTCTCTCTACAATACATATGTTGTCTCATGTATATTCTAAATAAATGTATTTTATCTGTTTTGCATTTTTATAGCCGAGAAATGGGGATTTCATACTGTTTTATTAATGAACTGTGTCTACATTGTCACTAAGCAATAGGACCAAGATTCAAAGCTAAGTATTTTTTTATGAAATATCTGCATTCTTTCTACTGTGTATAATATGACCTGATTCACTAATAGATTTTGCTGTACATTAGTTTTACAACATATTATTGTCAGACTTATTGGATATCTTATTGTATTTTGCTTAGTACTGAATCATTTCTGCAGTGGTAGCTAATTCTTCAAGGTTATCACTCACTCATTCCAGACCCTGACTTAGACTGGTAAATGTAACTGTGACCTACATCAATCTAAGCTATCTTTCCTACACTGGACTCTAGATAGGCAAACTAATTGTCCAGAGTTTATACCACTTATGTAAAATGCATAGGACAAGAAATATTTTGTATAAGAAAAATATCACTAACATTAAACTTAAACACTATTTTTTTTAATTTTATGACGAAGAAATGTTGCATGAGTTACTCTTTCAGGAAGGTTTCCTGAGGAATTCCCTTAAATGCTTCATGTAACAATAACTTGATTCTAGTCTACATATTTCAAATACAATACTTTTGCACAAAAGGATTCTCTGGTAAGATGCTAGGCTAAGTTGATTTTAAATGTCCACAGCAAATATAAGTAGATAATAAAGTAATATGCACTCATACGTTCATTGACCAAGTTCATTTATGAATCACCACTGAGAAATGGAATATACATGATAATTGAATCTACTCATGGGTTCTAAGAAAATAATTTATTATAATAATATTGACATAATTTCACCTACTTTGTGCTACTGTAATATACTGAAAACAGACTGTTAAAATTGTATTAATGTATCTGATAAGTCATAAGCCTGTATATCTATCCATCCAATTTATTTAACTACTCATGAATTTAAAAGTTTGCCAACTAATTTTTATTGTTTAGTTGTGCAGTTTCTTGCCAGGAAATACAGTAAATCCTCCCACATTCTGACTATAAATGCTTAATAGACATTATATATAAATGTATTATATAGATATAATATAGTTTTATATATATATATATATATATATATATATATATATATATATATATATATATAAAACCCTACTTTCCCATTAGCATTTTAACTTCAACTATCAGCTTCTGAATGCACTGATTATGTAATCAGCTTCTGAATGACTTAATTACTTAATTACAATTATATGATTATCCCATTGCCTTAGGAAATGAATCCAGGTATTCAGATCTTGGCCTAATCTCATATTATTTCCTTTCAGTGTATGACTATACTTGACTAGAAATATAAAAGTTACATTCACCCATGGCAGCGACATCCTCCAGTGTTATGGTTTCAGTGCTAAATCCTGCTACCTATTATTCAATAGATGATGAGTTCAAGATCAACATAAAGAAACTCCATCTCAAAAACAAGCAAATAAATAAGTCAATAGCACTAAATCTAACAAAGATTAATCAAGTCTCAATGCAATCACATTGTATTACTCTATGTTTCCGTTCTATTATAATGTTAAATCTACCCAACCTCTTCTCAGTTTGGAGACACAACTCCTGACTTCAACCTGCATTACAAGGAAAAAGAACCTAACACATCTATCAAAGAAGCCTCAAGTAAAAGCAAAATGCATAGCAAATGCATATAATAGAGACTTCCTAGAATTTATTGGGCATTTAACTTACTTAAGATTTACTTTCCTTAGTAGAAATTTTGTCTTTAGACTGTTACTATGAATATCAACTAACTTTTGTAAAATTCCATGAAACACACATAGTAATTAAATAGCAAGGAAAAGAAAATTGATTATATGTACATTAACTCCTACCATGCCCACTGCATCAAAACAAATTAAAACGATTGTCCGATTTTCTAATTATGTTCTTTATTATGAAATCTAGCCTCAAGCCTATAAATTAATTGTTGCTGATGGTGCTTTTAACACTTAATCACCTCGACTTTCAAATAAAATGAAATTAGATAATTGTTTTGACAAGTTATTTTCAGCTTTCTTTCTTTTTTCTTATTCATTCTTACCCTCCCTCCCTCCTCTCTCCTCCCCACCCTCTGTTGGTTTGGTGGTGCTAGGGATAGAAGCAAAAATGATTTCTATAATATTTTATCATACATTATTTTCTTTTAGTGATTTAGAAGCATCTTGCTCTTTCCTGAGTTGTTTATTTTGTCTTGTAAGCCATGCTCAATGTCTGTGAATGACCTGCAAGGTTTGCAAGTTTAAAACAACAACAACAACAAAACAATAAACAAAACAAAACAAAAACACTTCTGAATAAGCAAGGATGCATCTTTGTTTCCTGGAAGTATTATAAGTATAAATGTATTTCAAGATGGGAGAGTGACAAGAAGATAGAGTCAGAAGTCAGGCAAAAGAGATGTAACTGTTACACACAACAATTGACAGAGAGGTTGAGTGTCTGTATACAACAAACTAAATGAGGGGTTATACAACCAAACCCAAAGATGACTTCAAAATAAGTTTTCTCACAGTCTTTATATAAGGATTCCAAATTAAAATAAATACTTATGGCAAAAAATAAATTAGGATTCTAAAAGTAATTATGTTAGGTTTGTCACAGTTTTAAGGTCTACACATGTTTTATCACATTGAAGCAAATCTTACTCAATTCTAGTACTTTGTATACAGTTAAATAATTGTTTTAAGCCTGAGATAGAAATCTCAAACTTTATTTATGTATAAAAACATCATTGAGAAAAATCCAATTTGGTTTTGTTTTCATTTAAAATTTAAGCTTAAGCATATAAAAAGGAAAGATATTTTATATCCTTAAAATACTTAGATGCTTAACAAACACTAATATTGAATTAATCAATAAAAACAATTAATTTACTGTTTATTACTTAATAGATTATTATTACTAATTTTGTGTTCTTATAAAAAAATAAAAGAGATATCAATAATGTAAAATATAATAGAGTTATTATTTTTAACAGTACCTATCAAGTAAATTAAAATGGATAGATGCTGATAATTTTAATCTAAAGTATTTTAAGCAAAATAATCCTTAACCTAAAAAAGATAAAATCAGGATCACCAGTGTCTAAGATTTCAGTTAACTTTTCTGTTAGCCCACAGTAATTAACTTTTGGATCACAGTTTTGGCTTTTTACCACAGGTCTTAACATTCCATTTGCATTTGGTTCCACAGAACACTGAATTTAATTAATTAATGTGATTGCTTCCTAAATTTTCAAGTAAGGCAGATAGTCACCTGTGTGTGACAAGTCCTCTTTTCTAAGGAGCTATGACTTGCTACCCGTCTCCTAGTTAATACCTAGCATCGACTGACGTCAATAAGGGAGAGGAGGATTCACTCATATGAACAATGTTGGCCTATCTTTGATGAACAGAGGAGTATTATCTAAAAGTCCATTACTTTCTGTAATGGAATGAAACACTTTGGAAGGTCTTGGTGTACCAAACTGAAACTACTACCCTACCTGGAGAAGTCTGTGAATAAGCTCCCATTTACAATACTATTATTATGTTGGTGGTACCCCAGATTGCGAAGGTTCTTAATTATATCTGTAGCAGCATAACAAACGCATTGTAGAGCAGGGAAAGTAGAAGCATGATAAATGTGAACATCTAGCTTTCCTTAGTTCACTGTAAGATGTTTGCTTCTAAAATGTTGTCCAAAGAATATAATCTCAAAGGCTGATTAGAAATACTTTGTTACAATGGAGTACTACTCAGCTATTAAAAGGAATGAATTTATGAAATTCCTAGGCAAATGGATGGACCTGGAGGGCATCATCCTGAGTAAGGTAACCCAATCACAAAAAGAACTCACATGATATGTACTCACTGATATGTGGATATTAGCCCAGAAACTTAGAATACCCAAGATACAAGATACAATTTGCAAAACACATGAAACTCAAGAATAACGAAGACCAAAGTGTAGACACTTTGCACCTTCATAGAATTGGGAACAAAACACCCAGTGAAGGAGTTACAGAGACAAAGTTTGGAGCTGAGACAAAAGGCTGGACCATCTAGAGACTGCCATACCCGGGATCCATCCCATAATCAGCCTCCAAATGCTGACACCATTGCACACACTAGCAAGATTTTGCTGAAAGGACCCTGATATAGCTGTCTCTAGTGAGGCTATGCCGGGGCCTAGCAAACACAGAAGTGGATGCTCAAAGTCAGCTATTGGATGGATCACAGGGCCCCCAATGGAGGAGCTGGAGGAAGTACCCAGGGAGCTGGGGGGATCTGCAATCCTATAGGTGGAACAACATTATGAACTAACCAGTACCCCTCACCCCAGAGCTCGTGTCTCTAGCTGCATATGTATCAGAAGATAGCCTAGTCGGCTATCAGTGGAAAGAGAGGCCCATTGGTCTTGCAAACTTTATATGCCTCAGTACAGGGGAACCCCAGGACCAAGAAGTGGGAGTGGGGGGTAGGGGAGTGAGGGGTAGGGGAGCGGGGGGAGGGCATGGGGGACTTTTGAGGTGGCATTGGAAATGTAAATGAAGAAAATACCTAATTAAAATAAAATCAAAAAAGAAATACTTTGTTGAAGACTTACCCAAAAGACTTAAAAATTATTATTATAGTATATATACACACATATCAACTCACAAAAATAACAATAAAAACTTAGGCTAAGTTGATATTTGGAAGGAGAGTACATAAGTTTAGATTCAAAACCAAATGTAAAAAGTCATATATTCTCAAATATACAAAATGAACTTTATTCAATTAAAAGCTAGAAAATAATTCAAACATTCCGATTTGATAAATTAAAGAGTTGATTTGATAGTGTAACTAATTTAGGTTCAAAGAATTTTAAAGAGATCCATCCAAATATTATGGCAATAAGTGTCACATGTTAACTTGTTCTTCATTATAAACAATACAGTAGGATGTTTCTTATGGCTTCTCCAAGAACTAAATCCCACTATGAGGAATGCATCCAAATCTGTATATGAGAAATGTATTGTACTATAATATATACATAGCAATATAATTTACATGTTTCATACTTTGAATGAGTCATTAAACATGAAATATTATTAAATATTATTTGAAAATATGTTATAGAGCCTAGAATATTAGAAAATATTCAGTTGGGGAAATATATAAGATGGAATCCTTCACAAAGAAAGAGGAGACTTGTCAATGATCCATCTGCAATCCTGGTAACATAGGGTAGCACCAAGTCCTTTTATTTCTCAACATACAGAATTGTTACAAAGAGATTCACCATGACTTTTATCACATATATCTAATGCCAATGGTGTTGCCAAGTTCATTCCTCACTGAACAGTGCATATATCAGAAACCATGGTTGTCTTTCTTATCAAAATATAAAGCAAAAGAACAGTGACAGTGTGAGTATGATGCCCAACTCTGAGCTGTGGAGTTTGAGCTGCTGCTGTCTCTATAGAAGAGCCAGTTCAATGGAACACTGGCAGGCAGGCTGGCTGCAGACTCCAACCATCTGCTCAGTACATAACTCCAAGAGATCGTCCTGTCCCATGATGGATAGATGGAACATTGTCAGTATTCTGACAAACTCAGTAAAGCAAAGTTGTTAATGATGTATTTTAAAAAGCAGTATTCCAAATGTATCCCAAAACTCTACAGAGGGTTTGCTTCTTCCATAATCATACTTCTAGAGTAAGACAATATTGTTGAACATCATTTGTGTAATAATGATTTGTATACTAAATAATTATTCATACAGAAACCTTAACTGAAATATTTCTCAAAGGATATTTAAAAGCCTTAAGTAGAAAATTAAAAGAGTAATTATAAAGCAGCCCCTTTATATTAGTAAGAGGATAGGTTTTTTTTTGGGGGGGGGGAATGAAACATAAGGCTTATGCATGCTAGGTAGTGGTAATTTTTTTTATTTAACTTTTATGGCCTTGCCAGATAGAATATAAGACTGTCCAAAACATTCTAAATTTTTAACTGATTACAAATTTCCAAAAACATGATTCAAGTAAAGTTCTTTGTGAAATTTAAACTGAAACTGGATAAGAAAATTTAGAATGCTGCAACTGGTGGATTGGAAATGAAACAAAGTGACCATGCTGCTCTAGCCAGGAACATTCCTTTAATCACAAAGGGACTGCAGGCTGGGAAACCTGCATGCCTGGCTATGCAAATCACCTTGATATCACTGAGCTAATGAGAGGACGCAAATGCAAAGTGTGTATCCAATTAAACACACAAATATAGAGAGATTTCTGACTAATTCTTTGCCTATATACGTGTTTATACCAGAACAAAATGATGGTATTTTTTTAGATAAACAAATAATTTTGAGGAATTTATTACCATGTTAAAAAAGCTAATATCTGGTTACTTGCCACTAACTTTCTCCAATGAAGAACTTAAAGCTAATACTCAGTTTTGATATTGTATGTATCTAGGGCAAGTGCATCTTTTCATTTTAAAGTCATTAATTATAAACAAGTACTTCCTAATTTTAACAGTCACAACCTTTTTCCTTAGGCAGGCCTGAAGTCTAAACGCAGAGCATATTTAGATTAAAAAGCAACACAACTCTTAGATCTCTCATCAACTCAGTTCAAACTTCAATCAAAAGTACAAAATTAAAATTAATATTTCTTCTACTGTAATTTGTAGAAATAATATTTAAACAGCAAGATTGATGCAAAGATCTAAAAAACTGTCTAGCAAATGCCTAAGAGTCTCATACACATAGAAGACAGATTAATAAGTCATAGAATTACGATGGTGCATTATTACTACAAAAGAGGAGGACTTTTTACACTTGATGTACAATCTATCTGCAGTCACAAGAATAGTGTGGGTTCTGTAAACAGAAACATGTGGCTAACCACACTGTAGCCACACACCTGAACCACTATCTAACCATCTCTTTTACCTTTAAAATAGAGTAATAGTACTTTTTTCATAGAATTGAGTTGGAATTTAAAGTAAAAAATGTCTATTTCTATTAATCATTTTGTTTACATTTCAAATGATATCCCCCTTCCCTTTTACCCCTCCACAAACTGCCCATTCCATCCCACTTCTCCCCCTTCCCCTTTTCCTCAATGAGGGTGTTTCTCCACCCACTCACCTACTCCTGCCTCCAGCATCTACCTACATTGGGGCATCAAGCCTCTCACCCCTCCCACTGATGTCAGATAAGGCCATCCTCTGCTACATATGCATATTGAGTCATGGCTTTCTCCATGTGTACTCTTTGGTTGGTTGTTTAGTCCCTGGAAGCACTGTGTGGTCAAGTTAGTTGATATTGTTCTTCATATGGGGTTGCAATCCCCCTCAGCCCCTCTAGCTCTTCCATTGGGATACCCAGGCTCAGTCTGATGGTTGGCTATGAATATTTGCATCTGTATTGTTCAGGAGCTGGTAGAACCTCTCAGAGAACAACCATACCAGACTCTTGTCAGCAAGTGCTTCTTGGCATCAGCAATAGTGTAGGGGGTTGGTGTCTGCAAATAAGATGGATCACAAAGTGGGTGAGTCTCTGGTTGATCTTTGCTTCAGTTTCTGTTCCATTTTTGTCTCTGTTTTTCCTTTGGTCAGGAACATTTCTGGGTTAAAAATTTTCAGCTGCGTGTGTGGTCCCATCCCTCAATTGGCAACCCTGCCTATTCCTGGGATGGCTCATCAGTTAAGAGCACTGATGGCTCTTCCACAGTTCCTGAGTTCAATTCCCAGCAACCACAGTTTAACTCACTACCATGTGTGTTGGGTTCTGAAACCCTCTTCTGGTGTGTCCTAAGAGAGCTACAGTGAACTCACATAAAATAAAGAAAATATTTTTACTGCTTTGTCTAGCATTAGTTTAAGTAGTTCTGAAATACTCATCTACATGCATAGTTACAGAGACGGGTCAAATTGGTGTATTTAACCCCCTTTAGACAAAATTTTACAGATATTTTGTTTCCTTATTTGAAATGGGATGCATTTTTATGAGTCTGATTCTGAAAATAGACAACAATGCTATAGTTGACTTATAAACATTTAAAATTTTTGTCTCAATAAATGTCTAATCAATTTACTGCTCTTCTTTTTATCTATAATAGACACTCTCTTGAAATATTTCTTCTTCAAGTCTCTATCCTTCAATTCCTTCTGATGATAATCCCCTGCAGGCTATCCTGATCTAGGCAACCTCTCAATTAATATTATCTTCTCTGGAAATTATGCAGTATGGAAAACTGATATTTAAAATTGACACACTGAATCTGTGAGTCTTTTGAACTTTCCTACTAAGCAATCTTGAGGTATACTTAAAGTAGCATGGGTGTTCCTAGTTCAGGTTATTAATCTCAAAATACCAACCACATCATGGAATTCCACTTTAGTTAACCCTATAGTTTCTATGTATTTTGTGTTTTTCAACAGTGTTTGCAACTGACTGAAATTGCATAAATCTGTCTGTCCTCTTCCTTCTGCTAGGAATATTAATAACTTCATTACTGCTAATGTTACTATAGATGTAGATATCAAGTGAGTATTTTGTTCTGCTGTAGCCATGGGTACCAGGACAAGGCAACTTTTTGCCATTATGTATAGAAGAAAATACCACAATATCATAATGTTCCATAGTGTTTATATGTATATATGTTTAGTATATTTATATTCTGTTCTTTTTCATCTAATATTTACATATGACAGCTACAATAATATGTATAAAAATCAAATACACATCTACAAGAGTGCTCAAATCTTATTTACAATAAGTCTAGCCCACAGGAAACTCAACAGTGTAAACCAACCTGGACCCCTAGGACCATCAAAGATTAAGTCACCAATTAAAGAAGAGTTGGTCCAATGCCCCCAACACATATGTAGCAGAGGGCTGCCTGTCTGGTCTCAGTGAGAGTACATGCACCTAATCCTATAGAGGCTTGATGTCCCACGAATGGGGGTGCCTGTTTACATGTGGGGTGAGGGTGGGGGAGCTACCCTCTCAGAGGTGAAGGGGAAAGGGATAAAGGGAAGATCTCTGGAGGGAGGAAAGAGGATGGGGTAACATTTGGGTTATAAATAAATAAAATAATGAATAAAAATGTTTTAAAAGTCTAAGTATCAGAGAATAAGAAAGATAATGTAATTTAATTTACTCCCTTAATGAACGAACGGCATTGACTTATGATGAAATATTAGGTCATCGGATTATGTAACCACAAGAATCTTAAGGTATTAGAGTTACTTTAAACACTTTGTGCCTGGCAACCTGGGTCTTTGCCTTTTTATTGAACTCTGTTATATCTAATGGTGATTCTTTTGTATGTTTTTCCTATCAGTTTCCTTTGAACTTATCATGAAATAAATCTTGGGATATAAGACATGCAATTATAGGTGCTTTCTTCTGAGTAAACATTAGAGAATATGATTTAAAATGTTCATCTTTTCAGACTTTAAAACAATTCTCCCACTCGTGGCCTGGTACATACCTAAATTGGTTCCCATTTAAACCAAGGCCTCAGTAATATACATACGGGACCACTCCTCAGTTTCCTGTTGAAGCACTTATTCTGAAGTCTTTCCTTTAACAGAGCAGTATCTGTTGCTTCTGTTTTCAGTCTCTTCAGTTGTTTTAACTTACTGGAGTTTTCCTTTCTTTCCATAATTGTATTGCCCCAAACCAACTGTTGGTTCTCTTTTTTTATTCTTCTCACGGGACTCTTTCCTCAGATGCAATATTCTTCGAAGACTATGGGAAGTCATGGACTTTCTTCTGGTGACCTTGGGATTCCCATAAAAATTATGAGTATTTATTTAAGTAAGAGTCTTAATAGCTACGCTAGGCATATCCTATTTATTGATTCAAGAAATTAAATTTTATATTGATGCAATTAATCTTTTCATTATAAGAGAATGCAGGGCTCATAACCAGTACTACAGATTGACACCGGCCATGTAAACACTGTTATCCTAAAGCAGTAGGAAGAGTCTGCTATTTTGTCTAAGTTTTAATGTTCAAACATGCATTTTTTTAAAAAAATAATTATTCTAATTTATAGTTGAAACTGGAAACTTTATATAACTGAAAGGATTGGCACCTCGAGGACCAATTATATCAGTTTCAAAATTCTCTTTAGTATGTGCTGGCATTGATATATCATTTAGTATTGAAACCACAAGCTTTATAATGACTATAAGTACAGCACTTAGATATTCCCAAATCTTGAGAGTCTACCCTAGATGCCTGCATTGCTAGAAGCAAATGTCTGATGCTTATAAGAGAGGAATCTTTCAAGATTCAGGGTGGTTTTTTTTTTTTTTTTAAATTATGGTGAAGGATGTGGAATTTCTATTACGAACCTGATTTATAGCATTTAGTGTTGATACAGATTTAAATCATAACTGCTATTCAGTGGAATATGTAGCTGATTTAAAAGTTAATCCATGTTCATGCTCTGTTAATATAATATTTCTTATTTTATCTGGGGAGTGGTAAAAGTTGACAAACAAAATGTGGATTTTTAAAAAGTATTTTGTTTACAGCCTCTTAAATTGGAAATTAATTTTGATTATAGTAATTTCAGATGGAGACTGCATACATACTATGAAGTTGGGTCACTGATATTATTAAAAATAAATACAATAAAAATAAATACAATAGAAAAATAATGGGCCTACATGCAAGCTTTTGAATATCTTCCACACAGAATAAAAATAATTAATGTACATTTTAATTAATATTAATCTGTACCTAGGATGCCTATAAGGAATTTTATAATTTTTATATTTATATATTTTTCTTCCAAAGTGCAGCATTGACTTTTTGATTATTCTTACCACTTAATCCATTCAATTCTGATATCAATTACTTTTTGTTGTATTGTCATTTTTTTTTGGCTGAGTGAATCCATACACTCATAAAGAAAAGGTATGAAGGCAATTGTTTGATGAGAAAATAATTGTTCTCAAAAGTACTAGGATAAAGATACATGTTTATTTTATGCAACTCCTAGAAAGCATGGTCTATTGGGAGAACATCTGTCTGGGTGTACAAATGTCAAATGAGTCTGGAACTGGCATAGATAAACATTAAACAGGGGAAGCTAATAAGAGGTGCTATATTTACCTAGCATTGTAGTAGTCAGGAGCTCATCTATATTCCTGTATGGTTAGTCTGGTGACTCATAGCTTAGTATTCTGAGTGTCACAGTGTCTTCAGTTATACTCTTTTCAAACAACTTCATCTAGAAGGATTCAGGCATGGATAACTGATCCCAAAATCTTAACATAAATATCTTCTTAATGATTCAATAATTTCTTTTTTGTTGTTGTTGTTTTGTGATTACAGTGTATTACATCATTTCTGCTGTTCCTTTCGTTACTCCAAACACTCCCATTTACCTCTCCTCTCCTCTTTCAAATTCATGGCCTCCTTTTTTCCATTAAGTATATACAGAACAACGCATATGTATTTGGAAACATACATATGTATGTATGCTCACACGCAAACACACACATATGTACCTATTTATTAAATACATAAATACAACTTGTTCAGTCTGTATGATTTTACTGATATGTACATTGTCAGTGCTGACTATTTGGTATCGGATAGCCAGTCTGGGTACTATTTCCAGGGACATTTCTCACTTATATACTGAGACATTTCTCACATTGTGTGGACTTCCCTTTCAAAGTAACCATTGTACAGAATCCTTGTGCAGTCCATACTAGGAGATTTAGAGTGATTACAGAATGGATAGGTTTTCGATTCAGAAGATGTAAAGCCCTCGAGTACCTCACACTTTGTCCAATGTGTCTTTTATGGGGTCTTCAGTGCCTTTTGACAATGAAAAATGTATGTCGATGCTTATGTGTATTTCTATGGCATCATCATGGCACACTACACCCTGGCACCATAGTACTGGGCACTCTTGAAGAACACCTAACAGCACAGATGGGAAGAACTTCATCTTTTTTTTTTTAGAACATTTTAATTTCATTAAATCATTTGAAGAAACAGAATTTATCATTCTTCTCATATTGCTATTGTGACTTAAACAAAGTTGCAACCAAGGTTAAAGACAGTTTCAAAATATATACCTTTCCTGCCCACACTGGGTTTCTTTTGGCTTCTAGCAGATTGTATATTCTTTGGACTCTTACTAAGAGTAACAGAATTACAGATGGCTAGATTTACTAGCTGGTCTAATCTCCCATTCTCTTACCCCAGGCATTCTGTTTCAATTGGTGATGTCCTACATTGAGAAAGGTAATGCTCTCAATGGGGCGGACTGATAGGGCTTGCCAGGTAAACAGGATGCTGTGATTAAAACCTGCATTTGCTCACTGATTCAGTGTGTACCAAGACATTCTGAACAGTGTGATTTCGGGACTCACAAAGATTGATCTTAACCTAAACACATATATTTGATCTAAAATTGCACAGGCAATAGTATTGTGAGCAGCACATTTCAAGTAAAATAATGAAAACCTAAATATATGAATACTATAAAAGAGATTTAGTTAATGTTTATTATTATAAAAACAAAAATTCAAAGCTACCATCAGTAACCTGGTTATCTAAAATTCCTTGCATCAGCAGCTTAATAAGTATTTGGAGGACTTAATTTTTAATGATCCAATGATCAGTACTAAGTAATCTCTACCCTGTTTACATTGCTATTTGATGTTGAGATGCACTAAACCCAAATATAATCCCAAGGTTGTTGCTGAATATCTGCATTTAGAGATAGATGGATACAAGCGGGGCAATGTAGGTGAGGTAATCCAAACCAGCACTGTTAAGGACCTAGTGGGAAGATGCAAGCATTCTAAAAGCAGCCTCCAATATACTTTGAGAATTTATACTTGCCATTCATTATTGCTTTGGTATTTGTTTCCCAGATCAAAGATCCCTTGAACTCATTTTCATCTGTCTTCTTCCTTCTAATTCCCAGGCTACCAATGAGTGCTCTTCCTATGTGCAACATCCTCCCAAAGTTGCTTCATTCAGTTATTCTTTTTTATTCAAGTCAAAATAATTTTGTCACAATAACAAACCTGATCAATCCACTAGTTTGAATAGAAAGGTTCTAAGATTCATTGTAAATTTGAATATTGAGTTTAAATTACATAATTTGCTTATAAGATAATATACAAAAAAGCTTATGTGTATTCGTTTTTGCATGGCTTTATTTGTATATTTGCATGTATTTGCGCATGTCCATGAATGTGTCTGGTTGCCAGAAATAACTTTCTGGTATCTCACTAAGTCAATTTCCACATTAGCTTTTGAGGCAGAATGTTATTGAACCTGGAGCCTGTCACGTCCATAGACTACCTGGCCAGTAACAATAAGGACTGTCTTATCTATGTGTTCACGGTGCTAGGTTCAGTGTTTGTGAGAGGTTTTTATGTGGTTTCTTGAGGTTCAAACTCTTTTCCAAGTCTTACTGAGTTTTCTACTATCTCCAACAAACAACAGAACAATCTCTTTTAGCTGCACCACTCCAGCCTATGATGCATGATGATGCCCAAACCCTTAGCAGCAACATTCCCTATATTAATTTACATGCCACAGACAAGCTTTGAATCTGAAATTACATGCTAGCTCTCCATTCTTCAGTTCATTAATCCATTTCCTTCTTTATTCTATTTTTAAATCCAGTATTTGCTTGACATCTGTCATAAAAGAGGAACAGTCTAGGGGTGTTATAGTGATCATGAACAGGATGTGCAACAGAAACATTCATACCATGAGCCCATGCCAGTAAAACACATTTAATGCCTGTGCTAAGCATCGTATGGTCTACTGTCTAATGTGAGTCCATGGCATACTTTCTCCATTGGGTCTCTATCCTATGCGTTTTTAGCTTGAGTGTTCTAAAATGTCCATGCAATAAATTCATATATCACTCCTCTGATTCCTCATTACAACCAAAGAGAACTGTACAGCAAATGACTTGTACTCATCATCTCATGCAATTTTATTTCTACTGTTTGAGCAGGGGTAATGGTCATGGCATAAAGTAAGCAAGTGAAGGTGACTGATTTAATAGCATTTTGTTCGTTCACGTTTTAGTCTGACCATCATTTATTACTAGTTATAAGACATTTTGCCCATCAAATATTGTTTCTAATTCTTCTTTCCCACTGAAAATCAGTACTTGTTATATCTGAATATTTAATATAAATGGAAATAATGTAGTAAAATTTGTATCTGGCAACTTTCTACTTACCACAATGTTCTCAGGCTCATTTATATTGTATGATATGCCAGTATTGCTTCTTTTATAAAGTTAAATAATAATTTAATGTATATGTATACAACAGTTGTTCATCATCTATCTATTGCTAGCCAGTTGGATAGTTTCTGCCTTTGAGTTGTGGTGAAATATACTTCTATTGACAGGCATATGATTGTACCTATTTTAAAACGTTAGACTTACATAATTAGAGGAAGAATGGTTGTATCAATACATGAGTCTATTTAACTATTTTTATGTCCCATCAGCTTATAGTTCATGCCACATAGTCCATTTTATATCCCTACCATCCATGTCCAAGTGACTCCAGTTACCTCACATGTTTATTAACATACTTTGCTTTCTCTTTTTTACTTTCTCTTTTTCACTGTATTGCCACTATACATACTTGACATAGTACCAAACTGTGGTTTAACTTTCATTCTTCTAATTCTTAATGATGCTGGCAATGCTTGTTTAAACTCATTGGCCACTGTAAATCTATTAGGAAGAAATAGTTATCAGAGTAAGTTACCCATATTTAATTAATATATTTGTGAGTTCATTGAATTATAAGATCTTTTATATACTGTATATGCTAGGACTTGGTTATATATCTATTTGAAAGTGTCTCTATGTTTAGATTTTATGTGTTCTGTTCTTTTTTTTTTTCTTGGAAAGGTTATTTTATCTACACAAACTCTAACTTAAACTGTGCTGGGGTCCAGCTAATCTTTTATTTGTTGTATCAGTTCATATATTTAGTGTTATATAAGACTTTATCAACAACAACAAACTAATGAAGATGTATATTATGATTTCCTCTAACACTTTACATCTGTAGTTCTTTTAATATAAAGTTTTTGATTCACTTGTATTTATTATGTAGACAGTGTAGCTTAAACTAGGCATTTGCCTTCCTTTTTTTCATATATAGATATCCAGTCGTTCCAACTTCATTTATTAAAGAATCTAATTCTTACATTGATTGGTCTCAGAATTTCTCATAAAAATGAAACCACCCAAAGATGTATTTTCTTTCCAGTTTATGTTACATTTTTCTATGTATATGCCATTGTACCAGAGTCAGTGCCAGCCAGGGCTTTTGTAAAACAGTTGAGTCAGAATGTTAGCTCTGCTTCTTAATCTTTATCCAAGGTTGATTAGGGTTAGAGTTAGGGTTAGGGTTAGGGTTAGGGTTAGGGTTAGGGTTAGGGTTAGGGTTAGGGTTAGGGTTAGGGTTAGGGTTAGGGTTAGGGTCAGGGTTAGGGTTAGGGTTAAGGTTCGGGCTAGGGTTTGGGTTAAGGTTAAGGCTAGGGTTAGGGTTAGGGTTTTGTTTTGTCATAAGAAGATATCAACCACTTAGTCTATATAACAGTATTTGTATTTTGATAGGAATTGTAGTAAAACTACAAGCTTCCTTGTGTAGTATTGTCATCTTAACAATATTTACTCTTTTTTATTTTTTTTAATTATTCACCTTACATCCCGCTCACTGCCACCCTCACTATTCACTCCCTCCCACAATCCTCCTCCAACCCCCCATCTTCTTCTCCTCTGAGCAAGTTGGAGACACAGGGTATCCCCCACCCTGGCATTTCAAGTTCCTGTAAGGCTAGGTGCTTTCTCTCTCACTGAGACCAAAAAGGGCAGCCCAACTAGAAGAACATATATTACAGACAAACAACAACATTTGGGATAGGCCTTGCTTCAGTTGTTTGAGACCCACATGAAGACCAGGATGCACATCTACTACATATGTGCAGAGAAGCCTAGGTCCAGCCCACACATGTTCTTTGTTTGGTGCTTCAAAGTCTTGAGAGCCTTACAGGTCCAGTTTAGTTGACTCTGTTGGTCTTAATTTCTTTGGGCTCCACAATCCTTCCTTCTATTCTTCCATGAGTACCCATGCTCCATCTACTGTTTAGCTGCTGACAAAATTTACTCTTTAAACCACAAATATTTTATATGCTTCTATTATTCCAGCTCCCTAATTTCAGTGTTTTTAAATTTCAGTAATTCTCTTTTAATTACTTGATTAAATATATCTTTGTTTACTTTATTCTTCTAGATGTTATTGTAAATATATTTTTTTCAGTCAGTGTATATCAGCCACAAATCTCTGATATTTCTTCCATCTATTGGTACCTCTGATAATGCTTTCAAGACTCTTAGAGATTTTATTTTGGTTAGATTGTTATATGCACCGAAATATTTTTTATGTAATATTTTCATTCTGTTTGTCGACATGTTCAACAAGATTTTCTATTATAATCTTAAATACAAGTAATAAAAGGGAGAGGATTTGTATTTTTTCTGGATGTTTGTATGAAAATTTTCTCTTTTCATAATGAAAAATTATGTTTTCTGTATGTGTCTCTACATATTTTTCCTTTGATTTCTCTCTCTTCAGAGTTCTCAGATTATGTATTAAATCATAAAGTTGTGGCTTTTATCATACATTTTATTTCAGTTCTTTGAAATGATGATGAGAGTTTACTGCTTTTTATTTTAATTCATTTTTAGGACAGATTATGTTCCTATGTATGAACACATATATATGCACATGCAAATAAATTAAAGATATGAAAAAATGTGTAGGTTTTGTTAGCAACATTAAAATAGAATGTAGGAAGGGCAACTGATAAGGTTTCCAGTGTGTGAGTGTTCATCTGACTGTGTGCACTCAAAAGAAAATATCCTGTTCTTGCAAAATAATATTTTTATATTAAAATTGTGTTTTTATTTGTCCATGCATATGATATTTTCCATATTGAATTTGACTTAACTGACAAATAATCCTTAGAAATAGGTAATTTTATGTTCTATAAATCTTTGTTTCTAGGAAACAATTATAAATAGTGTATACTATAAAATCCTATGAGGTCTGTAAACATAGTTTGATAATGATGATGAAAATGAGAAGAGAAGACTAAAAACAGAGGAATAACATAAAAAATAAAAATGTCAAATATAAAAGAGAACGGAATAAAATGATTTTGTTCATTAGTATAACTTGTTATTTCCACTTTAAAAATTATTCATTAGTCTTGAAATTAACAAAATTAACAAAATTGATTATTTGAAGATGAATTGAGTATTTAGTTTGGGTGTCATGCTTACGACTTATTTTGGCTGTGCCTTTGGTTTTTCAGTATAAATATCTAGGAAATGGGTAGTTTCTGATTTTTTCACTAAATTTCCAGACTGTTGTACTCAGAAAGTATACAGCCAAAGATATCAAGTTCAGTCGAACAATTACAATAATTTTTGAAAATCTTTATTATTACTATGATGATGATGATTTTATTCATATTTTAAATGTTGCTCCCTTCCCAGTTTCCCCTCTGAAACCTCCATCCTATCCCTCATCTCTTTGCTGCTATGAGTGTGCTCTCCCACCAACACAGCCATTTCTTTTTTTTTTAATTTTTAATATTTTTATTACATATTTTCCTCAATTACATTTCCAATGTTATCCCAAAAGTCCCCCATAGCGCCCCCCACTTCCCTACCCACCCATTCCCATTCTTTTGGCCCTGGCATTACCCTATATTGGGGCATATAAAGTTTGCAAGTCCAATGGGCCTCTCTTTCCATTGATGGCCGACTAGACCATCTTTCGATACATATGCAGCTAGAGACAAGAGCTCCGGGGTTCTGGTTAGTACATCATGTTGTTCCAACAATAGGGTTGCAGATCCCTTTAGCTCCTTGGGTACTTTCTCTAGCTTCTCCATTGGGAGCCCTGTGATACATCCAATAGCTGACTGTGAACATCCACTCCTGTGTTTGCTAGGCCCCGGCATCATCTCACAAGAGACAGCTATATTTGGGTCCTTTCAGCAAAATCTTGCTAGTGTATGCAATGATGTCAGCGTTTAGAAGCTGATTATGGGATGGATCCCTGGATACGGCAGCCTCTAAATGGTCCATCCTTTCATCACAGCTACGAACTTTGTCTCTGTAACTACTTCCCTGGGTGTTTTGTTCCCAATTCTAAGAAGGGGCACAGTGTCCACACTTTGGTCTTCATTCTTCTTGAGTTTCATGCGTTTAGCAAATTGTATCTCCTATCTTGGGTATCCTAAGTTTTGGGCTAATATCCAATTATCAGTGAATACATATTGTGTGAGTTCTTTTGTGATTGTGTTACTTCACTCAAGATGATGTCCTCCAGGTCCATCCATTTGGCTAGGAATTTCATAAATTCATTCTTTTTAATAGCTGAGTAGTACTCCATTGTGTAAATGTACCATAATTTCTGTATCCATTCCTCTGTTGAGGGACATCTGGGTTCTTTCCAGCTTCTGGCTATTATAAATAGGGCTGCTATGAACATAGTGGAGCATGTGTCCTTTTTACCGGTTGGGACATCTTCTGGATATATGCCCAGGAGAGGTATTGCTGGATCCTCCGGTAGTACTATGTCCAATTTTCTGAGGAACCGCCAAACTGATTTCCAGAGTGGTTGTACAAGCTTGCAATCCCACCAACAATGGAGGAGTGTTCCTCTTTCTCCACATCCTCGCCAGCATCTGCTGTCACCTGAATTTTTGATCTTAGCCATTCTGACTGGTGTGAGGTGGAATCTCAACACCCTTCTCAATAGTCACAAATAATATTAAATATCTTGGCGTGACTCTAACTAAGGAAGTGAAAGATCTGTATAATAAAAACTTCAAGTCTCTGAAGAAAGAAATTATAGAAGATCTCAGAAGATGGAAAGATCTCCCATGCTCATGGATTGGCAGGATCAACATTGTAAAAATGGCTATCTTGCCAAAAGCAATCAACAGATTCAATGCAATCCCCATCAAAATTCCAAATCAATTCTTCAACGAATTAGAAAGTGCAATCTGCAAATTCATCTGGAATAACAAAAAACCTAGGATAGCAAAAACTCTTCTCAAGGATAAAAGAACCTCTGGTGGAATCACCATGCCGGACCTAAAGCTCTACTACAGAGCAATTGTGATAAAAACTGCATGGTACTGGTATAGTGACAGACAAATAGACCAATGGAATAGAATTGAAGACCCAGAAATGAACCCACACACCTATGGTCACTTGATCTTCGACAAGGGAGCTAAAAACATCCAGTGGAAGAAAGACAGCATTTTCAACAAATGGTGCTGGCACAACTGGTTGTTAACATGTAGAAGAATGCGAATCGATCCATTCCTCTCTCCTTGTACTAAGGTCAAGTCTAAGTGGATCAAGGAACTTCACATAAAACCAGAGACACTGAAACTTATAGAGGAGAAAGTGGGGAAAAGCCTTGAAGATATGGGCACACGGGAAAAATTCCTGAATAGAACAGTAATGGCTTGTGCTCTAAGATCGAGAATTGACAAGTGGGACCTCATGAAACTGCAAAGCTTCTGCAAGGCTAAAGACACCATCAATAAGACAAAAAAACCACCAACAGATTGGGAAAGGATCTTCACCTATCCTAAATCAGATAAGGGACTAATATCCAATATATATAAAGAACTCAAGAAGGTGGACTCCAGAAAGTCAAATAACCCCATTAAAAAATGGGGCTCAGAACTGAACAAAAAATTCTCACCTGAGGAATACTGAATGGCAGAGAAGCACCTGAAAAAATGTTCAACACAGCCATTTCTGCCTGACAGCACATGCATCCCATTATGCTGGTGCACCAAGACTCCACAGGACCAAGGGCCTCCCCTCCCAGGGGATGCCTAATGCAGGATAAGACAATCTTCTGCTCCATATGTAACTGGAGCCATGGGTGCCTCTGTGTGTATTCTATCATGGTTTAGTCCCTGGGAGCTCTGGGTGGTCCAGTTAGTTGATACTGTTCTTCCTATGGGGATACAATCTCTTTCAGCTCCTTCCCCTAATGCTTCCATGGGGTGCCTGGGCTCAGTCTGATGGTTTGCTGTGAGTATTTGCTTGCATATGTATTGGTCGGGTGCTGGCAGAGCCTCTCAGGTAATAGCTATACCATGCTCTTGTCAGCAAACACTTCTTGGCATCAGCAATAGTGTCTGAGTTTGGTTTCTGTAGATGGGATTGATCCCCTAGGTTGGTCAGTCTCTGGATAGCCTTTCCTTCAGTCTTTGTTCCACTCTTAGTCCTGGTATTTTCTTTAGATAGGAACAAGTCTGGGTTAAAATCTTTAAGATGGGTAGGTGGCCCCATCCCACAACTGGGAGCTGTGCCAATCTTCTGGAGGTGGTCTCTACAGCTCCTATCTTCCCTTTGTTGGGTTGGCAAATGCCATCCCAGTTGGGTCCTGGGTACCTCTTCCTTCCCTGGTATCTGGGACATTCCAGTGGCTACTTCCAGTTCCCCATCCACCACTGCTACATATTTCTGTTCAATTTCCTGACCCTTTGTACTTCTCTGGTCTCTTCCCATATCTTATCCTGCCTCAATTTCCCCTCCCCCTTCTCTCTCCCTCCCAGTTCCCTCCCTTGCTCTACCTCCTGTGATTATTTTCTTCCCCCTTTTAAGTAGGATTGAAGCATTCACAATTTGTTCTTCCTTCTTCTTAAGCTTCATTAGGTCTGTCTGTTATATCCTGGGTATTTTAAGCTTTTGGGCTCATATCCACTTATCAGTGAGTACATATCACGTGTGTTCTTTTATGTCTGATATCCTAAATATATTTAAAATATTTCCTATATTTCAGAGATCATGTGCTTGATTTTCATTAGTTATGAAGTTTCATTTTTATGTTTGGTTTGGTTTGTGATTCCTCAGTGACAATACTTGATATTATGTTTATCTAGGAGTGTAAATTGACAACATAACACTTATTATATTGATAAGTGTTTGTATTCTCTCTCTCTCCCCTCTCTCTCTCTCTCCCTCTCTCTCTTTCCTCTCTCAAGACAGGGTATCTCTGTGTCTCTGTGTAGTTCTGGCTGTCCTGGAACTCACTCTGTAGACCAGGCTGGCCTCAAACTCAAAAATCTACCTGCCTCTGCCTCCCAAATGCTGGGATTAAAGGCCACCACTGCCCGGCTTGTATATACTCTCTTTTGTCTATCAATTCTTTTGTTACTTAAAAAAAAAATCCATTTCAGTTAATTAAGTTTAATTTACTATAAACAACAAGCATCTTTCCTTAAACTTGTCTATGTAATTACATTGCTAATATCATAGCAAATGTCTACAAAATAATTAACTATGCCTCGATAAAATCAATTCAGTAGAATACATCTTTATTCTGTAATGGCTTTATCAATGGCTATTTTTGATTTCTTAGCTCAAAAGCTAAAGATCAGTATTTCATATGAAGTCAGCATTCGTATAGAATATTATCACTTCTGTAGCTTCAAGATAAACTCAGGAAAACAAATGAGAGTCTTAGGCACCTGTGAGATATCCATTGTACACTGGCATTTAGAATCCTTCTCTCATTTAAATTCAGAGCAATCTATTATACGATGCAATATTTATCTGTGGTATTTGCTAACCTGATGTGATGTATCTGCAGTATGAAAGCAAAAGAACTTTCCCATCAGCAAGGAGCTCTTCCCTGGGTGGCACCAAATTTGAAAAATGCTTATCCTTTGTATACATCCTCTTCTGTAATTTATCTTTGAGTATTTATCATTCTTTAGGTATTTTCCTCTCATAAATATAATAATACACCTCCGTTCAAGCTTCATCTCCAAAAGTCAATTATATTTCCTATACTCCAGACATTTTCAAATTAATTCCCAATATGCTAAGTATGAAAAGGAGACCTTGATGAGTAGTGTGAGCTGTATAATTTATGCTATGATTAACTAAGAACGTTCTTCCTTGCTTTTAGATGCCATTAAATATCCTAAAGTAATCGATTTAGCCTTATATTTATCCAACTGTGAAAATCTTTTTTATTAATTGAAGTGCTAATGTACAAGTAGCAAAGTAAAGAATTCTTAAAGAGATAAAAGTCTATGTTTAATACCATGTTAAATACCAAACATTAAATTACTATATTTTTGTGATGCTTTTATGCCAGGGACAGCATGAAATATTACCACAGCTGCTATTAAAACTACCCTGTTAATTCTTTTGAATGGTGATGTGCTTTGACAAGAAAATATTTTTCTTTTTACAGTACAGTCTTACATGCTCTAAGCATTTTATAATTATATTTAAGACATTAGTAAGTAGTTGATTTTTTATAAAATATTTCAAATATGTATACAAAAGCAACTTAAAATTTCAGAGGAAAAAAATGCTCTTGCACTAAGCCTTGGAATTTTGCCGACATCCATGGCTGCTCTTAGCATCTCAGGGTGTTTTTTCTTTATTAATCTGCAATATGTTTTAGGAAGAATGTGTTCTGTTGTTGTTTACATTGAAAAAGGGTAGCAGACAAACTATAACAAAAGTAACACCAATAGGCTTGAATTTTACCTTGGATGTGTGTATTAATTAAATGATGAGATGACAGAATGAACAACAATGTGCGTGTTTGTGTGTGTGTGTGTGTGTGTGTAGTGGATGAATTCTCTATATGAAACTATCTGTAGTAGGTTGGTACTGGTTGGTGAATGACTCTACGTTCAGCAGAATAAAAGGTTGCATCAGCTAAATGCACCTTAAAGAGAATGGCAAAGATGAGATGGCACCAAATTGTTCATAGTCTTTGAGAAAACACACCTGGCATGGTGATGTCATGAACTCTATCCTCCCCTGAAATTTAACAAAGATCACTTTTTTATTCAATCTGTATTCCAATAAAGTAATAAATTGAGGGAAAATCGTAGGTTTTCTTCTTTTCATACATCTTCAAGAAAAATCAAATTTGTCAGTTTCTTAAAGAAATTTTGCTATGGCATATTTTGAGATAAGACAAAGTTAAGAACAGAGGGTTAACTCAAAGAGTTTTAGTCTTTTTCTTTTTATTTTTTTGGTAAAACATTTGTTGAAATTGCAAAGTGGAAACTCACTATGTGAAATTAATAGCTGGTTTCCAATTAAATAGTGTCATTTTAAGACCACTTTTATGTTCAAAGATTATTAAGGAGTATGGAAAGAAAATCGATTTATTAAATGTCTTAAATTGAAGAGTATCCTAGAAGAAATTATGTATCATTTGTATGAAACTGCTTCTTCAAATACATAATTTATAATAAATATGAGGTTTAAAATCAGGCATACTTCTTGCCACTGGCTTTATTTATATTTCACAGAAAGCTATAAAACTTTTGATGATGGGTCAGTGTCCCCAGATAGAGCCTGTAGTTCAGACCCAGGAGTTCAAGGTAGGCATGAAATAGCTTCCCATGTTCTATCATCAGAGAATAGTCAACCACCTCACAGGGGATATACAAGAAGTAGAAGAGATGTGTGTCGTGGGACTTGTACCTGGAATGGAAAAACTGGACCATGAAGCAATTTTAACTGACAGTTTGAGTAAACCTCAATTCAATTCAGAGAGAAATTGGTTATCCTCAGAAGGTTATCTGGAGTATCATCATTGCACCAGTAAGCATATGGTACTTCCTGGTTAGTTCTGTAGTTTTAGGATTCAGAAGTAAAGCACAATGTGACATTATCAAAACCCCCTTGTTTTTGATTAATCATTTCCCTTCCCCTCAGGTACACTATTCCATAGCCCTCCACACTTAAACCTTCCCACCCCTAACCTAGAGGAAAGCTAAATAGCAGGACTGGCTTACTTTGTGTGGATCAAGGTTCTTTGCTTTACTTCCTCAGCTACTTGGCAGTCAAGGACAGTGCAAGGTTCAGTGCAAGGAACAAAGGTACATAAAGATCTGTGCATCTCTACCTGGCATATTTTGTTTAGCATATTGTCTTCTAGTTCCAGTGATGCTGTTGTAAAAGATGCAAGTTTCTTCTTCCTTAAGGCAATGTGTTACTTATTATACATGTAAAGTAAATCCTTATAAAGTTATTACATGGAGATAAACCATTCGTTTGACTCCATATTTTCCTATAAGGAGTGGTATTGAAATTAACATGAAAATAAACATATGTGTATAAGAAAAACTCGATCATACTAAGTTACGGTTTAAATATTTTGAGAACCCCTCATATTTTTATGTATCTCAATTTATATTCTCACCGGTGGTCAGACTAAGGACCCCATACTTCCACTCTCTAATTAGTTTCCATTATTTGATTTCTCTTCAATAAGAGACATTCTGAAAGTTGTGTGGGGTTGCATCTTCGTGGTAGAGATTTGTTTTCCTTAGAAATTAGTAATATATTTCTAATACTTATAGAACAATTTTATAATTTTTTCCATAAAAACTCCTATATTTTGGTTTCTTTGCCTTCTTTGGCTTGTGTCCTTTGGTCTTCTTACCATTAACGTTTGTGTGTTCTTTGCATGCATAGAATGGCAGTTCCTTGAAGGCCATGATTGTAATTATTTTCTTTTGTCTTTGCCTTCCCTTGTCTGTTCCCTTTGCTTTGTTTTGTCTCAGTATCTTATAACAGTGAGAGAACATGTGTTTGGAAATGACTGTAGTGCTTTTCTAGTCTGCTTTAACAGGTGAACTGCTGAAGTATAAAACCTTCACAATGTGTTAATGATCGTACACTTGAGTACTCTCCGTGAACTGGCATCCTGCTACAGAATGTACGCTGCATCAGGTGGGATGTGGCACAGACCAACCAGGTCAGATTAGTGCCATGAAGCTAAGAAATTTAATTCCTATCATTTTGTATTTATTAAAAATTTTAAATAATTCTTATTTGTTCAAAACTTTATTGATTGAGTACATATTTTAAACAAATTAATTTGGTGATTGCTTTTTAAATTTTGACCATAAAAGCATTTTATTCAATCTAATAAGAATCAGCTTCTGGAGTTTGAGAGGCGGCTCAGTGATTAAGAATATTAGCTGCTCTTCCAGAAGAAATGGGTTCAATTCCTAGAACCACCCAGCAGCTCACAGATGTCTGTCTCTCCAGTTCCAGGGCATCCAAAGCCACCACATACATAAACATTCGAGCAAATCACAAGTGCCCTTAAAAATAAATAAATACACAAAACCATGTGAGTAAGTAAGTTAATAAATTAGAGACATTAAAACCAGCCTCTTTCTTTCTTTCATTTTTTTTCTTTTTTTGAAGTAACCTTCAAAAGATATTTCAAAGAGCAACTAAGCATTAAGGAAGCATTAAAAAAACAAAAAAACAAAAACAAACAAAAAGAACACCAAGAGGATGACAGATTCTTTCAACTCATGGTTAAATATAGAAACAGCCATTTTTAGAACTTCTCAGTCTGTTTATTGTCATGTATAAAGAAGATATTATTATATAGGCAAGACACTGTGGTAGGTTTGTGTTAGGATATATATGATGTTTTAACTATCATTAAAAAAAATGATAGTAGTTCAATGAGAATTGGGAGAATTGAAGTGTATTCATGATAAATATTTGCACTGTTTTAAATAAAAGATGGAATGAAGCATTCCAAATGTCAGAAGGTACAGAAAGAAATTCCATGTTTCAGATAAGGCACCTAGTATAGCTATAGGACTTCACACTGAGGGTCTATCAGAACACATTACCTGAAATTATAATAAATATTTTAATACTTATACATTTTGGTCAAACAAGTAAAAAGTTGTGTTATGAACCACTGGCTAAAATGATCAATTATGTTAATGAAAGATGAAGTTCCTCTCTCTTTTATAACATGTTTTTTCCTAAGTTACAGAATGAATTTAAAAATGAATGGAGGTTTTCATTACCGTATGCAAAATTAAAACACATTATTATTTATACTTTGTGCTAAGGTTGTTTCTTCTTGGAAATATTGTATTAGAAATTAGGAAGGTCATTCTCTAGATATAGTGCTTGCCTCTCAACTGTGAGAACCTGGGTTTGCTGTCCAGGACCTGGTAACATATACATGGACCCTCAGTGCTTGAAATGTGGAGAAGGTAAATGGAGGAACCTCCTGGCCCACCACCTAGTCCACTTGATGGATTCCAAGCCAATGAGAAACTCTGATTTAGAGCAAAAAAGTAAATGTTGATGGTGCTTGAGAACAATACCCAAACTTCTTTATCTTCTATATACACCTAAAGACACATGCATTTACTTCTTTTTTTTTTATTACATATTTTCCTCAATTACATTTCCAATGCTATCCCAAAAGTCCCCCATACCCTCCTCCCCAACTCCCTACCCACCCATCCCCACTTTTTGGCCCTGGCATTCCCCTGTACTGGGGCATATAAAGTTTGTATGTCCAATGGGCCTCTCTTTCCAGTGATGGCTGACTAGGCCATCTTTTGATACATCTGCAGCTAGAGACAAGAGCTCCGGGGTACTGGTTAGTTCATAATGTTGTTGCACCTACAGGGTTGCAGATGTCTTTAGCTCCTTGGATACTTTCTCTAGCTCCTCGCATTGGGGGTCCTGTGATCCATCCAATAGCTGACTGAGCATCCACTTCTGTGTTTGCTAGGCCCCGGCATAGCCTCACAAGAGACAGCTATATCTGGGTCCTTTCAGCAAAATCTTGCTAGTGTATGCAATGGTGTCATCGTTTGGAGGCTAATTATGGGATGGATCTCACAGGAGCACAACTGTGTGTATACAAAAATAACAGTTTGAAGCTGTTGCTTTTCCTCTTCAAAAGTGTATGGATCCTGAGTCCAGTTATAAATTGTTTTGTGAATATAAAAGGTCAAATTCTTCTGTGAACCCTAAGAAAATGACACAACTATAAAGGTAGTGGCTGCAAGATTGCCTATAAAAGTATAGCTGAATGTTGAAACAAATGACATATGTATATTTTGGAAATTGCCCTCCCAAAAAATAAAAAATAAAATAAATTGGTGGCAAAAAATAAAATGCCACCAATTCCAGTTGATTTAATGAGTCAAATGGCACAGTTCCTAACCCCTCACTGTTGAGATAACATTGCCTTTCTCATGCTCTGTCCATCTTCTGGTTACTTGTTGGTCCTCTCAAAACATACTCTCCATCTGCTGACTTCATCACATGCCCTTCCACAATTCATATGTCTGTTGTCTGTCATGATCATTCTTTCTTCCCTGAATTGAATGCACTTTATTAGTACTAAGCAAATTGATATATATATACATATATATATATTCATAATTGATACATTCATTTTCTGTTTAGGAAATAATAAAAAGATATTTCAAATAAGTGAGGTCAAATTTTTTTTTAAATGAGGATTTTGTCATGTTGAATATAAAATTCATAGGAAAGAATTCATTAAAATAAAAAACAGCAGACAATGTATTAAAGTTAAATACAAAGTTAAAAGGTAGTCTTTGTTCTTTAGTTCTAAATGGCACTCTAAATATGCTACCTAATTAACCAAGAATTTATTCTTGAAGGCTTTAAATCTTTACTTCATTAAAATACTAAAGTAAAGTATACTCAAATAATCTCCATGTCGAGAATAACTACTTTCTGGAAGGAGGGGTACTATTTACCATTTATTTAACTACCTCAGAGTGTGAGGCAATAATGTGATATATTTGTCAGGATGGTAAATAGACCTGAAAATTCTCTCTAAGTCCAGGCATCTCTTTGGGAGATGAGAGCTGGAAGTTGAGGGAAAAAAAGAACCAGTCTGGTGTCTGCATTTCTGTTTCTAAGGTAAAAATAGCAGCTAGATGAGCAATGAACTGAATGGGAGGCACTTTCAAAAGCCTTTGGGTTAAAAGCATCTGCTTAACTAGACCTCTCTAATGGTGCCTCTCTGGACAGCATCCCATTACATCCAGTGCATGGTATCTAGAGGGCTCAGAAACTTGAAGAGCAGAAATCATGTGCACATGCAATGGGCCACTGCCTCACACTCTGAGGTAGTTAAAGACATGGTAAATAGTACCCCTCCCCCCAGAAAGTAGTTATTCTAGACATGGAGTTTATTTGAGTATACTTTACTTTAGTATTTTAATTTTGAAACTTACTAAAATATTTTGTATCCATGTTCTTCATGCAGCATTTTCTCTAAAGAAAACACTTCTGAAAAATGACAATCTCCACGAATGGCATTTACATGCATGCATATGTGATCTAGCATCTATTTTAAATAACTAAATATAACTTTACATTTTCAGACAAGGAAACATAAAGAATAGGGTAGTCTGAGAGAAAGGGCATAAATAGCTTCTTGTCTGTGAATGCATTTGGAGTAAACTGTGAATGCGAATGATTTTGTTTCTGGTCTGGCCAGCTATGTTAGTTCAAAAGAACAAGTTCACTCAATCTTTTCTACTGCAATGGGGGCTAACCTTATTTCTAACAATTTCTACAGTTCTATCAAATGAAAGTAGTAAAGTTCATATATTTTGAGTCTTTACTCTATACTTTTAAATAAGAGTGAGATCAGGTTCTCTGCAGCCCACATTTTAGCATCCACTCTCTAACTGACCTAGTCCAAATGATTTTGTGACTATTAAGTATAACACACATTTTGTGACTCAAGTGTTTTTTGTGGAGGTTGTGGTAAAAGGACATCTTTTTTATTGGTTATTTAATTTATTTACAATTCAAATGTTGTCCCCCTTCCTAGTTTCCCCTCAGCAAGCCCTCCATGCCATCCCACCTAGCTTCCACCTACCTGACAGCTCTCACATTCCCTTACACTGGGACATCAATCCTCCACAGGACCAAGAGCTGCCTCTTGCATTGATGATAGATAAAACAATCATCTGCTACATATGTAGCAAAAGGACTTCCAATACTGACAAGTAAAAGCGCCTAAGTTATTCGTTTTCAGTTAAGCCATTGAAATTACTTTATAGGCTAAGTAAAGAAAACTATGGGACATCTTATATAATTGAATGTTATAAACATATTTTATATATTTTATATTCAATTTATTCAAAGGATCTCAGTTTTCTTTTCCTCTGTATATGAAATAAAGAAAACATTTAATGTGATTTCTGCAGAATGAATAGTCTTTATGGATAGCTTTATCCATAAAGACATGTTGCTCTTGTGTGAATACCAGTGTCAGTAGAACATTGTCTCTCAGCCTGCAGATTTGGTTTTCTTAATGTCTTACTACCTGGTGAGCCCAGAATTTCATCAGCTTCCTTCCTCACCTGAGCTATATGGACTGTACTCCTGCACATTGAGATGGGCCAGTTTTTCCACATGTCCTTTATACTTCCTATAAAGATTTTTCTTTCTGATAGACCTCCTATATATATATATATATATATATATATATATATATATATATATATATAGAGAGAGAGAGAGAGAGAGAGAGAGAGAGAGATACATGCATATATGTGTGTGTGTGTGTGTGTGCCTTTTTTTTTTTTTTTTTTTTTTGTATAGGTGGTTTTGGAGACGAGAGGTAAGTACCAGATCTCTTTCTTAGCAGGGCTTTATCTTATTTTCTGAGACAAAGGCTTCTCTCATTCAGCCTGGCATTGGTTGTCTAGGAAGTTTCTGTTTCACCTCTGCAGCACTGGATTTACAGACCAAGACAGCCATGGCCAAGGTTTTACATTGCTTCTGGGATTCCAAATTCTGGTTCTCATCTTTATAGTAAGCACTTTGCTAACTCAACTACATTTCCAACATCTTTATAGATATTCTTTATAAAGGCAAGAAAAGAATCAAAAAAAATTAAGCTTAGTGAAGTAACATTAAGGGGATAATCATATATTTGATTATCACATCTTGCATTTATCTCCATGCTTAACACTATTATATATGCATAGTTTTATGCACATTTCAATTCCCTGGTAGTATAAATTTGTTTTGAAAGATATTTCTCACAATGATTGATGATGTATATGAAGTTAAGGTCTCAGCTTGGAGGTAAATCTGATTGGATTTGAGATGTGATGTTAGGCCTCATGCATTGACTAACTGGCTAGTTGCTCTTTTGTGCCTGTTATTAACCCACATTATTTTGTCTGCAAATGACTGCTTTTCTACATAAACTACAAACTACTGATCATTGGCTATTGATTGTGTTTACTAAAGTTGATTATAAGTTAGTCCACAAATGTGAATGACTTTCAGCGTTGACAGTGTCATCCTCTCTGGTTTTCTGTATGCAAAAGTCTGCATTCTGACCCTAGCATAAGATAAAAGCTTCCTCTACTCCTGTACAAGAGCTGTTACTTATATTTTCTATCATAAATTTTTTTCATTAAAGTTCTTTTATAATATTTACAAAGACCTCTTTAAGTATTCTGACTGTCATATGATCAGTCAGATATGAGAGGACATGATCAATCATGAAGGAGAAGGCGTGGTAGCAGAATGATCATGTCACACTATGTCAAGAGTCAGCAAGCAGAGAGAGAGATAAATGTTGATGCCAAGCTATTTTTCCCCTGTCAGGAACCCCATCTTAAATAATGTTACGACCCACATTAAGGGTGGGTCTACCACCCTCAAATAAACCTGAATATAACCTCACAGATATATTCTGATGTCTCTTCAGGTCTTTCTAAAGTCTGGTCAAGCTGAGAATGATAAGATTAACGGGTTCGTTTCTTTTAATGTAGGAGATAGATTTTTTTCCTTCAGTAATGATAATTATGTATTTTGTTTTGTTTTGTTTTGTGACCCATTTGTTTTAACCAGGGCTTCTCTTCTTTGATTACACCACTGAAGACAATGACTTCTTTTCCCCCAGAACCAGTAACAAATACTTTAGGAAGCAGAAGTGAAACACTGTGACACCCTCCATACAACATGACTGACTAGTGACAAGCACAGTGCTGTGGAAGACCCAATGGGAGCAACCTCAGCTGTTGTAGGATCAGGAACTCAATAGTTTAGTCAAACCAGATTGTACTCCATTGTTCTGCATCCTGGCTTCTGACTCTTACAGCCTGAGAGGAATGTTATCAATGACCCATTTAAGGTCAATCACTCATCCATCACTTAATCTCAGCATCTAGAACAGCCATGTTATTACGATTAAATGAGATGGAGTCGAATTAATGATTTGAATATTTAAATATACCCAATATCCATTTGTCTTCTTGTTTTCAAGAAGTCCCTTTTATATCTGGAAGAAATTTTCATCTGGTTGCTTATTTTCACGATGGGCATTGTTTTTTTTTAATTATTTATATATCTTTATTAATCTTCTATTGGGTTTATAGCTGTCAGAGATTTTCTCCCCTTCTTTAGGCTGCATCTTCCTTCCAGGGTGTCATTCTTTTAAAGAAACTTTCACTTTTATTTTCATGTGGTTTCATTTTCAATTGATTACCCTATTTCCTGACTGACCAAAGTTTTATTTAGAAAGTCCCTGGTCATGCTAGCATATTATATTCTACTCTCAGATTTCTATCTATATCAAAACTTTGGCCTTTACACCAAGGTCTTTTTTGATCCACTTGGAGTTGTTTCAGTGTGGGGTGAGTAATAAGAAACTAATGTCATTCGTCTCCATGTATGTACAATATCTCAACATCTTTTGTTGAAGATGCTATATCTGTGACTGTGCGTACTTTTCATGTCTTTGTTGCTGTAATTGTGTGGAGTTAAACCTAGGTCTTCTCTTCTATTCCTTGTTCTACATGTCTGGTTTTGTTCCAATAATGTGCTATTTTCTATTTGTTTGAATTTGTACACCACTTAATATTGGGTATGATAATGCCTCAAGAAATACTCCTTTTACATGGGGTTACCTTGACTTTCAGGGATCTTTTATGCTTCAATATAAGTTTTATAAGTTCATTAATATTTCTTGGAAGACTGCATAAGGTTTTGATTGTGATTATTTTAGACTGTACTTGCTTTAGTAGCTTGGTTTTGTTCCCAACATATTTTATCAATCCATGGCCATGAGAGGTCTTTCCATCTTCTTATGTCTTCCTAATCTATTTATTACAAGTTTTTATTTTATTATCACAGAGGTCCTTCACTTCCTTTGTTATGCTTATTCTGAAGAGCATTTTTTAATTGTTGTTTATATATTTACATTTCAAAAGTTGTCCCCCTTCCTGGTCTCCCCTCTGCAAATGCCTCATGCTGTCCTCCCTCCCTTTGCCTCTAGAGGGTACTCCCTGACCCAATCACCCACTCCTGCCTCACCTCTCTCACATCCCCTTAAGCTGAGGCATCAAACCTCTAGAGGACCAAGGGCCTCCCTCCCATTGATGCCAGAAAAGGTAATTCTCTGAAGAAGTTTTTATGTTTCTTTTCCTTTATTTATTTTATTGTTTTTGTTATTTTAAGTTATTGTGAATCAGATAGTTTCCTTGATTCTTTTCCTCAGTATTTTTGACATATAGAAAGACAACTGATTTTATTTTAACTTTGTATATTGCTACATAACTGAATTTGTTAGTCAATTCTAGAAGGTTTTTTTGTGGATCTCAAGGGTTATTTTTGTTTTTGTTTTTTTTTGTTTTGTTTTGTTTTTATCTAATGTCATTTTTATCGTGTGATAACATGGGTACTCTGACTTCTTTTCCTACTTGAGTCAATTTCATTTTCACCTGTGTTTATTGCTCTGGCCAAAACATCAAATATTGCATTTAATAGGACATATGTACCATTTTAATGATATTGACACAATATCATGTAAGGTAGAATGTACATAATTTGTATTATATCAGGATTTTAATACGTCATTTTCCTCCTTTATTTTTGTGTAGATTTAAATGTATTACGTATATTCTCAAAGTACACAAAAATGGTGCTCTGCAGTAAGGAAAAGAACTCAAACCACTTCCTTCCTTCCTTCCTTCCTTCCTTCCTTCCTTCCTTCCTTCCTTCCTTCCTTCCTTCCTTCCTTCCTTCCTTCCTTCCCTCCCTCCCTCCCTCCCTCCCTCCCTCCCTCCCTCCCTCCCTCCCTCCCTCTCTCTCTCTCTCTCTCTCTCTCTCTCTCTCTCTTTCTTTCTTTCTTTCTTTCTTTCTTTCTATCTCACTGAACTTTAATTAAACCGTCTGAAATCAGACTGCTGCCAACAGCAAATGGAGACAAGAATACAGAGAAAATGGATCTTTCATACACTGTGGAAGGAGATACAAAATGAAGAACTGCTTTGCAAAAATCATCTTGCAGTTTCAAAAATAAGCAACAACATAAGCCCCTAAACATTCATTTAGCACAATATAGCCATCGCCATTCCCACTGTTTATTCCAGAAAAAATGAAAACTTCTGTCCATCAAAGTCTGTATATACATTGTGCTCATAGAAGTTTTATGTATAACAGAAGTAATCAAAGTATCCCATGGTAGGTATAATACAGGTCATGTAATGCCACTCAGCAGTAAGAGTGGCAACTTGATGATCTAGGGATGTATTGGACAAAAAAATCTATGGAACAGTTTTACTAAGAGTGTGTCCAGATTTGAATTTTCTACTTCCTCTCACTGCATCTTGAATTGTCTTCTTTCCCTTACCTGTCTGGTCGACTTTTACCTTCCTAAGGGCTGCTTTCTCAATCTGTCTGTTTTCTGTTCATGTCTCCATCTAAAATATGTTGCTATTTCGTATAACACAGAAAATAGTCCATGGGGAAGGAAAGAGGATACTGTGCAAAATTCTCTATCAGGATTATATTAGGAATAAAACTTTACTGAATCCAACTGATCCAGATAACACACAGTAATGCAAACATCACTACAAAAAGAAAAAATCTGCTTATATCCATGCTTCTTCTTCCTTTATTCTTTATGTTGTTTCTTGTTTTTATTAATTTATTCTCCCATATATTATATTATTTTTTATTAGATATTTTCTTTATTTACATTTCAAATGCTATCCAAAAGATCCCTATACCCTCCCCTTGCCCTGCTCCCCTACCTACTCCCACTTCTTGGCCCTGGAGTTCCCCTGTACTGGGGCATATAAAGTTTGCAAGACCTAGGGGCCTCTCTTCCCAATGATGGCTGACTAGGCCATCTTCTGCTACATATGCATCTAGAGACACAAACTCTGGGGGTACAATGTGTGGATACTTCATTCCTCCTTAGAATAGGGAACAAAATGCCCATGGAAGGCGTTACAAAGTTTAGAGCTAAGACAAAAGGATGGACCAGCCAGAGACTTCCCCACCTGGGGACCCACCGCATAATTAGCCACCAAACCCAGACATTATTGCATATGCCAGCAAGATTTTGCTCAAAGGACCCTGATATAGCTGTCTCGTGTGAGGCTATGTCAGTGCCTGGCAAATACAGAAGTGGATGCTCATAGTCATCTATTGGATGGAACACAGGGCCCCCAATGGAGGAGCTAGAGAAAGTACCCAAGGAGCTAAAGGGGTCTGCAACCCTATAGGTGGAACAACACATATTATGTTCTAATTCTATTTTCCCTCCCTTCTTACATCCTTACCTCCTTCATCTCCTCATCTATGACAATCCACTCCTCTATTTCTCTTCAGATAAGGCCTAGCCTACCAGAGTTATCAATCAAACATGGCATATCATAATGCTAAAATAATAAGCATCTCTCCTTACATAAAGGGTGAATGAGAGAAGTCAGTAGGAGGTTGAAAAAGCAAACAAGTGTCAGAAATAGTCTCAGTTTTCTCTATGAAGAATCCCATGAAAACACCAAGCCACAAAACTATAGCATATATAGAGATGGCCTAGGTTACATCCATGCAAGCTCCTTGATTATCCGTTCAGTGTTTGAGCCCCTATGTGTCAAGGATTATTCATTCTTTGGGTTTTCCTGTGTGTCCTTTACACTTGTGGCTTTTAAAACTCTTCCTGCCCCTCTTCATCAGGATCCCCTGATGTTTGTAATGATAGTGATGGTGATTATTTGCTTTATAAGATTGTTTGCAACCTACTACTCTTTTCAGAATATATTATCATATAATGCATTTACCCATTTGTGTACTGCGTTAGGGCATAGAAGGCTCTATGCCCCACTGTAGGGGAAAGTCAAGACAGGGAAGCAGGAGTAGGTGGGATAGTGAGCAGGGGGGTGTGGAATAAGATAGGAGTTATTTTCAGAGAGGAAATGAGGAAAGGGGATAAAATTTGAAATGTAAATAAAGAAAAATCTAATAAACATGAAAAAAATTTTAGAAAGAACAGATATTTTAGGATTACATTTATACATTAGGTAGGTTCTATAACTTGTTACATGGGAAATCCAAAGCAGGTATTATATATATATATATATATATATATATATATATATATATATATATATATATATGAAAAATAAATTAAATTGTTAAAAGTAAATAGCAATCTTCCCTATAGTCAATTAAATGATGATGATTCTGGTAATTAAGATAATATATGTGGAAGTTATTCACATTATAAGCAAATCTACAGCTAAGTAAAACTACATTCATCCACAGGCAAAAGGAAGAAAACAAAAAAAGCATAATTGTATTTGGGTTTTAATCTTTATATTTTCAAAAAGAAATATTGATGTTCTAATATTTAAAATGAAAAAAATATATGCACTATGTTTATTTTGTTACCATACAATACTGTATTTTTTTAGTGAGAGCAATAAAAGCCATAGAATTCTGAATACTTTTATAAAGCTAAGTGACCAGTATAAAAGATCTTGTGCAAACATGTCCAGACAATCATCTGATATAATACACAGTATGAGAATTATTGCTGCTTATACAAAGTATTTTTCTTGAATTAGATAATATTTATTTAATAGAATCATTAAAAAAAAACAGTATTAAGAGAAACCCAATAGATATCCATGATTAAAAACCTGATGGTTTGTCTGATGTCATTGTTTCTCTGTCTACTGTCTAATCACATCACATCTAGATCTAGATCAACCCTCCTCTTCCTCCTTCACAGATATTGTTTCTGATATAAACTCTGAGATGAATGTGGTATAGGCAAAGATAAACATATGCCTGCATTTATAGTCTGTGTTTAAAGATCAGTTGGTCCAGGGTCTATGGTATATGGAAAGGTTACCCTGATACGGTATTATGTCAGGTAATAGCAGAACATTAAATTTGTTTCTCCAAATGTGAGTCATCAAAAATGCTAGATATGCCCTTTAAACAGTGACTGGAAATTATCTGAATTAAAGGCATAAAAATGGTAGAAAAAGTGAGGTCAATAATATGACATTTCTCTAAAATTCACATTAATTAAAAAATTCATTTATATACTAGGAGTATGCAGTTTGTAATATCCGTTACTAAAAGTTACATTTTCTTTTGTTCATTAATTTTGATTCTGGCCTGATATTTGAATGTTAATGTCTAATTTATCTTCCATGTTCAAAATAAGCCTATAAAATAAATGTAAATTAATACCATTACTGCTATTATCTTACCACTCATCAATTAAGCATGATTAAAAATTTGACAGTTCTCAGGAATGTTTCATTTGGAAAATAATAAACTTATATGAAATAAAGTCATAATTCTTATAGATGGCAGATTGGTAGATAAGGTCACAAGGCTGAACTTATTTATCTATTCACTCCAGTTAATGCTTCATGATATTTCGCCTAAATATATCAACTCTCCAAGAAGACATGTAAATATATCATAAAATTTACCATACAAGATTGATCATCTTTATAAATAAATCAGATTCTAGTGGAACTCTTGAAAGATGGGGAATACCTTTAAAAACTTAAAATGCCCAGAAGGCATTTCAATAACAAGATGATAAAGATGTATTAAAGTTTTATATATTATTTTACTACTGATGAGGAGCTGCGTGAAGAACTGCAGACGATGCTGCTGGTGATGACCCACCTCTGGCTAAGGAGTGACACACAGACGATGGCATCTAGAGGACACAGAGAAAATGTTTCCCAGGGATGGTTCCTTGGTGGATATGCAGATGCTGCAGTGAGTGGTCCCATAGCTATGAATCTTATTTGGACTCAGTGGGTTACAGTTGAGAGAGAGGAAGGGAGAGGGAGAGAGAGAGAGAGAGAGAGAGAGAGAGAGAGAGAGAGAGAGAGAGAGAGAGAGAGAGAGAGCTTAGGTTGGAGGCTATAAGTAAAAATATTGGAGTAGGGAGTTGGGAACACATATCAAATTAATTTTATACATATTTAAAATTCTTTTTTAAAAATATTTTATTAGGTATTTTCCTCATTTACATTTCCAATGCTATCCCAAAAGTCCCCCATACCCTCCCCCCTACTCCCCTACCCACCCACTCCCACTTTTTGGACCAGGCGTTCCCCTGTACTGGGGCATATAAAGTTTGCAAGTCCAATGGGCCTCTCTTTCCATTGATGGCCGACTAGGCCATCTTTTGATACATATGCAGCTAGAGTCAAGAGCTCCAGGGTACTGGTTAGTTCATTATGTTGTTTCACCTATAGGGTTGCAGATCCCTTTAGCTCCTTGGGTACTTTCTCTAGCTCCTCTATTGGGGGCCCAGTGATCCATCCAATAGCTGACTGTGAGCATCCACTTATGTGTTTGCTAGGCCACAGCATAGTCTCACAAGAGACAGCTATATCTGGGTCCTTTCAGCAAAATCTTGTTAGTGTATGCAATGGTGTCAGCGTTTGGAGCTGATTCTGGGATGGATCGCCAGATATGGCAGTCTCTAGATGGTCCGTCCATTCGTCACAGCTCCAAACTTTTTCTCTGTAACTCCTTCCATGGGTGTTTTGTTCCCAATTCTAAGAAGGGGCAAAGTGTCCACGCTTTGGTCTTCGTTCTTCTTTTTAGTTTCATGCGTTTAGCAAATTGTATCTTATATCTTGGGTATCCTAAGTTTCTGGGCTAATATCCACTTATCAGCGAGTACATATCATTTGAGTTCTTTTGTGATTGTGTTACCTCACCCGGGATGATGCCCTCCAGGTCCAACCATTTGCCTAGGAATTTCATAAATTCATTCTTTTTAATAGCTGAGTAGTACTCCATTGTGTAAATGTACCACATTTTTTGTATCCATTCCTCTGTTGAGGGGCATCTGGGTTCTTTCCAGCTTCTGGCTATTATAAATAAGGCTGCTATGAGCATAGTGGAGCATGTGTCCTTCTTACCGGTTGGGACATCTTCTGGATATATGCCCAGGAGAGGTATTGCTGGATCATCTGGTAGTACTATGTCCAATTTTCTGAGGAACCGCCAGACTTATTTCCAGAGTGGTTGTACAAGCTTGCAATCCCACCAACAATGGAGGAGTGTTCCTCTTTCTCCACATCCTCGCCAGCATCTGCTGTCACCTGAATTTTTGATCTTAGCCATTCTGACTGGTGTGAGATGGAATCTCAGGGTTGTTTTGATTTGTATTTCTCTGATGATTAAGGATGTTGAACATTTTTTCAGGTTCTTCTCAGCCATTCGGTATTCCTCAGGTGAGAGTTCTTTGTTTAGCTCTGAGCCCCATTTTTAATGGGGTTATTTGATTTTCTGGAGGCCACCCTCTTGCATTCTTTATATATATTGGATATTAGTCCCCTATCTGATTTAGGATAGGTAAAGATCCTTTTCCAATCTGTTGGTGGTCTTTTTGTCTTATTGACGGTGTCTTTTGCCTTGCAGAAGCTTTGCAACTTTATGAGGTCCCATTTGTCAATTCTCGATCTTACAGCACAAGCCATTGCTGTTCTATTCAGGAATTTTTCCCCAGTACCCATATCTTCGAGGCTTTTCCCTACTTTCTCCTCTACAACTTTCAGTGTCTCTGATTTTATGTGGAGTTCCTAAATAGTAACACATATAATATATATACATATATATTTATGAGAAACTACATGAAGGGCCTTGTGAGATCTGTAAACTACAATAATGAATTATATGACAAAACATTCTTATTAGTGCTGCAGTAGCATAAGTGTAATGAAGGCTTGCTCCGTAAACAGAAACACATTCATGGAACTATAATTCTGATCCAGAATCTTTTGTTGGGATCTTACAGGCCCTGGGCATGAACTTCTTACCGTTGTTTTTCTAAATGGATGCAGTATGAAATTGACTTCTAAATTGCTATCTTCCTATCCATAGATTATTTCAGCTCTCAGGACTCATTAGCATAGAATCAACAACTGATAAGAAGCTAGAGAGTATGTTTTCTAGCCAAAAAAAAAAAAAAAAAAAAAAGATATAATACTAGATTCCTTCCAAAATCTCTGGGACTATTGTAGAAAGGGGGTTAAAAAGATTGAGAAGGGCACAGTCTTGGAGGACTAGAGATAAATAATATCTTCTCAATGTTACAGGACTGCTGTACTCATGAAAATTATAGTATCTGTGTTTGTGTACCAAAGACCTTAACAAAGTATAGCCAGCCAATATTTTAGTGTAGAATGATGAAAGGGTCAGAAGTTGACCCTCAACATATAGAGAGAAGGAGAGCTATTTTTACTAACTAACTAACTAATTAATTGATTGATTGATTGATATTTTTTCTGGATGTATACATATGCATAGTGTGTATCTGGTATCCTCAGAATTGAAGAGTGTTGGATTCCAAGGAACTGCAGTGACAGTTGGTTGTAAACCATCTTTTCTGTGCTGGAAACCAAACCTTAGTCCTCTGCAAGAGCAACAAGTGATCTTAATCTCAAAGCTCTTTCTGCCTTCCACAAAGCCGGTTTTCCTTTTCCAGAGGACTCCAGTTGGTTGATGATGTTCACTGTTTGGCACCACACTCATGAGTTCCTGCAACTAATTAAAAACAAAAAGAATGTATGTTTAGGGAAATAGATGTGAAGATGGATCTTAGAGGATAGGGGAAGAAGTAGAGAATAATAAATATGTTCATATTGCATTGCACAGGATATTTTAAAATAGGGGCTGGATAGATGGTTCAGTGGTTAAGAGCACTGACTACTCTTCCAGAGGTCCTGAGTTCAATTCACAGCAAACATATGGTGGCTCACAAATGTCTGTTATGGGATTCGTTGCACTCTTCTCATGTGTCTGAAGGCAGCTGTAGTGAACTGATATCCATAAATGAATAATTATTGACATAAAAGCTTTAAAAATAAAAACATTATATTTTTTAAAAAGTAAAGACCAGCCAAAATCAGGCACATTCCGTGTGGTAAGGCCCCAGATGGGACATTGCATCAGATTCTATACTTAAAGCAAAATCCAACTTTCTAATATAAAATTTCAACTACAATTTCCTACACAGCATTTCATGTTATAACCAATAGTGTACAAGACTTTTCTGGTAGAAAACATCTGCTGCTATTACTCTATTACTCTAATGAAATATGCAACAAATATTATTTTATGATAATTTCTTTTCTCATAATAATATGTGAATTTGTATGATATTTTTGTAGCCATCTGTTTAAATATTTAATTAGTTAAAAAAAAAAAAAAGCCGGGCATGGTGGTACACTCCTTTAATCCCAGCACTCAGGAGGCAGAGGAAGGCTGATTTCGAGGCCAGCCTGGTCTACAAAATGAGTTCCAAGACAGCCAGGACTATACTGAGAAACCCTGTCTCAAAAACAAAAACAAAAACAAACAAACTATGTATATGTATGTATATATATATATATATATATATATATATATATATATATAGTCTGTTTCTGTCCACACAAGGAATAAAAGGCATATCTGACACAGAACACTGTCTTCTGGAAAGCAAAACTGTGCCTTTACCATGATTATAGAAGCTGGTTGGCAGCGTACAGGTAAGCCAGGCAAAGGGCATTTGGGAAACATAAATGGAACTCTTTTCTATGGAAAATCATTTCAAAGAAGAAGGTTACTAACAAAATTTTTGAAAATGTCACCAATAATATACCATGATTTAAAATACATTTCATAAGATACTTTCATCCATAAGTAATTATTGACTCCTTAGAGAGCACTTGCTGATAATTAAACCTGCAAACATTTCTTTGTTTCTCTATCGTCATATATTACAAACTGACAAAGAAATCTAATTAAGCCAAAGGCAGATCAAAGGGCAACTAAATCCTCTCTATAACTCAATTTTCCCTAATGCTAATCAATCCATCAGACAGGAGCCAAAATGATCTTTTTAAAGTGAGGTATCATTAAATTACCCACATTCTACCTGTCTGACTCTCTTTCATCATCTTTCATGGTTTCCTCCTGAAGCTGTCAGTGTCTGGTAATGAATACTCCCATTGTTACAGTCTTCACTCGCTTCTGTTTGCAGTATACATTTACATCTGTTGTTCTCTGGTCCTTTAACTCCCCATCTGTGAGGCTTTTCATCCTGCTTTCCTCGCTAAGCTACTCACGGCTTCACATACATCTTCATTTTATTCCTTCTGAATATTTCTGTGCTGAAATATTCATATCATATATTCTAATCAACTCTAACCAGTTTTTCATTTTTGACAATTCCAAGATAAGATTATTAGCTATTTCTCTTTTATCTTATTCTTAGATACAATTTATTTCATTGAAATGAGTATTGATTTTCTATTTGAATTCTGGTGTATAAAGTGAATCTCCATATCCTTGCTGTGAATAGCACAGTTTCTGAAATATAGTAGGCATTATTATAGAAATCTTGACATAATGAAACAATGAAAAATCACATGTTGTGCAAAGCATCTGAGATTTCAGGCCTAGCTTGATAGGAAATGTCTATAAAGATATGATAAGTGTTGTTAAGCCCTTCTGTTTATTATGTCTATAATAACCATTTTATATGAATCTTATTCTTTCCCCTGGATTAAAGCATACACCTTCATATAAATGACTTGATAAACAAATTCGCATATAAGTTAATTCATGAATATTTGGAACTATTAGCAGATAATACTCAGTAACATTGAATACAAACTTATGAAAAGTTAACTTTGATTATTAGTGTGCTGTATAAATCTTTAAATATGGCTGAATTAAATTTTTCAGAAAAAAAGCTCTTTAACAAGCAATATATATTTAGTATAAAAAATGTAAGACAAAACAAAAGTAATAAAAAACCACTAATAGACAATAACAGCCATTGGAACTAAGTTTAATTGTATAATACAAATTTGACTTACAATAAAGTACCTAAGAAATACTTAATTAAAGAAATTTTGTACTTCAAGACATATGATGTTAGTGACAGACTAAGAAACAATTTTCTTGATTATTGTGATTTTTAATCAAGTGTTTATTTCCAACATGCCAAACTAACACAGGTGAGCTCAGCTAAAGCAGGGCATAAAAATCTGATGGGAGTGGGTGAATATACATGCATGCATAATGACTGTCAGTGTAGTTATACACTGAAATTAAAATAAAGCTGATATAGTTAAGAGTTATATATCCCCACCCAATTTGGATAGCTTAATAAAACATGATATATATCTGTTGAAATTCCTGTGGAACTGCAAGGGGGTAAGAAAGAAAAATGACTTATAAACGTCTAAAATTGCATATGTAATTTGTATTTAATATATAAAATTTTAAGAAGCTAGTAGTGTTAAGAAAATGAAATAAGACTGAAATAGAGTCTGGATGAAGAGTACAATAAACAAGAATCAGATTCAGAAAGAGAAAAATTAAGGAGACCTAACTGCCTTCTTTGTATCATGTGAGTGATAGAGTGGTTTAAATTATGACAATTTAATATTTAACTTTTAATTTGGCATCAATTGTACCAAAATAGAATTGTGCCTTGATTTATGACGGAGAAGCAGTTCAATTAATCATTGTGGCTTTCTGCTCTCATCTGTGTTAATCCCTTATAGACAGATGTAATAGAGAGGCTTGTAGACAGGTCACGTTTATGCTGAAGTCTTCCCTCTAGAACACTCCCAGTTTCCTCCTTCTTTCTCCTGAGTTGACACAGGAAACCTTTTCAGTGCCATTATTAAATTCCATGCACCACACTTCTTTACTTTACTGACTCTGTGAGGTGGTCTGTATCCCTGTAATTTAATAACCCGCATACTATCTCATTTTCAAATCTATCGCATTTGAAAAACTCTGTGACTTCTTTTGATAACTACTAAAGAAAAATAAAAAACAAGGAAAAAATTAGAGTATACTTTAACTGAAAATTTTAACCCAAATTTTACAGCTATCTATATACAGAATATACAGAAAATAGTATTTTAAAGTTTGTATATAACTATATATGCATATGATGAATATACACATTATACATACATACATACATATATATATATATATATATATATAGAGAGAGAGAGAGAGAGAGAGAGAGAAAGAGAGAGAGAGAGAGAATTTGCAATTATGCATAGACTGACATTACATGGGGATTTGTCTATAGGATAATTTATCTGAAGGCACTGTTCTAAATCAGGTAAATAATTGGATTTGCATTAATGCTCCTCATATAGCCCTAACAGAGTGAAGATTCAGATTTGGAATTCCTTCCTTTTCCATGATAATCCCTTTTTACTCTTTTTTTTTTTCCAAACAGCTTCTTTTATCATTTCTATTCTTCCTTTGTAAAAGTTACAGATACTTGGGCTGACAAGGCTGAAATTTATAGCTATCTTTGAGAGAATAGCACAGTAAGTTCTTACACTTATGTGTATGCCTATGTAGATAGAGATATTGATTGAAGAGTGAGATGGTATAACTACAGGTATTAATTAGTCTTATGGTTAACATTAGTGAGTATGCTGATTTTGTCATGACTTTTACCCCAGAGTCCATTTACTGCAATGATGCTAAGATGGTGAGTCCATTATGAGATAAGCCTTAGTGGAAGGGAGTGAAGTCCCGAAGACCCCACCTAATGGAACTGGAAACATTGTGTCATGCAAATTAGATAAACTGTGGGCAGATACTGGTAATGTTCATCGGGTATTATTTCAGAAGGCATAGAAATCATGTAAGTTGTGAATCATATTGGGGCTTAGGAATAGTTTACAATATGTTTGATATTTTGAAATGGCATGATCCTTGGGAGAAAAAACAGAGGTATAATTGGGTTTGGAAATGGATTGTTATCTATAGGTTTGAGGTATGGGCCCACAGCCTTGCAGTATTGTGATTGTAGAACCTTATTGAAACATCACTTGGGGAAATATACCCTCATAAATGTATGAAGACAATCTAGTAGAAGTGCTGTAGGCCTGTAGACATGTTTTAAATGCATTTTCTTACTATAAGAACAGAAAAAACCACCCCACCCTAACCTAGTTATAGAAATAGTTCAGTTGCCATGAGATCAATTGTTGCAAAAAGTGATAAAATAGCCCACAATCCTGTGTACTAGCTTCTCAATTCCTGTTTCAACTTCTGATCTCTACATGTCTTCATGATTCATGACTAGATCTTTCCCAATGTTAAAAGACATTGTCCCTGTATCTTGAACTTCTAGACCTCTGAGCTAAGAAAACTTCTTTTCTTTGAAAGCATGATTCAGAGAAAGGTATTTGGGGGTAGCAGAACACAAAACACTTCACCAGCAGAAGTGTTTGGAGCAATATTTTAATCACAGGTAGATTCAGAAATTCAGAAGTCCATAGTGCGATTTTTAATTGGTTTTGTTATCTATTCAATAACAAGGTACTTATAGAGAAACCTTTGTGAATATATATTCTCTTAATGGTAGCATTATATAATTAATATCGTCAAAAACATGTGATTGAATCGTCCAAGTACTTACTACAAAAACAGGTTGCTAAAATGTCAGGGTAGACTCTCCACAGAAATGTGACTCATTTTATTATCATGTATAAAGTGATATGTATTTTTGTTATTTTTATTAATTTATTTATTTATTTTACACTCTGACTGCAGCTTCTCCTCTCCTTTCTCCTCCCGTACCATGCCTTTCACACCCCACCTGCCTCCGTCCATCCTTCCTCACTCCCTCCTTAAACAAGCAGAGGCCTCCCATGGGTATCCAACAAGTCTTGGCATATAAAGTTGCAGAAGACTAGATGCATCTTCTCCTATTAAGGCTAGACAAAGCAGTCCAGTTAGAGGAAAGGGATCTAAATGCAGTTAGCAGAGTCAGAGACAGCCTCTGCTTCCACTGTAGGAGTACTACATGAAGATCCAATTGCATGTCTGTTACATATATGCAGAGAGCATAGAACCACCCCATGCATGCATACTACACTCAGTTCAGAGTGTAGCATGACTATGACCACTTTTCATGAGATCTATATTCTGAACTATGGTCCTTCCTCTGAATGACACTAAATTCACTTTGGGCAATGGACAAATGTGAAGTAGCTATGGAAGTAAAGACAGGAATTTTGAATTAAAATATTTTACTGCATTTACAACCACTCTGAGTATAAAGAGGAGTTTGTGCTATTAGGGGTCAATAAGCCAGGTTTCTGTGGAAAGAAAAGATCACTGCTTTGTGCTTAGCACTTGATCTGATTGATAGGTCTATTGTTCTATTTTTCTGAAGTACTATGTCATTATCTCAAGAGATGCTGCAGACATGTTACCGTAAGTGCTTATTTGCTTTCAACCTTTGGAATATTAAGCTTTCAGGATAATAATTTGAAATGCTTCACCTCATGACTAATTTTTAATACTTCATCCTTAGTTTGCTATATTGTTAAAAAATATTGCTAGATCCTGACTTCAGACAACAGTACAAATCAACTTAAGCAAAATATTAGTAGCTGAATGATTACTTTCATCAGAAATAAACTGATTTTATGATACGCTAGGGTATTGTTACTGTTTTCTATTTATCTGAAAAAGTAAATTAAATGTCATAGTAGTTTCTGGAACTGAGTTCATCTTATTAAAACTTAGAAGTATATTAAATTAAATCTGAGTTATATGAGCATCTGAACTCAAGTATGCTTTTATAGAGACAAGGGACTGGTTTTTTTTCTTGCAAAACATAATAGCTTATATTAAGCTTCAAATTTTTTGCATGTAACTCCCTGTTGTTTTTTTAGAGAAATTAGCAGGTTACTGTATAGTTAATTTCACATACAACTTCATGTATCAAGAGAAAAATAGTCAAAACTCTTTAACCTACTGGGAGAGGTATTTGATTTATTTTTGAAAAATTGAGACTATATTGTGTTAAAATATTTTATATTGAATTTTGTAGTTGATATAATTACCATTTAAATGTCTACTATATTATCAGAGTGCAAACAGTGAAGAATTTATTTTACTGGACTTAGAATGTATCAAGTGTAAGGAGAGGCCAGAGATACATCTGATCTAATTAAAAGTTCTCAAAATTAAATTTATATCCAATTAAAATAAAAAAAACTTATAGAAAAATAGTGTTTTCTTAACAAAAATTAACTATATTTAGTTTAAACAGTATACTATATTTCCAACTTTTAATACTACTGGGTCCCCATTTTATTTTATGTATTTATGTATTTATTTATTGTTTGTTTGTTTGTTCATGCAAACATTGAAATTTTGGCTTAAAATGGAGGACTAGATAGTGTCCAATCACCTTTCATATTGTCAATAATATTGTCCATAAAAAGAATGTCTGAGTCTGTTTGCTGTTGTTATTGCAAAAATTATTACTACAACTCGGGGACTTAAAATAATACAGAGTACCTTTTTTGAAGCTTTGGAGTTAAGATGTTAGAAATGAGTATTAATGGGATACTTAAACATTAAGTATTGCTATTGTGTTTTAGTGTGACTCCCCAGTACCATGAATGGAGTACTAACTTAGAATGAAACAAACATCCAAACTGCCTATCACAGTATCCTTCAATATTTAAGGAAGAGAAATTACTAATAGCAAATAGTAAATTATTAATCATTTAATTATTCATAATCCAGTTAATTCAAAATTATTTATTGACACATTATATACAAGATAATGATATTGAGGTGGAATGATGGTAATCAAAATATTGGATTTAGATGGAGGATTAGATAATTGGGAGAAAAATGGTATAATATTCAGAATAATAAGTGATAGGTTCAAAAGTAAAGGAAGATGACAGGGTCTTAAGATTTAGTTGTAAATCCTATAATTTGGGCTAAAAGTAATTTACTAAGAATGTGTGACTACCTAGTTATGATCAGAAATATAGACTTAAAATTATCTAGCATAAAGAAATTAAAAAACAAATCATAATTTCTGACCATAAATCAGAACTTGGCAATACTTCAAAGGGGAGAAAAATTGTATGAGGAAAAAAAGTAGTTGAAACTGAATATAAGATAAAAAATGATTGACTAGACACTAAAATTTTCTACAACTATACTTGGTATGCTAGAGGAGTCAATAATTAAAGATATAAGCATTATGCAAACATAAGTGAAATTGTTGATCTTGAAAAGTACAGCAACAAGGTAATGCTAACCAGTACAGGAATAATGGAGATTTGAATGCTGAATGTCAAGCAAGCAAGAACATAACACAATAATATAAAGAAATACTAATTTAAGTCTCACCAAAGTGACTGAGTAAACATGTGCTGATGAAGGACATCAATGCTAAGGCAAATGAGGAAAAGAGGAAAAGAGCACCCCTACATAAAGAAACTACAGGTGAATAAGGAATACCTCAAGATGCCGGGAGATTTGGATGTTGAAAAGGGAAGGAGGAAATGATATAATGACATAATTATGTTTTATCTCAAAATATATAATAAATTAATAACTAAAGTATCACACAGTAATCTGACAATATCAAGCATTATGGCATACATGAGATCAGATATTTCCTGAAGACGGAACGGTTACAGAAGGAACAAGTATAAAACAAGTCTAGGATAAATGATGCCCTGTTACCAGTGTTTGGGTGAAAATAGTGGTTCCATGGAGTTCCTGGAGAGCAGGCTTAACATCCACCCAGGAAAACCAGCAGAAAAAGAGTGATATGCAATGCAGAAGTGGTACTTTATCTCAGTGTGAAGTAAAGACTCACAAAGTGTGTATTCAGAATGTCTCCAATAATCCCAGCAAAGACATATATAGTGGTTTCCATGGTAACTGTCTAGTTTGTTGTTGTCTTACTTTCCTGTAGTTGACCTTTTCCATTATCTCAGCAAGTGGCATAAAGACCAATGTTGCTTTTTATTGTTTCTGTTGCTTAAGAAAGCGTGTTAGTGTTTTGCCTTAAGATGTCCATACATTAAAAATTGGTTGCTGGTATCCAAGGCAACATGTCGTGGAACAAGACACAGAAAAACTTAGAATAAAGGGAAGAGAAAAAGGGGATTCAGAGATAAATAAAGACTGTGCTAACTTAGTGCCTAGACCTTTGTGCCCAAATTTTCAAATTGGATGTAAATCAAAACCAAAGATCTAAAAACTCAGTAGAATATAAGTACATAGGAAATAAAATGAAGTTATATGGATTTTATAACTAAATAAATTAGTAATCACCAATAAAATGAATTCTTTTAATATATATTATACATATATGTATTACACACAGACATATATACATATATGCCAATACTGGAGAGATAATGGACACCTTAACAGCAATCCCAAAGAAGTCAAAACAAATAAACTCTGAGAGCAGTGAATACATGAGATACAGACATAGCACCATAAGTTAGATGCAAGCTTAAAATATTCTTAAATTTAAGCTTGGTCAAGGCCAAAGCCAGGAGGGGAAAGCATTTTCCAAGTACTATACCTGACAGAAGAAAAATAAAAACCTTTTTAGTAATGGTGTCACCTTACACAGTCAAAAGACTGAAGATTTCCCAGAACTTTGCCAAACATCTGTGACACAACCCATGAACAACTGAGCACCAATAGGAACGGACTTGCAAATAAATACTGTCTAGAAGTGAGAGTAGTTACATACTGAGCAAGAGAGGCATTCTGGATCACAAAAGTTATTCAGTTAGGGCTGGAAAAATATAGCAGACATGACATGCATCTAGACTACATATACTACTCTTTTCAACTACTCTTGCAGGCATCCATCCTTAACATAGGTTGCACCCAAAGTCAATCAGAGAGAAATCTCTGATGTTCCCTGGTTGTTGCTTGTTTCTCTCCCTCCCTTTCATGTTTCTTATTTCTTTTCTGTCTTTTTATCATATATTATATTTTTTTAGATTGAAATAGTCCATACTAGTTAAAACAGCCCATTTTTCAGCCTTCTGAATTTGGCTGAAATTCCACCATGTCTAACTTCATCTCTTTCCTCACTCTTTATATTCTATCTTCTCTTTTTTCCAATTTTTTATTGGGTATTTTCTTCATTTACATTTCAAATGCTATCCCGAAAGTCCCCCATCAGCATTCCCATCTTCACATTCTCTGTGATATTTACCTAGTTTTCTTTTTTGTCATGCATTTTTTTCCTGCATCATCCTCACAATCATCATCCTTGCCTGCTTTATTTTCCTCTCCTCTCGAACCCACGATCACTAATACATTATGCTCACAGTCCTATCACTACTTATTTACTTCCTTTTTGTCCCTCAAAATTTTACTAATATCATGTTTTATACTTGATGTAGCCATTGGTGGTAGTTGTTTTTGCAGAGAGTTTTCTACTCTTTAGGGAGTACAGGTGATGGGACACAATGATCCCAATATCAGGTTATCACAAGAAAATTGCACTTCGACCCCATGAAAATCTAGTAACTCTTGAACATTGCAAATGATGCCATTGAAAAAAAAAAAAAAAGGTCTTTTAAATAGGAATATAAGTGACTCAAACCTAGAGGTACAGGCCCAGTACAAACAAGGTAACATGATTCCTCTAAGCATTTCCAATTCTACAGTGATGACCATCAATGAAAATCAAATATACAAAATTACAGATAAAGAAGTCAAGAGACAAATTGTGAGTTGTAAGTATGGACAAAAATCAAAAAGCAAAGACAATGAAAATTTTCTATTTCTAAAAGAATACAAGTAAACAGCTGGAGGAAATAAGGAAGTTGAAAAACTATGCCAAGTTGCATTCAGTAAGGAGACAGTCCATGTGGTGGCTTGAATGAGAATGTTCCCCTAGTGAATGAGGTTGGGAAAGATTGTGAGATGAGGCTTATTGGAGGAGGTGTGTTGTTGAGTGTGGGCTTTGAGGTTTTAGATGCCTATGCCATTCTTAGCAATCTGTCTGGCTCATTATTGTGTCTCAAGATGTAAACGCTGAGTTATTGCTCCAACACCATATCTTCATGCTGCCTTCCATGTTCTTCCCCATAATGGCCACTGATGCTAACTGTATGGAACTGTGACACCAAATTAATTGTTTTTTTTTTTAATTAGTTGCCTTGGTTGTGATATTTTTCCATTGCAATAGAAAAGACTGTCTGATGGAGAAAAAAAAATGCACTCCAATAATGGGAATGAAAATTCAGTAAGCCAACTCAAAAACTCCATAGAACATCTCACTAATAGACTTTAACAGAGGGGGGCAGGCAATATTTAAAGATGGGGTAGGAACCAGAGCAGTAAGGGAATAAGAAAGAAGACACTTGGAGAGATGGTTCAGAGCTAAGTGCCCTGGTTGCCCTTGCAGAGGAGCTGAGCTCCATTCCCAATGCCCATACAGTGGCTAACAGTCAGCGATAACTCCTGTTTTGGGGATCTGATATACTCTTCCGACCTTCAAAGTGACCGAGTGTCTATAAGATGAACAGACACCCATGCAGGCAAAACTCTCATACGATAAAAATAAAGATATTCAAAAAGGAACAACCCAGATAAATTTATAAGGAAGTATGAACATTTTCAAGATGAAGGCATAGAAAATATTTCCAATAAAATCATAGCAGAAATAGTCCCATGTCTAAGTAAAGAGATACTCATTTAGATACAGGAGACATTTAGGAAAATTTCTCAGCACAAACTTCAAATGAAGGGAAGCGTGGTCAGAATACTTTAGTTGCTTCAGAAGCTCAGGACTGAGAAGAGTCCAGCTCATTTTAATCATGGGAATTCTTTGAACATCTGAAGTTTTGTGTAAACAAACCTAACTCATAATGACTACTTATTTGCATATCTGTTAGTAAATCTTCTCACCTCTCAGTTAAAAATTATCCTTGATTTTTTTATCACTTTCTGTTATCTTATCTTACCTTTTATAAATAACTTCTGGAGCTCTTATAGGCAATATGAAATAGGTGTTACTGGCTGAAAGATCTGCAACTCTTAAGAAGTACTGACTGCCTAACCCTTTCTGTGCTGGCGTTCTTCAAAGAAATGTTCAGCTCTGTAACTTTTTAAATTCTTACCTTGCTTTACTGTCCTTTCTTTGGTGGGTCAGAAATAAAATTATGTTAATGAAATTGCTGCAGCCTCTTCTTACAGGGATCACCCGAATTAGTGAAGAAGGAGATAAAAACCTTTTAGAATATTTGCAAGCTAGGTATATAGTAATCTTGCATTTAGATCAGGGTCACTGCATACATTAAAGGCAGTTTTGCATTTGTAAGAACTTTATGGAGGTATTAAAGTGGCTTTTAGTGTATTGACAATAGCAATATTCTGTGTTCCAAAGGCCTTATCTCTGAAAGATTTATGTGTTCTTTTCCCACTCTCATGTGGCACAAAGGGGAGGAATTTTTAGGCTAAGACTTGGAATATTGAACATTTATAAAAAGTATTGATATAGTCAGCACACAATGTTGCCTGGTACTCCTGATTTTGGACTTGGAATAAAATATTGTACCATTTTACAAATAATCAGAAGAAACACACCTGATTGTTCTGCATGGCTTCATGAACACTGCACTAAAGTAGCTTCAAATTTACACAGATATTTGTTGGGTTAAATTTCTACTGGCATCACAACACAGTTAAGTTAGATCATCAAAACAGAGAATGGATTTTTTAGAAGTTTTGTATTCAAACATTTTATGCTCTTTAACCACAAATACCTTCAAGAAAACAATATTTGAGAACAAATTTTAATTTAGCCGCTTTTATACTGAAATCAGGTCAGGTTCAGTCGTACTAGTTACTCAAGTAGTTAACACATGCTTAGCTTCTGTATCCCAGACCAGTTCTTCTGATGTTTATTATTTCTGATGAGACGATTGCTAAGTACTAAGATGCTTATGTCTTATTGGAATTTTGTTGCCTAACGAGGTATGTTAGTGTTTACCAGAGAAATGAGGATATTTGTAAAATGTGCTTTTGCATTTCAAACTTCAGGGTTGTTCATCTGTCCCTTGACATAAAGTGCTGCTTAGTCTAAACAAACTGAGTCCCAAGATGTGAATCCAGCTTTCCTAACTTGCTTTCTAACTCCTAACTCCTAAGGCAAATGAAAGATTTCTGTTATACATTCTGCCTGAATTTCCATCTTTCATTGTCTCACATACTAGTTAGCATTTCTCTCTCTTGTTTCTGGGTACTCATATGTTTGTAAAATCCCCCCTCATTGCCATCTATACCAACCTTTAGTGTATTATCAAGGAAAAGAAGCAGGTATGAACACTAAAATGTGTAAGGGTACTGCAAACTTTGGGAAAATAACTTGTCAGAGAACTCTATGAGTGACAGAGTTAAACAGACCTTAATCTTGTCTTTGTGAATTCTACTAACTGATCTCTGAATGTAACTTATCTCACTAGGAAAGCTATTCATAAATAGACATCAATTTCAGGAACTTGTAATGAGTATGCCATTTAATAAGATATTTCTCTAAGAATATGTGAAATTTACAGTAACTAAATCACAGGCTAATTTCAGGATGACTGAGAGCAAAGGATAGGAAATTATTTTACACGTTCTTAGTAAATCAATTAAACAGTGTATGGTTTTGTTTGCCTCATTAAATTTGTTTATTCTACATGAAATTCATTTGCTAATCATATGTATTATTACCTTATTTCTACGGTTCTCCTTTTAGGGAAACTATCTCCTTTTCTGTGTGGCAAAAACTTATAAGTCACTCCTACTCACTGCTTTGATGATTTCTTTTCACATAGATTGTAACTATGTCAGAGCAAATTAAGTATTCTTATATAGAGCTAATATCCAGTAAAGCACATTTAAAAATAAAATACCCATGCTTAACGAAAAGCACAAACATGATCTTACTTTTTTGACAGCAATCTGAAAGTTGGACAATGACAAATGCAGTTATACCTACTTTGTAGAAATACATCAAGGGTAAATGGGAACAGTAGAAATTTTAAATTAGCTACCACTACTAATATATGTTTTATCTGCTTTGTTTTTAAGGTCTTGTGATTTACTTGTTACTTTTAATAACTCTTATTTTTGACTGGACACACAATTGGATCTCTTGGTTAGGTTAGCACATATGTCCTTATTATCTGTTCATGACACTTTTTTTGGCTTCCTTTATAATTTTTTGCCAAATGTTTAGCATATACTGTTCCTCATCCTTATACATCTTAGCACATTTTTTACCAGAGCAATGAATCATATGAATATTTGTGTTGCAGGACATCTGGAATAACATGAAGCTGAACCTGGAATCCCTTGTTCCTAGGACACTTACTACCATTTTTATATAAAGGTTTTATAGTAGCATATTGGTCAAAATCATATTCTTTAAATAAATTAAATTGTTTGCAGGTTTGATAGCTTCCTTGGGTTCAACCTCTGAACCACAGTAGTAGCTATCAGTCCAGCAACATCCTTTCCTACGTTTAAAAGAACATCAACTTCAGAACTCCTACATTGGCATCCAAAATGCATCCTTGAACAGACATTGACTTTCTATCTCCAGTTGTTGATGTATAACCAGAATGTTTCTTCATCCAATAATAGACACAACGCACCATGGGTACATACACTTGTTCACGGGGAAACCTTTGATGCTCCAAGCTATGATTCATATCACTTCACATTTAAGCATCAGCTCCAGCTTCTGTAGCCATGTGCTTCTCATAGAAATTATAAGTTTGTATTCACTGTCTCCCTAAATGAATTTCTGGCGGATCGTGGACAATAGAGGGCTACTAAGCTTCACCTTGATTCTACCTAGGAGTCACAACAAAGGGAGATGTGGATTACAGTTTTTTTTTAAACGATGTATTTTCTTCTTTTACATTTCCAATGTTATCCCAAAAGTCCTCCATGCCCTTCCCCCGACTCCCCTACCCACCCACTCCCACTTCTTGGCCCTGGCATTTCCATGTACTGAGGCATATCAAGTTTGCAAGACCAATGGTCCTCTCTTTCCACTAATGGCCGACTAGGCCATCTTCTGATACATATGCAGCTAGAAACACGAGCTCCAGGGGGTACAGGTTAGTTCATATTGTTGTTCCATCTATAGGGTTGCAGACCCTTTAGCTCCTTGGGTACTTTCTCTAGCTCTTCCATTGGGGGCCCTGTGATCCATCCAATAGCTGACTGTGAACATGCACTTCTGTATTTGTTAGGCCCAAGAATAGCCTCACAATAGACAGCTATATCAGGGTCCATTCAGCAAAATCTTGCTAGTGTATGAAATGGTGTCAGCATTTGGAGGCTGATTATGGGATGGATCCCCGGGTATAGCTGTCTCTAGATGGTCCATCCTTCATCTCAGCTCCAAAGTTTGTCTCTGTAACTCCTTCCATGGGTGCTTTACAAAATCATGAATAGAAACTGAATAGCAGTAAGCATAGTTTTTGTGTTAGCATTTGTATTTCAAAATGCATTCAAAATAATTTTCAGTCTAATTGTATATAATTTGAAGCATCCTGTACAGTGTTCTATTTTTTAGCTTTTTAAAATTCACTGATCAATTGTATACTCGAAAGAAGTTACCCAAAATTATTTTTGTTGACAAATATTTTATTGTAGCAATCTTCTTTGTGAACGTCTGAAGCTAGAATGATAATGAACAAAGCATACTGATATGAAAGATAACTATTCTAATACCAACATATTACCTTTTGTTTTACAAACTTTGCTTTCATTATATATTGTGACATTTATTAGTGATTCTGAACAAGAATTTTATAATGAAATATTTAAATTTACCTTTTCATCTACCACTTACATGCCTGTGATATTGAACAAATGACTTGAATTATTTAATTCTGTATTGCCCTATAAAGTAAAATAAAACCATCTAGGCAATTAAATGTATGAAGATGAACTTAATGCAGAACAAATGTATATTACAATATCTACTATAGAAGATGTTGTCAATAGATTACAAAGACAATCATTGCTAAGAGGTGAACACAGAATGGCTAACATGCAGAATGTTAGCAATAGTAATACTAGAAACGTCTATCCAAAGTTCGAGGGATGATCCAAAGTGAATGATAGGACTGGGAAGCAGCATCTTGGGGGTTCTGGCCAGAACCTTTCCTGTGTTTCAGTTGGACAGTAATACTCACAGTAAAAAAATACATACAGCCTTTAAGCAATAATTCTGTATTTTTTTAGTGTTTTCTACAATTATCAAAGAGCCCTTTAAGGAAATTACCATGTCCCTTTTAAAAAGAGGAACTTGGGTTAACAAGGGATGATTAAATTTTTTTATAGCTATGCATCTAAACAAGCAGTGACTCCAGGTCTTGAGCCCAAAATAGCAAGTATCATAGCTGCAACGAGGAAGAGTCCCAAGAATCTGTGTCGATTTCTCCACAGACCCAGAGTTTCACTTCAGAATGTTTTACCAGTCATCATTCGCACATTAATTCTGTCTTGGATATGGGTGTTGGCAGTCCCTATTATAACAATCATTAAAGAGAAAGATTCTAACGTGAGTGAGTCAATGGATGCAATCAGAACCCACCCCAGGAATTCGGAAAAGCTTTTATGGAAGTGATGGTGACTCCTGGGAACTCCGAGGGCAAAGCTGCATATAGCCACATGGAGATACAAAAACTTTCTCCAGAGAGAGTACATAAGGTCAAACACCTAGAACCATAATATCCTGACACATCCTGGGACAAAATTATTACAGGAGGATATGAAGAAGCTTCTGTGGATCCAAGTCTGGTATCTTGGAAGATTTTCCACCACTCTGAGAATCTTTCCATTCCCTCTACGGTAATATTGGAATATTATTACTGAAATATGACCAAGGTAATACAAATTTACATACAACAGATGGGAAAAGGTAGCAAACAACCTTAAGTATAATTTAGGATGTTGAAAACATTCCAGTTGGAAATGAATAGAATAAATAGAATTAAATAGGATACAATAAATAGAATAAACTGATGAATAGTACAAAATTTCAGGACTGTCACTCTGAAACCTGAACTATGTGCAGGGATCAATAACCTTAGACTTGTTATGGACATTGAAGCAAGTAGATGGTGATTCAAAAATCAAATAACTGGACTTCCCTCTTGTCCTTTTTCCCTCCCTGTCGGCCCTGATGTGATATGAACACATAAAACATTATTTTGCAGGAGCGGAGAGAAATTCCTCAGAAAATCCTCTGCTTCTTGTTACAGATGCTGGAAAGGGAGTTTCTACAGCTCTAAGGGTTGCTCCTCTCCTTCTCTTACAGATTCATGCTTTGTTCCTGTTTCTTTGTTTCCAATCATTCTGTTCAGACCCTAACCTATCTCCTAGTTGTAGTAGCCATGGTTCTTAAAGATTTCACAGAAAACCACTCTGACTTAGGAAGAATGTGGGGCAACTAAAGTCTCAATGAACTTGTGCATTCTATCATTACAGAACTCAGAGTGTGAAACAGGTCTTAGAGACCTCCTAGGTGGTTTTTGTCAGGTATTTTGCCCAAACAATGAGAAAAATCTCTAATATATGATTGAAAGCTTTCATGCATATAAACATACTCAGAAACAAGAGATTTTATTTGGGAACATTTGTATACTTTCATATAAAAAGCATTGTAAAATCTGGTGGTCATGGGATAAGATTTTTACAAAAAGTTGGAAGTAATTATTCTACTAATCAATATATATATATTAATGTGGATTGCCTATTAATAAGTGAAAAACCATAAATTTGAAGAATGTGATTTTATCATTCTCTAATCATTAATATACCATTAAAAACAATCTATGGCAATGGTTGAAAGATAGGTATGAGATAGAAATACTTTTCAAGAAAAATAGAAAGTAGATGTTAGTTTTTGTATAGATAGATAGATAGATAAATAGATAGATAGAAGGAACACAGTGACTTTATGGATCAATACTGGTTGGTGTAGCAGTCACTGACCTACCCAATTTCACTTGAAATCTTATGAACAGGAAACAAAAACAGTATTCTAATAGAACTTTTCAGAAGTGTTGCTAGTTGAATTTGGAAAACAACAAACGCTTTTTTGCATATAAATTCCCTCAGATATCATAGACATTATTGTGTTTTATGTTTTTTCAAAGCCCTGTTTTAGAAGATAAGAATTAATACATTCTTATCTTTCCCTTTAGAAGTAGAGGAAATATTCTGTGTGTGGAGCTGAGCTTAGAGACTGTCCACGATAACATCACATGGTTAATGAGTACTGAAACATATCACCAAGCATAGAACAGGGGAATCCAGGAAGACATTGTTTTCCACACTATAAAACATATTCTGAGATCATACAATTCAAAATATTCTTATTTAATATGAGAAGAGATTCAGAAATTTTACCTCACTTTACAAACTTAATTTCTTAGATACTAAAGATAGAGAGTATCCCATTTCTCAAAAATATTTGAGTATTGTAAATACAAGAGTGATATTTGTCTCTCCTAGAGAAGAGAGTAAGAGAATTTTATGGACATGTATGTACAGAGTTATGAGCAGTGGCCAGGGTTGTTTGAAAAATCCATGTCATATTAGTCTTGTCTGAGATTTGAGTCCCTCAATTTTAAACACATACACACACACACACACACACACACACACACACACACACTCACAAAACCTGAACCTCACATACCCCAAATAACTAGAAAGGAAAGAAAAACTAAGAATGAAGCTTATGTCACCTGTTTTTTTTTTCATAATTAAAATGTCTAAATTAGTTTATTCTTATACTTAGTACACTATTGCAAGTGTGCTGAGTCAGATCTTTAGCAAATATCATGTGGCTATGAGAAAACTTTCTGAAAGCAAGGGTCAAAGTTAGGCACAATAGAAGCTAAGAGAACCTAGTAGAAAGAATGATTTATATAAACACCAATCTACCTCTAAGGTGTAGTGTAAAAAAATCTGTTATGAATATAATTTGTTCTGAAATTTAATATATGGTCTTATTTTACAAGTTAATTAGCAAAAAGTACAACTTAAAAGTATTTTCTATCATATTTATGTTTAAAAGGTGAATATAGATCTACTTGAATTTGGCAGACAAAAATGATTGGATTAATAAATTTAATCCAATCATTTTAAGTAAATAAATTTATTTAAATAAATTTTAAATAAATCTGATTTTTACAATTATATAGCTTCATAGTTAAGTCGACATGGAAGTTTGGAAGGGTTAAAAATGTATTCACTGGAGTTTGAAAAGAACAAATTATTGTTTTCATTTTGTTGTATACTAATAAATAAATATCAGTTTTAGATCTTAACATGTAATATGCCTATTCTGGAAGTTAGTATTAAATTTATTGAATCATTACATACTATATCCGAGAGAAATTATTCAGTTTTTCATGTGAAACTCATCTAAATCACATGAAGGTATAACATTAATGAGTGGAAACTGTTGAAATATGAGATTATGAGTATCAATTGTTGATTGGGTTTGCATTAGTTCTAAAGTGAATGATTTCTATGTTACATTGTAGTTTTAATATCATCATAATTTACATTCATATCTTAGTTATCTTTATCTCAGCCTTCTGATTTCCTCATCTTAAGCTTTAAAATACAAAACAATAAATATTTTTAAATTGGTGCAGCCATTAAGTCTTGAAAGAAATGGGTTGGTGGTATGTTGATACTATACAAGTATTCAAAATACTGACATAAATGGAGTTCCAATCAAGGATTGTCTATATAGGGAAACTCCATGGGGGTAGGGATGGCTAAAGAACACAAAAGAAGAAAAGAAATAGAGAGTGACTATAGATTATTAATATGCCTCATTTTTCTTGTGGATAAGGCAAGTATAAGTTAAGTTAAGGTGTTCACTTGAACAAGCTCTCCAGTATCACTGATAGTGCTCAGAAATTCAATTCAGTATCTCACAGGTCAAGTATAACTCTCCTTCCATCTCAGATATTTCAAGTACGATTGTATCTTATAAAGTATTTGCTTGGCTTAGAAAACTTTATATGAAGCTACAGCTATTGATATAGTAGCCATATATAAAGTATTGGCAGCATATTGCTTATCTTTTATTTGAAGTATACACTGTAAGGTCCATGATGAGAAATAGTCTAAGACTGGTAACTATCCTAGTTAGGGTTAGTTAGAGTTATACTTCCTTAGAGAGATACCATGCCTTGATCATGGCAATTCGTACAAAATTCTTATTAAATTAGAGCTTGCATGATTGCACAAAGGCAGATATAGAACCAGAGAAAGAACTTTAACCTGAATCTATAGGCAGCAAGAAAAGAGAACCACAGGACCTGGTTTGGGTTTTGAAACCTCAAAGCACAGCAGCCTGATATATATAGCTGTCTCCTTAGAGGCGCTGCCAGAGCCTGACAAAAACAGAGGTGAATGCTCACACTCAACCACTGGATGTTGTGCCCAATGGAGGAGTTAGAGAAAGGACTGAAGGAGCTGAAGGGGTGTGCAAACCCATAGAAGGAACAACAATATCAACTAACCAGAATCTCCAGAGCTCCCAGGGACTAAACCACCAAACCATGTGGGTGCACATGGAGGGACTCATGGCTCCTGCTGCATATGTAGCAGAGAATGAACTTGTTGGATATCTATGGGAAGGCCCGATGCCCCAGTATAAGGGAATGCCAGGACAGGAAAGCAGGAGTGGGTGGGTTGTTGAGAAGGGGGAGCAGGGATGGGATAGGGGATTTTTGGAGGGGAAACCAGGGAAGGGGATAGCATTTGAAATGTAAATGAAGAAAATATCTAATAAAAATCCAAAGCTCAAAATACCTTCTAATATTCATGGCAATTTTCTATCTGTAGTCACCTATAAAATCAAAAGAAATACCCAGACTATATACATCCAATATACAGTTTCACAGGAAATTCATTATCTTTCCAAATGGAAAGAAAGGGAGAACAGTGAGGAAATACGGGACCAAAGCAAGATTGAAAAGCAGGTAGACAACATTCAACTTTCCATCTCCATGTTTGTTGTCAATGCTCTCTTCAGATCTCCAACTGTTATGAGCTTTGCTGACTACAAGTGATTAAAACACACTTTTCTCTTTTGGGTTGGTTGAATACTCAGTCTTTATCTTTCCCTGGCAAGTATCCCACGACTTTGCCATCTCCAACATCTTGGGATCTCCAATGAAATCAAGGCTTCATTTTCATGGCTTCACACAATATCTTCTTTGACCTTCATGCAGGAACATCTCTGACAAATGTCTGTCCTCTGTAGCTTTCATTAGCTGCAGAGGAAAGTTCCATAACCCCTTACTTATAATCTTGACTAAAGCTAAAACACTATGGCCGGATCTGGCAAGTTCTGCTGCTTGCTGAGTTAGGAACATGGCCACCTTCCTTATTCAATTAATATGCATCAGCTTTCTGTGGATGGTTTTCTTTACATTTTTCTTAAATCCTGTTTCACCAGGTGGAAGCTTAGCTGAATGCTGTCTTTTCCTAAGGTTGCCACTCACTTTATTCCAATTAGTATCAGGTTTTTCATTAAATTTATCTCCTTGATCCCTTAGTTCCTTATACTTACTTGTGCTCCTTTTTGCTTCAAACTATGGATTTTGAATTTCTTTTTGCCATGCTTGGTCCTTTTTATTATAGAGCTGCTTAAGAATGACCACTAATATTCACCCAATATCTTCAATAATTATCTCTCCTGAAAGTCTTCCTGCCAAAATTATTAATCCAAACTCTTTAATTTAGGTTCAAATGGATTTAAAAAGGCAGCCACGTATTTTTTTTTTTTGCCAAAATATTACAAGAATTTCCTCCAGACCATTTCTTCTCCCCTGAAACATCTTGAGATGGGATGTGATAATATACATTACTCTCAGCACCACTGTCTCCATGATACTACTTGTATGGACCATTAATCCTCAATTAAAAACCTCAACTGCTTTTCTAATTCACAGTCCTAATGTCCACACATTCCAACAAAGAGAATGGTGTTTTAAACTATAAGATTCTCAGCAGTATTTCTGGCTTTCATCCTAAGGATGCTAAGTGTATACTCTGACATTACTAACTATCAAAACATGTATCTAGATATTCCCTAATAGTCCGGGTAACAAGATCACAGATTTAGTTTGAGAGAATGCCTTATCTGGATCTTTACTCTCCCCTAGTATGTGGGATGTGTGTGACAATCTCTAATAAAGTATTTCCCTGTAGTCACTTCATGATACCAAAATAAACAATGGTATATAATATATATTTTCTGTGTATAAACATTTTCTTGAAATAAAACCAAAATATTTCCACATATCTAATCATACCTTCTTCTGTGTTTCCATGTTCTTTCTCATTACTCTGAAAAATATGGTCATCAGCCAATAAGCCTATTCTTCACTGCATGAACTCTTAGTTTTCAGTTTGTAAACATAAGGTAGGTGGTGCTTTCTGACCGGAAATATTTACTACCCTTTGGTAGAAATATTTAAAGTACATTTATTGAGGCATTTAGCCACACTTTTTACACATGTTGTTAACAATACCAATCATATATTCCTCCCCATAAATTTTCTATACATGATTAAACAAAAAGCAGAGTTTGGGGGTTTCATATTTTCAATATTTAGACAAATTATATTAGCTAAAAAACTGATAAAATCAGCTGAGAACCTGTTTTCAGTGGCAGTACTGGTGCTTGCTAACTTCTGCTCTTCAGATATTTACCTAGTTTCTGACCTTTCTACTACATGAATTGTCTTAATATTTAAATGTCAACTCAACCTCATTTTCTTCATGAAATCATTTCTAGATATTTCTACCATTTCCCAACATTAAAAAGTATGCGTGCTCTCATTTATCACAAATTTCTGAACAATTTAGTTCAATTTCTTTGAGAGTAGACAGGAAATACTGTTGAGAATGCAAAATGTTCAATTTGAAAATGTTAATAATAAGAAGAAAGAGAAGATATCTAATGATTATGCAAAATAAAGAGATAAATGTTTCATATTACCCCATGTGAGAAACCATATTATGCAAGAATTACATATTAAATGACTTTAAATATAAATTAACTATTATGTGGATATTTAGTAATTAGGAGAACAATGTGCTTTCAGTTTGTTATTATCTTATAATTGATGGAAAACAGATTTCTGTTGGTCTATATTTGAAACACTATCTAAACAGTCCATATCAATTCATTCTTCTTTAGAGAATCTGAAACTCTGTCTCATTAGTTTGGGATAGCAGGCCTGACCTGCACTCTGTAGTCATCATAATTTCTAAGTCTCAGAGAAGTAGGTTTCAGTATTCCATCTATGAAATTAATGAGAAACTTCTTTTTGAGCCGGTACTTATGTGCTTACATCATTACAACTATTTTACTTGTAAGAAAAATTATGTAAAGTCAGCATCAATATGTGTGGGAAAGCTGTTTTTTGCAAAAAGTTGCTCACTGAAGAAAGGAAATCAATATTACCACGAACAAGAGTTTGTTTTCAACACGCCTTTAATCCCAGCACTCGGGAGGCAGAGGCAGGTGGATTTCTGAGTTCAAGGCCAGCCTGGTCTACAAAGTGAGTTCCAGGACAGCCAGGGCTACACAGAGAAACCCTGTCTCGAAACAAACAAACAAACAAAAAAAACAAAAACAAAAAGAGTTTGTTTTCACCAATGTTAAGTGACTCTTAAATGAGCAGCATCCTTGGGTACTTTGTGTTTGCTATAGCATTTTGTATGTCAAGAACAGCCATATTTTTTTTCTCCACAAATAAACTACAGCTTGGCCTTTGCTATTAAAATCTTCTTTCTCCCTTAAATATCTTTTGATACTCTTTCTGCAACCCAAGATGCCAGGATAGATTTGAAGTCCTGCATTAAGATCCCATGTTGGGATTACAAAAGAAAATTGCACTTTTAAATACATATTGATTTTTAAATTTTTATTGGTTATTTTATTTATTTACATTTAAATGTTATCTCCCTTCCTAAGTTAAACTCCTTATCCCCTCCCCAGTCCTTTTCCCACTTCTGCCTTAGTACCCTAGCATTTCCCTAAGCTCTGTTGTCAAGCCTGCACAGGACCAAGGGACTCCCCTCCCATTGATGCCAGATAAAGCAATTCTCTGCTACATGTACAATTGGAGCCATGGGTCCCTCCATGTGTACTTTTTTGTTGGTGGTTTAGTTGTTGGGAGCTTAGGGGGGTGTCTGGTTGGTTGATATTATTGTTCTTCCTATGGGGTTGCAAACCCCTTCAGATCCTTCAGTCCTTTCCCTAACTTCTCCACTGGGGTCCCCACACTCAGTCCAATGGTTGGCTGCATCTGCTCTGTATTGGCCAGACTCTGGCACAGTCCCTTGGAGGATAGCTACACCAGACTCTTATCGAAGTGGTTCTTAGCATCAGCAATAGTTTCTGGGTTTGGTATCTGCAGACTGGATGGATTCCTAGGTGGGGCAATCACTAGATGGGCTCTCCTTCAGTCCCTGCTCCACTCTTTGTCCCTTAATTTCCTTTTGAGAGTAACAATTCTGGATTAATATTTTTGAGATTGGTGAGTGGTCCCTTTTCTCAACCAGGGGCCATGCCTGTCCTCTACATGCTGTTTCTTCAGATTCTTTCTCCCTTTTACCAGGTATTTCCTGCTAATGTCATCTCTTTGGGTTCTGGGAACCTCTTTGGTCTCTGGCATCTGGAACTTTCTAGTTGAACTTTTAAATATTTGTCTTCAGGATCAAGAACATGATTTCACCTCAAATTACTAATTTACTAGCATTATTTAGGAAGATTATGAAATCTCAAATCTATATATAGCTATTTTGAAGAGGGAAGGGGAAATATAAATAATATCCCAACAAAGACACACTACTTGCTTAACTTGATGCGTATACATTCTCATTTTCAGTTGCTTAATGAAGAGAAATTCTAAAACTGAGATATCAAAGGAAAGAGAAAACACAGGTAAATGATGACATGGATGGAAAGCACATGAAATAATGTGATAGAAGCAAAGTTATCAATAAGTCGATGGAAACCTTGTGTTACTTGTATTTGCACAGGTCTCATTATGGTCATCACAACTGGAAGTCTTTGTGTACAGCTCTGTTGCACAGTCCCAAAACCACAGTTTTGTACTAGTCAGAATATCTCTGACTCTTACACTGGTACTGCCTCCTACTCTGAGTCATGAGAGTAGGGCACTGTAATATAGATGTTCTTTTCAAGGCTGGGAATTTCACACTTACTTATTCTTTGCAACTTGACCTGTTGCTAGTTGCTGTGTTAAAAATCTATCTACTGCAAATAGAATTTTCTCTGTTGAGAGTTGTCAAGTGTGTTAATCTATGGTCAGTTTAGTATGATGTCCACTAAGTAGAATACTAGTACTAAATTCTTCTCTAAGGCCTATGGCATGTCCATCCACAGACTCTTGGCCTGGTAATGGTGACTGATAGGGATTCATCTTATGAGGTGGGATTTAAACTACAAAGGAAACTTGGTTACTCTCAAGATGTCTGTGTTGTAATTATACCAGTGGGCATTTTGTTATTGTAGAGCAAATGTTCCACAGTTGTATAATATTAATTATTACTTTATTCCTCTGATAGCATGCTTACTACCTTCCAATGCCATAAAGCTATTTAGTAAGAATGAAGCTTCCAGGTCAGTACAACTTCAATATTGCCATGACATGTCACCATCAGGTTCTGGCGGATAACTAAGAACCTTGTCACTACTCTATGATGATTTTGTCTCTATGGAGGGTCACAGCCAACCACAAAGGTAATAAACTACTTCCAGTGCTCGGCATTTTATCTGTTAGCTTGTGATACCCAGTAGGGTCACTGGAAAATAATTATAGAGTAACCTCATATTAATTGTTTATATGGGTGCAATTTCAAGAAGCTTCCACAGTAAATTTAGACAAAAGCGTCAAATTAAGAAGAGGATATAAATTGATGTACTTATGGAAATACAGATTAGAAAAGTTAGAAAAAATAGAGCATAGACTAAAAAAATTATATAATCATAAATATGTTAAAATGTTCATCCTACACATCTAATGTGGCATATACCTTCCAGCAGGAGGGAAGCCTGGTCTACATAGAGATATCTTGTCTCAAAACAAATAAAATAAAATATATACTCTCACCAAGCTGAAAGTCTATAATAAATTAACACACACACGGCCCAACAAAGGTAAATCAAAAAAACATATTTATCATATCATATAATGAGTTAGAAGCAGAAATAAAAAACCTATATCAAAACAGACAAACAAATTCCAGAATTAGACAGATTGAATGCAGAATTCTACAAGATTTCTAACAGAGAACAAACACTAATACTTCTTAAATTTTTCCTGTAATTGTAAATTAAGAAGTGTTCACAAAGAATTTCAAAGAGATGTATACTAAAACTAAAGAACCAAACCAATGAAAATTATATGCCAATATCTCTGATGAATATGAAAAAATTCTTACTAAAATTATTGCAAACCAAATTAAAGAACACAAAAAAAGATTGTCCATCATAATAAAGGTAGATTTATTGCAAAACTACAAGGATCTTTCAATATGAGGAAATAAATGAATAAATGTAATCTGTCACCTAAAGAGACTTAAAGGCAGAAACTATATGAGCATTTCATTAGCTACATAATTTTTTTGATAAAATTCCATATCTTTTAAAATCATAGAACTCATGGAGTACCTATGGATACAGCGAACATAGCTTACCATGTTAAAGGCAATATTCAACAAGCCCACAGCAATTTTAGGATAAAGAAAAACTCAAAGCATTTCTACACAAATCAGCAACTCAACAAGGATGCCCACTCCCTGACATTTTATTTAATAGTGCGCTTGAAATTTTCACTAGTGAAAAAAAAAATATGTGAAAGACAGAAATGAAAACATATAGGAGAACAAAAAGGCAATGTATTCTTATTTTCTAATCATATCGTTCCATGTATTAAAAAACCCTAAAGATTCCATGAGATAACTCCGACAGCTGCAAAATTAACCCACAAAAAGTCAACAGGTTCCTTATAGACTAGTGACAAGGATACTAAGAAGAACTATGAGAAACAACTCTATTCACAAGAGTCTCAAAGTTAAGAGTTGTAATGAAGCTAATGGAGCAAGTAAAGACTTGTGCATTGAAAACTACAGAAGGAAAGTAAAACCTACCAGAAGAGGGAAAGGCCTCTTATGCTTATGGATTGACGCTATGAAAATTACCTCTGTACCAGTACAAAAAGAAACCTACTTACTAAATACAATCGCCATCAAAGCTCCAATCCAATTCGTCACCGAAATTGAAAACAAATTATCTCTTTTACCTAACTGAAAACAAATTATATTTTACATATCTTCATGGTGTTGTCTCAGATTTTCATATTTAATCCACTTGGATATATAGGTAACAACCATTTAAAACACATAGAAATTATCCTCTCCTCTTATTAGCAAACCAACAACTGGTCCGGGTTGCCTACACGTGACACTCCCTAGAGAGCCAGTAACCAAACTCTGAATAGCCAAGAGACCTAGGATAAAGCTGAACAAGACTGGCAATAAAAATGTAAATGAAATGATTCCTAATGGCAGTAAGCTATATTTGTAGACAAGAGCCTAGCATAATCATAATCAGAACAGCTTCAGCGAGAAACTGATAGGACCAAATGCGGAGATCCACAACGAAACATTAGATGGAACTTTGGGAATTTTGTGGCAGATGGGAGAAAGGATTGTAAAGCCAGAGAAGTCAAGGACACCACAAGAAAACCCATAGATCAACTAACTTGTGCTCAAACGAGATAACAGACTAAACTGACAATCAGACTGCCCGAATCTGACCTAAGCTCTTTGTATTTATGTCAGGGTTGTATCACTGAGTCTGTTTATACAAATTCTATCAGTGTGAACAGGGACTGTCTCTGAATCTATTGACTAGTTTGGGGAACCCTTTCTTCCTATTAGGTTGCCTAATCCAGTCTTAATAGTCTTATTGCAACTTGCTATGACATATTTAGTTGATACTCCTGTGGGGCTTCCTCTTTTCTGAAGGGAATGGAGGAGGAGTGGAACTGAGGGAGAAGGGAGGCTGTTGGGGTTGGGGGTGAGAGAAGAGGTATGAGGCAAACATTGAAGGTAATGTAGAACAAGGTAATGTAGGAACAAGATTGAAGAAGGGAGTAAGTCTTGATTTGACATTTCAAAACATAAATTTCAATATTATCAAAGCAGCCAATCAAGGCCACCATTGACAAGAATATCTATGGAGGAAATTATTGTTTTGTGTTGGGTCACAAAATTGAACACATTGAAAGGTGAATCGAATTTACCACGGAGGGGAAAAATTGAAAAATACCCTGCTGGTTCCAGCATATTCTGGCAAGAAATTCATTTCTGTCTATGAGTCTTACTTTTTATTAAAAAAAATACATGAAAACTGCTGCAGTGTCTTCATTGTGGGTATATAATTAAGGGGACTATTTACAAATTTACACTTACAATATGTAATTAGACTTCACCTTCGTATTCTCTAAAAGAAGAAAGGTTTGTAAGTTATGTAGTCTCCATATCTAAAAAGTGATCTTAGATTTTTTAAAAGAAAACCTTAAAATCCACGAATATATTATCCTTGCTTAGTGTAATTCAGGAGGAAGGTAACCTCAAGCTTGTATAATAAGAAAGAGCTTCTGTAATGTAATGACTGGAGATTTCAATTCAGGATTAGTATAAGTTTGATAAAAATAATGCTTACTTAGTAATATATTGGTACTCCATCTTTTTTTATTAATTATTTTTATTGGGTATTTATTTCATTTACATTTCCAATGGTATCCCAAAAGTCCCCCACATGCTCCCCTACCCACTCCCCTACCCACCCACTCCCACTTGGTACTCCATCTTTCCCAAACCTCTCTGTAATCATGGGCCTTGAATTTTTCTCTGCTGTAGTGAAAAGGGTCAGGAGACATAAATTGTGCCTAAGATTTCTTTGCATACCTCAAGAAACTAAAGTTCAAACAACAAATTTGAACATGTTTATATAGAAGAGATCCACTAAAATAGGGTTCAAGAGTAGCAAAGGAAATCCTTCTAGTTGTGGTAGGATCAAATGACAGAAGAGAGTAGGAATCTAAGACAAGGGTGCCATTCTAGGAAAAAGTTTACCTAACTCAATGGCCTATCTTTTTCCATTGCTGAGAATAGCTTGAATGAATGGGTAGTTTGGCTCAATGAACATTTTAATTCAGAGGAAAGTGGTCTGCTGGGACAAATGCTGTGACCTATGTCTTTAAAATAATTGCCTCTGTGGGAATCAGCTCTCTGCTGTGTGTCTTCGCAGTAATGACATCTTTGGGATCCAGTGTTCTGCTATGACTTTATAATAAAAAGGTCTGTGTGAAACTGCACTGTGTTCAATGAACTCATTTTGAACTCCTGGTACTAGCCTGGCACATATTTTATAAAATACTTTTACTTACTTAATTAATATTTGTCTAATGGGTTAATATTTTTCATTTTCTTGTGTTTTAAAAGTTCAAAAGGGAGTTTTAGAAAGGGCCTTTCTGCTTTTAGCTACAGAAAAAATGTTTGTTCCCCATTACTTGTATATAACAGCTCACATTTGTTATTTCCTTGAGTGATTTAATAATAAATATTGAAGGGAGAGTTGTAATTGGGAGTTTGTAGTTTCTTTTATGTTCTTTAAGCTTCTAGACCTCTGAATACTATGCAAAACAAATGCAACAAAGGAAAAGAAAAAAATGAACTAAACCACCACTTTCTCTGTGGTGAAAACACTAGCTGACATCACTTCTAATAGTAACTCTGGATCCTGTGTCCTAGCACACACCTTTAATCCCAGCACTTGGGAAGCATGGACAGGTAGATCCCTGAGTCTGAGACCAGACTGGTCTACAAAGTGAGTTCCAGCTGAGCCAGGGCAACAGAGAGACACACTTCTCCCTCTCAAATGAGATAAATAAATGTATAGATAAGAAAGAAGAAATAAAGGAAGGGAGGAAGGAAGGAAGAAAGGAAGGAAGGAAGGAAGGAAGGAAGGAAGGAAGGAAGGAAGGAAGGAAGGAAGGAAGGAAGGAAAGAAGGAAAGAAGGAAAGAAGGAAAGAAGGAAAGAAGGAAAGAAGGAAAGAAAGGAGGGAGGGAGGAAGGAAGGAAGGAAGGAAGGAAGAAAGGAAGAAAGGAAGAAAGGAAGAAAGGAAGAAAGGAAGAAAGGAAGAAAGGAAGAAAGATTGGCAGGAAGGGGAGAGAAAGAAAGAGAGAACTCAGCAGTTAGCTATTATGTAGGTGAACGATCAGGTCTACCCTGCAGTTTTCTAAAAAAAAAGGAGGAACCATTGGCCCCTGCAATACCTAGCTCTTAGGAAAGCAGCGGGCCAGTGAAGTAGGAGTAGATATTAACAAGAGCCCCTATCCACACTTCACAACTTTACTGATTTTAGGGCACAGTTTTCAGTAGAACACCATCCTAATACTGACTATAAGAAAAATGGGTAGAAAAGATTCAAATAATTCATTTAAAATTAAATTAATATATAGCTATGACTGCCTTAGATTGCCATATTCATGGATATTCAGAAGAAACTATAGAGCTTCATGGGATATTGTGTACATTGCTCCCTGGACCATTAGGCTATGGTCTATAGTCTAGCATCATATAAAAATGTATTATAATATGGAATTTCAGACCCTCTTCCAGATCTACCAAATTGACATTGTTCAGAATTTTAGCAGGGAACTTTAGCTTATTAGGTCTGAGAATCAATGTTCTACATCAGATGTGTATCGTGAAATTTGTACCTACCAGTCCATATCAAGGATATAAAACCAGTTGCTTTTTACTTAAGATTTATAAATCGATATTTCAGTTCTAGTTCTTCTCTGTTCTTTCTAATTCAGCCAGACATGTTTGACTTCCCCTATAGCCTATGCAGCTATGCAAAATAATAACCAAGAAAACCACAACAAATTGCATTTTGAGATTCAGTGACAGACTATGGTTCAAGTAGACTACTTTTGACAACTGTTTTATCTACCTGAATATGCATTATAAAATTTGGATAATGTTCAAAGTCAATGCTGGTTACAGTTGATTGATAATAATATGCTTTCCCTTTCAAGATCAAATTAGTGTGTAAGAATTCTCTTTGCTTACTGGGCAACTTTCATAAAGAGCCATGCTTCCACACAAGCTGTGTGTGCACTTTCTCCCTCAAGTGTAGAGACATCACCTCAGCTTCAGTATATGTGCTGTACTGAGTAAATAGACTTTACAAACCATGTCTTGAAAAATAAACATGTTTAGATTTGTCTACCATGGCCTAAGTTTATTTTTTAAGGCTTATATGAAAATGTTACTGAAGACAAAAGTACCATTAGCAGCTGATATGGTGTCATTGTTTTGGCAATGCTGATGATCAAATAATAAGGGCATTGTCTAACAAGTACATGAAAAATAATTTTAAAAACAGGCTGCTAGCCTTAGGCATAAGTATGCTTGTTGGGTGTATTTTAAAAGTATTTTTTAAGTATGGGTTTTCTACTCAATAATACTACAGAGTTCTTAGATGTTAGGATTAAGTATTCCATGTTGAAATGTGTGTCACTGGTTTTTGATCTAGGGGATGTCATAAAACAGTTTCTGATCTCCTAGTGTAGCAGGCACTGTCATGTTGCACAGGAGGGAAACTGTAATTTAATTTTACTGAAATGTTTTACATTATGAAGAAAGCTTAATGGATATTGAAAGTCCCCCTGTGGTTTAAAAATAAATATGCTTATCTCAGTGATTGAGTCTTTTGATAAGAAAAAAATGGATACCTTTTACATTTGCACTTTGTTGGCTTTAGGTATGGCATATTTTTAAAAGTAAAGTATCTATAAAATAAGTCAGTTAATCAAAGCAGATAAAGATAGATGAGACATCACAGTTATTGATGATATTTTGGTAAGTTCATTGTTCATCCCTCAATGAAGTCGATCACTACTCAAACTAAACTTTAACATACAAATTTCTGTCTGCCTCTTGATGCAGTTCTTAGTTTTTTATTGCAAGTTTTCACTATGACCTCTATTTCCTGAGATTCTGTATAGAGAAAGATTGGGTGCTCATGAGGCACAGGCTAGAGAAGCAAAGCCTTCTGTAGTAAGCCACTAACACCTGGAAGAATGACGAGGAGTCTTTTGCTCCCTTGATGATCTCTTAAATGCTTATTGATTGATTTTTGCTGTATTCTTTGTCTTCTCTTATTGTTTTTGATCCCTAAACCTTAGAAAATGTTTGCATTTGCCTTCTTTCAGGAAACCATTGCAGTTTCATGAAGCGAAAAGTAATCCTTTAACTTCTACTTTAATGAACACTTTTTTATGCCTAATACATATGGAGCATAAATTTCTCTTACTGCTTTCAGTATATATATATATATATATATATATATATATATATATATTCAGAATTCATTTTCAAACCTTACAATAAACATCATAATTAATCATCACTGTATTTATATAGGGTGCCCCAAAGTTGTGTGGGTTAATTGTAAAAGGAAATGTTTCAGTGGACGAGTTGGTGTTCATTTGACATGTCTGGATTAGAGTCTAGGCGTCTAAATCTAATTCAAATATTGCAAGCTAATTACTAGCATGAAGGCATTCTGAAATGCCCATATTATAAGAATTACATTATGGATTTTAATAAACAGGTACCAATGTTTGTACTTCAAAGGTGATACCACCAAGAGGAATATCCAGTGCATGAGGTCACATGAAAAGTCTATAGTTACAGATATACGTTTCAAAGTGGACTACTGGCTATTATCAGATGCTAAGTCTTGTGCTAGCCTCTTTTTCTTATGAATTAGTTCTTAAATTTCACAACAAATGTGTTTATTTCTAATATAATTTACTTTACTATAGACTATTACTATATATTGTTAAGTATTAAAGCAGATTAATAAATGGCAACATTAATTCATACTTTATTATATATATTCCCAAGTGCACACCATTTTACTTACCATTTTCTTTAAAATGTGGGTTTGGGATCACCTTCAAAGGAGACTGTTGTAGACTAAATTGTGTGAGCTCAACACTCAATCTTATTTTAAACTTCTAATGCCTGTTATATTTAAGACAGAACCTTTAAAGTGGTAACTAATGTTAAGGAAGAGAATATGAGTAGGCTCTAATCCAGTTTACTTAAACATGCATGTTGTATGCACAAGTTACACTGAGTTTAAATATTCAGTCTCCAGAACTGTGAGCAAATAAATTTCACATCAGTCATCAAGTTAGTAATGTTTTGGTATAGCTGTCTCAATTCACCCTAAAGGGATATTTAAGAGCTATTGGAGACGATGTGCAATGGGAAATTTTGTGGAAACTAGAAATGTAAACTCTCAGTGTTTCGCTGTGTAATAGACTTGTCTTAGTCAGTGTTCTATTGCTGGGAAGAAGCATCATGACCAAGGCAACTCTTTGTTTGTTTGTTTGTTTGTTTGTTTTTTAAAGCATATAATGACTTGAATAAAAATAGTACTGATAGAGTCATATATTTAACATAGGTATTTTCTAATATCTGCCTAGATACTGTGTCAAACACAGAGTTTTTATGGGTTCCACTCTTATTCAAACCAGCATACCCTGACTTAATTCATTACTTCTGAGACATAGATCCCACTTTGGATAATATTACATTGCATATTAATATAATTATTACTTATTTATCTATTCACATTCATAACACATAAAACTTAATGTGACGCTCTATGATAGTTCCATGCTAAGTGTGCTGCATGATAATTATACATATCTATAATTCTGGCACTCAGGGCCCTCCCCTGAGCATGCTTCCCAGTCCTAGGTAATCCCCTTCCTTTTTTAATTTATCAATCACTTTATTTGTTTACATTTCAAATGTTATTACCTTTTCTGATCTCCACAAGCCCCATCCCTTTCCCCTCCCCTTTGCCTCTAAGAGGGTGCTTTACCTCCTAACAGCAGTAAGATAGAACCTGAACAGATCACCTCCAGGAGATAGACATGACCCACCAGTAGAGGCATGTGGCCACCAACCCATCTAAAAAAATTTTTTTTAATTAAGCATTCCATTCATTTACATCTCAAATGATATCCCACTTCCTGGTTACCCCCTTCACCAACCCCCACATCCCACATCTGTCCTCCCTCCTTCTCTTTGCCTATATGAGAGTGCTCTCTAATCCACCCACACTCTCCCACCCCATCACTTCAGCATCTGCCTACTCTAGGGCATCAAACCTCCTGGGGACAAAGGCCCTCCCCTCCCATTGTTGTCGGGCAAGGCCATCTACATATGTATCTCGAGCCATGGATCTCTTCAGGTACACTCCTTGGTTGGTGGTCTAGACTTTGGGAGAACTGGGCAATCAGGCCAGCCTAGGTTGTTCTTCCAATGGGGTTGCACACCCATCTGCATCTCCAGTCCTTTCTGTCAGCTCCCTCACCAGGTTCCCTGAGTTCAGTCTGATGGTTGGCTCCATTGCATTGCATTGGTGGCTTCACCTGGGAATGTATCAAGACACCAACCCCAACACTGTGGCCATGGTCAAGAGAAGCTTGCTTACAGGAACCTGTGCTCCTTGGGAGGTCTGGCCAGCAACTGATCATCTAAAACTTTTTAACCTAGAATTGTCCCTGTATAAAGGACATTCAGGGACAAAAATGGAGCAGAGACTAAAGGAAAGGTCATCCAGAGACTGCCACACTGTGCAATGCATTCTATCCACAGGTAATCTCCTTCTTGAAGGTCAAGTTTTTCTTGTTTCCACACAGGAGAGCAGGCAATCCTTCTCTTGATTTTTGTGCGTTTCCTGTAAGTGATATTGTCTATTTTCATCTACTCTGCTGTAAGTGACAGAAATTTATTTTATTTAAGTCTGACCATGTGGCATGGTGTGTTGACCATGTGACCTTTATCCATACGTCTTTTAAAGGGCACATGATTCCATATACTAGCTAATGTTGCTAATAATGTGTAATGTTGCAGTGAATGTAGTGTAAATGTCTGAATTTCCAAAATACTACAAGTAGCCACATATATTCAACACATGACATGCAGGTCTCATTATCATATGGTAACTCTGTTCCCTGTGTCTATTTACAAAGGGGTGCATTCTTCAATAGCATAGATGATTCATTTTCAGTTGCTTGAAATGTATTGGTCTGTGGGTTCCATTCTTGTACAAACCACCATACCCTCGATCAACTCATTACTTTTGAGACATAGTTCCCACTTTGGATCATATTTTGTGGTATTATATTATGTATTTATATATAATAATAATCATTATTTATCTACTCTTTTCATAATACACTTTTTCCATAATAACCAGATTAATTTACATTCCTACCAAAAATTTATAATCATTTCTTTATCATCAAACATTTGCCAACATGTGTTATTTGTTTTTATGAGTTTGTTTTGGTTTGGTTTGGTTTTTAAATGCTATTCTGACAGGGTGGGATGGTATCAACATTTAACTTAATTTCCTTTTCTTATAACTGTATTGAACATTTCTCATACATTTACTGACGTGTACTTTTTATTTTGAGTTTTGAGTTCATTTGCCTCCTTTTTAAAATCTAGATTATTTGTAGCTATATGTTTTATTGAGGTTTTGGTCTTTATTTGTAGTCTGCATATTAACTTCCTGAAAGAAGAAAGGCTGTCAAAGAATATCTGCTCTAAGATACTTTGTCTTTTCCCTTTATAGAAGGAATACTTCCTTGGCTGTGTGAGTTCTCATGCAGCTATGTGCACATTGAATTCTCCTGCTTGTTTCTAGTACATTTGGAAGCCTGTTCACTGCCCATTCTGCGTTCTCCAGCAGTTTTCTAACAATCCCCATTTGTGCTTTCACTTTTAGGTTGTCTGTTAAATTCTTCAACCCAATTTGATTTTCTCTCTCTCTCTCTCTCTCTCTCTTTCTTTCTTTCTTTCTTTCTTTCTTTCTTTCTTTCTTTCTTTCTTCTTTCTTTCTTTCTTCCTTCCTTCCTTCCTTCCTTCCTTCCTTCCTTCCTTCCTTCTTCTTTCTTTCTTTCTTTCTTTCTTTCTTTCTTTCTTTCTTTCTTTCTTTCTTTCTTTCTTTCTTTCTTTTTCTCCTTCTTCTCCCCATCCCCCCGCTAAGGAAGATAGAAAGGAGTCAATCTCTAGTGTTCTAACTTTGGATACCCAGGTTTTCAGCACCATTTGCTAAAGACACTTTTCAGATTGTACATGATTTTGGCATCCTTGTGAAATAAGAGCTATAGCCATACAGTCCTATGTAGGTGGATCCTCTGTATGGCTGCCATTGATCTACATGCCTTTCCTGTGTGTGTGTGTGTACCATGTTGTTTCTATTACTCTAGTTGTATACTATAATTTGAGATCCAGAAGTGAAATACCTCAAACTTTGCTAATTTTATCAAAGATTGCCATACCTACCAAGGGATAGTACACATTTGCACTTTAATTTCAGTTTTTTCCTTATTATTTTAAGGATGCCAATAGAATTATGATGAGGATTCTCCTCAATCTACAGCTCACTTCTGCCAATGTTTTCATTTTAATCAACTGTATCAGTCCTTTTAATCTATGAATATTGGCAGGTTTTCTACTATTTTTGTCTTCAGTTTCTTTCTATATGGTGAGGTAATTTTCTTATATGGTATGTGTGCATACATATACATATGCGGCATATATACATACACTATGCTCATACATCGTAAAATATGGTGCTTTGTAGTTAGCAAATTCCTGTTGGTATACATAAAGTCAATTAATTCCTATATGGTGGCTCAGCTGCTACTGGCTATGGAGACTCAGCAGTGGGTTCTACAATAACACTCTTTTCCTAAGCTGCTTTCGCTGATATCTAGATTTAAACAGAATCACCTTGTTCCTGTTTAATGAATGCTCTCCCAGCACTCTGTTCACCTGTGTCTGCATATCTGAATATTTTGTTACTCATTTTAGACTTGCAATGACTTTTAGGCATCATCTCCTATGCCTTCTTGCCCATCTCTAGAATCACATCTTTCAGGTTTTACTTATATGAAATACTTTCAACAGTGTTCCCCTTCTAAGCGACCCCATAGAAATAAAAAGAGATCATGAACTCTGACCTGAAAGTTTCTGCTTCCTTAGTTCAGCCTGACAGAAAAGTAGGTAGCAGCTGAGAATAGCCCCATGGTAATGAGACTGTTACAGGACACGGCAATCAAACCTTTAAGTGTCATTTCTAATTTTAAAAGACAATTCCATAATAATCCTGTGGGTAATATAACATCCTGAATTAAAAGAAGCTGACTTTAAAAGGCAGAACATTGTTATTGGGCCATCCAGGGCAGAAGATCCTTGTCATTTTCATTAGTTGGGCTGTAAGTTGCTAGATAGGAATGTTTGTAAAATTATTAGTGATTAATTTACTTGTCAGGAGTATGACAGACTATCCAAATACTTAGAGGCAGTTCAATACGTTCAACTATATAGTACAAATTAACAATATTTGAGAATTTGATCACAAAGTATAAAGAATGCAAAGACAGAAAGGCTATAGATACTAACATAGTGATATGGATGGAGAGCAGAGATAAATTATAGAGCTACATTATTTGGCAGAAACATTTCCACATTTAGCAGTATCATGTATCCTAGAGGTAACCGAAATAAGCAAACAACAAATATGACCAGTCAAATTTAAGATAATTATCAGAGCAATAAGCTTGATCTCTGATCAATTGTGAATGGCCATCAAAGCCATAGAGGCTTATTAAGCTCATACAGTATTTTCTTTCTGGATGAAAGATTTCAAAAAGGCTACAACTAGATTTAATAGCCAGCCTAAAATAGAAATGCTTTCTAGATTGAAATGCATTAATACTGTCCCATAGTTACTCATCTATTCCAATAATATTGAGTGGTAGATACAGTTTTTCTTACTTATCCTATTTGTAATATTTGTTTAAGTGTTACATACTTGATCAAATAAATGTCAGATTTAAGGCTGAATCATTTTAATTGAAATTGAGTACCCTGTGAAAGTGTATTAAAATTATTTATTATTAAGTTATTTATGTTTTGAGGAGGTAGTAACCTGTGACATTCCTCCTTTTTTTTCAAGAATATGCAAACTTTAAACCTCAGGCTCCTTGATAGGTTAAACTTTGATGAACAATTTTTATACAAATGTTTTAGAAGCCCATACTATTTTAAATATGGCAATACTGGTGGTAACTTACGGGTGAGGGAAATGGGGCCTTGAGTAGAATATTTAAATCACTGCTCAGCTTGAAACATATCTTCTAAGACTAATTTCATTACTACTAATTGGTAACATAAGATAGGGATGCTGCCCAATGCCAGGGCTCTCTGTGTTGAGTGCTGTCCCTGTTGTTCAGTTGTTTATAGTATCACAAAGTGATATTATTGTTGCTGAATACCTAGTACACATAATATTCTTTATGACATTTTTATTATTCTCCTTCCCTCTTCAAATTTTCTTCTTTTCAGAGTTTCCAAAATTCCTTCAGCATCTTATACATTAATAAATGACTGAAATGGGTGGCCAAAATTTTTGAGGCTAAAAAACAAGCAATCAAAAGTGATGTCTTTGAGGGCTCTTTACCCAAGGAGCACTTTCATGCTGCATCTGTAAATAAACTGAAATGTTGAGGGAGTGCATGCAAGCCTGTATTGTAAGGGCATGAATCCTAGCTATGGAGAGAGGGCATTCATGACTGTATGTTTTCCTTAAAGCCCTAACATTTAATATTATCACATTTGATTTCATTTCAATACATGAATTTGGCTAGAATCACTAATGTTCAGTCCACATTATCTTTACTTCTTTTACATGCTGTCTGTTTACTGTAAAAGAAGAAACTGAGTGAATAAAAGTAAGCTAATTTAACATATCTATAGAGGTTTTTTAAAGTAGAACAAACATAAGTTAGTACTTCCACATTACCTGATATTTAGAACTAGAGTTCCACCTAAAAATAACACATTGACCTAGTTTGTTTTGTTCTTGTTATAACTGTTACTGTGATACATACCCTGACAAAGAGCAAACTGGGAAAAAAGGGGCCTTATTTAATATGACATGTTCCCTGCTATCATTAAGAGAAGGTAGGAAAGAAACTTAAACAGTAGATTCAAGAACCTCTGAAGAAAGCTGCTTCATGATATTCTTTCAAGTTCACATTCAGCTATGCAGCCCAGGCTAATGAAGGCACTGCCCAGGGTGGTTTTGGTCCTTCTATATCAACAGAAATAAAAGAAAAAAATGCCATACAAGCAGACACATAGGACAACCTAATGAAGGCAATTTTTGAATCAAGTTTCTTTTTTCTTTGGTGTGTCAGAGAGGCGTTACATATATCAAATTAAAATACCTGAAAATAGACAACTATCCCAGCAACTGTATGTAGTGCTACTGATATTCCAACTTTCATAAAAAATACTAACATGGGTTACAATAAAATTTTTTTGGCTTGAGGATATATTGTATGGATTTGAATTTCAGTGACCACCATCCATTTAGCTTTAATTACTAATGTTTGATATGAAAAATTTAACAGGTGTTATACCATCTTATATGTTTTTAGGAAAGAAAAAATTGTATATGTGTCTCATACTTATTTATGTGTCAGATTAGCTGAAAAAAGAACCACAGTTATTAATTTTGGCTCATAGTTGTAGAGTACAGTCTATCATTCTAGGGTGGCATGACTGCAGAATCATGAGTTCATATTATATCTATTATTCAGTTTACCTTTTTCTTCTTTCTTTTTATTTGCCATATCGTCCTATTACATTGTATGACACCCCCCCTCCCATTTTTTTCAGAGTTTGTCTTTCTTTTTCCATTATTTTTTTCTGGAAACAGCTTCAACAGGTCACTCGGTATTGTCTCCTTGGTGACTTCAAATTCAGCCAAGTTGATATTCAAGTTGATGATTCAGGTCTCACCCTCATCAAAGATCAAGGAACCATCTCTTTGTAAAAGCATGAGGCTGCTACAGAGGTCAAAACGTAATTAAAACGTAGAGAGTAACTGACCATGCAGTACCCAGCACCAAGTACATCTGTAATGTAGCCTACAGACACAGGGACATCTGTCTCAGAGAATTATCTCAGAAAGAGGATTCAGAAAATTCCTGAAACCCAGTGGACCAATACACCTTCTGATAGATAGTACCTTCTAGACGAGGCAAGAGCACTATATCTATGAAATCTAAATACTGCAATCTAAATATTGTCTAAACAAGACCTGCATAGTGACAGCACTATGCATAAAGTCAACACACCAAAGAAGATAAGGGAAAATCCCAGGGCCTCTTCCTTAGATAAAAAACTATAGCCAATCAATGTCTGTTTAGAAATGGAGAATCAGTCTTCCCCAGGAATAGGTTCTTCAATTCTAAGTGCTCAGACCTAAGTAGATATGCATAAAATCAAGGCTAAATGTGATCATTAGGTTTAGAGATAGACAGACAGACATATAGACATTGTACAACAAGCATACTTAAGTAAATAGATATATCACAAATTTGAAATGAAATGGGGAGACATAGGGGGAAAAGAAAGTTAGAACTGTTTGTCTGCCATCATTGGGAGGAGGGACCCTTGGTCTTGCGAAGATTATATGCCCCAGTACAGGGGAATGCTAGGGCCAGGAAGAGGAGTGAGTGGGTTGTGGAGCAGGGCTGGGAGAGGGTATAGGGGACTTTCAGGATAGCATTTGAAATGTAAATGAATAAAATATCTAATAAAAATTATATTGTTCAAAGAGAAAAAAAAAGAAAGTTAGAACTGGTAAAAATTGTTATATTTTCAAAAATGCCTACAACTGTCTTCATAACCACACACACACACACACACACACACACACACACACACACGCACACGTATGTGCATGTACACACACACAAACACACGCTATGCATCCACTCAGACACGTATTCATATATATATATTTTTTTCTTTTTTATTTATTTTTTTAAAGCAGAGCTCTCTGCAACACAACATGGCATCAGTAATAGTGTCAAGGTTTGGTGCCTGCTCATAGGATGTATCTCTGGGAGTGATAGTGGGAAGGGAGTGAATTTTGAACATAAATAAATAATGTAATTTAATGAAAAACGAAAAATAAATAAAATGAACCTATATCACGTACTTGAAGAATCTGTTATAAATATGAGAAAGATCTAACTTAATTTTTAATTGATTTTTATAAACTTGTTTTATGTGTGAGTATTTACCTGAAAGAATTTTTTAAAGATTTATTTTTTATTAGATGTTTTCTTTATTCACATTTCAAATGCTAAAGTATATGACTTCCCTGAATCATTTCTCCAGAACCAGTTTTGAAAGTCCTTACAATGGAGGCCAGAAGGGGGCCTTAGATTCACTCAAGTTACAATGACAGATGGTTCTGGTCCATCCTGTAAATACTGTGAATCAAATCCAGGTAATGTGCACAATCCTTAACCTCTTAACATCACTCTAGCATCTGAGAAAAAAATTCCAAACTGACTCCATTTTTGATTAATTTAGTATAAGCCCTAATTTAATGATTTCTTAACCCAGTAAAATACTTTGACACTGAGAATAAACCATCCCAGATGATCTGACTATGTTGTTTAAATTCCTTTGTTTCACTATATATTTCTCACTTAAAGTGAAAAAAAAAACTAGTAGATATGATTACATCAATAGGCATTGAATATTTTAGATCAAAAGTGAAGAAGATATATGTGATTTTATTAATAATGATTGTTATATGTTAAAAATACATTGCTTTTAATAAAAATGGAACTACATGGAAGGGATCACAGAAGGAACAACAAATTATAAAATGCAAATCTATTAATATCTAGACTCCATAAAGAAATATGAAAGAAAGCCAGAGAAAACAAAGCTTACAATGTCTAAATGAGCTAAATAGATGAACAGACAGCTCTCATAGAGGAAACGCAAATGACAAACAGCCCCAAAATATTCAACATCCCTAGCATGCATGCATGTAGGAAAATTTCAGAGAGAAGGGAAATAAAATAACATTTTAAAGTGTGCACCTCTGTTTTGGTTGCATACATTTACAGCCAAATTGAAAAATACTATATGGTCATGAACTTTGGAACATTTTCAAGCGTTCTCATCCCTAGAAAATATCTGCTGTTGGCGTATTTGTTACTTAATAACAAAAGACGTTTTCTTTATTCCTGCCCCTAGTTTATCACATATCACTCTCTTCCTTCTCCTTTCTCAATCACAATATTATGGTGAAAGTCATTTATCAGTGCTGCCCACCAGCATCCTCACAAGCATTGCTAATGCTATTTAGTCTAAAAAGCTCAGGTCATCCAAGCAATGAAATCTATTCAAACAGATGTGACGTTGATGTATAGAGCAGTCATTTAGCTTTACAGATTTTGTTTTCAATACACAAGAATGGCAGAAAAGGTGGAGAAAACATAAACGTTTTCAGTCAACTTGGGAAAGACAGATATAGTTATATTGGAAACATAGGATTAGAATAACCTGTGTTTTCAATTCAGTCAGTAAGAACCAGTAATTAATTGAGACATTAAGAACAAGAGAGAAGCAATTCTTGAAAACATTAATTATGTAAACTATGAAACAGGTAGAATTGTTTGGATAGTTTGGGGAAATAAAATACTTAGGGCAACTAGTGGCTTTGGATACTTGAACAATATAATTTATTTATTTATTTTTTAATTAGGTATTTATTTCATTTACATTGCCAATGGCATCACAAAGGTCCCCCGCACACTCCCCCATCCACCCACTCCCACTTCTTGGCCCTGGCATTCCCCTGTACTGAGGCATATAAAGTTTGCATGACCAATGGGCCTCTCTTTCCAGTGATGGCCGACTAGGCCATCTTCTGATACATATGAAGCTAGAGTCAAGAGCTCCGGGGGGTACTGGTTAGTTCATATTGTTGTTCCACCTATAGGGTTGCAGATCCCTTTTAGCTCCTTGGTTACTTTCTCTAGCTCCTCCATTGGGGGCCCTGTGATCCATCCAGTAGCTGACTGTGAGCATCCACATCTGTGTTTGCTAGGCCCCGGCATAGTCTCACAAGGGACAGCTCTATCTGGGTCCTTTCAGCAAAATCTTGGTAGTGTATGCAATGGTGTCAGCGTTTGGAAGCTGATTATGGGATGGATCCCCGGCTATGGCAGTTTCTAGATGGTCCATCCTTTAGTCTCAGCTCCAAACGTTGTCTCTGTAACTCCTTCCATAGGTCTTTTGTTCCCAATTCTAAGAAGGGGCAAAGTATCCACACTTTGGTCTTCGTTCTTCTTGAGTTTCCTGTGTTTTGCAAATTGTATCTTATATCTTGGTATTCTAAGTTTCTGGACTAATATCCACCTATCAGTGAGTACATATTGTGTGAGTTCTTTTTTGATTGGGTTAACCTACTCAGGATGATGCCCTCCAGGTCCATCCATTTGCCTAGGATAGCAAAAACTCTGCTCAAGGATAAAAAAATAAATTTTTTTTTGAGACAGGGTTTCTCTGTATAGCCCTGGCTGTCCTTGAACTCACTTTGGAAACCAGGCTGGCCTTGAAATCAGAAATCTGCCTGTCTCTGCTTCCTGAGTGCCTGGATTAAAGGGGTGTGCCACTAAGCCCGGCTTTTGAACAAATTTTTAAGTCATTTTAGCATTTAAAAATACCAAATAATTTGTAGTAAGTATGTGCAAATATTCATCATAGTTTAATACCAGATATTTACATGGAAAACAAAAGTATTACTTTAGGGCATTTTCTCTTCCAACTGCATGATATAAGTTTATTTTTTCTGGGCATTAATTTCAAAATACATTCCTCTCCCCTATAAATGTATTGTTCATTTATATTTGTATTGTACCTGTGGCATTTTGTTTAGTAAATTACTCAAAATGATATATTATATCCAAGTGTTGGTCACTGAGATCTAGTAATTTGGTCACTGAGAAGCATGGGATATTTAGTGCCAAAGCCTCAAGATACTTACATGTCTGCAAAATATGCAGTACTTTTATTTATTAATTGTTTGCTCTTCCAGACCAATTTTTCTAAATATAAAGATTACTGAGTGAACTCAAAGAGGCACTTCACTGTAGGTAGAACTCAAAGTCACACAACAAGATGGACTTCCACTGATGAAATCACATGGGGGAACTGAAACTTACAATTTGTAAGAAGATAGGCAGATGACCTGGACATTCCTTCACATTGGGGCAAATATAAAGCATTCAAATTGTGAGCTGTGTCTTTCTAGCAAAATAACACACAATGTTATTATTTTGCACATCTCTAGTACCTGTATTACAAGAACGTATCTGTTTTCTGATAAAACTCTCTTGTAAACTATAAACTGACAAACTTCTGTTGTATCACAAAAGTCATATGTGTCAAGAACACTTCACTATTGTCTGGAGTCCTCTTCTAAGGGCACCAATTCAAGCCTCATAACCTAAATTATCTCTCAAAGGTTCTCAACTTTAATCTTACTATACTGTAAGTGGGAGCTGTCAGTTAGGAATTGTGGTGTTTGTAATCCTTTTATGCATAAGAACTTCAATTACCAGTTAGAAGTAACAGAAAAAATTTTAAGCATATTGAAATTTTGACCTGTCAAACTGTACACTCTAATTAAATAATTTGCTATAAATTCTACTGATTTTTAAATTGTCCTAGTTAATTGTTTAATACATGGTGGTTTGGTTTACTTTAGAGTGTTTTGGGAATAATTTTTAGAAATGCATTTCCTTAGAAGCATTTAAAATTTGAATTGTTCTGCTCTGAGCTGATTTACACCTACTCATTGAGAAAACTGAGAAAGACAGATGGCATGTAATGGCATACTATTCTTCCACATTTTGGAACTGGCTAAATTTATGTTGAAATACAAAATTTACTATGACCAAAAAGAAGCCATGTCAATTTGAAAGAAGTTTAAAAATTCATTAAGCATAAATTGATATCCTTAAAATTTGCAAAACAACTAAAATAAATGCTGGCATTTTATCACTCTTAAATAATGTAGAGATAGTCTACAACAAGTTCAAGAATTCACTTTGAAACAACCATTTAGTTATCTGAGGACCTTTCAAATGATAGACTTAATCCAATAAGATGAATGGTTTCACAGAATTTTAATATTCATTTGTCAGGTCATAGTTAACCATCACCATGAGATACTCTCTGCTCCCATCACACAAAACTCATTTGGAAATCTTTTCAAGAATCCCTCAAAATATGGAGCCTAAAGATATCTCATTCCACATACCATCCGCATTTCAATACTGACTACAAGTTTGATAATTTCTCTAAATCACCTAGAGTTTTGATAATTTCCTATGGAAGCAAATATATATATCATTGAACACTTTTATATAGGTAAAATCAAGCCTGTGAAGAGTCATGCTGGGAAAGTTCCTATGCAAAGTTTCTGTTAACCTAAGATGTTGAACCTCTCTTGTTACTGAAGTTTGAGTGCTAGATTATTGTCAACAAAAGGAACTTCCTCAGAACTATCTTAAACAAAGAATTTTTGCATCATTTGTATATATTGGATATTAGCCCTCTATTTTTTGTAGAATTGATAAAGAGCTTTTCCCGATCTGTGAGAATCAAATAACCCTATTTGAAAAATAGGGTTCAGAGATAAACAAAGAATTGAGGAATAAGAAATGGCTGAGAAGCACCTAAAGAAATGTTCAACATCCTTAGTCATCAGGGAAATGCAAATCAAAACAACCCTGAGATTCCATCTCACACCAGTCAGAAAGTCTAAAATCAAAAACTCAGGTGCCAGCAGATGCTGGCAAGGATGTGGAGAAAAAGGAACACTCCTCCATTGCTGGTGAGATTGCAAGATGGTAAAACCACTCTGGAAATCAGTTTGGCATTTCCTCAGAAAATTGGACATAGTACTACCTGAGGATACAGAAATACCACTCCTGGAAAATACCACTCCTGGGCATATACCCAGAAGATGCTCTAACATGTAATAAAGACACATACTCCACTATGGTCATAGCAGTCTTATTTATAATAGCCAAAAGTGGAAAAAAAAACACAGATGTCCCTCAATAGAGGAATGGATACAGAAAATGTGGTACATTTACACAATGGAGTACTACTCAGCTATTAAAGACAATGAATTTATGAAATTCATAGGCAAATGGATGGATCTGGAGTATATCATCCTGACTGAAGTAACCCAATCACAAAAGAACATACATGATATGCACTCACTGATAAGTGTATATTAGCCCAGAAGCTAGGTATACCCAAGATACAATTCACCAACCACATTAAACTCAACAAGAAGGAAGACTAAAGAGTGGGTGCTTACATCCTTCTTATAAGGGGAAACAAAATACCCATGGAAGGAGTTACAGAGATAAACTTCAGAGCAGAGACTAAAAAAATGATCATCCAGAGACTGCCCCACCTGGGGATCCATCCCATATACAATCACCAAACCCAGACACTATAGTGGATGCCAATAAGAGCTTCCTGACAAGAGCTTGATAAAGCTGTCTCCTGAGAGGCTCTGCTAGTTCCTGACAAATACATAATTGGCTGCTCACAGCCATTCCATTGGCCTGAGCACAGGGTCCCCAGTGAACGAGCTAGAGAAAGGATTCAAGGAGCTGAAGGTATTTGCAGCCCCATATGAGGAACAACAATATGAACTAACCAGTACTCCCAGAGCTCCTCATGACTAAACCACGAACCAAAGAACACACATGGTGGGACTCATGGCTCCAGCTGGATATGCAGCAGAGGATGGCCTAGTCGGTCATCAATGGGAGGAGAGACCCTTGTTCCTGTGAAGGTTCTGTGTATGCCCCAGTGTAGGGGACTGGTAGGACCAGGAAGCAGGAGTGGGTAGGTTAGTGAGCAGGAGACAGGGGGAGAGGATACTGGGTTTTCAAAGGGGAACCCAGGAAAGGGGACATTTGGAATTTAAATAAAGAAAATATCTAATAAAAATAATTTATGTGTTTATTCTGTTGTTTCTGTTATATCATCGTAGATGACTGATTTGACTGTCCTTTCATCAACTAAAGCCCCATCCTAGATCATATTATTTACTTGATTAGAATGCCTGGCTGTTGCATTAAAAAATCACCATTATCAGCTATGACAAAGGTTACCTTCTGAAAAACATGGATGAATACAACAACATCTTTAGACAAAAAAAAAAAAATTAAAACAAAATAAAAGTTTTTTATTATAAACTCCTCCCCGATGAGGTAACAATCATCGATTTGTTGCTATTCATTAGGAGTGATTAATTTAATAGATATCTTCATAAGAACTTTACAAATGCTGAAAGACATTGAAAAGAAGAGACATAGACTTCATGAAATAAAGTAGAAAACATTAAAATAAAATGAACTGCCATACAATTCAAATCACTGATGACCCAAGATGAAACTTAAGGATTTATAACTAAATATAACAAGGACATAAAATAGGAATGCAGTTCAAGGAAACCCTGTGGAGAGTGGTGTGTGCACATTTATAATTAGTGCCCTGCCATTGGAAAAAGGGAAATTAATTGAGAAATGCCAAACATAGTTTATTTTCAGATTCTATTGAAGAGTTAAGTTACATGATTTTTCCTCAAAATGAAATAATTGTTCTCAGTACTTCCTTAAAACCTCTTATATGTGGTGTGTGTGTGTGTGTGTGTGTGTGCGTGTGTGTGCGTGTGTGTGTGTGTATGATTCCATTCATGTGTGCACATCACCTGCATGATTGATCTGCATGATTTTCAGAAGATAATATTAGATCCCTTAGAAATGGAGTTATCTGAAATTGAATACTGTCTGATATGGGAGGGTGCTGCTAGCCAAATGTGGTTACTCATTAAGAGTAGCAAGTACCTGTAACTGCTGCACCATCTCTCCAGAATAAACAAATATTATAACCTTATTAACAAATACTTGATTCTCATACATATATTACAGTGGATTAAGAAAATCATGTATTAAGCATCTATCATGAACCCATTCATAACCCAGTCAAAATCTAAGATCATTAGTGAAAAGAACAGAACAAAGCTCCTTCCATCACGAAGCCACCATTTTGTCATTTCAATACCTGAATGTATCGTCTGTCTTTTAAACATTGAGTGCCTTGCTAATATTAAAACGTCTGTAGTCTCTACACTATTACTTAGTATCTATATGCTTAATTTCTTCATGTTCAAAATGTGAGAACGGAAAAGTAGCTACTATCTTTTATCTCTCTAAAAAAATAAGCCCAAACCAAAGGTTATTCGTACTTTTATATTTGTCAATTTTTGAATACATCATATATATATATATATAAAACTTTTACTTCAGAAGTGTTGCTATTCTTCAGTCTATGTACATATTTTTTCGGAATTTCTTCTGTTGCACTTCATTTGAAATTTGATGGTTTGCATTTGCTGGCAGACACACCTATTTAGATACCTTTGCTTTTTCTTTGATGAAATTTGAAATTATCTTATTGCTACATGGGAAAAGTCACTTGCTTGCTGCATAGTGAAAGTCCTGTCTACCCCTACATGATGAGATTCATCTGCCTTCTACATGGTGAAAGTACTCCTAACATGAATTCTTTATTCATGATCAAAATGAAAATTGAAAAGCATTTATTCATAAATTCAATTTGCTAGCATTAATTTATCTTTAAAAATAATTCATATTCTTGCTGAGCCACTGTTATCAAATAAACATGTTAGGCTGAAGATAAGAATTTTGCCTGGCAAAAGTCAAGTGAATTAGAAGGATTAGCTGTATGAGGCTGCTTGTTCAGTATCTTACTGAGCTCTGCACAGTGGCTATTGAACCTGTGGAATTCACTGTTATTCACTATCCTCCTATGCTACAATCTACAAGATTCTGAGTGAAGTGAAAATAAAAATGTCAGTGCTTCTACAATCCCCTGAAATGTAAAACTTACTATTCAAAGTAAAATTGTTCACTAAAAACCCAATACATACATGTTTAAGTTATATATAAATAACCAATACAAAATATCTTCATAGATTATATTTTGATCTGAACATTCCCCCCATTCACAGTCATCGAACATCTTAGATCCTTTATCTGTTGGCATTTTCTGTGTGAGATAGCAAATGCCTTTTGAACACAAGAACAATGTATATCCAAAATTCTTCAGAGAATTCATTTTCTACGTTTCACTCATGAAGCAGAAATGAGAAATACATAAGCAAATGTTATCCAATCTTGTAGCCTGATAGCGAAGTTTTCATTCTCGCATTTAGGAACTTTGAAAACTAATAGAAGTTATTTGACCTCACAGAGTCCATTTCTTCGTCCATGAAACTGTGAAAAATTTGTTAAATTACCTCTTACATTTGCAATGATGATTAAATGCATATGAGCATGGAAAAAAATGGGCTTAACACATTTTTATCACTAGTAAGTAGCAAATCTGCGAAGTGAGAATAGGAAGATTTTTATAAACATCCCAAGGGGTTAGTAGATATTCTCTACCTCATAACTGTACACAAGCTGCTTTGTGCTTTGATTTATTATCTTATCTTTGCTCAGTATAAACATTTAAACATTCTTTAATGTCTAAAACATGGAGAAACAGATACATATATCGCTGACACAAAAAGAATGTTTAGGTCATATTTTTTCCTAAAATAGAATTCTCTTTATTTGCTGGCATAATACCATATTTGAAGCTGTATAAGTCTCAATATTACATATAAAATTGAAAAATAAAAAATAAAAATGAGAACATTGAGGTATTTGAGATTTTTAATTGATGTGATTATTATGTCATTTTGTCCTTAAAGACCTACCACTAATTTATATAATTTATGAACTTCTTAAGAGTGTTGATCACTTTACAGTTGGCCAAACATCAAGTTGCACCTCACTAACAAACTCTTTACATCCTTGTGATGCAGAATTGGTAAGGCTTCTGTTCTTCTATCCCAAAGAAGTGATACTGTTAGAACAAGAAGCTGAAGATATTACAAATCTGACCATTATGGACAAATATTCGTAATAATTAAGAAATTTGATAAAATTAAAATATAAAATTATTCAGAGGAAAAACTTTAGAGCCTTAAATATGAAGATGTTCATGAAAATTAGGTATAAGGAATCCATAAACCTTTTCAGTTAGAGGCTGCTGGTCTGACCTTCATGGCCTCCAATAGGGCTTTTGCTGCTAAAATAAACTCCATAACTAAAGGGAACTTGCAAATATTTTTTTTTATTTCATGTTATAGCTTTGTTTTGTTTTATTTCATGGTATAGTCCATTGTCAGTTGAAGTTAGAACTGAAACTTGAGGCAGGAAGCAGAGGCAGGAAGCAGAGGCAGGGGAGGATGCATAGACTATGATGGCCTGCTCTTCCTAGCTTGCTCAACACCTATCGTAATAGCACCAGGAGCAACCATCTTGGGCATTTTATCACCCTTAATATACTGGACTATCTCATCAGACTGTATTTAGGAAAACATACCAAGCTTGTGGGACATTTTTCCTAATGAAATCCCACCTTTTCAGATCATTCTCTCATTTTAAAAGCTGACATGTAACTACACAGTACAAGTGACTCCTTGTCACCATGACACAAAGACACATTCAGATTGAGCCATATGTTTTGTTTATCGTTTGTCCCCAAGACCTCATACTAATATAATGATGATATAAACTATGAATTCTTATTTATGTTAATTTTATTGAAAATAGATCTGCTTCATATAATATACTTTGACCATGTTTTTCTTTCCCCCAACACTATTTAGGTCCCTCTAACATCACCACATATTATTTTTCTTCTCTCTTTCACTAGAAAACAGAAACCTAAAGTATCAAAATAAACAATAATACGTTAAAGAAACAAACAGAAATGTTATCCAAACAAGGCACAACACAACCACGGATGTAGAAACACACGCACACACACACATCATAAAAACATAAAATTGCAAACCACAATACATAAACAAAAGGCTTCGCTGCTAGGCTGGTGCTTATGTTTTAAAAATCAAAAATACCATTGTGTTTACTTTGTGTTGAAATTGACTGATAGATATGGCCTACACATAAGTGTGGTTTATATATCTAGTGATATTCCATAGGAGGAAGAAAACCAATTTACCTTTTCAGGCAGTTGGGAACTAGCTTCTAGGTTAGAGATGGGAGCTTGTGTTCACTTTTCATTTAAGAACTGGAACTCCATTTGTCTTAGGTCTATGCAGACCCTATACATAGTGTCACAGTCTCTGTGAACTCATACATGCACCAGTCCCATTTTATCTAAGAGACCTTGTTTCCTAGGTGTCTCTCATCCTCATTGGCTTTTAAAAATCTTTCTGCTTCCTTTATCTGCAGAGTTCCCTGAGTGTCAGAGTGAGAGGTTTAATAGAGATATCTCATTGGACTGAGTGTTCAAAGGTCTCTCACTCTCTGCACATTGTCCAGTATGGGGTCTCTGTATTTTTCCCTTATACTGCAGGAGGAAGCTTCTTTAATGATGACTGAGCAATGCACGGATCTATGAGTGTCTTGTTGTTAAGAATCATTTTATTACCATGACTCTATAGCAGAGGGTCCTTGGACTTAAGCAGTGTCATGTATTGGTTCCAACTCATGGAGGCTGTCTCATATCTAAGATAGTGATGTCTATTCCTACTTTAGTGTCAGGGTTTCCCTTGTATGTCTTGCAGTCATGTCAGTCATGTAGATGGAATTCTTCACTGCTAAGCTGGTGCTCACCTTTTCTTCAGGTAGCAAGAAGACTACCACCTAGTGTCATGAACAGCAGTTCATAGGGAGAGTCTGTAAGTAGCTCAACTTCTCTGTGTTACTTGGGTGCTTTATTCAGACATAGCACTGCACCATTAGTTTGTGAGAAGTAACACAAAGCACCTTGGCAATTGCTAGGTTGTTTGGGGGCTTCTCTGGGAATTCTTGGCCCAAGAACTTGATTGGGCGTAACCCTGTCACTGGATGTTCCATTTGGAGGCAAGAGATGTTTAGTTGCGGCCTTATCTCCCTCATGATTTCATGATTCCATTTAGCATGTGTAGGTCTCTAAATGACCTTTCCAATTACTCTTAGTTTTGGCTTTTCCCAATGTATTTCTTTCCTTACCCCCCTTTCCCTTCTGCTCTCAAATGTTTAGTTCCAGTCTCTGTACACCCTCCTTCACTCGTAACTATATGCTATCTATTCTCTTTCTTGGGAGATCCTTACATCTCCTCCCAAATTTTTTACTTTATAACACCTGTAATTAAATTGATTGTAGCCTGCTTATGGAAAACATCAGCTACCATCCACAAATACAATCAATGTCTTTTGTGGACTAAGTTACATTACTCATAGGTTATAGGACTTCATTCTTTTACCTGAAAATTTTATGATACTTATATATGAGTTTTATGTAAAAAGTTAGAACTAAATTGAATGGCAAAACATAAAGATTATTAAGAGTCTGGGAAAACTAAATAAATATGTTAAATAAATTTCAGTCCAAAAATACTCCTTAGTACATAAAATAAACATTCTATTATGAAGCAGTATTTTCTGAAAATAATGTCATAAGTTGGCCTGGTAATAGAAGTTTAAACACATATGTGAAATCAATAGAATTAAATATCAGAAATGCACAGCTAGAATTGAACATTTGAAATATCCCCTTATTATTAATTCTTACAAATCTAATGAAGAGTATTATTGCACACACACACACACACACGCACATAGACACATAGACATAAAAAAGTCCCAATTCACCTAAAATTGTTCACATCATATACTGTATTTTCTCGGTTCATGCTGTTAAGCAATTCAAAGCAATGAAACAATAAATATATGATTAAAAGGGATCTATGTTGGCCCCTAGCACTGGCAATCAGAAGCAAATATTTTAATCAAAAGAAAAATTAAGAGAGAATTTGGAAATATCCAAAAAGAGGAAAACAGATATTTTGATGTTCTTTGTGAAGTGCTACTCAGAAGTCTGAGCCTTGAATTCTCATATTAAAAAAGGAAAATAAAACCAGGCGTGGTGGCACATGCCTTTAATCCCAGCACTCGGGAGGCAGAGGCAGGTGGATTTCTGAGTTCGAGGTCAGCCTGGTCTACAAAGTGAGTTCCAGAACAGCCAGGGCTATACAGAGAAACCCTGTCTTGAAAAAAGGAAAAAAAAAAAGGAAAATAAAACCTAACATTATACTTGCTTCTACAAGTTACTGCATAAATAATTAGAAGAGCAAGGGGTAAAATATGAACATAGCCCAAATCCTCCAAAACAAGGAGGCAGTAATAAATAATGACCAATCTAGCATATATTCAGAAAATACTAATAATGTGTATATATAATTAAATTAATACTGGGAAAAATTAAAAATGAATTTTCATCATTGGGAAGGAAACACAAGTCATTAAGACAGGATTAACTGTGTGCTTTGCCAGAAATGTGTCCCCAGCTATCTGTGGTTTTTTTAAATTTAAGTTAATTAACACTGAATAACATGAAGTATTGAGTTCTCCCAGTTATAACTTGAAACACATGAATTCCCTCAGCAGCCATACATGGCTGACTAAGTATAAAATTTTTGCCTTATGTCAGTAATCATAGAAGTCAAGTTCATGTATGAATAGATACATATGTGATTATTTTAAGTAAGGCTACTGAACAAAATAGGCAACTAAGAAAACAGAGGCAGATTCAGGTTTTGAAAATGAGAAGACTAATATCAGAACCTGACACAGACATTTAAAATAAATCAAAATGCAAATGCAGTAGACTTCATGAATACAGTAAATAGAGGTATAATAAAACAGTTAATGAATATAATGAGCTTAATAAACCCTTCAGTATAATCTACACTATAATGTGCCTAGGGATATGTCTAAAGAAAGGAAGATAGGTATTATATACAAAAATCATATAAGTCCTTCTTTAATGAGAAATTTTAACAAACCAAAAATTGTGCTTATAAACAGGTGTCTAGCATGACTGGCCTCAGAGGGGCCCCAAAAGCAGCTGAGTCAGATGCAGATACTTATATACAACCAATGGAAACAAGTCGGGGACCCCTGTGGTTGAATTAGGGAAAAACTGGAAGACAATGAGGAGGAGGGGGATCCCTTGACTCCCAGATGGCTTATGTCCCCTTAATTAAGTCACCAACCATGTAACATACACCAGCTGATATGAGGCCAACACATATACAGCAGAGATCTGGCCTCAGTGAGAAAAGATGCAGTTAACCCTAGAGGAACTTGAGGCCCCAGGGCCTGGGGAAATCTGGTGGTGTGGGAGTTGGAGGAACTATGGGATGAGGAACAGTCAGAGGGCAGACTAGGAGGGCGATAAAAACCTGTAGAAAGACCAGCAGTCTCAATTAATCTGGAACCCTAAAATCTTGCAAACACTGGATCACTGATCAAACAGCACACACCAGCTGATATGAGGCCCCCAACTCACATACAGTAGAGGATGTCCAGGTCTGTGTTCGTTCAGAGATGTTGCACCTAACCCTCCAGAGACGGGAGGCCCCAGGGAGTTTAGAGGTCAGGTGGAGTGCGAGGAGGAGGCATCCACATGGAGACAGGGGTGGTAAAGGAAGGAGGTATGGGAGATGGAGCAGTCAGAGGGTATATAAGGCAGCGGGGAATGGAATATGGAGTGTAAAATGTAAGTTAATTACAAAAAAAGAAAAAATGATCCATTTCCCTGTTGAGGGACGTCTGGGTTCTTTCCAGCTTCTGACTATTATAAATAAGGCTGCTATGAACATAGTGGAGCATGTGTCCATATTACCAGTTGGAATATCTTCTGGGTGTATATATATGCCCAGAAGAGGTATTGATGGATCTTCCAGTAGTACTATGTCCAATTTTCTGAGGAACCACCAAACTTCCAGAGTGGTTGTACAAGCTTGCAATCCCACCAGCAATGGAGGAGTGTTCCTCTTTCTCCACATCCTCACCAGCATCTGCTGTCACCTGAATTTTTGATCTTAACCATTCTGACTGGTGTGAGGTAGAATCTCAAAGTTGTTTTGATTTCCATTTCCCTGATGATTAAGGATGTTGAACATTTTTTTCAGGTGCTTCTCAGCCATTCAGTAGTCCTCAGTTGAGAATTCTTTGTTTAGCTCTGTACCCCATTTTTAATGGGGTTATTTGAATTTCTGGAGCCCAACTTTTTTTATATATTGGATATCAGTCCCCTATCAGATTTAGGATTGGTAAAAATCCTTTCCCAATCTGTTGGTGACCTTTTTGTCTTACTGAGAATGTCTTTTGCCTTACAAAAGCTTTGCAATTTTATGAGGTCCCATTTGTCAATTCTTGATCTTGAAGCACAAGCCATTGCTGTTCTGTTTAGGAATTTTTCCCCTGCGCCCATATTTTTGAGGCTTTTCTCAACATTCTCCTCTATATATTTCAGTGTCTCTGGTTTTATGTGGAGGTCTTTGATCCATTTAGACTTGAGCTTTGTACAAGGAGATAAAAATGGATCAATTTGCATTCTTCTACGTGATAACTGCCAGTTGTGCCAGCACCATTTATTGAAAATGTTGTCATTTTTCCACTGGATGGTTTTAGCTCCCTTGTCAAAGATCAAGTGACCATAGGTGTGTAGATTCATTTCTTGGCTTCAATTCTATTCCATTGATCTACCTGTCTATCCCTGTATCAGTACCATGCAGTTTTTTAATCATAATTGCTCTGTAGTACAGCTTTAGGTCAGACATGGTGATTCCACCAGAGGTTCTTTTATCCTTGAAAAGAGTTTTTGCTATCCTGGTTTTTTTTTTTTTTTTTTTTTGTTATTCCAGATGAATTTGCAAATTGCCCTTTCTTATGACCTCAATACTAGGTATTTCAATAATTGATTACAATTGAAGAAGTCATCAAAGAGGTAATTAGTGAAAATAAGCTTACTAGTATTGGGTTCCAATCAAAAATAACTTACAGCCTCTTAGAAAGGGATTGGTGAAAGAGAGAGTCACCAGAAGTTTGCATGTGAAAGAATGGTTGTGTGAAAACACTGTGTGGACATGCCAGCATTTACAAACTCAGATGCCCTGGAGGAATACCATTTGTAAGCATTCGGTTTATGGCACTTTCCAGATTCCATATCTATTTTTGGCACCACAAATTGTCTTCTATTTTGACTAATATATCAAATTAATAAAATTCTTCCAGTATTGTTTGATAGAGCAATCCCCCTTTAAAAATTACTTACACAATGGAGTACTACTCAGCTATTAAAAACAATTAATTTATGCAATTTTGGGGCAAATGGATGGATCTGGGGGATATCATCCTTAGTGAGGTAACCCAATCACAAAAGAAGTCACTATATATGCTCTCACTGATAAGTGGATATTAGCCCAGAAACTTAGAATACTCAAGATACAATTTGCAAAACAGAAGAAAATGAAGAAGAAGGAAGACCAACGTGTGGATACTTCATTCCTCCTTAGAATAGGGAACAAAATACCCATGAAAGGAATTACAGAGACAAAGTTTGGAGCTAAGATGAAAGAATGGACTATCCAGAGACTACCCCACTTGGGGATCCATCCCATAATCAGTCACCAAACCCAGACAGTATTGCATATGCCAGCAAGATTTTGCTGAAGAGACTCTTACATAGCTGACTCGTAAGAGGCTATGCCAGTGCCTGGCAAATACAGAAGTGGATGCTCACAGTCATCTATAGGATGGAACACAGGGCCCCTAGTGGAGGAGCTAGAAAAAGCACCCAAGGAGCTGAAGGGGTCTGCAACCCTATAGGTGGAACAACAATATGAACCATCCAGTACCCCCAGAGCTTGTGTCTCTAGCTGCAGATGTAGCAGAAGATGGCCTAGTCAGCCATCATTGGAAAGAGAGGACCCTAGGTCTTGCAAGCTTTATATGCCTCGGTACAGGGTAATGCCAGGGCCAAGAAGTGGGAATGGGTGGGGAGGGGAGCAGGGCAGGGGGAGGGTATAGGGAACTTTCAGGATAGCATTTGAAATGTAAATAAAGAAAATATCTAATAAAATAAAATTAAAAATTTTAAATACTGAAAAAAAACTGGACTGTAAAAAAGGATTTAAAAAATCAGAAAAAATCTGACAAAATTTAATGAATAATATTAAATTTAACAGAATTTAGATTAAGTAGCTTGGTAAATACTGCAAGTACAGAACATTCCATTCTTTGAATAATTATGGCTGACTTTGAAGCACTGTGTATATGTCCATTGACATAAGAAATAAGAGACTCTTATTTTTATCATTTTCATTCAATATTATATTTATTGTTGCAGAAAAATAATGATCACATTTTCAGAGAAAGGGAATGATCACTGCTACGTATGTTTGAAATGTAACTATGAGAAAATTCTAACAAATTTTTATGTCTATGAGATCATTATAGACTTATGACCATGACAGAATGCAAATCAAGTACATTATTACTTCTCCCAGCCCCACAGAAACTCAGGCCTTTCTATAACTGGAAATAATCCTTATGGATACTGTAGGTCCTTCCAAGAAACTGTAATACATAATTTCTTCCAGAATTTTTACAAAATTCTTCTTTTTTAAGTCACTATTTCTATTTTCATGGTGTTTAATTAGTTCTAAATAGATTTAAATAATTTAAATATATCTCTTTTTTTAGATTATAGCATAATTGGAACATTTTCTTCCATTTATAATTCCGATATAAGCCTATTGTTCATTTTAGAATGTATGGTCTCTGTTCCTATAATTTGTGTGTGTGTGTGTGTGTGTGTGCATGTGTGTGTGTGAATGTATTGTATGTATATGTGGGTTTGTATGTATTCATGCACATGAATTATATATATTCATATATATATATATATATATATATATATATATATTCAGGAACATATATCAATCCATGAATATACACTATATATGCATGTATCTTTAAATTCCTAAATATATACATATAATCTACTCAAATGAAATAATATTACTTTATTTACATGTTTTGAAGCTGATCACATACTAATGTACAACCAATTGTGTTGTTCACTACTGATGGCTATTTCTCCTACTCTCATATTTTCTAATTGCTTGTAGTACCATGTTTAGTGTTGAAACTAGTTGGTTTTCAAAAGTTTATCTTTAATGGAGTATGTTGTTTTAATTATCTTCTTTATTATCAATAAAACAAGAAAAAAAGTGATGACGTTGGTGAGTTGGCGTAGTGGTAGATCTTATACTTAGCATGCATGCAGCACTGGGTTCAGTTCAGCGTCTTAAATCAAAACCAAACCATACAACATCTTAGGAAGAAATACTAGCTAAAGAATGATCTAATTGGGGGCTGTACATGTTAGCATGCTATTGGGATGCTCCTTGTTCAGATCATGTTCAAGCGCCTATATAGATGAGACTTAATGTACTTAGCTTGTGATATTTCTGGAAGCCAATATCATATACACTTGTCCTATTTCTCTGGTACTCACAATCTATTTGCCTCCTTTGAAAAAATAATCCTGAGAACTAGTTACTGCCGTTGCTGTTTAGATACAGCAGTTGGAACTGGGCTTCATGACTCGGTGTTTTTGGTTGATTTTTGTTCTCTTAATTGTCTCTGTTGTAGAGAGAGGTTTTCTTGATGATGAATGGAGTCTATACTTGCCAATGAATAGAAATACAAATATTCAGAATAGAGTTAGAATTTATGTTGGTTTGCTGAAGTGGTATTTTTAAGTTATTCTTGATGATTCATGACTTCTCTGGGTTTGGGTAGCTGGATAGATTTCCAGTACCAGGAATTATCTCCCTCTTATTGGTCTATTGGGTACTGCCAAGGTATGAATGTCACTATGGTATCCTTAAGATTATTAAGCCTTACTTGTCATTATTGCATCATAAGCTTCATATCTGGGTAAGATTATTGGTTGATACTCTCTTTAGAAAGTTGTTTTGTGCTTTCTGGTATTGTGAAAGCTAGTCTTGGGTTTGGGGTCCCAAGTCACTATTTTGTTTTTGTTTTCTTTACACTAAAACATAATACCTAATTCAAAACATCCTTTCAAATAATGTTGACTAGTTGATTCTGTCCTTCATAAAATGTTGAGTTTCTTAATAATTAACCAACTAAAGATGTAAGATAAAATGTTCTATTAACATCTGGATTAAAAAATGTATATTGTACCATTTTGGAAATTGAACACACGAGTATTTTTTTGGTTGCACCCACATCTTCTCTACATCTAGTGTTACCTGACTCTACTGCATCCTAGTATTTTCTAAATGCTCACTTTCTGTGATCACCTCTACTTGTACCACCTTCTCCTTCATTCATAGGGTAGGACTGCATATAATCTTTCCAATAGTTCATAGAAGCTAATTATGTGAAAGAGATAAGTTTTAATATTCCTGAAAATAGTAAAGGTAGCTACAATCATAGTATATTCATATCTCTTTGCTTCTGTATGATTTATTCCTTTAAAAGTATATGTGTATGCTCTGATATTCAAAAATACTTTATTGTCTTATTTCTTTTTATTAATCATTCCATTCATTTACATATCAAATGATATCCCATTTCTGGTTTTCACTCCACTACAACCTCCATGCCACATCTGCCCTCTCTCCTCCCCTTTGCCTGTATGAGAGTGTTCCTCCACCCACCCAAACTCTGAAGCCCCAACACTCTTGCATTTCCCCAGGACCAAGGGCTTCCCCTCCCATTGCTGTCAGGTAAGGCCACCCTCTGCTACATATGTATCTGGAGCCATGGATCCTTCCACGTACACTCTTGGTTGGTGGCCTAGACTCTGGGAGAGCTTGGTGGTCAAGCCAACCAATGCTGTTCTTCCAATGAGGTCACAATTCCCTTCTGTTCTTCTGCCAGCTTCCCCACCAGGTTCCCTGAGATCAGTCAAATGGTTGTCTCCAAGCATCTGCATCTGCATTGGTCAGTTGCTGTCTGAACCTCCCAAGGAACCACCATAATAGGTTTCTGTCAGCAAGTGCCTCTTGACCATGGTAACAGTGTTGGGTTTGATGTCTGCAGACATTATGGATCCCCAGGTAGGGAAGTCCCCGGCTGGCACCTCCTTCTTTCTTTGGACAGGTATATTATTGTGTTAAAAGCTCTGAAATGGGAGGGTGGCCCCATCCCTCCACCAGGAGCTGTGCCTATCTACTGGAGGTTGTTTCAACAAACTCTATCTCCCACTTCTGTAAGTATTGACACTAAAGTCATCCCCATTGAATCCTGGGAGCCTCGTGTTTCCATGGTGTCTGGGACCCTCCAGTGGCTATCCATAGTTCCTCATCCCCCAGCTACATATTTTGGTTCAATTTCCTGACCCTCTTTACCTCTCTCACATCTCCTCCAATTCTTGTTACTGTCCCCCTTATTCCCTCCTCTCCACTTTCCCTCCCAGGTCCCCCTCTATGTGTTGAATCATGGGCATTATGAGCTTTTGGAAAAACAGCTGATTGTTCCTGAGAAAATTGGAAATAATTCTACCTAAGGACCTAGCTATAGAACTTCTGGGGATATACGCAAAAGCTTCTCCAACATATAACAAGCACACCTGCTCCACAATGATTATGGCAGCCTTATTTATAATATCCAGAAGCTGAAAAGAACCCAGATGCCCTGCAACAGAGGAATGGATACAGAATATATGGTACATTTTCACAACAAAATACTACTCAGCTATTAAAAACAATTACTTCATGACATTCTTAGGCAAATGATGGAACTAGAAAATGTCATCCTGAGTGATGTCACAAAGAACACACGTGGTATCTACTCACCTATAAGTGGATATTAGCCCAAAAGCTCAGAATACCCAAGATACAATCAAGACCACATCAAGCTCAAGAAGAAGGAAGAACAAAGTGTGGATGCTTCAGTCCTTCTTAGAAGGGGGAACAAAATACTCACCTAATCTGCTATTGGGTGAGGGCGAAGTATATATTTTAAATGACAAAATGAGTCATTTCTAACTCTAGCAGCATTTACCTCCTCTTGTAATTGATTTATAAACTAAATAAGATTTTCTCCACAATAGAGCCACACTTAAGAAACAATGGTACTTAAAATTCAAATAAGCTGCATATTATATATAATAATTCATTCATTTATTTCAAGCACATGAATAATGCATTCTGTTTAAGCTTACAGACAAACAGCTGCTGCTTTTGACTCAGAAGTCATTGTGTGCTGATATCAACATTATTTTTTTCTTCATTATTAGATATTTTCTTTTATTACATTTCAAGTTTTATCCCCTTTTCTCATTTCCCCTCCAAAAACCCCTATGCCATCTCCCCTCCCTGCTCACTTACAAACCCACTCCTGCTTCCCTGTCCTGGCATTCTCCTACCCTAGGGCTCTTCACAAGACAAAGGGTTTCCCATCTCATTGATGTCCCACAAGGCCATTCTCTGCTACATATGCGACTGAAGCCATGGGTTCCTCCATGTGTACTCTTTGGTTGGTGGTGTAGTCCCTGAGAGCTCTTGTACTAGTTGGTTCATATTGCTGTTCCTCCTATGGGGCTGCAACCCTCTTCAGCTCCTTGGGTCCTTTCTCTAGCTCCTCTATTGGGGACACTGTGCTCAGTCCTATATCAGGCTCCTGTCAGCAAGCAATTATTGGCATCCACAATAGTGTCTGGATTTAGTAACTGTATATGGGATAGATCCCCAGGTGGGACAGTCAGTGGATGGCCTTTCCTTCATACCATGGTTTAACTTTCAGTACTATCGTTTTATACTGGTGGGATACAATTAGAAATCAACAGAAACTACATTTTGACCTCTGACTTTTTCATCTTTCCCTAATTAGTGAGATGTGGTAAGACACTGTTGAAAGATGCAGTAGATTAAACAGATGTTCCAATCAGCATCACAAGGTTGAGAATGGAAAGTTCCTGCTCTGTTACAACATACTATCCTTTGTGTGCCTGTCACCAATTGAGGGTACAATATTTCAGCTCCAGTTTCTTTGGAACATGAACTCATCCACTTCAAAGATGATAAGCCATAATCTATGATACCCAAATCTAGTTCTTTTCAAATTTTTTTCTATACATATTTTCAAGTAGTAGTAAAAGTATAGACTTATTACAAGAAAAGAAGTATAAAATTCACTGCTCAGAATGGAAGTGGCACTGACTTCTCTGGGAAAATTCTTCTTAAAGAGTTTCACCCCATCAAGAAACTCCTCCTCAGTGGTAGGGCACTGTGAGTATCTGCCCTGACAGATGGATTTTACTCATATTGCCTGTTTGGCCAATAAAAATATAACCTATAATTTGAAACATATGCATACCCTAATATACATGAAAATAATATAATATATAGGTACTTTTTCTCCTAATGGTTTAGTTTAAAGAAATATTGACCCTCAGTGTTGTAAATTGAAATAGTACTGGCTTCAGTTAGATTTTCCAAGCAAAACACATCCATTCTTCTTTGTTTCATTTTCATTTGTTCTCTAAGACTTTCAGAAAATTCACTTTGAACCTATTCACCTTTCAGCTCCCAACTCTTCCCAGACCATTTTTCAGTCATGAAGGTTTTTTTGGTTTTCCTCCATTAAGAACATTTTGAATGACTTTCAGCAATAATGTGGTTATCTTTTAAGGTATTTAACTTTCATAGAAAACTGAGCTTTCTTCTTAGATAGGGGTAGAATGTTGTACCCAGCTCTCATTTGTATGATGAGTTTTGATTTGGTTTAGAATGCAGGGGTTGTTACATACTCTGAAAAAAAAAATAAACCACTGTAAATTATGTGCAGCTGTATTATTGCCTAGTGGAGATACTGCTTCTTTGTAGTCCTCCACCACCAGTGGATTTTACTCTTTTCCTTCCCTCTTCTGCAATGTTGTTTGGAAAAGACATTGGAGAAGAGATAAGTGTGGGGTGTGGGGTGGTTCAGGTGTGTGTTCAGTTTAAAGCTGAACATTCTGTAGTCTCTTGTCCTCTGTATCTTGTTCAAATGCAGATCTCTTCTGTTTATTATTCATTTCAAATAAATGTTTGTCTAATAAAGTTTAAGAGTGCTTTAATCTATTAATGTCATGATTGATCATTGGATATGGATAAACATAGCAGTAGGTTTTCTCCTAGAGTCTATGATCTGGCAAGCCATAGGACCTTGGCTCAAGCATGTTACCAAATATGGATTCCTCTTGTATAGAGAACTTAAATTCACTAAGAAAGTGTTGATAATGCTCATGAAGTTTGTGTGACTATTGTTTCAGTAAACTTGTACTGTCAGGACTCTTTAATATTGTAGTTCACTAAGTCCAAAGTTGGTGGGACTACAGTGATTTTTCCCCCTTTAATAGTGTGCATAGCACCTTTCACCACTGCTAGAGCTTGAAGTATCAATGGAGTCTCTAGGTACCAGTAAAAGTTTGATTTATCAATGTTCTATTATTCAAGTATGCAATGTTTTCAGCAACAGACTCTTATTATCGAGTTATTGAGGGCAACCAAGGACATAGAGAATAGCCTGTAATCTTTGGGGATACATTAGTCAGGGTTCTCTATAGTTTATAAATTATTGAGTAAATATCTGTATATATGTATACAATAGACATGTAGACATAGATATGTACATATACAGCTACATAGGTATATACATTACATAGAGATATAGATGGGTAGGTGGATAGATAGATGTATATAGATCTATAGATTATATATAGGTATACAGGTGATAGACAAATAGATAGATAGAAAAATATACAGATATATGATAAACAGAAAGACATAGATAGATAGATAGATAGATAGATAGATAGATAGATAGATAGATAGATAGAGGATTTATTTCAATGTTTTACCTGTGGTGGTCCAGCCAATTCAACAATGAATAGCTGGCTGTGGGTAGAAAGTAGAAGAATCCAATAAATCCTGTACTTCTCTAGTCCACAAGGATAGATATTTCAGTTACTCTTCAGTATATACTGAAGTTCAGAAGTAGACTCTAAAGATGGCAAAAGAATGGACTTGCTAGAACAAGCAAACAAATAACAACAACAACAACAAAAAAAAAACCTAATTTATTCCCTGTCTATATAACAAACTATAAGACATGCAGACTTCCAGCAGAAGGTCTGGCATTGAATAGAGGTATCTTTTCCCAGCTCAAATTATCAGAATTAAAATGATGTCTTCCTACTTAAAATATCTGGATTAAAAGAGTAATCCTTCCTATTTCAGATTAAGCAAAAATCGCTCATAGGTGTATCCTCGCTTGCGGAGTTTTAGTTCATTGCTGATGTAATCAAGTCAACAACTATAAACAGCCATAGCAGGGGTATCTCTTGCCAAGTTGACAATGTTCTAATGTCATGATTAATTTACAAAGTAAAATAATAACTGTGCAGTAATAATGCAGAAATATGATATAACTATCACAAATACAATCATAAATGCATTACATACTTTGCCTGCTCATAATTATGCCCAACATGATATAAGTATCCTTTATACAGAAACAACATTATAAATTTAGAACATATTCTTTCAATTAATGTTATACTATGTGATAAAGAAATTATAGAAAGAAAACAGTTATCTATATAAATGTATTATTAACCAAATATAACAGAAACACACATGTCAATTATAATCATCTTTTCTGCAAACAGTCAAGTGGCCTTAGCTGGTATTTATAACTATCTTCCTCTAGTACCAGTTTTGCATTTTCTCCACTCTTGGCAAGCATCTCATCATGTCTTTGCTCTTTTTCTGAAAGAGTGACCCATACCTTCATTTGTGAAAGACCTGTGTCTTTTGTCATCCTGCCTGGCTAGGCTGTTGTATCTGGGAGTTGACTTTCCTCACAGGACATGGCAGCATCAAGTGATACCCTAAAGATTCTCCTGCACAATAGATCTAATTTTTCTTAACTCCATTTTTGAGTATCAATCCATTTTACCCCATGGCAACCAATCACCCCTTCTAACTTTTTTATTTTTTTCTTAGCTTACTGCTATCAGGGAGAATCTTAAAGTGGCTAAGAGAAAGTTTGTGCTTCCAGTTCAATAGAATGTTTGTTGTTGCTCCTGGCATGAAGTGCCAATCAAAAATTTTAGATCATCTATATTTAAGGTCACAGAAACAGGAAGCAAAATTATGTGTGAAATTATTCTCTCTTCCATCATTTCTTTCCTGTGCTTAACGAGCCTGGCTATAAGACAAATCATACCATATATAGGATGCTTATTCAGAGCTTATATGGACTTCCAGAAAACCCTGCCACAACATTCCAGGCTACTGCTACCTCAGTAGTACTGTAACAGTGTGCTCAAAAGTCAATTTCATCTCTCTATCAGAATAATTCAAAAGAAATAATTCATTCTTAGAATAGTCTTTTATTTGCATCTTGGATGTAATCAAGCCTGGTTGTTGTGCTATAATATAACTCTATTTTCATTCATTTTATGTATGTGTTTATGTACATTCTAGGAAGCTTTTATAGTAGTAGGCTTCTACCAGACTTAAAAAGAATTTAGTTTTTCTTATCCCTCTAAATTTTTCTTTTCTACCCTGCCCTCCTCTGTAATATTTGTCAAAAGATAGTGAACAGGGCTGCCTTCTAAATATCTTGTTTTATTAAAATGCAATCACATCACTTTTCCTATCCCAAATGCATTCATTAAACATCTACACCCTCAGACTTTTGTATTAATTAGTATATGAATATATCTTAGGTTTTATCTTTTCTGTTTGACTTGTCCCCCTGAATGCTTTTAGAGATTTTATATTAGCCTTAATAATTGACACTAATGAAATTTTTTAACTTAGTTTGGATCTTTAACTTGAACAGAATTTTCTAGAAATTAGTATGTGTATCTACTTCATAGCCATGTATGAAGGTGGTGTTATTGAAGTTTACATATATAAATGAATATGATTTTATTTCATTTGAACATGGCAAATTAGCATTCAAAGAGATGGAAGGTATGCAAGTATGTAAGCCCTATTACTAATACATATGATTGTTAGAAACGTATTTTTCGCGGACCATAGGACCGTCTGCCAAGTTCGCGCCCAACGTTGCCCTGAGCTGGCACAGACCAGAAAGAATCAGAGTTGCTGGTCGGGTGGACTTACTTTTTCAGGCAAGCACACTTCTGACTCTGAAACTATGTATTTTATCTTCAAAAACACATTATGCCCCCCAACACATAAATACAAACACACATACACATGCAGGCACTTGCACCTGTGTATTGTGCTTATACATACATACATATATATATATATGTGTGTGTGTGTGTATGTCTGTGTGTATGTCTATATACGTATGTATACATGCATACATGCATAGATAGACATACACACACTAGACTTACATTCTGTGGACCAGCTAATCCAAAAATGGCTGACCATAAATAGAAAATCCAATAATCCAGTAGTTACAGCTAGATGCTTCACCTGATCTTCACTACATGCTAGAATCCCAAAGAAGCAGCTCCAGTGCCATTGAAGGAATAGAAATTCTAGTAAAGCAAGAACAAGCAAACAAAGAGCAAAAACTTGCTTATGTCCTAAAGGTTTCCTGAAGAAAACATGGTACAGATTAGACATGCTTTCACCAAGCTCAAGAGATCTGAATTAAAAGTGTATCTTCCAAACTCAAATGAAAGTAGATATCCCCACTTCAAATAAAGGAAAAGTTTCTCACAGGTGTCCTTTCTATTTTGGAGTTTTATTTAATTTCAGATGTAGTTAAATTGACAAGCAAGAATAGCCATCACCAAAACCATCTTTTACTCAAGTACTGAGTTATACCATCAGTCTGCCTCTTTGTGTTTTCAAGCACTTACTAGATTCATTACCCATTCTTCATTTTTTCCCTCACAATATAGATTTATCTACCCTAGAGAGTTGTGTGCAATTATCTCCTTATACATTGACTAATTCCTACATATCATGAGAATGATATTTCGTATGCGAATCCTTTCTTACTTCCAACAACCCATGACGCAGACACAACTGATTATTTTGCTGCTCTTGGGATAAAGTTAGGCCTGGCATGGCTTTGGTTATATTCTCAGTCCTTCCAACTAATAAATATATTCCAAAATTTAGTATTCTCACTTATATCACCATAGAGCAGCATTTTCTAATTTAGAATAATGTATTTCACTCTCTATATACTTGACTGTTTTTCAAATGAATATATATTCTTAAATAACTCCACATACAAAGAATTTGTGTAGGCATTATATATTTTAAACAATAAACCATCATGTGTAACTAAACATGATCTTGCTACAGAAATCTTGCTGATATGTCCTAAGATTAGATACTCTCTAGATGTTTTGCTCATAAAATATTTATAGGGTTAATACTCTTGTGATTACATTATGGATAGGAAAGAGAGACACAGAAAAAATAACTGCTTTGTTTCAGTTCACAAAGATTCTGGGAAGGCTATCCACCTCACAAAATCTATGTGTTATCAAGTAGATTTTAATCACTATTATGCACAGCTTTTACAATTACTTATATGTGTTCAGTTTTTTTAAAATTATACTCCTATTATGTTTTGTTTATAATATGAATATCCCGGTGTTACTATTAAGCAATTGTACTGAATGGATTGTATGTGACTAGTTTACTAATGGTCCTATATACATTCTTTTTCTCCATTTGTAAAACGTTCATGAGATATGATCTCATCAAGTATGGAGACATTTATAATAATTGTTACTAACACCGTTTAATCCACCATTAAGCAATGTACTCTGTATTGTGTGCTGCATATTTTCTGCATAGTTGTGTGGATTTAGAATTGGTGAATGGCATAGTTACATCAAATGTAGTATTATTCCTCATGTCTCCATAGGGAACATTTACTAAATTCAATTCCTACATAAAATCCTTAGACCTTTTTTCCTGCAGTATGCATTTTACAATCCAGAATACATTTGGGGCCCAGGTGGGATTCTGAAGGTCATTACAGTTTGTCACATATTTTCACATATAAAACATAAAGCAAATAAAAGACACTAATGTAAAGTAAAAAACAAGCTGCATTGTTTCAACATAATGGCTGAATTCTATCAATCAAGATAACTTTTTCTGTCAGAAAAGGAACAAGGGAGTCCTGTGTGGATAAAAATATGGCTTTGGGTAAATTAAACTAAAAGGTTTTAATCTTTAAAACAAATATTTCAAAAATTGAGGCATGAGAACTAGGAAATGCAAAAAGTATTGGATAAGGCCTGTCTAGACACTGGTATCTTGAATATGAATATTGAATAATAAAATTTAAATGAACATTATTATTTTTAAATATTCTATTAGATATTTTCTTCATTTAATTAACCTGATGAGGTTAATTCACAAATTACAAGTCAGAAAGAGTGCCACTGTAAGGATGGGATGCAAATACTGGTCTTGCATTTGGAACTTTGTAATCAGTGATCTCTTCATTATGTTTACCATGATAACTGTGTTTTGTTTTGTAGTCAAGTTCAATTTTGTACTTTAGAAGCTGTTTTCATCACTTTATTTTCTGACAAAATTTTACTTTCATTGTTCCAAAATACAAACTTTGTTATGGTTTAGGCAAGAGTTTTAAGGTGTCTCCTCAAAACTTGGCATATGGAAAGCATGGATCTCCAGCTAGTGGCTCCATCTGACAAAACCTGGAAATATTAGGAGCTGGGTAGGGCCTACATTAGTGATAAAGGTTACTAGAATTGCTTTGTGGGATCTGTTCCTAGCCTTGGGTTCTTTTCTGTCTTAAATTCCTGCTTACATGGATATTCTCCTTTGTCACACATTTCTTCCACCATGATGATCTGCCTAAATACATGGGTCTAAGCAACTATCAACCCATCACTCTGAAAATGTGCATAAACATAAATATTTCATCCATGGTATGATCAGATATGTTGCCATTGCAACATCTGACTAAAATATTTTCTTACCAAAATTTTGGAAAGTTTAGGAATGCTCAAACAATAGAACGAATTACTCATGATATAAATTGCTCTCATATTTGAGAGACATAAATGCTTTACTTGTATGACTTCAAACAATCAAATAGTATTCTTTTGTGAGCATACAACAACAAAAATAAAATGAGAAAAATCATTTCATTTTTGCAGATTGTTTTGGGTATTCTGAGTGTTTAATTTAAAATATAATCTGCCATGTTAGATTCAAATGGCAGTGGGACATATTAAGGGCATATAAAACCTATTTGTATTGATAAATCGTTAGAGACAACTAATTTTAGTATTATATAAACTGCCTCATATGTTTTCTCAAATCAAATAATGCCACAGGGTTTGCAGTCTTCATCAGCTTCTTAAGGTCTCTCCAGTCACTCTGTGGAAAGACAATGTTCTTGAAGGTTCCCACAGGTTTGTCTCTGGGAACCTGTTAAAAAAAAGTAGGTCAAATGAAGCATTACAAAATGGTTCAGATTCCAAATGGGTCTTCATACAATTTTGAAACTATGATCCTGATTTTTTTCCCTTAAAGGGATTCTCAAGCTTTACATGATGATTTGTATCAAAGCATATATCATGAGCAGAAAAGAAAAAAGAACTAAGGTCCATCCAGAAGCTAACACCCATAGAGTGAAGCAAATATTACAGAGGCTTACTTCCTGTTAGAATAATGCTCAGAAAAAATTCATGAGTATGTAGGTTTGTCTCTTCCTCCTAACAACATGAAGGAATTCCTCCTCCTCCTCCTCCTCCTCTTCCTCCTCCTCTTCCTCCTCCTCCTCCTCCTCTTCCTCCTCCTCCTCCTCCTCCTCCTCCTCCACCTCCTCCTTCTCCTCCTCTTCCTCCTCGTTCTCCTCTTCTTCTTCCTCCTCCTCCTCTTCCTTCTCCTTCTCCTTTTCCCTCTCTTTTTTTCTTCAGTATCATCTTCAGGCTATAACTAAAAACACAGTCTTAGGGTTTTTTCTTGGGGTAAATAGCAAGCTGGGGAGAGTTTATTTGGCTTACCTTTCCATATAACTGTTCATTATTGAAGGAAGTCAGGATGATAACTTAAGCAGAGCAGATATTTCTATGGAGGAGCTGATGCAGAGGATATAGAAGGATGCTGTTTACTAGCTCTCTCCAGATGGCGTGTTCTGCCTACTTTCATATAGAATCAAGGATCAGCAGCCCAGGGATGGCACCATTTACAATGGAATTGATTCTCCCCCATATACCACTATATATAAGAAAAAATTGTATTCATTGACCTATTGGTCTAAAATAGGTGTTGAGAAAGGGCAGAAGTAAATGTAATGAAAAGATATTTCCTCAGGTCCCATGTCTCCTCCATACACCAGAGGCATTGCTAATACACAGTCCTGTTAGAAGAAATGAAGAAAAACTAGAATTCATTTTGAAGAGCCTGCACTCAGCTCCTTAGTCATTTCATTGATTTGAAGATTTTGATTACCTTTGACTCTGTGAGTATGGGTGTGTATTTTGTTTTGAAGATCTTTATATATCCTGGACATTAATCCCTTGTCTGGTGTCTTCTTGGCAAATATTTATCCCCATCCTATAAATGCTCATTTCATTGTGTTAATTATTACCTTGTTTGTGCAGAAATCTTTTAAATTTTTTGGAAACCAATTTGTTAATTCTTAGAATTACTGCCTGTGCTTTGAAGTAATGTCATATAGCCTTGCACATGCTGATATCATAAGGTGCTTTAGCTGTCTTAGCTTAGCAGTTTCAAATTTTCAGGTCATATAAATGCTAAGTATCAATTTAAAAAAATTTTGTTCAGTAAAAAATATATTTTAGATTAGTTATAAAAACTATGAAAATTCAGTTTTCATTCTTGTTTTTCTAAAGAGACTTTTATTTACTGTATATCTTTTACCTCTTTTGTCAAATATTGGGTGGCTGTAGCCACATAGATATTTCTGAATGATTTGCTCCATTCGATTAGTCTATATGTCTACTTTTCTGCCAATAACAAGATAAGGTTTTTGTTTGGTTGGTTTAGTTTGTTACACACACACACACATATATAGTTATATAGTTATATATACATATAGTTATATATAGAGAGTTATATATTATTATATGTATGTATATATAACATATATATACATACACACATATATATTTATATGTATATGTGTGTGTGTGTGTGTGTGTGTGTGTGTGTGTACGTGTATAGTATTTATGCAGTGTTTAGGTATTGTGTGTAATGTATTTGTATGTTTGAATTGTATGTGTGTGGTATATGTGTTATATAAATGTGTGTGGGCTTGTTGTGTGTATATGCATATGTATGTGTATGTTGTATATATATTATATGCATGCACATGTTTGTATTGTATGTAGGTGGTATATTTACATTATATATGTATATGTGTATATATGTTTGTTTTATATATGTATTTATGTGTGTGCATGTGTTTGTGTATTATATGTGTGTGTGTTTGTGTGTATGTATCTCTCTGTGTGGTGTTTATGTATTGTGTGTGTGATATACTTGTGTATTTGTATTGTATGTGTTGATATATGTGTTGCATATGTGGTATCTGTTGTATGTATATATGTATTACCTGTGTGTTGCATGTTTATTATATATGTGTATATATATGCATATTTTGTGTTATATGTGGGTAGTATATTGTGATATGTGTGTCTTTATTGTATATATATATATATATATATATATATATATATATATATATATGCCTGTGTGTTTATATGTATGTGTCATTGCGTATACACAGGTCGGTGGAGGTGATGCATGTGTGTGTGTGTGTGTGTGGTGTATGTACACATTCCTGTGCACATAAGGAGAAACCAAAGGAAGATATTTTATTATCACCAGGTGTATTACTTTCTGACTTATTTCTGAGAGAAAGTTTCTCACTGATCCTAGAGATAAGCTAGTGACTGAAAAGTTCCCTGTGATTAACCTATTCTTCTATATCTAGTCCTTGTGTCACTGGAATTAGAAGCATGTGTGGCCATACCCAGCTTTTCATGTGTATGATGAAGAATTGAACTCAGATCTTCTTGTTTATTTAACACTTAGCCAAGTCATAGTATCAGTCATTATTAGTTTGTGCTACGACTAATCTAATGTGAGGTAAGATGTCCTGATGGGCAATGGGTTTTGTTTGATTTTTTTTTCACATCTAAGATTACATTTACATTTGCATGTTTCCACTTGAATTAGAAGAATTTTCTCTAACTATGTGATACCTGCCATTAATATTTTGATATTAATGTGCTGTCTATGTTAATCAATTTCATTAATGTGATCATCTTTACAACACTTTTCTGCAAAAGATATGAACATATGAGTAGTTTCCAGCTATATGGCATGCTGTTCAAATGTTTTGCTTTTTTATTGTTGTTCTTGTTTGTTTGTTCATTTGTTTTTGTTTGTTTGCTTGTTTTACTGTCTTTGAGTTCACTTACACTATTCTTTCATGTAGATTTTTGTATGTTGATTTTGTATCTTGCTACTTTGTTAAGAGTGTTTATTAGGTCTGAGAATTTTAGGTATTACACCTTGAGTTAGTTAACTTAGGATCACATTATATCAAAATAGCTATAATTCAGCTTCCCTTCTTAATTGTCTCTTTAATTATTTCATTTGTCTAATTTTCAGATGCTAAGTCTTTTATCACCATACAGAATGAATATTGTGGTCTACCACATTTACTAGACCGTTATGAAAAGAGAAATATAGATGCTAATAAATACTGAGAAACAATTTAATATCCTCAGCCATCAGAGAAATGATGCTTAAAACTGTCTATCAGTTCTTATATTTGTCAAGGATGAGAACCAACCTACATATCCACCATGACATGAATGGTTAAAAATAATGTGACAAATGTACTGACAATGAAACTTTAGCATTCATAAAGAAAAATTAAATTATGACTCTTGAAGGAAAATTAACATAAGTGGATAAAATCATTCTAAACAAAATACACATAGTTCAGCAAGAAAATTCTACATTTTTTCTTTTTTAAATTAAATTATTTACTTCAAATCCAGATCTCAAATTCCTCTCCCTTGTCTGGTCCCAGTCCTCTCTCCCATCCACTCTTACTCCCCTTTTCCTCAGAAAAAGAGATCCCAAGAATATCAGCAGGTGTTGGCACATCAAGTTGCAGAAATACTAGACACATCTATTGAGGGTAGATAAGTTAGGAGAAAAGGATACAAAGGATACAAAGGCAGACAATGTACTCAGTGGTAGGCCCCGGTCCTACTTTAGTAGTCCTAGATGAAGACCTAACTGCACAATTGTTGTATATATGCAGAGAGCCTTGTCTGTTCCATGCATGTTCTCTGATTGCCAGTTCAATCTCTATGATGCCTCACTGGCCCAGGTTAGTTGATTGTGTAGGTTTTCTTGTGCTGTCTCTGACCCCTTTAGCTCTTTCAATCCTTCCTCCTTCTCCTCTAATTAATGCTTGACTGAGGGTCTCTGAATCTGTATCAGTTTTTGGATGAAGCCTCTCTAATTACATTTATGTTAGGCTTCTGTCTGCAAGTGTAGCAGAATATTATAAATAATGACAAAGGTGGGCTTCCTTTCATGGCATCAGTCAAAACCTGGACCAGTCATTGGCTTGCTCTTTCCTCAAATTCTTCTCTATCTTTTACCCCTGGGCACCTTGAAGTCAGGGCAAATTATGGATCTAAGCTTTTGTGGCTGGGTTGTTTTCCAAATTCCCCCATTAGACGATAGCTGGGTAACTGGACATGGCCAATTCAGGCTTCATGTACTGCATTGCTAGAAGTCTTAGCTGGAGTCACTGTCACAGATTCCTGGGGGTTTCCATTTTCCTATGTTTCCAACTTGTCCCAGAGATGCTCAGCCATTCCAACACTTTTTTGTGTGTTGTAGAGCTTTCAGATGTGCTGTTAAGTTGCTTATATAGGATCTCTCCAATATTTTTGTGAAGGTACTCAGTGCTATGAATTTTCCTCTTAGCACTGCTTTCATTGTTTCCCATAAGTTTGGGTATGCTGAGCTTTCATTTTTGTTAAATTCTAGAAAGTCTTTCATTTCTGTAGTGATTCCCTCACCAAGTTGTCATTGAGTATAGAGTTGTTCATTTTCTATGAGTATGTGGAATTTCTATTGTTTTTATTGTTTTTGAAGACCAGCCTTCATCCATGGTGATCTGATAGAATACATAGAATATTTCAATCTTCTTGTATCTGTTCAGTCTTGTTTTGTGTCTGATTATATGGTCAATTTTGGAAAATGTACCATTAGGTGCCGAAAATAAGGTATACTTTTTTTGTTTTAGGGTGAAATGTTCTCTCTCTCTCTCTCTCTCTCTCTCTCTCTCTCTCTCTCTCTCTCTCTCTCTCTCTCTCTCTCTCTCTCTCTTTCTATATATATATTATGTTAGATGCATTTGGTTCATAATTTCTGTTAGTTTCACTGTGTCTCTGCTTAGTTTCTGTTTCCATAGTCTGTTCATTGGTAAAAGTGGGGTGTTGAAATTTCCTACTATTATTGTGTGAGGTTCAATGTGTGCTTTGAGCTTTAGCAACATTTATTTTACAAATGTGGGTGTCCTTGAATATGGGTCATACAGGTTCAGAATTCAAATTTCCTCTTGGATTTTTCTTTGATTAGTATGAAGTGCCCTTCCAAATCTCTTCTAATAGGTTTTGTTTGAAATTTTATTATATTGGATATTAGAATGGCTACTCTAGCTTATTGCCTGGGACCATTTGCTCAGAAAAATGCCCAGCCTTTTACTCTGAGGTAGTGTCTGTCTTTGTTATTCAGTTGTGTTTCCTGTATGTAGTAAAATGCTGGGTCCTGTTTATGTATCCAGTCTGTTAGTCTACATCTTTTTATTGGGAAATTGAGTCCATTCATGCTGAGAGACATTAAAGACCAATGATTGTTGGTTCCTGGATTTGTTTATTTGTTTCAGGTAGTATTATGTTTGTGCAGTTCTCTTCTTTTAGGTTTGTTGTTGTGAGATGATATTCTTTTTTATTTTGGTTTTCCCTCTGTGTAACTTCCCTCCTAATATTGGAGTTTTCTTTCTATTTTACATTGTAGGGCTGGATTAGTGGAAATAAATTGTTTAAATTTGGTTTTGTTTGGGAATTTCCCATGTTTTCCATCTATAGTGATTGAGAGTTTGGCTGCGTAAAGAATCCTGACATTTGTGTTCTTTAGGGTCCACATGATATCTGTACAAGATCTTGTGGCTTTTAGAGTCTCTGTTGAGAATTCTGTTGTAATTCTGATAGGTCTGCCTTCATGTATTACTTGGCCTTTTTCCCTTACTGTTTTTAATATTCTTTCTTTGCTGTATGTATTTAGTGTTTTGATAATTATGTGATGGGGGGAGTTTCCTTTCTGGTGTTCTGTAGGCTTCTTGTACATTTATGGCCATCTCTTTCTTGAGATTATGGAAGTTTTCTTCTATAATTATAATAAAGATATTTTCTGGACCTTTGAATTGAGAATCTTCACTCTCTTTCTATTATTCTTAAGTTTGGTCTTTTCATTGTGTGCTGGATTTTCTGTCTATTTGGGGTTAGGAGTTTATTTTTTCTACTTAGGATATTTTATTGGCATATGACAATTTACAAGGGTCCCAGTTAAAATATATAGCACACTGAAGAAGATTTGTTCAGTCATCTATATTCATTCTCATTGGATAATATTTTACCCTTAAATTGTAATTTAATTCCCTACACTGATTTTAACTGTGATGAAAGCGAACAGAAACAATTCCTTGAAATAGTGTGCAACTGGAAAAAAACTTTGCTTTTTATATTAAAGTTCCTAACATGTTGAAGCATACAAACCTAAGAATTGAGTCATGACCTTCTAACACTGCTTTCTTATTTTTTTTCTGGGAAAATCCTATGGTTCATTTTTATTTCTTTTCTCTGGGTAACATAATTATGCATATGCAGCATATAACACATTGTATGTGGTGTATAACACATAATATGCAGTGTGTAACATATAGTACACTGTGTATACCAGTTATTTTTCTGGCACTTGTAATCCAGCAGCTTTACCAAGAGGCCCTGGTCAGCTTTTGTAATGCCCTTTACACTTTGTATTTTCTTTGACTGTTTTGTCCTTATCGTCTATGGTATCTTCTATGCCAGAGATTCCCTCTTATCTTTCTTATATTCTCTTGGAGATACTCGCATCTGTAACTCCTGATCTCTTTCCTACATCTACAGGGTTGCCTCGCTTTATAATTTCTTTATTGTTTCTATTTCCATTCCTTCACCTGTTTGTATTTTCCTGTAATTCTTTAAGGTATTTATGTGGTTCTTCTTTAAGGGCTTCTACCTGTTTACCTGTGTTGTCTTGTATTTCTTTAAGGGAACTATTTCTGTCCTCCATTAAGGTCTTCTAAAATTTTCATGAGATGGGATTTTAGGTCAGAATCTTGCTTTTCAAGTGTGTTAGGGTATCCAGGGCTTGCTGTAGTTGGAGAACTGGGTTCTGATAGTGCCGAGTGGCATTGATTTCTGATGGTTATATTCTTGTGCTTGCTTCTCACCATGTGTTTGTCTCTTCTGTGAGCCCAGTTATAATGAACTTCTTTAAGTCAGGCGCTCTCTCTCTCTCTCTCTCTCTCTCTCTCTCTCTCTCTCTCTCTCTCTCTCTCTCTCTCTCTCTGTGTGTGTGTGTTTGTGTATGTGTGAGAGAGAGTGTGCATGTGCTAAAGTATCAGATCTGCCTCTGCGCAGTGTAGTTGTGGACATGAAGGATGATATGTCTTGAGCAGGGCCCTGTAGGGGTCCCAGTGAGGCCAGGTGTTGGAGTAAGGTGCATCTCCTATGTGAGCCTGGGTGTGGTGAACCTCCTGGGAGTCAAACTGTCTCTTGGTGTGGGAAGGAGCCTGGAGTGCTGGCTGGGCCTTGGCCTGAGTTGTGGGCAAGAAGAAAGATGTGTCTCCAGCAGGGTGGATAAGTCCTACCTGCTGTGGGCCCCACAGGGGTCCTAGTTGGGCCAGGTATTAAGGTGAGGGGGTGTCTCACCTGTGAGCCTTGTTATGACAGACCTCCTGGGGGTCAAGCTTTCTCTGGGTGTAGGTGTGTGGTGGGGGAGAGAGGGTAAAGGGGTTTTCTGCAGCACCTGATCTGTCTCCAGGCACAATAGTGGAGCTGGTGAATTTGTCTCCAGCAGGGCCTCATTAATCATTTCCTTGCTGAAGTGTAGCTAGGCTCATTCCACACCTTAGCTATTTTGCATATAGCTTCAGCAAACATCAATTTGCAGGTAGAATTACTTCCATGTGACTTTACTGTCTTTGTGGACTTTGTATACCCTCTTTATGTAAGGGTTCAGTATCAGAGCTCTAGCATATGGCAATTTCATTTTTTGTTTTCTGAGAAACTTTATACTGTTTCAATATTCTCCACAGTATTATAAATTATCACAAATTATGTTTAAGTTTTTCTTTTTCATTATGTTAGCAGACTTTAATCTTTGTACAGTGTGTATAATGAACCTAAGAAATGAGTAAGAGATAATTAGTGTTTTTATGTAGTTTGACTCATTCTTAGAAATTTAAATTTTTTACTGTATCCTTTCACTGAGAAGATAATATTGAGTTATATTTATTTCCAATTATAGTACTTATTGTTATCATGAAGTATAGATATTATTATTATTATTATTATATATCATTAAAATATTTATAAAATTATTTTCCCCAAGGTTTTGAGTTTTAGGTTGTCTTCAGTATGCAAATTTATGTAATCTGCCCCTCTGGATAGCATTTGTGGTTAATACATTAATTTCTTCCTTAATTGGCTTTCTATGTATGCACTTATAAATACTAAATAATCATGTAATCTTCTCTTTGGGTAGGAGTTTTCCTCACAAGTGTTTGTCTTTGGTTGCCAAAGGTAGTTATTTCCACTTAGATTTTTTTACACTCAGCATGCAAATAGGTGTTTATCCAGAGTTTATAATATATTGGGTAGAAATATATTTCCCTAATGTGCAGCCTATTATCTACAAATGTATTGCCTGGATTTGCTGTTGTATGTGATCTTTTATCTCTTGATTCTAGCTTTAACTTCTGCTTAATCACAGCCTGGGAGAATATTCCCAAATGTTTCTTCACAGTTTTCACAATTTCACTGAAGGCAAGGAAAAGGTTAAAAGAGAACACATTGTTTTGTAGACAGTCCTTATGGGGAATGCATCTATGAAAAGACAAAATCTGGTAAAATGGAACCTCACAAGAAATCAATCACTGATGAAAGAATGTTGTAATAGGCTATAAACTAAGCTCCTATAGTGAAGTTTTCTGCTTCTTATTTTAAATTAAACAGTCTGAAATAAAACAAATATATGTGATACATGTATATGCATATATCATAATATTCAGAAAATACAGTAGTTCTTCAAGCTAAACGATGAAGTCATTTTCTGTTTGAGTGCTTTCCCTAATTTCCTGCCTATAAGCATAGCATGTACTTTGTTCCTTTCTTGGTTCCAAAGCCTTGAAAAGGAATTTTCTGTTGAGACCATTTGACATGCAGATGGAAATGCTGTCAATGATGCTTATTCTGAAAGTAGAATATCATTGATGTAGAAATTGACTTTTTACCTGTTTCAGATATTTCTAATACCATTATATTCCAGACATCTATTAAATCAGGACAAGCATATTGACATCTGTACATATACATTCTCCAAAGCTATATCAGATGTACTGTCAATGCAGGTCTTTAATTTTTTTTTTAATTTATTCACCTTACATCCTACACACTGCCCATTGTCCCTCCCATAATCCTTCCTCTATCTCCCTCCCCTTCTCTTCTGAGCAAGTGGGGCACCCATTTCTCCACCCTGGCATTTCAAATCTCTGGAAGGCTAGGTGCTTCCTCTCCCACTGAGGCCAGACAAAGCAGCCCAGATAGAAGAACATATCCCACATTTAGTCAACAGCTTTTGTGATAGCCTTGTTTCAGTTGTTTGAGACTTACAGGAACACCAAGCTGCATGTACTGGCTATTTTTGTGTCAACTTGACACAGCTGGAGTTATCACAGAGAAAGGAGCTGTAGTTGAGGAAATGCCTCCATGAGATCCAACTGTAAGGCATTTTCTCAATTAGTGATCAAGGGGGAAAGGCCCCTTGTGGGTGGGACCATCCCTGGGCTGGTAGTCTTGGGTTCTATAAGAGAGTAGGCTGAGCAAGCCAGGGGAGGCAAGCCAGTAAAGAACATCCCTCCATGGCCTCTGTATCAGCTCCTGCTCCCTGACCTGTCTGAGTTCCAGTCCTGACTTCCTTTGGTGATGAACAGCAGCATGGAAGTGTAAGCCGAATAAACCCTTTCCTCCCCAACTTGCTTCTTGGTCATGATGTTTGTGCAGGAATAGAAACCCTGACTAAGACAAATTGGTACCAGGAGTGGGGTATTCCTGTGACAACCTGACCATGTTTTGGGGAGGACTGTGGAAGGACTTTGGAACTTTGGGCTTGAAGATCCATTCGTTGTTAAGAGCTCTGTCAGATGTTGTGTAGGAGCTTGGAAGATAATGCTGAGAATAGTGCAGAAGATGGAGGCCTGGTTTGTGAAATTTCAGGGGGAAAATTAAAGACTCTTTTCAGGGCCATTGTTATTTTGGTTGTGAAGATTCTGTGGTTCTGGTTAGCTGGGGCTGAAGAATCAGCTGTGATTAACAAGATACCAGAACTACTAAAGCAAAAACTTTGCATTACTGGGACTATTGATGCTGGTTAGCTGGAGCTAAGAAATTAGCGGTGATTAAGAAGAGACCAGCATCGTTAAGGTGACATCTTCTGGGAAGTGTTTTCTGAAAGCACAAAGAGACTGTGTTCCAGAGATGGGCAAGGTTGTACTCCTTCTGCAGCGGGACTTGGTAATGTGTAAGGGTCACCCAGGTGGTACTGGTTTTGAAGGCATGAAGGGGTCACGCAGAGCAGCTGAGGCTCCGCACTGTGAGAGGCCATGGAAGGCCATTGGTGAAGGTGCAGCCTCAGTTGCAATTGAAGGCCCAGGACTGAAGGGGTCACGCAGTGTTTTGGAGATGCCAGTACCACGAGATGACCACCAAGAGCAGCAGCAGCAGTGGAGTACAGGCATCTGGAGCCCAGAGGACGACGTGTGTGCTACAAAGGGCATGGCTGGAGAAGTGACCCAAGCCCTTGGAGGAGCCCAGAAGATCGTGAGTTGGATCCCAGACGTTGGACGGTTGGAGATTGATTTTTGCTTTGATTGTGACTGTGCCCTGATATTTTCCCTCTTGAAGGAAGAAACTGTTTTAGTGGAGCCCACAGTTAAGAGACTTTTAATTGTAAAAAGACTTTGGATTTTAAAAGAGATGGATATTTTAAAGAGATTGAAATTTTAAGAATATGTAAAGACTGTGGGACTTTTAAAGTTATTTAGATCTTGGGGATGAATAAGAATGTAAGGGTTGAGACTTACTAGTGATGTGTTTGTGTGTCAAGTTGACAAGGGGTCAATTGTACTGGCTATTTTTGTGTCAACTTGACACAGCTGGAGTTATCACAGAGAAAGGAGCTGTAGTTGAGGAAATGCCTCCATGAGATCCAACTGTAAGGCATTTTCTCAATTAGTGATCAAGGGGGAAAGGCCCCTTGTGGGTGGGACCATCCCTGGGCTGGTAGTCTTGGGTTCTATAAGAGAGTAGGCTGAGCAAGCCAGGGGAGGCAAGCCAGTAAAGAACATCCCTCCATGGCCTCTGTATCAGCTCCTGCTCCCTGACCTGTCTGAGTTCCAGTCCTGACTTCCTTTGGTGATGAACAGCAGCATGGAAGTGTAAGCCGAATAAACCCTTTCCTCCCCAACTTGCTTCTTGGTCATGATGTTTGTGCAGGAATAGAAACCCTGACTAAGACACTGCACATCTGCCACATTTGTTCATTTTTTTCTGGGAGGTCTAGAGCTAGCCTGTGATTGTTTTTTGGTTAATGGTTGAGAAAGAAATTGAGAGTTCCAAGTGTCCAGGTTAGTTAATGTAGTCCTATCCCCTTAGGGTCTGCAATCCTTCCTCCAATTCTTCTACAAGATTCCCTAAGCCCCATTCACTTTTTGGCTGTGGGTATCTGCTCTGTCTGAGTCCACTGGTGAAATCCCCTGGTGGCATTGACTTCCGTGATGTATCTGGGCTCTGGAGTAGACTAGAATGCATTTCCTTCTCCTAAAATGTCCCATCAACTTTTTCCTCATAAGTAGCATAGTAGTTTTGTTGTTATTGTTGCTATTGTTGTTATTCTATCTCCTTAATAATGAAACTAATTCATTTCTGCTGGAAACACCAAAAAAATATCAGTCTAAAGACATCCCAAGAAAATTTGATTCGATGATAATTTTCTGCATGTTTTGTATATCTGAAAATAATATTTATTTGAATTTTAAGGTATTTAATGTATACAAATATTAAAAAATAGAAATAGTGTTATATTCTATTATAAGCTATTGCTTCATTATATTAAAACTTTTATTTTCATGAATAAAGACTAATGTGATCGTTATCTCACATATACTCTAGATGATTCACTTCTGGATTTTTGATGGAGATTTTGGTTTGTTGCTTATTCCTTGTGGTTTAGGTTTTTGAGAGGTTTTCATTTAACTCAGGGCCTCAAACTCATATAAGAGAGGATGACTTTAAACTTTTAGTCTCCTAAGTTCTGAGATCATAGATGTGTACTTAATTTTATGCTGAAGTTGCATTGGTGCACTTCATATGTCAGATCGTTTTAGTGGTCCTCCCATGTTGTGAATTGAATAATCTATATAGTTGGATCATGAAAACTTATAGAACTGTTCCTCCCATCACTAGTGTGCATTTTCTTTCTTCATACCACAAACACTGAAGTTGAGTTTGTTTTTCTCTCTGTATTGAATATACAAGCACCATGTCAGGTTTATCATCATTGCTTCCTAAGGAGTTGATCTCTGTTGGAGATTTTAATAAACAATGTTAACTCAGATATAGAAAGATGTTTTCTTCTTCACAGTCTGAAGATATTTATTTATAGATATTCTATTTCTATAAATGTACATAAATTTGTGTATGTGTGTATGACTAACGAACCATCCTTTACATAAATATAAGTAGTGTTCTTTTATAGCTTAAATGAGCAAAGTTTTATTCAACTACATATTATTTTTCTGTCTTTCCTTCTAAAATGAAAACCTCTTTTATTGTATACCTGCAATTTTTACTTGGCAATTATATTTTCTAAACATTACCAGTAAAGTTGGAGATATTCTCTCTACAGTCACAATTAAATATACTGATCAATATGAATTGATGAATTGGAGTTAATTGTTTTTACTAAAACTAACATATCATGCTGTTAAGGTTTCAATGTAGTTTAAGAACTTTTCTACAAAGGTTTTTTTGGGGTGGAATTTAGTCCACCCCAAAAAATGTGGCATTGGGAGATATGAATTTCAAGTGTTGGGACCTACTGAGACATCTTCAAGATGTCCATGGCAAGGTCCTCAATAGGATTGCTCCCATCGACTGGCCTTGTTAGAGCCAGTTTTATAAGCTTTTAAGTTGTATCCGGTATCTTTACTTGGGTTGACAATTTAAAATGTGACCTATCTACTGCTATATCTTCTTACCATTGAAGCACTATTGTAGCACCATCTGTTTTGAGGTTTTTACCAAAGCTAAATTAGTAATGAGATATATCCTGTCCCTCCAAAATAAGTGAGGCAAATAAACCTCTTAGTGTTACAAGGTTAATGGCTCTATAAATTTTCACAATAACACACACACAAGAAAACCAGGCTAGCATATATCATTACTGTAAAGTAGCAAAGAGCAGTTACAAATGACATCCAAACATGGGGGTTGATGAAGAGAAATTTAATTTCAAATGCTGAAAAGGAAACAGCATGTGATGAAAAAGTGTTTTTTTGTTTCAATAGACAGTGAAAACTTTAGCAAGGCTACAACTGCTTGTATATCCTCTGCTTTTCTACCAGACCTCCTCCTCCTCCTCCTCCTCCTCCTCCTCCTTCTTCTTCTTCTTCTTCTTCTTCTTCTTCTTCTTCTTCTTCTTCTTCTTCTTCTTCACATATTTTGTTTCAAGACTGGTTGGAAGAATTGTTGATATATATTGTTTCAAGAAAGGTCAGAAGAATGGCTGATCCACTGGAGTAATTGCTGATGGAAATGGAGCCACCTGAGAAACAAAATGGCTGAAATTAGAAAACGAAATTAGTCACCTTTACTCTCTCTTTTCTGAAAGGATCAAAGAGTTGGCTTTGTAATTGGAGAGGTAGTGGGTGGAGATAGAACCTCTTGGGAAGCCAGGAGCACTAGATTAAAAAGAGAACAAGATGGCAGGAATCTCCCTCAGGGGAAAAAAAAGAGGAAAAGAAGCTGTGCCTGAGGACAACTGGCTCAGAGAAAATCTGTATATACAGAACAATCTATTGAAATAGTCCATTTCTAGAGAAAGTGTTAATCTCGAACTAACCATGCCATCAGACTGAGAAAAGGTGAGACCCAGTGTTAAAAGATCACATTAGCTTTCCAAGTAGTCATATATAATATTCCTCTTAATGGTATGAAACAAGCTTATGATGAGATAAGATGGTCCTAAAGAAATGATAGAACTAAGGAATTTTATGGATGATATGATATCATATAGGACATGCTCACCTTACGAGAAACAAATTCTTAGTGATTGGGCTACTCAAAATAGAGTTATTCCCCAAGAGTAGAAGTGTAGAAGGGACTGGTGTCAGCTAGACCAGAGGCCTGTCTGCAGTTGCAATGGCTAACATGGTGGGGGTGGGGTGCCGGCAGAGAAAGAAATGAGAATTTTGAACAGGAAAAAAAAAGAGAGAAATAAATAGAGAAAAGGGTCATTTTCTAGGCAAAGGCAAACTCTGATATATAAAAACAGATTAAATTTGACAATGCTACTATAGAACAACATCTCATAGTGGCATTAAGAACTTGGGACAAAGTTGGAGAGCCCAGGAAAAAATTCAAGTCATTTATTAAGATTGTACAAGGCTCTGGAGATGCCTTCATGGTTAACAAAACTTAGTCTTAGTAGTGAACAAAGCCATATTCGACCTGATACAGTAAAGGTATTGATAGATACTTTGCATATGAAAATTCAAATATCAAATGTAAAAAGTTATCAGACCATTAAAGGTGCAAGCAGGGCTTATGGATTAATGGATAAGGGATCATGAACTGTTTACCTGTCAGCCAGAAGATAACATCAGGAACAAAATCCTCAACACTCAGCAAGAGAGCCTCACCAGGTTATAGAAAAACAAACAAACAAATACACACACACGCACACATACACACACAAACACACACACAAACACACACACACACACACACCTGTGGAATTTATTCAGCCAATATACTACAAGGATGTCTTAACCTCAGTATAGAAGCCAGCAAAAGTTTTGTGTTGGGAATGTGAACATATTTATATCTCCACAAGAAATGACAAGGTGTGGATACTATCAAAACTAATAAAGATTAGAACTGAGCAGAAGATGGCTACTGAAAACCTTGGCTACTAACTTGAAAAGTACTTATCTTATTGAAAATGTCTCTGTACTTTCCCACTACATAATGGCTTAAAACAGAAGAGGGGAAATGTGAAAATCCTGAAATTTTTGTTTCTTAAAAAAAAAACCACATATTGTAAGAAAGTGATTTCATTTTAATCCCAAGTATTGGGTTGTGGGCCTTATCCAGACTTCCACAGCAGCTACCTTGATTTGCCTTGTGATCTAGAAGAAGCATGGCTGTGTTAGTTGAAGACAATTTTTGCAATTGTGTTATGTTTGAAATTCTGGGACATTTTCAGAGGTTATAGAAATGATAGAGCCCCTAAGATGGACTGGGTGGTGTTGGTCATTCAGAAAAGTTGGTTGTAATTTGTAAGTAGTCATCCTTAAAGAAGAAAAGGAAAGAAAGAAATTAGATTCAAGGTTCTGTCTGTTCTATGCTTTTTTTTTTCTCTCCAATAAAATGTTAGAGAATGAAACCAGGAATGATAAAGTGTGAGCAAAAGAAGAACCAACTAAATAGGCAAGGAAAAGCTATGAGTGACACTCAAAAATAGGGCTTGATGAGAGAATGAGAGACAGACAGACAGACAGACAGACAGACACACACACACACACACAGAGAGAGAGAGAGAGAGAGAGAGAGAGAGAGAGAGAGGGAGGAGAGAGAGATTTTATTTCAAATGTCATAGAGAAAAGGCATGGGATTAAAGAATGGATTTTTTAAAGAGATCAACAAAAATTGTATTGAGGCTACTAGTGCTGGAATATGCCCTGATTTGCTCCCATGGACAAATGTTCAGTCGTATTTTTTGTAATTGTTTTGTTTTTTTTTTTTTGATTTTATATTTTAATATTTGGTTTCAAAAAAAGGTTGGAAAATGGCTGAGCCCTTGGAAAATTGCTGGTGGAAATAAAGTAGAGTTGGAATACTTAAAATGCTACTAGAAAGGAACATTGTAAAGACATGTGTTGTCAGGCTTTAAATTTTCTTGTTCTAAAAATAGCAGAATACTGCAAAAAGGATTAGTATGTGGGTTGACAATGCATAACATTGCAAAAATATGCCTAGCCCTAGTATTCTCTCTAGAAACAATTTTGTATTTTTTTCTAGTGTGAAATATTCTTCTATGATGTAACTCAGAAATCTCAGAATTATCCAAATAACAAATTTATACTTATACAAAAATACCTGGGTATTTATCATATAACACTGAACTGAAAACAACAAAATGTGTATCAGTTTGTAAACAGACTGCTTATAGTTATACAGTGGAATACTATGCTACTACTTGTAGTATCAACAATGTAGCCTGAAGACATACAGATAGTTCAGATGTGAGGAAATGGCCATTATTTCTGCCTAGGAAGAAGAAGCTAGATGAAACTTGATAGTGAAAATTTCCCTGCTCTTTAAAGCACTACATAGCCTGGAATCACTAAGGAGGAGGAAAGTTAAAATAATCTTGATTTACCATTTTTATTATCTCAATATAATTCTCTACCAACTCCAAGCAAAAATATATGTAAGAAATAGAATAACCTTAGATATTTCATAAATTAACTGCTTTATTCTTCTTCTTATTATTTTTTTTTTGCAATATTCTAGTAATGCAAATTCAAGAATCCATTTTGAGCATCTAAGAACTTCAAAGTTTAGATGTTACAAAACTGCATACTTTTTGGAAAATTAGCTTGCATTAGATAAAGTATATTGATCTCTTTTTAATCTTCCTTTTGGCCTTTTCCTTCTTTACAGTTTTTTTTATAAGATCATTAAAAATATTTTTAAATAGATTAATGTAGGAAAATCTCTATCAATAAGATCTGACTGAGTCCTTAAAATATTACTTTCATATTTTTAAATGAAAGAAATGGTCATTTTTATGTCAATATTTAAAATAGGTATCAGATATGTCTAGAGGGCTGTGTTACTGTCTGGATAAATTATTGATAGGCATTATCAGTATTGCTAATTCAGTATGAGAGCAAACATGATGATTGCACATCAGTCAATGAGTTTGCCACCTGAAAGGCATTCAGGAAAAATTATCATTAATAATGGAAATTGTGTGGTACTTAAATAAGCTTTCTAGCCATGTGGGTGGATACAGTGATAATTAATCATTATAGTTTTATCTGTAATTAAGCATAGATGCTAAGCAGTACAAAAACATAACTTTACAATAATTTATAGTACTTTTCTAAATAAACACAATGTTGATTTTCAGTTGCATATTGTTAGTTCTTTACAACCATTTGTGACCAGTAAGCAGAGTTGTTCTCTAGCAATTTCCTACAATTCCATATACTGTTTTATCATCTTCTTACCTTCTGTATTCTGTGTATACACATGCCATTGGGAAGAGGATACTCAGTAAAGTCAATCAAATCTAGTCCAGATTTCTTTCTAAATTATTATTTTAGACCACAAACTGGGTTAACATCTAACCTTACACAACCATTATTTCTTTTTTTATTTCTCCTTGTATGCCCAACTTTCTCCTTGCTGGAAACTTTTTTCCTGGTCCACACTTTTTATCCCATAGGCATTACCCAATTAAAGGGAGTCTACAATTAAAACAAGGGCTATTTGGAGATTCTATTGTGAATTTAGACCTTAACAAATAGAATCTGAGCAGGAGGTTTAAATAGAAAGTGACACATTATATCACTAAGAGAAGAACCCTGTTACTGTACAAGTAAAATGTTATATTCACTTTACAATATGACCTCATATTCTACCTATGTACTAAAACTCTACTCAATTCTTACAATAATAAATATTACGTGCTACATCTGTTATCTGTTTAATATTGTTGTTTCCACATCTTCTGAATTATTTATTTACCTTTTTCTTTCAGCTGAGCTGCATTTTCATAACTGTTCTGGATAATTTTATTGTCATAAACATATGTATATTTGTGTGTAAAATGGTATATGTATATAAAATATTTATTATGATATACATGTCTGTATGGGTGTGTATATATGTATGAAGTAGTATGCATGTACATTTATGTGTATGTATGTGTTTTGTGGCACAAGGCATGTGCCTTTCTGCATCTGTTTGTCTGAATACCACACAGAGAAGCCAGAGGAAGTTGTGTCAGATCATATCACCTTTATTAATTAGGGAGAACTCAGAAAGATTTGCAGATAGACTGCCCTTACACTGAAGTTCTGTCCTACCTTTACAGTAAAATCTTTGTCTAGCTTGTACTTACAGCTTCTTTTAAAATTCTATGAAAGTTCAAAGAGATTTCCTATCCAGAGCCTGATTCTTAAATTCAGTCAGACATAGTAGACAGAGTTAAGATTTTAGAAGGATTATGCATTCCATATTTTGTATTAGCATTCTTTAGATAACAGGCAGAGGTATATTGCATTAAATATGAATAATATCTATGTGTACATTTTGTTGCCATGAATCTAGTATTTGAAATTCAAAGTAGATATAGCTATGTTTTTATTGGTTGAAGCTACATTAAGAAAACTTATACAAAATACCAAAAAGAAAACTAATATGATATTTCAATGATTATTTGGTTTATGCAATTTACAAATTGAGAAGGATAAAATTAGCCTTCAAATTCATGAACAGCATTTATGTTTCAAACAATGTTGTTCACAAATGTCCTACAGACAGAGAAAAAGACCACAGTTTCTGCCTTGGTACTTTACATCAGGTAGATGAGATGTAATAGAATTTAACAAAATAGACCAGGAGATGAGTGTCAAGCCAAGTACCTGTTACACTGGAAATAGAATAAGCTGAAAGTTGGTCATGTCAAGTGAAGGTCAAACATTGCCAGTGAACTTAAAGCATGAAAGTTTTCCAGGACTTCTTGGTACGTAAGTTAATGAGCCTGGAAAGTAAGTTGATGACGTAAGTTTAATGTAGAAATTCACAAAGAATGGAATATGTAAGTATGTATATAGTTACAATTGCCTAAAGATACAAATAGAAAAAATAATTGTGAATAAAGAGGCAGGGGTTTGGCTGATATCTATGGCCTTTGATTTTAATCTGGGAAAATAAAAAAATAAAATAAAATAAAAACCCTGCTCAAAACTGAGAATGAAATAGCATAGCATTCAGAAAACTTCTTCTGTAACAGACAGGAGAAAATACTTCATGCTTTGTGGGTCCTGCTGTCTCTGAGGTGTTAGGAAAGCAGTCAGAATCTGTAAGTAAATAGTAACTGTGGCTGTATTCCAACCGCAAATATTTACAAAATTTGTAAATAGAGTGAGGTTTTTGTTTGGCAATCTAGACCTAATATAAATAAATACTAATGATGGGGAGGAATTGGAGCAAAACTTAAGCAATGACCTTGAATAGGACAGAGTAGCAGAGAAGTAGCATAGTTGGGGCTTTGGTTATTATCTCAGCTAAGTTTGAAAGTCAGAGACTCCAGAATTTGCACAGGTTATCAAATATGGACTGTAAAACTAGTAAAATAGTTTCTGACTACTTTAGCTTCCTAAAAGGCATACAGAACAAGGTTAGCATAAATGAGTGAAAATTAGAAAGTGGGTTTTCAGTTTTTAAAGGAGCATGAAATAGTCTTACATTGTAATTGAAAAGTAATTAAGGTAAGGCAACAGTACAGGTAGTTATGTTATACCCTACTAAAATACACAGCATTATGTTATACCCTACTAAAATACACAGCATTCAATTTAGAATGCTCCAGATATATTATTTTTATTTTTTGTCTGTTATCTTTTAAATATTTGTAAAAAGCACCAACTAAAATTTATACCAAATAGCAACATATTTTGACTCATTTAACTTTAATATTCAGAAATCCTATCATTCACCCTAGGGGAAAATTTTATTGTTAAAATACACTAGAACAATATTTTCATGGCACATAAGCAGTCATATCTTCTATGAAAATGCTTTTCAAGTCTATCAAATACTACCCTCATTAGTACCTATTCAATGTGTTCCTGTCACCCACTGTCTTGTGCATTTATCACAATGAATCAGAATTTATTTGGAGGGTTGGCTAACTTGTGCTTCAATGATGTATTTCTTCTGGAAGAACTCAAACATAATGAAATATATTATGTCTAGTATTTCTATAATATTTTCACCAATGAAAGTAAATTATTCGTGAAGAATATACACACATTGATTTTATGCAGGTTACTCATGGATTGGAAAATCAAAACAAGCTTCCAAAGATAGAAAATCAATTGATGTGTCAGGCAGAGAAGGCATAGATAAGGAAATGAACCTGCATACTGACACTTTTCCTCGTGAAATAATTTAATTTACCAGAATTTGAACAGGCTTGTTATTTGAACATAGTAATATGCTAACAAGAAGAAAACTGAGCACCAGTTTTCATTAAATTTTGTTACCATTCCTTAAAATAAATGCAAACCAGTGTGTTTTGTAAGACAACAGATTGAACTTCCTCCTTGAGACAATTATAATATAAACTAATGATGTTTAATTTAAAGATTTTTATGTGGACATTTTGATATAGCGACTTTTTTTTTCTTTACAGAATTATTACCCAGTTGTCAGCAGTTGAATTGCCAGTTTAAATGTGCAATGGTCAGAAATGCTACAAGATGTTATTGCAAGGATGGATTTGAAGTCGCAGAAGATGGAAGAAGCTGTAAAGGCAAGTATGAAGTGTGACTCTCTCCATATTAATTGGCATGCCATTATTCTACGAAAGTACACAAGATAAGCAGAGTAAGAAGTAGGAAGCTAGATTTTGCCCCACAGCTCTTGAGACTTCAGATCCTCTTAATCAAGCTTCATAGCATTTGGACAGAAGAACATGATAAACAAAGCCTGTTTCCCTATGCAGGGAACACATAGAGAACTGGAACGTGAAGGTACACAGTCCCTTTTAAGAGCAATCCTGTTGACTCCAGGCTACCCACTATGCCCTAGTGCTTTAATTACTTTTCCACTTCACAATAATACCAGGGGCCAAGTATGCTCTTTGAGTACAGTCCAAAGTTTAGTACTATTTAATACTTGTACAGGATTCCTTAATAGAAATTAAATAAGGTATCTGAAAACATTTGCCTTGCTAAATTTTTACAATTTTTCTTTTCTTTTAAATGGAAGGGTTAATATTATCCATAAAGTATAACCATTATATATGAATTTGTACAAATTTTCTATTTATTTTTCAATACTAGTAAAAGTTGGAAATAACAGAAGTAATATTTTAGTCTACTTCTATCAAACTAGATTAAACTATTTAAACTTCATAGTTGGTTTATAGCTATCATATTGCTGTAGTATAGTAGACATGTCATTAAAGAAGTTAATGATTACTATGTATATAATAGAATTTAAAAAATGTAGGTCAGTAACTTTAGAATTTGGCATTTTATTAATATCTCAGTAATTGATATATGTATTGACTTTCATATTATTTTTATTCCTTAATTCTAGTGTGAGGCCCAAAGCTTGTTTAACATGTCTGAGATACTTAGTGTGGCTCTAGCTATCAAAAGTGTTAAGTGCTTTAGATTTCGCGAGCATTCTTCAGCAAATGGTCATTCTCCAAAATGATTAATTTGGAACATTCAAATAATTTCGTTCATTGTCCTGATGACTGCTATTATGAATATGTTAACATATGTGTAATATTTACTTAATTATAAACACAATATGCTATGTGCATTTACACAGTACTTAGTATATGTATATTTAAACATCCCCACATGCTTAACTGTTAATTATACACATAAGATATACTTATAAATTATATAAATACAATATAAGAACATAGAATAACTATATTGTCCAAACAACTAATAAACAATATATTAAAAATAATTTTGTTTTTTAAGTAATTTTGCTTAGCTGATTATCTTACTACTTTTGGCTTAATACAGGATTTTATTTTATTTTTAATCAATTAATTTACTTCCCCAACGTTGCTGTACTCCCAGTGCTCCCATTATGGAGTCCCTCCTCCTATCCCCCCTTCTCTTTGCCTCTAGAAGGGTAGGGTCCACCCTGGCACATCAAATCACTGCAGGATTAGATACATCCTCTCCCACTGAGGCAGAACAAAGCAGCTCTCTGCTACCTGCAGTTCTAGTCCCTGTGTGTGCTTTTTGGTTTGGTGCTCAGACTCTGAGCGCTCCAGAGATCCACATTAGTTGAAACTGTTTGGTTTTTTGTGGGGTTCCCATCCATTTCAGGGCCATCAATACTTCCTCAGCTCTTCCAAATGGTTCTAGATCCCCGTCGAATGTTTGTCTGTGGGTATCTGCATCTGTTTCAATCAACTGCTGGGCATAGCCTCTCAGAGGACAGTTATGCTAGGCTCCATTCTGTATCATTAATACTGTCAGACATGGGTGCTTAACCATGGGATAGGTCTCAAGTTGACCTATAGGTTATTTGTTGTCCATTCCTTCAGTTTCTACTCCATCTTTTTCCCTGCATTTCTTTTAGACAGGACAAATTTTGTGATAAAAGTTTTGTGGAGCCCGGCGTGGTGGCACACGCCTTTAATCCCAGCGCTCAGGAGGCAGAGGCAGGCACATTTCTGAGTTCGAGGCCAGCCTGGTCTATAAAGTGAGTTCCAGGACAGCCAGGGCTATACAGAGAAACTCTGTTTTGAAAAACCAAAAAAAAAAAAAAAAAGTTTTGTAGATGGGGTTGGTGTCTTTATCTCTCTACTTGGGGCTGCCTATCTACAGGAGGGGGCCTCTTCAGGTTCCATGTCCCCACTGTAGGCATCTTGGCTAAAGTCAAACACATTAACTCCTGGAAGTCTCCCCTATCCCAGGTCTCTGGGACTTCATAGAAATTCCCTCCAGTCCCCTCCCCATTTTCTACAGCTTCAGATGTCCATTCATTCTCTTAGCCCTCTGGCCCTGTCTCTAGTTTCTCCTCACACCTGATCGTGCCCTGTCCCCAATCCTCTCCTCCTCCCTTCTCCCACTCAAGTCTGTCCCTCCTTCTCATCACATGACTATTTTGTTTCTCCTTCTAAGTGGAATTCAAGCATCCTCTCTTGGACCTTCCTTCTTGTTTAACTTCTTTCATCCTGTGGGGTATACAATGGGTATTCTGTACTTTTGGGCTAACATCCATTTATTAGTGAATAGACCATGCATCTCTTTTTGAGTCTGAGTTACCTCACTCAGGATGATATTCTTCTCAATCAATCAGTTGCCTGCAAAATTCATGTCTTAATACAGGATTTTAAACTTAACAGAATGGTGGAATATTTTTTCAAAATTCTAATATCAAAACCATTAAAATGCACTAAGATTATTTTATTAACTTTTCTGTGCTATGCAAAAAACATCATGACCAATGCAAGAGTTTATTTGGGCTTACAAGTCCTGTGGGACAGGAATCCATCACCAATATGTCAGAAAACTATAATGACATACAGGCATGGAGCTAGACATGACAGCTCATATCTTAACTCAAAACAGAAAGCAGTGAAATCAAATGGGAATGGCATGAGTCTTCTAAACTTCAATGTCCTCAATGACAAAAAAGCAAAATTTAATTTCATCATTCATTTAAAAATGTCTAAAAATAGCACTCCCAACTGGGGATCAAGCATTCAAATGACCAACACTATAGGGAACAACACAGCTAGAGAAAAGGTATACAAGAGAAGATAGCAGACTCAGAGTCAGCCCAAATCACGTTAAGAGAGGATTCACATGTAAACTCTGCTACACATTTGCTACATATCTGCAGAGGGCCTAGGTCCAGGCCCTGCATGCTCTTTGGTTGGTGGTTTAGTCTCTGTAAGACCCCATGAGTTCAGGTTAGTTAATTCTGGAGATCTTCTTGTGGTCTCTGTTACCCCTCCAGTTCTTCAGTTATTCCTCTCATTCTTCCACAAGATACTCGGAGCTCCTCTGGATGTTTGGATGTGGGCCTCTGAATGTGTTTCCACCAGCTGTTGGATAAGGCCTCTCAGGACAGTTATGCTAGGCACCTGTTTGCAAGCATAGCAGAGTACCATTAATACTGTCAGTGGTTGTATCTCTTCCATAGGATGGTTCTCAAATTGGGTGTTCCTTGGCTGGCCAGCACCTCAATCTCTGCTACATCTTTATCCCTGCACATCTTGTATGCAAAACAAATTTTGGGCCAAGTGTTTTGTGGGTATGTTGGTGCCCCACACCTTCCATGGGAAGTCGTGCCTGGTTATAAGAGGTGGCCACATCAATTTCTATATTCCTCACTACTTGGAGTTCCAACAAGGGTCAACCGAATAGATTTCTGGGAGTCTCCCCAATGCCAAATCAGTGGCATGTCATAAAAATGCATTCCCACACTTATTTCTCCCTTTAACCAAGTCCTCTTTCCTCCCAGAAGCTGAGCTTTACTCCTGTTCCAGGTGCCTCCCCCAACTACCTCTGATGTCTATTTTATTTCTGCTTCTGAATAAGATTCAAGAACCCTTCTTTGGTCTCTCCTTGTTACTTAGATTTTTGGATCTGTAGATTGGAATATTGTTATCTTGTACTTTTTGTTTTGTTTTGCTTTGCTTTTATTTGTTTTTGTTTGTTTGTTTTCTGGAATATTTTTGCTGGATATTTTATTTATTTACATTTTAAGTGTTATCTCCTTTCACAGTTTTCCCTCTTCAAACCCTCTAACCTGTCCCCCCTCTTCCTGCTTCTATGAGTGTGGTCTCCCATCCACCAACTCCCACATCAGTGTGCTGGCATTCCCCTACACTGGGGCATCGAGCCTTCACAGGACCAAGGGGGCCATTCCTCCCATTGATGCCAGAAAAGGCCATCCTCTGCTACACATGCAGCTGGAGCCATGGTTCCCTCCATCTGTACTCTTTGGTTGGTGGTTTAGTCCTTGGGAGCTCTGGGTGGTCTGGTTGGTTGATATTGTTGTTCTTCCTGTGGGATGCAAACACTTTCTGCTCCTTTGGTCCTTCCCTAACTCCCCCATTGGGGTCCCCTTGCTCAGTCTAATGATTTGCTGCGAGCATCTGCCTCTGTACTTGTCAGGTTCTGGCAGAACCTCTCAGGAGAGAGATATTAAGATCCTGTCAGAAAGCACTTCTTGGCATTCACTCTAGTGTCTGGATTTGGTGTCTGTATATGGGATGGATCCCCAGAGGGGCAGTCTCTGCATGGCCTTTCCTTCAGTCTCTGCCCCACACTTTGTTCCTGTATTTCCTTTAGACAGAAAGCATTTCTGGGATAAAAATCGGGAGATGAGTTGGTGGCCCCATCCCTTACCTAGAGGTTCTCCCTCCCCTTTGTTGGGTATTTCAGCTAGTGTCATTCCCGTTGGTTCCTGGGAGCCCCTAGCTTTACTGGCACCTGGGACTTTCTGGTGGCTACACCCAGTTCTCCATACCCCATTGCTACACACCTCCTCTCAATTTCCAGACCCTCTGTACACCATCCCTGTCTTCTCCCATACCTCATCCTGCCTTTTCTCCTCCCCTCCTCTCTTCCTGCCAAGTCCCTCCAAACCTCTACAGCCTGAGTATTTTGTTCCCCTTTCTAAGGAGTGAAGCATCCACACTTTAGTCTTCTTTCTTCTTGAGCTTCATATGGTCTGTGAGTTGTATTGTGAGTATTCTGAGCTTTTAGCTTAATATCCACTTATCAGTGAGTACATACCATGTATGTGTTTTTGTGACTGAGTTTCCTCACTCAGGATGATACTTTCTAGTTCTATCCATTTGCCCAATAATTTCATAAATTCATTGTTTTAATAGCTGAATAGTACTCTATTGTGTAAATGTATCACATTTTCTGTATCCATTCTTCTGTTGAGGGACATCTGGCTTGTTTCCAGCTTCTGGCTATTATAAATATGACTACTCTGAGCATAGTGGAGCATGTGTCCTTATTACATGTTGGAACATCTTTTGGGTATATTACCAGGAGTGGGATAGTTGGGTCCTCATGTAGTACTCTGTCCAATTTTCTAAGGAACCACCAGACTGATTTCGGAAGTGGTTTTCCCAGCTTGCAATCCCACCAGCAGTGGAGGAGTGTTCCCCTTTCTTCACATCCTTGTCAGCATCTGCTGCTGTCAGAGTTTTTGATCTTAGCCATTCTGACTGGGCTGAGGTGGACACTGAGGTTGGTTTTGATTTGGATTTCCCAGATAATTAAGGATGTTTTAAGAGTCCAAAACAATTTAATATTCCTCTATTGAGAATTTTCTGTTTTGCTATGTACCCCATTTTTAATTAGGTTATTTGGTTTATGGGTGTCTAATATTGTGAGTTCTTTATTTCTTTTGGGTATTTGTCCTCTGTTGGATAAAGACTTGGTGAAGACATTTTCCCATTTTGTAGGCTGCAGCTTTCCTGAGGGTGACCTTTGCCTTACAGAATCCTTATGGTTTCATGAGGTCCTTTTTACTAATTGTTGATCTTAGTGACTGAGTTATTGGTATTCTGTTGTGTCCTGTAACACTGATCAAATGCTATTCCCCACTTTCTATTCTAACAGATTTTGTGTATCAAGTTTTATGTTGATGTCTTTGAATTTGGACTTGAATTTTGTACGCTGTGATAGATATGGATCTATTTGCATTCTTCTACATGCAATCTACAGGTTCATGCAATTCCCACAAAAATTCTAAAACAATTATTTACAGACACTAAAAGAGAAATTCTTAGCTTCATTTGGAAAAACAAGAAGTACAAGAGATCTAAAACAATCCTGTCCAATAAAAGAGTGCATGGAGTTATCACCATACCTGATTTCAAGCTGTACTACAGAGTAATAGTAATAAAAAAACCTAATGGTACTGGCATTAAAAATAGACAGGTTGATCAACTGAATGAAATTAAAGACCCAGAAATAAAGTCATACACCTACAGGCACTTGATTTTTGACAAAGAAATCAAACATTAAAAAAAAAAAGAAAAAGAACAACAACAAAACATTTTCAACAAATGGAACATGTGTAAGAATCTTTAACCTATTAGCTAATGTCAAGAGCTTAGCCACAGTAAATTTCTTCTGCTGAAAGAAGGAAAAAACAAAAGCAACTATGTGCTGATTATATTTGAAGTAACTCATAAAAAGCGAGTTCTTTTTATTTTCTTAGCACTCTTCAGTTGCCACATAGGATGATCACTTGTTTCTTTTCAACTGTATCTCCAGACAGTTTCTTGTCCTTATGGGAAAGAAGAAGACAGCACACAGGAAATTGCATGCATATTCTTCTGCAGTCAGTTTTGTGAATCTGCATATAAGTCACAGCAGTTTATGCTACCTAGGCTAAAAAAGCAAAGGAAATCATTAATCACACCTCTCTCCTGGTTAACATAATTATATCAATAAAACTAAAATAGAAACCAGTAATATTAAAGTTGGAAATGTTTATGAAAGTAAGCAAGCATCATTACTGTAACCAAGGGTTGAACTTTTACAAATGCAGATCTAAATATCTTTAAGCATTACTGTAGATGTAGCTCCAAACACTATTCTTTCTATTTCCCAAAGTACTTATTTTGAATGAGCCATCCATGACTTCAGGTTATTATAGGACTATAAAAAAATCCAAAATCAGAGCAAAGAATTCCATATAGGTTAATTCTTTCCTAATTTAAATAGCTCCTTATGCTACGCAGCAATGTTTTTTTTTTCTTCTCTTTCCCCTATTAAATTCTTTTATTAGCTTTGGATTTCCCAGAAGTCAATCCTGCACGAAGAACTTAAATGAAAGGTTCTTGTTTGTTTGTTTTTTTCTGTCTATCTTCTCTCCTTTTGCTTCCATTTTCTTACCTCCCCTTCTCTACTTCTTCCTTCCACACTCTCACTCCCTCCTTCTCCCTTTTCTTTATTTCCATCAAAATAATAATGAGAGGTGAGACACAAATATAAAGATTATTAATATTTGAAGGATTAATGTAGTCTCCAGCAAATTCTGATTGAAGCTTAAATGTGTGACAAAATCATGTAGAAAGAGGGACAAAGGACCAGAACGTTTAGCACTGTCATTCTTGGGAGTAAAGGGTTGCATACCGAAGGTAAGATCATCTCTCCTGGAACTTTGCAGGCCTTCCTTTTTGCTGGAACTTCTCAAGAGAAAGGGAGCAGGGTTTTTACAGACATTGCCCTGTGAAATCACTCTGAACAGTCTTTGAAAAGCTGACAGCTATTATTTGTTACAGGTCTCTTGAGAACATTTCTCAAAATTATTCCAAGGAATTCTGTGTTCTCCAACAGTATGCTGTTTAAATTTGTTTCCTTCATCTTTGGTCATTAAGATTACATTTCCCAACACAGATATTTTTATACGTACCCCTGGTACATATTAAATCAACTTATTAGTCTTCTTCTTTCTTATGTTTAGATACATCAGTGGATTTTTTAAAATTCCATAAACCTAACTATATATGTTTACTTTTCTCACTTTTAAAATTTATTTAATCCATCTCACGTATTGATTAATATTCCCTTCAGTTTCCACACTTCTTACTTATCTTGGAAAATCTGTCCCTTTGCTGGATATCTGGCCAAACCACAGGCTTACATTTTTCCTCATTAAAAAAGTAGAATAAAAAGAAATGCAGAAGAAAGTAAAATGAAGGAAGGAAATAAGGAAGGAAGGAATGGGGCGATGGAGGATTGGAGGGAAGAAGGGAGGGAGAAACTCTCAAAGGTATACAAAAACTTGCCTCTCTTTGTGGTCATCACACCACAGCTGACCTCATCCACTTTAATAGCCACATTTTTGGCAACTGACAGCATTGTGTTCTTAAATTTGTTACTTGTGTTTCACCCTTTCTGACACTGATGCCTTGTAGCCCCATTGTTCATTTAAAGTGGTTTTAAATATTTTCTTTCCCGACATGCCAGCTCTTTAGTATTGTTCACGATGACATTGAAAACATGCAATATTTAAAATGTCAGTACATTTCATAATCTATCAAGACCTCCTCTGTTCTGAGTTATTTTACTACAAACTATTTCTTTACATCCATGTACAATGTTGGGATCAAATGTGGGATTTGAACATCCTAGAAGTGCAACTCGTGTTCCTATATGTCTCAAATACTACAGTGTGAAAGCCATTCATGTAAGCCAAATTCTGTATGTAAATGCCCCATAGAAAATGACTAATATGCAATATAAGAGTCTCAACGTTTTGCAATACCTTGGTATTGCAAACTTTATATGCCCCAGTACAGGGGAATGCCAGGGACAAGAAATGGGAGTGGGAGGGTAGGGGAACAGGGCGGGGTAGGGTATAGGGAACTTTTGGGATAGCATTTGAAATGTAAATAAAGGAAATATCTAAAAAAAAAAAATCAAAAAAAAAATAAGTGGCATTGTCTACTTAAAAAATAAATAAATAAAAATAAAAAGTCTCATCTTATTCCAAGATCAGTACCCTACATGCTGACTCCCAGAGGGAGTTTTCATTGGATTTTGTTCGATTGTCAATGCTGATAACTGACATCCTTGAAAAGTTTATATTTTTAATATATTAAAAGAATCACGGAGTCCCCTATGGGGATTCTCATGTAAAACCTTTCCTTTTCCATCCTCCCTACACTCTGATAATAATTTGCAGCAGGTAAACTTTTCCTCATATTTCTTTCATTGAGGGAAATAGCCGGCTTTAGCTTTTCTTTTAATGTTTCAAAATTCATTGGCTTCCAATTTCCAAGAATTAGTTTGATTTCCCCCCCTCTTTTTTCCCACATATTTTTGAACATTTCTTGAAGACTACTCCTCAGGCACCTGAAACTTGATGTAAGTAAAACTCATGGTCTCCCTCTACTCATATCTGCAATTCCTATATGCTACACTTCAATATTGGATTGCTGGGTACTTCTTTTATCTACTTTCCAAATATTGTTTAGTCAATTTCTTAAACTTCTCTCTATTCATTTTTTCTATTATTACTGCTTCTGACTGCAAAATGTAATGTATTTAAAACAAATGGGTACGACAAGGAGGATCAGAATTTCATAAACAATCTGCATAGTAATTCTAGGCCAGCTTAGACCTCATGAGACCATTTCTGAAACAATACACGTATAAGTGCATATTGAATATATATGTATATATAAATTGAATATATATATATATACACATATGTGTGTGTATACATTTTCTGAATACTCAATTACCATTCTAGTGTAGCTTCTACATTCATCAATCTCCCTGTAACCCAAATTTATTTAGTTTTTGAAAAAAAAAAAAAGATCTTTTCCTGGCTCCTTTTTAATTAATATCTTCCAAATATTGTATACGATATAGGCAATCCTCTCATTTCACATATAAAATACTTTATTATCAGTACTAAAAATTACCACTTCCCCTTATACACCCTTGCATCACTCGACTCCTTCACATGAAATCTCCATGTCATCAGAATGCTTGCTAGAAGATGCAGAGTGTAACTTTAGTGTGTGTTTTGTTGAATTAAGGAAATTTTGATACTGCTTATTCTCAGTTATTTCTGAAATTTTCTTTTTTCATTGAAAATAGACTTTTTAAATACAATATATTCTGATTGTTGTTTCTTGTACCCCAAATCCTTCAAGATCTTCCCCAATTTCCCATCCACTCAAACACACACATTTTCTTTCACTCTGTTATAAATCAAATGGGCATCTGAAAATAATAAAATAAGATAAAATAAATACAAAACAAAATAAAGACAGAAAAAGAATACATGTGAGACCAAAAAAATATAGAAAAATGCATACAGACACACACACACACACTATATGAATAAAATTAGAAACCATAAAGGATATGTAAAAGATCTGTGAGATGGCTCAAGGGTTGGGAAGCCCATAAAAAAAGAAAAAAAGCATTACAAGACCAATTACCATTGAGTTTGTTTTATGGTTGTCATCTACTACCTGCACTCAATTTCACTTAAGTGCGATATTTATCTCTAGTGTGACTTCTCTGGTAAAATAAAACTATTTCCCCCTTGAAGACAGTTATGATTTTGAATAACAGACATAGAACAAAGTCTTGAGGCTTGGACAGATATCTCAGCAGATGCAAGCATTTTTGCACAAACCTGATGCCTAGAGATATATCCCTGTAACCCATAGAAACAAATGTTGGAGAGAAATGAGTATAATCAGCTCTTCCCTTCTGCATGCATGTCATGGTTTCACATTTGCCCATATATATCTCAGTCACATGTACACGACATTATCAAATAGCAACTATCAAAATAAATTGTTAAACAAGCAAAAATGATATCTTTATTTTGTTTCAGTAAGTGTTCAATAGTTTAACTTTTCAAAATAATGAAGATTGTTTACACGGTTTGACTCAAAAATCACATTTGATATTCATTTTAAAAGCCCTCTACTAGACTAATTCTTAGATAAAAGAATGAAAGCATCATTTCTTTAAATACTGGACTTATTAAAAAGATGTATTAGAGTACATTTTAAAGCATTAAAAACACTGATTTTTTTTCTGGCTAACATGACCAACACAATTAATGTCAGTATCTTTTTATATATATATACGTAATTTTATACTGAATGTAACCTTCTCACTTAATAAATATTAAGACACCTAGGAACAACTTTTAGTTGGAATTATTTTAAATAGTTTATTGGAGTTAGCTCATGTTTTAAAATAATTGTCTATTTGAAAATAAATATTTTTGTCAATAAATATTCAAGTGTCCGAACATAAATTTTCTTAGAAATGACATTAATTTTTCTTTCAGATCAAGATGAATGCAGCATTTATGGTATTTGCAGCCAGACCTGCAAGAATACATATGGGTCCTATGCTTGCAGCTGCGTGGAAGGCTATATAATGCAGTCAGACAACAGATCTTGCAAGGTCAAACATGGTAAGTGATAGTCTTTGTTCTTCCAGAGCCTCTTTCTTAACTCTTTTTTTATAATACTTTCTTTTGCAGTGTGGTGCAGCCATGTGGATGTGGGCAAGATCATGTTTACACACTCATGTGTGCTAGAGACTAAGAATACTACTTTTAATAGTTGTCATTCATATAAGACCTATTCAACTGGAGAAATGTCTAATTAGAAAATGGGTGGAGTAATGGATCTTAACTGCCAATTCCTTACTGGACTCTATATTGTGTGTGATCTTGGAGCTTTTGCCTTGAGTCTAAAATTTTTACTCCATATGTAACACAGTTTTATAAAACCTGCGTCAATCTATTCTTTCACTTAAAATCTGTTACTATACTCATTTACTTAAAAACTGTTATTATCTTGTTCCTGTCCTGAGAATAAAATGAAAACTATTGGAAGGACTATGAGAACCTAACAATGCACTTTACTATTTATTTACCTTTCCAATTCCATGCCTCTGCCCTCGTCCTTTCTCCCAACTCTATCCCAAAAATTGTTTTCCTTCTTCAACTGTACTGGTCTTGATTTGAGTTACTCCACAGTCCAGCCTGCAATACTCTCAGCTATCCAAATCAGGTGGCTCTTCCATTCTCTTTCACGGCTCTGCCACAAGGTTAACATTCCAAGGGATGTTCCATGAAAGCTCCATTTAGAGGTGTATGCTCTCCATCACTATCTATTTCAGTGTGTGTGTGTGTGTGTGTGAGTGTGTGTGTGTGTGTGTGCTCTAATACTATATGCTTTCTGAGCATCATTTAATTACCACTTGAGATTAACTCAGTTTAGTGTCAATTTGATTTCTTTCTTACTATATAATTTACCATTTACTTTTCCAATTCTGGAGAAAGCAAAGGAAAGGAAACATAAATGAAGTAGAGAAAAAGAAATGATGGAGAGAGGAGGGGTACAAATGAAAATATGAATTTATTTTTCAAAATAGTATTATAAAATTAAAAGATCCATCTTTCAATGCTTAAATTTGATGTTTAAAATTCTTCCTACTTATTACTTCTTACCAGTCAATAAAACTATCAGTTTCTACATAGCTTTCAGCCAGTATTATGAAATTCTTGGTAAATATTAGTTAACAAGTATCTTGGGGATACACTAGAAACAACAGTGTACTTCCATCTTATGAAGCTCAGGAATAGTGTGAGGAAATAGACAATGTTCCACCTTGGCTGATTAATTCCCCTTAAGTCTGTTTTCATATCAAGTATTTCAGATAATGATAGAAAGCAGTGACTAACCCCGCACCTCTCATGAACCTTTATTAGGAAGTAATTAATTACAAGAGGGAAATATGAAGCTCAGTGAGTTGCTGATGTTTCTTTTATAGACCTCATAACATGTTTTATCATGTCTTTGAGATAGTATGTAAATTCTTTTTCTAAAAAAGAAAAATTATATTCAAAACCATAAACAGAACCTTCTTCAATTTTGGGTTTTTTTCCCTTTGAATTATCAACTTCATATACAAGGCCCTAATTATTTAGGTGTGGGATTCAGATCTTTGAAACCATTAAGCCATGTTCTATGTTTATTTCATTAAGAGTCCTGATACAACAAATTAGTGTACCAAAGAAAGCAGGATTTTTGCTGTTTCTATTGAGTCTCACAATATTACAGAAACTGAGGGAGAATGAAATGTGATAAACCTGACTCATGAAAACACTGCTTCCCTTCCAATAGAAGTATCTTATCTGACAGTAATAGGATATGACTAGAGAAGGGTGGTTCATGGTAATGTCACACTCTATCAAGGAAAGGTGATGACTTGGGAACTGATAATGGAATATACAAATCACCTCTATGCCCTTAGCTTGAAGACAATATCTGCCTACAAAGTTTGAAAAATAAACAGTTGCTATGGAGATAGTGTTCAGGCTTAAAGTTTAAAGAAAATGAGCTGCTAATAATAAGAGCCTACGTCTCTACCAAAGAGCGACTACTCTGAAGGTCACATGAATATTTGATTCCAGGCATTTGCACAATTCAGGGAAAAAGTCATCAGCCTGTTTTAGTTTTCTCACTTTTATAGCACATGAACCAGAGAAAACAGTTGGCTTTGGTTACAGATACACTTTTAGTTAAAACTCCACATTAAAAAAAATATTGTTGAGCCAGGCATGGTGGCGCATGCCTTTAATTCCAGCACTTGGAGGCAGAAGCAGGCAGATTTTTGAGTTCGAGGCCAGCCTGGTCTACAGAGTGAATTCCAGGACAGCCAGGGCTATACAGGGAAACCGTGTCTTGAAAAACCAATTATATATATATATATATATATATATATATATATATATATATATATATATATATAATTGGTTTATATATATATTTATATATTAGTTTTTCGTGTCTCAAAAATATATAATATATATAATATATATATATATATATATATATATATTGGTTATATATATATCGAGAGGTTAGGGAAATATACAACTATCAAAGTCAAATGATGGAGAGGTTAGCTAGAACCATACTAAGGAGGAGGGAGAGATCCTGGCTCACACAAAGCTATGTTCTACTCTTTTATAAGACCCCCTAAGCTCCACCTCATGTTTGGTTGTAGGTCTCTGTCTGTTTCCATCAGCTGAAGGATGAAGCCGCTCAGGAGATAGTTATGCTGGGTTTCCATCTGCAAGCCTAACAGAGTGTAATTAATAGTGTCAAGGGTTGGATCTATCCCATAGGATGAGTCTCATGTTGGGCCAGTCATTGGTTTGTCATTCCCTCTGTCTCTGCTTCATCTTTACCTCTGCATATCGTGTATGCAGGACAAATTTTGAATTGAAGGTTTTGTGGGTGGGTTGATGTACCCCTCCTTCCTGGCTACAAGAGGCATCCACTTCAGTCTTTTGTTTCTCCCAGTGGCAGAAATCTCAGCTAGGGTCACCCCGTAGACTCCTTTCACCCCAGGTCTCCAGCTAGTATCATGGATGTCCCCCACTGATTCCCATTCTCACTCCTAGCCCTCTTTTGTTATCCTTTCCCTCCACAACTGATCCCTACTTCCATTCTCCCTCCTCATGCCCTCTCCCACCCAGTTCCCTCTCTCCATCTGTTTCTGACAGTCCCCTTCTGAATGAGATTCACACTTCTTCTCTTGGGCCCTCTTTCTTACCTAGTTTTTTGGGGTCTTTGGAATTTAGTATGGGAAGAGTGGGTGATATAATTGTATGAGGTGGAAGAGTCAAGGACACCACATGAAGACCTACAGAGTCAACTAACCTAAGCCCGTGAGGGGCCCACAGAGACTGAACCACCAACCAAAGAGCATACAGAGGCTGGACTCAGGCCCCCCTACACATTTGTAGCAGATATAAAGCTTGGTCTTCATGGATCCCTAACAACTGAAGCATGGGCTGACTCTGACTCTGTGCCTTCCATTTGAATCCCTTCCCCTTTCTGGACTATCTTGTTGGACCTCAGTGGGAGAGGATGTGCTTAACCCTTCTGGAAGTAGATGTGCCAGTATGGAGTGGTTCCCAACGGGAGATTCCCATTCTCAGAGAAGGCAAGGGTGTATGTAATAGGTGGCAGGAATTTGGGTTTTGTATGGGCAGGACTGAGAAAAGATAAGAAGGGGGCGGCAATTGGGATGTAAAGTTAAAAAAAAAAAAGAAATACTATTATGGAAAGAAAAATAAAGAGAGAGATCATACTCCTGGAGACAGAGGTTCTTCATAGGAACAGGTAGTAAATGTCTTTCAATCTGCTTACAAAGGTACTAAAGTTTCAACATGAATTAATGTTATAGCCTTTTAAATGTTCACTCCAAGAGAAGTCTGTAGGGTCCTATTTTCAAACGATAATAATTAGGCAAATTAATACAACTGATTGTTATCTCATTTTATAGTATCCTGATGGGCACAAGTAAAATTTACAAGCTATGAGAACATCTTTATAAAATATGGTTAATTAAGAGAGGGGGATCACAGGCTTTGTGATAAAGATGAAAAGGAACAATTTTAAGCAAGAAGTTTTAGTTCTTAATTCAAGAAATTGAGGATTTTTCACAAATATTTTACATTCTGTATTCATCTCATTAAGTGTAAATATGTGTAATTAAACACTTTAGAGTTGGAAACTTTTATAGGTAAACTACTGCAGCCATGCTTGGTACTGTACACTACTTAACTTAAAAGGAAGGAATTTACAAAAGAGAGTCCACCTTTGTAAAGTAATACAAATATGAAGACTGTAATAACCCTGTACTATTGGTTGAGACCTACTAAAACTAAGTGAGATGAACTACTCTTTATGATTCAATGGGATTTGTATTAAGAGCTAAAAAAAAAGTCTAATCAAAACAATCATTGCGAGTACCTAGTGAAACTTGCTGAATATTTTGAGATATCATTTTGCAAATAGAATTTTGATAATGACTCGTGTACTTTGAAACTTAAAATTTTATTTGGGAAGTGTATCTTTATTCTTATTAAATGACTTAAATCACCTTTGATATAAAAATATATGAATATGGGTATACTTGCACTTAGGATATAAAGTGGTTTCACAGTGTATCAGTTTCAGTAATAGAGAAATCTTAACAAGCTTTTGGCCATTTTAGTTTGATAAATTCAGGCTTGTTAGTCTGTTTGTTCAGTGCCCTAACCACTTTCTAAAATCAGAAGCCTTGAACAGTGGAGTTCCACTGATGGTACTGAAGCAGTGGCAATGTGGAGAGAGCTCTATATTGATTTTATGTTCATCACCATGAAGGCAAAGTCTGAGAGAGTGTTCTTGTAGTGAGTGGGGCATCTACAGCCTCAGGAGACGTGTCCCATTGACTGGCTTTAAGATTCTTTTGTATCTTTTAAAAATTATTACTTTTGCTTTTTTCAGATTACAATATTATATAACTTCCCACTTAAACTTTTCTCTCTAGACCCTGCCACATCCCCCTTCTTGCTATCTTTCAAATCCATGACCTATTTTTCATTAATTGTTTTTCCATACATGTGATATGGTGTGTGTGTGTGTGTGTGTGTGTGTGTGTGTTCCTGACTATATACGTACAACTTGGCTGACCTGTATAAGTTACTGCACATATGTTTTCAAGGCTGACAATGGAAATGTTTATCTCTTTTTTTTTCCCACTCGATGATTTAGAGGAAAACAAAAGAAGCTGAAATGAGATGAAAGTGCTAGGCACTTGAAGTCTTACTTTAGTTTCATGCAAGGAAGTGCATCATACACAGAGCTGAGCAAACAGTGCCCCTCTGCTGCATGTTGTTTCCATTGCTATGATATGGAAGAAAATAGGAAGAGAGAAATAAATTTAAAACTGTAACTTCCATTTTCTAAATTAAAACCTCGGAAAGAACTTAACATCTCCTGATTCAGTAATAAGGTGTTTGTGGTTGGATAATTAAGCAGCATTAGTGTCAGGGCTGCTTCTGCTTCATAGACAGCAGGTGGGAATCTGTAAGGAGGGAGTAGTCTCCCTCACAATGTTGCTTGCAGTTCAGTTATTAAAGCAGTCTTCTAAGGTTAGTTTTAAAACTCACCTCACATTAAAAGTTGCTTATGAGATCAATGACTCAGAGTACTGTATATCTCGGAAATGCTTCTTGGGAAAGGTCAGTGGACTAGTTCAGTGTTGCACCTGGACAGTTGGCTCCTTGCAAAGTTCCTTTCAGTGACCTGTATGTATGATTGGCATTTGGTGACAAGATTTGATGTGAAGTGTTCTTAGCTAGTAGTGATCCCAGTCAACAGGCACAGAACAGTAATTTGGTTTGTTGTTCTCTATGTGTCACACATAGGTAGATCACAGTATGAGCATATAATAAATAGCTAGTGACAGGAAAATTTCTCAGTGCTGAGAAAAGATTATGCACTTGGTACGTGTCTGAGAATCAAGGTCAGGATATAATGGTGTTGAGGCTAAATAAAAGAAGAAATAAAATCCTGGATCTAACTGTAAAGAAAATTAGGTATTTTGACATTTTGCTGCACTATTCAGAAATAACTATAATTTTAGAGAGGGATTGTCCTCAGGATGTGTTGAGAAACTTTGTCTTAATTCCTTGGATGTGTCATCCCCATCTTTCAGAAAAACCTGAAATGTTAAAAAGGACTTTATATGAGTTAAGGAGAGTCTTCAGCAATGAACTCTGCTCTCTACAACCAAGCTCTGCTGCCAGGAGCTATACCCTGTGCAAATTCTAGTATTAGCCCGTATGTCTGAAATTCTGAGCAGGTTGCCTCACCATAGAAATTATTTATTATAAAGAATTACTTAGGTTACATATATTATCTGTACCACCATGACTTTGTAAATTAAATTATATACAATGGACTGGATGAAAATTTCCTGTAGCATTTCTGTTTCCCAAATGACATGACATAGTTTTTTTTGTTCCTATCTAAAAAGCTGTTCAAGAGTAGAAGAGCATAAGGCATAATAACTCCTCATGAATATTTTTATTACTTCCTTTTTGTTTTTCTTGTTGGCTTGAATACATCATCATCTTCATAGTCTAGCCCATTCCTTACCATGTCTTTATTTTAATCAGCAACACAGTTGCCAGATGAATAAGGGAGAACAAGATGAGTTGATCCTAGGAACTTGTGCATTATGCTATCACTCCTTCGATTTACTCATAGTCTCGGAAACAATTACCCATGACAAGAAATCACATCCTTCATTAGTGTTCAAAATTCTTTCTCCAATTAATCTGGGGGCTTTTTCTGGTATGGAAAGATGTTACATTTACAAGCTATAGTTCCAATAATAAATAAAATTTTTAAATCTATAGTGTGCTAGGTATAACTTTCTTTATATTCTTATAATAAATTTTGTAAAATGGCTGAAAAATCATTACCAAATCCTCAAATTAGAAAATTTAATGAATTATACTCCAGCCTACAGTTTTTTTGTTGTTTTGTTTTTTGTTTGTTTGTTTGTTTTTTGTTTTCTGTTTTTTTTGTTTTGTTTTGTTTTTTGGTTTTTTGAGATGGGGTTTCTCTGTGTAGCCCTGGCTGTCCTGGAACTCACTCTGTAGACCAGGCTGGCCTCGAACTCAGAAATCCACCTGCCTCTGCCTCCCAAGTGCTGGGATTAAAGGCATGTGCCACCACTGCCCGGCCAGTTGTTTATTTTTAATATTAAAAAATATAATAACAAAAAGTGAAACATTTAAGTTTATAGAAATGACAAGTGCCTGAGAGATTAAGAAGTTTATGGGTATAGTGGTTAGTCATTAAGAATATTTTTGTTGTTGTGCAAATTTAGCCAAAGAATGCTAGTATGTCTACCTTTAGCACCTAGGATTTTTCTAGGCAAGGTTTCTTGGTCACTATATAGGGTTTCCACTGTAGAATTGTACATAAACCTGATCTAAAGTAGGTGGTTCCTCATTAGTTTACAGAACCACTACAACACTCCTGGGCTCATCTTAGAATGGCAGCCAGAAGTGTGACTTACAGGGTTCATAGCTAGGCATGACTAATGAATATTGTTTCCCTTCAATAACACCTTTCAGCACTCTAAAAACTCGCTAGAAGGAACTTAACTTCTAGGTCTGTAAACACTTGATTTTTCCATTTTCTTTTAATCATGTATGTATTATCTTCAGCCATAGGTGTGATTAAGAGCATCAGCAATAGACAGTAATATTTTGGAGTCTATATGATGCCATTTTAACATTTCCAAATTAGTTAAACCATTTCTGGCCTTACAAATTTAATGGCTAGCATATGGTGTCTAATCAGGACATCACTGCCTCATTATAGGGCAAAGTGTCTTATGTGTGTGTGTATATCTTTCAGGTAGCATCTACAGTAATAGGTTTCTTTATGATTTATTTTCAAAATGTCTTAATGTTTGTTATCAGTCTCCATACCCCCCTCCTCCACCCTGTTCTCATATCCCCTCTTTAATCCTCCCTATTCCATTAGTCCACATCCCCATTTATAATTCTGTTTTAATTTCCTGGTACTAGTAATACCTCCATGGTCTTTTGCTAATTTCCTGTCCTTTATGATTACTCGAAATGAAACACACATATCTGAAGATTCAACACTAACATGCACAAATTAAAGAAAGCATTCAGCTTTGGCTTTCTAGTTCTGGATTACCTCACTCAGAATAAATGTTTCCAGTTCCTTTCATTTTCTTAATAATTTGGCAGTTTGTAAAATAATTTTCTAACACCTGGATAATATTGCATTGTTTAAAAGTACATCATGTTCATTATTGCCTCATTAGCTAATGGAAATCTAGGTTGTTTCTATTTCAGATATGGAAAACTATGGTGGAAATGGAAAGCTATTGTTCATAGAATAGTAATGAACATCTATTAGCAGGTATCTCAGTAATAGAATCTAGAGGTCCTTCGGTCATATGCTCCATCTATACTATAGCCCTTTCATGTGATAGATCTACTTCCACAAATGTGTGGAACTGCCACACTGATTTCCACATGACTACAACAGTTTGCACTCATACTTGTAGTAAATAAAGCATCCACTTTCCCTGCATTTTTTGCATTTTTGCAAGTATTAACTCATTTGATCCTATCTCTTATGACTGTAGAAGGATCAAATCTCAAATTAGATTTAACATAAATTTTTCTGTGCCTGTAGATGATGAATGTTCTTTAATGGTTCCTAGCTGTTTGAATTTCTTGAGAACTTTGTGTTTAGTTCCTTAACCCATTTTAATTTTTTTCTTTTGGTTATTGCTTTTTGCTTTGCTTAATTATATTGTCTGAATAATTACCGTCTGTCAGATATATATATATATATATATATATATATATATATATATATATATATATGGAAGAGATGATTTCCCATGCTGTAGGCTGTTCTTTCACATGAATGATGGTGACCTTTGCTGCACAGAAGTTCTTCAGGTCATGAAGCTTCATTTATTAATTGTTGACATAAATGCATGTTACTGTGATCCTGTTTGGAAAGTCTTTTTCTGTGCCAATAATTTCAAACACATTTCCTACTTACTCCACTATCCCAGGAAGAGTATCAGATCTTTCTCACGTACTTGATGTTTGAGGTTTAGGATGGTAGAGAGATAAGAATCTGGTTGCATTCTTTGACATGTAGCTGTTCTGTTGGATAAGCAGCATTTGTTGAAGATACAGTCTTTTCCCAATGGCTATTGATGGCCTCATTGTCAATAATCAGGTGGGGTTATGTTTGTTTGTTCATTTTGTTTTGTTTTACTTATTTAATTTATTTTGTTTTTGTTTATTCCTTTAGGTTTGCTTTTTGTTTTGTTGTTTTGTTTTGTTTCTGAGAATGGAAAAGTGGATTAACACTTAAAAATATTTATAGCATTTGCAGAAATCTGGTAATCCCAGATATGTTTCCCAGAACCTATTAACTAATGACCCTCTGTAACTCCAGGTCCTGAGACTCTAAAAGCCTCTTTTGGGCAGTGCACTCATGTAGTACACATATATATATGAAGGCTCACAATCATAGAAATCAATAAATCTTTTTAAAAATCACATAACTGTCCATTTATATGTGGGTTCCCTAATCCATTTATCAATGTGTTTTTATGCCTAGCCTATGATTTTTTTTATAGCTGTATTCCAGCCATATAACTTGAAATCAGGTATAATGATACTTCCTACAATTGTTATAGTGTTCTGGATTGATTTATGTATCCAAGGCCTTTTGTGTTTATAGATGAAATTTAAGATTATCATTTCTATTTTGGTGAAAAATCATATTGGAAATTTGAGACAGTTTCCTTGAATTGGTAAATAGCTTTGACAAATGGCCCTTTTTTGCTATATAAGTACTACCAATCCATGAGCATCTGATCTTTCTGTTTTCAATTTATCTTCCTCAAATTCTTCTCCAGAGTATTAAAATTTTCTTTGTACATGTCTTTCTTTCAGTACCCTGGTTAAGTTTAATCTAGTGTATATTTTGGAGGCTATTGTGAATAAGCGTTTTCTTGATTTCTTTTTCACTAAGTATTATAATTGTATATAGAAAGGCTACCAATTTTTATGTATAAATTTTGCATTTGGCAACATTAATGAATATATTCAACAGATTTAAGGGACTTCTGGTGGAATCTCTAGGGCTTTTTATTCACAGAAGGCTTTTATATCCACCCTCATCAAAAAATGCTTCTGTTTGTGACAGATGGCAATTAACACAGAAACCTACAATTGCCAAATAATAGAGAATAAGAGGCAGTGGAAAGTTCAGCCCTAAACTGCTTATCTGCAGCACACCGTCTTCTTTAAGACTGAGGATTATTGCAGAAGAGGAGTCAGAACAAATTTTAGACATAAAGGCAGTAAATGAGTACAAGAAAAAGTATTTTAATGCACAGATGGAAAGTTGTGCACATAAAGTCATGATGTGGCTGTGAAGTCAGGTATAAGACCTGTGCAAGTTTAAGTTAAATAAAACTTAATATTGAGGTGGACATGAGCAGGAAGTCCCATCCCAAGCTTAAGAGACACTGGAAATTTACAGCTTCTGAGAAAGGAAAAAAAAAGTTTTCTCAAAGGGTTTGGTTTCTGCTAAGACAAGCATTCTCCAGTAGATAACTGCAAATATGAGTATATGTGTAACAAATTGCACATGCTAGGCTTGAATAAAAGAGAACAGCAAATTCCATGGGTAGGGAAAGGAAACATTTCTTGAAGGACTTTGGGTAAGATACTAAGCATGGTCAAAATACATTGTGCTAAATCCTCAAAAAATGAATAAAAATAGAGAAAAAGATAAGTCATTAAATAAATAAGACTAAATACACATATTTACGTAATATATTTATTTTTAATCATTAAAAATTTAAACTATAAAATTACTTAAACCTTTAGGAGCATAAACATATTAAAGCTTGAAAAGTAGAATAGCTGTCTTTTTATCTAAGAAAAGATTTTTTTTTCTTTAGAAAGTCTTCAAGGCATAGCTTGTATAAATTGCAATCAACAGAGTTTGGAAAAAATCTAGAGTAATAATATCAGCTAGAGAATACCCCTATGGCATTTCTCTCTCTGCTCCATCCTGGGCTGGGATGATTAATATCATGGTATTCTCTCTAGTCATCTGCCTACAGTCTTTCCTGTTTTTAAAGAAGGAAATATATCGCATTGATTTTATTTCTAAATGTGTGAAAGCATTTTTTCTTAGCAATAAGACCCATGAAGTACTGATTTTGATGGTGCCTTTCACAAAATAGAAATCTGCACAAATTATTAGCTAAATTACACGCAAATGGTATTCCAATGTTTGGGATATTATACTATTAAGTTACTGAAAACCTGCCTAAAAGTTTGTTTTGTGTATCTTTTAATGCTTACAGTATTTAGTCTGTCTCTATAATAGTCAAGTAGAAAATTGTGATCCTAAATTCAGGTTGTATGTTTACATCTGTAGGAGGCCCTGTCAGAAAAATGGAAATAGTTTAAATGGCCTTTCCTTTTTCTCTCTTTCAGATAATGAGTTTCAAGTACCACCTTTCTCCTCCTTACTCTGATAAAATTATCTTATTTTGCATATCCTTGTGAAAGTACAGCAATAAAATAAAACTTTCTCAGTCCAAGTTTGTTAATCTCAGATTTTACATAGACCCAGATCTCATTTCTTGTTTTAACCTTGTGTAGTTATCTATTTATTGGAATCACTACTATTCTCTTATTTGATTTGCAAAATTATTTTTGTTAGTTTATAAAGGCACAGATTTATATATGCCATTTTGAGATATAATTTGTTGCAGTTATTCATAGTCACCCCTGCCCCAGTCCTTGACTGCTGTACACTTTCACTCCCACTACACCCTTCCTGCTTATTGTTTCATCTTTTACACTGCCCTCCTTTATACATTTTGTTTTGGTTTTTTTTTTCCTATTCTGGATCCTAGTTTCCTGATTCTTCCCCATGTTGCTGCTACATGGATGCATATTTGTAACAGTTAATAAATACCCAGGATCCACATGTGACAGAGAACATGTGTTATTTGTCTTTGTGAGGTTGAGTTACTGTTATTGGAGAAGATGAGGTTCCCCATCTTATTAATAAATAATTAAAGGAGAGACTTAGAAGGGAGCTCAAAGACAATTTCATCAGAGCCACTTGCATAGGAAGGAGCCTCAATAGAGAAAATGCCTCCATAAGATTGGGCTATAGGCAAGTCTATAGGGCATTTTCTTTGTTAGTGATTGGTGTGGGAAGGCCCAGCCCATTGTGGGTGGTGCCATGCCTGGGCTGGTAGTTATGGGCTCTGTATGGTATCAATCTGAACAAACCATGGAAAGCAAGCCCGTAAGGAGCACTCCTCAATGGCCTCCATAACAGCTTCTACCTTCAGGTTCCTGCACTACTTGAGCTTCTGTAATGATTTCCTTTGTGATAGACAGTGATATGGAAGTATAAGCTGAAGAAATCCTTCCTTGTCCAATTTGCTTTTTTGGTGATGGTGTTTCATCACAGGAATAGAAACCCTGAAAAAAAAACATAGTAATCACCATCTGCCACTTCATATTAGTCTGCTGAATGTTTTCCACCTATATCCATTCTTCTGTATATTTCATAATTTCATGTTTCTTTACAGGTAAATATATTTCACCATACATGTACATTCTCTCTCTCTCTCTCTCTCTCTCTCTCTCTCTCTCTCTCTCTCTCTCTCTCTCTCTCTCTCTCTCTCTCTCTCTCTCTCGTATCCAGGTTGGTCCTATACCCTTGCTGTTGTAAAAATAGCATTGTGCAGTAAAGCCTGTGTGTGAGTATCCCTGTCGTAGAGTGTGGCAGCCCTTTGGTATTTCCTCAGGACTAGTGTAGCTGGACCATGTGTTCTCTTTTAAGCTTTTGAGAACTATTCAGCAATATTGATTTTTATAATATCTGCTCTGGTTGACAATCCCACCATGAGTGGATAAAGGTTGTTCTTTCCTTATAGCAGCATTAGCATAGGACATGGACACAATATTTGAGGACAGTAAATGGTGGAAAACTTTCTATGCTATTGGTTTATCACATTAATATTATGAAAATACCTATACAACCAAAAATACTCTAAGCCTTCAGTGTGATCTCTATCAGTATCCTAATGACATTCTTCAGAGAACTAAGGAAAAAAATCCAAAAAATTTGTATGGAATCCCAAAAGATTGCAAACAGCTAAATAAGTATAAATACAGCCATAGATACCATATTCCTAAACTCAGAGTATATTACAGATTACAGAGCCATGATAACAAAGACAGCAGGATATTGGCACATAAACAGACATAAAAACTAATGAAACAGAACAGAAGGCCCGCAGGTAAACTCAGACGAGTATGGACACCAGGTGTTTGACAATGGTGAAAAAATTTGAGCTGGAAAAAGATAGCACTCTCAATTAAAGTTATCGGCAAATTTGAATATCTACCTTCAGAAAATTAAAATGAGATGCATATATCTTTCCCTACACAAAATCCATTTAGGTTTGATTGAAGATCTTAATCTTAGACAAGAAACACTAAAACTGATAAAAAGAAACAAGGAAAACATTAGGCTTTAGGCACTGCAATGAACACACTAGTACTTTAGTCTGTCCTAGATCTTTCCAATTAATGTAGTGTAAAGATAAGTGGAAAAAAATCTCTTTAGTGCCATGTTTTTCTCCAAGTCGTGTGCAAATTGCTTTTCCAATAATAAAAATAACTCTGAAGTGTATAGTCATTATCCACTTTTCTTCTACTTTCTTGGATTTATTTCTGTGTATATTTCAATATTATTAAATGCAACATCAATTATTATTTGCAGTTTCTATTTTCTTAATTAATGACTGGTCCTTAATATCTTTTGAATACTCTCTCAATTATACCATGAAACCTTAAATTGGAATTATATTCTAAACTTCCTGAAAAATTCCCTCCATCGAATTTCCTAAACTCTTCTCTTTTTTATGGTATTTTCTTTTGTTTTCTTTCCTGATACTGTATTTTCTTCCTTGCTTGACTTCCTAGTTCATCTCATTTCTTTACTTTGATTTTAAAGCACTTCCTAATTTCTAACTGTTATAAAAGTATATGATATCAGGGGTTTCTAAGATTTTACCATGACTGCTCAACCCTTAATTACACATAACATTATATTGTACGCCCAATATTTCCAAATATTTATTTTAAAGGGATCAGATTACCCATATCCAAAACTTACCTCTTTTATACTAGTATATATTTTATACCATTCCATAGCAATGCTCTTTTTTTTTTTTTCAGTACTACCATCTTGGCCACTGTCACCTTCTTTTACCCCATTTTAAATGTTAAAACATTAGACACACAATTGATTCTTTTCCTTATCTCAAATGCTACATTTCTATCTATTGTTGTTTATTCTAAGAAGCCCTCTTCCTTACACTTATTTTTCATATATTCGTGTGAGTTTTTACTGCCAGAAAATTTTAATTGGTATTTGTTTAGTGTCTGCCTTGCCTAAGGTATCAGTTACTTGGATGAACATCTAGTTACTGGATGAATATTCAGTCCATCATATTTGTCAGTTAAGGTACTCCATTATTTATTCTGACTTAAGAGGTTACAATTTTATACTTGAATTATGTTTTGACTTTAACTTATATTACCATCTGAAAACTATCCTTTCTATATGATTGTCCTCCATGTTAAACAATTTGAGTTTGATTATCAGACTATATATAAACTTCAACACTTCAGAAATCTGAGAACAAATAATTTTCTAAATATATAAGAAGTACAAAACATAGATTACACAACTGAAACAATTTGTAGAGACAGGTGACTACCTGGACAGTTCCTCATTCCTCAAAATGTTGGAGCATCAGTCGTCATTTTTCAGGCCCAGAACCAGATCTGACAGACATTGAAATGAAGTGGGAATTATGAGGGAATAGTTTACTCTGTCTTGGCAGAGCTAAACTGTTGCCTTGTGTCTCCTTTCTTGGACTGTATTTTTTTGTCTGTTGATGAATAGGATAACTTTTGTGCACTGGCTGTTTGGCCATACTGGAGAAACTTCAAATGGAGGTTTTGATGCTCAATTTCTTCTTTGAACCAAGAAAGGGTACTGTCAGGAGCAGGCATTTGTATAGTCAAATTATATTTGATAATGAACTAATATTAAAATGCCATATTCTGTGTTTTTCTGAAGTTTTTGAAGACTATCTACCTATATAAAGTATATCTGAATTGTTGAACCTTAACTATTCTTACTTATTTCTCTTTGAATATTCTAGAAAGCCCCTTAATACAATTTGATCAAAATCTAATATAACCATGAGTTTATTATCTGGCCTTTAACTTGTATTATTTTAGCATCCTAAATAGTTTGTAATAGCAGTTATTTGAAGGACTTTGTCTAAGCCTATCTAAGAGTTAGAATACTAATTTAAAATTTTGTATCGTATATGAAATTTATAGCAATGAAAATCTTAAATCTGCATCAGTCTATCAATTCTGTAACAATATAAAATTATAACTTCAATTTATATCAATTATAAAGATTTCTATTAATGTAAGATTGTGCCTATATAATGTTTTACTTAAGAATAAATGTAGTATCTGTCTCATTTATTTCCTTGCTATTCAAAATTCTGACTACTTCCAAATTATCTGTTAAAATGACAAGCTATCTATAATTTATAAAATAATGCTAACTAGACACTCAAACCCAATGTATCAGGGTGATGACTCTCCATAACTACTTCCTGCTGAATAGGGGTGAAAAGAAATTCTTTAAAGTGGTGGAGGGGGTAGAAAAATTAGAAGAATTGGTGAGACTTAGGAAAGCTAGCTTTAGCATTTGTTATCTAGTCTCTGAATGATTAGAAGGCTTAGGATTTGACTGGAATTCTAACTGGACCCATCTGAAAGGTTGAATAAAGCAAGGTTATCTGGAATCATCACTTATTCCTGAAGCTGTTTTGGAAGCAGTTATCTGGAAACAGCTTCAGGAGGTAGGGGGTAGAACAGCGGGTCATTCCGGTTTCCTGAGTATGAATGTGGAGAAGCTGGACATTTTGTAATAAATCTCATAACCAACATTTTAGTATTCTTAAGATATTCATATGGTGTGTGCATGGTGAACAGATCAGTTAAGGATGAATTTTTGCTTCTTGTTTTAGCAGATGAAAGACAACTGCCTTTTTATGAATTAATTTGATCACTAATAATTGTAAGAAATCTTACTCATGCCATATATTGGAAGGTACAAAGGTTTCCTAACCAACAAGATTTATTGTTTAATTTTACCTGAAGTTTTGGCTAGGGACATTTTTGTGTCTAAGCCAGTTATTGGGCCGTTCCCATGTCAAGGAATCAGCAGATCAAGTTAGAACCAATACCCAACACCCCCCAAAATAAATTATATATGTTTCCTCATAGCACAAACATGTAAACAACTAGTAGGCATGGGTGCGGAGGCAAGTAGCTGAGACATCACATCCTCAACAGCAAGCAAGAAGCAGAGTAAAGAAGAAGCAGAGAGATTCTCAGTTCTCAAAGCCCGCACACAGTGATGTATTCTCCAGCAAGACTGCACACCCTCCCTAAATTGTGTTACCAACTGGAAACTAAGTATTCAAATATCTATGCTTTAGGGAAACATTTTCTTTGACACAACATTCCTCTCTACAGTCTCCACATGCTCTTTGTCATGTTTTAATACAGAACATATTTAGTCTACCTTCACAAGTCCCACAGTTCTTTAACATTCTCAACAGTTTATATGCCAAAAGTCTCCTTTGAGAGTCAAAGGAAATCCTTGAATTGTGACCACAACCCCCTACAAAATACAATTTAAAAAGCACATTACATCCACTCAACATAAAATGACAGAGAATATACATTTCCTTTATAAAAGAGAAGATGACAATATAGTGAAGAAATACTGGATTAAAGCTGGACCCAAACCCAGCAAGTCAATCAAGTCCTGTAGTTGGATGTTATCAAGGGCCTTGGTGTCTCTGCCCCTCCAGCTTTGCTATCTACAGCATACCTCTCTCTTGTGGGTTGGTTTTGCTCCCTTGGCATATGTGCCACCAATCTGGCATGACCAACATCTTAAAGTCTCTATTTTAAACTAAGTTTTATTTGCAGAGCTTCTTGTTATGGAATTTCTGGCTTTCTTGCCTTCTCAGCACCTTGGCACTGGAATGTCCTTGCCACATATTGGCTAGCTTCACAGACTCTGTAATTACGGAGGCAGAATCCAGAACTCTGGCTCCCTTGAATCACATCAACAACAGTTTTTATAATCAGTAACTTTCGAGAAGCTGAAAGTCCTCAGACTCTTGTTCACAAGTTGGAAGCTTATCAAAGTGAAGTCTTGCCCTGGGTGAACCATTCCCTTTATTCCACTGAAGAGCAAGAGGTCTCTCCTTAATGATGCTAATCTCTTTAACAATTATAGCCTTAGTTGCAGTACATGCTTTGACTGGAACATTAAGATTCCCAGTGCTCTTTTTCTCTCTGAACGGTACATTTTGTATTTCTATCTGACCTACTTGTTGTCTTTTGTGACAGGCATCCAAAAAGGAAATTATTAAAAAAATCATTCGACATATTCACTATTGTACTGTCTTAAAATTTTCTTGGGCAAAAAAAATAGTCCACTACTTTAAATTTATCCCCAGGCAAGTTCTTAGGAAAGAACAAAAGCCATCAAATTTCTTTGTGAAAATATCATATGAATGGATTGTAGCACCACAGCGTTCTTCTTTGTGAAGTCTCTCGAGCAAGTCTGCATCACTATCAGAACTAAAGTCTTCTGGAATGTGCAATTATAAAATGCTTATAGCATTCAAACTGATTTTTAAATCTAAAATTAAAAAGTCTTCCACATTCGAAAGAACAAGCATTGAGCAACCATACATACATACATACATACATACATAAATCCACAGTTAGGTTCTTCACAGCAGCTGCATCTATTTTTAATACCAACTTTTCTACTAGTTATTTTCCATTGTTGGGATAAGATATCATGACCCCAGTAACTTAGAAAGGGAAAGGTTTATTTTGTCCCAAAGAGACAAGTCCACCATGATAGGCAGACAGGATAGGGGGTAAAAACCAGAAAGGTGGCAACAGTAGAAGCCCGAGAGAACATACCTTCAACAGCAAGCAAGAGCCTGAGATAGCATACTGGAGATAAGACAAAGCTATGAGCTCTCTCACTCTTTCTTTCTTTCTTTCTTTCTTTCTTTCTTTCTTTCTTTCTTTCTTTCTTTCTTTCTTTCTTTCTTTCTCTCTCTCTCTCTCTCTCTCTCTCTGTTCTTAATCATTTTATTCATTTACATTTCAAATGATATCCTCCTTCATAGTTACAGCTCCACAAACCCTCCCATCCCATATGCCCATCTCCCACCTCCCTTTTGCCTCTATGAGGGTGTTCTCCCAATCACTCACCCACTCCAGTCACACAGCTGTAACATCCCCTATGCTGGAGCATCAAGCCTCTACAGGACCAAAGGACTCCCCTTCCATTTTGTCAGACAAGGCCATCCTCTATTACATATGAATCTGGAGCCACAGATCCCTCCATGTACATACTTTGGTTTAGTCTCTGGGAGATCTGGGTGATCCAGTTAGTTGATAATGTTTTTAAAGCCAACCCCAGTGATATACTTCTTCTAATAAGGCTGAATGTCCTCTTTAATGATGCCACTGACTTAAAACCAGGTGTTACAGTATTTAAACTCAGAAAAACCGTTCCTATTCACAGTAAAACGTATGCTCTAGAAAAATAATTATTTTGTGACTTTTATTTGTTTTTCCTTGTTTGGAATGAGCAGCATATTCCATAAACATTCATTGAACAAATAAATAAACCTGCAAATGCTGATGTAGTGTTTTCTTTCTTTAGGCCAAAATATGTGTGTTCACTTTAACAACATATTTTGGAAATACTTTATGAACAGGAGGTATATAAAAAGCATTTTAGACAAGAAAATATATATTATATCTTAAACTCAAATGTGATCTATTTATGTCATGGAAGAAGAATCTGACTTTTGAGTTTATGCTTGTGTGGGTAAGGTAGTTCCTACTGACCATAATTACAAAGGTGGATAAGAGACTCTAAAGTACTCACTGGCCATCTTCTGGTTAGACATGCCGAAATGCCCTGCTTCTTGTTATATTCATTTTGTAACCTAAAACTTCAATTAATTATACTTTGAGATATGAAGATTTACTATGACATCAACTACTTATAAGTAAAATGTCTTTTCTCATTGCCTTGGTTATTGTTATATTCAAAATTTTCATCATATATATTAAAATTATTACTTTAATTTTGAAAATTCAAAAAAATATATCTTTAAAAACACTAGAAAATCCAAAGAAGAAAAACCCTTAACATTGATTTATTAATTGACAGTAATGTGACATGAAGTGCTTCCAGATATTAAGTAACCATAAAAGCTGTCTCTGAAATGGGAAATTGTCTTCGCAAAGGAATTAAGGTTTATGTTTTTCTGAAATATATAAATACAAACTATAAACTCTGCATAATGTTACTGGTGTGTATGATTGCAGGGCTACAACTTAGTATTGCATGAGCAATTATGGAGGATTTCCTTAGGTAACACCAATTCTCCTACTCATAGCATTGTTGTTGTTTTAAACAAATTCTCACCCCTTTGATTTTACCAATGAAGAATAGGAAGCTAGAAGGAGAGTAAAAACCTCCTAGCTCAGAGAGGCAGAGAAAACACACAGCCCACACTCCTCTTCACGTAATATCCCAAAAGTAATCACCTCTCTCACATTCCAAAAAAAAAAAAAAAAAAAAGAAGGAAGAAGAAGAAGAAGAAACTCCTCCTTTAAATTGAATGTCTCTCCCTTGTATGTCATGTGAGTCTCTCTATTAATCCCCCTATCTTCCTGTTACTCTCTATGACTTTTACTTATGTTTGCTTCACTAGCCTGGGATGGCATTTATGCTCTCTTAGGGTCTCTATGAAATCTGCCCAGGATCTTCTGGCTTTTATAGTCTCTGGTGAGAAGTCTGGTGTAATTCTGATAGGTCTGCCTTTATATGTTACTTGACTTTTTCCCTTACTGCTTTTAATATTCTTTCTTTGTTTTATGCATTTGGTGTTTTAATTATTATGTGACAGGAGGAAGTTGTTGTTGTTTTTTGGTCCCGTCTATTTAGAGTTTTGTAGGCTTCTTGTATGTTCATGGGCATCTCTTTCTTTAGGTTAAGGAAGTTTTCTTCTATAGCTTTGTTGAAGATATTTACTGGCCCTTTAAGTTGGGAATCTTCATTATTTTCTATACCTATTATCCTTAGGTTAGGACTTCTCTTTGTGTCCTGAATTTCCGGGATGTTTTGAGTTATGAGCTTTTTGCATTTTGCATGTTCTTTGACTGTTGTATCTGTTTTTATTTTATTTTATTGTATCTTATTTTTATTTGTTTGTTTGTTTGTTTGTTTGTTTATTTGGTATCTTCCGCACCTGAGAGTCTCTCTTCTATAGTTTGTATTGTGTTGGTGATACTTGCATCTATGACTCCTGATCTTTTTCCTAGGTTTTCTGTCTTCAGGGTTGTCTCCCTTTGTGATTACTTTATTGTTTCTATTTCCATTTTAGATGCTGGATGATTTTGTTCAACTCTTTCACCTGTTTCGTTGTGTTTTCCTGTGATTCTTTAAGGGATTTTTTTGTTTCCTCTTTAAAGGCTTCTACCTATTTAGCTGTGTTCTCCTGTATATCTTTAAGGGAGTTAAAAGTCTCTGACTGGTTGTGTTCAAACTCCTCAGAGTACAGCTGTCTCTGTGATCCTGTGATTCTGGGATCCTGTTATGCTCATATCCTGGGTGCATCAGAGCTCCTGAGAGCCAATCTTTTTCTGGGTGTTGGAGGGGTAGGTGGGGAGACAGAACCCTGGTCTGCTCTGGGCACAGGTGCAAGCTGAAAGGAACCTGTGCCTCTGCCTGGGCAGAAGTTTGTGTCTCCCAGGTTCCTGTGGGCTGTCCCAGTTACCCTGGGTGCTGGGAAAGATGTTTTGGCCTCAACTGTGATCTCGAGTATGTCAGAGCCTCATTGCTCCTGGGTGTGTCCAATCTCCTGGGAGTCAAGCCTTTTCTGTGATTCTGTGATCCTCTGTGTTTCACAGCACCTGGGAGTCGAGCTTTTGTATTCATGAGTTCAAATGTTTCACAAATATATATACATTGACTATAATATATTGATATTTGTGTATATATACATTCATATATGTATACATGTATATTTGACATATATGTACAGTATATATACATGAAAATACACACACATATGAATGTTTGTATATATATATATATATATACACACACACTATATATATATATATATATATATATATATATATATATATATATATATAATTATATATATTTAATTATTATGGCTTTATCTTGAGGTCGTAATTGTAGTCCTTTTAGCATTGTTCTTTTGCGATCCCTTGGGATAATTTTAGGATATATTTCCCTGTGAATAATGAGATGTGCTCTTTGAGATTGCATTTTCTCTTTAAGTGACTTTTGATAGAGTAATCATCTTAACACTGTTGCATAAATCTGTAAACATGCAATGTCTTTCCATTTTCTAGGGTCTTTTGCTATCTCATTCTTCAGGATTTAAAGTTTCATTATTATCGTCTTTAACTTTTTTAAGTAGGATTATTCCCAGGTGTTTTATTTTTCTTGATGATGTGAATGAGCATATCCACAATGTCTTTCTCTATGTGTTAATTGGTGGTATAAATAAAAGCCATTGTATTTTCAGTGGATTAAGTATCCTGCTACATTGATAACAATTGTGGCCATTTCTGTGAGATATTTTTTATGATCCCCTATGAACAGTATCAATAGTGATACCTGCTTGTTTCTTGGTCCTGCTTTACTTGAGTCCTTTCTAAATCTTTTCACTTGAAGATGGTACCAATCTTTCATGCTAAGGTATATTTCTTGTAGGCAAAAGGTATGTTGATTTTGTTTTTGATTGGCTCAACCACTCTGTACCTTTTAGTTTGAGCATTGATGTCAATAATGCTAAAAGATATTATTGGAAGATATGTGTGGCTTGCAGTCATTATGTTTTTGAATGTTGACTGTCTTTTTTGTTCTCAGTGGTAATATGAGTTTCAGTGATTATAACTTCTCTGTTTCCTTCCTACAATCTTCTGGCTATTCTTATTGCTTTCGTCAATCTGAACTATTATTACTGTATTTTCTTTCAGTTTAATTTGTTAGGTATAATGTATAGGCTCCTTATATCATGGGAAATATTTCTTTGTCCGTTGATTGTGGTAATTGTGATATTTTTTTCGTTTATTGAAAATGTGTTTTCATTTAGCATCGTATTAATTTGTTTTCTTCTTCCCCAATTTCACCCCACTTCCTTGCCTTCCCACCCACTCTCATTGCTTTAGAAAAAACATCATCATTTCATACCTTCTTTCTTTCTCTTTAGAAAATGAGCAAACCGTCAAAGAAACACACAAACAAACAAAACAAATGACTCAACCAAACAAAAAAAAACATAGTAATAAAAGAAAAACATAAGATATGTACAACACAACACAATAAACACCCACATACATCATGAAAATATAAAATTGGAATACAAAATATACAAAGAAAAGACCACTAAGACAAAAATGCCAAAACAAAACAATCTGAAGCAAAAAAGACTCCAAAAATGCCAGTAAGTTCATTTAGTGTTAACCTTCATCTGCTGGGCATTGATTGGCCTTACCACTAAATATAGTTATTATACATTGTACCAGTGAGCCTGCATTGAACAGAATTAATTTTGTCTTTGCAAATGGATCTGTCTGTTGGAGATAGCTTCTGGTTTGGGGATGGAGACCTGTGTCCACTTCCCCCTCCCAGTGCTAGGACTAGTAGCATGTGTTGCATGTTGTTCTCTGTGAATCCCTATGTGTGTTATCCCTGTTGTATTCGGAAGACATTCTTTCCTTGATCTCTTCCATCATCACTGCCCCTTTAATCTTTCCAGATCTTCTATATAGATCCCAAAACCCTGAGAAAAGCAATTTCATTCAATTTAGGACTGAATGTTTCAAAGTCCTTCACTCTCTGCATATTATCTAGTTGTAGGTCTCTGTGTTACTTCCCATCTACTGTAAACAAAAAACACCCCTGGTGATAATTGAGTGAGGCACATATATATGAGTTTAGCAGCTAGAGTTGAGTCTCATTTTCTTGTTATATTTCTTTAGCAGAACAATGGTATTTGACTTTTTTCTTAAGCCTATGTCCTATCTATCTAATATCTTATCCAGCTGAGCTGTTAGGCATAGGTCACATCCTGTGGAGTGACCCATGAAGTCACAACATCTATGGCACCATTGTACCATCAAATAATGTATGAAGGTCACTCTTGTAGATAGTGAGGCTTGTAGTTGTCTTGGTGTTTAGCCTTATCTTTGGTACCATGGATTGTACCTTTGTTCCAGTTCCCATAACACCTGGCAATAGGAGTAAAGACTCTGTTTAGGTAGAGAGTTTACTGGTATACTGGTTTGTATATGTTCATCCAGAGAGTGGCACTCTTAGAAGGTGTGTCCCTGTTGGAGTAAGTGTTTCACTGTGGGTGTGGGCTTCAAGACCATCATCCTAGCTGCCTGGAAGTGAGTATTCCACTAGCAGCCTTCAGATGAAGATATAGAACTCTCAGCTCTGCCTGCACCACGCATGCTGCCATGCTCCCACTTTGATGATAATGGACTGAACCTCTAAACCTGTAAAACAGCCCCAATTCAGTTTTGTCCTTTGTAAGACTTGCCTTGGCTATGCTGTCTGTTACCAGCAGTAAAACCATAATATACATATACATGAGAGAGGAGAAAGAGATAGGTATATAGATGTATAGTTATACATTTATACATATAGCACACTCCTACATGTATAAGAAGCACACAGTATATCAAATGCATGGAAAGATCACAAAGAACTTTCCTTAGCATTTTATAGTAAAAACCCTTAATATAAAGAAAGAAGTATTATAAGCTGCAATAGAAAATTAGATATGTGTGTGTGTGACATTTATAATTTTCCTTACCATCTGATATGAATCAGAGTGGTTCACTTGAAAAATAAAAGTAAAACCAGTAATTTTGTAGGTACAATGAATATTTATTATTTTCTCTGCATTCTACTAACATGGGGCTATCCTGCATTGTATTTCTGAATTTGTTCCTTTAAAACAAAGTTTAGCTCACTTTATAACCTATATATAATTATCACTGGCTTCCAACTGTATCTCTAATTAAAACTGTACATCATTCTAACATTCAATATGCCATACTACTTTCTTAATGTTATTTTATACGTTTTGAAAAAAAATGTTTTGAGTCCAGTTTTCATACACCTGCTGTATGATCTTAAGGTACTTAACATCTCAACACTTTCATTTCCTAATATGAATTACATGGGTAATATTAGCACTTAACCAATACTCATGAATATGCACCTTGCTAAAAAATAGGTACGTGTATGTCTTTTCTGACTCCTGAAATATCCTGCGAAGTGTCAGCATTCTGTCTATCAATGTGAAGCTCTTCCGTCAGTCATGTGTTGCCTTCAGGAAACTAAAATAACTGCAGTATTATCTCTCCATTGTATGTTTCTCACTTATCTGTTCTTTTCTTCATTTCTTCTAAAATAAGTCCTTTTACTTTATTTGCATATATCAAATTCTTATATTTTGGTCAATGCTAAAATGAAAGCAATTTCCATCAATATTTAGGTGTTTTAAAATTCACTATAAAAAAGAGGTATCCACAATTTTTGCAGCCATGACCCTGGAAATCTTTTTTATTGATTGATTGAATATTTTATTTATTTACATTTCAAATATCCTCTTTTCTGGTCTTCCTTCCACAAACTCCCCATCCCATTCCCCCTCCTCTTTGCCTCTATGAGCATATTCAAATATCCACCCACCTACCCTCTCCCACCACACCCTCCATGTATCTCCCTTTGCGGGAGCAACAAGCCTCCATAGGACCAAGCTTCCAACTGGAAATCTTATTATGAAAATATCAATCCTCATTATAAAAGGATAGATATTTAAGAACATACCTTAATCTGTCTATATTTAGATATTTCATGAAGGCCCACAGTTAGACTGGTTTTTTTCAGTCTTTGTATATTTAATATCTCTAAACATTAATAAATTCGTTAACTAATCAGAGAATATTTACACAAATATCAGTTCAGCATAATTATATTATGAAAATAAAATGTAACAAAGTAAGTTACATTACAGATATATAATAATGCTTCTTGCTCAATATAATCTAATACTGGATATTCTTCATTTAATTTATATTTTTTTCCTTTTATAAGTAAGTGATAATATATCCTCATACTAGTATTATATCATTACTATAAGGATAAATATCATACTACAATTATATTATAAATTATACTATATATTATACTATACTAAGGATATAATATCCCTATCCATATTACCATTTATTTTACCAAAAATTGAACTGAGCGGGGAGGAAGAGATTAATGTGGCCATTATATTTTAGGAAAGAAGAACTATCAACATATGTTTTAACTTTCTTGGGGCAGGAGGCAATGTTAGGAGTAGAGCTCACTGCATCAAAAATGCTTTCAAAGTGCTCGATGAGTGAGCCATGTTCCCCACCCAACACTATTTACTTCTCACTTGTGTGGCACTAATCTCCTGAATGTCTATGGCAGCCCAGGAGAGGAAATTGTTCAATCTGCTGTCCTTCTCTAAGCTGGAGAGTTGACCAGTGCTTTCTGGAGATTCAATCTCTTCTGTGTGAAAGGTTAATGTTTATTACATCTCACTAAACTTTGATTTGGGTATCTCTGTGATGGAATTCTTAGGAAGTGTTTTCCTACTGTGCCTTTGAGAAAACTTTCAATTGACTCTGGGATGGCACAGAGTAATGGCATCACATTATTCTCGGCAGCAGTTCATCTTCATTAGTGGAGCTCTTCAGTTAGCTGTGGAAACCAAAGTGCAAGTGGACTCACATAGTACTCTTTACAGGTCAGAGCTGCTTCATGTCATTAAGTCAGCCTGAGTTCTGTCCTTAGATTTCAATGGTATTTATTCAATATGTCTATATTTGAAGGGCTTTAGGCATAACACCAGATATTATGTTCACCTGTCTAAATAAAACAGTTAAATAGCTCGCAGAATATATAAATATTATTTAATGCATTTCATAACTTACATTCTAAGTATTCTTTCTCCACTAAGGCAATTGTGATTTTTAAGGCTAACCTGTTTCAAACAGTGTCAGTTTAGTGATCATTTAACTTACCTTTTAGTGTTTGTTTTTGTTATCTTGGAGGAAGGATTTAAAATTTGTGACATGCAATTTTAATTAAAACAGTCACCTGGTTATTTAAAACTCAGGTACAAAAGTAGTTATATTTTGTAAATACATTTTCCTATGTTGCCAAATCTCAAGAGAGTCTCAGCATTTTTCACATTGGTAGATAGCTAAGAAGTGCCTGTCAAAATTTACAGTTTGCATAAATCTTTGCAGCAAAGAAGCTTTCAACAGAAGCTCATTTTGAGTGAGAGGCAAATTCTTTAAGTTCATTTCTGATGTCACATGAAGACAATAAGCACTGACATTACTGTCAGCATATCTTTGTAAATCTGATAACAAGTACATTTAAGACTCTCTAAACTAAGAAATCTATAATATCACTGGTTTCAAATCCTCCAAGGTCACATAGAAAAGAATCAATCCAAGAGTATTAAAGAAACACCAAGTGTGGATTCTGAATGTAGAGGGCAAGTGCAACATAGTCTCATTTTAGAATTAAGAGATTTTCAGAAAAGCTCATTGACTATCAGGGCTCAGATGTGTTTTGCTGACAATGTTACACTAAGCAGAGTTGCTGTGCCACTTAACTGAGTTTCCTGGATGATCTCTTTGTTGTAGAAATTATATTTGTACCTCAAGGCTTCCTATCCATTGGCTTATACTCAAGCATTTCATGTATGTTATATTGGGTAAACTGGTTTCCTGTATCAACATGACACAAACTGGAATTATAACAGAGAAAGGAGTGTCCCTTGATGAAATGCCTCCACAAGATCCAGCTGTAAGGCATTTTCTCTATTAGTGATTAAGTGTAGAAGGGCCCATTTTGGGTGGTGCCAAACCTGGACTGGTAGTCCTGGGTTATATAAGGAAGCAAGCTGAGCAAGCCAGAGGAAACAATCCAGTAAGTAACACACCTTCATAGCCTCTGCATCAGCTCCTGCTTCCTGACCTGCTTGAGTTCCAGTTCTGACTTCCTTTGGTGATGAACAGCAATGTGGAAGTATAAGCTGAATAAACCCTTTTCTCCCCAACTTGCTTCTTGGTCATGACATTTGTGCAGGAATAGAAACTCTGACTAAGACAAATTGCTACCAGCATAGTGGGATATTCAAGTGACAACCTGGCCAAGTCTTGGGTAGGATTGTGGAGGGATTTTGGAATTTTGGCTAGAAGTGGTATTGGGTGGTAAGAGCTCTGTGGGAAGTTATGGAGGAGCTTGGAAGATGATGTTGTGAACAGTGCAATCAATGGAGGCCTGGCTTGTGAAATTTCATAGAGAAGATTAAAGGCTCTTATCAGGGCCATTGCTATTTTGATTGTGAGGATTTTGTGGTTTGGGTTAGCTGGGGCTGAGGAATCAGCAGTGATACCAGAACTACTAAAGTGAAACCTTTATAATATTGGGATTATTGATGCTGGCTAGATGGAGCTAAGAAATTAGCAATACTTAAGCAGAGACCAGCACCACTAAGATGAAATCTTCTGGGAAGTGTTTCTGGAGAGCACAGAAAAGCAGTAATCCAGATGCAGCCATCGTTGTACCAGCCAGACTTGGTAATGTGAGACGCCCAGGTGGCACTGGTTAGCAGCTGTTGCTGTGTACTGTGAGAGGCCAGGAGAGGCCATTAGTGAAGGTGCAGTCTCAGTAGCAATTGAAGGCCAAGGAATGAAAGGGTCATGCAGAGATGTTGAGGCTTAGCACCATGAAAAGGGCCTATGAAAGGCTATTTGTGAAAGTGCAATACAGTTGCCTCAGAAGACAGCAGTGTTTTGGAGATGACCACCAAGAAGAGCATCAGCCGTGGAATACAGGTAGCTGGACGCTAGAACACAAGGTGTGTGCTACAAAGGGCAGAGCTGGATAAGAGACCCCAACCCTTAGAGGAGCCCAGAAGATCATGAGTGGATCCCAGACATTGGACAGTTAGAGTTTGATTTTTCTTTTGATTGTTACTGTGCCCTGATATTTCCTCCTCTTGAAGTATGAAAGTATTTTAGTGGAGCCCACAGTTAAGAGACTTTGAACCTAGCCGGGCATGGTGGCACATGCCTTTAATCCTAGCACTTGGGAGGCAGAGGCAGGCGGATTTCTGAGTTCAAGGCCAGCCTGGTCTACAAAGTGAGTTCCAGGACAGCCAGGGCTACACAGAGAAACCCTGTCTCAAAAAACCAAAACCAAAACCAAAAAAAAAAAAAAAAAAAAAAAAAAAGAGAGACTTTGAACTGTAAAAAGACTTTGAATTTCAAAAGAGATTGGATATTTTAAAGGGATAGAAATTTTAATATATAAGAATTTTTAAAGAGTATGGGAATTTTAAATTTATTTAGATCTTGGGGACAAATAAGAAAGTAAGAGTTGATGATTAATAGTTTTGTGTTTGTGGTCAAGTTGACAAGGGGTCAGTTGCACTAACTGGTTTTGTGTACCAACTTGGCACACCTGGAGTTATGAGAAAGGAGCCTTCCTTGAGGAAATGCTTCCATGAGTTCCAGATATAAGGCATTTTCTCTATTAGTGATTAAGTATGAAAGGGCCCATTGTGGATGGTGCCATCCCCAAGCAAGTTGAGCAAGCCAGATGAAACAAGCCAGTAAATAACATCCCTTCATGACCTCTGCATCAGCTCCTTCTTCCCGAAATGCTTGAGTTCCAATCATGACTTTCTTTAGTGATGAAGAGCAACATGGAAGTGTAAGCTGAATAAATCCTTTCTGGCCCAAATTGCTTCTTGGTCATGATGTTTGTGCAGGAATAGAAAGACTGACTAAGACGGCTAGTTTTATAGTGCCATGGGCATTTTGTTATTTTCTTTGTAATGTGTATTGATTTTATTATGCCAATATTTAGAGTCTTTTCAAATATAATTCTATGCCTATGGCTATACTGAACTAATTTTCTTTGAATTTATTTATTTTTTCTCTCATATATTACATCTCCCCTGCCCCGACTGCAGATTTCCCTCCCTCCATTCTTCCCTGTCCCTCCTCCATGTTCCTTGCCCCCCCAGATCTGCTTCTCAATTTCTCTTAAAAAATAATAAGTACACACCTCCCAGGCATATAAAATGAACAAAGCATAATAAAGTACAAGTCTAAGTACAAACCATTATATCAAAGATGGACCAGGAAACCCAGTAGGAGCAAAAGGGTCCCAATTCCTGAAAAAAAAAAAAATCAGAGACACAACCTACTACCATTGGTGGAAGTCTCACAGGAATACCGAGCTACAAAATCATTAAGTATATGCACACAGACTCATACAATGTTCTTGTTTGTTGCTTTAGTCTGTGAGTCCTGCTTAGTTGATTCTGTGAGCCGTATTTTCCTGATATCTTCAACTGTCTGGATCCTACATTCCTTCCTCCCCCTCTTCTATAGGGGCTCCTCTGGGTCCACCTTGTGTTTGGCTGTGAGCCTCTGCAAATGTTCCCATACTTTCCAGTGACAACTGGGCAATCACCAATCTATGAGTATAACAGCATATCATCAGCTCTCTCTCTCTCTCTCTCTCTCTCTCTCTCCCCCTCTCTCTCTCTCATCCTCCATCCTCATTGGTTATATACTGGGTCTCTGATGACTGTCCGGCATCTGGTTTCTGGCCAAATGAGCTTCAATTACTCTTTATATATATGTGGAGAAGGTGGACAGTCTTATCTTGATCCTGATTTTGGAGGAATTACTTTGAGTTTATCTTCATTTAACTTGATGTTGGCTATTGGATTTCTGTAAACCACACTTGTTATATTTAAGTATGTCTTTTTTATAACTAATCTCTCAAAATTTTATCATGAAGGGTTGTTGGATATAGTCGTGTCTTTTTCAGCATCTATTGGGATAATGCTTTTTTTTTCTTTCAGTTTGTTTATATGAAGGATTATATTGACTGATTTTCATAGGTTGAACCATTTCTGTATCTCTAGGATGAAACGTACTTGATCATGTTGGATAATCCTTTTGAAGTGTTCTTGGATTTACTTTGCAATTATTTTATTGAATGTTTTTTCATATATGTTTACAAGGGAAATTTGTCTGTTATTTTCTTTCTTTGTTGAGTCTTGGTGTGGTTTGAGGATCAGGATGATTGTGGCCTCATACAATGATTTTGCCAATGTTTCTTCTGTTTCTATTTTTTGGAATAATTTGAGGAATATTAGTTCTTCTTTGAAAGAAGACTGCTCTAAAACTCTCTGGCCTTAGCTATTTTCTACTTTGGATACTTTTAATGTCTACTTCTCTTTCCTTAGGAGTTATATATTTACTTAAATTGTTTATCTGTTCTTGGTTTAAATTTGGTGAATCATATCTATCAAGACTATGATCTATTTCCTTAGATTTTCCTGTAGAATAAAAGTTTTTATAGTACATCTCAGAGGTTCTTTGGATTTCTTTGGTGTCATGGTTATGTCTCCATTTTTGTTTCTGGTTTTGTTAGTTCAGATATTCTCTCACTTTGGTTTAGTTAGTTTGGATAAGGGTTGGTCTATCATGTTCATTTTCTCAAAGAATCAACTCTTTTTTTCATTGATTCTTTTTATTGCTCTCTTTGTTTCTATTTTATTGATTTCAGCCACCAGTTTGATTATTTTCTGCCACCTATTCTTGAGTGAGCTTGCCTCCTTTTGTTCTAGAGATTTCAGGTATGTTAACTTGCTAGTATGAAATTTCTTCAATTATTCTACATAGCTACTTTGTGTTATGAACTTTCTACTTAGCACTATTTTTATTGTGTCCCATAGTTGAGGTATATTATGCATTCATTTTCATTGAATTCTTTAATTTATTTCCTATTTCTGCTCTGACCCAGGAGTCATTGGGAAAAGAGTTGCTCAGTTTGATGAATTCATAGGCTTTCTCTTGTTTCTATTGTTTTGTTTCTGAGTATATGGCCAATGTTGGATAATATTCCATAAGGTACTAAGAAGAAGGCATATTCTTTTGTAATGGGGGAAATATTCTGTAGATATTTTTAAAGTTTTTTTGATTTAAAATATCTGTTAGCTCCAGTATTTTTGACTGAATGGTATGTCTATTGATGTGAGTGTGGTATTGACATTTCTCACTATCAACGTGTGAGGTTCAATTTAAGATTTAGTTAGCAATTATTTTTTAACAAATGTTGCTACACTTCCATTTGTGGCATAGATGTTAAGAATTAAAAGTTCATCTCTGTAGATTTTCCCTCTGATAACTATGAAATTATCCTTTCATATCTCTTTTGATTAATATTGCTTTGAAGTCTATTGTGTTAGATATTAGACTGGCTATACCAGCTTTTTATATAGGTCCATTTCTTGGAAAATTGTCTTCCAACCATTTACTCTGAGGTAAAGTCTATCTTTGACATTGAGGTTTGTTTCTTCTGTGAAGTAGTACGTTGGACCCTATTTTCATATCCATTATGTTAGTCTGTATCATTTTATTGAAGAATTGAGTCCATTGATATTGAGAGATATCAATCATCAAATCATCAATGATTTCTCTCTCTCTCTCTCTCTCTCTGTCTGTCTGTCTGTGTGTGTGTATGTGTGTGTGTGTGTGTGTGTGTGTGTGTGTGTGTGTGTGTGTGTGTGTTTATTTTCTTTTGGTTTTGCTAATGTGAAATTATCTATTTCTTGAGTTTTCATGGCAAGTTAACCTCCTTGGGTTGAAATTTTTCTTCTAATACATTGTGTGAAGCTGGATTTTTGGATAGCTATTTCTTAAATTTGATTGTATCATGAAATATCTTTTTTTCTCTACATATAGTAATATTACTAGATGTATTAGTCTATGCTGCCATCTGTGGTCTCCCTTCTGTCTTTTATTGTCTCATTGGGAACTCAGGTTTAATTCTAATAGATCTGTTTTTATATGTTACTTGGCATTTTCCCCTTGCAGCTTTTAATATTTTTTCTTTGTTCAATATGTTTAGTATTTTGATCATTATATGGCACAGGGAGGTTCATGCATGACCTAATCTATTTGATATTCTAATCTATTTGATATTTAAGGTTCTTGAAACTTAAAATCATGTTTATCTTTAAGTAAGAAAAAAATTCTCCCATTATTTTTCTAAAATTATATTTTGGTCATTTGAACTGGGATTCTTATTTTTCTATTTCTATTAATTATAGGTTTGATCTTTTTACATTGTCTCAGATTTCCTGGATATTTGGGTTCTGGAATATTTTTAGATGTAACAAATTTTTTACTCATATATCAAACTCTGAGATTTTTTTCTTCCATCTCTTTCATTCTCTTGGTTATTCTTGAGTCTAGTTACTGTTTGCTTGTCATAGGATGTGGTAACCCTAATAAGAATTCGATTCCTGATAGGTTTATAATCTGAGCCAAAAAGACTTAATAGTATATTGCTAGAGCTCATAACAAAAGCTGAAATAAGAAATTCTGAATTCTCTACCACTTCAGCAACAATACTAGTGTGAGCATGAAAGCACGTTCTGGAAACACTAGTTTTCATATAGGGATTGTTACTAGCTTTGAATGTGCCATTAAAACTCAGGACAAGCAGTGGTGGCACACACCTTTAATCCCAGCACTTGGGAGTTAGAGGCAGGTGGATTTCTGAGTTCAAGGCCAGCCTGATCTAGAGAGTGAGTTCCAGGATAGCTAGGGAACGGAGAAACCATTTCAAAAAAACAAACATAACAAACAAACAAACAAACAAAACCCATCAATCCTAACAGCATCAATGTTAGTACTGCATAAAAGCATAGTCTTAAAGTTTGTGTTAAGCTCATGATTAGAATTGACTGTTTGGATCTTAGATCTCTAGACAGTCTGAGAGGTCAAGTTTAAAAGTGAATCTTGCTTGGAGGCCAAGTTTCCTGTGTTCTGCTCCTGACAGTCCATTTCTGATCTTTCACATTCACTTTCTAAATGCATGTCCTTGCTCCCAAGTGAAGCTCAGCAACTGCAGAGTAGGTCATTCACATACATCAATGTGGCAAAAACAAAAACAGAATTCACAACACACATAGATAAAGAGCATTTCTTTTACATTCAGATCACACATTATGACTTAGGGATAATAGATGCAAATGCTCAGACAAATACATTTTCCCAGAGACTGCATACAATGAGACATGTGTGTAGCTTATTTTTAAAAGGTTTTCATGCAAGCATTCTTTCTATTCCAATGATATTTTGTAAGTAGATTTTAGTTGATAATGAACCATTGAAGAAAAAAGACATTATCTTCCCCTCTTTCTTAACAGTAATTTTCTGTGTTTTATTCTAGAACCCACAGATAAGGCACCAATGTTATTAATTTCAAGTCTTGAAACAATTGAGCTCTTCTACATCAATGGAAGTAAAATGACAACTCTAAGCTCAGCCAACAGAAATGAAATCCATACTCTAGATTTTATTTATAGTGAAGAAATGATTTGCTGGATTGAATCAAGAGAGTCTTCTAATCAACTCAAATGTGGCCAGATAACAAAAGCAGGAAGATTGACAGATCAAAGGATAATTAACAGTCTTCAATCCTTCCAAAGTAAGTATCTTAATCTTCTAGATTGCCCCACAAGAATATCCATTACACATAGCATTCTTTTCTTATCTCTCTACTTAGCCTAGCTAAATAGCTTCATGTGTGAATATGAGTGGCTTGGGTACATGTGCTCACATACACAGGTTCAGTAGCTCTTTGTCCCTAAATAGCAGATTGCAATATTTATTGTAATATTTTCTTTCATACATGCCTGGAGTGTCACATGTCATGTAATTGACACATTTTGCTAAAATATGGTTCACAATATGAATGCAAAGATGGAATTTAAATAAAACAAGAAATCCAGGAAATAATTTTATTATTTAAGACTTACTGGCTATCATATTTATTTCAAATACACTGAAAATTGTTAGGTTTTCTCCAGTTGGAAGAAAAAAAACCTCTTTATTAACTTTGATTAAAGCAAATCAGTACATAAATTATCAACTCTTGTTTGATTTATTTTGACTTTTCATGATTTAAAATCATTCTTCTCTCTCTGCTTAGTATCACAAATTAAAATCATGAATTTACACGAATATGTACATCACATATACTGTTTCTCTTCTCCATCACTTAAATAGGTAGAAATTTTATGTGAATATGCTTAGATAGCCTTGAAAGAAAATTTTAACATGTACCTAGTTATTTTCTATTCACAGAAAATAATGCCCTCATTAGTTTTACAAGCTAAAAATAAGTGAATAAATAGCATAAACATTTAGAAAGAAAAATATTCTAATCTGGAATAAGTGTAATATGCAGGTGAAAAGTATTTGGTGATTTGGACAGTCGGCCACACCCAGGCACAACAAAGAATGCTTTTTCATGGCATATATCACATATGGGTTCACATAGGAATTGAATTTGAACCAAAGCACTAGCTCTTTGCCTCATTTTGATTACTCCATCTAATACAAATGTATGTATCTCCAGGAATAGCATAAAGAATGGTCAAATAACCAGGAAAATATGGCATGATGTAAGGCTGCTCCCAAGCCTACTATAGCTGTCTTTTCTCTACATTTACCATTTTCTAAAAGTATTTATCTTCTATTATCTTTGGTAATAATCCAATAGATCATTGCTTTTAAACCTAAAAATAATAAAAGAATTTTACATCATAGTAATTGCAAACATGTCCATTTAACTTGCTATGTTTTCTTTATAAAACAATCAAGATACCTATAAAAACACGGATTACTTTTGCTAAGCCACTTGTGAAATGCTAAGCAGCATCTTAATTTTGAACCGAAGAAAAGAGATGGATTCTTAATTATTTTATTTGGAGTAAATAATTTTTATGATGTTCGGTTTAAGTCATATAATTATATAGTCACTTTTAATTTTTGAAAAGTGTTTAAGTATGAAGAAGTAGCTTAATAATTGTGGGGACAGAAATGTGGGCATGGTTGCCTGACCTCTTTCATAATTTTACGCTATGAATTTTAGCGACTTGTCATTTCACAGCTGCCATGGAATATGATGTGCTCTGCATTTACCAGGACAATTTGTGAGTTAATAATGAAGTTTGAATATTCCCTGCATGTATAATTACATAAAATCTCTGTCACATCATATAAGTTAAAATGATGAACCAAAGAAGTCTAGTTAAATGCATGTCATCATTAACTATTTCAGAGATTACCTTCGTGATTTTTTTTTCAGCACCATTGTTTAGGGGCTTTTAACTGATCTTATTAGAAAAAAAGAACACTTTCTTTTAGAAAACACCTGACAAATACAGAAGTGGATGCTCACAGTCATCTATAGATGGAACACAGGGAACCCAGTAGAGAAGCTAGAGAAAGGACCCAAGGAGCTGAAGGGGTCTGCAACCCTATAGGTGGAACAACAATATGAACTAACCAGTATCCCCAGAACTCATATCTCTAGCTGCATATGTAGCAGAAGATGCTCTAGTCAGACATCACTGGGAAGAGAGGCCCCTTGGTATTGCAAACTTTATATGCCCCAGTACAGGGGAATGCCAAGGCCAAGTGGCAGTAGTGGGTGGGTAGGGGAGCAGGGTGGGGGGAGGGTATAGGGAACTTTCGGGATAGCATTTGAAATGTATATAAAGAAAATATCTAATAAAAATAAATAAAAATTGAATTAGCATATATATATATATGTATATATATATATATATATATACATATATATATATATATTTCAAAGGGCTCTTTGAAAAACATTAACCTAGACAGATCAAAATGGCTTGGTTTGCAGACTTTTATGTCTGTTGTGGGTTCTGTTATAGATTTTATTCACTATAGATTTCAGTTTTGCATATACAACTCATCCCCAAGCTAGCAGAAGATATGGACTAATTCAGATTTATAATAGAATACTTTTAACTCAGATCATAAGAGTGTTACGCAAAATTAAATGGTTAAAACAGACCCCAGACAGCTAAACCTTATGCTTGTTTGCTAGTTTGAAATTGATCTTGTTTAATTTAATGCTAGAAAAATGGATCTTCCCCAAATGTAGATACGAAGATTTAATGACCATGCTAGATGTTTATCTATGCAATAGGAAGTTGTTATTGCCTTTTATAGATAGAAAATTGAGGCTCTGGGAAGCTGGGTAATATCATATAGAAAGTGTGGTCTACCGGATTGTATTGAGTCAGATTTTACAGCTTTTCCAAATACTTCATTGGATCTCCATTTTGTTTTTCCATTCTAATAAAACAAAATGGTCAGTCCCATAAACTAGTATCAGTAAGCTGGGATGTTTATTGGTTGTGAATGAGGTGAAAATGGTGAGTTATGAAGACTTGTGTTGTACAAAAAGTCCTAAAAATGCTTGTTGTGTAGCTTCCCTAAGAGTGTTGCCTCTTAACACTTAGAATATCCTTAGAGCAATATTGTAGGATAATGAAAGAAAGTGGACAATAACATGCAGGAGAAATCATATTGATTAAGGAACACTGGAGAACATGATAGAGCATACTTTTACTTGATTTTATTTTTCTCATATTTATAGTTTATTTCTTATTTGACATGTATTCTCTAAAGAAAAGATTTGGGAGATAATTTTTGAACTAACTGACCTACATTAAACTTGATTTTCAATGAAGTATTTTAACAAAACACATTTGTTGCAGTTAATTATTTTTTTTAACATTTTCTTGGAGAACACTCTGGTAGAAACACAGATACTGGAATCAAATAAGCTAGTGATTCCATCAGAGCACAATATTCCGAAGTGAATGAAGTAGATTAGGGTAGTTTTTCTTTATTGTATCATTAAAGTTATATTGTTACACATACTTTCACTTTGATGTTGTATGTGATTCTCTAATATTCTGAACATTCTGATTATATTTTTTGCATATCCTAGCATGAACTTGACTCCATCATTTTTTGTAAATTTATTTTATGTTTACATCCCACACTGCCCCCTCCCAGTGCTCACTCCCTGATACTCTCCCTCCACTACTCCCCTTCTTCTCTGAGAGGGTAGACACCCTGCAGTATCCACCAACCCTGGTGCATCAAGTCTCTTCCAGAATAGGGGCATATTCTCTCTTTGAGGACAGACAAGGTAACCTCATTGGGGCACAGACACCATGGTCAGGCTACAGCTTTGGGGAAAGACAGTACCTGTTGTTGGAGGCCAAGGTGAAGAATGGGCTGCACATCTGCTATATATGTGCCAAGCATCTTGAGACTTCAAGCTCCTGTGCGTTTTTTGGTTGGTGGCTCAGTCTTTGAGAGCTCCTAGAGTTCCACGTTAGTTGCTTTATTGGTTCTCCTGAAGGGTCCCAATCCCATCCAGGGCCTTCATTCCTTGCCCCAACTATTCCTTAATAGTCCCTGACCTCTATTCAATGTTTTGGTACAGGTATCTGCCATTGTTTTAATCAGCTTCTGAGCAGAGCCTCTCAGAGGTCAGTTATGCTTGATTCCTGTCTGCAGGTATAACAGATTATCATAAATAATGCTGGATGGATGTTTGGCCATGGGGTGGGTTTCAAGTTGGGCCAATTATTGGTTGTCCATTCCTTCAGTCTCTGCTCCATCTTTGTCCTTTCATTTCTATAAGACAGGTCAAATTTGGGTTAAAAGTTTGGTGGGTTGGTTGGTGTACTTGCTAGTTTGTGTCAACTTGACACAGGCTGGAGTATCACAAAGAAAGGAGCTTCAGTTGGGGAAATGCCTCCACGATCCAGCTGCAAGGCATTTTCTCAACTAATGATAAAGGGGGAAGGTCCATCCGTGGGCTGGTAGTCTTGATTCTATAAGAGAGCAGGCTGAGCAAGCCAGGGGAAGCAAGCCAGTAAGTAACATCCTTCTATGGCCTCTGCATCAGCTCCTGCTTCCTGACCTGCTTGAGTTCCAGTCCTGATATCCATTGGTGATCAACAGCAATGTGGAAAGTGTAAGCTGAATAAACCTTTTCCTCCACAACTGCTTCTTGGTCATGATGTTTGTTCAGGAATAGAAACCCTGACTAAGAGAATTGGTGTCCTTATTCTTCCAGTGGGTGTCCTGCCTGACTAGAGAAGGTGGACTCCTGAAGTTTCATTTCTCCACTGTTAGGCATCTTGGAAAAGGTCACTCAAATTGACTCCTGGGAGCCTCCCTAATAGCAGGTCTCTGGTACATCCTAAAGATTCCCCCTTCCCCCACCCTCAGCAGCTACAGATTTCCATACATTCTCCTGGTCCTCTGGGCATCACTCCTGTCTTTTCATACACATGAACCAGCCCCGAATTTCCCCCTCCCTCCCCTCTCTGATCTACTTCCCTCCCTTTGCCTCCTATGAATATTTTGTTCATGCTTCTAAGTATGATTCAAGCATCCTTGCTTGGGCCTTCTTTATTGCTTAACTTCTTTGGGTCTGTGTGTCTGTGTATCATGGATATTCTGTATTTTTTGGACACATATCAGTGAGTACATACCATGCATGTCTGTTGTACCTGGGTTACTTCACTTAGAATATTTTCTAGTTTCATTGATTTGTCCACAAAATTCCCCCTTCTATGTTTTTAATAGCTGAATAATATTCCATTGTGTAAATTTTTTTTGTATCCATGCTTCAGTTGAGTGATATTTTGGTTTCTTGCAGTTTCTATTACAAATAAAGCTGCTTTAAACATAGTGGGAAAAGTGTCCTTGTGGTATGGTAGGAAATCTTTTGGGTATATGCCTAGGAGCGGTATAGCTGGGTATTCAGGTAAAACTATTTCCAATTTTCTGAGGAAACACCATATAGATTTCCAGAGTATTGGTATAAGTTTTCAATCCAGGAAAATGTTCTTCTTAACCACATTCTCACCAGCATGTGCTGTCATTTAAGGTTTTGTTTTTTTTTTTTTTAATCATACCCATTCTGATTTGTATAAGGTGGAACCTCAGAGTCATTTTGATTTGTTTTTTCTTTGATGACTAAGAATGATGAACATTTTTAAATTCTTCTTGGCCATTTGAGATTCCTCTGTTGAAAATTCTTTGTTTAGCTCTGTACCTAACTCTTAATATTGGGTTATTTGGCTTGTTGGAGTATAACTTCTTGAGTTCTTTTTATATTTGTGATATTAGCCCTGTGTCGGATGTAGGGTTGGTGAAAATCTTCTCCCAAACTGTAGGTTGCCATTTTGTTTTATTGACAGTTTCTTTGCCTTACTGAAGCTTTCAGTTTTATCCATTTATCAATTATTGATCTTAGAGCCTGAGCAATTGGTGTTCAGGTCAGAAAATTGCCTCCTATACCAATGTGTTTATGGCTATTTCCCACCTTCTCTTCTATGCAATTTATTGTATATGGTTTTATGTTGAAGTCCTTCATCCACTTTGACTTGAAAATTGTGCAGGGTGATAAATATGGATCTGTTTTCTTTTTTCTGCATGCAGGCATCAGTTAAATCAGTATCATTTGTTGAAGATGTTTTCATTTTTCCATTGTATGGTTTTGTCTTCTATGTCAAATTCAAGAGTCCATAAGTGTGTGGGTTTATTTTGGGGTCTTAAATTTTTCCATTGATCAACATATCTGTTTCTGAAACCAATTCCATGCAGTTTTTTTTTTTTAATCACTATTGCTCTGTAGGACAGCGTGAGGTCAGGGATGATGATTGCTCCACAAGTTTTTGTTTGTTTATATTTGTTTGTTTTGTTTAGAATTGTTTTACTCTCCTGTGGGGTTTTTTTTTTTATTTCTATGTGAAGTTGAGAATGGCTTTAAACATTTGTGTTAGAATTTTGCTGAGGATTGCATTGAATCTGTCTATTGCTTTTGGCAAGCAATCTACTATGTTCATTCTACTAATCTATGAGCATGGGAGATCTTTCCATATTCTGATAACTTCTTCACTTTCTTTCTTCAAAGACTTGAAGTTATTATCATAGAGCTCTTTCACCTACTTGGTTAGAGTTACACCAATATATTTTGAATTACTTGTGTCTATTGTGAAGGGTCTCCTTTCCCTAATTTCTTTCTCTGCCCCTCTCTCATTTGTATAAAGGAGTGCGACTGATTTCTATGATTTAATTTTGTATCTAACAACTTCTTGTGAGCCCTTCTTGGGCTCAGCTCCAGGGCACCAGAGGATTCCTTGCTAAAGATAGCATTTCCAGAGCTTCCTGACTTTGAGCTTTGGAGTTAGCTCCACACTACTTTGATCTCTTCTCAAGCCTTTGTTTGGTTTTGTTTTTAGCAGAACTTAGTTCTTTTCATGTGCAGGTCTGTCTATATGTAGCAAATAAAATTCTGGATGGATTATTCTTTAGTTTTTAGCAGTTGATTTTTGTTCTCTTTTCATCTTAATTTCTTTCATGTAACTCTGATCCATTATCTTTAGAAACTTTGCAAAATACTCTATTTTGTTCATTTGCAATCACAGATTATTGATATTGCTTATAATAGTCAGTTGTACTGAGAGGAGAAGCTTACATATTAAAATATACTAAAAATATTTTATCATTAAATTTTATCACACACACACCCCTATTGAGGTAAGATGTCATAATTTTCCTGGTGTTCACTGTATAGGCAGGACTAGCTTTGGCTTCTTATCCTCCTTCAATCTTCTGAGTAGTTGGGACTAAAGGTGTGTACCTCCAAGCCATATTATATTGCTTCAATTTTCTTTCCCACTGTTACTAGTGAATAGAGAATCTGTTGTCCATTTCATTCTTTAAATTTTGAGGAATTAATAAGGATTTCCTTTTATTTAAAACAAATCAATGCAATAGTTTCTCATTTCTCTTAGAGAAAAACAAGCCCTTACTGTCTGGCTTCTCTGCTGGCACCCTATCTCCTCAGCTTCTGTCTCCCACACAAATCCTGTTGTAGGGAAGTAGACTTAGTATTTCCTGTGATGCAGTTTAATCTCTCATTTTATTCAGATTCTTTCTGAATATGTTCCAGTTTAGCAGCCCACACTAAACCTGGAATTTATGCTTTGACTTCCTCACTAGGGATGAAATGCCTTTAGGAATCAGTTCAGGAAACAACATTCTGGTAGAAGGTGCGAAAAGGTTCATCAATTTCTACCAAAAGAGAATGGAAGACATGCTGGTGTTGACCAGCCTTGCATCATATGTTCATATGACTTTTCAAAAACAGTATTTTCTTTTTGGTTGTCCTTGTCTTCCCTAAGGGAGTCCCCAGAAGATGAGTTATGTTTGGCTATTAGCTGTTCAGAATTCATAATATTTTATTAGAATATCATCTGAAGTAATTTTTGCACAAGTAGTTAAAGTGAGTGCTTTTATAAGACCAGCGAGCATCTTGTGCAGGAATATTACAGCTCTCTTCCCACAGATTCTATTGGCAATCTTCTGTTTTGTGAGGAAATGCATGATATATTAAGCTTTTTGTGAGTTTTCAAAACCTCTTATTTCCTACTTAGCACATTTACATGAAATCATAAAAAGTGGATTTTTTTTCTGATACATGAATTACCATTTAGATGTATGCAAAGCTAATTACCACACTTCCTTCCTGCAGGGATTTGGAGTGTCAGGGTTGAGAATAGACCATTACTGAGATTTCTTTTCTTTTGTTTTATTTTTTACATGGCTAAAGATGCTGGTCTAAGAAGATATTTCTATAGTCCCTTTTAGGATACTTCTCCTGATAGTATGTTGCAATTGGCTTTGAAGTAACTTATCCTGAGGAACAATCTGTACAGAGCCATGGAAGACCTCCCTAATTCCCTGAATAGAAGAGAAATCAAACTAAAGCAAAACAAACTTCTTCACACTCTGCTTTTCTATAACTTTGTCTTTGTTATTAGTCCATCTTTGTGATTGTCAGGCTATGAAGACTGTGTCTATCATACTGTTGTTTGGCAGCAAGCATCTAAATTATAAGAACAGAAACAAGGGATATGCCAGACTCCAATGTTTGTAGCCAGTTTTTCTTGGCATTTGTTAAAATATATTTTGCACATACAAGATCCAAACATACTCCCATCCAAACCGTGCTTGATGTCATATAAGTCTGCTAAATCCTGATTACGATGTTTTCTAACTAGATTCATGTGTTTATTGTTCCATCCATAAGCTTTATAATAAGTGTTGTTCAAAACATTGGGTTCCATATGTGTATTTGGTTAGGTACTTTGACCATACAAATTACTTCAACATTTAAAACAGCTACAAAAACAAAATACACAAATAAATAAAACAAAATCAACTTACTTCCAAACATGAGATCTGATATGTTGTAGTTAATATCCATAGTATTTTTCCATTGGAGAAAATTGCTTTTCCCTTCTGCGGCATATATAAGTGGCAGTTCAGTTGTAAACCTTTACCCACATGGCTAGGGTTTGATTCTTTGAAAATATAACAAAATAAAATATAAGACAAAACAAAAACTATCAAGTAGAAGTTGAACAAGACAAAACAATAGTAGAAAAAGAGCCCAAGAGAAACCACAAGGGTCAGAGTATATTGATTCATATACTCAGTAATCTCATAAAAAATAATAAATTGGAAATGAAAATATCAATTCAGAGAACCAAGTGTGGCTCTTTGAAAGTTCTATGCACCATGCATAAAGTCTCTTTGAGTTGATATCAGCTTTGATCGTGTTGATGAATAGGGCCTTGTATTATTGGCATTCTACAATCTTTTGCTACTATTATTTGCCTCTACTATTTTTTGCTGCCTTCTCTTCCTTGTGGTTCACTTAGCTCTGAGAGGAGGGATTTGATGGAAACATCCATTTAGGACTGATAGTTCCAACTTCTCTAATTCTCTGTGTAATGGCTGTCTACAGATCTCTAGATTTGTTCCAATCTGCTATAGGAGGAAGCTTCTCTGATGAAAGCTGAACAAGCTAAAACAAAGAAAACGATCAAAGAGAAGTTGGATAAGACAAAACAGTAGTAGAAAACTGATCTATGTGAACTCATTTTATCACGATATTTTTTCTCTTATTTTAAACCAGTGTGTATGATCTCACTTTTTCTTATGTGCCTTCAATATTTAGTCTCAGGTTCTTAGTCCACCCAGCACTTTTACATGTGTTCTCCTATATTTCCTTAAGGGATTTATTTATTTATTTTTAAAATCCTCTACCAGCATCAGGAGATATGATTTTAAAGCTGAATATTGCGTTTCTGGTGTGTTGGAGTGTCCAGGACTCACTGTAGTGGCAGTACTGGGTTCTGATGATGCCAAGTAGTCTTGGTTTCCGTTGGTAAGATTCTTGCATCTGCTTTTTTGCCACCTGGTAATCTCTGGTGTTAGATGTCTTGCTGTCTCTGGCTGAAGCATGTTCCTCCTTTGAGTCTGTAAGCATGTGTCAGCACTCAATGGAGGCAAGCTCTTCCATGGCAAGACCAGTGCATAGAGGGCTGTGGAACAGCCCCACCTCCAGGGTGCAGATGTAGACCCATAGGACCCTGTCCCAGCTTCTCTGTTGCTTCTGTAGCATGTGTGCTCCTGAGAGGGCCTGCCTTGGAGAGTCCTGGCTTCTTTGTTTCACAGCTCAATAATACTGCACTGTAAATATATGAGTTGTTTTTTAAACCATTCTTCTGTTTGTTTCCAATTTCTGGATATTATAAAGAGAGAAACAGTGAGTAAGTTTGAACAAGTCTCTCTGCAGTAGAATGAAACATCCTTTTCAGTTTATAGCTGGACCTTGAGGTAGACTGATTCCCATCTTCCTGAAGAAACCCCACAGTGGTTTTCATAGTGACTGTATAATACTGCACAGCCACCAGCAATATATAAGCATTCCCATTTCTCTACATTCTTGCCAGCATTGGCTGTCACTTGTTTTGTTTTACTTAGCCATTCAGACAGGGAGAAGATGAAATGTACTTCTGATTTGCAGTTCCTAAAAGACTAAGTATGTTGTACATTTCATTTATTATTATTATTATTATTATTATTATTATTATTATTTATTCTTCAAAGGTTTTTTTTAACTATCCAGACTTTATTGCCTTCCCAGTCCACCCTTCGACTGTTCCACATCCCACACCTTTCCACCTGCCCCATCTCCAAGAGGATGTCCCCACCCCACTGCCATCCTATCAGACTTCCCCATTTCCCAAGGCGTCAAGTCTCTTGAGGGTTAGCTGTATCTTCTCTGACTAAGTCCAGACCCAGCAGAAGTGTTCCTCAGCAGCTTGAGTTTCCTCTTTTGAGAATTTTAAGTGTTATTTGTGTTATTGATATCGAGTTTCTTGAGTTTATATTTATTTTAAACATCTCACTCTATTAGATGTTTAGTTATTAAAATATTTTTCCATTATGTTATGGTCTTTAATCCAGTTGGAGTTGGGCTTTCTACAAGGTGATAAGTCTATATCTGTTAAATTTAGGTAGCCACAGGTGTGTGATTTATCTTTGGGTCTTCAATTTGATACCATTAATCAATGAATTTGTTTTTAGGCCAGTAGCATACAGTTTTGTTATTACTATAGCTTCATGGTACATCTTAAAATCAGGGATCATGATACCTCCAGCATTTCTTTTAGCATTTAATAATGTTTCAACTACCCTGTTTTGTGTTTTTTGTTTTTAGTTGTGTGTATGCTCGTGTGTGTGTGTGTGTGTGTGTGTGTGTGTGTGTGTGTGTCTGTGTGTAGATGAAAATTTTCCTTTAAAGTTCTATGAATAAATGTGTTGGAATTTTGAAGGGAATGTATATAATCTGTAGATTGATTTTTAAAATTTTTTATTTATTTTTATACTTTAATCCTTTTTTTACAGTCTAGACGTCATCCCCTTCCCTATGTGGTCCTAGACTGCTCCCCATCTCATACCTCTTCCTCTCCCACCCAGTCTCCAAGAGGATGTCCCCATTCCCCCAACCCCACCACTCTTCCCCACTCCCTGGGGCCTCAAATCTCTCTGGAAGGTTAGGTGCACCTTCTCCCACTGAGGCCAGACTAGGCAGTCCTCTGCTGTATATAAGTCAGGAACACCATATTTACTATGTTAATTCTACCTATGAGTATGAGAGATCTTTCCATCTTCTGATTTCTTCTTCAATTACTTTAACTCTTATCCTACAAGTCTTTTACTTGCTTGTTTAGAGGTCTTCAAAGGTATTTTATAGTGTTTAAGGTTATTGTAAATGATGTTATTCTCCTTCTCAGACCTTTGTCATTTGTATACTGACTTAACACATTAATTTTGTATATACCTACCTTGCTGAAAATTTTCCTCAGCTGTATGAATTCTCTGGTAGAATTTTTAGGGTAGTTTATGTATACTAACATATCAAGTGCAAATAAAGATGCTTTGACTTTTTTCCTTTACAATTTTATCCCCTTGATATTTTTCAGCTTTCTTATTGTTCTAGCTAAGACTTTAAGTACTATATGGAATAAGTATTGAGAGAGTGTCCAGGGCGTGGTGGCGCACGCCTTTAATCCCAGCACTTGGGAGGCAGAGGCAGGCGGATTTCTGAGTTCGAGGCCAGCCTGGTCTACAAAGTGAGTTCCAGGACAGCCAGGGCTATACAGAGAAACCCTGTCTCGAAAAACCAAAAAAAAAAAAAAAAAGAGAGTGTCCAACCTTGTCCTGTTCCTATTTTTTCAGAATTGATTTGATACTCTCTCTACTTAGTTTGATGTTGGCTATCTGCTTACAGTAAACTGTGTTTATTATAGTGATGTATGTTCCTGGTATCACTACTATATCCAGGATTTTTATCATGAAGTGGTGTTGGACTTTATCAAGACTTGTCTGCATCTAATGCTGTGGTACTGTGATATTTTCCTTTCAAATTGTTTTATGATGGACTACCTTCATTGGTTTTTATATACTAAACAATCTGTCATGTCTACAATTAAACCTAGTTGAACATGGTGCATAAACATTTTGATGTGTTTAGTTTCAGTTTGAAAGTAGTTATTTTGTTGTTTTATTGTTGGTTGGTTTTTGTTTGTTGTTGTTGTTGAGTACTTTTTCACATATGTTCGTAAAGGAAATTGGTCTGTAACTCTTTGTTGTTGTTTTGGGGTCATGTGGATTGGGTATCAAGGTGACTGAGGACTCATAAAAAGAATTGGGAAAGGTTCCTTCAGCTTCTATTTCGTGGCACAATGTAAGGTGTATTGGCAATACCTTTTCTTCAAAGGTCTGGTAGAATTCTTCACTAAAACAAACTGGCCAGACCATGGGCACTAACTCCACAGTCAGTCCCGTAACACCCAGAGAAAGCTAGACTCCCATGTGCTCTGAATGGCCCAGGATCACAGAAGAGGCCACAGCATCTGCCCCAACACCTGGAGTAACTGGGTGCCCCAGGAACAAAGGAACCCCCACACAGCCAGTGGCATAGTTTCCTTCAAGTCTGAATCTGCACTCTGAATAGATGTTGGATGCTGGATCTGTACCTATTCTTACAACATGCAGAGGAAGCCAAACTCCCAGGTGCTCTGAAATGCCCTGATAACAGGATTACAGTGGGAGCTGGACTCCCAGGAGGTCTCACACAACCAGGAGCACTGGATCTCTGACATACTCAAGATCACAGCTGAGACCACAACATCTTTCCTAACATCCAGTGTAAATGGGATCCCCCTGCCCCCAGGAACCAGTGAAACACAAAGCCAGCCAGAGGTACTGGTTCCTTCCAGCTTGCACCTATGCCTGGAGCAAACCCAGAGCTGAGTCACTACCCACTGACCTCTGCAACACTCAGAGAAAGCTTGAATCCCAGAAGCTCTGAAGCACAGGATCTCAGAAGCTTGGTCACATAAGGATTTCAGGATCCCAGAGGCAGCTTGATTCACAGGAGCTCTGACACACCCAGGATCAGAATATCAAAGAATCCCAGAATCCCAGAATCCCAGCTACTGCTGAACTCTGAGGAGTTATGAAACAACCAGCATCAAAGGAGGGACAGGCTACAATTACAGACACTGACACTACCTCAGAGTAAAAGTTTGGAAAACATTTTTCCAAGCAAATAGTCCCAAGAAACATGCCAGAGTAGCTATTCTAATATAAAAAATAAAAATAGACTTTCAACCAAAAGTTATCAAAAAAGATAAGGAAGGACACTTCATAGTCATTAAAGGAAAAATCTATCAAGAAGAATTCTTAATTCTGAACATCTATGCTCTAAATACAAGGATGCTCACATTCATAAAAGAAACTGTACTAAAGCTCAAAGCATACATTGCAACTCATACAATAAAAGCAGGAGACATCAACACCCATTCTTATCAATGGAGAAATCATGGATACAGAAACTAAACAGAGACACAATGAAATGGATACAAGTTTTGAACAAAATGGATTTAACAGGTAGAACATTTTATCTAAAAAAAAAAAATGTTTTTCCCAGCATCTCATGCTATCTTCTCTAAAACTGACCATATAATTGGTCACAAAACAGGCTGCAACAGATACAAGAAGATTGAAAGAATCAAATGCATTCTATCAGATCGCCATGAACTAAGGATGGTCTTCAATAACAACTAAAATTAGAGAAAGCCCCCATACACACGGAACCTGAAAAATGCTTCACTCAATGATAACCAGGTCAAGGTAGGAATAAAATAGAAATTAAAGCCTTTTTAGAATTTAATGAAAATGAACACATATCACACCAAAACCTTATGGGACACAATGAAAGCAGTGCTGAGGTAAACTCATAGCTCTGAACATATCCAAAAAGAAACTGGAGAGAGCTTATACTAGCAGCTTGATAGCACACCTGAAAGTTCTAGAACAAAAAGGAGCAAATATGCCCAACAGGAGTAGATAGCAGGAAATAATCAAACTCAGGACTGAAATCAACCAAGTAGAAAACAAACAAACAAACAAAATACTACACAAAGAATCATCAAAACCAGGAGCTAGTTTTTGAGAAGACCAACAAGATATTTAAATTATTAGCCAGACTAATCAGAGGGCACAGAGACACAATCCAAATTCACAAAGTCAAAAATAAAAAGAGAGACATAACAACAGAAACCAAGAAAATTCAAAAAAAATCATCAGATCCTATTACAAAAGCTTATGTCAAAAAATTGGAAATTCTGGATGAAATGAACAATTTTCTAGACAGATGCCAGGTACCAAAGTTAAATCAGGATCAGATAAACTATCTAAACTGTCCCATAACACCTAAAGAAATAGAAGCAGTCATTAAAAGTCTCTCAACAAAAAGAAACCCAGGACCAGATTGTTTTAATGCAGAATTCTATCAAACCTTCAAAGAAGATATAATACCAATACTCTTCAAACTATTCCACAAAATAGAAACAGAGAGAACACTAACCAATTTGTTAAATGAAGCCACAATTATGCTTATACCTAAAGCATAGACCCACACAAAGACCCAACAAAAGAAGAGGACTTCAGACCAATTTCACTTACAAATATCATTGCAAAGATACTTAATAAAATTCTTGCAAAACAAATTCAAGAACACATCAAAATGATCATCTGTCGTGATCAAGTAGGCTTCATTCAAGGGAGATTCAAGATATTGAAATCTATCAATATAGTCCACTACATGAACAAACTCAAAAGGAAAAAAAATACATAGATCACCTCATTAATGCTGAGAAAGCATTTGACAAAATTCAACATTCCTTGGAAAGTCTTGGAAAGGTAAAAAATTCAAGACCCATACCTAAAAATTGTAAAAACAATATATACAAACCATTAGTCATATCAAACTAATTGGAGAGAAACTTGAAGCAATACCAGGGACTAGACAAGGCTGCCCACTCTCTCCCAACCTATTCAATATAGTACTACAAGTCCTAGCCAGAGCAATTAAAAAACAAAAGGAGGTCAAAGGGATACAAATTGGAAAGGAAGAAGTCAAAATATCACTATTTACAGATGATATGATAGTATGCTTAACTAACCGCAAAAATTCCACCTGAGAACTTCTAAACCTGATTTGAAAAAAAATAAAATAAAATAAAAACTTCAGCAAGGTTTCTGGATATAAAATTAATTCAATCAAATAAGTAGCCTTCTTCTACTCAAATGATAAACCGGCTGAGAAAGAAATTAGGGAAACAGCACCATTCACAATAGTTATAAATCATATAAAATGACTTGGTGTGACAGTAACAAAACAAGTGAAAGATCTGTATGACAAGAACATCAAGTTTCTGAAGAAAAAATGGAAGATCTCAGAAGATGGAAAGATCTTCCATGCTAATGGATTAGATAGATTAATATAGTACAAGTGGCCATTTTGCTGAAAGCAATCTATAGATTCAATAATATCGTCATCAAAATTCCCACTCAGTTCTTTGCAGTTTGCAAATTCATTTGGAATTAAAAACGAAAACAAAAACCAAAAAAAAAAAAAAAACAACCCATGATAGCAAAACGTATTATCAAGAATAAAAGAAATTCTGGGGCAATCACTATCCCTGACCTCAAGCTGTATTTACAGAGCAGTTGTGATAAAGACTATATGGTATTGGTACATAGACAGGCAGGTAGATAATTGGAATGGAATTGGAGATCCAGAAATGAACCCACAGACCTATGGTCACTTGATTTTTGACAAAGGAGCTAAAACAATCCAGTGGAAAAAAGACAGAAATTTCAACAAATGGTGCTGGTTCAACTGTCAGTAAATATTTAGAAAAATGCAAATTGATCCATTCTTATCTCCCTGCACAAAGTTCAAGTCCAAGTGGATCAAGAACATCTACATAAAACTACTTATACTGAAACTAATAGACAAGAATGTGGGGAAGATCCTCAAACACTTTGGCACAGGGGAAAATTTCCTGAACAGAACAACAATAGCTTATGCTTTAAGATCAACAATCAAATGGGACCTCATAAAACTGCAAAGTTTTTGTAAGGCAAAGGCCACTGTCAATAGGACAACATAGCAACCAACAGATTGTCAAAAGATCTTTACCAACCCTACACCCAAGGGAGGGCTAATATCCAAAATTTATAAAGAATTCAAGAAATTTGACCCCAGAGAATCAAATAACCCTATACAAATGGGATATAGAGCTAAACAAAGAATTCTCAACCGAGGAATCCCAAATGACTGAGAAGCACCTGAAGAAATGTTCAACATCCTTGGTCATCAGCGAAAAGCAAATCAAAATGTCCCTGAGATTCCACCTCATACAAGTCAGAAACTGAGTGAGATCAAAAACTCAGGTGACAGCAGATATTGGTGAGGAGGTGGAGAAAGAGGTCCACTCCTCCATTGCTGGTGGAATTGCAAACTTGTACTACCAATCTGGAAATCAGTCTGGTGGTTCCTCAGAAAATTGTACATAGTACTATTGAAAGACTCCAAGACGAGCCCCTCGCTCAGGCCTCAGGACAATAGTAGACATCCAAGAACTCACGATAGTCCGAGCTTGTTCCAAACCACATGAGGCTTTTTTTCGGGGAAAGCCGGAGCTCTGGGGATGACTCATATCCCACGCAGAGGTAGAGGGGTAGACCTCGAGAGGAAAGAGGTCCCAGTTTTTATAGGCCCTCAGGGGAGAAAGGAGAAGGGGGTGGGGAGTAGGGGATTTCCAGATCTAAACAATGTCTATTCTCAAGAAATGGGTATGGGAGAGGTACATGGAAAGAGTCTGGTGCAGGTGTAGCAAGTCAGGATTGGCCAGGCTGTGGTTGCTGGGGAGATTTTCTGACTCTTTCTCAGCAACCAATATCACAAACACCTGGCAATGGGCTTCATCAGTGGGCACACACATGGGTCAAGGAATGGTCAAAACATTGGCAGACACAAAACCTGTGTTCAAGGTATGACTAGAGCATTGTGCACCTCTATTTTTCTAAATCAGTGAAGCTAGTTCTGCTAACACTGAAGTCTATCTTGCCAATTTCAGGGCTTCTGTGACCTTTTACATTCTGTCAGGATCTTTCATTATCAGAGGACCCAACTATACCATTCCTGAGCATATACCAAGAAGATGCACCAACATATAACAAGGCCACATGCTCCACTATGTTCATAGCAACCTTATTTATGATAGCCAGAAGCTGGAAATAACCCAGATGTCCATCAACAGAGGATAGGGTACAGAAAATGTGGTACATTTACACAATGGATTACTATTCAGCTATTAGAATCAATGAATTCATAAAATTCTTAGGCAAATGGATGGAAATAGAAAATATCATTCTGAGTATGGTAAGTCATCAGAGAAGAACACACAGTATGTACTCACTGATAAGGGATAATTCACAGATGATTCACAGATGACATGAAGCTCAAGAAGAAGGAAGACCAAAATATGGATGCTTCAATTCTTCTCAGAGGGGGCAACAAAATACTCAGGGAAGGAAATATGGAGACAAAGTGTGGAACAGAGTCTGAAGGAAAGGCCATCCAGAGACTGCCCCACCTGGGGATCCATCCCATATAGGGTTGCCAAACCAAGATGCTATTTCAAATGCTGGGAAGTGATTGCTGAAGGGAGATTGAAATATCTGTCTGCTGAGGGGCTCTGCCAGAGCCTGACAAATAGAGATGAATGCTCACATCCAACCTTTGGATTGAGCATGGGTTCCCCAATGGGGGAGTTAAAGGACTCAAGGAGATGATGGGGTTTTTAACCCCATAGGAAGAACAATAATATCAACCAACCAGACCCCCCAACCCCAACCCAGAGTTCCCAGGGACTAAACCACCAACTAAAGAGTACTCAGAAAGGGACCCACGGCTCTAGCCACACATGTAGCAGAGGTTGTCCTTGTCCTTGGCATCAATGGGAGGAGAGGCCCTTGGTCTTGTGATTGCTTGATGCCCCAGTGTAGGGGAATGCCAGGGCAGGGTTTGTGGGATTGGGTGGATGGGTGGTGGAACTCCTCCATAAAAGCAGGGGGAGAGGAGGGGATAAGGGGTTTCTAGAGGGGAAACTGGGAAAGGGAATTATATTTGATTTGTAAATAAGAAAAATATTCAGTTAAAAAAATAGACCATAGCAAAAAACAACAAAAACAAAACAAAACAAAACACTCCTGACCAGGGACTTTTTTCTTGGGGAACTTTTAATGATTGTTTCTACTTCACAAAGTATTACAGTTCTGTTTCACTTTCTTATATAATCTTGTTTTAACTTTGGTAAGTGATAGATATCCAGAAAATTATCCAATTCTTTTAAATTTTCTAATTTAATGGAATATAAGATTTAACATATGGTTTCCTTAGTGATTGCATTTATGTTTCTACTTTCATTTTTGCTTTTGATAATTTGGATATTCTCTGTCATGCTTTCAGTTAATTTGTATAAGGATTTTTAAAATCGTATTGATTTGTTCTCAAAGATTCACTCTTTTTTTCTCTATTGATTGTATTTTTGTGTTATTTTGTTTCTTGCTGATTTTATTTCTGAGATTGATTATTTCCTGCCATCTACTCTTTAGAATGTTATTGTTGTTGTTGGTTTTATATCATTTTAGAGAGTTCATGTATGCTATTAAGTTTCTAGCCTGAGATCTCTGGAAATGTTTTATGTAGGCATTTAGTGCTATGGCCTTTTTCCTTAGGGTAGCCTTCATTAGGTCTGAGGTATATTCAATTTAATTGTAGTCTAGAAAAACGTTGATGTTTTTTGTTTGTTGGTTTGTTTGTTTACTTTTTAAAAAATTCTACCTTGACCTGAAAGTTGTTTAGTTTCCATGATTTTGTAAACTTTCTGTTGTTTCTTTAGTTGTTGATATCCAGTTTTAATCCTTGATGGCCTTGAATGATTTCCATTGTACTTCTACTGATAGTGCTTTATAGACTTCTTTTAAAGATTTATGTTTTTTCTCTTTAAGGGCCCCTATCATATTCGTAAAGGCTATATTTACTTGTGCTTCACATATGTTGGCATATACAGGGCCTACTATGGTAAGGTGGCTGGGCTTTAGTGAAGTCAAACTGTTGTGTTTGTTACTATTTGTGTTTTTATGTTGCTGTCTCAGCATCTTGGATTGGAAAGTTTGTAAATCTAGGTGTTATATCTGGTCTTGTCTATGTTAGCTGGGCATTTTGTTCCTTAGTTTCTGTTTCCTTTCTGGAGAGTTTCTTAGGAGAGTGTGGTAGCTGTGTACTTCCTGTAGAAAAATGTGCTGGAGTCTTGATCTGTACTGTTACTGGGGTTTCCAGTTAAAATGTGTTTTGGGGACTTGATGTCTGAGATTTGAGAATGGGGATGGTCTGGGGAGGTGGAGAACCTTTGTTTATAATTTTTTTTAATTTTGTTTATTTAATGTATGAATGCTTTGCTGTATATACATCCACATGCCAGAAGAGGACATCAGATCTGCATATATATGGCTATAAGCCAACAGGTGGTTGCTGGGAATTGAACTCAGGACCTCTAGAAGAGCAGCCAGTGCTCTTAATCACTGAGCCATCTCTACATCCCAATAAACATTTATATTGCAGTTTTGATTACAATCCAAACTAGCTTTAAAAAGACACATGTCTTTCAATTGCTTAAGCAAAGAACAAAAAAAAATCTTCATTAATTAAGCTGTGCACATTGCACATCCCACATCCCATACATTGTTGCACAGAACTTGTGAGAACATTTATGTACATAGAAAATGCCAGCCAAAGAAGCATCCCTGATAGGATACACCCTTGGGATGCTGGAATGCTTGAACCTGACTCAGACCGCTTTGATGCTGTTTCCTCTTGGGAGACTTGCTTCCAGAACAGCTTCAGGGAGGGCTGACCCCAGATGTAATTGGTTTATCCAAACTTGCATAATGATTTATTCAGGATTTTAGTTAAGCCTGAACTTTCTCAACATACAAAGACTGACCATCAAATGTCACAGCAGGCTTTCTTAACTACTTTCCCAATTTTCTTAGGCTCCAAAAGGAAGTCCTATACCCCAAATCATCAGGAAGCAATTTCTTTTTTTTTAATTAGGTATTTTCTTCATTTACATTTTCAATGCTATCCCAAAAGTCCCCCATACCCCCCCCTTTGCCCCAGTCCCTTAAGATGGGTGGATGGTTTTGGTCATTTTATGAGTTAAGGGTGTATTATCATTTAAGGGGATGGTTATAAATAGTTATGGTCTTGGACATGGAGGAAATGAATTAATCTATGCCTTTTAGACTTAGGGGCTTTTCTCTTTACTTTCCTTTTCTCTATCCTTCTTTCTTTCTTTGATAAAAAGGGAAGATGGTTGAAAAGAAAAGGAGAGGGGAAATGTAGAAATATCATATAGGAATAGTGGGAAAAAAGGTAGATTATTGAATCTACTCTTCAATTCAGACCTATTGCTATTCTCAAATAAGATTACTTTTGCTTACTTTGATATAGATTATTGTATATTGGTACAGGTTTAAGGTTTTTATTGATGCAAAACTTTGTATATTGATACAAAATTTAAAGCTAAGTAAGAGAGGCAAGGCAGGTATTTCAACCTAAGGGTGGGGCAAAGAGTGACAGGAGGACACAGCAGAAGATTGCTACAAAGCTGAGAACGCTACTATGCAATTGGACTTGGATAAATCTAGGAGAGGGGGGCAAAGATTGCAAGTTAGCCTACCTGCTGTGCTAGGTAGAGGGGTCTGTGAATTCCTAGGAAGTGCCTGCTGGAGGTGGAGCTTAGGATAAAAGAATGGGTCTGCAGGAGAAGGTTCAATACACAGAATCCACTGGAGACTGGGAGAAGGGAGGAGGGAGTCTTCAGCAGGCATTCTGTTACAGAGCTGGGTATGATATTGGGGTTGGAGGTGTGATTTAGAGGAAAAGAAGAAAAAGTGACTATCTGAATATTTCCTACCTGCTTCCGTGGCCAGGGTGTGAGTGTATTGTTTTAAAGGCTGTATAGCAACTTTAGAGTCACATTGTCTCCTCAATTGTTCCATCTTTCTACCACATTTGTGGATAGTCACATGAAAGTTGTGTATATGTATAAAATTCCTATAAGTAATGTTTATTCTAGCTTTTCTTTCTGATTGGTTCAATTATTCACAATAGGCACAGAGGATTCAAAGACTGCAAGCCAGGGTGTCGAATCCAGTACCACTATAAGTATAAAATCTTAGAGTAATTATAACTGTGATCATGAATTGAACATATTAAAATTGATTTAGCAAAGGGACAAGTCTGAAGTATGTTTTGTAGGAGAGGAGAATAGACAAAATACAGTCTGAAACTAAATTGGAAAGGTAGTTAGTATTGAGCAAATTGTAATTAAGTGTTGGAAAACTGCACAATGACAGCAGCAGAAATTGTGGAGAACATAACAGCAAAATGATGGCATTGTAATATTATATAAGGACATATATTATGCTTAGTATTCATTCTTACATTGACCAGGTCTCTAGAAGTAAAGTTTTATAGGGAAACTAAGCCCCTCATAAAACTTAGAAGGCTTACATTTTGTATCTGTTCAATTTGGGCTGCTTTCATTTTTTTTTTAAATTAGAAATGGTTTTGAGAAACACATATATGAATATTGCATCTAAATTCTTCTTTCATTTCTTCAAACTTCTGTATCTCCTAACTCTTTTTCAAATTATTGGACACACACACATACATACATATATGGTTATGGGTGTGTCCTACATCTGCCACAGGGCTCTGGCCGCTTGTGGAGGTCAGGTTCTCCGACCCTTGGGCACTCAGATGCAGCTGGGTGCTGTGTAGGAGCTGAGCACAGAATGGGGGCCTGTAGGCTGGATCTAGCCCAGGGCCAAAGGAAAAGGACATGGAGAGAGCTTCAGCTGAGTCCAGAAAGGAGGACAGAGTCCTTGGATTACTAGTTGGGTAGCTTGGCTTGATGGCTGGAGTGGTTGGGAGCGCTGAGAGGCTTTCTGCAGGAGAGGCAAAAGCCTTCTCCATTGCTCCCCACAGCGGATCTCGATGAAAAGAGACAGCCCATGGTTTTAAGACATTTATTCTCATGGCGGAACATGGTGATGAGTGAAACCATGCCCCACTTTCTCAGGGCTGGCCTGAGGTTAAATAAATTTTGTAGGGAGGTGTGTCTGGGAATGGAGGCCTTTAGCTACCTCATTATAATGGAGACCCATCTTGAGGCTACAGGTCCTCTACCTGTGGAGGCGCTTAGGGCATTGCTCTTATGTGACTAATGGCCACAAATATATGAAGAGCTGTGGCCTCCTTCCAGGAGCCTGGCATCCAGGAGCTTGAAAATCTCCTACCATGCCTTGCAGGATTATCCCCCACAGGGTCACTGGGGTTTCAAGCCTTAGCTCAACCAGAAACCAGGCTGTCTTTCACGGTCCTATATATATACATACACACATGCTGAGTATTTAGTCTTGCCTGTATGTGTTTAGTGCTGACATTCAATTATTTGAATAATTTATTGGCAGCTCATCCCTAGAAAATAGTGATTCTCTTTCTCTTATCAACCATAAATTAATGAATTGCCTATAGCTCTTCTTCTGGGATGAAGCCTTGTGAAAATTCCCTCGTCCACATTTCCAATTCTAGTTATACAGATAGTTTCTGTTTTACAGTGCTAGTTTTGGGAATATCTAGTGACAAATTAATCCATCAACATTCTGGCAGATAGTCTCCTGAGAGTGTGATGAGCATGAAATAACTCCTCAAACACGATAATACTTTAGAAAGCAATGCACATAAAACTCCTAAAATTGAATACGTATTAATTGTGTTTTGAATGTGTAGGTAAATCTCTTACAAAGATGTTTTCATTTTCTTCATACAGTATTTGTCCTTATAATTTAATGATTTTATAGTTTGAATGTTAAGTGTCTCACAAAATCATTTGTTTCAATATTAGGGGTCCAGCTGGTGATGGTCTCTTCAGAGATGGAGGAATCTTGAATAGGTGGGCTAGGAATTTAGCATGGCCTAATTCCAGGCTAGGTCTTTTCATGCTTACTGATCTGCTGAAGTAGATACTGTACCCTGAGTTCATCTTGCCATGGATTAAATACCTGCAACCATACCGTCCCTTTAAACTACATTCCCTTAAACCATGAGCCAAAAGGAAATCCCTCAACTTTCTTCTGTCATGTATTTGGCTACAGTAACAAGAAAAATGAACAGTTACAGCAAATTAGTGTTGATAATTGATGTAATTGTAGTGATAAGCATGACTCTATGGTTCATAAGGTTTGAGAAATGAACTGTGAGAGGAAATTCTAAACGTTTGAGTGGGATGCTAAAGAAGTCTTAAGTTGCTATAGACAGGTTAGTGGACCTGGCTGGTAGAAGTGTGAATGAACAGAATGCTAACAGAAATGCAGTTAGAAAAAAAAAATTGTCCAGAAGGCTTCAAAGGCGACTGAATAAATACTTAGTACATATATACAAATTATTCTTAACAGTAGCTTAAAATAAGCAGATTACAGTGTTGTGTTAATGTTTACATTAAAATAATCATATCCAGAAAACCATAAAAAAGTTGATTAAGTAAGTGTTGTTATTTGTATTAAGTACTTTGTGCTTTTGCCTAATAAGGGAAAACTGATGGAAGGAAATGATCTTTTGTGCTCATGGCTCATGGGGAAATAATCTGTCATGACTAGAGAGGCATGGCAGCTGGGGTTTTATATGTGTCTGCAGAAGCTTGCACTACAGCTTGCTATGCTGTGGTGGCAAAGACCTCAGCTCAGAATCTGGTTATATGCAACTGTCTATCCCCCTGCTCAATGACCCACTTCCTCCAGTGCAGCCAGCTCTGCGTGGACTATTCACACATATAAATTTGGAGAAATATTTTATATTGAAACAAGGAATTTTCCCTCCTGATTTATATATCTATAGTAATTTCATGATGCAATCACTTCAGTTACAAATGTGCCTACATTCTTAACAATCAAAATACTTTTCAAAAGTTCAGAACCTTTTCTGCAATGCATATGCCTCTCTAAACTGTGACACCCCTGTCAAAATGAGTTTCATAGCTGCAGTGTACAATGTCACAGAATAAACACTCCCATACGATAAACACCTCCATCCATCAGGACGTAATGGAAGGACAATGGAAAAAGCGAACTTTTGCAAGTGTGAAACCCACCACACATACACCCTATGGAACACTTAGGCCTTTGTGGTGTTTTGTTTCATCTGCATTTCAGTGGTCTGGGTAGTAGCTTAAAGACCAATCTTCCACTTTCTTTGACAGGCATCCAATGCTGTTTGTTCTCAAAATTCTGTGATCACTAATGGGAAATAGATGCTACCTTTAAATTTAATGAACAGTCAACACATGAGACATATGTGTTCATACTGTATATTGGGCTCTAGAGAACATTGCTTAGATAATTTTCTTTTGTGGTTGTTGTTGTTTAGTTTACTTTAGTTTGCTCATTTATTTTGTTTTTCTTTTTTACTTTGTTTTTGAACGTTGATATTGGCTTCTGGCTTCTATGACTACCTACTTCTGCACTCTGCATGCCTGTAAAGTAGGTGGATAATGTTAGGTTTCCAAAATTGTTAGAGGACAGAAAACAGTATTAACAAATGAGATCCCCAATATGAAAACCAAAGCAACAACAAACTATATAAGTCAATATCTAAGAGCCATCATTGAGCTATCCTATAGGCAATACATGATAATGAATGAATATTGTGGCTCTGAATAGTCTAGAAATTGGAGATTGAACACAAATGTAATCTAAGAATCAGAGAAGCTGAAGAGAGATTTGGTGGTTTCCGTAGCTATCACTATAGCTTGTCATAGTGACAAGGAAGCTAGGCAGTGACCACAGAAACACTTCTTGTAACAAGTATTAAATGATCCACAGGCATTCTTACCAGCTGAAAAGCAGTAATATTTATAGGAACTCACATTGGCTAGCAAATTTCTAAATCCACATAAATTAGCATTCCAAAACTAGGCCTCAAGTGGTGTGAAAAGAGTGTTTTATGCAGTTTTAAAGAGCAACCAAAATTAGCATCAGTAATTGTTAATAAACATTATATCAATTTTTCTTGATAGAAATTCTTTTCAACCCAGATTATTTACATGTAAGTACATCAAAACCAGGAAACCAGGTTAGGGAGTTATCACTATAATTTTTCTCATCTTAACTATCCTTTTTGTTTACTAACATGTTCTCCAGCGTAAAGTTTTTTTATGTATGTACGTATGTATGTATGTTTGTATGTATGGATGTATGTATACATGAGTGTGTATGTATATATGTGTGTGTGTGTGTTCTGAGTATATGTATTTGTGTGGTGTATATATGCGTATATATCATGTGTGTATGGAAATATATGTGTGTAGGGATATATGTGCATGTGTGTGTGCAAAGAGTTTTTTTTTTCTATTTACATCCTATCATAACATGATTTCATTATTTCACATTTATCTAAAGGTCATCAAAGGTGTTTTGTTTTTATTTTTATTTTTATTTTTTTATACCACTAGGAAATAAGCTAGAGAAAGAGGGAAAAGCTGGGTTTCTCTCTTCTATGTCACATATGCACTATTATATTCCCATCCCTATTTTTGACTTATTTTAATTTTTAAGATTATTTCTTTTAATTTTGAGGTTATCATATAGTCTCATTATTCCTGCCCTTCCTTTCTCTTCATTTTGAAACAAGATCTTGCTGTTTCTGAGACCAACCTTGAACTCATTCTTTGGAGCAAATATCCCCAGAACTGATAGGATCCTGTCTCATCGTAAGGATTGTGTTCTTTGCTATTTTGTACCTCTGAATCATTGATTCTCTTAAGGAAAATACTGCCATAGCTTCCCCAAAGCACACAGTAGACCCAGTCTTGAAAGCATCGGGAACGCTCCACATATGCCATCTTCCTTAAGAGAGATCAAAATCCCTCCTGTCTGATAGGAAGGACGGCAGGATATGGAATTCCACTGAAGCACAGACATTCAGGCTTAAAAGGAAATTTTATACAATCATTTTCCATTTCATCACAAAGTGAAATTAAATTGTCTCTCTAGATTTGAAAAGGATCCATTTTCAGTTATTTTTAACAGACACACAAATGATGAAATAAAGCTTCTCTTTAGCGCTTTTTTTTTCCTAGATTGGATGTAAGTTTTGTTCTATCTTATAGCTTTATTTTTTTATTCTTAAGAAATATAACTGAATAAAATTGGAACTGTCAAGGATATTTCTACCAAGCTTTGGGACTTATAAGAATGCACTGTGATTATGCCTCCTCATGTAGTGAGCCAAGGGGAATTACATTAAGGGCTTACATCTCCAGCAAAAATATTTGTTGGTAAAATCTAGATGATCGAAGCAAGATGTTTCATGTCTGGATTATGCAAATAGTCATCTATATTCCATCCCATTCTGTGTGTTTACACAGAACTTTTATTTTAGGATTTCAAGTGCTGTTCATCCATATTCGTAGAAATCACATGAAAGGGCAAGATCATGGTCCCAGTATCTAAAGCCCCAGCTTTGCCCATGGAATCTCACAGACAATTCATCGTTGTGTTCATTATCATGTATATAATCTGATGTAACTTATCATTCATTAAATAAAGTTAAAATGTTTGGTAAATGATCTCTACCTTATATCTTGGCTTGTAGAGAAAGCAAACAGCACATCCATGTGGAGGTCGCTTTGAAGAACCAGACTGTCTTATATTACCTCATTTTTACTATTAATAAAATGGAATGCTTATGTGCAGTGTCATTATAAAAAAAAAAAGAGGTTTATTAAGACTTGTGAACTTGAAGTTTAAAGTTGGAAGGTCTTCTGGCTGGAAGAATGGTTTTTCTGAGGTGGTTCATGACATCATTTGTTAAGAGACAAGGCGTGTTCAAGACTAGCAGGGCTTCAGGTTTCTTTCCCTCTTCTGTGTTTATTCTTTGACAGTTTTGAATGTTTAGATAATAAATATTTTAATGTAATATAGTTCCAAGTATGAACATGCATTTCTCTTGTAATGTATTTATCAAATTATTAAATAATTTTAAATACATGTTAATCAGAGTATACTATTGGCAATTATGTATAGTTACAAATGCATTTCAATATTGATTTTATTTTTACTAAAACTTAATATTTACACTAACATTTGCCACTTGCACACCTACTTAGACTATACTTCACTAACTTTAGGACTGTCTTAGGTACTGTCCTAGGACTGTCCTCACTCCCTAACCAGTGCTATCCCTGATGCTATTTCTATTCCAATCTGAATTCTAGACTTCTTAACTATTTGCATATTGTCTCACTGTGAGTTTTAAAAATAAGGTCTACCTATATCAGACAAATTACACCAACTCTTTGGGTTTCATTTTAAATTTGACTCTGTTGAAACAAAAGACATTTAGTATTCAAATGTTTAAAATTATATTCACATCACTTTGTTCTCTGTTTATTAGTTTTTTGCTTTTAGGTATGTTCATATATTACCTGTGTGCCTAGTGCTCATGGAGATCAGAAGATAGAGTCAGATCAAATAGATTTGAAAATACAGATGGTGATGTACTACCATTTGGGTTTAGTGAAACAGATCCTCAGTTCTATGCAAGAACTATAGCATTTCTCAATAACTGAGTCATCTCTCAGGCTTCAGACATTTATCAATTTAAAGTATGTGTCTTTCCAAAACAATACTTTCATTTCCTTAATATTTTATAATTAATCTTGACAGTAGAATGAGGTTAATCTAACATGTTTGTCATTAAGAGAACTGCCAGAGAATCATTTTGTAATTATTTATTTTGTCATTGAGTTTTGTGGTTAAAATTTCTTTTGATAGACTAAATGAAACAGATAACATGGATATAACTGAATCCTTTTTATGCTACAACATTCTGCTAAGTATAGATCAGTTTTATCTCTTCTTCCATTAATTTTGTATGTGTTCAGTATGTTAGTGGCAATAGCCAGAAGAAGTACATATTTGTTTCTGACAGCTGTAATTCAGATTCACTTAATAAATTGAGTGAGTTAGAAGGTACCACGAAAGGGAACAATGATAATGATTTAGTAGGTTTACATAATATGAGTGCCATAATTACATGTGCAATTTAAAGTGGAAAAGATAATAGTACCTTAATCAACATTGTCTTTTAAGGGATGACTATAAGCCAAAGTTCAACTGAAATATTGTAATGTATGCAGAAAAAAGTAGTCAAGAGGAATCAATAGTGTCAAAGGGAAAATCATTCTCATGTCAGGGAAGTCTTACTCAGCCAAACAGGAACTGAGCTACGCATGTGCTCTGTGTGAGAGTCAGACTGATGCCTGATTTGCACACATATGAGAAGAATGACATTAGGATAAGTACTTGGCATGTAGACTACAGGAATTTAAATATGGTGCTTCAATGCACCCATGTGGCAATCCTTCATCTTAGGATATTTTGTCCAGACATGTTGTGACTTTTCTTTATCCATTTATCCATGCATGCTCATGAGCTATCATTACTCTTTTATACTGCTATGTACAACTCTCATTGCTCACTGTCATTATCCCCCTGAGTACACACCTGAAGCTATGATCTGCCTAATGGTCCTTTCACCAAACTGTTTATTCAGATTATCTAGGTAAAACCATAGTGACATCAAATTTGAACTCCTGAGGAAGCATGAAAAATATTTTGGGTGATAAAAGAACTGCAGCCTACTGCTATATGATTGGATGCACAAAGGAGATGATAGGAACAGTAAGGTGTACTCATGGGTACTGCTTTTCCATGAACTGAAATCATATCTAAGCCTTGGATATAAGATACACAAGATCCTTAATCATATAAACTTAAATTACAAGGCAGAGTGATAGCACACTAATAAATAACTAATTAGTCATTGCTGAGTACTATAGAAAATATAAAATGGGGGCAATAGTGCATAGATTGAGAGGGACTATCACATTGTATGCTTGTGTGTGTGTGTGTGTGTGTGTGTGTGTGTGTGTGTGTGTGTGTGTGTGTGTGTGTGTATGACTTGCATATGTGCGTGTTTGGTCATTTGGAGGTATGAATGTTTTCATAAATATTTACTGATTGAAGGAGGGTTTCCTGAGAACTAATATTTGAAAATATGTCTGACTAAAAAGAGCAGATCTATGGATACATCCTTTGTAAATTTGCCATCAACAGCTAGCAATGACATCCTAATGAGGAAACATTATTGGCTGACTCAAGGAAAAGTACAAAAGGCAAGCATGATCAAGGATATTATAAGAGATATGAGATGTTCTTTGGAGCACAGGCTTCTTCAAAGGCTACGTTTTATCTAAACCATGTTAGTGATTTAAGAAGAGGACTGGTATTTTGGAAACTCTAGACCAGAATTTGAGAGTAAATGGTATATTTTCACTAAAATTTTGAAGAAAAAATGAAAAGTCAAATGATCTGGTTTAGAAAGTTAGGTCCTAAATGGTATGCATAGCAAGTATTTTATAAAACAAACTTTCCTTTTTTGTTTGTTAGTTTGTAGAATATGATTTTAATATTTTCAACTGCTAACATTCAATAAACAGAGTAATAATTTTAGGATATATTTCATTTATGTTTCCCTTTTCATTTTATTAATTTGGATACTGTCTCTGTGCCCTCTGGTTAGTCTGGCTAAGGGTTTATCTATCTTGTTGATTTTCTCAAAGAACCAGCTCCTGGTTTGTTGATTCTTTGTATACTTTTTGTTTCTGTTTGGTTGATTTCAGCCCTGACTTTGATTATTTCCTGCCATCCACTGCTCTTGGGTGCTTTTGCTTCTTTTTGTTTTAGAGCTTTCAGGTGTGCTGTCAAGATGCTAGTATGAGCTCTCTACAGGTTCTTTTTGGAGGGACTTAGAGCTACGAATTTTCCTCTTCCCACTGAATTCATTGTGTCCCATAAGTTTTGGTATGAAGTGTCTTCATTTTCATTAATTTATAAAAAGCCTTAAATTTCTTTCTTTATTTCTTTGTTGACCAAGTTATCATTGAGTAGAGTGTTGTTCAGCTCCCATGTGTATGTGCTTTCCATTGTTTTTGTTGGTATTTAAGAACAGACTTAGTCCGTGGTATCTGATACGGTGCATCGGATTATGTCAATAATCTTGTATCTATTGAGGCATGTTTTGTGACCAATTATATGGTCAGTTTTGGAAAAGGTACCATGAGGTGCTGAGAAGAAGGTATATTCTTTTGATTTAGAATGTAGTGTTTTATAAATATCAGTTAGATCCATTTGGTTCATAATTTGTGTTAGCTTCACTGTGTCTCTTTTTACTTTCTGTTTCCATGATCTGTATATTGCTGAGAGTGGGGTGTTTAAGCCTCCCACTATTATTGTGTGGGGTGTGATATGTGCTTTGAGCTTTAGTAAAGTTTCTTTTATGAATGTGGTTGTCCTTGCATTTTCAGCATAGGTGTTCAGAATTGAGAGTTCATCTTGGTAGATTTTTACTTTGACCAGTATGAAGTGTCCTTCCTTATCTTTTTGGAAAACTTTTGGTTGAAAGTTTATTTTATTCCATATTAGAATGACTACTTCAGTTTGTTTCTTGGGACCATTTGCTTGGAAAATTGTTTCCCAACCTTTGACTCTGAGGTATTGTCTGTCTTTGTCACTGAGTTGTATTTCTTGTATGCAGTAAAATTCTGGGACCTTTCTACATATCCAGTCTGTTAGTCTATGTCTTTTAGAGGGAATTGAGTCTATTGATGTTAAGAGATATTAAGGAAAACTGATTGTTGCTTCCTGTTATTTTTGTTGTTAAAGGTGAAATTATGTTTGAATGGCTATCTTCTTTTGGGTTTGTTGAAAAAAGATTACTTCTTGCTTTTTCTAAAGTGCAGTTTCTTTCCCTCCTAGTGTTGGTGTTTTCCATCTATTATCCATTTTAGAGCTGGGTTTACTGAAAGATATTCTGTAAATTTGGTTTTGTCAGAGAATATCTTGGTTTCTCCATCTATAGTAATTGAGAGTTTTGCTGGGTCTAGTAGCCTGGGCTGGCATTTGTATTCTCTTAGGGTCTGTATGTCATCTGCCCAGGATCTTCTAGTTTTCATAATCTCTGGTGTATAACTGGTAGAATTCTGATAGGTCTGTCTTTATATGTTAGTTGACCTTTTCCCCTTACTGATTTTAATTCTCTTTCTTTGTTTTGTGCATTTGGCGTTTTGACTATTATGTGACAGAAGGAGTTTCTTTTATGGTGCTCTATTTGGAGTTCTGTAGGCTTCTTGTATATTTATGGGCACCTCTTTGTTTAGGTTAGGAATGTTTTCTTCTATAATTTTGTTGAAGAAATATAATGGCCTTTTAAGTTGGACATCTTCACTCTCTTCTATACTTATTATCCTTAGGAATATCCTATACTTATTATCATTGTGTCCCAGATTTTTTGGATGTTTTTGGTTAGGAGCTTTTTGTTTTTTTACATTTTCTTTTAGTGTTGTGTCAATTTTTTCTATTGTATCTTCTGCATCTGAGATTCTCTCTTCTATCTCTTGTATTCTGTTGGTGATGCTTGCATCTATGACTCCTGATCTATTTCACAGGTTTTCTAACTCCAGGGTTGTCTTCCTCTGTGATTTTCTTTATTGTTTCTATTTCCATTTTGAGGTCTTGGATAGTTTTGTTCACTTCCTTCACCTGTTTGATTGTGTTTTCCTGTAATTCTTTAAGGGGTTTTTGTGTTTCCTCTTTAAGGACTTCTACCTGTTTAGTTGTGTTCCCCTGTATTCTTTTAAGGGAGTTATTTATGTCCTTCTTTTTTTTTTTTTACATATAAAACTATTTTTTATTACATCTTTTCCTCAATTACATTTCCAATACTATCCCAAAAGTCCCCCATACCCTCCCCCCTACTTCCCTACCCACCCTTTCCCATTTTTTGGCCCTGGCGTTCCCCTGTACTGGGGCATATAAAGTTTGCATGTCCAATGGGCCTCTCTTTCCAGTGATGGCCGACTAGGCCATCTTTTGATACATATGCAGCTAGAGTCAAGAGCTCTCACCATCATGAAACGTGATTTTAGATCTGAATCTGGCTTTTCTGGTGTGATGGTGTATCCAGAACTTGCTGTGGTGGGAGAATTGGGTTCTGATGATATCAAATAACTTTGGTTTCTGTTGCTTATGTTCTTATGCTTGCCTCCCGCTATCAGGTTATCTCTAATACTATGTGCCCTTGCTATATCTGACTGGAACCTATCTTTTCTATCATCCTGTTGTGTCAGAACTCCTTAGAGTTCAGCTATTTCTGTGATCCTGTGATTTTGTAATCCTGTGATCCTGAGATCCTGGGTGCATCAGAGCTCCTGGGAGTCAAACTGCTTCTGGGACTCTGAGATCCTGGTTGTCCAAGGTCCTGGGCTCCTGAGATCCTGTGGTCCTGGGTATGTTAGAGCACTTGAGAGTAGAGCTGCCTCTGGGTATTGTGAAACTGACTGTGGAGTTTGCACACAAGATCTGCTCAGGGCACCAGTCCGAACAGGAATCAACCTGTGCCAGTGGTCGGGTGGAGTTCCTGGATCTAAAAGAAACTTTCTATAGTTTAATAAAATGCAGTGGTATAAAGGATTAAGCAAGAATAATGAAATAGTAAGGCTCAAACTGGAGTAGGAGAAATAAAATATTAGGTAGAGAAGAATCTTTGTTGTGGAATATATAACATTAAGTGATTTACAAAAACAAAAAAAAACAAAAACAAAACAAAACAAAACAACAAACACACACACACAAACAAAACAAAACAAAAAAGAACAACAACAACAACAAAAATGAAAGCCCACAGAAATTGAAGATTTCATATGTAGACACACACACACATTCTTTCATATACATACACCACACACAGAGGGGAGAGGGAGTTAAAATTGAGTTAATCTATAACAGGCAACTATATCCATAATATACATCAGAAGTTAATAAATAAAATGTTCAGTTCTATCTACAGATAACTTCTTTCAGAGTTGTTGGCCAACTGTTTCCTATGTAGGAAGCCCTTGATACCAGAACATTACAGACTATTTTCATTGCTCTTGGTTATAGTCCAGAACTTATTTCTGAGCACGCCACATATTTGTGTTAAAAACATATTGAATTCAACTTGGGATATATCTGAAAGCTTCATCCATACTAGCTACCTTTTGTAATGCTAGAAGGTGATACACATGTGCCAGAGGATAAAAGTAACTACCAATTGCACTCACTTGTGAGCTCTTCCAGCTTTAATAGCTGACCTGGCAAGGTATGTCCACTGGTACAATAGTGACATGAATATCATGGGAGGGTGCAAACACTTTTTGATTGGATTTAAGGTAGAACACATTGCTAACTTCATTTTGGACAAGAACCAATAACCAGAAAGGGCATAGGGTGAAGGGAAGAACCTACCACTATTAGGCTTTTAAACAGACACAGCAGTAAACTAACTACTATTGCCTTATTTTATATTCAAAGTCAAATTTTTCTCTCAATTATCATCTAAAACAATTATATTTAAACTGAATAGTATTTAACAGAGAGATCCACACCTGTATAACATTCAGAAAATAAGAAACTACAGAATGCTCAGCCATAATGGGACAATATATGCTGCACTCTTACTTTCAGTTCTCAGGAATCATTGCAAAAAGAGGTGACAGAAAAAAGTTGCCTCTTTCTTTAAAAGGCAGTGCCAGAGACACTGAAACATATAGAGGAGAAAGTAGGTAAAAGCCTTGAAGATATGGGCACAGGGGAAAAGTTCCTGAATAGAACAGCAATGGCTTGTGCGGTAAGATTGAGAATCGATAAATGGGACCTCATAAAGTTGCAAAGCTTCTGCAAGGCAAAAGACACCATCAACATGACAAAAAGACCACCAACAGATTGGGAAAGGATCTTTACCTATCCTAAGTCAGATAGGGGACTAATATCCAATACATATAAAGAACTCAAAAAGGTGGACCCCAGAAAATCAAGTAACCCCATTAAAAATGGGGCTCAGAGCTGAACAAAGAATTCTCACCTGAGGAATAACGAATGGCAGAGAAGCACCTGAAAAAATGTTCAACATCCTTAATCATCAGGGAAATGCAAATCAAAACAATCCTGAGATTCCATCTCACACCAGTCAGAATGGCTAAGATCAAAAATTCAGGTGACAGCAGATGCTGGCAAGGATGTGGAGAAAGAGGAACACTCTTCCATTGTTGGTGGGATTGCAAACTTGTACAACCACTCTGGAAATCAGTCTGGCAGTTCCTTAGAAAATTGGACATAGTACTACCAGAGGATCCCTCAATACTTCTCCTGGGCATATATCCAGAAGATGTCCCAACCGGTAAGAAGGACACATGCTCCACTATGTTCATAGCAGCCTTATTTATAATAGCCAGAAACTGGAAAGAACCCAGATGCCCCTCAACAGAGGAATGGATACAGAAAATGTATCCATTTACATTTACACAATGGAGTACTACTCAGCTATTAAAAAGAATGAATTTATGAAATTCCTAGGCAAATGGATGGACCTGGAGGGCATCATCCTGAGTAATGTAACCCAATCACAAAGCAACTCACAAAATATGTACTCACTGATAAGTGGATATTAGCCCAGAAACTTAGGATAACCAAGATATAAGATACAATTTGCTAAACGCATGAAACTCAAGAAGAACGAAGACCAAAGTGTGGACACTTTGCCCCATCTTAGAATTGGGAACAAAACACCCATGGAAGGAGTTACAGAGACAAAGTTTGGAGCTGTGACAAAAGGAAGGACCATCTAGAGACTGCCATATCCGGGGATCCATCCCATAATCAACTTCCAAACGCTGACATCATTGCACACACTAGCAAGATTTTGCTGAAAGGACCCAGATATAGCTGTCTCTTGTGAGACTATGCTGGGGCCTAGCAAACACAGAAGTGGATGCTCACAGTCAGCTATTGGATGGATCACAAGGCCCCCAATGGAGGAGCTAGAGAAAGTACCCAAGGAGCTAAAGGGCAACCCTATAGGTGGAACAACATTATACTAACCAGTACCCCGGAGCTCTTGACTCTAGCTGCAAATGTATCAAAAGATGGCCTAGTCAGCCATCAGTGGAAAGAGAGGCCCATTGGACTTGCAAACTTTATATGCTCCAGTTCAGGGGAATGCCAGGGCCAAAAAGTGGGAGTGGGTGGGTAAGGGAGTGGGGGGAGGGGAGGTTATGGAGGACTTTTGGGATAGCATTGGAAATATAAATGAGGAAAATACCTAATAAAAATATTTAAAAAAAGAACTACGAAATAAGAAAAAAAAAGGTAGTCGTAGCAGAAAAATTTAACATAACATCATAGCAGATATGAACTCACATTGATGTGACAGCAAGCACAAAACCTATGCAAGACTGAACCAGATAAAATATTAGAATATAGAGGGGAATTGGGCATTCAGTTCCACCTGTAGCCATGGACTAACTACAATTGTAGCTACAGCTGCTATAAGAAGGGAAGAGAGTTCCCTACTGTAGGCACATCTCCAAGCTGCTCCATTGGAATACATTTCTTGAGTGGGAATACCCCTTCTTCTACATATGCTAGTATATAGATCTGATGATAAGCTGAGGAATTCCATCGATTTGTGTTCCCTTCTGAGCTGAGCACTAGGAGAACGTAGAATTCAGTTGTAACTTTAAAAGTAGGTCTATCTGGAGGCTTGCTGCCATTTTTGTCTTCTATAAAATTTCTGTTGCAAAGGAAGACAGGATCACAATTTTGTCTGGCAGAGTGAGATGGTGTGGTGTATTCTTGGTTATCAAAATCCTCCCTAGTGTAGTGTGGGGTTTTTAGTTGGTGAATATTCACCATGTGTGGAAAATATGGTAATACTATATAATCTCATTTACCTAAGTGTATGTATGCTTTTAGGATCTACAACAACACATCGAGCTGAGCTAAATATGACTGGATGACTTTGTTCTTGCCTTTTTGTGTTTTGTTTCCTGTAATGCACATATTAAAACATAAACAAAAGCTTCTTTTTAAAAGCTTCAAAAAAGGAGGGAAGAGAGTTTTCTTTAAGAGTATATCTCCAGATAAACTTGAGTTGTACCTTAGTTGTATTGTAATTGAAGACAACAAAACAAATGGTATTTGAACAGCTCATATTGAACTTAAAATTTAAAAAGAATAAAACAAAAAGGACACAGTGCTGAGAGCAGTAAGGGAACGTGAATCTGGAACAACTGTGGAGGGTCAATATACTCAGAACACATTGTTCAAATTTTAAAAGAACTAATAAAAATGGAAAGAAAAGTCAGAAATTTGTACTGGCTGATTTACTTTTAAAACTTTTGTGGAGAAAAAAAAAACCTAAGTAGGTATGAGTTAGGATTGTTCTTTACTGCAATGAACTCCTACAGAGGAAGAGAGGGAGAGAGGGAGAGAGGGAGAGAGGGAGAGAGGGAGAGAGGGAGAGAGGGAGAGAGGGAGAGAGGGAGAGAGAGAGAGAGAGAGAGAGAGAGAGAGAGAGAGAGAGAGAGAGAGAGAGAGAGGAGAGGGAGGGAGTTAGAGAGAGAGAGACTCCTTCTTTATTATCATCATATATTTTGTGTTTATAATTATTTCTCTGGATATTTCACAAGTGATTTTGTGACATTTCATCAATTAAAAAAAAAAAGAATTAGAGCCTAGGAAGATGCTGTCTTTTAGTGGGCAAATATAATATCTTTAGAAGGTGAGCCAGATAAAATGTTGCAGTAGGCTTTGAAGGCATATGTTTGTAGTCTCAGGTCTTAATAAAAGGCAGAAGGATGAAGAGTTTGAAATCATCTAGGGGTTTAAATGGAGTCTAAGGCAAGCTTGAGCAGCACAGTAAGACCTTGGTTCAAAGACCAGTGCCTTGATATGTAACTTAGTTGCAGAAAACTGTCCTAGCTCAAGGCTACAAATTTTTTTAAAGGAAGAGAATAGGGAGATAAAAATGGGCATGGAGTAATCAGTAATTTCAGGTCACAGAGAGTTGTACAATATTTAAGCAAAAGTAATAATATATATTGAAAACAATTAAAGGTCTGCAATTTAAAATCTCTAAGATTCTTCAGTAGACTGAATATGAGGTTATCTAGGGAACAATACAATTATAAAGAAAAATTAATATAAGTATAATATCTCCCTGGAGGGAAATGGCAACTCTGTATGAAACACATTGGCTGCTGTGGGAACAAGATGAACCTGGCCTATTCTCTGAAACATTAAATAAGTGTGTGCTTATCACTTATGTTAGAACACAGAATTAGGGGGTAAAGATGTAGAGAAGTGGGAAAAAGACCAAAAACCCAATCATCTGTTGCCTACCTTCCTCCAAATAAAATCAAGTATATCCACGAAGCAGAGATACCAGGGAAGTAGCTTATCATGGTTTACTACAAATCAATTGATACTTCACAGGTGGGTCTACTCATAATTAAATATCTTCAAGGTGCATGTTAATCACATGCTATACATTTAAGAAAACAAAATCAGAGCACAGAAGTAGACAGGCTTTCAGTGTCCACAGAAGTAGAGATGCTTAATAGGGACCCACTAAGTCTGCATGTGTCAGTCATGAGTACACCTAGATTAATCTAGCATTTTAATGTTTGTGTCAGTCTCTCATTATCAACTCACCTTATTTCACATCAACTAAAGAAGAAGTGAGTGAACACTTTCTGGTAAAGTAAATAATGCCATAAAATAATACATTCCTTCTACATCTTATCAGTTACTGGACATTTTCAAATATTATAACAAAGAAATGTGTATAAAGTCTAAATGTTAACTTACATCTTAAATAACAGATTAATACTCTAGGTAGAATACTTTTTTGCAAATTCATTGCATTTAACACTGAAGACTGAGAGACAAGAGTTAAATATAATGTTCGTATAGAATGCACAATAAATGTCTGCTACCAGAGCTGATCCTGTGTCACAGCAATCCGTACCCAAATATCCCCTGGAGAGAGCTGGTCTAGAGTGCTGACATTCTTGTGAGCACAGGCAAGACCACCACTTCTGCTCTGAGGGACCTTCCCAAAGCCCTCAGGACATAGAAAATGAGAAGCAGCCTGGGTCAGGATACATATGGCTTACATTTGCACCTCAAGCTGACCCTGGGCCACAGCAATCCTTACCCAAATTCCTCCCTGCAGAACTGGTCTCCCAGGACTGCTGAAACACAGGCTGGCAGAAAGAACAAGCCACAGTCAGAAAGCAAGACCAGCTAACAACAGAGATATCCAGATGACAAGAGGCAAGGGCAAGAACACAAGCAACAGAAATCAAGGCTATTTGGCATCATCAGAGCCCAGTTCTCCCACCAATGAGAGCACTGGATACCCCAACATATAAGAAAAACAAGTTCAGACTTAAAATCCTATCTCATGGTAATGATAGAGGACTTTAAGAAGGACATAGATAATGCTCTTAACGAACACAGATAAATAGATAGAGGCCATTAAAGAGAAAACACAAAAATTCCTTAAAGAATTACCGGAAAACGCAACTAAACAGGTAAAGGAATTGCAAAAGCTATCCAGGATCTAAAAATAAAAATAGAAATAGCTGGGCAGTGGTGGTGCATGCCTTTAATCCCAGCACTTGGGAGGCAGAGGCAGGCAGATTTTTTTTTTGAGTTCAAGGCTAGCCTCGTCTACAAAGTGAGTTCCGGGACAGGCCAGGGCTATACAGAGGAACCCTCTCAAAAAAAAAAAAAAAAAAAAGAAAGAAAGAAAGAAAGAAAGAAAGAAAGAAAGAAAGAAAGAAAGAAAGAAATCATAAAGGGAGAAAACCCTGGAGATAGAAAACCTAGAAGAGATTGAGAATCATAGACACAAACATCACCAACAGAATACAAAAGGTTGAAGAGAGAATCTCAGGTGCAGAAGATACCATAGAAACAGTGACACAACAGTCAATAAAGATGGAAAATGTAAAAAGTTCCTAACCCAAAACATCCAGGAAATACAGAACACATTTATAACAGGTATAGGATATACCTAAGAATAGTAAGTATAGAAGAGAGTAAAGATGTCCAACTAAAAGGGCCAGTAAATATCTTCAACAAAATTATAGAAGAAAACATTCCTAACCTAAAGCAAAAGGTGCCCATAAATATACAAGAAGCCTACATAACTCCAAACAGACTGCACCATAAAGGAAACTCCCTCTGTCACATAATAGTCAAAACACCAAATGCACAAAACAAAGAAAGAGTATTAAAATCAGTAAGGGGGAAAGGTCAAGTAACATATAAAGACAGACCTATCAGAATTACACCAGACTTCTCACCAGAGACTATGAAAGCTAGAAGGTCCTGGGCAAATGTCATACAGACTCTAAGAAAACACAAATGCCAGCCCAGACTACTATACCCAGCAAAACTCTCAATTACCATAGATGGATTAAACCAATACTATCCATAACAAAAACAAACTTACACAATATTTTCCCATAAATCCAGCCCTATAATGGATAATAGATAGAAAAAGCCAACAGAAGACGGGAAAGCACACCTTAGAAAAAGCAAGAAAGTAATCTTCTTTTAACAAACCCAAATGAAGATAGATAGCCACACATAATTCTACCTCTAACAACAAAAATAACAGGAAGCAAAAATCATTATTCATTAATATATCTTAACATCAATGGACTCAATTCCCCCCAAAAGACATAGGCTAACAAACTGGATATGTAAACAGTACACAACATTTTGCTGCATAGAGTAAATGCACCTCAGTGTCAAAGACAGACACTACCTCAGAATAAAGGACTATAAAATAATTTTCAAAAAAAATTGGTCCCAAGAAACAAGCTGGAGTAGCCATTCTAATATCGAATAAAATCGACTTTCAACCAAAAGTTATCAAAACAGATAGGGAAGGAAACTTAATACTGGTGAAGTGAAAAATCTAACAGGGACATTATTCCTTGAACATCAGTGCTCCAAATGCAAGAGCACTCACATTCATAAAAGAAACTTTACTAAAGCTTAAAGTACACATTGAGCCTCACACAATAATGGTGGGAAATGTCAACACTCCAATCTCATCAATGGACAGATCATGGAAACAAAAACTAAACAGAGACACATTGAAACTAACAGAAATTATGGACCAAATGGATTTAACAGATATCTATAGAACATTTTATCCTAAAAGAAAAAAAGAATATATATAGTTTTTCAGCACCTCATGGTATCTTCTCCAAAATTGACCACATAATTGGTCACAAAACAGGACTCAACAAGATATAAGAAGATTGAAATGATCCAGTGTAGCCTATAAGATCACCATGGACTAATGCTGGTCTTAAATACAGCAGACTGGGAAAAGATCATTACCAATTCCACATCTGACAGAGGGCTATATCCAATGTATACAAAGAACTCAAAGAAGTTAGACTCCACAGAACCAAATAACCTTATTTTAAAATGGGGTACATTGCTAAACAAAGAATTCTCAAGTGAGGACTACCAAATGGTAGAAATAAAAAAGCAGAAAAACAAACAAACAAACAAACAAAAACATGAAAAAAATACAGGTGACAGCAGATGCTGGTGGGGACATGGAGAAAGAGGAACACCCCTCCATTGTTGGTGGGATTGCAAGCTGGTACAGCCACTCTGGAATCAGTTTGGCAATTCCTCAGAAAATTGAGCATAGGACTACCTGAGTACCCGGCTATACCACTCCTGGGCATATACCCAAAAGATGCTCCAATATGCAACAAGGACACATGTTCCACTATGTTCATAACAGCCTTATTTATAATAGCCAGGAGCTTGAAAGAACCCAGATGTCCTTCAACAGAGGAATGTATACAGAAAATGTGATACATTTACACAATGCAATCCTACTCAGCTATTAAAAAAATGACTTCATGAAATTCATAGGCAAATGGATGGAACTTGAATATACCATCTTGAGTGAGGTAACGCAATCACAAAAGAACACACATGGTATTCACTCACTGATAAGTGGATATTATCCCAAAAGTTCTATTTACCCAAAATACAATTACCAGACCACTTGAAGCTCAAGAAGAAGGCAGATCAAAGTGAAGATGTTTCAGTGCTCTTAGAAGGGGGAACTAAATACTCATATGAGGAAATATGCAGATAAAGTGTGGTGCAGACACTGATGGAAAGGACATCCAGAGACAGCCCCACTTGGGGATCCATCCCATATGCAGTTGTCAAACCTGGATACTATTGTGGATGCATGAAAGTGCTTGCTGAAGGGAGCCTGATATGGCTTTCTCCTGAGACTCTGCCAGATTCTGACAAATACAGAAGCAGATGCTTGCAGCCCACCATTGGACTGAGTGCAATGTCCCTAATGCCTCCATTGAGTTGGAGAAGAGACTGAAGGAGCTAAGGGTATTTAAAGAAACAGTGTCAACAGTGCCTATGAGCTCCACCGGACTGGACCACCAGCAAAGAGTGCACATGGAGGAACTCATGGCACTAGCTGCATATGTGGCAGAGGATGGCCTTGTTGGACATAAGTGGGAGGAGCCACCCTTGGGCCGAGGAGTTTGATACCCCAGTTTAGTGGAATGCCAGGCTGGGAAGGCAGAAATGTTTGGGTGGATGGAGGGAGTACCCTCATAGAGGCAAGGTGAGGGGGCATCTGATAGGGAATTCCAGAGGGAAACCTTTCCTGGAAAGGAGATAAAATTTGAAATATAAAGAAAATATCCAATAAAAGAAAAAATACACAATACACATAATAGTAACAGAAAAGTGGGTAGACATTATCTATACTGAGAATTTGCTTGTTTTCTATAAAGTCTCCATATTTTCTACTTTGTTACATAGCTTGTTCTGTAGAGCTGAAACAAGCTGTGTGGCATTTGCAATGAAACTGCTTGTCCAACATGACTAAGGGAAAGTGTGAGGTACAGACTACATAACTTCACCATTGTAGTACCTCTCCTTGAAACACTGATCCTGCCTCTTGGAAATATATAACCTTGTTATAGGTTCTTCTTCTTCACCCATACAGCAGGCAACTTGATATTTTTGAATTGTTAAACACAGCTATCATGTCCAATGCTTACATCTAGCCCCATAGACTTTCCTCTGAATACTGCAGATAATGTAAAATTGGGTTGTGTGTGAGGAGGTAGAAAGATGGCTCAGCTGGTAAGAGCACTGGTTGATCTTCTAGAGGACCCAGGTTCCATTTTAAGTTGCCACATGGAATCATCACTGTTTACAGCTCCAAGATCAGAGGATCTCAAGGCCTCTGTGGGCACCAGGCACACATGTGGTACATCAATATCTGTGTGCCAATGCACCCATATATATAAATTGGGGATGAATAATCTTTTAAAAATGAATGTCAGTGTGTATGTTTGTGTATATCCTTTATTAAGGTTCTTATGTATTCCTCTTTTGTGAGTCCACCATGAGTATTGCCTAAATTACTTTGAATGCTTTAATCCACCAATAGGCAAAGAAAAGGGGATGAGACACTTCATGACACAATTTTAGAAAATAAATGCAAGTGATTGAAATATAACTGAACGGGATTAATATTTTTTGCCTTGCTAAGTTAGTGCAGATGTCATTTAAAATTAAAGTAACCCAGTAAAACTAAATATTTAGAAACTCTGGCCACTCTGGAAGTGGGGGCAAGAGATGAGATGCATAATAAAACAATTGCCTATTGTGAGAATAACATTGAGTCTAGAGTCCCTGCCTCACCTCCACAGCAGGAATGCCTGACCTAGAGAGAAGAAGTTGCCCCAGATCCTGAGGGCTGAAAAGCCTATACAGATTCCAAAATTGGATGCCAGGGCACTGGAAGCATGCCAAAAGAGTAACAGCAGCATAGAATGCTGAGATTTTTTTGCTATTTGAGAAAAATTTAGAGAATTTGTAGAAATATGAAACAATAAATCTTGTAAAAAAATCTGCAGTATACACCAAGTAACAAAGAAACAAGTTTCTAAAGCAAGTATAATCATGCTAAAATTTTGAATTAACCAAAAAAAATTAGTCATAATTATAAAACCACAATATTATTTTGAGTTTCCAAGACAGATATGTGTGTGTGTGTGTGTGTGTGTGTGTGTGTGTGTGTGTGTGTATGCATGTGTATAGTCTTGACTCTCTTGGAACAAGCTCTGTAGAACAGGATGTCCTCAAACTTACAGAGATCCCCCTGTCTCTGTCTCTGCTGCTCAGCAACCATTAACACCTCCCTGATAATAATATTAGCAAAATGGGTACATGTGAATATGTGCATATGTAAAAATAAATAGTAATGAAATAATTTCTATGTTGTAAAAAAGTCAATGTATTACATGTCAATTTTAAAAATAGTAGATGTAACATTATAAAGAGAATTATAATAGCAAGTGACCCAATTTAAATAGTTAAAAAGACTAGAAGATCTAGAAACAAATTAAACAGAAAATCCCACTTTCTACTGTGAGTCATATGTATCTTTTTAAAGTATGTGTATTTATTGTATACCAATAAAAGCACAGTTGCTGTAAAATTATCACAAAAATTATCGTACTTAAGTTTATATCCCCCTTCCTATCTTTTCTTTTTATTTGATTCTACCCTTCTTGAACTTTGAGTACCAACACTATTCATGTCTTGGGATTCCCCAGATTTATTAGTTTTAGACAGAATTTCTTCAAAAATGGAGAAAATTTGCCAGACACGATGTGTTTTTATTCATTGAGATTAATTTGTAAACATTTGTTGGTTGTATTTTTATGATTTCCACATTAAAGTTACATAGTGGATATTTTAAAAGAACCAAACCAATTATTCAACATAATAGTGACAAGTAGAGCCTAAGAAGTGTAGAAATCTAAAATCTTCAAGAATCTGATAATGTTATCTACTGCTTATAACAAATTACCTGCCAATTTGTAGCTTTAAAAGAGTAAATACCATTACCAAAGTTTTGATGCATTAGAAATTCACGAATATTTATATTTGTGATTGTGTCACAAAGCAACACAAGAGGCTGACATTGAGATGTACAGCAGTCAGATATTCAGTTCTTTATTGGTACCAGGAATCATAGCTTCGAAGCATGCACCTGTGAGTTGGTGAAACTCACCACATGGCCTAGCTGAAATAACAAAACTGGAATTATAAAGTGTTCTTGAAGCATCATCAAATCTCACTTGACAGTTTCAAATTCTGTTCTTCAGTAGCCTTTAATCCCAGAATTCAAAAAGTAGACAAAGGTAGGTCTCTGAGTTTGAGGCTAGTCTGGTGTAAATTGGGAGTTCCAGGCTTCTTACTACACCCTGAGATACCATCACAAAAGGAATGCTTGCTCATTAAAGGAAAATCCCAAGAAGTGGTTCTTATTTAAGAGGATAATTAAGACCTATTGCTTGAATCATTTTCAATCACAAAAATAATCTTGTGTCAAAGAATTTATGGACATGATTTACAAAAATGATCATGACTACCAAGTGTTTATCATATCATTATTCCCCTTGCTGATTGCTTTTTAAAATACTCTGTAGTACAGCTTTAGGTCAGGCATGGTGATTCCACTAGAGGTTCTTTTATCATTAAGAAGAGCTTTTGTTATCCTAGGTTTTTTGTTATTCTAGATGAATTTGCAAATTGCCCCTTCTTATGACCTCAATACTCAGTATTTCAATAACTGATTACAATTGGAGGAACAGTCTTCAAAGAGGTAATTATTGAAAATAAGCTGACTAGTTTTGGGTTCCAATCAAAAATAACTTTCAGCCTTCTTAGAAAGGGATTGGTGAAAGAGAGAGTCACCAGAAGTTTTCATGTGAAAACAGTGGACATGCCAGCATTTACAAACCCAGATGCCCTGGAGGGATTCCATTTTTAAAATAAAGTGTGTTATGATGATTTTCTACATCTATATAATGTAGTGATCATAGTATTTACCCTCATTTCCTTCTCTTGAGAACAACCACTCTCATAGATGTTACTAATCATTGTATTAGCAAATCTTATAAAGGAAAGCATTTCATTGGGACTGGTGTAGTGTTTCACAGGATTAAACCATTATTGCCATGGCAGCAAGCATGGCAACACACAAGCAGACATGGTTCTAGAGAAGGAGCTGAGATCTCTACATCCAGATTTGTAAGCAAAAGAGAGAGCCTTTGGGTTTGACTTGGGCTTCTGAAACTTCAAAGCCCTCTCCCAGTGAAAAACTTCTTCCAACTAGGCCCCACAAGAAAGACACAATTCCTTGTTGTTTGTTTGTCTGTTTGTTTATTAATCATTTCATTCATTTACATCTCAAATGATATCCCCCTTCCCAGTTACCCATTCACAACCCCCAATCCCACATGCCCCCCTCCCTTTTGCCTCTATGAGGGTTCTCCCTCACCCACCCAACCAACCACATCGGCCCCACTGCTTTCATATCCCCCTACACTGGGGCATCAAACCAAGGAGAAACATTGTAAGCAAAGTAGAACAATTAGGAATTCTGGGAAAATAATGGGTGATCAAGTGGAGAAGGTTTTTAAATATGAGACAGAATGTAGTGTAAAGATTTAGAAAAGTTTTTAATGAATAATTTAAGTGAATTCCATTCAGGGGAGAGGAATGTTTTCCAAGTTCAGGGACCATACTCCCTTCATATTTGCTCTTAAGAACATGTGAAACTTAATTCACTGGCCATGTGCAGAGCTCAGTGGTGAAGCTCAAAAAGACACAATTCTCAATCCTCCTAATTAGTGTCATCAGCCTCTGATACCTAACACTCAAATATATGAGCCTATGGGGGGTCACTGTTATTCAAACCACAAAATACATAACGAATACCCATCCAAGATGGTAAATTATGAACTTTAAATTTTCCTGCCTGGTGGAAACTATTTCTGATTTATCAGTCTATAAGTTAATATTATTAAGATCAGTACTTATTATTCAATTTAAAATAATGAATCAACTTTTTCTTTCCCAGGAGAATACATTAGCTCTGAGAGATAAGTCAATTTGACAATGGTCCACAGGGTCATTGACATGCTATATTAATATCTTTTTATGAGTTTTCTAGTAAAGATTTACTTTTGTTCTCAATAATTTTAAATGGGGGATTGCTCTATCAAACAATATTGGAGGAATTTTATTAATTTGTGGTGCCAACAATGGATATGGACTCTGGAAAGTTCCATAAACTGAATCCTTACAAATAGAATCCCTCCAGGGCATTTGGGTTTGTAAATGCTGGCATGTCCACTGTTTTCACACAACCATTCTTTCACATGCAAACTTCTGGTGACTCTCTCTTTCACCAATCCCTTTCTAAGAAGGCTGAAAGTTATTTTTGATTGGAACCCAAAACTAGTAAGCTTATTTTCAATAATTACCTCTTTGAAGACTGTTCCTCCAATTGTAATCAGTTATTGAAATACTGAGTATTGAGGTCATAAGAAAGGGCAATTTGCAAATTCATCTGGAATAACAAAAAACCTAGGATAGCAAAAGCTCTTCTTAATGATAAAAGAACCTCTAGTGGAATCACCATGCCTGACCTAAAGCTGTACTACAGAGCAATTGTGATAAAAACTGTATGGTACTAGTACAGCTACAGACAGGTAGACGAATGGAATAGAATTGAAGACCCAGAAATGAACCCACACATTTATAGTCACTTGATCTTTGACAGGGGAGCTAAAACCATCCAGTGGAAAAAAAGACAGTTTTTTCAACAAATGGTGCTGGCACAACTGGTGGTTTATCATGTAGAAGAATGAGAATTGACCCATTCTTATCTCCTTATAATAAGGTCAAATCTAAGTGGTTCAAGGAACTCCACTTAAAACCAGAGATACTGAATATTATAGAGAAGAAAGTCGGGGAAAGCCTCAAAGATATGGACACAGGGGAAAAATACCTGAACAGAACAGCAATGGCCTGTGCTGTAAGATCGAGAATTGACAAATGGGACCTCATAAAATTGCAAAGTTTCTGTAAAGCAAAAGACACTGTCAATAAGCCAAAAAGGCCACCAACAGGTTGGGAAAGGATCCTTACCAATCCTAAATCAGATAGGGGACTAATATCCAATATATATAAAGAACTCTAGAAGGTGGACTCCAGAAAATCAAATAACCCCATTAAAAATGGGGCTCAGAGCTAAACAAAGAAGTATCACCTGGGGAATATCGAATGACTGAGAAGCATCTGAAAAAATGTTCAACACCCCTAATCATCAGGAAAATGCACATGAAAACACCCTGAGATTCCACCTCATACCAGTCAGAATGGCTAAGATCAAAAATTCAGGAGACAGCAGATGCTAGCTAGGATGTGGATAAAGAGGGACACTCATCCATTGTTGGTGGGATTTCTGGTACAACTACTCTGGAAATCGGTCTAGTGGTTCCTCAGAAAATTTGACATAGTACAACTGGATGATCCAGCAATTCCTCTTCTGGGCATATACCCAGAAGATATTTCAAGTTGTAATAAGGACACATGTTCCACTATGTTCATAGCAGCCTTCTGTATAATAGCCAGAAGCTGGAAAGAACCCAGATATCTCTCAAAAGAGGAATGGATACAGAAAATGTGGTACATTTACACAATGGAGTACTACTCAGCTATTAAAAACAATGAATCCATGAAATTCTTAGGCAAATGGATGCATATGGAGGGTATCATCCTGAGTGAGGTAACCCAATAACAGAACACACATGATATACACTCACTGATAAGCTGATATTAGCGCAGAAACTTAGAATATCCAAGATACAATTTGCAAAACATGAAAGTCAAGAAGGAAGACCAAAGTGTGGATACTTTGCTCATTGTTAGAATGGGGATCAAAATACCCATGGAAGGAGTTACAGAGACAAAGTACAGTGCTGAGACGGAAGGCAAGACCATCTAGAGACTGCCCCACCTGGGGATCCATCCCATATATACAACACCAAACCCAGACACTATTGAATATGCCAGCAAGATTTTGCTGACAAGACACTGACATAGCTCTCTCTTGTGAGGCTATGCCAATGACTGGCAAATACAGAAGTGGATGCTCACAGTTATTTATTGGATGGAACACAGGCCCCCTAATGAAGGAGCTAGAGAAAGTACCCAGGAGCTAAAGGGGTCTGAAACCCTATAGGAGGAACAATAATATGAACTAACCAGTACCCTCCAGAGCTCATGTCTCTAGTTGCATATGTAGCAGAGAATGGCCTAGTTGGCTATCAATGGGAGGAGAGGCTTTTGGTCTTGGGAAGATTATATGCTCCAGTACAGGGGAATGTCAGGGTCAGGAAGCAGGAGTGGGTGGGTTGGGGAGCAGAGCGGGAGGAGGGTATTGGGGCTTTGGGGATAGCACTTGCAATGTAAATGAAGAAAATATCTAATTAAAAAAGAGAAAGTAGGGATATTTTTGAGTTCATTGAGCACAGGAGAATACTTTCTAAACAGAATACTGATAAATAGCATTGAGGTCAACAATTAGTAAATGGGAGGTAAAATTTTTGAGAATATATAGTTCAAAACACCATGTTACACTTTTAGAAGACTTAAAAATTTTAAGTCACATACTCACAATTCAGGCAGTATATAATATAAATTATTATGTCGGAAGAAGTTAAATGCATCATTTTTATGTGTTGAATTATCACATCATTATCCCTCTTCTTTTGTTTTTATATTTTATCTACACTGAATAGACTATTAAATTTCTAACCTTAACAAATAATACATAATTAATAAAATGTTGCCAAGATGATGATGTTATGTGTGACTGATGTCCATCAAAATTGATATAGGTGTAAGCTTGAGACTTACTTTTTGTACATGAGGAGAATTAGTTGCAATTTAAAAGCATGGTTATAATTTTGTTCATATAAAATTTAAGCTACAAAATGCTTTCTGTAGTTTTTATTATTTTTCAAATTTGAAAATATTATTAAAACTTAGCACGTATTACATAAAGTAGGTGGCCAACCTGTTCAGCTATTGTCAAATAAATAGAAAAATTCTTAATAATTTTTGACAGTTAAAAAAATTATAAATTACTCAAAATCAGAATCATGTCACGGAAACAATGAGAACAAATTCTGGCTGACCTTTAGTTGATGAAAGAACAAATTAGACAAATGTAATAAAACATATAAAAGTTTGTTCTGTAAAATGCAACAGACATCTTATTAGATAGTAAGTGGTGTCCTGTCTTTATCTTTAAACAGTTATCATAAAATACTCTAAGGTGTTTTCTTCTGCTTTAGCAAACTAAAAATGAATTACTGAATATGTTTTGGGAAAAATTATCTACTTTCAAAAATGTTCAAGTCATTTCTGCAATTCTGGAGATAGAGAAATAATTTAGGCTTAATAATGTGCTGCCTACGCTTCTAGAATGATCAGCATAACAGAAGAATTAATTAGTCAAGAAGGTAGGAGAGGAACAGAGGACAGATAAGAAGGGAAAAAGAAGGGGGGTGGTTGCAGGAACTCCTTGTGGTTTGGGAAGGATTTACAAGCTTAAATTGGCCAAAATCTATCTGCCTAAGTACCACTTGTGTACCAGACACAGAGGTGTTGTCTCTGTGATGTCAGAAAGTGAAACTGATTAAGACAGAGCACAACAGGTACTGCTAGTAACCTGGAATAACCTGCAAAAGGCAAGTAATGCTAGAACATATTTGCAGACAAACAATGAAATAGAGAACCAGAGAAGGATTTCACATTTAGAATGAAGCAAAGCAAATAAATCATATCTACCTAGCAACAAAGCAAGAAAGAATGAAGAGCCGTTTGCAGACACCACTGAGGAGTATTGCTCACTGACTTATTTCCTATGGCTTCCTTCATCTTTATTATGCCACTGAGGACCACTTCCCATGGGTTACACATCATATAACAAACTGTGCCATCCCACATCAATTATTAATAAAGATATGTTGAATTTAATAGAAATAAAAGTGGGAAGGTTGGGTTGTAGGCCTTTGGCAGGGTTTCAAACCATGTTTTCTGTTTTGAGACAGTGTCTTTGCTAATTCCATGACATGGCTGGTGTGAAGAGCACTGCCATAGGCACTGAGGTGCAGTTATTGCCGTCCTTTACTTACTCATACTTCATTGAGAATATTCTATGAAATTATAAAGCTTGGTCATGGAAGTGGAAGTTTTTCTGTCTGTCTTTATGCTCTTGAGGAATTTTCATACTAATTTTCAAAGTATATGGGCTAATTTTTATCCTTATTAGCAGTGCATACAGAATCTTTTTCCCTGTTTGCTCATCTGGATTTGTTGTTTTATGTTTTCTTAAAGTGAAATGGAATCTCCATGCAGTTTTGATTTTCATCTCTTAATATGAATCAACTCTCCATGAAATGAGAATTTTAAAGAATTTAGTAACAAGATGGACCTGATGGCACATACCTCCAATCCCAGAATTTAGGAGGCCAGGAGAATTAGATCATCAATACTTTGCCTAAAACAACACCAAAGGAAGGCACAGGGATAACATACTTCTAATCTATTTGCTTCTGTGATCCTCAACTTAATATTGACTTGGACTTAGACAACAGAGGATGCTACAATAGTATTGGAAGGGACATCTTTTAAGAGTCTCCTTGACCTTTCTTTGTAATAGTTCTTCCTCCCAGCTGGACACAGAACTCCTTTGGTGTGAAGGTCTTATGATCTAATATTAGAAAAGGAAGGTCAGGGAATTTCGTTATAAACAATATCTATATTAAAAGAAGTAGAATGTTTGAGCAATATTTTAAAGTTGTTTTTTAAACATTTAAAAAAAACAGAATAACACCACTCTCCTATCCATTTATGAATTACTTCAGAAAGAAAACTGTGTCCTTATGATTTCTGCCTTGGGAGAAAGTGGTTCTGCCTCTGTGACTCATTTTTGTGTAACTGGGAGGGGCAAATGAGTGAGCTGGAGAAGGAGATTGTTTTTGAGGTCTTTTTGTGTCTTTTAGTTCAAAGCACAGTATAGTTTGTCCTTTTCTGATTGTTAATATTCCCTGTATCTTTCTATTTACTAACTTGCCTGACTACAGACTATGTTTAATTGCTGAAACTCTGTGATTTAAATAAAAATTACACTAAAGACAGAAGGAAATTCCAGACATAGAAAAAGAAATTAACCAACTTACAATTACTAAGCATTCTGCTAATTAGACATTTTCTTTGAGATCTCACTGTTTCTTTCATTGAAAAGAATCTTTTGGAAATGATGGAATACTGACAGGTGTGGATTGTGCCATGCTGCAACTCTTTTGTCTAAAATTATAGTTGCATGTACTGAAGCCACCAGCTTTACAGCATAAGGGATGGCTGGATGAATGAGCCTAGCATATACCAGATCTCTAATCAAAGTGTCTGAAATGGCTTTGGAAATGCTGGGTGCTGGACTCAGGCTGATAGAATAATGCAAGCCTACTCTGAATCCCAGCAAAGCCTCCTGTTCCAAATTTCTTTAGACAGAAAAATAATTGAGACTTTTTAATATCCTGAGTGCTAGACTGACTAAGGAAAAATAAGGTTCTTAGTAGCTTAGGAAATATTTAAATGTTTATTGTTGCATAAAATCTGTATTATGTGAGTCAGACTGTTACTGATGGTTTGCAAATTTGTGTACAGTGACTTGCAATATCTATTTTATGCTTACCCTGGTAGGACATGGTAGAAATTAAAACAAAATTCCTGCTGTCTTTCTTTTATCTTTCTGGTGATCATCATTGTGTAGTATAATGTGTAGTAATATGATTGTCAGTTTTAGTCTCTCTACTGAGAGAACATCATTCACAGAAGTAGCCAATTCTGAGGAAGAATACTGAAGCAAAATGTAGGAAAATGTTAGATTACACAAGAAGGCTTTTAGTGGGGAAGGTGGAAACACAAAATCTATAGCTCTTACTTCGAATTGAAAAAGGGAGAGACTATTCTGTAGCAAAATATGAATGTCCACATCCCAGAAACACATATCCAAATTATCCCAAATACCAGGTTACAATGCACTTATACTTTTGTGGAGTTTTATCAAGACAGAACAAATGTAGTTATAATCGGAGCACTTTTCCAATACATTGGTGGAAACAGGCAGTAGCTGGATTGTAGCAAAATGGAGCAATCTCTGCTGTAGGCCACTTATGCTGCTGATCAGTTTCATAGTTTTGAGTTTATGGACGGTATGAATATGTACATATAAAGGGACTTTTCTGCTGGTTATATGGACATTAATCAAATAGAAAGTGGGCAATAAATTACTATGTAGAGATTAAGATAACCAAAAATAATTTGACTCTGGACTTGCAATGTGTCAACTCTAACAGTAATTAAAATTTTTATCCGTTACTCATCTTTGTAGAATTCGTAATATAAGTACATTTTTTCTGGGAATTTACATCAATACAAGACATTTTTCTTGTATGTGGTTAAGATTTTCCATTATAAAACATATGCGACTTTGAGCAACAAAACAGAGATTCACAATAGAAAAGCACACAAATCTGTTTAAATGACAGAGAAGCCATTAAAGGAACTGAAGCCGTGAGAGTTTTTATATTAGATCCATGGGGCAAAGGAAGTCACAGGAAGACATGAGGGGCATATCTGTGCACTGAAGATAGTAAAGTTCAGGAAAACTAGCAAGGAGATCCTCCGAAGAGTTTATTCTTTCTTTGGAACCCAGATAATTATTTCTACTGAGAATAGAGATTGCACCTCTTCCTTTGGTATCTTTTAAACTGCCTCATGTGGTGTGTGTCAGATAGCCCTCTTGTTCTTCAAATGCCTTCAGCATTAAATATCAAATCTGCATGAGTGGCTTTTCTACTTTTATGTTGCCATGATAAAATTGATAAAATAGATTAACCTATAGCAACTTGAAGAGGAAAGTTTTTTTTTTTTCATTTTTTTGTTGCTGTTGGTTTTTTTGTTGTTGTTGTTTTTGTTGTTGTTTTCTTACTTACAGCTAACAGTTCACCATTGGGAAAAGCCCAGGAGTTTGAAATGGAAACCACAGTCCATCACTGAGTAAACCCAATGCAGAAACTCAAACAGAAGCAGAGATAAGAGCCACAGAAAAGTGCACCTTCTAGCTTGCTTCTAGATTCATGTTTAGGTTCACTTCCTATACAGCTCCAACTGCTTAGGAATGGTAACATCACACAGTGCCTAAAACAATTAGGAATCAAGAAAATGAATCATAGACATGCCAATAGGCCAATCTCAGGGTCATTTTTCCCAGGTATATCAAGTTGACAACCATGATTGGTCTCAGTAGTGCCATATCCATTGAGTCACACCAAGCCAAGTAGTCAATTGAGCACAGATACATATGAAGTCTAAGGGAGGGAATATTGAAAAATCTACAGGCTCCTTCTTAGCCTATTGCTTTACTTTCCACAGTTTTAAGTCACTGTGGCCAACATGAATCAAATGAGTACCACGAGATATTTTCACAGATACAGAAATTGAGAATATTCTCCTATGTCTAATTATAACATGTTTCTGCTATTCTTTTGCATTATTGACAATTTTTAAATTTTCTTAATTGTTTGGTATATAGATAAATTACCATTTACCATTGAAGAGTATAATATACACAGACAAATAAAATATTCATGGGATTTGGTTCTGTGATATTAGCAAACTATCACTGGGGTCTTGGAATGCTTCATAAAACATATGTAGGAGGGCAGGCAGTAATCTGAAAGAGTTAAAAGCAAGGAATCCTAGACTAAAGATGAATCCAAGTTTTATTTATGGTATTATTGAAGGAGCCAAAGCAGTGCTAGTGGTCTAGAAGCAGGGGAAGAACTTTGTACCTATAAGTACTTTTCATTATATTGGGATTTTAGGAATGGGTAGGGTCAGGAGGATATAAAAGGGTCTCATCTACCTAAGATAGCCTTACCTTGCTATACAGCTGAGAATGTTCTTAAACTTCTCATCTGCCTGCCCCTACTCATCCAGAGCTATTATTACAGACATGCATAGTCATCCCTGGATTATGTAATGCTGCCTGCATATTGAACCCAGAATCTTTTTCCTGAAAGACAGCCATTCCACAAACTGAGCAAAATCTCAAGATCATTTTTAATTTAATTAATTTTTGAATATTTAAAAAATATTAACAAGAGAATTGTAGGATAGATGTAAGAATTTAATATCTCATACTTATAATGTATCGTTGTGATGATTTTTCCTATAAGTATAAATTGCACACTACAGATTTATACTCCTATATAAAACTTTATTACAAACTACAGTATAAGTCTGATGAAAGTATAAAGTAGAAAATATTCAACTAAAACACATGTGCCTTAATGTGGCTGATCTGTCCATTGTATCTGTTAGCAGTCAGTATTATTTGTGTTTGAAACAAAATTAATTAAAATGCAATGCATTGATGTTTCATGATACCAGATACAAAGGCTAAATTTTAGTAAGGATGGTGACTGCCTCATTAGTGCAGATATGAAATAATTTCCTCCTCCTTGTATAACATGGTATTGGAATATAAGGAAAAAATAATACTCAATTAAGCCTTTTGTGTGTGTGTGTGTGTGTGTGTGTGTGTGTGTGTGTGTGTGTGTCTAAGTATGCCATTGAAGGAATCTGTCACTTCTCCTTAGTTTTATTTTAAAATAGCAGGTCTTTCAGTGGGACACTGCGGGTGGGGGTGTGCAGCTGGAGCTGGCTAGAGGGTCCCCCTCTCTGTAGGGATGCCAGGGGATGCCAGGGGGCCTTCTAGTCCCAGGCACTGCTGGATGCCACCAAAGAGCTGAGAATGGAGTGGAGGCCTGGCGGGCTGAAGCTAGCCCAGGGGATGAGGGAAAAAGATGGGGAGAGCTGCAACTGGGTCCTCTCAGGGAGGACAGAGTCCTTGGCTTGCTCAGCAGTTGGCTTGGCTTGGCTTGGCTTGGTGGAGACTGTGGCTGGGAGTGCTGAGAGGCTTTCTGCAGGAAATTAGACAGCCGTCCAGCTCTTTAGGTTAAGGCCTGTTCCATTGCTCCCCATAGCGGATCCTGGAGAAAAGAGGCAGTATACGGTTTTAAGACATTTATTGTCATGGCGGAAAGTAGATGAATAAAACCATACCCCACTTTCTCAGGTGGGCCTGAGACTAAATACCTTTGCAGGGAGGAGTGTCTGGGAAGGGAAGCTTAATTGGCTAAGCCTTCAAGCTTTTATGTACCTCATTAAAATGGAGCTCTGTCTTAAGGCTATGTGACCTGTGGTCCAGTCCTCTACCTATGGAGGAGCTTGGGGTGTTGCCCTTATGTAACTGAAGGACACAAATCTATGGAGGGCTGTGGCCTCCTGTCAGGAGCCTAGAGTCTGGGAGCATGGCAAACACCTGCCTTTCCTCAGGGTCACCAGTGGTTTCCAGCCTGTGCTCAACCAAGAACCAGGCTGCCTTTCACAGCCCTATCCCTTTCCTTTAGGCAATGATATCATAAAGATTTTTAACTATGACTTTTACATATTTTCTATTCTACTTTAGTTTGTATTATTTGAGAATTATACATATGCATATAATGTGTTTTGATCAAACCCATTCCCTTTCCTCTAACCCCTCATTTATCCACTACATCTCCTTCCTATCTGTCTTTCATGTAATATGTTTTTCAACCTTAGGAGTCTGCTCATGTCTGCTTGTATGCTCGTGTGTGCGGTACCATCTCCTGGAGCATAGCATCTCCTGGAGCATAGGTACCCTTTCAGGAGCCACATCCCTAAGGAAACGGATTTGTCTTACAAAGGAGCCATACATTTCCAATAGCCCCATAGATTAGGAAGGGTCTTTATTAGCGGCTGCCCCATCTATACTGGAATCTGGGCTGCATTGATCTTGTACAGTTTCTCTGAATTCATTGCCCCAAATCCATGCCATGCCTGGCAAGAATTAGTTTGCTGCCTGATTCTTAAAATTCACTCTGTCATCCTCTGCAATGATTCCTGAATCATCTTAGATCAGAACACTGCATAAACTCTTATCCTCTGTACCTTTGATCACTTTGGCTCTCTATGTTAATCACGATTACATTAGTCAGGGTTCTCTAGAGTCAAAGAACATATATATATATATATATATATATATATATATATATGACAAAGAAACAACTTGAATTTTAAGCTCTCTTCTGTATTGACTTGGTCAGACTTGTATATTCTTGCTATAATGTGAGCTTTACTCCTGTGACTGAGTTTTTCTGCATATGTGTTTTTTTCAGATGTGGAACAAATGGCAATTGACTGGCTTACCAGAAATATCTACTTCGTGGACCATGTCAGTGACCGGATCTTTGTTTGTAATTTCAATGGCTCTGTGTGTGTCACTCTGATTGAGTTGGAGCTTCACAATCCTAAGGCCATAGCAGCGGATCCCATCGCAGGGTAAGAACATCACCTTCAGCATGCCTGCTCTGAAAATATTCTTATTAAAAAGGAATCAAAGTATAACATAAAATTTTGTTAGAAAATAAGACTTTAATATTATTAAAAAAGAGGTGTTGAGCAGCATTGCAGGAAGAGAAAGGGACTCTATATGAAGTAATACCACAGATCTAGCTTAATATTCCAACAACCTTATCTTTACCCAAAATTGATTGTGGTCTCCAAAGAACCTCAATGAAGTAGTATTAGGTTAAAGATAGAGGATTTTTGAATATTTACAAGGAACCTTGCAGTTAGCAAATTTCATCAAGGCTCCTTGAAAGACAAAATATTTATTAACTTGAATCACCATAGCATTTAAGATTTATAAACAAAATACAATAGAGTTTCAAGGCTATTCCAACATTATCTTTGTTAGTTCAGACTATTTTAAAGCAAATATTAATATTTATACCTAATAATATTATATTAGTGAAATCAGCAGAATCCATTTATATATTTTAGATTTTTAATTTGTGATTCAGTTCACTGATTTAAAAACAGCCCTTATAAGACATTCTTTTTAATAATAAAATCATTAATCATTTAGAAATATTTTACCGCTTGTTAAAATATGATCACAAATGTTTAAATTCCTATGTACTTTATTTATATATTGGGAAAGTCTATGTAAACACAATTCCCAAAATTCGCAAACTTGGCAGGACAATAGAAAGGGATTAACAAAGAGGCACAGGCAGTTCCCAGCTTCACCTGTTCCCCAGTGTGAGCAGAGGCTACTGTGGGATCAATGGCACATAGTGCTGCTTTAGTTGAAAGGACTGTTGGTGCTGAATATGTAAATTGTAGCAGATTGGAAAGCTGGAATTTTCTTCCTCCTGTCATTTCCATAGTCCTCAGGCAGTGCGGCTGAAATGTCTTATGGAACTTATCCTAAACTGCCATAAGCCTCTGTTCAATAAAGGGGAAAATATTTACTGAAGAAGCAGCTGTCATCCATATGTGGACTATTGTCACTCTTTACTTAAAGTCTGATTGAATATTAAGATGCATCATCACAATGGTTCTGATTTTGACAAGAACAGCTTGCACGTAAGAACTTCGCTAGGAAGCCTGTGTAACATAATTCTTGAATGAGGCACTCTTTGTGTTTGCAGCAGATGGTTACTTGACTACAACGATGCTTCAAAAGGCATTAGTAAAAGAAGTTGTATTTAAACTGATTTGTTTGGGTGGTTGGATACGGGTAGTAAGAAAGAACTGAGATTTGCAAGCATGCTATAGCATTCTTTTGGCATCCGTTTTAGAACTGGGGGTGCTTGCAAGTTTTTCTCAGATGGTGCTAACTGAATCTCAAATTGACCTTCAGAGAGCCCTGTCCACTTTGTATGTCTAAATGCTTAGAGGTGAGCCTCCCACCTTCTTCCTTGCTCCTTACCACATTCCTCGCCTTTCATAAAAACACAGAACGTGTGACTCTTTTCAATAAAGCTGCCAACTGAAATGTAGCATAATATGAATGTCATCTCTCATTCGTAGCAACAGCATACTTTATGTTTGCAGTCAACTTATTTCTCCCTGTCATTACGAGAAAGAGCCATATTTTGTCATTTTGTCAACAGAATTAGATGTAGAAAGCCCCATACTGTTTGCACACATTCTCGGATGGGTTTCTTGGGGCCTGTAACTGCTTAAATATAATTTTTCTGTGGGCCATTTGTCACAATAGGAGGTCTGGTATTTTTTTTTTGTATGATCTGACTCTCACTCAGTTTTTCAGTCATGATCACAGATATCAGAGCAAGAACTGCTCTGCTACTGTGTGAGTAGATGCAGTTTGCCGATGAATACTTCAACTCAGCTCTGCTTGTGTGTAAATAGCCTTCTGGATAAAAGCACAATGAAGCTTGGGGAGAAAGGGAAAATGTCCACAGTAGGACTTGCTTTGGAGAGAATATTTATATGTAAGCTATGAGTAGAGAAATACTACGCTATTAACATTTTCCTTATTTCTAATTGTTGGGGGAAATATGCCTTTCCCTCAGAATGTTCTACTTGTTCAGAGATAGGAGAATATCAAAGTATATCAGTAATTTGACCAGACTCTTGTGTCCTTACCTGAAGAGGCTTGGAACAAAGTCAGAATATCCTTATGTCCCCAAGACCATGTTCTACTAGAAGGAACTCCAATTTTTGGAAGGGTCTGTGACTTGACTCTTCTCCCCTCTTTTTGATTTGTACCTCACAGTCATTCCAAAATTTGTAGCATTATCTTTCAAATTTTAGTCTCTGTTGGTTTTAGTTCTTTCAGGTTTGGATTCAGAAGACTAATGTTATATGGACTCTCATTATGCCCAGAGCCAATCACAACAAATATGCCCAAAGGATGTTTTTAATGATGTTTGTATGCTGTCTGATTTTTTAATTACTCATTTGAACTTACTATTTCAGGCTATTTTTCCTCTAGAGATATTTTTCAAGGGTTTCCTCTTCTTTTCAAAATTTCAGCAATATTTCCTTGCAATGACTCATTGAAAATTACCTATTGCTGAGGAACCATTCGAGTTGAAACGTGGCACGGAGGTCATGCAACCAACATTAAAAATAGTCAGTCTTTCAGGTGGCCACTCGAATTCTGCTTGTCTAATGCTTCAGAACTACATCTTACCTGATCATAGACCGCCTTTCATTTCCATCAGACTCTTTCTGCTGACCAGTCTCCTCAACGGCTTTATTTCTTATAGACTACATTTATTTATGATGCTATACTGATGAACAAGAAACAAGTAGGAAAAATAAGATATCTTCTAGGGATTAAAACAAAGTGGGTTGAGGACATTGCAGCAGAAAGGCAGAGCAGCTAGCTATAGATATAAGAACAGAGAGAAGGGAATATTTCTCATAGCTATAGATATGAGCATGAGGGGGGAGGGATATTTTCCTCATGCACTGCTCCATTCGTAAGTGCTTTTATTTTAAGTTTTATTAAGCAATAAATCTTACATAGGATGCAAAGAGTTTGATCATTTCTTTCTAGACTGGGTTGTATATAAAAATAATTGTTTCACATTTTTCTTCTTTTATTGGGAACAATTTCTTATACAATATATTCTAATCATGCCCCCACAACAACTCTCAGATCTTCTGACCTCTCCATATGTTCAACTCCAAGGCCTCTTTCCTTCCCTCCCTTGCTCCTTCCCTCCTTCTCTCCCTCCTTCTTTCCTCCTTCCCTCCCTCTCTCCCTCTCTCCTTCTCAAACAGGCAATCAAAAACTCATTAAGAAATATTAAGAAGAGAAAAAAAACACACAACAGTGCTGATTATTTTCAACATAACATCAGAGCCTTCAAACTGAAAACCCAAACCAAAAGTAAAATTAATTAATTAATTAGTTAAAAACAAAATCTGACAACTTGTGAATTTTATGTTACATTTAAGGATACTTCTATTATGCATTAGTGGAATAGTGCAGAAGAGTTTGATGGGAATGAACTGGGCAGGGGCAAGGCCTGTTTCTTCAGAATCTGTTTCTTCAACAATGGTAGGACAGAGATAACTGAGAGTGTCAGGAGTTTGTAGTTTTAATTTTCCTCACCTTTTTCGTTGTTTTTTGCTTTTTTGCTTTTTGTTTCTATTTTCTTTTCTTTTCTTTTTTTTTTTTTTTATTTATTATGCTACCTTGTTGGATGAATCTAATCACCTTCCCTTTGGCAAATGGGTTCATGGAGAAGTAACTATACATTAGCACTACCTACCCACCTTTGGCAAGACTGCTTTAGACTCTGCCATTCTGAGATTCAAATTGCTTTTCTGAAATCGCTGACTGAATGCATAACATCCCAAGAAAGTGAAAGTGTGTGTGTGTGTATGTGTGTGTGTATGTGTGTGTGTGTGTGTGTGTGTGTGTGTGTGTGTGTGATTCTGCATACTAATTCTGGATAAGCTTAGAGTTCAGAAGTTCAGACTGGCAGGGAGAAGGCATCTCTCTGTAAGCACTGTGAAAATGATTGTTAGTGTTAATGCTGAGCTTATATTGTAACCACTGATTCTGATGTGCATCTTCCTGCAAATAAGCACAGACACTAGCAACTTCCTAATTAGCAGCTCTGAGAATTCTCTCTTGCTACCTGAGGTGTCTTGAGCAAAAACAACCATCAGTCTAAAAGCTGGTGCACCTGCAGACTCTGCCTGTGCCAGCACCTTGAACACTCCATGGTAGCTTTGAAACAGCTAGGCAAAGACTGCAGCTGATTGCACTGGTTCTTGCAGGGACAGCACTGGCCAGGCCTGTTTGACAGTTTCTTTGACAGTTTTTGTAGCCCCAAGCCTTGATAAATTGCTTCCTTCTGGGCCATGGGAGAAGCACTACCCACTGAATCCCTTGAAACTACCCTTGATACCATTCCCCTTTGTACTGGTACTACTATAAATGATTCAAGGCCAAACCACCAATTATGTCAAATCACCCATCTGTGTGGCTGCAGTGAGCTAAACGAATGACTCTGACTGATCTGCAGTCTTTCTTAAGACTGTAGAAGCAGGCTACTTGTCTCAGTACAGAAGTCTTTTGGGAGAAGCTCTGTGCTAATTCCTTCATCGTTTTTCTGTGACATTCTCAGTAGTATGTGTTCTTGTGGACACACGAAGAAGCTGCAGAGACAACAGAAGAATGGAAAAACAACAGGGAGGAACATGGACATGGCTGGCAGCCAACAATCTAAATATTGACCTGGTGCCCAGGTGATTGGCAAAGCTTTTGCTTGAGATTTGATAGCTGAAGTTTACTCTGGAGGCTCAGTGAACCTGGGAATGCAGGTGCTAGGTGTCTTAACTTGGCAGCTGCAGATCAGGCCTTGTGGTAGGACAGGAAATATGACACCTCCAGAAACCCATACCCTGGAGCTTGATCCATCATGATTCTACTTGATGCTGGTGAAGGAGCAGAAATTGTCAGTGCTGCTTTAGAGCTGAAGAACTGGCAGTTCTGATCCACCCACTCCAGGGCTGAACCTAGAACATCACAATAAACTATTGGCCTGCATCCCATTCACCTGCTATGATCTTCCTCACAGGAGGATACATTCATGCCTGAGCTATCCTGGCAGCCCTGGAATGACTCAGTAGATGCTGCCTTCTCTGTATTGTCCTAACAGAGACAGGTTTGGAGTCTTGGCAGCCATGGCTGACCTTTGATTAGGAGTCACACAGAAAGCAGCATGGGCAGGAAGAAGACTGAGGGCAAATATGGAAACATGAGAGAGAACTTACATAAAAGGAGCCAAGGAAGAAAATCCATAGGCTTTTATCTACCTAGTTCCAGAAGCTATCAAATCATCAGAGACAAAGATCTTAGACCCAGGCTAAGATCACTAACAACCCAGAGAAATGATGCCCACTGCTAGAGGGTTGAGGAACTTATCATTATTGGTCATTGAGAATAGAGCCCCTAGACAATGGAAGATGTGAACCCATAATATAATTTTGTACACAATTTCGTCATCAGTGTTGTGAAGGTTTAACCACTTTACAATCTACTTCGCTTCCTTGTCCTTTCTTTAAATGGTGGGTAATGGCTCTTTGTCATATATATATATATATATATATATATATATATATATATACACACACACACACACATATATATATTACATACAACTGCAGATGCAGTGTTTGATGAGCTTGGAGACATGCTGGTGATTTAGGGTAATTCTCCTGACTCACACCCTTGGCTGAAAACATAATCCCAGGTGATGTAACTGCCCTGTTTATTATATAACATCATCCACTAAAATATGATCATTTAAAAAGTCTCTTAAATCCTATATACTAAAACAATAAAAAATGGACCCAGCTGGCTCTATGTATGTATTTATGTATGTATGTATGTGAGTGTGTGTTCATACATATACATCTGTATATAACAATAATAAGCAAAGAAAAGAAAAGCTATCAACTTGAGAGTGAGGAGGACCTCCGAAGGGTTTGAGCAGAATGAGTGGGAAAGTGATATAATTCTATTCAATGAAAACTTAAAAAAAAATAAAAATGGCTTTGTGAAAGACTTAAGAAAATCCCCATTTCTCCTTGCTATGTTGTTATCGATTCTTTCTTTATTGTTTAAGTTTTGAAGGTCTGCTAAACTTGTCTGTAAATTATTAGGTTAGCAATTCTATTTCAATTAACCCTATTCAGTGTTTGCTTAGCCTCCCAAGAATGCCTCTGAATTCCCAAGTAATGATGGCATCAAGAAAGGAGGAGTGTCAGAAAATAACAGTAATAGCTTAAATTTAAAAATGGAGGGGGGTATTGTTGTTGTTCTGTTGTTGTTGTTTTGTCTTATTTTGTTTCATTGTCTTTGTTGTTGTTTTTGTTTGGTTTTGATTTTGTTTTTTAACCTTAAAGTTATAGCTCTCAGGCAGCCTCAGGGTTAGTTACTTAAGTACTTACTTCAAAGTGTTCTACATTTAGGTTCCTCACAACAGGCTCTGAGATGGACCAAATTCTTCTCACACTAATGCTTGTCTGGCTGGGATACATTATGCTTGTTCCTTGAGTATAGAAAGAGTCCCAGACCTGATTTTTCCTTTTTTGTCTTGGTTTGAATTGATATGTCTCTCCATCTAGATGGGTTTGTTGTACCTTGCCTTTAGCAGATGGAGGTCAGCTACATGGAAATGAACAGGGGCCAGGCAAGGATGGCATGCCACATGGTATAAAAGCTAAACTCACCTGTTCAAACTGCCATTTTAAGATTTTTTTTTTACATGTGCCTTCAGGAATTGAGCAGTCTTTTTTTTTTTTTTTTTTTTACCAAGCTCAGCATATTTGAAAAGTGAAAAAGTATAATTTCGTTTTAATTCTTTATTTCTTCTTAATCGGAGTGATATAATTATTTTCTTTGAAATATTATTTTGTATATTTTAGATTTATGTATGCCTTTAGTATGTTATGTGACACTGAGACACTGGGTGGTATCATACTGATAGCATATTTATTATCCCAATTTTTCTTTTAAAACCTTTTATGAAAATTATGGTAGTTTTTACTTTGTTTGATTGATGCTAGGGAACCTGAATTTCCAAATACTGAATAATGGTAAATACATTTCTGTTTCACTTATAAAATGATTGTCAAATGGCCTGAAAGCTTTTTCACTCTTTGCCATGAAATAGATTGCATTCTAAAAGTCTTTGTTAATAATAGAGAAGGATAGTTTATGGTTTCAAATACTTTAAGATATACTTGTTTCCCACTGGGAGTTCTGTAAAACAGAAATTGGATAGAAGGTAAGCAGGCTTGCTCTTGCAGTATATGAGTGAGTCCCCATAAAGATGAGTTACACAGCATTCTTGTAACATTAGTAGTACAAAAAATTGTGCATGATATATCAGATATTAGGAGAACATTGAGAAATATTCTCCTCAAAATTTTGAAGCATTTAAAAGTACTAGGCACTCTTTTGTTTCTTGCTTGCTTCCTCATGTTCAACAATGGTTTAGGTAAAAAAAAAAAATCTCAAAACCTAAGCAAATTTTAATTTATGAAATAACATGGGGAAAGGACAAAAATTAAAAGAAAGCAATAACTCTCTGATACCATTCTGCCTGCACATTAGAGCATTTTAATATACAAAATCAACTTACAGTTTTGTCGGGCTGTATAATTTGCTCAGTTATAAAAGAAGTGATAAGCAGCTCTAAGCTTTTATTCTGAGCTATGTTTTGTGCTGCTGGACTGCTGAAACTTGCAGACTATTGAACCAAACCTACTTTCCCTTGAGCCATACTCTCAACAGTTCCACTATGGAGAAATTGCCTCACTTTAGGGTAAAAGCTAGAGTTGGAAATGTAGTTTTAACTCAGAATTATTTTGCCATGTAAGAGCAGTCAAACATTGGTGTTAGTTGGTTCTTGGTACTTTTATTAATGAAATAAGTATCTTTGTATGCAAGTGAAAATTTAAAAATTGTACTTAAATTAAATAGTAACTATATCAAAAAAATCTGAAAGCAACTTAATGCTTTCTAAAGAAAGCAAAGCTAACATTTTTCTGTCATTGTCAGCTGCTTTTATGAGTTCAGTTAAGACCCTATCTTAATAGTCTAACACAATGACAACAGAACATCTAAATTGAGTTGGTATTTGGTTCAAATATTTGTGAATGAAAGCATTTGTAGTTTTATCTCAAAATTATTTGTTGTATACATAAGAATTAACTAACTTATTCATCTGGTTATTTAAAATAAGTTATATTTCAGAGTACCCATTAACTTTGTTATGCATGAGAGAATCATGGGACCCTAGCATTCTCCTAAGCAGTAACTTGATCCATACAGCAAAATTCACAGAAAGGAGTACATGAGTTTATGCTAAATACTTTCTCATCAGAATCTTACCTCCTGGCTCCCAGGTGTGCCTAGGTATATCTTCCCTTAAGTCGAATACACTCCAGTTAGTCCAAAATACCAGACCTCCGACTGATATGCAGTTTTTGTTACACTTGTTTTTGTTTGATTTTTCACATAGTAATCTGTGAGTCAAATGACAGTGTATCTGAAACCACTACTGCCTTCTGCTCTGCATCAAATAACTAACTGAAAATTTAACAAAATACTGTCCTGTAGAATATAAAAGATAGGCAGACACAATGGTTATTGGTCAGGCCATGTCCATGACCAACTGGTTGGGACAAGACTAAGGAAAATGAGGTATACACATTCTTCTCAGGAAGCTGCAGTGTCACCCATCACTGGTTGTGTTCACTACTGTTCACATTTTCCCTTGTCCCAATTTCTCCTATGCCTAGCCTCCTATGTGATGTTCTTTATATTTTGTGATGAGCTATATCCCCTTGATGAATGGGAGCAGGGTTCTCCTCCTGAGCTCTAGATAAGTCATACATTTTCTTTGTTTGTCATTTCAACTTTACATGTTTAGGTAAATGAAGATTTTATAACCAAGGCTTGTGGACTCATCAGAATTTGTTTGATTATCTGAAGGTGGAATCAATTTCTACTGAAGCATACAGCCCTTGGTGACAGTGAAAATGGGGATTTATAAATAGATATCTGAATCCAGGGAATTTTCTATTAGAAGAAAATAATTGGAAAAATAAAGCTCAGATTACTTCCGAAAAAATAGAAGAGAAATGTATGGAACCGATGTCATGAGACTGTGTGCTGTGGAATGTGAAGGGCTTGAGATTAAATTGCATTCTTTCTGATGGATATGTTGATGCTTTTTTATAGGAGGCCTGCAGGTGCTAGATAAGTATGGCAATAGCAATGATGATGATGAAGACAAAGATGGTAGCGGTAACTGCATCAATAACGGTGGCAAAGGTGATATTCACCTCAGCAAAACTATTATAGAAACTGAGTGGATGACAGCCTTGCTTGTTTTAGCATATGAAAATCTAAAGAAAAGCCTCTAGTTTATTCCACGGGGATGGATACTTCAGAGCTTAATAGTGATGTCTTAATCTTGAATATAGAACCTTGAAAAGTTGAAGATAAGTAAAATTATAGATACAACGAGGGACAACTTGATGTAAAATGTGTCTTATTTAGAACATCTTATTCCTAAAATCTTCATACGCTCATACTCTGCTGCAAAGATAAGCTGTCCCAAAACAAACAGACGGGCAACATATAAATTCAAAGTTGTCCAGCATAGAAAAGTGTTAACCCATGCCTGAGTTTTATACTATTATTAAAAAAAAAAAAAAACACTACCAGTCTACTTTTATTTATAATTTGATTTAATAGCACATGGTTTAAGGAATAATTTTAATTTTATTTCACTAAAACTAATTAAGGTAAGTAACAATACATATCAATAGATTATACAATTATTTTATAATTAAAGGAAAGTGAAGAAATGACATAAACTAGTCTTACCAGCAACATTAAAGGCTCAGAGTCCCTTGTTCTAAACTCTTATAATTCACAGTTCTTTGGTGACATATCTGGGTAGGGGCATTTTCCAAGAGGTAACCCAATTACATTTGAATTAAGAACATTATATTATCCATCAGTCAGCAGAGTGCTGTTAGGGTTTGTATTATAACACAACACCCTATGAGACCTCTCGTTCTACCTCTTTCTTTGCTAAGTCATTACTGAGTGCTTTTCATGAATTGTACAGTGATCTGATGTGTGCTTTGTGAACTATTTTATGATGAAAGGGGCAGAATGAAATACCTTGCTATGTAAAATTTTATGTGCCTAGGCTCATCCTGTGACTATTACATCATTCATGTAAAACACTGACCTGTTTGTCATTTGCATAGAACATAGGAAAGTAGTTTCACAGCCTATAAATTCATTTTTTTTCCAGTACTTTGGGCTACTCCAGAATGAAAATTTTGCCTTTTCCATTGGGTCAATTTTCTCTGAAGGACATTCAGAGAGGAAAAAAAAAAAGAAATAGAAGGCATAAGAATATTATACTTGGCAACATGACTGAAGATTATATTTGTTCTAAGCAATTTCTCTGTTTTAATGATCTTCCAGTGTCTTAGAAAGTACATAGAGTTCTGATTTCCCTTATGTTCTTTTATACTTGAGATCTGAACTCATGAGATTACTTGACTTTGATTTTTTTTTTAAAAAGGAAAAACACAAAATACTGTATATTGCAGCCAAGATTCAAGCTTAAGAGTGTCATTCCTTAGTCAACATATTCTTTTCAAAACATTTTTTTAAGAATAGTCATATTTAGTAATTAAGAGAGGCCTTGACTCTTGCACATGCTATTTAGATTAAGGCATGGAGCTCAAAGTCTGCATGCTCCAGTCTTCCAGTTGCTGGGAGCATGGGTATACATCAGCATGCCAGGCCCATAGCAGTATTATTAACCACATTATTTCCACAGTGAGTCATTCTGACCATGGGGAGTTAAAGGGGAGGTGGATGGGAGTCTTTTGGCATGTCATCATTGATCCACAAGACTATATAGTGACCCTGAAAGAAATGGAAGTTGAAGTACATACTACAATTGAATTCTTTAGCAGAGAACAGTTACAATTTCATTTACGATCTGTGGGGACCCTTAGCAAATATTGTACAATCTATAGCCAAATTTTTATAAGAAGAAACTTTAAGCCCTTTTGGAAAAGATCCATGGTTATCAGAGAATGGTAGTAGGGAGGAATTATGGGTAAGCTGAAAAAGTAGGGGGAAAATGGTGTCACTGAAAAGACTCTGTGTGATACTGCTCAAATGAATACAGACCACTGTACATTTGTCTAATCTTATTGTGCTAGCAAAAATTAATTGGTGGTTTCTACCCCACCTTTTCTTATTTGGTTCCCAAATAAAAGACACAAAACCTTTATATTCATAATTAGCCTTAAAAGCTCTAGAGCTGGGCAGTTATCAACCATCTAAGCTATTTTGTCTACTTTCCTGTCAGTAATGCTAAGTTATAATTTGCCATGTTCCGCTTGGGCCACTCTTAATCCAACAGGCCAGTACTCATGGCCATGTTATTATGATTTACCTACCCCATGCATCTTCTCCTCTCTTTACCTCTCTTCTCATCCTCATGGTCTCTGCCTCAGACACCAAGACTCTAAACCAAAGCCCACTCTACTTCTCTTCTGCTGGAGTGGCTTCTTTGTTTAACCCAAATTGTAAATTAAGGAGCTAGGATTCATAGCATCACTTAGTATGCATGAGGATCTCCTTATCTCTGAGGCAACCGCATCTTGGGGGGCTGTATTTTGCATTACAATACATAGCAACAAAGCAAATATCAGTACCTTACAGAACTGCACTGCATACAGATAATTTTAATATAAACTATGGTTTTAAGTGTGCGGTGATGTACTGAAGTAGAATCATTAACTCTACTGTGAACTAATGTAAGATGTTGCTGACAGATAAAGCTCAGTACTCGAGGAAACTATTTCTGCTAAATTTTTCATAAACTTAAAACCAGTATGTAAATGTCTAAAGTATTAAAAAAAGAAAGAGAGAAGAAAATTGCCTGTGGTAAATGGTCATATGACTATAATTTGAATCATTCAGGAAGTTGAGGACTTTCCTTAGAGTAACTGTATGTTTATGCTATTGTACAAGATAATATGTCCTTGAACATAAAAATAAAGGATGCTAGTCTAATGTTCTTGGACATAAAAATAAGGGATGTTATGCTACTGTCCAAGAATCCTACATTCTAAGTCAGAATCAAAGTCCATAAGTAAATTTCTTTTGTTTTTACTGTACAACCAACCACCAGAATATGAATTATTGGTGTAACAAAAATCCCTTACTTGTGCCTTGTATTATCTGAATGGAAGTCTGTTCCCCATAGAAAGTTCTATTGTCATTTTGTGGCCACAGAGGCAGAAGTCAACCAGTGTTTGAGTAGTTTCCATAAATATATAATGTATGACAAAACTTTCTTACTGTGATGATAATGATAAGGTTCTATTTCCCTAGGCCCTCTTAAGCCACATCGATAAGCTAGCATTGATGAGGAATAATATTTTCTCACAATTCAATTTCAAACTCAAAGCAGCTAGTGATGGCTATGAGAAGGAGGTGTGTAAACATTACCATTTTTTGCGGAGTAGAGTGTAGATTCTTCAGTCTCTGCCTTTTCTTACCATTGTAGACACAGTTTGACACAAGGAAATGGCTTTCAACACTAAGAGGATCAATGGCCCATCACTGTGTATTTCTCCACATAGCCTGGGCTCAGTGTGAGGCCTGCATGAAAACAGAAGCAATACAAGTGGAATCAAACAACTGCTAGATAACATAGACTTGTGTGAGAGCTCAATTTTCATCACAAATAAGGGATAGTTTGTTCCCTGGTGCATGAGAAGAGCACTTCTCTAATTTTTGGAATGTGAGTTTTCGTGGGTAAAGTGTCTTGGTTGTCCTCAAAAAGAGAGTTTTCAGCTCAAAAATGACTGACATGAGTCGCATGAGCCTTATTACCATATTCCCTGAATAAAACTCTCATTCACAGCAGTACAGCATGTTGTGATTATTGCCAATTACTGTTTATTATTGTAACAATTTTCTTTTCTGTCCTTTTCACTTCTCAGAGACTAGATTGTAAAGACTTTCAGTACTTTTGAAGTTTGTATTTTAAATTTTACTATTCCTGAATGTGGATGATAGTTCATTGTCACACAGTGTGTTTCCCGACAAGAAACTGATGAACTGGAAACTATTTTTAACAGAACAAGTGTTTCTCTATCTAGCACATGGAGAACAATCATGTTTCAAGACACATCATTTTCAATAGATACAAGCTGTCAGGAAACTTATATTAGAATAGAACACATAGAATACTGAATCACACATATATTATTATAATCAATTGCTGAAATATAGAATATCTCACCCAGATTGGAGACTTGCACATATCTTACCTGACAGACGATACACTCCTGGAATCCTATCTTTTGTTTTAGATTTCTTCTTTAGTTTTCATGAAATCCTAGTCTCTAGTGCCCTCTTTTAGTGTATTACTTGTCTCATTACAGTTATGTTCTGCCTTTTAATAGTTATAGCTTGTTGTTTTTATTGACATTGTTACTGAGTATCATCTAATGTAATTATATTTTGTCATAATTAAAAACACATGATCCACAATCCAACAGAGTAGATTAGGCTCTAGTATAAAGCGTGCATACTTACTGATTAGATGTGAAATATGTCTTGTTCACTAAAAGCCTATTTTCTTTTTTAACTTTTTTATACTGCCATGAAATCTATTTTAATAACCAATGCTTTAACATTATTATCTTTCCCTTTGCTATTTTTATCATCACATCTTTAATATTAGTCATAAAATAAAAGATATGCTAATAAAACCTTTTTTAAAAAATCTTCAGGATGAGGGGAGGCAGATAATAGCTCGAAGAGTAGAAAGCACAATCAGAATATATTGTAAGAAGAAAATCTATTTTCAATAAAAGGAAATGAGAAAAAAACAAGGGTTTGCAGATACAAGATGTTTTAGAACTTTAAGGTGTGTCATAGTATAGGAATAATAGACAACTAGGTCTGAACAGTAATTAAAATATAGAGTATTCAGTCACCAAATAAACATCTCTGTGATCATTACTGGCTGTGTCTCCTACACTATTAAAATAGCACAGTGGTCACGTCAAGTCAATATCTTTTTAGAATAGCTGAAATTCATGACATACAGTAAAATCACTGTATAAAACAAAGATTTTTTTATTATATATTATATGTAATAGTTTGTGGTATATATTGCAGTCCCACTTTGGGTTAATTTGTGCAGAAATACTCATTGAAAAATAATTTACTATAGGAGCTAACTTATAAAAGTATAAAATATTATCCTTCATTTCATCTATAATTTCATACTATACACTTTACTCTATGTACTACACACTACAAAATACAAACTACCCACTATATAATAGGTATTACATACAATATACTACTATGTAAAGTTGGTTACAATACTTCTGATTAACTAGGCTTCTACACAGAAATTACATGCACACACACAAACACATACATATATATTTCATATACATAGTCCATATATATGAAAAATGTGTGTGTGTGTGTGTGTGTGTAATGATGAAATGAATGTGGGAAAGGTCTTAGTCAGGGTTTTACTACTGTGAACAGACACCATGACCAAGAAGCAAGTTGGGGAGGAAAGGGTTTATTCGGCTTACACGTCCATACTGCTGTTCATCACCAAGGAAGTCAGGACTGGAACTCAAGCAGGTCAGGAAGTAGGAGCTGATGCAGAAGCCATGGAGGAATGTTCTTGACTGGCTTGCTTCTCCTGGCTTGCTCAGCCTGCTCTCTTATAGAACCAAGATTACCAGCCCAGAGATGGTCCCACCCACAAGGGGCCTTTCCCCCCGTTGATCACTAATTGAGAAAATGCCTTACAGTTGGATCTCATGGAGGCATTTCCTCAACTGAAGCTCCTTTCTATGTGGTAACTCCAGCTGTGTCAAGTTGACACAAAACTATCCAGTACAGTTGGTGTCTTACTTTCCTATTGCTGTCATAATACTTTCTGAATAAGGACAATTACAGAAGAACATTTATTTTGGAGCTTTGAGTATTAGAGTCCATGGACTTCATGGCATGGAGCATGACAAAGGCAGGTAAGTTTGGCACTGGAGCAGTAGCTGAGATCTCACAATTTGATCTTCAAATTCAAGTCAGTGAGCAGTGACTGAGAATAACAACTGCTTTTGGAAATTTCATAACCTACCCCAGTAACATACCATGTCCTACAAGATCATACCTCATAATTCCTTCTAAACAGTTCTGCCAATGGGAGACTAAGTACACATATATATGTGTTTGTGACGGCCATTCTCATTCAAACCCTGTTTATGGTAAGATTTCAGCAAAAATGAAAACTTATGAAAAGTCTATGTGAATTTTTGCATTACTTATGTAAATTTTGTATTTTTCCTCAACATGATATTTTTATGATCTATTTGGGAATTTCATACAATGCACTCATTTCCCATTCCTCACAGATCCACCCTTCCTCCTTTGTACCCTTAACTAAAACAACAAAAATACACCAAATTGTGATGGCCATATACTCATTGGAGCATAATCAAACTCCCAGTGACAAGCCCCCAAAAGAAAACCAAGTTTGTGCCCAATGGCTCATCAGACTGTGAACTGTGAAGACACTTCAGAATATTTATCACAATTTTGGGGGACTTTCTTCAATAGTTTTCTGCTGGATTTGACTCTTCTCTATTCTTCTCTTTTCTCCTCTCTTCTACTTTCTTTCTATCTTTTTCTTCATTTCTATCATTCTTCCTCTCTCCTCTTTTAAGCAGGGGGAGGAATTGTTGTCACAAAACCTTCAATGTCTCTCATTATCAGTTATGAGCCTGCAGTTAGCAATACTATTAAAAAAGAATTTTCCTTGCCCATAAGAGTTGTGGAAGCACAGATCATGGATTTCCACCAGGTTTTCTGTAGCAAGAACCACGGACAACCTCAGGAAGTGGGCATCACTGAAGATGGATATGAAAAAAAATCTACAAATTAAGGACAAAGTCTGTCATTGACTTGATAACATTCTGGAGTAATAGAAGACTCCCTTCATTAGCAGGAATTCTCCTTCTCTGACTTTGTCTGGGGAATTCAACACCCTGCTCTCCCCCATCCCCTCCTCCCACTACACACACATACATACATGGAGGCCCCTACCTTCAGAATATCACACAGTCTCAGTTAAGTTACAGGTTCACCTGAGATTCCTGAAATGCTTCTCCATGTTAAAGAGGCATTTTGGTGCCCGAAGCCTTCAACCTTTGCCCATCCTGGATGTTCCTAACCCCAGCCCTCCATATTATATAATCCTTGAATCATCACAAGTTAAAATGTATCTGACTCCTTGGAGCTGGTCTCCATGTTATCCTTCAAAGTACTGACTTGCAGGGCTTCTGAACCTCTGTTTATCATCTCTGCTCTCTTTGCCTGAGTGCACCATATGGAACAACAATCCACAAGGGCAGGGAGACCAACAATGGCGGTTTTTTTTTTTTTTTAGATATTTTCCTTGTTTACATTTCCAATGCTATCCCAAAAGTCCCCCATACCCACCCACTCCCAATCCCCTACCCACCCACTCCCCCTTTTTGGCCCTGGCATTCCCCTGTACTGGGGCATATAAAGTTTGCAAGTCCAAAGGGCCTCTCTTTCCAGTGATGGCTGACTAGGCATCTTTTGATACATATGCAGCTAGCTAGAGACAAGATCTCCGGGGTACTGGTTAGTTTATATTGTTGTTCCACATATAGGGTTGCAGTTCCCTTTAGCTCCTTGGGTACTTTCTCTAGCTCCTCCATTGGGGGCCCTGTGACCCATCCAATAGCTGACTGTGAGCATCCACTTGTGTGTATGCTAGGCCCCGGCATAGTCTCACAAGAGACAGCTATATCTGGGTCCTTACAGCAAAATCTTGCTAGTGTATGCAATGGTGTCAGCGTTTGGAAGGTGATAATGGGATGGATCCCTGGATATGGCAATCAGTAGTTCCATAGTGTAGTGGTTATCACGTTCGCCTAACAATGACTGTTAACATGGCCTCCAGTTGCAGCATGGACAGTGCATTTCTTTCAAGAGAGCTTAAAAAATGATCCATTGTTCATGTTGGATATCCTGTTCAGAATCAGAGTGTGCATGTGATTGGACAGTACATTGTGCTAAAAGGGGGACAGTAGCTGACAAGCTACTATACATGGCCCTGTCCTTGAGGCTGGCCACTGCTAGCCACCCTGCCAGTACCACAGGCACAACCATGTTGTTTGCAGCCCTGAGGCAGGTCTGAATTCCTGTGATCTCCTCCCCACAACAGTCCATGCAAAATGAGCTGCAGCAAAGACAGTTCCATGCCACAGGATCAATCTGCAGGACTGGCCTATTGGGCAACTGTAACTAGATGATGTGGGTCCAGTATTGGCCTAAGCCAACTGTCAGCCGGAGAAGCAACCCTACTCAGGAATGCTGTGCTGCTTTTTCTTCCTCTGCTGTGTTCCAATACCTGCCACTCCCTACCTGTGCAGCCATAATTCTGCTTCTCTCGTCTGTGTGCAGCTTAGTTCTACCATCTTTCCCATCTCTCTTTAGCACTGCAAACTGCATTATGTCACACAGAGTATTATTTTGACCAGTTTACATGGAAATACTTACTGCAACGAGTCATTGATTGATCTGGTTCAAGGTTTCTGACACACTGTAAATACTGGTCTATGGCTGAGCTTCATCTCAGATATGCTGTTGTTGCAGAGTCAGGGTAACCTTGTGCCAAGTCAGCATAAAGTGTGGGGGGCTGGGGGGGGCAGGATCTGTAAAAGTTCCAGGCCACTGTATACCTTCCAGCTCTGTGCCATCTTCTGAGTTGGCTTCCAGGGCAATGCCATCATACTTACAGTCAGCATGCTCTCCTCCCTCCATCAGGTTGAGCAGCATGAGCTGCAGAAGTGATGTTTCCATGCGCTGGCCCAGGCCTGCACAATGATTGGCAGCACTGGCCTATAGTGTGGCAACAGGGTGCAGCAGCACTAATTTTCTATATGTCTGAGCTGCATTAAATTTGGAAAATTAATTTTAAAATTTAAGATAAAGAATAAGAAGATCAATCCATTCATGTAAGGATAAAAAAAAAAAGTGTTATCAACAGTGACTGACTGGGCTATACAAACCTCATCAAGATGTCATTTGCCTACACATTTATCTGTATGAGTGTGTCAGAGTCCCTGGAAGTGGAGTTTCAGACAACTGTGAGCTGCCACAGGGGCTCCTAGGCCTCAAAGTTAGATTCTCAGGAAGAAGAGCTAGTACTAATGACATCTGAGCCATTGATCCAGCCCTTGTGCCAGGGGTATGGAGGCCTTTAATATCAGCACTCAGGAGACAGAAGCAGGTTAATCTCTGTTTTCTGAGACCAGTCTGGTCTACAAAAGTAATCTAAGACAGAAGGGCTGTTACATATAAAGAAACCCTATCTCATAAACCAAAAACAAACAAGGAGAAGAGGAAGAGGATGAAGCAGGAGGAGGAGGAGGAGAAGAAGAAAGAGAAGGAGAAGGAGAAGAAAAAGCCATTTTAAAGATTACTTGAGAAATTAGTACTAGGGATGTAGCTACATAACATAACTTAAATTCAACCACTTTTTGCTTCTAAATTTAAAATGGCAAACCACACAAGAGAAAGTGGAACTATACACAGGGCTTAGAAAGGAGAAAGTTCAATTTTGGGAAGCTGTATTTGTGACCTGGAATTAAAAGAGAGAATGACTTCTCTGAGAAACCAGAGGAAAATTTTTGTGGATTGATTGTAAGAATAAGAAGAAATATGTTTCAAAGTGCATGTGAGAGAATCCAGGTGTAGACCAGCTTGGAAAATTTTAAGCTTTTGAATAGATGCACTATTTCTCTTTCATACATTCCCTCCCTTCCCCCCTCCCTATCTCTCTCTCCCTCCTCTCTATATATAGATGTTTATACACACAGAGACAAACAGACAGACAGACACACAAACAAACACACATACACACACACACATACATACACATATCTGGGGGTGCTATTATAAATGATGACGATTAGGAGATGGGTGGAGGATTAAAATATACTGTGACTGTTTTCAGACTGTTTCACTATCTTTGGTTTAGGAAATACTTATTTGAGTTAATGGAGTAGCTAGTGCTTTGCAGGAAATATTGTGAAATCTATGCAGATTTGAAGCACAGAAGATCAACACCTTTTCATTAAAAATTTAATTGAGAATATGTTAATAACAACAGTTGTAAACTAAGTATTTAAGAACATATTTGAACTCTTCTGTAGTTAGCATTGAGTTTACCAAGACTTTTAAACTAAAAATGACTTTTACTTATTTTTTCATAAAATTGTATTTATTGGGGAAAGAAATACATTTTTCATTTATTTTTCATTATTTTTTTAATTAGGTATTTTCTTCATTTACATTTCCAATGCTATCCCAAAAGACCCCATACCCCCACACAGACTCCCCTACCCACCCACTCCCACTTCTTGGCCCTGGCATTCTCCTGTACTGGGGCATATAAAGTCTGCAAGACCAATGGCCTCTCTTTCCACTGATGGCCGACTAGCCCATCTTCTGATAATATGCAGCTAGAGGTATGAGCTCTGGGGTTACTGGTTAGTTCATATTGTTATTCCACCTATAGGTTTGCAAACCCCTTTAGCTCCTTGGGTGCTTTCTCTAGCTTCTCCATTGGGGGCCCTGTGTTCCATTTTTAGATGACTGTGAGCATCCACTTCTGTATTTGCCAGGCACTGGCATAGCCTCATATGAGACAGCTATATCAGGGTCCCTTCAGCAAAATCTTTCTGGCATATGCAATAGTGTCTGGGTTTGGTGGCTGATTATGGGATGTATCCCAGGGTGGGGTATTCTCTGGATAGTCCATGTTTTCATCTTTGTGAGTATGGAATTAACCATCATTAGTATGTATTGATGCCTAAGATTTTAGCTTTTATGCCTCTTTATAAACATTTATTAATCTATTTATTGACTTATATTTGAGACAATGGTCACTCTACCCTTCCAAGAATGACCTCAAATTGGTAATCTTTTTGTTTCTTTTAAACAGAGACAGCTTACTTCAATTGTTCCTACTTCTTGCATCTTCATTTGTTCCTAAGTTAATTGATAATAGTTTTGTTGTGTCCTGCAGCAAGATTCAGAGGAAGGAGACACAGTTTCAATATAAAGGAAACAATAAGTAAATAATTCAATATGCATTTAGCAAGTAAGGGACAAGCTTAGACTATGAACAGACAGAAGGAATACAATGGTAAGAGCTTACATTGTTTGTAAGGAGAATGTTCAGGACAAGGACCATCTTTCTTAACCCATATAGAATGAAATTGGTCATTTTGGTATTTTCCTACTGAAATTTGAAGGAGAACAAGCGTGTTGTTAACCCAGAGGTAAACAGGCAAACTTGGAGAATCTTGTTTCAATTAAAAGCATTTGACTCTGACTTATGGATCCTGAAACTTTTATAAATTTTTCATTTCAACTTCTATGATTTCTTTCCATTCCAAATCCTGTGATTTAGTCATCTGCTCATTTTATTCCATGTTTTAGAAATAAACAACCTACCAGTGTCCTTTGGCTCCTTGTCCAGGCATTCTTGTTTATTTATTATTTATATATGATGTATTTTGTTTTAAATTACACTCATACACACACTATGCTGGTTTATTTTGTTAAAATATAGTTACCTGGAAAATGGTAACCTCAATTAAGGAATAGCACCCAACAGAATTTCCTGTTTTTGTGTCTATGTGGCATTTCATGTTGAATGATTGCTGTAAAAGGTTCTAGACCATTATGGGTGGTGTCACCTCTAGGCAAGTGAGCCTGGGTTATGTAAGAAAGCAAGCTAAGCAGACTATGAATGCAACCCAGGAAGCAGTGTTCCTCCACACTCTTTGCTTCAGTGTCCTCTTTCAGGGTACTCTTTAGAGTTTCTGACTTGTTTTCCCTTGGCTGTGGATATAAGTTATGAGTTGAAACAATCCCTTTCATTCCCAGATCGATGCTGGGCAATGTTTTATTTAAATAACAGAAACATAGTAAGGACATATGCATATAATGAAACTATTTCATTAAAGCTGCTTATTTTATTGAACACCTAGGTTCTTGAAAAGACAGAATGGATGAAATGGTATACAGTTTGCTTGAAGTAGAAGTAAGCCAATTTAAAATCTACATCATTGAAATAGTTGATTATAAGAAGAAAATAAGGAACACTCATTTTTAAAATTTGACTATGAAACTATGAGAAATAACCCTTTTGGTAGAGGAATTCTACTCCTGGACTCTTAATTTCTTCTACTCTGTATTCTGTAAACATTAAATTTTATTTCTTTCCTTTTATGTAATAAATTGGAATTTAAACTGCCTCCCTGAATATTGATTTCAGCAAAATCTGTTTGCTATTATGAGAAAATGAAAACTGGCCCCTAAATGGACATGATTATAATGAGTAGATCAAAGGAAAATGAAATAGAAGTTAGCATACATTTGGCTCTGATCTAATTTTCTACCTTACCAGTTGTTTTATGAAACTTTGGGAAAACCTCTTACCTAACATTCAGATTTAGCTGTTGTAAAGTGTGAAAGACTTTGTTGGTCCATTTATTCTTGTTAGAAAGACATGAAAATTAAATGGAGTATGATATGAAAATGTTTAGCTATTTAGAAATGCTATCCGTGCATGTTAGCTATCTATCAGTTGAGGCTATTTTTTATAATCATTCATGGGTATAGATAAATAATGGGGAATTTCTTCACCTTTATAACTTGATGTCTATTACCCACAAGGGCTTAATAGTGACTCAGGCATATCCCACATCAGACAGTAATTACAATGAACAACACAAAGTCTCATTTGTCATAGCTATTCAGTAGAGCTGACAGGATCTTTAACTTCTCTCTGTCATTCTGATTCCTTCCTGTAATTCTCATTTACACACACACACCCACACACAATTTTTTTCCCATGAGAACAACTATTGATTTCTTTAGTCACAGTAAAACTCCATAAATAGCCTTCAAATCACATAACAACCAGAATTTAATCGCATAGTTTATGAACACAGTGCAGGTTAATGATTTCTCAGGTCTGACACTTCACTCCCCAGGTCTAATGCCCACTTTCCACACAAACCAAAGTTAGTGTGGTTACTGAATGCTTCTTAAGACTATGTCCCAAGAATATATATATATATGTATATATATATATATATATATACATATATATATATATATTCATATATATATATGAAGATATAATGATTTTTGAATTGATATCAAACCAGAGATTATAACACTGACTTTGCCCATCCTTTAAAGATGTATTTAATCTTATATATTTGGTAGTATAGTATAGTATAGTATAACATAGTATAGTATCTACTACTCCTAAATTATTATCTAATGGGGGTTATCTAAATGATCCTCAGCAAAAACCCTTTTCAATAAAAAATGCCATTACAATTAGCACCTTAAATTCATTTTCACAGTTCAACTCAAATTACACCTCATAATATTAATCATTAGCTTTAGTGCACTGAGATACATATAACTGAGGAAAGCTGATGAAGTCTTGAATGAGCACAATCATGTCATGGACCTCAATGCATCAGATCCCTGGGAATATCAAAGCCTTATTCCAGTCCATGTGTGGATATTGACAGTGTATGCAGAAGCTATCAACCACAGCTTGGTTGTCCAGAGTGACTCCAGTCTTGCACTGCTCCCCTATATATGCTTCCTACAGAATTTAGCTAAAACCTGCATCCTTTTTCAGCTGGAGCAAATACATTTACTTTCTTGGTTCTGATTCTTCTGCTCCTGCATCTCCTTCAGAGCTCAGAGCCCACCCGGAACCAACTTGTCTTCATGGCGGTCTTTCCTCATTCCCTCAATAGCATAGCCAAGTTATTAGAACCCAGCTTCCTGGGCCATGACTGTGAAGTACTTAAAAGTTTATACATATCCAGTCTCAGCATATGTTACAAATTAGTAAGAGTCCTCAGTCTTAAATGTGGGTCTTTCCAAAGAGGGGCTTGAGACTTGTTTATATTTAAAATTACTGTGCTCATCCCTTTGAGAGACATTGATGAGAGTAGGAGAAACAGAAGGAAGAAACGACAAATGGAGTCCCACATTAAGGCAATCATGATGCTCTGGACTGTGATTCTCCATGGAACTTTCTGAAAAGTAGATACAATACTTCTCAAAAGTTTCCCCAGTGCCTGAGAACTGACCATGGCTAGCTCTAATCTTCTAATGTCTGTTATACTTGGTGCGATCGTCTCTAGATTCTATGTTCAGTCACTGAACAAGATTTAGGATGTTTGGAAAAATACTCTGTCAGAATATGGAGAGAAAGTGACCATATTTTACTGTTCATCACAATGTCACTAGATTTAAAAGACAGAATAGGGTAGGAGACACAATGCAATTTTGTCTGTTTGTTATCTTCAGTGATAATCTATAAGAAAACACCATTTGTAAAACACCAAGAACCCAGATATATTCTTTTTGTTCTAGTTTACCTTCAGTTTAGAATGTTACAATATAATTGAATTGCCCCCACATTAGTAATTTGTGTTTATGTCAATTACTGTGAATAATCTAAGATTTTTATCCCATTTACAAGCCAAATTTGACTGCTAGAATTTCTCAGATCTTGGCAAAAGGCACTATTCCCTTGGGTCAAAGATAAAGCACTGACTTGCTCCCAGTATAGGAGGCAACATTTGCTACATGAATCTATTTGCTCCTCTCCATTTCCAACATCACTGCAAAGATTTAAGAGCAACACTGGGTGTTTCTGCTCTGCAGTGAGACTCTAAAAACATCTCTTAAGACAAATGACCATGTCCTTACTTCTCCACACCTCTCAGAGAATAGTGTCATCATCTCTCCTTCAATAAAAGACATTGTCTTTCCACTTCTACAAAATCTTAAGTAGCACCACTCCTGTGTCCATTTTCCACCATATCTTTATTCTGAAACAGTTATGTACAAGAAAGGAAATAATATTTATAAAATGCAACTGAAATTATTTTCCCAAATTTATGGTTCTTTGCTTCTTGCCAGAAATCACCTTGCTGTAGCTGAGCTATTACATCAAACTTTCTCTATTACGTTCTATTGACCTTCATGCCTATTTGTGCCAGTACTTTACCATTGTATTACTATGACTTTGTAATGTAACATGAAATTAGTCATAGCAATATCTGTAGCATCTAGATATTTTCATTTTTTTCAGGATTAATTTGAATACCAAATTAATGGGGTCTTTGGAGCTTTTATGTGAATTTTCAGGTAGTTTGTTGTTATTGCTTCGATTTTTTTTGTATTTCTGTAAAGGATGGCATGGCAATTTTGGTGGCCTTGCATCAAATTTTTAGATGGCTAGTGTGATGGTGTGGGTAAAAATGTTTTCATTAGAATCATATATTTGAATGCTTGGTCACTAAGAAGTGGAAGTCTTTGAAAGAACTTCAAGGATTAGAAAGTAAGGCCTTGTTTGAGGAAGTATAGACTTTTGGGAGGAAGTGTATGAGTGGGGGTCAGCTTTGAAGTTTCAAAAGTCCATACTCCACTTGGTCTCTCTATCTCTGCCTGCCTACATGCCAGGATGCAGCTCTCAGCTATTGCTTCACCACACACCTGCACAATGTCATGCTCCCAGACATAATAAAGGACTAAATTTCTGATACTGTAAGCAAGCACCAAATAAATTCTCTCTATTAGAGGAGTTGACTTTGTATTGGTGTGATAAGCCTGACCATGCTCCCTGTTAGTGGAATGTGGACTTTGGGACTTTAGATTAGGAATAGAATTTGATACTTTAAATTTAATTGCATGTACTAGCAGTAGTATGGAAGAGAGTCCTGAAGGTGATTGGAAACATGGAGGTCCAGCTGAGGAAGTTTCATAGGGGAGGAGTATTAGTAAGTGACCTAGAGGCCATTCTTATCATATTTCAACAAAGAATATGCCTACTTTCTACTCTTGCACCCCCTGATAAAATCTGCCTTATGTTAAATAGAAGACTTTTGAATAGAAGGCCTTGACTATAGACTTTTTTTAGACACCATTGCATTGACTATGTTATGTAGTTGTTAGTAACTACTCTTCAGTAGACCTATAATAAAATTAAAGACGCTAGACGAAAAGAAATACTAAATGTACTGCTCTGAGTAGACAGTGACTGAGGCAAATCTTATAAAGGATAGTGGATAATTGGGGCTGGCTTACAAGTTCAGAGGTTCAGTCCATTATTATCATGTTGGGAAACATGGCAGCATCCAGGCAGGCATGAAGCTGGAGGACTTGAGTTTTATATCTTGCTTGAAGGCAAACAGGAGAAAAACTGGCTTCCAAGCAGTTAGAAGGAAAAATCTCTCAAAGCCCACCCCCACAGTGACACACTTCCTCCCACAAGGATATACCTCCTAATAGTTCCACTCCTTGGTCCAAGCATATTCAAATCACCAGGGAGGAGAAAAGAAGCACCAGAAAATGTAATGTAGTCAAGCCCAGAGCTCAAGGAAAGAAAAATTAAAAAAAAAAAAGAAAAAAAAATGAAGCCAAAGAGAACAAAAGATTGGTGACTGCTGTGTAGCTAAGCTTCCAACTTATGGAAAGGAGATAATGAGATGAGAGAGAGAGAGAGAGAGAGAGAGAGAGAGAGAGAGAGAGAGAGAGAGAGAGAGAGAGAGAGAGAGAGCGCACTGGAGAGCATCAACAACAAAAAGCTGATACAAATGTAATTGAAGGAGGGGCCAAATTTTCAACTCCATTAGACCACAGAACTTGGCAGCTTTGCCTGAGTTGTTCTGACTTTAGAATCAAAGATACAAGGAAAAAGTTGAGGAGTCTCTTTCTCTCTGTGGCTAATGAAATCTGCTGATGCCAGGCATGTGTCAGACTGTCCCTGCATGGGGACTCAAAGAGGTAATTTCATGAAGCTCTGAAAGTAAAGTCTGTATTGTGTTGAAGATCTCAAGATGTGAGAGATGGCAGAGTTGTGGGATACTGTTCAGGAAGAACTGCTTATAGGGAGTGGATCCAGGCCAAGAGATGAAGTGTGTTACAGTCAACAAACCTGAAAGGGACTTAGAGATCTGAAGAGAGCTTTGACATCAGACATGGAGATACAAATATTTGAGTTGGCTGGTTCTCAGCCTTTCTTTCATTCTATAGTTCCTCACTATAATCCCTTTCCTCCATTTCAAAGTGGTAATGTATAATCCTTGCCATTTTTCATTGGAAGTATGTGATCTGCTTTTCATTTTATTTTACAGGGGTTGTATTTTCGAGATTCCTTGAATGTCAGGAAAGCCTTTGGACTTTTAAGCGGTCTTAAGACTGAAAGACTATGGCGACTTTTGAAGCTGAAAAACATGCATTTTGCAGTATAGCATGGCTATAAGCTTATAGGGATCAAGGAGTAGAATGTGGTGATGTGAATAAGGATGATTCCCATAGACTTATATATTTGCATGCCTGGCCACCAGGGAGTAGAGGTGTTTGAAAGGATTACAAGGATTAGAAGGTGTGGCTTTGTCAGAGGAAGTGCTTCACTAGAGGTGGCCTTTAAGATTTCCTTAGCCCACTCCAAGCCCTGTCTCTTTACCTATGCCTACCTACAGACCAGGATATAGCTCTCAGCTATGCTCCAGCATCTGCCTGCAGGTGTCCATGTTCCTTATCCTTAATCATCAGGGAAATGCAAATCAAAACAACCCTGAGATTCCAACTCACACCAGTCAGAATAGCTAAGATCAAAAATTCAGGTGACAGCAGATGCTGGTGAGGATGTGGAGAAAGAGGAACACTCCTCCATTTTTGGTGGGATTGCAAACTTGTACAACCACTCTGGAAATCAGTCTGGCAGTTCCTCAGAAAATTGGACATAGTACTACCAGAGGATCCCGCAATACCTCTCCTGGGCATATATGCAGAAGATGTCCCAACCGATAAGAAGGACACATGCTCCACTATGTTCATAGCAGCCTTATATATAATAGCTAGAAGCTGGAAAGAACCCAGATGCCCCTCAACAGAGGAATGGATACAGAAAATGTGGTATATTTACACAATGGAGTACTACTCAGCTATTAAAAAGAATGAATTTATAAAATTCCTAGGCAAATGGATGGACCTGGAGGGCATCATCCTGAGTGAGGTAACCCAATCACAAAGGAACTCACACAATATGTACTCACTGATAAGTGGATATTAGCCCAAAACTTAGGATACCCAAGATATAAGATACAATTTGCTAAACGCATGAAACTCAAGAAGAAAGAAGACCAAAGTGTGGACACTTAGCCCCTTCTTAGAAATAGGAACAAAACACCCATGGAAGGAGTTACAGAGACAAAATTTGGAGCTGTGACGAAAGGATGGACCATCTAGTGATTGTCATATCCAGGGATCCATCCCATAATCAGCTTCCAAACGCTGACACCATTGCATGCACTAGCAAGATTTTGCTGAAAGGACCCAGATATAGCTGTCTCTTGTGAGACTATGCCGGGGGCCTAGCAAACACAGAAGTGGATGCTCACAGTCATCTATTGGATGGATCACAGGGCCCCCAATGGAGGAGCTAGAGAAAGTACCCAAGGAGCTAAAGGGAACTGCAACCCTATAGGTGGAACAACAATATGAACTAACCAGTACCCAGGAGCTCTTGTCTCTAGCTGCATATGTATCAAAAGATGGCCTAGTCAGCCATCACTGGAAAGAGAGGCCCATTGGACTTGCAAACTTTATATGCCCCAGTACAGGGGAACACCAGGGCCAAAAAGGGGGAGTGGGTGGGTAGGGGAGTGGGGGGGTGGGTATGGGGGACTTTTGGGATAGCATTGGAAATGTAAATGAGGAAAATACCTAATAAAAAATTAAAAAAAAAGAGAGAGAATGGGCTAAGCCTGTCAAACTGTAAGCAAGCCTCTATTATAAAAGTAGCTTTGGTCATCTTGTTCTGCAGATGAGAATAGCTAGTATAACTATGATAACTATTCTCATACTACTAATTTTTCTCATCCATATGAACAGGCGGCTTTACATTTTCTGGTGCATCCAACTTCTTCAGAGTTGTAAGTTGTTATTGCAGTTTCTTTCACCTCCTTGGTTAGATTTATTTCCAAGAATTTAGCTTGTTTTTTGAAACAAAGTTGAATGAGTATCTTTCTCTGATCTGGAATTTAGTTTTAACCCCTTGGGCAAATTGAACAAATTCAAGAAGAGTTGCTATCCAGTGCTTATACCCACTAAGCTGCCCAGCAGGACATGCTGTACCTAAAGACAGAAATCAATATTGTGATTTCAAGATAAATCTACCCAATGTTACTTAACTTTCACCATGCTTGCATATTTGAGACTTTGTGCTCTTTTTAATCAACAATTTGTTAGCACATTGCATCACCTTGGCAATTTTATCTTGTCCACATTACCATCTTTTACTACCAGAATCAAGGGACCAGTCACCCATGGATACAGGCAGATGATAGATACAGCGATTTTGTTCACTGTTGAGCAGCTCTGAGTTTAGGAAATCACCAACTTTTTAAGGCCACCATTAGAAACCTGGCAAACTTGGACTTGAGCAAAATCATATTATTCTATTCAGGATTCAAGTCTGCCTTAGAGGAGGAGGTATTATCAATAGATTATCTATAACATCACAAGCTATTTGCTAGTCAAGCATCCTTGAAAAAGTATTGCAAAAGATTCATAGCCAACGCCTTTGCTTATATATATCTATAGGTTGAACAAGTTCAGCAAGTGCAGCCAATTGCCATGAAATCAGTAGCCTGAATACAATTCCCAATACCACAGTTAAAGGAGAGAATCACCTTTATAGTCACACAAAATACCCTGCAGATGTTTGTTACTCCCATCCTAGTTTTGATTTCACTGAGGTCAGATGCTACTGTTTATTCTTCTGTCAAAATGACATGTCTATTGATGAGAGTCTGATAGAAAAAATTCCCCACAACTATTTCATTGAAACTTATACTTACCTTCACATCTTGTAGTTTATGGAATGGGTACAGTTGGGACTGAAGAGATTGCTCAACAATTTGCTCAACACTTCTTGTTCTTTCAGAGGACCTGGTTTGATTTCCCCAAACCCATATGGTTTCTTACAACTACTAATTATCTCCAGTTCTCGAAGACTCAAGGCGCATTTCTGACCTCTAAGCACCAGCTACACATGTTACACACAGACATCCATGAAGGAAAATTGGAGGTGTCAAAGCCTCTACTTGGAAAGATACAGAGCATAATAGGGAAGGTTCTCCTTATGGAAAGGCCTGAGCAGTTGGGTCTCTGTACGGCAAGGATCAGTGGAATACTCCCGTGGAATCTCCTGGACATTCCCAAGGGAAAACCTAGTTCACTTTTCCCTTGTGTTTGCATGCTTGCTTTTGATTGCTGGCTCTCTACTGGCAGGTCTAGGCTGAGAGGAGAGAACCTGGTCCAGTCTAGTCTCTCCCAGGCTGAAGTGGGATGGTGACTGTCACAGCTAGGATCTCCTGCTGTCTGGAGAATAACCACCCTGAGCAGTGAGTCTGTCAAAGCAGGAACTCATTTAACTGTATCTGTCTTTTGTTTATAAAGGACTGAGAGAGGAGGTGGGGATTTTTGCTGATGTGAGATGATGTAGCAGGAGAAGGGTGACAAAGGGTATGTGGTAACTGATAGAGCCAACAAAGTTATTCTACATCAGCAGTAGCTAGGCAAACTCAGGCTTAAGCAGGTCATGCTGAGTCACTCAGTACGGAAGTAACTGAGAGTTTTCAAAACTCTAGCCAGGCTTGGATTTGTCCTCAAGGCTCAAACTATGGCCAAAATGGGGCCCAACATTTGATAAGGGCAGTTTTTACTTTCACTTTGTCTAAGACCTTCTTCAAAATCAGAAGAAGAAAGCTGAGACTATTATTCATTTCTGTTTGTCTCTGAGGATTGTGTGAATGGGAAAGATCACTATTCCACTGTTTGTTATTAATGGTGATATAGTTGAGTCAAAGCAAGACCCTGAACTAGGTACATCAGCTAAAGTCTTATGGGATAAAAAGTGGGGTCCTGTGTCAGCTCAGTGCTAGAGCCAGTGGGCAAGGCAGATGCGGGGAGTTTGACTGCACGGACCCCAGGCTACTGCTGGGCAGGCCTTGAACTATGAGAACCAGAGGAATCCCACTCTGGAGGATGAGGAAGGCACAGTCTGGGGTCCCCATGGAACTGCCAGAGTCAGGCTCCGACTTTTGACCACCAAAGACAGCACTGGGTACCGCAGAAGAGCCGATTATGGGGTCCCCAGGCCAGACAGAGGCCGGGGACGGCAGGTTCTCAGTCTCTGACATCAGACACTGCTGTACTTCCAGGAAGAGCTGAGAATGGGTAGGGACACTCTGGCAGACTCTGGCCCTGAGGGGCCGATGGGAAATGGGTAGGAGGAGAGCTTTGGAAGGTTACCACAGGGAGGAGAAAATCTGGTTAGCTCAGGCGGCTTGCTCATGGCAGCCTTGGTTGGAAGGTAGGGAGGCCATCTGGAGGGAGATTAGATGTGCGGCTCTTTAGAGGGAAACCTGCTCCATTACTCCAGCATGGTGGATTCCAGTGAGAAGAGGCAGTCCTTGGTAAAGGCAGAGAGGGAGAAAGAAGAGAAGCAGAGGGCAGCCTTGGCCCCATGGAGAAAGAGGAGAGGGAAGGCAGAGAGAGGGAGAGCAAGAGGAAGAGCAAGAGAATAAGAGGTAAGAGAGTAAGAGAGCGAGGAGGGAGCAAGCAGCTCCTTTTATAATTGATTGGCTAGGGCTACCTGGTTGTTGTCAGGTGACTGTGGGGAGTGGAGTCCAAACTGAATACCAGGAGCTTGGGACATTGCCTATGTGACTGATGGCCACACACTTCTCTTCAGGAGGCTGTGGGGAGGCTGTAGCTGCAACAAGAGCCAGGGGCCCAGGAGGTATGGCTGAACACCTTCTGTCCCTTAGGGTCATTGGGGTTCCAGGCCTGTGCTCAACTAGGACCAGGCTGTCAGTGCACAGCTCACCACCCCACAAAGTCTGGATATTCTCTTCTAATGAGAACTTAGTTCTGACAATAATTTGCTCACCGACCTGTTCCAAACAACATTGAGTTGATTATCAGAAAGACAGAAAGGTCTTGCTGGATTGTTGGATCTAAGACTTAATGGTAACATTTAGAGGTGGGCCAGGCATGGATGAGGAAATGACTCTGGTTACTCATTTGCTGTGAGCCCGGGGTGTTAGAGGAATTAGATCTCCTGACTAAGATTTGAGAAGATGCTTGGTGCCTTTAACTAAATGAGAATTCCCTGGGTATGTATCCTCTCACCTCTCTCTACTGTAATGCAATTGCTACCACCCACAGTCACTTGGTTATGTACAAATGTGCTGGGTTAGACATTAACTGCTTGGTGAAGCTACGTTTCCTCTTTCTTGATAAGGTTTGTGAGTTAGCAAGGAACCACAGTGACTGAGGAAGACAAGCGAGAAAAAGTACAGTGTGTACACTATTGTTAGATGTAGGAAGTTCTTAAAAGAGATTGTATGTGAGAAAATGAGAAAGTGAATGTAAAGCTTTCTCACCTGTGAAAAAAATAGGTGTATAAATAAAGGTGGCTTGCCTTGTCTCGGTGCCAGAGTGTGAGACATGTACTTCTTGTTCGATGTCTCCTCACCACACACACACACACACACACACACACACACACACACACACACCTATTCTGCACAACCTTTTTCAGGTTTTTGAACCCCTCTAGGGATGGACTCCAGGAAGAAGAAAAAAAACACTCACAGAAATAAAATAAGATTAATAAATCTAAAAAAACCAAAAAGCATAGGAGTCACTTGTGCTGATTTGTAAAGTTTTTCAATTTTCTCTCTTTCTTTGAAAATTTAAAGGGGGATGCTTTTATTATGTAGGTAGTGACTATGTTTTGTGAAACAAACTCCTATTTGATATGGACTTATGAAAGGAAGATAAATCCAGTGCCAGAGTGGCTAAAAGATGACATTCTATTTCGTTGTATTTCTTTTGTTATTTCTTACATTGTATTATAATAAAAAAAAATCATCTGGGGTGACATAATGGCTTGATAGTATTCATCTGAGACTTGATTTGTTTTTTTTTTAAGAATATTCCTCATTTCTAAGATAATTCAAGTTCAGAGCAAATGAAAATGTCTTTGTTCATCTAGCATTCACAACCCAAGGTATACATGATTCAAATATTTGGATTACTTCCTAAGGAGGACATACTTAAGAACATCCTCTTGTGTATTTAAAAACTGTGTGGAGATATTTTCCTGGTAGGTGGAAACAGAAATCAAAGGATAGTCAAAATAATATGAAACTAAGTGTGGTGTCACACACCTTTAATTCTAGCCCTTAAGATACAGAAGCAGTAAAATTTCTGTGAGTTCTAACTTAGTCTGGTCTACATAGTAATTCTAGTCCAGCCAGAACAAAATAGTAACACCATGTCTCAAAAGCAAATTATATATTCATGCGTACACACACACACACACACATATCTCACATTTAGGTTTTGCACATGATCTTTGAGAGATAGTTGTGTCACAGTTCTCTTCCTCATAGTTTTGACTATTGTCTTAGAGTAAAAATATAGTTTAATAATTACTGAATAAATCATTATAGAGCACATCTAGTGTTTGTTTTCTTAAGTCTGGTAGACATAAGTATAATACATTCCTTTCTGTTGGATTTATGCTCCCAAGGAGTTACTCCACCCTTCTGAATGGTAGTTACTGTTACTGTGGTGATGCCAAACTGGTGGTAGCATCCAGTTGAAGTGGTTCTCAATCTAAGCACCCCACCTTTAGTGTTGAGTAATGAATGATCTGACAAAATATCCAGAGCTGTCAAGGATGATGAGTAGTATAGTTCGTGCCATCTATATTCTAGATGGCAGTCTTATATTCATTATATATACATACATATATATACATATATATAATGTGTATATATACACATATATACACACACATATATATACATATATATGCATATGTGTGTGTCTGTGTGTGCACACATGTGTGTATGTGTATGCTGTGTATATATGTATGTGTAAGTACACATGCCCTGGTACTTGTGTGACAGAGGACAACTTGCTTCAGTCAGTTTCATCCTTCTGCCATGGGTTCTGGGAATCACATACAGGCCATCAGGTTTAGTTGCAAGGGTCCTTGCCTGATGCGCCATGACGCTGCCCTTGTTGTTGTTTGTCATTCTGTTTCACTCATATGCTTTCAGTAGAAGTGTTTCCAATGTTTAAGAAATGGTAGAGTTTTTGCTAGACTGCTGTTTGGGGTGTTAGATGCCAAACCTTGTCCTCCTTTTGAAGTAGAAAAATATATAAAACCAATCACTCTCAAAGTTTAGGCCCTAGACGAACATGCAATAATAGACAAATAGAAAACTACTCTTCAATTCTAATCATCATAGGCAGGGAAGAAATGCTCATAGAATAGTGCATTTAAGATAGCCTGGTTATGAGCAGAAAATATAAAAGCAGAATGGGGAAAGTAGGTAGAATGGGGGAGCAATAAGAACACAGTGGGATGTAACAGTTAGGAGTCAGAGTAGAATAAAAATAGGACAAAGCAATGAGATCAGACAATCTAAGACAGCCCCAGGTTTCAGGAGGTTCAAAGGCAGAGATCTCACCAAAGACCCCCAAAAGAAATAATAACAGGAGGGGCCTAGGGAGCCCTCCCTACTCTCTTGAATACCATCAATAAAGTTCGCTGCACCCCCCCCCAAAGAAAGAAACTGTAACAGAAAAGAATGGGGGGCAAAAGGAGAGGTTTAGGGAGGCAAGGACGAGAGAGAGGTATGTTGAAAATACCTTGGCATTGGTATTAAATAAAAGTGATAGAGTTAAGGGGACAGAGCTTCTTGGGGCAGTATGAATGCAATCTTTCCTAGTTAATGCTTGAGTCCTCCATTATCTACCTATTCTGTTTGGGTACCCACATGTCTACGTCATGTTTGTAAGTTTCTTTGCAAAATCAGGTCACACATGCTAAATTTGTCAGTGGACTATCCTTTTAAAGCCTTTTGACAGGTGCTAGCTTTGCCACTGGAAGACCTTTCAGATAGCTGGCATATTTCCTGGAACCAGTTTTTATGTCCCTCCACAGAGTCAGCATGACCAGGTGAGCCCTGTAAATACTACAGAGTTTTGATTCAGAATGCCTTCCCTGTGGTGTAGAGCTATTTATAGACTATGTTCTAGCATAGAGGTCTGTAATCCTCAAAATTTCACTAGTAAGGGAGTCACTGAGGTTCTGGGTCCTCAAAGATGCCAAATCAGCAAACGCTTTTTTTTTTCAAAGTGACAGAAACTGTTTGACACCCTCAGATATAAACTATCATGGATGCTGTCACTTGCCATGACTGCCTGAGCTGATGCTAGAGAAGGCATAGACACATATCAATTCTTGGGTTGGAAGGTTTTAATAAGACAAGTGAAGATTTTAGTTTGCTAAAGCAAGGCTTTGTTACGATGACCCATAAAATATACTAGTTTGGATAGCTGGTTTGAAGGCAGTAAATAGTTGTGTACCGTCAATGGATAAAGGGTGCCTGTACACTTTTATTTCTTCATTTACTCATTCATATTTATTCAATAATTATTAAACTATACTCTAAGACACTAGTCAAAACTATGAGGAAGAGAACTATGCACCACAACTATCTCTCAAAGATGATGTGCAGAACCTAAATGTGAGAGAAATCAAAAGCAATGGCAACTGCTGTATTCCATAAAACACCCAGTATGGTGGGTCACACTTGCTCTCATGTCACCAATTTAGGCTTTTAAAGTTTTTGTAAGCTGTAAATAATTTCCCTGTGTCACTTAGAATTCTAATATTCTCCAAGGTAGAAATTAGGTGAACCCTCTCACAGCAGGCAGAGAGTTCTCAACTACAAAAGAAGAAGAACAACAAAAACAGTATAAAAGAAGCTGGCTGTATTGGTGCACGTGCTGATGACAGGAAGGCATGAGGAACAGGAGTCCAAGCTTGTCTAGGCTACACATTATTTTTTAAAGGCATAAAAGGTGATATATGTTGGAGGTACTTGGCATTTATCTAGATAAATGGCAGATATTAAGTTAAAGCTGGCAATTTTAACCATAATTCCAAACCTATGGAATGAATACATTTTAAGCAGTTAGAAAGAAGAAAAACTAAAATTGATGTAATTTTACTCATTTAACAAGTATATTCAAACTGCATGTCTATCTATATTCAATTATAAAATGTACATATTTAATGTTTCATAAACTGAACAGAACCAAGCATGATTAAACACATTTTAAATAGTTTATAATATTAAAATAAAACATGTTAGTTGGAACTGACACTTTGGTCACTGCAAATAGATACAATATGTTTACATTATAATTGCTCAGTTTTCTGTGGAAATTTGTAACTATCACTCATGTTATTGCACCCCACCTAACAAAGTCACATTTAAAACAATCATGTTAGAGCAACAAACTTTTAAAGATAAAGTATATTAATGGCTCCTATTGCCTCATTCTGTTCTTACATTTATTAATACAGTTCTCACATGAGTTATACCTAGGTGTTTTCCAACAAAATCAGAAAAGTCAGATTAGCATAGTCCTGAATAATGCTCTCTTTGATATAGAAGTCTCACAAAGTTAAATGGATGGTTGTGTAGGAGTAAGTAGGCCATTACTTTTGACATGGGTCCATTTATGATAAATTATTATTGTGCTGAGTGAAGGAAAATGCAGAAAAGTCCACATTCATTTGTATGTATGTATCATAAAAGTACCAAAAGTATACATATATATGCATATACACATACATGTGTATATATACATACACACATACATATTTACACACACATATATATACATATATATATATACATATATATGTATATATATGATACATTTATGACTGGTGAGATCAGAAACAACAGATTATGATGTTTTTCTTTCTCAATAGCTACACAAGACTCTGATTCCCTCTTAGACAGTTTTCTCAGCTGTAAATCAGACTGGCTTCAGGATTTCCTTTTCCCATGGATATTATATAAATATTAGAGAAAAACTGGAAGCTATCACTATATTTGAAAATAGTAATTATACATTATCTTATCAACCACAATTAATTGGCATTGTGTTTTTATTAAGCACTTACGGATACATTTATAAAATTGCATAAACGTATATCCTTATGGTTTATAACAGGAAAAAACAATGTTGGTATCATGTTTCATGGACTTTTAATTTTATCTATTTAAAAGCAAAATGGTAGCTGATATAAACCAACTTAATATTTAGTGACTGTATTACATAAAATTCTATCTACCTAAGTTTAGCAATATAACTCTCTATTTGCTAGAGATTCATCAAGGCTGGAGGAACCTAATGATAAAAGCAGGAGTCTGCCTGACAAAAGGAGTGGTATTAAGCCAAGCCAACTATTTTGTAATTTTACACTTTACCCAAAATAATTAATTTGACATTTTTTTCTCTAGTGAACATTTACTTACTGTGGTTTTGCTTTTAGATTCTACAGTTCCTTTACCTGACATCTAGACTTTCATTTATTTTGGGAACGGTGAGAGGAGTTTACCCTAGGTGTCCTCTCATGCGGAACAAACACCATCATTCACTGTAAAGCCAACCTTTTCTACAGTTTTCACTTTAAGAGCGGATCTCACTAAGTTGTTCAGGAAAGCATTGCACTTAATCTGTAGTTGACATAGGCCTTGAATTTACAACCCTCTTGCTGCAGTCTTCCAAGTCGCTGAAATAATAGGTCAGCACCACCATGCACAGCTGACTTTAAATTTTTAAAAGAGAAAATTCCCCAATTACATGTCTGCCTGTGGTTTTCTGTCCTCATTCTGGCTTTGTGAAACTGTGAGAAGTCTTTCTCTGTAGCATGACTCTTCTGAATTACTTCTACATTCTGCCAGAGTCTTGGTTTAGGAATTTGTTTTAAAGACAAAAGACCATGTAGGTAGGTGAAAACAGATTCTGTTTCTTCGTTTTTCTCTCCTTAGAATACATGGACTGAGAGATTATATTTCTCTGTTCAGTTCTATTATCTGTGTAGCAATTTGAAATTCTCCCTCGGTTTTAATAGAAGTTTAATGAGGACCAGCCTCAGCTTAGAGAAGGGTTCTGTGAGAAGCGAAGTTTGAGAGCTGTGAAACAAACAACTCAAAGTCAAGTCATGGGTCCAAGCTGACAGTCTATGTTCTGCTCAAGACAGCTTTCTAGATTACCCTCTGTGTTCTGCTCTGCTCCTGACAGCATTCTCTAGCTATCCGAAAAACCCTCAGAATAGCTCAGTATTGCAGACCAAAAGCCCAGTCTTCTATTTTACATATCAGTTCAGTTACCTTGCCTTCCCTTTTCATTATCCCATGAATCAGCATCCCCAAAGCCCAGCCCCTTGATTCTTATAAAGAGACAGCAAGCACAAGCACACACAATAAGATAGCTAGGTAGGACCCCGATCTGAAATTACCATTCCTTTGATGCCTGGGTCTGGACCTAAAGGACCTCTGTCTCAGACTGACTTTGAATTTAGGACAATGCCACCAACAAAACTTATCTGGGTAGGATCTTGCCCTATGATCACCACTTCCTAGATCTCTTTATCTCCTTCCTTAGTATCTTCCTGACAAGCTGTCTCATAGTGCAGCTGTCCCTGTTCCTTTAGATATATGAAGCTCCTTTATTACTTATACTGTATCTTTATATTTTACATAGTTGAGAAATATATTTTCAAACTCATGTTTTCAGCTTTTTTCCCACAGCCATAAGGGCTGTCTGAAAGTCACAGCATTCTACCATTTTGCTTAGATATTAGCCACACCCTCTCCTCTCAGACCTGTGCTGTCTCTGATTATCATGGCAGGGAGGGCATTCCTTGAAGTATAAACCTGAAAATGTGTACATTATTATACAAATTAACCTTATGCCTACAGCAACCATCAACACTCCTGAAGGACCACACTATATTGGTTCTGTTATAAGGGCAGGAAACCATGTTATGCTGTCCCTTCCACATAGCCAAGCAAGACTTGGAAATTGTGGAACCAGTTGACTGTGATATAAATTAGGGCCTTTTGTGTTTCTGTGAACACCTTAACAATACATATGTGTAGCCTTTGCCAAGCACTAGGGTCTAACACAGTGTTCAACTTGTTTGTAACATCAACTTTTGATAATTTCACATGCCCTGAATTTTTAAAAATATTCAGATATTTAGAGGCTAAGCATATAATATCAATAAATAAGTTAATGATGTTACTTAGGAAATATTTGGAAATGTAATTGTAACAGTTGTAATCACATGGATAATCTTGACTTAGTAAAATTTCAAAAATTTGTTTAGCAAATTTATTGTCAGCAATGTACCAAATGGCCCTAATGTCGGCATAAACAAAGACTTTAAAAGTATGTACTTTACATCTCAAGAACTGTAAAAACATTTAAAATACATTAAAATGATAATTTTTAAATGAAAATATTCCCCATCTATTCTGTTTAGCCGAGGTATTATATTTCTTCATCTTTTAAATAGAGTTATTTGAGTTCTTGTACTTAAAAACGCAAGTAAATACACAATGCAATATATAATAAAGCAATTTTTGTGTTATGTTAACAGGTAAACTTTAGTTACAATGAAAATTTTATTAATGGAAACTTTACTTTTGTCATAAATGTAGGTATTTTCCTAAAAGGCTATCATTAAATACATATTGGTTTATCAATGATTTACAAAAAAATAAAAAAGAAAAAGATAAGAAATAAAACATTTTTAATCAAGATTTGCCAATTTGTTTTTTCACTGTAAATAGCAGTTTAGTAGTTTCCAATATGCTTAACCTTTATATTCTATGATGTTTTTATATTTCTAATACAAGTCTTAAGTGCTTTTATCCCTTTGGAATGTGAGTGCTTATGTGTATGTTAGACTATGCTGAGTGTATGTGTATATGTGGTGTGATGTGTGTGTTGTGTGTGTGATATGTCTGTGGTATGTGCTTTTGGGGAGGTGTGCTGTATGGTAATGGTGGTAGTAGTAATTGTGTGTGTGTGTGTGTGTGTGTGTGTATGTGTGTGTGTGTGTGTTAGTTTGCATCTTCCTGTGTAGCAGAGGATGCACTTATCTGGCATCAATGGGAGGGGAGGCCCTTGGTCCTGAGAAAGCTTGATGCCTAGGTGTAGGGGAATGCTAGGGCTGTGAAGTGGGAATGGTGAGTGGGTGGGGGAGCATCCTCATAGAAGCAGGGAGAGAGGGGTTGGGATAGAGAGGTTGCAGAGGGGAAACCATGAAAAAGGATAACATTTGAAATAGAAATAAATAAAATATCCATTAAAAAGTAATTAATTAATTAATCATTTCATTAATTAAGGGTGTGTCCATGCCATGGTGAGTGTATTGAAGTCAGAAGACAAACTTGGGTTACTTTGGCCTGTAACCTTGTTTGAGGTAGAACATCTTCTGGTTGTCACTGTATCAACCAGGCAAATTGGCTTCTAATCTTTGAGTTTTTATTGTCTCCACCTCCCATCTCAATGAAAGAGCTCTGGAATTACAAGTATACACATCACTGTGTCTTACTTTACATGGACTCTGTGGAGCTAACCTTAGACCTCAGAACATGGAAGCCTGTGATTTATCCACTGATATACTTCCCCAAGCCTGTAAATTCTTTTTACAAAAAAAAAAAAAAAAAAGTTATACTTCAGTAGTACTATTTAAAGTTTATATTGTCATTATTATTATTACAAGGTATAGTATTATAAAATTTTGGGAGACTTAAAAAATATTTTCCTTAGTGTCTAAAGAGTATTTTCTGTGACAGATGAGCAGAGAAAACAGAGATAAGCAGACTAGTTAGAAAGCAACTAAAGCACAGGAAAATAGCACTTGTCTTTATTTCAAGATGAAATTGAATTAAAGATTTAAAGAGAGATTTATGAGTAAGAAGGATTAAAATCTGAGGATTAAGGTGTGATTCTTACTTTAAATCTCAGGTATCAGTGTGAAGTAAAAAATAAAAAAGAAAATCATATTAGAAAACGGAGGAGCATAGGTATGTCTTGCTGATTCATGAAGTTATATCTTAACTTTAAATGATGAATGTCAAATGTCACAAGCACTTAGGAAACAATCAGAGATCGTACCCCATGCTCTGCATCACTAATCAAAACAATATTTGAGACTATTATATGCACAGAAGCTGGTTAAAAGATTTTAGAAAACTGTGATTTCTAAAAGAGTTGAAAAGTGAGTTTTCATTCTGGGTAAAATCTAGCAAGGGCATCTAAAGATTGAAGTTGGTAGAATTCTACTGTAGCATCACAAAGCCCTGAGTTCAAACCGAGTACCAGCTGACCTGGGTCTAGTGACTTATATCTCTACACCCAGTGACTATATCACCTGGGAAAGAGCAACGACAAACAGAAGTTGAAGTTCATGCTCATTCTTCATAACCACTTAGAAGTCCTTGGGCTTCATGGAACTGTGTTTCTAAATCTTAGAAAAAGAAAAAAAAATGTCTTGCTCCATATCCTTCCAGCATGTGCTGTTACTTGAGTTTTTGATCTTATCTATTCTGACATTCTGATGGGTGTAAGATATAACCTCAGAGTCATTTTGATTTCCATTTCCCTGTTGACTAAGGACATTGGACTCTTCTTTAAGTGTTTCTCAGTGATTAGAGATTCCACTGTTGAGAAATCTCTGTTTAGCTCTGTACCCCTTGTTTTATATGGGCTATTTGGTTTTTTCATGCCTAATTTATTGAGTTCTTTTTATATTTTAGATATTAATCCTCTGTCAGATATAGGGTGGGTGAAAGTCTTTTTCCACTGTGTAGACTGCCATTTTGTCCTATTGATAGTGTTTCTATCCTTGCAGAAGCTTTTCAGTCTCTTTAAGGTCCATTTATTAATTTTTGATCTTAAAACCTGCACTGTTGGGTTTCTGTTCAAGAAGTTGAGTCTTGTGCCAATGTATTCATGGCTATTCATTTTCTCTTCAATCAGATTTAGTGTACCTGGTTTTATGTTTAGATCCTTTTATGAGTGTTAATCACAGGGAAGAACCCATGAGGGTGGGCCTGGGAGGAGAGGAAAGACTGTGACTGTGATTAGGATGTAAAGGGAATAAAGAAACCAATTAATGAAAAGAGAAAACAAGAAAAAGAAAAAGAACGAAAATTCTGACAGGGACAACAGAGTATGTTTTTATCTTGTTGCTCTAATCAGTACATGAGCCAGGCTTGTCTAAAAGGCTATGCAGCATCCATCAGCCTGGTATACATTTACATGGACATTGGTTTAGAGGCTAGCAGAGACTGTAACTTGTTCTTTTCAGTGTTCATGTTTGTATTCCTGCCTTACTGATTGAAAAGAAGTGACAGAGTAGTTGTTTTGACTTACCCATCCCTTATGGTTTTACATTTTTTGTTTCTGAAAATATTGCTTGCTAAACCATTAATTTAGTTGGTGAATATAGAAAGTCTAGTTGTTATAGGTAAGCCCTGTGCTCACACTTCTACAAGCATTCTCACTACAAATTCAGAAAATTTTTGTTGTGATTTTTATTATAAATATGGGAAAACCAAGGCTTAAAGAATGTGCTCCATTATTGAATAGCTTGTCTACCTAAGAAATCAATTTTCCTCTTTATTTTCTGTTTCTTCCTAAAATAATGAGGCACTAGGGAAAAAATAGGTAACTCACATACGTTATCACCCAATTAGATTCCTCTTGCTGTGTCACACTTTTAAGCAGACTGTCACGAATGGTTGTCTTTCTCTGAAGCAGAATTGTACTCTAAAAATGTGTGGTTATAATTCTTTAAATTACCTTTTTTTCCCTTTATGCTGAATTTAAAGTGGCCTCTTGCCATATGTTAAGCTAAACAAACAAACAAACAAAAAAACCCAGAAAAAAAAATGTTGTTCCTCATGTTTGGTTTGTCTTCACACTTGCTTGAGCAAGAACTGAGATTAGATTTTATTGTGACAACAGTATGTAGAGACCGAAATTGTGTAGTGCACAGAGCTTCTGAGTGAATAAAGCTAGGATAGATGAATCTCTCAGGGAAGGTCGAAGATGACATGAACGGATGCTCATTCAAGACTACAGAGGTTTAAGCAAATGTCACATTTGTCATTTATGATCTTTAAGTGATTTAAGTTATTAAACAGAAAACAAGACAAAAATATGTGATCAAGGATTTTTTTAAGTCTTAAAATTAGTAAAGGCCAAGAAAAAGAAACCATGGGTTAGGAGTCAAGAAAATATGGCCCTGAGGGCTGGCCAGTTCCAGTTAAGAGCAGCCTAGAAGAAACAGTAATATCTTAGGATTATTTATAGGAAATAGATTTCAGTAGCATAAAGAGTAGATATCTGCTCAGTTCTAGTGCTGTTTATGAATTATGATAAATATGAAGGTTGTATGTGTATGTCTTTTATACAGGAACTAAAATGGTCAAAGGCTGGGTAGAAACCCTAGATTGAGATTAAAACTTTCTACAACAGAAAGCCTTGCTCCACTTTTTCATGTAATACACATGTGCAACTTCCTTTGAGTAGTAAACCATTAAAGAGATGATTTGAATTGCTTATAGGTAGACAATTTAAGAGCCAGTATATGTTCCCTGCATTTCCAATTCTTAGCTGGTAATTATGAAAGCATGTGCTAAATGCAGCACCGATTTATTTAATCCTCTAAATGACTGTGTATTGACAGTTTTGCATTGCTGTGACAAAACACCATATGAAGCATACTCTGGAAAGAGGCTTATTTAGATCACAGTTTGGAAAACTCATGTCCAAGGTCAGGCAATCAGTTCTGGACCATTTCTTAGATGATGGTTAGGGCAGCAAATGGCTGCACATCCTGATAAGATGCTGTCTAAGTGACATCTTGATCAAGAGCAAAGAAAGGGAGAGACTGGTTTCTCAGTCCATTTTTAGAAGATAGACCCCTAATCACCATTAGTTACAAAGAGTTGGGGCCTGAGCCACGTATTTTCAGGATCTTGACTTTTTATGACGAAAATAAAAAAAAAAATAAGTGCTCACAAAAATTTTCAAAAAGAAACTAGAGCGTGCCATACCATTATAATTGACAGTAGGGCAGAGTGAGAAGGTTGAAGCTGCATGCTATAGCCTGTAGTTGCATTTTATGAGGCCTAAAGGAAGAATGATCTGGATATCTAATTTCATTGATAAATTCAGTCATACCATCATTTTCTAGTACACAAATCCCTTTTCATGATGCACCTGATTGGAATCCCATGCATATGTCATTGATGCATAAGTATAAGGTGAGAAATAGGGGATTCTCCCTAAAAGTTCCAACAAAGACACAAGTTTACCTTACTTCACTTACACACAAGCCAGATCAGGTTGGATCTGTCATCATTCAGTAGGAAACCCCAGGAACCAAGTCTTTGATAACAGTTCATCCTTGGTGAACACAACAATATTCAAACCACACAGATCTGCAATGATACAGTGAGAACTGAAATATTACTCTGGGTTTTGATAGTTGAAGTCTTTACTGCAGAATAGACATGCCTGTTCTGCTCCTACGCATGCTGTAGATTTCTTGAGTGTTAAATATATCTTAGTAGTATATCCCCACTATTGGAATACTGTTATAAATATCAAATCACTGAATGGCTTAATGACTTCAGAAATAAATATTTGCTATACTCTTTAAGCTCCCTGGCTTGCATGGGACAGCAAATGCAGCAGAGTGAGAGGCATCTGGAAATGAAGTAAAGTTATTTGCATAATGTATGGGTCATAAATAAATGTATCTCACTGCTACACTGCAAAGGTTACCACTAATTGTGTTAAGGAGCAGGAAGAAAAGCCTGGGGACTTCCATTAGTGAAGAGACTTGAGGTTCTTGCCAATCACAAGACATGCAACAGGGAATTTTAAGGTGAAAGTACTGCTCTTTCTTTGTTTATCTTGTTCACATGAAATGTAAAATGTACTAACATTAAAATTTTAGTTGTAGTTTTTATACTGGCAGCTGCAGACCTTTCACAGGAAAGGGAAATGTGAATGGGACTTAGTTGGCAAGTGATCCAGAAACACACTCAGTTCTTACAAATGTAAAGGACAGAGTTGGTTAGTAGCAAATTTTACGTATATATAATGGAATTAGACATTAACTGAAATGAACAGACACAAAATATGGAGAAAAGAGTTTGTTTCCTTAGGTTACATAGTACAAACCTGCCCAGATATCCCTTATTGATCAAACATGATTACTACCTAAGCAATTTCTTCAGAGTAGGTTAGAGGAGATCCAGGTATTAAACCTTGACACCTGTAGATAAGTCTGCCATTTGTGAGTGGAGGTGATGGGTTCCACACCGAAAGTCTTTGCCGTATAGAATAATTCCCTTGAATTCTTGGGAAACTCATCTGCATGAATTGATTTCTTCTCATTTGCATATCAACATTCCCAGCTGGGTTAGTGGATTGTGCTTGTGTGTGTCTGTACTTATATCTGTGTCTGTGTGAGATATATTTCAGAAAATCTACCTCAAAGCAGAAAATGTAGAGAGGAAAGTGTTCAAATTCTTGCTGTCCTATGGACTCTGATTTTGCCACTTTCCACTTTTAATTGCAAAGAGAACAAAAAGGAGATCTTTTTTTATTGAGTGTTGGGGTACAGGAAGGAACATGGAGACCAACCAGCAGAGCCGTTATTTTTGTTCTCCATTTTTTTCCATATTCAAATGGATAATAGTAAACCTAGGAAATAACAGAAAATGAATCAGACTAACTGCTAAAGAAAATGTGGGAAATCCTTTGCCATGAATGTTGTATTGCTTCTAAGACAAGAGTCCCCAATAGATAGACTCTCTTCTTTTTTTTTAAATATTTTTATTAGGTATTTTCCTCATTTACATTTCCAATGCTATCCCAAAAGTCCCCCATACCCTCCCACCACTCCCCTACCCACCCACTCCCCTACCCACCCACTCCCCTACCCACCCACTCCCCTACTCACCCACTCCCCTACCCACCCACTCCCCCCACCCACTCCCCTACCCACCCACTCCCCTACCCACCCACTCCCCTACCCACCCACTCCCCTACCCACCCACTCCCCTACCCACCCACTCCCACTTTTTAGACTCTCTTCTAAATATGTCCACATGTACATGTTATCATACACACAACCCTAATGTAGATGCGGTTTTGTTCTCTGATTATTTCTGTTCATTATTTGCTTTTCAGTAAGATAAATGCATTTCAAATGCACTTGGTTTATCATTCTATTAAATTAGAAATACTTGGATTTCCTATTCTCTGGCAAATGTTTCAGAGTACTATCATTTATTACTCTCCAACTTTAATTGTTTTGTATAAATTTGTAATTGATACCTAGTTTTTATAAATAAATCTGTAACATGTTAACAGAAGTCTATACTAAGATGTTGATCCAGTAATTACCATAATTCAATGTTTTACTGCACTTGATGAAAGAAGATTTTTAATCCATAGATAATTAATTAAAATGTGAATATATGTGAAAGCCTATCTAGCCTTCTGAATAATGAAAATAAATCAGGGGAAAGGCTCAAAGAAAATGTAAGAATTTCATGAGATGGGTGTGAACCTATATAGCCTCATGGGAGGTGATTTTAAGCATAAATCCCATTGTCAAATGATTAGTTTAATTTAGAAAGGATAAAAATAATAGGAAAACAACACTGTAATTGTTGAACTGCCAACATATATAGTTGAATTTATTCCACAGAGCTTTAAGAGGTGTAAACATTAATTTAATGAACAATAAAATATGTGACACGACCTAAATATCTGAATTAAGATGTAGTATTTCTTTGCCATCTATAGTGCCAAACTTCTAGTAACACAAGTATATAGTTTACTTTTCTGTTTCTGTGATAAAGCACCATGACCAAGGCAAGATATAAGAAGTTTGTTAGGACTCTTTCTTATAGTTCCAGAGAGATATGAGTCCATCATGGCAGGGAATCATGGAGGAGGCAACAGTCCAGCCTACAGAAACAGCTGGGGTCCACATCTCCAAAAAGAAGCAGGAGACAGAGAGCAAGCTGTAAATGGCATGAGTTTTTAAACTCTCAAAACCTACCCTAATGTCAAAAAAATTTTTTAACAAGTCCATACCTTATAAGCCATTCCAAACAGTGCCTTCAGCTAGGCACAAATTATTCAAAGGTCTGAGACTCATTCAAATCATTATAACAGGCTTTCTATATGGTGTAGGTTTGTTTTGTTTGTTTGTTTAGTTTTTCCTGTTTCAGTTTTCTTGTATTTTCCTTTTGACACATGGTTTGTCCCATGTGGTTGATGGTTCTGGACCTCCCATAATTAGCAAAACTTACATATGCTCAGCAAATCACATTAAGTAGCATTGTACTTGACTATAAGTTAGTTCCCAGTTCCCACTATATAGTTTAAATTATCTCTAGGTTACTAGATTATTTAATACAGTGTGTATAGTATGGAAATAATTGTTAAATGTACTTAAAATAGAGTAAGATCCCTCCGCCTTGCCAAATGATTAAACATTGTATTTGAACAAATTTTTTAAAAAAATATTTAACAGAAAAATAATGAAATAGTTTAGTTATAGTTAGACAAAAAAAGCTTGAGTCCTTGGAAACCCAGCCAGTTTGTCAGTTTGCTCAGTGCTCAATCATTTTGGAAATATTAGTTAACCAAGAAAGTACTAATAGCATTTGGAACATTACTCTGAGAACCATTTTCTATTTAGTCTGCAGTTAGTTAATCGAGTGTATGTTCATTTGTCCACATAGGCTATAAAATCCTACAATGAAGACGTAATTATAATTAACATTGCTGACCAGTTAAAAGGCGTAAACATAGCTTGCCCATCAATACAAAGTCTCAATTTGCTGACATTTCCCGTTATACCAGATGGTGACTTTAATGATGGTGGCTGGTTGTGCTTCTAATGATTTTTCTGCCTGATGGTTCTTTTATATGGCCTGTCACATCCTAGAAGGCTGAAGGGTAACTTAATAATGATCTTCGAGCATATGAAGGGCCATGAAGTGTATGGTTATGAAGTGACCAGCTGTTTCTCATTCAAACAAGCAATAATGCATTTAAACTCTTCCAGGAAGATTTTTAGCATGGGTGGGAGGTGGAATGTCTTGATAATAAAAAAGTATTCAATGGTGACAGATGATAAAGTTTTTTTTGTTATTTTACTTGAAAATAGAACATGCATGTTTTATTTTGATGACATATCAGAATCATTGAACATCTATTTTTAAACTTTTATACTCAAACACAAAGTTAGATTTAATCTTGACCATAGTTTTACCAACATGACTTTGATAAAAAATTATTTAATACTTTCTATTCTTTATTTTTCATCACTGGAGATGACAAGATCTAATCTATGGCAGTGAGGTAGCTGTTCTACTCCTGAGCTATAGCTAGAAGCCCGATTTTATGTCTTGTTTTGCTTGTTTATAGAACTGGAGTGAGTTATTTTGTTCCAGTAGCTAAGGTCAAGTATCAAGTACTATTGGTGTGCACTTCTTTGTCTTAGCCTTCATGGACATAAAAACAAGTGCTTAAATATATAGATTTTAATATCTAGAGCTTCCGGGTTAATGAAGACTTTAGTGATTGTGTGGGGAAGTATATAACTGAAAGTTTTATTTCTGACACATAAACACCGCATACTCTTTTATAGTATGTAGTGAAAGGAAAAGACCTGACTTTCCTTTAGATTCTTCCTTAAATAGTATGCTATACTTAAGTATTCACTATACAATCTAGACCAGGACATTTAAGTTCTCTATAGTACATTTTTCTCATTTGGTGAAAACAAACAAACAACAACAGAAACATCTGGGAAGCTGTCACAGAGGGATACATTTGCTGTCCCTTTTGTCATTAGGACAAAATAAAGGCACTGTGGGAAGGTCAAAAAGAAAAATAAATAGGAGCATGTGGCTCAGGATGCTGAGGGGAGATTGCTGTGGTGGTTATTTGACACTGAACCAAATGAGAAACATTGGTTCTGATGAATGTCAGTGAAATGAGATGAACCAAACCTCAAGGCACTTGCTTATGTGTGATTTGATTTACAAAGAGTATGCTTCGGAGACTGTACAGGATACCCAGACATTATTGGAATCAAACAGTGAGAGGGTGAAGTAAGACCCTGATGGGAAGACGTGATTCTGCGGTCCAGAGAGGCTTCTCTGAAGTCCAGATAGTTAATATTCTCCCTATTTAAGGAGATGGATCCAGGCATGCAGACACTGAAGAGGCCCTTTGAGGGTTGAGAGTAAAAATCCAAGCAACCTTTCCAGTCATCTCATCCAGATGCAAGTGCAATAGTGACAAAGGTATTGATTAGCTTAGCCTTGGGCTCTGGCTACCATTACCTGGTCTGACTCATCAATTTTTTTCATGAGCAATATAGAAAAGAGACCTGAGAAATGCTCTGAAAACATGATTATCCTGCTTTTCATCTTCAAAATGCTTTAAACATGCCTTTCATGCTAGAATTAAAGGTGAAGCAGAATGGATGCTGGGTGACGTTCATCTTCACTGGGGTCTCAATTCTTTTGTTCTTTAGGAAATATTCATTCTCATTTTGTAATTGTTGATTCACTCACCATGTATTGATGTCTGCTCTCTCAAAGCCTTCTCTCTCTCTCTCTCTCTCTCTCTCTCTATATATATATATATATATATATATATATATATCCAGTCTAGTTAAATATTATATATATATATATATATATATATATATATATATATATATATATATCCAATCTAGTTAAATATTCAGATCATACAACTTACAGTAAGATTTAGTGTATCCCTGTTTGGAGCTTAACTACAATTCTAAAACAAAATGCAAATTCCCAATTCACATCTTGATTACAGCTGTAAGAAAAACTTTTTATATTATTGGTATCATAAAATATAAAATAAATGCTAAAGATGGTAATATCAACTAGAGAGTTAGCTTATGCCCACTGACACTTAGAGGAAGAAATGATCTATTCTATTGTAGTCCAGTGGGAGATTTTAACTGTAACTGTCAGAGCTCACAGAAATAAAAACTGAAGTCTGTGTTTGCAATAAGGTGGAGAATAAATATCTCAAAGGGGCCCAATGATTAATGTTTTGCCTAAACACCTGAAACAGCTTTTATCATGGAAAATGCTTGTCAATGTTCAAAGGCACACAGTTTGACTATCTCAAGATCTTGTCTCAAGACATAGGAATTACATTAAGCTAGCAAAAGTAGTCAAGGTTACAGTGTTTTACACAATATATTTGTGCATAGGAAAGATTGCTGATCACTTCTAAACAGTATCTTTTGGATTATGAACAATAGCTTCTATTGCACTTTACAAGCAGCACTAACACTCTGCTATAGTTCACACTTTAGCAGTTATTTCTCTCATTTGGCACATATTGAGACCATGCTGTGCCTTTCACCATTATTCAATTTAGTGGAAGATAGTGGCTTTTCAGGCTATGCCTTGTCCAGAGAGACTTTGTTTTACAAGCAGTAACTGACTCTATTTTGAGTGCAAATGCATACTTAGCATGACTCTGCACCATGATGGACATGTGTTAACCACCATCTGTATGGCATTCTGTTAGTTAACCTACCTGCACTAGGCACAATGTAGTAATTACCTTACTACTGAAGTTAGAAAGGGGAAATTTCCTATAAATAACAAAGTAACAGGAAACAGAGAAAAGATGTGTATTGAAATCCTTCCAGGAGACCCCCTTAGCCTGTTATCTTACTACCAAGTGTGTGTGTCAAGTCCTTGACAGGTGAATATCACCTAACTGTTCCTGCAGTTTGGCTTGGCTCTGTCTCCACTGTTGATGCAGATTTTTCAATCTCCCTTCTGCCCATCTATCTTTCCATCTGTCTAAACCTGGCATCCATCCATGTGCCTATTCCTTCATCTGGACTCAGCTCCACTTGACCCTCCAAACCTTGGCTCAAACTTTATCTTAACAACAACCTATCCTACCATGGCCTCTCCAAAAGACCTCTAACTTGGTTCATTACATTGTTCCTACAAAGTACTTTGCATTCCCATCAGCTTCCTGGCTGCTGCTCAGAAGGCCTTTTCAAAGTCTCTGAACTCTGTTATGACCTCTTTAACTCTTTACCATTCTGAAGCTTAGATAGATGGAGAGATATATGAGATAGATAGATAGATAGATAGATAGATAGATAGATAGATAGATAGATGATAGATGATTGATGATAGATAATAGATATAAATGATAGACAATAGATTGATAGATTTACAGTCAATACTTAGAATACACACACACACACACACACACACACACACATATGGTTATTATTAGAACTAGCACTACCATTGCCCTGGACAGCAGACTGCTTGACCCTACTTGACCTTGTTGGCTGGAGATGAAATAATGTAGAATCAATGACATAGACTATGGGAGCAGGTGAGAAACACTGCAGCAAGCTATTTTAATAACCTCTACCCATGCCCCATTGGTCCCAAGAAAGCATTTATTCTCAACAACAGTTCCTGATTGGCTGGCATTATCTGTGTCAGCAATCCTTGGTCTCTCAGGCAGTCCTCAATTAGGTTCTCCTGCAGGAAATGCCCCAGGTGTTTATGCAAAGACAGCTGTGCCATTTCTCCTACAAATTAGAATTGGAATAAATGAACCAGTGTTTGTCTCAAACTCGCTACCAAGAAAATTATAATTAACTGGCAGATTATTGGTAATAAAATAGTTTCCATTGTGAATTCTTATTATACAATATTCTGGCATTGTCACAAGACTCCTGTTCAACTGTACTATTGAAGGAGCAGGATTACAGCTCTGCATTCCTTATCATACAGACACTGGAATCAAATAAAAGCACAATGTGTGAATTTGCTCACTACTGAATGATGTTTATTTAAATAAATAAAGTCATTTTTCTTTCTTCTCCTTAGCATTACCTATTTCACTGAATCTAGAGATCGTGGTTCTTTTAGATAAACTGGTGGCCAGAAAGTACCAGAAGTCCAAACAATTTCCTTGTTTCCACCTTTCCCCCAGAGTACAGGGGTCATAGACACACAAAAAATTCATGCCTGGAATTTCACATATATGGGAAGACCTCAGTATCACATCCTCACAATTGTGTGGCAGGTATTGTTACCCACTGAGACATCACTCCAGACCCAAATATCAGGGTTTTAAAATAAAATGCTTTGAATTGTTTTGTAGACTTTCTACTTTCCATAATTTTCCAAAGATAGTTTAGGTTTATTTGGATGTGTTATAGGAAAAGTGAAAAGTGAATCCAACTCATTCCCATGCTTGTGTCTCTGCCCTGGTGGCCTGGCTGGCCATGCATTGGTGGGCAATGACCGATCTGTTTTTATCTCAAGGAGACTTACTGGCCCAGAGCTCCTGAAACATCTCTACCCAGCTGGCTAAGTTCCCACTGGTGGGTTGTTACCACACCAGCCCCAATGCTTCAAACCCCCTCATGGCCTTTGTGGTGTACCTCAGGCAAACCTACGCTTTTCTGTCTTACCTTTTTCTCTTGAACTCAGAAGAGCCACCGCATGTGGGAAAACACAACACAAACTTAGTTCAGAAACAATGGTAACTCAATCCCTGGGTACAATAACTAGAATCCTAATCTTGTAATCCTTATTAAATATAAACCCTCCAGTGGAGAATCCTGATGGACCTGCCTTTGAAACTGGGAGACACTTGTAGCTACATCTTGTTCTTATACACTTCCGGGCCAAAAGGGCCTAACTCTCTCCTGTTTCCTCTCTTCCCCGGTAGACCCTCCTACTCTCCCAGTGACTGGCTCCTTTATTCATTAGGGGATTGGTTCACAAGAAGTCATCTGAGTATGCTCCTTGTCTGTAGCCCCTCCCAGGAGAGTGGAATAGCATCTAAATACAAACAGTACCAAGCCCATCCAAAACAATTGATTCAAGCTTTCACTAATGTCTCCCTATAGGAAGCAGGTAGTTTTTACTTCTTAAGCTCTCTGCCTAAAGCAGACATCTTGTTATATATTCTATCTGTTTGACTCTCTGCCTGGAGCCACAGACATTTATTTTATTAATAACTGTTGACTGCCCTCTCTACTTGAAGTCAGTGACTAATTTTTTCTATTATATTCCCTAACTGCAGGCTAAATTCCCCATGTGATTTGGACTAAATGTGTATACAAACCTATCCTAAAAGTAAATAATCCCAATTTTATAAATTCACAGTTCACAGTGTTTTGTTTTTCATGTAGCAATTGTGTGGTCATTGTTCTGGAAAAAAACAGGAAAACATTTCTAGTTACTTTCATTAGTAACATCTTCAGAGAACAAAATACTCTATAGAAGGACAAGCATTAACTCACTCAGGATGATGCCCTCTAGGTTCATCCATTTGCCTAGGAATTTCATAAATTCATTCATTTTAATAGCTGAGTAGTATTCCATTGTGTAAATGTACCACATTTTCTGTATCCATTCCTCTGTTGAGGGGCATCTGGGTTCTTTCCAGCTTCTGGCTATTATAAATAAGGCTGCTATGAACATAGTGGAGCATGTGTCCTTCTTACCGGTTGGGACATCTTCTGGATATATGCCCAGGAGAGGTATTACTGGATCCTCTGGTAGTACTATGTCCAATTTTCTGAGGAACCGCCAGACTGATTTCCAGAGTGGTTGTACAAGCTTGCAATCCCACCAACAATGGAGGAGTGTTCCTCTTTCTCCACATCCAAGCCAGCATCTGCTGTCACCTGAATTTTTGATCTTAGCCATTCTGACTGGTGTGAGGTGGAATCTCAGGGTTGTTTTGATTTTCATTTCCCTGATGATTAAGGATGTTGAAAATTTTTTCAGGTGCTTCTCTGACATTCGGGATTCCTCAGGTGAGAATTCTTTGTTCAGTTCTGAGCCCCATTTTTTAAGGGGGTTATTTGATTTTCTGGAGTCCACTTTCTTGAGTTCCTTATATATATTGGATATTAGTCCCCTATCTGATTTAGGATAGGTAAAGATCCTTTCCCAATCTGTTGGTGGTCTTTTTGATGCTCACAGTCAGCTATTGGATGGATCACAGGGCTTCCAATGGAGGAGCTAGAGAAAGTATCCAAGGAGCTAAAGGGATCTGCATCCCTATAGGTGGAACAACATTCTGAACTGACCAATACCCCGGAGCTCTTGACTATAGCTTCATATGTATCAAAAGATGGCCTAGTCGGCCATCACTGGAAAGAGAGGCCCATTGGACATGCAAACTTTATATGCCCCAGTACAGGGGAATGCCAGGGCCAAAAATGGGAATGGGTGTGTAGGGAAGTGGGGGGGATGGTATGCGGGACTTTTGGGAGAGCATTGGAAATGTAATTGAGGAAAATACGCAATAAAAAAAAAAAAGAAGGACAAGCATGCTGCATGTTTATCAAGATTTGTTCTTCCATATACTACTGCTTGTATAATTGGTAAAATTATAATAATATTCTCTATGTCTTTAAAACAAAATGTACCCAAATATCAGTATTCTAGCCCAGTGTATATGATCTGCTAATCACTGCTATAATATAGTTTTTAAAACAATGTAAGATAACTGGATCAGAATGAATCTATAAAATATCTGTTAATACTACCTGACAGAAGGAGGAAGGTTAAGGTCATGAAACCTCATCTTTAATTCCAGCCATTATGACCACTTAACCTTTCCCTGCTGCAGGTTATCTTGGGATAGTGTGCTGGATGGTCCTATGTCAAACTGACATACAAATTATAGTTATTTGAAAGGAAGGAACCTTAATTAAGAAAATACCTTCATAAGATTTTGCTGTAGGGAATATTCCTAGTTAGTTATTGATAAGGGAGGTCCCACTCCTTTCTGGGTGGTATTATCTCTGGGCTGGAGGTGCTGTGTTCTGTAAGAAAGCAGACTGAGAAATCCTTGGGAAGCATGCCAGTAAGTAGCATCTCTCCATGGCCTCTGCATTAGATATTGCTTCCAGAATACTTCCCTGTTTGAGTTCCTGTCTTTATTTCAGTGCTGAAGAATTATAAACTGAACACTTACTTCCCCAACATGCTTTGTGGTCATGGTATTTTTTTTTATTTTATTAGATATTTTCTTCATTTGCATTTCAAATGCTATCCCCAAAGTCCCCTATATCCTCTCCTCCCCCCCCCCAGCCTGCTCCTCAACCCACCCACTCCCACTTCCTAGTCCTGGCATTCCCCTGTACTGGGGCATATGATCTTCGTAAGACCAAGGGCCTCTCCTCTCATTGATGGCCTACTAGGCCATCCTCTGCTACACATGCAAACTTGAGACACAGTTCTGGGGTGTATTGGTTAGTTCATATTGTTGTTCCTCCTATAGGGTTGCAGACCTCTTTAGCTCCTTGGATACTTTCTCTAGCTCCTTCATTAGGGGCCCTGTGTTCCATCCAATAGATGACTGGGAGCATCTACTTCTGTATTTTCCAGGCACTGGAAGATTCAGCAATTCCTTTTCTGGGCATATACCGAGAAGATGTTCCAACTTGTAATAAGGACACATGCACCACTATGTTCATAGCAGCGTTATTTATAATAGCCAGAAGCTGGAAAGAACCCAGATGTCCCTCAACAGAGGAGTGGATACCAAAAATGTGGTACATTTAGACAATGGAGTACTACTCAGCAATTAAAAACAATGAATAAATGAAATTCTTAGGCAAATGGATGTGTCAGGAGGATATTATCCTGAGTGAAGTAACCCAATCACAAAAGAACACACATGATATGCACTCACTGACAAGTGGATATTAGCCCAGAAACTTAGAATACCCAAGATACAATTTGCAAATCACATGAGACTCAAGAAGAAGGAAGACCAAAGTGTGGATAGTTTGCTCTTTCTTAGAATGGGGAACAAAATACCCATGGAAGGAGTTATAAAGACAAAGTTTGGAGCTGAGACAGAAGGAAGGATCATCTAGAGACTGCCCTCCCAGGAATCCATCCCATATACAACCACCAAACCCAGACACTCTTGCATATGCTAGTAAGAGTTTGCTGTCAGGACCCTGATTTGATATTTTGTCATATCAAATAGAAACCCTAACTAAGATAGGGATGCTAGAGCACATAGCAAGGGATATGCTAAATGAAAGTGACATCTCATAATACAGTTTACATGTGTCACTATCTGTGATGAAGTAGGATTTTGCAGTAATGTAGCCTTTTGGGGTTATCTATATGTCTCTACAAGTAACATATGCTCTAAGTTAGCACAATAATTTCACTAACTCAACAAGTTAACCTTAGATGGACTTTTTAATTTGGTCTGTGTCTTCATTGCCCCACTAGGGTAAATAGACTATTGTGGTCACATCTCCCCAGGCAAGGTTAATGCAACAATTAAACACAGACACACGTGCACACACACACACACAAACTCTTCATATAAATATAATATATATATTATATATATGTATATATATATATACATATATATATATATAAAATAGTTGAACATTGACTGAAAAATAAAATGATATATATAAGTATATCAATGAAAGCAAACTAACTTAGAACACTCAAAAAGGAAAAGAATGGAAATAGAAAAATCATACAAATAGTAAAGTTCTATTTTAAGATATAGCAAGCTCACAGAGAATTCTACTTAACTTTCTTTGCCTATGGAAATCAGAATTATCAAGTACAACATTTCTCAAATAGTTAAAGTATAAATCAGAGTTTAAACTTCATTATAATCCTTATGCCATTGAAAGATCCTGACAGAATGTAAAAGGTCACAGAAGCCCTGAAATTGGCAAGATAGATGTCACTGTTAGCAGAACTAGCTTCACTGATTTAGAAAAATAGAGGTGGACAATGCTCTGGCCACTCCTTGAACCTGTGTGTCTGCCAATGTTTTGACCGTTCCTTGAACCCATGTGTGTGTCCACTGATGAAGCCCATTGCCAGGTGTTTGTAATATTGGTTGCTGAGAAAGAGTCAGAAAAGCTCCCCAGCAACCACAGCCCGGCCAATCCTGAGTTGCTACACCTGCACCAGACTCTTTCCTTGTACGCCTCCCATACCCATTTCTTGAGAATAGACATTGTTTAGATCTGGAAATCCCCTACTCTCCCCCTTCTCCTTTCTCCCCTGAGGACCTATAAAAACTGGGACCTCTTTCCCCTTGAGGTCAACTCCTCTACCCCTGCGTGGGATATGAGTCATCCCCAGAGCTCTGGCTTTCCCCGAATAAAGCCTCATGTGGTTTGCATCAAGCTTGGTCTATTGTGATTTCTTGGGTGTCCACTATTGTCCTGAGGCCTGAGCGAGGGGATCCTCTCAGAGTCTTTCACCATTAATTTGACAGGCTAATGTTATTCAAACAAAATTAATCCATACTCAATACATGAGATTGTGAAAAAATTGTAGTTGTATAACTATTCCTAAAAGAGAGAATATTCTCTTAAGATTATGAAGGGAGTCTTGAAGAATCTTTGTGGTGTCAGGAAGTCTTCAGCAGTCTCTTTTATCAGTGTCAACTCTGAGAAACATTATGAAAATTGCAAGACAAACCCTACAAAGAACTGTGTGTCTTGAGTGCACTGAGGAATGAATAGAAGACCATGGGTTTGGGAGTGGATAACTTGACAAAGTAGAGATCTTGATGTGGATTGAAACACAAAAATTATAAAATTTGCTACCTACTCCTATGAATACTTGAAGTTGGATCAGAGCAGTTCTGTGTCATGTGCACATTCATTGCCACCTGAGTTCTCAAAAGACTTGGGAGGAACATTAAAGAAGCAACATTTGAAACTATGCTAACAATATGCTTATTGCTATTCAATAGATTAATTACTTTAGTAAGCTTTTATATTAACTTTTTAAACTGTTCCTTGATTCGTCGTGACTTTCACATCATATACCTCATTGCACTCATTACCTTGTCCCTTCATACCCACTCTGCATCCTTGAAACCACCCCAAAAGAAAATCAGGGAAGAAAGAAGGAAGGAAAGACTATAATCATCTCCTGGTGAAACCTGTAGCATCTCACGGTGTGTCCCAAAGTACACCATTTTGTTTACATATCTTTATTTACAAATGTTCATTGCAATGAGCCATTGGTCTGTTTGGAGGCCTCTCTGACTTCTGTTATACCATCAATACTGTATCCTTACCAGGTTTCGTCTTGCATATCCCATTGTTGGTCTGTGTCATGGAGATCCTGCAGCTTTGGATCTGCACAATGAGCTTCCTTGTATACTACAGCAATTCATAGAGAGATTGCACTGAGGTCCTGTATTAACTTCTTAAATGGCTTACTCACCTAAATATATCTCTATGAGATATATCTACAAATGGAGATAGCTATCTTCCAGTGAGCCTGAAAATCTTCCAATCTATGTGAGCACTGCTTAGCATCTAATGCTCATTCTTGTTTGAAATACTTCCCTTGTTCAAGTTGACCCAAGGACACATATCACTGTTTCTTTGAGTTTGTAACAAACAATTCAGAGATAAGTCCACATTGTTGAATGAAGTTTTGTTATTTGATTCCTACAAAGCAAAATAACAACAGTCAGGGCCTTCAGAATACATCTTTATTATGTGTCTTGAATACTCTGATTTGACAGCTTCCTGTTTGGTTTTAAGAAGTTATGTACTCAAATGTAAATTTCATGAGATGGTTACATTGTTTATCACTGATTTCCTAGGATGCAAAAACATGTATAAGCAGAAGTTTTTACAGACTACTATTCATTTATGTTGGAGATAAATTTTTCAGTTTTGTTTTTACTTGATTTTTATTTAGATTTTTTCAAATTTGTTTTAAGACACTGTACTTCCTATCATTATCTCCTTATTTCTTCTTCTTCCTCTCCCTCCCCCTCTCTCCCCCCTCCCCCTCCTCTCCCCCTCTTCCTCCTCCTCCTCCTCTTCCTCTTCTTCTTCTTCTTCTTCTTCTTCTTCTTCTTCTTCTTCTTCTTCTTCTTCTTCTTCTTCTTCCTTCTCCTTCTCTTCCTCCTCCTCCTCCTCCTCCTCCTCCTTCTCCTCCTCTTCTTCTTCTTCTTCTTCTTCTTCTTCTTCTTCTTCTTCTTCTTCTTCTTCTTCTTCTTCTTCTTCTCTCTCTCTCTCTCTCTCTCTCTCTCTCTCTCTCTCTCTCCTTCTATCTATCTAATTTTCTTCTTTTTTGTCTCTGAAAAGAAATCTTTGCTTGGGCTACTGGCTTCCTGGTGTGTGAGCATCATGTCTGGAGGAGCTCAGTTCACAGCAACGTGACTACAAGGCAAAGGCTGCTCATGTCACCATGAGACAGGAGATAGAAAGCACAGCAGAAACCAGGATCAGGCTATATTTGTAAAGTCCTATTAAAGTAGATTTCTTCTGGGACCCAAGCCACACGTACAATGTCCCAACCTCCTAGGTAGCCCTACAAGCTTGGGAGAAAGCATTCAGAACAGTATCTGTGAAAGGTTATTTCAAAATAAATAGAATTGTTGTTTTCAGTTCAACAAAAGTAAATCTAAAGAGATGTCATGTCTCCCCAGAGGTTTATGAAAACTTCAGTGTTACATATATAATTTTTATCTTTTTTAGGGAAAGAAACCATTTACTGACAGTTAAACATGAAGGTTCCTTCTCTTTGTAGCTTTTTGATAAAGTTTACTGAATGGATGTCAAACTTTGTAAACTGATTTTCTTTTGGCTTAATTTGATAAGATTTACCTTTTCAGCATGATTAGTTATTTTTATTGATAGCTAACATAAAGGCACATTTGCATTATTGGCATGTATACTGTACCTTAGTCATAGCACTTTGCAATAGACCATATTTGATTTAGTATGTGTTGTAAAGATGTTTACATGTGATATACTCTTGGTCTTTATTTGTGTAATCTGATGATTGAGTCTGGGTGTAAGCCTCACTTCAAAGTTGAGAGGGGAGGGCTTCTGCCTGTATTGTCTTTCAAACTTAAAAGTGAAACAATGTTATAACAGTATTTCAAAAATATATTCCTTTGACTGATTTTCACTGTAGTGGTTAAAGTCTAGTCTCTTAATTTGAAGTTTGGACTCTAATAGTACTATTGTCTCTTTTTTAGACTTATGAAATTATTGTATGTATAATGTATATTTAACTGTTTATAGAGACTTTTCCATATTTGTCAAGATATAGCTAAGAAACTAAAACTATATGCATTTAAAGTACATAAATTTATACATAGCTTCTGATTGTACTTTCAATTGACAAATTGTATATATGTTTCAAAACAACTATGTGAAATAAAACAAAGTGTTAATTAGTTTATTGTATGCATCCCACAGTATATGGCATATTTCGCAACATCACATCATTGACTTTTATGCTATTAACCTTCAATACTGAGGGAGTTGCTTCCCAGAATCCTTTAAGTCGTCACTGTAACAAGCACAGCTTCAGATTTTATCAAGGGCTTAGAAATTCTGGTAAGCTGGTTGGAATCCTAAATCCAGGAAGTGCCACAGTCTCTGGCCAGTGTTCCAGGAACAATGACATATGTGCCTCAGTTCTGAGAACCTATAGAGATGGGGGCACTTTGTTCCCCTCTGGGGCTATCATGTAAACTAATTTTCTAATGCTAAATGTATTAGGCTGGTGTGCCCTAGACCTTTAGCATGCGGCTTTAAAACTGAGTTTAACAAAGCCTTTAAAATAATAACAATAGGGAAAGCATACCCTAAAAGGGAAATTGACAATTATTCAAATTGCCTCTTTAACCTCTCATTAGACATAATTTTAAACTACCCTAATTTGGTATTTGTATTCATTTTATAATAATCAAAAGTTATATATTTTGTTAATATCTTCATTTGGGCTTTGCTTTCACTGAGATGTGAAACATCTATAAAAATGAGTAGTGGATACAAAAGCTTTCTAGATTTTATTTCAATTCATATATTTACATAAACCTTTCCATCTTTCTATAATGTACATTCTCTTTTATTTACCTTTGATAAGAAACTCTAGCATACTAAAAATCTAAATCAACTTCATGGTTTAACCTATACATCTTTCTCCTCCTCAGTTGGCAGCTTCAGGGCATTAACAACAATTTATATACTTGATTATTTTGCAGGCGCTTTCACAGAGGTACATTTTTCTTAATTAGTTTGCCATTGGAATTTGTGTGCCTTTGTTATCATTTTGTATTCAGTGTTACACTCTGCACAGTACCAAGCACATAGTAGAAAAATTGAATTTTATGAATAAATGAATTATATTTGATAGATATCAAACTGGGGAGAAAAATGAAATTTAAGGTCATTTGCCTTTTGATCAATAAATTCTCAGTAAGGATGAGGGGATCCAAGATGAAATGGTGCCTTCTTTTGTCAACTAATTTCCGTTTTTCTGTATTCATTTTTTCTGTACAGTTTGACAGTCTGAGAGCTACTTTTGAAGCTTTTTAAACAGTTATATTAGTTAAAGTGAACAGGGGATATTTAGGATCACTACAATGACAAGTTGCTAAGTTCCTGTGGACATGAAGCTTTACCTATTAACCACTTTATTATAGCTTTCAGTTAACTCTTCAAATTCTTCACAGTACCCTCTGCATATATACATTCTTAGAAACTGATAAAATTAGCCTAAAAATGTGAGGAGAGTCTTGGTGTATTCTGATGGAATTTCTTGGGCATCAGTGTGCTATTTCTTGCCTTTGCTTTCTATTTGTCAGGGTAAATTGACATATTCTATTCTCAATCGCATGCCAAAATTGCATGCTGTCATAATGGATCACATAAAACACGATGAAGAAATAACTTCTCTTTGTTTGTGTGATGAACTATGTAATGCATTTGAAGTAAATTTCCCAACTTAATTATGATTTTCTTAGTCTTGTGTTCCCAGAGCAGTACAGCAATTAATAGTAGAAGAAAATTTAGCCCCAAAGTGTTAGTGGGAAATTACTTAAATAAAGCAACTGAAACACATGTGTGTGCTCAGTGTTTATATATGACCTAGCAAAGGAATGGTCTACAGGGCCGTCTGAAGTATTAGTTAGACTTGATATGTGTGTGTGTGTGTGTGTGTGTGTGTGTGTGTGTGTGTGTATCAAAATAACAGTGAATGCTTTTAGCCTATCACAGTAAGTTCCTACCTTTCTAGTTTAATGAGAAAGATTCATTAAATTAGGCAACTTAAAGAGCAAATGGGAACTTTGTCTTATTGACAATTCTATTAAGGTGTGTGTGTGTGTGTATGACTTTATCTGTAATTCTCCATTTTTTTCCTCATATGACAAAATGTGCTCTTTTTTGTTTTTGTTTTTCATTGATTTAATTTATGGATGCAAACTCATCTTTTCAAGGCATTGTGTATATAATGACAACAATGACTCTTTTCATTTTCCATTATCTTATATTTTAGATTATAGAAGGAAATAAATTCTATGGGTAGTAGTATTGTGTGAATAAAATGTGGTATTACTCTTCATTAAATGTTTCTATTCTTGATGTTAACAAATACCTATGCTTATTAATTTCTAAAAGATTTTACTAAGACACAGAACTTGTTCATTGAAATCGTTATCTTGTTAATCATTTCCTAGAGAGAAACTTTGTCCTTTTCCCTCGATGCCTCCCAATGTGCATGCACCCTCCTGAATTAGAGGGAGATTTGTTTGCTCTAGCTTTCAATCATTTCAATTTGGAACATCCAATACTTATTTGATCTATTTCATTTGTCTGCTGTTTGCTTTAGTGTTTCTTTGTCTTATAAGAATGTTAGAAATCCATCTAGAAAAGACATAATAGTTTAATAATAATATGAAATAGAAATAATTTATAGATGTTCAGCATACAATCTCCTGCCCCTTATCTTAGCCCATGAGAGAATTTAAAATATGTTCCTCCCATCCTTGCTTCATTTTTACTGATGATTATCAATATGGTGACATATATCTTCTTAAGGTAAATCATGGTTAAGATTCTACTATGTATTTTATTTAGAAACTGTTTCTAAATCAACTTATTAACTACATGTTGGCCTATTATACCTCCTGAGTGGCAGCTGAAGAGCCAATAAGTAGGCTATATAGAATCTGAGCTATGGAGGCTTTTCCTGTCAATAAGATGGAAGACCCTGAGAAGTGGGATGTAAAGATTGACACTAGAAAATTGAAATACATAGAAAAGAGAGAAAGCGTGAGGTGTGGTAATGTAGAAAGGCCAAGAAAAAAGGAAAAGGAGGAAGGATAGAGAAAGAAGACTGAGAAGAATGTACATCTGATAGTGAAGCCAGAGAACAGCATTCAGTAAAGAGACTGGCAGGCAAAGGAGAAAATGTAGGCGGACAGAGCCAACTTCTGAAGGTGCTGCCTTCGCCTTCGCAAGTTAAAGGACTTTTCATGTGGGAGCTAAGTAACATCAAAGACCTCTGCGAGGAAAGTTACATAGCAAGATTCCATTAAGAGATAATGATAATGTAATTTTGAAAATGGTCTATATAGCAAAGACCTGATGTCAAGAGATCTGGCTGGACACTGGGGCTATGTTTCAGCTGAGACAAATGCACATAGATAGCAAAGCAGAGGAATACTATGCTGGCTCCTTTCTGGAAGGTCCAGATGAGAGGAGAGAGGTCCTGGTCCCACCCTCCAGGGTTGAGCGTGATGGCAAGTGCCAATGGCCCAAAAGAAACACACCAAGCCCAGAGTCTTGTCAAAGCAGGAACTCAACTTTATGCCATCAGCCTCTTGCTTATATAAGTTTGGAACATAGGGAGGGTGACTTTTGGTGGGGTAAAGTGACATGGGAGGCAGGAAAGGGTATGGGAGGGTATGGAGTGACTGACAGAGCCAATGGCAAAGCTCTACATTAGCAGAGGCAGGGCCAAACAGGTATTCCTGAGTCATCTGGATACAGAAGTGACTGAGACAGGTCTCAAAACTTGAGCAAGGCTTAGGTTTGTCCTCAAGGCCCAAACCAGGGCCATAATGGGGCCCAACTACAATATGGTAAGGCTGCATTCAAACAAGAAAAGATGTGAGACATGAGTGGCAGGTGGAACAAAGGAAGCTATGTTTATCCTCTGAGACATGGACACAATGGCTGCCATCATTATAAATGAGTAGAATTCTCAGATCATCTCACTGGATATGTGAGCACACATTTCATTTGTGCTGAGGGAAGGTTCTGATTATTTTTAGTACAAATAACACTTAGGAAACTCAAGACTTTACCAAGAATTTAAGTGATGTTGTCTCAAAAGATTGAGTAACATATGTCTGGATGTTAAGAGAACCACACTTGAAGTTCTAAAAGCAGAAAGAATTTAGATTAGTAACTAGAGCCTTGGAAGTTGGAGAAAAACATTTTCTGGTAGTAATGCTCATATCAACAGACATAAAGATGTCCAGCCATGTCAAGAAGACAGCATGTTCCTAATGTCTTTTCCATAAACTTCATAGAAAACCATCCTCTATCTGTCTGTACTGTGAAAAAATTGAGAGAGCATTATTGGAAGGTACTTTGGGGGTTAGATGTTACCTGGACAGTTACAGCTTCTCATAAGAAACATAAGAGCGAGCTACCAGTGTGCCAGAGAAAGGGAAACTAATAAAAAAAAAGAACATACATAACTGTTCAAGGACATCCCAGTATACAGAGTGAGTTCTACTACAGCCAAGACTACACAGGGAGACGCTGTCTCCAAATAAATAAATAAATAAATAAATAAATAAATAAATAAATTCCGCCGGGCTTGGTGGCGCATGCCTTTAATCCCAGCACTCGGGAGGCAGAGGCAGGCAGATTTCTGAGTTCGAGGCCAGCCTGGTCTACAAAGTGAGTTCCAGGACAGCCAGGGCTACACAGGGAAACCCTGCCTCGAAAAGCCAAAAATAAATAAATAAATAAATAAATAAATAAATAAATAAATAAATTCCAATATTATGTGTTTGAAATGTGCCTTAAACGTCTTCAAATTACAGAAACATATATCAAACATTTCCTTTAAAGAGATTTGGGGGGAAAAAAGAATGAATAATTTTAAAATAATGTTAAAAAACCAAGTAGTCATAATAATTATAGCTATAATTTATAATACTTAATTTGAAAATATCATTCAAGAGATTATGGAAACAATAATTCTGTCAATATTATGAAGTTGGTTATCTCATGTGCTCTTTGTGTATTTCTTGCAGTGTCCTACAAATATCCCCTCATTCAGGTTAACATTTATTCTCAATCAGGCTCAAAGCTGATACCTAAAACAACTATGAATACACCTAATTAGAGCCATAATACATGCTGCTGAAAAAGGTTAGTGGCAAAAGGTATTATTAGAGCATTTGTTTCATCTCATGAAACTCTTGGAATGATTATACTATCCAATAGAGACTCATTTTTAATTGAGCCAAGCCCACAGTATTTTATATTTCAACAGTACACATACGATTTACTGAAAATTTCCAGAGGGTTTAAGAATGTGAGATACTTTATTGCTTGTATATTTATGATAATGTACACATTGCCAGAAGAAAATAGAATATCAAAGCACTGAATGTGGATTGTCTATTCAGTATTTCATTATTTTACAGTTTTCTAGTGTAACACAAAGTTTGTTATCATTACATCCACATAACATAACAAATCCTGCAATATCGCCTGTATGAACTAACCCGCCTAGGTTTACTCTATGCTACACATATATGAATGAGAGAGATCCCCTAAATCCATATTCCACAGATTTAATCCTTGTGGAAAATACAGGCAATTATATATAAGAGCTTATATTTCCTTTTTTAAAAATTTATTAGGTATTTTCTTCATTTAAATTTCCAATGCTATCCACAAACTCCCCCATTCTCTCCCCCCACCAATCCCCTACCCACCCACTCCCACTTCTTGGCCCTGGAGTTCCCCTGTCCTGAGGCATAAAAAGTTTGCAAGTCCAATGGGTCTCTCTTCCCAATGATGGCCAACTAGACCATCTTCTGATACATATTCAGCTAGAGAGACGAGCTCCAGGGGTACTGGTTAGTTCATAATGTTGTTCCACCTATAGGGTTACAGATCCCTTTAGCTCCTTGGGTACTTTCTCTAGCCCCTCCATTGGGTGCCCTGTTATCCATCCAATAGCTGACTGTGAGCATCCACTTCTGTGTTTGCTAGACCCCAGCATAGCCTCACAAGAGACAGCTATATCAGGATCCTTTCAGCAAAATCTTGCTAGTTTATGCAATGGTGTCAGCATTTGGAGGCTGATTATGGGATGGATCCCCAGGTATGACAGTCTCTAGATGGTCCATCCTTTTGTCTCAGCTCCAAACTTTGTCTCTGTAACTCCTTACATGGATATTTTGTTCCCAATTATAAGAGGCGGCAAAGTGTCCACACTTTGGTCTTCCTTCTTCTTGAGTTTCATGTGTTTTGCAAATTGTATCTTATATCTTGGATATTCTAAGTTTCTGGGCTAATAACCACTTATCAGTGAGTGCATATCATGTGAGTTCTTTTGTGATTGGGTTACCTCACTCAGGATGATGCCCTCCAGGTCCATCCATTTGCCTAGGTATTTCATAAATTCATTCTTTTTAACAGCTGAGTAGTACTCCATTCTGTAAATGTAACACATTTTGTGTATCCATTCCTCTGTTAAGGGGCATCTGGGTTCTTTCCAGCTTCTGGCTATTATAAATAAGGCTGCTATGAACATAGTGGAGCATGTGTCTTTCTTACTAGTTGGAACATCTTGTGGATATATGCCCAGGAGAGGTATAGCAGGATCCTCCCGTAGTAATATGTCCAATTTTCTGAGGAACCACCAGACTTATTTAAAGAGTGGTTGTACAAGCTTGCAATCCCACCAACAATGGAGGAGTGTTCCTCTTTCTCCATATCCTTGCCAGCATCTGCTGTCACATGAATTTTTGATCTTAGCCATTCTGACTGGAGTGAGGTAGAATCTCAGGGTTGTTTTGATTTGCATTTCCCTGATGATTAAGGCTGTTGAACATTTTTTCAGTTGCTTCTCAGCCATTTGGTATTCCTCAGGTGAGAATTCTTTGTTTAGCTCTGAGCCCCATTTTTAATAGGGTTATTTGATTTTCTGGAGTCCACCTTCTTGAGTTCTTTATATATATTGGATATTAGACACCCTTCACAATAGTCACAAATAATATAAAATACCTTGGCATGACTCTAACTAAGGAAGTGAAAGATCTGTATGATAAGAACTTCAAGTCTCTGAGGAAAGAAATTAAAGATCTCAGAAGATGGAAAGATTTCCCATGCTAATGGATTGGTAGGATCAATATAGTAAAAATGACTATATTGCCAAAAGCATTCTACAGATTCAATGCATTCCCCATCAAAATTCCAACTCAATTCTTTAACAAATTAGAAAGGGCAATTTGCAAATTCATCTGGAATAACAAAAAACCTAGGATATGAAAAACTCTTCTCAATGATAAAAGAACCTCTGCTGGAATCACCATGCCTGACCTAAATCTGTACTACAGAGCAATTGTGATAAAAACTGCATGGTACTGGTATAGCAACAGACAAGTAGACCAATGGAATAGAATTGAAGACCCAGAAAATAACCCACACACCTATAGTCACTTGATCTTTGACAAGGGAGCTAAAACCATCCAGTGGTCAAAAGACAGCATTTTCAACAAATGGTGCTGGCACAACTGGCAATTATCATGTAGAAGAATGCAAATTGATCTATTCCTATCTCCTTGTACTAAGGTCAAATCTATGTGGATCAAGGAACTCCACATAAAACCAGAGACACTGAAACTTATAGAGGAGAAAGTGGGGAAAAGCCTCGAAGATATGGGCACAGGGAAAAAATTCCTGAATAGAACAACAATGGCTTGTGCTGTAAGATCGAGAATAGACAAATGGGACCTCATAAATTGCAAAGCTTCTGTAAGGCAAAAGATACCATCAATAAGACAAAAAGACCACCAACAGATTGGGAAAGGATCTTTACCTATCCTAAATCTGCTTATATTTCTTAAAGTGCTATTTTAATAGATTTTAATACTATTACATTACTACCTTTTCACCAGTTGGAAATGTTGTATTTGGGAATAGCACCAGATGAGTATATGAATTAATAATGGCCATATCACTATACTATGCTTTGAAATTTTTAAACTGACTTTATTGCTATTTAACTCTCTCAGTGAGGATGAAATTCAGTTAACTACATATAGCTTGTTAACAGATTAAAAAAAATAACTTCCCATATCAGTGATGAATATTCTCTGATAATTTTGAAAATAATTTTTATTTTTATCTACTCAAAATATTTTAATGTACTATGCACAATATTAAGGATAAATTTGAATTTCATCTTCTAATTGTGTCATTATCACTTATCTAACCAATTTCTTTTTTTTTAGCTTTACATTTTTTTTAAATTTAATTACATATTTTCTTTATTGACATTCCAAATGTTATCCCCTTTCCTGGTCTCCCTCTGAAACCCCTCTTCTCTTATTCCCTCTTCCTTCGCCCTTCTCATCAACCCACCTCCTCCCATTTCCTGGTCCTGGCATTCCCCTACATTGGGGCATTGAGCCTTCACATGAACAAGGGCCTCTCTTGTCCATTGATGACTGACTAGGCCATCCTCTGCTGCATATGTAACTGGAGCCATGAGTCCCACCATGTGTACTCCTTGGTTGGTGGTTTAGTCCCTGGGTTCATATTGTTGTCCCTCCTATAGAGCTGTAAACCCCTCAACGCCTTATTAAGCTCAAAGCACACATTGCACTGCACAAAATACCCAAATTCTAATTAAAGCAAAACTGAAATGTCACCATTATCAACAAAGAAAAAAATATAGAGGTTCCTAAACACAACAAACCAATACATACATGAGAATTTTATGAAGGTAGCAATTTGAAGAACAACTGATAGTTTCTTAAGGGTATTTGTTTTTAAACTGTTAAATGAAATGGGCCATCATTAATGTTCTATATTAAGGTCATTCTGTTTAAGGACATCCAATGTATAGTTTAATAATAGCATTGTGTCCTTTTACGGACTATATAGTTATTACTCAACAACTGTCTCCTGTTGACATTCTACAGCTTCAAGTTGTTTTAACACAAATATTTTTTTATATCTAATTCACAGATGAATGCTATAGAGTATTTCTATAGCAGGAAAAATTCGACCATATATTCAATATTTTAATATGTAGCTCCAAATTATTATTATCTCCCCGTAGAGTTATTAGTATCTCCCTGTAAAGGCAATAACATGTATTCAGTATTTTAATGTGTATCTTCAAGTAGATTTTTTAAAAAACAGATATCTGAGGAATTAACTTTGGAAACAATACAGAAATGCCTGCGAATAAGTGAATACTTGCACTCAGGTCAAATCTCTATGACAGCATTTTAATATTTACTAATCTATTCAGTGGAAATACTATTCAAATATGATCTTCCCATTATGAATGAGGACAAGAAACCATTCAGAAGTGTAACAACTTCCATTTGGCAGTTTTTAGATGTGATCTTATTTTTAGAATATCCTTTTCATATGTGTTGAATGTGTTACAAATATATCCAAGTTATATTTTTTTAGTTCTATTTATTCTAATCTTGTTGACTTCATAAATTTAGTTTTAAATTAGTTAAATTTAATAATTTAATGATTTTAATACCCAATCAGTTTGGTTTAAAATTGAAATTATACTCTAACATTAACTATTGTAATTTTTATCTTTTCATGGTTTTCCTTATATTTTAATTGCTTATTTTATATGCTCAAATTCTATGTACATTTTCTTAAATATGTATACATCCAGACTATGATAATTTTATATGATTTTATATAAAGTTTTTATAGAATTTCTGTATTCATTTTGAAATACTATGAACCAACTTTTCTCACCCAAAGGAGGAAATTTCTTCCCTTTCATTTCACACATGAAATTTCTTAATTCTTACGTAATGAAAGGGCAATGCTTTTATTGTTGTAAATACAATTGTTTTTTAGACACATATTTTTTTAAATAAATACCTGGGGTTTTTTTTGTTCAAATTCTTCAGTTTCTTAGATGCAAAACAAAAATTTTGAAATACAATGATTATTTTAGGTATTATTCATTCTTTCTTATCTTTTTGGATTAATTTAGCTTTTAGCTCTAGAATGTTATTTTTATTTTTATTATTTTAATTAATTCATTTTTTTACAGTCCAGATTTTATTTCCATCCCCCTGCTTCCGCACTCTAACTGTTTCACATCCCATATCTCCTCCCCACCCCTCTGTCTCCATGAGGATGTCCCTACTCCTACCTCCACCCCACCTGACCTCTAAACTCCCCGGGGACTCCAGTCACTTGAGGTCTAGGAGCATCATCTCTGATTGAACTCAGGCCTAGTAGTCCTTTGCTTATATGTGTTGGGGGCCCCATATCATCTGGTGTATGCTGCCTGGTTGGTGGTCCAATGTTTGAGAGATCTTCAGGGTCCCGATTAATTGAGACCGCTGGTCTTCCTACAGGGTCACCTTCATCCTCAGCTTTTTTCAGCCTTTCCCTAATTCAACTATGGGGGTTGGCTGTTTTTGTCTATTGGTTGGGTGCAACTATCTGCCTCTGACTCTTTCAGCTGCTTGTTGGGTCTTCTGGAGTATGGTCATGTGAGGTCCCTTCTTATGAGTGTTCCATAGCTTCAGTAATAGTGTCTGGCCTTGGGACCTCCCCTTTGAGCTGGATTCCACTTTGGGCCTGTAAATGGACCTTCTTTTCATCAGGGTCTTGTCCATTTCCATCTCTGCTGATCTTTCAGACAGGAACAAATATGGATCAGAGTTTTGGCTGTAGTATGGCAACCCTCTCCCTCATTTGATGCCCTGTCTTCCTTCTGGAGGTGGGCTCTACAAGTTCCCTCTTCCTACTGTCGGGCATTTCATCTAGAGTCCCTCCCTTTGAATCCTGAGAGTCTCTCACCTCCCAGGTCTCTGGTACATTCTGGAGGATCTCCCCAACCTCCTACCTCCCGAGGTTACCTGTTTCCACACTTTCTGCTGACCCTCAGGGGCTTCAGTCTATTTCCCTCACCCAATACCTGATTATGTTCCCCTCTTCCCCTCCCTGTCCAATTTCCTCCCCAGGATCCACTGGATCCATTTCCTCCATCCCCACTTGTGATTGCTTTTTTCTCCCTCCCAAGTGAGACTGAGGCATCTGCACTAGGGCCCTTTAGCTTGTTGAGCTTTTAGAGTTCTGTGGACTGTATTGTGAGTATTCTATACTTATTTTCTAATATACACTAATTATAATGAGTATATGCCATGCATGTCCATTTGGGACTGAGATACCTCACTCAGGATAATATTTTCTAGTTCCATCCATTTGCCTTCAAAACTCAGAATGTCCTTGTTCTTATTAGCTGAGAAGTATTCCATTATGTAAATGAACCAGATTTTCTGTATCCATTTTCTGTCATGGGACATCTCGGTTGTTTCCAGCTTCTGGCTGTCACAAACTGAACCAATATGAACATAGTGGGACATGTGCCCCTGTTGCATGGTATATTACTAACAGTGGTATTGCTGAATCTTTAGGTAGAACTCTAGTTTTCTGAGGAACCACCAGACTGATTTCGAGAGTTGTACCGACTTGCAATCACAAGCATTCCTCTTTCTCTACATCCTCACAAGCATCTGCTGTCACATGAATTTTTGATATGGTATGAGGAGGAATCTAAGGGTTGTTTTGATTTGAATTTCCCTGATGACTGAGGATGACCTAACATTTCTGTAGGTGCTTCTTGGTCATTTGAGTTTCATCAGTTGAGAATTCTGTTTAGCACTGTTCCCCATTTTTTAATAGGGTTATTTGGTTTTCTGGAGTCTAACTTCTTGAGTTCTTTGTATATATTGGATATTAGCCCTCTTTCTATCTCTGTGAAGAACTGAGTTGGAATTTTGATGGGGATTGCATTGAATCTGTAGATTGCTTTCAGTAAGATGGCCATTTTTTACTATATTAATCTTGCCGTTCCATGAACATGGGTGATCTTTCCATCTGCTGAGGTCTCCTTCAATTTCTTTCTTCAAAGACTTGAAGTTCTTGTCTTACAGATATTTCACATGTTTGTTTAGAATCACATCAAGATATTTTATATTGTTTGTGACTATTGTGAAGTGTTTAATTTCCCTAATTTCTTTCTCAGCCTGTTTATCCTTTGAGTAGAGGAAGGCTACTGATTTGTTTGAGTTATATCCATCCTCGTTGCTGAAGTTGTTTATCAGCTGTAGGAGTTCTCTAGTGGAATTTTGGGGGGTCACATAAGTATACTATCATATCATCTGCAAATAGTGATATTTTGACTTCTTCCTTTCAACTTTGTTTCCCTTTTACCTCCTTTTGTTATCTAATTGCTCTAGCTAGAGATTCAAGTCCTCTTGGGTCAGGAATTTGAGCAGAAATTGTGGTATCACCTGTGCTTTCAGGTGCATCATCACTCTTGTGAGATCTGCTTACTCCCGGTGGGACCTGGGTATGGAGAGCTGTGGCACAGGGGCAACTCCAAGTGCAGATGGAAACCTGAGGAATGAAGACTTTTCTGTGAAGTAAAGAATTCACCAAGGCAACTTTTGGCCTGATGATGAAGATAGGTCTTGAGTGAAGAGGGCTAGCAACCATCTCAGAGAGCACGCAACAAAGAAACTCTAGCTGGAAAGAAGTTGTAATGTAAGACTCTGATGAGCATTAATTACTGGGGACCATCGGAGTGAGCTATGCAGAGCTAGATGCAAAAGCAAGAGGAATTTATTATTCTAGTGCACTGGCATTGTCCCAGACCCAATGGAGAGGCAGCAACTCTGGGCAGACCATTCGGCGAGTATTTATACAATTTCCAGGGTCAGAATAAAGCATCAGCAAATAGGCACAATATGGTTGGCAGAACTGTGTGTCCTTTAAATTGATTGGTCTTAAGGAAATGAGGTAGTAGAGGTTTAATCAGCCTCTCCCTTCTGGCCTACATGCTGTCTGACCTGTCTCTTCCAGGAAGGGAGGGGTGGCATTTTCCAAAGTTCCTGAACTAACCTCTTCACTAGGTCTATGTATACATATTAATGCCATGCTAAATTTCTTTCCTGGATTCCTGTGTCCTAAAATCATCTTAAGTGTTAGGAACACAGTTTTTCCCATTGCCTCCCATTGCCTCCCATTGCCTCCCATTGCCTCCCATTGCCTCCCATTGCCTCCCATTGCCTCCTGTTTCCTTGTATACTAAGAAGGTTAACACTTTCTGCTGTGTTCTGCCTATGATCTGACTGCAGTGTAACTGGGGCACTGTGGACAATGGAAGATGTAAATAGATGTTCTAAGGGTTCATTCAAGCTAATAAATAAGACCTAATAAAAAAGGAAAAGTACAGCAGCATAAATAATGAGCATAAAGTCCACTTGCTCACTCCACTCTTTGTATTCTTTCCTTCCTAAATTTTTTTCAGTATTGTAGGATAAATAGTCATAAAGCTGCTCCCTTCATCTATTAATCATCTATGCCCTAATGTGCACTGATGGACCTTCTCTTCTCTCCTCCATCCATAACCTTCTCAGGGAAGGGAAAGAAGAAATGAGCCATGGCACTTTTAAACTCAGAACATGTGTTGCTAGCATCCTAGTGGTTTGAAGAGGTCACTATAGCAATTTTTTCAAAATAATATAAATTGTAGAAGTTATTAGTCTCTCCATACTTTTAAAGAGAAGGCTGGTATTTTCTTTCTTTATTCTCTTATATACTTTGGTTTAACCTCCAGTGTTTCATTTCATTTATTTAATATCCTGTTTTTTCAATATTCTTTTCTTATTGTATAAATCATCTAAGGGATGATAATGAAAAATATCTTCGGGTGTTTCTGGGTCACTAAACTGATAGAAACTTAGAAAGAGGGAAGTGAATATTAGTAGTCCAGGATACAGATATTGCTGATTTTATATTTTATCTCTGTGTGTATGTAAAATCAATCTCTTTCACCTATAACAAGATTTATGTAGGAAAACAAAAAAACCTAGTTCCCTTCCTTAAGTATATATGCCAGAAACCTACTATTTATATGCATTACAGAATATGAAAGCCTTTAACTGAACTTTGGTCCATTTGTTTCTTTTAATCTATTCTTTGAAACATTCCTTTTGAGTAGTGGAGATAATTCAGTCAGTGAAGTAATTGTTTGACAAGTGTGAGGGCAGGAGTATGGTCCCTAGAACCCACATCAAAAGCTTAATTAGGTAGTGCTCACAAGTAATTCCAACACTAAGGTGAGACAAAAATGATCCCTGGAGTTCAATAACTATTCAGACTATAGGTTAATGAGAAGCCTCATTTCAGAAGAAATGAACAATATTTCTTACGATGGCACCCAAAGTTCTGCTCTGCTACCTATCCTGTTCAAACCCAGGGATGAATACATACAAAGCTTTCATTAACTATTCAGTCTTATTAACATAGTTCAATAGTTGTCCTCTACACAAGTTTAAGTAATGTAAAAGATAAAATAAAGAACAAAAAGGGAAAAGTCAGCTGAGATTATAAAGTATGGAATTAGGGTTATAGAAAAGGTGATCTTGAAATGAGCTGTGTTTATGTATTATAATATTTTCTGGGAGAAAGAGAAAATAATGAAAGAGGAGAGGAGTAAGCCAAGGAGATATGTATAAGCTCTTTAATGACATGAAATAAAATATACAGAATAGAACCTGTGTATAAAAAACCCTATCTTCTATGAGATCACTGATCTCTGCTATAATTTAACACAAATTTTAGACTGTATTTGGCTTTGCCCTTTGTGTCTTTTATTTTGCATTTTATAAAATGTTGTATTTTTTTACTTTTTTAATTCCTAAAGAATGAGACATTATATGAAAAAAAAAACCAACTAAAGTGTTTATTTGATTTATGTTCCCTTTATTTTGCTTTCTACTTATGTCCTCTCTTGCTCATTCTATTAAAAATTAAAGCAATAGAAAATATGGTACTGGTATAAAAACACACATGTAGTCTAATGGAACAAAATGAAGACCAAAACACAACCATGCATAAAAACAGTCTCCAAATATTTGATGGACATGCCAAAAACATACTTTGAAGAATATGCAAAAAAAGTATATCATCAGCAAATGAGGCTGGGAAAATTGGATATGCAACTGTAGAAAAATTATATCCATATCTATAAACATTCACAAAATCTAACTTAATATGTATCAGACTTAAATGTGAACCCAAAACACTGATGCTATTTGAAGAAAACATAGGTAGCATGATTTTAAATATAGGTATAGAAAAGGCTTTCTGAATATAATCCCATTTGTAACAGAAATTTAGCACAAAAATTGACAAGTATAATTTCATGAAACACAAAATTTCTCAAAAATAAATAAAAAGTCAAATTAAAGAAGCAGAAATCTATAGAATGGAGGAGAAATTTTGGTGCCATACTTATGACAAGGTATCAATACCTACACTATATAAAGATCTAAAACCAATTACCTATTCAAAAAATGGGCAAGGGAACTTAACACAGTATTTTCAAAAGTAAACAAAATAAACAAAGACTATCTCTATAATATTCTTTGTCCCTATCATTGGAAGAAATTATCAAAAAATTCAGTGTAAGAAAATAGAAGACTTCCCGGAGATATCCATCAATAATGCCATATTATGTTATAATAAGATTAGGCACATTCCCCTCGTATGAACAAGCCAACCCAGTAGGAAGCAATAGGTCCCTAAAACAGGCAAAAAAAAAAAAAAATCAGAGACCAACAGTTGTCTAATTGGATCTAAGACACACTCAGCAAGAGAGAAATTATGAAATTATGCCTTGTACTGGAAATATGGTCAACTATCAAAGGCTAATGAAGTCATAGTTTGTGGAGTAGCACCTACAACTGGTATTTTATTAAACCAGCATAATCAGTAACTACATTATAAGCATTTATACTCTCATTATCAGATAAGTATTGGTCTTACCCCTCTTTGCAACAGAATAAGATCATTAGAGAATAACAAAACTTGTCAAAATGCAGATGATATGTGATGGGGTAGTGACTAGAACCACCAGGCATATATCCAACATGATTCCTTCATGTATGGCTGAGGATCATAGAAAGAGCTAAAGAAGGGCTGGGAAGATGGTAAGAGCTGAGGGATCCAGATCTTATCTGTAAGACTTTGTCTTCCAGAAATGTCAGAGAGGCTATGACTGCCTAAACAAGAACTGAGGACAAGAAAAATAGATATGCTGATGTTCAATGGGGAAAATGCACTGGTCTTCCACCATAGGCAAGGAACTACAGGCAAACAAGAAATGCAGAAAGTAGAAGAAAAAATCTTAACCTAAGGAATAACCCTTGAACTCATTTTTTAATATCAAGTTGTCAGCACTGAAATAACATATATACAAGTAACCTTATACAGGCAACAATTTTGTATATGTAAACTTATATGGGCTTGATAGGTTATATCTAGATATTTTGAGATATATGTCATATGAAAACAATGAATGAAATAACTTGAGAATGAGAGATGTAAGATCAAGAATCGACAAATGGGACCTCATAAAATTGCAAAGCTTCAGTAGGGCAAAAGATACTGTCAATAAGACAAAAAGGCCACCAACAGATTGGGAAATAATTTTTACCAGCACTACTTTCTATGGCAGGCAATAAGGGGCAGGATGAGCTTTGTGGCACCCAAGCCATCAGGACCAGCTCTTTCACAGTTCCCTAGTAGGCAAGGGGCAGGGGCAGCTCTCCTGTTCTCATGCCTTCAGGGCTGTCACACTTTTGTCCCCTCCACCAAGGCCAATTCTACTGTGAAGTTTTGAAAGTATGACAGGAACCAGACCAATTATATACTGCAATGAACTTTTCTAGTGAATCCTTTTGGACAAAAGTGCATATTGTGTTACATAGAGCAGCGTCCATAGTGAGATGTTTGTTTTGCTTTGTTGTGTTGTGTTGTGTTGCGTTCTATTTCTTTGGAGGTTGCAAAGATAAATTGTAACTATGGAGAGAAGGGTAAATGAGTGAGATTGTACAGCATCATGTGAAATAAAACAAAAATATTAAAAAATTATCTGTCTGTAAAATATAGCAGTAAGTTTGCACGTTCTTTAGTTACATTTCTAATCTAAACTTCTTGTTACTTATTTCCAATAGTAGAGTATTGAACAAGTATCCAGGGAAAGATAAACAAACCATTTAATGAACTGGAACAAGATAATTGTGAGGAAAGACAAAGAGCTGTATATTTTTTAAAAAGTAAGACTCATAAATATATAAATGAATTATTGGTTTGCACCGTGATTCACTTCACTAACGAAGAACTATTAATCTTGCAGAAAAGTGGTTTAGATGGTGATATTATAGCATTTCAGCAGAAATATACAAATTCAATATATCACAAACCATGATGCAGAACTTATATTTTAATTTTACATCATATCAGATGTGAAAATGTATCAGAAAATATAGCATTTAAATTGTAGCCTTTAAAATATAGAAGCACATAAAATATCAATCATCTAAAGAAATTGAGAAACAATGCTGGGAAAATATTTGAAAAAGTTCCTTAAAATCCTGATAAACTATATGTACATGTTTAAAGTTTTACTTCTAAAAAGACCAAAGCTGGTGCTTTAAAAAATACTTTTAAAAAATCACTCTGTTTTGGCACTGCTGAGACATTGTTGCTTCAAGATATTGACTTTCTATGCCTCACCCCAATCACAAAACATCAAGAGATACAATCCTTCCTGAGGCAAAGATTTAAATGGAGTGCTGCTTTAAATCCCTGAGATATGGTTCACTGTAAAATATCAGATTTATAATAGGATTTATAGGTAATTCTAAACAAGGCATAGTTTAACATTCACATTGATTATTTAATTTAAACCTAGCAATTACACTGTAAGGTTTTATTCTGATTTTTTTTTCTATTTTATAGGTGAACAGACAGATTCATTAAGGTTAATGCCTCGTCAATGACTCAAAGCTAACAAAGGGGGTTGCTTGTGCTTAAACACAAACCAACTATTTGAAGAAGCTTCTCTCTTAAAATATGCAAATGGATTAACCTAGAAGCTGTTACAAGGTTCCCACAAAAAGATTTCATATTAGTTTTCTTATTTTTCAACTTCTATTATGGCAGTGTTCAGGTCACGGTGTACTCCAGAATGTGCGTTTGACTTTCAGAAGAGCTTAACTAGGACCTCTCAGGCTGTCATGACTCACTGTGCATTCTTGTCAAGAGTCTCTCAATGATGTTTCCAGGCTGAAAAAGCAGAAGAAAAACAACACAAACAAATCTCTGTCTGAAAAACAGATTGCCTTTTGTTCACATTTCTGGTTCAGAGCCCAAAGCATAAAATTCACATCTCCAGACCTGGCTGGAGAGATGGCACAACAGTTAAGAACAAGTACCGCTCTTTCAAAGGATCCAAGTCCCAGTACCCAAATGAGACATCTCACAACCACCCGTGACTCCAGTTCCACAGTATCCAGTGCCTTCTTCTGGCACCATGGGCACTGTGCTCTCATGCCCAAATCCACACTCAGACACAGCACACACACAAAATTAAAAATATTTTTGTGAAATACAAATACAATACATATTTCATAGCTTATTCATGGGACTATAATCCATAGCATTTCATTTACTTCAGATAGCCATTGAAAGTTTATAAAATATTTTCCCAAATGAGTATATGGTTGATAAAAATTACAATATTCTAATAACCTAGCAAGCATTAGGGTGACTCATACCCCCAAACCATTATGTATCATCACAAAAGATAGACTGGAAAAACTGTAAGAGCCCAAAGAAAAAGATATAGGCTACAAAACAGTATTTTACAGACATGACAAAGTTGTTGCACAATAGACTCACAACTTAAGACTTGATGCACAAAACTTGCATAACATAAGTCCAGCCTTAATCCCAGCATGGATGGAGGAGAGGCTCAGAAGTCTCTACTCCTTTCTGAAGAGCTATTGACAATTGATGGCTACTGAGTAAGGGAGATGCAGTTTTCTTCAGGGAAGCAGATATGAGAGGCTATCTAGGCTACAGAAGATGATCCCAGACCCATATGTACAAGTAGAACACTAAAACATCTCAGAGGGCATTAAAGGAAAAGAGGGGGTACATGAAGTTGGGAGAGAAAAGTGATGGGTTAAATGAAAAACTTGGAAGGGAAATAATAGGAAATATTTTTTATCAAAACACATTGTATGCATACATAAATATTAAGTAAAATATTCTAAAAATAAATTACATTTTATGTTGAAATTGTTCTTTGTGGAATTGAAAATATTCAGCTGTTAACAACTTCAAAGCTTGAAAATAAATATGGTGATCATTTACAGAGATGAATGTATCTAAACATTACAACTTTGTTGACCAATGTAAAAGAAAAGACTTAAACATAAACACAAAATGCAATGGAAACTTAAACACTGACAAAATACATGCCATAAAATCAGAAAGAAATGCTATCACTGGAAGAAGGAATGGCTTGTGTATACATTATGTATGCCTATTATGAAATGTCACAACAAATCAATTTCTTTGTATGTTAACCAAAGAAATACATAATCTTATGTCTGGCATTGATATTCAATTAACTTTCAAAATAGAGATTCCAAGATCCCATTCTCCAAAACTCTGTTAGAATAACAACATACAAACAATCTAAAATCAATTTTCCCTTCACTAAAATTTTAGCCATATTACAAAATATATTTTGATAACTAAAATTTTCTTTCAGGCATTACTTTCAAAGATAATAATTTCAAGTGTGGCAAGTTTGGTTTCTCTATACACGATGTATTTGTGAGTGAAGGGACAGACACTGTTCTCATTGCAGTAATATCTCATAGGAGTTGAGTATTTCTTTCCAGGTTTTCTACTTAAGCACCCCATTCAATGAAACTATTGAAACATGAAAACTATTTTTTATGATCATTTGACAAAATACATGATTATGACTGTGATAGATCTTCAGTCTGATGAAGCACTAATTCACTTGTTGAAAATGAAACAAAAGACAATTATTAGGCCAGAATAATGTTGCACTTGACACTTATTTCTTACTGTGTGAGCAAAATGTAATGCATACAAAGTGGGCACTCAATACCTGTCCAGGATTTAATTGCATTGAGAAAAGAAGAAAAAGAAAAGAAAGAAAGAAAAAATGAGAAAGAGAAGAGAGGAAGTAATTAATGGGGAGAGTCTTATCATTTGAGGGCATTGGGGATTTTCAAAATCTTGAAATATATGCATACATATTTAATAATTTCTAATATTCAACATTAGAGCAGTATTTTAATTTCACATTTTATTTTATTATCTTGTTGAAAAATTTATACAATATATTTTGATAAGCTTTTCACCTAAACCTTACACAACTTTTCCATCTCTTTACCCACAAAGCAAGTGGATTTCTCTCTTTCAAGAAATCCAAAAGCAAAATGAATAAAGAAGAAACACATAAAAACAGAGAAATAAAAATTTTTAAGCAAATGAGCAAAACCAATACTACAAAAAAAATGCCAAAACAAAGCAAAATGTTTTACAAATATCATTGGATTCATTTTGTATTGATAAACTACTCCTGAGCATGGGACCTGCCCTGGTGTGTGGATGAAATACCCAGTAACACTCTATTAGGAAAAAAAAAAACACAGTAATACTCCTATTACAAGTGAGTATCATTGGCACATTTCTTCTTCTTTAGCAGTTAGACTCTGTGTCCCTTGCCCTTTTAAGTGCTGGGAATCCATATGGCTTGAACCTGCACAGGTCCAGTTCACACTGCCAGAGTCTCTGGGAGTTCATATGTGCACCAGTGCTGTTGTGCTCAAAGATGGTGTTTCCTTGGAGTCATTCATCTCCTCTGGCTCTTAAAATCTTTCCTCTTCCTCTTCCACATAAATGCCTGAGCCTTGTAGGAGTGAATTGATGAAGACATCCCATTTAGGAGTGAATTCTCCAAAGTTTCTCACTTTCTATACATTACCTAGCTGTGAATCTTTCTGTTAATTCAAACCTAATGTAAGATGAAACTTTTCTAATAATTTCTCATAATAATTTCTCAGGTATTTGGTTATAGTTATCCTGATATATTTTTGAGGCTACTGTGAAAGACATTTGTAAATGTCACTTTTAATTTCCTCAGATGATGGGATAAGATGAGAGACATACGCTGGCTTTGTGAATACATCACACAGGCTGAGTCCAGGATTTCTTTTACTGTTCGAACTATACTAGACTTAGGATTGGAAGTGTCTAACCTAGGTATAACCTAATCTTTCAAGCTAATTCAATCCAGCTTCTCTCAGCTTCTGACTGACCTGTCCTGCTTGGCCTCGTACTAATTTTGACCACATCGCCTAATCTGGTTCCTTCTCATTCTCTGGATTTTTCTGTTTTCACCTATGCCTGACTTGTTCTCTGTGCAACCTATTTCTGTAAAACTGTCCTGGTAAAACTGCCATACACACATACTAGTTACCACACGCCATACAAACACACCACATATCACACAACACAACATGAATTGTGTTGGAAATTTGATGGCTATGGCACTGAATCTGTAGATTGTTGAAATGACATTTACAAATGCCTTTCACAGACGCCTCACCACACACCATACACCACACCTTTTTCTATCTCTTGCTGTTCTTAAGCAGCCTCTCTTTCCTGTGTTGTTCTCATTTGATTTGGGTGTGTCCTATCTCTAACTCATTCTGTCTGTTGAATCTTTCCCTGATTCATAATGCTGTCAGCCACTCACTTTCAAATATGGCTGCTTCCTTCTACAAACTAACCTTACCTTCACTATTAGGGATTAAGGGAGTATCTGTATCCCAGCTAGATCATACTGCAATTCACGGTGTGTCTGCATTCATAGTTTTGGGTGTGATGACTTGCTAGAGCAGCCATGTTGCTGGATTAAAAATTCTTTATAGGCATTGTTTCCCTGGTTTATGTATCAGTCTGTTTGTCACATGTATATAGAAAGGGTGTCCATTTTAAAGTGCTTCTTTTATGTCCTGCTACATTGCTGAAAATCTGTCATCTATAAAAGTGTCCTTGTAGACCATTTAAGGTCTTTTATGTGTAAAATTATATTATATGCAAAGAAAGATTCTTCAGTTTCTTCCTTTATAATTTCTGTCTCCTGGATCTTTAGTTGTTTTATTGTTCTAGCTAAGACTTCAAGTACTATTTTGAATAGGCATGGAGACTGTGAATAACCTTGCCCTAATTTTAGTGGAAATGGTTTGAGTTTCTCTCTGTTTAGGTTAATGTTTGTTTTAGGCTTGCAGAATATTGCTCTTATTATGTTGAGGTTTGTTCCATGTATCTCTAATCTCTCAAACACTATAATGAAATGATGTTGGCCTTTGTCAAAGACCATTTCTCCATTTAATGAGATGATTGTGTGGTTTTTGTCTTTCATCCTGTCTATGTGGTGGATTATTTTTAATGGCTTACATATGTTGAACCATTACTGACTTTTGGAGGTAAAACCAGTATGATCATGCTAGATAATCTTTTCTATGTGTTCTTGGATTTGGTTTACAAGTATTTTATTGAGAACTTTTGTATCTATGTTCATAGAAATATTAGTCTATATATTTCTTTAGATTGCATGTTGATAGAAATTTTAAGTATTTGGCTTTCTTCAAAGCTTGGTAAATTTAGGTGCTAAATCCATGTGGTGCTTTGTTTTGCTATTATGTTTTGTTTTGATTGTTTTACTTCTTGTTAGGACATGTTTAATTGTTGCCCATAATTCACTACTGGTTATGGTCATGTTAAAATAGCTCCGGTAATCTTGAATTAACTTTAATCGATTGTATATTTCAAGAAATTTATACATTTCTTTTAGTTTCTACAATTAAGAGGAATATACAATTTTAAAGTATACCCTTTAAGTTATATGAAATTTCCTTATTATCACTTGTAATGCCACCCCCCTCTTTTTTTTAATGTGGTTCTTCTCTCAACATTTATTAGTTAATTTATCTAGGGATTTTTCAATTATCAATTTTCTCAAAGAACCAAGTATTTATTTCATTGATTCCTTTTTGTTTGATCATTGTGCTTGTATTTGCTTATTTCTATTTCATTGAATTCAGTTCCAACTCTTTTTTTTTCCTGTCTACATCTTATGGGTAGTATTTCTTCATGTTTTTCTATAGTTTGCACATGTGTCAGTAAGTTTGCTGTTAGATCACTTCAGTTATCCAGTGTAGGCAGGTAGTAATGTAATACTTTGATATGGTATTTTCTCTGCCAATATGTTTTGGTATATTATCAGCTTCATTCAATTCTAAGAAGTTTTTAATTTTCTTCTTATTTTCTGTTTCAACCCAATTTTTATTTTATACTGAGTTGTTTAGCTTCCACAAATCTGTATGCTTTCTGCCATTTAAATGTTTGTCATTATACAGCCTTAACTCATGGTGGTCAGATAAGAAGCAGAGCATTATTTCAATTTCTTACACAGTTGTAAATTGCTCTGAATCTTAGTATGTGGTCAATTATGTGTAAAATTTCATCACTTGCTGAGAAGAAAGTTCATTCTGTAGTGTTTTAGCAGAATGTTCTGTAGATGTCACTTAGGACCATTTGATTTATGATCTTATTTAGTGGCAGTATTTCTCTGTTTAGTTTTGTGTTGAGAGACCTGTCTTTGATGAGAATGGGTATATTTAGGTCATCTATTATCACTATGTGAGGGTCAGTATGTAGTTTTAGCTGTAGTACTGTTACTTTTATAAACTTGTATGAATTTATGCTTGGTACATAGATGTTTGGAATTGCAATATCCCTTTGATAGATTTTTCTTTTATTGAGTATTTAGTGTTCTTCTCTATCTCATCTTACTTATTTTGATTTGAAGTCTATTTTCTCTAATGTTAAAATAGGCATACTTGTTGGCAGCTGGCTTCATTTCCTTGGAATATTATTTTTTTCAATCCTTTTACCTGGAGAGATGATGTCTATTTTGATATGAGATGTGTTTCTTGGTACAGAAAAAAATCCTCTTTTATAATCCAATCTGTTAGTTTGTTCTTTTTATTGGAAAATTGAAGCCATTAATATAGTTATTAATGTGTAGTATTTATTGATTCTTTGATTTTATAGAATGGGTTTTCTCTTCCTTTTTGATTTAGTGTTCTGGGATTATATATTTCTATGTCTTTTTAGATGTAGCTAACCATTTCAGACTGATGTTTTACATCTAACATCTTCTATAGAGATTGGTTGGAAGATAAAAATGACTTAAATTTGTTTTTATTTGGGGAATTTTTTAAATTTGTGTAATGTTTGTCTTTCTACATCAATTGTGATTGAGTATCAAAGCCTGGATAGGTACCTATGATTTCTAAGAGTTTTTAGAACATCCATCCAGACCCTAATTTCTTCAGAGTCTCAATTGAAAAGTTGGGTATTATTCTAATGAACCTTCCTTCCTATATGATTGGGTTCTTTTCCTTGCCAGTCTAGTATCCTTTCTTTGATTCACATTTTCAGATTTTATTTATTATTATATATCTTGAGAATATTTTTATGGACCTGTATATTTGGTGTTCCATAAGCTTTGTGTCTTTCAACTAAAATATTTTTTCTACCTTCCTCTGTATCTGTTATTCACATGTTCAGTCTTTTTATCATATCCCATGTTTCTAGAATATTTTATTCCTAATTTATTATACATTTAACATTTTCTTCGATACACCTATCATTTCTTCTACCTTGACATCAAGACTTGAGACTGTTTCCTCCATGTCTTGTATTCTATTGGTGAGGCCTACCTGTGAGGTCTACTTCCTAATTTCTCATTTTCAGCTTTATTTTATTGGGTTCCTTAGTTATTCTCCTTCTCTTCCTCCTCCTCCTCCTGTTTTTTGTTTTTTTGTTTTGTTTTTTCTGTTATGTACAATGGATTCTGGGAAAAAATGGTACCTGTAAAGTTTCTGATAAAATGCATTTCTGTAAACCTGTGGATGACAGAATAGAATAGAGATGAGCTGGACAGGAAGGCATTGAGAAACAGCTAGATGGACTGAGGATTGACACCAAGAGACAGAATTCTCCAAGGAATACAGGCAGGGTTGAAGGAGGGACTGCTACAAGCAGGCTCTAGGACTAAAATAATCCTGGAGTGAGCAGAATGGAGGATTAGAAGTGTAGTGAAGTTTATATATCCAAATCCCAACATAACATGTATCCACTGGGGGATCCCTGGTAAAACTTATTTGTGTCTGGTGTGTACTTGACATAAAGGAATGGAGACTGCTAGATAGAGAGTTTAAGAGGAATCATGAAAATTAGCTAAGAGGAAGTTGTGCTCCAATATCTGGAGTTCCTAGGGAATAGAAGTAGGGCAGGGGAAGGGACTCCTGAAGGCAGGTGACATCAAAACTATCAGTAAGCCTGGAGTGACTAGAATAAAAGATCTAAGGATACCCTAGATTCACAACAAGAGTGGCATTCTCAGGTATTTGAGGTGTGGTGGGAAAAAGTGGCTCCTATAGGTGGTTGGAAGCAGAACTAAGAGTTCATCCAGAAAAATAGGTAAGGAGGACAGGAAAGACACTAAGAATAGACCTTCATATGTTTCAGTTCAATGTGACCACTAGGAGAGGTGGATAAAAAGTGTTATTGTGGTCAGAGGCTGGCAAAGGCATGGAGATGGGCTAGAAAAGAAGGCTGAGAGGGTTAGTGGGAAAAGGTTAATGAATCCTCCACATACTACATTTATTTTTTTTTATTGATCAATTTATATTTTTTCACAACAGTATAAGTGTCCTGTGTAGTGAAAGCTCATTGCCCCAGATGTACTTAGATATGCAGGCATGGAAATGACATGCTGAGTGATTCACTTATCTCCTATATGTCTGAGAACAAGCTTTTATTTTGCTTCAAGTTGACTAATTCTAGTATACCTTGAAAATTAATGATAAAGATATGTATAGAAATCTTAAAATTTAAGGCATTTATAGGTCCTGTATGGTGGCTATTTTACAAGGTAGCAGATCCATGACAAGCAGTTTGAGAGAGTGTGGTATACTTTATTAATTGAATTCATTAAGAAGTCAATCAGTTATGGAAAAAAATAAGTTATACTTCAGGCTACCATTCAAATTTCTGGGTTTTTTTTTGTTTTGTTTTTTTTTTTTTTTTTGGTTTTTCGAGACAGGGTTTGGCGCACGCCTTTAATCCCAGCACTCAAATGTGTTTCTGAAAGTGGATCTACAGAGAATAGTTGTGGTTTGTTAATGAGAAATAATAATTTGAACTGCCTGAAACTAATTTAGGAATGTGTTAGTCTATGGTCTATACTTTTATATTTGTGTTTTCCTTTGTGGAATATTTGAAAATTACTTCCAGGTAAAAATTAAATTTAAAAAAAAAAAACTGTACTCTATGTTTAACATACCAAATGCTTACTGTTATTTCAAATACATTAAAATTAGATCTGCTGTAGAGTCCACACATGCAGTGACTGATTCATTTAGTAGAAAGTTTCACAATGTTCTACTTTTATTGAAATACAATAATTACACATGTTATAAGGTATAAGCGACAATGATATCACCTTAGCACAAGTTTTCTGTCAGAGAATTCAATTTTTATGATCTCCCTGTGTTGAGCACACCCAAATTCCTTTCAACTAAGTATTTTGAAATACTGACTCATCTGTTTTCAGTGACGGTTACTCTGCTGTCATGTGGTGAATTAAAAATGATTTCTTCTACTCAACTGGTCCTCTGTACATGCCACGCATTTGCTATCTGTCTTCTGTTTCACCTACCATTCCCAGAGTCCAATGATCACTATTCAGTTTTGTAGTTCTTCAATATTAGCTTTGTAGAATCTGCAGACAGGGAAGTGTGATGTTTATTATTCTACATGTGACTTATATTCTAAATCCATAGTGCTGCAAATGACTGAATTGCATTCTTGTTTGGGGATGACTAATACTTCATACCTTTTTCATTATTGATTCATTTGTCATGGACATCCAGGTTGACTCCATCAACAATAATTGTAAAACATAAGACAATAAATATGAAAGTTGAGTTTCATCATACTGACCTTCACTTCCCTTGAATATTTAAGCCCTTAGTAGAATCCTAGATTATATGAGTGCTTTGATGTTCTATCCTCCATCCTTTTTCTTCTTCTTCTTAAATTTAGAAAACAGTGTACTGTTTCCATGAGGATTTTACTAAAGTCTAGGCCCACCATGTGGTAAAAACATTCTACACCAATATGTGCTATTACTTACCTCTATTTTTGTTCTGGCCATTCTGATTGGGTAAGCTGATTGCTGGGCACAATCCTGAGTCTGTTGCCTAGTTGTATCCAAGGTTGAACATTTTTTTCACTTAATTGTTACTAGATGGCTTCTTTTGAGGGATCATTGCTCAGTTCTTTTAATATGATTTATTTATTTATTTATGCGACAGCAAAGTTTGACTTTCTTATATGTTGTATTGATTGCTTACTACTCGATGAATGCTTGACTAACACTGGGTCTCTTTCTGTGATTTGTGTATATACTTCTGACTCGTTCTTTTGCTCTGTAGGTAATGTTGTGCATGTCTTCTAAGATTTGTTTTTAAGATATGTACATGTGTGAGAGCATGTACTAAATGTGCATATGCTACATTTGTGCCATGTTTGGCTTTGACCTCACAGATTTGTTTATGTTGCTGATACGTTGGGATTCATATCTTAAAAACATGTTCTGAAGAATTTTTCCTGTTTCCTTTTAGATTTTTTCTCATAGTTTCAGATATTACATTTAGGTCTTCTGACCATTTTGACTTAAATTTTTAATGTGGTGACAGATAAAACAAAAATCAAGTTTCTTTTGCCTACAGATGTCTAATTTTCTCAGCAAGGAGTGAGAAAATTTCCATTCTTCAGGGTGTGTGTCATGGTTGATATATGCTTGGCCCAGGGAGTGCCACTATTTGGAGGTGTGATTTTGTTGGACTATGTGCTTGGGCTTTAAGACCCTCATCCTAGCTGTCTGGAAGTCGGTCTTCTACTAGTGGTTTTCAGATAAAGACATAGAACATTCCGTTCCTCCTGCACCATGCCTGCCTAGATGCTGCTGTGTTCCCACCTTGATGACAATGGACTAAACCTCTGAACATGTAAGCCAGCCCTGATTAAATGTTGTCTTTATAAGTATTGCCTTGGTCATCGTGTCTGTCCACAGCAGTAAAACCCTAACTAAGATTTGTTTCAAACACAGACATTATGCTGGATGTGGCAGCACATTCTTCAAAATCCCAGAAACTGTAGAAAATGAAGGACAAATTTTGGGGCAATTTTGTATTTCACAAAACAAAGGAAAATGTAAAAGAAAGATAAAAAATGGAAGAATGGAAAGGAAGGAAAGGCAAATGAAGGAAGATGGTAAGAGAGGGGGACAGTGCCACTGGTGTTGCTATCGGACCTTCTTTGAATTTGCAACTTATATCATGTAGCAGGGGCATTTGAACATTATTATTTCTACTAATTCATGAGTATAGGGTACCTTTTTATTTGATTGAAAGGGGAAAGTGTTTCTTCCTCTCCAATTTATTTCTTCACTCATTTATAATGTTCATTTTGGAGAATCTTCTTTTATTTAAATGTATTCCTACTTTTATAGCTATTTTAAAAGAGATTTTTGGCTTGAAAATGAAAACTTGTCATTTATGGGATCATATCTGTGGGATTTATGTGCTCTCTTCTGGGGATATCTTGATTTGTAGCTTTTGTCTCTTTTCTACTTTCTAGTACCACTAAGAATGCATATAGGTGGAACAACAATATGAACTAACCAGTACCCCGGAGCTCTTGTCTCTAGCTGCATATGTATCAAAAGATGGCCTAGTCGGCCATCACTGCAAAGAGAGGCCCATTGGACTTGCAAACTTTATATGCCCCAGTACAGGGGAACCCCAGGGCCAAAAAGGGGGAGTGGGTGGCTAGGGGATTGGGGGGTGGGGTGGGTATGGGGGACTTTTGGGATAGCATTGAAAATGTAAACGAGGAAAATACCTAATAAAAAAATAAAATAAATAAATAAATAAAAATAAAAAAATATTTTAAAAAAAAGAATGCGTTTTGGCTGATATTATTTCCCTGCCCTGAATTAAGACTACTTCCCCATATCCTTTAGTAAACACTGTTGCGGGAAATATTAAAAAAAGAATGGGCAGTTCTCTGCTGTAGTACCTGCAACTCTCTGCCCTGGTTGCCTGGCCGATTTTATCTCATGGAAACTCTGACTCAGAACTCCACAATCTCTCAACCCAGCTTGCTAGGTTCCCACTACTTCAAATCCCCAAGACCTTTGTGTTGCACCTCAGGCAAACCCATGCTTTGCCGCTCTTCCTTTCTCTCTTGAACCCAGACAAGCCTCTGTGCAAAGGAAAACACAACACACACTTAGTTCAGAAACAATGGTAACTCAATCGCTGGGAACAACTAAAATCCTAACTTTTATGCCTTATTAAATCGAAATCCTCCAGTGGCGAATCCTGAAGGATCTGCCATGGAAACCTGGAAACCAGAGACACCCGTAGCTATAGCTTGTCCTCACACTATCCCTAAAAGGACCTAACTCTCTACTGCTTTCTCTCTTCCTCTTCCAAACTGGAAGTCCCTCCTACTTGCCCAGTGATTGGCTCCTTTATTCATTAGGGGATTGTTTCACAAGAACAGCACCACATCCTTCCAAAAACAATACCAAAGCCACTGCAATAATCGGACTTGTTATATGATATACTCATCATTTATCTGTTTGAAGTCACAATATGGCTCTTGTCCACCTAACTCAGTCCCCTGTTCCTGTGTTATACTTACTGTGGAGATATGGTCCATATCTGATCTAGGTTTTTTCTCTTGCTACTCTCTTCACAAAGGTCTTCATCCTTGGTGATAACATGGCACATTTTGTCTTGATTGCTTCTTAGTGAAATATTCCCTGAGATCATGATTTAGCATTGTCCCACTCATGTTTCTTAGCACATTTGGTGTTTTACTTTTCTCCAGAGCACTTTCATCCTATAAGACTTTATTTTTTATTTTTTATTTATATTGCCCATTTATACCCAACTAAAATTTACATCATAAAGTGATGGCACTTTTTAAAAACTGCTATTATCTTCTGTATACCCATCTCCTCACGTATTACCTGGCACATAATACGTCTGTAATACTCAAATGTTAAAATTATCCTGATAATTATAATTTCAATATAGCTTGTGAGGTAATTTGTTGATGTTACTAATTCATTTTCAAATAATTAAAAGGTAAAAGAAACTTAAATGCTTCAGGTGGAGAGAGAGGAACATAAAACTTTAGTATGAAGTTTGAGATATCTCACATTTGATCAGTCTTTATTGCTATGAATACTAAACTTTACAGTAGAGGCACATTACCTTTCTTCTCTTGTATAATTTTTCTTATATGTGTGCGGATATATGTATGATTGTATGTGTGGGAATAGAAGCATGCATATGTGTATGGACAGACCTGCAGCTAAAGTTGGATATCTGCTTCTGTATCTGTCTTCACTCATTTTGAGTCAGATTTTCTGGCTGAACATAACTTGCCGATTTCAACTAGGCTAGTTATCCAGGTTCATTCTAGCATACTGGTCTTTTCTTCATGAGTCCTAGGAGTAGAGGTACTGCCCCTTTTTATCCACAGTAATCTTCTCCCTCTCCCTCTCCCTCTCCCTCTCCCTCTCCCTCTCCCTCTCCCTCTCCCTCTCCCTCTCCCTCTCCCTCTCCCTCTCCCTCTCCCTCTCCCTCTCCCTCTCCCTCTCCCTCTCCCTCTCCCTCTCCCTCTCCCTCTCCCTCTCCCTCTCCCTCTCCCTCTCCCTCTCCCTCTCCCTCTCCCTCTCCCTCTCCCTCTCCCTCTCCCTCTCCCTCTCCCTCTCCCTCTCCCTCTCCCTCTCCCTCTCCCTCTCCCTCTCCTCCCTCTCCCTCTCCTCCCTCTCCCTCTCCCTCTCCCTCTCCCTCTCCCTCTCCCTCTCCCTCTCCCTCTCCCTCTCCCTCTCCCTCTCCCTCTCCCTCTCCCTCTCTCCCTCTCCCTCTCCCTCTCCCTCTCTCCCTCTCCCTCTCCCTCTCCCTCTCCCTCTCCCTCTCCCTCTCCCTCCCCCTCTCCCTCCCCCTCTCTCTCACTCTTTGTGTTCCACACTTACAATTGTTATCATATGATGTGCATACAAAAATCAAAGACAGTTTCCATCAATCACAAAATAACAAATTATAGTAAAAAAATTTAAAGAAAGATGCACACATTAAATATAATAATGCTAAGTCTGCTATCACCTATTTTCTTCCTTATTAGTGAAAGAAAAACAAGCCTCTAAGCCTTTTTTTTTAATCATGGACCCAGGATTAGATGTTTGAATAAGAAAAGATAGATGGCATCTAATTGTTTTGGTTTGTCATTCAGAGTTATTATCTACTGGGAACAATATCAGTGACAGAACTGAAAACATAACCTTGGAAGTTTTAGAAGAATGTACCTTCTTATGTGAAGTAAAAACTGGAAGAAAGCCCAAGGGATAGTTATTGTCAGCAAATAAAGCTTTATGAGTTGTTGAAAAGTCAAGTCAATAAAATAAAGACCTGAAATCATTTCATGTGGCCACTACTTTGGATTGTTAGACCAAATGACTATATAATAACAAAATATACTTGAAAGGTACACCTTACAAATGATATTTGTATCATTTATTTTCTTGTTTCTTACCACTCCATTTTTCAGACAGGGTCTCAATTATGTAGCTTAGGTCATCCTCAAACTCATGACCTTCTTGTGTATGCCAATGAGTGCTAGGATAACAAGTATGATCTAGCACAAATGGTCTCTTGAAAAAAATGATGCTAATCTCTGAATCTAGTTTCCTCATATGTTGTTCATGATATATGGATTTCACTAAACAATTACAGAAGGTTGATGCTTAGAAAATTTCTGCACTGAAAATGTTAACTGGTGACTTAATGGTCCCAGAGCCATAGTCAATTTTTTTAAAATATGATTTAAGTTCAAATGACAGAGGATTTCTCATGTCACCAAATGAATCACTACTTTTACCACATCACCACTCTTGAGCTATTAATCAGAATTTGTATGTTTGACAGAGATAACATCTGGTCAACTTCATGAGCTGTGTTTCTTTCCTGCTGCTACATTTCCTTCATAAACTATGGACATCTGGATTGTTAACATACCTTAAGCCTCTAGCAAAAACAGCCTCCTATGATAAAAGAATAAAGTCAAGTCACTAGGCAGGGTTAATATATATATATATATATATATATATATATATATATATATATATATAATCTTCAGATAAATACAAATCTTGGAAATCTTAACAAAACATGAGAGAAAATAACAGGAATATTGCTTTCTCTGTGTCTCTCTGTCTTCGTCTGTCTGTCTGTCTGTCTGTCTGTCTCTCTGTCTCTCTGTCTCTCTGTCTCTGTCTCTGTCTGCCTCTCTCTCTCTCTCTCTCTCTCTCTCACACACACACACACACACACACACACACACACACACACACATACACACACACACACACACACACACACACCATGATTTTATTCTAAAGAATGAGTATTTTAGAGGAAAAAGAATCCTCATTGTATATTTGCTTCACAGGACCATTATGTTTGTAAGGTAACAGTAGGAAGAAAGATGCACTATTACGAATGTAGTAGGCAGGTAACTACCTTCCAGGGTATCATTTGACCGGAGTGAAGCACAGCCATGGGATGCCCCTCAGTTAGAAATAGAACATTTTTTGGCATCAGTGTGCTGTTGTCTTAAAATGTGAATGTATCAGCACACTCATTTTTTGAGATTTCCTCAGACAATAATTTTAGTTCCATTTTTAAATTTAATTTTTATTTGATGTTTCATTATAGCTCCATAAATCAGTTTAATTTGTTAAATAACCACTCTTCAGTATTTCAGGGAATACTTAAAAATTGCATGTGTTTTCAAATTGAACTTATATATATATATGTATATATATGTATATATATACATATATGTGTGTGTGTGTGTGTGTGTGTGTGAGCATGCGCGTGTGTGTGTGTGAATATTATAATATGGCTTCTCCCATCAAGTATATAACTAAACAAAATGGCTTTCTGACCAGTATAGCCTTTGTTTTCCTTTTAGTGAAAATAGATTTTTTTCTTCACATAATATATTCAGTTTATGTCTTCCTCTTCCCTAGACACATTTAGTTCCTCCCTATCTCCCTTCACCTTTCATCCAGATCCATCCCTTTTCTTTTTCTCATTAGCAAACAAACAGTCCTCTAAGAGATATGAAAAAGTGTCACTTATGAATTAGACACAATAAACAGAGTAAAAAACTAAATAAAACAAAAAACAAAACAACCCAATAGAAGGGATAAGACCCACTCTGGAATCCTGTAAATAGATAAATTGGAAGCTTTAATACATACAGGAGGGACCTAATGTGGATCTGTGAAGATCTTGTGCATGCTGCTTCCATCTCTGTGAGTTCATATGAGGCTTATTCGTGTTGATTTTGAAGAACTAGTGAAGTGGAAAAAACATGGATTCTTTGGAATGTCAATTGTGTTGGAAGGTGTTTTGCTGGGGCAAACATGGGAAGGAATGTTTTCCTGAAGTGGATGCAGGAGAAAGGATGTTCTCCTAAAACAATCACATGAAAGGACAGGTGATGAAGGTTTCTTTGCTAATGACAAGCATGTATTGGTCTGTCTTTCATTACATAGTTGAACTGCATTTATAAAGACTCTATCAAGAGAAATGTACCAAAAACTTCTGATGATATTCTGAAGATTTTTTGCAGCTTCTGAGGACCCATGGAAGACACAGGATGTTTGGAGAAGTATAAATAGAACTTGATGGACAGAGGAGACTGAGCTAGCCTTGCTTATAGAGCTAGCTTTGTAGTGCTAACTGGGTCTCATGTCTTCTCTAATCTTCCCTTCCCTAAGAGAGCCACAGCCAAGTTTCTCCTGGTGTTGCTCCTGAGCATGCCCCAATATTCCTGCTAGGTTATTACACTGCTGCTGGTGACCTATGAACTGAACTGAGTACCAGTTAACACACACAGGAGTTGTTCCAAAGAACCTTTCCAAGCAGAACCACTTCCCTCCCCTCCACCATATTCTTTCTTTTCTACTACCTGTGGTTGGTGGTTAGCAAATGAAAGTTAAAGCACTTACAAATCTCAGCACTTGGGAGCCAGAGGTAGGTGGATTTCTGAGTTCAAGGCCAGCCTGGTCTACAGAGTGAGTTCCAGGACAGCCAGGGCTATACCTTGTCTGAAAACAAAAACAAAAGCAAAAACAAAAACAAAACAAAACAAAACAAAACAAAACAAAACAAAACAAAAACAGGGGGTTTCTTAGGCAAATGGATGGAACTAGAAAATATCATTCTAAATTATATAACTCAGTCACAAAAGAACATACATGATATGCACTCACTGATAAGTGGATATCATCCCAAAATCTCAGAATACCCAAGATACAATTCACAGACCATTTGAATCTCAAGAAGATGGAAGACTAGAATGCAGATGCTTCAGTCCTTCTCAGAAGGGGGAACAAAATACTCACAGGAGGTAGAGGATGGGAAGGACTTGAGAGGAAGAAAGAAGGGAGGGGGTAAAGGGGGGCAAGATCAGGTATGAGAGGAGACAGAGATAATGTACAGAGGGTCAGGAATTTGAACAGAGGTAAGTAGCAATGGGGGATGGAGAACTGTGGGTAGCCACCAGCAAGTCTCAGATGCTGGGAAAGCAAGAGGTTACCTAGACCCAACAAGGTTGAGATTAGCTGAAATGCCCAACAAAGGGGAGGGATAACTTGAAGAGACTATATCCAGAGGTTAGGCAAGGCCCCCGGTTGGGAGATAGGGCAACTCACTCATCTCCAAATTCTTAACCCAGAAGGGCTTCTATCTAAAGCAAATACGAGGACAAAGTGTGGAGCAGATACTGAAAGAAAGGCCATCCAGAGACAGCCCCACCTGGGAATCCACTCCATATACAAACACCAAACCCAGACACTATGATGGATGCCAAGAAGTGCATGCTGACAGGAGTCTATTAAAGCTGTCTCATGAGACGCTCTGCCAGAGCATTAAAAATACAGAGGTGGATGCTTGCAACCAACCATTGGCTTAGCCTGGGGTCTCCAAAGGAGGAGTTAGAGAAAGGACTGAAGGAGATGAAGGGGTTTGCAACACCATAGGAGGAACAACAATATCAACCAACTAGACTCCTCCAGAGCTCCCAGGGACCAACCCTCTAACCAAAGAGTACATGTGGAGAAACCCATGGCTCCAGCCACATATGTAGCAAAGGATGGCATTGTTTAGCATCAATAGAAAGAGAATCCCTTGATGCTGTGAAGGTTCCATTCCCTAATGTAGAGAATTGCCAAGGCAGTGAGGTGGCAGTGGGTTGGCAGGAGAGCGACCATCCTCATAGAAGCAGAGGGAGGAGGGATGGGAGGTAGGGGTTCTGGAGGGTAAACCAGGAAAAGGGCTAACATTTCAAACGTAAATACATAAAATATCAAAAAAAATAAATAAATAAGAAAAAAATAGGTTTTTGAAAAATTAAAGTTATAGACTAGTTTTTGGTGTCCTGTGTTCTCTCTAGCTCTTAAACTCTATGTGCCTCATTTTCTACAAGATTCTATGATTCCTTAGGAAAGGGATTTGGTGGGTACCTCCTATTTAAGACTGACTGTTCCAATATCCTTCAATGCCTGTGGCTCTAGGTATTTGTTCCCATGTGCTATTGGAGGAAGCTTTACTGATACTAAAGTCTTTTTAAAGGAGAGAAAAACTAAGGTGTTGGTGCATTTTTATTTCATTTAATAAACTAGTTAAAAGCTATCACATTTTTATGACTTAAGGGCGAAAAGAAATGTAAAGGTCATTTTTTTTTTCTCATGGAGATCCCCATGGTCAACTTTGATAGAAATACAGAAATTTATCCAAAACATAGTATTTATGAAAAAAGAAAAAGAAAAGAAAAAAGAATGGAAGAAAGGAAGGAAGGAAGGGGGAAGGGGGAAGGGGGAAGGGGAAGGGGAAAGGAGAAAGGGGAAAGGGAAAAGGGGAAAGGTTAAAGGAGAAAAAGGGGAAAGGGTATGGGAAGGGGAGGGGGGAAAGGGGAAAAGGGGGGAAAGGTGGACAAGGGGGGGGAAAGGGGGGAAGAGGGAGAAAAAAGGGGGAAAGGGGAGAAAAGGGGAAAAAGGTGAGGAAAAAAGGGGGAAAGGGGGAGAAAAGGGGGGAAAGGGAGAGAAAAAGGGGAGAAAAAAGGGAGAGAAAAAGGGGGCGAAAAGAGGGGAGAGAAAGGGGGAAAAGGGGGAGAGAAACGGGGAAAGAAAGGGGGAGAGGAGAGAAAGGGGGAGAGAAAGGGCAAGAGAAAAAGGGGAGAAAGGGGGAGAGAAAAAGGGAGAAAGGGGGAGAGAAAAAGGGAGAAAGGGGGAAAAAGGAAAGGAAAGGAAAGGAAGGAAAAAGGAAAGGAAGGAAAAAGGAAAGGAAGGAAAAAGGAAAGGAAGGAAAAAGGAAAGGAAAGGAAAGGAAAGGAAAGGAAAGGAAAGGAAAGGAAAGGAAAGGAAAGGAAAGGAAAGGAAAGGAAAGGAAAGGAAAGGAAAGGAAAGGAAAGGAAAATGAAAGGAAAAGGAAAGGATAAAGGAAAAAGGAAAGGAAAGGAAGAAAGGAAGGGGAGAAGAGAGAAGGAAAGAAGGAGAGAACAGACATTATTATCTGAGGATGTAGTTCTGTGTTGGGGCACAGAATTAGAATAAACAAGACCCTCCATTTAGTTCCCATTATATCCCCAAAACATTCACAGAGTGGAAAAATAAAACATATGCATTGGACAGTCTAAAGAGGGCAAGTGGGGACTTTCCTAGTTAAGGTTCCTACACAGACCCAGTTCCACTTATGCTCTCAGGGTATTTGCTATATCCACTCCAGTAGTGACTGGCATGACAGTCCTGGAAAGCCTGGAAGCAGTCCTGAGGCAAAGAGTTTTATGGAAACTTAGCCTCCTGGAACCTTGGCATTCCCATAGCTAGAATGCCCCAGATTTGTCCCTGTGATATTGTGAAGGGTCTTGCATGATTTCTTACAGTATTTTACTTGACTAGATCTAGAAAAGCTCAGGGTTAGTCTACATAGTAATTACTTAGGACAATAGCCAAGTCACACCCAAACACAGGAATACACAATGGCCTAAGAAATAGGTGGGTTGTAATATTACTCATGAAAGGGTTAGTAGAACAGAATTCACCTGGTACAGGTTTTTCACTAGGCCCAGAGGAATAGTGTAATCAGGTATTTACTTAAAGACCCCTGGTGGTGGGTTTAACAATAGACTAGCATTGTATCAGAGCATTCACTTGGCTCCTGTGTTTAGCTGATGTTAATTAAGGGTTGTTCCTATTCTCATTTGTAAACAAGGCCTGGCTCCTGCTATATTTTTATGTATGCATTTTCTTTGTTTTGTGTTAAGAACCAGTGTACCTTGACAGATGTATTCCCCGAGCTTTCTTGATTTTCTGCTGTATTATAAGACTGGTGCTCGCTTTGAGAAAATACATTCACATACACACTCCCTTGTGTCCGTATCTGTTTGTCATTCTCGCCAACTCTGTGCCCACCTGTCTGGAACCCTAATTTCCCATGGATTGAGAAAGGCTGACTGAGGCCAGTCTGTTGCAGGTATTCAGGCACTATTGTGCACCGGGCAAGAGGAAAGAAGCTCATACAGGTCAGTGGTGGTTGCAGGATTTCTGCTGACTTGATTGATGGGGGTAAAAGCCGTTCCTGACTCCATTTTCAATTACGCATCTCTTTTTTTATTGAGTGTAACAAGGGCTAGATAAACCTTGGGGAATGGGCAGGGGATTTTCAGGGTGACTATACATTATTGTTTGATACTGAGGTGCTGGGGATGCTTCATTTCCATGAAGAGGAATTCCAGGTGCATGTTGGACATGGACCTCCCTTGCAGGGAGGGAGGTAGTTAAACTTGTATTTTGGTCAGTAGTCTATACGATCATCTCAAGGGTGTTAGAGGTATGGGCAGGGGAGTCATAGAGGCTATATGCACCAGGACATGCAGATCCAGGACAAGGAGGGAACAGTCCTAACTCTTGCCAGTATCAGGACTAGATTTTCAGGATTTGGACACATCCAATTTTAGTCCACAGAATGTTGTATCATTATATAAATTCATTAGTCTTGATATAATTGAACTTTTCTTAGTACTGGAACACCTTTAAAGTATTTGCATAAATCTTATAAAGAAATAATTTAGGTTGGTATTATTTTACTTGGGTTAAGTTGATTATCAACCAGTTTCCACTTTTTGTTTTTTTTGTTTTTTTGTTTTTGTTTTTCGAGACAGGGTTTCTCTGTATAGCCCTGGCTGTCCTGGAACTCACTTTGTAGACCAGGCTGGCCTCGAACTCAGAAATCCGCCTGCCTCTGCCTCCCGAGTGCTGGGATTAAAGGCGTGCGCCACCACACCCGGCTTCAGTTTCCACTTTTTAAATGCATCAAATTTTCATTATTTTCAGGAAAATTTTCCTACCATTGCCTTGACCTTTGATTCAGGCAACGCAAGACCATTACTTCTAGGAAATACAAGATTTAATTTGTGAAAACCTTTGCCTATATAAATTTTCAACAATCAAAATCATTTGCCCTGCCTTTTTTATTTATTATTTGTTTATGACTTTTTTCTATTAAAACATACATTTTAATATGAACTGTTGGTACTTTCTTATGTTGTTTTTTCCTTATACCATCACTGTATACAATACAGGTACGGTTTTGATTTTGTTGTGACCATTCATATTGTTATTTCACTGTTTTATGAGAAATATCCAAAATAAAATATAATATTTATAGTTCAAGGAAAGAGAGTAAGACTTACAAAAAGAGAATATTGATTGATAAGTACATTGATTGAGTCAATACTAAAGAATGAACCCAGAGTCTGAAACTTGGTAACTATGAACTAATGAGCTAATAACATAGCCTGCCAAAGAGATTATTATTTTTTTAAATGGTTAGACTTCCATGCTCATTTGGGAGTGGCAGTATTTGAGAAAGACTAAAAATAATAAGAGGTGTGGTCTTGTTGGAGTAGCTGTGATCTTGATAAGAGTAGTGTGTCACCAAGGGTGAGTTTCAAGGTTTCAAAAACTCACATCAGGCCAGGCTTTATTTCTCTCTTGCTCTGTGGAAAAGGATGTAGTTCTTAGCAACTGCTCTGGTACCTTGCATGCCACCTTAATCCCTACCATGATAATAATGGACCAGGCCTCTGAAACTGTAAGCAAGCCCCCAATTAAATATTTTGTTTTAAAAAGTTGCTTTGGTTATTATTCCTCTTCACACCAATTAAAAACTGACTAAGATACCCAGTAAGGTAAAACACTGTTATATATTATTGATTAGGCATGTGTGTTTGTATGGGTTGGGGGAGTCTAAATTTGACATGGAAACATGTTCACAAGTATGAAATGAGGCCTGGCTCTCCTTGTTCACTCTTTGTCCCTATCATTCTTGTGATTCTCCTATTGGAAATTAAAATTGGTTTTATTGACCTGTAAAATCTTTGTACGCTTTAATATATCATTGCAAGCATCTACTCTGGTTTATTGTGCTTGCTTGTAATAGTTAAGATATTTTAACATGGTTATTTTATGCTTGTAACAATTTAATCATCTTATTTGTTTGTTTGTTTGTTTGTTTTTACTGTAGTGCATGTTACCTGATAGTCACTAGAATCACTCCGTGCCCCCTTCCCTATTCATGCTCTTCTCACACAGGAGTTGTTAAGGTCAGAGCCTGGATTCTGGCATTCCTAATATGCTATTTCCAGTTATCTATCTTCAATAGGCCAATTGGAATGACCAATGTCCAAGTAGGTTTGAGGAGAATCTGGAAGGATCTGGGAAAAAGGAAAAACGCCATCAATATATACCAAATAAGTTTCTTAATTAAAAAGTGTTATAATCATGCAAAGCAGAAACTAGAGGCTTAGTCCACATCACCACACTGGAAATCTTGAGGTTCTAGTGGCTTTTCAAGTCTATGATTCTGACCTAAGGCGTAAGTTAAATACCATGCTAAAATTATGTGCAATTGAGCTTCTGTGATCCAGATTTGGTACCACCCATTATCGGGCCCATTCTTGTCTTGGCTCCAGTTTCTCCTAGAAGGTGGGCTGAAAAGATGTAACTATGTCTTTGTTGAGAGATAATATCCCACATCTGAGTGGGTATCATGGTCAGTCTTTTCCTACTTCCAGAATGAGATTTCAGTTTCTTGGGGTCCACCATTTCAAAAATCTGACAGGAAAAATCCACTACAATAGCTTCTTCTTTTGTAATATCTTTCTGTCAGGAATGTGATGCTGCCAAATTTGAAGGATGGGCTAAAAGGCCATAGCCCCACTGTTACACATAAAAGATAAAGTAAGACAGGGCTTAGAATTCCCATGGTAGTAGGTTCAGGTTGGTTATGGTTTGATTTATCTTGGCATTAAGTCATTATTTCAGGATCTGCCATCTAGAGGTTACTCGCACACAGGTAGACAAATTTTTGCTACTTATTTGCTTTGTTTTGTTTTGTTAATGAAAAGCTTCTAACTGTGGCCTGGAGACCTACATGAATCCATATTTGCTATTGAGGCTTTTAGAAACTAAAATTATTTCTAGCTCAGAAAACATGCATAGAAGTCCATTCTTCTCAGATCTTACCTTATCTAGCTAGAAGCAGAAAACTAAGGAAAATGAGGCTGTCATAAATCCCCTCTCTGGGTGGCTTTTCTCCCAGTAAGAAACACTGAAAGTAAAACTAACATATTTTTTTTCTCCCAGGAGACTTTTATAGTCAAGAAGAAAAATGAAAAAGATTTCTGCCCATATATAAACAAATATCGCTAAGAATAGACTTTCAATGAGTCACCTATTACATAGGATTTATATGAAGCTATCTTTTAAGGCCATCAATTCCTTACTAGCTACCTTTCAGATACAGTGATAAGAACTAAAACACAGTGAACTAAAATCTGACAAATAGTTACCAACATCATCATGATAGAAAAACAAAGCCTTGACTCAGTCTATATAGTAACGATTGCCCTTTTCTTCATCTGGCTGTGGTTTGATTGATCCTGACCTAGAACCATTATCTTAGGATCTGTCAAGTGTTTTGAATATTCACTAAGGTCACATGGAAATAGTTTCAGTCATTTCTCTTAAGATGTTCATTAAATTTGTGATACATTTACATGTCTTTTTGTATTCTGATGTGAGAGAGAGAAAGGGTGTGGGTTTGGGTATACAGAGACGAGTTAGAGGAAGGTAAAATATAACTAGAATATTCTGTATGAAAAAAAAATCTATTTTCTATTGAAAAAGAGGAGATTGAGTGTTGCATGTATTTTTAAAATCACATTACTGCCTTAGCCAGTGTGCTGCAACAAAGCTACCACCCCCTCCTGGCTCTATTTTGTTCCATCCAGCTTAGCTAGATCGGAGCCACTAGAACTGACCTGGCTTCTCTTTCCAACCTGCCTTTCTCCATGATTGGCAGCATTACCAGCCTACTCCCAAGATCCTAGAATCTGAAGAAAAAGGACACACACTCAGTATCACTTTATAGTTTGCCTTTCATAGCACAATTGCTGGGAGCAGTACCTCCTGCCTGGAAATGTGTGGCCTAACCAAACCATCTCCTTCTCTACTTCTGCCCCAAACTCAATGGCCTCTTCCAATCAAACATCTTTGGCAACTTGCCCACAGAGAAGCCTGCAGGCTCTGCCTTCTCTGAGATCTTACCTGGGCCAAAAACCCCTGACTCTCTCCCTGCATCTTTTTTTCCTCTTGGGACCTGGAATGCTGGGCTGTGGATCAAGGAACTCCATGTAAAACCAGAGACACTGAAACTTATAGAGGAGAAAGTAGGGAAAAGCATCAAAGATATGGGTACAGGGGAAAAATTCCTGAATAGAACAGCAATGGCTTGTGCTGTAAGATCGAGAATCGATAAATGGAACCTCATAAAATTGCAAAGCTTCTGCAAGGCAAAAGCCACCATCAATAAAAAAAAAATAGGCCACCAACAGATTGGGAAAAGATCTTTACCTATCCTAAATCAGATGGGGGACGGATATCCAATATATATAAGAACTAAAGAAGGTGGACTCCAGAAAATCAAATAACCCCATTAAAAAATGGGGCTCAGAGCTAAACAAAGAATTCTCACCTGAGGAATATCGAATGGTTGAGAAGCACCTGAAAAGAAATATTCAACATCCTTAATCATCAGGAAAATGCAAATCTAAACAACCCTGAGATTTCACCTCACACCAGTCAGAATGGCTAAGATCAAAAATTCAGGTGACAGGAGATGCTGGCAAAGATGTGGAGAAAGAGGAACACTCCTCCATTGTTGGTGGGATTGCAAGCTTGTACAACCACTCTGGAAATCAGTCTGGCAGTTCCTCAGAAAATTGGACATAGTACTACTGGAGGATCCCGCAATACCTCTCCTGGGTATATATCCAGAAGATGGTCCAACTAGTAAGAAAGACACATGCTCCACTATGTTCATAGCAGCCTTATTTCTAATAGCCAGAAGCTGGAAAGAACCCAGATGCCCCTCAACAGAGGAATGGATACAGAAAATGTGGTACATTTATACAATGGAGTATTACTCAGCTATTAAAAAGAATAAATTTATGAAATTCCTAGGCAAATGGATGGACCTGGAGGGCATCATCCTGAGTGAGGTAACCCAATCACTAAAGAACTCACATGATATACACTCACTGATAAGTGGATATTAGCCCAGAAACTTAGAATACTCAAGATATAAGATACCATTTGCAAAACACATGAAACTCAAGAAGAATGAAGACCAAAGTGTGAACACTTTGCCCTTTCTTAGAATAGGGAACAAAACAGCCATGGAAGGAGTTACAGAGACAAAGTTTGGAGCTGAGACAAAAGGATGGACCATCTAGAAACTGCCATATCCAGGGATCCATCCCATAATCAGCTTCCAAATGCTGACACCACTGCATACATTAGCAAGATTTTGCTGACAGGACCCAGATATGGCTGTCTTATGAGACTATGCAGGGGCCTAGCAAACACAGAAGTGGATGCTCACAGTCAGCTATTGGATGGATCTCAGGACCCCCAATGGAGGAGCTAGCGAAAGTAACCAAGGAGCTAAAGGGATCTGCAATCCTATAGGTGGAACAACAATATGAACTAACCAGTACCCCACCCCCACCCCAAGCTCGTGTCTCTAGCTGCATATGTATCAGAAGATGGCCTAGTCAGCCATCAGTGGAAAGAGAGGCCCATTGTTCATGCAAACTTTATATGCCTCAGTACAGGGGAATGCCAGGGCCAAGAAGTGGGAGTGGGTGGGTGGGGGAGTGGGCGGGGGAGCATGTGGGGGACTTTTGGGATAGCATTGGAAATGTAAATAAAATAAATACCTAATTAAAAAAGAGAGAGAGAACAAGGAAGGGCCAAACAGCACCTCTTATAGTGGGATTGTTATCTTGCTATTGCTAGGTAACTTGGAGGAGTCTAGCCTGAAGGTCAGAAGCTTGTAACACTGTGTACATGAGTGCTAGCTACATGCTTCTCCTATGGGGGTCTGTGGGGACTGTATCTTCGACAGGAGCCAGGGGTGCAGGAGACATCAGAGAATGCCTTCCATCACATGTAGGTGAAAATTACTACCACCAGGTACCGGGGTTCCACACCTCAGCTCAACTGGAGACCAAGCTGCCAGTGCATAGCCCATTGCCCCACACTGGAAGTCCCATTTGTCCTTTCTGCCTAGCAATTGACTTCTGGCCTTCTTTATTAACAAGTCAAGAACCAATTAGGGAACCAGACTTTCGTATCAGCAACTCCCCCTGTAGTGGAGAAAGGAAAATAAGAATTAAAATAAGGAGAAGGAGAAGGAAGAGGATGAGAAGGAGAAGGAGGAGAAGGAGAAGGAAAGGGAGGAGGAGGGGTAGGAGGAGGAGGAGAGGAGGAAAGGAAGGGGGTTGGAGAAAAAGAAGTTGTTAATCAATAAGGACTGTTCCTGGAATTCATGGAAACTATAAGACCAAAGGATTCCAGGGAGCTCAAAAGAAGGAGGACAGAGAAAAGGAAAACAGAATAATATCAGTGGCCCTGCTGTTCTGTCATGCTATCACTGCATTCTGATGGAGGTAAAGTCAAGTCCAGCGCCCCATCATTATAGGTACAATTGTGTGTCGAGAGAGTACCTGCGGTCAGGTACTTCTATTTTGGAACAAAGAACTGGCTCAGGAATACATGAATAGTGGTAAAAATATAGACAGTCTATGAAGAGATAGGCTCATCTGTCAATAGAATTGAGATAGAGAGTTAGACAAGGTCCAAGTCTCAAAACTTTGGGCCATGAGTTCTGAGAGTCCTGCTCCTTTGTCTGTAACTTCAAGGTGGTGGAGTTTTCTTCCTGCACTCTGTTTTGTACAGGTAGTCTGTGATCCTAGTACTTTTCAGTCTTCTTTACTAGCTGCTTTATACTGCCTGTTCACACTCCAGCAGCTAAGTCTGTTGGGTCTGAATCACCACTGATAACTTCTAAAGGTTTCCTCAGATGCCAGGGCATATCAAGCCAATAAAATTTTGCCCTGGAAATTTTGTTTTAGAGGATGAAGTATTAAGGTTGGTATATTTCCCAAAAGTCTAATTCAGTCCAATGAGAAATAGATAGTATTTTTAACTCTTGGGTAAAATACCTCCTAACCTTGCTATTGTTACTAGGTTTCTTAACATGTTTTTCCCAGTGCTGATGGTTCTAGCATTAATCTATATTTATGGAACCTTAGTGGCATGGTGTAATACCAAGCAATAAGTTGTGAGTTTTTGATCCAGGAGAATTCAGTCATTAGTACTTTGAACAAATCTTCACAGATTTGTATCCTTCTTCCCCGATCTTTTGTTTTCCCCTAAAAATACAGAAAGTAATTAGGACTAAATATTATCCTCCCACGTATATCCTTCCATTTGACATGAGCTAGATTTAATTTGATAAGAATTTTAAAACTCTGACCAGATTGTCCTATGATTCTGTGTTAGTTAGGGTTTCTATTCCTGTGAAAGACATGGTGACCACTTAAAAAGGAAAACGTCTCATTAGGACCAGTTTGCAATTTTAGAAATTTACTCCTTTCTCATCATTGCTGGAAGCATGGCAGTATGCAATCAGTTGTGTTGCTGAAGAGGTAGCTGAGAATTCTACATCTGGATCCACAGACAGAAGGAAGCCACAACCACTAGGCCTGGCTTGAGAATCTGAGACCCTAAAGCCCACCCTCAGTGACACACTTTCTCCAACAGAGCCACAGCTCCTAATTTTGCCACTCCCTATGAGCCCATGGTGATTAAAAAAAAAAAAATAACTGCAGATGCCTTTTCTTGGTTAATGTTTGGTGTGGAAGGGAACATAGTATGCAGTGCTACACCTAGGCTGGTGGTACTGACTGTTAAAAGAATGGAGGCTGAGCAAATTAAGAGATGTAAGCAAGTGTTTACCACATCTTCATGGTCTTTGCATCAGTTTGTGCTTTCCAGTTCCTGCCTTATTTGAACTTTGAGAGAGAGAGAGAGAGAGAGAGAGAGAGAGAGAGAGAGAGAGATTGGGAGAGAGGGAGAGAGAGAAAGAGAGAAAGAGAGAAAGAGAGAGAGAAAGAGAGAGAGAGAACTGGCATGTTGCCAAAATAGTGCCAGCAACTTACAGACACCATGCCCCATGTACCCCACTATCAGCCATCACATCACCCAATTACCCAGTAGAAATAAAACTCTTAAGCCTATAGTTGACCAGTTATATTTATGTATCAATACTATCAAAATTAACATGATACCAATACAATAATTTCATAGCCAATTGATAAAAGCTTTATCCCAATTTATCTACCCTTATAACACAACTACTTGTGGCTAATGCCATGCATCTTCCTTCTTCTCCTACTCTGAAACCTCTCTCTCTCTCTCTCTCTCTCTCTCTCTCTCTCTCTCTCTCTCTCTCTCTCTCTCTGGGTGTGTGTGTGTGTAACTCTTAGCTCGGCCTCCCTTTTCTCTTTCCAATCACAAACCTCCTCTGCACTACTGAAATTAGACAGGGAAAATCCTGCAACAGAATTCCTGCCTTGACTTTTCTCCTTGATAGACAACCTGGAAGTGCAAAATAAAATAAGCCCTTTCTCAGGTTGTTTGTACTCATTATGTTTTATCAGAACTATCAGAATCCAAATTAAAACTTAAATTGGTGCCAGAGAATAGATCATTGTTATGACAAATGTGACCGTGTTCTGTGGAAGATTGCAAAAGTACTTCTGAATTTTGCCTGGGAAAGCTGTTGAATATTCACAGATCAGTGGGCTGTTCTGTGGATGCCTGGAAGATAAGAGTGTTGAAAGGCAGGCAGGCAATTGAAACCTGGCTTATGAAGTTTTCAGATGGAAAGTTTGAGTATCTGTCAAAGGATCTACCAGGACTGTTTGTGTGATATTTTGAATTAAGAATCTACTGTTCTGGTCAGCTGTGGCTGAAGAATCAACTGTGATTAATAGTTGACAAGAACCACTAAAGTGAATCATTTGTCTTGCTGGACAATGGATGTTGTTCAGCCAGGGCAAGAGAATCAGCTATGATTAATTAGAGAAGAACATCACTGAGATGAAATCTTCTGGGAAGTCTTTCCTCTGGGTCAGCACATAGAAGCTGTCATCCAGAGTGTAACAAGACTGTATCTCATGTTGAGAGATGCACTTTTTAATATCTAAAAGTCAATCAGGTGGTACTGGCTTTGAAGACATGAAGGAAACATGAAGAGCAGCTGAGGTGTGGCACTGTATGGCAGGGCTGGAGTCCCTGAAGAAAGTCTGGAAGAGGGCATTTGGTGGAGGTACTGCCTCAGCTGCAGTAGAAGCTCAAAGTTTGGAGAAACCTGAGGAACAATGTGGAAGGAATAGTGTTCCTAAGAGTTCCCCAGAAAGGAAATTGGTGAAAGTACAGTTCAGTTGCAGCAGGAAACCAGAACATTTTGGAAATGGCAGTACATTGGACATAATAACAACAGTAGCTATGGAGAGGTCCAAGCTTGAGCCTAGAAGACAAGCTGTGTGAAACAATCTGTATATATAAAGGGTGAAGCTAAAGAAATGACCAAGCTCTTTGGAAGTCTCAATCCCAGACACTGAGTGTTGACTTTTGATTCTGCTTTGTTCACATTGTGATTATGCCCTGTTTATTTCCTCCTGGAGTAAACCTTTGGAGATTTACAGAGACTATGGGTATCTTGGCAAAAGCTTTAAAGAGATTTTAGATGCTTTTTTTTTTAAAAAGTGAACTTTTAAAAGTTCTTGAAGTTGTACACTCTGTGAGCTTGTAAAAGTTGAGATGTTTTATATTGTGATAGTGCTGTTAATATGAAACTCTAGAAATGAACCAAAAGGGTTCATTATAAAAATGTGTACCAACTTCACACGGGGTTAATTTTTCTCAATAATTATGCCAACCTAATTCAAGTTAGAGTTATTCATGAAGATTTCAATCTAGAAAAAAGCCCCACCTCTCATTTGGCTTGAATGCAAGCCTGTGATAACTTTTCATGATTGATGTTTGATTTGTAAGAGACCAGCTCGCTGTGGGCAGTGTCAGCCCTGTGCTGGTAGTCCTGAATGCTATGAAAATATAAACTGGGAAAGTCTCAAGGAACAAAACAGAAAGTAGTACTCTTTCAAGGCTTCTGCATCTGTTCCTGCCTCTAGGTTCTTGCTTTACATTCCCCAGATAATAGGCCATAAGATGTAAAATGAAATAACGTTTTTCTATCTAAGGTGGGTTTTTCCTGTTTTCAGATCACAACAATAAAGGCCTAACTACAACAACATAGGAAGTTTGGGATCATTGGAAGTTCTACTCTTTATATGTCTTGCATGCTATTTGTTTGTTTGTTTGTTTGTTCATAGGAAGGGGGTTGTACTGGGTAGTTTTGTGTCAACTTGACACAGCTGGAGTTATCACAGAGAATGGAGCTTCAGTTGAGGAAATGCCTCCATGAGATACAACTGTAAGGCATTTTCTCAATTAGTGGTCAAGGGGGAAAAGCCCCTTGTGGGTGGGGCCATCTCTGGGCTGGTAGTCTTGGTTCTATAAGAGAGCAGGCTGAGTAAGCCAGGGAAAGCAAGCCAGTAAAGAGCATCCCTCCATGGCCTCTGCATCAGCTCCTGCTTTCTGACTTGTTTGAGTTCCAGTCTGGACTTTCTTTAGTGATGAACAGCACTGTGGAAGTGTAAGCTGAATAAACCCTTTCCTCCCCAACTTGCTTCTTGGTCATGATGTATTATACTAATAAAACAGGGTATTAGTATTTTATTATAATAAATAATCTTGCAGACCAAACATATGGCATCTTTTTCCTTTTTTAGTGTATATTTTATTTATTTACATTTCAAACATTATCTCCTTTCCTGGTTTGCATTCTTCTATATGTTGACCCCCAGTTGAACCAGCACCATTTGTTGAAAATGCTGTCTTTTTAAAAATTTTAAAATTTTAAAAATGCTGATTTTAGTTCCTTTGTCAAAGATCAAGTGACCATAGGTGTGTGGGTTCATTTCTGGGTCTTCAATTCTGTTCCATTGAACTACCTGCCTGTTTCTGTATCAATACCATGCACTTTTTATCACTATTGCTCTGTAACACAGCTTGGGGTCAGGGATAGTGATTCCTCCAGAAGTTCTTGTGTTGTTGAGAATAGTTTTTGTTATCCTGGGTTTTTTGTTATTCCAAATGAATTAGAGAATTGGTCTTTCTAACTCTATGAAAAACTGAGTTGGAATTTTGATAAGGATCCCATTAAATCTTTATATTGCTTTTGACAAGATGGCCATTTATACTATATTAACTCTGCCAATCCATGAGCATGGGAGATCTTTCTATTTTCTGAGGTATTATTTGATTTCTTTCTTCAAAGACTTGAAGTTCTTGTAGTACAGATCTTTCACTTACTTAAGAGTCACACAAAGGTATTTGATATTATTTGTAACTATTGTAAAGGGTGTCATTTCCGTAATTCCTTTGTCAGCCTGATCCTTTGAGTAAAGGAAGGCTACTGATTTGTTTGAGTTAATCTTATATCCGGCCACGACAAGGATGCCCACTCTCTTCCTACCTATTCAGTATAGTACTTGAAGTCCTAACCAGACCAATTCGACAACAAAAGAAGGACAAAGGGATACAAATTGGAAAGGAAGAAGTCAAGCTACCACTATTAGCAAATAATATGATAGTATACTTAAGTGATCCTCAAAAGTCCACCAGAGAACTCCTGATAAACATTCCACCTAAACCTGATAAACATAGAGCATTTAAAAACATTCCCCTTTGTTATTAGAAAATAGGTCCTCCTATGTGGTTACCCTCTTCTTCAGCTTCTTCCAACCGTTTCTCACTTCAATCACGGGGGTTCCTGCTTTATGTTGGGTGTAAGTATCTACATATGGCTCTTTCACCTGCCTGTTAGGCCTTTTAAAAAGGAGACATGCTAGGCTACTGTCTGTGAGCATAGCATAGCAACAGTAATCATGTCAGGCTTGGAACCTCCCCACAAGCTGGATTCTAATTGGGACTGATCATGGAACCTCCCCTCCCTCAGTGCCCACTCCATCTCCATCCCTGCAGTTCTGTTAGACAGGAACAACTTTAGGTAAGAGGTCATGACTGTGGGATGGCAACCCCATTCCTCTACTTGGTGCCCTGTATTTCCACTGGAGTTAGACTATACACATTCCCTCTCCCCACTGTTGGCCATTTCATCTAAGATCAGTTACTTTGAGTCCTAAGTGTCTCTCTCCTCCCACGTCTCTGGCACATTCTAGAGAGTCTCCTTTACCTCCTGTCTTCCGAGGTTGCCTGTTTCCATACTTTCAGTTGTCAGCAATGGACATATTTCTTTGCTCTTGCCTAAGTCCTAATCACTTCTGCTTGGCCTCAAGTTTACCAGAGGATGCCATAGGTTCAGAAGTGAAAGAAGGATAGTTGAATCCAGTATCCCCAAGTGATGATCAGGACACATGTATGACCTTACCCAGCATTCCAAAGAACCCCAAAGAAAAGGAAAATGGTGGTGGACTAAAAAAGAGCAAATGTGGTATGATCTGTGCTGTTAAGAAAAAGAAAGAACACTGAGAGAATTTTACATGTATCTCCTGGCTGACTGTTCATCAACAAATCTAAGGAACAGATCTTTGTCCAGAGGATACCCGCTGATTTCTGGATTCTGATGTGATTAGAGCAAATAACTGAACTAGGTATATATGATAGGAATACAGGCATTGCATTAAAGATTTGGAAAGCCTTCCTGAAAACAGAAGTGAGTTAAAGATCTTGGAATATCCAAGGCTCAATAGCCATGTGCACAGGAGTATCACACTCTTACATGCCATTTCCATAGCATCTACCTTCTCCTTCATTAAGAAGTGGGAGCATGTCCTACTTCTTGCTGGTTGGTTTCTGTAGACTATCTGAGCTTGGAAGAGTTTCAAGTCTTCCTGGGCCAACTGGTTCCTTTTATATGTAGATCTGGAGCTATCTTTCTGGGGCCTCACCATTGCACTAGGCTTTCACAGAGAGACATGCTCTGAGAAAATCCCTATTCCCACAAAATCTTATACTCTTATTTAATTGGTATGTGTATTCTGTTAGGAATGAAAGGAGATTTTATAGTTTCCTGTGCCCAGCTGTCATTTTGTTGTTAGACCTTTGTTGTTTTATTCTGTTTTGTTCTGAAAGTTTCAAGACTTTTCCTTTTTATGTATATTTAAATGTTTTCTGTTGGCTTGTTGTTTGATTTTGAGACAGTCTGTATCCCATGCTGGCCAGAAATTCCCAGTCCTTCTGCATCTGACTCCACTGTGTGACAGTCTGAGGGCAGGGGGTTTTTTGCTCAGCTCTTATGTTCCTGTAGTTATTTCCTCTTACTCTCAAGATGCCTCATGGAGCTTTCATTTCTCTGTCAATGTCTAATACTTCCTTGCATGCACCTTAGATGTACCATTGAGATATCCACCCAAAGCAGCTTGAATCATGCATCCTACTTAATAAATTCTTTCTATGGACGTTCAAAATCATTTTTGTTACATGAAATCCATGGTTGCCTTACTCATTAATGGGTAGCAACTCTAGACTCAGAAAGTTCTTGGCTGAATAATAGGAATATAATAAAGAATGTTTATAGTCAGATGGCAGAGCTCACTTGGGACTTCATGAATGTCCTGCTTAAATAATAACTATATTAAAGTAGGTATCTAGCTGGATAATAAATATTGTGCTCATTTATTTGGTCTTATTCTTAAAACTGACTTTGTAAAATGCTTTCTATTTAAATGACAGTGTGAGCCTTTCATGAATCCAGGTATATCATTTAGTGGTTTCTTCATTTATGTGACCACTCTATAATGGCCCAAGTTTACTTCCTTTTGCTCCAGTAGGTGAAGCCCATCTATCAGAGATTCTCTAGTCTGCAAGTGGATCATTCTTTATTGACAGCATCCTTGCTTATGGTTAGTAGCCATAAGAGCATTCCAGTAACAAGGATGACAGGGTATCATGTTCATGAATCTCCCATTGAAGAGGAAATAGAATAAACATAGCAAGTAGTGTCAGGGTAGGAACAAGTTGGATTAGGTAGAGGGGAGAATTGAGAGAGAGAGAGAGAGAGAGAGAGAGAGAGAGAGAGAGAGAGAGAGAGAGAGAGAGAGTACTGAGAGAGACAACTGGAATTGGGTAACATGTCAGGGAAGGTAGAAACCTAGTACAATGGAAACCCCTAGGAATTTATGAGGGTGACCACAGCTAAGACTCCTAACAGTGGATAATATAGAGCATGAACTGGTCCTCTTCTGTAACCAGGCAAGACTTTTCCTTCCTAAGAGATTTGCTGTAGTAATCATGGCACAGAAATTGTGGAAGTGGCCAACCAATGGTTGGAACAGGTTATGCCAGGAGAGGGAGCTCACATCTGAGGACCTTGCCTGGAGGAACAAGAACCAGAGGGTGGATGGCCAAGAGACCTAAGATAGAATCAAGCCAAAATGACAAAAGAAAAAGTGAATGAAGTGAATATCCTTAATGATATTCTGCTAGACAAGAGCCTAGCATAATAATCATCATCAGAGAGGCTTCATCCCGGAACTGATAAAGACAGATGAAGACACCACAGTCAGAGTCTTAAGAGTGGGGAGGAAGGGTAGAGGGAGAGGGGGTTTTCAGAGGGGAAACTAGGAATGGGGATAACATTTGAAATGTAAATAAAGAAGATATCTTAAAAAAAAAAAAAAAAAGAGAGAGTGGAGGATTGTAGGAGCCGAGGTGAGGTGGGAGTTCAAGGATACCACGAGAAAACACACAGAGTCAACTAACCCAGACTCTCAGAAGCTCACAGAGATGGAACAAAAAAAAACAGGGAAGCTGCATAGGTCTTACCTAGGCCCTCTGAATATAGGTTATATTGGTTTAGCTTCATCTTCTCTTTGGTCTCCTAATAGTAGGAACACACATTGCTGTGTCCAGCCTTAATAGGAGGAGAGGTATCTAGTCTTACTGTAACTTGATGTGTCCTGTTTGGTTAATATCCATGGGAGGCCTGTCTTTTTCTGAAGAAAAAGAGAAGATGTGTGGATGGGGTTAAGGGGGAGATCAGAAAAGAGGGACTCAAGAAAAGAAGCAAACTATGATTGAGATTTAACAAACAACCCCAAAAGAATAGCCATATAAAATTCAGAGTTTTGATGAACTTGATTTTTAACAACTCACCTCTGAAACCTTCTTTATGGTCAAACCAGAGTAGGTTGGTCTACATTATTCACTTGTCTGCAAGAGTTCCACCAAAGTGTAGCAGAGGCTCCATCTTAAGTAAATACCCTTAACTTTAATCTCTTTCAGTCTTTCTCTAACCCAAGTCTTCTATGTCAAGTGTGACATAATGGCCATCATGGCTGTATGACAATGATAATGCATCTCTAGTTTCTAGTATATAGATGGAGTTGCTTTTTCTTGTATGTTTGTCTGTTTTTCATTTTTTATATACCACTTTTGTCCTCAAATACAACTTTGGTAAAAATTTCTAGGGAAGGGATCTAGGGCATTCCTAGAGAAAGAAATGGCTCTTGTGTCTACTAGGAACACACTCCTCTGGCCCTGGTCATTCAAACAGTCAAGTTAGGTATAACAGGACAAGGGGGTCTGGATATGGAGGCTGACTGCCTTAATTGTTCTCCTGAAAATTTTAGCTGACTTGTATTGATTACGTTGTATCAGGAAATATTTGAAGCAGGAAATGTTTTTGAGGAACCTGAAGCTTTAGTAGTTAAGAGAATTGAAGATCTCTAGGAATAAGGAATAAGGGGTTTGGGTCACTAAGGACAGGAATGTTCATAGGAAATATAGGGACAAAATAGAGGAAAGCATAGTTGAGTCTAATGGATTAGTGAGGAACAGTGAGAACCCTCACTGGAATAGATCTCTGATAATAGAAATTTTGATCCAGAAGTATTATTGGGAAAAATTGGAAGATATATGTATAATAAAAATGATACAGGATGGGTGGAAGAGTTTGGACTCCTCAAGAGGGATGTTGGATTAGTGAATTTGCCTTCCTGGAAAGACTAGAGCATCGTGATCTGACCGCTCCCTAAGGAAACTAAGGTACAGGTTCTAAGAGATAGAACTTGGGCTTGTGAAGGAGCCCTGGGAAAAGCTGCAAGAGGATTTTATATTTCACATAGAAAAGAGTTTGAAAGTATTGTAGAAATAGACATTTGGATGAGCTTAATAAAGAGATTTCCCAAATTTATGACATGTTAAAAATGTTAATGTTACCCTGACCTAGTCAGCACCTTTCTGTTCTCATGCTAATGCTGTAACCACAAGTTTATGCCCAGATGACCTGTGATTTGGAGGTTTTTCTGAGAGTTAAAAGTTAATGTATAGCTTGCTTTAGCAGACACTGAACTGTGACATTGAGTGTGCATTGTGCTTTCTGGTGACATAGTTACATGGCATTTCTTAGAAAAAATAATGGGCTTGAGGAAAATAATGAAAAGGCTTTTGATTATATATTATTGTATAACAAGGAAATGTGCAACCAATAATAGATTGAGGGGAACTCAGAGGGAAAAAAAACCTGAGAGAGAGAGAGGAGGGGGGGAGAGAGAAAGTTGTCACTGAACACAGGTTCAGAACTATAAGTCACCTATCAGCTTATACCTGCATCATTGCCTGAGACTCTAGATTTTTGTGCTGATCCAATCCTCCCATTCTCTAGAACCCAAAACGACCTGACTGAGGCTGGTTTTCAGTACTCTCTGTGTGTCCATTCTGGTTTTTAGGTCTTGTCCTCTGACTGTTGTTATTAGGCTGCTATCTGGATGTCATCTCAACTTCTTGTCATGGTGACTCTCATTTCACACCCTACAAACAGTTTTTTTTTGGAGCCTACTCCTCTGTAATGTTAGTGTTTTGTTATAGAAAGGAAGACTTTACTTTCCTATGTCACACATGCCTTTAATGTTTTTCGATTGTCTGTATTTTTATCATTTCTTCATTGTTTAGCTCATTTTTCATATAAACCAGATTTTATTATATTGTTTGATCAAAACATATTTTCTGTTTTTCACTTATTCAAAATAAAACATAAAAGGAAGGATTATTCTAGTTTTGACTTTTTTCTCTCTATCTCTCATACCTTTTTTCCACTGCCTTTAGTTTCATTGAAACTTTCTGATGGTCTTACATGGTCATCATATTATCTAAGTAAGTGTGGTTGGTGTAGAGACTGCTGAGACCCAGGTTTATTACTAGTATATAGATTTACTGCTTTCATTTTCTTTCAGAATTCTGCCATGTTAAAATTTTCCCATCCCAGAACTTGTAATTATATCATTCTTTCAACAAAAAAAATATATCTATTCCAGAATTTTAAACAGACACATACAATGTCATTCTCTTAATACCCTGGTGTCTAATAATTATTTCTGACTCCTTTGCAGATAAACATTAGATATCATGTGGGGTTATAAATCTGTTGCTCAGAAGACTGAGAGCTAAACAATAAGTCACAGAGGTGCTTGAAACTGACCCACATCAGCCAGTCTTCATTTTTACCAGAATTCTTAAAATAACTTTGTTATAAGCATCTACTATGTACCTCACTCTATAGACTCTAATAAATTTGCTTTGGTATTCTTGATTGCTTTGCATTCTATTTTTATAATTGTGAGTTTTGTATGGGATAAGGACATATCTGCTGCTCTAGGCATATGTACCTCAAAGAAAGCACATTGAATGGTCTGGAACCCATAGAGAACAGCAAATTCCTATTCCTTTTCTTTTGCTGACTTAAATATCAGATGAATTCTGGTCTTGGAAAGATCGCTTGCACGAATATTCCTCCTTTGTAGCAAATGCAGTACACTTTTTAAACAAATCAAAGTAATGATATTTATATGATAATAGAACTGTTTTAAGTATCCAGCAGGAATTAACAGTTGTCTTGTCTTGGCTTCCTGGTTTTTGAGTCACATGGGAAGCTAAATATTTAAGAGAAGCATTACAGCCACAGTTTCTGTTTACATGAAAGGAAATGTTTTGTTTTCCAGAAAAAAAATTATAAGACAATAAATAATTTTCAAGAAAAAAAAAAGTCTTGGAATTTTATCAAGGTTATCAAGATGAGACTGAAAATTTTAAATTCATTGCTGAATAGGGAAACAAAATGAAGTATAAATGATGAATGAGGTTTATGAATTTTCAAAAAGAGTACAGTGAAAGATTAATTTCAAAGCCACTATATGTCAGGCTAGTTTTATGTTTTGACAGGAAGAAAATGATCAGATATTGGTCCTCTTACTCTCGGAGACTTCAACTTCACCAGCTTGCCTTATGAGGGGTGAGGGAAGGAGGGTAGTTGTTCTTCAGAAAGCCTTGTTATATGTTGTATTGTTTAATGCTTATATATAAATACTAGTAGAATAGTAGCTATGAACAATAATAAAAAGAGCAGATGAGACATGTGTTAATTATAATAAAGACTGATGAAATTTCTGAGTTTCAATAGTGTGTATGTTTTTAGAAGTCAATTCAATTGCTTTATTTTTTTTTACACTATTCTCTAACAAGTCATTTTTAAGAATCATTTATCAATGGCTTGTCCAAATAAGTTGAAAATAATTCAATTAAATTTGGCTTACTATTATTAAAACCACACCTAAACACTGCATTTTCTTCCTTTGCTATTGGTAAGATTGACTTAGTTATCTTAAAACCATTTTTTTTTTTAATTTACAATGGAAACACAACCAATTAGGAATCTGGAAAAAAAATGCCAGGATGTCCAAACTTTAGAAAAATAAAAGTGAGAAAGTCTCCAAGTCAATAGACATGTAAACATCTTAGCTGATTAAAATCAGACTAACTGAAGATATAAAACTCAGGCAATCTGAAGAGGTGCTGTAGTCTTTCTAAACACTGAAAGACCAGGCACCAAGAGAAAAGTGATGAGGACAATGAAGACAAAAGATTGTCCTCATTCTTGCTTTGTGAGCTGTTGCTCAGTGATAAACACCTACTGCAGTGTTCACTGCTGATTGTTACTATGAAGTAGGTACTGTCTTATGCCAACTGCGCTTGTTCAACATTAGAATCTTGAGAGATAAATCCTATCACCTCACTTTCCTTCACAAGTGGGAAAACTGAGGTTAGGGAAATCCAAGTCCATAGGTTCAATAATGAGTATGTCACTCAGTAATATAGATGTAATATATTAAATAATAGGAGATATGTATTATATATTCATTGAAAAGTCCATAAACTTAAAATCCTACTAGAAGGGGCAATTGATATATGGGCCAGTTATTGGTTAGTCACTTTCTCAATTTCTTTTCCATCTTTATGGTGAGAGTGCAAACTTATATAACCATTTTGGATTGAATTTTGTGGTTTCTCAGATAATTTGGTATAATTCTACTTTAACACCCAGATATTCCACTCTTTGGCTTATATTCAAAAGACATCTCAGTATACCACAAGGTTACTTGCTCAACTCTTTTCATAGGAACTTTATTTGTAATAGCCAGAAACTAGAAACAACCTAGATATCCCTCAACTAAAGAATGGATAAACACTGTAGTACATTTACACAATGGAACATTACGTGGTTATTGAAAGCAATGACACCATGAAATTTGCAGGCAAATGTATTGATGTAGAAAATATCATCCTGATGTGACAAACATGCTATGTACTCATTTAAATGTGGACAATATCCATAAAGTACAGGATAACCATGCTATAATACAACAACACAAAGAACCTAAGTAAGTAGCAAGGAGAGTCCAAGAGGAGTTTCTTGAATCTCACTGAGAAAGGGGAATAGAATAGACATGGTTGGGGTGGTGGATGGAAGAAAGGAACTGGGTTGGGGAGAGTGTAGGAGAGGAGCAGGCAGGATCAAGTCAGGGGAGGATGGAGGTGGAGAGAACTGCAATAGGTGGTAGGGGCATCTCTGGGAAGAGATAGAAACATAGAATAGAAGCTCCCATGAATCTATGAAGGTAACCTTAGCTAAGACTCCTAGTAATGGTAAATATGCCATCTCAAACAGCCACCTCCTGTAACCAGAAAGGACTTCCAATGGAAAGACTGAGACACCAACCCAGTCACAAAACTGTAGATGTATAATTTGTCCACCTAAAAGATGTGCAAGGATAAAGATGGGGCATATTCTTAAAGAAAAATTATACTTTCAAAAAGAATTGCAGTTGAATTTTAGGGTAATAAAGACAGAGAAGGAACAGTGGAAAAATAGGAAGAGAGAATGGGAAGAGGAGAGAATAAGGGAAGTCAGAGGGGAAGAGAACAAAGGATGAAATGCATGTGTGCTATTGCCTGTCACGTGTATGTGTGCTGATATCCTAAGCTAATGAGTGAATCAGTGAAATGAGCCCAGGCTAAATTCTGTTGAGGCCACAGAAAGTAAAGCTAATGAAACAAACTACACTCACAGGCATCCTATAAAGTTGTATCACAGGGCTGTTAATCATTCTCTCACTAACACTTATGGCCGTCATTTTAAAAGATCATTGTAAACAAAAGTATTTCTTAATGTTTTCATTGGAAATTCTACTCTTTAAATGATTTTATGAAATCCCCCCTTCGGTTTGAATTTTCAAGTCATGTAACTTACAGATTCATAGACAGTAAAATATTTTCAAAAAATAAGTCACATTATTTCATAAAATGGATGAATTCAAATGCCATTCAGTGCTGACAATTATTTCATTGTAGATTCTAAAGTAACAAGTTTAAAAATAATTTCAAGTATTTTATTTTAAAATAAAGATTTTCTTCTACAGAAAAATGTCAGATTCAATAATCTTTCTCTTTATTTATACTTTAAAAACCAAATAAACTTAGTGAAAACAAAATGTTTCAATAAAATAAATTAAATGATTAAAATAGCATGACCTATAGCTCTCTCTATCATAAAATAAGCAGGATGAAAATCATCTTAATATCAAAATAATGGATTAGACTAGAATTAACATTCAAAGTTTGTGCTCATATTTAAAAAATGTACTCTATTTCATAGATAATGAATTTTGATAGCATCATATTTTCAAATTCTCATGGGCCTCTTGTAATACCAGAAGCCAGAATGCACAGCACTGAGTCACTATTTGTCTTATATATTCAATATATTCAATCTTTTATCACCAGGGTAGTAGAAAGCAGTGAAATATTCACACTACCATCCTTTCCTTTTGTCTATGACTGCTACAGATATGTACAAAAGCACAGATAGATAACAGTCTATTGCAAAACCACAGAAAAGTCCAAACAAATTTGAGTCTCAGTAGTTGATAAAAATAGAAATTAACATATCACTATAACGTGAAACATCAGCTAACCTTAAAGTACTTTTAGATTGACAGACCATGAATCAATTCTGCTAAGTTGAATTAAAATCAATATTTTTTTTATATGTGAACCTTGGAAAAAGTTAATAACTACCTATTTTAGTTTTATTTGATTATTTGAGAGTTGACAGAATTGTGCCATTTCCAGTTTGCTCTCTCAACTTTATGCTTGTTGTTCATGATGTAAGCTCTCAGGTGCCACGCCTGCCTGCTGCCTGGACCAGCCACTCTGGAAGCATAAACAAAAAACTATTTTCTTTCTTCTGTTAGTTTCCTTGACCATTGACATTTATCACAAAAATAGAAAAGTAGCTAGGACAGTGTGTCTGATCCAAGGATATTTATTCTAGTTTAGAGTGCCCCTCTTGAAGCTGCCTCTTTCTCAAATCCTTGATACATTAAGATTGTTATCTCCCAAGTCTTGAAATCATGGTAATGCTGTCCTCACCAAGGCCCTGAACTTGGAGGCATTCCCATGAGTGGATTTGTGAGTGTGTGTGTGTGTGTAATTTTTAAATAAAATAAATTGTTAGTTAAACTCCTATGAGTCCCTATAAGGAGAGCTGGGTCTCAGACCAAGCCACCTGTTACCTGGCTGAAGGATACTCCACTGAGAGGAAACTGTACCCTTGCCTAGGAATTAGAATTTATAACCTTTCCATAAGCTGTCAGACACATTAGCTTAAGTCTTTTAAGCTGTAGTCTCCCATGCTTTCTGACACAGTGTAGACAGCTAAGTATGGGACTTTATGCTCACCTTTCCTCTTCATCCTAGGATATACTCTAGTTTGAACCTTTGTGAACCATGTGAATGCTGTCACAACAACTGTCAACTCTTATGCACAGCTGCCATGCTTTGTCCAGAAAACAGTTTCTTTATAGTCAATCTACGTGCCTGTCTCTATTTATACTCTTTGAAACCCCTCTTACTAATTGATAGCCCTAAGTCTTAGGGAAGGGCAGGTATGTCTTAATTACTTTTCAGTAGCTGTGCTAAGACACTGTGACCAAGGTGTGGGGCTGTGAGCTATGCATAGACAGCCTGGTCCCCAGTTGAGCACAGGCCTGGAACCCTGAATGCCAGGTGTTTGGCCACACCTCCTGGCCCCTGGCTCCTATTGCAGCTACACGCGCCCCCTCCCCCCCCCCCGTCCCACAGCCCCTCTCCTCTACACAGAGAGGTTTGTGGTCATCAGTCACATAGTCAATGCCCCAAGCTCCTGGTATTCTCTCTGGACTCCACCCCAACAGTTACCTGGCAACATCCAGGTATGCTCCTCCTCACAGTTACCTGGAAACAGCCAAGATGGCCCAGTCTACTATAAAAAGGAGCTGCTTGCCCCCCACCTCAATCTCTTAGCTCTTATTATATTGCTCTTACTTTTGCTCCCTTGCTCCACCTCACCTCCATCTATCCCCCCCTCCTCCCTGCCCACTCTCTCCCCATGACTATGGCCAGCCTCTGATTCTGTACTCTATCCCTCTCTCTGACTTTCTGCAACAAACACCTTAAAGCTATGGACTGCCTCTTCTCACTGGGATCTGCCTTGCTGAAGCAATGGAGCAGGTTTCACTCTAAAGAGTCTAGCCTGCCACAGTCCTCTCTCCTCCTTGCCCTTTTCCCTTCAGACCCCAGACCAGAGTCCACCTGAGGGACCCTACTCATTCTCAGCTCTTCCATCATATCTAGTGGCATCTATAGTGGCCAAGAGTGAGAACCTGGCATCCCTGGCCTCCGTTCAGCCCACGGATCCCAGAACTGGCTCTTCCATGGTACCCAGCAGTGTCTGTGGTGCCTGAGAGTTTGAGCCCAACTCCAGCAGGTCTGTGGGGACTCCAGACTATGCCTTCCTTACCTCCGGAGCTGCAACTTGCAGCTTCCCACAGCCTGACACCTGTCCAGCAGTGCCTTTGGCTATGCACAGTCAAACTTCCTGTGTCTGCCTCGCCCAGTGGCCTGAGCGAGCCTGGACCAGACACAAGACCCCATTTTTTTGCCCCATACCAAGGCAATATACAAAAGAAAGTACTTAATTTAAAGCTCATGTTTGCAGACGATTAAAATCTATAACCGTTGTGGCAGGAAACATGGCATCAGGCAGGCAGGAATGGATAAGGGGAAGTAGCTGAGGGCTTACATCTGATCCATAAGTACAAGGAAGAAAGAGAGAGAGCTAACTTGGAATGGCATAAGCTTTTAAAACTGTAAAACTCACTCCAAGTGACACATTTTCTCCAAAAAGACCATATATAATATTTCTCCCAAAATAGTTCTACCAACTATGGGCCACTTACTCAAATATGTGAGCTTCTGGATGATATTCTTACACAAACCAACACAGGTTGTTATGTAGTTGTTTGTTTAGGGATGGGCAATCCATGGCCTCTAATCTCTGAAGTTTGACTAGTTCTGCTATAGTTCCCATCTGCTTCAAAAATAGCTTCTCTGATGATGTTGGAAGCTGTAATTAACACTAAGGACTTTCTGGAAAAGTCACATGAAAAACTACTATTGCAGAAGGTCCTCAAATACCATATATATATATATATATATATATATATATATATATATAGAGAGAGAGAGAGAGAGAGAGAGAGAGAGAAGAGGGAGGGAGGGAGAGAGAGAGAGAGAGAGAGAGAGAGAGAGAGAGAGAGAGAGAGAGAGAGAGAGAGAGAGAGCTCAGACACACAGATTAAAAGGCTCGGAGTCAGGAATGTGTTCAATTTATGGAAATGACTGGCCAGTGAAGTGACATAGACCATCTTTCTTTCCTTCTAAATGTGAAAGTACAATCCTGTTGTTGAAAATAACACATACCTAAATCACAGAACTTTGAGAAAGCAAACTGCTGCTAATTTGGTAGCTGTGTCTCCACTGGCTAGATTTCCTCGTGTTGGAAAGTGCTATCCACACTGGGAGAGGAAACGCATTATCATCAATCTCATCTACTTGTGCACCATATGAACTACAATAATGATGTCCTTGGCAAGATGTGCCCAGTTGTGTCAAAGGTACACAAATGTCATAAGATTGCCATACCATACTTTGATAAGATTTATGTCTTACTCCAGAAGATGGAACTTGACACAAGTAACAGGGCCAAGACCCTGTGGCAAGACTATTCATAATCTCTTGGGAAGAACATACACTATTTCTCTACTAATGTATAAAATATAGTATCATACATTTTTACTCTTCATACCCCCACTGCTCTCTCCTGTTTTATCTAACACGTCCCTTTTCTCTTCCAAACAGCATTCTTCTCAGCTTTTATGCCTCATATATTCTATTATAATTTTGTTCCATTTTCTTTCCATGCCATATTTCTTTTTCTTTTTATGTTCACACATAACACACATACACACTCACACACACACTCACACACACATACACACACAATCATGTTCATGTAAAACCTATGTATGTATGTATGTATGTATGTCTATCTATCTATCTATCTATCTATCTATCTATCTATCTATGTACTAAGCAATAGATTCTGTATATCAAAGAGGATGGGCAATTTTTTTTTATTTCTGAGATTGATTCATTTCACTTAAATAACACCAAGGACTTAAACATGTAATTGCATTAAGTTAAAAAGCTTCTGCATAGCACAGGAAATAATTACCAGAGTGAAGAGACAGCTCGCCATGAGAGAAATCTTTGCCAGCTCACATTGAGAGAGGTTAATATCGAGAAATCTAAAAGGAAATCTGAGATTAGATAGTAAAAAGACAAATAGCACAGGCAATAAATAGACTAACAAATTGAATAGACTAATCTCAAAAGAAATAGAAATTCACAGTAAATATTTGAAACAGTGTTCAATATTCCAAGCTGTAGGTGCTGAAATTAAAAGGGTTTTGAAATCTCATCTTAACTTCATCAGAATGGCTAGGATGGAAGTGACAAGGAGAGCAAGTGTTAAGGAGAATGTAAGGGGAAATGGAGCTTTAGCACCACTGAGAAAGTCAGTATGGCCTTTCTTCAAAAAAGAAAAATTAGAACCCAGGTAAATCAGTCCCAAATGATTTTAAGTCAAATGCTACTGTGCATATCATGTTTATTCAAAAAACCCAGGTGTGGATTTTATTCAATTGTAAAGTATGAAATTATGACAATTGCTGAAACAACTGTCATTTTACAAACAGTCTAAGGATAACTTTACTGTAAGTTGGATAAATATGAATGGAATTTAATTCCTTATTTAGTTTTCTTAGTACCCAGTAGAAAGTACCATACATTTGAACTGCTCAGGTCATAAGACAATTCTTCTTCTTCTTCTTTTTTTTTTTTTTTTTTTTTTTGACTTGAACAGTTTGAGTATTTCATGGATAAAAGCAGTGGATATACTCCTGGAAGTGGAAAGAACTTCTTTGCTAGACCTTTTCACCTGGCTGAGTGCTTATGAAAAGCTTAACCACCCTAGTGCTTAATGGTTACTGTGGGGTCACAGGGTACAGCCCCTGTTGTCAGAAAAACCAGGTGCTCATTGCAATTGTAAAAGGACACAAAGAAATAAAAAAACTGGAAGGACTGAGATGGATTTAACATGTTCATTCTGCAAGTTGGGAACTAACACTTTAATGTCCAACCAATATAAAAATGGGTTAAGCTTTGTATTAAGAACAATTAGATGGATGACTGTGAGCATCCACTTCTGTATTTGCTAGGCACTGGCATAGCCTCACACGGGACAGCTATATCAGGGTCCTTTTAGCAAAATCTTGCTGGCATAGGCAATGGTGTCTGGGTTTAGTGGCTGATTATGGGATGGATCCCCAGGTTAGGTAGTCTCTGGAAGATCCATCCTTTTGTTTAAGCTCCAAACTTTGTAACTCCTTCCATGGGTATTTTGTTCCCTATTCTAATGAGGAATGAAGTATACACATGTTAGTCTTCTTTCTCCTTGATTTTCTTGTGTTTTGCAAATTGTATCTTGGGTATACTAAGTTTCTAGGCTAATATCCACTTATCAGTGAGTACATATCTAGTGACTTCTTTTGTGAGTGGGTTACCTCACTAAGGATGATATCCTCCAGATCTATCCATTTGCCCAAGAATTTCATAAATTCATTGTTTTTAATAGCTAAGTAATACTCCATTGTGTAAATGTACCACATTTTCTGTATCCATTGCTCTGTTGAGGGACATCTGGATTCTTTCCAGCTTCTGGCTATTATAAATAAGGCAGTGGATATACTCCACTATACTATGAACATAGTGGAGCATGTGTCCTTATTACCAGCTGGAACATCTTCTGGGTATATGCCTAGGAGAAGTATGGCTGGATCTTCCAGTAGTATTATGTCCAATTTTCTGAGAATCCACCAGACTGACTTCTACAATGGAGGAGCCAGAGAAAATAGCCAAGCAGAAGAAGGGGTTTGCAACCCTATAGGTGGAACAACAATATGAACTAACCAGTACCCCCAGAGCTCTTGTCTCTTGATGCATATGTAGTAGAAGATGGTCTAGTCGGCCATTATTGGGAAGAGAGGCCCCTAGGTCTTGCAAACTTTATATGCCTCAGTACAAGGGAACACCAGGGCCAAGAAGTGGGAGTGAGTGGGTAGGGGAGCAGGGCAGGGGGAGGGTATAGGGAGCTTTCGGGATAGCATTTGAAATGTAAATAAAGAAAATATCTAATAAATAAAAGAAAAAAAAGAACAATTAGATGATTTCAAAGATGCAAATTTGTTCTTAAAGGATGTTTATAAGTATAATCACATATTCTGAATATAATTCTATAATCATTTTTCTTTTTTCTATTTTTAAATGTTTTCTTCAATTTCATATATTACATTATTAAGATTAGCTTAGGGGAGCCCTGCCCACCAAGGCTGCCCTTGCACTCATTTCAGACTTGCTTTGCTCCCTCTGCCTGGAAGCAACTGAGCAGTGTCTTCTAGGATCTTGTTCTGGCTTTTATTATTATTATTATTTAAAAAATCTTTTGATTCTTCTGGTTTCCATCTGTGCCCTGAGCTGATCCTGTGCCACAGCACTTCATACCCAAATACCTCCTGGAGAGAGCGTGTCTCCCAGGAGTGCTGACAAGCCTGTGAGCGCAGGTAAGAACACCACTTATGCTCTGAGGGACCTTCCCAGAGCCATCAGGACACAGGAACCATGGGACAGTTGGGGACAGGACCATTCCAGTTTCCGTCTGCATCCAGAGCTGCATCTTTGACACAGCACCCAGAGATGATTCTGTGCCACAGTTCTCCATACCTAAATACCTTTGGGAGAGAGCTGGTCTCCAAGGAGTGCCGACATACCTATGAGTACAAGTAAAACCCCCATTTCAGCTTAAATTCCTTGCCCAAGAGGGACCCACGCAGAGCCATCAGGACACAGGAACAAAGGAAAAGCCAGGAAAACGATCCTTCTGGGTTCCATGTGCACCCTGGAGTTGACACTGTTCCACAACTCTCCATGCCCAAATTCATTCATCAGAGAACTGGTCTTCCAGGAGTACTGACATACAGGCTTGCAGGAGGTATAAGCCACAGTCAGAGACAGCAAGACCAGCTAACACCAGAGATAAACAGATGGCTAGAGGCAAGGGCAAGAACATAAGCAACAGAAATCGAGGCTACTTGGTTCTCCCACCACAATGAGTCCTGGATACCCCAATGCACCAGAAAAGCTCTGATTTAAGATCACATTTCATGATGATGATAGAGGACTTTAAGAAGGACACAAATAAACCCCTTAAAGAAACCCTGGAGAACACTGGTAAACAAGTAGAAGCCCTTAAAGAGAAAAGAAAAATTTACCTTAAAGAATTAGAAGTAGCCGGGTGGTGGTGGCGCATGCCTTTAATCCCAGCCCTTGGGAGGCAGAGGCAGGTGGATTTCTGAGTTCCTGGCCAGCCTGGTCCACAAAGTGAGTTCCAGGACAGCCAGCAGGTCTATACAGAGAAACCCTGTCTCAAAAATAAATAAATAAATAAATAAATAAATAAATAAATAAATAAAATAAAAATAATTAGAAGAATATACAACCAAACAGGTGAAGGAATTGAACGAAACTATCCAGGATCTAAAAATGAAAATAAAAACAATAAAGAAATTAAAAAGGGAGACAACCCTGGAGATAGAAAATGTAGGAAAGGGATCAGGAGTCATCAATGTAAGCATCACCAATAGAATACAAGAGATAGAAGAGAGAATCTCAGGTGCAGAAGATACCATAGAAAACATTGACACAACAGTCAAAGAAAAGGCAAAGTGCAAAAAGCTCCTAAGACAAACACCCAGAAAATCGAGGGCAGAATGAGAAGATCAAACCTAAGGATAATAGCTAGAGAAGAGAGTGAAGATTCCCAACTTAAAGGGCCAGTAAATGTCTCCAACAAAAGTACAGAAGAAAACTTCCTTAACCTAAAGATATGTCCATAAACATACAAGAGGTCTACAGAACTACAAATAGATTGGACCAGAAAATGCATAAAACAAAGAAAGACTACTAAAAGCAATAAGGGAAAAAGGTCAAGTAACATATAAAGGCAGACCCATAAGAATTACATACACCAGACTTCTTATCAGAGACTATGTAAGCTAGAAGAATCTGGACAGATATTATACAGACCCTTAGAGAACAAAAGTGCCAGCCCAGGCCACTATACCCAGAAAAATCTCAATTACTATAGATGGAGAAACAAAGACATTCCGTGACAAAAACAAATTTACACATTATCTTTCTATAAATCCTGCCCTACAAAGGATTATAGATGGAAAACGCCAACACAAAAAAGGGAAATTACACCCTAGAAAAAGCAAGAAAGTAATCTTCTTTCAACAAATCCAAAAGATGATATCCATACAAACATGAAAATAACATCAAAAATAACAGGAAGCAACAATAAGTATTCCTTAATATCTCTTAACATTAATGGACTCAATTCCCCAATGAAAAAGATAAAATAAGACTGGATACATAAACAGGACCCAGCATTTTGCTGCATACAGGAAACACACTTCAGTGTCAAAGACAGACACTATCTCAGAGTAAAGGACTGAAAAACAATTTTCTAAGCAAATGGTCCCAAGAAATAAGCTGGAGTAGCCATTCTAATATTGAATAAAATCAACTTTCTACCAAAGGTTATCAAAAAGGATAAAGAAGGACACTTCATACTCATCAAAGGAAATATCTACCAAGGAGAACTTGCAATTCTGAACATCTATGCTCCAAAATCAAGGGTACCCACATCCACATAAGAAACTCTACTAATGCTCAAAGCACTCACACAATAATAGTGGGAGCCTTCAACACCCCACTCTCATCAATGGACAGATCATGCAAACACAAACTAAACAGAGACATATTGAAACTAACAGAAGTATCAGACCAAATGGTTTTAATGGATATCTATAGAATATTTCATCCTAAAACAAAAGAATATACCTTCTTCTCAGCACCTCATGGTACCTTCTCCAATAATTTTTCACAAAACAGGCCTCAACAGATACAAGAAGATGGAAATAATCCCATGTATCCTATCAGATCACCACAGACTAAGGATGGTCTTCAATAGCAACAAAAACAACAGAAAGTTCACATACGTTGGTAGGGGAGTGGGGGTGGGAGGGTATGGGGGGGACTTTTGGGATAGCATTGGAAATGTAATTGAGGAAAATACATAATAAAAAAATATAAAAAGAAAAAGAAAAAAAAAGAAAGTTCACATACACTTGAAAACTGAACAACATCCTACTCAATGACAACTTGGTCAAGGAAGAAATAAAGAAAGAAATTTAAGGCTTTTTAAAATTAAGTGAAATGAAGGCACAACATATCCAGTCTCATGGGACACAATGAAAGCAGTGCTAAGAGGAAACCTCAGCTCTGAGTGCCTCCAAAAAGAAACTGAAGAAAGCATACACTAGCAGCTTTACAGCACACCTGAAAGCTCTAGAACAAAAAGAAGTAAATTCACCCAAGAGGAGTAGATGTCAGTAAATAATCAAACTCAGGGCTGAAATCAACCAAAGAAACAGTAGAACTACATGATGAATCAACAAAACTAGGATCTGGTTCTTTGAGAAAATCAAGAAGATAGATAAACCGTTATCCAGACCAACCAAAGAGCACAGAGATAGTATCCAAATTAATAAAATCAGAAATTAAAAGAGATATATAACAACAGAAACTGAGTAAATTAAAAAAAAATCATCAGATCCTACTACAAAAGCCTATACTCAACAAAACTGGAAAATGTGGATCAAATGGACAATTTTCTAGACAGATACCAAATACAAAGTTAAATCAGTATCAGATAAACCATCTAATCATCCCACAACCCCTAAAGAAATAGAAGTCATTAAAAGTCCCTCCCCCTCCCAAAAAAAAGTCCAGAACTAGATGGGTTTCGTGCAGAATCCTATCAGATCTTCAAAGAAAGCCTAATACCAATACTCTTCAAACTAATCCACAAAATAGAAACAGAATTAACACTACCCAATTCATTCTATGAAGCCACAGTTATAATGTGTATTCTCCCTTGGAGATGGAATGGTTGCTGTCTAATCTGGAATTTGTCACAATTTCCTTTCATAGAGAACTTCATAAGAGATTTTTTTCTACTTCTTTTCTATTTAATGTTCCAAATAGATTTTAAAAACTGAAAAAAAAAATAAAACAAAGAGGGCTGGAGAAAGAGTTAAAAAATGATTAGCTTAGGAATACAAAATCTCATTGTGCACTCCAGAGTTGCCTCGGATTTCTAATCATGCTTTAAACTCCCAATTGTGGAAGTCAGTCAAACATCATAAGACTCTGAATACAGAAATATTTTAAAAATACTGCTTCATACAAATGATAAACCTAGATACGTATAACTTACTGACCATTTGCTATATATTGAGTGTTTATTTATTATTGCCAAAGGCTTTCATATTTAGTAACTATTTGGCATATACAGGATTAATGGCAAGGTCTTTCCCACACAAGCTGCCTACAGTTCATTGAATTTGTTAACTTACTGGCAATCCTAATGTTCTTCACAAAATGGATTTCTCTTATTTAATTTAATAAATTAAAAAGTTTCACAGCATCAATAGCTTGTTACATGAAGTACTCAATCATGAGGAAACAGGTATCCATTTTATCATCCATAGTTTTTAAGATGAAAAACACAGTTTACAATCTATACTCTCATGAAATAATTTTTTAAATTTTCCATCATGTTTAATATGAGCTTAGTTATGTGTGTTTACATATTCATGCAACACAGAATTCACAGGGCAAATTTATAGTTTTATTTGGAGTTGGTTCTTTCTTTCTGTCATGTAGATTCTAGGGAACCAAACTTGTCAGAAGTCTCCTTTACCTATTACTAAAACACCTCAGGGACACTGATGGAAAATTCTCATTGTCAGTTGCAAGCTGTATTGATTTGAAGTTGTCTGTAGGAAGTGGACAGTATGAATGAAACACTGCTACCTAACAATTCTCAATTTTGTCTGTACTTAATGAGAGTTCAGGTAAAACCCTGTCTGTCTTTTCTTGTTCCACTTCCTTTGGTTTCCTTCTTTTCAATCTTTTTTTTTTAAATCATTTCTCAGATATTTGTTCAAGTCATCTTAATAGCTAATAGAGGAAGTGATGGGCCTCTGGCTGAGTAGCAAAGCCTCCAGGTCTTAATTTGAAAATTGAAATTTGAAAATTATTTTAATTGTTATTTTTTATCAGGGTTTTAAATTTGTCTTTAAATTTTCATGAATGCACAATTATCTGATTGAAAATTATTATAGTATATACATTCTTTTGTTCTGTTAAAAGATTAGCTCTGAGCAGAATTCAATATAAGAGCAGAAAGTCAAGAGGAATGAATTAAACTAGCATCTTTTAGTTATCTTACAAATATGAATTGATGCCCCATTGTGTATTTGTTGTAATACTAGCAATTCCAGGGTTTTGATAATATGCACATTTCTTGATTTTATAAAACAACTAGTGAAATATAGCTTGAGCAGTGAAGATGATATATTTTAGGAGCTGAGTCCTTTCATTGAAGAGTGGTCATTATCAACCAACTTTAACTTGTTCTCTCTGCCCTTCCTATGTGCTGTATCTTTAACTTCACAGGTCCTAAATGTATCACAATTATTTTATGCTGCCAGGCAAAGTAGGTATCAGAACAATAGTTCATGATGGCCTGTCAAAGTAGCTCACTGACCACAGCCCATGTGAACTAAGTTTTCTTATGTAGACTTGTATGAAACACAGTGGTCTTTTTCATATGTGTAACATAGGAACATTATTAAAAGGTAGCTGTAAGGTACAGGCATATTATATGTAGATTACTATCTAAGAGCTACTGTTGCTGTGATAAAACTCCATGACCATAAGCAACATGGGAAGAAATATTTATTTCATCTTATAATTACAGGTAATAATCTATTCCTAAGGGCAAGTAAGACAGGATCTCACACTGGACAGGAAATTGTCTGTAGAATCTGACAAAGAACCCATGGAAGAGTGTCGCTTACTGGTTTGTTCCCACTGGGATATTTTCTCCATTGAGGCTCTCTACAAATGACTCTAGTCTGTGTCAAGTTGACAGTACAAACTAAGCAGTAGTACAGTTATGAACAGAGTTCTATTTTTACTTTATTTAATATATTTATTTGTTTACTTATTTATTATTTCTGTGTATATTTGTGTGTGTTTGTGTGTGTGTGTGTGTACCTATGAATATAGACATTGTCTGATCAGCTAGTACTAAAGTTAGGTGTCAGTGACTTGTATGAACTGAAGTGGTTGCTATGAACAAAGTTTGCACTTGTACAAACAAGTCAAGTATGCAACTTTAATCTTTAATCGATCACTCCAGCTCCCTACTTAGATATATTTTTCTACTTAACTGTCTGCCAGCAACACAATATATTCAGGAAGTGAAAAGGAAGGAAGAGAGAGACCCTTCTCTTCAAAATCTGTAAGAAAAAAAAAGATTTCTGTATTTATTTTATTTCTTTCTTTCATGTGGGTTGGAAGAGGGCAGTTAGACAAAATTCATACTTCGCATGTTGTCTGGCCTGGATTTGATCTATTGTCAAGGGACAGAGAGCCAGTCAATAGGCAAGACCATAAACTAATCTTTCAGCTTGCAACACAGAGGGACTCTGAGGCCGCAGCATAGCATGCTCGTATATTTAACATTTCAGATAGAAAGGGATTATAGAGGGAAGGAGAGAAGGAGAATGTAATAGAGAGGTTTGGTCTCCTTTCTGAGAGAGGAAGAAAAGCTACTGGGGTGGGGAGGGGTCTGTGATACAATCATCTCTATCTCTGGCTATCATATCCATTGATAACTAGCATGCCTCACTTTCTCCTACCACCCCCACCCCCCAAAAATGGTATAATTCAAGTCCACTTCCCTCAGCAGCTACTTTCCTCATCTTCCTTTACAGAAAAAACCCACAGGGCTTGTTTACACGCCACACGATTCTCACTCAATTCTCTGACAAACCACAATAGTCATGATACTTCTTCCACTTTTCCACTAAACCTTGTTCATTAAGGTGAAAATGAGCTGAATGTTTGCAAATGTAATAAGCCATTTTTCCACCACATATGGTTTCCTGGAAATCATATACATTTTCATCAACAGTCCCACTACTTCTTGTAGGATTTTCTTCTTTTGGTTTCAGGAACTTCACTCATTCCTGGTTCTATCTGCTTCTCTGCCTGGAACTATACACATTCTTGGATGTTTTCTCAAATTTCTGACCTGAAAACCTAAGAAGGGTGTAGATTAATTTGTCCTTCAACCTCTGTTTTCTTTTTTCAACTCTCGATATGCTAGATACATATGAGGCTTTGAGTAAACTGTATAGATGACTCTCAAATTACATGTTATACACTTACAAATTTTGAGTTTTATATCCATGTATCTGGATACACCCTTTGTATGGTCACTAGTAGCTAAAAAGCCATACTTCCAACTCCCCTTTTTTCAATTTATCATGATAGCCAAGCCAGCATACTTTATTCTTTTTCCATACATTAAATAGGTGAACAAATTTTGCCATCATAACACCAAGACATTAAAAACTCCATATTTCCTACTATGACTTGCAGCCCTTTGAGGAAAAGCATTATTTTTCTTCCTCTAATTTTCTCCCTCCAAGAATTTACAGTTTTAAAAGTAGAAGTATAAGGGAATAGTAAAGAACATGTTCTCATGTCTCCTTAACTTTTTGTCACTAACATTTGTGAGTTGTCCTTGGTGATCACCCATGTCCAGTGACTCCAGTATATGAGGATGGCATGATTGAATGACAAAATATCCCTTCCACCATGGCAACACACTAACATAAACTGAGTTACCTTTCAAACAAATGATTACAAAACTGGTTACAAATTACATTTAATTTTTTAATTATGAACATTTTAAATTAAGTTAAATCATATTTCATTGAGATTTAAGTTAATAATTCACAATGTGGTTCTTAAAAGAGAAGCAGGGTTTTTAAAATAAATCATAAAATAATAAAATCCACACAAAATATAGAATATCTAAAATATTACATAAAGATTTGACATGTATGTAGTAAATATAAGATAACTAGTATCCAGCATAAGAAAATAAATTTAACCCTTTGTCACTGTCATTTTTGAACAGATACTCTACCCAATTGTTGGATACTGGTCAAATATTCAAATTTCAGAAACCACATTTTTTTCCCCATTAGACTTTTGACCATGGGTACAGGTACTTTGGTGTCCAGTGGTTGGCAAGGTGTAACAGGAAATTAATCCTAAGTTTCCTTCTTTCTCATGATGAATGAGAAATAGTCTACACAATTCTGTATCTGTTCCCATTTAACTGAGATAGTTCTGAAATGTGTTGAATGCCTGTTGTCTATAGCTTTTTCCTATGGGATTAATTCCACTTTTCAACAACTGTGGGTGTCCAAACACAAACTCTGTGGCATTTTCCTTGCTATTTTCCTTGCTTCTTCACTCTTCACTGATATTTTATTTTATGCTTCAATTTCTACTTTTTTTCTCAGTCTCTTCTTGTACAGGAACAACAGCAGTTATTATTTATAAGTGAAAAAGGCTATATTTTCACTTTGATTTTCTTGATATGAAATTATTTTACACACAGATCAAAGTTACATTCTCATAAGCAATATGAAAAAGAATATATTTTGATTGTTAATTAGGTAATTAATCTCAGATACAGAACCAGATTTCAGAAGAATATGTATACTGAATAATAGGATTTATATATTCAAATTTTGTCCTAATAATTAAATTAATTTTTCTGTCAGGAAAAATAGGAATTCAATTTGGTGATAACATGAGGGAGGATTCACATACATAACAGACTCTCAGAGGGATTTAAATCAGAAAACCCCAGAAAACTTAGCCCACAGACTCTTAAGGGAGGCTGTGAATATGTTTGCATCTGTTAGTTTTTCTTTCAGACTCCAACTGGCTTTAAGCTACAAGTGGTTAAAACATTTTAGGATACACAGATGTTACAAGAATATTGCCTGGTAGTCACTTAATGTGTTAGAACTCATTTATGTTACTCCATTTTCTCTGAGACTGTCTATAAAAGCCATAAAAAGGCTTTATAAGTCTGATCCAAATATAGCATGCATGACTTTCTGTTTGTTTTTATTTGTTAAGGTCCAGACAAAGCCTTTTAACATTGTCTCCAAGGGCTATACATCATGTTCACAGTAGCCCTTGGGTGATCTCCTCTAGCATAAGTTACAAAGGCAAAGCATGGCATCCAGAACCATTTAATTTAAAGGACTGCTCAGTTTCTCATTCTTTTCTGAGTACTGTAGTGATGTTTTTTTTTTTTTTTTTTTAATTTTCTATTGCAGTCAGTATTTGAGACAAAGTTGGAGATCATGCTTTCTGTTTATCTTACCATTTCTAATAGCACACACTATAGAGCTCACTAAGGACTAGGTAATTAGAAATGTCAGCTGAAATGCAGGAAGTAGTTTGTCATTCTATGCTTAAGATCTCAGAAAAGAAATGCAAGATCCTTCCATCCCATGTATGAGACACCTTCCTGTGGCTGTTTATAAGGAAGTTTTCTTATCCATGTTTTAAATATTTTTCTTTAACAATCTATAGCACATTACAAGATGATCTTGAAAAGTGGGCTTGAGGAAAAAGATAAATGAACTCTCCGTAAGTGTTATTTTTGCTCACTAGGGTTTGGCGTATTTGACAATTCCTTTGCACTGACTACAGCACAAAAGAGTCCTCTTTCCTTTGTTGTGGAACCTGGAGATCTCTGCATGCACACAACTAATAAAATGCTGACACCCAACATAAGGTCAAGTTCCCTTTAATGAACAGGAGGCACAACAAGACAATGGATGCCTTTTTAATAATCTTGCTCAACTTCCTAGCAGGAGCTAGCTTCTTAGAGTCCAGAGTCATTTGAATTTTAGACTTTTCTGAAAATAATGATTTGAAGCCTAGCTGAAATCCACATTATTTCATATGAAATGAATTTGTCAACTGGTTTGAATTCTAGTCATCTTAAGAATGATGACATCTTTGGTGACAAGGTAATCACAAGGGTGAGAAGGGAGGCAAATGTGAGAACCTTTCTAGTGTATGCAAGGTACTGGATTAGAATGTACTTTTATTCCTCTGGGCTTAGAAAACACCTAGCTTGTACCAAATGAACCTGATCTTCCAGACTTTCCCTTTAAATCTCTGCTCAAGTTGCATTCTCATATATTTTCTCCTGATTCACCTGGCAGATGGTCGCTTCCACTTCAGAATTCTGCTGCTTCTAAGTGTGAGCTGTCTAGATGATCATTCCCTGTCCCTCTTTCATTTCCTCCCTCTTGGTTCACCTATCTAGTTCTTGTTCATAGTATGTTGCTGCCCCCTAGTAGTACTATAAATATTTGGTGATCAAGTTAAAATTGAGCTGGCAAATATGCATCAATCTGTACAAAAATGCTCACAAATGTTTTAGCAAGATATCAGATTGTTGGTCCCCTACTTGCTTTTTTGATGTCTGGAAAGCTAATGGAAGGATGGAAAGGAAGAGTCCCGGACTGAACAACTAGAAGCAATAGATGTGCTAGAACTCATTGTATGTCCTGGGAACCTGTCATGTTGTGCATGGCTTGGTCCTGGAAATCTGGTAGGAGTAACAGAAGAATGAAGGCACACTTACACATACAGAGAAAAGCAAGGCTTGGGTGGAGTGTGCGCTAGGTGTTTTCTAAGCCCAGAGGAATAAAAGTACATTCTAATCCAGTACCTTGCATACACTAGAAAGGTTCTCACATTTGCCTCCCTTCTCACCCTTGAAATCACTAGAAATCTGGTAGGAGTAACAGAAGAATGAAGGCACACTTACACATACAGAGAAAAGCAAGGCTTGGGTGGAGTGTGCCTTCTCTAACAGAGGATACCACCTATGAAACCTGGGGAAAGACTGTTTTTTATGTATGGCACAGAAGGAAGAGTTAGGTATTCTTGGTGAGAAGTCTCTGAAGGCAAACAGACTTAGGATGAAGCTTCCATTGTCAGTGTTTGCACAGACAGTCAACATCTGCATGCAAACTAGCAGAAAGTTTTGCTAATTTCCTGAGTCTGATATGGGGAAAGACTTTGCCATTCCCATGAGTTTGTGCTATTAAGATCCTTGACATATCTATGCCCATGACGTCAATACCCATTCACTTAGGAATTCACCAACTCTCCAAACATACCATGTTTTATTATGTAACAGATAACAGCAGCAGAAACAGATGGCATAGAAATTAAGAGAACCTCTTGGACTTAAACACAATCAGAAAATCACACACACACACACACACACACACACACACACACACACACGCTACTAGTAGTAATAATGATATATGACAATCTAAGTGTTTTGATGTATTTTTAAATGGCTATACTTTCTTTGGCTATATGTACTGATGGGATGTTTGGAGAGAATAGTCAGGCTATTTAGTTTTACTTCACTCCTCCCTCTTTGGAGTATGAGTTGATGAATTTGCATCTCTACCACAAAACTCCTGTGTTTGCCATTAGCGGTGCTTACATACATATGTACTTTCTGTACACACCAATTTTGATGCACCATTTCAAGAACTGCCATGGAGTTTCATCTCATTTCCGCAGCATTATGTGTCACTGGCAGCAATGAAGCCACTGGAGTATAGAGCAATAAGCAATATTGCCATGATTGACAGGTTTGGTGCCACGCTACTGTTTACTGAAGGAGCTTCCATTGACTTTCTGCTGAGGGCATCTGTTCTCGAAGACAAAGCTGACACCTAGTTGCCACCCATGCTGGGATTTTGCTAGGATCACTGAGCACTGAGTCATGCTCATCAGATGATTTGTACAGCCTTTTTCTTATTGCTATTTTTAACTACTGAAAGTAGTATTCCGCATAATATGTGAGATTACATTATATAATTTATTATTCTATCAGCTTAGAGATACCCTTAGGTAAATAACATTACTTCCCCGAGTTCAGGTCAATGTACCTTTTTTAAATGTGCTACTTTTTAAACATATACTTTGTAATAAAAGTTATATAAGGTATGGTAAAAAAAAGAACAAGAAAATATTAAGGGGGAATCCAAGAGCACTGACTAATTAAAATTTAAACATGATAAACTTCAAAATGGATAATGATTTTAATAGATTATGACACATTAATTAGTAAAAAATAATGGAGTGGAAATGAAAGTAACATAAATGAACACATAGGCACATTAAGGGGGAAAGCTCTTTTGTGTGAGACAAGGTTTCAATAATTTCCAAAAAAATTTGTAGTAGAAATCATCATTTCCAGTGGTTAGTATAACATTCGATACAATGAAGAATCTGTACTATAATTGCTAAAAAAACAAAAAACAAAAAATAAAAACAGTGGTGAAACGGTGCTGAGGAGCAAAATAGTCAAGATATTTAAAAACTCATGCTCTGGGCTCAAAATTAACTACTGGGGAGAGATTTCCTTTCATGGAGAGACTTGGAACATGGTGGGTTAAGCATGTCTTGAACTGTATATCTATCATCACCTAGGAGACAACATGTTTGAGGTTCTGGCAGGTATAACTAAGATTTCTAGAAATCACAAGAATTTAATCTTATCAGGAAATAAAAAGACAAATACAGCCTGTATTTGTTAAATGTCTGTATCATGTCAGATGTGGCTAGCCGAGAACCAATGTGCATTGAAGAAAGTGAGAACAAAGAAAATCAACAGCAATAAATGATTCTTCATAGAAACAAATTAAACAAACCATAAAGGCAACTTTGGCAGGTGAAGATAGAGCTCCTTGTAGAGAGTTTGCCTGACTTGTGTTTGCTCTGCAACATAAAGGAACTGAAAAAAGTAACAGACAAACCTGAACACATACAATATATTGTAATATAGTTTTACATCTGCTAAATGTATTGCTCTTTATACGCTATATTTAATGATGTATTCATTGGCCATTGATGCATAGCCAATGGGCTGGGTTTCCTAAGCAACACTTTTGGAATCTAGAAGACTGAAGAATAAGTCCCTGTGTACTTTGTATCCTCTAAGAGTTTTTATCTTTGGCTAACATTTGGTCCACATTATATTATCCTTACAGAATCTGTCTGTTCTCTTGTGTGCATATATGTATCAATTTCATATTCTTATATGAATATCAGTTTAAGCCTCCTGCTAATAGTTTAATCTGTTCATCTCTTTTATCTTCAAGTGACATCACTTCCTGAGTTCCTAGATATTAGAACTTTAACATGGAATGAATGAAAACAGTTAAGCACATATAGGTTTTATGTTCATGAATTTGCTGTTCCTTGGATGGTACAGTATCTGAGAACTGTAATTATGTTTTCGATTTATTTGTAAAAGGTCATTGGAGGAAAAGACAATATAATTATGTGACTATGTACAACAAAGACAAATCACATTTCTTTTGCCCCAGTCCTATAACTTCTTCTCTTGTCTCTACCTCTCTTGACCTGACATTTTAGCAGCTGACCAATCTGTATGGAAAGCATTCTGTTAGTTAAGGATTGAAGTTTGTCAGTACAATAGATGAAGGGAAAGCGAGGAATATAACATATGATCCAATTCCATAAGAAGTTTGTAATATACTCAATAAGTATCCAAATGAAAATTATGCAAGACAGTAAATGATAAAATGAAGATAGGTAAAAGTTGCAGAGAGAAACCATCTTAATTATTAACCTCCGGAATCTGCTTCAGAGCAAAGTGAAATGAATAAAAAACACACAGTAGCCCCACCACACTAGATGATAGGGAGGTAGCGAGTGGTGGTTTATCTATGGTTCATATTTTTCAGTCATCAGTGTACATTATCAGTCCACTGACAGCATCTCTATGTAAAGGCCATAACAGCTTGCTTTCTGTAAAAATATGTCACATGTCATCTTCAGATACCTGATATACACAGGAATGTGCATTATTAAAGAAACTTTTAAACATGAGACAAAACATCACTTTGTTAAGCCGTATAAATATTTTCCATAACAACATATTTTGGGGATATATTCAAATTTTCTTTTTTGTTAATCAATATTTAAGTAAACATGAACATATTCATTTTAATATTCATCACTTGATAATATTTTTAAATATGACTTATTTGAAAACCAAACACTCAGCATTGCTATCTTTGTTTTCTTTCTTTTTTTTTTTTTAAGTTTTTCCAGACAGGGTTTCTCTGTGTAGCCCTGGCTGTCCTGGAACTCACTCTGTAGACCACGCTGGCCTCGAACTCAAAAATACGCCTGCCTCTGCCTCCCAAGTGCTGAGATTAAAGGCATATGCCACTATGCCCAGCTAGCATTGCTCTCTTAATTCTTACAACAAGATAAAATATTTTCTCTATTTTGAATGTATCTGGAAGTTATAAAAATGTGAAATAAAATTTAAAATGAGTAAGTAAATGAAGCAGGATTTTATCTGAGGCTTTCTTTTTAAGATAATCTCCTGAAATACAATACATAAAATGATGAGAGAGAAGGTCTATTCTGGAAAATTAGGAACTTCATCTTCATTTAGCCTTATTCTATCCCATGAGGAAACTTTTAGAATTCATTTTGTCTTTGCTTTGACTCATTTTTATTTAACTTGCATTTACTTTTATCACCACTTGAATATTTCATATGTGAATTTTCATAAATGATATGCACGTTCATTCATCATTATTTAGTTGCTAAAACATAAATCTTCTCAGAAATAGTAACTCAATAAGATATAAGAAACCCGACAAGCCTCTTCCGGTCAGAAAAGCACCTGGGCAGCTGGGGCGCAGCTTCGGCTGACACTCGCCAGCTACCCACAACACCCGCCACAGGATCTTAAGACTTCTGGTGAGTGGAGCACAGCTTCTGCTCCAATCCAATTGCTTACGGGACCTGAGACTGCATTAGTTAGGGAAGCAGAAACCGGCCTGAGTAGGGCCACAGGCCTCATCCGGCCGGATCAGCGCCGGGGTAGCTGGAGCACAGGGTTGCCTGACACCCGCCAGCTACCCACGACCCCCGCCGCAGGATTTTGGGACTGCTGGTGAGTGGAACACAGCTTCTGCTCCAGTCCAATCATGCGGGACCTGAGACTGCTCTGGTTGGGGAGAGAGAAATCCGGCCTACATAGGGCCACAAGCCTCTTCCGGTCAGAAAAGCACCGGGGCAGCTGGGGAGCAGGGTCAGCTGACACTCGCCAGCTACCCACAACACCCGCCACAAGATCTTAATACTTCTGGTGAGTGGAACACAGCTTCTGCTCCAATCCAATTGCACACGGGACCAGAGACTGCATTAGTTAGGGAAGCAGAAAACCGGCCTGAGTAGGACCACAGGCCTCTTCCGGCTGGACCAGCACCGGGGTACCACCAGCTACCCACAACCCCGCCTCAGGATTTTGAGACTGCTGGTGAGTGGAACACAGCTTCTGCTCCCATCTTTAAACAGTGACAACGATAACAACTAACCCCAGAGATTACCAGATGGCGAAAGGTAAACGTAATAATCTTACTAACAGAAACCAAGACCACTCACCATCATCAGAACCCAGCACCCCCACTTCGCCCAGTCCAGGGCACCCCAACACACCGGAAAAGCTAGACACGGATCTAAAAGCATATCTTCTGATGATGGTAGAGGACTTCAAGAAGGACTTTAATAACACACTTAAAGAAATACAGGAGAACACTGCTAAACAGGCAGAAGACACTAAAGAGGAAGCACAAAAATCCCTTAAAGAATTGCAGGAGAACACTGCTAAAGAGTTACAAATCCTTAAAGAAAAACAGGATAACATAATCAAACAGGTAGAAGTCCTTACAGAAAAACAGGAAAACACATCCAAACAGATGATGGAAATGAACAAAACCATACTAGACCTAAAAAGGGAAGTAGACACAATAAAGAAAACCCAAAATGAGGCAACACTGGAGATAGAAACCCTAGGGAAGAAACCTGGAACCATAGATACGAGCATCAGCAACAGAATACAAGAGATGGAAGAGAGAATCTCAGGTGCAGAAGATTCCATAGAGAACATCGGCACAACAATCAATGAAAATGTAAAATGCAAAAAGATCCTAACTCAAAACATCCAAGAAATACAGGACACAATGAGAAGACCAAACCTAAGGATAATAGGAGTGGATGAGAATGAAGATTTTCAACTCAAAGGACCAGCAAACATCTTCAACAAAATTATAGAAGAAAACTTCCCAAATCTAAAGAAAGAGATGCCCATGAACATACAAGAAGCCTACAGAACTCCAAATAGACTGGACCAGAAAAGAAATACCTCCCGACACATAATAATCAGAACAACAAATGCTCTAAATAAAGATAGAATACTAAAAGCAGTAAGAGAAAAAGGCCAAGTAACATATAAAGGCAAGCCTATCAGAATTACACCAGATTTTTCACCAGAGACTATGAAAGCCAGAAGATCCTGGACGGATGTTATACAGACACTAAAAGAACACAAATTACAGCCCAGGCTACTATACCCAGCCAAACTCTCAATTAACATAGATGGAGAAACCAAAGTATTCCACGACAAAACCAAATTCACACATTATCTCTCCACGAATCCAGCCCTTCAAAGGATAATAACAGAAAAAAACCAATACAAGGACAGGAACCACGCCCTAGAAACAACAAGAAGGTAATCCCTCAACAAACCTAAAAGAAGACAGCCACAAGAACAAAATGCCAACTTTAACAACAAAAATAACAGGAAACAACAATTACTTTTCCTTAATATCTCTTAATATCAATGGACTCAACTCCCCGATAAAAAGACATAGACTAACAAACTGGCTACACAAACATGACCCAACATTTTGCTGCTTACAGGAAACTCATCTCAGAGAAAAGGATAGACACTTCCTCAGAATGAAAGGCTGGAAAACAATTTTCCAAGCAAATGGCATGAAGAAACAAGCTGGAGTAGCCATTCTAATATCTGATAAGATTGACTTCCAACCCAAAGTCATTAAAAAAGACAGGGAGGGACACTTCATACTCATCAAAGGTAAAATCCTCCAAGAGGAACTATCAATCCTGAATATCTATGCTCCAAATACAAAGGCAGCCACATTCATTAAAGAAACTTTAGTAAATCTCAAAGCACACATTGCACCTCATACAATAATAGTGGGAAACTTCAACACACCACTTTCACCAATGGACAGATCATGGAAACAGAAACTAAACAGGGACACAGAGAAACTAAGAGAAATTATGAATCAAATGGATCTGGCAGATATCTACAGAACATTCTATCCTAAAACAAAAGGATATACCTTCTTCTCAGCACCTCATGGTACCTTCTCCAAAATTGACCACATAATTGGTCACAAAACAGGCCTCAACAGATACAAAAATATTGAAATTGTCCCATGCATCCTATCAGATCACCATGGACTAAGGCTGATCTTCAATAACAAAATAAATAATAGAAAGCCAACCTTCACGTGGAAACTGAACAACACTCTTCTCAATGATACCTTGGTCAAGGAAGGAATAAAGAAAGAAATTAAGGACTTTTTAGAGTTCAATGAAAATGAAGCCACAACATACCCAAACTTATGGGACGCAATGAAAGCATTTCTAAGAGGAAAACTCATAGCTCTGAGTGCCTCCAAAAGGAAACTAGAGAGAGCACACATTAGCAGCTTGACAACACACATAAAAGCACTAGAACAAAAGGAAGCAAATTCACCCAAGAGGAGTAGAAGGCAGGAAATAATCAAACTCAGGGGTGAAATCAACCAAGTGGAAACAAGAAAAACTATTCAAAGAATCAACCAATCAAGGAGCTGGTTCTTTGAGAAAATCAACAAGATAAATAAACCCTTAGCCAGACTCACTAGAGGGCACAGGGAAAGCATCCTAATTAACAAAATCAGAAATGAAAAAGGAGACATAACAACAGATCCTGAAGACATCCAAAACACCATCAGATCCTTCTACCAAAGGCTATACTCAACAAAACTGGAGAACCTGGATGAAATGGAGAAGTTCCTAGACAGATACCAGGTACCAAAGTTGAATCAAGATCAGGTTAATGATCTAAACAGCCCTATATCCCCCAAAGAAATAGAAGCAGTCATTAATAGTCTCCCAACTAAAAAAAGCCCAGGACCAGATGGGTTTAGTGCAGAGTTCTATCAGACCTTCAAAGAAGATCTAATCCCAGTTCTTCACAAACTATTCCACAAAATAGAAACAGAAGGTACTCTACCCAACTCATTCTATGAAGCCACAATTACTCTGATACCTAAACCACAAAAAGACACAACAAAGATAGAAAACTTCAGACCAATATCCCTTATGAATATTGATGCAAAAATCCTCAATAAAGTTCTTGCTAACCGAATCCAAGAACACATCAAAACAATCATCCATCCTGACCAAGTAGGTTTTATCCCAGGGATGCAGGGATGGTTCAATATACGGAAATCCATCAACGTAATCCAGTATATAAACAAACTCAAAGACAAAAACCACATGGTCATCTCGTTAGATGTGGAAAAAGCATTTGACAAGATCCAACACCCATTCATGATAAAAGTCTTGGAAAGATCAGGAATTCAAGGCCCATACCTAAACATGATAAAAGCAATCTACAGCAAACCAGTAGCCAACATCAAAGTAAATGGTCAGAAGCTTGAAGCAATCCCTCTAAAATCAGGGACTAGACAAGGCTGTCCACTTTCTCCATACCTATTCAACATTGTACTTGAAGTCCTAGCCAGAGCAATTCGACAACAAAAGGAGATCAAAGGGATACAAATTGGAAAAGATGAAGTCAAAATATCACTTTTTGCAGATGATATGATAGTATATATAAGTGACCCTAAAAATTCCACCAGAGAACTCCTAAGCCTGATAAACAGCTTCGGTGAAGTAGCTGGATATAAAATTAACTCAAACAAATCAATGGCCTTTCTCTACACAAAGAATAATCAGGCTGAGAAAGAAATTAGGGAAACAACACCCTTCTCAATAGTCACAAATAATATAAAATATCTTGGCGTGACTCTAACTAAGGAAGTGAAAGATCTGTATAATAAAAACTTCAAGTCTCTGAAGAAAGAAATTATAGAAGATCTCAGAAGATGGAAAGACCTCCCATGCTCATGGATTGGCAGGATCAACATTGTAAAAATGGCTATCTTGCCAAAAGCAATCTACAGATTCAATGCAATCCCCATCAAAATTCCAAATCAATTCTTCAACGAATTAGAAAGTGCAATCTGCAAATTCATCTGGAATAACAAAAAACCTAGGATAGCAAAAACTCTTCTCAAGGATAAAAGAACCTCTGGTGGAATCACCATGCCGGACCTAAAGCTCTACTACAGAGCAATTGTGTTAAAAACTGCATGGTACTGGTATAGTGACAGACAAATAGACCAATGGAATAGAATTGAAGACCCAGAAATGAACCCACACACCTATGGTCACTTGATCTTCGACAAGGGAGCTAAAAACATCCAGTGGAAGAAAGACAGCATTTTCAACAAATGGTGCTGGCACAACTGGTTGTTAACATGTAGAAGAATGCGAATCGATCCATTCCTATCTCCTTGTACTAAGGTCAAGTCTAAGTGGATCAAGGAACTTCACATAAAACCAGAGACACTGAAACTTATAGAAGAGAAAGTGGGGAAAAGCCTTGAAGATATGGGCACAGGGGAAAAATTCCTGAATAGAACAGTAATGGCTTGTGCTGTAAGATCAAGAATTGACAAGTGGGACCTCATGAAACTACAAAGCTTCTGCAAGGCTAAAGATACCATCAATAAGACAAAAAAACCACCAACAGATTGGGAAAGGATCTTCACCTATCCTAAATCAGATAAGGGACTAATATCCAATATATATAAAGAACTCAAGAAGGTGGACTCCAGAAAGTCAAATAACCCCATTAAAAAATGGGGCTCAGAACTGAACAAAGAATTCTCACCTGAGGAATACCGAATGGCAGAGAAACACCTGAAAAAATGTTCAACATCCTTAATCATCAGGGAAATGCAAATCAAAACAACCCTGAGATTCCACCTCACACCAGTCAGAATGGCTAAGATCAAAAATTCAGGTGACAGCAGATGCTGGCGAGGATGTGGAGAAAGAGGAACACTCCTCCATTGTTGGTGGGATTGCAAGCTTGTACAACCACTCTGGAAATCAGTCTGGCGGTTCCTCAGAAAATTGGACATAGTACTACCGGAGGATCCAGCAATACCTCTCCTGGGCATATATCCAGAAGATGTCCCAACTGGTAAAAAGGACACATGCTCCACTATGTTCATAGCAGCCCTATTTATAATAGCCAGAAGCTGGAAAGAACCCAGATGTCCCTCAACAGAGGAATGAATACAGAAATTATGGTACATTTACACAATGGAGTACTACTCAGCTATTAAAAAGAATGAATTTATGAAATTCCTAGCAAAATGGATGGACCTGGAGGGCATCATCTTGAGTGAAATAACACAATCACAAAAGAACTCACACAATATGTATTCACTGATAAGTGGATATTAGCCCAAAACTTAGGATACCCAAGATATAAGATACAATTTGCTAAACGCATGAAACTCAAGAAGAATGAAGACCAAAGTGTGGACACTGCACCTTCTTAGAATTGGGAACAAAACACCCAGGGAAGGAGTTACAGAGACAAAGTTCGTAGCTGTGATGAAAGGATGGACCATTTAGAGACTGCCGTATCCAGGGATCCATCCCATAATCAGCTTCTAAATGCTGACACCATTGCATACACTAGCAAGATTTTGCTGAAAGGACCCAAATATAGCTGTCTCTTGTGAGCCGATGCCGGGGCCTAGCAAACACAGGAGTGGATGTTCACAGTCAGCTATTGGATGTATCACAGGGCTCCAAATGGAGAAGCTAGAGAAAGTACCCAAGGAGCTAAAGGGATCTGCAACCCTATTGTTGGAACAACATGATGTACTAACCAGAACCCCGGAGCTCTTGTCTCTAGCTGCATATGTATTGAAAGATGGCCTAGTCGGCCATCAATGGAAAGATTGGACTTGCAAACTTTATATGCCCCAATATAGGGGAATGCCAGGGCCAAAAGAATGGGAATGGGTGGGTAGGGAAGTGGGGGGCGCTATGGGGGACTTTTGGGATAGCATTGGAAATGTAATTGAGGAAAATATGTAATAAAAATATTAAAAATCAAAAAAAAAGATATAAGAAACCCACATCAACTGTTTAATTTGGTCAAGGATTCTTAGAGACTTAAACTGGTAATGAATTTTTTGTTTTGTTTTGTTTTGTTTTGTTTTGTTTTGTTTGGCTATTGAATTAAACAGTGTTCTCTACTGAAACAGAATTGATTACATGTATGCACATATATGAATGTATATGTCATATATATGATTAATTACAGTAGCTTACTGTCCATGGTCTGACTCTTCAACAAAGACTGTATCCAGACAGAAAATCTAAAAATCCAATTGTTCTTCAGTCCACCAGGCTGGATACTTCACATGATCTTTGGTATACATCATAATCCTGGAAAAGTAGGCTCTCATGACAGTGAAGCAATGAGCTCTTCAGTGAGAGCGAGGGCAAAAAGACAATGCACAAAAGTATCTTTAATCCTTGTCCTTTATGTACGATGCCAGCAGAATGTGTGGACCTGATTTAGGATTAATCTCCAATACAGGCCCATATTTAAGGTGGGTTTTCCCATGTCAAATGATCTGAATTTGGAGTGAATTTTCCTACCTCAAATGATACAATTAATTAAACTTCTCTGGCAGCTGCTCCTAGCAGTTTGGGTAATTAGTGAATTCTAGAACAGCCATCAGAGCTATGAAAATACTCTTACCAGACACTCCTTCTACTTTTATACCCAAGTGGCAGGCAATGACAACTCTAGTTGAACATCTCAGGAGAAATAATTCCATTCAACTGAGTCATGAGTTTAATCAGACCATATGCTATTTTCACTCTTTGTTCAGGGTTCACCCTTGACTGAAGCCTGAAGAAGTTTGAGAAAATTAGTGTGAGATCATATTGCATCAGCATCAACTTTGGTTCTTTGCCCATTTTTTATGAAAGGAATTTGGAGACAATCTTAACTAAATGTTGTGCCTAATAGAGTACATTTTCATTCTTTAATCTTGTAGATTTAGCTCACTTTATTTCCCACATAAATAAAAGAAACCTATTATTTCATATCTATAACGAATGCTTACTTCTCTTCATCTATCCTTACTATCTGATCTTGGGTTATATCAAAGGTTTTAATGAAGCTTATAGTAGATTCACAATCTCTGAAACTAACTGAAGTAATCAATTGAATAATCTCCATGACAACAATTACACAGATTAAAGAATATTTCCATTTTTTTCTAATTTGTTTTTTGGCCACTGTAGCACATTAGATCAATATCCTCAGAGAATAATTTGTTCTGATTATACTATCAATAAAACAATTAGAATAAAGATATTAAGTAAGATGAAACCACCTGTGTGAGTCAATTAAGTAAATAATAAGAGTATGACCCAGTTTTCTATCCAAATAATTTAAATTTTTTCTCAATTACTTTATCTTGAAGTTGCTTATTGAAATTTCATATGTCATTTCTTTCTGCCAAGCTAATACTCTTGATGTTTTTCTCCAGATTAGACACATTGACTTAGCACTTCCTTATTCCTTTGTTAAAAGTTTAGTGTCACTTGCTAACTTGGTAATTTTCAGTGTCTGCTTCTCTCCAATTGTTTGTATGATAATGGGATAAGAACTGTGCTGGAAAGGAGCCAGATGTCTTCTCAGTTAGCCTTGGTACAGACAGGTGATTGCTTCTCCTTCTCCACTATCATTGTTAAATTAATGTTAAGTCACTGAGCAAAGAATAAATTGTTTTAATATGTAATTGCATAAAGGCTGTAAGAATCTAAATGGTAATATATCAATGGACATCCTCTTATTAAAAATACAGTTGTGTTTTTGTGATGAGACCACAACCTATTGAATTTACAGTTTTCAGGGAAGCTATGTGAGTTGTAAAGAGATGGACTGGATGAGGGTGGTGGGGTGGTGAGCTGGCTTCATCTTTTCATAGCCCCTGTCTTAGTGCCTCTGAGAGCTCTGTTCCACTGAGGTTATACTGGGCATACTGGCAAATTTTGGGTTTTCTTCTGTGACCTAAACATATGTATTAACATGAACTTTATAGTTTACATAGTAGAAAGTAAAGCTCTCTGAGAAAAGTTATCTTTCTTCCTTCCAAATACAGAAATGGCTTCTTCGACAAACCTGTGCTTCTCCAGCAAACTTACATCTATGAATTGATATGTATATAACACTATTTATATGTTCTTATGATTACACCAAACTTTTCAACAAAAATTTGACTGGACCAAAAGTCCTTTCTTTTGCTAACATAATTGTTTTATATTCTAAAGAAATGCTAGTTGGGTATACTAGATTAGAAATTCCAAAATAATTCAAGGTCGTCATTCTGTATTTAAATATTAAAAGCTTGTAAATCAGCTATGCTCAGTTTTATTTAATAATTTTAATGCTCTTCAAATGTAAGTGCTCTTTTCTTCAGTTCCATATGTTGAAAATATAAGAATGATCATGCATGTATTAACCTTCCATAGTACTTTAGGGCATTAAAGTTCCACCCATGGCTATTTCTATCATCCCAATACTCCAGTAGTGAGTCAACGGTTGCTGACCAATTACTGCTGTCATTTGTTCATTAGGTACAGGCCTGTTTTTATTCTTTGACAGTCTCACACACATATATAATGAATTTTAATTGTTTCACCTCCATTCCTCTCTCTTTCCCCTTGCTCTCCTGCTGAAATACTTCTCAATAAATTCTCCTGCCTTTAAGTCTCATTGTGTGTCTCTAGCTGAATTTAATTAGGGGTGCTCGCCTAAGAATTCATGGTAAGTTATTTACTGGCTATGCCATTAAAGAAACACTTCTTCTCCAGTCATTAACTATAAAGAATCCCAGGGTGTCCAGTGATTTCAGGAATTAACAGTTCTACTAAGAGCTAAGGAATGTTTCCTATTCTCCTCAACCTTGGCAGCATTTGTCCTAGTTCCTATATAAAAGCCATTGTTATTTGGATAAAATAGAATCTCAACATTTCAATTATCATTTATCTGATGACAAAAGATATTGAACTGTTATAAAATCATTTATTAGACATTAATATTTCTTCTTTGAGAAATCTTTATATGCTCCCAAAGCAATTTTTTCTTTTTCATTTTTCTCTTTCTTTCTTTCTTTCTTTCTTTCTTTCTTTCTTTCTTTCTTTCTTTCTTTCTTTCTTTCTTTCTTTCTTCCTTCCTTCCTTCCTTCCTTCCTTCCTTCCTTCCTTCCTTCCTTCCTTCCTTCCTTCCTTCCTTTCTTCCTTCCTTCCTTTCTTTCTTTTTTCTTTCTTTCCTCCTTCCCACCCTCCATCCCTCCTCCCTTCCTCCTCCTCCTCCTCCTCCTCCTCCTCCAGTGATAATGAGTCAAGCATGCACAAAGAAAAACCTTACTTCTTCCAATATCTCTTATATAAGCTGCTGTCAAAGGATATGGTGCAAATTAAAGGTGAATATTCCTATTTCAAATGATTTGGGTTAAAGTCTGAAAGTAGGAAGAATAATCCATTGCAGTGTATCAGATACTTGGTTACTAATTTATTCTAGATATAAGCAAGTTGACAACCAAGAATAGCTTGGAATGTAACACAAAGGAATGTAACATTTCTTTTGATACTATTATTGCGAAGTTGTGTTGGGATTTTGATGGTGATGTATTTGAACCTATAGATTTCATTTGGTAAGATGGTCATTTTCACAATATTGATCCCATCATCAAGTCATGAGCACAAGCAGATTTTCCAACTTTTAATCTCTTCTTTATTTTTCCACTGTTTAATTATGTCATTGTATACTCAAGGCACTTTGTTGAGGCCATAGTGGATGGGAATGTCTTCCTCATTTCTATCTCAATATGATTATCTTTGGAATATAGAATAGTTGTATATAGGTAACTGTTTGGGGCATTTTAAATTTACTGTCTGACAATTTTGCATTAGTTATCATCAGATGTAGGAGTTTCTGGATGGGTTTTTATGTTCTTTTATGTATAGAATTATATCACTCAGAAGTAGAGTCAGTTTTACTGATTCTTTTCTTCTATCCCTATCCATTTTGGTTTCTGTTATTGTTTAATCATGTCAATTAAGACTTTATTTGCCATAATCAATAAAAAGGAACAGTGTAGACACTTTTGTTGAGTTCATATAATGAATTGGCTTTTGCAGTCATGGGTGTGGAGTCTGCCTACTTAGAGTGGAATCAGTAGTACATACAAACTAGAAAGACATGGGACAATTTTATGCAAATGGTAAAGATATAATTCACAAAGTAGAACTTATCTATTTTTATATACCTACTAGTCCACTTTTGAAATTTGAAACTGGATAAATCAGTCAACACGCTATGAAAGATAATTTTTACTTCAAAGTTGGCTGTCTATAGATGTTAATTACATATACAAAAATACTTCCAATATATCAGGTGGATTCTACATTCTTGCTTAACTAATGTACAAAGATGAATATCATAGTAGCTCATCTTACAAGGAAGAGGCAAGGAAGTGAATATTAAATGAAATATTTTTAACAGAAGGATTATGAGGATAGTATAACTCAAATTATTTCATTGTTTCTGAAATCTAAATAACCTAATCTTCTGTGACGTTTTCTGAATATGTATGAACAAATGTCTACTTGACCTAGATAATGACACAATAACAAATTAAGTAATTATCCCACTAAAGTTCAATCAAACATGGCAAAGTAATGAGTTTACTGTCATTATTTACAGAAGTATTCCTGGCTCAAGCATAGCTTCATCACTAAAAAAATGACCCAACTTGGATGACAACTCAGGAAAGCTGCATCCTTGGAGCACCCTGCATGTCTTATAGGATGTCGATTGGCTAGAAGGCATTAGACAATACAGCTATCATGTTAGAAAGTCTATCTTAATGAAGTATCTAACGCATATACAATTTAGGAAGGAGGCTTGTGATCCATGTAATTTTCGGTAACTTCATGAAACTTGTGAGTTGTTTATTTTCCATGTCTTAAGGAGCCTCTTTCTAGGATGGACTATTTCAATTCTGAAGAAAATGTTACACATCTACATGTAATGAATTACAAAAATGGAGAAAAGTTATCACTGTTGAAGCAACAGAGACATAATAGATATATGATCTATACATTTGCTATTATCAGCAACAACACAATGAATAGTTTAGTGAATTGATTATTTCTTTAGATATTACATCTTTAAAATAAATTTTTGAAACAATAATTACAGGTTCAAAGAGCAAATGCATATTTACTTATTTTAGATATTATCAAGGTCCCAATTTCAGTGACTTTTGGACTTGGAAATTTTGTTTGTTTGTTTGTTTGTAAAAGATTTAATAAAAGAACCTAATGAAAATATAGATCATCAACCACTTTATAGATAGCAAATTAAATCCACAACTTCTCAGTTTTACAAAAACACCAGCACTGATTTCAAACATTGCTGTTCATGTAAGAACTTGAAGTAAAGCTTTGTGTCTTTGGTGATAAATCTTACACGATGTGTAAGAACAAATACATACAGTGGATTGCTTTTTCAAATCATCTTGTTAAAGATGTATTTTCTCTTTTAAATGAACTAACATTGTCATCTCAAGGCAAGCAAATCCCCATTTATCCACCTAATAGGAACAGTGGGTAAGATGAATACACTTTTAACTGTGGGACAAATGGACCCAATACAGCAAACTGGATTAGTATGTTGGTCTGAATGACCTTGTAAAAACTCATTAAAATGAAGTAAATAAAATATCCTGAAAATTTCAAATACTTAGTGATAGATCTCCCCATAAATACCTGGCAAAGGAAATGAGTCTCGTGAGAGGTGATCACTACAGTAATATAGTTTGGTCAATGTTACCAAATATCGCTCCCACTCATATTTAAAGTGGGTCCTTCTGAAAGGTTATTAAGCTCAACTTACTCAGGAAATGTTGTATCAGTGTGAGCTATGATATCACCCATATCATGTCTGTGACAATTATTTTTTTAGGTATTTTCTTCATTTACATTACAAATGCTATCCCAAAAGTCCCCCAGACCCCCCTACTCACTCCCCTGCCCACCCACTCCCACTTCTTGGCCCTGGCATTCCCCAGTACTGAGGCATATAAACTTTAAAAGACCAAGGAGCCTCTCTTCCCAATGATGGCCAACTAGGCCATCTTCTGATACATATGCAGCTAGAGACACAAGCTGGGGGGGGGGGTTACTGGTTAGTTCATATTGTTGTTCCAACTATAGGGTTGCAGAACCCTTTAGCTCCTTGGGTATTTTCGCTAGCTCCTCCATTGGAAGCCCCGTGTTCCATCCAATAGTTGACTGTGAGCATCCACTTCTGTGTTTGCCAGGCCCTGGCATAGCCTCACAAGAGACAGCTATATCAGGGTCTTTTCAGCAAAATCTTGCTGGTGTATGCAATGGTGTCAGCGTTTGGAGGCTGATTATGGGATGGATCCCCGGGTATGGCAGTCTCTAGATGGTCCATCCTTTCAACTCCTTCCATGAGTGTTTTTTTTTTTTTCCCAATTCTAAGAAGGTGGCAATGGCTTGTGCTGTAAGATCGAGAATCTACAAATGGGACCCTATAAAATTACAAAGCTTCTGTAAGGCAAAAGACACTGTAAATAAGACAAAAAGGCCACCAACAGTTTGGGAAAGGATCTTTACCTATCCTAAACCAGATAGGGGACTAATATCCAATATATATAAAGAACTCAAGAAGGTGGACTCCAGAAAATCAAATAACACCATTAAAAATGGGGCTCAGAGCTAAACAAAGAATTCTCATGTGAGGAAAACGGAATGGCTGAGAAGCACCTGAAAAAAATGTTCAGCATCCTTAATCATCAGGTAAATGCTAATCAAAACAACCCTGAGATTCCACCTCACACCAGTCAGAATGGCTAAGATAAAAAAATTCAAGTGACAGCAGATGCTGGAGAGGTTGTGGAGAAAGAGGAAATTTTTTCAAGGGACACTTGATTACTAAATTCACAGAACTTTAGAGTCAGTGGTTTAAAAAAATAACATCTATCACTTTGATTATGAATCCTTTTACCAGAGATGCACACCTGCATGAACATTTATCTCCTGGTATCTATGTCAATATGGACAAACATATTTTGATTGATTCATGAATTTAGTGTTCTTCCAGAAATATTTCCCTGGAAATAACTGATAAAAACCAAAATACACATTTTCAAAGCTGAATGAGGAAAGTTTTGTCTGCAAAGACTTCACTTGGTCTCCTTAGTTGTACCAATTCAACTAGAGTTTAGTGTTATAATTATCATTAAAATCACACCTAGAAATTTAAAAAAAAAAAAAGAAATTTAAGTAAGTAAAACTTTTATTACAGGCCAGTGGTGGTACACGCCCATAACCCAGCACGCAGGAGTCAGAGGCAGATGAACCTTGGTGAGTTCTAGGCCAGCCTGCCAAGTTTAGAATGAGTTACAGGACAGCCAGGGACCCACAAAGAAACCCTGTCTCAAATGTATATGTGTGTGTGTGTGTGTGTGTGTGTGAGAGAGAGAGAGAGAGAGAGAGAGAGATATTTCTTTGTAGAATTACTAACTTATTCTTTTCTAAGTATATAGGGGAGAGAGTTTAAAAGGTCAGTGTCTAAGAACAGTTGCAGCAGTAACCCTCATTGAAAACTGAGATCTCGAGGAACAATTTGAGATGCTGTTTAAATGGGTGGATGCATTAAATGAGTGGATGCATTAATTTCTTTTGGTGATGCTATTGTGTGTTGGCTATTTAACATATTTCTATAACACAATAAAGTGACATATGCAGTTCAAGGAAGGATATATATATATATATATATATATATATATATATATATATAGTGAGTGACAGTTCATCCTGGCAAAAAAGGCATGGAAGCAGAAGGAGCATGTGGCAACTGGACATACTATATCTACATTCTACAGCATAGAGAAGTATGAATGCTAATGTAGCCCAGAGGATATAGCTGCATTTATGATGCTTCTCCAAATTTCAACAAACTTGATCTAGAAATTCCTTCACAGACAAGTTTAAAATCAAGATTAAGTATTCTATGTCCCTTCTGATAATGCCAACTATTCCTCCCACTATGATTTGTTCTCCCCATATCCTGGGAATGGAAGGCTATAGGCAAAAAACTACTTAAAGGAACAAAAAGGATGAATGCTTGTAGCAATTATTCTCCAAATATCAGAGTACTGGTTCCATGGATTGAAGGGCCCAAAAAGATAGATAGGTGTATGCAGAAACCTAAATAATGAAGAACAAGAGTCTGAAAGGGCCCAGTAAGATAGATAGGTAAATATAAACATCTAAATGAAGGACAGTTATCTGAAGGTTCTAGAAGTTACTTTAGGGTTGGATATTGTCAGTGATCTATCCAATACATGAGAATTTCCAGAGATTTTTTTTTTTAATGAGACTTTATTTACATTCTAAGATTAATGTCTGGACAGCAGTGGAATTCTTAGTCACATGTTAGACCAGAGATGGTGAAAATAAGGGGTTCATGAGAAAAAGGGAAACCATGTAGTTCTTAGAAAAAAGGAAAATACACTAAGAAGGGAAATTTGTGATTATATACCAGTTAAGCCAGGCTTGCTGGATGGTGGCTTCCTCTCTAGCAAAGTACAGAAATCAGGTGAGTGAGCAGCCTGTCTCCTCCAATAATCAAACTGTCAAATATTGCTGGAATAACTGTCCTACAGATAAGGGGGGAAGTTACCTGAATAATCCAACATAGCATGCTTTCTGTTTCCTCCCATTTTTATCCTATCCTTTAAAATGGCAAACTTATTATTTGCTGAATAACAGGCTCTGTAATTACAGAAAACTGAAAGTCAAATTGAAGGTATAATCATACATGATTTTAAAATGATACCGGCATTATCTGTTTAATGTAGTGATGGGGCTATCTGGAAACATTTAAATTTATAAGGGACCTTAGTCATGCTGCATACAAAAGCTTGAGAAGTTGCCACGGACTGGACTCAGTGGGTCCCTCAACTCGCGGGTAATCAGGGTGCAGGTATTCAGGTAGGCAAGGAGTTGGTGGGGTGACAAACAGACACTGACACAGAGAGGATGCTGTATCTGAATGTAATTTCTCAAAGTGAGCATCAGACATATTAAGGTCATCCAAGGTACATTGAAGTTACTCACTGCAAAATGATTTTTATACAAAACACAGGAATGCATACATAAAGGCTAACAGGAACCAACTGGAATAAAAATCAATGTTAACAACTGGGATCAAAAGCAGCCCCACCTAAGGTCAGTTTATTCTTAGAGGTCAGGGACAAGGGCTTCATGCCCTTGCCATAGTTCCAATTCTAGTCTATTGTCTAGTCCACCTTCCCCTTAGGCCATTGTAAATTCCTGTTTATGGGAGTGACTCAGCTATTGTTCTAAGTGTTTACTCTAGTTCCTTCTTAGACCACAACCTTCCTTCATCCCAGGCCATGCTAAATTCCTATGTATGGGAGTGACTCAGCTGTGCTGTTCTAAGTATACTTTGTAGACTAGCCCTGAGATTTCTAGTTCTATTCCAGTAAATTGTAATGCCTGATTTCTTTCACTGTCTGTCAACACAGGAGGCTTTTCACCTGAATGACTAACATTCTTACAAAAATTAAAGCCCAAGGTTGGCTCAGTGATTTCCTGGGATATTGGAACACTGGTGGAGGTGAATCTAATTTAGCTATATGTCAAAATCAATCATTATAGGTACTAATAATAAAACAATATTGAAGGGAAGCACACAGATCAGTTCACCAACTAATGCAAGGACAGATTTGGAGCATTCATTTTACAGGGTCCCAAGGCTCCAGGAGACTAAGTTTCCATGAAACTTTTTGCCTCAGAATTGCATCCAAGCTTTTGAGCCTGTAACACAGTCACCACTGGAGTAGGTGTGGCAAGAAATATGAATAGAGTGTTTTCTTGAATTTTAGCAAAGTGAAGAACTTCTAAACAAAAACCAAACCAAACCAAACCAAACCAAACCAAACCAAACCAAACCAAACCAAACCAAACCAAACCAAACCAAACAAAGCAAAACAACAACAACAAACTCTAATGGTTCAAACAGAACTCCTCTGGAACCCTAGAGAAGTATTCTTCCCTTGATCTTTAAGCACAGAATTTATGCTACTTTTTGAAACAAGGCTGACTTTGTTCTTGATTTGACTGGAGAACATAAAGGCCTCTGACTTTGTGTCCTCTTACCACAGGTCCCTGAATAACTATGATTAAATGGCTGTCACATACACACAACAAACACACACACACAAGATTTACTTTTAAATAAATTATTGTTTATTATTAAATACTGTCTTATATTTTCATGAAAAGAAAGAAAGATTGCAGATACTCTCTCTGTTTCTAAAGTTATTTTTCTTTACAGTCAGAATGTCAAATGAAATTATATAATGCTAATTTTTAACTCTTTTGGAGTGATTCATAATCTTGTTTGCTTTTCACTTCCCAAAACATCTGATGCTTTCTCTTTCAACAGTTTACAAAGACTCCTCCGTATCTGTGGGCCCAGTAAGCATTATAATGCATTATCTTGAATATACTGGGTTTTGCTACAGATGTCAATGTAAACCAACTCAAAGAAATTTTCATGTAGACTTAGATAATGCAATGTATTTCCAGGCCAAAGGCCAGGGACTAAGATTCCACCCCTCTACAGCCTGAAGACATAGAAGATCTTGTTCTATGCGTTTTCCTCTCTTTCTCATGCTATATGCACAAGTTCCAGAGTTATTTTTTCCTTCCTGTCTATCCTACCAATTTATTTGACCTATTTCAACACATGTAGCCGATAGGTGGAAAATATGCCTGTTTAAACTATTGAGAGAGAAGGTCTACTGCCTCTGCAAAGCCTAGCCTATCATCATGTGTTCAGTATAACCTATTTATCTTTGAAGGATTGCCTACTATCAAAGTTTTCCTGTAAGTCCGGGCCTCTCAAGAACACTTGCTTAGAGGAGCAACGTTTTTCAGAGAAACATGCAGAGTAAGCCAGCCATACTGTCCATCATATCCAATGCACAGACACTTTGGGGAAAATCATTAGAGAAATGTTTTCACAATCCAAGGATGCTGGCTGAGAGTAGAAGTCTACACGTCAAGTTTAATTTCTCTGTGTTTGTATATAGACTGAAAACCAAGGACAACAGAGGTTTCGCCAACAACAAAAGTGAAAACACCAAACAAGTAAAAATCAATAACTAACTGTCTTACAGGCTTAACTAGACAGAGAAAATTGTTTAATTGTTTATCTTCTACAAAGTTAAATGGCAAGAGCTAATGGAATTTAAATTTTTACCTCTTATAAGGGAGATTTATTACCCTTTCAGATTCTTTATTGCACTCAACAATTGCAGTATTAAATATTTAGTATTGTTACTTTAATTCTGAGTATACTTTAATTACTCTATATACTGTGGAAAATTGCTCTCTTGTTCAAATTTGTTTATATAATGGACAAAAAATATAAAATTGTATTACAATTGATATACATTGGATAGCACTAAATTACAACACAAAAAGAGTACAGAATTAATACTGTTCTCAGCATAATATGTTCAAAGAAATTACCATCATCTTCCTGAAATAGAAAATATTTGCTTACCATCATTAAGACATGATTCATAGACATTGAGTGTTCTTGCTGGGCCATGATCAGATCACTATAGGTATTCTCAAGTTTTGCATTTATGCTTTTTAGCTTTGCATCTACCTCCTCATGTGTCCCCACTATGAATATTGTTATGTCTTGCACTGGAACATCATTTTTTAGAGTTAAAATAAATAACATTTTGTAATTCTGAAACTGAGGCTATAGAACACTCACAAAAAGGGATCTATCATGACTGGCCTCTGAAAAACCCAACAAGCAGCTGAAAGAGTCAGATGCAGATATTTGCACCCAACCAATGGACAGAAGCAGCTGACCTCTGTTGTTGAATTAGGGAAGGCTGAAAGAAGCAGAGGAGAAGGGCGATTCTGTAGGACTAGCAGTCTTAATTAATCTGGACCCCTGATATCTTTCAAACACTCGACCACCAAACAGACAGCATACACCAGCTGATAGGAGGCCCCAAAATATATACAGCAGAGGATTTCAGGTCTGTGTTCATTCAGAGATGTTGCATCTAACCCTCAAGACACTGGAGGACCCAGGGAGTTTAGAGATCAGGTGTGGTGGGTGGGTGGGACATCCATGTGGAGATGGGGTGGGGTGGGAAGGAGGTGTGGGATGTGGAATAGTTGGAGGGTAGATGTGAAGGGGCAGTGAATGGAATATGGAGTGTTAAAAATGAATTACAAATAAAAATGTTTTAAAAGACTAAGAACAATTCTAGAAAAAAAAAGATCATGTGTCCTTGTGAACAGCACCCTCAATGCAGTGAAAGCAGGTACCCCGGGCCAAAGTAATTCTTAGAGTTATCACCAAACAATAAACAATGAAGAAAAAAATTCAAAGGCCAAGAAAAAATAGATAACCGCTGTTGTAAACAAATAAAAACTTGTTTTAAGGTATTAGTATGTGTAATAATTGCTTTCCTTTAAAATTTAGAGGCCATTGGCCCCTTGCCTGTAAGCACAACATACTATCATTGTCTTCACAACCTACTTAGGGACATGTGATCTACAGGGAAGTTTACTAATGATTCGCAAAGTTTCCGGCTACCTTCTGCCATGTACAGTGTACACACTGGCAGCAAGGGAAGACTGCACCTACAGTTAATAAGATGTCACGGTTAAATCTGCTCTGCATCTGTGGTGTGATAATGGACCTGAAATGAGAACCTCCCCTTTCCTGGAGAAGGACAGAGAAAAGAACTCGGAACTAGATGAGTAGTGCAAAGCCCCCAAAGCATCCCTGCCTTGGTGTGTTCTTAGGAAACCTTCTTGGCAGTAAAGATAACACTTGGAATCTCGTTTTACTTTAGTCTGAAAGCTGATGATAGGGGAAAGAGAAAACTAGAAGGAGATTCATAGCCCCATGAGAATATTCTATATGTAATTATTTGTTTTGGGTTTATAATCAAATAAAAAAGATTGCTGACACAGACATGGAGAACAAAGGCAGAACTGAAGTTGTAAAGGACTAGGCCATAGAGCAGGACAGGGCTGATCTCCAGTAGACAGTGTACACCAGTTATTTTCAATCTTCCTGATGCTGCAACCTCATGTTGTGCTCTTTTTAGAGCTGGAGAAATAAATCAGCAATTAAGAGCAGTTCATGCTCTTACAGAGGACCAGAGTTTAGTTCCCACTGTCTCACAACCACCTCTAATTCCAGTTATGGGCGAACTCAGCAACTGCATCTGGCTTTCAGTTACTGAACCCATTCTAATCTCCCCCGCACACACATAACTAAAATAAATGTACAATCTTTTAATAAAGGATTTAGGTGTTCAGAAAAACATTGAGGAAAAAAAAACATGGGTAAAATTGGATTGCAAATGTCATTTTTAAATGAATTTTTGATACAGCTCCTGGAGCAGGTTATAGACTTTCCTCTTGATGCTAAATTCAAAAGGCAAAAACAACCGAGGGTGTAACTATCATATTTCAGATCAAACGACACAGCTTAATCTAATTAGTAGAAAAATGAGGGAACTCCAATTTTAAACATCCATAGCAACTCTGCTGCTTAGAATGTGAAAGCAAACAACAAAGAAAGGCCCGTGAATAACCTGTTCAAAGCAAAAGTGAGAAAGGACCAACCATTCTGGCTTGCATTCTCAGCAACAGACAATATGAGGAAGAATATTAGTGATCCATGCAAGGAGGCAGACTGTTGTAGCTCCAAAACTCACAAAATCTGAGTTCAACATTCAGCTACAGAATTAGACTCTATCTTACAAACTAAACTAATCACTATTGATTACCAGTAGAAATCTGAACAAGTGTTGTGTTATGTATGTTTGCTAAAATGTTGATTATGACAGGCACATTGTGCTTATGAGATGAAATTGTCCTTTTCAAGAAGCTTACAGAATTAGCCAGAAAGAGTAATGATGTTTGCTGTAGCCTCACATGATAGCTTCACATGATACAGGGTCCATGGCTAACAACTGGGAATACATTTTGAAGGACTGGTGAATCCAAATGTAGACTACAGCTAGTTATACATTCTACTATATATAAAACTTTGGTTTATGTTTGAAATTCTCACAAAATAAGGAGATCAAAAATGGAACAAGGTCCATGGTGTTATATTGGCCATGGGAAAATATGCAGATTGGACATCTCTAAATGAATGTTTAATGTAGTAGTAATTTTGTAGTCTTTGTAGTAAAAGATGATAGAATAATTGGGATGGTGCATTTAGAGGGGCTAAGGTTCAGGAAATACAAGAAGGAGAGGGGCTTTTTCAGTCTAGAGTCCAATTTATCTTTTATTTTTTAGTTATAGTACAGTTAAACCTAAGTTAAAAGAGTTTCATCCATAACCCTTGTTGACCTCAAACTTGCTGTGTAGCAGAGGATAACCTGGAACTTTGGTCCTTATTTCCAATTTCTGGGACTACAGATTACAATCCAGGCTACTGTGCCTGACCTTAGCTTTTCTCTTTAATAGGAAGTGTTAAGGTAAAATTAAGCAAGTGTGAAAATTGGCAACAATAGAGCATGCTTGCTCTAATGGTACAGATGTGCACCAAATACTATGGCCAGGGAGTCATCTTTGGAAATTCCCTTTGTATTAGTTATTTCTGTTATTTATAAACATGATGAGAAAAGGCAATTTATAGAACAAATGGTTTATTTTTGGCACATACTTCCAGAAGGCTTCTCTATAAGGAGCAGAGAATCACAACAGCAGATACCCAGAGCAGGAAGCTGAAGAATCACATTTTTAATTACACACAACGGAGAGAGAAAATTGGAAGTGGGGTGAGGCGGAAAGCTCTCAAAGTCACAGTGACTTACTTTCTCCAAAAGGCCCTCCTAAGGGTCCCAGAACCCACCTAAAACAGTGCCACCGACATGGGACCAAGGGATCACATATTTGAACCTAGGGGAAATAATTCTCATTCAAATTATGCCTTTATTTCTTAGATTAAAGTTAAATGTGACCATAGCACATCATATTCTGGGAGGTTGAATTTAGTGTTAAGAATAATTTTCAGAGCTGGGTGTGGTGGCACACACCTTTAATCCCAGCACTTGGGAGGCAGAGACAGTCGAATTTCTGAGTTCGAGGCCAGCCTGGTCTACAGAGTGAGTTCCAGGACAGCCAGGGCTACACAGAGAAACACTGCCTTGAAAAAAACAAAAACAAAACAAAAACAAAAACAAAAACAAAACAAAAACAAAAAAATTTCATTGTTTCTTGGGTACTAGGTATTCTACAGTGTGTTTTAAGGATGAAATGAATTGATTCTTTGCTCTTTTGGTTCAGGTGTTTCACCTATCTAAACTCTTCCTGTTTATCTTCATATCTTTGAAATTATTATTACACTGAAACAATAAAAATGTTAGTAACTCATACACATAGCAAATCATATATATATGCATATATATCATGTACACACACACAGTAGTAAATATTACTACAACTTCAATAGAAAAAATTTACTGTTTTTATAAGATAATTCATAACAATTAATTACCTTCATCAGATTATCAAGCATACTTAAACTTTAATAAATATCAAATCCAATGGCTTCCCCTTGAAGGATACCTTTATTTTTGTTTGTGAAGTTTGATCCAGCCATCCTTCTTTCCAAATGTCTTTGGTTGTCTAGTATCTCTGACCTCTAATCTCAGCTGGCATCTGACCTCGACGGTCCTCTTTTCTCTTTTTGTCTGTTTCTGTAACAGTAGGCTTCTAGGGCTGTCACTCTACTCTCTTTGTTTCTTCTCGATTTAATTCAGTAAAGCCAATTCATGGTTTCAGACAAGTCTTTTTTTCCAGACAGGTATTTGCACGTTTTTGTTTGTTCCTTTTCCTTTTCTTTTTTCTTTTATTTTTTTCTTCCTTTGCTTATTTGTTTCTTTTTTACTTTTGTTTTAGATTTGTTTACTTCATTGTATGTCCATAAGTGTTTTGCCTATGCATATGTCTGTGACTAGTACCTGAGGAGGTCACAAGAGGCCATCAGATAGCAGGAACTGGAGTAGGATACTGCACTGTGAGTGCTGGGAATTGAACCCAGGTCCCCTGAAGGAACTGCTGGGCAATGTTACTTCACTTCTTCTTCTTTTTTTTTTTTTTTAATTCTTTAATCCTTTTTTACAGTCCACTCTTTGTACCCCTCCAGGTCTGTCCACTAACCATTCCCCATCCCATACCTCCCTCCCTGCCCCCTCTCTCTCAAAGGATGTCCCCATCTTCCACGCCCCCCCCCAAGACCTCCCCACTCCCTGGGACCTCAAGTCTCTCTGGGGTTATGTTCTTATCTCACTGAAGCCAGACCAGGCAGTCAACTGCTGTGTGTGTGTGTGTGTGTGTGTGTGTGTGTGCGTGTGTGTGGTAGTGGGGAGCTCATATTAGCTGGTGTATACTGCTAATTCAGTGTCTGAGAGACCTCTGGGGTCCAAGTCAACTGAGGCTGCTTGTTTTCCCATGGGGCCACCCTCTTCCTCAGCTTCTTCCAACTTTTCCCCAACTCAACCATAGGGGTCCCAGGATTTTATCCATTAGTTGGTTGCTGGCATCTGTATCTGAGTCTTTTGGCTGATGGTTGGGCCACTCAGAGGGCAGCCATGCTAGGCTCCTGTCTACAAGCACACCACAGCATCAGTAACAGTGTCAGCGCCCCAAGGCCTTCCCTTAAGCTGGACCTCAATTTGGGGCTATCACTGTACCTCCTTTCTCTCAGGACCTTGTCCATTTTTGTCCCTGCAGTTCTTTCAGACAGGAACAATTCTGGGTCAGAGCTTTTGACTATGGTATGGCAACCCTATCACTCCACTTGATGTCCTGTCCCTCCATTGGAGGTGGATACTACAAGTTTCTCCTCCCCACTATAGAGCACTTCATCCAAGGTTCCTCCCTTTGAGTCCTGAGAGTCTCTCACTTCGTAGGTGTCTGGTATATTCTAAAGTATTTTCCCACCTTTCCATTCTTTCTCCTGGCCCTCAGTGCTCAGTCCTGTTCGCCCCCCCCCTCAATACCTGACCACACTCCCTCCCTTTCCCTCTTTGTCCCCTCTCCTACCCATATGTCTCTATCTCTCTGCCTCCATGATTTCCTCCTCCCAAGTGGGATTGAGGCATCCTCACTTGAGCCCTTGGGCTTCTTGAGTTCTATGTCCTGGGTATTCTGTACTTTTTGGCTAATATCTACTTATTAGTGATTAGTGAATATGTACCATGCACATCCTTTTTGGTCTGAGTTCTGGAGGATCCTCAGGAAATTGGAAATCAATCTACCTAAATACTCAGCTGTACCACTCTTGGGCAGTTACCCAAAGGCGATCCATCATGCCACAGGAGCACGTATTCCTCTATGATCATAGTGGCCTTATTTGTGATAGTCAGAAGCTAAAAACAAACACAACAGAAGAATGGATATAGAAAATGTAGTTCATTTACTCAATGGAATACTACTCCGCTATTAAGAATGAATACATCATGAGTTTTGCGGGCAAATGGATGTTAATTTACTTCTTATCTGTTATAGTCTCTGCATATCCCACAGTTCATGGTGTGCCAGCTTCTGCCATCCTCAGTGCCTGCACAATATCTAGTTCCCTTGACCTCTGTAAAATGAACTACTCATAAATGGAAAGTTCACAAATAAGAAGCTTTATGCCATGGGATAGACCATCTATAAAAATAGCAGTGCTCTTCTGCTTAGACCATGTCTGAGGGTTGTACTCCTCATGTATTTCATTAATGTAATTTCTATAAAAGAAGAAACACACTCCTTATGAAAATTTATCTTGGGTGAGCTATAATCAAATTGGCTAAGGATGAGGAATGTGAAGGTATCAGAAGTGTGAAGGGGACAAAGAGATACAAAAGGACAGAGAAGATGTGTGTTGGAATATGTTTATGCATTTTTATTTGTTCTTTAACAAAATAGAGAGCTGTCTATCTAAATAGACTGTCATTTGTTTAACTTGTCATGATACTAATACTATAATCTTTCAAGAACACATAACAAACTCTGGCTGTACAGAACACTATGCATTTATGTTTAAAAACTGCCCATACAGAAAGAACTGAGGTAAAATTACACCTTAAATAACACTGCTTAGTTTGAAAGGTAACCCATTGTTTTAGATAATTCAAGAATGTTGAGAAAAGTAACTAAAAATTCTTTCTCCAAGTGTGTAAAATCTTCACATTGCTCAGTGACTGTAAATTAGATTATTCTTGAGATTATATTTAAGTCAAGTCAAAATGGCCTTCCCTTTACAAATGCAATTAAGTCTCATGAGTGGAAATCTTGTTAACTATTGTCAAGATAATTGAAATTGATTTGTGTTTACTAAACATTGTGAATACTAATCAAATATTAAACACTCAAGTGTTCCAGGTGCATTTAAACATGTGGCAGTCTCAGAACTGCTTTAAAAGATTCCTTGTCCCAGAAGTCAGCAGTTTGTTTCAGCATTTTCTTCAAAATATATTAAGAGAAATAGAGACGTGTCCTTCATTTCCTTTGCACAATTCTATTAGTTAGGAAGTGTTTGGAGTAGGTCTGGGAATCACAGTATTTATGTCTTATCCCCAGTGCTGCAAACAGCAAATCTATTTTTTTTTCACTGCTTCATTCTATTCCAGGTTTGCTGCTCTCTGCCCCTCACTACATTACAGAACGATACAGAATAGGTTTTATAGGAACCAAATATTACTAGCAATTTGGAAAGCAGGTTGAAGATAACGTCTGGTGGCTCACATACCCTGGCCTGGTGATTTGGATTGCTTCAGTAGCTTGTACTGAATAGGATGGATGCACTGAGTCTATGAGGCTTAGAGAAACTCTGCTGATACAAAAATAAACCCACCACAGTCATTGGTTTTAAGGAAATTTTACAGTTGTTGCTTAACCTGCTCCCTTATGCCCTGCAATATTCATTAGCAGATTTCTCCGTTTATGACTGATATTATATGGAAATGGTTATGGGAAGCTAGCAGATGTAACTACTGAAATAAATTAGAAAGAAAGTTTTGCATTTTTACAGATGGCTCTATCAAATATGCCCTCTCTCTCTCTTCATATTAACATTTACTTTTCTTTCAACAGAAAACTTTTCTTTACTGACTATGGGAATGTTCCCAAAATAGAGAGATGTGACTTGGATGGGATGAACAGAACAAGGATAGTTTATTCAAAGGCAGAGCAACCATCGGCCCTAGCTTTGGACCTCGTCAACAGATTGGTTTATTGGGTAGATCTCTACTTGGACTACGTGGGAGTAGTAGACTACCAAGGCAAAAACAGGCATACACTTGTTCAAGGCAGACAGGTAAGTACAATTTTGTTAGAACAGGTAAGATAATAAACCAAACACATGGCACTCTCCTAAAGATTACAATCTGCAGCATTTATAATACCTTAAAGACAAAATGTTATCTGTTACAAATTTAAGATGCATTTTTTTTTCTTTTAATTTGGGAGTTCTAGTCATAGTGATACTAAGATATGCCCCTTGAATTTGTCAGGGTCCTTTAGGAGAACACGATGTATTGTGTGATTGTGTGTGTGTGTGTGTGTGTGTGTGTGTGTGTGTGAGAGAGAGAGAGACAGACAGACAGACAGACAGACAGACAGACAGACAGACAGACAGAGACAGAGAGACAGAGACACAGAGACAGAGAGACAGAGAGACAGAGAGATGGGAATTTATTAGATTGGCTTATAGTCTGTGGTCCGGTTATTATAACAATAGTTGTTTCCTAATGGAAAGACGATGAATGCTCAGTCCAGGAGATGGGATGCTCTGAAGCTTTAGTGGGGAGCAGCTTGTCTTTACTCTAAGTTGGAATTCCAAAGAAATATGTTCTAGCATCACTAAGGGAATGCCTCAGGAAGAAGATCTGTGAACTTGTCAGTTATAGTCAGGGCAAACAGGAGAAAAGCCAGTTTCTTCCTTCTGTGTTCTTTCTGGGGGCTCCTGATGGAAAGCATTTTAGGGTGGTTCCCACTGCAGGTGGGCAGGTTCAGATTTAGGGTGGATATTGTGATCTCAAATGACACAATCACAGATAACCTTCACAGGTGTGCCCAGCCAGTTGACAGCCAAGAATCAGTCATCACAGCCATGATACTGGAGATTCCCCTTGCTTCTTCTCCACACTGTAAAAAGCAAACAAAACATAAACAAGAACACAAAAGCAAAAGTGCAGTATTTGCAAGAGAGAGACTCCCTGGAACAGGACAGATGTCATGACCCACTTTCTGAAAACTAATTTAAAGTGTTTATTCATATGGAGCTGCATCACCATCTGTCCCAGGGGACATTAAAAATAGTTTGCTAACAAAAGCAAATGTGTGCTCACAAAAATGTCCTAATTATTTCAATAGTGTTAGACTTAATTTTGCCAACTGATTCATTAGTGTCCTTCCTAAATGAGAATTTTGTGAAATTTCCAAGATCAATATTCTTGCCTGTGCATTATTTTTTGTTTTTTTTAAACAATGCTCCATAAATACCTTAATAAGCTGAATTGTTATATGCCTTTTCAGTTGTATTCCGCCCCCCCCCCATTTAGCTCTTTTTTCCATATGTTCCATCAATCTCTTGTGAGATTTTAAGTGAGTTAGTAGATTTCAAAATAAATTCCTTTTTATTTCTTTTATACTGTGAGGTAGACACATTATGTGATACCTCTTACAGTGACTTCTTTCCTTATTTTATGCAGTTCACTTTCCTTGATACCTGGGACACACACACACACAGACAAACACACACACACACACACACACACACACACACACACACACACAGTCCAATATTGCGACAACTGTTTTCTTCATACCATTAAGTAGCCTAAAGATTTCAGTTTTTGGAAGGCATTGCTTATGTTCTTCTGTGTAATCAGTTTGTAATATGCTGGTGACAGACTCTATCTTCTTTGTTGCAATTAAATTTTAAACATGGAATGGAGAATTGAAATGATTTGCCTCATAACTAACCACATTGACATATTTTATGCGTTTGTACAAATGGCTTAGTGGTTAGGGGCATGTAGTGCTCTTACAGAGGACTCTTACAGAGTTTTCAGCACAGCAGAGTGCTCAAGACCTGTAAATCCAGGAATCTGACCCTGTCTTCTGGCCTCAATAGACACTGTACTCACATTCACAAATCAACCCATAGAAACACACATTATACACATTTTTAAAAATAATAGGATAGCATTGGAAATGTAATTGAGGAAAATACCTAATAAAAAAATTAGATCTTTAAAAAATATTTTATATGTCTAGTCTCTGCTTCCCCCCTTATTTTTATTATTATTGTTTTACTCATTTATGCCTTTATAATGTATGCACATGTGTTTGCATGGATGTACTATGAGAACAGAAGACAGGTGGCTCAGAGTTCAAGTTACACGTGCTTTCATATTTGAATAGTGCTGAGGTTTAAACTCAGGTCCTTATGATTATGCAGCAGCTCCTTTTAACTGCTGTGAAATCTATATTCTGGGGAGGTCTGGGAGTTGTGGGCACAAATTAATGGAGGCCAGAGGTTTACTAGTTACTAGACTCGCAGCCATTGAGTGTTTAGTTTTCCTTTTCCTTATTTCAGTTTCTTGTGTTTGGCTGGCTCCCTAAACATATGCTATGTCTGCCACCAAGTAATCCAATGTAGATATAGCCTTTACAAGTTGTAAAATATGGAAACAGATTTATATGGAAACTAAAAATATGAGGAGCTGTTGAATGGAGTGTAGAATTTGACATAGGAACAGATTTTCCACCCTGGCCAGTTGTTTGTTACGTAGCATTGGTTTACCTCCTGGGATGTGGACTGACATTGTTTAAAACAGTAATAGCATGTCATGATGACAGACATGGCATGAAGGTGGTCTAATACTCAGGACAAAGGAAGGAGTGCATCTTGTTTACACTTTCTAATGTGAGAAAAATTGTGGACTGAATCAATCTTAGACCATTGGTGTATTTGGAGGATGTGAAAAATGATCCTCTAAATGCACACGCCCCTTCTCTCATAACATCCATGTGTCCTCACACTTACCATGATATGCCATGCTTACAAAGTAATTTGAAGGCTTTAACATGGATTTAACATGGCATTCTTTCTTGCTGTTTATTTCTAGACTAGACAAGAAGAGATGATCCAACCTGAAAACCAGGTTTCTTTTACTCTCACTTCTAAACAGGTCCAGAGAACCATGATGCTCCATCTATGCTAGACCTAGATGTCGGCAAGATTTTTTTGTTAAGAAAATTTTTACCAATTTGTATGAGTGGTTTCAAAAACAAACCGCATGTTCTCCCATTCCCCACTGCAGATCAATGTGTTTTAACAGAACCAACATGCTGTCTCTAAAAAAGTGATGAGTGCTTCTCATAAAAAGCTCTTGCAACACTCAGTAATAACTCCACATATCCAGACTAAATGCATTTCAAATTAAGTATAGTTTAAGAAAACCATTAGCCTCTACACCTAGCAGGTTTTCAGGAAACAAGTGGATCACTCTGCCTTCGACCACTAGAAGCTTCTATGAATATCAAATGTTCAATCCTCACTACAAAACACAAACCCTGTGCCAAGACAAACTCAACTCGCTAAGTGTATGCAAAAGAATAAGCATCATTATTGCATTCTATTTGCCAGTATGAATAAGCCTTAGAAATCATCACATTTCTGAGTGAAATGCTGAAATTTTATTTATCAGTACTGTACACCTGTGATTTCTGTCTCTACCATTTCTTTCTTTCTTTTTTAAAATTTTATTTGGTCTTTTTATTTTTACACTCCAGATTTTATACCCCTCCCAGTCCATCCTCTGACTGTTCCACATACCATATCTCTTTCTTGGCCCTGTCTCTACGAGCATGCCCCCACCCCCATCCCCTCAGTCCCTCACCCTTACCCTACCAGACATCCCCACAACCTGGAGCCTGCAGTCTCTTGAGGGTTAGGTATATTTTCTCTGACTGAACTCAAATCCAACAGATCTCTGCTGTATATGATGTGTTGAGGGCCTCATATCAACTAGGGTATGCTACCTGGTTGGTGGTCCAGTCTTTCAGAGATCTCAGGAGTCCTGGTTAATTGAAACTGCTGGTCCTCCTAAAGGGTTGCCCTTCTCCTCAGCTTCTTCCAGCTTTTCCCAAATTCTACCACAGGGGTCAGGAACTTCTGTCCATTGGTTGGGTGTAAATATCTGCATCTGACTCTTTTACAGATTGCCCTTTCCAATTCGTTGAAGAATTGAGTTGGAATTTTGATGGGGATTGCATTGAATCTGTAGATTGCTTTTGGCAAGATAGCCATTTTTACAATGTTGATCCTGCCAATCCATGAGCATGGGAGGTTTTTCCATCTTCTGAGATCTTCTTTAATTTCTTTCTTCAGGGACTTGAAGTTCTTGTCATACAGATCTTTCACTTCCTTAGTTAGAGTTACACCAAGGTATTTTATATTGTTTGTGACTATTGAGAAGGGTGTTGTTTCCCAAATTTCCTTCTCTGCCTGTTTATCCTTTGTGTACAGAAAGGCCATTGACTTGCTTGAGTAAATTTTATATCCAGCTACTTCACCGAAGCTATTTATCAGGCTTAGGAGTTCTCTGGTGGAATTTTTAGGGTCACTTATATATACTATCATATCATCTGCAAAAAGCGATATTTTGACTTCTTCTTTTCCGATTTGTATCCCCTTGATCTCCTTTTGTTGTCTAATTGCTCTGGCTAGGACTTCAAGTACAATGTTGAATAGGTAGGGAGAGAGTGGGCAGCCTTGTCTAGTCCCTGATTTTAGTGGGATTGCTTCCATCTTCTCACCATTTACTTTGATGTTGGCTACTGGTTTGCTGTATATTGCTTTTATCATGGTTAGGTATGGGCCTTGAATTCCTGATCTTTCCAAGACTTTTATCATGAATGGGTGTTGGATTTTGTCAAATGCTTTTTCAGCATCTAACGAGATGATCATGTGGTTTTTGTCTTTGAGTTTGTTTATATAATGGATTACATTGATGGATTTCCGAATATTGAACCATCCTTGCATCCCTGGGATGAATCCTACTTGGTCAGGATGGATGATTGTTGTGATGTGTTCTTGAATTCGGTTAGCAAGAACTTTATTGAGGATTTTTGCATCAATATTCATAAGGGAAATTGGTCTGAAGTTCTCTATTTTTGTTGGGTCTTTATTTGGTTTAGGTATCAGAGTAATTGTGGCTTCATAGAATGAGTTGGGTAGAGTACCTTCTGTTTCTATTTTGTGGAATAGTTTGTGAAGAACTGGGATTAGTTCTTCTTTGAAGGTTTGATAGAACTCTGCACTAAACCCATCTGGTCCTGGGCTTTTCTTGGTTGGGAGACTATTAATGACTGCTTCTATTTCTTTAGGGGATATGGGACTGTTTAGATCATTAACCTGATCTTGATTTAACTTTGGTACCTGGTATCTGTCTAGAAACTTGTCCATTTCATCCAGGATCTCCAGTTTTGTTGAGTATAGCCTTTTGTAGAAGGATCTGATGGTGTTTTGGATTTCTTCAGGGTCTGTTGTTATGTCTCCCTTTTCATTTCTGATTTTGTTAATAGCTGCTTGTTGGGTCTTTCAGAGGGCAATTATAATAGGTCCCTTTTTGTGAGCACTCCATAGCCTTAGTAATAGTGTCAGGCCTTGGGGCCTCCCCTTGAGCTGGATCCCACTTTGGGCCGTTACTGAACCTCCTTTTCCTCAGGCTCTTCTCCATTTTTGTCCCTGCAGTTCTTTCAGATAGAAACAATTATGGGTAAGAATTTTTGACTGTCAGATGGCAACCCCATCCCTTCATTTCTTACACTATATAAAACATTAATCTAATCATAACTTAAGATGAAATGTGACTTTAAATTTATGAAACAAATATTTAAAGTTGTTTTCTTCTTAGACCATTAATGGAAACAACTCAGATTTTGCAGTGATTATATATCTATGATTATATGGGCAAGCAGTCCATAAAATATCTCAAATTATATTAATTATATAATTTTAATTATATTAATTCTGATATAGCATATTAGTGAATACATTTCTAGGTCTGGTTCTTGCTATCCCTGAATGGAAACTATAAAACACACATTCCTTATGAAACATGAATATAATCATTCCCATGCATATAAAACTATTTTATCTACTACTGTATAATATCTTATTCCTCAGTTAAAAGAACAGAAATTATTAGACTGTTTCTTTGAGAATATAAATGATGATATCATTCTGACTCTGACAGTCTTCAGACTGTCAGACTACTTGCAAAGGTAGTTTTTCGTTCATATTAGAAACAGGGTAATTAAAAGTCAAAACTATATTTTATGCTCTTTGCAGGTTAAACATCTCTATGGCATAACTGTATTTGAAGATTATTTATATGCAACCAGTTCTGATAACTTCAATATCATACGAATAAACAGATTTAATGGCACTGATATTCACTCAATAATTAAAATGGAGAGTGCTCGAGGAATCCGAACCTATCAGAAGAGAGCACAGCCAACAGGTAAGCCACAGGGGCTCTTTAAAAGTCTTCGTAACAGCAGCTTAAATGGGAACATAGTCCTTGTGCTTCGGTGCGGTGTTAAGGAGGGTATCATAAATTCTCTGTTTGACAGGAGAAATGTGCATGTCTGCTTGATAGAATAGAATAGAGCTCACTTCTCAAGTCTAAATGATAAACTGCTCGGCTCCTATCAAATCATTTCTACAACCATGGGATTGAAATGATGGCTAGATTTAGTCTCAGGAAGCAACTTTCCATCGTGATGTATGTACACAGAGAGCTCAAAGACTACAGCTTACTTTTGAATTTTATTATCATTTTCTGCGGTCAAATTTTAAACCGGGCTATTTGCTGTGACACTTGCCTGATAGTCACTAGTCATAATTTGAGATCTGTTGATTTAATATCCCAATTGCTTTATATTTTTGCAAACGTGTTCCTTTGAAAAATAAAACTAACTGCAGTAGTTTTGTTTCTTAAGAGCAGAAAATAATTATATTTTATAGTAGGTTAATAATGCTGTTTAGCAGCTCAATGTAATTCTAGTTATGTAGCATTATTAAAGCAAAATTTCAATCCTCAAGTTTCTGTCATTTTTCTATAATTATCCCTGAAATTAAAACTGACCTAGAATTATTTAAATATCAATGTCTATTTACCCAAGACGCTGAAGGTCTTTATCAAATTCAATTTTGAACTTTTCAGATAAATTTATTCAATTTTGATATTAGGCTTTTTGAATTTGCTAATTATACATGAGCAATTACTATGCACCAGGATTTATTCTACATACTGGGACTATACTGGTAAACAAAACATAAAGGTTTTTTTCTGCATATATGAAATTTAAGTCCTAACACAAAAACAGTATGTACATTATTTATTTCAATAGATAATAACTACTTTGGAAGAGAGAAGTAGATGAAAAAGAGCCGAAGCCTCTAAGATGGAGAGTTTGCAATGTTTTTTCTTGAACATGCAAAAGAAGGTTCTTTAAATAAAACCATTGAGAAATTGAATAGGAGAAGCACGATTATCTGTGGATTGAGAAGGTTTCAGAGATATGTGGAGCCTCCAAGTCATGAGTGAAGAGCATTTCTAGACTGCTATGGAACATCCAGAAAGCTTGTACAGTTGAAGCAAAATGACTAAGGAAAAGAGAAAGGAAACAAAGAGAAATTATAGAAAATATGGCAAGTAGAACCCTGTAGGTTATTATAAAGTCTCCCCCCTCCCCCTTTTATTCCCCCGAGACAGGGTTTCTCTGTATAGCCTGGCTGTCCTGGAACTCACTTTGTAGACCAGGCTGGCCTCGAACTCAGAAATCTGCCTGCCTCTGCCTCCCAAGTGCTGGGATTAAAGGCGTGCACCACCACTGCCCGGCTTTCTTATTTATTTATTTATTTTCACAAAGTAGAAATCATAAGCTCGTTCAGCAGAGTGTCATGGGTTGTACAGCATTTATGAACAATCCACGGATAAATGGAACTGACAATAGGCTGTGGTAGGGAATGACAGCCGGTTAGAGAAGATGGTGGACTGTTCCAGGATAGTAGTAGCAAAACTAAAGTGCCAAGGACCAGTGTCAGCTTGGACAGAGGTTCCTGAGAGAAGTAGTGTTTGGCAGCAGTAAAAACAAAGGACTCAAAGTCAAATAGTGGGTTCAAGCTGGCAGCCTATGTTCTGCTTGAGACAGCTTTCCAGCTTGCTTTCTCTTTGTTCTGTTTTCTTCCCCTCTCTCTTATTCTCTCCCCTCCCCACCCCGTACCTCCCCACCCGCCCTCACCCCTTGCAGTCATTCATTCTAGGTTCCTTTTGATTATCCTAGGAATCAACATCCCTTGATAGGACCCTAGCCCCTTAATTCCTAGGAGACAGCAAGCACACATTTTCTTTTAATGTGGCAAAAAAAATGGAGATCTGCCTTCCTCTGTTAAATACAGACAATAAGATAGTTAGCTGGGTAGGAAGCATCCTGAAATTTACCATTTCTACCACACCTGGGCCTGGGCACCCTGTGTCTCAAGCTGCTGCTGAACTCAGGAATCTGCTTGCCTTTTATCTTCCTGAGAAGCCAGCTCATTAATGTAGCATTACATTCCTTTAGATTTGTAGCATAATGTTCCTTTAGATTTGTGAAGCCCTACATATAATTGATATGGCATCCTTATTTTTCCATAGTTAAGAAATTATATCATTTCAAATTTATCTTTTTAGAGTTCTTTCCCACAGCCTTAATGGCTCACCTGAAGGTCCTGATTACCATTTTGTTGAGACATTAGCCACACCTTCACCTCCCAGACTCCTGCTATCTCTGTTTATCTTGGAGTCATTATCATTAATATGGAGGATTTTCCTTGAAGGAGGAATTTAAAATATGTTTGTTATACATCAAGCCTTAAGGTCACAGCAGCCATGGATACTCATGAAGGCCCACACCTACTTGTCCTGTCCCAGGGTAAAAACCATGTCAGTCTGTCCCCCCAAAGGCCATGCTGGACCTGACAAAGAAGTAGAAGTCAAATTTAGAATCTTTATGAACATGTAGCCAATAAGATTTCCTGGATGGGATTTAAAAAGTAAGGAGTCAAGAATAATGGTAACTGTTTTGTTAAAAGAAATTGAAACAGCATAGTTTGGAAAAGATGAAACAGAAAACAAATTAGAGGTAAAGACATAATTCATTCTTTTAGTTTATTTCCAATGTCTATTGTCAATCCAAATGTAGATTTATGGATATACAAGACTGTGTATTCAAGTTCAATGGGAGAATCCAGGATGGAACTAGCAGTTTTAGTGTGATTGACATATAGGTAATTTTTCTCACCATAGCTAAAGCTGAGGATGCCAAGGAAGTAAATTTATGTGGAGTAGACTTTCAAATATTGGAACACACCACCAGTAAATCAGAAAGAACAGAGTAGTCAAATGATGACATCAAAATAGAGTTCACAAAATCTCACTGGCCTTTGGACTTGATGTGTGAAGCTTATTGGTCTCTGACAGGGACATTTGGATGGTGATGTAAAGATGTGATTGGAATGGGCTTGAAGGAGATGGAAGGAAAGGAGAAGGAGAAAATGAGCTACGACCACAGAGAACTGTGCACCTTAGGTGAACCCATGCAATGAGAAGCTGTTTCTTTTTCCAGGATGCATAAGTACTCTCTCTCTCTCTCTCTCACACACACACACACACACACACACACACAAACTCTTAGGCAATAAGGAAAGAAAAGTGGTAATGAGAAGGAAAAGAGACATGCTGGTGATGAAAGGATGCTTTATCTGCTCAAGCTCCTTCAGAAGCCTGAAGACATTACTCAGCAGCAGCAGCATTCACCAAATGAGCAGTCCAGTCCACTCATTTTTTTCCCCCAGAAAAATGACTTATAGAGATGGAAGAAAGCATAAGTAAAGTAGTGTGGCTCTAAAATAAATTTGTCATAATTTTCTCACTTTCAATTAAGAGGTGATTAAAAGAATAATCCTAAGACTATAAAGACTTTCACTGACCCAGTTTCAACTTTACTTCTTTTGAGCATGTTCTTTCTTATTAAATGGTCCCATTTCAATTTTGCTTCTCTCTCGTCCTCAGCATTTGTTGTTGTTGTTGTTGTTGTTTTTTCGAGTCAGGGTTTCTCTGTCCTGGAACTCACTTTGTAGACCATCCTGGCCTCGAACTCAGAAATCCACCTGCCTCTGCCTCCCGAGTGCTGGGATTAAAGGTATTAAAGGACGTGCTACCACGTCCGGCAGTCCTCAGCATTCATAAAGCATCACTCCATGCCATAATGTTCTTCTTTAAATTCAACCTCTTTCTACTGCTACAGCAGCACACACACACTTTGCCTATTAGCAGGGTTCTCACAATAACAATGGATTCAGATATTAAAAACATATGTTGTAGCTTAGCACATATTATCATTTCAGATATTAGCTAAGCCCTGTCTCTCCCAGTGCAGAGTTCATTAGCTACTGGTGGCAGAGAAAAATCTTTGCTCACATTCCTACACTGGATTATTTTTCTGTAACCTTTTATGATTTTTTTACAATTTTTTTGCTTTCATTTTAAATATCATTTATCCAAGTACCCAAAGCGGGCTTCCAAAGAGACAAAACAATTTAATTTTATTTACATTTATACGAACACATTAAATTAATGTTTCTTAGGTTTAAAATATATCTAAGGAAGATTTTATCAATCCCCTTCATCTTCTATTGAGTCTGATATTTTCCATGTGATTACAGTATTCAATAGTGCGGTATATAACATTCTACTAAGATTCCATGCCCTTACACTGGGAAGTTTGTACATAATTACCTTGTCTTGTTTTCTCTCTGCTGTAGTGAGAAGCCATGCCTGCGAAGTGGATGCATATGGAATGCCAGGGGGATGTTCACACATCTGTCTGCTCAGCAGCAGTTATAAGACACGGACCTGTCGCTGCAGGACTGGCTTCAACATGGGGAGCGATGGCAGGTCATGCAAAAGTATGTTGTTAAAGCAAACATTTTGCCAGTAGGCAACCTTTCAGATAGTTTTTTTTTTTTTTAAATTAATTAGCAGCATCAACATCAATCAGAACAAGGGACTGCCTACAGTTGCTTTCTAAACATTTTCCCGTCACGAAGTCAGGATTTACCTATCTTTTAAACAATGAGAATTAGAAGCTCATCAGGCTAAAAAGCTACCAAACTTGCTGACCTTACAAGAGCCTTCAAGGAAGATTTTAAGGAAAATGGTTCTTTAGTTTTGTAATATCCTGAGTGAGGTTCATGAAGTTAAGGTATACACAGGATTGGTTAGAAAAATCTTCTTAAGTGAAGAAAAACACACCTCAAAAAAGGTGTGTTGTTTGGTTGACACATTCACACACAGCAACGTAGTACCACTGGATGCACCAATGCACACTTTTAAGCAGCAACAACGGGACTGAGTTTCCCTCATTATTTCATGCTTCATTATCAATGTTAATCAAGTAGCAATCCTTTCAACAATTTATCAAAAAAAATCTCCAAAGCTTATATGCTATTAGAAATGCATTCATTTAACTTTTCCGATTTGGCACAGTACTTTAATAATTACTTTCAAACAAAGCATACAAGATTTTTAAAATAAGAAAATAAATAAATGACATATACTTTTCATTTGTGTTTCTAATTTTGTATTAAATGCTAGGAACATAAAGAAACAGGGTTTCAGGTTCCTGAGCCTGTCTGAATAATTGAGGTCCTGGATCTGAGACCTCCAGACTGGAGAAGCAGAATGTGTCTGTATGTTTGTGTAGCATAACTAAATGGACTATTGCCCTTGAGAAATGATAGCATATCATGGCAATGTGCAGTCAAATGAATGTATACATACAAAATACAAAAACACGTTTGGAGAAAATCCTGAGGTCATAGTTATATTTGATTGAATTTTAATTGACTCTGTCCTTTTTGGTGCTTAAGTATATACTATTTTTACTAAATAAAAATAGATTCAACATCAATTGATTCTTCTTATTTCAAATATTATAAATTTCCTTTAGCATAACCAAGCACCTGGTGTTGTCAAAAAGCCAGGGCAACAGCAGTCCACAGAAGGGAATGTTAAATGTGAAAACACAGCATTTTAGCTGAGGTCAGGGTGTTACAAGTTCCAGAATGACCTCCTGTAGGACATCATTCCAATTCACATGGAAGCACCCTGTCTTTTTCCATGGTTATCTCTAAGGGGACATGGCCTGGAGGATAGTATACTATTAGATGTTTATCCACAGAAATTACAAACATACCTTTTTCCTATTTTTTAAATTAGAATGGACTCAGGAAATTTATACCATAACTCAGGCCATGTCATTGTCTGATGTGAAATTTACAATTCAGTTGTTATTACACATATAATACACACACAGAGAGAGAGAGAGAGAGAGAGAGAGAGAGAGAGAGACACACATTCACACACACACACATTCACAAAAATAAGATAAGCATAAAGAAATATCAAAATAAGATTGAACAAAAAATAAATACAATTCTTACAATTTTTAAAGATCACATACAGGCATCTGTTAACAGTAATAGTCCAGGTTTACCTCCTGATAACTGACAATTCATTAAAAATCTAAATTAAAATATGCCATGATAGATACCTCACACTATTGTCACTATAATAGAGTATTATATTAGCATTAAAAAGAATGTTTTTGAAGATATTTTAATGACGTAACCAAACATAACTAAACATAATAAACATAACTAAATTTGATGTTGCTAAATGTTGAAAAATAAGCAAACATAATATTTCTCTAAAATCCTTTTACAATTTCAAGAAATATTCCCAAATGAAGTGATACTACTTTTCAATCACATAAAATATAATTTATAATTAATGTACTTTTGAAATAAGATAGGCATGAATAGGTGTGAGAGCAGACATTTGTTTGTAAACATATTTTATCTTATAATTGGCATAATTACATCTAATGAAATGTGTGCAATAGCAGAGAGATAGAAAATCTTTTCTCAGGGTTAAGATAAAACCATAAAGTCAATATATAAAGTTTATTTTCTGTGTTGATTCACTATGGTAAGATTTACATTATTCCCATTACATTGTAAAATGATTTTTTTATCATAACACTGAGAGAAGATTTTCTTTTTAATGGTTTTACAATGTAATGGAGATAATGTAAGGCTTAACATAGTATAGAAAGTGGAAGTTGAGTGTATCCAGCAGGTGCTATGGATCTATTGCCTTGGTATTGAATCATTGCCTGTTGGACTTGAACACTGGTGAAATTTTCTCAGCTCAGATAGTTCAAAAAAGTTAGGAAGATTTGTAATGTTCCTCCTGACCTATAATAGCAGTGAACACCTACAGGAGTTTATAGCATTGCAGGTCAAATAGTGAACTCCAGGGCTACAGCCTTGGAAAGATTTTACCAATACAAGAAAAGGAGAAAGAGGAGGGGCTGAAATGCTTCTTTTCGGGTGATGCAGTCTTAAATTACCCATGCTTTTTGCAAAAGAAAGAAAGAAAGAAAGAAAGAAAGAAAGAAGGGAGGGAGGGAGGGAGGGAGGGAGGGAGGGAGGGAGGGAGGGAGGGAGGGAGGGAGGGAGGGAGGGAGGAAAAGAAAGGGAGAAAAGAAAACACAAAAGGAGTGAAAAAGAAAAAGAAAGGCTATCCTGATTTGTATCATAGTAAATATGGAGGCTGCTTTTGTTTGCTTAGAGATTTTTTTTTTTGATTGTTTGCTTTTAATGCTGTGTTATACATCAGATTTACTGGCAGACAGTGTCAGCCTCTGACATAACAATTAAGCTGTGAAGTAAACTGATGCTATCAGCTGGCACTAATTCATTTCTCATAAGAACTAGTCACCTGTTTGGACAGCAGAACACAGTAGCGATCATGTCCCTGATACCCAGTGAATCTTTTGTTAGTCACAGTCTGTATATGGCAACTCCAGACTGCAGCGTTTTAATTGGCCTGAAGTTTGCAGCAGTGTCAAATGTAATGAGTGCAATAGATAGTATCTTCAGAGAGCATTACCTCAATTGTAATGAATTATACAATTAAATGTACCGGATATTTTAATAAATTTCCATTTCACAAGTTACAAGTTATTCAATGATCTGTCATGTTTTTGCTTTACAGGCAGAAGAATAATTAACTAAATATAACCCATTCAGTGAAGTAATTCCTGTTTTAATTAAAGTAATGCAATTAGCTGGCCTTCTTACATCAAGATCCGTTTGGCATGTTTTGGAGTTTAATTTCTAGTATTGAATTTTAAGAAAGCCTAATTGTGCCAGTTAATTAAACAGTGGCATTCTGCAGTGTAAAGAAGCTTAGTCCACATGGGTTGTTTATGTTTGTAATCTTTCTTCTGCAGGGCCAAAGAATGAATTGTTCCTCTTTTATGGGAAAGGACGCCCAGGAATTGTTAGAGGAATGGACTTGAATACCAAAATAGCTGATGAATGCATGATCCCCATAGAAAATCTGGTAAACCCTCGTGCTTTAGATTTTCACGCAGAAGCTAATTATATCTACTTTGCTGACACGACCAGTTTCTTAATTGGCCGGCAGAAGATAGATGGCACAGAGAGAGAAACCATCCTGAAAGATGGTAAGTGACACTGTGTGCCATTCTCATCAGAGTGCTCAGAGATGAAGGCCTTAAAAAGGCTACATCCATTGTGTTTCATTATGTCAAGCAGATTCCCTATTCTCCTTCTTTATCTAAAAATATTTTATAATTTTATCAGCTCAATGACATTAATTTCCACAGGTTTCTCATTCCTGTATGCTAATACTTCATTGAAAGACTGAACTTGAACTGTCTACTGCATTTGTAGCACTTCAGGAAGTAAATGGTGATATTATTCACCTTTTGGTAAAATGTGGAACTACAAGGATGCCTTTATTGACTTGATAGAATATAAGGATATCAAACAATTCTGTAGTATTTGCTCCTCATTAGAAAAATGTTTATCTCAATGAAAGTGTACCTTTTGCTATCAAATTCTAGCACACTGTTTCTTCTTCTATCAACTAAAATGGAATTGCATAGGCTTTCTCTTGAAGGTGTAAATACCTTTAAAGAAACTTAAACCCTTAAACTTACTTTAATTTCCAAGAAAAATATTGTAGTAAATATAATACGTTGTAAGGCTCATGTGCATGTGTTTTGCTTAAACCAGTATAAAATTATCTTAGGAACAGTCAATACAATAATAAAGTAACATTAGCAAAAGTAGAAAATATACCATCAAAATAAACCAACAGATGATGGAGCAACATCCTACCATAATTATGGATCTCATTTTCCTCATATGTAAAGACTATTTGCTTCTGTAATAGCTTAGAAATCTCTGAATCAAGAGCCATTTGCTGGATATTATGAAAGACAGCTTGCTAGCCTATCCTATGAGTTAAAAGTTAAAATAAATTTTAAAAATTGGCTACCTTTATGGACTATATGATAAGCATCTGGAAATTTAAAGCACTGCAATATTTGATTAATAAAATACAAATTACCTCCAAGAAACATGAGAACTTTCTAGGCAATAGGATCAATCTTAGTCTACAGGGAGTGGCAGACACCTTGACATGAACATTACCTGAGACTCTTTAGTTATTATCTCATTTATGAGCTACATCTTAATGAGGAGATACTAAAGCAGAGAAGACATGTTTATTCTGCCCAGAAGTCCATGGAAAAATACAGAAATAGAATCTATACCCTCAATGGATCACTATTTTGGAAGTTTAATTTTCAGATAATAGTGACAAAAGATTTTTGTAACTTAGAAATCAGTATGATGAAAACCCAAATTCTCAATAATATAATTCAGAAGTATTTCCCATAGAAGATAAAATGTGAATAAAGTCATATTTTAGGGAGACCCATCCTGTGGTCAGGTATACAAGGAGCCAGAGAACATAAGACTTAAAAGAGAGCTTAGAGCTCTTCCATGGATCTGTGAAATGAAACATGAGCTTCATGGGAAGATGACTCACTCAACTCAGCTACATTTCAAATGAAATTAGTAGTGATAGAACACTCACACTCTGAGAGATGCAAATGAAATTTTAAAATGAAATATGTGCCAGTTTCTGACATTTTAAAAATAGCTTACTGATTAAAAAAAAAATACGTCACCAAGATTTTGTATGCATGGAGGTTCTAATTAAACATTTTGCTGTCAGTGACTCTGGCAGAAATTTTGTCTTGCTACTTATCTCTGAAGTAGAATCCCAGAATTTGGGACAATGAATTTGGACATTCTTGCCCAGCAAATTGTTTAGACTATTCTGCTTTCAAAAGATTCTTTTATGAGTCATGAAAATATAACAGAGAGGATCTTGGTTTCCTTTGGAAAAGTTTCAGTTCTCTTTGATAATCTTACTTTTGATAACGTTATCTTATCAGTGAGATTAGTGCTTCTTCACGTAACAAAAGAGAAAGGAAACCATTGCCACTGGACTATCTGAATTATCTCTCTTTGCTTCATAGTTTACAGCTGTGAAACCCTGCTGCAACACTTACAGCTGAAAAATACTTAACAGTCATATTCTTAGAAAACACAAACAGCTTGGTTTTGGTTTCAGTCAAGGTTGTATATTTTCTTTAAAAAAAAAAAACTTGCTATAAAGTAATATTGACATGAGAAAATGTAAAGTTACATTGGAAATCAAATTGTTTCTGAGTGTTGTAGCCTGGTTGGCAGTTGTGGTCTTTGAGAACTTGGGCTACATGTTTTCATGTCCCACATGCTTTTAATGTTTCTGTGGAAGGATCATCTATTGTTTGGACTCAATGCCTTTCAGCAGTGATTTGATGCTTTCTCTTGAAGCTTATAACACACTTTCTTAGTTTGGATGCTTAATGTTTTAGCTGTGATATAGTATGGTCATTTTCCTTTCTGGTCTTTATTTCTATATGCCTCTTGATTTTTAAATGAATTTTCTTTCACTTGATTGGAATTTTCTTCTGATAATATTTCTGAAATATTTTACATACTATTGTATGCAATTCTGCTTTTCTTATCCCTGTAGTTTGCATATTTGATTCTTTCAAGCTGTCCTAAACATCTTGGTTGTCCTAAACACACACACACACACACACACACACACACACACACACACACACACACGCGCGCGCACACGCGCACGCGCACACGCGCACACGCGCACGCGCACGCGCACACGCACACGCACACACACACACAATTATTACTATTATTGTTGTTATTGAATTTTGGTAGTTTATGTTGTAGTAGGAATAAGGTGCCAATTTTCCCTGTAAGACTGCTGTTCAGGGCATTACATTCTATCTTCCTTTGCCTACTGTAATAGCAATCACTATCCAGAAATTGATATATAAAAACAGACTAGTGCTTAAATACAATTATCATTTTTTAAACATGATTTATTTAGTGAATAGAGGAACAATAAATCACTATATACTAATATTTTAACAACTGAGAGGGGGTGTAATATTGCATATAGTTTTTGCTACCCCACCTTAAGCTCTAGGCACACCACAATACCAGCCCCAGCCAAGTTCCCTTGGATCCACAGATGAAACACTCACACACACACACACACACACACACACACACACACACACACTTAATTTTCAACCTGCCTTTTTGTACAATTGCTGGGTGCTTCTAATCTCCCACGGCTACCACACCCTACTCAATACTCTTAGGTCAGCATCCTAAATATGCCCTCAATTTTACTTGTTCATTTACCTTCTTCTTGTTCAGCAACCCAAAACCTGCCCTCAGTTTTAGTTGCCTTTTTAAAGTCTGGCATGGGGAAATGGCCTATGGTCACTCTGCCTGAGATCTCATAAGGCTGGTTACCTTTTCTCCCTCTGTATTAGTTAGGGTTTTACTGCTGTGAACAGACACCATGACCAAGGCAAGTCTTATGAAAAAACAACATTTAATTGGGGCTGGCTTACAGGTTCAGAGGTTCAGTCCATTATCATCAAGGTAGGGGAGGCAGTATCCAGGCAAGCATGGCGCAGGAGGAGCTGAGAGTTCTATATCTTCATCCAAAGGCTGCAAGTGGAAGACTGACTTCCAGGCAACTAGGGTGAGGATCTTATGCCCGCACCCACAGTGACACACCCATTCCAACCAGGTCACACCTATTCCAACAAGGCCACACCTCCAGATGGTGCCAATCCCTGGTCCAAGGATATACAAACCATCACACCCTCCAAAGCTTGGTGAAAGTCCTCCTTGTTGCCCTGTGTCACTGAACCGGTAACAGAACCTTATAAGGGCATTCCAAGATACTAAACTCTGAAAAAAAAAAAAGAAAAACAAAACAAACTTTTGATTTACACTGTAGGGGGTGGTTCTAATGCTAATGTACTATTCCTTAATTATTTGTTGATCCATCAATAAAGATGCTAGCAGCCAATGAGCTGGGGAGAATAGGTGGGACTTCTGGGTTCCTGTAGGCAAGCAAGCAGATCTAGATGATCTGAGGTCTCTGGTTTGGCAAACCCTTCTATTCTCATCCTGAGAATGCTGAGCCACCAAAATATGGTGCTTGTCAACCTCTTACAGACAGTTCCATCTTAAAAGATCTGTGGAGGCTTCTATAAACCAATCTGTTATCTCCAACTGCAATCCTAGCCCTATGGAGGCTAAGGCAGAAGGATCACAAGTTTGATTTCAGTAAAAGCTATATAGTAAGACCTTGTAGTAAAATAAAAAATTGAAAACAGGAAGAATTTTTATTTATTTCTGAATATTAAATTTCTGGTTTGGTCAGAAGAATAGTAAAATACTTGGCAAATGCCAAAGAGTGTGTATATGTATTATGTGTGTATATGTGTGCATTTGTGTGTGTATTTGCAAGAGTGTGTATGTTTATCACCTGCCCTTCCTTTTAAAATATTTTTGATAGAGTTTTATTGTGATAGCTAAGCTGTACTTGAACTCGTTTTGTAGCACAGGAGATCTTTATCTTGTCAACCTCTGCCTCAGCCTTTTGAGAAGCCGGAAAATATGATTTTAGTAGCAGTCTCAGGGATAAACAAAATTTCAAGTAGTATAATTTTTCATAATTTTTTAAGGTAGAAATTTTCATCATAAACTAAAACAGGAGAAACCAATTGCTTAATTGTTTCTATATTATGTAGTTCCTATTTGAAACTTTACTTAGGATTATCATGCCTATGGGAGTATGGTTATAAAGTTAATAACTGTACTATAGGTTACTTAATAGAAAATGTTCAGTTAAAATAATAGTCTCACCAATCAGTCTTACAAGCTCACAATGTGGGAGTGGCTAATATCCATAATAAAAGAGAAAAGTTACCATGAAGATAACCATTAGAAAAGAATTTGAGGGAATACTTGTTAGTCATGTGTGTGTATGCTGAACACCTTGACTCTGACATAACTAAACAGATAATATTTTTATCTTCAAGCATAATTGTTAAGATCAATAACCTCTTCTGCCCAGGCAAAAATTTAATCAACTCCAGATGTATTTTTACTCACACCTAGACAAAAACCAACAAACCAAATAACAAAAGCAGACTTTGCAACCATTTTAAGCCACAATGCTACCTTGGTTTGGTGTCTAGAATACATGATATATACAAGTGTGAAAACCCAAGTCTAATGCATTAACAAGGTTGCTCTGTGCTCCATCTGTGTGACTTTCTGAGGAGACGGCATTGCTAACAGATTTAATTCCTTTCGTTTCTTCTTGTAGTAAATATTTAATCTCAATCTGGGGCTTCTACCCTACCTTTGATAGTTCAGTTCCTGGATAAAAGACATATAACTTTTATTATTTACAATAAGCCTTAATCAGCACCAGAGTTGAGCAGATATTAGATATATGATATTAGAACCTACTTGCCTATCAATAACTCTGAGTAATTGCTTACTGTGTTTCATCTGGTCTGTTCTTTACACTGATTGCTCACCCTTCATGCCTATGCTTTCTTGACTGCTAACACATGTCATCTTTCTCCTCTCTCTGTCTTCTTCTCTCTCCTCTCATGGTCTCTTCCAACTCCAAGCCTGGGAATCCAAAAGCCTGCCTATCTTATTTCCGTCCAGCTCTAGGCTGTAGGCATCATTATTTACCAATTAGAAATAACTTGGGGCCAAGGTCACATAGCATCACTTTGGTGTAGACTCTCTCATGTCTGGGGCAATCAGACAATGGGGAGCTTTACATAGCTTTATAATATATAGCAACAGACTGAAGCTCAATACCTAGTGCTCTGACTCTCATTTACTTCCATCATTGGCACTGTAGTCTTTTAACTTGATGTCTACTTTTTATATCTCTTCCTTTCTCAGCATTGGGAGGCAGTAGTAAGGAAATAGAAAAGGCTTTCTATGAGCTCATCAAATCATAAGCAGTCCCGTTTATGAGTCTAGGGTAGCTTTAAAATTAATTATATCAAAACTTTGCCAAATATTATAGGCCAAGCTTGTAATCTTAGCTGATATATTTTAGGGGCCACATGGAACAAAAATCACTGTCTTTAAAATGTAAAGAAATAAGAAAATGTAAAAATAAGACAAATCTGTATAAGGATCCATGATTCAGTGAAGAATGACACCAAGACTCAAATAGTATGTAAATGCAAAGAATGTTTTATTCTGCAAAAATCCAACATGCTGGGGCCTCCCCACGATAGAAAGACAATCAAGTGAGCTCATAGGCTAGATTTGAATCACATTGGTGTTCTGGGGTAGATTAGCTTTGTCTTATTCTATCTCTAGGCATTGAGGAACCATTACCAAGGTGTAGAGGCTGGATCCTGGGTTTTTATTTTTATTTATTTATTTATTTATTTATTTATTTATTTATTTATTTATTTATTTTTCTATTAGTAATTGACCTGCCTGGACTTGCGTGGACTTCCCCAAACTTGTCCAGTTCTTAGGCATAGTCGCCTAAACTGCCAATTTAAAGCCTGTCATGGAGTTATCCTAACCTTAACCTCATTTGATCCTTTTAAATGATATCTGTTAATTATGTATATGCTCAGACTCTTTCAGGGGCTTTACATCTAGATTTCTATACTTCTGCTTCCTTTGACCAAAGCAGGTGACACTCCATGCTTGTGACTCTTCATCAATGAATGTTCACCATTTTTGCTGGTATTTCTTGTTCCTTTCCAAACATTCAGCTAGTGTCCTGCTACAAGTAGGGAGCTTTGGCAGGGCAGTGAAGCATCCATCTCCCCTCTGGAACACAGGTCGTGACTTCCACCCTCTTTAACAGTGGCTCACCTTTAAGCCTTTTATCTTCTTGCTCCCTGGAGGTTTCCTATTCCTTTGCCAACTGCAGATAACTTTATTTCTGTATCCCTCACAAAGGGCTATTCTTTCTCCTGTCATAGTGAGTAGAAAGATCTTCTCACCCTTCCCTAGTGTTTCAGCTGTTTTTTTTTTTTTTTTTTTTTTTTTTTTCTATATGAGTTGAGAGAGTCTGAAGGATAGATTGAGTTTCTTGTCTTTGAGACACTCAGGGGGTCCCTGGAAGGTTTCCTGTTCTACTTATAGTCTTTGTCTGTGAACTCAGTTGAAGGAATATTTTGTGCCTGGGGTTCTTAGAGACACTAAACTCACACATCAAACTACACTTACTTTCAACAATTCTTTCCTATTTTCGCTTTTAAAAATGTCTGCCAGAGAACACATTTCATGAGCCTTGATGATCCTGTCAAAGACCTGGGGCCCCTCCCATTGTACTGTGGATCCCTTTTTATTCAAAATCAAGGAATGTTGTGCTCTTGCAAAGTACTGGCATTCCCTTCTTTATGTGATTCACTGTTCTCTGTAGCTTCAGCATCTTGTGTATGAATGAGCTCTGAATGCCCATTCTTCAAATTCTCTAACACAGATGGAAAAAGCAAGGTTGACATATGTTTAAACTGTTTTCATCTCCTTCACCTTACCATTGTATGAAAACCCAGTTTATTCTTAATATATGATAACCCCTGGTGATGCTTTCCAACACTCAGAGTTTATACATTCAAGGCATTTGGTTAACACAAATATGTGTCATTTGCTTTCAATCAGCTTATTTGGTATCGCTTTGACAGAATAAGTAAAATTAGAATTAAGAGTTCTCACACTACAACAGGAAATGTTTTATATATTATATTATATTATATTATATTATATTATATTATATTATAAAAAATAGAATTCTGTTTTTCAAAGAGATGGTGCAAGATAGTATGGTTAAAAACTATTCCAAAATATGATGCCTATTTAGAATGAAAATGCACATTTTTGGTTTATAAAAATATTTATCCAGTACAAATCAACAAAGACGGTGAGTATGATGTCCATGTGAAAACAGCACTGTACGTTAGTATCTGTATCCTTGTTAAAAGAACTTGTTGGTCATCAAATGAGTTGATGAAGTGATGTAAGGGTAAGCAAGCAAGACAACAGTTTGCATTCCATATCCATGAAATTTCTGCAAAAATTATTCTTAACAAAAATTAAGCTTAGCATTGAAGACTCGAAAAGGGGTCCATCAGCATTCAGAAGTAGAGCAATCCCAATTTAGAATGCTGATGACAAGTACCTCCCAGAACAGAAACCACAGCTTGGAATTTCAATACTGTAATAAACTTGAAATAAAGTTGAGAGAGAAACCTCTCCTAAAAATGTGTTAATATTAATAGAAACAAGAAGAAATGGTATGGAAAGGCTTAAGGTAATCTTTAAAGCAGTTTAATAGTTAGGTGCATCCATTCAACACACATACCAGACATTAATTATACCTTCTAGAAGCACTCAGAGATGGAACTGGGATATTTCCCTTTCAGTTAATAAAAAATTCAGACTTTTACTTCCTAAATTATTTCTTATCCTAAATCTAAAGAACACAAAAATATAAAATTTAAGGGAAATTTTGTCTTATAATGTTAAGTTGTGGAACTTTTTAAAGGTAGGATAAAATTCAAAAAATGTTTATAAATGTAAATTCCCAAACTACATCTTTTCATGATAAAATAGATCATGAACAATGACAAATATTGAGGATTAACTAAACTAAAAGTATTCAGAATGGGCACAACAGAGAAAAAGTTATAGTATAGATAGATTATGATAGATAGTCTTAGAAAAACTTCAACAGGATTTGGTAGTGTGTTCCCACATGGGTAGTGTGTTCCAACAGAGAGCTCTTCAGTAGCTCATTAATTAAAGATTGATTTTGAAATAGGATCTCTAACTGAACTTGAAGTTCATACATTAGGTTTGGTTGGTTGGTCAGCAAACCTTAAACTTCACCTGTCTTTGCCTCACCAGTACTACAAATATAAGCATATACCACCATGCCTGGATTTTCAGAGAAAGTATTTTGATTTCTAGCAGATCTCTTCAACTTTGCTCATTGGATTTTTGTCAATTTAACACAAACTACAGTCACATTTAAACAGGAACACTCATGCCTATGTGGCTTTTTCATGATTAATGATTGATGTGGTTAGACTTAATCTGCTGTGTGTAGTGACTACACCTGGTCTTATGCTTCTGGCTTGCATAAGAATGCTAGTTGTATAAGTGTTGATAACAAGCCAGTGAACATAGTTGCATCATGGATTCCACTTCAGTACCTTCTTTAAGTTCCTGTCCTCTTTTCCCTTAAAGATGACATAGAATTGTAAGCAAATCGACTCCTTTATCCCAAAGTTGCTTTTAGTCAGAGTGGTTTATCACGTCAATGGTAAGCAAAATATTTCACCAACTTCTTGAATTATAAATTTCAAGATTACATCAAGTATTAGATAAAAACTATCAATCTGATGAAAGTAACCTTCTTCAGTTCTGCAATTTGGTTAAGCTTTTATAATTATTATGCCTTCAAGATGCAAGACTTCTCTCTCTCTCTCTCTCTCTCTCTCTCTCTCTCTCTCTCTCTCTCTGTATTTGCGTGTATTTATATAAGTCATTATATTTAACAGAGTGCTAGAGTGCTATTCATTAATATTCTGGACAGAGAAGGCAACCCCTCTGAGAAATATCATCCATCATTCCGTGATCATTATTTTCTTCTACTACATTTATTCTGTTTCCATTATTTTGTAAATTTCTTTTCCATCACAAATATTTAACAGGGTAGTAACTGATGTCTGGTGCTAGTGGTATAGGTATTTCTTTTCTTTTCATTTTCTTTTAACATCTTGTCATCTTTTCTGAAAAAAAAACACAATTGGGAAATTGATAAGACTGTACTTCAGGACATTCTGCAATTTTGTAGGTGGAATTTGGAATACAATGCAGATGTAGTACTAAGGGAGTGTAAGAACAGAATATGTTGAGAAAAATTATAAGAGAATTGTGTAGTAGTTAGTTTATCCTCTTGGTCTTATTTATAAGAAGTTAAAAGATTTAGAGAATAAAAAAGTGAAGGAAAAGTGAATGAATAAAAAGAACATTAACAACATAGGGCCACAAGCCTCTTCCGGTCAGAAAAGCACCAGGGTAGCTAGGGCGCAGGGTCAGCTGACACTCGCCAGCTACCCACAACACCCGCCACAGGATCTTAAGACTTCTGGTGAGTGGAACACAGCTTCTGCTCCAATCCAATTGCACGCGGGACCTGAGACTGCATTAGTTAGGGAAGCAGAAACCGGCCTGAGTAGGGCCACAGGCCTCATCCGGCCAGATCATCACCAGGGTAGCTAGAGCACAGGGTCCAGTGATACCCGCCAGCTACCCACGACCCCCGCCACAGGATTTTGAGACTGCTGGTGAGTGGAACACAGCTTCTGCTCCAATCTTTAAACAGTGACAACCACAACAACTAACCCCAGAGATTACCAGATGGCGAAAGGTAAACGTAATAATCTTACTAAGAGAAACCAAGACCACTCACCATCATCAGAACCCAGCACTCCCACTTCGCCCAGTCCAGGGCACCCCAACACACCGGAAAAGCTAGACACGGATCTAAAAGCATATCTCCTGATGATGGTAGAGGACTTCAAGAAGGACTTTAATAACACACTTAAAGAAATACAAAGGAACACTGGTAAACAGGTAGAAGACAGTAAAGAGGAAGCACAAAATTCCCTTAAAGAATTGCAGGAGAACACTGCTAAAGAGTTACAAATCCTTAAAGAAAAACAGGATAACCTAATCAAACAGGTAGAAGTCCTTACAGAAAAACAAGAAAACACATCCAAACAGATGATGGAAATGAACAAAACCATACTAGACCTAAAAAGGGAAGTAGACACAATAAAGAAAACCCAAAATGAGGCAACACTGGAGATAGAAACCCTAGGAAAGAAATCTGGAACCATAGATACGAGCATCAGCAACAGAATACAAGAGATGGAAGAGAGAATCTCAGGTGCAGAAGACTCCATAGAGAATTTTGGCACAACAATCAAGGAAAATGTAAAATGCAAAAAGATCCTAACTCAAAACATCCAAGAAATACAGGACACAACGAGAAGACCAAACCTACGGATAATAGGAGTGGATGAGAATGAAGATTTTCAACTCAAAGGACCAGCAAACATCTTCAACAAAATTATAGAAGAAAACTTCCCAAATCTAAAGAAAGAGATGCCCATGAACATACAAGAAGCCTACAGAACTCCAAATAGACTGGACTAGAAAAGAAATACCTCCCGACACATAATAATCAGAACAACAAATGCTCTAAATAAAGATAGAATACTAAAAGCAGTAAGAGAAAAAGGCCAAGTAACATATAAAGGCAAGCCTATCAGAATTACACCAGATTTTTCACCAGAGACTATGAAAGCCAGAAGATCCTGGACGGATGTTATACAGACACTAAAAGAACACAAATTACAGCCCAGGCTACTATACCCAGCCAAACTCTCAATTAACATAGATGGAGAAACCAAAGTATTCCACGACAAAACCAAATTCACACATTATCTCTCCACGAATCCAGCCCTTCAAAGGATAATAACAGAAAAGAACCAGTACAAGGACAGGAACCACGCCCTAGAAACAACAAGAAGGTAATCCCTCAACAAACCTAAAAGAAGACAGCCACAAGAACAGAATGCCAACTTTAACAACAAAAATAACAGGAAACAACAATTACTTTTCCTTAATATCTCTTAATATCAATGGACTCAACTCCCCAATAAAAAGACATAGACTAACAAACTGGCTACACAAACAAGACCCAACATTTTGCTGCTTACAGGAAACTCATCTCAGAGAAAAATATAGACACTACCTCAGAATGAAAGGCTGGAAAACAATTTTCCAAGCAAATGGCATGAAGAAACAAGCTGGAGTAGCCATTCTAATATCTGATAAGATTGACTTCCAACCCAAAGTCATTAAAAAAGACAGGGAGGGACACTTCATACTCATCAAAGGTAAAATCCTCCAAGAGGAACTATCAATCCTGAATATCTATGCTCCAAATACAAAGGCATCCACATTCATTAAAGAAACTTTAGTAAAGCTCAAAGCACACATTGCACCTCATACAATAATAGTGGGAGACTTCAACACACCACTTTCACCAATGGACAGATCATGGAAACAGAAACTAAACAGGGACACAGTAAAACTAACAGAAATTATGAATCAAATGGATCTGGCAGATATCTACAGAACATTCTATCCTAAAACAAAAGGATATACCTTCTTCTCAGCACCTCATGGTACCTTCTCCAAAATTGACCACATAATTGGTCACAAAACAGGCCTCAACAGATATAAAAATATTGAAATTGTCCCATGCATCCTATCAGATCACCATGGACTAAGGCTGATCTTCAATAACAAAATAAATAATAGAAAGCCAACCTTCACGTGGAAACTGAACAACACTCTTCTCAATGATACCTTGGTCAAGGAAGGAATAAAGAAAGAAATTAAGGACTTTTTAGAGTTCAATGAAAATGAAGCCACAACATACCCAAACTTATGGGACGCAATGAAAGCATTTTTAAGAGGAAAACTCATAGCTCTGAGTGCCTCCAAAAGGAAACTAGAGAGAGCACACATTAGCAGCTTGACAACACACCTAAAAGCACTAGAACAAAAGGAAGCAAATTCACCCAAGAGGAGTAGACGGCAGGAAATAATCAAACTCAGGGGTGAAATCAACCAAGTGGAAACAAGAAAAACTATTCAAAGAATCAACCAATCAAGGAGCTGGTTCTTTGAGAAAATCAACAAGATAGATAAACCCTTAGCCAGACTCACTAGAGGGCGCAGGGAAAGCATCCTAATTAACAAAATCAGAAATGAAAAAGGAGACATAACAACAGACCCTGAAGACATCCAAAACACCATCAGATCCTTCTACCAAAGGCTATACTCAACAAAACTGGAGAACCTGGATGAAATGGACAAGTTCCTAGACAGATATCAGGTACCAAAGTTGAATCAAGATCAGGTTAATGATCTAAACAGCCCTATATCCCCCAAAGAAATAGAAGCAGTCATTAATAGTCTCCCAACTAAAAAAAGCCCAGGACCAGATGGGTTTAGTGCAGAGTTCTATCAGACCTTCAAAGAAGATCTAATCCCAGTTCTTCACAAACTATTCCACAAAATAGAAACAGAAGGTACTCTACCCAACTCATTCTATGAAGCCACAATTACTCTGATACCTAAACCACAAAAAGACCCAACAAAGATAGAAAACTTCAGACCAATATCCCTTATGAATATTGATGCAAAAATCCTCAATAAAGTTCTTGCTAACCGAATCCAAGAACACATCAAAACAATCATCCATCCTGACCAAGTAGGTTTCATCCCAGGGATGCAGGGATGGTTCAATATACGGAAATCCATCAACGTAATCCAGTATATAAACAAACTCAAAGATAAAAACCACATGGTCATCTCCTTAGATGCGGAAAAAGCATTTGACAAGATCCAACACCCATTCATGATAAAAGTCTTGGAAAGATCAGGAATTCAAGGCCCATACCTAAACATGATAAAAGCAATCTACAGCAAACCAGTAGCCAACATCAAAGTAAATGGTCAGAAGCTTGAAGCAATCCCTCTAAAATCAGGGACTAGACAAGGCTGTCCACTTTCTCCATACCTATTCAACATTGTACTTGAAGTCCTAGCCAGAGCAATTCGACAACAAAAGGAGATCAAAGGGATACAAATTGGAAAAGATGAAGTCAAAATATCACTTTTTGCAGATGATATGATAGTATATATAAGTGACCCTAAAAATTCCACCAGAGAACTCCTAAGCCTGATAAACAGCTTCGGTGAAGTAGCTGGATATAAAATTAACTCAAACAAATCAATGGTCTTTCTCTACACAAAGAATAAACAGGCTGAGAAAGAAATTAGGGAAACAACACCCTTCTCAATAGTCACAAATAATATAAAATATCTTGACGTGACTCTAACTAAGGAAGTGAAAGATCTGTATAATAAAAACTTCAAGTCTCTGAAGAAAGAAATTATAGAAGATCTCAGAAGATGGAAAGAACACCCTTCTCAATAGTCACAAATAATATAAAATATCTTGGCGTGACTCTAACTAAGGAAGTGAAAGATCTGTATAATAAAAACTTCAAGTCTCTGAAGAAAGAAATTAAAGAAGATCTCAGAAGATGGAAAGATCTCCCATGCTCATGGATTGGCAGGATCAACATTGTAAAAATGGCTATCTTGCCAAAAGCAATCTACAGATTCAATGCAATCCCCATCAAAATTCCAAATCAAAGTGCAATCTGCAAATTCATCTGGAATAACAAAAAACCTAGGATAGCAAATACTCTTCTCAAGGATAAAAGAACCTCTGGTGGAATCACCATGCCGGACCTAAAGCTCTACTACAGAGCAATTGTGATAAAAACTGCATGGTACTGGTATAGTGACAGACAAATAGACCAATGGAATAGAATTGAAGACCCAGAAATGAACCCACACACCTACGGTCACTTGATCTTCGACAAGGGAGCTAAAAACATCCAGTGGAAGAAAGACAGCATTTTCAACAAATGGTGCTGGCACAACTGGTTGTTAACATGTAGAAGAATGTGAATCAATCCATTCCTATCTCCTTGTACTAAGGTCAAGTCTAAGTGGATCAAGGAACTTCACATAAAACCAGAGACACTGAAACTTATAGAGGAGAAAGTGGGGAAAAGCCTTGAAGATATGGGCACAGGGGAAAAATTCCTGAATAGAACGGTAATGGCTTGTGCTGTAAGATCGAGAATTGACAAGTGGGACCTCATGAAACTACAAAGCTTCTGCAAGGCTAAAGACACCATCAATAAGACAAAAAAACCACCAACAGATTGGGAAAGGATCTTCACCTATCCTAAATCAGATAAGGGACTAATATCCAATATATATAAAGAACTCAAGAAGGTGGACTCCAGAAAGTCAAATAACCCCATTAAAAATGGGGCTCAGAACTGAACAAAGAATTCTCACCTGAGGAATACAGAATGGCAGAGAAGCACCTAAAAAAATGTTCAACATCCTTAATCATCAGGGAAATGCAAATCAAAACAACCCTGAGATTCCACCTCACACCAGTCAGAATGGCTAAGATCAAAAATTCAGGTGACAGCAGATGCTGGCGAGGATGTGGAGAAAGAGGAACACTCCTCCATTGTTGGTGGGATTGCAAGCTTGTACAACCACTCTGGAAATCAGTCTGGCGGTTCCTCAGAAAATTGGACATAGTACTACCGGAGGATCCAGCAATACCTCTCCTGGGCATATATCCAGAAGATGTCCCAACCAGTAAGAAGGACACATGCTCCACTATGTTCATAGCAGCCTTATTTATAATAGCCAGAAGCTGGAAAGAACCCAGATGTCCCTCAACAGAGGAATGGATACAGAAATTATGGTACATTTACACAATGGAGTACTACTCAGCTATTAAAAAGAATGAATTTATGAAATTCCTAGCCAAATGGATGGACCTGGAGGGCATCATCTTGAGTGAAGTAACACAATCACAAAAGAACTCACACAATATGTATTCACTGATAAGTGGATATTAGCCCAAAACTTAGGATACCCAAGATATTAGATACAATTTGCTAAACGCATGAAACTCAAGAAGAATGAAGACCAAAGTGTGGACACTGTGCACCTTCTTAGAATTGGGAACAAAACACCCAGGGAAGGAGTTACAGAGACAAAGTTCGTAGCTGTGATGAAAGGATGGACCATTTAGAGACTGCCGTATCCAGGGATCCATCCCATAATCAGCTTCTAAACGCTGACACCATTGCATACACTAGCAAGATTTTGCTGAAAGGACCCAAATATAGCTGTCTTTTGTGAGACGATGCCGGGGCCTTGCAAACACAGGAGTGGATGTTCATAGTCAGCTATTGGATGTATCACAGAGCTCCCAATGGAGAAGCTAGAGAAAGTACCCAAGGAGCTAAAGGCATCTGCAACCCTATTGTTGGAACAATATGATGTACTAACCAGAACCCCGGAGCTCTTGTCTCTAGCTGCATATGTATCGAAAGATGACCTAGTCGGCCATCAATGGAAAGAGAGGCCCATTGGACTTGCAAACTTTATATGCCCCAATATAGGGGAATGCCAGGGCCAAAAGAATGGGAATGGGTGGGTAGGGAAGTGGGGGGCGCTATGGGGGACTTTTGGGATAGCATTGGAAATGTAATTGAGGAAAATATGTAATAAAAATATTAAAAATTTTTAAAAAAGAACATTAACTAGTGATGAGATTGTGAAATTTGCATAAATGAATATGGATATAGAGAGTAGAGAAACAGCTCACCAATTAAGAGTTTATACAACTCTGGCAAAAAAAAAAAAAAAAAAAAAAAAAGTGTGGGTCCTAAAACCCAGGTTTAGCAGCTTACAATCACCTATATAGCCAGCTCAAAGTTATTCAATACCATCCACTGACCTTTATGGAAATTGTATATATGTGCCCAAGTCCACATAGAGATACACAAATATACATATGATTAAAACTAAAAAAAAAATTGCTTAATAGGAAAAGTAGAGAAATAAAGAAACATTACTGTGGTGGTTTCAATAAAAATGGCCTCCATAGATAGACATGTTTAAATGTCCATAGAAAGTGGCACTATTAGGAGGTGTGGCCTTATTGGAGTGGATGTGGCTTTGTTGAAAGAAGTGTGTCACTAGGGGTGAAATTTGAAGTCTCACATGCTCAATCCAGGACCAGGGTGGCATTGTCTATTCCTGCTGCCTATGACAACATTCAGCTATCTCGCCAGCACTGTGTTTGCCTGCATACCACCATGCTTCCTACCATGATAATAATGTTCTAAACCTCTAAACTGTAAGTCACTCCCAATTAAAAGTTTTCTTTGTCACAGTTTCCAAGGTTGTGGTGTTCATTCACAGCAATAGAAACCTTCACTAAGAAAACTGCAAACAAATATTAAGCCTCATTGATACTAGGGGCCTTATGTATACTACTTCATAAATTATTAAAGATTACAGTTAAAGTCTGATGGAAAGTAAGAAAATTATTTCCTCTCTAATACTACAGATAATGCATGTGTGCAGACTTGTTGTTTTTGTTGTTGTTGTCGGTGTTTGGTTGGGTTTTGCTGTTGTTGTTTTTTGTTGTTCGTTTTATTTTGTTTTATTTATTGGGTTTTTCGTTTGTTGTCTTTTGTTTCTGTTTTTGTTTTTGGTATCAACTTAACATAGCTAGAGTCATCAGAGATAAAGGAGACTCATTTGAAGAAATGCCCTCATGAGACTTAGCTGTAAGGTATTTTCTCAAGTACTGATTAACTTGGGAGGACTCCACTCATGGTGGGTAGTGTCATCTCTAGACTGGTGGTCATGGGTTCTATAAGAAAGCAGGCTGCACAAGACATGTGAAGCAATCCAGTAAGCTGCAACCCTCCATTGTGTTTATACCAAATCCTGCTCCAGCATTCTTCACTGTTAAAGTTCCTGCCCTGACTTCCTTCAATAATGTACAAAAATATGGAAGTACATGCCAAATAAACCCTTTTTTCTCATTAACTTGATCTTTGGACATGGAGTTTCATTGCAGCAATGGAAACCCTAAGACACCACTTTTTTCTTTTTCTTTTTCTTTTCTTTTCTTTTCTTTTCTTTTCTTTTCTTTTCTTTTCTTTTCTTTTCTTTTCTTTTCCTTTCCTTTCCTTTCCTTTCCTTTCCTTTCCTTTCCTTTCCTTTCCTTTCCTTTCCTTTCCTTTCCTTTCCTTTCCTTTCCTTTCCTTTCCTTTCCTTTCCTTTCCTTTCCTTTCCTTTCCTTTCCTTTCCTTTCCTTTCCTTTCCTTTCCTTTCCTTTCCTTTCCTTTCCTTTCCTTTCCTTTCCTTTCCTTTCCTTTCCTTTCCTTTCCTTTCCTTTCCTTTCCTTTCCTTTCCTTTCCTTCCCTTCCCTTCCCTTCCCTTCCCTTCCCTTCCCTTCCCTTCCCTTCCCTTCCCTTCCCTTCCCTTCCCTTCCCTTCCCTTCCCTTCCCTTCCCTTCCCTTCCCTTCCCTTCCCTTCCCTTCCCTTCCCTTCCCTTCCCTTCCCTTCCCTTCCCTTCCCTTCCCTTCCCTTCCCTTCCCTTCCCTTCCCTTCCCTTCTTTCCTTTCCTTTCCTTTCCTTTCCTTTCCTTTCCTTTCCTTTCCTTTCCTTTCCTTTCCTTTCCTTTCCTTTCCTTTCCTTTCCTTTCCTTTCCTTTCCTTTCCTTTCCTTTCCTTTCCTTTCCTTTCCTTTCCTTCCTTCCTTCCTTCCTTCCTTTCTTCTTTCCTTTCTTTAAAAAGTATAGCCGGGTGATGGTGGCACACGCCTTTAATCCCAGCACTTGGGAGGCAGAGGCAGGCAGATTTCTGAGTTCGAGGCCAGCCTGGTCTACAAAGTGAGTTCCAAGACAGCCAGGGCTATGCAGAGAAACCGTGTCTCAAAAAAAAAAAAAAATATATATATATATATGTTAGCTTTTATGAGATGAAGAAATATATAGCTTATCAGTTAAGATTGCTACCATAACTCCAGTTCAAGGTTGTCTAACACTGTGTACATGGTACACACACACACACTGCAGATTATAAAATAAAATACAAATATATATATATAATTATATATATATATATTTATGTAATATATATAATATATATATTACATAATGTATCCACTGGGTCAATGAGTTCATAGATAGCAAAGAGTAGGCTTTAAAGAGTAGACAGACCTTTACATAAGCAAGAATAAATCATACAGGTTTCATACATACAGTGTTCTCATACAGGCAGGTGTAATAGAAAAGGGACTTTGAGAGGAAAATTGCCAAAGACTGAGGTAATTTCTACTGAGATTTGCTAAATATATATATATAACTTCTATATAAAAGTTAAGCTGAAGGAGGGGTTGCATATTCTGTGCATGTTCCTCTGGCTGAAACAGGGAGACAATTATGTACTATTCATATATTGCTTGTCCAATTAAGGGAAATGGTGATGCTTTGAAGCTCCTGGTTTGTCTGATTTCTGTAGTCATCTGTTGACCCATCTGCTGGATGTCTGCCTTGGCTGACTTTGTAGGCATCTTTTGGCTGGATCTGTTAGCCACTAATTAAATGCTGCACTCTTGGTTTTTATTTTTTTATGAGCAGCTTGTAGTTTATCATAGGTCCTTTTCCTGTGTATAGATTGTTTAATTCTTATTACACTTTTCTAGAAGTGGCTCTAGTATTTCTTCATCTCTTTGTCTTATGGTGGCCTTGGTAGTCTCCTTTCTATAAGGGGGGTGCATTTTATAAGCCCCCTTGCTGGTAGTTCAGTGTGTTCTAATCATCTTCACCAGGAGAAAGGCTATATGAAAGGCTATGTTGCCATACATTTGTCTTTCAGGACTTCTTTGAAGACAACCAGCCTGTCCACTGACACGGACTCCAAATCCTGACTTTCCTTTTATATCATCAGTTTTGTTAGCTCAGGTCCAGTCTCAAGCCCTTTTATTTCTCAATCCAAATGTTTCTACCTTAAAATTTTAACTTTAAAATTTTCTTTAATCTCAATGTTGACTTTTGCCTCTATGGGTCATTTGCTTCTACAATTCTGTGTTCAAACTTGTGAAGGAGGTACAGTGGACATTAGTCCCATGTGTAAGCTTTCTGTATTGACTACTATGTAAATGGTTAAGTCACATCCTGTGTTGCTACTCATTTAATCTAGAAGTTATAACATAATACAGTTCTTTAGTTGTTTTCATCATTAAAATACAAAATTAATAGTAAGCTGCTTGCTAATTTTGTTATTAATTCTGTCCCTATTTCACTGCTTATTTTTTAAAAGGCTATTTGTGGACACAGTGTTGTTGGTCTATGTTTTTATTAGGTGCCTATAAAGGCTTTTGCAAGATAAACTGCTAAAGGATTTTGCCTCTGCTGTCACATTTACACATAACTTACATGAGCTCTTTGACTGTCCCCATTCTCTCTCAATATTTATTTGGTTCTAAAACAAGTATACTTTTGTTTAATTTAATTTGGTAGTTAGGAGATCACAAGCTACACGGACATATAAAATAATATATGTTTGCCTTGTCATAGTAATTATAAAATGTGGTGAATATTACAGTTTCTGGCTGGTAATCAAAAGCAGAATATAATGGCACCTATGGTTTGCTGAACAGTATACTATTGTGTCCTGTATTCTCTATCCTATACAATGAATTTTTTTCCTCTTTAATCCATTGAAAGTTCAGATAAAAATTATTAGTTACAGTGACATGATTGTATTTTTTAATATTTATATATCCAAGCATAAAAGCCTAAACCATATTAGGAAATTAGGAAATATATATGGAAGTCTATCTATGAAACTTCATTGTTGTAACGACTACTGCTAGATCTTCCTCTTTCATCTAATATGAGATAGAATAAGAAATTTCCTATTGATGTGCAAGGCTCCAAAGTATTATATTATTATAAATTATAATCTGGGTGTGAAAGTAAAATGAATATCCAAAAATAGCTCTGGAGTTTTGCATTTAAGTAGGTAACAGGATTTTAACTCTGTTCTCTCTTAGTAAGAAGACTAAATTGGGTAATAAAAAGGTCTTCATTGAAATGACTTTCTCCTTATTTACAACCAGGTCTCTGATGTTGTCCAGAATTTCTAAGTGTATTATCATAAAATGAGATTTGTAAGCACTGGCTATCTCTAGAGGGTTATTGAATTAGAAGCTGCAGTGTTCTGTGTAAACTATGCTTCTTGGTGTGCCAACTGAAACCATGAGTGGGAAGTACATTCTTCTGCCCAGATTAATAAGTGAAATCATTTTCTGATCACAGATTTGGTGAGCATGTTGCTCTCTATAGAATAACAAACCAACAAGACAGAAATGAAAGAAATGTGGGGAAAGAGCCACTTTGTGGAAATGGATCATAAGATAGTAGAGACTGGCTGGTAAGGTTTGCCTGGTAGAGATGAGACCATAATAGAGTTTGTGTCTATAGCCAGCCTGGAAGCACAGTCATGCTTCCCGGGAGAATTTAACTTCTTTTCTTAAGGGTTTCAATCCATTATATAAGAACAAGCACATAATGGATGCTAAACAGTTTTACTCAGTTCTATAGACTTGCATGTAAATAGCATATAACTAAGTACTACGATGAAGGCAATATTTGACTAAATAATGGTATATTTGTATACTGTGGTCGAGTTAAGTTGATACACAAAATGACTCACAATACAGATATCTACTCAATAATCTTTAAGATATGTCAGTGCACGTCAATAGATTTTTTTGTTTGGTTTTTTGTTTTTTGTTTTGTTTGTTTGTTTGTTTGTTTGTTTGTTTGTTTGAGACTGGGTTTCTCTGTGCAGTCCTGGGCTGTCTTGGAACTCACTCTGTAGACCAGGCTGGCCTCGAACTCAGAAATCCACCTGCCTCTGCCTCCCAAGTGCTGGGATTAAAGGCGTGTGCCACCACACCCAGCTAATAGAAGATTTATATGAAAGGAAAACACTAAAATCCAAAAATTAAATTAGTGTTTGAATTTGCATAGCAACTTGTTTATGCTACTTGCATATTACTCCAAAATGCAACTGCAGAGCCGTTCTTGGGATACTGTTTCCCATGTATCCCTCACATTTCTTCATATCTCAAAATGAATAGATTAGTTAACTTTTAATTAGTTAATTAGTTAACATTTCTATTAGTTAACTTTCATTGTTGAAAGCACAATTGCCTGCTTATAAGAGTTTGACGAAATACATTGATTCAACTTAAAATTCTGAAGTTCTAAGATCAAGAACCAATATCTACTGAAAACCTTCTTGCTGATTTCACATTTTCCAAGAAGAAAGACTGGGAATCAACAATGTAAAGGCAAAGGCATGTAAGCATAGACACTACTTTTCCGCTCTTCCTCCTTAGGAAACCATGTGTATTTGCTTATGAGATTCCAACCTAATGTCTTCATCTAAGTCTAATGACTTTCCAAAGGTTTCTTCCTAAAAGTCTAATAGACTTTCACTTTTTTTTCAATACCTCACAACAGCATCCAAATAGCAAAACTGAAAGAAAATCAAAATTGTAGCACAGATTTATTGTTTTATTCTGACATATTCCACCAAGAATTTTTATATAGAAAAGAATATTGTAAAATCCAGTTATCCCCCTCCCCCCCCCCATTGCATACAACAGTCCTGCTTACCGTCCACCAGAACTGAGCTGGCTTAGGTACACTCAAAAGCTAATAAATGCCAGAAACATGACAAGTATGAGTGTCTTCCTTCATTCCTCACATTTGCTTATTACAGCATGTTATACTATCCAACTCAGTGAAACGTTGCCCATTCTGAAGAAAGTTATCCTGAAATAAAACAGACAGACTCTACAACACTGTATTTCATAATGGCATTTACATGAGTCTTCCTAAAATATTTAGGGCAATTTAAAAAACATTAATACTATAGAAATTTTAAATAGTTTGAGCAGTTATACAATATATAAAATTATATCAATTATGTATATAATGTCCAGCTTCTTTACTGAGCATTGAATACTAAACATGGCTGCCTGTTTATTTATAAGAATGAATGTTATGTGACAACTGAAGAAGCTTTATACCCAATTGTAGAAGTATGGGTTCTGTCTTTGCTTTCTATCACTTGTGCAATATCAACAATAATGATAACATTGGTAAGGATAGAAAGTGGACTTCAGAGTGTTGACTCTTGGAGCTCTATCTAGTATTCTAGTAAAGGATCTATTAGGGTAGATGTTTCATCCACATAACTTTCTTACATTTCAATAAGTCACAAGTATACTGGAACAAGGACTACATTGTATGTCATGAAATTTTATTGATTACAAATCAAGTACTTCTATTCAGAGAATTCATATTGGTATTAAGTACACACCATCTAGGTAGTTTTGAATACAGAACTCAAATGTCCATAAGATACTCTCTATCTCCTAATTAATAATTTCATTGAAGTAGGGATGAAAAATATAACAGCAAAGTGCTTTCTTTAACAATGCCTGTTTGTTGCAAAAGAATGAACTCATGCTTAAGCTTTTGGCCAATAAGAGAAAATTCCCGGTTGTCCTTTTGGAGACAGCTTAGAAACTGGAGAATTGGCACTGTGAACAGAAGCACTTAGTGCCTTTGCAGCAGTTCTGGTTCCATTTCCAGCAACCACATGATGACTCACTACCAACCAAAATTCTCCTTTCAAGGAATCAGGCATTATTGTCTGATCTCTAGTTGCCCTGAGCATTAACATGACACACATGCAAAATTTTAGGCAAAACACTCATATGGATAAATAAAAAAGTAATAACTCATAAAAGAAACATTGTGTCTTTCGTTTTCTTCACATAGGTTCTTAGATAATTTTTCTTGTTTATATCCTTAAATTCATCTCAAAAGTCCTAATTTTTAAAAGCATGATCCATAATACCAACTTTACAAAACCAGTCTAGGCTAAGGGTCTTCTAGGCTTCTACTACTATGGCCAATTAAGCCCCAATTTAATCGTTAAACTGCTTTTCTAATCCAAAGTCCCCAAATACACATTTTTCTAAACAAAAGCATGGTCAGGCCTGTAACATCAATACCCTAGTTCCTGGTATCAACTTCAGTTTTAGGGTTTCATTGCTGTGAAAAGACAACATGACCATCGTAATAAGAAAAACATTTAATTGATGCCGAATTACAGTTTCAGAGGTTCAGTCCATTATCATCAATGGTGGGAAACATGGCAGTTTTCCAATCAGATATGGCACTAGAAGAGCCAAAAGTTTTACATCATGATCCAAAGACAGCCAGGATCCCCCTGGCCAGGTTTGAACATATATATGAGATGTCAAAGCCATGCCTCCACAGTGACACACTTCCTCTAACAAGGCTATACCCCCTCAAACATATTCAAACAACCACAATTGGGAAATATTTTTCCAAACCTTTACTCTGAGATAGTATCTATTTTTGATGTTAAGGTATGTTTCTTATATGGAGCAGAAGGATTGACCCTGTTTTTGCATCCACTGTGTTATTCTGGGTCTTTGGGCGGGGGGCGCGGGTGTTGAGTTCACCAATATTAAGATATGTCAATGACTAATGAATCTTAATTCCTGTTACTCTGTTGTCGGTAGTTGTAGTTTGTGTATATGTGTGTGTGTTCTTTTAGTTTGCTGGTGTAAAATTATTTCCTGTGCTTTCATGGATGTAGTAAACCTCTTTCAGTTGTAGATTTTATTCTAGTACCTTCTGTAGGGCTGGATTTGTGAAAAGCTAATGATTCTGTCTGACTTTTTATGGGATATCTTGTCTTCTCCCTCTATGCTGATTGAAGGTTTTGCTGAGTATAGTAGCCTTGGCTGGCATCTGTAGATCTCTTAGCATCTTTAAGACATGTGTCCAGGTCCTTCTGACTTTTAGAGTCTCCATTGTGAAGGCAGTGTAGTATTAATTGGTCTCACTTTACATGTTACTTGGCCATTTCCCTTGTATCTTTTAGTATTCTTTCTTTGGCCTATAAATTTAGTGTTTTGGTTACCATATGACTGGGGAGACTTCCTTTTTCAGATCCAATCTATTTAATGTTCTGGAAGCTTCTTGTACTTCTTCTTTAGGTTAGGAAAACATTTTTTTCTATGCTTTGTTGAAAATATTTTCTGGGCCTTTGAGCTTTCTTTCTTTTATTTCTAATATTCTTAGGTTTGGTCCTTTCATAGTGTCCCAGATTTCCTAGATGTTTTGTGTCAGGAACTTTTTATACTTAATATTTTTTGACGGATGTTTCAATTTCTTCTATTGTATTTCAGTGCTTGAGATTCTTTTTTTTTTTTTTTTTTTTTTTTTTTCTGTCTCTTGATTTCTGTTGGTTAGGGGAGTCTCTCAGTTTGGGTTTGTTTGTTTGTTTGTTTGTTTGTTTGTTTTATTTTAAGCCTCTAATTTCATTTTCACAGTTTTATTCATTTCCTTCATATAGTTGTGTTTTCCTAGGTTTCTTTAAGGGATTTATTCAGTTTCTTTTTTAAAAGCCTCTATCATCTTCTTAAAACTAAGGACAGTTTTAAGGTTATTTTCTTGTGCTTTTGCTATGTTGGAAAATCCAGGGCTTGCTGTAGTAGGATAGGTGGGTTCTGATGGTGTCAGATTGCCCTGGCTCTTGTTGGATTGTGTTCTTGTGCTGACTTCTAAGCACCTGGGTTTGCGGAAGTTATATGTTTAAATGGTGATTTCTGATTCATATTTGTTGGATAGATAATTTTCCCTTGGTTTCTGTTTCCTCTCTAGTGTTCTTGACTGAGTGGTCAATAATGCTGGTGACCAGCAACTCTTCAGGTCCAGTAGGATGCTTCTGCAGTTGTTTTGGTGGTCTTTATTATCTCTGGGACCTTAGCATGCTAGAGTTGCCTCTGAAGTTCTGAGGCTACTGGCATGGCCTTTGGCATTCAGGTACTCATGTGGCCTCTGGGATTCCTAGTTCTGGCTTGGCCTCTACTGAAGCAGGAGTCTTCTGCTGATGTTGTGGACCTAAGATTCCTAATACCAGCATGGCCTCTTATAGAGGAGGGATCTTATTCTGGTGTTGTGGGTTGTGATCTCATTACTATCTTAATAGGCTAATTAGCTAAAAGAAAGCATATCATATTAACTATGAGTAATAAAACACAATTTATACAGAATTTAGGACATACTAGACATTATTTTAAGGTATATTCTCAGAAATAAAAAATAGAAGAAATGGAAAAACGAATAAACAAAAAAATAAATAAAAAAGAATTTCACACATGTACTCATTCAATCCTCAAAAACATCTTTTGAGTTAAGCATTGTCCTTCTGCTCATATTTAAGTATAAGGACATTGTAGAAAAGAGCAGTTAAGAAGCTTCCTTAGTTTGGGGGCTAGATAGGAAGGTACAGTGGGGTTCACCACCCTAAACATAATCACTTATAAGTTGCAGCTCAGTTTCCAAAACCAAAACAAAACAATTAGGTAGGAGTTCCTTTCAAATTATGCCTCTTTGGATTCAACTCCATCTTACTATCATCAGTATGTAATCCTGAATGGTACTATATAGCATTTCAGTTGAAGAAGGCCAGTGGTAAAGCATAAGGAAATGTTATTAAGTTAAGAGTTTTAAAACATAAAAATGTAAGGCACCTAGACCATCAATATACACATTTTTTTCAACATGAGAAATTGATAATAGCTAACATGCTCTAAGACGTTGCCCTATCTCAGGCAGGACAGATAGAGTTCCCCGAAGTAGTTCAATTATGATGTCTGTGCAGGGCTCACACTTGGTTGACCCCAGCTTATGACCTCAGGACAGGAGCAGTAGCTGTTTACCCCTGGTTATAATCTCACGGCAGGAACTATTATTGCTTTCTCTCTTTAGATAGATCATTGTGGTGATTTATTTACAGTGCAAGTAAAGAAATTTCCATTTATAGTGTTATAGTGACAGCTCCTTGAGATAACATAAAAAAAGTTATAAGTCACGGAGCAACAGAAAATTTTTAAAAATTAGAAGATTTTCCATTTTGACTTTTTTTCCCCTGAAATTGATTTCCAATAAAATGTGATTCTAAATTTTCTCTATGGATCATGAAAAATAGGAAAGAACAAACAGCTCTTCTCCACTATGTTAGAATATGCAAGTGCACAAATAAATCAAGCATCAATAAAGTATAGGCAACATTAAACGTCCTTCTAAGCATAGGGAAAATTAACCTGTGAAGTTATTCTGGTGTTCTGAAGTGTCTTGGATAGTAAACTATGACCACATAATTTTGCTTTGAAATGTTGACTTTACTTTTTGTAAAACTGAAAGTTTGGATTAGTTCAACCGATAAATTTCTTAAGAGCATTTCTCATACAGTACTTCCTATACCTTACAGAATCTTACAGAAGGGCCTTAAAATTTACATACAGGCTGCACCGAGTATATTCAGTGGGTTTTAAAAAAGAGAGAGAGACCACATGAATTGAAAATGAAAAATGGTGGGGGGATAGTGGAGTAATTGAATGGAGGAAATGGGAGTAGTCTTCATTAGAATGCATATGAAATATATGAAATCCTCAATAAAAAAGGTAAAAAGTACAGAAGCATTGTAGTTGTTCTTTCAAATTTCTGTTCATACCTATACACGTATATATTTAGGCTTTTATGGTCTTGTAATTTGTATTTTGCATTATTCTGTAGACCACTTTCTTGGTTAAAACATTCTAGTGTTCAATTAAAATAGTATATGATTAATTTGTGAACATGTATAACATTGTAATCCCTATGGTGGCAGTGGTTCTATCATTTGCATGACAAAGTATTTAAAATAAAAATGAAAAATATATAAAAAGTGCTATATGGAAAATCATATGATAACGTTCTTGGATTTCAGTTTTTGTCTGTTTATTTTTCTCTTTCAATTCTTTCTTTCAGTCTTTGAGAAACTCCATTAAATACATCAGTTGTGGTGGAAATTATTTGACTTTTAATATTTAATATATAATTAGTTTCTTTCTTGCTCTTACATTTCTATAGATCTGGATAATGTAGAAGGTATTGCAGTGGACTGGATTGGAAATAACCTTTATTGGACCAATGATGGTCACAGAAAAACCATTAATGTGGCCAGGCTGGAAAAGGCTTCTCAGAGCCGGAAAACTCTGCTGGAAGGAGAAATGTCTCATCCAAGAGCAATTGTGGTAGATCCAGTCAATGGGTATGTAAGCCTGCTTCTGATGTTTCCTGGTTTATAAATATTAGTAGAGGCAAATTTTCTTTAGATTCATGTGAACTTGTGAATTCGCATGGGAATAGAAGATGAAGGAGTTATTTACTCAGTGAGTTCCCATCCTAGAAAATACATTAGATAAAAACAGAAAAATGTGTTGGATTAAGTAAAATAAACAATTTCTATAGAGGATATGTTACTTAAAGATTTTGAGAATAGCACTATTTAGACAACCTGGCACCAGGACATGTAATCATTCACTCAGTGACTATATTGGTTAAACTTTTAAGCTAATCATATTTTAGGCATTGAGAACTAATATATATTTTGTACATTTTCTGTGCACTGTGCGTTTTGTTAAAGTAGTTACTACACTCCTGTGTGTAACCGTCACAGCAATCTTTTGAATAGTTGCTGTTCTTATTCTCTTTTCTTGAAGTGATCATAGGTTCCATTCAATTCAATTGCAAACAGAATGGTTAGATATTAAACCCAGGCAGTCTGTCTGCAAAGTGTTTTTTACTCAGTCCATTCTATTCCTTTATATGAGTCTATAGTGATTTTAAGCTCATTTATATTTCCATCTGGGAATATGACCTTATAGTTTTGTGCTACATGGTCAGAATGAAATATTTTATGGAAAAATGTGATATTTCCTTCAGTCCTATGGCATGAACATAAAATGACATTCATAAAATATTAAAGAAATGTGAAAATTCCTAACAGAAATTCAACATTAAATGAATAGATTGCATAGTTTTGGCTCCTGGTTTCTGTATGGACGTCTATTTCCATTCCAAGAAAATATGATCACAAATGGATATTCTTTTGATCCAAAGCATACATTAAAAGGGAATAGGATGTGAGATGTCCATTGTAAGCTGAGATCACTGAAGTGCAACTTCTAGAACTGTATGATTTGAAAATAACTTCAAATACAAGCATAGTACATCTTCCCAGGGAGTAGATGAATCACTGTACGCATTTTCAAAAGAATTAACTATACTTTATTTCTGACATTTTTCATATTTGGCTTTCCTAATTATCTGTTCTATTACTGAAATATCCATTTCATATTGTCCAAATCTTCTTAAGTCAAAATTTTCTTTGTAAAGATGAAGTGGTAAGAGAGAAGAAGACCACAATAGAGCTCTGTGTTTTATTTTCGGTGTGAGGATAGATTTGGAGGTAGTGTGTTCACCTTCATTTTAAAGAGCATAAACTTAGCTCTATATGAAAACTGGTTCAGAAAGCATTGAGACTAGCCATGGAAGTCTGAAACAATTTGGTCAAGTGGTTATTAAAAACATGTCTAAGTAGGGGAAAGCTGGAAGAAGCTGAGGAGGAGAGTGACTCTGTAGGAGGAGGACCAGCAGTATGAATTAACCTGGACCCTCAAGATCTCTCAGATACTAGAACATCAACCAGGCAGCATACACCAGCTGATATGAGGCCCCCAATACACGTAACAGCAGAGGACTGCAGGGCCTGTGTTTAGTCAGAGAAGATGCACCTAACCCTCAAGAGACTGGAGGCCCCAGGGAGTTTAGAGGTCTGGTGGGATGGGGGGTGGGGACGTCCTCATGGAGACAGGAGGGCTGGGAGGAGATATGGGACATGGAACAGTCAGAGGGTGGACCAGGAGGGGAATAAAATATGGAGTTCAAAAAATGTCTAGTAATAAAAGAAAGCATTAGCCCCCAAATTTATTCCAATATTTGGAACTTTCTGTAAATGTTTTCAGAGTAAGAACTTTATGTTTTCTTCTGCTTTTCAATACCACTAGCTTTTAGAAGTACATAGGGGGAGCTCATTACTCATTGCAAGGGTATGCTTCATCAAAAGTAACAGACAATTAAAGGATCAATGCAGTATTAATTATTTCTTTAATTAAAAATCCATGCAACTTATGCATATCAATAGAAACATGGAGGATAATTGCCCTCCAGAAACTTGTGACTATGTGAACAATACACAGTCACAAGATTACAAATGAATTAAAGATACTGGGCCATCTGTGTTACTGCTGCTGGATTCTCAGCAGCTACAAAATGGAACCAGCCTAGATATCTCTCAACATAAGAATAGGTGATGAATATGAAATACAGACATAATTCAATTGTATTTAGCTATAAAGAAGAATAAAACATAAAAATTTCAGGAAAATTGATAGATCTAGAAAACATATTAAGGTGACTCAGAAAAACAAGTGTTTCCTATTCTCAAATGTGTTCTCTTGCATTATGTGTCTATGTATATATGCACATGACTAGAGGTATGTGCAGGTATAGGCTAGAACACGAGAATGAAGCCCATGGCAGGAAAAAGAAAAAGAGAGGCACTGATGAAAGGTGGTCTAAAAGATACCTGTGACAAACCAAAAAGAAGTTATGTGGGGCAGGTATCCAATGATGGAAGTGGAGAAAGCAGTTGGAGAAAAACTCCAGCAGGGTTAACAATAACAAATTGTGTTTGAAAATGAAACCTATTGTGTATGTTAAGTTTTTAAATAACAAAACCAAAGTAGAGTGAAATGCAAAGCAGGGGCATAGCAAAGAGTAACCTTGAGGACATTGTTAATGTGACAATGACTTTTGGCTCATTTTGTTAACATATTCATTTTAAGGGTTTCAGAATAAAAACCATATTTGAACCATAAAGCTGTTTTGAATCTTAGCGTGAGTGATAATGACAGAGAGTTGGTCCTGGCAGCAGGAAACACTGAAGGGTTAAACCAGCTTCACAATAGGATAGAACTCTGGAAGGAACACAGCCTGAACACCCACCAATCCCTGGGCTTGGCTGTAAATCTCCACCCAGGAAACTTCGACCCTGGAACCTCACCCCACTCCAAGAAACCCTGGATAAAGGCTACCTGCTGCTCAGTTCTCTGCAGCTTCTGTCAGCAGCAGAGGCAGCCACCCCTTTGTGGTCCTCCCAATTAATCTCCTGTGTGAGGTTTGTTGTAAAGTATAATTTTGTAGTATTTTCTGGATGGGAACTGACAGAATACCTTTGCTTCAGAGCTGTACATTTCCATTGGGAAAGCCTTTCCTCTCAGTATTATAACAGTTACAGTTATCTTGAACATACACTGTCTCTACTAAATCAGCATCACCCGAGGGTGGTTGGGAGGGGGTGTTGGAGTTTCCAGAAAAATGAGTGCAAACTCATGATGTTAAGTAAAATAAGCCAAACTCAGAAAGATAAATATCACATGATTTTTCATACATGGAATCTAGACTGTGTGTGTGTGTGTGTGTGTGTGTGTGTGTGTGTAGACCTTGAAAGCAGAAATAAAAAAGAAATAAGGTTTTTTTTTCCCCTGATATTTTGTCTTTGTAAAAAATAATCTTAGGTGCTGTATCAGTTCACAACAATTCTTCATTTGAACAGTGCCATGACACAGATGGCTTACACTGGGAAAACTTACTGGGTGGTGAAAAAAAAATGAGGAATGTCATACAGAAATCTGGGAGCAGGTGGGCTGTGTGCTCTGATGAAGCCATGCCCACAATGACTGGAACACAGAGTGTTAGGTACACAGTGAGGGGTTATCTAGTCCTGTAGGAGGTCTTTCTGGGTACAAGTGTCTGGCTGTAAACATGGTTTTGAGAAAGCTGTAGTGGCTAGTTTTTGTACACACTGTTCAGTTGTCTGTAAGCACTTGTAATTGACCAGAAAAGGTTTAGCCAATTTTGAGGCATATGGGGAAAAGCTTTGCCAACTTCCCGTGGGTTCACGGCCTTAATCCTTTTCCTATTTGTTTTCTTATCAACAATACACCTTCACTCATGACTTTACTGGCTGCTGGTTTTATTCAATCCCTACAGAACAGTAAAACATAAACATCATTATTAGAATTTCAAGCCTGTGATGTTTGTATGCTTGTATGCATACATATGCATGCATATCAATAAACATATTTTTGTGATTCCAGATAGGGAACTACAAAGTAAAATGTGTATGTCATGATCAACAAAAATGTGAGGAAAGTATATTCCCGTTTCAATAATGTATAATTTAGTCAGGAATAAAACTGCTTTAATTAAGTGAATATAATGATTTTAGGAAAAGCCATTGGAGATGAAATAGCATGTAGTGCATTTTATGAAGCTGATTTATATAAATAAAACTAAACATTTGTGGCTGTCATGTAATTAGAGAAACTACAGTTGATAATTCCTGTGTTGTCACAATGATAAAAGCCCTCGTAGGGAATGCAGAATAGATCACAGTACACTACCATCCTGGCTTTCTTTCAGATTCATACACCATTTCAACAGGCAATCAAAAATCATTGTCAACTGTTAAGAAAATTTGATAAAAGCTTAATTGATATAAAATAGTAGAGGATATATTCTCAACTTCTACTTAACAATTTGAACATTTTTAAACTTCTTAGTCTGGATTCAGAATTTTTCCAAATTATGTCAGAATTATTCCCACAAAGGAAGGAAAGACAACAGGGGGCCTTTTTTAAGACCTCCAGCTTAGATAAGCATTGGTCCTTTTCAGAGCTGTATATGGTTGCCAAAATGAAACCCCAGTTTAATTAATAACCCAGGAACTTTCACATGACCCTTAAACAACACATGGCGTGAGTTTCAACCTTATTCATGAGGGAATTGGAACATTGGCTCCAGGCTCACTCCCCCACTGTTACAGCTTACACAGATTCATTTGTAAAGGGAGGTGTTTTGTTTGAGATAGAAGTTAAAAGCTCAACATCTCAAGGTCAGTCAACCTGCTGTTATTAAACTTATGTGCAGCTAAATCATCCTTTGTGGATTTGGGATAATAATAAACAGCAATAAAGCATAGATAATTTGCATCAGGAAGATGAATTGGATCTGGCTAAATAAAGCCAATATGACTGTGACCTTTAGAATAAAGGCAATCCAGTTGCCTTTCTAAAAATAAAAACACTAATTCACCTGAAATTAAATAAATTCTAGAATAGATCATTAACTGTGTTCTGGATTCTCATGTCAGCTGTCAGCCTTTAAATCACTGAGCCAAATAATGCATTTTATGGAACAATATTTAAAAGTAATGCAACATAAAAAATATCAGGGTTCAAAGAAAATAAATATTTGGTACTTACCACGGTTTTCATTCATGTATTAGGCAAGTTTTAGTGGCTAGTGATAAGCTTTTTTTGGTAGCCTGGGGGATGGTAGCTGGTAGTAGGTGTGCTGCCGTGTAGCTGCAAGGTTGTTTCCTTGCCTTGGCTTCCCTGGCTTCCCTGAGTTAACTGTTACAGAAAGAAAAGTTTATATACAAAATATCAGCAGGCTGCTGACTTATGGAAGTACCAAATCCAAGGGTGCTTCTAGGTGGCTACTGGAGATAATGACATAAACCCTTGTTTCTCACTTCCTAGTTGGATGTACTGGACAGACTGGAAGGAAGATAAAATAGATGACAGCGTGGGAAGGATTGAGAAAGCTTGGATGGATGGTGTCAATCGACAGATTTTTGTGACTTCAAAAATGCTGTGGCCAAATGGCTTAACACTGGACTTTCACACCAGCACATTATATTGGTGTGATGCCTACTATGATCATATTGAGAAAGTATTTTTGAATGGAACCCACAGAAAGGTAAGAGGCAGTGCTACTGTTTGTAACCGGCAGGCTTCTTCTTCCACAGAGCCTTGTTGTGCTGTGTTAAAAATACTTTCAAGTTTATTTTTACCCCTCTGAGGTGGCTGCCAATAGTCTCTGTGGGGTGGCTGAAGGAGAATGAGTATTAAGCTGTGCAGCTGGCATTGGCCTCCGGGAGGCCAGGCCCAGCTCACTGCAGTGTGCCAGGATTTGTGGGTTTTTTAAAAGAAGCCCTCCTGGTAGCAGGGCTGATTTTACAATGCAGGCTTTCTACATTATTGATGGATTTTCTGTGACCAAGCAACCCCTCTCTATTTAAATGTGCTCAATATTTGCAGCTGAGATTTAGACAAAGTAATTATAGTGCATTCCTTTGAGTAAAGAATTTTGTGATACCGAACCTAAGATGCATTGCAGGAATGGACTGGATTTCAAAGCAGTTGGTGCAAAGAAATGGGATTTCCTCTTGCTTCTTTTGCTTTAATCATTGTAAAATGGCCTGGCATTGTGGGGTAATGCTGACAAGTGTTTAGTTGACAGCAAGATACCGGCCTAATGACAAAAATCATCATCCTGTTTCTTCCTCTTCAGTCACTAACAACCTAGAGCCTCATGGAATGACTTCAACTATGAGGTAAAAGGTGAAGGGCAAATGAGACATTTCCAAATGTGTCCTTTGATCTAAGTTCCTTTCTGGATCTGAGTCCTGAGTCGTGGGGTCATCCTACTCACTAAGAATTCTTTTTGAGAAATAAATTGTACTTTCAATGGTTCAATCATTGGTTATCACAGATGATATCAACTAATTCCACCAGATAAATAAATTGATTGGTATATTCTATGCCATATATTTCACATCTATTAACTAAATATCTATACTTCCTCAGAAGATGTTAGTATGTATACAATATATATGTACATAAATAGACTTAAAAAATATGAGTGTGTGCTAAAGTATATACATGTGTACACACAATGTGTATAATTTCATGCTCATCATATTTTAGGCTCTGTTATATCTCAGTCTTTCATTATAACATAAATTTAACTGGAGGATTTTATTAAAATGAGCACATTTTCAATTTTTATTCTTAACTATGTGGATAAGTTCCTTAAATTTTGAATATTGATTGATTGAGATGAAAAATTTGCTTTCAGATACCATGCAGTAGGATTTTATAAGAGATGTAATATAAGAAGAGAGGATATGTTGGGTCTCGACTGTATTTCCTATTTATCAATTCACTGCGCAAGACGACTCTCTTCATTCCTTCATGTCAATAACAAGTGGAAGAAAATAGAATAATAATTCAACATAATCAAAATTAAACCTCATTAGCCAATCTTATCTATGTAAAATTAACATTTTTCTCTGTTTTGTTACTTCCTAGATCTCATCAGTTTCCATTGGTACAATTGACCTAGAAAAGTCTTCTCCATTCATACAGCCACTCAAACATTTCATTTCACTTGATCATTAGATGAGCAACATGTGTGTATAAGTGTGCATAAGTGTGAGATTGTATGTGTGTGTGTGTGTATGTGTGTGTGTATGTGTGTGTGTGTGTAATAATATTCAGGTAAACTTTCATCCAAGAGAATAATAAATATCACACAGAGGGAGAAATAAAGTTGAGTGATGCCCTTTTAACATTTCTATTCTTCATCATTTCTGCAGTGTCATTTATGAGAAAAATTTGAACACATGAAGAATTTCAAAAAAAATGAGAAGACTAAGCTATTACTGTAAAAATATCCTTGGTAAATCTACTCAGATAAATTAAGAGTTAAGAGTATAGTTAGGTTGTCCTCTGGTATAGTTACAAATATTATTTACCTAATAGTTATATTTGGAAATGTAGTCTTGATTTTTTTAGTATGTTTACATTCATTTCACATTTTATAGGTTGTATACAGTGGTAAAGAGCTGAACCATCCTTTTGGACTGTCACATCATGGGAATTATGTGTTCTGGACAGATTACATGAATGGTTCAATTTTTCAACTAGATTTGATGACCAGTGAGGTGACGTTGCTGAGGCATGAAAGAGCACCCCTGTTTGGGCTTCAGATTTATGATCCACGAAAACAACAAGGTATTAAAAACTCAAAACAAAAATTTCAACATCTTACATGTAATAATGCTTCACTATAGCAGCACAAATTTCCATTTTGACAATGTCGATATTTTTATGATGAACATTGCCTGCTCACTCTAGAAACATGCAAATATTCGTGCTTACTAATATAAAGATATATTTATTTTCCTATTTATCTATTTATTCGTTCATTCACTGTACTTCTCAATATATATCCTTCTCTTCTCTTAGCTCCCCTATACCACCTCTCCTTTCTCACTTTCCCCTTCTCTTCTCCTCTGAGAAGGGGGAGCCTCCCCAGGTATCAACCCACCCTGGAGTATAAAGTCTCTGCAAGACTAGGTTCATCCTCTCCCACCAAGGCTAGAAAAGACAGCCCAGTTAGGGAAAGAGGATCCATAGACAGGCCACAGATTCAGGGCCAGACTCTGATCCAGTTGTTGGGGATCCACATGAAGACCAAGCTGCACATCTGCTACTTATATGCTGGGGGGCCTAGATCCAGACCAGGCCTGCTCTTTGGTTGGTGCTTCAGTCTCTGAAGCACCCAAGGGTCCAGGTTAGTTGACTCTGATGGTCTTCCTAGAGAGTGCCTATCTTCTTCAGGTACCCTTAGTCCTTCACCCAACTCTTCCACAAGACTCTGCTAGTTCCATCTAATGTTTAGTTGAGGGTCTCTGCAGTGGCTTTCGATTGGCTGTTGGGTGGACCCTCTCAGAGGACAGTTGTAGGGCCGTGAAAGGCAGTCTGGTTTCTGGTTGTGATAAGACTAGAAATCCCAGTGACCCTAAAGGAACACAAGGCGTTTTCCTTTACTCCCAGGGAACCATGCTCCTGGGATGAGGCCACAGCCCTCCATAGATTTGTGACTATCAGTCATGTAAGGACAATGCCCCGAGCCCCTCCACAGGTAGAGGACATGACCTCAGGTCACATAGCCTCAAGACAGACCTTTGTTTTAATGAGGTACCTTAAGGCGCTGAGGACTTAGCCAATAATCTCTCCTTCCTGTACACTCCTCCCTACAAAAGGCATTTTACCTCAGGTCCATCCTGATAAGCAGGGTATGGTTTTACTGATCTACCTTCCGCCATGACAATAAATGTCTTAAAAACATAGACTGCTTCTTTTCATCGGAATCTGCTGTAGGGAGAAATGGAGAAGGCTTTCTCCTAAAGAGCTGCTATCTAATCTCCCATAGGAGGCCTCCCTGAGCTCCCAGCCACAAACATCACCAAACCAAGCCCAAACCCGCTGCAGCCATCAAGCCAAAGGCTCTCCCTGAAGGACCAACTGGAGCTCTTCCCTCTTCTTCCCCATCAGCCTTGGGCTAGATCTATCCTGTGGGACCCCACTCTTTTCTCAGCTCCTCAGCGGCATCCAGTGATGCCTGAGTGCCCAGGAGCCTGAGAATCAGAAGGTCCTGAACTCCTTGTAGGCCCCGGGACTTCGAGCCAGCTCCAGGTGTCCCATGCCTCAGTCTATGCTTCCTCCACCCCTGAAAGTGATGTCCTTCCCATAGCCTGACACTTGCCTGGTAACAGTGTAGGGTAAGCACAGTCAAAACTCCCAAGTCCTGCCTCCCTGAGAGTCTGAGTGCTGTGGCAGATCTGACACAAGACCCCGTTAACCCACAGACAGTTATGTTAGGAGTCTGTCTGTAAGCATAATAGAGTATGATTAATAGTATGAGAAATTGATTCTTGCACATGAGATACGTTTCACTTTGAGCCATCCATTGGTTAGACATTGCATCCGTGTCTGCTCCATCTTTGTCCTTGCACATCTTGTAGGCAGGTTTTATAATTTGGTTGCTGCCATAATCTGCCCAGTAGGAGTCTTGCATGGCTAAAGAGGTGGCCACTTCAGGATCCATATCCTCCACAGTTAAGAGTCTCAGTTAGAGTTAACCAGCAGACTCCCTAGGGTCTCTCACCTAACCCACCTTGACCTAGTCCCAGTTCTCTGGCAAGTCCAAGTCCCTGCCCACCATCGATTTGTTCTTTGTTCCCTGCTCTCCCTACACCTGATTCCCATGCCCATTCCCTTCTTCATCCCCTCTCCCATCCAGTTCTCTTCCTCCATTTTATTTCCACGTATAAGGGAGATTCAAGCATCCTTGTTTATGTTTTTCTTCTTCCTTAGCTTCTCTGGGTCGGTAGCACTGGTATCTGGTAATTTAGGGCTAATATACATAGTACTACCGGAGGATCCAGCAATACCTCTCCTGGGCATATATCAGAAGATGTCCCAACCAGTAAGAAGGACACATGCTCCACTATGTTCATAGCCACCTTATTTATAATAGCCAGAAGCTGGAAAGAACCCAGATGCTCTCAACAGAGGAATGGATACAGAAAATGTGGTACATTTACACAATGGAGTACTACTCAGCTATTAAAAAGAATGAATTTATGAAATTCCTAGGCAAATGGATGGACCTGGAGGGCATCATTCTGAGTGAGGTAACCCAATCACAAAGAAACTCACACAATATGTACTGACTAATAAGTGGATATTAGCCCAAAACTTAGGATACCCAAGATATAAGATACAATTTGCTAAACGCATGAAACTCAAGAAGAATGAAGACCAAAGTGTGGTCACTGTGCCCCTTCTTAGAATTGGGAACAGAACACCCATGGAAGGAGTTACAGAGACAAAATTTGGAGCTGTGACAAAAGGATAGACCATCTAGAGACTGCCATATCCAGGGATCCACCCCATAATCAGCTTCCAAATGCTGACACCATTGCATACACTAGCAAGATTTTGCTGAAAGGACCCAGATATAGCTGTCTCTTGTGAGACTATGCCGGGGCCTAGTAAACACAGAAGTGGATGCTCACAGTCAGTTATTGGATGGATCACAGGACTCCCAATGGAGGAGCTAGAGAAAGTACCCAAGGAGCCAAAGGGATCTGCAACCCTATAGGTGAAACAACATTATGAACTAACCAGTACCCCGGAGCTCTTGACTCTAGCTGCATATGTATCAAAAGATGGCCTAGTCGGCCATCACTGGAAAGAGAGGTCCATTGGACACACAAACTTTATATGCCCCAGTACAGGGGAACACCAGGGCCAAAAAAAATGGGAATAGGTGGGTAGGGAAGTGGGGGGAAGGGTATGGGGTACTTTTGGGATAGCATTGGAAATGTAATTGAGGAAAATATGTAATAAAAAAAGAAAAATAAATAAATGAAAACATACCATGCATGTCTTTTTGGGTCTGGATTACGTCACTCAGGATGATATTTTCTAGTTCCAAACATTTGCCTACAAGAATAGCCTAGGTGAAGAACTCAGGGGATTTTATTCAAGAGAAATCGAGATTTTTTTTCCCAAACATTTTTTCCAGAAATGTTCTTTGTAATTTAAAAAATTATCAAAGAATAGTAGTGAAAGGAGGACTTGAATAATTGAGAAAAAAAGATAAATTACTCGTACAGACTTTATTGACAATTCTGCTGCTGCACTGTCTAATTAGGCTCCACACATAGTTGAAGAATGTGTAATGATAAAGTGGAACTACCTACCCCAATAGTCACATCTTACTAAAATCAGATAATATTGTTATATTTTATCTTCTTGGGTTATTAATATTTATTATTCCACCACAATTATCATGACCCCTAACTAAGCATTGAAAACAACTAAGTAAACTATATGGTAGATGTTTTATGGGTTTTAAATAGTTGCTAGTCCTTTTAAATAGAGATATCCTAATAAATATTTAATGACCACACATTCCAATATATTTAGAATGAATAAATTGCATCTTTAATTTTCTGATACAGATGTCATCAGCAGAGGTTTGTGTAGCAACAAGGCTTTGGAAGGTATTTGCAGTAAGGTAGTTATCATAAACAGAGCATCTCATTCTTAAGCCTCAGGTTTCCTACGTTATTAAAAATTATCTATCGATGGATAAATGAAGTGCAGAAAATGGTAAATACTAACAGCTAATTACTTATTAAAATGTCTTTAAAAAACAACAACATTGATATTATCTAGAGTATAATGTAGACAAGAAATGAATAACAGAGAAAATTTCCTGAAAGGACAATTCTCTCCTAGCATTCACACCAATCCCAAAACTTGACAGGCATATATTTAGTTTGGCTATGGTATACTGGAAGTGCTCCTTTCTCCCTCCCCACCCCTCTCTACTTCTGCCTCTTTTCCTTCACCTCAAGAATGAATACTGGCTTTTAATCTTAGGAGGCTAGAGCTCTCTTACTCTGCCCCTTGCCCCTAACTCCTTTTTAGAAACCATTACTCTTAAGTGTTATTCCTAAACTCCCTTTTGCCAGAATTCATATTTACAATCTTCAAAGACTTTAACACTGTGGTTGTTTTATGAAGTTGGTTATTAAATTCAAAGTGTTATGGAAAAATACCTTGGTTCCTTATAAAATTGACCTTTGATCTATTCCAAATTTTGGAACCATGAAATACTCCATGTAGAACAGAAGTATATCTTTCAACAAATTTCTGTGAGGATAAAAATATTATTTGTTACATTAAAAATAAATCTTACAAGACCTAGTACATGTGAGAAATTCACAATATTCTCCTATTTCATCTTAATCAGGAAATGGTATTTTAATATTATCTCTCTATACCTGCAAATATTTGAAGGAATCGTTTATCAATGTCATGTGCAGCCAACCATGTGACTTAAACAGTGACATGTATCTGTTGCTTGGAAAATACCATTACTATACAACTAATCTGTACTACCTTTGGATAAAGATATATTTTTAAAATTTTTTTTCAGCCATTGTTTTAGTTAGGGTTTTACTGCTGTGAACAGACACCATGACCAAGGCAACTCTTATAAGGACACCATTTAATTGGGGCTGGCTTACAGGTTCCATTATCATCTAGGCAGGACATAACAACATTCAGATACACATGGTGCAGGGTGAGCTGAGATTTCTACATCTTCATCTGAAGGCTGTTAGCAGAATACTTACTTCCAGGCAGCTAGGATTGAGGGTCTTATAGCCCAAAACCACACTGACACATCTACTCCAACAGCCCACACCTAGGCCAAACTTATATAAACCATCGCACCCAGGTAATACAAGAGATCTTAATTACTAAGCTCAACATCAATGCTCATTTAGAAATGATTGTGTTCTAAGTTACTTAGAAAATATATTCAGTGGCCTAGTTGGCCATCACTGGAAAGAGAGGCCCATTGGACACGCAAACTTTATATGCCCCAGTACAGGGGAACGCCAGGGCCAAAAAATGGGAATGGGTGGGTAGGGAAGTAGCGGGGAGGGTATGGAGGACTTTTGGGATAGCATTGGAAATGTAATTGAGAAAAATACATAATAAAAAAATTAAAAAAAAAAAAGAAAATATATTCAGCCTAACTGATTATCCTCACCTTAGGTGAAACAATCAATTAATTTCAGTTTTCTACCTAATCTTCCTACGTCTAATGATTGTCCATACTATACTAACCTTAGAATACACAGTAGAGTATGGAAAGGATTCCTAGCTGTTACTGCTTGGATTCAAGTCAATATTAAAAAATTTTAGACAATCTTCAGGAACATAGACATTGTATTCCACCTTTAATTACATTGATCAATACAAGGTAATCAAGATCTTAAAAAGAATTAAAATATGTTGATAAGAACAGTTTACCCTAAGATGGTATAATTTTCTTCCAATTTTCTTTTTTTTCTTGTCAATAGTTGAATATAAGATGATATTTAAGTTTTAAAATACATAATTAGTGAATATATTTGGTTATATTTTTGCCTAATATTCTTTTTATTAAGACTTTTAAATTTTTTTTTATGTGTATGGATGTTGTGCCTGCATGGATGACTGCACTTTAAATTCACACCTGGTGCTTGAAGGCAGAAAAGGTTGGTAGATCTCCTGTTGCTGGACCTACCGATGGTTGTAAGCTGATATGTGGGTCCTGGGAATCAAAGCTGCATCTTCTGCAAAATTAGCCTATGGTCTTTTGCAGAAATCCAGTTAGACCAGCATCATTTTTTGAAGATGCCTTCTTTTTATCCATTTTATGGTTTTAACTTCAATGACAAAAGTCAAGTGTCAAGGTATTCAATTCTAGTCCATTGATCAAATTACCAATATCATGCAGTTTCTATTACTATTACTTTGCATTATGTAATTAAATCAGGGATGGCGATACCTAGAGAAGTTCTTTATTCTACAAGATTATTTTAGCTATCCTTTATGTTGTGGTTGTTTGTTTGTTTTCCATATGAAATTGAAAATTGTACTGTCTAGATCTGTAAAATTATGTTTTTGGAATTTTGATAGGAATAGCATTGAATATGTAAATTGTTTTTGGTAAGGTGGCCATTTTCAGTATGTTAATCCTATTAATTCATGATATTTGGAGAGCTTTAGTCCACCATATAAACAATCTGAAAGAAAAAAGTTACATGATTTTCTCACTAGAAGCTGAAAAATTCTTTGACAAAATCTAGCATCTTTTCATGTTAAAAGTCTTAGAGATAGCAGGGATAGAACGTGAATGCACAAACATAATAAAAACAATATATAGCATGCCAATTACCAACAAAAGCTAAATGGTGAGAAACTTAAAGGAATTTCATTAAAATCAGGGATAAGACAAAACTGCCCACTCTCTCTGTATCTATTCAATATAGTTCTATAAATTCTAGACAGAGCAATAAGACAACTAAAGGAGATCAAGGGGATACAAATTAGAAAGGAAGAAATGAATGTATCACTACTTTGACGATATGACACCAAAAATTCTATCAGAGAATCCCTACAGCTGATTAACATGCTCAGCAAAATAACTGGATTCAAAATTAACTAAAAGGGGGCAGGAGAGATGACTTAGCTGTTAAGAACACTCTCTGCTCTTCTGAAGGTCCTGAGCTCAAATTCCAGCAACAATATGGTGGCTCACAACTATCTGTAATGAGATCTGACACCCTCTTCTGGAAGATCTGAAAATAGCTACAGAGTACTTACATATATTAATAATAATAATAATAATAATAATAATAATAACAATAACATTAATAATAATAATGATAATAGGCCCAAATGTAATGTTTGGGGAAATATTAGAAGGCATTTGACACCACCACAAAATTAACTAAAAAAAAAAAAAGGCAGTAGCCCTCCTCTATACAATTGAAAATGGGCCAAGAAAGATATTAGGGAAACAACACTCTTACAATAGCCATTAAAATGTAAAATATCTAGGCGTCACTCTAACCAATTATGTCAAAGTATGACAAGAACTTCAAGTCACTGAGAAATAGAACTGAGGAAGATGTCAGAAGATGGAATGATGTTTTTTGATCCTATTTTGTCTTGTTTTGTGTCATTTTGGTTTTTAAGATACAGTATATAAGCTGGGTGTGGTGGCACATGCCTTTAATTCTAGCACTCGGGAGGCAGAGTCAGGTGGATTTCTGAGTTCGAGGCCAGCCTGGTCTACAAAAGTGAGTTCCAGGACAGCCAGGGCTACACAGAGAAACCCTGTCTCGAAAAACAAACAAACAAACAAACAAACAAAAAATACCAACCAAACAAAAAAGATATAGTACGTAGCTGGGCTATCCATTATATTGAGATCCTCCAACATGAGCCTGTGATTAAAAGCATAAATCATTACACCAGGCTAGAACATGTGACTTATTTCTTACTTTCTAAAGTAGTAATTGTTGTTGCTTTTGTTTGACAATTTTCATTGTTTATTTTGAGATAGGATTTCTTGTAACCCATTTGGTCTAAAACTCACTTATAGATGAGATTGACCTTGAAACCTTAATCTTCCTGCCAACACCTGCAAAGTACTGGGGTTAGAATCACCATTAAGTACAGATGGAACTCTTTTTTTTTTGTTTGTAGTAAAAGCAACACGGAGTTTTTTACTCACATTGTTTTAATATAAAGGTCTACTTGACTCCTTGTGTAGATATTAGGAGTCAAAGGCTTTTAATCATATCTCCATCATTCCAGGGGTATCAGTGCCTACCTGATGTATATATGTGGGGGCAAGTCACAGTGTTTTGTGGATTGTGTAAGTGTGAGGTTTATAAAATGGCCATATTCACATATTTCTCTTCCCAAATTCCCCATTATGATATAATTATCATAGAGAAAACTCAGAAATTTTATCTAGATCCTTTTATTTTATTTTTTCTTTTTATATAACTCCTTAGTATCATCTCTCTTTCTTTCTCTCTCCCTCTCTCTGTCTCTGTTTCTGTCTCTCTGTCTCTCTGTCTCTCTCTCTGTCTCTCTCTCTCTCTCACACACACACACACAGAGAGAGAGGGGGAGAGAGAGAGAGAGAGAGAGAGAGAGAGAGAGAAAGAGAGAGAGAGAGAGAGAGAGAGAGAGAGAGAGAGAGAGAGAGAGAATAGCCTCAAATCAATCTAAAGATAAGCACAATAGGATGAAAATATAATTGCTAAAGAAAATGAAATTTATAGATCATTTTATCATTTCTTCAGACTGTTTAATTGCTAAAGAAAATGAAATTTATAGATCATTTTATCATTTCTTCAGACTGTTTAGTTGCCTTTTCTAAAATGTTCAAATATTAAATCCAGGATCAATCAGACACCGAGTCTCACTCTGACACTTCTTATCTGATCTTTGGAATAAACACAATGTCTAGGATATCTTCTAACTTATAAACTAAAATAGCACCCACTACATATGAAAACAAAATCTAAACATGGGTCTGTTTTACAAATGTGGGACAGGTACTTTTAAATTCAGATATGATAGAAAGAAAATGCAGGGACAAAAATGGAGCAGAGACTGAAGAAAAGGCTATCTGGAGACCAGCCCAACCTGAGATCTATCCCATGGTTAGGCACCAAACCCTAACACTATTTCTGATACCATGTTGTACTTGCACACAGAAGCCTAGCATAGCTATCCTGTGAGAGGGTCTACCAGCAGCTGACTGAGGCAGATGCAGATATTTACAACCAAGCATTTGACTGAGATCAGGAACCCCTATTGAAGAGTTAGGGGAAGAATTGAAGAACCTGGAGGGGCTGGCTACCCCACACAAAGAACAATAGAATTATCTAACTCAGACCCCTCAGAGCTCTCAGATATTAAACCACAGACCAAAGAACATATGGGGACTGGTCTGTTGACCTCAGCACATATGTAGCAGAGGACAGCCTTGTCTGGCTTCAGTGGGAGAGGCTGAGCTTAATCCTGGAGAGACTTGATGCCCTAGGGATAGGAGAAGCTGGGGGTGGGGATGAGCTGGGGCTGGGTGGGAGTGTGAGGGGAGAGGGTGAGTGGGTGGCAGTGAGTGTGTGGGTAGGGGACCACCCTCTCAGAGGCAAAAGGGAGGGTTATGGTGTAAAATTCTGGAAGGGGTGAACAGGAAGCGAGGCAACATTAGGAATGGCAAAAAAAGAAAATAATTCAATAAAAAGAAATAATTACATTATGCAAATACATTTCAGAAATATTTTTAAATGATATATTTCAAAGCACACTATCATGTAAGCTCTGATGGGAATATGTTGTTAAAATGAAATTGAAAAGTAAACTGGGTAATTTAATTATAAAAAGGTCTAGGCTCTTCCAATGAGATATGTGAAATTTTTCATGTTAATTTAGCTTTGGGATTTCTATTATGGCAGTGCAAATACTAATTTTTTCTTTTCAGAATATTGTATTCAAATAAGGGAAATATAGTTTAAATTTTAAATAATGTTGATTTATTCAGAATATAGAAAAATTGTATTCAATGAGAATAAATGTCATGCCATTCATTCCTATATTATGCATATATATTTAAAAATATGTAACCAGATGCATTATAATCACGTTTCTTATTTCTTACTGTTTCAGTTATGTATACCACTAAGTATTGTAAAGTCATCCCAATTTTACTAAATCTGGATGCTATTAAATGTTACATATGACATTTAATGATGCACATGTTGTGAACACAGAAAGGGTGCCCCAATGTCCGGTAAAGTTTTACATATTTGACCCATAACCCTGGAATATATATAGAAGCTACATAAAACATTTCTACAATCTCTACTAGAAAAAAGTATGAGATATTTTTCCTTATCCTCTTAGTTTAGAAATTGAAGTCATTGCTTGTATGATTTGCTATCTTAGCTTTAAACGTGCTCCATGATTTTATGTATATAAAAGGTTAAATGCACTTCTCAGAAAATGAAATAAGTTGATAAGAAACTCTAGGTTATTTCTTCTGATCTGAGATTTATGAGATAATATGTAGGATTTTATAGTATTCAGCACCATTGTGGAGAGCTTCTCTCCTCTACAGTGCTCTCCATGGCAATACAGCCTTTCTGGCATGCAGGGTGATAACCCCATCTGTGGCTTCAGTTACGATATTAATATTTGTACAATAACTATCATGTTTTAATTGTTTATTATTTATGGCCCAAGTAACTCAAGGCTGTCTTTTTAGTGTTTTACTCCTAAAATAATAAGACATTTTAATTATTGACGAAATTAAAAATTGAATTGTGCTGTAAGATTATCAGATAATTACATGGGCAATGTGCTGCTGGGATTTAATAATATTCTCTGTAAAGATGGATGCAAAGAAAGTTCAGCAACCCTCTTTTCTCTTCCCTCCTTCTTCCACCCCTCCCTCCTGCCTCTGTCTGTCTGTCTGTCTGTCTCTCATTCTTTCCACACTGTTATTCTTTAGCTTTTGTTCTTCTTAGACTTGTTCAGTTATCCAGACTGCCCTGAAACTCACAGCAGTCCTCTCTAAGAGTCACATTTACAGGCAAGAACCATATCACCTGGATTAATTCATTTCCTCAATTGATTGTCCAAGTAGAAGGAATAAATGATATCAAATTTGTGATTATATAAATTTACAGGTTAACTACATTTTTTTTTACAAAAATCATATCTCAAGGCTCTTCAAATATGTCTTTGATTATTTTCTAGAATTTATCATGGGCTCCTGACATATGTTTATGAATTCCTTTATAAATGTCATCTCCTGTGCTCCATCAGTGACTCTATTCCCAAAGTCTCTAGTCCAGCACTTCTGCCTTATGTGCTGTGAATTTTCTCGATTTGCCATGCTTTGTGGTATCCTCAGCAAAATAACATACAGCGTACTCACTCCACTAGAAAAAAATCAAATCCCACATGCTTGCCTGCTCAATGGTGACCTCCACCTACATTTTCAGAGACCTGCTTTACTTTTCAAAGTATTCAGGCCACCATGCTATAATCATAGTCTGGGGAATTGTACATGACAGCCAAAAAGCTACCTATCTCCTTGCTCCAGGTCCCTAGAAAATTATTACCTAGTGCATAATCCTCCTTCAACAACATATTCCTCTTATGCACCAAAGCAACATATACTTTCAACTGGTTTTGAAAGCAGCATCTATTCAGCTTCAATGTTGAGAATAACCACAAAGGTGAGCTGTATATATAACATTTCCATTCACATATTTATGCCAATTTATATTTCAGTGAAAGAAAAATATTCCTGAAAGCTAGGTTTGGCAGTATATGTCTGTAATTCTAGCAGTTGGATAGTAGACAAAAACAAACAAACAAACAAACAAACCAAAAAACAAAAACAAACAAACAAACAAACAAAAAAAAAAAACAAGGACAGAACATCAAAATGTAGCCTGGATTCCATAAGCTTAAAATTTAACCATATTCTAGACATTGCATAACCACCAGCTTTGTGACAATTCCCTTTCTTTTTCTTTCTTTCTTTTTTTTTTTTTTCTGCAGGTGACAATATGTGCCGCATTAACAATGGGGGCTGTGGCACCCTCTGCCTGGCCATTCCAGCAGGTCGAGTATGTGCGTGTGCTGATAATCAACTTTTGGATGAAAATGGAACTACTTGCACATGTAAGTTCCTTTATTAGTGAAGATGAGAAACGTAACAACAACTGAACTGAAATTGCAACTAGAAAGAATTTTCTGGATAAATGCTTAGACATAATTCTAGGCTGTCTTATGTGAATCAATTTCTAGCATGCATAGAATGAAGATAACATGCTGCATAGCATACTGTCCTGCTGTGTATGGATCAGCAGACAATATCAGTACATCAATGCCACAGGAGCAAATTTTTCCTGTCATACTAAGTCTCATAATTGGTACTTGCAGCTGACATCATATTGGTGGTGGTGAACTTATTAGTTTTAAAACTATTTTAAATGAATTGGCAGCTCAGATGTCCGCATTTGGAGGTAAAGAAGAAGGAGGAATGCCAAAAGGAGACTTCTAAAGAATCTATATGGTATAAAAGCCATGAATCAACTGGATTGATTGACTTGGATTAAAGATACTCTTCTTAGTGTTTGTCATATTATTCAATTTATTGTGCTTATTATTCCAGGATAAATCCTGAAATTTCTTCTTCCCACCTCAAATTGTATCCCCTAAGCATAATAACTGCCACGATAATATGTATTTACTGAGATCAAAGTAAAAATTTCTTACAGGATTTCAATTTCACATTGTGGCTCAAGGTTATCCTGAGAAAGGAATTGACTAGTATGTATGTATGTATGTATGTATGTATGTATGTATGTATGTATGTATGTGCCTACGTGTGCAAACTGCAAACCCCGGATAGGAGAAACATCTATCTGAAGCACATGCAGACCTGAGTCTCAAGAGTTAATGACTCAGTTCAGGTTGATGAGGGAAGATTTCTGGGCGTACATAAGTCAAAGCTAAAATTATTTCATTTTGGAGCTGCTTTCTCTATGACATTATACTTCTGTTTCTTAGTCATGGTTCACACTTCAGTATCTGTTACATTGGGTTTATATTTGTTTAACATGTATATAAATGTCTTATTATTTAATTTAATGCTTACCATTAATGTGATCCTTAAGAACTAAATTTTAAGTCACTATTTCATATTTGATAGTTGGAGACATTTATGATAAATTGTAAAAGATATTTGTGACTTTTCCACTGTTTTCAATTCCTTCTGTAATTTTCTGTATAGTCTGCATTCCATTTGTGTTATATCTTTAGTTATTTGGAATAAAACTACAAGTCCTACCATAAAGGACCTTTTTTTTAAAATGTCAGTATATTGAATGTCAGTATTATCTTAAATTCCAACTCTTTGAAATGAAGCCTTTAGCTTTTTTCAGCTATTTCCTTTATCACCTTTACATTCATCCTTTTATATTACAATGGAGTATTTCTAACCAATGAAATTATTTTGAAATATCAAACTATTTTTAAAAAATTGGAGGGGGCTTTAAGGATAGAGCTAGGTAGCAGAGTGGTAGGCAATGTGTGAAGTCCTTCTCTTGATCCCTAGCATTGTAATATATATTACAATGTAATATATTCCCCCATATTTGTAGCTACTTAATTAAAATTAAAATGTTTTATATTCTAATCAAATAGTGCAGTTCTACTGATTGTATTTTTTAGTATCAAAGCCTTTAGTTGTCCATTATTTATTAATAATCACTAGTATTGGAATATATTTAAAAAGGAACATCTTCAAGGAGAAAATATAAACCTGAATATATATGTTCGTTCTAGATATACTCTATGTAGAACTTAATGCTAATGTCTTACAAATGTCCCTCATTTGTCCTTTTATGGGAGAAGCATTTCCTTAGTATATGAATTCTTGTCTAACCAAAATTTCTCTTCAAAAATCTTTACTTCACAAAAGTGCTCATTATTTCTAGGATTACAAATACCCCCTTTCAAGGTTTCAGGGAAGACAAATTACCATGTGTTTCTGAGACACTAGAGGATGGTCTTTGTTCTGGGTACTACGTTTGCCTAGCATTGTCTTGCTAGTTTTGAAAAGAGACTATCCAGACTCCTCACACATCTACCCATAGACAGATAGTCAGCATTGTTTTCAACAGATAAAATTCTCTTACATCACATGGTTTGATAACCTGAATTTTCTTATTAATCTTTGGGAAATAATATGTGGCCCATTTATCAATATAATATTTTATAATATTTTTACAAAAATCAGTTTAGCATTGTTTTTCTATTATATCACCATAATTTCTGCCAGTAAAAATGAAGAACTCAGAGACTTTAAACAGAATAGAATACACATACAAATGCACACTCACAAATGCACATGCATACCCACAAGCACATGCACAAGCACACACACACACAATCACACACACACACACACACACACACACACACACACACACACACACACTATTCTAAACTCCCACCAGATCTGATTTCCTTCTGATCCATCAATAGACTTTATGTCAAGGATGGGAGGTAGCACTGATATCCATCTGTTTTAGGTTAGCTAGATACAGATTTGTAGTTTAATTCCTGAGCATGACCAGAGTTTTTCAGTTTCCAGTTACGTCTTTGAGAATGGAGAATGTACTGAATGAATCATTAACAGTCACTTTTAAAAATATTAAACACAAGAAGTTCTCTTAAGACACTAGAATGATCAGGGGCCCAGAATCTCAGAGATATTGAAATCCTATGAGTTCTATTTATTTATTTTTTATTTTATGAAATCAGGGGGAGTATACTTATCAGACACTAACAACATCAAAATTTTGCTTTAGCTTGAAAAATTTTAATGAGATCCTTAATCTGCATTATGGGAATCATAGTTACATGGGTAATTTACCTTCTGATTATATTTCCTATTTTCTTCATTCCTATGACCAATCTAGACCTTATGGATAACTTTAGAGTTAGATCTGTATGTATTTAATGTGGGAAAGATTGATAAACTAACAGATAAAATTATTGTAAAGTAGAAGAAAACTCAAAGTAACCAAGAGAACATGAGTATATATTCATATGAGGAAAGAACAGACATGGGTAAAAGAAAATATGAACTGGGTTAAGGAAAATATGAAAGCTACGATTATCCTATAAACATAGGGAGCAAAGCCTTGCTAGTGTTTTCATCATTACTTCAGTAAGTTATACCTATGCATATAAGTTGTTTCATGTACATTCTTATGGATCACAGAAAATATATGAAATGGTTTATGAATCAGCTATTCATCCTCTCCTAGACCTATTGTCACCGGAAAGCACATATGCATAAGGAAAAGCACATACTATTGTTACTAGTTGTATTAGATACACATAAAGCAAGCCTAGAAATGCTTCGTGTGTCACCCAGTCAATGACAAATGACCCTATTCTCCACTTTACAAGCACCTCAGACTGTGGTTTTTCTTTATTTACTTACACATTATCTAGCTTTACTTCTTCATAGTTAGTGTTACTTATTCAGTCACTGTTTTATGCACTTACATCACTGAGATTAACTATTTAAATATCATGATAAAATAAGAAAGATAATTTTGTTGGTTGATACACTGTATTAGAAATGGCTCTGCCGATAAATAGGTCTGAGTGTTATTTATTTCGGCAATAGTGAGTGAAAACCTGTCTCAACTGTATCTCTGGACATTAGAATTGATATCTGTGTTAGCACAACAAAGTGGCACTTGCTACCTCTGAAAACCACAGAAAATTTTAGTTGATCAGTTGCAGGGTGCATTTATATTTTTCTTGATAATTTTGGGAGAATCATGAAATAGTAAATTGAAAATAAGATTATAATTGATTCCCCAAAACAAATTAGGTTTTAAAATGATAATTTTGCTTTATTAATTATCTAGGCTGTCTTAGTTGGAATAAGAAGATAATTCCTTAACTCTTTCACAGATACTTGAAAGGAAAGGCCAGTCTCTCTACTATTTTTCATTCCCAGAAAGGCAAGTTGCAGTTTACAAAATATCAGTAATGCAGAGGCTAGCAATGCACCACCATGTGTTGATGCGCCTCTGTGATCCTTGCTGCCATTTGGAATACCAGATATATCCCTTTGTGATAAACAGTGCTTCTCCGTGGGGAACCATTTATCTGCTCTACTGTGGCAAGCCTCATATCCTAGAATATACGCAATCTAAAGTATAGTTAAGAAAAAAGTTTAAGGCAATAAAAAGTTTAGAAGTCCCATTCAAGTGATTATTTATGTCCTTTGTGCACAGAAACTCCAGAAGGTAATATACCACTTAGGCACACTGCTCAGAAGATTACTCTGTCTAATAAAAGGTTATCTTCCTATGATCTAATGAAAACAGGCCACAGATGAAATTTTGACTTTATCCTCTCATATGACAACAACAAATCAGCTACAACTACAAGTTTCCCTTTGGTCCACATTCCTGGATTCCAGATGTATAATAAAAATTTTTTGTTAAGTTGAAATAAGAATACAAAGCGTAGGGTTGGAGAAAGAGCTGAGCAATAAAGAGTGCTTGCTGCTATTCCAGAGCTTACAAGTTTATGCGGTTCTAGCTCCAGAGTATCTGATACCTTCTTCTGTAGCTTTGATATATGCTGGCATGTACATGCATGAACATGCTAGCATGTGTGCAGACATACACATTTACATACCCCCATTAATTTAAAAATGTATATGGGATGATATAAAACTAAATAAAAATAAAACAATATAGCTTTCCTTTATTTCATCTTGTTCTGAGTATTATTTCTAGCAATTGTGTTTCTAGAGTCAAGAAAACAACTCTAGAATGAGTCCTGGATGCTCGGAAGTCAGACATGATCTTTTGTTGTTTTGTTTTCTCTAACAAATTTTCACAATAAATGTAAAAAAATGACAAGTTCCACCAGGCAAGTCATAATTCATGCTGTGTCATTTCTGAACTTGGTTAAACTAAAGGATTATTTATTATTTTGTCAGTTTCTTATTGCTCAGACCATGTTGTCCTAGTAACAGAAGTATGCATTTTGTGTATGGCTTCAAATTTATGGTTTAAAGCATAACTCAGGCAAGTATACAATTATAGCACTTGCTAAGGTTCTGGAAGTGGTGCATTGCTGTGCTCAGACAATCAAGTGCTATCCATATCCACATTAAGCACTGGATCAAGATTACACACATGAAACTTTCAGTAAATGTTCATTTTTTTCTCTCTCTATTGTTTGCATCTATGAAATTGAAATTTGCCCAAGCTCATCCATGCTCATGATAAGTAAGAGAATAGAATCAACTGCTGATTCATGTGAAGGGAAGCTGTCTTCCTAAAGGATTAGTATAGCTCCTAAAGACTGTCTCTCAGTATAACAACAGTATCTCATTAAACTCCAAGGGGTCAGGCAACAAACTATTTTATACATTAACTATAAGCCTGGATTCTTTAAAGTATTACATTTTGCATATATGCTGCCCTGATATTTATGAATCTTAAAAGTGGATATTCAATTTGAAAATCCTTCATAAAGATTTTAACCAGCTGTAGAAAGAATGCTGAGTTGAGTTTTCTTTTGGTTTGTTTGATTGTTTTGGATGAGCAATTGCTTTTTTATATTATGCTCAATGTTTTCTCCCTCTCATTGTTCTCCCAAAGGGGCCTGCTTTAGAGGTTATCTTCATGAACAACTTTACAGATGGTACTGTCCCCTAGTTCCCTATTGCTTAGCCAGTACTGTCAAACAAATCATACATTCCAAGCCGGTCTCTTGTTCATGTTATCACATGAATTTTTGTTTTCTTGATAATGAGCATTGTTTATAGAAATGTAGCCTGTCTTCCATCAGCATGGATCCTGTATAAGTGCAGCAGTTTGCACTAAGTGTCATTGTTCCTGTGTGTTACAATTGCTGGTCATATCAGTAAAGTTCTAGTTAGTGGTAGGCTAGACTAATAAAACTTTAGATGCTAAAGATTTTGCAAACCATAGCTCAGTATCTAAGAGGTTAGAGAAAAAGCTCATTGTAAAATACTTGCTATTAACTGTGAAGATCAGAGTTCTGAGCTTCACAACCTACAGAAATGCCAGGCAGGCCAAGTGTAATCCACATACTTAGAAGACAGAGACATGATAGTACTGGGATAACCTGGCATTCCAAAAAAAAAAAAAAAAGAAATGAAAAGAAATAAAACTTGCAATATCTATAAAAATCCATTGCCATTATGCAGTGAATAGTGAAGTATCAGGGATATCATTTCAGTTATCCTACGCGGTTGGCTTAGAAGAGATTTCTGGATTCTAATAGATGATACATGAGCCATACATGAAAAGGACACAGAAGAAGGTGGTATGTCCTCCATGCATATACTGGTTCTTTCTTGTTTCCTCTCAATTCAATTGTGGGCCATGTGTAGATTCTTAAGCAGAATCTGCAAATACAGTGATTCTATGACTTCTTTAAACCCAGATCCTAAAAAGAATGGGCTAGAAAGTCTTCCCAACATTTCCCTCAAATAAGATATTACCTACACACTCTTGATTAAAAATCATAACCAGTGAACTATCTATCTATCTATCTATCTATCTATCTATCTATCTATCTATCTATCATCTATCTATCTATCTATCTATCTATCTAACTAAATTTTACATTAACAAACATACAGCATTTCTGTCCACACTGCACAAACATACTTGGGAAACAAATCTAGAGAAAAAGCATATCTACGCTACACAGAGGACACCATGGGGAAAAGTTGCAGAACAAAGTTTAAAATGAAATATTAAACTTTGTGAGTCTATGCTTAATATATATATATATATATATATATATATATATATATATATATATATATATATATGAGAATGTGTGGTATACATATAGAATATTAGCAATAGTTTAAGATCTTTATCTGAAGTAGGAAATATAAAGAGTTAGAATCCTATAGGTGGTTATGATGTTGGTCCATTGTGTTTGTAGTTTTGTTTTTGTTATTTCCTATTTTGATTTCACACTACAAACTGCTACCCCCATATGATAGCTTATGTTTATTTTAAACATCTTAGAGAAATGGCATCAGAGAGAAATTGCTGCTTTATTGTTTTGTTACTGGGAAACAATAGAAAAGAAATGTTCCTATCTGTCAAGGTACCCACAGTTAGCATAACTGAGAGGTTCAGAGCAACATAAGGCTACCTTTGTTTCAGCTGAATATTTCATCTACTACAGTCATTCTGTATGGCTTGAAATGAAATCTCAGCCCATTGTGGTAACTTTGTTTCTATTTCTACAGACCCCTAAACTTTGTGCCTTACTGTGCCACTCTGAAGCAGTTTCCTGCAGGCATAGTTCAAAAATCACACTCCCTTTTCAATTCTTTCCTGCAAGAGAGAAACAGACACCAAGGCAATGCTATGATCAGGGCGGTAGAGGTTCTACCTTTGACTCAAGAGGTTCTCTTGATACCACTGTGAGTGAGGTGTGTATAAGTTTCCTGTCAGTTCAGTAGCCCACAGGACTTATAAGAAATGAAGTTTTAAGCCATTAGAACAGAAATTTGAGATTTTTCCCAGCAAGAAGCCTATTTGAGTTAGTCGAGACCATTTTCTTACTACAAGACACAAATCAGCCCTTACTGTGGATCCCTCCCTGTTATGTATCTATCTCATCCACCCAAAGAGATCAGATGAATAGGAAAACTTTCAGGTTATGACAAATCTCAGTGGAAGTTTCAAACACTCAGATCACAGATATAGACAATTTCAGCTTAGCATAATGCAGTTTAGCAAAGTAAGTAGAGCCACCAACCTTGTCTTATTCATGAATATTTTTCTCTGTGGTTACCTCTTAGTAGATTTGTTTACACTAAAATGATTTGCTTATCAACATCCAGATGAACAATGAAGGCTTTAAATGCTCAATAGAAAGTGAGATTGTGTTGTTCTTTTTCTTTAGTGACAACTTATTAAAAGAAACCTTTAAATTTTTTTAACAGAATAATTATTGCCAGCAAAACTAAATGTTCCATTCCCGAGATGGCCATCAGTACAATGTTGTTTATGTATTTTCTACAAAGAAACAAGAATTTTTTCATTATAACAGATTTCCTATTTAAATTATTTTGTGCATTAGAGCATAATAGTCTTTATTTAATGAGGTGAAAATAACTTTTATCAGTTTTTTGTGGATGTGGCTGGTCTTCAGATGCTAGTTTTAAATATGTAGATTCCTTTTTTATTGTACAAACTTAATGTATGCAATATGCTACTATATTATACTCATGAAATGATACTTGTCAGCAAAGAGATTAATAATACAAGCACTTCTCTTCGTAACATTTTTATGACCACCTACAAGCAGTTGGTCAATTTCCAGCATAAGACACTACAGCATAATTATATTCTTAATGTTGTATGTTAGATATGTAGACAAATTCATCTTACATTTCTTCAATTTTGCCTCTTTGACCAGCACCTTCCTCATTTCCTCTCCACCTAAAACCCTGCACTGAGCTTAGCCTTTATGTGTACATGTGCACACTGACCATTAGTCACCTTTTTATGTGACTGAAACCTTATTACTTAATACTTACTATGAGTATGGAGAGCATGGTGAATAAATAAGCCAAAAAAAAAAAAAAAAGGAAAAGACAAACACTGTATGACCTCATTTCTGTGGGGTTCTAAAGCAACTGAAATGCTCCATGAGTCATAGCTCAAGAAACTTAAGGACTTAGTATTACGCATACATCTTGGTTTTTTTTTTTTTTTTGATTGTCTGTTTGTTTTTCAACTTTAGTCAATCCTGAAGAAATAAGGTTTCATATATGTAAACCTGGAGAGTTTCGCTGCAAGAACAAACACTGTATCCAAGCACGATGGAAATGTGATGGCGACGATGACTGCCTAGACGGGAGTGACGAGGACTCTGTCACATGCTGTATGTTCCCCCTCAAATAACCTCAAACTCTAGGTTCTGGAGTGAGTGTGTGCACTAACAAAAGTAGCCTACAACATAGCTGAAATTATGCCTGGTATAAATTTACTCAACTTTCTTTCCTAGTGCCCCTTTTCTTAATGTTAATGTATACAAAACCTCTTTTGCATTGAAGACAATGTCTGCTTTCCTCCTCTGTCCCCATCCTTCCTATGTCTGTTCTTTGACCAACCACAGTACAATGTTGTTCCAAAGGACACTTTGGGATCTTTGCTTGTACAAACATGAAAAGTCAGGTTAAATCCCTTTGAGACAGAATTTTGGGTACAAATGTCACATTTCACCCCATTGCTCTTTGGCAACAAAGTCTGAAAGAAAATTCAAGGAGAAGTCATGGATTTGGACAGCAGTGTTAGGTAGATAGATGGGCTCAAGCCATGGCTGGGAATACACATGGGACACTCAATCAAGAATGGAAGCTTTTGTATGCCTACCTACACATCCACTCAGCATTTATTGTTTGCTGGAGGAGGATTTGTTGTTCATGTTCCTGATGAAAATAAGGACACTTCTCACATGGAAGGGTATAAGGCACTTTTGGAAAACATATAGAATACTATCCTGAGATTACATTTGATTAGTGACAGGTTACATTCAGAGATATATTTTGGTAACAACTTCTTGCAGCTAAAGTGACTGAAATAATTCAATAAACTCTGTTCACTTTTTATTTGTTTGAAATTAAAACATAACAGTTTGAAATAGTTTTCAAAAACTACACAAGATTGGTCTATTCAGTCATATGATGCAACAATGGGTCTCTGAATAAAAAAGGTCACAAGAATATACACCTCAAATTTTTTCTAACTGCTTTTCTCAATACATAAACTGTAATGAATGCATGGACACATTGCTACTTTCTCTAGAATTCCAATCACGGGCCTTCAGTTAATTTTCATTTGTACTATTATCTGCGTGTACTCTGACTGTTAAATACCAAATTGACACAATTTTAAACGTTTTGGAGTTGCAAGAACATTTTCTGTAAGGATGAGTAGTATGTTTCCTAGTATTGTACACACATAGCATGTCAAGTAGTACCTGACTTAACTGCCCCACTTCTCTTTAATAAAAGGGTCACACAGGGCCTTTTGGATGCTCACTACATCAGGCTCCTTCTATCCCTGGGAATCTTGTACCAATTCAGAGCACAAATAGTTCATCTCAATACTTATGTCATGTTAGCAGTTCCATGCTTTTGTCTGTACCTTTGTTTCATTGTGTCAACTTAAGGAAACTCAGCTATTTTGTAGGAATAGTTGGCATAATAATTTGTATCATTAACTGTTGTGATGCCATCTTCAGTCAGCATTTTGGAGTATCATCACTTTTTATCCCATCACAGAGGCCATGGGCTTTGACTGGCATCCTGCACTTCATCTGCTATATTCAACTGTACGTGCACGTCTGTTTCTCTGGTCTCCTAACTAAGCCTCATCTTCGCTGCTTCTCTTGTTTTCCTGGTTGAAATAAATTTCTATCTTGTATTAACTCAACAAGTGCTCCTCTAGAGTTGCCTGCTATTCTTTCTTTCCACATTGCGTCCAGAATAGTTCTTATGGGATCAAGTCCTCCTTATTGTAGCAGTTGCAGGACCTGTTACCTGACCTGTGAGGTGCTTAAAGTTATATACTCAAGTGTTTAACTTCTAGTTGGTCATCCATCTACTTACCTTTGTTCTTAATGTGTTGAATTATTTGTTGACATTTAGAAAAATGCTTCTTACTGTCCTTTTCTGTAATAATGAACTGACAGTAGTCTATGAAATTTAATATAGATTCTCACTGCTCTCTTTTGGAACTTTTTGTAACCGTCGATAAACCTCACTACATCCAGTTAGAGTTTAGCATCTTTATTCTGTTTAGTCCTATATTATAATAGTTCTTATTCTATATTGCAACAGTATGTTTCTTCAACTGGTTCCTCTATTAAAAGATCAATAGCCTCCTTGGAAGATCTGGTTGGTTACATGTTTGCAGTCTCTACTCTAAAAACGAATCTCTGCCACAAAAGTATGGGTGTACAGGAGTAGAACTGTATAAGCCAGGAAGTATAGAGCAAGCATCACAGACTACCTGCTTGTAGAACATTCTCTTTGAACACTAGTTATTCTGAACAACATTTTATTTCTTTATTTTAAGGTCAATAATACAATGCAAATACAAACCACTGAAGAGGGTTATTCTAGATTTTAACCCCACACTCTTCTACCTACTATTTCTTTGATCCCATTACTGCAAGTATTTCATTAGCTCATCACTAACTACAAAACTGTGATCAACTATTTTTTTCTTCATTAATGGAGATAGATCAGCGTCTTGAACTCAGGCCTAAAGCTTACAGTCACCGTGCTTCTGACATATTAGTGTATGGGCTAATAGAACTGGCCACAAAAGTCCTTGAGAAGCTTCACTACAGTGTACATCCATAATCTTGCTCCTTTAAAACATTGATATTTGTGTGACATTTAGTTTTCATGGGCATCAACACTTTTTGAAGACTCTGAAATATACAGCAAATGTTAATCATGAATAAAAAACAAAAAATTAGATAAATTCATTCAATGTCATTTAACCATACTTTCTCCCTCACTGAACTCATCCCAGATCTTCCCCATCTCCTTACCCACCTTACTACATGTCTTAGCTTGGGTTTTCTTGCTGTGAAGAGATACGATGACCAAGGCATGGCTTGGGAGAAGCTGAGAGTTTTACACTTTCATCTTAAGGCTGCTAAGAGAAGATAGCATCCTCAGGCACCTAGGAGGAGGGTCTAAAAGCCTACCTCCACAATGCCACTCTAACAAGGCCACATGTCCTAGCAGTGTCACTTCCTGGACCAAGCATATTCAAACTACCACACTACACATGTATGCTTTCTCTTTTTAAAAGAAAATTTCATTTTACTTAAATAAAAACCTTTCATAAGGAATGGAAACAACTCTGTCACCATGAATATCTTAAAAACATGTGTTTTGTGGGTGCATATTTTAATTGAACACATTTGATATGAAACAACATGGGATAAACCAAGTTTCTTATTATAAATAAATTTACACAAAGTATATTTTCTTAGAAAATGTACAATTCCTGCATTTGACAAAAATAAAAGAACATCAAAACTGTGAAAAAACTATGGAAGAGCACATATTAGGAAACTGAAAAACACATTTAGAAAGTTAATATACAGAGCCTCCCCATTGTGATTAGATATTTGAGGGTTAAGACACAATTGTGTATCAGTTTATGATAGTTGTTCTCATTTTCAATATTGCTTTTAGTTAAATATTTATTCATTTATATCTGGAAACCATACTTCATTATGGAATTATATAGATTCTCATTTTATTATAACTTTGTCATAAGCAAGCCATTTTTTATTTTTATTTCTTTTGTTTCTCTTCAAATCTCAAAATAAAGTGATTGGATTAGAACACAATTAAGTGTATTTAATATTTAAGAAATATTTGAAAAAATCTGTGTGTGTGTGTGTGTATGAATAATTATTTTGAGATATAATTGCCCTGCTGAATATTGAACCTTGAGGTTGATGTCAAATGTCTAAGTATTCTGGAGTTAAGGGACCAGTTTTGGTAAGTGACAAAGAAGAAACAAATTAAGCAATATCTTGTGTAGAAGTTGGAGATTAAATATATTTCATTTTATTTTATATTTAATTTATTTATCTCTAACATATACTTTATAATTTAGCAAAGGCTATAATATTAGCATTTCCTACATAACTAATGCCAGAAGCTTTAGCATTTACTAGAATATAACATAAGTAAAGAAATAGTTTTGTTACCATAATTAAAATACTCATAACATGAATTATAATTGTGTCCATCCCCTTCAGTCAATCACAGCTGTCCGGATGATCAATTTAAATGCCAGAATAACCGTTGTATCCCCAAGAGATGGCTTTGTGATGGAGCAAATGATTGTGGGAGCAATGAAGATGAGTCTAACCAAACGTGCACAGGTAAAGGCCTGCACACATATGTGATAAATCATCTCCCCATGTGTGGTGTATCACACAGGTCAGGCTGATAAACTACTTGAACTTTGTTAGCATTGACAGTCTGATTACTGCCATGGTCAGTGAATTCATGGTTCGGTGTCACAAAGGACAGATTACAAATGGTGTTTTACTAAACCTTGAACATGATTCTGCTTTCCAAATTAATTTGGCACTTCATCTGTACATGTGGGCTGCAAGTTAATCAGCATCTCTTGTAAGGTGTGTCCATGCTACACCTTTCTAGGCAGCAGAAGGTATTCATTAGCATACTCTGGTCCTGGCCACCTCACAAGGAGAACTATTTATTTTATCCTGAGAAAATACTTCTTTTTTTATTTTTTTCTGCTACTGAAAACCTTTGTGAATAATTTTCTGTCCATGGAACATTATTTATATGAGGCAGGTTTTTTTCCCTGCATGAAGTCCCAGTAATACTAGGCATATTTATATTTCCATGTAATCCATGCCTTTGTAATCAATCATTGATTCCCTAGGCAGCTTCTCATTGCATATAAGTATACAGCTGGTGGTACAGCTTACAAAAGAGTTCTAGAAAGGTCATGATTACTAGGTAAATGTTGAAAAATGACACTGGCTAGCAGCAGCCCAGTGCTCTGCAAATGATGAGAAAAAGTTAGTGTGTGGTGATACATGATGCTATAATTGGTGAAAACTGATTATTGAATGATGCTGTAATGTTAAATTGTACAAGCCACACAACACCTCCTTCTCTTTGAGCCATTATATGCCTTTGTAACAAAGTAAATTCATATACAGAGATATTTGTTCCTACTTGCCTTTTTTGGCATTGACTTTCCTGTGCAAAAGCTTGTCCCTCTCTGTCCTACCTTTTTAATATATGTCTTTTAGCTGTTAGTTTCTAACAATCTCTGTTAGACACTGGAATAACTAAAATTTGTTTTCCAAAAAAATTTTTTGCTATGTACACAACAGTAATGATAAAAGCAAAAGTAATACCACTTTCTACCATGAATTGACATCATATGAACAGGCATTTTTTACTTTACTTTTTGGTGAAGGATTTGCTGACCATCTGTGGACCATTAATTCTCTTTTTAATTTTATTTTTTATTGCTTATTTTATTTATTGATATTTCAAATGTTATCCTTCTTTCCAGTTTCTCCTCTGCAAACCCATTATCTCAACCCCCCACCCCTGCTTCTATGAGGTTGCTCTCCTATCTAACCCCACTCCTGCCTCATTGCCCTAACACTCCAGTACACTAGGATATTGAGCCTTCACAAGATCAAGGGCCTCCCCTCCCATATAAGGCCATCCTCTACTACATATACAGCTAGAGCCATGGGTCTCTCCATAGGTATTCTTCATTGGTGGCTTAGTCCTTGGGAAATCTGAGGGCTCTGGTTGGTTGATATTGCTGTTCTTCCTCTGGGGTTGCAATCCCCTTCAGCTCCTTTCAGTCCTTCCCCTAACTCCTCCATTGGGTTTCTGAGCTTAATCGCATGGTTGGCTGCATGCATCTGCATCTGTATTGGTCATGCTCTGGCAGAAACTCTCAGGAGACAGCTATATCAGTCTCCTATCAGCAAGCACTTCTTGGCATCAGCAATAGTGTCTGAGTTTGGTGACTACAAGTGGGATGGAACCTCAGGTAGGACAGTCTCTGGATGGCCTTTCCTTCAGTCTCTGCTCCACTTTTTGTCCCTGTATTTCCTTTAGACAGGAGAAATTCTGGGTTTAAAATATTTGAGATGGGTGAATGGCCCCATCTCTCAATGAGGGACCATCTCTAAAGTCTAGATATGGTCTCTACATGTTCTCCCTCCCCTTTGTTGGGTATTTCAGCTAATGTCAGTCCTACTGTGTCCTGGGAGCATCTTGCTTTCCTGGTATCTGGGACTTTCTGATGGCTCCAGTTCCCCATCCCTCACTGCTACACAATTCTGTTCAATTTCCTGACTCCTTGTATGTGGGGCTATCGGTGTGGGGGAAGAGGGGAGTAGGAGAAAGTGCCTGCATCCAGCCAGAGTTCCTGTGCTCTGGGCAGGTGAACCTGGGAGGACTGCTGGACACTTTCCACACAGCCCCGGGCGGGCATCTGGCTGTGTGAAGCCATTGACCCCACATGGTGAGGGAGTAGTCAAGGGGCAGCCCCCAGTACCAAGTTCTCAGTCTCTGGCATCCCATGCTGGATATGGCAGAGGAGCTGAGGACAGAATAGGGGCCCCAGGGTGACACTCTTGACCCCAAAGACACAGGAAGAAGGCAGAGGGAGAGAAGTTCCCACGAAGGTGAGAGTCCTTAGTCCGGGCCTTGATGAACAGAGATAGTCTATAGTTTTAGAGCTTTATTGTAGAAAAGCAAGGGGAAAGAGAGAAGATAAAAAGAGAGAGAGAAAGACCAGCTATGTCCAAGAGGAAAGAAGGGGGAAGGGAAAGAGAGAAAGAGAGATAGAGAGTAAGAAAGGTGAAGGCTTAGAGAGAGAGGGGGTTTAGAGAGAGTGGGGGCTTAGAGAGAGAGAGTAAAGAAAGTAAAAGCTTAAGAGAGTAAGACAGAGAGAGTAAGAGGGAGAGAGCAAGGTGTTGGCCTTGGCCTTGGTTTTCCCCTGTACTGGGGCATATAAAGTTTGCTAGACCAAGTGGTCTCTCTTCTCAATGACAGAGTAGACTATCTTCTGCTACATATGCAGCTAGAGACATGAGCTCTGGGGGTACTGATTAGTTTATAAATTTCTTAAATCATGAGTGTGTGTGTGTGTGTGTGTGTGTGTGTGTGTGTGTGTGTGTTGTAATGTGGTATGTGTTAAAACAAAAATACATCTCAAGACCTTGAGGGCTTTTTTAAAGATCTTTTATTTTGTAAATAAAATCTAGCAGAGCTTGCCTAAACCTTTGGACTAAACTGTACTATACACCATATTATCTCGTATTTTACGTGCATCCAACTTGACTTTGGGAAAGTCACACTGAATGCGACTTTAATTTGCAATGAAGCTTTTCAGAACACTAATGCACATACTAAACTTTTAAGATTAGGGTTTAATTCAAAAATATGTGCTTCATTACATCCTGATCATAAACAGGGAGAGATTTTTGCTTTAAAATTGAGAGACTCATTTTATAGTATCACACCTTCTTTTTCATAGTAATTACTAATTTTGCTTCATTCCATATGATTTATATAAGAACAGTTGTGTTCAGATAACTAACAACAGTGATAAAATAAAAGTACTACTATGAAAGAGCAAACGAAACAATCAATCCTGATTAGTGTTATTTCTACAGTTCTGGATTCCTATAATCCATTATGAAATAAAACACAACATGCTGAATACCATTTTGAGTTATACTCCTCACTAAAAGGTCAGTACATTCATGTCAGTATATTTTAAGCAGTTGGTATCTATGAAATAAAACTTGAACCTCAAATAAAAAAATAAAGAGAAAAAATAGCACTTTTATCTTTAAAATGTGTGAAATGTGTGGTTAAGATACGATATACATCCATTTCATCTTACTCAAATAAATAACAGTTTATATGGCTTGCCATACCTGGACAAGTGGCTTATCCCTCCTGGGTTGTAAAATCTAGGTGCATATGTGAAGGTCTATTTTAAGTGAAAAGGCTCAAAACGGATTTTTCTTTTTATCATAAAACGTCTTCCTCATCAGTTTACATGGGATGGTTTCTATTTAAATGGGAATCTTCTCAGTCTAGAGATCCATTTTCTATTGTGTTCCTTTAGGATTTCCCCACATGAATCAGTAAATATTTATCATGGCATTGATAATAGAATGATCAAAAGTATGTAGTACTTTCACTTGTAGACAGAGAGCAAGGACAAGCAGAAAGACCTATTAGCCAGATATTGTTATGCAGGATGCAAAATCTAAAGTTGAACCACACTGAGTTTATTCTGTCCAGTTTTTGTTGACTGGATGCATGCCATGTTAGAAGCAAGGGCCTCAGTTGATAAAATATCTACACTAGATTGGCCTGTGGACAAGCCTGTTTTGCATGTTTTTATGTGGTAAATAATACAGCAGAACCTAGCTCACTGTGTCATGGCAAGTTATACGAAATTAACCTTAGCAGGATGTGGAAAGCATGCTACTAAGCAGTGTTCCACACTAAATGTGGCCTCTGCTTCAGTTATGTCCTCCAGGCTTCTGCCTGGTGTTCCTATTCTTACATCTCTTGCTGATCTCTATCTATGATTTGAGAGCTACAATATTAAATACATGCTTTCCTCATCAAGTGGCTTTTGGTCATGGTGTTTCCTCACAGAAAGGAAAGCTTAGGCTCATAAGAAGAAGAAAGTATTTGGGAAGAGCTCTTGAAGGACACATTGTTAAACTCTTACAAATGTATAAGAAAAATCCATATGTAATAATAAAATTCTTACATAGGAAGTAAATAATTTGATTAAAAAGAAGTTTTGGTGATATTACTGGGGAAAAGAGACAATATATTCTTGTTGAATGCATAAATTGACTTTTTATAGTATAATACCATTTGATAAATAAGTTTCAAAATTTATAAATGTTCAACTCTGAAACATCTACTTTCCCACAGCAATTAATGCCCAGGCATGGAAAAACTTGAGAAGTTCTTTATCTGAGAGCTAGAATTAAAATACTCCCAAACCAACTCAATTTTAAATGAGTAGGATACTAGATCAATTTGTATATTATCACGTATAGTAACAATCTCATACTCAAATGTCAAAAGGAATGAGTTTTTAAACTCTTGTATAAAATTAAAAATACAAAAATTATTGTTTACAAGATCTATGAACTGTAAATTCTATATGTCACTTATACATTCATGTATAGACTTCAAAATATTTAAAGAGGTGAAAGAAAGTAAGGGGTCAGGCCTGTGCAAGGAAGGTCAATGTGTGGAAAAGACTCCATGGCCCTTAAGGTGAACCTATAGTTTACTTTTCTTAAATAATATGAAACAAAATTCTGTGGCAAATATGAAGAACTAAATTAGATGTGGCTGTCAGACATCGACATGCATTTATCATAGTTGGTAACCTCTCTTTGTGATAGAAACATTTGACCAGGAGCTAATTACCAACTGTCAGCTTATAGGGTTGGGGCAGGGGTGGCTTAAATAATAGGAACAAGTTAGAGAAGGCACCTAGAATGGTAGCAGAACATGCATGGGTCAAAAGAGGAGCAGACACAGTTGCAAAAAGCAGCTGTTTTCCCTCAAGATTCTAATTCCCTTTATCTAATTCAAAGAGATTTTCAGAGGCCTAAATGGGTGGTAGTTAGATTTTGAAAATCAGTTTCTTCTAGCTAATGTTATTAATGCCAACACTTGCACCTAGGCAATCTTAAGCCAACATTTTCTTCCATCAGTGAACTATAATTATATTGTACAATATTCTTGTCCTCACATCATCCAACAATTTTGATTAAATGTGCACTACTAAACGTGAAGGTATAATTACATTAAAATAAGTGGTGTAATAAAATTAGACGTTTTACAAGATAAACTAAAAAGAGTTACTTCCCTGTCTTCTCTTATAATGCCGGGGAAAATACCCAATATCTTCCATGTAGTGTCCAAATGCTGTACCACTGAGGTACCTGCCCAGACCTTGGGTTTTTGAATTGGGGTTTTATAACGTAGGTCAGGCTACTCTTGAATTTATCATCTTCCTGCCTCCCCTGCACCACTTCTGGGGTTACAGGAATACGCCAGTAGGTGTTGTCTGAACAGAGTGCTTTGTTCCAAATGGAGCAAAGGTGATGTTTCTGACTGCTTTGCTTGAAAAGACTTCTCCTACAGTGTTCACACTCCATGGTTCCACTCAGCTACATGGCAGCCGTGATGAGCCGAAACACTCATACTGTGAGAGTTAAATTCTGATTCAACTGCTAGATAAACAATTTTGAAAAAGGCACTAAGTTCCTCTTTAGGGTACCATTTGCCGTAAAATTAGAGTCCTTCAGGGCCACTAGTCTAACATCACCAACAAACTAATTACATCTGATGCAGCAGAGGCCTAAAAAAGAAAACCCTGTGTTGTCTCTTAGTGAGTCCATTGATTTGAAAGTGCTAATTCTGCCGATCTGGTTATGTCTGGAAGGCTAAACTTAGAGACTTAAGGGATAAAATATCTTTCTCATCTGAAATCATTTAAATTTCTCAGGCAGAGAAAGAAAATTGCTTTTCTCCATGATTAGAAGAGATAGTGAATTCCAGCATTTTCTTGTCATAATATCTTCAATAAATATGTAGCAAATTCTGAGTCATGGGCTATAGCAGTTCCTGCAATTTCGCTGCAATAATGAAGGGCACACACACTTGCCCCTGCTATATGAATGAGTCTGAGAAGTTCTTTTTATTATCTCACTAATAAGAACAACCCATCTAAGAAAGCTCTGCTAGAATCAATAGAGAGATTGAAAGGAAAGACTGTATTAACAAGAATATAAAGTCAAAGAACAGTAGATTACATAAATTTAATACATCATGATGATACAAATTTAGAATTAAATGGAGATAAACTATCTGATAATGGTTTCCCTTAAAATCAATAAAGAATAATATCCAAAAGGAAGGAAGGTGGAAGGAAAGTCACAGAGAAAGAATAGATGAAGAAAAAAGGGAAGAACCCTAAAGACAAGAAAAAGGGGAGTGAAAAGATTAAGGAGAAAGAAAGAATTGTGGAAAACAAGAGCCTTTGTTAAATTTCTCTTAAAATGTGAAAGGTGAAAATAATTGCCTGTAACCACGAAGAAATGCAGAGATATATAAGGGGAACTTGTTTATCTCCTTCACATTCCTAGCCTTCTTTATCCAATAAACTAAAGCCGATACCTGGGTGTATGCTTCTGCATTGTTTCTGATGTTTCATAAAAAATTGGCACAATTATATAAAATTAGCTAAGACCTTCATTGAGTTTATTTTGCAACTTAGGATAATTGAAAAGAAAATTGGTAAAGTAAGCCAATTAAAATGGCAATTAGAAATATTTAATGTTATTTAAAATTAAAAAATGAAAACTTCAGAACTTCATACATTTATTAGAATACTTAAAATGTGTTAATTAAACACAAGTAATCAGTTTCCAAAATGGAAATAGGTACTATATACAGTATTTGATTTTAAGGCCTTATCTGTACAGTAAAATACACATTGTGATAACATTCCTAAAGATTATAACTGTAAGTTCTATGATGATAGGAAAAGCACCTCCAGTCTATGATATCAATCCTAAGAATAAAATCTCAATTTTGGGTAATCTTCAAAATATTCACTAAAACTGATCACAACTCTTTCTTTCTCTTTCTCTTTCTCTTTCTCTTTTCTCTTTCTCTTTCTCTTTCTCTTTCTCTTTCTCTTTCTCTTGCTCTTTCTCTTGCTCTTGCTCTTGCTCTTGCTCTTGCTCTTGCTCTTGCTCTTGCTCTTGCTCTCTTTCTCTGTCTCTGTCTCAGTCTCTGACTCTGTCTCTCTCTCTCTCTGACTCTGTCTCTCTCTGTCTCTATCTTTCTCTCTCTCTGTCTCTCTCTCTCTGTCTCTCTCTCTCTGTACCTTTATGAAGATATTTCAAATTACTTCTATGTAGGTTATTATTAGAACTTAAGTTAAATTATTTAAACAACCAAATAAAAACCCTATGTTTCTACTTAGAGAAGAAGAAATTTGTCACTATGGCTGTTCTCTCTTGCGAGGAAGAGAGAACACTTTTCAGTTGGAAAGACATAATGAGTGGGATAATCCTACTCAATGCACATTTCTGTTTCCAAGAGAAAAATGACAATTAAATATTAAAAGTAACAAGTACACAGCGCCCTCAGTCCTGGAGTCTGGGGAAGAACAACAAATCAAATCACTCTTAAGCACTTCAATGTTGACCTGACCAATTAGAAAGGGCAAAGTGAAGCCTGTGGAATCCAGTTTCTTCAACCTACTAATTTTCCCTAACACAAGCAATTTTGCATATTTGTATTCATTGCAGCCCTTAGAAGAGCCCAAAGCAAAGTTTTGAGCATAGTGATCAAAGAAGTTATGTATCACTTTATACAGCTCTAAAAGGAGTACATTTAAAGTCTTAGGCCAAATATATGTTTTAGGAAATATTTCTGTATTCTCACTTCACATAGAGAGTTCACTAGCAATGAAGAATCAAGTACACCTAGGACTGTTAAATGAAGGAACAATTCTGAGCCAGGATTAGAACCTTGCTATCTTGAGATATGCTCACAGCTTCTTGTGGCATTACAGGAAAACAGTTTCTTAGTTTGCAGCAAACACTAGACATAAATATATATATATATATATATATATATATATATATATATATATATATTAATACCATGTTGGATGAAATTCAGTTCAATAAAATTTTAGAATCATATATTTGGTAAATTTTTAATTTTTAAAATAATGGTTTTTCTTCACTTGAGGAAGTTTTCCAGAAATATTAATTATTTTAGTTGCTATTTTCACTGAAAAGCAACATGTTTGCATTTTAGAGCAGAGAAGTGCCTATTGTTACAAAACCTCAACTAAAAATTTACTTTAAATATATATATAATATATACATATATATATATATATATATATATATATATATATATATATATATATAATTTAAAAAAGAAGCCATGGCTTTGAAGGAGAGTGGGAGGGAGTAAGTGGGAGAGTTTGGAGGATGGAATGGGGAGGGAGAGATATAATTAAATTAAAATATCAAAACTTAAAAATGAGCTAAGATAAGCATAACCTTTATTGTAAAACTGATATTGCATGTGTCATTACTCAAAGTCTATGAATTTATTCTTTGCCTATAAATGGATCTTTGCAGCCAGGACCTGCCAGGCTGATCAATTTTCTTGTGGAAATGGGCGCTGCATTCCCACAGCATGGCTATGTGACCGAGAGGATGACTGTGGTGACCAGACAGATGAAGTGGCATCTTGTGGTAAGTTGCGAATGGGCTACGCTTTAGGAAACATGCCTCAGATATAGTGCCCTGGCACTGCGTTTCCCCTATCCGCTATTTCTAAAAGTCAAGAAAGCTAATACCTCACTTTCCTTGCAGCTCTTTGAACAAAACTTTCAAAGACTGCTTCAGAACAGACCTCATTCATGAAAGAGTGACAACATCCTCAGCTGAAATAAATGGATGTAGAGAGAGCAGACTGTGCTAGGAGGTAGCAGTTAGACTAAACAGACACTCTCTTGTTCACTACTAATCTTAAAGCTACAATGACTAAACTTACAACACAAAATTGCATGTTGATTGACATTTGGAGCAAACTACAGGGTATATTTTGTGTTAGCGTACATATGTCACGTTCTGGGAACAACAAAAAAATATCTAGACTGAGAAGGCATAGTAAGTATCAATTGTGAATTTCTGTAGAACCATAGGATTCTGACTGCCAAATATTTTTGTTGATGGTATCCTTCTCAGTCATATTTCATTGGATTTCGCATTTTCAAAAAAGGGGAAGGACATGTTGATAAAGTTATAAACATAATTCCTCTCCTTTTGTACATTTGGATTTGTGTAAATTACCATTTGTCATGTGTGTATTAAAATATAATAAAATTAAACCCATTTTCTAAGAAATATTTCAGTTCAGAAAAAGCAATTTTAAAAAATTGCTACTTGAAAATATTGTCCTTAGGGATAAAGAGAGAGAAGAAAAAGCCGCAAATGAGGAATATAGAATATACTTATTAGAAATAAAAACCCACTTATGACTAGCCCTGTGGCACAGAGCTGAAACTCTTGTTCACCATATATAAGACACTGTCAGTACCCCCCTCCCCCACTACCACACATAGTCTAACAAAAGAACACTATGTATGTTTAGGGATACATGTGTGTATGTATTAAATGTATTTTATTTTAATAAACTACATATTTTAATGTGATGCCAGGTTTTAGTATCAATGAAAGCAGTAAAAGAAAAACTTAATTCCATAACTTAAACATCTGTTTTAGGGGATTCATTTCCTGTTTGCTTAAAATGTCTTTGTTAGACATTTTAGTTAAATTAAGTCACTGTGTTTCTGGGCACATTTTGAGCTATTGGACTGTACATATGGAGAAAGAAGAGCACATATTGGTGTGAGAAAGAAAGAACAATGGTGCAGGAGGTTGCTATATGAATGTAACTGCATAAACATGGAGAAAACACATGGTCTATGTGGTCTGGCTGCATGGTCTATGTGGTCTGGCTGCATGGTCTATGTGGACTGGCTGCATGGTCCATGTGGTCTGGCTGCATGGTCTATGTGGACTGGCTGCATGGTCTATGTGGTCTGGCTGCATGGTCTATGTGGACTGGCTGCATGGTCTATGTGGACTGGCTGCAGACAAGCCAGTAAAGCAGGGCAGTGTGATCTTCTCTATCCTACAGAATAACCCTGTAGTCCAAAACTTGGTTTCGTTAGCTGCTAGATGGATATGACACTAATGAATTCTGCTTGCTTTCCTCTTTGTTTTTTTTCATTGATAATATACTAGAAGAGTTCTGAACAAAATGGGACCATTAAATATAGAAATGTCACAACTCAGATAAGAAATGGCTTCAAACCCATATATATATAACCCATATATATATATAACCCATATATATATATATAACCCATATATAAATATATAACCCATATATATATATATAATCATAGATCTTTACAGAAACTCTTATCTTTGTTCTAATCTGGGGAAGAGGTTGCTGGGTTTAGTCAGGACCTTTTTATTTACATTGAATTTAATTTCTGCAAATTAAAGGGGATGGTGGGTGTTAGCTAACATTTCAATAATATCCAAAATAATTATAACAGCAAGTTTGTGCTCCTCCAAGGAGGTGAGGAGAAGTGGGATTGGAAGGACTACTGCATGCATATTTTAAAATTAATCTTTATGACAATGTGTAAGAGCCCAAAGCTTTCCATACTTCTCACATAGAAGAACTGACACAGAAATTTTAGCCACATACTTGAGACCATGAAGCCTACCAATACTCCTGAATCCAGATGTATTTTAAATTACAACTCAGTCTTTTGAGACTGGCATATATTTGGGTCCTATGTGTGAGGTCAAAGAAGGGGCAAGTAGTGTCATACTCCTGTGAATATCTCGATTAAGAGCGCACATATCTATTATAGGTTTAAACGATGTTGCTCTAGTGTTTAGCATTCCTTGCTATAAAAAGCTCTGAGTTGGTATTTGATTCTTTGGGGCTATACTTATCCCCATTATAGTGACTGTCAACATACCAACCCTACTCTCTGAATGGTAAAATCAGGGAGAGATATGCAGAACTACAGTAAGTCAGTAAATTTGCTACAAACTTATGAATATCAAGGTTATTGCTGTTGTTTATATATTTTCAAAAATATAAATAAATTCTTAACAATTTTGTTTTAATATTGGCATGTATTTAACATCTGGCTCTGAATATTAAAAAAATATTCTCCCAGGAGCTTCTTTCTGTTGTAATGTTTATATCCTGTTTTACGTGTTTTACATGCCTTAAGTGCCTTGATAGATTATATCTACTTTACAAATGTTAACCAAAATAAATCCTTTAATTAATTAAGAAAAATTAGTTCTTACAAGCTGTCACAAGACTTACCAGCATACCAGTGGATAAAAATACACTGTGACAATTTAGAGGGTGAATAATTTGTTTTAAAATATGGAAAACAATGTATATTGTCAGTGACATACCTGTATGTTAATCCCATCCCATTTTGTGTATACAAGATATTGTGCAACCAACGATTCCTTCTTTTAGAAATGCCTATTTGCATGTTAATTCTACACTGCTCCAAATGTATCCTTACAGTTGTTTCTTTGTTTTGCTATTCTAATTAAAACATAATTGATTCCTTTTCTTCCCTCCTGCACCCCATGCCAACCCTTTTATATCCTAGCTTCTCTCAAAGTAAAAATATCTTCTTTTCTGATTATTATCACTATACATACGTATGTATGTGTATCTATTATCAAATATACAAATATACCTGCTGAAACTGTTTGTTGTTTGTATGTATGTAGTTTCAGAGCTATCCACTTTGTATTAGACAAATAATTACAGAATATATTCCTGGGAGTAGTTAATTATTTATCTCTCCACAATCATATTATAAGTAATTCTTTGCATAGGGAGGGTTTCCCTAGAAGGTTTTCCCCTTCCATGTTAGCATGTATATAGATATTGCCATTTCTTTATTTATGCAACTTCTTGCTTATTTATTTGAGCTTCTAGAAAAGATTGTTTCACCGCAGATTTTCTTTTTTTTTAATTACGTATTTTCCTCAATTACATTTCCAATGCTATCCCAAAAGTCCCCCATACCCCCCCCCCACTTCCCTACCCACCCATTCCCATTCTTTTGGCCCTGGCATTCCCCTGTATTGGGGCATATAAAGTTTGCAAGTCCAATTGGCCTCTATTGGATGGATCACAGGGCTCCCAATGGAGAAGCTAGAGAAAGTACCCAAGGAGTTAAAGGGATCTGCAACCCTATAGGTGGAACAACATGATGAACTAACCAGTACCCCGGAGCTCTTGTCTCTAGCTGCATATGTATCGAAAGATCACCGCAGATTTTCTAAAATTCCATATCTTATAATTGTTTTATCTCCTTTTCAATGATATTCACTGACCAATATATACAGGAACTGCAATATAAGTGTACCTATTTTGGTTGGACTTCCAACAATTGATCTATTGGTGCTTGCAATGTATCCAGTTGTGTTTTTTTGTGACACTCTCTATTTGTTATACAAAGCACCTTCTTTCATTGGGTTTGGTAGCTACACTTACCTGTGTGCATACACACAGTTTTAGAATATAATTAGGAGTTATGCTGATCTAACAGAGAAGTGGTAGTAGTTTCTCCTCTAAGGTCCATGACCTAATTAGAGGCAGGAACTTCACTAGGGTTGCAGTATGAGTCTTCTTTTCTCCCATGCTTTTAAGGCCGAGAGTCCAATTAGACAGCATTTGGTTACCACCAAAATGTGGTGCCACTTCTATAAACATCTTCACATGCTAGTCACTGTTGTGTTTCCAATGTGTTACAGCTGGGTAGGAATATGAATTGATTCCCTCCCTTGGAAGCTTATCTAACAATTTCTGGTACCATAAAATCTAGACTAAGTAATAAGGCTTTCAGTTTACATCTATCTCAAATGATCTGAGTACTGTGTCCTAAGTGTGTGTGTGTGTGTGTTCTGACAGGCAACTAAATTCATATATGAATATATATATATATGCATATGTATGTATATATGTATGCATATATATGTGTATATATACAGGTATTCATGTATATGTATATATGCATACAAATATACATTTTGCATGATTTTAGGTGAATATGAAATAACGAGATTACGTGTGGTTTTATTACACAACGTTGATATTTGTACATCCTCCTTTCTCTTTTTTTATTGACCTTCCTATCCTCTGCCTTGTTGACTCTACATCCTTCCTCCAAAAGAAGATGCAAATACATAAAGCAATAAATATGTTTATTTTTTTGTTATGGTTTGAAATTTTCATGTGCTCTTGTCATATTTTTTTATTAAATCTACCATTCTTTCTCCTCCAATCCTTTTGTATCTCTTTTCTCTATCCACTTTTCTCTCCCATCTCTGTGAGCTCTTTTTAAAAACACTTTGAATCCACTTAATGTGTCAAAATGTGCACAAGTGTAAAGTCATCTATTAGAGCCTGAGGAACTACTCAGGCTGTGACCCTGAAAATAGCGACTCTTCCTGATTTTACAACAAGAGCTCTGTATATGAAGATGAGCATGAAGCTCTGGAAGGAATAATCTCAATTTATGGGAGAAAATATACTTCTGTGACATAACATATCCCTTCACTGAAGTCGAAATGACAAAATCTGATTCTTAACAAGGAAAAGAAGCAACATTCCACTGATGCTGCTTTGCCCATCAATGTAGACTATGTGGCTCATGCTTCCATGTGTCACCATAACTATACTTCTTTCCATTAAGACTTTGAATAGAGCAAATTCCCAAAGGTGTGACATTTTACAGAAGTCTTGAAATTCAGTTTTTTTACACTTCAGCTCCAGGATAGACCCATGATATTTTTAAACAAGCATTTTACACAGAAATCAATATTAAATTCAGATTTAAAATACGCAGTCATGAAACTAGATTTTGCATCTGAGAGAAATTAGGAGGTACTGACACCTGAGAGTAACATCCCTTCACAGTGGAAATTGGAGAAGAGAAGCAGACATGCAAATAATGGCAACCCCCCCAATCCAAAAAACAAAACAAACAAACAAACAAACAAACAAACAAACAAACAAACAAACCAAGAGGACAGTGTGAAGGGGAAAGGACTTAGAAGGATGGAAGGAAAGCAAGGAGACTCACTAAAAAGAAATTACAATAATGCAAATATGAAATGTTATCATTAAACTATTTTAGGTTAATCAAAGACTGATTTAAAGAATAGGATACAAACAAACAAACAAAAATAAACAAATAAGGCCTTAGAAATATGGGGAGCCTAAAAGTTCTGAGCATTTAAATATGAAGATGAAGTAAAAAGCACAAGTGTGCAGTCAGAATTCAGTAAATCTTTGTTTTCAGTCTAGGTAGGGAAACAAACTACCAAATGTTCTTAGATGTGTTTGAACCATCACTCATTCAACAAAGTGCCCACAAAGTTGATACACTCTATTACTGCAGCTCAATTCAAAATCATAAACTTACTTAAAATATCATGAAACGTTTTTGCGAATATTTTGCATTTCATCAAGCACTTCAAATGTAAAGTTATTATATAAATATTATGAAATATAAGAACATTCAGTTCTGTCCTAAACTTCCTGTTTCTAGCACCTGCTCTCATCATATAGATTCATTTTTTCACCAATTGTAAAGTTGTAACAAAAATATTGGCAATTTTTTATTTTTGAAATTTATCTTCTCACCTTCTATTCATTGTAAAATTAATATATGAAGATTTTAAAATGATCTGTTTCTTTTGACTGATAGTATCAATAAGAAGATAAACTTGTGCCTGTTAGAAGCCTTATTTTTCTTTTTGTCTTTGGGTTTTTAATTTTCTTTCTGATGCTCAATTTGATGATACAATAAGTATCATTATTAAAATTACAGAATTAAAAGAAATAAAAAGACTGTCTTTACCTGTGTGTTTTGAAGATGTGTTCTCCCTTTCTTTTCAGGTCTTTGTTCTATGAGTTTCTCTTTAAATATTCTTATGATTTTTGCTAATATGTACTTTTGTATCTTTACAGGAATATGACATAATTTTTATTTTTTTGGTTATAACTACCTCATTGAATACCTAAGTCCATTCTGCAGCAGGTGAGGAGCTGAGACTAGATAGTGAAAAGCAATTATGAAAAACAGCTATTGAGGCTTTGGTCTAATTCTGTCCTTTCTATTGTCCTGCATTAGGCTCAGCATCATGCACAGTATTTGGTACAGTGAACACCCCAAACTATTTCACACCTACCCTTCCCAAAAGATTTCTATCCAGTAGATTTGGGAGAAATTCAAATACCTGTTTTGGTGGGGGAAGGCAGTTCCTGTGATGATTACTCTGAAGAAATAGAGTGAGGTTTGATTTGTGTGTGCCGTACAGATTCAATTGGTTAAAATTGAAAAAGCGTGTATATCTACACACAAAAAATCAGCACAAATATGATGGCTTGTCTCTACAGAGATTAATAGTCATTCATAGTTGGATGATTGTGATGGAACAGCAGGGTTTTGTCAGCATTCTAACACTGAAATTGCCTTTCAATCTCCAGGGGCTACCGGGTCAACGGTCTGTATCTTATGTCCCAATGACTTTAATATGTAGTCACGTTTGTGGAAACTTTGCCGAGAGCTATTATTGACCCCTCCCTCCAGGTGCTTCTTACCCAAACAAGAAGTGCAGGTCAGACGTGACCCAGGCACAGATGTCCTTGAAATTCCTGTAAACCATCAGTGGCTGGAAAATGTCACAGAGCTTAAAGGAACATGTCGTGAAGGACGGGTTTATTACTCCTGCCAGCTTTCAGTCCATCATAAAGAAAGTCAGAACGAGAACTCCAGCAGAACTTAAATGTATGAGCTGAGGCAGAAAGAAACCTTGGAGAAGTGCAGTTTACTGGTTTCTTCTGGTTTACTCAGTCTGCTTTCTTAAACAACCCAGAACCAACTGCCCAAAAAGTACATCCTTTAATGCAGTGTCCTTTCCATATTATCCATTCACCATAGAAAGCCTGATGGAAGGAATACCTCAATGCAGTTTCCCTCTCCTACATTTCATATTCTGTCAAATTCACAAAAACAACAACAAAAACCATCAGCAACAACAAACAAAATAGGACATGCACATCTAGAATATTTCTCAAAAATTTCATTCTCTTAATGTTCAATTTATAATTTTTTTTTAAAAGTCCATCACATAACACATTTATTTATCCAGGTGATGGCAATTTTTCTTATAGAGGTAACATCTTGAAAAGAGGCTCTTTTTCTATTTGGTTCAGATATACCCATTGTGTCAGTTTTGTGTCAATGTGGTTTGTCATTGGTTTCAAAGTTGTTGTTATTTTTAAGCAGGGTTTAATAAACTGCTTTTCTTCTTCTTTTTTTTTTTTTTAAAATAGTTTTTATTATATTTTTAAATTTACATTTCAAATGTTATCTCCTTTCTGCATTTCCCCTCCAAAAACACCCTGTCCCATTCCCCCCCATCCTCCTGCTCACCAACCTACCCACTCCAGCTTCCCTGTCATGGCATTCCCCTACACCGGGGTAACAAGCCTTTTCAGAACCAAGAGCCTCTACCCCCACTGATGTCCAACAAGGCCATCCTCTGTTACATACGTGGCTGGAGGCATAGGTCCCTCAATGTGTACACTTTGGTTGGTGGTTTAGTCCCTGGGAGTTCTGGGGGTACTGTTTAGTTCACATTGTTGTTCCTTCTATGCGACTGCCAACCCCTTCAGCTCCTTGGGTATTTTCTCTAGTTCCTGCATTGGGGACCCTGTGTTCAGTCCAATGGTTGACTGAGAATATCCACCTCTGTATTTGTCAGGCACTGGCAGAGCCTCTCAGGAGACAGCTTTGTTCTTTCCACCTCACTTTCTTAGAGCATGGCCTTCAAATTTTAGCATCCCGTGTACTAGAAAAGTGTTACAGATTTGACTCACTGGATTGTGCTCATTTTGTGCAAGAAAACTGTTCAGAATTTGAGCGTATCTGAGAGCATTGAAATTAATGTATGGAGCCACAAGATTAGTCAGGATATGACTTTTCTTATTTGCCTGGCAAGGCTTCAAGAGCAGATTTGAAGAATCTGCCATAGAAAGTTTGGGGCAAGTTCTAAAGGCACCATCAGTAAGTAGACAACTTACATCTATGTGACTCGGTCAGTTGTGAACAGAAAGAGAGTAGTCAGTCCGCCTTACCTACTTCACTATTAAAATGGCAGCCATCCTTAGCTTGGAGGTATGCTTTCGTGTTGCTACTTCTAATTTTTTTATTTTAATTTATTAAAATTATGGGTCTGAGTTGTGACTGTGGGAAAAACACCCCCTCCCTCATCTGATGCCCTGTTTTCCTGCTGGAGGTGGGCTCTATAATTTCCTTCTCCCTACTGTCGGCCATTTTATCTATATGTATTTCCAACAGCCAATCCAATGTTTAGGGAAATTGTCTTGCTAGCTAGTTAACTGCACCATTTGAGTTCTGATAGTTTCTCACCTCCGAGGGAGGTCTCTGGTGCATTCTGGAGGATACCTACAACCTCCTACCTCCCGAGATTGCCTGTTTTCATTCTTTCTGCTGGGCCTCAGGCCTTCATTCCTTTTCCCTCACCCAATACCAGATCACATTCCCCTCCCTCCCCAAATCTGACCCCCCCCCCAGTCCGCTTTCCCTCCCAGGTCCCTCACTCCCCACTTGTGATTGCTTTCTTGGTTCCCCTTCCCCTTCCCCTTCCTCTTCTTTTCCCCTTCCCCTTCCCCTTCCCCTTCCCCTTCCCCTTCCCCTTCCCCTTCCCCTTCCCCTTCCCCTTCCCCTTCCCCTTCCCCTTCCCCTTCCCCTTCCCCTTCCCCTTCCCCTTCCCCTTCCCCTTCCCCTTCCCCTTCTTCTTCTTCTTCTTCTTCTTCTTCTTCTTCTTCTTCTTCTTCTTCTTCTTCTTCTTCTTCTTCTTCTTCTTCTTCTTCTTCTTCAAACAAAATTATTAGGTATTCATTTCATTTACATTTCCAATGCTATCCCGAAAGTCCCCCCAACCCTCCCCCACCCACTCACTCCCACTTCTTGGCCCTGGCATTCCCCTGTACTGAAGCATATAAAGTTTGCACGACCAATGGGCCTCTCTTTCCACTGATGGCCGACTAGGCCATCTTCTGATACATATGCAGCTAGAGACACAAGCTCCGGGGGGGGGGGGGTACTGGTTAGTTCATATTGTTGTTATAAAAATTTGTTTAACTCTTGCTGATTATGCTTTTGAAGTTATGTATTTCTCTTGATTTCTTCCTCACTAGAAGAGAAACATAATCCAAAAATTTTAAGTTTTCAAATAAATTACAAGCATACTATATACATTTATAGAAAGTAAGATTACATAGACATGCTAATGCAAGAACTAGTTATATCTTGGTATTCCAAAAATCAGTGGTAAAACAATATTAATGAAATAAGAGAGTTTATGGAACATTGAACATTTCTACCACAGTCATTTCAAGTGTTGTGCAATTATTAAAGTTATTTATTATAATATTGGTTAATTATCAATTTTCAAAACATTTGTACATGCAAGAATACAAACCAATCACATGACTTTCTTCTGTTCATGATAGAACTAGTGGAGAACCCCCACTCAATTCCCAATTCGGCGTGCACCCAAAAAATCACGAAGGACCATCTTGATGTAATTACACGAGGCAGTTTAATTTAATGTACATGCATCCCACACAGGAGATAACGGCCATGAGGCTCGAAAGCTAGGGGTTTTTATGGGGTAAGGGGCTTAGGGGTGTGGAATTCAGCATAGCGACACACTATTGGCTTATTGAAACATCAGCAGAAAAATTACATGTACGTGCAAGGTGTCAGAGTTCTGTAAGTTGTTGACTCAGTTTAAATAGCCCTGTTATGTCTTCATATTCCTCTTTATCTTTAAGGTTAAGCTGTTCCCAGGAATATTTTAACTATGGGGCATACCCGGGTTTGTTTTTCTTTATTCTCAGCCCCAGGGAGCCTCTAGGCTCACAAACAACCAGCAATTTCTGAGTACTTTATATGACTTACAGGTTCTGAAATTTCATCTTTCTTTCATTCACATAAAAATGTTATTTATGTTATTAAGTTGTGATGAGAAGTCTATAATTATTATTTTCGGAGGAATCTATTTTCATTTCCTCCTACACTGAAAAATAATTTTATGAAATTTCTTCATGAATATAAGAAAAATATTATGTTTATTTGGTACATTATACATTTTTTCAGATGGATAAGTAGATAGATGAATAAATGCATGAATAGATGAAGAATGATCTAGTTTATTAATTTCATTCAATTTTTTATGTATTCTTATTGTATTTAGCTATCTTAACAATAACCTTGAAAAACTATTTCTTTTGAAATGTGTTTCCTTTCCTATATAAAGAGCAACAATAAAAATAACCTGAGCTGAGGCGATGGCTTAGAATGAAAACCTGTGATAGTATCCCAGCTATTGGACACACATATCTGTAATCCCAGAAGTATGGAGGGTGGAAACTGGAAAAATCAACTGGACTTGCTGGACACTTCCCCAGCTGCAGACTCAGTGAGAAACCCTATCTCAAATGAATAAGGCATCCCATGCAAATATTGCCGGGCCTTCAGACATGCAAACACAGGAACACATATACAATGTGTATGTGATACACACACACACACATACACACACACACACACACACACACATAACATAACTCATTTCTCTCTTGATAGGCTGAATAGGAAATACATGTATTTCCAACAGCCAATCCAGATTTAGGGAAATTGTCTTTCTAGCTAGACACCATAACTGCACCATTTATTAATTTGTTCTCTGATTCTATTAGAAGGTTAATATCAATGTTAATCTTATTCTCTAAGTCACTTTAAAATGACCTCTTTGTGTCCTTGTTAAGCTTCAGTGCTTGTGCTTAGAGAAGTGTATCTTCCTTATCCCTGTTGTTGAGAAGAATATATGGATAGCTGCAAATTCAAAGTCAGATGGTCTATATAGCAACTTCTAAACCACCATGGACTCAAGAGATACTCCATATCAAGAAATCTAACAAACAAATGAGTGAATGAATATTTTGAGTGCCTAAATCTGTCCAATAGTGATCAATGCCCTAAGTTCAATCCTCCTTTTCAGCATTCCTTCAAAATATATTTACGTAACAAAACCTTCACAGTGATCCAGTTGATGGCTGTCTATGAATGCTGCATTGGCAATATGTGCCTATCATTTTATATGTCAATTGCCACAGATTAGATACAACGTAGGTTTGAAGCTCTCACTAATGTTGTCTTCCTATTGTAATGAAACCTCACAAATTAGGACAAGTACTGTGTTCTATAAATGTATACTAGTTATCATGATCAAACTTTTATGCCTGAATGAGGATCAACATGACTGCCCTCTTGTGGTTGGACACCTGAAAATATTACAAGTTCACTATCTCGTTATAACATTTTACTTTTTTTTTTTTTTGGTTTTTCGAGACAGGGTTTCTCTGTGTAGCCTTGCCTGTCCTGGAACTCACTCTGTAGACCAGGTTGGCCTCGAACTCAGAAGTAAGCCTGCCTCTGCCTCCTGGGTGCTGGGATTAAAGGCGTGCACCACCACGCCTGGCAACATTTTCTATTTTTAATTGTGTGCATGTACATGTATCTGCATGTGGGTAGATGTGACTACAGGCTCCAAGAATCTCAGAGACATTGGATCACGATGAAGCTGAAGTTACATGCAGGTGTGAGTCACCCGATATGATTCTGGGACCCAAACTCAGGTCCTTCATAAGAATAGACTGTGCTCTTAACCACTGAGCCATTTCTCTAGCTCCCATAAAAACATTTTTGAAAGTGGGCCAGCCCATGTCATTTCAAAGCATACACTTGACCACAAATGTGCAACCATAGCTGAACATTATAATGATCCATAGTAGTTTGTTTGTTTGTTGGAAATTTTCATATTAATTACATATATATGAGGAAGTCTTTAGCTAAAATGACAAGAGTGAAATCTATAAAGTTGTGTACAAAACTTAAGATGAAGGTCTAGTAGCAAGATTATTTATCTGATATCTGTGGTGCTCAGAATTTAATCCTCAACACACGTCATATCAAACAGAAACAGAATGTACTCTATACACGTAACTGTGTCTGGCTCCAGTATGGGTGCTGTAAAGAAAGCAGACATATTTGATTAAGCTAAGAAACTTCTCTTGGATATGTAATTCACTTAGACTTCTAAGTGCTTTACTTTAACTGTGTCACCATTTCCTCCAGATAGGGGAGTCTGTTCCTAGTCTGGCTTTGAACTTGCAACATTCTCACTTTAGTCTCCCATGTATGTGCACAATGCCTTGTGTGTTTGCTTTCTCTGTATGTGAAAAGAAAGGGAAATGCCTGAATAATATAAGACCAGAATTGTATTTTTATCTTTCCAATAAATCATTGAACATGGACACAGGAATCCTTTCCCCTGCTATTTGCCCTAAAAGTTTCTTTGTGCTCTGCAGTCCCCTTTTCTCTAAAAGGTATAAACTTTCAAAGTAGCAACAATGAAACTGATTACAAAGTATGCTGTGTAATAGGTTCCTTCTGCTTACACACAGCTTCAATGAATTATTGCTGTGTTAGGATTAGTATCATAAAAATATGATGTAATTTTATACAGCATATTAAAAATGTTATTTAATTTCAAAAGGATATTATCTCAAAATAAAATAATTTCACACATGTTCCCTTGGAGTATGTGATTTTAGGCATGTGCATGTGTGTGCCTGCACACACACACAAACACACACACACACACACACATACACATACTCAACACAGAAGAACATTTCCAGAAATGTAGCCTTATAGGACATGGCAAGTTTAATCTACATAATTTAATTCATCCATGTGTATTTTTTACTGTAATATGAAGGTGTATGAGCTAGTAAACATTTATCTACCAAATTTTTATTGAATTTTATATTCTTCACTGAAGCTAATTCCTTTAATAAGTTTTTGATCCAACTAACATGACTATATTGTTTACTAGCTTTAGGGTAATTGAACATGGACTTGTTTTAATTCCAATCACCTTTGCTGCCAGGAGTAGCTGCCACTTTTAGACATGATCTCATTGTTTAGGTCTGAAAAATTTTACTTCACTAAAATGTAAGTAATAATAGTAACAGTAACAATAATAAATAGTAATATTGATAGCAGTTGTAATGGCAGTAGTAAGAACAGCAGACAAGAGGGCCAGTGATTTCAGTTTCCACATTGCAGGTTTTGTCCCATCAGAACTCATGCATGTACAGATTGCCATCAACAGAGCTAAGCTCTGCTTACAATCATCAGACTGATTCTTGGAGTCTTCTCAATTGTCAGGAAATGTATACAGTTTTATATATTGCTCTTCTTTCCACCCATATACTGAGGACTGTAAATTCATAAATTTACTTCCCTCCAAACCCCTCTTACATAATTGTTGTCCAAGCATCTCTGAGATTTTGTTTTCCCTAGATGTGGGCAAACACTGTATGAATGTCTCTAAGCAGCTCCCACGCTTCTGCCCACTGATGCCTCCTTCTTGCATTCAGTGCCGGGCATTGCTGAGTTTTTCTGCGACATTTTGCTGACCGTTTCACCTCTGTACAACCCTCCATGTGCTTTGAGAAAGGAAGCACACTGCTTTCTAAAGCTCACATCCCTTTACAGGGAAGTAGATGTATTTCTTTTGATTTAATATTGTGAATTTTTGCAAGTCAAATCTGATTCAAGAATTGGTTCTTACTATTCCTGCCCTTCTGCTGTGTAGTGCCTGGGAGCTGGTTATAGCTCTCCTTGAATCTTATCACTCACGTATACTTAGAAATTATTTCAATATGACATTTCCATAATTTCTGCTACCATGTCTTTGTAATATTTATTTCTGTCTCCATGGTTATCTTTTATATATCTTTTCACCCTTTAGTATGTAGATATGGTAATCTCTTTAGATTTTTTAGTTTAACCAACATTAGTTTTAATTTTATTCTTCATGAATTCATTTCATGTATACCATGAAATATTATCAAAGCCAATCCCCTATTTTTCTCTTTCCAGTTCTCCAGGTGTCCCCATGCATGACTCCTTCCCACTTGGGGTACATCTGCTTGAAACATTATTTTTCAGTATGAAAGAAGAGGGCGTGAATACTGATGATCAATTGTTTATTCATGAGTTCAGGCAAGAAGTAAATTAATTAAACTAAGGATATATAAAAATGCCTATAGAAACTCTACAGAAAGCTAATTTTAAAATATAATTCAATACTTCAGTGTGCTGCTATGTAATTTACCTCATTCTTTCAACTTGTATTTCCAAGAATTATTTTTATTTTCAGATGTCCTAATTGTTTCTTTTCATATTTGCCTTTAGTTTTAGTGTATTTATTTATTTTTGTCTTAATCATTTAAATATACTAAATTTATTATATTATTCATTTGCTTTCTATCTGTAATCTTTACAGATATAGTTAATGTTTTACATATCTGACAATTCTGTCAAGCTAATCCTATTTTTGGTTAAATCTGCTGAACTTTAGTTGCCAAGATTTTTATGACCTTTTCTATTCTTCAGAAAAGTTATTTTTCATAATTTTGAATTTTGAGAACATGTAATGTTCAGATACTATTTGTGTGCCTCTGTGGCATTCCTATATGGCTATGTCTAGGAATGTGTACCATGGGGACTTTTATACATTTTATTAAAAGTCTTCTATTAATCTTCACCCTAGTTTTTTACATGGACATTTTCCCAAGTTGTAAAGTACCGTTTGTGAAATAAATGAGATTGTTATTGGTTTTTAGGAGAGAACAAAAGCTTTTCACTCACAGTCCAGATTTCTGAGAGCTTCTTTAAGCTACAAGTAGATTTAAATTGACAATGAAACTCGAGTTTAGACCTTTAACATGCTAGGATCATGCTGTGATCCACATATTAAGTGGAACTACAGTACTGTATCCTTCTCTATATTGACAATAATATTCCAACTTCTCAATTTATAGGCAAAATAAACATTTATATATGCAAGCACCAAGCAAATGTCATATTTTGAACATCGTTCCCATTAATCTTACATTTTTATACACTTTTGACAACACATTATAGTATTTACTATTTGTTTCTTTTGCAGCTGTTCTATTGCTAGACCAGTTACTGTTTTTCATAAAGTTTTGTTATTGTTGTTCTTTACATACTCCCACGCATTTTCTTCTCCTTCTAGGGCTCTGCCACCTAAACACAGAATTTCTAAAAACCTCTCCCAAACATATTCTGAAAAATGCCCTTACGAAATTCTTTCTGCTTCTCCAAGCTTTTGCACACTATCAATTAAGGGCTTTTGAAGGTTTGAGTCTTGTATGATCTAAAACATTCCAATACCTACCTTCACCCACTTATCTGCTCTAACCTGGATAGTTGAATCACATGTCCTTATGTCTCTTCTTTCTAGAAGAAAGTTGAAACCTCCTAAAGTGATTTTTGATGTTTCTATATTTTGCAAGAATACAGATTACCTTGCTTTTTGATAGGCACATTCTGACAAGTGTACTGTGACTTGAAAATACTGTAACCCAGAAGCAGATATAATATGCTTGGCCTACAGATCAACCACAGCATAGAGTAGAATACCTGAAATTCACTCAGGGCTCCTGTCAGCCTACAGCTGAACAAAATCATCTGAAGCTAACTTTCTAATGAACCGCTGCATATCTCATACGACTTCTTAAATACTTGTATCTAAAAAGCCCTCTGGCAGCCCAAGGGCAGTGTCTGCTGCTGCTTCCCCTCCTGACTGTCACTGCCCAGTAATGTTTGGACTGAACATGAATGCTTCTCAACCCTGCATAACACTGAAAAATCTCAGTTACAGATATCATCAGCCCAGCCTATGTGCTAGCATTTGTTGGATATTTTTGAAGTCATGTGTTTAATAATTCTCCAAATATTTTTCCAACTAGATTTCCTATAGCTGAGAAAAGAGAATGATCCCTTTGTTTTCTGCACCTCAGGTATTCATACTTTTACTCACTCATTCATTTTCTATAATGTATTTCTATAACCTAGAAATCTAAGTGTAATAAAATTTGAAATAAAGATCTTAAATAGCCTTTTGCAGTATTTTTATTTTTTCTGTACACACTAATAATCGAAGGTCCAAGATTTAAATAACTATACTAGGTATTGCATAAATTACTCATAAGGTCAAAATATGTATTCAAGGTTATATCTCCAAGAAGCTTATAGTCTTTATAAAAGATTGCATCTGTGTCCCATCTAATGCCCCTTTACCAAAAAAGAAAAAAAAAAGATATAAAGAAAGTAAGTAAATGAAGTAAAATGTAGAAAAGTAGTAAGAAGCATAAAACCTGTACTATACTTAGACTTATAATGTCTTTATCACATTGAATCTTTTATAATCTGACCTATGGAATATACCAAATTAAAAGTGGTATGCTATACTTACTCCAAATATGTTTACAAGTATGAAACTTTAAAATGTATCTACTATTGTATGTCTACTAGAAAGCTGACATTCACATAATATTAACTATTCTAATTTCACTTAAACCATTTATTATATTAAACAGTACCAAATTGAAAATTTGTATAAATAAAAGACAGCCATAAAAATAAGCAATCTGTTTTATAAGAGTCCAGATCCTTGAGAGAAACAGCTAATAGCAATATCTGAACAGTCTCTCTCACTAGATGCGTTCCAACATGAGTAACTTTTGAAAACATTATTTCATTTCCCGTATCAACAGTGAATTTTATTCATTTCAGCAGGCACAAATCAGATTTCAAATGAAAAGCAGAATGAAGAATGCAACCTTTGACCTTTTCCAAATCTTCCTCTGCTGCAGCATCATTAAATGTTCTTGGTAATGATCTTGGCAGCATATGAAAACTAAAGTGTTCTGATGTCAGTCATAGTAATTCTGAATTTTCTCTGCTTCTTGCTGCACTTGTGAAGTGTCCTTAGTTGAGTAGTATAATTTATTTCTCATTAGCATTTAGAAATGACAATTTCAGGCCTGCAGTTGCCATGTATTAAGGAAGCAGTAAAGGCAGAATGATTGGAGTCTCCTTAAGGCATCCTTTCTAAACCTGGATGCCTATGATATTATTACCTTATCTTCTAATTTCATATGAATATCTGTATACTCCCACACATTTGGCAGAAATGTCAGCTCTATTATATAGGCTATTGGCTACATGAATTTGATACTTGAATGAAAATTACTTAGCTGGAGTCTTCTAAAGGGAAGGCAATATTTAGGTAAGCGGCAGGAAAAAAAAAATTGTACCTGAAGGTGGTATACATGGGAAACATTCTCCTAAGTGGTACATGCTAGACAAATGGTGATACCCAGAGAAAATTATAGCCATTTAGATAATGCCATTCATGTAGCATTATAGTAAACTTTAAGAAAACGCTAGAATAGACAAATTGAGCAAACTACCTGTAACAATAAAAAAGTAACAGCCCATTGATCCATCTTAAATGTTTTATGTAGTTGAAGTAATCACCAAGGTAAAATGTAGTTTTTCTTCCCCGCTGTAATTTTAACAGGGTAAAATGAGATTTCCTTTGGTTTGTCACATTTGTCCTTTGTAGAATTAATCTGTAAATATTTCTAATTGTTCTATGCTTTGTATTGAAAGATTTAAATCAAAGTATACATATATATGAAGTATATATATGAAGTCAAGATAGCCCTGATTACTTAGTTATTTGTCAAAAATAAAAATCCATGATAGTATTTTAATAGAACACAACACGAAAATGGACTACAATATTTAGACACTAATTTTAAATGTTAAAATAGCACTAATATGAAAGAGGGACATATTAACATCAAGAGGCTTAAGGTGTTTTTCATATTTTAGGGTAAGGTGTATACAGTAACTAGACATCATTGCTGCCTACATTGGGCACTAATGGTAGGATAGTAAGAAATCAGTGATCTGTTACCTTTTTACTTAGTGGCAAGTGAAAGCCCTATATTACATGTAGTCCTCTTAAAATGCATTGTGCACTTGACACTATTATACAACATAAGTAATAATTTTGACATTTAACCCAGCAGTTACTCCACTTATTTGATGCCTGCCACTACTTTCTGCAAAGTGGAAATGAGCTCAGGAATTTCTTAGGTGTCAGAATTACATTTCACTATTTACTAACCTTCAGGATGCTGTATTCATATGAAGTCAGAAAAAGCACAATTATTATACTTAATTCTTTTGCAAACATAAAAATGCATGGCAGTATATTAACGTAATACAGACAAAATAAATTAGAACTTTTAGATCTTCATTTCAAATGTTAAATTCATATTCATATGATAGCGGGAGAAAGGAACAGTGCAGTCACCACATTCAAGAGGCTGGACAGAGGAATCAGGAGTGTGACACCATCATGAAACAAGTGTTCATGTTAAATTCTATGTGAGCAGAAGGTATATGGATTTTCTTTTTTTTTTTTTTTTTTGGTTTTTTTTGGTTTTTTCGAGACAGGGTTTCTCTGCATAGCTCTGGCTGTCCTGGAACTCACTTTGTAGACCAGACTGGCCTCGAACTCAGAAATCCGCCTGCCTCTGCCTCCCGAGTGCTGGGATTAAAGGCGTGCGCCACCACGCCCGGCGTATATGGATCTTCTAGACACCGAAACTGAGTTGATTTTAGATTTATTCTTTCTTTTTCTTTTTCTTTCTTTTTGTTTATTTGTTTGTTTGTTTGTTTGTTTGTTTTTTGAGACAGAGTTTCTCTGTGTAACCCTGGCTGTCCTGGAACTCACTTTGTAGACCAGCCTGGCCTCGAACTCAGAAATCTGCCTGCCTCTGACTCTGCCTCCCAAGTGTTGGGATTAAAGGCATGCCCCACCATACCTGGCTTAGATTTATTCTTTCATTACTCAGTTTTTGTGGCAGAGTCTTCCTGCCTATCCTTGTCTAGCCTTGATTTCATGTTTTTCTAACCATAACATTCAAAGCACAGGGGCTGGCTTCCATAGTTATCTTTGATTTACATTTCCCTCTTTTTATTTCATTGTTGAAATTTGTCTCCTTTTCACTATATTTTTAAATTATATTTATGTCCCAATGTCTCTCCGGTTTTATTACAAGCATATCTCTCTTTCTTCTCCCTGCCTCTCTTTTCTCTCTTCCAGCCTTACCCTCCCTTTTTCTCTGTGTGTCTCTTTTTCTGTCTTCTGTCTCTCTGCCCTTGTCTCTCTGTCTTTCTGTTTTTCTCTCTCCACCTCTCCCTTACTGCCCTCCCACAGTCTATTGTACATGCACAGCTAGATATGTAGACATGTGGGTACTTTTGTGATTACAAATGTATATGTTGTGCATATGTATGTGTGTGTAAAATTTATATATTTATAAATTTATATATTCATATTTATAGTATTATAGTATTTATTATAATAAAATAGATTTAATTACTTTTTATCTATTATTAAATAAATGTTTTAATTTAATGTATTTAAATTAAATTGAAGTAAAATTTAAATTTAATGACTAAAATGAAAAATAATTTAATTTATTTAAATAATTAAATAAAATATGATTTATTATTAAATAAATTTATTATATTTATAAGTAAAATATACTTATAGAATAAATTTATTTTTTAAAACCTTAACACTTATTCATACCCATATACATACCCTACCCTAAACCCCACTCCTATCCATACCCTAACCTCTACCCCTACCTATATCCCTTTCCTAACATCACCACCAACCCCTACCCTTGTATTTTTAATATATATTCACATGTATATAAGATTATATAAATATATATATACATATATATATATCGAGAGAGAGAGAGAGACAGAGACAGAGACAGAGACAGAGACAGAGACAGAGACAGAGACAGACAGAAGGAGAGATTACTCACAGTCTGGGATTTGAACACCTGGATTAGGTCATCTGTCCAAAGAGGCCTTGCTATGAGGCTGAGGAAGCCCCTTACCTTATTCTTACTCAATGCTAGGATGGCGAGCATTTATCCATTGTATGCTTCATACTTATAAACCACAAGGAACATCTTGTCTCTGCCCCAGCCAATGCTGGAACTGTAAGTCTGAACAACAACAACAAAAAAAAGGGAACCAAATATTAAAATAATGTAAATATTTAAAAATGCATATCTGATAAAGATCAGAACTATACATTTAATTGAATAATGTGGCAATTTATAATATAAGAAAAGAAAATATCAATTTGGGTAGATTATGGGAGAAAATTAGATATGATATAGAAAATTAAAATATGATAGAAACAGGAATAACCTTATGGCTTTAAGAAGAGTATTCCTGTGTTGGGAGACATTGATGATCAGGGGCCCGTAGTACTTCTCTGAGCCATTAATTCCTCAAGGCCAAAATGATTGGGCATTATCTGTGTTTCTCATTTGGTTTTTGTTGTTTTGTTTTGTTTTTCCAAAAAAGTTTTTTATTAGATATTTTTTTCATTTACATTTCAAATGCAATCCTGAAAGTACCCTATACCCTCCCCCTGCCCTGCTCCCCAGCCCACCCACTCCCGCTTCCTAGCTCTGTCATTCCCCTATAATGGGGCATATAATCTTCGCAAGACCAAGGGACTTTCCTCCCACTGATGGGCTACTAGGCCATCCTCTGCTACATATGCAACTGGAGACACAAGCTCTGGGGGGTACTGGTTAGTTCATATTGTTGCTCCTCCTATAGGGTTGCAGACCACTTTAGCTCTTTGGGTATGTTCTCTAGCTCCTTCATTGTGGGCCATGTATTCCATCGAATAGCTGACTGTGAGCATCCACTTCTGTGTTTGCCAGGCACTGGCAAGGCCTCACAAGTAACAGCTCTGTCAGAGTCCTGTCAGCAAAATGTTGCTGGCATATGCAATACTGTCTGGGTTTGGTGCTTGTTTATGGGATGGATCCCCGGGTGAGGCAGTCTCTGGACGGTCCATCCTTCCGGCTCAGCTCTGAAATTTGTCTCTGTAACTCCTTCTATGGGTATTTGGATCCCCACACAAAGAAGGAATGAACTATTCACACTTTGGTCTTTCTTCTTCATGAGTTTCATGTGTTTTGAGAATTGTATCTTGTGTATTCTAAGTTTCTGGGCGAATATCCACTTATCAGTGAGTGCATATCATGTGAGTTCTTTTGTGTTTGGGCTCCTCACTCAGGATGATAGCCTCCAGATCCATCCATTTGCCTAGGAATTTCATAAATTCATTGTTTTTAATAGCTGAGTAGTATTCCATTGTGTAAATGTACCACATTTTCTGTATCCTTTCCTTTGTTGAGGGAAATCTGGGTTCTTTCCAGCTTCTGGCTATTATAAATAAGGTTGCTATGAACATAGTGGAGCATGTGTCCTTATTACAAGTTGGAACATCTTCTGGGTATATGCCCAGGAGAGAGGTACTGCTGGCTCTTCCTGTAGAACTATGTCAGTTGAGAATTTATTGTTTAGCTCTGTACCCCATTTTTTAATGTTTTTTTTCTGGAGTCCAGCTTCTTGAGTTCTTAATATGTATTGGATATTAGTCCCATATTGGATTTAGGATTGGTAAAGATCCTTTCCCAATCTGTTGGTGGCATTTTTGTCTCATTGACAGTATACTTTGCCTTACAGAAGCTTTGCAATTTTATGAGGTCCCATTTTTCAATTCTCAATCTTAAAGCATAAGCTATCGATGTTCTGTTCAGGAATTTTTCCCCTGTATCCATATCTTCAAGGCTTTCCCCCACTTTCTCCTCTATAAGTTTCAGTGTCTCTGGTTTTATGTGGAATTCCTTGATCCACATAGACTTGAGCTTTGTACAAGGGGATAAGGATGGATCAATTCACATTCTTCAACATGATAACTGCTAGTTGAGCCAGCACCACTTGTTGAAAATGCTGTCTTTTATCCAGAGGATGGTTTTAGTTCCCTTGTCAAACATTGAGAGACCATAGGTGTGTGGGTTCATTTCTGGGTCTTCAATTCTATTCAATTGATCTACCTGTCTGGTGCTGTACCAGTACCACACAGTTTTTGTTGTTGTTGTTGTTGTTTGTTTGTTTTATAAATTGCTCTGTAGTACAGCTTGAGGGCAGGCATGGTGATTCCAACAGAGTTTCTTTTATTGTTGAGAATAGTTTTTGCTATCCTATGTTTTTTGTTATTCCAGATAAATTTGCCAAGTGCCCTTTCTAACCTGGTGAAGTATTGAGTTGGAATTTTGATGGGGATTGCATTGAATCTGTAGATTGCTTTCAACAAGATAGCCATTTTGACTATGTTAATCCTGCCAATCCATGAGCATGGGAGATGTTTCCATCTTCTGAGTTCTTCTTACATTTCTTTCTTCAGAGAATTGAAGTTCTTATCATACAGATCTTTCACTTCCTTATTTAGAGTCACACCAAGGTATTTTATATTATTTGTGACTATTGTAAAGGGTGTTGTTTCCCTAATTTCTTTCTCAGCCTGCTTATCCCTTGTGTAGAGAAAGGCCACTGATTTATTTGAGTTAATTTTATATCCAGATACTGCACTGAAGCTGTTTATTAGGTTTAGGAGTTCTCTGGTAGGATTTTTAGAAATATGTATATATATATACACAACTGCATATATAATACATATATATTATATATTATCATATCATCTGCAAATAGTGATATTTTGAATTCTCCCTATCCAATTTGCATTCCCTTCATCTCCTTTTGTTGTCTAATTGCTCTGGCTAAGACTTTAAGTACTATATTGAAGCTAGGGAGAAAGTGGGCAGCCTTGTCTAGTCCCTAATTTTAATGGGATTGCTTCGAGTTTCTCTCCATTTAGTTTGATGTTGGCTACTGGTTTGGTATATATTGCTTTTATTATGTTTAGTTATGGGCCTTGAATTCCTGATCTTTCCAAGTCTTTTATCATGAATGGGTGTTGGATTTTGTCAAATGCTTTCTCAGCATCTAAAGAGATGATCATGTGGTTTTTGTCTTTTAGTTTGTTTACATAGTGGATTATGTAGATGGATTTCCATATATTAAACCAACCCTGCATCCCTGAGATGAAGCCTACTTGATCATGATGGATGGTCGTTTTGATATGTTCTTCGATTCTGTTTGCAAGAATTTTATTGAGAATTTTTGCATCGATATTCATTAGGAAAATTGGCCTACCAGCATCATGAGATATGATTTTTAACTCCAAATCTTGCTTTTGTAGTGTATTGTTATATCCAGGACTTGCCTTGGTGGGAGTGCTGGGTTCTGATGATGCTGACTAGTCTTGGTTTCTGTTAGTAAGATTCTTACGTTTGCCTTTTGCCATCTGGTAATCTCTGGCATTAGTTGTTATAGTTGTCTCTGGCTGGAGCTTGTTCCTCCTGTGATTCTGTTAGCCTCTCCCAGCACTCCATGGAGTCCAACTCTCTCCTGAGTCCCAGTGGTCAGATTACTCTCTTCAGGCAAGCTCTTCTCTTGCAAGGCAGGTGCATAGAGGTCTGGAGCTCAGCTCTACCTCCTGGCTGAAGATGAAGGCCTGAAGGAACCCTGTCTAAGAAGCTCTGTTTCTTCTGTGGCCCGTGTGCTCTCCTTTGAGGACTGGTCTCTGAGAGACCTAGAATACAAGCTGATGCTCTTGCCTGAATCTTAAAGTAAGAGCCCCCTCTGGAGCCTGACTCTCCTCTGGCAGGGATGGTGTGCAGAACCAAAAAAAAAAAAAGCCATCATTCAAATGCCAGGCAAGAATTCTTATAATTCCATCTTCGTGGTTTTCTAAGAAGCTTCTTCTTTAACCCAGACAAGTGATTCTAGGGTGCTGGGCATTCTAGGGTGCCTGCAGTGGAGAGTCCTCTGGGGACAGTGGGACTGTCCTCTGAGTTCCTGCCCAAGGTGGCCAGGGGCAGGCGCAGACTGCAATGAACCCCAGCCACTGGTAGGGCAGGTTTCCGATGTCCCTCATCCTGCTGGCACAGGCCCCTCTCAGTTGTTTTGGAACACATGTGTTCCACTTACCAGTGATCCTAAGATCCTGAGTGTGGCTGGGAGGTGGTGGAACACACCTTTAATCCCAGCACTTGGGAGGCAGAGGCAGGAGGATTTCTGAGTTCGAGGCCAGGCTGGTCTACAAAGTAAGTTCCAGGACAGACGGGACTATACAGCAAAACCCTGTCACAAAACAAAATAAAACAAAACACCAAAGTCAAAAAACAAAACAAAACAACAAAATCATAAATAAATAAATAAATAAATAAATAAATCCTGAGTATGCTAGGACGCCTGGGGCGTGGAGCGTTCTCTGGGGACCGTGGGACTGTCTGCCGAGTTTGTGCCCCCTCATTTGTTAAAGATGATAAATATGGTAGGTTTTTTTGTTTGTTAATTTGTTTGTGTGTTTTTATATTTTTCTTCACATTAACTAGTGCTCAAAATTCCAAATTCAAAACTACAAATAAGATGGTAAGCAGCTAATAGATGTGTAACTATTAGTTAGATTAAAAAACAACAAAAATTTGGTCACCCTAACTGTAGTATGCCCAACAACAATTTATTTTAAATGTCTCTTAAGAAGTCCAAAGATTATATCTTCTAAAATTGTTCATTCTTTTTCTGTAAAATATTTTAAGATTATTAAGTAACCCGTTATAAAGAAAATATGTTGATTATGATTCTATGTTTTCTTGAGAGAAATGTCCTTATTCTGAGAAATCTTCAAATCTTTACATGAATCATTTCCTCTACCTGTATATAAAGATAGTACTATTTTTTCCTGCAAAACCCTCAGTTCAAAATTTTGCTGAAATGTTCAGCACATTATTTTTCTCTGACTATTATTAAGTTTTTATTAATTTTAATAATTATCAATTATTATTATGCTAGTATTGGTTTCTGGATTTACTAGAATATTAAAATTGCTAATTGGATTTACTATGTCAATTATGTGTCTTTTATGATAAATGTTATTCATTATTGTTATGTAAGGGATAGGAAAGCGGTGTTTTTATCCTATTGGCTTAATTTATATTAATTGATTTAGTCTCATTTTTAAAATCTGCATCAGTTTTTCTCAGTTTTTGCTCCTTTTTTTAGATTTTAATTCACAGTGTCAAAGACTTCATAAATACTAGGTAGCAACTAAACTGACTTCATTAGTTAATTAATTTATTTTCCTTTGCAATGTTGGCATCCTTCATAGGTCAGTGTTACCCTTGATGATCCTGCTTAGCTCTCTGAATTTAGAAAAGTGCTACAGTTCAAATGTACAGAAACAATATTTTGTACCAGCACAGCAGAGCTCTTGTTGCTATAATTCACCAAGGCAAGGTTGGCCCTGCATGTGAATTACAGAAAATATGATGAGTTCTAATGATATGCCATTCAATGATTTTCCTGGGCTTATGATGTCTAGAAATTCCTCATTTCAGACATTTAAGTGATGTTCTGACATTAAGACCTTCTCCTTAATATCCTTAAGAAGTTATAATCATGACATTAGTTTATCTTCTGTCTTCTGTGCCTTTCTAGAGGACTAGAATTCTGATCACACTAGTAAATGGGATAGAAATCAAATCAAGCACAATCCATGATATGTTTCTTATATTTCTTTTTACATCTTTCGCAGAATTTCCAACCTGTGAGCCTCTGACTCAGTTCATATGCAAGAGTGGGAGATGCATCAGCAACAAATGGCACTGCGACACTGGCAAGTACCAACTGCTCACTGCACAGCATTGAACAGGTTGGGGCACAGCTGTCTGGGCTGTCTGGCTTCCTTCAAAGGGAATTGCAAACAAACTTGTACTGCCAAACAAAGTGGCTAAGAAAAGTGGTGAGCAGGAAGCTGGCATGTCACTGGAGATCAGCATTAAGGATAATGGAGCATGATATTTGCCCTATGGGGATCTGACAGAGCTTCATTTTCAGATATCCATGTCCAAAGATGAATATAGGGAATAATTACGGAAATGACCTAGACAATTCAGGTTCGAAAGCATTTAGGTAACATTGGTAGTTAATGAATCATTACAGAAATTTCCCTATGCCAATTTGCAATATCTGAATAAAGTGCCTGTTCTTTGGAAATTTTGGTTATGAATTTACCTTTCCTTTTCTAAAATTATGAGTAAATATACACAAAAGATATAAATGTAAAAGAAAAATGTTTTTCCACGTTTTTACTAGCTTTCAGTATTTCTTTCCAGATGACGACTGTGGAGACAGGAGTGATGAGGTGGGCTGTGTACACTCCTGCCTTGATGACCAGTTCAGATGTTCAAGTGGTCGGTGTATCCCAGGGCATTGGGCCTGTGATGGTGACAATGACTGTGGAGACTTCAGTGATGAAACACATATCAATTGTACAAAAGAGGGTGAGTAATGGTATTTACTTATGAAATCTCACTAGAGTTTGATATGTGTTTAAACTATTTATAGTTCATTATTATATCATACACTAATTGTTCATCACTTTAAGAATATACATGTAGAACAGGACAAAATAGGATCTCTGTTTTTTTAATTTTTCTCTTTCTTCTTACTGGTTTCTTACTTCAGTGGTAGCCACTGTCTTGTTGATTTCTGTGCCCTTTGCTTTCTACATTCATTAAATATTTTGTTAGCATTATACCCATCTTATGCGAATTCTAAAGTGTCTCAAAAGGGAAAAATAATTATACAAAATGTAAAGTTATCATTTAATACTATGTCAAATCTCTTTCCTTGAAATTTGAGATAAGCATTTAATAAGTCTATTTCCCCACATTTCTATTTCCAGCTAATTGGCTAACCTGAATAAAATAAAAGAGAACAAAGAGCTCATGGCTGTAGTTCTTAGTATATCTGTGATAAAGCAGACCTTGTCAATAGCATACATTGCATTATAAAGCATCATCTACTATCAGGCATGTTAGGTAGTACCTTATGCTTTTATTGCTTTGAAGAGACACTGAGACCAAAACAGCTCTCATAAAGGAAAACAATTAATTGGAGCTGGCTTACAGTTTCAGAGGTTTAGTCCATTATCATCATAGTGGGAAGGAAGGCAATGTCCAAGTAGATATCATGCTGGAGAAGGAGGTGAGAGTTCTACATCTTGATCCACAGGCAGCAGGAGACTCTGTGCCACACTGGGCATAGCTTAAGCATAAGAAACCTCAGAACCTGCATGCATAGTGACACACTTCCTCCAACAAGCCCACATCTATTTCAATAAGGCCACACTCCCTAATAGTGTCACTCCGTATGGATGAAGCATTGAAACACACGAGTCTTTGGGTCCCATTCCTATTTAAACCACCATATTCAGATAACAACAATATTATAGTCACAGAAATGTGTTAGCTCATAAGCAATATTGTCATCTTTATCATTTAATAGACAATTCTTTCTTTCTGTCTTTCTCTCTTTGGTGGGGGTGTTTAAGTCATCTATTGTAGAAAGGCAGAGAGAGGAAGATTAGAGAAGCAGAGGCTGGCCATGGCAACATGGAGAGAGGGGGGAGGGGAAGGGGATAACTAAAATGATTAAAAACCCATGGTTTCCTTCTAAATAGGTGACATGCACACGGACAAACAATAGTGTTCTTTATTTAAAGTGTTGAAATCTGGAAATCAATTATACTGTGACTGTTTAGTTTTCCAAGCCTTTCCTCAGTAGATACATCTGTGTTCTCCAACTATTTCACAAATCACATGAGTGCTAGTGTCTCAGGGATATTCTTTCATATGGTATTCTCTCTGTCTTTGGAAAGAATGGCTAGGTGCCTACTAGATTTTTAGAAGAAAGACCCTGGATTTTGTCAGAATTTGCCAATTGGTTCCTTTTTTTTTTTTGGACAATAAGACAAAAATCACAGTAATGATTCAAATATGGCTGTTCAATCCCTGATCCCTGAGACAAGCAAACACAAAAAAAATCTGTTGTTGGTCTTGACATGATTAATAATTTTGGAGTGGGTAGGTAAACAATAGAAGCTAGAAAAGAACCAGAAAATTACTAGGAAACTTTTTCCTGTGGATATTTGAATTCAATTGTCTTCAAATCAGGAGGCTATTGAATTATTCATAGTGTTAATATTAAATATTATCTGTCTCTTATTCTCTAGTATGCAATAATTTCATGTCCTCTCTTCATTTCTTTCTCATGCCTCTCTCAATGGATTTATTCCTGAGATATATAAAATAAAAACTCTGGTTATTAAGCAGGCATAGAAAAAATTGCAAGAAGGTATTTTTGTTCTTAAGATAAATATTTGAAGCATTCATCTGGAGGGTGGTTGACACCTCATTACTGCACTGCAGTTCAACTCATTTGCCCTCCTCACATATGCCTGTTCAGGCTTCTCATAGGGTGTGCATCTGTGGCCTGCTGGCAAGACACCATAATATGCTATAAAAGATAAATTGCCCTAAGTTAACTTATTTTCATCTGAGAAATAGGATTCTATCACTCCTTCCTATGCTTATTTGTTGCAAGTTAAGAGACCATCATTGTACATTAAGGACTTTGAAAGTACCATTCAGCCTCGAAATTATCCAAAGTCTCTTGTAGACTCTAGAGAGTGCTTCCAGTTGGATTATCATATGAGAAGAGACATTGGAATGCTTATAGTTTACAACTCAGTTTCCCCACATATTGCTGCTTTAAAGGCCAAATTGTCAGGGTGACCTTCTTATGTGGTAGGATAGTAAGGACATTGTTGAGAGAATCTACATAATTCATGGACATGTTTCAAGAAACATATGAGAGAGCTTGACTTATTTTTAGTTTTGAGTTGTAAACTACACAAGGATTCTCTAATTAAACAGGCTGCAGGATAAGGACAGGTGATAGGAATTGAGCAAAGAAGACACTCTAGGATGGCTTTAGGAAAAGACAATCCAGAGTATTTCAAATCAAATTCATTAGTTTCATTCTTTATTATTTTGATTATACTTTCTGGTATGGAAGTTATAAAATAATATTGGCATATAGACAGAAAGGTATTATTATACATAATGCACGTAAGGCTAGTAGTGAATTTATGTTATTAGTCATGTATTTCAGTTTCAAAACATGCTGCAGAAGAAAGAGCAGGAGTTTCTGGCTTGAGTTTGAAGACTAGTTGTCAAAACTCATTAAATCCCCAAATGACTCCTCAGCCCTTTGCTGTACTTCTTGGAAGACAGAGCATATGGTACAGCCCCTGTAGACTCAAGGTATTTTCAAAGGAAGCAAGCAGTACATAATGAAAGTTTCCATATAGAATGTCCATTTGATAAAATTCTTACTCAATTCGTGTTCTCACTGACAACACATTCATAAAGGAATTATATCTATGGCCATGGTTGCTTATTTATCAAAATGGATAGGCATTCCTAGGAGAATACATCTCTTCTGGATTAACAAACTTCTATCCCTTTGTCTTTTAATTTTATGTTGTTCAGTTTTCTCATAATTTACTATAGTCAAAGAACACACAGTGTCTTCATAAAGCACTTTTACACATATACACACATACTCTCACACACACACATGCAAGCACATGTGAAAGAGTCAGCATTTGAGAGGAAAACAGGAAAAAAAGAGAGTGACAGAGAGACAGAGACAGAGATAAAGAGACACAGAGAGGTAAAAAAAATACAGTAAAATTTGTAGTAGAAAACCACCTTCAGAGGCAAAGGGAAGGAGATATCAGGGGAGGGACTTGGGGGGCGGTAAAGGGGAGAAAGGATTTGAGACAAATAGATAGATAGATTAATTAATTAATAATTAATTATTTAAAAAGCAAGAGTTCCACAAAATTTTTATCCTTTCCTTGGCTTTGGATCCTGTCTCTCAACAATTCAACTGAACTTTCTGTTTTGCTGTCTCATTTCTTTTGTAGTAACCATGAATCTTTTCTCTCTCTCTCTTTTTTTTTTTAATTACGTATTTTCTTTATTTACATTTCAAATGCTATCCCCTTTCCCGGTTTAACCCTAATAACTCCCTATATCATACCCCCATCCCTCTGTTTTTATGAGGGTATTCTCCCACTCACCCATCAACCCACTCCTGCCTCCCCACCCTTATATTCCCCAAAACTGGGGCATCCAGCCTTCACAGGACCAAGGGCCTCTTCTCCCATTGATGCCTGAAAAGACCATCCTCGGTCACATATGCAGTTGGAGTCATAGGTCCCTCTATATGACTTCTTAGATGGTGGTTTAGTCCCTGGGAACTTGGGGATGATCTGGTTGGTTGATATTGTTATTCTTCCTATGGGGTTACAAACCTCTTCAGCTCCTTCAGTCATTTCTCTAACTCCTCCACTGGGGACCCCATGCTCAGTCCAATTGTTGGCTGAGAGCATCCGCCTCTGTATTTGTCAGGCTCTGGCAGAATCTCTCAGGAGACAGCTATATCAGGACCCTGTTAGCATGCATTTCTTGGCATCCACAATAGTTTCTGGGTCTGGTGACTGTATATGGGATAGATTCCCAGGTAGGGCAGACTCTGGATGGCCTTTCCTTCAGGCTCTGCTCCACACTTTGTCTCCCTATTTGCTCCCATGAGTATTTTGTTCCCCCTTCTAAAGACCAAAGCACCCACACTTTGTTCTTCCTTCTTCTTGAGCTTCATGTTGTCTGTGAATTGTATCGTGGGCATTCCTAGATTTTGGGCTAATATCTACTTATCAGTGAGTGCATACCATGTGTTTTCTATTTTGATTGGGTTACCTCACTCAGGGTGATATTTTCTGGTTCCATCAATTTACCTAAGAATTTCATGAAGTCATTGTTTTTAATAGCTGAGTAGTAGTCCATTGTGTAAATGGAGTACTACATTTTCTGTATCCATTCCTCTGTTGAAGGACATCTGGGTTCTTTCCAACTTCTGGCTATTATATATAAGGCTTTTACGAACAGTGGAGCATGTCATGGTATGTGTTGGAGCATCTTTTGGGTATATCCGAGGAGTTGTATAACTGGTTCCTCGGGTAATACTATGTCCAATTTTCTGAGGAACCACCAGACTGAATTCCAGAGTGTAACCATGACTTTTGTGGGGTTTGTTTGTTTCTTTTTCTTGCCTTGCCTTAGGTGAATAGTTTTTGTTTTGCCTATTTCTCCTTTACATTTTTAAAATGACTGGCTGGAATCAGCCATTATGTGGGAAGCACTTGAAAGCCAAACATGGCTGTTTATATTTTTACTAAAAGTTTCTTTCAAGCAGCGAGAAACAGGGGCAGAATAGAGAGCACACTAAATGGGAATGGCGTTGGCTTTTGAAACCCAAAGCCCATCCATAATGGCATACTTCCTCTAAAAAGGCCACATTTCCTAATCCTTCCCAAACCATTTCATCAACTCAAATATATGAGTCTATAAGGACCATTCTCATTCAAATTACTTTAATAAGTAAAGATATTCTGCGAAAGTGATATCAATTTTTCTTATGAGTGTTCAGATCTGTAGGTAAAATAGTAAAACAAGAACCCTGGACACTCTTGATACTTAAAATCACAAAAGCATAAGGTAATTCCTATCTCACTTTGACAGTTTAATTTATTTAAATTATGTAACATTCTACTCATGCCTTTTTCAAAATCTGAACTTTATTTTACCTTTTTGATATAAGATACTGCTAATTTCCTTATGTGGCTATTTCTTTACATTAGTCACCTCTAAAAATATTAAGTTGATATCAAATAATTTAGCATATTCATGATAGAGGAAGTGACAGGTTTTTTTTCAAGTTTAGATTTCATCTAATTATTGCAGTTTTTACGAAATATTCTTCAAATACTTTCATCCTCCACTTTAAAGGGACATTTGATTATGGTTCTTGGCCATTGCATTTTACTGTCTTCTGTCTGGCCGCTGGACCTACTTATTGCTGCTGCACAACTTGCTTGATGCTTATCTCATGCTTTTGATGTTCCCAAATTATAAAAAGAAACCAGAATGATTTCAGTGTATCTTTACTTTTGTGCCCATGCGTGCACATTTAATAATAATTTAATGGACCATTAATAATAATTTACATAGATTTATTGTTGGAAAACAACTTTTATTTATGTTGAGAGAATAGATGCCATATGTATTGAGTCTTTTTATATACTGAGATCCTGGTTTATACATAAATGATGTAAAAGAACCTGGCATTACATAATGATGTACAAATTTCCCGGTATTGATATAGGTCTGCTCTCCTTTGAATAAAATGCCGTTTTTATGTAGTAATTATTGGCAATTTCAATACAGAATTAAATAAAATAAAGATATATGATATTTCTCTTCTATATATTTTCTATAAAGTTGTTAGGGATTTTTAAATCTTTTTTTTTTTAAATCTACTGTCTAAGTAGTAAGTACCAGTGAGAAATGGTACTTATGCTGATAAATGGGGGCAAAAAATAAACCAACATGTGTTGATTCATAAAGTTCAAGATACTTGTTCAGAATTTCACAGCTTGAGTTCTTTATAAAGATCATGTGTTTCTCCTCTGCCAGCTGTTTACATTTTTATTTAGCATATTCTGTTTGTTCTAACTTTATGTGAGCTGACATTTATATTATATTATCTCCAAACAATTACTGTCATTCTCTGAAGGATATACTTGGTTTTATGTAAAGATGAAAGAAGAAAACACCTTTCCTTTTTACTACAGGCCATTGTAATGGAATTCTCAATGGGTGCTTTACAGTCTCTGACCTTTACATTAAACAGTAGTGATAAGTCTGTCTGACCTTCCTCTAAATTTTAATCTACTTTATCTCTCACAATTCATCTTATTAAATCGATTCTGGAAGCCTTCGACTGGAGCAGCTGTGGACATTCCTACACAAACAATTTAATGTCTTTCTCTGAAATCTTTTCTTTTCATAAGAGGTTTGTTCTATAGATATAAAAAATTAGGAAGCAAGAAGAAGATCACAGACTATGAGCTGAATTACTTTGTGTCACAGATAAGGACATGTATTCAGCTAAAGAAAATCTCATCGGTTTAGAGTGTAAAGAACTGCTTTTTTGTTTGTTTGTTTTGTTTTAGTTGTTTGGTTTTTGGTTTTTTAGCTTTTGTCTGTTTGCTTTTGGACATGAAGTATTGTGGCTTGTGCTTTTGAATTAGGAAGATATTTTCTGCAGATTTCAACAAAAATGATCATTTGAACTGTTTTACTGGAAAATGAAGAAGTGTTGAAAGTACCACAAGCCAGACCAGCCTTCTATCTAGGGTTCTATGTGCACTCAGAACAGTTGTGTAAACCTGATTTTCAGCTGGAGATTTAGGCTACTCCCTTGGTAATAGAAAAAGGTGAAACAAAGGAAGCACAACACTTGAATTCTCACCTGCATCGGGTACTTCCCTATCAAATAGTCAAATGAAGCAGCAGGGTCTAGTCTTTTTCATGTAAGAACCAAAACACCAAAATTTAATTTAGAGAGCTCCTTTCACTTATTTTTCTTTCATGCAACATTCAAATAGTGTTTTCTAATTATTTCTTAGATTTTGGTAAATTGTAAGAAAAGTTTGTTATCTTCAAATGCTGCTCCTTCATACTATAGATTTGTTTCTCTCCTTTCACAAACTTCCCTTCCTCTACATTCTTAGAGCACCTTCTTGTGCAGAGCAGACAACAGAACAGTAAGGTGTTGTTGTTGTTGTTGTTGTTGTTTTTCCTGTTATTCATTTACCTTAGAAGAAGGACCTAGGTTCTGGGCAACTGATAGCTCAATCTGTGTATTTTCTGTTTTCAGGGTGGTAAAAGCTTTTTAAAAAAATCCATTAGGGTCCTTTCAGCAAAGTCTTGCAGACCCTGATATAGCTGTCTCTTGTGAGACTATGCTGGGGCCTAGCAAACACAGAAGTGGATGCTCTCAGTCAACTATTAGATGGATTACAGGGCCCCCAATGGAGGAGCTAGAGAAAGTACCCAAGGAGCTGAAGGGGTCTGCAACCCTATAGTTGGAACAACATGATGAACTAACCAGTACCCTGGAGCTCTTGTCTCTAGCTGCATATGTATCAAAAGATGGCCTAGTCGGCCATCACTGGAAAGAAAGGCCCATTGGACTTGCAAACTTTATATGCCTCAGTACAGGGGAACGCCAGGGCCAAAAAGTGGGAGTGGGTGGGTAGAGGAGTGTGTGTGTGTGGGTGGGGGGCGGGTATGGGGGACTTTTGGGATAGCACTGGAAATGTAAATGAAGAAAATACCTAATTTTAAAAAAAACAAAACATCCATTAGCACACTTCCTGCTCAGTCTCTGTCTCTAAACTTCTTTGTTGATTGTTTTGTGATGAAACCTAGACATTGACTTCTGCCTTCCTTTTGCATACACTCCTCTACTCCTTTTGCATACACTCCTCTACTCCTTTTGCATACACTCCTCTACTCCTTTTGCATACACTCCTCTACTCCTTTTGCATACACTCCTCTACTCCTTTTGCATACACTCCTCTACTCCTTTTGCATACACTCCTCTACTCCTTTTGCATACACTCCTCTACTCCTTTTGCATACACTCCTCTACTCCTTTTGCATACACTCCTCTACTCCTTTTGCATACACTCCTCTACTCCTTTTGCATACACTCCTCTACTCCTTTTGCATACACTCCTCTACTCCTTTTGCTTGTTAGTTCTGTGATTTAGAGAATCTACTTAATATCCTGAAGTTGCACAAAGTGAATTTTTGCTATTTGCAAAAATTTTAAAAGTATTCATTTAGGAAGGATAAATGGGGACCATAGTACGTATATGCAGATCAGTTATGATGGAGGGAGATACTGGGGGGGAGGGGGGTAGTCTTCCCTTCATCAATGGATTCAGAAGAGCAAAGTAGGGTTGCCAAACTTGAACTGAATGTAACATCCAAACTTTATCCCTACATGAGCAAGATTAGGTAGACGTGGGTGAGATGGAGTTCTGTCTGTACAGCTGCCATTTGAGCAAACACATTTCTGCTCTTTACTAATCCACAGTGATTTCTTTGTTGTATTTTTTCTATTACGTATTTTCCTCAATTACATTTCCAATGCTATCCCAAAAGTCCCCCATACCCTCCCCCCCACTCCCCTACCCACCCATTCCCACTTTTTGGCCCTGGCATTCCCCTATATTGGGGCATATAAAGTTTGCAAGTCCAATGGGCCTCTCTTTCCAGTGATGGCCGACTAGGCCATCTTTCGATACATATGCAGCTAGAGTCAAGAGCTCCGGGGTACTGGTTAGTTCATAATGTTGTTCCACCTATAGGGTTGCAGACCCCTTCAGCTCCTTGGGTACATTCTCTAGCTCCTCTATTGGGGACCCTGTGATCCATCCAATAGCTGACTGTGAGCTTCCATTTATGTGTTTGCTAGGCCCTGGTAGTCTCACTGGAGACTGCTATATCAGGGTCCTATCAGCACAATCTTGCTAGTGTATGCAATGGTGTCAGCATTTGGAGGCTGATTATGGGATGGATCGCTGGATATGGCAGTCTCTAGATGGTCCATCGTTTTGTTTCAGCTCCAAACTTGTCTCTGTAACTCCTTCCATGGGTGTTTTGCTCCCATTTCTATGAAGGGGCAAAGTATCCACACTTTGGTCTTCGTTCTTCTTGAGTTTCATGTGTTTTACAAATTGTAACTTATATCTTGGGTATCCTAAGTTTCTGGGCTAATATCCACTTATCAGTGAGTACATATCATTTGCGTTCTTTTGTGATTGGGTTACCTCACTTAGGATAATGCCCTCATTAGGTCCAACCATTTGCCTAGGAATTTCATAAATTCATTCCTTTTAATAGCTGAGTAGTACTCCATTGTGTAAATGTACCACATTTTTTGTATCCATTCCTCTGTTGAGGGGCATCTGGGTTCTTTCCAGCTTCTGGCTATTATAAATAAGGCTGCTATGAACATAGTGGAGCATGTTTCTTTCTTACTAGTTGGAACATCTTCTGGATATATGCCCAGGAGAGGTATTGCAGGATCCTCTGGTAGTACCATGTCCAATTTTCTGAGAAACCACCAGACTGATAAGAACAAACAAATGTAAAAACAAACCAACATACAAAAGCAACCAACAAACCAACCAAAAAACAAACAAATAAAAACACCGCCAGTAATTCTCAGTGTATTTGACTGAGAAGAAGCATTGACTCGAAATTTAAAGTAATTTGCAAATTAAGTAATTGAGGAAAATCATGGTATTGTTTTTCTCTTTTTTCATTTTTGCCTCAGTGATGTTATATTTGTTTCCTCACAAAACACAATTCAATATAAATTTAAGCTCTATCTAATTGCTAGGTAATGTTATATCCATTTTCAATGAAATATAAATTGAATGGATTAACTTTACTCTCACACAGATTGATTTATTTTCTTTGAAAATGTTAATGCTGAGATATCAAAATAATGTTAATTATTAATGGATTTTATTCATAATTAAAATGTGTTTATTTTTAAGATAAACTAAGAGTGAGTGGGTGGGAGTGGGAGCGCCCTCATCGGAGCAAGGGGAGGGAGAATGGCAAAAGGAGGTTTTGGAGGGGAAATCAGGAAAAAAATAACATTTGAAATGTAAATGCATAAAAAATCCAAAAAAAGTAAAATTATATCTTTAAATTTCATTTGAACCTTACTAGTGCAAACAACTTTTACATCAATTGCAAAGAAAACTCAAGGATTTTCACTCAGTTAACAAGAAAAAGACTGTTTGGGTTTTTTTTCTTCTTCTTTTCACACAATATATCCTGATTAAAGCCCCCCCTCTACTTCTCCCACTTCCTCCCCAGCTTCCTTCCTTATAGAATCCATTCTTTCCCTTTCTGTCTGTAATTAGGAAAGAGCAGGCTTCTAAAAGTTAACAAATCATTTGACAAAATAAAATATAATAAGATAAAGCCAAATCCATTACATCGAGGCTAGACAAAGCAAACTCAAGGGCAGGCACAAGAATCAGAGACCCACTCATACACAGTCTCAGGAATCCTGGAAAAGTACTCAACTGAAAGTTATAATATATATGCAGAGGATCTAGTGCATGGCTGGTGATCTATTTTATGACTAATATCCACTTTTAAGTGATAACATCACATGCCTATCCTTTTGGGACTGGGTTATCTCATTCAGGATGATATTCTCAAGTTCCATTTGCTAGCAAAATTCATGATGCCTTTGTTTTATAATATCATATCATTTAGTATATGTTCCACATTTTCTTTATCCATTCTTCAGTTGAGAGGCATCTAGGTTGTTTACAGTTTCTGGCTTTTAGGAATAAATCTGCTATGAACATAGTTGATCAAGTGTGTTTGTGGAATGTTGAAGCATCTTTTGGGTATATGCCAAGGAGTAGTATAAGTGGGTCTTGAGTTAAAATTCTTCCAGGTTTTCTGAGAAACCACCAAATTGATTTCCAAAGTGCTTATACAAGTTTGCACTCCCACCAACAAAGAAGGAGTATTCCACTTGCTCCACATTCTTGCTAGCAAATGCTATCTCGTGAGTTTCTGTTCTTAGCCTTTCTGATGGGTGTAAGATGGAATCTCAGAGTTGTTTTGATTTGCATCTTCCTGATGACTAAGGACTTTGAACATTTCTTTAAGGGCTTCACAACCATTCAAGATTCCTCTGTTGAGAATTCTGTGTATTTCTATACCCCATTTTTATTTAGGTTATTTGGGTTGTTGGTATCTAATGTCTTGAATTTTTTAATATATTTTGGATATTAGCTCTCTGTCAGATGTAACATTGATGAAAAATTCTTTCGAAACCTGTAGCCTGCAGTTTGGGCCTATTGAGAGGGTCCTTTGCTTTACAGAATCTTTTCAGTTTCATGAGGTCCTACCCATCAATTTTTAATCTTAGAGCTTGACTCATTGGTGTTCTATTTAGGAACATTTGTCTCCTGTAAGAATTTGTTCAAGGCTATTTCCCACTTTCTACTCTATTAGATGCACTATATCCAGGATTATGTTGAGGTCCTTGATCCACTTGGACTTGAGTTTTGTGCAGAGTGATAAATATGGATCTATGAATCTATTTCTACTTTTCTACATTCAGACATCCAATTATACCAGTTTAAGATTCTTTCATTTCTCCATTGTATTGGTTTTGGCTTCTTTATCACAAAATCAAGTATCCATAGGTGTGTGGGTTTTTTTTCTGGATCTTCAATTCTATTCCATTTATTAACATGTTAGTTTCTCTACCAATAACATGCAATTTTTACCACTATTTGCTTGTAGTTCATGTTGAGGTCAGGGATTGTGATTCTACCCAATGTTCTTTCATTGTTCAGGATTGGTTTGGCTATCCTGCATTTTTTTCCATATAATGTTGAGAATTGCTCTTTCAAAGTTATATAAAATTCTATTGGAATTTTGAAGGAGATTGATATCTTCTTCAATTTCTTTCCTCTGGGAAAATTCTTTTCATCCAGATCTGTCACTTGCTTGGTTAGAGTTACACCAAGATATAAAATATCTTGGTGTATGTTGTTTTCATAATTTCTTCCTTTGCCTGCTTATCATTTGTATAAATAAGTGCTGCTGATTTCTTTGGTTTAATTTTCTAGCCACCTTAATGAAGGTGTTTATCAAATGTAGGAGTTGGGGTTGCTTATATATACTATCATATCATCCACAAATATTGATAGTTTGGCTTCTTCCTTTGCAATTTGTACCACCTCGATCTGCTTGTCTTATTGCTCTAGCTAGAACTTCAATTACCATATTGATTAGATATGGAGAGCAAGAGCAGGACATTTGTAGAAGAAGCATTACTAAATTGCATGACTAACCCCACACATTAGTAGTGGGAGAGTTGAACACTGGACTCTCTCCAAATGACAAGTCGTCTGACCAAACTAAACAGAGAAATAGTGAAACTAACAGACATTAAAAACCAAAAGGACCTAACAGACATGTGCCGAACATTTCAACCAAAACCACCCTCAGAACCTCATGGATCCTTCTCCAAAAAAGACCATATAGTCAGGGAAAAATATCAAGTCTCAACAGATACAAGAAAATTGAAATAATCCCTTGTATTTTATTAGACCACAATGGATTAAAGCTAGACTTGAAAAACAACAGAAATACCAGAAATCCTATACAATCATAGAAATTGAACAGTTTTCTATTCAAAGACTTCTGGGCCATGCAAGAAATAAAGAATGAAATTAAAGACATTTTAGAATTCAGTGAAAATTAAAGTCTAACATTTCACTAAGTGGCTCCATAAAGACATTAGTAAGTTCTCATACTAGTAATTTAAACCTACACTTGAAAGCTGTAAAATAAAAGGGATGAATCAAGCAGACCAAAAAGGAGTAGAAGGCGGAAATAATCAAAATCAGGACTGACATCAATCAGTTAGAAACAAACAAACAAACAAACAAACAACACTGTAAAACCAACAATACCAAAAGCTAGTTCTTTGAGAAAAATCAATGTAGACAAACCCTTAGCTAAACTAACCAAAAGACAGAGAGGCAGTATTCAATAAACAAAATCAAGCCAGGCATTTGGGAGGCAGAGGCAGGCAGATTTCTGAGTCCGAGTCTACAGAGTAAGTTCAAGGACAGTCAGGGCTACATAGAGAAACCTTGTCTTGGAAAAAACAAAACAAACAAACAAAATCAGAAATGAAAAGGGAGACATAACAGACATAAACAGCAGATATTGAGGAAATTCAAAGGATCATTACTACTTCAAAAGCCTGTAATCCACAAAATTGGAAAATCATAATGAAATAGGTGGTTTTCTAGACAGAATTTACCAAAGTCAAATCATGACCAGGGAAACTATTTAAACAGCCCTATAACCCTGAAAGAAACTGATGTAGTCATTAAGATTCCCAACACACACACACACACACACACACACACACACACACAAAAGTCCAAGGCCCAAGGCCAGCCAGATCATTTTAGAGCAGAATTCTACCAGACATTCAAATAAGAGCTAATACCAATACTCCTCAAACTACTCCAGAAAATAAAAACAGGAGAAAGACTGCCAAACTCATTCTATAACTCCAGAACCACCCTGATACCTAAATCACACAAAGACTCCACAAAGAAAGAGAACTTCAGACTGATTATTATGATGAACATTGATGCAAAAATACTCAATAAAATACTTGCAAATAGAATCCAGGAACACATCAAAACATCATCCTCCATTCTGAAGTAGGTTTCATCCAAAAGATGCAGGGATTATTCACTATATGAAAATCCATCAACATAATCCATCATATAAGTAAACTGAAAGAAAAACATCGCATCTTTCTTTAATGCCTTCATGTTAAAAGTATTACAGAGATCAGTGTTACAAGGCACATACCTAAACATAATCAAAGCAATATAGAGTAGGCTAATGGACAACATCAAATTAAATGAAAAGAAACTTAAAACTTAAAGCAATTCCACTAAAATCAGGAACAAGACAATGCTCTCTTTTCTATAATTATCTACTTTTTTTAAAGAACAGTGGTATTTGTTTATCCTAGGTATCTGGGCTGTTTAGTCTCTGATTTCTTTTCATTCAAGCAATATTGTGATCTTTAAGTCGAATGAGACTTATTTGTGGGTCACAATTGTCTTAGAATATTTTGAAGGCAGGGCAGATTTTAGGTTAAAGGCTTTGTGGCTGAGTTGATATCTACTTTTCTCTTTGGTAGCCAACAGAGTACTTTCTCACACTAAAGAGACTAGAATATAGAGATGAAGACCCCATGTATATACTAGCTTGACTTTATTATGTTCAATAAGATGTGTGGGTATTGTCCTCAGCAGTGAGGCCTAGAATTTAGTTTATGGACAGCAATCTATTTTCTTAACAACAGTGTGGCTCCTTTGGAGATTTCTGTAGGATCCCTTTGACCACTTGGATAAAAAATACTCCTGATATTAGAAGTCTTATTTGATATAAAGAAAAAGCCAGTGAGAATTCCATCCCCTCCATTATTGGAATATGATTGATTGGATAATAGCTTTCCTATATTTTAGAACACTTTCACTGGAATCAGTTTCCATACCATCCCTCAAATGTCCATCTATGGACAATGTTCTATCTTCTAGCATTACCTCTGTTAAGCAGGTATCCCCTCCCCCTTCCCAACAAATCACCAAATTTCCTTCCCTCCTGTCCTCCCTTTACTAACAGAATGTATTCTATTTTCTCCTTCCGGGGCAATCTGTACACACTCCCTTCCTCGTGTACCTTATTCTATACTTACCCTCTCTTGTTCTATGTGTTATAGGTTGATTATAATGTATTTAATGGCTGATATCCATATATAAGTGAATACATTCAGAAAGATACTTATTATTCTAGTACTGTTACCTCACAAAGGATTTATTTTTTAGTTTTATTCATTTGACTGTAAATTTTATGATGTCATTTTTTAAAATAGCTGAGTAATACTACATTTTGTAAATGTACAACATTCTCTTTTTCCATTCTTCTGTTGAGGGATATCTCAGTTGTTTCTGGTTTTTGGCTACTATGAATAGAGCACCAGTGAACATGGTCAAACAATCATCCTTGTGGTAAGATGAAACATCTTTTCAGGATATGACTAAGGTGGTAGAGAGGGACAATGAGGTTTGTACATTCTAAACTTTCTGTAGAGCCATCATATTATTTTCTAGTGCTTTACAAGTTTGAATTCCCAACACACAATGTGTAAGTGTTCCTCTTACTCCTCATCCTGTCCAGCGTGGGCTGTCACTTGTGTTATTGGTCTTAGCCTTACAAACAGGTATAAAATAGAATCTCAAAGTAGTTTTGATTTACATTTTCTGATGACTAAGGATATTGAATAGTCCCTTAAATATTTTCTAGCCATTTGATATTTCTCAATTAAAACTATACTTTAATTTTAATTGAATTATTTAGGCATCTTTTGTATCTAGGTTCTTAAGTTCTTTATATATTTTGGATATTAGGCTTTTATAAGATGTGGATTGACAAAAATCTTTCCAGGTCTGGAGCATTCCATTTTATACAAATAATGATGCCCTTTGCCTTACAAAACCTTTTTAACTTCTTGAGATCCAATGTATTAATTGTTGACATTAGTGCCTACCCTATTGGTGTTCAGTTCAGAAAGTCTTCACATGTGGCAATGAGTTCAAGAATATTCACTAATTTTTCTTCTAATTCAGTGAATTTGGTTTTATTTAAAAGTCTTTGATCAATTTAGACTTGACTTTTGTTCAGAGTGATAAGTATGGATCTGTTTGCATTCTTCTACATGAAAACCACACAGTTTCAACAGTGTCATTTATTGAAGATGCTGATGTTATTCCCAGTGTACATATTTCTGGATTTATCATCAAAACTTAGGTGTACATATAGGTTTGAGGTTTATATTTATATCTTTAATTCAATTTCATTGATTAATTTTACTGCTTCCAAGCTATTACTTTGTGGGTTTTATTATTATAAATTTGTAGTAACACTTGAAATTGGGAGTGATGAGACCTCCAGCAGTTCTTTTATTTTTCAGCTATAATATATATATAAAATCTTCAAATATACATACTTTGACTATTTCCTTTCCAATGTGTATATATGTGGTCTTCATTAGTTGTCTTATTCCTCTATCTAGGACATCAGTTGCAATATTGAATATCTACGGAGAGTGTGGACCACTTATGTAAACAGTAGCATAACCCCTAAGGAAATAGAAGAAGTCATTAAAAATCCCCCAACCAAAAAAACCCAGGGCCAGATGGCTTAGTGAAAATTCTACCAGAACTTTAGAGTAGAGGCAATATCAATAATAATCAAACTATTCCACAAAATAGAAAGAGAAGAAGCACTACCTAATTCTTTCTATTTATTACCTAACAAAGAGAAATTCAGACCAATCTCAATTATGGATATCAATGTAAATTACTCAATAAAAGTCTCACAAACAGAATCCAAGGACGCATGAAAATTATCATTCACCACAATCAAGTAGACTTCATCTCAGAGATTCATGGATTGTTTAATATATGAAAATCCATCAATGTATTACATTATATAAACAAACTATAGGGGAAAAACATGATAATCTCATTAGATGCTGGAAAAGCATTTGACAAAGTACACCACTCCTTCATGTTAAAAGTCCTGGCAAGTTCAGGAATTCGTGGCACATACTTAAACACAATAAAATCAATATATAGCAAACCAACAGTCAACATCAAGCTAAATGGAGAGCAACTAGATGCAATCTGACTAAAATTCAGAACAAGATAAGGTTATGTACTCTCTCCCTAACTTTTCAATATAATACTTGAAGTTCTACTTAGAGCAATTAGACAACAAAAGGAAATCAATAGGCTACAAATTGGAAAGGAAGGAATCAGAGTATCATTATTTACAGATGATATGATAGTACATAAGAGTTACTCCCAAATTCCACCAGAGAACTACTACAGTTGATAAACAACTTCAGCAAAGAGGCAGGATAAAATAAACTGCAGCAAAGCAGTTGCCTTTTTTTTATATAAATGATCAACAGTCTGAGAAAGAAATTAGGGAAACAACATGCTTCACAATATCCACAAATAGTATAATATATCATCTTAGTGTAACTCTTACCATGCAAGTGAAAGATCTATATGACAAGAACTCTGAAGAAGAAAATTGAAGAAGACCTCAAAAGATGGAAAGATCTCCCATGCTCGTGGATTGGTAGGATTAACATAGTGAAAATGGCCATTTTACCAAAAGCAATCTACAGATTCAATGCAACAAAAGCCAACACAATTCTTTACAGACATGGTAAGAACAATTCTCAAATTCATATGGAAAAACAAAAACCCAGGATAGCCAAGAGAACTCTCACAATAATAGAACTTCTAGAGGAATCATCATACCAGACCTGAAACTGTATTACAAAAGAATAGTGATAAAACCCATATGGTATTTGTACAGAGACAGACAGGTTGATTAATGGAATAGAGGACCCAAAAGTAAATCCATACACCTATGGACACTAGATCTTTGACAAAGAAGCCAAAAACATACAGTGGATAAAAAAGAAAGCATCTTCAATAAATAGTTCTGATATAACTGGTGGTTTGTATATAGGAGAATCGAAATAGATCCATATTTATTACCTTGCACAAAGTTCAAGTCCAAGTGGATCAAGGACCTCAATATTAAACATGACACACTGGATCTAATATAAAGAGAAATTGGGAAAGAGCCTCGAACGCATTGGCACAGGGGAAATTTCCTGAACAGAACACAAACATTCAGGCTCAAATATCAACAATTGATAAATGGGACTTCATGAGGCCTAAGAAGACAGTATTAAGATCCTACCACTACATGTTTGGGGGAAACTAAATTATAAATATACTGTTATGATGAGAACATTGTTAATGTGGAAAGCCTTTCATTCTCATTACCGTCCAAAATAATTGTTAATGAATGGATCTATACTTATGCCAAGGCCACATAGCTTTTGCATTATGAGAATATTATGTGTCTAAATGTCAGAGTAAACAATACAGTTAGCAACAGGAAGCAACAGCTAATAGGAGGACTTAGCTCCTCTTGTGTCTTTTCCTTGCAACAAAAGTGAAAAGTACCAGTAAGGGCTCTTTACTTACCACGGTCAAGTTGTGCCTTTCGATTCCCACTCTGTAGCTTAGTCAAGATGTGCTTCTCAAATGTCACACTGTTTTCAGTTATTGAGAGGAAAAGCCATTAAACTAAGAAGGAAATGAAAAAGAATAGAGTCAAGAAGGCCATCTACAAAATAATTAATTCACCTCTCAGTAATTGAGTACTGTCCATGATTTGGTGGAAGTAGCACAATTCACAATGAGACCATTGTTCCTAAAATAGTTTGTAGAATCCTTCAGAGCCTGTTTTAATTGTCAGCATCTATTTCCTTACTTATATGAAAATGTAACTAGATTTTACTTTATTCTAATTATCAAAATCACCCAAACCCTCTCCAGAAATATGTCTAAATGTCAAAGTCATACAATTAAATGCCACACCTGTCCTCATATAGACAATCATTACCACCATGGGATTTCATCATACAGACATTTAATGATATGCTTATTTATATACAAACCTGAACATGATGGCTTATAAACCTTGATAAGAAATTAAAACAATTGGGAGGCCTTTTCAGTTTAAATTATAATTGAAAATATTGTAATCCTTGCCCATTTCATTACCCAACACTCTTACTGATTATGAAACTAAAGGCAATCTGAAAAAGTAAGAATAGACATCATTATTTTGCAGCCCTAAGATTGTTCAAAGCAATGGGCACAGATTCCCCAGTGCTCAGAGTTGCTCAACAGATAAATGTTTGTATCTTAATAAAATGTAATAAATGAAAGAGATTGAAGAGTGCAGTTGTTCTGTAGGTTACCCACTCTTCCCTGAGAGCACAAGTAGTAGACGTATATGCTAAATAACAAGTTGTCTTGCATAACTCTACACATGTATTTCATAGAATATCACACACACACAGAGAAAAGTCAAGATATCATGTGGAGAAAGAAAGGTTCAAAATAAGAAGATAAAACCGCTAATATTTAAAGAGTTTGTTCTCCTTCCCTTACACATATGTCTCATATATGTATGTATTGGCATATTCTCTCTTTCTAAAGATTTATTTATTTTATGCATTTCAGTGCTTTGATTTCAGTTATATCCCAGGATCTCACTATGTAAATACATGGAGCTAAGAATAGGGCCTGATCTATCCCAAAACTGGAGGGTGTCTGGCTCCATGTGAGTGCTCTGATCTAAACCTCTATCTTTTAAAAATAGTAAGAGCTTTTAACAAGACGCTATCGCAACATATCGCTATCCCAGAAAACATAATCTTCTGCAAATAGGGCCACCCTTAAAGATGAAGCTAGATAATATCCTTCGTCCAATTTTTCATAGTGAACAGTTCCATGAAATAAGATAGGCAAGTTTATAAGACAATATTTAAATTTCAAATGTAAAATATGGTGAATGTAATTTATATTAATATATATATATACCGGTGAACTTGATAGCTAAATTTGAGCAATGATTGGAAACTTGGATTTATCAGTTATTTAGAAAGAAAATTATTCAGTCTTCAGTCATTTTTTGTTTATTTATTATCTAATCATTTTTACTATATTCAGATTTTATGTGAAATATTTGTGGTAGATTTTATAAAAGTAGAATGTTATATGAAGCATTCCAATATTTTTTATAGATGTAGTCTCAATATTCTTTCAACTAACTAGAGGAATAGTTTAGAGGAGTAGATGGAAAGTGTTTTTTTACATTTTTTGTATGTCTGTGTCTATGTGTTAACATAAAAGCAATTTGTTTGTGCCTGGTCATCTACATGTTCTTTTCCAGACTTTCCAATTGAGCTCTTTCAACTAATTAAAAAACCCAAACAAACAAACAGAAAAAATAAACCAAAATATATCAAAGTTATATCAATTTCATCTTATTTTACACTAGTATTAAATGGTCTTGACCACATACATTATATTAAGCCAATCTCAATTCCAGACTGTGTATGAGGGCTTAGAATGTGCCCTCAAACCTATGTCCTGAAAGAATGCAAAAGTTACCAAAATAGAAGGGAGATCTAGCAAATCCATCAGACAGACCTTTCATTGGTGACAAAGGCCTAGTGAATACACATCACTTAGTTTAGAAGGGAAGCCTCATGTGTGTCTTTATTGCTAGATCATCATGTCACAAAACAGGTACCATCTACTTAGGAATAGGGCACATATTACATAGAGAGAAGCTAGACCCCAGTACTGACCTAGGCTCTGAACACAGAGTGTGTGAGTGTGCATGTTTGTGTGTGTGTGTGTGTGTGTGTGAGTGTGCATGCGTGTACATGTGTGTGTGTTCGCACATGCACACATGTGAGAGAGAGAATCATAAGATTTCTAAAGTTTTCTGAAAACCAAGAAGAGCCTAACATTTATTAGAGGAAAGCTAAGCTCCCCTGAGGTAAGAAGAAGCTAAGGCATCCCCTATTCTGTTGATAAGTAGGGTGAGGTCAGAAATCCACTGCAGACAGGCTTCTATGAAGGAGAAAAATCTCTAGGAAGTTGGTCTTGAGCAAATAAGTTCTATTGGTGAAGGAATCTTTAATACCTTATGATTCATTGAAAATTTGACAAGAAAGTTGAACAAGGCAGAATTATATATGACACATGATCTGAAAGAAGCTGGCTATACAGACAGCACAATGCATTTTACTGCTCAAAGCAGAGAACAATAGATCACAAGCTAAGGCATAAAACCCATTAAAGCAAGTAAAGAAAACAACTGATTGGTCTCCGATTTTAATTAATTCACCATATTCCCAAACTTTCCTTTGAGAGTAAGGATGACTTCATCATAATTACTAAAGAAGACAATGAATGAATACATTACATGTGCTCTCACTCTCTCATGTGGGAGGGAGGGAGAGAGAGAGAGAGAGAGAGAGAGAGAGAGAGAGAGAGAGAGAGAGAGATTGCAGTTATTTTCTGTTCTTAGAAAGTTGCTAGTCTTCCAATTACAAACATTTAGTAACAGTAAATTCATTTATATATTGAGATAAATTCCATCATCAGTTGCAACATTTCTACCAGGACTATGTATGTATGTATGTATGTATGTATGTATGTATGTATGTATGTATTTGTTTGTTTATAAGATTTCCCAAATAGTATACTTAGTTTAAATGCCTTAGGGTAAAAATACAGTAAAATTCCATTAGTTCAAAATATAATAACCGGCATCAGCAACATGGGAACACAAGAGTAAAACAGCATGAGCATGCATATAAACACACAGCCATAACTGAAGCACTCCGCTGAGACAACCCTAGCACAAAGATAGACTATGCCAAGCCTTAAAGCTGAGGAAACCAGAACTCAGGGGAGTTACACAGTTTGAATCTAATGTTAGAGCAGTCATTACATGCTTGTCTGAAGGATGCTTCTCTCTGCACAGAGGAAAATCAGCCACTATGAAAAGTGGGTAGTTGTACTTGGCAACAAAGTTAAGATGAATAAAACTCCAGGACTTAAAAAACAGTTTAGCTAAAAGAAAAGAACTCACAAATACCTAAATGACTGAGAATAGGTCATTTCAGTTGTTTTAATTATGTGGGAAGATAATGCAGAGAGGGGAATATAAACACCCAAATCTTCCTGTGTATTTGTGTTTAGTAAGGCAAATGACTTCAAAATAAGCAAATGTTCAAGAAGATGAGTTAAATGTATAGATTTGTGCATCTTTGTTCTGCACGCAGAACAAATCTAAGTTTTATGCATTCATCACGACACAAAAGGATTTTCTAGGTCTTTCCCACTTGTCTTTTACATATCAATTCTGCTAGCACACTATACAATTTTATTAATTCTGTTTACTTTGTTAAAAATGAATAAATCTTTACTCTTCACTGATATGAAATGCTGCATGTGAGAAAACTGTGTTTAATCTTGAACATTTAAAAGAGACAGACTGAAGAATGAATCGTTTCTTCCACTGAGTTTTTCCTCTGGGGACTCTTAAAATAGAACTCAGAATTCCTGTTTTGTTTTCTGTCATAAGAATGGCTCCTGTGGTCCCTCTAAGGCTAGGGAAGCTTTTATCTGTCCTGACAGCACTTCCTCCTGCTATGGGTGTTTATGATGTGGCCTGGCAACTGCACACATCACCTACTTATCAAGGTCTCCACCACCCTATCAAATGTTTCCAGAAGCAGAAGCTGTGGTTGACATTTAGGCCCAGACTCCAGCAACTGGTGTTATCTGGAGTCTGATACAAGCTTCAAACTATCCATTTTTCCAAACAGTAGCCCAAGGAAATTAACAACGTGAACTGAATTATGTTATCATTGTTTCAGTGTTTTAAATCTCTATTACTGATACAATTGAATTTATCTTATTACAGTTATTAATAGATACTAACAGATTCTTCCTCTCATCATTTAGATCTAACTTCACTCATCAACTCTTATTTCTTTGTCCTATAAAAATTAATACTGTATCTTCTTTTTACACCTTTCCTGTGCCTATTCTGTCAGCTTAGTATCTTTTTAATTTCCTTAATATTTTTATGGCTTTACCTATCCTTTTCATTTAGGCTCCTATGACTCACTTTGTAACTAAACTCTTAATTTATGTTTTATATATAAGTCAGGCTTTTCTGGCAATAATGAGTAACAATTGCAATACATTTCCAACTGGTCATGTTCTGGATGGAAGTGATTGGCCTGATAGGTCCCAAATCTGCATGAAAAGGTTTTGCCAATGAGTTGTGATAAAGTTTTTCAGGACAGATATTTGACTTTCTAAATAATTTCTGCTTGCCACTTGGATGCTTGAAATAACACAGAAGAGATAGCTACCCAGCATCCACAATGCTTGGGTGACAAGGGCAAAAAGTAAAATCCTTCCAATTTCATGTAGAGATTGTGTGCTTACAAGGTACCCCACCACCGAGGATCTGTGTCCTTCCATCCTGCTTTCATTGACGATGCTTGTGCTTCACTATACTCCTCACACTTCCTGCTTTTTCCATGGATGCATTTTCCTGTGCACACAATAATTTATTGTATCTCTGCATGTCTCCTTGTGTACACAATAACTTATTGTATCTCTGCATGTCTCCTTTACATCTCTTGCAATACCCACTGCAAGCAGAGATTCCACTGATTTCTTGAGAGTGGAAACCCACCTGGCTGTTGTATATGCACCTGTGAGAGCAAATTAAGAGCTCTGTAGCCCAACAATATAGATGTAGAGATGTAGCAAACCCCAGCTCTCTCCTGATACATAGGCCCTGGGCGTTACTACCCAAAATTTCTGATTTCTTAGATCTTTTTACATGGTTTCCTGGCTGACCACCAACTGAGGGTATAACCCCAGGAAAACAAAACTGTTTGAGGCAATGTAAAGTTTAAAGATCTTTTCATTAAGCACTAACTTCTACTATGACCTTTCAGAAGAGTAGAAAAATGTTACATATTATAGGGAAAAAATAGACTGCATTATAGTAACTTAAATATAAGAAGTAAAATATTTAGTTTGTTCCTGATTTTTAATGATATTTTTTATTTTTATTACCATTATTATTTATATGCATTGGAATTCTGTTTGCATGTATGTATGCATGAGGAAATTGGATCACCTGGAACTGGAATTACAGACAGTTGTGCGCTTTCATGTTGGTGCTTGTAATTCAACCCAGGTCTTATGGAAGTGCAGGCAGTGTTCTTAACCCCTAAGTCATCTCTCTCAGCCACACTTCTTGACTTCATGTATGAGTCAACATCCTATTATTTTGGGGCCTCAGCATGAGTAATTCTCTTCTAGAAGTTAAGAATGGTATAGCAATGAATAGGTCTGGGAAGTCACTGACAAAGATCATATCTCTGACACATATTATCTATATGCCTTTTGAAAATTTAAGTTTGATTTCTCTAACAACTCTGCTATTTCATTCTTTAATTATTTGTTTCATTACAAAGGAAAATGAAGCATGTTATTGATTTATTTTTATACTGGGATATTCCCAGCCCCCTATATTTAAAATGCAGTACAAGAATACTGAGACTCTGAAAACGATCAAGGGAGACACACTGGCGAAGAGTACAACCAATGCTAAAAAACATGGAAAGTCCTTTCTTCTCTACAGAGTAAAAAAGAATGCTTTGCACCTTATATGGATGGTGGTAGGGCATTTTTAGTAATATATATTATTACATGTAATTCTGGCTTCATAAACTGTAATATCTAATCATGATGTTTCTGAATATAACACACCATCTTAGTACTTTTCTGATAAATTCAGTTTCTTATAAATAAAAGAACAGTAATAGTTGTGTAGACAAGAATGCAGTGGGAAGAAGACACTGACTGAAATCAGGATTTGTACATGGCAAACACATGTCTGAATATATTTAAGGGAACTCTTCTGCTTTGCCTATTTGGATCTCCAGAATGCACCTAATTTAGCCTTCATGTCTACATCCTAATTTGTAAATAACTACAATTTAGATGTTTGAAGTAGCCTTTGGATATTTTAACAGCCTACAAAGTTTAAATACAAAGTTACAAAAAGGAAAAATAAATCTCTAGGGAAAATGCCATCTGTATTTAACTTTGAAAACTGGAATACCTATTCAGTACTAACTTGATAATTATCCTGCTTAAGTAGACTTTTGGCTCTGTATTGCTACTGCAATTCTTTGGAAGGCATACCAAGCCAGTTTGGTTGTGGGCCTGAGTATACCCTGCATGGACACTTGGGGAGGAGGGATGTTGGGAGTTTGACTGTGCTTATCTCACACTTTCTGGGTGGGTGCTAGGCCATAGGGAAGCACAAAGACACTCTAAGGGTAGGGGGAAGCATAGAAAGAGGCATGGCAATGCCTGAGATGACTTGGGGGACCCCATGTCTGCGATGAGGCTAGGGCTGTGGGGTTCTCAGGTTCTTGTACATACAGGCACCACTGGGAGTCATGAAAGAGCTTAGGATGGAGTTGAAGGCCAGCAGTCTGGGTATAGCATCTAACATGGGGCTGAGGAGAGGGGGAGCCCCGAATTGTTTCAGGGTGATGGTCCTTGACTTGGCAGATGGCAGGCTTGGTGGTGGTTATGGTTGGGAGCACAGAAGAGGTCTTCTATTGGAGATTAGGTCATGGCTCTGTAAATGAAGGCCTTCCTTGTGTCTCACCACAGCTGATCTTGGTGAAAAGAGGCAGTACATGGTTCCAAACAGTTTATTGCCATGGTGGAAAGTGGATGAGTAAAACCATACCCCATTTCTCAGGGTGGGCCTTAGATTAAATAGTGTTTCATAGAAGAATGTATAGGAAGGGAGGCTTATTGGGAATCCCCTCCGGACCTTTAGGTACCTCATTAGCATGGTGAACTCTGTTTTGAGAATACTTGACTGTGATAACATCTCTTTTCCTATTGCCTTGGACTGAGGTTTTAAGGGATGCCTCATCTACAAGCAGAAGGGCTTGTGGCATTGCCCTTAGGTAACTGTTGGTCACAAATCTCTCTGGGGTAAGGGGGCTGCGGCTACATGACAGGAGCCTGGTGTCTGGAGTAGGCGAAGCTCCTACAGGCTCCTTCAGGGTCTTCGGGGATTCAAGTCTGTAGCTTGACCTTATCATGCTTCCTCTCCTGGTCCACGGCCCTGCAAAAGACTTTCATGGACAACTTAATAATATTCACTTGAAAGATTGTAGTTGGAAATCCTTTCATTAAACTAAGAACTTACCTATTAATTAATTAATTAATTAATAATATTAATTATTTCATTTACTTACATTCCAGATATTGCCCTCTTTCTGGTCTCCCCTCTACAAACACACCACCCCAACCACCTCCCTTTGCCTCTAAGAACGTGCTCCCTTACTCACCCATCCACCCACTCCAGCCTCAGCTCTCCAGCATCCTCCTTTGCTGGGGCATCATGGTCTACAGGACCACTCATCTCCCCTCCTATTGATGCCAGATTAGGCAATCCTCTGCTACATATGTAGAGGGAGGCATGAACCAACTCATGTATACACTTAGATTTGTGGTTTAGTCCCTGGGAACTCAGAGGAGTCCAGTTAGTTGATATTGTTCTTTATATGGGGTTGCAACGCCCTTCAGTTCCTTCAATCCTTCCTGTAACTCTTCCACTGGGGTCTGCGGAAGACCTGATACCAACCAATATTTCTCAAATCATTCCTCAAAACAGAAACAGAAGGAACACAAACTCATTCATTCTATGAATTCAGTTACTTTGCTACCTAAACCACACAAAGACCCAAAAGAGAAAGAGAACTTTAGATCAGTCTTGCTTATGAATATTGATGCAAAAATACTCAGTAATATTCTTACAACAGAATCCAAGAACACATCAAAAGGATCTTTCACTGAAATCAAGTAGGCTTCATCCCAGGGATGCAGCTATGGTTCAACATACAGAAATCTATAAATGCATTCCACTATGTTAACAAAATTAAAAAAAAATTACATGTTCATCTTATCAGTACTGGTAGTTCTAGCTCAAGCAATTACACAACAAAAGAAGGTCAAAGCAATACAAATTTCTAAGGAAGAAGTCACCATATCACTATTTGCAAATGGTATGATGGTATACTTAACAGAACACAAAAATTCTACTAGAGAATTTCTACACATGATAAACAACTTCAGCAAAGTGGCTGGATATAACATTAACTCAAACAAATCAGTAGCCTTCCTCTACATAAAGTATAATTGGGATGAGAAAGAAATTAAGGAAACAACACACTTCTCAATAGTCACAAATAATATAAAATATCTTGGTGTAACTCTAACCAAACAGGTAAAAGACCTGTATGACAAGAACTTCAAGTCTTTGAAGAAAGAAATCAAAGAACTCAGAAGATTGAAAGACCTCCTATAACCATTAACATAGTAAAAAATAGCCATTTTCCCGAAAGCAATCTACAGATTCAATGCAATCTCCATCAAAATCCCAACTCAATTCTTCACAGAGATAGAAAGTGCATTTCTGAACTTCATCTGGAATAACAAAAAAAAAAAAAAAAAAAACAAAAAAAAACCAAAAAACCCAGGATAGCAAAAGCAATTCTCAAGAATAAAGAACCTCTGCAAGAATCACCACTCCTGACCTCAAACTGTTCAGAGACAGGCAGGTGGATCAATGGAATAGGATTGAAGACACAGAAATAAACCCACACACCTATGGTCACTTGATCTTTGGCAAAGAACCCACAACCATATAGCAGAAAAAAGACAGTATTTTCAACAAATGGTGCTGGTCTAACTAGAGTTCTGCATGCAGAAAAATACAAATTGTTCCATTCCTATCTCCTTGTACAAAACTCAGGTCCAAATTGATCAAGTACCTCCACATAAAGCAGATATGCTGAATATAATAGAAAAAAAAACTGGGAAAGGCCCTCAAAATGTTGGCACAGGGAAATTTTCCTGAACATAGCAGCAATGGCTCAGGCTCTAAGGTCAACAATTGACAAATGGTACCTTATGAAGCTGAATAGCTACTGTAAGGCAAAGGGCACTGTCAATAGGACAAAATGGCAACACACAGATTAGGAAAAGATCTTTATCGACCCTATATCCAAAAGAGGGTTAATATCCAAAGAATACAAAGAACTTAAGAAGTTAGAATCCAGAAAATCAAACCAAATAACCCAGTTAAAACATATAGTATAGAGCTAAACAGAGAATTTGCAACTAAGGATTCTAAAATGGCCAAACGACACTTAAAGAAATGATTAATGTCCTTAGTCATCAAGAAAAATGCAAATCAAAACAACCTTTAGATTCTACCTTACACCAAACAGAATTTCTGAGATCAAAATGTCAGGTGGTGATAACAGATGCTGGCGAGGATTTGGTGAAAAAGGAACACTCCTCCATTGCTGGTGTGATTACAAGCTGGTAGAACCACTCTAGAAATCAGCTTGGTGGTTCCTCAGAAAATTGGAAATAATTTTACCTTAAGATCCAGCTACACCACTGGGGCATATATCCAAAAAGATGCTTCAACCTATGGCAAAGACATGTGCTCCACTATGTTCAGAGCTTATCTATTTATACCACGGAGAAAGCAATAACAAAAACTGCAAAGTACTTATTTACTTACATACCAAATTTAGTTCTCACAGTAACACTTCCAAGTGGACAAAAGCATGTCACAAGGTCTCACTAGTTACATTAGTGACATCAGAATTTCCACTGTAATTAGGTATTTTACTAAATCATAACTTTAGATTTCTACCAAGCCAAGAAATTAAGCAGGTGAATAAGTATCAGCCCAGGTAAATTCTCCTGACTAAGAATCAAAACACAATGTATAAATTAATTAAGTTACAAATATATATTAATATTTATTTTTAGAACAGTACTGGGAAATGTTGGTTAATAAGATATTTATGATATTAGCTATTTTGAAACTTTAAAAATTCATTATACTTATATTGTTTGCTTAATAGGTATACTATGTCTCAATGTTTATATCCGGTAACTCTTAGTGTTGGTTAATATCCTAAATTTTATCAAGATTTAGATAGTAGTGTATCTGAGTATTATACATATTACGGCTTATTAGTAACATTAAAACATATAATACTTTATTAATCATACGTACCAATTTCTGCATTGATTTTAGAATTGAAATCTTGTATTTAAGATGTTTTCCGGATAGTGTCTCTTTGCTTTCAAATTCTGTTACTGTTTTCCAAAGGTTTTCTTATTCATAAAGTGCTCATTATTTTTTAGCTATTTGCTTCTTGGTAATTTGAAAGAAATTATTTAAGGAATGTCAAAAATCAAGCAAAGTCTTATTAGGAAATGTTGTTTACATGTCTTAGAAAAAGAGCTTCAAAGACAGTACCTGAAGGTACTAATTAAGACAACAATTCTCACATTCTATTTAGTACTTGAAATAAAACTTCAGGAAATCTGGAAAAGACAGTAAATATTATTTTCTTTTAACTATTCATGTTTTAATTTATTAATTTTATATACAAATGTTACATGTGCAGTAAAATATATAATTTCTCTAACAATACTATAACCCAAATAGATTAAATTTTATAAAAATGACAGAAAAATTAACAAATTTTCTCCTCATTTTTCTCCTTCCCCATTTGTAATGAAGAAGCTCGTTCTCCTGTTGGTTGCATTGGGAATGAATTTCAGTGCCATCCTGATGGAAACTGCATCCCTGATCTGTGGCGCTGTGATGGAGAGAAAGACTGTGAGGACGGCAGTGATGAAAAGGGCTGCAATGGTACCATTCGACTGTGTGACCACAAAACCAAGTTTTCTTGCAGGAGTACAGGTGAGCCTGGTGTACATCCTGGAGGCAGAATCCTCTGGGTCAAGCACCATCTATAGCTCATCACTGAAAAGCATCCTGAGTCTTTGGTAAATATTCTGACATTTTTGGATATAATAGTACTAAAGCATCAGTGAGAACCCTTATGGATGGGGCACCATCCTATTAATGTTTTCCTTATGAACTCCTGTGTGGGGCCAGCCCCAGCTGCTCTTCTTTCTTGCTTGTTCCTCTTGAGGCAGCAGAGAGGGAAGAGCATTGAAGTGGTAAGAATGTATTACAAGGTATTTACTGTTGCTGTTTAAAACGTTTTTAAGTTTAAGTCACTTTGCTACTGTAGCTGACCTGCTGGCATTCCTTTGGGACCAGAAACTGCAGTTTCTGGCATTTAGCACCTCATCATAAAACCACAGGGGATTAAGTAAAGGATAAATTGCTAGGGATTTTTCCCTCTTGTCCAGATGCCTCTCAGGCTAGGGGGAAGTTTGGAGCAGTAAATGTCTATTGAACCAGGAAGAGAATCATGCTCACAGAAAGGGGGAAAAAAAACTTTTACGCAAGCAAATATGGATTAAACTCACATAATCATGCATAGACATTCATAAATCTTCATTCTCAACATTTTGGCCCAATTTACATGCTATCTCATAATTACATATTTAACACACACACACACACACACACACACACACACACACACATCCATACTTACATATGTATATAGAGCAAAAGACCAAGCGCCAGTGCAAAAAGAACTCATTCAGGCAAGCTCAAATTTTTATCACATAGAGAAAGAAAAGGCTTTTACCCTTTTATTCCTAAATGAAATAAACCCGTTTGTAAGAAGAAATCTTTGTTCTCTTTAGCAAGACTAAGCCTGCTTTCCTATTAAGCAAAGACCTGTTCTGCCCCATAGTAAGAGGAAGCCTGCCTACAAGTTCTGTTCTCTCTGCATCTTCTTCTTTGCTCTTTCCCTCTATATTTTGCACATTGCTCTCTTCATATTTTAACTTGCCTTACAATTTCTAAGTTACTCCACTCTGCATTCCCCTTGTAATCTTGCTCTCCCCTCCTGCTCTGATGTAACAATGCCCTTGCTCACAATGCCTTACCTCCAATGACTTACTCCCAATGTTTTCTCTCCAAGGTTATGTCATGCAATATGATCTTTCCTAGTCTTTTCTGCCCTTTCTAGGAGAATAAATCACATGGTTTTTGTTAGCATTGCTTTTTTATGAAAGTTCTCTAGTAGTTCAAACACAAATTGAATAAGAAGTTTACAACAGAGAATGTTTACATGCATATCCATTAAGAGCAATTATATGGTTAAACATACTTCATTTGTCTCCAGTTCTATAGGTTCATGGAGTGTTAAAAAACATAACTTTTGTGATAGTGAAGTTTTGTATCAATAAACCCAGTCAATATTTTATCTTCTGTCCTTGAACCTATAGTAAAACATTAGTTTCTTTTTTATGTCCTTTGGTTAATAGTTTTACAACCTCTGGGAATGTGTTCTAAGTTGCAGATGCCCGATCGCTGTCTCAGAAGCAATTACCTCATGACAGTTGAAATCTTGCAAAGTTCTCATTGCAGTTTTGATTATCAGCAAGGACTTAATAGCAGTCCTTTTATAAAAGAGCTTAATAATTAATAATAATAATTAGACTAATATAATTTAGGAACTCTAAAAGAATCATCATTAATAATTAAGAAGTCATCCATTTGTTTATGTAGCATCACTACAAGTCAGTATATCTTTACTGTTCCTCAAAAATCTGCTCAAAAGGGCGGGCTAATACCTAGCGATTGTTATATATACTTAATAATAACAGAAAAAGCTTATTAATAGCTGGAATCTTTCCTAAAATGGAATTCTCCTGCACATTGACTGCAGAAGTAAATAAATCCATCATAAACTATACAATCCATAGCAGAACCATCTCAGGAAGATCACCTGCTAGGTTTTAGGTTCTCCTTGATGGCTTCTGGCACCCATGGAATAAATGGATATGTTTAGTTTGCCAAAAATCCCAAAGCCTGAAGAGCAGAATTAAAACCTGAAATTGGTGTATTTGTGCTTAGAATCTGTAGGAGAATCTCATGGTCAGAGAGAAAAGCACCAACCTACACTCAGCAGTTCTGTAGATAAAATTCACCCAGAACATAAATTCCACTGGAGGTAGGGGCAGATCACACATGTTACTTTATATCTACTTTTCTAAATTTCTTTGTCTTTGCTTAGTTCCTGCTAAAAGTGTTTATCACTTGATTCTAATTGTTTTGAGACTCATAAGTCATATTGTTATTTTCAGTAAAGATGGTTGATATGACTTTTCCTGTTTTTTCTATTTATACAGAGTTCCACTTCATCTCTCCATGATATCTCCTCCCCTAGTTCTTCCATGTCTTCATTCATAGCTCTGGTGTCCTGTTACCCCTGGCCTCCATGGTTCCCTTTCCCTTTCCTACTTTCCTCTAACACTGCAGGTTATGTACTCACATTTAAAAGTTCAGAGCAAGGAATCACAATAAAAAAGTACATGTAGAGTTTGTCTTTCTTGAACTGCTTTAGCTCAGTAAAATACTTTCTAGTTTTACCCATTTACCTGAAAACTTACATGAGCTCAATTTTATTTTATAGTTAAGTAGTATTCCATTGCACATGTATCAGATGTTCATCATCCATTTGTCTGTTTGAGTAGAACTGTCGGGATGTGCCAATTGAAGACTCTCTGGAAGCCTTTGGGAATAAGCCAAGAAGGGGGTAATCTGGGTTATATGGTAGATTTACTTTCAGCTTTTTGATTCTTCTAGGCACTGTTTTTTTTATAGAGGCTGCACCAATTTGCAAGTCCATCAATAATAAGTGAATGCTACATTTCCCCCAAGTCCTTGCCAGTGTCTTTTTGTGAGTTGTTTTCTTGTTCTTATCCACTGTAATTAGAGTGAGATGAAATCAAAGGTTATTTTTAATTGCATTTCTCTAGTTGCTCAGGATATTGTATACTTTTAAAGAAATTTTATTGTCATTTTATGTCCTCTTTTGAAAACTTTTGCTTCAGATCTGTAGCATACTTTTTAATTGGGTCATGTGCTTTCTTAATTATTTTTGAGTGATATATATATCCAATATATCTAGCAAAGATTCTGTCCCACTCTGTGGCCTTTGTCTACATGCAATTGATTGTTTCTTTTCTGTATAAAATATTTTAATTTTATGATGTTCCATTTTTCAATTACTGAAGAAATTAATCTTATTTATAAAGTTCCTTCATAAATACTAGTATTTTATAGGGTATTTCTTTTGTGTTCTTCTAGGAAGTTTCAGCATTTCAGATTTTACATTGTGCTCTTTGATGCATTTAGATTTAATATTTTGCAAAGTAATAAAGACAGGTATACCTGCATTCATCTACAGACAGATATCCTGTAGTTTTATGAAGACTGTGGCCTTCATCCAGTGTAAATTTTTGGCATATGTATCAAATATATCAAATGGCTGTAGCTATGTGCAGTCTACTTTGGCTCTTTTATTTTATTCCATTGATCTACATGTCTGGTGTGTTGATGTGTGTGTGTGTGTGTGTGCGTGTGTGTGTGTGTGTGTGTGTGTGGATGTGTGTGTGTGTGTGTGACAGTACAGTACCATAATACCTTTATTAAGTCTACAGTATAGTTTAAAAATCTAGAATAATAATGATCCATCCAAAAATTTGGTTTGAGTTTGTTTGGTTTGGTTTTTTTCTTGTCTGTTTTTGCACAGGATTGTTTGCCTATACATAGTATTTTGTTTTTATGCTACTATGTAAGTTTTAGTGTTTTTGTTTGTTCTATTTTGTTTTGTTTGTTTACTTTTCCTATTCCTATGAAGAATGTTGTAAAGATTTTGATTGTGACTATAGTTAGTCTATAAATTGCTTTTGGAATAATGGTCGTTTTCACATTCATTTTACTATCCAACCCACAAGTGTGAGCTGCATTCTCATTTTCTATTGTCTTTCCATATGTTTTCTTCAGAGATTTAAATTTTTTATTGTCAATGTCTTTAACTTCTTTGGTTAGGATTACTTTTAGATATTTTTATTTTTTATTTTTTTGAGAGTAGTATAAATGAGAATGTGCCCATTATCTCTTTCTCATCATTTGAGTTGTTGCTGTGTAGAATAGCTTTTGATTTTTGTAAGCCAATTTTATATCCAGCCATTTTGCTAAAAGTATTGAATTCTAGCAATTCTCAGGGCATATTTTATGGGCTGTCTTATATATACTTGTTTTTTGCAAATAGGGTTAAGTTGATAATTTGCTTTCATATTTAGTACCTCTTAATTTCTTTCCCTTGCCAAGTGCTGCCATTCACGTGCCAAATGTCATAATAAAGATGAATAGCTTAGTGGAGAGCCCTATCTTATTTTCAATTTTAATGTGATTGCTTTGAGTTTTTTCTCCATTTAGATAATATTTGTTTTCAGGTTTTCATGTATAGCCGTTATTATTATTCATCCCAGCCCTACTCTCTCTAAGACGTTTATTACAGGGTTGTTCTGGATTTTGTCACACAACTTTTGTGTATCAATTAAGATAGATGACCATGTGATGTTTGCCCTTACTGACTTACTGACTTATGTATGTTGGGACTATCCCTGAATCCTGAGGTCAAGCTAACTCCATTCATTTGGTGATCTTTCTGATGTATGTTTGTATTCTGTTCACCAGTATTTCATTGAGAACTTTTCCATCTATGTTTATCAAAGATATTGGGCTGTAGTTACTTTGTCTGATTTTTTTCTTACAAAGGTTGGGTATTTAAGTAATACATCAAAGAAGAAATTTAAAGGTGCCCTTTCTGTATCTTTTTGTTGTTGTTTTCTTTTTTGAACAGGTTGAAAACTATAAGTTGCAGATCTAGAAATTTAAGTAGAATACTGATGTAAATTAATCTGGGCCTGGTCGTTTTTTAGTCAGAAGTTTTATTACTGTTTTAATCTCATTTGTTACAGATATGTTAGGTATTTTGATGTTTGATGCTATTTAATTCTGGCTCTCTCTCTCTCTCTCTCTCTCTCTCTCTCTCTCTCTCTCTCTCTCTCTCTCTCTCTCTCTCTCTGGGTAACCTGTCTATTGGAGAAAGTGTGGTCTGTTAAAAGAGTGTAGTGTTGAAATTATCTACTCACTGTCAGTAATTAAAGTTAATCTGTGTTTTCAATACTTACATTTGTTTAAGTAATTATAGATTCATTTGCTTTGTTTCTTATGGCTATATTTCTTTCTTTCTTCAGTCTGATATTTTTACATCTAATATTCCTTGACTTGAAGAAAATAAATTCTTTTGGATTATGTATAACATGGAAAATGTGTCTTTCTTCTTAAACTATGGCAGATAGTTTTTCTGGTCTCTGATTAAGATTGGTCTCTGTAATTTTTTGGAACTTGAACTCTCTGTCTCCTGGCTCTTCTGACATGTAAAATTTTTATCAAGAAAACAAGTGTCATTCTGATGGGTTTTCCTTTATATATGATTTATATTTTTGTGTCTGCCAGTACTTTTTCTTTATTCTGTATACTTGCTGTTTTGGCTGTTATATGCTGTAGGAAATTTCCTTTTTGCTCTTGTCCATTTATATTCTATGAACTTATTATATTTGTATGAGTTTGTTTTTCCTTGGTTTGTAGAAGTTTTCTTATATAATCTTAGTGAAGAATTTATGCTGTTGACCCATGATTCTTCTATGATTATAATCTGAAAATGTCATCTTTTCATAGTGTCCCTCAGTTCTTATACATTCCTTTTATGTCTTTTAATTTTTCCATATTATTTGCTTAGGTGGTCTAATTCCTCCTTTATTTTATCTTTGAGCCTAGATATTCTCTCTTGTGCCTGAATACTTTTTACAGATTTCTCATACAGTTATTGATTTTTTTCAATTCCATCTTTATTTTTGCTTGAGTCTTCTTCAATATTTCTCTTTAGTTAATTCAGCTTTAAAATTCTGAATTGCTGCTTTTATTTCATTCATTTGTATTTTTGGTTGTTTTGACCAATGCGTTGGCATTTATTGTCATTCTAATTAGATCATTGAGCTGAACTGTTTATTGTGTCTTCTTTAAATTCCTTGAATTATTTGAGTTTATTATTTTATTTTAAACACTGGGTCCTGAACATCTAGGCAGTTCTTATTGGAAGACATTTATATATACATACACATATACATACATACATACACATACACACACACACACACACACACACACACACATACATACATACATACACACATACATACATATACACTTGAATTTTCATATTGATTATATTTTTGCAATGATATCTGGGCATATAGACATTTTCTATTGATTATGTATGTGCCTGATGTGACATTGTAACTGCCTTAGACTGGAACTGCACTGTATCCCAGAAAAAGCCTGTAGTCTTCATGTTGTGCTGTCAAGTTATAATCAGGCTGGCTGACAAGTTTGAGTAGATACCTAAAATGTGCAAGAAAGACAAAGCCCAGGGATTAGGCTCCAACAATATTTGTCACAATCTTGTGACTCTTTATAACTGTTACACAGTATTTTTTATTTTATTTTTCATTTTTTTGGTTATTTTATTTATTTATGTTTCAAATGTTATCTCCCTTCCCAGTTTTCCCTCCACAAACTCCTATCCCCTCGCTCTCCCGCTGCCTTTAGGAGGGTGCTCCCCCACCTGCTTGCCTGCTCCCCCACCTGCTCGCCCACTCCTGCCTCAACACCCTAGTATTCCCCCACCCTGGGTCATTGAACTTCCACAAGTCTGAGGGAACTCCACTTCCAGTGATGCCCGATACAGCAATCCTCTGCTACTGGAGCCATAGTTCCCTCCATGTGTACTCTTTGGTTGGTGGTTTAGTCCCCGGGGAGCTTTGAAGGGTCTGGTTGGTTGATATTGTTGTCCTTCCTATGGGGTTGCAAACCCCTTCAGCTCCTTCAGTCCTTGCTGTAACTCCTCTGTTGGGGTCCCCAGGATCAGCCCGAAGTTTGGCTCTATGCATCTGCATCTGTATTGGTCAGGGTCCAGCAGAGCCTCTCAGGGGACAGCTATACCAGGCTCCTGTCAACAAGCTCTTCTTGGCATCATCAATAGTGTCTGGGTTTGGTGTCTGCAGATTGGATGATCCCTAGGTGGGGCAGTCTCTGAATGGCTTTTCCTTCAGTCTCTACTCCACTCTTTATCCCTGCATTTCGTTTTGACCGGAGAATTCTGGATTAGTATGTTTGAGGGGAGTGGGTAGCCTCATCCCTCAACCAGGAGCCAAGTATATCCACTAGATATGGTCTCTACTCTATCCACTAGATATCTCCCCTTTGTTGGGTATTTCAGCTAATGTCCTCCCTGTTAGGTCCTGGGAACCGCTTGGGTCCCTGGCATCTGGAACTTTCCAGTGGCTACCCCAGTTTCCCCTCCCCCACTGCTACACACCTACTTTCAAATTTTTGACCCTCTGTACTTCTGCCCCATCTCCTCCCATATCTGAACTGCCCCCATTTTCTCCTCCTCCTCTTCTCTCCCTCCCGGATCCCTCTCTCCTTCTCTTCCCAAGATTACTTTGTTTCACATTCTCAGTAGGACTGCAGCATCCATACTTTGTTGTTCAGAAATTTTTTGTAGTATTCATAAATTCATAGGTGACTTTTGTCAAATATATACATTTAAGCCTCCTTAATAAATTTTATTCAGTAAATTAATTCTTGTGCTACAGAACCAATTTTTAAACTCAGATCAATTAGTATAATTCAAAGTTATATTATGGTTGAAATATGGCCATAGAAGTCTTTCATGTGCATGTAAATAAGACAGTGGGAAATGTGTCAAAGCCAGACATAAAGTGATGAAGAAGAACCCAAGTTTGAGATAATTGAGTGTGCTATTTAAGTTTCGCACACACACACACACACACACACACACACACACACACACATACACACTCACACATACACACGCACACATGCACATGCACACATGCACACACACACACAGCACCACCACCACTATGATGTATTTTAAAGGTGGTAACTCTCAGTGTCCATTTAAACTAAAAAGTCCATAAAAAGTGATTTTAAACTATATGAACACATATAAAAGATAAATAATAAATGAGATGGACAGGAAAATGTAATAGAATGTTTTATGTCCCATGTGCCTGATGCTCCAGTGTAGAGGTCAATGTTGGTCTGCAATAAGTACTTTTAAAAAGCTTCTTATAAATATAATTGAATTAAAACACTCAAGTATAAGGATGATTACTGGCAATTATCGAAAAGCTGAATTCTTAAGGACACTTTTCTAAGATTTGGATTATATCTTTAAGATGTTTATATTAAATATATTTATACCTAATTTGTCCAAGGGCTTCAAAATTGAAAGTGTAAAAGCAGGGTTGTGAAATAGACTAATACCTTCATTTGAAAAAGCAGTGGAGAAAGTGGCAATTTATTCATCATGCGCCTAAAATATAATCTCTCCCCTAGATGCAACAGAATGCCATGCATTAGAATTAGGAAGCCATTACACACAGCCTCACATTAATGTTGACTATAGAAACCATTTTGAACATAAGTGACACTAAAATAAATTACATATATAAACACTGATCCAATTATTGTTCTTTCAAATTTTCTATTCACTTACTTCAATTATTCATTTTATACTCTAAAAGACCAAAAACACATTCAAATTCATCAATTCATAATTCATGTTTATCTTCAAAGATTTCTCAAGTTCTAGTTTAAACATATAAATATTATTAAGGTATTAAATTTATATTTGTTTATTATAATGGCCTCTCTTTTACACTAATTATTATCAGTTAGCATTTAAATATACACATATAAAGAGCTATTAATACTTATTAAGAGTAATGTGAGAGAAAAACTGAACTAAAATACAATACAACCATCAATGATTCAGAGCATTTCAAAGGATCAAAATCCAAGCCCTATCACCTCTGGTGTCTCAAACCCAGATCTGTAAATAACACTAATTCTATCAAATTGGATGACGAGGGAAAATGCATGTCCCCACGCTGTGGATGTCTAAGCATAATATACATAATCACTCCCTTTAAGTTGTGCTTTCATGTGTTTTGGTCTCAGCATTGAGAAAAGTAGCTAGTATAATGTATTTTGAAACTAAACTGCTTCCAATCTTTCAATAAATCACTGTAGGTGCACTAAAGTTTATAATTAAGAGGGAAAACTACCCAGAGAACTTCTATAATGAATTTAGATATAAGTTGGTGTTGGTTGTTTTGTTGTTTCTTGTTATTTATTTATTTTTTTACAGCAGCAAGTTTGAAAATACATTATGGAGTCCATACATTCCCCTCTGCTACCTTTCCCTGCATAGCTTCCTTCACTCTCCGTATCCTGCATACCCTGTAACAGAATAGTGCATGCATTACAATTAGTGAACATGTAACCAACCATACCAAGGCCACGTGTCTCCGCAGCACTATCTCTTGGGATTGCACATTGATGGTACTAGAAATAGTACATTATTATAGGCATTCACATTATCATTCAGAATCCTCAGTTCATCAGCCTGCCCATGCTTAACTTCCACTTCTGCCTGGAACCTGTTGATCTTCTTACTGTCCCTCCTTTTCCAGAATGTCACGTATATGTAGTCATACAGTGATGTGATCTTAATATTTGCTTCATTTCTTCCTTATTCTATTCTTATTCTCACTTATTCTATTCTTTTTGCATTGAGAAATGATTTTTTAAATTTACTCATCTATTGATAAATACATTAATGTTTCTAGTTTTTGAAATGGTCAATACAATTGAAGCAAATACTTATTAAAAGTTGTTCATGGGCTTTATGAGGATTTATAAGAAATAGTTAACTTCGATTAATCTGGGGACAAAATAGGGCATAGGAGCAAACAATGTAGCCCCCATTATAGTAGCAAAGGAACTTGTGACTATTCATTATCTTCATTGTGACTACCGGTTGAGAATGGTGAAGGATATTACGATTGGCACAGTAATTTTAGGGAAGAAAAATCTAAACATTATTTTTATAATGAAGATCATTTCTTGAAGATTTCAAACTAAAATAATTTTTTTGCTCTATCTAGAGGAAAAGAGAGATATGGAAAAAGCAGAATGTAGGTGTCATTTTTCAAAGTATCATATTTTGATATTGTCTTTCCAGCAATTGCTATAAATTGATGCTAAGCCATATTTGTTCACATTAGATTTCATTAAAATACACAACATACACTCCCTGTCATGTCTCAAAGTCAGGACAAATTATATATAAAGTTATCCTTTGCAGAAGGATGTATCCAAATCAGCTGCTGAGCTCAGGGCTCACTGTATCTAGTATTCTGCTTTTGGCTCAACAGGTGTTATAACAATTCTCTGTGGGTTTCTGTGAATCACAGAGCCTTAGTCTTGTGTGACTTTGAACTGTTTTCTGTCTTGGTATTAGATCAACAAATACAATATGAAAAATGAATTTAATCTGGAGCTTTAGACCTACAATGATCCTCCTATTCTGTAATTAGCCAGTAGAATACTTCCATTTATTTCTCACATCATGGTGAGCTTTTCACCATCTAAGTGTCACAAACTAATGAAACACTTTGTTCACTTCTTCTCATTATTATTATATATCTTCTGCTGATTTATTTCTGTAAAAATTGCAACTTTAGTTGTGTGTTTATTCTTGCTAAGGTTAACCTTATCCCTTCTATTTGTTTTGTTTTATTTTGTTTTGTTTTTATTTTGTTTTCCTTTGTTTTAAGGGTCTTTAGAGTGTGATTCTGTCATACAATGTGTATAGGTGATTCTATCATTTTCATTTCTTGCTCTTTATTTTCTTTCCCTACATGAATTGTTTTCCCCTCGATTTGCACATGCCCAACAAAGAAAATTTACTCATGTTACTTTTCTCTGTCTTCCACATTCCCTTGTATAATGTATCTAGATGTCTTGTGTTTTATGTATCCTTCCATGCCTTGCATTCTACCATAAATGATAATTTCTCTTTGAGTTACTGGAAGTAATTTTTCAGTTTATAATGCTCTGTCTTTGCACTTCAGTAATGCAGTAAGGTCAGATGATTTAAGCAAGCATTTGCTCCAGTCTCCTGACATATCAAATAGAGGCAATGAAAACCTGAGGCCATGCTTATGTTCTGGTCTGTGCTGCCACTGAGAGCCATGACTGGGTCCAAGGTCCTACTGCGTAGCTCTGTAGCCAGGGTATGTGTCAAAATTCATGACCTGAGTTGCCACCAAAACATGTGGATGTCTGTGTTCTGGGATGCAACTTGAAGCCATGTTGAAGTGTGTAGGCTCTACTGCCACAAGGTACCATAATGAAATGCATGACCTGTGCTGCCTCTTGAATCCATAGCTATTGAGGTCTATTGTATGGGCTACCTCTGAGGGCCCTGCCTAGGTCTGTGGTCCTACAGCACCAGGGGCCATATTCATTTTCTGTGCTGTTGCGAGAAACTATGTGGGTGCCTATAATCTGTGTGCTCCAACTAGTGGTAAAAAACAATGATGATACTTTTATAGTAATTTTGATGACTGCAGATACATAGTTGAGAAAGATGCACATGGTTGAGAAATGACAACTCCTATCTACAACCCTCCCCCCAAAAAGTTTCAGCTCAAACAGGAAGTAATTGAAGAGAACTCTTAAAAACTGTGATGTGAAAGCTGAGTTCTCCACAAATCATGGCTTGTGGCAGAGGTACAGCAAGGAAACAACTCAGTCCATTTAAGAGGTAGACCACTGAGAGTTTGGTCATGCTTCAGTGAATATACAGGACTTGTTCTATTTCTTCCTCTTTCTTTTCTTTTAAGTTTTGTTTCTCATCATTTATTTTGGTGGGTTCACAAGGCTAGCGAGCATACAAGGAAAGACTGAGGAATGGAAATGATCGGGGAGCATGATGTGAAATTCCCAAACACTCAACAAAAATATCATGTTTAAAAATACCAAATGGAATGGCTAAAAGCCAGCCTGGCCAGAGTTTCAACTGTCTGTCCTTATTACAGCTTGGACTTTCACTGTAGTGCTTGACTGTAGTTCAAGTCTCTTCCATGTGTTTTCCCTTCCCTTGTCCAAAGTCACCACCTAAGACCTCTAGTCATTTATTTTATTTTCCTTGTTTTTGTCTGGTTTTCCTTTTTTCGTTTTAATTTTTTAAATATCTATTAAATATATAATCTGGGTTAAGCATTACATATAATTCTGCTTGTTCAGGTGACTGACTTGTAAAGTTCTATCCAGAAATCTAGCCCTACTTGGAACTGCCATTTTCAGTATTTTGTTCAACAGCACATTTTCATCTAAAGACTCCTTTCTCCTTACTGCTGGAGACACCCTCATCCGTTGTAAAGCAGAGCATATCTTTTATACTTACTGTAATCATATCCATTTTCCAATCTTACTGATGTCTCTGCATTGTGTCCATCACCCAATCCTCCCTTCCTAGATTATTATGGCTTGTAGTTATGCTTGCACAGTCTCTCACTTGGTACTTTTGTGTTGCCTTAGTTGCTCCTCACATCTGCATGCTTCAGTGCATTCAAAACTAGGAATGGGATTCTTAGCAAATAATAACCAATGATATTGTCTGAATGCTGTAGAAAAAAATATTGTCTAGAGTTTACAAAAACATAACTTCAACTGGTAATTGACATTTCATAATCTACAACCTCACAGTGACTAATTGCTAATTTTTTTAATGGGTACCATCTTCCTCTTACTTAATGCATTTAGAAAGAGGAGTATCAATCCACTTTCTGAGTTAGATTAAACAAATATTGATTAAAAACAGGATATACTTGTAGTCATACCTGATAATCATGTATAAAATTCAGTATACATGGTTTTGTGGTTATAGTACATATTAATATATTAAGAAAGTAAGATTTAGCATAGAATAAAAGTGTATTTATAATATAAAACTATTCAGTGTTCAACTAGAAAAATTTTTCTATATACTTAAAATTTCACAGCCATCTGTGATGGTTAAATGACTATTACTTTTTCTATGCTCAATATTGGAACATCAGTATTTCATAAACAGTTTGTAGTTCTCATCCCTCTACCCTCTTCATTAGCTAGCTAAGCATGTAATGTATGCTAAATATTTTCTAAATGAAAGTGAATCTCAGAACTGGCAGAACAACCAAAATGTATGTAGAAGTAGCATTGTCTCATATAAAAATCATATAGCAGTCTTATAGATATATTAATCCATTGGGATGTCTCAAATATTCTATTCTCTTCATGCTCATTTTCTTTGTGTGTGGGAGGAGAGTAATATCTATATGCATTCTTGTGAAGGTTAGATGGCAAACATGAGTATCTGTCCATTCTTGCCTTGCACTTTGTTTGAGACGAGTTTTGTTGTTGTTGTTTGTTGTTGATGTGCTTTCCACACAATCTGGGCATTAGCTTCTGGGTATTTTCTGTGTCTGATTACCTTCTCCCTATGGGAAACCTGGGACACAGATGCTCCCACTTGCCTTTTACGTAGGTTTTACATATGCAAACTCAGAACCTCACACATGTACAGCAAATGTTTATTTCTCCTTGAGTATCTCTCCAGTAATATGTCCATATATTTTTTTAATACTGAAGTATCTTAATTCATTTTATGTTTTCACACATACGTTCATATACTATAGGATGCCTGTGCAGTTCATAAGACAGGAACTATCTCTGGTCCCCAGTAATTTAACGTATGTTTTTAGACTTATGAGCAAGCATCTTTACTTTCTGAGCCATCTTGCCAGCCTTCATATTCTTAATATTAGTTGTGATCTGTATTAGAAGACAATGTTTCTTTAATAACACATATTACCTTTTAGCAAAATTCTAGTAACAGGTCATGTCACCAACCTTTAATACTAGCAGAACCTTAGTAGGCAGAGAAAGCTGATTTCCATGAGCTTATGGTGAGTATCATATAAATAATGAGTAGACCAGACAGAGCTAAAAACACAGAACCAAACTTATAAAACTTACATAAATGAAAAATGATAAATGTTAGAGAATTAGGTCATAAAAATTCTTTGTCTTTTGCTGATATTTTTCCTTTTACTGAAATTAGAATTATCTTCATTCAATATATATCCTGATTACAATCCCACTTCCTCTACTCTCAGTTCTTGCTCCTCCATTCCCATCCAAATCCATACCCTTTCTGTACCTCCTTTGAAAATAAAGAAGCATCTTAGGAATAATAATAAAATAAAACAAGAAAAAAAAACTAATTGAATATGACAAAGTAACTGAAAAAGAAAAAGAGCCAAAGAAAAGAGACAAGAACTGTGTATAGACAATGAGACTCATTCATTGGTGCAGACCAATTTTTCATAAAAATATTGGGAGCCCTCATTTTAAAAAAGACCCTCAAAAATCATTTAATAGAGAAGAAAATATCAAGAATAGATATTTGATTGTGTCAAAACAGTAGCATATATTGTATATGCAGAAATGCATGCAATTGTTCCTAATCTATTGATATTATAATGGTATCTAGTGTGGGATGTGTATTGTATTGTACAGATATTGTATTGTGCAGATATTTCTGCTGCTTGAGTATGCATGTGACAGTGTGTGATTGTACTAGATGCCTTTGTTCCACTAGGCTAGTTTGTTGTTCTTCAGTTTTGTTGTTGCTATGAGATCATTTTAATTGTCCTGACTGGAAGCAAAAATGTACACTAACCATAATAAAAACCTTGCAGTACAGTTTCAGATTGGAAAAAAAAATAACAATGTAAATAAATCAGAAAATATACTGAAATCAATTTAGCAACTACCATCCTCTCCTACTTTCAGCCTATTCTAAGAAAGAATTTGTAAACAGCAAGCTTCTATTTGTTTGAATCTTGCTTTAACATTTTCAAACACTGGTTTTTAAAGAAGAGGTAAGAATTTAGGAATATTTGGGAATGTTTTTATAGTATTAAGTACTTACTAAGTTTTGCATATCTACTAATAATTTCTCTAGCACATCTGACCACTAGTAATTTATGTTTCTTTTGATAATACCAACATGGAGCATGCCCTAGTGTTTTTTATGTGCAGGTGGCAGTACATAGACCCAAAGTACTTGGCTACTCAAGACTTTATGCACATGAATTCAAGATGTGATAATCCATCTTGATTCAAATTCAATCAAAGTCAACCTTCTTTAAAAGTATTTACTGGTGTCATTTGCTAAATTTATTTAAATAGTGAGTGTGAGTTCAAAATGTTTGAAACTTAAAATAGTAAGTTCCACTTCATCTATATGTTGGTTAGAATTAAAATCAAACACACAGGATCTGAAGGAGCAATTAAGTGTCAAACCTTCTCTAAAATATAAAAGGAATGCTTTTTTGTTTCTTTTGTTTTGTTTAATTTGGAAGTTTTATCTAGGTTCTATCCTGATGTTAATTATATAACTGGTGATTTGGAGGCAATCATGTGAATATGATTATTTACCTTATGAGGTCAACTTTCCATTAGTGACGGCACACAGATTCACCGTAATTTTGACTGTGAAAGATCAATAGTGATTTGCAGATATGATTTTTATAATGCTGTTCTGGAGCCTATGGTTAGAATGTCATGATGCATTGGTGGTGCCAGGGATCAAAGGAAGAAGTACCTTGGTTAACCAACTCAAAGGTGGGCCTATCTCATTCTTGGACTCCATGATATGGTCTTAAATTTTCAGATGACTCCATACAATTTATTCCTTAAGTAGAGGATGACATATTTCAAAGAAAAATTGTGCATTGTGCAACAATTTTGCATTGTGCATCAATCTTGCTTTATGAATTGGATTATAAATTCCTTGCTGAAGGTGACAAGGCCAAGGGATTTTATGTTTTGTTTTCTATGGCCTCTGTGAAAGAATACCTCACAGAGTATCTGGATACACAGGCTGTATAATTGACTGTCCAGTTTGCTGGACTTTGTGGCAGGTGCACATGAACCTCATCTTCATCATTTTTGAATCCAACCCACAATATTTTGGAAAAGTTATATAGATATATGTGAGAGAAAGACTGTACACCACAGAATTATTTTTCAAAGTCTATCTCCTTTCTGCCCTGTGTTGTCAGAGCCTCATTTTTTTCCCCCACAGGGGCAATCACCTTCACCTGTCCAGTCTTCTAGAAAGATTTTCCTCTGAAGCTGTGGGTTTTGAGATCCATAGAATAAATTGACTACTGACTAAAGTATTTGAAAGAAAATTATGTCTGTACAACATATCTACTGAATATGTATTTTCATGTTACTATACCCCAAGTAATATCCACAAATATTTATTTAACACTTACACTGTATTAAATTTGGTTTTCATAACTAATTCAGTGATATGGGCATGTTATAGGAAAAGATACACTATTTAGTATAAAAGACATGCAAATTGGTCAACTGTGGATCTGTAGAAGTCTCTGAAACGAGACTCTTGAGGATAGCAAGACATAAGTATACATATACTAACGCACTTATGGAAATGAACTCATGCATATTAATATATACATGAATCCTTTTAGTGTGCAAGAAAGCCCACCTCTACTTTTTAAAACACTTTTTAAAACTGGTGTCTTCTAAGATTCTTTCTTAATACCCTGTGCTCATTCTCTGTCACTAAAATCACTATTGCAGTCTATTGCACTGCAATCCTTGTTACTTTCTTGGGATGGGAATTTAAATTTCTGACAGTCTTTCCATAACATGCAAAACACTGATATATATCACTGCATGCAATACTTTCAAATCTAGATTGCTTGTTGTATAGCTGATGTATTTTGTGTTTGCTCATTTTTAAACATTTTCCGACAAGGAAGTTGCTCAAATGTACAATATTTGAGGTGATTCTTAAACCCTTGTCAAATCTGTCTGTTTATCCACTATTTTGATCTTGACTTAACTAATAGAGAAGAAATGGCCTCAAACTGACATTTAAGTTTACATTTTAAATTACAAGAGCTTTTAAACATCCTACATTATTTTATTTAAATGTTGTACATGTATTAGATTATTGATATTATTACACTAATTTAAAAAATATCTACATTTAATGGAATATATCCAGTAAAAAATTTTAGTTTCTTTTGACAGTTGATGTTTACATATTAGTGGGGTTCTTAATGCTATTTCAACACATCCATGTAATGTGCACTAATCAATTCCTTCCCCACCTATCTATCCTTCTTTCCTTTCATAATATCTAGTAACAGCTATGCTATGTCAGATAAAATTTTTGCTTATTTTTTAAACATTGACATGTGAAAAGGAACTTGTGATATCATATTTATGTATATGATTTATTTCCCTTAACATAATTCCTTCCAATGCTACCAACATTGCTCATTGCTGGAAGTGACAGAAATTTATCCCTCTTAAGGAATAATATCTAATTGTGTGTGTGTGTGCGCGTGCACGACTACACAGTGATCATAATTTATTCATCCATTAATGAACATTGATATTACTTCAATTTTTAGCTTTCATTAAAAGTACCAAAATAAACATAACAAGCAATCTGTTTAGTAAGTTAATATTTTTATTATTTGTGGGTATGCACACACATACACCACAATGCTTGTGTGAAGGTCAGGAGAGAATTTGTAAGAGTTCGTTCTACATTTTTTCAGGTGCTTCTCTGCCATTCGGTATTCCTCAGGTGAGAATTCTTTGTTCAGTTCTGAGCCCCATTTTTTAATGGGGTTATTTGACTTTTTGGAGTCCACCTTCTTGAGTTCTTTATATATATATTGGATATTAGTCCCTTATCTGATTTAGGATAGGTAAAGATCCTTTCCCATTCTGTTGGTGGTTTTTTTGTCTTATTGATGGTGTCTTTTGCCTTGCAGAAGCTTTGCAGTTTCATGAGGTCCCACTTGTCAATTCTCGATCTTACAGCACAAGCCATTGCTGTTCTATTCAAGAATTTTCCCCCTGTACCCATATCTTCAAGGCTTTTCCCCACTTTCTCCTCTATAAGTTTCAGTGTCTCTGGTTTTATGTGAAGTTCCTTGATCCACTTAGACTTGACCTTAGTACAAGGAGATAGGAATGGATCGATTCGCATTCTTCTACATGTTAACAACCAGTTGTGCCAGCACCATTTGTTGAAAATGCTGTCTTTCTTCCACTGGATGTTTTTAGCTCCCTTGTTGAAGATCAAGTGACCGTAGGTGTGTGGGTTCATTTCTGGGTCTTCAATTCTATTTCATTGGTCTATTTGTCTGTCACTATACCAGTACCACGCAGTTTTTATCACAATTGCTCTGTAGTAAAGTTTATGTCCAGCATGGTGATTCCACCAGAGGTTCTTTTATCCTTGAGAAGAGTTTTTGCTATCCTAGGTTTTTTGTTATTCCAGATGAATTTGCAGATTGCACTTTCTAATTCGTTGAAGAATTGATTTAGAATTTTGATGGGGATTGCATTGAATCTGTAGATTGCTTTTGGCAAGATAGCCTTTTTTACAATGTTGATCTTGCCAATCCATGAGCATGGGAGATCTTTCCATCTTCTGAGATCTTCTATAATTTCTTTCTTCAGAGACTTGAAGTTTTTATTATACAGATCTTTCACTTCCTTAGTTAGAGTCACGCCAAGATATTTTATATTATTTGTGACTGTTGAGAAGGGTGTTGTTTCCCTAATTTCTTTCTCAGCCTGTTTATTCTTTGTGTAGAGAAAGGCCATTGATTTGTTTGAGTTAATTTTATATCCAGCTACTTCACCGAAGCTGTTTATCAGGTTTAGGAGTTCTCTGGTGGAATTTTTAGGGTCACTTATATATACTATCATATCATCTGCAAAAAGTGATATTTTGACTTCATCTTTTCCAATTTGTATCCCTTTGATCTCCTTTTGTTGTTGAATTGCTCTGGCTAGGACTTCAAGTACAATGTTGAATAGGTATGGAGAAAGTGGACAGCCTTGTCTAGTCCCTGATTTTAGAGGGATTGCTTCAAGCTTCTCACCATTTACTTTGATGTTGGCTACTGGTTTGCTGTAGATTGCTTTTATTATGTTTAGGTATGGGCCTTGAATTCCTGATCTTTCCAAGACTTTTATCATGAATGGGTGTTGGATCTTGTCAAATGCTTTTTCCGCATCTAAGGAGATGACCATGTGGTTTTTGTCTTTGAGTTTGTTTATATACTGTATTACATTGATGGATTTCCATATATTGAACCATCTCTGCATCCCTGGGATGAAACCTACTTGGTCAGGATGGATGATTGTTTTGATGTGTTCTTGGATTCGGTTAGCAAGAACTTTATTGAGGATTTTTGCATCAATATTCATAAGGGATATTGGTCTGAAGTTTTCTATCTTTGTTGGGTCTTTTTGTGGTTTAGGTATCAGAGTAATTGTGGCTTCATAGAATGAGTTGGGTAGAGTACCTTCTGTTTCTATTTTGTGGAATAGTTTGTGAAGAACTGGGATTAGATCTTCTTTGAAGGTCTGATAGAACTCTGCACTAAACCCATCTGGTCCTGGGCTTTTTTTAGTTGGGAGACTATTAATGACTGCTTCTATTTCTTTGGGGGATATTGGGCTGTTTAGATCATTAACCTGATCTTGATTCAACTTTGGTACCTGGTATCTGTCTAGGAACTTCTCCATTTCATCCAGGTTCTCCAGTTTTGTTGAGTATAGCCTTTTATAGAAGGATCTGATGGTGTTTTGGATGTCTTCAGGATCTGTTGTTATGTCTCCTTTTTCATTTCTGATTTTGTTAATTAGAATGCTTTCCCTGTGCCCTCTAGTGAGTCTGGCTAAGGGTTTATCTATCTTGTTGATTTTCTCAAAGAACCAGCTCCTTGATTGGTTCAACATCCTTAATCATCAGGGAAATGCAAATCAAAACAACCTTGAGATTCCACCTTACACCAGTCAGAATGGCTAATATCAAAAATTCAGGTGACAGCAGATGCTGGCGAGGATGTGGAGAAAGAGGAAACTCCTCCATTGTTGGTGGGATTGCAAGCTTGTACAACCACTCTGGAAATCAGTCTGGCGGTTCCTCAGAAAACTGGTCATAGTACTACCGGAGGATCCAGCAATACCTCTCCTGGGCATATATCCAGAAGATGTCCCAACCAGTAAGAAGGACACATGCTCCACTATGTTCATAGCAGCCCTATTTATAATAGCCAGAAGCTGTAAAGAACCCAGATGCCCCTCAACAGAGGAATGGATACAGAAATTATGGTACATTTACACAATGGAGTACTACTCAGCTATTAAAAAGAATGAATTTATGAAATTCCTAGCCAAATGGATGGACCTGGAGGGCATCATCTTGAGTGAGGTAACACAATCACAAAGGAACTCACACAATATGTATTCACTGATAAGTGGATATTAGCCCAAAACTTAGGATACCCAAGATTTAAGATACAATTTGCTAAACGCATGAAACTCAAGAAGAATGAAGACCGAAGTGTGGACAATATGCCCCTTCTTAGAATTGGGAACAAAACACCCATGGAAGGAGTTACAGAGTTAAAGTTTCGAGCTGTGATGAAAGGATGGACCATCTAGAGACTGCCATATCCAGGGATCCATCCCATAATCAGCTTCCAAACGCTGACACCATTGCATACACTAGCAAGATTTTGCTGAAAGGACCCAAATATAGCTGTCTCTTGTGAGACTATGCCGGGGCCTAGCAAACACAGGAGTGGATGCTCACAGTCAGCTATTGGATGTATCACAGGGCTCCCAATGGAGAAGCTAGAGAAAGTACCCAAGGAGCTAAAGGGATCTGCAACCCTATAGTTGGAACAACATGATGAACTAACCAGTACCCCGGAGCTCTTGTCTCTAGCTGCATATGTATCGAAAGATGGCCTAGTCGGCCATCACTGGAAAGAGAGGCCCATTGGACTTGCAAACTTATATGCCCCAATATAGGGGAATGCCAGGGCCAAAAGAATGGGAATGGGTGGGTAGGGAAGTGGGGGGCGGTATGGGGGACTTTTGGGATAGCATTGGAAATGTAATTGAGGAAAATATGTAATTAAAAGTATTAAAAAAAAATAGAGTTCGTTCTATTCCTCTATCGTGTATCCTGGGTATTAAACTCATATAGAGCTTGGCAGCAAATTTCCTTACTCACTGAGTGAGCCATCTCACCTGGCTGAAATTGTTATTTTCCCATCCATTTCATTGAGAGGAGAGAATAACTCTTGGTTTAAACATGGATTTTCATAGTGGCCAATACTGAACAACTTTGAGTTTTTTTGGTTATTTTTTTTCCTTGTAGAATTGTGCATTCACCTCACTTTCCCATTTTATAAAAGGGCCTTACTTGGTTTATCCTTGTTAAACTTTGGAATTTTGTAACCCGTTGTGGATATTAATCATTAGTCCAGTATCTCAACTCTGAACCTCACTTGCTGCTTTTATGATTTTTTCTGTCTTCACATTAATGCCATATAATTCTATTGAGTATAGCAAAAAATATTTCCATTTAGGGTAATTTTAATAGATACATTCTAAATGCTGTCCTACTTAATTCTGTACATTTAAAATCTAGCTAGTTTACATTTCAAATTTTACCTTCCTGGTTTTTCCTCCTCCCAGAAACCCCCTATACCATCCCCCCCCCCCTGCATGTATGAGGGTGTACCATCATCATAGGAAATAATTTTAGATCTGATTCTTGCTTTTTCAGGTGTGGTGGTGTATCTGGGACTTGCTATGGTGGGAGAACTGGGTTCTGATGATCCCAAACAGAAACTTTGGTTTCTGTTGTTTATGTTCTTATGCTTGCCTCCTGCCATCTGATTATCTCTAGTGCTACCTACTCTCGCTATATCTGATTGGAGCCTGTCCTTCCTGTGATTCTGGTTGTGTCAGAACTCCTCAGAATTTAGATGTCTCTGTGATCCTGTGATTCTGGGGTCCTGTAATCTTGAGATCCTGGGTGTGTCAGAGCTGTTGGGCATCAAGCTGCCTCTGAAACTCTGAGACCCTGGTGTTACCAAGCTCCTGGGATCCTGGGATCCTGGGATCCTGTTGCCTCTGATCCTGGGCATGTTACAGTGCTTAGGAGTAGAGATTCTTTTGGGTGTTGTGGGACTGGCTTCAGAGTTCGTGCCAAAGGTTTGCTTGGGGTACCTCTGATCCTGGGCATGTTAGAGCACCTGGGAGTAGAGCTTCCTCTGCGTGTTGTGGGACTGGCTGTTGAATTTGTGCCCATGGTCTGCTCATGAGGGCATCATCCCAGACAGGAAGAAACTGGAACCGGTGCCACTGGTGGGACAGGGTTCCTGTGTCCCTGAGTCCCACTGGTCCTAGTTACTCCCGATTCTTAATTTCTTACAGCCTTATTTTTTTAGTTTTGAGTAATTTAAAATTATGTTTTCGTGTTATTGCAGTTGATATGTTCATTTCTATTATTGTTGATTCTTTCTAAATTGTATGTACCTTAGCTTGGACTTATAGAACAGATTTTATTCCTGTTGTTAAGTTTATAATTTGTCTTCATTTAAAACAAATCTATTATTGAAATAGCAGTCAGTTCTTAGTTTAAACGTTTTTTTCAGTAATATATGTTTAAAATCATCTAGAATACTTTAGTCATTTCAGTACTGATTAAGTGGTTTTCATTTGAGTAATAAAAGTGAAGACTATTATTAAATTTTACAAATAAGTTTGATAATTTTAAATTCAGTGTGTTTTAAAAAATTGACATAATATTTTCATTTCAAATTTTTATTTTGACCCTTATTGTATAAATGATAGACTTTTTAATCAGACTACTAACTGTTTCTGGATACATTTTAAAATTTGTATTACTTACCAACAATATATACTCCAGAAATGATAATTACCTAGAAATACAATAATAATAATAATAATAATAATAATAATAATAATAATAATAATAATAATGTGTAAATAAGAAATAATTTGCAGTGAAAAATATCACTACCAAGAACTACAACAAAACAAGATTTCACAGACAACAACATCCATGGCCCAGTGTGTACTCTACATGTTGACTTTGAAAACATTATGGTCAGCAGCCATTTTTGTTTGTAAATCAGTAAAAACAAAACATTTTTACATGTTCTATTGGTGTGTATTAAAATCATCAACATATCATTCTTCTTTAATGTGTTATTTATATTAACTCTTTGAGATTTTCATATAGTGCACTTTAACCAAACTCAACCCCTCTTTCCCCTAGCTACCACCAGATCAACCCCAATTTTCCCATCCTATCCAAACTTCCTGTGCAATTTTGTTTTAATGACCCAATAAATTTAGGTTGTTTCTCTTGAGCTTATATGTAGGGGTCTGTCCATTAGATCATGTTTAACCTTAAAGAGAGCATACAATTAGAGGAAATGGAGTATCCATTCCCCATAAAATAGCAACTGTTGAATCCATCCAGACACTGTCAATGATATTCTGCTAAACTTTCAGACAGAAGCCTAGCATACCCCATCATCAGAAAGGCTTAATCTAGTAGCTAAGGGAAACAGATGCAGGCACCAACAGACATCTATTACACAGAGTTTTGGGGATCCTGTGGAAGAGGGGATGAAGGACTATAGAAGACAGAGGGATCAAGGACACCACCAAAAACCTACAGAATCAACTAACCTGGGCCCATAGGCACTCACAGAGACTGAACCACCAAATGGAGAACATGCATAGGACAGACCTAGGCCCTTTACACATATTTACACAGCTGTGTAGCTTAGTTTTTCAGATCGGGCTCTTAACAATCGGAAGAGGAACTATCTTTGGCTCTGTTATCTTTCTTTGAGACCTTACCATCCTACTGGGCTACCTTATCTAGCTTTAATAGGAGAATATATCCCTAGTGTTACTTCAACTTGATATACCAAGGTTAGTTAATATCCATGGGAGGCCTCCATTTTCTGAAGAGAAAGGGATGGGACATGGATGGGAAGAGACCAGAGTTTGAGGAGAAAAACTCAGAGAAGAGGAGGAAAGGAGATGGAAATTTTAAATAACATAAAATAAAATATAAAGTAGCAACTACCAACAGCTTCTCAGAGGGAAAACTGTTGAGACCTTCCTTCTTCCCTCTTGTCTGTATTACTCTTCCTTGTTCAAGCCTTTTCCAAGCAAAAGTAGCTACTCTGATTTCCTAAATGCAGTCGTCCTGTCATATCCAGAAGACACTGTTTCATTTTTCCTCTGCCTTGCCCTACTCCCTAGTAATCATTCTTTCTACTCTCTCTGAATGGTCGTTAAGCCTAGGGGTAGGAGTGATAAAGCTGTTTTGGCAGAACACTCCAAAATCAATTGTTCTTGGACCATTGACCATTTGTCCATTAATCACCAACCACTGCATATAAAGGAAATTCTCTAATTAATTAGCTTGGTGATCTATACCTAACAATAGTTACACAGTTATAAATTTGCAGGCCCCCATTGGTGTTATTTCCATTTAGGAAAATAAAAAAATAGGTTAAACCCTAGAATGTATGAGCTCCCAACCATGGGATTTTGGTTAGTTGTTCAGCAGCAGAAATGTATTTCCACCTGTGCCACGAACCTTAAGTTCAAGCACAAAACAGTTGACGATACTGATAACATTCATGTCATTGCTGCCCACGTAGATATTCTTTCCTTCCAAACCAGTCATTATTATAGTTCACAGGGTTTATAGGTAAATACATTGTTGATTTTTTTTTTTTTAGTGGAGCATATAATACTTTCTGATACTACTCAAGTTAGTTAACAAGGAGAAAGCTGTATGGTGAGAACCAACTTGATTTATCCAAGCCTTGCAACTAATGTCTGATGTATTTAGCAATAATGTCTGAATATCCAGTTCTGGTGGGAAATCAAAAACAATACAGGAAACTATTGTCAGTCTGTGGGACACATCTACAGACATGATGGGAGCCCTCATCCACTTAACACCTATGGTATCTAGGAAGATCATATCCCCAGGAAGAGGGAATATATGTAGATAGATAGCACTTATATTTTTCAACCTGGGATACCTCAGTCAGTGTGTTTTCGGTTCTATCTAATAATTTCATAATTTCTTTTCCTGTACAATTGATAAAATTACATTGAATGTAGGTATATTTTCAATATCTATTTATTAGTTGATGTAACTTTGGATTCTATCTAACATCCAGCTATTGTGAATAGAGTAGCTCTGAGCATGGATGACCATGTATCTGTGTAATAGGAAATAACATCTGTTAGGGCAATGTCCAGGTACAGTACAGTTAGATCTTATGATACATCTATCTCTAGGTGTTTTGTTTTTGTTTTTGTTTTGAGGAATCTCTACACTGATTTCTAAGAGATTGTATCAGTTTACACTCTCACCAAAGTGCATGAGGGAACCTCATATAATGAGTAATATTTGTCTTAATTAATTTTCTTAGTCATTCTGATTGGGGTCTAATGTAATCTCAAAGAAATTTTAATTCATTTTCCGTGATGGCTAACAATGATAAATAGTGTTTTAATGTGTTTTAGACATTTCATATTTTATTTTAAGAACTCTCCATCCAGTTCCATCACCCAATTTTTAAAATTCGGTTGTATTTTTACTTTAAGTTTTCAGGTATTTGTATCTTATAGACACTAATCCACTGTTAGACATATAATGTATGGTTTTAGTTTTGTTTTCCTATTCTCTAGGATGCCTTTTCAATTGACTAGCAGTTTCCTCTACAATACAAATCTGTTTCAGTTTTGTAATTGACTGGTCAATTGTTGGTCCTCTTCCCTGAATGACTAGAGTAATGTTAAAGCCTGAGCTTAAAGCCTAAATTGTATTTCCAACTATATTTCTCTCTACATTTTAGGTTCTTATATAACCTTGAAGTTTTTGTGTATTATAAATCAATTTGAATATAGGGTGAGAGAGATTGGATAACTTTCATTCCTCTACATGCAGATAGCAAATATTCCTAACAACAGTTATTTCAAGCATTTTTGCCATGTGTTCTTGTTTGCCTGATTTTTGCATCTTTGTTAGAAAATCAAGTGTTTTTATGTGTATGGGCTAATATCTCCAATGTCAGACCTTCTGCATTGATCATTCAAGGAGTTGTTGTTGTTTTTTTTTGGGGGGGGGGTGTTTGTTTAAGGACTTATTTATTTATTTTATGTGTATGCATACACAGTCACTGTTTTCAGACACACCAGGAGAGGGCATCAGATCCCATTACAGATGGTTGTGAGCCACCATGTGGTTGTTAGGAATTGATCTCAGGACCTCTGGAAGAGCAGTCAGCCCTCTTAACCACTGACCCATCTTTCCAGCCCCAGGGAGGTTTTGTTTTGTCCTTAAAATTACATTGGTTATCCAGGACTGATATTCTTTCATAAAGCAACTTTCATGTCATGATCATTTCTAGATATGTAGGTAACAAGTGTTGAGGGGTTTAGTTTACATATACAAATAAAATACTACTTACCCTAAAATAAAGCATTTGCCTAAGTTTCAGCTTAGGTCATAATTAACAGTGTTTGCCCAAATGTCGGACTGTGAAAATAAATGATTCAAATTGTACAATTAAACTTTAACTCTGAAACTATTACACACTTTGGGATATTCACATAATCTCTTTTTATTTAATAATATAGACAATAATTTAAAATTCAGAAAACACCAGTGCTCAGACTCTACAAGCAAGACAAGAACATGCCAATGCTGTCATGAAAACAAACTGTCAAACTATCAGGATTGATTTTTTTGTTAATAGCAAATAGTTCTGACTCTGACAAAAACAATAATAATGGCCGTTCTTTACTGTGATCTAACTGCAAATTACAAATGCATTTTCTTTCCTTTCCATTAAGGGAGATGCATCAACAATGCCTGGGTATGTGATGGAGATGTTGACTGTGAAGATCAGTCTGATGAAGAAGACTGTGACAGTTTCTTGTGTGGACCACCCAAGTACCCTTGTGCTAATGATACCTCTGTGTGCCTGCAGCCAGAAAAACTCTGCAATGGGAGGAAGGACTGTCCAGATGGGTCAGATGAAGGCGACCTTTGTGGTATTGCTTGCTCTGTCATATTTACTTCTCTCCAGGGATTAGAACCTTTTCGTTCATTTGCTTCTACTTATTCACATCAAAGCACTCATTCTTTCCATTGATTCCCTTCAAATGAGACTTTTTGCACTTGCTCTTATATTTAATTTTTAGGTACTGAATTGCTTTGTAAATTGCAGTGAATGTGATCAAGAAATTCTGAAAACAAGAAAAAACAAACACTAGACAATGCATTTACCAGGTAGAGAGCTCTGTAAGTGTTACATCTCTAGTACCTGCCTCCTGTTCTATAGCTGAATTGATTAGCGTTGTCAGGAAGTCACTGAGAACAGTGAAACTTCACTGTTCAAAGTGAAACATACTGCTGATGAGTCTTCAGACATTACAAGAGAAACTGTGGTTTTGTTTGTGACAGGAAGAGGAGAAGCTGGACTTAAGACAAACTATTACCTAAGTTGCTATGATGCTGTCTCTGTTTTGAAGTTCTTGTATAATACCTTCCATTATTATGCTTATGGAGTTAAAATGATCAATTCACCAGACTTTAAAAGAACTTGAAATAGCCATCTCTCTATGCCGAACAATACATATGAAGGGAAAGAAATAAAAATGTTTCTCATCTTCAGGAAATCAAAGAGTTATCAGTAGAGAATTTAGGTATGTTTGCTAAAGGATACTGATGGAGGCATCAACAAAGAGTGTAAATAATGATAAGAAGAACAAATCATACCCTGGTGCTTTGTAAGGTAATGAAGAGGAAAGGATAGCTATGACTTGACTTAACTAAATAGTTTCACTACTCCCACTTAATGTTACATAAATCCATAAAGGACATCAGAAATTCTTAGTACTAAGACAAAAGAAATTATATTTGAAATAAACTAAAACTATTGTGAACCCCCCCTTTTTTAACCTGCTGGGCACAATGACATTTTTTTAACAGTAGTTCTCTTGAAAAGGGGTATCAACTGAACTAAAAATGGAGCACCTATTTCAAAATGGCTATACTTATCAAATGATTATGATTACTGCAGAACAAGAATTCTTGAAAATAAATCTATATTTCCTTCCAAAATAATACCTAACATGAATTCAATTCTTAAAGAAAATTGGCTAATGGAATTACAACCCAATTTTACAAGAAAAATACGTCTAGAATAACCAGGACATTTAAGTTATACATGAAAATATTGCTACAATTTGTCAGTTATTATACAAGAGTCATTTTTAGTACTTCCCTGAAAAAGCACAGCTAGACCAGTTTTGAGAAACAATTGTTAAATTCTTATTTTTACATGATGTTTGTTGTTGCTTGATGTAATTTTTTTGTTTTATTTTAGCATAGTGTCTCACTGAGTGAACAGGGCCAAGCTCAAACTCACTGTTGCAACCAGCTTGGCCTCATACTCACAAATATCCACCTGCTTCAGCCTTCCTAGTTCAGTGATTAAAGGCATGCATGCTGAACTCAAAACATTTTTGGTGCAAAGAAATAGAAAGAAGCTCCTGGGCTTGTTGCTATGTATCTGTTTCCTCCTTGGGAAGAGTAGGAAACTGTAGGGACCATAAGGGACTTGTTGAGAAGAGTAGGTGTAGTAAGAAAACAGTAGGCTCTGTGGGGTTGTAAAAACACAAATCTGCTACCTTACTCAAGAGCCTGACATTCCGAAATTTGCCAACACTGAAAATGCTGGTCCCAATTTTAAATTATCCCTTTTTAAAATATCCCTATTTTAAAATATCCCTTTTTAACTTTAATTTTATTCATCCCATATCTTTAATTGTCTATTGAATGTCAGGCTGATAAATATAATTAGATATATTCTATATCCTTCTAAAGCCTAAAACTTTGTGATTATAAAAGAATAATAATAAATGCATGTATCCAAAGTGTTAATACAAGTGGCATGAGGAAAGGATTCTCTTTTTTTATGAACTATGTTCATTATTTATAACAATGTGAATAATGGCTGCTCATTACTAGTGCTAAAATACCAGTAAAATTTTGTTTGTGTAATATATATCATATTTCCATGTCCTCATTGAATTAGTCATAACAACCAATATATAGGACACAATGAACAAAGAAAACTACTCCTCATTGTCACTGTAATTACATATGCATATATGTATTTATTTATAAGTATTAAATACTTAGGTACCCAAAATCGGTTTTTCTTGTGAAAGGGATTTACAACTGATTTTGAACAGCTTCTTTAAAGACTGAGAATAATTTTCCCAGTTTTAACAAAAGTACTAAACACAATTGCATCAACGTGCTAACCCAAGCTATATTATAAATGTAGTAGAAATGGAAATTTGCATTCCCAATTCTTACCATTTATAAATAAATTCTGCTATTAAATCATTCCTAGCATTATTTAGTGTCCATTGAGTGTGGGGGCTTGACTTATATTGGGTCAAAAAAGCTCCAACTCTAATTCCAGACATAGAGAATTCAATCAGTGAATAGTATGGACTAAGAAAAGATGATCTGACCCAAAGCATCTGTCCCTTTACAGATGAGTGTTCTCTGAACAATGGAGGGTGTAGCAACCACTGTTCTGTTGTTCCTGGAAGAGGAATTGTCTGTTCCTGCCCAGAAGGACATCAGCTCAAGAAAGACAACAGAACCTGTGAAATCGTGGACTACTGTGCCTCCCACCTGAGGTGCAGCCAAGTATGTGAGCAGCAAAAACATATGGTCAAGTGCTCCTGCTATGAAGGCTGGGCGTTGGGGACTGATGGGGAAAGCTGCACCAGTGTGGGTGAGTAGATACTGTAAATGATGAAAACAAATCCCAAACCACTTTAAACAATAATAAAAGGATTCTATTTATTCTGTAAGACACCTTTAAATGTCATAGGGCATGTTTAACCTATTCCAAAACCTTCTAAAAGGATGTGTTACAACATTTCTTCCTATCATAACCTTCAGACACGTAGACATATGATTACTACTACAGTTCTAACCTGCCCTTCATGAGGAACACATAGCATATTTGAAATTACACATTACTCAAATGGAACTTCAGATATTAATAAATTTATATTATCTTTTAAGTTGTATTGAGTCCTGGTGACTCTTACACATATGTGCATAGAACACACTTCTGAAATCCATTGAGGAAAACAACAGGTCTTATCTTTAATTAACTTCCAGATGAGAGAAAGCATCTCTTTCATTTTATTAATGTAGGTTTCAGACCAGTAACAGTATTACCTACCAGGATGAATTTGTATCCAATAAAAATGACAGGCATAAATAGATAGATAGATAGAAGATAGAGAGATAGATGATAGATTAGTAATATATATATATATGTATATATATATACAAATCATTTATTTTTAGTCTTGATTACTACATTTCAATATATTTATTTTTATGTTATATACATACAGAGTTGATTTCCAGCTCTTATGCTTTATAGAAATTTTCTAGTCTATAAGCTTTATTAGATGTCCAAGAGTCTATGCATCATGAATCTTCATTCATTTTATTTCTTCTACTGGGCTACCATTTTCCTCCCTTCTTTTCTAGAAATCTAGGTTATTCTTTGATTCTCTCTAAACCAGAAATTTGTATTACTCAGTGTTTTAATTTCATTCATATTTCTCTGTGTAGTACACCATATTCCTAAGGTTGTATGGTCATGGTTTGATTTGACTTTCTATACTCATGTATAATTTCTTCTTGTTTATCATTCTAACCAAATAAGAAAAATTGAAAATCAGAAATCGAATTACAGTCTTTTCTCTGCTCTTTAAAGTAGCTTCCAGTCTAATTTGTGAAAATTAATATACAACCAATGACTATTATATTTTCAGGGACCATTTGATTTATAATCTTCTATTTTATTGTTCTATAGAAATGTGTGATTCTTTATCTCCTGTTAAATATTGAATGCCCAACTATGCTGTTAAGGACTATTTATTGTATGTTTAATTCTCCAAGACTCTAAATAAAGTAATCCTCATAAGAGTCTAAAAAGATCAATCTGTTGTGTTAAAAGTATCATTTTGCTAAGAGTAGAGAAACACCATATCAGATTTGATCGTAAATGTGTTATGATCATAGCTTAGGAAAACCATAACATATTCTTTGATATAGATGAAGTTATTAAGGTATCATGAAATAACCAATGAGTTAATAGCTATAAGTTTCTACTTGCCTAAAGGTAAACGTTTGAATGTATACACCCAGGTTCAAAACTAATCCTAATGGAGATAGCCAAAGCTCAGCCTGGGAGGAAGTCCCTAGAGCACTCGCACATACCTCATAATTTGAATGCGTCAAACCTGCTTTGTTTGTGATGAAGGAGAAAAGCAAACATGTAAAATATTAAGGTTGAAATAAAGATTTTCTCACATGAATAAATTACCAAGTTGATAATTAATTGCACTTCGAAATAGAAAAATTAAAACTCTTGTCAACATTTATGTTATTCATAGACATGTTTTATTAATTGTTCTACTTGCCCACCTATAAAAGTTTTTGTTCTATGTTTCTGTTATTTCATCTCTTTGAAAAACAGAAAACTCATAGAACATTAAAAATGAATTGTCATGCAACTCCTGGACTTCAAAATATATATTTCTTCTTTCATGTCATCCCTTCACATTCATCATTCTTTATGTGATACCCTTTCAGAAATAAATGTTGTTGCTATTGCATTTAATACCAGTGCTAACTCACCTTGACAACTTAAAACAATACAAAAAGAAGGAAAAAAGAAAAGAAAGAACTGTAGGCCTTATGATTCAAATACATTAGTGCCAGGATACCCCTGGTATCCTCAAACCTTGAATTATTTTCTGGAAAGCTTTCATATATTTGTATTTGCTTTTGAAATTCTTCACACATTAGATTTTACTGCCATGCTGTGCTGCTTTTATTTTCTTCATTTTTTTTTACATCATATCTAAAGTCTTGCTTATTAAATATAATCCTAAATCACTATTACTTTTACAACTTTGATTTTTATTTAATAAGTCATACAAATTTCACTTTTCTATTTGTTCTCTTATTTTCTGCCTTTCTAAAATGCTCTATTATGTCTCTGCCTTAATTTTCAAATAGCATTCTCTTTGGGTGTTCTACTAAAAGTCCAGGAAGTTACTGTCAGGGGTTGTCTTTCTAAGTGCTATGTGCTTTTTGGTGGGCAGCCTCTGGCTAGTTTGCAACATTTCTCAGACTACAGTCAAAAACATTATAACTTTCTTTCTCTTTCCTCTTAACCTAAAGCAAATTATATTTTCTCAACAATGGCACCTTTGTTCCTATTTCTCCAGTGTTTCATAGCTTAGATGAGAAAAGTTTTATTGTTACCAATTATATTTTTGGAAAGAGACTGTGGCTGCAGATTCACAAACACTGTAGTGAAGAGATCATCTTTGGGTACAGTGTGTTGCTCTTTCAATCTTTGATCCTCACATATGTCTACCTGCAGCCACTTGGCAAACACGTTTTACTCTGAAAAAATATGTGGATTGTGAAAAATTAATGGTTTTGGACACTTACATTTTAAAGGACTTCAGCTTTCTTTTTTTTTTAAATAATTCTGTATATCAGAGGGCCACCTCAAAATTACTTGACTATGGGAATGGAGACATTTCTCAGTGGTTAAAATTAGTTCCTGATTTTGATAAGGATCCAAGTTCATATCCAAGCACCTACATCAGAGAGCTCAAAATCTTAAATTACCTTCCCCGGAGAACTAATCGATAAGCTGTTCTGTCTTTGGAAAACACCTGTGTGTTTAAAACAAGCAGGAGCATGTATACACAAACACACACACACATAGATACACACACATACACATACACACACAGAAACACACTCATGAACACACACACCTAGAAACATAGGAACACACACAGACACATAGACACACACACACACACACACACTCACACGTGCATGAAGAAGCACAGTTACTAATGAGATGGGAAATATCTGCATGCTTATCACTCATGGTCTCCTTCCTCTTCTCTGATAATTGCCATGACCAATAGCTGTTAGTATATCAAACCTACATTTTCTTTGTAAACTTACATCATGTAAACTCTTTTCTTTATTATTATTACTTTTTTTACTGTCCAGTTGCTACTCCACTCCCAGTCTACCCTCCCACAGTCCCTCATACCATTCCTCCTCCCCTATCTCCAAGAGGATCTTCCCAATCTCCCCCTCCATGACTCCCTACTCTCTGGGTCTTCAAGTCTTTTGAGGGTTAAGTGTGTATTCTCCCACTTAGGCCAAACCAGACAGTTGTCTACTGTATATGTGTCAGGGGCTATGGACTAACTTGTGTATGCTGCCTGGTTTGTAGCTTTGTGTCTGAGAGATCTCAAGGATCTGGGTTAGTTGAGACTGCTGGTCTTCCTATGAGGTAGCCCTCCTCCTCAGTTTTTTTCCAGACTTTTCATATACAACCACAGGGGTCCCCAACTTCAACCCAATGGTTGAGTGTAAATATCTACATCTGTTCCAGTTAGGTTCTTGTTGGTCCTCTCAGAGGACAGCTCTTTAACCCTGTTTTCTTCAGGGTTAACTCTTTCAAAATACTCACTTTAGTTGATTAATAACCACTATTTATTAAATGTCTATGGGTATTGAATACTATTGATAGAATGTCTCTCATTGAATAATTACAGAAACTGAGACCCAGAAAAATAAATTCACTGTTTAAAGATTGTAGCTAAGAGGTAATAAAGCAAAGATATTTATGTACCATCCTAGCCATGTCATCTCAAAATGTAGCAGCAAAACTCTGCCCATCATGCCTATAATTTAGGTTAGTAGCTCTGTGCTGACTAGCACATACAATCTTTCCACAAAATTCAACGTGGCATTGTGCCTCTGGCTTAAGCAACAGTCTTCTGGGACCTCTACTTTTAGATGCTGGGGTTTGGGGTTTGTGTGTTGCCCCCAAGGGTCAGCAGATGGTAGCAGAAGGGGTGCAACTTTTTGTTCCCTTAACTCCTGAAATTAGAAAAGGAGAGGGACACAGGCATAAATTCCTGGGGGCATTCCACTTGCCTGTCTGGGGGTTAGGACTTGTAGCTACACTATCTTAAGTCCGAAGCCAGTGTGAAATGCTTGTCTGCAGTATATTAAAGGCTGGGCTCTAAAAGAAAGAAAGAAAGAAAGAAAGAAAGAAAGAAAGAAAGAAAGAAAGAAAGAAAGAAAGAAAGAAAGAAAGAAAAAAGAAAGAAAGAAAGAGAAAGAAAGAAAGAAAGAAAAAGAAAGAAAGAAAAAGAAAGAAAGAAAGAAAGAAAGAAAGAAAGAAAGAAAGAAGAAAGAAAGAAAGGAAGGAAGAAGGAAAGAAAGAGAGAGAGAAAGAGGAAAAGAAAAGAAAGGAAAGGAAGGGAAAAGGGAAGAGAAAAGGGAAGGGAAAAGAGAATGGAAGAAGGGGAGGGAAGAAGGGGAGGGAAGAAGGGGAGGGCAAAGGGAGGGCAAAGGGAAGAGAAGGGAAAAGGAAAGGGAAGGGAAAAGGGAAGGGAAGGGAAGGGAAGGGAAAAGGGAAAAGGGAAAAGGGAAAAGGGAAAAGGGGAAAGGGGAAAGGGGAAAGGGGAAAGAGGAAAGAGGAAAGGGGAAAGAGGAAAGAGGAAAGAGGAAAGAGAAAGGAGAAAAGAGAAAAGAGAAAGGAGAAAAGAGAAAGGAGAAAAGAGAAAGAGAAAGAGAAAAGAGAAAAGAGAAAAGAGAAAAGAGAAAAGAGAAAAGAGAAAGAGAAAAGAGAAAAGAGAAAAGAGAAAAGAGAAAAGAGAAAAGAGAAAAGAAAAGAAAGAGAAAAGAAAAAGAAAGAGAAAAGAGAAAGAAAGAGAAAGAGAAAGAGAAAGAGAAAGAGAAAGAGAAAGAGAAAGAGAAAGAGAAAGAGAAAGAAAGAGAAAGAGAAAAGAGAAAGAGAAAGAGAAAGAGAAAAGAGAAAAGAAAAAGAAGCAGACATAAGTCACCTGACTTTGCAAAATCCAGCACCAGTGGGTTGGTCATGAACTTGAGAATGGGACTCCACATTGCTGGCATCATGACCACTAGCAGTGGAGGAAGCAGAGCTAGCCAAGGGCTTGACAGACACCTTCTCTACTTATGCCATGAGGGAGGAGGAAGACAGGGGTTCATGAGACTTCTTTGTATCATTAGTGAGTTCTTGGAGATTGTGAAGGTAGGGGGATTGGGAAGAACAATGTATTTCTTGTCATGGTAATTTGCCTGTGTTTGTAAAGGTGTCTTGCATCATGTAGGCAAAAGGAAGAGGGAAAAAAGGAGACTACCACCGGGAATAGCTATTTGTGCATTTTTTTTAAATGGTGTCCAGTGGAGTGCAAGGTTGGTGTTCAGGGGCAGGAGATGTCCACATGACTTTTTAGTGAGGATTATTTATTTATTTATTTATTTATTTATTTATTTATTTATTTTGCAATGAATTGTTTCCCATAATGAAAAATGAAAGGCGACCATAGATGCAGAGAAGAGCAAATTAGGAAAATATAAGACTGCCTTCCCTTAGAGTTGTGGATGCTGATGGGCCTTTGGGCTGACACCAAAAGTCTGTGACTGCTTGCACCGGGGGCACTATACTTTTTTGTTCAAAGCAGAGATTTTGCTGGATCCATGAGAGCACCAGATGTCATATTGTGTGTGTGTTTGCTCCAGTTGTGGCCCCACAATCTGGGCACCAGCTATAGTATGCATTTTGGGGTCCAGCTATGTGTCATGTTTCCTAGCTCTCTGTATAGATTAGGCTACATACAGGGCTGGAAGGAAGAAGCAGAGTCTGGAGTGGATGGGGTCTGCAGGTTCCTGGTCTAGCTTAAAGTTTTGCAGAGGGTAGGATGCGCTGTGGGAACGGGGATCATTTTAATGAAAATCTCCCCTAGATAATCTTAGCTTGTGTACATATTTTTTTTTCCGGATTTAACCAATGCTATATATGAACACTGGAGAGTGGGAAAGGTTCTACATAGGGTGAATTCAATAGTAGGAGTTTAAAATACTGTACATGCCTCATTCATATGGAAAGGGGTTCCAGAGTCTCAGGTATTCTCTAGGAGGGTGAATATCAGGGGGAAAATAGTTAAACTTATAGAATTGTCATTTGACCACTTATACATTTGGCCTTACTCAGGTAGAGGGTGTGGGGAATCCCCAGACAAGGTCAGAGAAGGTGAAGTCCTGCTGGTAAAGGGAGTTCTCCATTTTTATTGACATCAGAGGAGCTATCTAGACATGATAGACAATGATATTAATCAGCAGAGGTTCCCAACAGGTGGTGAAATTTATTCTCCCTACTCCAAGGTTCAGCTTCGATGTGATGCCAGTGCCCAGTTCCTCAATGTTGTGAGGTCTCACATTCCCACAATACCTTTGAACTTTAAAATTTCAAGAGCTTCTTCTTTTCAGCCTTTCTAATCAAGGATTTTTTACTCAAATTATTTATACATCTTTTGCAAGATAAAATTTTGTAGCTTGCAGCACATAGCATATTTGTTGTGAAATCTTATTTTAAATAGTTAGGCCATTTATCTTTTCTTTCATAACACTGATATTCATTACTTTCTTTACCTCCCATTTTCCTTTTATCTTTTGGAGACTGAATGAAGGGATGGGTTAATTAAAGCCCTTGCTACTCAGCACAGAACCAACATTGTTTTATGTAGAATCTTCCTCTTATTTCCACATCTCTTTTAATTTGTTTCTAAAGCCTACTTCCTTTACCAACTGATGGCCATTCCTATTTGAATCAGATATTTTCTTACAAAATATAAACAGTGTTATGCATTAATATGTTTAAATTTATGAAATGAAATCACCTATAGTATAACTAATCCTATTAATGTTCTCATTCAGTGCTGTTTTTATTACTTGTGATATGTGTACAGCTAATCGACTATGTGTAATTGGTATACACTATCACATGATAGTGCTTAACCATATGGCAAATAGACAATTAGACAATATCATAACATGACCCCAGCAAATCCTGAAGTGGATTTATTTTTTTCCAGTCTGCTTTTATACCATTCTAGGTACATTCAAAGAATAGAGTCAATTCTAGGTCAAACAAGGCATAAGCAAAGGTCCCATGATTACTGTATTAAGTGACTTAACAATGTAATCAAGATACATAGAATATATTCCTCAGCTGTATTCATCTTGAGTCTTATCCTCGTCCAATATCAAATTCTTGCCTAAGCCCACTTCCTTGTCCTAGCCCAATGTAAATATTCTTGCCAATATCCTTGAAGCAGTACCAGGAGCTCTTCATATCAACCCCTTTTTATTTCATAAACTAAATATGCCTGTCTTAAGTTGTTCTGACAAGAATGCCTTCCTTACCCATCATTGAATGTACACTATCCAAAACGATGTACTTTTGTCTTAGGTTGGTAAGGCTCTGTACAGAATCTTAGCTGTCATTGACTGCCAGCCTGTTAAAGGAGGGATGCTATCTGCGGATCCATTTTTAGTTTCAGGCTAAGTATTTTGTCCATGAACATGTTGATGTTTTTAAAGGTAGTTTTATCTAAATGGGCAGGAATAAAAGTATTCCCAGGACATGAAGGGCCAACATGATCAAACTACAAAAGCCATTTTGAAGCTTGACCAAGATGGAAATATTTGATCAAGCTTCAAAACCACCTTAAACCACAAATAATTTTATCATCAGTATCTGTAGCACCATATCTCAGAGGAACAACATTCTTTAAATTCATAATCTTGGTATGATTATAATACCTAGAGAGGTGTTAGAATTATGCCAAATACCTTGGAAGTGTCTTTAAATTTTATCCCTTTTATAGTAACTGTTATTGTAAATTTTAGAAGTGACACAAATCCATTGATATTTAGCATAATGCTTGAGATGGCTTCTTACTCTTTTTTTTCTTTTTTTTTAAATTTTTAATATTTTTATTACATATTTTCCTCAATTACATTTCCAATGCTATCCCAAAAGTCCCCCATAGCGCCCCCCACTTCCCTACCCACCCATTCCCATTCTTTTGGCCCTGGCATTCCCCTATATTGGGGCATATAAAGTTTGCAAGTCCAATGGGCCTCTCTTTCCATTGATGGCCGACTAGGCCATCTTTCCATACATATGCCGCTAGAGACAAGAGCTCCGGGGTTCTGGTTAGTACATCATGTTGTTCCAACATAGGGTTGCAGATCCCTTTAGCTCCTTGGTTACTTTCTCTAGCTTCTCCATTGGGAGCCCTGTGATACATCCAATAGCTGACTGTGAACATCCACTCCTGTGTTTGCTAGGCCCCGGCATCATCTCACAAGAGACAGCTATATTTGGGTCCTTTCAGCAAAATATTGCTAGTGTATGCAATGGTGTCAGCGTTTAGAAGCTGATTATGGGATGGATCCCTGGATACAGCAGTCTCTAAATGGTCCATCCTTTCATCACAGCTACGAACTTTGTCTCTGTAACTCCTTCCCTGGGTGTTTTGTTCCCAATTCTAAGAAGGTGCACAGTGTCCACACTTTGGTCTTCATTGGCTTCTTACTCTTAAAGCTGCTCTACCAGCAATAATCAAGCTCACTACCCTCTTCCTTTTGCTTAAATTCTGAGTCACTTCTTCCATTTTTTTTTTTTTTTAGTACAAAGGTCCTTTTATACTCACAGGCAATAAAACAAAAGCTGGTTGATAGAACAACATACATCATATCAGATATAACAGATTTCAATACACCAACACAATTAGAAAGTATAGAGTCAATACAACTTACATTAAATACTGTTGAAGAAAACAGTAATTTTAGTAAGACCAATTAATAAAAGATTATTAACCTTATCACAAACACTAACTTTTGTCTAAAATCCAGAACTTGTACCAGTTTTGTGTATTTGTAATACAACTTCATAGAGAGGTACAGTTAATTTCCAAATATGCCCTTGAAAATGACCCGAATCTGATTGCTAAAGATCTATGCACATCTCCTTTTGTCCAATGTTTGATTGATTCCCAGCCCAATCAATAATTCATATATTACTGGAAACATTAAACCACACTGGGGTTTGATATAATTTTCTATCCATCTAACACTTTTGTTAAATGCCCAGTTATACCTTCTCTTGGTTTCAAATCCACAAGATCGTATCTCATGAGGATCAGGGTCAGATCCCTTATAATATTTAGGCTTGCCCATCTCTATGCCATAGGTTACAGTTTTAGAGATAATCTTCCAAATTTCTGGCCTTGACCATACAGAAATATGTAGCAAAGGTGAGTCAGGAACCTATGTCTAGTACAGTTGCTGTGTGACTATTGTCAGGGCACTCAGCAAGCTCCTGTTTAGCATCATTCTTTGTCCCAGAATCTCTATGTCTCACCATATTCTCTGGCAGCCACCTCTCTCCTTCAGCATTCTGTGGGGAAAAAAATGGGACACCCTCTTTCCCATATTAATATCCAGTCAGGACCATGTCATATGCCAATAAGCAGATCGTTCCAGTTCACTTGGGCATAAGTATGCCTAGTTATATGGTGCCATAAATACTCAGCTGCAAAGGATGGCTTAGCATTGAAGGTCAAAAAATTCAAAATAAATTTTTGTGATTCAAAATAAAATTTTGTGGTAAAGGAGTATACAACTACACCTATTTTTGTTTTATGTTACCCAATTTTTAGAGCTCCATGGGCTCATTCCATAATTCTCTGTCCTTGAGGACATATGAAATCATTTATCATTTATATAGGTTATAACTTATACTTTATAAATTTAACATATACTTAATTCATATTTTAACATATGAATTCATACCTAATGTGTATAATTTTATCTAAACTTGATATTTAATGTATATTATTTATATTTATTATATAAAATATATATTAGTGTACATAAATTATATTTTGTGAATATAATTTCTATTTAACTTATAAAATTAATATTTAACATAGATAATTACATATACACATGCATGTGAAAACATGCATGTAGCTATTATATGCATGTTTCAATGTATATAATTTTTAACTTATATGATATATCCTAGTTTATCTAAATTATATTTAGGACCACCTGTTGGATTGGATAAGAATAGGCAGGTGTATTTATTTGGAGTCCATTTGATCTTTGACAAAGGTCCAAGCCTTAGGACTCTTGATTTCCTGAAGCTTATGTGAACTGTAGTTTACAAGAGGATGTACATTAGTATTTGACATTGCATTGAAATCTATATTTTAGAAATATAGTTAACAGATGTCTCTTAGACAACAGGAGTACACTCATGCCTTTGAAACTTAGTAAAAGCTATTGGTTTGAGTTAAAAGGCATAGACGATTTTTTCATCAGTCCAGAGAACCAGATATACTGATTAAACAGAGTTGTTTTTAGTATGATGAGAAGCATCTTTGAGTTTATATTTATAAGAAAACCAAAAGGGAATTAAAATATTGAGCCAGTGATTGAATTATAAACCAAAAATTTTCCATTGCCTTTAGATGTATTTAACTATAATTTTTAAAAGTTCCTTTGCAATATCAGAGAATAACCAGAATTTTGGAAGGCAAAGCAAATTTTTTACAATATAAAGAATTCAGTCTCTCAAAAATCAATAACAAATGCATTATTTTCGTGTTAAAGCTTAACTGCCAGTTTTTGTATATGAATGCACAATGGTGCAGCTTTTAATACCTCATTAAAGAAACATTGTTTGAAATCTTATCTTTTATAAGACTGGTTTCTAGGACAGGAACTACATAAAATATTATTCCAATTCAGAGGTATCTCTAGAGACTTATTTCCCTGGGTTGACTCATGCCATGGGTTGTTGCCCAGAATAACTCCAACCCTGAGTTACCAGTTTTAAGCCAACTTTATGTTACTGATGTTACACACTTTTAACCATAACAAATAACTTGTAAGACAATAATCTATAATGAAGATGTGCAGAACATATTTCAGCTCTTAAGACCAGTCAGAAATTAACATGAAGTGACTATACATATTTACTTATTTAGACTAGACACACAAAATTTTCTTACTATTTCTAGCTGTAACTTAAGGGAAGAGCACCTTGTCACCTGCTGAACCAAATAATTAGTCACAGAGATTTTTGTCGGAGAAACAGCCATCAGTTTCCCGTCCAGAGAAGCAGAGAAGCTGCTGGATCCTTTAAGAGTGGCTTGTATAGACAATCAGCCTCTGGCAGGACTTTCCAGCAGTGCTAGAATCCAAGATACATGTGCAGGGCTCCAATGGCAGTTTATCAGTTTTTCCTGTGTCAATTGAGACTGGGTAAGGGGTGAATAGACAGCAGATAAAGTTTTAACCATTTTTTTCTTTTGAATATAAAACAGCATCAATCAAGCAACAAAACAAAACTACAGACATAAACTGTCAGACATGGACAGAAAGGTACACCAAGGACATTCATGAAGCAGAGAGGGAAGAGAACCAGATGTCCCACCAAAATGACCCAGATATTCTATCTAAGAGACGCAGAACCAGAATTATGCATTCCCCTAGTGGAAATGACAGAGGGAGCAGGATGTCTCCTAACCTGCTCTTGATCCTAGGAGAGATCTGGAACAGCTTATTTTCATTTTACTTCTATTTCACTAAAGCTTCCCTGGATAGGGGGAAGACTGCTTCTTTGAAATCCATTCTCCCTCTCATGTCTAGTGTTTAAACTGTCTTTATTTAAACTCAAAAAGCCAAAAACATCTATGGGAATTATCTTTGCTCCTCTAGATTTTAGCATATCTCTAAGCATATATACAAGAAGCATCCTACCATTACCCTGCCCAATTTTACAGGGTTTATTTACCTCTGGCCCAACTTTTCTATATTTTCCTTTGAAAGTATTTCCTCCCCTCCCCAATTGCCCACCCCCTTGTAGTCTTCATGGTTCCCCTCATATTAGAGCCCCACTTTGGGTGCCACATCACCAAGCCAGCTCAATCAGTCAACAGGTTCTCTAGGGAATAGGTGAAGAAAAAAGACAATTAGACATTATAACCTGACCCTAGCAAGTGCTGAGGCAGGTTTTTCTTGTTTTTTTTTTTTTTTTCATTCTGCATTTATACCATTCTAGGTACATACAAAGAAGTGGGTCAATTCTAGGTCAAAGAGAATGTAGACAAGGAGCAAACAAGGCATAAACAAAGGTTCCATGGTTACTATATTCAGTGACTTAACAAGACAATCAAGATACAAAGAATATATTCCTCAGCTATATTCATTTTGAGTCCTGTCCTAGCTCAAGGTCAAATTCTTGCCTGGGCCTACTTCCTTGTCCTAGCCCAATGTAAATATTCTTCCCAATATCCTTGAACTGTCACTTAGAGCTATTCACAGCCTGGCAAGACCAGGCTAAAGAGAAGATGAAAGCCTATTTTTACTAAACCCTGTAACTCTATATGTAGATGTTAAGCTTGGTGCTGTCACCATTGGGATCCCTCAGGATTGGGTAGTACCACTCTACAGTCCCATTGCTTGCAGAAGAGGCTGGATCCGATCCTCAGCCTGATTTACTCACTGACTATAGTTTTTCTGAGGTTGGCTACTGTTTTGGTCAATGTTTCTTTTGATGTGTGAAAATAGCATAACAAAAGCAACTAAAGGGTGAAAAGGTTTATTACAGTTTGAGGCTATAAACCATCATGGCAGCAGCGTCATGACAACAAGAACTTTAAGCATCTGCTTACATCGTGTCCATGGTAAAGAAGCAGAGAGTGATAAATGCTGTGTTTTCTAACTTTAATTGAAGGAAGACACAAGCCCAGGATCCATTTCCATGATATGACCCCACACACAGCTGATAGAACCTACTACTATAATTAACCTATTCATCATAATTCACTTATTGTCTTACCCAGAGGTCTGTCTCCTAGGTTACATTACATCTCATCAATTTGACTATAAATACAGTCTTGATTGTATATTTCTGATAACCACAGTATCCCAAATTCTTTATTGCAACTTATGCATTGGACTCTTGGAGGATTCCTTGTAGTCAGCCTTGTTTATCAAACATTGCTGGCCCCATCTGCTTTTATCTGGAACCTTGGCACAAGCCGCCTGAACACAATAACTCTTATATTTTTTATTCCTGTGAAAGCAGCCCCATGTGAGATTGCCAACTTCTGCTGTCCCTGTGAGATATTTTCCATATGAAATGTTGTCTGGACACTGAGAACCATAGCCTCAGCAGCCTCTGTGCTATCATGGCCAATCATGGGAAAATACTTCCTCAGGCAGCTATTTTCCAGATGAGTACATTGAAGAATCTTTCTTTTCAGACATTATCCCTTGAAATGAATGTTTTTTTCATATGTCTTCTTTACATAGTGGAAAATTCTATGAATCAGGCTCACACTCAGATACATTTTCTGTTGCAGCAATGGAAAAAATATTATTTCTCTTTAGTGGTACTATGCTCTCTTATCCATAGTAGCCACTTTCTCCTGGCACAACCTAAGTACAACTATAAAGAGATTCAGATTCCTTTCCTCATCAAACTTCTCAGTTTTACAACTTTATGCCTTATTTTCTGTCTGTGCATGATAAATAGAGCTAAAAATAATGAACAGTATTTAAGCCCTATGCTAAACCTTATGCTTCCATTTCCTACAAAGTTAGTAAATTTATCACTTTTGAATTCAGCCTCAAGCCATACGTAGACACAGATCATTAGAACATATCAAGGCTAGTCTATGGTCCACTTCGACATTCTTTATTCTCTTTTGAATCCTTATGATCCAGTTCTCCACTGTCCATTGTTTGTTTGTTTGTGACTTTGTTTCCTATCAGTGTTCTATTCTTCCATGGCTCCCATAGAATAGCTCATGAAGTTGCACGAATTAATATCTAGGTCCTCTCAAGATTGTAGGTCTAAACTCTTTCACATACTTTTTGAAAATAGACCCAAAGGCCTAAAGAACATGCGACCAGGTTTGTCATAGGAACAGCTCAAGTATGAATTCTCAGTATTTGTTATTTGCTTGCTATTGGAAAGAAATGATAAAGGTATAAGGCCTTTTATTTTGATTCATGATTTGAAATATAGTCAAATATAGTCAAATATAGTTGAGGATGATATAATGGTAGACATGTCCATGGCAATGGGATTATGTGGCAGCAACTTACTCTATATCATTAGAGTAACTTATATTAGAAAATGGAGCTTGGAGTGGCCAGAAATTATGTTCACTGCCTAGTCTCCATTTTGAATAATTCTCAGCCATCTGAACAGTGATACAGTCTGGGGCCCAATTATTCAAACACAAAGTCCTCACATCCAAACTATAATTGGATGATCATTAGTGAATAAATAAATATTCTTACAGTTATTACTACTAAGTAAAGCCCTCTGCTCTTCAGAATGCTTGCACAGTTGCATTTGTACAAACTGTAACTTTGCTAAGTCCTCACATCTTTGGTAGCTCTCAAATATTTCTAATTTTGCAGTTTTTTTCTTTCTAATTTATGGAAGTATCATAAATTTGCTTTTTTTTCATAGTGCAATATTAGACAATCTCTGTAAATGATTATTATATTTTGTGTTAATTGGTTTGAGGTCCTTTTCTTATGAAGATCTTTTTGCTGTTTAATTACTATTAAGTATAATCTACTGAAGGACACTGAAGTGTTTCTTAGAAATGCAAGAATTCTCATCTTTAGCTTTACAATGAGGAGTTCTCTATTTTTTCTCACCTCTATGCATATTCAATTACATACACATATGCATAAACACATATAACATGCAGATTCCAACCATTTGTCAATATAAAAAAAAGAGTACTTTTATATATAAGCTAAAACATAGAGCAGAGATATTGAAAGAATAATTGAAAAGTGGAGAAAGTTAAATGGAGTGAAACATCAAATAAAAAACTTAAAACTTGAGATGTATATTTGACTTAAATTCAGAGTTTTGAATGATACTTGAAAGGCCATTTTACCCTTCACTTAATAGAGTCTATTCTGTCTTACTTTGTACATAGTGCACTTCAGTATTATTTGACTGTTATTTGTTCTCTACATGGCTCTAGCTGGAGGAATATAGAAAAGGAGATAATGACATACAATGAGGTTGGAAAATCATAAACAATTTCCTACCATAGAATAGTGTTCTCTGTAAAATAGATGCATTTGATGATGGATCTTATAAAGCCAAATAAATCCTTAGGTGCAAAAGCAGAAACATAATCAGTACATCTGAAATGAGAGAGAAATAATTTTAACCACAACACCCTCTTTGTTTAGGGGCTTTATGGGTACAACAAGGAACCAGAAGCTCTTCTGATAGTTGTGAGTGGCACAGGTACAATATCAGTTTACCCCCAAAAGTCTAGTGAAACATGGATATCTTTTCTTAAATCAGGTCTCTGATTGCAAGTTCTTTCTCATAACAATTATTTTGTAAGCTTGTAGTGGGACCTAAAGGAAATCAAAGAGTAAAGAAAACAGAAAACTATCTACTGAGTGTGTTTCACATTGTGGATGTGAAGCACTTCATGTATAAGAATTACATTGCGAGAGTGGCCGTGGTAAACTTTGTTTGGTTCAAGTGTCATCTCTTGCACCGAAGCCTGAAAATCTCAAGCTCTTATTCAGGAAGACTAACATGCAAGCTTGAGCTGCTAAATTCAGTCATTTATTGACTAAGCATATATATATATATAAAATGGAAGAATTGTTAGAAATATAAAAAAATGTAGGCCTACATCATGGTTTACTGGTTCTACTTTATATTCACAAATCAGGTTGTGTCAGATACAGTTAATGTATCTATGTATCTGACAAAGATGAAACAAACATGAATATAATTAATTGGTTTGGATATCTTAAAATTTTATATATATATATATATATATATATTAATGTCAACAGAAAGCTCAAAGATATAGATATCAGTACAAACTATCTAGACTAGTATTCAAATATGAAAGAATATGGTTTTGGATCTCTGATAAAGTAGTTTATCTTAGTCAAGCTAGCTCCCTGTAACTATCAAATGGGATTTTTCTCAGCTTAAAAAGGCTATAACAAATACAAAAATTTGAAAAAAAATCTTTTTTAATTGAAATGTTTTTAAAGCAATAAAATATTCACTAAATTTAAAGCCCTTTCTATATGGATGCTGGCAGTATTATTTACATTTTTGAAATTGCACAAGTTGTTTTACTATAGTTATCTGAAATGAGTATTTTTATTTCCTAAGAGGATTTTGAAACATTTGTCTTATTTTTATTGTTATACTTATTCATCCTAACTGAATCTACTGTTAGCTTCCTCATATCCAAGGCTTTGAGGTTGCTCCCAATGGGGCTTTATCACATTTATGTGATACATATACTCGTGAGTATGCACATCTGACCCACATGTTCACATGTATACATATTTTCAGCTTTGCAGGTTATTTCTTTGTTATATATCTCCAAGGAATGTGGATATATACTGCACACCATGAGGGACAGCTGTTGCAGGGAAAATTAAGAAATGATCCCACCAACTCTCTCACTACTGCTTCTCTCAACCTGACAACTCCCTTTCAGGGGCTGGACTGTGCTCCCATGTTCCAGCTGCCAGCAACTCACCCCAGCTAGCTGCCCCCTCCCCACACCCTCCCCCAGCAGCGTCTGGCTCGCTTGTTCCTGGACTGCAGTCCCACATTTCAGTAACCAAATTGAATCGCCAACCTCATGGTTAGATATAACAATACCCAGTAATCCGGAAAAAAACAAAACTCTTAAAGTTTATAATTAACCAATCAGATTTATGTATCAATAAAATCACAATTTATAAGATGCCAATTCAATAATTTCAGAGCCAAATGATAATGGTAAACGCTTTATCCCAATTATTCTAGCCTTATGATATCATAACTACCTATGTCTGGCTAAAGACATGCTGGTTCGTGTCTGCTGTCATCTTCCTTAGTCCCCATCCTGCCATGCTCCCTTTCTCTGCAACTCTGAGCACCACCTCCCCTCTTCCCTGTCCAATCACAGGACTTCTCTCTACTAATGTAATTGGACAGGGAAAATCCTGTGACAGACAGTAACAAGCCGTGTCTCCACTATGAACACTACCCTGCAGGAGCAAAACGTCCTTCTCAACATTCCTCTAGATTTGTAGTTCTGTCATTTCACTTTTTTATTTGCCAGTTCTCACTTAATTTTGTATGTAAGAGGGAACATGAAGTCAGCTACTTCAAAAAGCTTCATGGAGGGTATCAGTGTTGACATTCATATATTTAAGAAGTATTCTATTATATGGGAGGTGGTCTGCTTTAAGTGAATGTTTAACTTATAATAATTACAAAATTATGGCTGGGAGCACCTTGTCAGCATGTACAAAGTTCTGAGACAATTCACACCTGCGCGTGCGCACACACACACAATCACAGATAAAAGTCAAACAGGTTAAGAAAACCGCCAAATTAAATGAGTGTGTGTGTGTGATATAAAGCTATATTAGTCCTTAAAGTTTCTACTGCTACCTTACTATAAATCAGTGAAATATGTAGACTGCTACCACTCTAGACATTATGCTCATTCTGTTTTTCTTTCATATCATGATAATTTTCAAATTTATTTATTTGTTTGTTTGTTGTTTGTTTTTCATTTTATGTGTGGAGCTCATTAGATATGTTAGCGATATCAGTTCTCCCCTTCTACTATGAAGGTCCAGGAAACTGAATTCAGGCCATCAGGCTTATCTACAAGTTTCTCCATGTAGTGAGCCATCTCACTGGCCCATCATCCTCCCTCCTTCTTTTCTTCCCTCCTTCTCTCCCTCCCTTTCTCCCGATCTCCCTCCCTTCCTTCCCTTTTTGATTCTATTTGTCTTTCTCTCCACCCATTCTTTATTTCTTTCTTCTTTATTTCATTTTGGATTGGATGCTACATTTTCATGACTGAATTGAACTTTTCATTTTGCAGAAACTTTCTAAGTTTTAAAGTTCTAAAATCAAATATGTAACATCTTTATCTAGAAAATAGATGGTTGTCTATGGTTTTTGAATTTCTGTATTTATAATATTCTATATTCATTCTTGCTTTTATTATTTTGCTTTCTATGTAGGCAGCCATATAGCTATATGTATGCACAGTCTTATGTCCTCATGTAAAAACCTGTTTTTATAAAAGTCAACCTTACCATTGGCCTATTTATATTTTTCTGCCTTTTACAAAAATGACTCTAAAATTTTTTTTGGATAGTCATATTTCTTGTTCTGTTTTATAAACTGTATTTTCATGCTTGATTTTTTTACTTTTCTATTTTATTTGACTCAAATCTCTTTATTTTCTTAATCTTTGAGTTAAAGGTTGATTTTATTTTGAAGTATAGTTTGTGTGACTTTCTCCCAGAGAGAGAGGTGAAAACATACAGAGAGGGCACTAATGACAGATAGATGCAATGATTCTACGTAGGTCTACCTTGATGAACCTTTAAAGGTACATCATCAAAAAGCTTAGCTCAGCATGGTGTTGACTCGGGAAAGCTGAGTCCCTGAAGTTCTCCAACGAGAATCCAGCAGGAAATCATTACTTACTGCTTAATTTCATGTCCCTTTTGAGCTTTATGAGTTTCCCTCTCTCCAGAAGGAGATTTCAATTCTGAGTAAGTAGCTACACGACAGATGAGTTCACTGGACACAAGTGCATCTGGAAGAATCACTTGAGTTGCTGGCAGGCTGCATTTGTACCTTTATAAAAGTTCTTAGAACATCTTAAGCCTTCACAGTAAGCCTACAGGCAGAAGAATCAAAGAATCTATATGAATTTGGATGTAAATAGTATGACATTTTAAACTTTAATCAAATTCCACATTTATTAGACATTTTAGTGACAGGTAAATGAGACACTCTTTATAAACCATTTCAAAGTATACTACAATCAACTATTACTTCAATCTAAGCTGAGAATATTTTAACTGCTCCCAAAACAAAACTCAGGCTCATTAACAGTCATTCTTATTAGTGTACCTAACTCACCGACTTATAATTCCTAATCTATTTTGTGCCTCTATAGATTTGACTATTCTGGATGTTTTCTAGAAATAGAATCAAGCATATGTGTGCTTTGATTTCAGGCTTGTTCCACTTGGCATACATCAATGCTTGCTTTGTTCATGGATGAATAATGTCTTTATATGGTTATATAATACAACATTGTATATTCATTCACCACTTGATGGGCAAGTGGATTACTCCCATTTGGGAATTTATTATGAATAATGCTGATATGAATATTCATGTAATTGTTTTGAATTGACATCCATTTATAATTGTCTTCAGTATATAAGTGGGCTTATAATTGCTAATTCCTATGGTAACTAAATATGGAAATATTTTTAAAAATTGAAAAATAATCAAATGCTTCACAAAATGGCTGAATTCATTAACTATCCCACCAACTGAATATGAGGGTTTCAGTGTCTACACTTTTAGCATCTGTCTTTGTGACTGTAATCATTTATGAATTAGCATGAAAATGGTTCTTGTTATCCTTTGCATTTGTGTTTACCTGCTGACAGATGCTGTGGGAATACTTTCAGATGATCATGAACACTCACTCACCATCCACACAAAAATACCCAACCACATCTTTTAAATAGGAGCATCCATATGTTCATCATTGTGTCTTATATCCCCTTTATATATTTTGATATAAATCTCTCATCATATCTAAGTTTGGAAAACATTCTTCTATTGTTTGTGCTTTCTTCTCACCTTTTTGATGGGTACCTTTTAAATACATTATTAAATCAAATATATGTGTTCATTTATTAAACATTTTTTCTAATTGAAGGTAAGTAAATTATAGTTGTATTAATTCTTTTAAGACTTTATAGTTTTAGATCTTACATTTAGTTATATGAAATAACTTGGAATATTTTATATGATACATATACTTATGTATCTACATACATATATATACATATACCATATAAAGTATTATATATATAAGTATATGTATATATCAACTGTAATTTTTATGTATCATATACATATTTGTATGTATATATATATCATAAAATATTATTTAATGTGTATCAACTGTAATACTTTATGTATGGAAACACAGTTTCCCAATATTATCTCTTTAAAAAGATATTTTTTTCTTATAGTAAACAACTCTCTAGGAATTAGGCTCTCGGCTTCCTCTGATTCCATATGCTCCCTTTGATGGCTTCCGCTTATTTGTTTTTCAAGGCTGCCTTGAAGCTAATGATTCAAGGCATGATTATATATTAAAACATATTTTTCTGCTTTTAAATCAACAGAATAGCTAATCTGCTGAATCAGTGATCTCCAGGTTGATTGTCAGGCTGTCTTTCAATTAATATGACAGATAATGATCAAGAAACACATTTGACATTGAATTCTGGTTTCCACAACCATTTATAAATGTGCATGTACATATATGCAACAGTATACACACCTATATGAACACACATGATACAGAAAATCATACATATACACACTCTCAAGAATGAAAAACGTTAAAACAGAGAGAAAGAGAAAGGAAGAAAGAAAAAGAAAGAGTGAGCAAGCAAGCTTATTAGCACTTGTGAATTTGTGCAGCAGCAAGCAGCTCCAGAACCCTGCTGGTGACTGTTAAGTACAACTGGCTATTTTAATATCAGAGTGTGTCAGCCTCTGACACATTTGTGTCAGCTTGTCATGCAATAGAACTTGCCATTGAAAATAATGACAGACCTACAGTCGCCTAGTCAGGAAGTCTATGACACAATTATTTGGGACCTACATGTTTTCTCCTTATGGGTTTCAGATCTACTGTAATAGGCTATAACAGGATATACATGATTATTTTCATATTTTATTGTCTATGCATGTTTAATTTCCATAGTTACAGTTAGCTGTTATTACAGTAATGTTGTGCAATACAGGCCAGAGTTCAGTGCAAAAGTAGTGGCCACAACTACATATCTACTATTGTTCACAACTCTGTAGTCATTTTGAGTAGTTTTCCTAATCTTGACAATGCTCGCTTATATGCTCAGTATGAGGCTGGGTTTGGCTCTCCTCTCTATGACGATCTTGCATGCTTGGCTCACCTCCTGTACAGGCTATCAGTACCTACAAGATGGAATCCGTTCCTGTTCGTGAAGATTTATTTATTGTATTGCACAAAAGGAGATTTGTATAAAATGTTCATGGAGAGTTAACAAAACATGAAAAAGGACATCTACAAATCATTCTGTACCTAAGAGCTACTACTGCTCTTCCCAGGATGAAAGACATTCTGTTTATAATGAGTAGACAGGCAGATAGACAGACAAACAGAACAGATGAGACAAAATCACGCTGCAAACATAGCTTCCAACCCACCAGGGGAAAGAAATAATGAAACACTGCTGAGTACAAATTTGGAAATATGTCAGAGATCGAATAGAGGCTATCACGTGCCATAAGAATGAGTGTTGGATGTGATATAAAGGTATGGGGTCTTTATTAAGGACTTGAACAGGAAAGAGACCTCAGAGCAAATGAGATGTGTACAGAAATGAGATGTGTCAGGTTGCAGTTGACAGAGATTCAGTTTAAATTAATTAGTTTGAATTATAAATTCAGATCTTGAGGGGTTATAGCTTCAACAGGGTTTTTTTTGGCTTCATTCTCTGTGAGTATTTTTCTTTTCTACAATAGCTCAAATTCCCAAAATTTTTACACTACCAACATTAAGCATAGAGATTATTTAATTGTTTCATATTGACCTCACGCCTGTCTGATTATATTCCTGTGGAAAGAGAGATTATGAGAGCCCATATGCAAAGAACTTGCTTAGACTTGAGAGATCAAACTTTTCATAAAGGAAACTATATTGACATGAAAATTGGACACATCTTAGAGAGCATGTATCTCTCCTTCAAAATGGGCATTCACCTCTTAGAAATCATGTTAAATCATATTAATTATAAAAAGAAATGATTAGAACTAGCCTAGATGCATACTGAGATTGAAAATACAAGTTTACTAATTTACAAGTGTCTTAGTCAGGGTTTCTATTCTTGCATAAAACATCATGACCAATAAGCAAGTTGGGGAGGAAAGGGTTGATCCAGCTTACACTTACACATTGCTGTTCTTCACCAAAGGAATTCAGGACAGGAATTCACACAGGGTAGAAATTTGGAGGCAACAGTGGATGCAGAAGGCATGTAGGAATGCTGCTTACTGGCTTGTTTCTCCTGGTTTGCTCAGCTTCCTTCCTTAGAGAACCCAAGACCAATAGTCCAGGGATGGCACCACTCACAATGGGCTAGGGCCCCCCTTGATCACTAATTAAGAAAATGTCTTACACCTGAATCTCATGGAGGCATTTCCTCAAAGGAGGCTCCTTTCTCTGTGGTAACTCCAACTTGTGTCAAGTTGACACACAAAGCCTGCCAGACCAACAGGAAACGAAGACTTAGCCAGAAAATTTGAAAGGGAATTCATCTTTATTGTTATATGGTTCTAGTTTTTCCTTCCATGCTTGCTTGAAGTAGACTGGGAGTAGAATCATAACTTATTTTCTGATTTTTATGCAGAAAAAGATCACCAGGTTTCTTAAGGCTATGATCAAATGTTTCAGTGAACTGCAGCCTGACATTTGCTGTTGGATGTTCTCTTCTCTGGGAAGACCATTTCTCCTTCTGTCAGTCAGTGTTCCATAGTTGTCTGTAGTTATTGTCTACCATTGAAACCTCATGAGTTTCCCATCTCCCGAATTAGCATGTCTCTTGCTGTCATTGTTCAGGTGTTATTCAAGCAAATGTGTTGCTAAGACTTCATGAGTATAGCTTCTCTGACTTTTTTAGGAGACATAATCCTAAGGTTCTTACAATTTTCCAACTCCTACTCCTCTATAAAACATAAGCCCTAGCTGAAGAAGCTGCATTGCATATATGCCATGTCAGTTGGGACTGGGCACAACATTTGTCTTCTGCATTTTGTTCTACTGTTCATTTGTTAAATGGTTTGCCTCTGTTGTAAAGAGACATTCCTTAATGAAGGGAAAAATATGTATTTACCCATGAGTATAAATATTTATAATGTAGTTAGGAATTATGCTGGTTTTGTAAACTGGCAGTTGAAGATTCTCTTCAAATGTCCATAACTTCACCAGCTCTGTTGGGTGTTTAGGTTTCTAGTACCAGGCTAATGTCTTTGTTATTGAGCAGGCAATTAGAGAGCTGCTGGTAATATAAGTGCCACTATTGCAGGCTTAGGAATAACATTCGATGCTGTTAACTGTATTTGTTCATAGGCATCATAGATGAATTGGACTAATGATTGCTTCCCTATATTGGAAATTTGCATGGCACATTTTGGCACCATGACAACTAGTCCTCAGAGGGAAGGCTCCAAGGTCAGATACAATCAGTTCCTCCAGGTTCTATTCTAAAGTACATAGTATTTTCAGCAAGAGACTTTCTTTCAACTCCTGGGATGCAACCAGGGAAAAATCTAGCAGTCTATTATGTCTTGGGAGTGTGTTAGAAAGACCTGACCAACAACTCAAAAGAAGACTTCCCATGCCAAGTGTTAGAGATTTTTTTCTTTTATATAGTATGTAGATTTTAGGAAAAGCATTGCCAGTATACATGGTAAAATTTCATTTATACTATATATGTAAACACAAAATTATAGGTATTATATGTAACTTTTGAAAAATATATAATAAAATTTCCTTTATGATATCTTTTAAGCACCCTTACTGTCAATTTATTATCTTCCCATTTCTGTATTTATTTCCCTCTTTCTTGTTAATCAAATTTCTCCAGTTTCTTCATTTTCTGTTCATCTTATCTATCCTGACTTGAATAACATGAAATTTCTAAGCTGTTTTGACTTGCTTGTTAAACCTGCTAATTTTCCCATATTTCCCCATTTCCAACAACTGATGAAATTTTTAAAATGATATTTTTTAACCACCTTTATTTCTTCCTTTGAGAATTCTCCCTTTGGAGCTTTCGCTCAGTTTTTACTGGGTTCTTTGGTTTAGTTTTGTTTGCTTGCTTTCATTTTGTTTTGTTGAGCATTTTATATTCTGGATATTTTACCTCTCTTGGATGCAAAGCTGCTAAAGTTGATCTCTCATTCTACTGACTTTCTCTGCATATTATTGATTGTTTCTTCAGCTATGTAAAAACTGTTTATACTTTTGAGGCCCTATTTGTCAACTATTGGCCTCAATTTTGGAGGAAATAGAATCCCATTCAGAAAGTCCTTTTTAAAACCTACATGACATAGCATACTGTCTATGTTGTTTTCTAATGTTTCAGTGTTTAATCTTTCACATCAAGGTCTTTGTTTCATTTTGTTTTTATGCCAGGTTGTAAAAGCAAGTCTTATTGCATTATTCTGCAGGTGGACCTCCAGTAAGTCCAGCACAATTTATTAAAGTCACTGTCTTTTCTCCTGGGTACCTTTTTGAAAGAAATTTTAATATCAGATAGCTGTAGTTCTGCCTACATTTTGGCCTTTAACTTTGTTCCATTGACCTATATGTCTGCATTTGTGTCATACCTTATTTTATTAATATAGCTCTGTAGTGTATTTTGAGGTCAGGAATAGTAATCCCTCTAGCATTGTTCATTGTGATCAGGATTGTTTTTCATACCTGCAGTCTTTCTTAGTTGTCAGAAGCCATCTAGGAGAGACTAAAAACTAGCAGGTGATCTTTCTGCGATAGTTTCCCCATAGACTGTGGGCTTTGAGGAATGAGCATGTGCAGTAAAGGACTGTATTAGTCAAGGTTTTACTGCTGTGAACAGACACCATGACCAAGGCAAGTCTTATAAAAAAATAATACAACATTTAATTGGGGCTGGCTTACAGGTTCAGAGGTTCAGTCCATTATCATCAAAGTAGGGGAGCATGGCAGTATTCAGGCAGGCATGGTACAGGAGGAGCTGAGAGTTCTATATCTTCACCCCAAGGCTGCTAGTGGAAGACTGACTTCCAGGCAACTAGGGTGAGGATCTTATACCCACATCCACAGTGACACACCCATTCCAACCAGGTCACACCTATTCCAACAAGGCCACACCTTCAGATGGTGCCACTCCCAGGTCCAAGGATATACAAACCATCACATTCCACTCCCTGGTCCCCATAGACTTGTTCAAAAACATGAGTCTATGGGGCCATACTTAAACATAGCATAATGCAAAATGCATTTAGTCCAACTTTCAAAGTCCTCATAGTCTATAGCAGTTGCAACAATGTTAAAAGTCCAAAGTTCAAGGTCTCTTCTGAGATTCATTCAACTTAATTAACTGTAATCTCCAAAGCAAGGCAGGAAACCAGCTGGGCAAACTCCAAACTCTGCATCTCCATGGCTGATGTCAAAGTGGTCTTCAGATCTCCACTCCTTTTTCATCTTTTTTGACTGCAACAAACTGCTTTCTCCTGGGCTGGTTCCACTCCCTATTAGCAGCTTTCCTTAGCATGTATCCCATGGCTCTGGCATCTTTAACATCTTTGAGTCTCCAAGGAAATTTCAATGTTACAGCTTCTTGTTTCAGTGTTTGGGATTCCACTTGATCTTTTGGACTCCTCCTAAGGGCTGGCATCACTTTTCCATCTCTGCACTCTGTAGCACTCTAAGCTCAGGTTGATCCACTCCATTACGGCTGCTGTTCTTGGTGATCATCCCATGGTACTGACATCTCCAATACACTGGGGTGTTCCACTCCAACTAGGCTTCACCAATAGCCTCTCATAGGCTCTCTTCAGGGTGCCAAGCCTCAAATCCTTTGCATGACCCCTTCAGTCTTGGGCCATCAACCACAGCTAAGGCTTCACCTTCTTCATTGGCCTTCCCTGGCCTCTCACAGTGCTAAGCTTCAGCTTCTCTCTAAGATCCCTTCATTCCTTCACAAGCAGTACCACCTGAGTGACTCTTACACATTACCAAGTCAAGCCACATCATGAGGTACAACCTTGGGTATCTAAGGAACACAGCTTCTTTGTGCTTCCAGAAAACAATTTCCAGAAGATTTCACCTCAATGATGCTGGTCTCTTCTTTTTTTATATATATATATTTTTTTTTGTTACATCTTTTCCTCAATTACATTTCCAATGCTATCCCAAAAGTCCCCCATACCCTCCCCCCCACTTCCCTACCCACCCATTCCCATTTTTTTAGCCCTGGAATTCCCCTGTAATGGGGCATATAAAGTTTGCATGTCCAATGGGCCTCTCTTTCCAGTGATGGCCGAATCACTGCTAATTCCTTAGCTCCAGCTAACCAGCATCAATTTTCCCAGTAGTTCCTTCCATTCTTAACTCTAGAGCTGGAGCCACATGGCTGAAGCTGCCAAGTTCTGCTGCTTACAGGATCTAGAACACGATCCCCTTGTACTATTACATTAGCACTGGCTTTATGTTTTCTAAATCCTTCACTGCCTAAGCTTGGCTATCTTGGTTCTTGCTCTGTAGATTGACCCTGAATGCAGAGATCAGCATGCTTGTCTCATGGGATTAAAGGTGTGTATCACCATGCCTGGATCTAATTAAGCTGGGTAGAATCTTGCCCAAGGTCCCACTCCCTTAATCTGTTTCTCCTAGAACACAAGATTTTGCTCCATTTCACTTCCTAGTACCCCCTTAATACTTGAACCATATATTTTATATTTTTCCTTTCTAAGCTTGCTATGCTTGTTCAAACTTCTCTTCATAAGACTTAACCAGAGAACAAAGTCTCTGCTGGGCTTTTTTGAAACTTCCTTTGACAATGCAATTAATTTGAGTCTCTTCACCTTAGCTTCAGGCAGACTTTTCAGACAAGGGCAAAAAGAAGACACATTCTTCACCAAAATACCACAAAAACAGTCTTCATGCCACATTCTGAAATTCTTCTCCTTTGAAATCTCTTGGGCCAGGTCAATACAGTTCAAATCACTCCCAGCAACAAAGTCTTCCATATTCCTACTAGGATGACCAATTAAGCCCCATTCAAAGCATTCCACTGCTTTCCAAATCCAAAGTCCCCAAATCCACATTCTTTCAAATAAAAGCATGGTCAGGCCTATCACAGCAATACCCCACTCCCAGTATCAACTTCTGTATTAGTCAGGGTTTTACTGCTGTGAACAGACACCATGACCAAGGCAAGTCTTATAAAAAATAATACAACATTTAATTGGGGCTGGCTTACAGGTTCAGAGGTTCAGTCCATTATCATCAAGGTAGGGGAGGCAGTATCCAGGCAGGCATGGTGCAGGAAGCTGAGAGTTGAGAGTTCTATATCTTCATCCAAAGGCTGCTAGTGGAAGAGTGACTTCCAGGCAACTAGGGTGAGGATCTTATACCCACACCCACAGTGACTCACCCATTCCAACCAGGTCACACCCATTCCAACAAGGCCACACCTTCAGATGGTGCCACTCCCTGGTCCAAGGATATACAAACCATCACAAGGACCAACTGTCAACATCTCAGGATTTGATTCCTACTATTTTATCCTTTTCTTGTCATTATTAAATTAATATAATAATCCCTGGACATTTCCCCACTCTATTGGGCACATTTTCTATAGATCAATGAAGATGTACTGTCTTGTAGTGTTATTATACAGACAAATGAATGATTTCTTAATTTCTAATGATACTTCTATAATAATTACTAAATTTATACTATAATCATTAAGCTCTTTATAATAAAGACTTCTATTACAGTCCTTTATAATATAAAAGCTGCAATTAGAACTCTGGCAGTCTTCACATGTCATGTGTAAATTGTGCTGAGATAGAAAGCAGATATACAGAATTACAATTTAAGAATACATTATTTTTTTTTCAGCATTGAGAATTTTCATTCAAACGTAATAGTAATTACAGCTTATTCTGGATAATTATTTTCTGTATCTTTGGTTCTTTACATAGTAGACTTTCACTCTACCCCACTCCCCAGCTCTGAGACAGAGTTTATCTGTGTGGCCCTGGCTGTCCTGGAACTCACTCTGTAGACCATGCTGGCCTCAAACTCAGAGATCCACCTGCCTCTAATTTATGTTTTTTTTTTTTTAATTTTTTTATTACGTATTTTCCTCAATTACATTTCTAATGCTATCCCAAAAGTCCCCCATACCCTCCCCCCCACTTTCCTACCCACCCATTCCCATTTTTTTTGGCCCTGGAGTTCCGCTGTACTGGGGTATATAAAGTTTGCGTGTCCAATGGGCCTCTCTTTCCAGTGATGGCAGACTAGGCCATCTTGATCTGCAACCCATAGGTGCAACAACATTATGAATTAACCAGTACCCCGGAGCTCTTGATACATTCTTTTAGACCATAAAACTGTCAAGTAAAGGTTGTAAAAGAAATGAATGATTTATTGTAGGTGAAAGGACAGAAGATAGGCTTGTTTTATCAATATAAAACTTCTATGTTAATTTAGACATAAGAATTATTGTTTGGACTCTCAATGGACCTATGGAGCTATCTTATGATAATGTATGTCTACTTAGATAAGTAATCTCAATGGAAACACGTGTAAACATCTCTGTTGTAAACTTTTTATTCAATTTCTGATGTGAATTTATGTTTGAACTTGTTGTGAACTTCTGACATTTGAATTACCATATTACCCTATGTCCTGAAAAAGTACATTGCCTAAGAAGGATGACATTAACTGGGAGCAAAAGAAGAATAGAGAGAAAGAGAGTAGAAGCAAAATAGCTTTACAGAGATGAGGAGGTGAGCAGAAGAGGATAGAAAAAGAAGAGAGCAGAGTTAAGTAGGTAGAAGAGGACAGACTAAGAATAGAAGATGCAGGGAGAGCAGAAAGCAGCAGGCAGGCATTTCTTTTTTTTTTTTTATTGGGTATTTATTTCATTTACATTTCCAATGCTATCCCAAAAGTCCCCCACACACTCCCCCACCCACTCCCCTACCCACCCACTCCCACTTCTTGGCCCTGGCGTCCCCCTGTACTGAGGCATATAAAGTTTGCACTACCAATGGGCCTCTCTTTCCACTGATGGCCAACTAGGCCATCTTCTGATTCATATGCAGCTAGAAACACAAGATTGGGGGGGGGGCGGGGTATTGGTTAGTTCATATGCTGTTCCACCTATAGGATTGCAGATCCCTTCAGCTCCTTGAGTACTTTCTCTAGCTCCTCCATTGGGGGCCCTGTGATCCATTCACTAGCTGACTGTGAGCATCCACTTCTGTGTTTGCCAGGCCCCAGCATAGTCTCACAAGAGACAGCTATATCTGGGTCCTTTCAGCAAAATCTTGCTAGTGTATGCAATGGTGTCAGCATTTGGAAGCTGATTATGGGATGGATCCCTGGATATGGCAGTCTCTAGATGGTCCATCCTTTCATCTCAGCTCCAAACTTTGTCTCTGTAACTCCTTCCATGGTTGTGTTGTTCCCAATTTCTTACAATGAGACAGAGTTTTTAAAAAATTAATTTAGCAATGAAAGTGTTGAAGCTTAGTTTTCCTGCAGAATGGGTGAGTTCTTCCAGTTTCTATGCAGCTTGCCTATGTAAGGATGCTTCATTCTGTAAGCATGACTCTCTTCTCGTCAATAAAATTTTATTGCTACAATCTTTACTTCTACCTAGCAAGAGAGCCCAGGATTCTTAGCAAGAGAGTAGGGAGCACTACCAATTAATCCTTTGCTTAGTCTCCCACTGCTTAAGCAGTAGGTGTTAATTCACTCAGAAGTCTGCAGCTTATGTCTTCAAAGTAATTTAGTCAAAACAGATAAACATTATAGAAGCTATCTTGACCTCTCACAAGGCAAAGTCTTGCCCCTGCCAACCAATGCTCTTTCCCCCTGGCTTCCTTGCAGAGAGGACCCTACCTGGGGCTTAGCATGCAGCACTGGCTCCATATTAATTTTAGGGTAGTTATTCTTTAATTTCAGTAAAGAATGAAATTAAGATTTTAATTAAGATTTCAGTGAGTTTATGAATGGTTTTGAAATAACAGTTATCTTTACATGATTAATTTAGTTAATCCATATGCATGGGATATCCTATTATTTTCCCACCTTTTTTTCCCTATTTCTTTAGGAATTTCACTGCAAAGTTCTGTTATTCCATTGACTAAATTTATTCCTATATATTTTATTTTCCTTGAGCTTATTATGAATAGGAGTATATTCATGAGTTCTTTCTCTCTCTTTCTGTTTGTGTGTGTGTGTTTCTTATTGCTATATAGAGAATAAATTAATTGAAGCAATTTGATGCTGCATCCTGCCATGTTGTTGAAACTATTGATCTTGTTTTACATTTTTCTGATAGAATTTCTGATATCTCTAACATGCAATCTTATATGATGTGGAAATAGAGATAAATTTGACTTCTATTCTAGTTTGCATCCCTGTAATTTCCAATTCTTGACTTACCAGTCCAGCTAGTGCTTTGGGCATAATAATAAAAAAGAGGGGAAAGATAAAAACTTTCTGTCTCATTTCTGATGTTAATGGAATTCCTTCAAAATATTCTCCATATAAGATGTTAGCTGTGGGTTTCTCATACATGACTTTTGATATGTTTGTTATTCTTTATGAAAATACCAAAATATCTTCATATTTTCTGTGTCAGATATTCATTATTTCTGGCTGTGGACTGGGTATGAATTTGGTTTGTTGTATTTTCAAATTTTTGAGTTATATCAATATGTCACTTATTTGTAATTTTTTTAACATATGAATTTAGAGAGCTGTGCGTGATAGCACATGCCTTTAATCCCAGCACTTGGGAGGCAGAGGCAGGTGGATTTCTGAGTTAGAGGCCAGCCTGGTCTACAGAGTGAATTCAAAGATAGCCAGGGCTAAGCAGAGAAACCCTGTCTCGAAAAACCACAAAACAAAACAAAAAGCAAACCAAAAAACCACTTAATGCATTTAGAGCTATAAATGTCCCTAACAGGACTGCCTTTAAAGTGAGATAGAAATTTATTGTTGTTGTGATTTTTTTCTCGATTTATTCTTTGACCCATTAATTATTCAGCCATTAATTTTTTTAAATCTCCATGCACATGTTTACTACAAAAGATTTCTTTACTGTCAATTTTAAGTTTTAGTGCACTATGGCCAAATAATTATTTTAGTCTTTCTTGACTTGATGACTTGTATTGTATACTAGGTGAAGTCTATTCTATTATATAGTTTGAAGCCAGATTCCATTGGCTTCTGGGTAGAGTGTATGTTTTTTGTGTGTTTGAAAGAATATCCTATAGATATCTTTTGAATTTACATGACATATGGTATCAACTATATATGGATTCTTATGTTTCTCCATTATTTTTGTCCAGATAAACTGTTTATTAGAAAAAGTGAAAAATCAGTATCAGCTACTACTTATCTGTGCATGTTACATTTTGTCTTTAATTCCAGTAATATTTTTTATAAAATTGTGTACACTAACATTTTATACATATATGTTAGAACAATATATTCTTTTTAAATCGATTCCTTAATTAGGGCAAAGTGTTCTTCTCTACTTTTATTAGTTTTAGTTTGAAATTTATTTTTGTCAAGTATTAGCACACCGATGGCTGCTTGCTTTGTAATACCCTTTGGTGGAGTATTTTGGCCTATGCTTTCACTAGAAGACCACGTATCTTTAATTCTATGACATGATTTCTGCAGACAATAGGTAGATGGATTCTATTTCTTGACTTATTCAATTAGTCTCTTAATTTCTTCATCCAGTCTTTGTCTTGAAAATGTGAGGCCATTAATATTTGAAGTTATTTCTGAAAGATATACATTGTTTGCAGCATTATATTGTTGATTTTTGTTACTGTTTGTGATCTCAATAATACTTTTCATTTTAGGAATTTCAGAGTTTTTTTCTATCAGTTCATTTTTAATGCTTAAAATTCCTGCAGCCCAAGGTATGGCTTTCTAAATTTTCTTTGAGTTTAATCTTCTAGATAGAATACCTTTTAGGCTGTCTGTATTATTCAAAGATTTTTTTTCTCCTTAGTTTTGTACAGTGTTCTATATTGGCAGTCAAGTTCATTTAGAACTTGAAATATTTTGTTCTTGTCTCATCTGGCTTTCAAAGTTTCTTTCAAGAAATAAATTATTATTCTGATTGATTTTCCATTATAGAGTACTTATTTCTCCTGTAGTTTTTAATATACTATCTTTGCACTGTATATTTAGTGTTTTTTTAATTAATCATTTTATTTGTTTACATCTCAAATGATATCCCACTTCCAAGTTACCCCTCCACAAAACCCCCATCCCACATCTGCCCTCTGCCCCCTTCCCCTTTGCCTATATGAGTCTGCTCCCCGACCCACTCACCCTCTCCCACCCTATCGCTTCAGCATCACCCTCCACAGAACCAAGGGCCTCTCCCCACCCCACTGATGTCAGACAAGACCATTCTCTACTACATATGAATCTGAAGCCACAGATCCCACCCTGTACACTCCTTGATTTGGTGGTTTAGTCTCTAAGAGCACTGGGAGGTTGGTCCCGACAATATTGTTCTTCCTATGGGGTTGCAATCCCCCTCTGCTCTTGTAGCCCTTCTGCCAGGTTTCCCACTGTGGTCCCCTGAGCTCAGTCTGATAGATAGCTTCAAGAATTCACGTTTTCATTGATCAGTTGCTGGCAGAACCTCCTAAGGAACAGCCACAGCAGGTTCCTGTCAGTCAGCACCTCTTGGCAACAGCAGCAGTGTAGGGGTTTGGTGTATGCAGACAGGATGGATTCCTAGGAATGGTGGTCTCTGGATGACCCTTCCTACAGTGTCTGCTCCTTTTTTTTTTTTTGTTCCTGTCTTTCTTCTAGAAATGTACACACACTCACACACACACACACACACAAACTCTTCCTATATTTTTTCATCAAATGTTTTCCTCAAGCGTATGCAAATTCAAGAAGAAAAAGCACACTTGTACCTTGTATAACTGAATAGAAATCTAAAGTTTCAAAGTAACTAGAAATTGCTTCTTTGGTGTTAGAATTCCAAAATCAATATATGTGTTTTATTAATTCTTTGGATATATTTGAACTTCCATCCCCAATTGCTCCCTAATCTTCTCCACCTCCCATCCTGTTTTACCCAACTTTGAGATTTTTCCTTCTTTCTTCTTTCTCTCCCCTCCCCTCCCCTCCCCTCCCCTCCCCTCCCCTCCCCTCCCCTCCCCTCCCCTCCCCTCCCCTCCCCTCCCCTCCCCTCCCCTTCCTTTCTTCCTCATCAAGTCTAGTTTGTATTGTCCAGCTAGTCCTAGGATTGGGATTTGTCTTAACATGCAGTCAACCTACCAGTGGCTATGTCCTTAAAGATAACTTATTTTCCTTTACCTCAGCTAGAGCTTCATGCTTACCTTTTCTCATCTATGCTGTCGTTATTTTCCTGAAGTTTTTTGAGGTCTTTCACATCCTGGAACAATTGCTATGGCTTCATATGTACAACTGCTCTATTGTGTTTGGGTAAACATTGTTCCCTTAATTTTATCAACCACATCTAACTCTTATCATCTTGGTGACCCTTCCTCTGCAATGATACTCAAGATATGTAGGGAAGCATGTAATGAGTCTTTTCACTTATTGCTGAATACTTCACAATCTCTTATTCTCCACTCATTTCCAAATTTTGTGGGGGTCTCTGTGTAATTGGTATGTCTGAGCTTCTATGAAACAGGTTTAGAGATTCTCTGATGTATGGGTATAGCAATAAGTCATTAGAAATCATTTTGGTATGTCTATTCAACAGAATAATAGAACCAGGTACTTTCCTTTAAGACTTATGGCTTAACTGGCTATAAGTACAAAGCACTTTTAACAATGACTGGTATCATTTTGTTTTAATGAAGTGGGCCTTACATCCAATTAGAAAGTTAACAAGTTGACTTTATAGCATTTGACTTAACTTGTACAAAGTGGATTTGTTTTCTTAATTCTACTAAAGTACATTTTAATTTATTTTCTTAATTCTACTAAAGTACATTTTAATTGCAGATTCTTTTGAGGCATTCATCATCTTTTCTATACGCCATGAAATTCGAAGGATCGATCTGCATAAAGGAGACTACAGCCTACTTGTTCCTGGCCTGAGAAATACCATAGCACTTGATTTTCACTTCAATCAAAGTTTACTTTATTGGACAGATGTTGTGGAAGACAGAATATACAGGGGCAAGCTGTCAGAGAGTGGCGGTATGTGTATGATTACACTTTCACTCGATGATGAAGTTAGCTTCAAATAGCAATATACAGCATCAGAAAAAATTTATGATTCAGTTTTTACTGTGAGTTATCTTTGTATGTGTAAACATCAAAGAGATGTACATATGTAAATATATGCTAGAGAAGAGAAGTGGTCAGACCAAGACTGCTCATTTATTGTCTTTTATTGAGTTTTCCAGAAAATTTTGGAGAAGAAAATTTGTCTCCTATCAGGTAAAGAATAGATTGGTTTGTACTTACTAGTAATCTGATTTGAGAGTTAAAGTAGCTAATTTTTATTTGGTTAACACATTTCAATGCAATTAAAATATATTTTCAAATATATGAACTGTATTTTGCCATAATAAACTTATTTCTTTTGTCTAGTGAACAACATGTATTGTTTTAACTAAAGGTATATGGTGTTTCCCTTTTAATTTATTTTGTGGCTTTACATTTGTAACTGCTATCAAATTATCAATTTCTCTTGAAATCACCATTGAAATATCAAAATTCATATTGTTCTGTACTTTCTACTTAAAATATGGAAAGTATCTCCTGTATCTTCATGTAGTAAATAAAAATAGAAATTTTAGAGAACGAGGTTTTTAACTACTTAAAGTTTATAATGAAAAATTCTGACAGTGTCATGAAGTATAGCATTAGAAAAGGGTGTAAAAATGATTGGGTTTTGTTTGTTGTTTAAGTACAAAGATGAAATCTGGCAGTTTCCAACTGTTGATATTTATGTAGCCCATGCTAACAATTTTCCCTATTAACTGCATCTTTTTGACCTGCTACCTATCTCATGACCCAGGGAAGACTTAGGGCTTAAGTTGGCTGAGGATATATGTGAAAATGCTGAGATTAACTATGATGTTTAACCAAAGACAGAAAATAGAAGTAATGATTATGCACAGTGCATGTTAATTCACATAAATATTTTCTCCTTACTTCTCTCCCTTTGAAGGACAGCCTCTTAATTAAGTTGTCCCATTCTCTTTTTTTGATTGGATATTTTCTTTATATACATTTCAAATGTTATCCTCTTTCTAGTTTCCCCTCCTAAAACCCCTATCCCTACCCCCTCTCCCAATCACCAACCCACCCGCTCCTGCTTACTGACCCTGGGAGTCCCCTATACTGGGGCATATATCCTTCACAGGACCAAGGGCCTGTCCTCCCACTGATGACAGACAAGGCCATCCTCTACTACATATGCAGATAGAGCCATGAGTCCCACAATGTGTTTTCGTTGGTTTGGTGGTTTAGTCCCAGTTAGCTTTGGATATACTGGTTAGTTCATATTGCTGACCCTCCTATGGGCTGCAAACCCCTTTAGCTCCTAGGACCATTTCTCTAGCTCCTGAATTGGGGACCCTGTGCTCTGTCAAATGGATTGCTGTGAGCATCCATTTCTGTATTCATCAGGCACTGGCAGAGACTCTCAGGAGACAGCTATATCAGGCTCCTGTCAGTAAGCACTTTTTGGCATCCACAATAGTGTCTGGGTTTGGTGATTGTATATGGGATGGATCCCCAGGTGGGGCAGTCTCTGGATGGTCATTCCTTCAGTCTCTGCTTCACACTTTGTCTCTGTAACTCCTTCCATGGGTGTTTTGTTCCCCTTCTAAGAATCATTTAAGTATCCACACATTGGTCTTCCTTCCTGTTGAGTTTCATGTGTTTTGTGAATTGTATCTTGCTAATATCCACTTATCAGTGAGTGCATATAATGTGAGTTCTTTTGAGATTGGGTTACCTCACTTAGGATATCCTCCAGATCCATCCACTTGTCTAAGAATTTCATAAATTCATTGTTTTTAATAGCTGCACAGTACTCTACTGTGTAAATGTACCACATTTTCTGTATCCATTCCTCTGTTGAGAGACATCTGGGTTCTTTCAAGCTTATGGCTATTATAAATAAGGCTGCTATGAACATAGTGGAGCATGAGTCCTTGTTATATGTTGGAGTATATGCCGAGAAGTGGTATTGCTGGATCCTCCCATAGTCCTATGTCCAATTTTCTGAGGAACCAGCAAACTGATTTACAGAGTGGTTTTACCAGCTTGTAATCACAACAGCAATTGAGGAGTGTTCCTCTTTCTCCACATCCTTACTAGCTTCTGCTGTCACCTGAGTTTTTATCTTAGCCATTCTGACTGGTGTGAGGTGGAATCTTAGGGTTGTTTTGATTTGCATTTCCCTGATGACTAAGGATGTTGAACATTTTTTTTTTTAGGTGCTTCTCAGCCATTCGTTATTCCCCAGTTGAGAATTCTTTGTTTAGCTCTGAACCCCATTTTAAATACAGTTATTTTGAATTCTGGAGTCTAACTTCTTCAGTTCATTGTATATATTGTATAATAGCACTCTATCAGATTTAGAATTGGTAAATATCTTTTACCAAACTGTTGGTTTCCTTTTGGTCTTATTGATGGTGTCCTTTGCCTTATAGAAACTTTGCAGTTTTCTGTGGTCCCATTTGTTACTTCTTGATCTTACAGTTCAAGCCATTGGTGTTCTGTTCTGGAATTTTTCCTCTGTGCCCATATCTTCAAGGCTCTTCCCCACTTTCTCCTCTGTAAGTTTCAGTGTCTCTGGTTTTATGTGGAGTTCCTTGATCCACTTAGATTTGAGCTTTATACAAGGAGATAAGAATGGATTAATCCTTCTACATGCTAACTGCCAGTTGAGTCAGCACCATTTGTTGAAAATGCTATCTTTTTTCCACTAGATGGTTTTAGCTCCTTTGTCAAAGATCAAATAACCACAGGTGTGTGAGTTTATTTCTGGGTCTTTAATTTTATTCTATTGATCTATATGTCTATCACTCTACCAGTACCATGCAGTTTTTATCACAATTGTTCTGTAGTACAGCTCAAGGTCAGGGATGATAATTCCACCAGAGGTTCTTTTATTGTTGAGAATAGTTTTTGCTATCCTAAGTTTTATGTTATTCCAGATTAATTTGCAAATTGCCCTTTCTAACTATGTGAAGAATTGATTTGGAATTTTAGTGGGGATTGCATTGAATCTGTAGATAACTTTCATCAAGATGGCCAGTTTTACTCTATTAATCCTGCCAATCCATGAGCATGTGAGATCTTTTCATCTTCTGAGATCTTCTTCGATTTCCTTCTTCAAAAACTTGAAAAACGATCATATGGATTGTTCACTTGCTTAGTTAAAGTCACACCGAGGTATTTTCTATTATTTGTGACTATTGTTAAGAAATTTCCTAATTTCCTTCTCAGCCTCTTTATACTATGTGTAGAGAAAGACCACGGATTTGTTTGAGTTAATTCTATATCCATTTACTTCACTGAAGTTGTTTACCAAGTTTAGGAGTTCTCTGGTGGAATTTTTAGGGTCACTTATATATACTATCATATCATCTGCAAATAGTGATATTTTGACTTCTTCCTTTCCAATCTGTATCGCTTTGATCTCCTTTTGTTGTCTAATTCCTCTGGCTTGGATTTCAGGTACTATATTGAATTGGTAGGGAGAGAGTGAGCAGCCTTGTCTAGTTCCTGATTTTAGTGGGATTGCTTCAAGTTTCTCTCCATTTAGTTTGATGTTGGCTACTGGTTTGCTGAATATTGCTTTTACTATGTTTAGGTATGGGCCTTGAATCCCTGATCGTTCCAAGACTTTTTATCGTGAATGGGTGTTGGATTTTGTCAAATGTTTTCTCAGCATCTAATGAGATTATAATGTGTTTTATTTTCCTTTGCGTTTGTTTTTATAGAGGATTACATTGATGGATTTCTGTATATTGAACCATCTCTGCATCCCTGGGATGAAGCCTACTTGATCATGATTGGTGATCTTTTTTTATGTGTTATTTAGTTCAGTTTGCAAGAATTTTACTGAGTACTTTTGCAAGTGCTTATGACATTCATAGGGGAAATTGGTCTGAAGTTCTATTTTTGTTGGATCTTTGTGTGGTTTAGGTATCAGAGTAATTGTGGCTTCATAGAATAATTTGGATAGAGTATCTTCTGTGTCTATTTTATGGAATAATTTGAAGAGTATTGGTATTAGGCCTTCTTCGACGGTCTGATAAACTCTGCACTAAACCCATCTGGTTTTGGACTTTTTTTGGTTAGGAGATAATCAATGACTATTTCTATTTCTTTAGGGGATATGGGACTCTTTAGATCATTAATGTGATCCTAAATTAACTTTAGTACCTGGTGCCTGCCTAGAAAATTGTCCATTTCATCCAGATTTTGCAGTTTTTTTTTTAGTATAAGCTTATTGGTAGGATCTGATGATTTTTTTGATTTCCTCAGATTCTGTTGTTATGTCTCCCTTTTCATTTCTGATTTTGTTACTTAGGATACTCTCCCTGTGTCCTCTATTGAGTCTGGCTAAGGGTTTATCTATCTTGTTGATTTTCTCAAAGAACCAGCTCCTGGTTTGGTTGAGTCTTTGCATAGTTCTTTTTGTTTCCACTTGGTTGATTTCTGCCCTGAGTATGATTATTTCCTGCTGTCTACTCCTCTTGGGTGAATTTGCTTCCTTCTGTTCTAGACCTTTTAGGTGTGCTGTCAAGTTGCTAGTATATGCTCTCTCTAGTTTGTTTTTAGACACACTCAGAGCTGTGAGTTTTCCTCTTAGGACTGCCTTCATTGTGGCCCATAAGTTTGTGTATATTGTGGCTTCATTTTCATTAAACTCTAAAAAGTCTTTAATTTCTTTATTTTTTCCTTGACCAAGTTATCATTGAGTAGAGTGTCGTTCAGCTTCCACAAGTATGTGAGCTTTCTATTATTTATGTTGTTATTGAATATCAGCCTTTTTCTGTGGTGATCTGATAGGATGCATGAGATTATTTCAATATTTTGTATGTGCTGAGGCCTGTTTTGTGACTGATTATATGGTCAAATTTGGAGAAGGTTTCATGAGGTGCTGAGAACAAGAAATATATTTTTTTTAGGATAAAATGTCCTATATGTGTGTTAAATCCATTGGTTTCATAACTTCTGTTAGTTTCACTGTGTCTCCATTTAGTTTCTGTTTTCATGATCTGTCTATTAATGAGAGTGGGGTGATAAACTCTCCCACTATTATTGTGTGTAGTGCAATGTGTGCTTTGTGCTTTAGTAAAGTTTCTTTAGTGAATGTGGATGCCCTTTCATTTGGGGCATAGATATTCATAATTGAGATTTCATCTTGGTTGATTTTACCTTGTCACTCCTTGTCTTTTTTGATAAGTTTAGGTTGAAAGTCGATTTTATTAGATATTAGAATGGCCACTCCAGCTTATTTCTTGGGACCATTTGTTTGGAAAATAGCTTTCCAGTCTTTTACCATGAGGTAGTATCCATCTTTGTACCTGAGTTGGGTTTCCTGTGTTCAGCAAAATGTCAGGTCCTGGTTATGTATCCAGTCTTTTAGTCTATGTCTTTTTATTGGGGAATTGGGTCCATTGATATTAAGAGTTATTAAGGAAAAGTAATTGTTTCTTCCTGTTATTTTTGTTGTTAGAGTTGGGATTCTGTTCATGTGGCTATCTTCTTTTACGTTTGTTGAAAGATTACTTTCTTGGGTTTTTTTTAGGGTATAGTTTCCTTCCTTGTGTTGGAATTTCACCCTTATTATCCTTTGAAGGGCTGGATTCATGGAAAGATATTGTGTAAATTTGGTTTTGTCATGGAATATTTTGTTTTCCCCATCTGTGGTAATTGAGAGTTTTGCTGGGTCCAGTAGCCTGGGCTGGCATTTGTGTTCTCTTAGGGTCTCTATGACCTCTGTCCAGGATCTTCTGGCTTTCATAATCTCTTGTGAGTAGTCTAGTATGCTTCTAATAGGTCTGCCTTTATATGTTACTTGAGCTTTTGCCCTTACTGCTTTTAATATTCTTTCTTTGTTTTGTGCATCTGTTGTTTTGATTATTATGTGAGAGGAGGTATTTCTTTTTTGGAGCCATGTAGGCTTCTTGTATGTTCATGAGCATCTCTTTATTTAGGTTAGGGATGCTTTCTTCTATTATTCTTTTGAAGATATTTATTGGCTCTTTAAGTTGAAAATCTTCATTCTCATCTATACCTATTATCCTTAGGTTTGGTCTTCTCATTGTATCCTAGATTTCCTGGATGTTTTGAGTAAGGATCTTTTTGCATTTTGCTTTTCTTTGATTGTTGTGTCAATGTTTTCTATGGAATCTTCTGCACCTGAGACTCTCTTTTCTATCTCTTGTATTCTGGTGATGGCTCCATCTATGGCTCCTATTTCTTTCCTAGGTTTTCTATCTCCATAGTTGTCTCCCTTTGTGATTTCTTTATTGTTTCTACTTCCATTTTTAGATCCGGGATTTTTTTTTTTCAATTCTTTCACCTGTTTGTTTGTATTTTCCTGTAATTTTTAAGGCGTTTTTGGGTTTTCTCTTTAAGAGATTCTGCCTGTTTACATGTGTTCTCCTGTAATTCTTTAAGGGATATTGGTGTTTTCTCTTTAAGGGCTTCTACCTGTTTATCTGTGTTCTCCTGTCTTTCTTTCTTTTTTCTTCCTTCCTTCCTCCCTTCCTTCCTTCCTATCTTTCTTTCTTTCTTTCTTTCTTTCTTTCTTTCTTTCTTTCTTTCTTTCTTTCTTTCTTTCTTTCTTTCTTTCTGCATTATTTGATTTATTTTATTTTTAATTTAATTTTATTTGTAATTCATCTTTTACATTCCATATTCCATTCCCTGCCCCTCCCCATTAGCCCTCTGATGGAGCAGTCCTGTATTTCTTTAAGGAAGTTATTAATGTCCATCTTAAAATCCTCTACCAGCATCATGGGATATGATTTTAAATCTGAATCTTGCTTTTCTGCTGTGTTGGGGTAACCAGTACTTGCTGTGCTGGGAGTACTGTGTTCTGATGATGCCAATTAGTCTTGGTTTCTGTTGGTTAAGTTTCTTGAGTTTGTCTTTTACCACCTGGTAATCTCTGGTGTTAGATGATCTTGCTGTCTCTGGCTGGAGCTTGTCCCTCCTGGGAGGCTATAAGCCTGTGCCAGCACTCCTTGGAGACAAGCTCTCTCCTGGCAAGACCATTGCACAGAGGGCTAAGGAACAGCCACACTTCCTGGGTGCAGATGTAGGCCTATAGGACCCTTCCCAGCTGTCCTATGACTTCTGCCACCTGTGTACTCCTCAGTTGATCTACCTTACAGAGTCACTGGAGAGAAAATGGCAATCTGTCTAAGTCCCCGTGTCAGTCACTTCCTGGAGCCAAGCTCTCCTCTGGCAGGGAAGGCACACAGAGGACTGAGGATCAGCTCCACTCCCTGGGTGCAGATGTAGGCCTGTAGGACCTTTCCCAGCTGCTCTGCTGCTTCTGCAGCCTGTGTGCTCCTGAATAGACCCACCTTACAGAGTCACCAGAGAGAAAACGAAGTTGTTCCATAATGTCCAACCATAATTTATTGTTTTAATAAGTCTCTTGTTCTGCTACGAAGGCCCTAAGCAAGAAGTAACTATTTTGTATCTCATACTGCTATCACCTCAGTTTTTAACAAAAGTTCTGGAAGGGTTTATAAGAGTGAAAAGTTCTGCTAAGGATGCAAAGTTATTATAAATATTGCTCTTGGATTTCTTTATTGAGCTTCATTTTCTATTAGGACCTTCAAAACTAAGGCACTTTATGCTGTGACCGTAAGCAGGCTTGGCATCTTCTTTGAATGGCTCTGTGTGTTGGCTTCCTCTTTTTCACAGGTGTCAGTGCCATAGAAGTGGTTGTGGAACATGGCTTGGCAACCCCAGAAGGCCTGACTGTTGACTGGATAGCAGGCAACATTTATTGGATAGATAGCAATTTGGACCAAATTGAAGTGTCTAAACTTGATGGTTCCCTGAGGGCTACACTAATAGCAGGAGCCATGGAGCATCCCAGGGCCATAGCACTGGATCCACGATATGGGTAAGAAATACTTTTAAAAAAAATTTTGTATTTATTTTTCCATTCCAGATTTTATTACCTCTCAGTCCACTGTCTGACTGTTCCACATTCCATACCTCCTCCACACCCTACTATCTCCAGAGGATGTCCCCCACCACACACCCCCTACCCTACCAGAACTCTAAACTCCCTGGAGTCTCCAGTCTTTTGAGTATTAGGTCCATCTTCCCTGACTGAACTCAGACCCCAGCAGTCCTCTACTGTATGTTTATTTGGGTCTTCATATTAGCTTGTGTTTGCTGCCTGGTTGGTGGTCCAGTGTTTGAGAGATCTCGGGAGTCCAGGTTAATTGAGACTGCTGGTCCTCCTACAGGTTTGCCCTCTTCAGCTTTGCTGGAAGAAATGTAACTTTTACACTTTCTCCTCATCATAGAAATTCTAAGCGAGGAGGTGAAAATGCTTATTTTATACATCAATATATTTATGTCTAGGTACCTGTGTATACAAGCATAGAACTATATATAGAAGCAAGTGTGAGCACATTAGCAAAGGCTTGGTTACAGAATTCCTTACTCAGATATTTTTTGAAGCAGAATCTATCTTCCTATCAAATATGGGCAGGAATAATTATTGGAAAGAATTGCAGCTCTTTTCCAAAGCAGTAATTTAATGAATTTCACTTTGCTTTGCCCCAGAGATGCTGTAATTTTGTTCTAATGGCTATAAACCCCAGGGCTAGTCTTTGTTCTGAATAGTCACAGATGTTAACCACCTCACCCTTTATTTATTTTGTGTGTTCTTAGAGTCAATTGAAAAGAAAATTGAAATAGGCTTAAAAGAGTCTAGCAGTGAGATGCTGACTACTGGGAAGTTTTGAGAGAGAAAAGACCTGATTCTGGAAAACAATGTTAAATGTTGAGTGACTCAGGCTGTTGCCTGCCTTGTCCCCTGTGTGCTCATTTTTCTTAAGCAGCAGAAGAAAAACACCAGACTTAGAAGTAATGAGTTCTAATTCCTGCTCACTCACTTGTTCTCTGGAGAAAGCAAATGTGTGACCTCTAAGATTTTTATCTTTGGAATATAAGAGATTCTATGGGGGAAAGAAATATTCAGGCAACATGAGAGAATACCACTAAATTCCCGTGAATTATTTATTTCTCTGGTAAGGAGCTTGTAGATCAAAGGCTTTGTCAAGTCTGCAAAATATTTTTTAAAGGGTTATTTTCGGCTCTATATCTTAAATTCAAAGTTCAGGAATTACAAGTCTGTGTGAGCCTAGGGGAAGCTGAGTGGGATGCATAGGAGAAAAGCTGCCTTCCATCCTTGATTTTGTAAAGTTTCCTACACATATTTTGCTGCTGCCGTGTTTTATTCCAGGGACTTAAACACCAGTAGATCAGGATGTCTTTTTCCTTTCCCCAGTGTAGACACTCCTTTAAAGGGGGAACAGCTTCCCTGGAGAAGAGATACTAAATTTATTACTTGATCAGGAAGGATTGTCTTCTATTAGGTTTAAAATATGTTTTGAATTCATCAAGATACTTTAAATATTGGCAAATTTTCCTTGAAACCCTGCCCCTCTGGATCCTTTTCAAACTGGAACAGTGGAGCTTGGTGAACGGAGAGATGATGCTTCTTTACCCCAGAAAAGATTTCCGTCGTTCATATTCTGCCTTGCATACTTTCTTCCTTAGCTCCTGGGATAGCAGCTCACCTGAAAATACCTGTGAAGTTAAATGAGAAAGGCTCTTAGCTTCAAATATTTGTGCCGAAAGTGCAAGCAGATGGGTGACCTCAGCCCTGTCCCACCCATCAAGTTCCATCTCATGGTTCCCATTGTGACCCCTATTCATAGGAAGCTCCTGCCCATAACTTCTGCCAGAGCTGTAGAAATAATAAGTCATGAGAAACTTTCCACATAACAAAAAGTGATCCATTGGGCTGAGATACATTTGTAGTATGTGTTCCATTATGAGGAAGAAAATGAGAGCATTTCCCAAGGTACCATTTGTAAGAGAGAGAGAAACACAACAGAGAAAGGAAACTTTAGAGATGATGTGTAAAGTCAGTCAATTTGAGAGATTTCATGTCCTAAGCATTATATTTAATGGAAGGAGGGTAAGCCCCTCCCCAACCCCCCCCCCCAATATACAACTTGAAAAGAATAAAAGGAAACAGAAGCACAAACACGCGCACACACACACACACACACACACACAAACACACACAAACTAAGCAATAATACCAGTTTTTCAGTGACTGAAGGCTTTCTATGAGAGTCAACTGCTGATAAAGGGCTAAGTCATGTGTATCAGGATCTGTATAAAAGTCCTTCAAGAGAGAATGTTTTCTACTACTAAGTTTGGCTATCACATTGTAGGTTAATTAATGTAATCACAGCACTAGTTAGGTAATTGAAAGAATAAAATGAAGGGCAAGATACATGTCTCAAACGGTTTCTGACACAAATGACCAGAGAACAGTGGACTCTCTGGCTTCCTATTCCTTAGAAAGCTAACTGATAGGTGTGGCTGTTAAGAATTCAGAGTGTTTTTACTTAAAGTTTTTCTTTTAATGGAATTATGGAAAAGTTATTATGTGAAATCATCTGACCACCTTAGAGCACAGCCATATAAATTAAATTTTAATATTAGTATCAGTGTTTAAATAGTGCCAACATTATTGGACATTTTAGTGAAACCTTCTGAGACTTTAAGGATTGGAGTTTTTGTATCTTAAAGCAAAAATGTAAGAACAGTAATCACACAGACAGCATATACAGCACAAACACAAATATACACCAACTCACACTTATATATAGCACAAACACATTTATATGTATACACACATACAGCAGATAAAACAATACACAAACTCATATTTACATACACAGTATACAACACAAGCATGAACAGTATATACTACACAGCGTAAACACATATATACTCATATACCAAGCATATACAACACAATCACATACTCAAACATATAGCATCTACAAAGGAATATACTCACTCATATGCACATACACAAACATGCTGCAAATTCAAACTAACCAGGAAAACTAACAATGTAAAATAAAATTACTTAAATTTAATTTATTATTTTGTTTATAGAAAAGAGACGTTACTATTTATTTCTCAAGACTTTCATGAAATATGAGGAAATTTGAACCCATTGATATGAGCTCTAAAATAATTTAAGCTTTCTTTGAAACTTTTTATTTTGGGAAAACTTCTCTGGATTTGTTGAGAAGTATGACTTGAGTACATAATTCTATATTTTTAAAGACGTAAAAATCTTTCTCAGGGCAAGAAAATTTACTTCAAAGTCTAAAGTCCATCATAGATCTTAGAGCATACAAAGGTGCCCAACGCCTGTCAAATAAATGTATACTGTGTGGTGACTTTGTTTACATACCACCATAAGTATACTCAAACATAACAAAAAGGAAACTTCATGAGTAGTGATATAATATTTGTTTCCAATAACAAGTGAAAGTTTGCCATTCACTACTTTGCTCAGTGTATCACAGAAACCAAATAGATGACTCATAACATCAGCCCTACAAAACATGCTTATCTCATATAACACAGAAAGTCTGTGTGACATATTTTACAGATGATAAATAATGGTAGTGATTTCACAAATATCGACATTCATTGGACATTATAAAACATATCTATCTCCCTCCGCATTCCTAACATGCAGAATGTTAAGTGACAAGCAATTCATAGATGATCGTGTGGCTCTTAGGCAAGAGCCAGTTCTTCCTTTCATCCCATTTTAAGTGGAACTTATTGCTAAAGTGCCCTGAAGGACAATGTGAACCTGGGCAACACCTTGCTGTGAATGGCCAGCAGCTGAATGTGTGGGGTCTTCCAATGTCCACGCACCCCACCACCCTCATGCTGGGTTCTTACAGAACAGTCTGCTTCTGTCTCCATTCTTTTCATCCATCTCAGTAACTGATCTCTACTGTAAAGATAACACTGACCAAAATGGAAGCAGTCATTGAGAGGATTAGTGAGGCAATTATACTAAATTTACTCCAGGAATACTGTAAATTACTGTAATCTCTATTCATTGCTAGCTTTAAAAGATAAAGATAACCCATTTTTTGAAAAGATGTTTTTCTTTCACCCTTTTCTACTTGACCTGACAGATTAGCCTACAATAGTACAGCTTGTTCATGGTCTATTACCTGGCTTAATCTGAAAACAGACTAGTCCATGAATGTGGAAACTACAGAAATGTGGCCCATATTTCCTCTTTACACCACAATTGTGGCTGAGCATCTCTGAGGTAGTATATAAAGAAAGATCTTCCCTGTACGTGAGAAACTAATGCAATCATTGAAATACTAACACACTTTTACCATTTAAAAAGAAATGCAAAAAAAAAATGATGTTAGAATAACACCAGCTTGTAAAACTCACAAAAGAGTGCTAAGAATTTTATGAAACAATGATCTATGAAATCAACCGTGAATGTCAGTTGTGTTAACTGTGCTGTGGCAAGGTTAAGAACACTTTAAAGGCAAATATTTTTTAGAACATATTCTTCTGTAGAACAGAACTAAAGTTCCCCACTAAAATTGAAGGAAATTTAATAGCAGTACTCACTACAGAATACAGACACATGCACACGCACATGCACACGCACACACTACTGTTTAATGACTAAATGAAGGAACAGGTCACTGATATTAGAGTGCCACAATGTTCTAGTCTATCCTTTGCTCTCCACTAGAAGCATGTTTGAAAACTTGCAGTCCTTTTTCAAGTGAACCCAAAGATACGCCCTTCAAAACCACAAACAAAGGAACTTATGAACAACAGAAACTATACAAAAGCAAACAGACTAACAAAAACAACTTTCTCATTGAAGAGAATAAGATATTTTTATTTTGGAGCCAGTGTGCATGATTATTCACAAACATCTCATAGTAACCAAAAAGAAAGCCAGAAGGCAGTTTTCAAATATATTTGGGGAGACATCATTTAGGCATGTTAATCAAAACAAGGAGAATTCGGCTTTAAGACTTAGATGCTATCTGACAACATTCTTAATTTTGAATAATGGTGAACTAGGTTTTTGTTAAGTTAATACATTTCAAAAGTATTTTTGTTAATGTGTTAGCATGTTAGACTCACTGCAAGGGAGGGCAAGAAATCCTTAGTGTTGGGACATGTGGAAGAATGGCGTCCAGTGAGTACTCTGAGTGTTGGTGAGAAGACTCTAAGGAAACAAGACTCTTATGACCCCAGTTTCTTCAAAACACAGAAATGTTCTTGGAACATGTTTTTTTTCTCCTCCTAAATGTATAGGGTAGGACTTTACTTCAGGGGTTGTTGTTTATGAGCCACTGTGACCTGCCCTTGTTGTTGGGCACTTTATTCAGGCGACTTTTCTTAACTACCACAGTACAAATTGTCTGATACTCTGAATAAAGTTAGTCTCCTACTCACTGCAGGTCTGTCTGTCAGTTCTTCTGTAGACACAGATTCTTTTTAGGAGCCCTTGTTCACAGTATCTTCAGGATTTGATAATTAGCCCTAAGAATAAAATCCCCAAGAGTTCCCCGATGCTGTGACACCAGCTCTGCTGCTCTTACGTTGCCTAATTCCACTTCATTTTTCTCATTCCTCTATGATTATATGTTTGAGCTGTAGCCCTTTTCTGAGCCCGAGGCTGCCTCATTCTCTGTCACACTAGAGCATTCTATAAGAAGGATGCTCACCATCTACTACTGTTCATCACAAGTTTTTTTTTCTTCAAAAGATTCTACAAGTTGTAATTCCACCTGCATGAACATATATGATCTGTCTATTCCTATGGACTTGAAGCCACTAGGTTAGACAACACAGCACTACTTTTGCAAATTTTACTTAGAAACTTCCCCTATGTGGCAGATATGAGATGAACCCTGGAAAATAAAAAAGTACGACAACGGCATTATTTCTCTTTCTTCAGAATTCTTTTCTGGACAGACTGGGATGCCAATTTCCCTCGCATTGAATCTGCTTCAATGAGTGGTGCTGGAAGAAAAACCATCTATAAAGACATGAAAACTGGGGCATGGCCTAATGGACTAACCGTGGACCACTTTGAAAGAAGAATAGTTTGGACGGATGCCAGGTTAAAATATTTTCCTATGTTTTCATTTAATTGCTCCAGTTTTTAAACTACATTGTTAAGTATCCTAATATATGGGCAGAGTGTATTGAGATCAGTATTTTTATGTGGGTTGGTTTTGATTTGCCTGGAAAATATATAAGTCCATAGAAATACTTAATTATCATTTGTCGAACTATATCATAACTATATTACTGGAACTCATTTGCATAAGTCTATCACTGGACTCTTTAAGTGGCTTGATAAACCATTGATATACTAACCTTTCTTTAGGTCAGATGCTATTTATTCAGCCTTCTATGATGGAACAAACATGATAGAAATTATCCGAGGACACGAGTACCTGTCACATCCCTTTGCTGTGTCTTTGTATGGGAGTGAGGTGTACTGGACTGATTGGAGGACCAACACACTGGCCAAAGCCAACAAGTGGACAGGGCAGAATGTCAGTGTGATCCAGAAGACGAGTGCACAGCCATTCGACCTTCAGATTTACCATCCCAGTAGACAGCCACAAGGTAGGTGCTTAGCTAACCATGTAGAAATGTTTCTACCTAAACAGTAAATGTACAGCCTATAAGAAAATTGTGTAAGTTAATTATGGCATGTTGCAAGCAGTGCTGAGTTTCAGTGAATGAGCTCAAGATGATTTTCACATTGATTATTACATTTGCTTCCTTCAGAATAATGTAATCTCAGAAAATACATTTTATACTGTCTTGAAATTGTGAATCCCTGACATAACATGACAAGAATGTGTGGAAAGCTCTCTAATGTCTTTGAATGTGAAGCTAGGGTCTAGCAGGTAGGAACATGTGATCCTCTTGCAGAGGACCCAGGATCAGTTTCCAGCTCCTGCAACTCCAGATTCAGAAGATGCTCCTTCTGGCTTCCACAAGCACCCATACTAATGTGCACATGTGTTCTTTCACACATGTGATTAAAGTAACATCGCTATTTAAAGAGCATTTTTAAACCTTTGAACCTTTTGAACCAATACCAGATTAAGAAAGAAATATCAAGAATCCAGTCAACGTGTAGTCACTAGATATCTTAATTGGAAGCTTACAGGGAGCTGCATGGAAAGAATGAGCCATGAATGGTGTGCCTCTCTCCCCATGTTGCCCACATGTTGGCTCAGTAATGATTCTTTAGGTCCTTCTGCTCAGTCCTTACAAGTATTATTTTATCCCCACTCACATTTCTTTTTTGGAATACCATGGACTTTTGTCACAGCAGCAGACAGCAGCTTAACCTGTTACACTTCTTCCCCATCCTTTGCCCTGTACCCTGTGGGATTTTCAGTCTACTACCAAGGTCCCTTTGTTATTATTGTGAGTATTTTAAACATGAGTGTGAGATGATGCTACCTCACCTACAAATACATATCTTCTTTTCTCCTTCATGGATGGTTTTCCCTGTCTGGTCTATAGTTCACATGTTAAGCATAATTCTGAATTCATGTTGTATTGTCTTGTTCTAATGCTGACTAAAACCTGTGGCTTCCATGGATGAGAAAAAAACTTTATCTCTAGAGCTTGGCCTTCATTATCGCTGAATAATATTTCTCCTATCAGATGTTCTTGTGTGTACATTTTCTGTGCTCTTGCACTGCAATCTGAGTGAGGTTAGGTCTTTCCACTCTCGGTTCTCTTGTTATCAGTCTTTTTGCTGTGTTAGTTTCCGCTCACCCTGGCCTGTGCTTTCCAGCCATGACTGGAATCCTTCGCACCATATTTAGTCTGCACACTACTACTACATTAGAGGAAGTCCAGAGCCTAATCATTTTCCACTTAAAGAGTTTTTGTAATATTCTGATCTAACAAGTATTTAGTAATATATTCAATTTATGTAAACATGAATAAGTGGGAAATCATGATTCTGAAAAGCAAAATCTCTTTGATATAATGAAGAAGTCATCCCTAAGTACTTTCTTCAACATAAGGATCAGAACAGAGTGTGCCTGAAATGCATCCACATGATAAAATTAATATAATTTAAATAACTAAGAAAATATTACACAGCTGTACTTTTGTCTCCATAAATATGTTTTTGTAGAAATTGTATCTTTAGTTTTAGAGCTATTTAATAATGATGATAAGAAATGGCTTTGTTTATGTTATCTATCAATTTCTTCCCTTAAAGTGGATATATGCAAAGGAAACAGATTTTCACATATCAGTATAAGCTTTCTTAAATTCTCTGAATGGGAAAAATGATATCGTTACTATATCTATATCTATATCTATATCTATATCTATATCTATATCTATATCTATATCTATATCTATATCTATATCTATATCTATATGTATATCTATATCTATATCTATATCTATATCTATATCTATATCAGAACTCCCACATATCTATATATCTATATGTAGATAGATAGAGAGAGAGAGAGAGAGAGAAGACTAGTACTGATTTGGTTGGTTTGTGAAAGTGCTTTTAGTAGGCTTACTTAAATGAAAATGGTTTACATGTGAGTTCTCTTAATTATATACAACAGAGACTATTGTGTCAGTCTAATTTAAAGTAGTCTCTCAGGGCTCGAAGAAATAGTTTTTATTTACACCTAGTGAATGCTATTATGCTATTTCCTAAATGGAATTCAGCCATTCCGAGTGAACAGAATGTTTTACTGCACTCTCACTCCACTTGTGAGGATCACAGAGTGTCTAGTAGTCATTATCTGCCCCATACATCCAGTTCAGTGAAACAACACTTCACCATCTGAGGAAGAACACCCAGGATATAGCTACCATTTTGCTATTGTCAAGAAGGGAATTAACAATGATATGGTGACAGACGCCCAGCATTCTCATAATAATAAATGAGCATTCCTCATTTCTGGTACATATTCTTATGAAGATCACAGTAGGATGTTACATTTTAAAACATGTGGCAAAAAAAGACATAATGGAGCAATAGTGAGTATCTTAAGTCTAAATTAATATGTTATGCACACATTATTGAACATTATTAGCATCTTATTTAAACTCTTTGTGCATCTTTTCATTTGTCAGCTGTAGATACTCTAGATGATAATGTGAACATCAGAAAAAAAAAGAATCAGGGAATGGTTGAATTTGTATTAATATTTTTATAATTAAGTCATGTGGGTTATTTGTATATGAGTATAGCATAAATGACATTGGGAATTATAACACAATAATTATGAAATGTCATATCGATGTGAAGCACCACATTATACATATTTATACAAAATGCATATTTCTTTCAATAATGTCTGATGTGACTAGTTTAATTGTTATCATTACTGACCAATAACAAATACATTTCCTTCCTTCAAAAAATAAAAAAAGATCTAGTTTACATTTTAGTATTTAATAAAATGTATTAAATATGAGCTAATACAAAAAACATTTTAGAATATTGTTTATAAATAATTATGTACTTGTAGAATTACACATATTGTATATTATTATATACATTAAAATTATACACATTATATATTATAATCCATACATATAATAAATACAAATGTTATACATACATGTATATATATATATATATATATATATATATGGGTGAGAAAGCTGACTTACTTCTTTGTATATGTAATTATGAAAGCTGAGATGTCTCAAGGAAGGCTAAGATGTAACTCAGATAGGATTCAAAACTTCAAAAACCAAGAACAATAGAGAGACAATTGCCCACATTCTAATTCCAGTCCAAAGGTTCTCCTGTGCCTGGAGCACCATTGGTGGGCAGCAGGGGAGGAGGGCTGAGCCAACACAAATGAGAAATGAATTTGAATTTATTCTGCTTCTTTGTTCTCTTCAGGTTCTTATGAATTTGTTGGGATCTTCTTAATTGTTGAAGCACAACTTCTTTTTTTGTTGTTGTTTGTTTTTTTATTAGGTATTTTCTTCATTTACATTTCCAATGCTATTCCATAAATCCCCCATACCCTCCCCCCACTGCCCCCCCACTCCCACTTCTTGGCCCTGGCTTCCCCCTGTACTGGGGCATATGATCTTCGCAAGACCAAGAGGCCTCTCTTCCCAATGATGGTCGACTAGGCCATCTTTTGATACATATGCAGCTAGAAACACTAGCTCCGGGGGTACTGGTTAGTTCATATTGTTGTTCCACCTATAGGGTTGCAGACCCCTTCAGCTCCTTGGGTACTCTCTCTAGCTCCTATATTGGGGACCCTGTGATCCATCCAATAGCTGACTGTGAGCATCCACTTCTGTGTTTGCTAGGCCCAGGCAGAGCCTCCCAATAGACAGCTATATCAGGGTTCTTTCAGCATAATCTTGCTAGTGTATGCAATGGTGTCAGCGTTTGGAGGCTGATTATAGGATGGATCTCCGGGTATGGCAGTCTCTAGATGGTCCATCCTTTCGCCTCAGCTCCAAACTTTGTCTCTGTAACTCCTTCCATGGGTGTTTTGTTCCCAATACTGAGAAGGAGCAAAGTGTCCACACTTTGGTCTTCGTTCTTCTTGAGTTTTATGTGTTTTGCAAATTGTATCTTGCATCTTGGGTATTCTAAGTTTCTGGGCTAATATCCACTTATCAGTGAGTACATCATGTGAGTTCTTTTGTGATTGGGTTACCTCACTCAGGATGATGCCCTCCAGGTCCATCCATTTGCCTAGGAATTTCATAAATTCATTCTTTTTAATAGCTGAGTAGTACTCCATTGTGCAATTGTGTAAATGTACCACATTTTCTGTATCCATTCCTCTGTTGAGGGACATCTGGTTTCTTGCCAGCTTCTGGCTATTATAAATTAAGAACTTCTTAGTTTCAGTATACTGTTTCAAATGCTAATATTTTCACAATGCTGACTCAATAAACTATTTTAATGCTAGTGTTTAAAAAAACATGCGCCCAACTAATCTTCTATGTAGGCATTCCATACCTAGTCATGCATAAATTTATAACAGTAAGTTATCAACGTAAGTCAAGAGATAGCTCATGTAAAAATAAGTATGGGATCAACTTTGCAACTTAGGTTGATCCTCCAGTCCATAGTTTTATTAAACACAATTTAGTGGATAAACTGGAAAAAAATAAATTTAAAAGATAGTTAAAAATTGGGGCTGGAGCTAGTACTTTCAATGAGTTGATTATAAGCTGAATGTATGGAACTAGAAAATATCATCCTGAGTGAGATAAAACATTCTCAAAAGAACACATAAGTGGATATTAGCCCAAAATCTCAGAATACCCATGATACAATTCACAGACCACATGAAGCTCAAAAAGAAGGGAGGCCAAAGTGTTTGTCCTTCAGTCGTTCTTAGAAGGGGTAACAAAATACTCATGGGAGGAAATAAGGAGACAAAGTGTGGAGCAGAGACTGAAGGAAAGGCCGTACAGAGACTGCCCCACCTGAGGATCCATCCCATATTCAGTCACCAAATCCAGACGCTATTGTTGATGCCAAGACATGTATGCTGACAGGAGCCTGTTTATAGCTGTCTCCTGAGAGGCTCTGCCAGAGCCTGACAAATACAGTGGTAGATGCTCGCAGCTAACCATTGAACTGATCACAAAGTCCCCAATGGAGGAGTTAGAGAAAGGACTGAAGGAGCTGAAGGGTTTTGCAACCCTAAAGGAAGAACAATATCGACCAATCAAAGCTCCCAGGGTCTAAATCACCAACCAAGGAGTACACACGGAGGGACCCATGGCTCCAGCTGTGTATGTAGCAGAGGATAGCCTTGTCAGGCATCCATGGGAGAAGAGGCCCTTGGTCCATGAGGCTCCATGTCCCAGTGTAGGGGAATTTGAGGGCAGGAAGGCAGGAGTGGTTGGTGGTGCACCCTCATAGCAGTAGTAGGAGGTGTCATGGGATAGGAGGATTCTATGGGGGTGGGGGGGAAGGAATTGGGAAAATGGCTAACATTTGAAATGTAAATAAATAAAATATACAATAAAAAGTAAATTAATATTCTAAAAAAAAATAAGTTGGATGAAATTGCTAAAGAATATTTCAGAAAATGAGAAGAAGTCAATCATAGATTCTTGGAGAAAACAAAAATTGGGACACAAGATAACTAAGAATGTGTCCAGCCCAAAGCTGGGAGGTAGGACAGTACACACTAGCTTACAGATTTGTTTCCTTCAGATATGTTACAAACAAAGTAAGTCATCAACAGGTTCACTGGGTGTGGCTGCCTGGAAAGTCAGCTAAACCAATAGGGTTTGTAGATTTTACTTGTTTGTAGATTATAGACAGAAATGCAGATCATTGATAGAGACATGGATTGTAGAAAGATGATAGATCAATGGTAGGTTTCCTTATTGCTCTGACTGGAATCCTTTCTTAAAATAACTTATGACTCTCACGGTACGATACCTTTTCATCTGCTCAACATCCCCTGATTTTCAGGCCCATTTTCTTAAAAATATATTCCTGTTGTCTGAACAAAACCTGCTGTCTTAATTATCTCTTGATAAAGACAGTATTATTTGCTGAGATATGTTTACTTTCTGATAATGATATTGATAGTTTGATCTTGAATTGGAAGAGGTGAATGTCACTGATCTCAGAGAAAATATGAAAATATGGAAATAGACTAATGGGGAATAGACTGAGGAGTTTCCTCATAGATGAAAATCCATCACATTAAGCAGATTTATAAGCATTTTCCCTAAAGCAATGCCTTCATCCCCTACTTGTCATTAATTTTCCAACAGATGGGTGTGGGGGATGCAGGCCATGCCTTTTATTCTGGAATCAAGTGCTAATGATCGTTTCCTGATTTGAGTCAATTTAACCCTTTCAAAATTACTCTTCTGCAACTGGGGTCAATTAATATTTAAGAACTAAAACTGCCATTAAACATAATTTTAGAAACGATACTTAGAAATTTCTCAGAATATTCTCTACCAGTGTAATCTTAAAATAAGTTATCTTTTTGAATTTGGAAAGTTAGTCTTTTTATCTTTTGAGGTTTCGTTTGCTTTGATTTTTGAGAAGGAAACTTATTCTGCAGTGAACACAGCTGCGAGCTCTCAATGGCTCTTAGATGCTGAGATTACAGAAGTGAGCCATCTTGCTCAGATGTTTGGGGAGTTCAGTTTTGTTTATCATTTTTATGTCATTAATCCACTGTGTTTTGCAAAACGATATATGGGCTGATTCTCAAAAAGTCACTGTAATATTAAATGCTTTCAACTGTGTCAGGAAAATACTTGCATAGAAAAAGTTTTCTTGACAATATTAATAAAAATGTTCTTATACAGCTACCATTGACAAATCAGTATGTTCCTCTTTAGAAGAATAATTAAATGGCCCAAAAGCAATGTCTCCCTTCTCCTGTAAGAATTTTGACTTGTGCTCATGCAAGAATGGTTTTAATGTATTATTCTCATTGTGATCAGAATTATACCTGAATTTTTCTAGCCAATGGAACAAACAGCAAGGACAGTACTGACACATATTATATATGCATTATTACCAGTTAAACAGGGTACCTTTCCTTAAAATGTTTTAAAATAATAATCAATATACTTCCTGTCAAAGAATTTATTGAAATAATTTCTCAGTTTTGGAAAATTCATCTTAAATGAATGACAAGGCTGTAACAATGTATTAACAATTAATCATGTTTTGTTAGGATTTTCTAGATAAAAATAATAGAATGGCTTTCAAGTCTTCATTTTTGCTAAGGAGAAATAGATGATGATAAAATAGCCTTCACTAAGTATGAATTTCTCTCTAATAATACTGTTTCTTTCACCATGTACTTTGGTCTTCTGTGGCTGTTTGAGTGACAAGATCTTCTGCTATCTTCTGTGCTTTTGTACTGTTGCTGATTTCTCCTCACCTACAGTCTTTATGTGCCTAAGGAGATTGCATTCACTTTCCATTTTTCATCCTGCCATACCTCATCGTATACCACAAACACTTGTGAATTAGTAATACATCCATAGATGCTTAAGGCTAAAATAATCATGGGTGCCATAAAATTTAAGGAAAATAATATGCAAGTAAACAAAAAGCATAATTCCTCTCATCTTATCACAGGGAGCTCAGAAAGGAAATTATGCCAGATTACTCAGCCCAGTTCATTCCCCTTTGTTTTGTAGTCATTTTTATTTGAACTTAACCCATCTTTTCTTTGCCTCCTACTTTATTGAATTTGTCTTGCTATAATAGAGTGTTTAACACACACAGGACTCTAGGCTCAATCCCAAGTACAGTAACAAATAAAATCATAGAATTTTGAGGTTCCACAATATCTTAGACTCAATTTCTAATGCAATAATAAATAAATACAAACAGATATATGAATTCATAGACTGTTGAGCATATTCAACACCCTGGGTCAGCCTCCAGTAAAATAAAAAACATAAATAAACTCATTGAGAGAGGCAGAGGCAGGCAAATCTCTATGAATTCCAGGCCAGCCTGGTCTACATAATGAGTTCCAAGACAGGCAGAGCTACATAGTGAGAATGTGTCTTAGAAAAAAAAAATCCTCCCCCACCAAAAAAAAAAAAAAAAGACAGAAACCAAAAGAAAACAAAAATAAGCACAATTTAGGGAAGCCCAAGGGTAAGTAACAAATAATTATATAAAGCAGTGAAAGAAAGAAAGAAAGAAAGAAAGAAAGAAAGAAAGAAAGAAAGAAAGAAAGAAAGTGCTTCCATGCTCAAATGTATTGTTTGGAAGACTGATGTTATTTTATAACAAAATTTAGCCTAATATTTCATAATAAATAGCAGAAGTGTGGAAAGGAGGAACTGGTGGCCTACTTAGAGGAGTCCAAAGGGAAGTGTCTTTCTGAGACTGTGTGAGGGCACAGTGGGGGACCCATGTAAACCCCTCAAGCCTGCTGGGTGTGTGTTTTAGACAGGCAGTCAAGGGTAGCTGATAGAGTTGAGAAGTTAGGAGACTAGTAAAGTAACTCCAGGAAATGTGCAGAACACTGAGCGCATCTGCCCTTAACATCACCCCAGTTTCAATAATTGTTGTACAAGCATTGAGGACTGAACATAATGCTGCTCCGTGGTGCAAAGAGGTTGTCTTTTCAGTGCTATTTCCCAGCTGCTGTGTTTGGAACAACCATAAGCTTAGTCAGTGAACTGTGTGAATGAGGGAAGATGCCGCAGGTATCGCTAAAGTTCTTTGTCTGACCACATAGGATTTAGAAAGGGGAACTGTGGTGTTTGTGGCAGTCTGTGCAGTGGTCAGCCTTTTCTGTCTCTTGTCTACAAAGCAGCACTTTTGGGTGGAGGTCGGGTGTCCCAACCTCTGTATTGATAATATATTTTCTAACAGTATTTGACAGAAAACAGTTAATTATTTTCTATCAAAGGTTAACAAAACATTTCTAAGTGAGGAATATTTGAAAGATTTCTGGAACAAGAAGCTCCTGCTAAAGTCAATGAACACTTTTTGTACTACTAAAGTAGCCATGGATAATATGTAATTAAAGTGCTCAGCTATGAGTTCATCAAACTTTACAAAAAAACCTGCATAGAATGGACTTACTTGTGGATCGCCATCTGTTAATCCTCACCTTATGTTACAAAAGGAGGGTTGTGAACCAAAATGTTCACTTGGATCAGTAGAATAAAATATCTTGATAGATATTTACTAAGAGGAAAAAAAAGACTTAGCAGTATTATTTCAAAGAGAAATGAGATTAAAATGAAAGGCAAACTTTCTTTGTGGATTTTCCAAGCTGTGAAGCAGAAAATATTGTGAATTATACATTATAGCCTTACCATTAATATAGACACTAGGCTATAAAATCAGTATGAGTTTTTATTCTATGTTCATAGAATTTTAATATGTTTGATTTTTAAAGGGGAGTTTATAATTGTAGCATGCTGAGAAGAACAAAAACTATTCTGGACTAAAAATTTAAAAAAATAGAGTAAAATCAAGTACCTAGCATGAGACTGTTAAAGAATCTACTTATAATTGCTCTAAAAGAGGTAATTTTCTTTTCAATATATTTTTAAAATAAACTATTATTTTTCCTTTCTTAAGTTCACGTTTGTTCATTTATTTTCTATTTTTTTCTTCCTTCCTTTCTTCCTTCCTTCCTCCCTCCCTCCCTCCCTCCCTCCCTCCTTCCCTTCCTTCCCTCCTTCCTTCCTTTCTTTCTTCTTTTCTTTTGCAAGTGTTGGGGGTTTTGAGTTTTCTCTTTCATTTTGCAGCCAGTGGATGCCCTCTCTCTAGGTGGTTCCAACACTCACATTGCCTCATCCTTTAGGGCCTTCTCTTCTGCAGCACCAGTCTGGCTCCCTCTTCCACATCTGTGGTGTATTTCTTTTAATCTAGCAATCTCTTTGGGATTCTGATTAATTTACATTGAGTTAAAGGGTGAGACCCTGGGTTCTGGAGAGGTTTACCAGGAGGAGTCTCCAGGCCCACAGTGCCTGTCGATTTCTATCATATTCTCTTCTTTTAAATTTTTTCTTTTTATTACATATTTTCTTTATTTGCATTTCAAATTTTATCCCCTTTCCTGGTTTCCCCTCTGAAAATCCTCTATCTCCTCCTCCTCCTCCTGACACTCACTAACCCAACCACTCCAGCTTCCTGGCCCTGGCATTTCTCTACACTGGGGCATAGAGTCTTCACAAGACCAAGGGCCTCTCCTCCCATTGATGACCAACTAGGCCATCCTCTGCTACATATGCGGCTGGAGCCATGAGTCCCTCCTTGTGTACTCTTTGACTGATGGTTTAGGCCCTGCGAGCTCTGTACTACCTGGTTCATACTATTGTTCCTCCTATGGGGCTGCAAACTCCTTTGGGTCATATTCTTTGGTTGTTGGATTTTATTGGATGGTTTGTTTCAGAAACTTTTATTTCTTTTAAAAAAAATATTTATTGTTAACAAGTACAGAAAAGAGGCATGCTTGGCTTTTATAATCTTCATGTCAGAAGTATGATAAACTGCCAAATATGTATTGAATATACAAGTAATTTCTCATATATTGATTGTATACTTCTCTATATTGATTATGAATTCTCATGTTTTAATCTTTGTGTTTTAAGATATTATAGTACTAATGCTACCTACTAGAGGATAGAAAGAAATCACATTTTGATACTTCTTGGTTTACAGTTGAAACCCACATATCAACAACAACAAAAGAATATAAACACATTTTAATCCAAGAAGTCTCTGTGGAAGTAGATACAAACCTATATAATTTTGTTTCCATTTGATGAAGGGCACTAGTTGATAAATATAATAGAAAACTTTGGGCAGAACACTAGGTGGGGACATTTTGAGGCTCTTCTATTTGCATTCTTGTACCAAGAAAATCATGCCCATTCGCTCTGGGGATTTGAAAGGCACCTCTTATAGGACAGTCAGAGGATTCACTGTAGGGAAAGTCAGAAAATCTGTCCTAGGGTTTATGACCTGCCTCAGGAAACAAGTATGCAGAGAAGGTCAGAGAGACCTCTGTTTGTCTTCCCTTTTCAATAGGCTATAACACACAGTTCAGTGGTATGTCTTATACCCTGTATACCCAGAGCAATAAGTCCACCAGATACGAAGGTACTACTCTTTAGTTGAAAGGTAAATACTAGGGAGGTCAGAAGTCACAATTGTCCCACTTTCAATTTATTAGCCAAGATCTGAAGCCTTTACTCTATTAAAATCAATCAATAATACTAATAAATGTGATATAAAACAGATAAGCTCTATTAAAACAAAATAAAAAATAATAGTTATTGTTCAATTGAAATAAAAATCTTTAGGGCAGAAGAGATGGCCCAACAGGTAAATTCTCTTGATGAGACTGATGATATGAATTTGATCTACATGTCCCACAAGGTAAAATGAGAGAAACATTTTCTGCAAGTTTTTCTCTGACTTACATATTCGTGGCATGCCAACACACACACACACACACACACACACACACACACACACTAAGTATGAAATGAGTATCTCATCTCAAGTCATAATAAACTGGGGAAGTAATTCAGGTCTAGATTCTTTCCATTGCTACAGAGAGGAGGCATAGAGAGAGGAAGGATGTGTATTATAGTAGTTCCCAGGCCCATTTGATTGATAGAGTTGTGGGTTCCCACCAGAATGCAGTATCTGAGGCAAGTTAGGAACATGGATTTATCCATCAGAACTTCCAGAGTCTATAACAAGATCTACCCGAGCCTCTCTCATGTTAGTACAGGAAATGATTCCTGATAATTTATTTCTCTCCCTAATCTTAAAATGTCTTTGCATCAGTAGTAACAGGGAAAATGAAGAGAATTCTCTTGAGCTGTGAACTTTAGGGGCTGGAAAGTTTTCAGGAATGCAAGGACGCTGCACACCTGCCTGCCATTCTCCCAGTAATTCTGTAGGCTCAGTGAGGAAAGCTTAACTTTGAATCATTAAGTGGATGAAGCTCCGAGGATCCCTGACATTCTCCTGTTTTCACTGTTGCTGTGTTTCACTGTGTCTTTGGCAGCTCCCAACCCTTGTGCAGCCAATGAAGGTAGAGGCCCCTGCTCTCACCTGTGCCTCATCAATCATAATAGGAGCGCAGCTTGTGCCTGTCCCCACCTAATGAAGCTTTCCTCAGACAAGAAAACCTGCTATGGTAAGTTTCCCAGATTCCCTAGCCAAAGCGCAATGGATTTTTTTTCACATCCACAGCTTTCATATTTACTCAGAGTGAAGAGATTTTTAAATGCCTTTAAGAACATGTTAGCTGTAAGCACTCAGCTATTTCTGGGGAAAGTGAAAATCCTTTAAAATGTGGTATATTTGCTACTTATTACCGTATTCATTTTTTTCTGCTACTTTTTATTTGATAAATTAGGGAAATTTATCTCTGCAAAACAGGTGAACGAGTATAAGTGCACTCCCCAGGAAGTGATAACTTAGGTAACCTGCATATCAGGGGCTACTCACCAGCTTTAATCTGTTCATTTAGCAGGGGACTGTCAGCCTAAAGGGGGAAATGGAAAAAATGTGCATGCACACACACACACACACACACACAAACTATATAGTATGGAACTATTTACTTTAAAATCAAACAAAAATATTTAAAATATTTAAACTGACTAACTTGTATAATTAGAATAAATATTAACATTTTTGTTGATAAAGTAGTTAGTTAATCTATAGGTAAGAAAACAGAATCATTTATCAAAGATTAAATTATGAGGCTAGTAATAGTTCCTTTAATTCTGTGCAGGGAAGATCAGACTCCTCTGATCTAGATTCTAGAAAGCCATTAGGCAATAATTGTTAAGAAAAAAGGTACTAGAAAGTACAAACATTAGGAATGGGGAGCTGCAAATGCTAGCAAATCACAGGGCCATTCTGGGGACATTGGGGTATCTTTCATCAGCTCAGGTAGATGGGAGGGGAGTGCCCTATCTTTTGCCATAATGAAGTTATGTAACAAGTTCTAGATCCATGGCATGGGCACATGAATATTACAGACATGAAGAGGTGCGACATTCACTGTGCCCACTTTCCCTTAGTATTGCCCATAAAAGTGGTCTATCCCCATAGAGAAATGACAAAGCACCCATTCCCTAGTGGCAAATGTTGGGGATATAGCATGTTAATGATATTAAAGATCCCTGCAGAGAAGCCAGGAGTTGCTTGGTCAGGCAGTCTGTCTGCCCACATATGAAGACAACTATTTTACAAGAGAGTTTGCCATGGACACTGATGACAGATTAGTACCTTTCTAAAATAGCAACCAATGACATCAAAATTTCTACAAAAAAAACATAACCTCTATTTCACAAACAGTAGAAGAATATCTGAGTAGTTCCCAACAAGTTTACAATAAAAACTGGAGATTACCTGAGCCCTAATTTTTACAGGGAATATACAAATTGGCTTTTAGAAAAAGTACTACCCAATTTTATTTTATTCAGTGACTTTTTTAGAAAAAATAAATTCTAGGTGCTTTAAAATTATTTAATAAAAGGCAATGCTATTTTACTTGTATACCAATATGAAATATGGTTGCTGAGAACATATACCAGCAAGTTCTGGTTTTGTTGGTTTGTTTTCTGTTTGTGTTGGTTTTGTTTGGGACAGGCTCTCACTATGTAGCCACAGCAGGCCTGGAATTGAGTTCTCCCTGTACTTCCAGACCTGGCTTTAGTTAGCAATGCTTTGATATGCTGAGATAAAATTAGACACTAAGGCTTTCTTGGCATTTAAACTAAATAATACTACTTAAAGATTTTTTTAACTTGCTTACATCTGTTTGTTCTGAATACATATTTCCATCATATGTTTAATTATTGGTGTTAAAATTTGTCATTAAACATTGCTATTTTAGAATATCTAGACTGCCTTACATTTGCCAACAATATAAGAAAAATGATCACTTTAATTTCTTTTTCCAGAAATGAAAAAATTTCTTCTTTATGCAAGACGTTCTGAGATCCGAGGGGTGGACATTGACAATCCCTACGTGAACTTCATCACAGCCTTCACTGTCCCAGATATTGATGATGTTGCTGTGATAGACTTCGATGCCTCTGAAGAGCGTTTGTACTGGACAGACATCAAAACACAAACCATTACACGGGCTTTCATTAACGGGACAGGACTAGAGACAGTTATTTCAAGAGGTAAAGAAATTGAATGTCTGTTATTACATTTGTAGTAAATCGTTTCTTTTGAATTCTTCCTATACTGTTCAACTTAACTGAAAGTTGAAATTGGTTATTCAATGAACCAAGAGTGTCTTCCCTCTCTACAAATGTGGAATGTCACAGTTAAATCAAATGTCAGGCTGATAGCCAGAAATTTAAATACATTCAAAGGAAAAACTGTATAGCAAATTAAAAAAAATTTAAATGTCTAAAACATATTATAAAGCTTTTTTTTTTCTGCCATGAAACACTATGAGCATGGAGTCAGCATAGAGTATAGCAAGGACTTTCCAGTCCTCTAAATTGAGCTGTGTGCCCAAACCTCACTTTATACACATTGCACAGGGAAATATTCCAGAAGCAGTCTCCATAAGCTCCTACCAGGTTCAGTAACAAAAGTGAGGACTGACAACCTGGCTGAGTGGGTATAAGTACTTACCACACAAGCCTGATGACCTGAGTTTGATCCCCCAAATCCAGAGAAGATGGATAGAATCTATACCCAAAGTTGTCCTCTGACTTCCGTGTGCCTACTATAATGTGCATTGTCTCACATGCATAGGTATCCACTTATAACATATATTAATAATATCTCTAAACTATAAAAACCCAGCTGAAACTAAGAATATATGTGAATATAGTGGCTTCACTCTAAATGTTTAAAATTGTATTGATGTATTACTTGCCTCTATGCTGGCTGTCTTATTTTGCATCTCTTGCCAGCTCGGTGAATGAATCTTCACAGAACACTATTCACTGTGAATGAAAACCAGAACATATTTTCTTGCAACTGTAGGCCCTCTACACTTAACACAGATATTTTAGAAGGACTAAAAGTCAGGGTAATCTTTCCTCTATAGACTACATAAAGAACCCTTGCTCTGAAGAATACTGCAAATTTTGAATCAAAATGTGTTTGAGAAGTGTTTGTTTCCTTTTTTATTTTATTAAATAGCTTCATTTTTAGAAGATTAATAGTAGGGGTTTTATTTTTATTCTTCTATCATATATTACATCCCAACTGCAGATTCTTCTCCTTCCTCTCCCCCCAATTTCTGTCCCACACATTTCCTCCACACCCTTCTTTGCCTATCCCTCAGCCAAAAGCAGGCATCCAAAAGACATCCATCCAACATTCCAATACAAGCTACATAATACCAGGCAAATTACATCACATCAAGGTTGGGAAAAGCAACTGCAACTGCATAGGAGTTTGGGGTTCCCATAAGCAGGCAAAAGAATCTGAGACAGCTCCCTCTCCCACTGTTAGAAATCCCACAAGAGCAGTCGGAGGACAGTGACCTGCCCTGCAGGGAGCGCCATCTTGGCTCCGGGACTCCGCCGAGCTTAGTCTGTACAGGTCAGAGTGGGGACCACGGGGGCAGACGGCTTCTGGGACAGGCGGGAGCCACAGAGCTGCTGAGGCAGCACCCTTTTGGGGCCGCAGACATCTGGCACCCTCCCAGCCGGAGGACAGTGACCTGCCCTGCAGGGAGCGCCATCTTGGCTCCGGGACTCCGCTGAACTTAGTCTGTACAGGTTAGAGTGAGGACCACAGAGGCAGACAGCTTCTGGGACAGGCGGGAGCCACAGAGCCACTGAGGCAGCACCCTTTTGGGGCCACAGACTTCCGGCACCCTCCCAGCCAGAGGACAGTGACCTGCCCTGCAGGGAGCGCCATCTTGGCTCCGGGACTCCGCTGAACTTAGTCTGTACAGGTTAGAGTGAGGACCACAGAGGCAGACAGCTTCTGGGACAGGCGGGAGACACAGAGCCTCTGAGGCAGCACCCGTTTGGGGCCGCAGACATCCGGCACCCTCCCAGCTGGAGGACAGTGACCTGCCCTGCAGGGAGCGCCATCCCACAAACTTAGTCTGTACAGGTCAGAGTGAGGACCACAGAGGCAGACAGCTTCTGGGACAGGCGGGAGCCACAGAGCCACTGAGGCAGCACCCTTTTGGGGCCACAGACATCCTGCACCCTCCTAGCTGGAAGACAGTGGTCTGCCCTGCACAGGAGCCCTCTGCCTCAGGAGCAGGGAGCACATCTTGGATCCAGGACTCCACTGAACGTAGGAACTTAGTCTGCACAGCTGAGAGTGTGCACCACAGAAGCCTACAGCTTCTATGAACTGCCAAAGCAACACAGCATCTGGGAAAGGTCCTGTTTTCCGCCTTCTTCTTTGGCCAGGAGGAGGTCCAAACGCCAGATATCTGTACACCTTCCCTTTAAGAGGAAAGCTTGTCAGCAGGGAGTGTTCTAACCACTGAAACTCAGAGGAGAGAGCCTGTCTCCCAGGTCTGCTGACAGAGGATACTCAGAATCACCAGAAGAACAACCTCTGAACAGAGACAACTATAACAACTCCAGAGATTACCAGATGGCGAGAGGTAAAGGTAAGAATCTTACTAACAGAAACCAAGACCACTCACCATCATCAGGACCCAGCACTCCCACTTCGCCCAGTCCAGGGCACCCCAACACACCTGAAAAACTAGACCTGGATTTAAAAGCATATCTCATGATGATGGTAGAGGACATCAAGAAGGACTTTAAAGAACTACAGGAGAACATGGCTAAAGAGTTACAAGTCCTTAAAGAAAAACAGGAAAACACAACCAAACTGGTAGAAGTCCTTAAAGAGAAACAGGAAAACACATCCAATCAGATGATGGAAATGAACAAAACCATACTAGACCTAAAAAGGGAAGTAGACACAATAAAGAAAACCCAAAATGAGGCAACACTGGAGATAGAAACCCTAGGAAAGAAATCTGGAACCATAGATGCAAGCATCAGCAACAGAATACAAGAGATGGAAGAGAGAATCTCAGGTGCAGAAGATTCCATAGAGAACATCGGCACAACAATCAAGGAAAATGGAAAATGCAAAAAGATCCTAACTCAAAACATCCAAGAAATACAGGACACAATGAGAAGACCAAACCTACGGATAATAGGAGTGGATGAAAATGAAGATTTTCAACTCAAAGGACCAGCAAACATCTTCAACAAAATTATAGAAGAAAACTTCCCAAATCTAAAGAAAGAGATGCCCATGAACATACAAGAAGCCTACAGAACTCCAAATAGGCAGGACCAGAAAAGAAATACCTCCCGACACATAATAATCAGAACAACAAATGCACTAAATAAAGATAGAATACTAAAAGCAGTAAGAGAAAAAGGCCAAGTAACATATAAAGGCAAGCCTATCAGAATTACACCAGATTTTTCACCAGAGACTATGAAAGCCAGAAGATCCTGGACAGATGTTATACAGACATTAAAAGAACACAAATTCCAGCCCAGGCTACTATACCCAGCCAAACTCTCAATTAACATAGATGGAGAAACCAAAGTATTCCACGACAAAACCAAATTCACACATTATCTCTCCACGAATCCAGCCCTTCAAAGGATAATAACAGAAAAAAACCAATACAAGGACAGGAACCACGCCCTAGAAACAACAAGAAGGTAATCCCTCAACAAACCGAAAAGAAGACAGCCACAAGAACAGAATGCCAACTTTAACAACAAAAATAACAGGAAACAACAATTACTTTTCCTTAATATCTCTTAATATCAATGGACTCAACTCCCCGATAAAAAGACATAGACTAACAAACTGGCTACACAATCAAGACCCAACATTTTGCTGCTTACAGGAAACTCATCTCAGAGAAAAAGATAGACACTACCTCAGAATGAAAGGCTGGAAAACAATTTTCCAAGCAAATGGTCTGAAGAAACATGCTGGAGTAGCCATTCTAATATCAGATAAGATTGACTTCCAACCCAAAGTCATCAAAAAAGACAGGGAGGGGCACTTCATACTCATCAAAGGTAAAATCCTCTAAGAGGAACTATCAATCATGAATATCTATGCTCCAAATACAAAGGCAGCCTCATTCATTAAAGAAACTTTAGTAAATCTCAAAGCACACATTGCACCTCATACAATAATAGTGGGAGACTTCAACACACCACTTTCACCAATGGACAGATCATGGAAACAGAAACTAAACAGGGACACAGTGAAACTAACAGAAGTTATGGATCAAATGGATCTGGCAGATATCTACAGAAAATTTTACCCTAAAACAAAAGGATACACCTTCTTCTCAGCACCTCATGGTACCTTCTCCAAAATTGACCACGTAATTGGGCACAAAACAGGACTCAACAGATACAAAAACATTGAAATTGTCCCATGCATCCTATCAGATCACCATGGACTAAGGCTGATCATCAATAACAAAATAAATAATAGAAAGCCAACATTCACGTGGAAACTGAACAACACTCTTCTCAATGATACCTTGGTCAAGGAAGGAATAAAGAAAGAAATCAAGGACTTTTTAGAGTTCAATGAAAATGAAGCCACAACATACCCAAACTTATGGGACGCAATGAAAGCATTTCTAAGAGGAAAACTCATAGCTCTGAGTGCCTCCAAAAAGAAACTAGAAAGAGCACACATTAGCAGCTTGACAACACACCTAAAAGCACTAGAACAAAAGGAAGCAAATTCACCCAAGAGGAGTAGACGGCAGGAAATAATCAAACTCAGGGGCGAAATCAATCAAGTGGAAACAAGAAGAACTATTCAAAGAATCAACCAATCAAGGAGCTGGTTCTTTGAGAAAATCAACAAGATAGATAAACCCTTAGCCAGACTAACTAGAGGGCACAGGGAAAGTATTCTAATTAACAAAGTCAGAAATGAAAAAGGAGACATAACAACAGATCCTGAAGACATCTAAAACACCATCAGATCCTTCTACCAAAGGCTATACTCAACAAAACTGGAGAACCTGGATGAAATGGAGAAGTTCCTAGACAGATACCAGGTACCAAAGTTGAACCAAGATCAGGTTAATGATCTAAACAACCCTATATCCCCCAAAGAAATAGAAGCAGTCATTAATAGTCTCCCAACCAAAAAAAGCCCAGGACCAGATGGGTTTAGTGCAGAGTTCTATCAGACCTTCAAAGAAGATCTAATCCCAGTTCTTCACAAACTATTCCACAAAATAGAAACAGAAGGTACTCTACCCAACTCATTCTATGAAGCCACAATTACTCTGATACCTAAACCACAAAAAGACCCAACAAAGATAGAAAACTTCAGACCAATATCCCTTATGAATATTGATGCAAAAATAATAAAGTTCTTGCTAACCGAATCCAAGAACACATCAAAACAATCATCCATCCTGACCAAGTAGGTTTCATCCCAGGGATGCAGGGATGGTTCAATATACGGAAATCCATCAATGTAATCCAGTATATAAACAAACTCAAAGACAAAAACCACATGGTCATCTCGTTAGATGCAGAAAAAGCATTTGACAAGATCCAACACCCATTCATGATAAAAGTCTTGGAAAGATCAGGAATTCAAGGCCCATACCTAAACATGATAAAAGCAATCTACAGCAAACCAGTAGCCAACATCAAAGTAAATGGTGAGAAGCTTGAAGCAATCCCTCTAAAATCAGGGACTAGACAAGGCTGTCCACTTTCTCCATACCTATTCAACATTGTACTTGAAGTCCTAGCCAGAGCAATTCGACAACAAAAGGAGATCAAAGGGATACAAATTGGAAAAGATGAAGTCAAAATATCACTCTTTGCAGATGATATGATAGTATATATAAGGGACCCTAAAAATTCCACCAGAGAACTCCTAAGCCTGATAAACAGCTTCGGTGAAGTAGCTGGATATAAAATTAACTCAAACAAATCAATGGCCTTTCTCTACACAAAGAATAAACAGGCTGAGAAAGAAATTAGGGAAACAACACCCTTCTCAATAGTCACAAATAATATAAAATATCTTGGCGTGACTCTAACTAAGGAAGTGAAAGATCTGTATAATAAAAACTTCAAGTCTCTGAAGAAAGAAATTATAGAAGATCTCAGAAGATGGAAAGATCTCCCATGCTCATGGATTGGCAGGATCAACATTGTAAAAATGGCTATCTTGCCAAAAGCAATCTACAGATTCAATGCAATCCCCATCAAAATTCCAAATCAATTCTTCAACGAATTAGAAAGTGCAATCTGCAAATTCATCTGGAATAACAAAAAACCTAGGATAGCAAAAACTCTTCTCAAGGATAAAAGAACCTCTGGTGGAATCACCATGCCGGACCTAAAGCTCTACTACAGAGCAATTGTGATAAAAACTGCATGGTACTGGTATAGTGACAGACAAATAGACCAATGGAATAGAATTGAAGACCCAGAAATGAACCCACACACCTACGGTCACTTGATCTTTGACAAGGGAGCTAAAAACATCCAGTGGAAGAAAGACAGCATTTTCAACAAATGGTGCTGGCACAACAGGTTGTTAACATGTAGAAGAATGCGAATCGATCCATTCCTATCTCCTTGTACTAAGGTCAAGTATAAGTGGATCAAGGAACTTCACATAAAACCAGAGACACTGAAACTTATAGAGGAGAAAGTGGGGAAAAGCCTTGAAGATATGGGCACAGGGGAAAAATTCCTGAATAGAACAGTAATGGCTTGTGCTGTAAGATCGAGAATTGACAAATGGGACCTCATGAAACTACAAAGCTTCTGCAAGGCTAAAGACACCATCAATAAGACAAAAAAACCACCAACAGATTGGGAAAGGATCTTCACCTATCCTAAATCAGACAAGGGACTAATATCCAATATATATAAAGAACTCAAGAAGGTGGACTCCAGAAAGTCAAATAACCCCATTAAAAAATGGGGCTCAGAACTGAACAAAGAATTCTCACCTGAGGAATACCGAATGGCAGAGAAGCACCTGAAAAAATGTTCAACATCCTTAATCATCAGGGAAATGCAAATCAAAACAACCCTGAGATTCCACCTCACACCAGTCAGAATGGCTAAGATCAAAAATTCAGGTGACAGCAGATGCTGGCGAGGATGTGGAGAAAGAGGAACACTTCTCCATTGTTGGTGGGATTGCAAGCTTGTACAACCACTCTGGAAATCAGTCTGGTGGTTCCTCAGAAAATTGGACATAGTACTACCGGAGGATCCAGCAATACCTCTTCTGGGCATATATCCAGAAGATGTCCCAACCGGTAAGAAGGACACATGCTCCACTATGTTCATAGCAGCCCTATTTATAATAGCCAGAAGCTGGAAAGAACCCAGATGTCCCTCAACAGAGGAATGGATACAGAAATTATGGTACATTTACACAATGGAGTACTACTCAGCTATTAAAAAGAATGAATTTATGAAATTCCTAGCCAAATGGATGGACCTGGAGGGCATCATCTTGAGTGAGGTAACACAATCACAAAGGAACTCACACAATATGTATTCACTGATAAGTGGATATTAGCCCAAAACTTAGGATACCCAAGATATAAGATACAATTTGCTAAACGCATGAAACTCAAGAAGAATGAAGACCAAAATGTGGACACTGTGCCCCTTCTTAGAATTGGGAGCAAAACACCCAGGGAAGGAGTAACAGAGACAAAGTTCGGAGCTGTGATGAAAGGATGGACCATCTAGAGACTGCCGTATCCAGGGATCCATCCCATAATCAGCTTCTAAACGCTGACACCATTGCATACACTAGCAAGATTTTGCTGAAAGGACCCAAAGATAGCTGTCTCTTGTGAGACTATGCAGGGGCCTAGCAAACACAGGAGTGGATGCTCACAGTCAGCTATTGGATGGATCACAGGGCTCCCAATGGAGAAGCTAGAGAAAGTACCCAAGGAGCTAAAGGGATCTGCAACCCTATAGTTGGAACAACATTATGAACTAACCAGTACCCTGGAGCTCTTGTCTCTAGCTGCATATGTATCGAAAGATGGCCTAGTCAGCCATCACTGGAAAGAGAGGCCCATTGGACTTGCAAACTTTATATGCCCCAATATAGGGGAATGCCAGGGCCAAAAGAATGGGAATGGGAGGGTAGGGAAGTGGGGGGCGGTATGGGGGACTTTTGGGATAGCATTGGAAATGTAATTGAGGAAAATATGTAATAAAAAAAAACAGTGGAAAAAAAAAAAGAAATCCCACAAGAACACCAAGCTACTCAGCCATAATATATATATATCCTACCTAGGTTAAGAGTCCTACAGACTTCCAGATCTCTGCAAGCCTTCTTAAATCCCAGGTAGTTGGCAGTTGCTATGAGCATAGCTAAGCAAATGTCCTTGTGGTAGAATAGAGCTTTCTTCAGGTATATGACTAGGAGAAGTATAGTTGAGTCTTGAGGTAGATTGATTCCCAATTTTCTGAGAAATCACCATATTGGTTTCCAAAGTAGCTGTACAAGTTTCCACTCCCACCAGCAGTGGAAGTGTATTCCCCTTGCGCTACATCCTATCCTGCATGAGCTGTCTCTTGTGTTTTTGATCTTAGCCATTCTGACACGTATGAGATAGAAACTCAAAGTCATTTTGCTTTGTATTACAGAAGCTATTCAGTTTCATAAGGTCTCATTTATTAATTGTTGATCTCAGTGCCCATGCTATTGATGTTCTGTTCAAGAAGTTTTCTCTAGTACCAAGGAATTCCCCAGTTTCTCTTCTATGTGGTTCTGTATATCTGGGTTTCTGTTGATGTCTTTGATCCATTTGGACTTGAGTTTTCTGCAAGGTAATAGATATGAATCTATATGCATTCTTCTACTGGCCAAAATTCAATTAGACCCACTCAACTTGTTGTTGATGCTTTCTTTTATCCAGTACATATTTATGGCTTTTTTAAAATCAAAAATCAGGTCTCCATAGGTGTGTGGATTTACATCTGAGCCTTTGGCTTGATTCCATTGATCAACCTCCTTTCATAGCAATAACATGTGTTTTTTTTTTACTAAAACACTGTAGTCCTGTTTGAAATCAAGGATAGTGTTACCTCCAGAAGTTCTTTTTATTGTAAAAGATTGGTTTAGCTATCCTGGGTTTTTAGTTTTTTCATATGAAGTTAAGTATTGATCTTTTAAAATCAGTAAGGAATGGTGTTGAAATTTTGATGAGAATTGCACTAAATCTGTAAATTGCTTTTGGCAGGATGGCAATTTTTACTATGTTAATCCTGCTGATCCATGAGCATGAGAGATCTTTCCATCAATAGTAGGCTTTTAATCTTATTTTTTCATGGAAAGTAGGTTCTTCTCTCATACAATATATCTGAACCACATGTCCCCCTCACTCTACTCCTTGTTATTTCCCAGAACTCCCCCTCTAATCCAAATGTACTCCCTCTTCATTTCCTCTTCCATAAATAGAGATAGCTCAGGAATCGGGGGTGTTTAAGTTCTTAAGATGTTAAGTGCTTACTTAGAGCAATACAGTTTTACAGGTTACAGCTTCTCAAAACGTATCCTTTCAGGAGCTTCAGGTCATTGTACACAGGGGTGGCACAAGCTTGACAACTGATCTTTACATGTATTTAGAACAATTTGTCTCATCTTAGGGCAGTTAAAACAACTTACCAAATTAATATTTGTCAGAAATGATCATATTTATTTCCAACTCATAGGAAAGTCAGAGGAACTACAATGAAGATTGCCTTTGTCTACAGGTTTGTTTTTTTAAAGAGGGCTAGATGTAAAATGTGTAACTGGCCTGAAGACATCATTATGTGCACTGAAATGATCCTCCTCCAGAGTTCAGGAAGGAGTTCAAGGCCTTTATCAAGAATATGAACATCCCTCTTCCAAAACTCTGAAACCTGCATACAGCTGAAATTCAGTTTACAAACATTAAGGCACAGGTTTCTGCCCTTAGTATTTTAGTATCTGGACAAATATTTTCTATAGGAGAAGAAATGGGGTAAGAGATGTAGGATAGCCACCATGGTACTGGCACTGTATTCTGCAGACAAGGCAGAGCACAGACAAGCTCAGTGAGCTGAAGGAAAAAAATTCTGTTTACATCAAATTTCTTACATGTATATAGTCAAAAGAACTGATTTCTGTGTTTTAGATTTCCATGCAAATAGGCAGAATGGTATTTGTTTTAAAGAGGGCATGGGAAGCTTTGTTTTGGAAGGATCTCTTTACCAAAGATATTTACTGGGATTGTCCTGGACTAAGAGATGAATACCAGGTGGATCTTCAAAGTTTAGTTAACTGCTTTTGTGGTTGTGGTAAGGGATGGAAGTTTGGATAGAGAAGACAAAGTTTGAGGAATCATTGGCAGATTGTGGCACTATAAAGGGGCAAATACAAAGGCAGAAAGTTTATCCTGAAGGTGGAGGCAGAGGCTCTGTTGAAGTAGCTCCTCTTTTTCTTCTTTACAACTTCAGTGGACTTACCTTTTTTTCCAGAACCCAGCCTTGCTAAAGACTGTGTGGATATTTGAGTGAGAAATGTGCCCATATACTCATGTATTTGAACACTATGTTTGTAGTTGATGGCACTGTTTGGAATAGTTTATGTTTGGAATCTTGCTGGAGGGTGTGTGTAGGGAATATCTTTGAGAGTTTTGTGTTAATCCTAAAATGTGAGGGAAAAAAAGCCAATGACCCAAAATATCATGACCAAATTAATTAAAGCAAGTAATTAACTGAAGCAAGCTTTTTTATCCATGTAAACATGCTGCCTCAACCTAAGCTGGGGTTTAAAAATTCAGCATTAGACATGAGGGAGACAAGGTTGTTACAGTTCAAGGGTTGAGGGTTTTGAAATGAAGAACTTGTTGGGAAAGATAGGCAGAGTTCTAGGAGCAGAACATAGCAAGGTGGTCATAACAATGTAGTTATAGCAAGGTTCAAACAAACGTAGGGGTTGCAAGATGGTCATTACAACTTTTGAATCGAAGCCATGATTGCCATTTCCTGGAACAGTCAGTGCAGAAAATTTGAGTTTAGGTTATGGCTAGAGAATAGTCCAATACTTGAGGAAAAATAGGTTTGACAATGAACAGAAATGAGCCTAGTTTTTCTTTACTATAAGATAGCTTTTAAACCTAGTGTGGATGCATGCTGGTTCATCAATAGCTTTGTCACACTAGGGATTCTGTTTCTTCATTCTTGCCTTTATAGATGAGATGACTCTGCAACCTGAACCTGGAGCCATGCCTATTATTTGCTGCCATGTCTTCCTGACATATGAACCCTTATACATATAGAAAAAAACTCTTCCATAACCTATTTCAGTCATGGTGTTTTGTCACAGCAACAAAAAAGTAACTAATACAGAATGATAGGACATTCTATTAGTAGCAAAACCAGAGATGAAGTTTAACAGTATGGCTTTGGGTCTTATCAGAGTATCACAAACTGCAACAGTAATCAACATCATTAACCTGTACATCCCTTGCAGCACTGTGGATGACCTCTGCAGAACTTCCCTTACTTCCCATATGGCTGCCCTCTATTCCTTCTCAGTTTTTCTTTTATTTTTCTTTTTATTAAAAATAGAATCTTCTTTTATTTTTTCTTATTCTATACATCCCTGCCACAGTTTTCCTTCCCTATACTCCTAGTGCCCAGACCTATCTCCTCTCCCCACAAAGGCACCCTCACTTCATTTCCTCTTTAGAAAAGGACAAGGCTCCAAGAAATTATGGCCATGCAGGACAAAAATACAACACAATAAAACAAAGCAGAAGCACTCATATCGAAGCTAAACAAAGCAGCCCAGGAGAGGAAAGTGTCTCAAGAGCAGGTAAAAGGGTTGGAGAAACTCCTGCTTCCACTGTTAGGAATCTTACAAGAACACCAATGTAATAGTTGCAACATATACACAAAGGATCTTGTGTATACCCATGCAGTTCCTGTGCTTTCCTCTTCAGTCTCTATAAGCCATGTGATCTCTGCTTAGTTCTCTGAGTCGTCCATGTTCTCCTGGTTTTCCGAGGAAAGTTTACAGCACAAAGTGCCTACGTAAAGAAACTGGAGAGATCTCATGTTACCAATTTAACAACACACCTGAAAGTTCTAGATCTAAAGAGAAGCAAGTACACCCAAGAGTAGTAGAAGAAAGCAATTATCACATAGAGGGCTGAAATCAATTCAATAGAAACAAAGAGAACAGTACAAAGAATCAATAAAACAAAGAGGTAGTTCTTCAAGAAAATCAACAAGATGGGCAAACCCTTATCCAAACCAACTAAATAACATGGAGAGATTACCCAAGTTAATGAAATCAGAAATGAAAGGAGGGGCATAACAGTAGACACTGAGGAAATCCCTAGAATCATAAGGACATACTTTAAGCATCTGTGCTCAACTAAATCAAAACAATCTCTCAATAGGTACAATTTATCCAAGTTAAATCAAGAACAGATAGACCTATAATCCTCCAGTGAAACAGAAGCCATCATCAAAAGGCTCTAAAGCAAGCAAGCAAACAAACAAATCATAGCCAGACCGTTTTTGCCCAGAATTCTATCAGACTTTTAAAGAAGAACTAATGCCACTACTCCTCAAATTACCCCACAAAATAGAAACACAACGAACACTACCCAATTCATTTCATGAAGCCACAGTTACTCTGATACCCAGATGATACAAAAACTCAAAAAGAAAGAGAATTATATACTATTTTCCCTTATAAACATAGGAATTGAGTTCACAAAGCTGGATATTACAGCTGTCTCAGTCTTGTGCTGGAGTACTAGGGAAGTCCTGGAAAGCCACTGGTCTTTAGTCTATTTTGAAATCCTGAAGAATTAGGCTCTAATACCAAGGAAGAAATGCATCTGTAACAGGACTGAACTTGCCAGAGAGAGTGAAGAAAAGCAGACAAAAGCAAAACCTTCCTTTTTATATACTGTGCCACTAGATGGTGTGGTCCTTAAGATGGCTCTTTCTACCTCAAAATATCCAATCAAAACTAAACAAACAACAACAAAACCAACCAACCAACAAACAAACAACCCCCTCCCCCTCCCAACAAAAGCCTGCATGGTACTTCTCAGCTACAAACGTTGACAGGTATGGTCATGTTGACAACTAAGATTAGCTATCCCAAAAATCAAATGTACTATTCTAAGAGAAAATTCCCTTACAATCCATAGAATGATCTTGGCAGCAAACAGCTTTAATCTCTGGCCCTAATAGTGCTTTTACTTGAGCCTCGGCCTGGACCTGTCATTCATGCTGTCAGGCTTACTGATTGGGTGTAATAAATGGCCTAACATTAACTTGACACAAATACTATCTCACTTAATCTCTGCATCTCTAATATTTATATGAATAATTTCCATTCTACTGATGAGAGAACTCAGTCATAGATACTGAACTGTAGACCCAAAGGCAGAGTGAGGAACTGGCAGAAACAAACTTACCCTCAGGACCACATTATTAGTGCTCCTGTATCTTTCATTGTGTGGTAATAAGACAATTTAGGATTTTACTGCTAGTTACTGGACAGTAATTCTATCAGATGTCCTTTTAAGGTACTATCAATTAAAATAGTCCTAGAGCTCAGTTAGCCCTCCCAAGTATTTATTTCTTTCACCTTTTATCACTATAGTGTGCCTCAGTCAAATTTAAGATACTACTGATAGTTAACACAGAAGAATATTACAACATTTAGGTAGAAAATGTAATTTTTTAAAACTTAATACAAAGCAAAGTCACCTTAGGAGGGTGAACATCAGCTGAGTTACATCTATTGGACAGGCCCATGGACTAGTCTCTGGGGCCTGATGATGATGTCCAACAACCCAGTGTTATCCCCGCTTGAATGGTCCCAGGTGATAAAAGAAAGAAGGAGGGGCAAGCTATGAAGCAAGTCAGTAAGCAGTATTCCTCCATTACCTCTACCTCAGTGCTTGGCTTCAGATTCCTGCAGGACAGACTGTGACCTGGAAAGTCCAATGTGAAATAAATCCTTTCCTACCTAAGTTGCTTTTGGTCCATGTTGTACCACAGGAAGAGAGAATCAAACTAGGACATGGTTTTGGTATTTCATATTTTTATCTACGTGTTCTTTGTTTGTTTGTTTGTTTGTTTGTTTGTTTTAAATGTACCCCTTTAATGATGGACTTATTTTGAGGTTCTTGTTGCTTTCTACCTTCAAAAACTTCAGATCTGACTCTAAGGAGTATTAGAGCTTCATTTGCACCTGAACCTGTTTTCAGACTGTTGGACATACAGGTGTTGCCTTTTCCCCACATGTCTTTCCCTCTAAAAAAAAAATTAATGAATTTGAGGAAAAAAAGGTTTTGCTTCAAATATGTGTTCATCAAATTTCTTACAATATGTGCCTTCTTCATACTCAGCATCCTGTGCAGATCTCCTGGTGGTAACTTGATGAAGTGCATCTGTTGTCTTTCTCCTCCCAAAGGTTTTCATTCATCAGAAATGCAAGCAAAGAGTTGTAGGCACACAGTGGGGGGTTTATGAAAGTCTGCATCATTTTCAGTAGAATCTCATTTTTATTGGCAAAGATGCTTGATGTTTCTGGTGTATTCAAACTGCTCATTCTGCTGCTTCAGCCTAAACAGTACTGGAGGTATCATGTTCATCTAAACATACAATTCTTGATTGATTTTGAATCTAATTGAATTTATCTAAGGATTGTCCATTCATGTTTGAAATATTATTCACTTATGTAGTATTTTTTTTCAGTGTGAAGTAAGATTTTCCTCTCTATATATTGCCAATTATTAAGTGTAATAATGGTTTGAAAATGATAGTAATAATTCTAAAATGGGTTCAGAATGAATTAAAAAGACAATCATTGGTCCATAATAACAGTGCTTTCTGGACTTTGAAAACAGTAGAAAGCCTAGCTGTGGGATTCCTTCTGTTAACTCATATCAGGCCAGAATGTTCCATTTTTCATACTTACTGAGAAAGATTTTGTGATGAAATAATATCAATATCTGTGATATGAAAAAATATAAGTAGCCATAATGATGCCCCAAACTGCTGATCATTGAGTATTATGCATCCATAGGGAAATCTGGTAAATGTCCATCCTCTCTGTGCCCACTTTTCATGTTTTCAATCAGAAAACTGAGTGTACAGTTTCATTCTAACGTGCAAGATATTAAAGAAATTCCATAGCATCTTTAGGTTCTGCAACTGAAACATCAGAGTGGTGAAATGATGTTGTTCTGAAAGCTCAAGATCTCTCATTAACTCAAGGAACATGGCATGTGACAGTATTCCTAAATGTGACTAACTACATGACTACAATTTAAGGTTAAGTGAAATAGGATTATACCATGGGTAATCATCTTAGACCATTAGGTTCCAGTTCAAAATGATTTCTGACATGGAATTACTGAGGAGGAAGAGGTAAGGAGGCCTTTGGGGAAAGTGGGTCTCCAGTTCAGGAATGCATAGTCACAAAGGTCTGATAATCTTCAGGATACCCTACTATATCTATATAGCTAGATATAGTTGAAGTTTCATGTTGAAGTTTCATGTTGAAGCATATCCCCCCAAGGAATTAGGAGAAAATTGGGAACCACGAATAAGATTTAAATGTAGTATAAGGGAGCTAAAATTTTTGAAAAATAAATCAAATGGCAATTACAAAGATACACCCCCAAACTGAGAAAAAATAGGCAGGAGTGATATAAGAAAGTTACAGAAATGTACTTAAATTGAAACAAAATTTGACCCAGAGCTAAGATGTGGGTCAGGTGAGAGACTGGTTGACTTGCATACACTAAGTTTTGAGACTATTATCTGTGGCCTCATGATGGTGGACACCCAGCACTAAGACTCCAGCTAAGGATATAATGACTGAAGGATTCAGAGTTCAGGACCAGCATTGTTTACCTGAAACCCTTCCCCCCAGAAGTCAAAAATAAAAACAAATATTAGCCTAGAACTTTAATAAATGTAAAGAAGGGGACAGAATTGGGGCATTGCACAAAAGCTATGATACAACTAAGAGGTTCAGATGACTGATGCTTCAACAGAGGCTGGAAGTCCTAGTGCAGAAGTGAACAAGAAGAGAGAAGAATGTTTCTTTTAGTAACTGATATGTGGTTTGTTAGTATGTGTTATATGTATTTTTGTATGTATGGTGGCATACACAGGTTAGTATGAATATACGTCTGTGCATGTGTACAGGTCAGAGGCTAATAGATAACTCTATCATTTATCTTCAGACAGGATATCTTACTTAGACATAGAACTTACTAGTTGGGAAACTAATCACATGGGGATATTGTGATACTTTAATATAGCTAAAGAAATAATAGAAGAAACTAGATTACGATGTTAATTTTTTAAAAAATTGTTCTTTTAAAGCAAGAATGATTTTTCCCACTCACTTATCACTAATGATACATGCTAATAATATATAAAATCTTTCTAGTAATCTTGTGATCAGTCCTGTTCTCCCACTAATGAGCCATATTACACCAAGCAGCAAACAGCTCAAAAAGGAAAGAATCTGTGGATTTTGTCTTGATGATTGCTACTTTCTCAACTCCTACATGCATGCTTTTATAGATTTAACTGAAAAGTACTTGGTGTGTGTGTGTGTGTGTGTGTGTGTGTGTGTGTGTTTAGCACGCAGACATTTACCTGCCTATATTCTAATTTTGACATACATTTGAAAACACATTTATCATGTACCCAAACACTTTTTGGTAATAAAGGACTTTGAGGAATATATCACTTGTATTAGTTCAAGAAAATAGGTTTTCCCAAAACAGAGAAAACATGAATTATCTGAGAAACTTGCTCAGAGGTATTGGTGTGACCTAATTAAAAAACAAAATAAAACAAAACAGATGTTACAATTCAAAATATATTGTTTCAATATTTTTAGTAATGAGGAGAAAGATATCTGGTTTTTATTTTTGTTTTTGTTTGTTTGTTTGTTTGAATTTTTTTACTATTTTCCTTTATGTCCTTAATAGGCAGTTTATAGAGTTCCATAAAGCAGTGAGTTGAAACTTTAGTTATAGAAAAAAAGCACATAAGTTTGATTTCAACTGCCAAACTGATGATCCAAAGTGCCACTTTTCGTCCATCAAAAGGGTACAGAGTTCTGATTGAGATTGCACAGATAAGTGCTCAGATAAAAACACTGTCACACATTTCAGCCTTATACTTGAGTATTGACATATCCTTAAAGTTCCAGATTATAGTTGATAAGTTCACCAAGTCATTACAAACATATATGTTCATTGTATGCTGTATGTCTCAGGATATGTTTCATATATTGGAAATATATATTGATAATATATACTAAGTTTTGTTTTAAAATTAAAGAAGGCCATATATATGTTTCAATTAGTAAAATAATTTAAAATATTTGAGCATCAGAACTGGAAAACCAAAGTATTTTATAAAACATGACGTCTGGTAGAACAACATTCCTTCCTCCAGATGATTCTGAGAAATCCTTTATGTTATTTGTAAGTTGCCTTAGGTTAAAGTGAGCAGAGATCCTGAAAAAAAATCAATGTAACAGATACTGATAACAAAGAACCAGGCCAACAGGGTTGGAGCATGAACACAAACCTCTTTCTTATAATATCACCTCTCTGCAGCCAGTGAACTGCAGAGGGTGGGGCAGAAGGAAGTGCACTCCAAATGAGAAGAAAGAGTCTAACTTCCAAGAAGTGTCGTGTTATTTCGTCTCACAAAAAAAACATCTGTATGAGATTGTACAGTGAAGACAGTGCACATCCAGTTTATCAGGACAGCAGTTTATCAGTGAGAGTCAGGAGGGAACCCTACAGAAGGCGCTGGTTAAGGATGGGAAACTGGACCTGGCTGGCACTGTAAAGATCCATGCAGACTGAAGAAAACCTTCCTGGTCTCGGAAATATAGTAGTCAGGCCATAGCACCACCTCTGCCCTCCACAGCTCCAGTACAATTACTGGACTCCTGGCCATATTCTGCTCTGTTAGCATGTTTGATAAGTCCAAAGTTTTCTACTTTCTAATTAAAAACAACAACAACAACAGAAATAAATAAAAATACTATTTTGCTAGTCTCCTGTGAACAGGAACATGTATTGATTTTATTGGCGTGAAGTCACAGCTGCTTGGTCTGGTCAGTACTGCAGGTAGTCCATGCATGAGAACCACCGAGCCCTCAGGACCTCTATCTTTGCCACAGCCACTGAACAGTCAGCGTTTTCACAGGTCCAGGAACTGATGAGTGAAGAAACCTTGAAGTTCCAAATATTAGAAAATGACAAAATACAAAAAAAGGCAAGTCCCAGGTTGAGCTGTTAAATGCCACACGTAGGTACTAAAATAGACCTACTATACTTTACTAAATTCTATAATTTCTGACAGTTCATCTTACTGTGTTTCTCCTTTTATAGTATCCTACTATTTAATATGCATCCCCACACTTGTTTTTCAAGATGCCCAATTCACTAATCAAAGAAAAGCAGTCCAGACCCATTATCTTTAGTGGTACTGGATCCACACTTAATTAGGTTTCCAACATCACTGTAGAGCCCACATTTGGAGTAATGTTAAAATGATTTTAGTTTTGTCCTCAGATTCCATTAAGTTCCTGTTAATTATCCGTGTTGAAAAGTGTTCAACTGTGCCGGTTTTGATGAAAGTTGAATTATTTTATTTCACATAAGAAACAAGTCAGCACTTCAACACCAAACAGCCCATTTGTTAGTGAGATGCAGTGCTTCCTCCTAAGTAGACCTGTGTGTGCTACTGAGCGCAGGAGCTGTTTCTCCATTAAACCTTGGTCACCTCAGCTCACAAGACTTCCCCCAGTGTCTTGCAAGGATTCACTGGTGAATCATTGATTGTTACTCTAATTTTAATGATAATTGTTTCTTCAGGTTTCCTAATGCCTCGGCAGTTAGACATTAATGATTATACATGCCTTAAGAAGTGTTGATAAGGGAATGAGATTACAATCTTGCACAATTTTAGCTGACAAATTAAAGTGTAAATTAGGTTTTCCCTTAGACAGAAAATAACTTACCTGAAGAGGCAGGAGAATGTGAACCCTCAGTAACTCTCCATTTTCTTTATCCTGTTTTACAGATATTCAGAGTATCAGAGGGTTAGCAGTGGACTGGGTTTCACGTAATTTATACTGGATTAGCTCAGAATTTGATGAAACACAAATTAATGTGGCAAGATTAGATGGCTCTTTGAAAACCTCAATTATTCACGGAATCGATAAACCGCAGTGTCTGGCAGCCCACCCAGTCAGAGGGTAAAGTATGATTTTTAAAAAGTTTTTAAAAAAAAACATTTTGCACATTAGTTTACATTTTACATAAAAATTGTTTAATTCAGATGATGCATATGTGGAGGGCAGAGTCAAAATGTAAATGTGAGGGTGGAAATTATAAAAGAGATCCAGAGTCCTGGATAGAGATTTTTATCTAGATGAAATTCAATTTATAAGATCTCTTTAGTGGTTGTTTCTAGGGAATGAGAATTAAGAAAGAAAAGAAAAGAATTGAGGAAAATAATGCTTTTGTTTTGAATGGTGGTTTTCAACATTTTCTTACTGCATGGTCAGTGCAGAGTTGTTGGGCCTTTGTCCCTGGTGAGTCACAGAACCTGGGTAGTACAAAGCTTCTAGGAGGGAGGGCTGAAATGAGTTTCTTCCCATCTATAGCATGTAATTCCTTCTTAGCCAAGTGGATTTGGTTTTGATGAAGGACAAAATGAAAGTAGCTCGCTTTAACCTTGCCTAAGCATTAGACTGGAATGTAGAAGGAAAATGAGAATAGATAAATATCTTTCAAGACAGGTAAAAGCAAAAGAGGGGCTTTCTTCCTAGGCAAACACACAGGGGCCAACATATTAAGTCTTTTGGAAAAAAATTAATTCTTAGCCTCAAGTTATTTTTACTTTATTCTTTGACACATGCTTCTTTTCAATGAATGGATTTGCATGCAACATGTTAATCCATATATTTTGAATTAAGGAAACTGTACTGGACAGATGGAAATACAATAAACATGGCAAATATGGATGGAAGTAACAGCAAGATTCTCTTTCAGAACCAAAAGGAACCAGTTGGTAAGTACTTTTTAAAAATAAATTAATAGTGACAAGTTTAATGTGATACACTTCCATGACTTTGAACTAAGCCCTGAAAAGATTGTAAAAGATCAGGGGACATTTGGTTCCAAGAAATCTGTTTTCTCACTGTGAGATGCTTTTCATTAGCACACACACTGTCTGGGCATCTCTGAGGTAACTCATAGGTGAATATTTGCTTGCTTCTATTTGTTTTCCTCCCTTCCCAGCTCTATCACTGTCCTCCCAGATAACACCCTTCCATTTTCATGCAACATGTATTTTGTTAGAGGATACTTCCCCTCCTATCCCAGTTAGAGTTTCTAGTGCTGCAACAAAAGCTAGGGCCATAAGCAATTTAGGGAGGAATGGAGATATTTCACTTAAAATCCCCTGTCCCAGTCCATCATCAAATGAAGTTAAATCAGGAACTCAGGACAGGATCATGGAGGTAGGAACTGTCACAGCAGCCCTTGAAGTGTGTTTCTTATTGGCTTGCTCTATACAACATGTTCATCTTACTTTCCTATAGCACCTTAGGACTACCTGCTCAGGAGTGGTACCACCCAAAATGGCCAGATCCTCCCATATCAATTTAAATTAGTAAAATTCACCACAGGCTTGCCCAGAGGCCAGTCTAGTGGGGCCCATTTTCTCAACCGACATTCTCTCTTCTCAAATAGCACTAGCTTATGACAAGATGACAAGAGCTCACCAGAACACGCCCCTTTATATTAATTCCTTTCTTCTCATAGACTCTTTTCTACTTTAATTTCAGACCCACATAAAGACATTTAAATACAGAGTCCATGCATGAATGAAGATGTAATAACTTTTTCTGTGTGTGTGTGTGTGTGTGTGTGTGTGTGTGTGTGTGTGAATCTGGCCTGTTTCATTTTATAGTATGATCTTGGGTATTATCTGATTTCCTGAAGATGTCATGATTAAACTCTGCATAAATCCATAAAGCCTGAATAAAATTCTGTTCTATACATGTATCATTTTTTATCAGGTATTCTGCTGATGAACCTCTAACCTAATTCCTGTCTTTGCTAGTATCAGTAGTGTAAACTATGTATAAATACAAATATGCAAATACCTCCATGCTTGCTGTTAGTCCTTCAGGTACATGCGCAGCAATAGGGCTGTTGCTTCGGCTTCTTCTTCCTCCTCTTCCTCCTCCTCTTCTTCTTTCTCCTCCCCCTCTATTTGACTATTTATTTTGAGTGTATATTTGTATATGTATGCCCATGTTCATGTCTGAGGGGATGGATAAGTATATGTTCATATGCACATGTAAATCAGGTGGGTAGACGACAACCTCAGGAATTACTCTTTTGAAATTGTTTACTTTGTGTCTTTGATTAAGATCTGAGGATTTTCTGGATATTAGGCTGAATGGTCAAGGTCCCCTTAGGCTCTTCCTGCCTTTTCCTCATCTCTCCGATACATGTGGATACCACTATACCTGGCTTTTTACATGGGTGCTGGATATTGAATCCAGGCCTTAATTCGTATGCATTAAGTACTTTGCTGGCTGAGCCATCTCCCCAGCTCCTAAAGTTATTTTAATTTACATCTCTCCCATGGTTAAGAATGTTGAACACGTTTTTTCCATTGTTTTTTGGTAGTTTCTATTTCTTTTCCTGATCACTTCAATTCAATTCATGTGGTCACGTATTGACTAGGTAGTTTTGCTCCTTGCTAGATGCTTAATTTTTGAAGTTATTTGTATATATTATACAGTAAACCTCTGTCCAACATGTCATTGGCAAACACTTCCTTCCAATGTGTAGCTGTGTCTTCCTTTCGGCAGTTATTCGCTTTGGTATGGAAAAGCTATCTAATGTCATCAATCCGAATTGTCAACTCTCAAGGTTATTTTCCTTTCAGAAGGTCCTTGTCCAGATCTACTCTTATTGTTTCACTCAGGATTTCCTCGAGATGTTTCAGAATTCCAGGTCTTCCTCAATATCTCTGATGCATTTTGAGTTCGTTTGTACAGAGTAGGATAAGTTCTTTTGTATGAGGCTATCTAGTTGCTATACTTGTTAAAAGGCTGTTTGTTTCCAAGTATATGATGTAGGGGAAATATGTTTCAACACCAGCAAGGGCCTCACAATTCCACCAAAAAAAACACTCTTAAAACATGTAATATGATTTTATCAAAATAGCTAGATAAAAAACCCAACATATAGCAGTCAGTAGCTGATCTGGGAATATACCTTAATAGAAAGTTCTTGTTTAGTATGTGGTAGGCAAACTTAACACAAGCTATGTGAGAACTCAATGTTATAGACCTCAAGAAAGAAATTGAAAAAGATTGAAAGATAAATTTCTCATATTTATGGATGACTTAATGTAAACACAAATATTTTTCAGAAGTGATATTCAATATAACCCCCATAAAATCCCCATTATGTTCTTCATAGGACTAAAATAGTCAATCTGAGAATTTTCACTTAAGCATAAAAAGTCCCAAAATAGTCACAGCAATTCTAGCAGGAAGGGCAGAGTTAATATATCACTGTGTCCAATCTTGATCTATGGCATAAAAATAATCACAAAACTGTACAGTACTGACAAACAAACCAACATATAGGTCAAAGGAACAGAATAGTATATGCAGAAACAAGCCTACTAAATTCTAAAGGGCCCTTTCATTAGTTCTAGGATCCTATGTACCAGAAGAGCTAATTAACAAGAGAGATTTCTAAAGATTTGGTTACGTTTACATGACCATGAGTGCCTTCACCTTCCAGTGAACATTAAGTCCAAAAAATGATCAAGCATGATACTTACCTTTATCTATATATTTAATTTATACACCATGGAGTATCTGTGCTATAGCAGTGATGTGCAGTCATTTTTAACAGATGTATGCAGATGGGATATATGAGACATAAGAAAACTTTTTCTTCAGAGTCTGTTTATTTGAATTCACTGGAAACAAGTTTCCAGTTTGTAGTGATCAGATTTGCCCCACCTTGTCCCATGAAGGGTAAGTGTCACTAAACAGTATGTTTGGATGCTTTGTTTCACAAAGGACAAAATAGGTTAAGGGTCCATTTAAGAGAAAATTTGAGTTCCTTGGATGATTTTAGCTAGAAGTAATTGATATGTCAATTCATCATATTTTTCTCTGAACTATGTAAAAGGCAAAGAGGTAAGACATTTGCCATTGAGAAAAAGAAACAAAACCTTTTAGTAGGAAAATTGGGGCATCATTTTAAACACTCCATTAAAAAAAAAGAACAGTGCTGACATTCTTGAACTATTCCTATAAAACCTCTATGAAATCTCTAAAAAAGTATTTTAGAAGAGAAGCTGTAACAGGTAAGTGTGTGTGGACTGATACAGTTTCTTAACCCTCATATTTCTTTTTATTTCTCCTTACATTTTTATCTTTTTGAGGCACAAATTATAACATTTGCTTTTAATTTCAAAGTTCCTTTAAAAATACATAATTTGGCTTTGCTTTTACATTAAATATAAAAATTATAAAAACAGAAAATAGAAAACCATAGTTTGACTTTGAGTTATATGTAGAATATATTTAAATTAAGAAAATAATATAACCTGAAGCTTTCCATCAACACTTATTTTCATTTTAAAAATATGGAAATACACTAACTTGAAGTAGCTTATTCTTAATTGTAATATGACGTAGGTACAGTATCCCAAGGAATTGAAACAATGCCTTTTATGTAGCCTAAAACAATCTGTCTGGTGTAAACGGCATAGTTACTACCTCCTTTCTTTGTACTATTTGTTTTGAGATTTGTACACAGTTGAAATATAGGCTAGCATTAGAAAGCTGGGGCAGATTGAAATGCAAATCCTCCTGTGAAGAAATCAGAGCAAAGGAAACTAGCTGCACAAGGTCCAGATCTACACAAAGCATTCCTTTCAGACTGAGAAGGTTCAGCTGCAGCTTGTCTGTGCCAGGCTGAGAGCTAGGATGAGAAATCAATTCTTTATACTGTAATTTGGGAAGCATGGGTTACAGCAAAATATTAATTTAAGTGTCTGTTTCAATATTGAAAACTTTGCTTCCTTTAATACTGAACAGCGAGACCCATATTCCAATATCGAAGTAAAACGTCCACAAAAGCGTGCATGTTACAAAGGCCATTTGTATGGAAGGATGAATGGGGAAGGGAGAAGAAGAGGAAAGGAGACTGGGGGAAGGTGAAGGAGGGATTGAAGTGGGAGAGGAGGAATAAAGGATGCTCACTGGGATATGGTGAAGTTGGGGAGAGGTGAATGAGGGAAGGTTAGTGTTTATATTTCCACTTTGTCTTTGCTTTCTGAGATGCCATGCACTCAGTGACAATTTCAGTGACATGACAAATGCTGGATACTTGCTTCCTTTTAGTTATTCTTGTCTCTGACAATTGCTTTAAAATAAAATTTCAAAACAGCGCTCTTGTAAAACTTTAAGGTGCACTTCTCTGCCTGAGATGGTCTCTAGCTGCCTCATGAGAAGCAATTCTGCGCTACCGAATTACAGACCTCTGTCAGCGACTATGGAGGCAAACTAAGTAGCCCGAGTCCTTCACCTAAGCATGGGAGCAAAGGGACCTTATCAACACAGACACTAGACAGCATTTTAAAAGCTTTCACACTTCCATAGAATGTCCCTGATGCAACCTTTGGGGCATGTAGTGTTTGAGATGATGTTTATGGACACCCCCCAAAAACCTTTGTTTATCATACAAATATTTGACAATTATTGACAATTTGTATGACTTTAATAAATCTCTTACTTTTTAAGGGAATTATTCTGATTTTTATAAAATGGAGATTTTGCTACCCAGTCTAGGATTGCATGGAGTAACAGTTTCCTTAGGTAACATCTCATGTTCTAACAATCCCGTATTTAGTTAATGCTCCAGGACGTTGTCATACATGCCCTGAAACATTAAATCATTCTTTTTCATAATATAAAACTCTTGCAATTAGCATAATCTTCTAATAAAAATATAAATAAACACATGTAGCACGCACAAGGCTAAAATCATTGAGGTTAAAAAAAAAAAAAAAAAAACCTCAAACTTCATAAAGCCTTCTCAGTAGCCTGTTCTGGATAATGAGCATAAATGAATATTCTATGACAGAGAATGTCAGCTTCTTTAAATGTGATCACAACTATCCTGCTTTTTAAAGCATCTGAGATTTTTGCTTTTACTGGTACAGAAAATAAAATTTATCTTTGTATTAGTAGTACATCAGAGAGAGGAGGGCAAAGTTGAAATGATAACTAAAATTTAGAGAACAGGCTACTGGTGATCCTTCAATTAGTCAGTTGGCTAAAATGTGGAGCATTAACATAATTTTTTAGTGAATTCTGCAAGATTTTTACATAAGATGTATTATAATCAGTTCATGTTTCTTTTGAAGAGATTTTTTGTGTATTTTTCAGGAAGTTTCTCAAGTGAGTAATTCTATTACCTACAACTTTTTTAAAAAGCACTTTAATTATACATATTTTAAAAGATTTATTTATTTTATATATGTAAGTACCCTGTTGGTCTCTTCAGATACCGAAGAATGCATCAGAACACTTTAAAGATGGTTATAACCTACTCTGTGGTTGCTGGGAATTGAACTCAGGACCTCTGGAAAAACAGTGCTCTAAACCACTGAGCCATATCTCTAGCCCCATATATACTTTTTATAATTCTGGGAGTTATGTTCAGAGTCTCATATATATATTTTTAAATATATATCCATATATATATGCTACATATAGCTTGTATCGACCATATTTTTTTCTTGGACAATTTTTATTTTGCTAGTAGTACTGTTAAAGTACTAAAGTCTAACAGTAAATCCACATTCATACAGATATCAAGCTATGGTTTGGGCTTGGGCTGCCATTTACAAAATTAAGCCTTTCCTTTATAGATACTTCTATTTTCAACTTATTTTAAAATTATTAATATATTCTTAAGGAAATTTATACATCACTAATATTTTTTCACCCATCAGATCCACAGTTTTCAGAGTTTTAGCAAAGAAATAATGCGAGTATGTTTTGTTCTTTGTCCATGTGGAGTTTATGTGTTTTCATGTACATGTGTGTGTGTATGTATCTATGTATGTGTGTGTGTGTGTGTGTGTGTGTGTGTGTGTGTGTTTGAGAGAGAGAGACTGAGAGACAAAGAGAGACAGAGAAGTAATAGCTAACAGCCTTTGGTGGCCTGTGAGAAAGGAGAGTATAGAAATGATCAGGCAATAGCTGGATGTGCAGGTCAGGCCCAAATTTCTTCATATAGATAGCACAATTAATTTAATGTAGTCTCCCAGGTCGTCCCTAGTTTTGAGGGTTTTCTCCTCTTTTAAAGGCTGGTGGATTAAAAGTGGTAATCACATTTACAAAATTCTTCCTCAGCAACTCCCAGGTCTATAATTAATAGACTTGCAAGTTCTGAAAACAAACTCTATATTATCTATTCACACACATGTCCATATGCATATACATATGTTTGCATACTTTGTGTATTTACAAATGTGGCCACTGATGTATGGTAATCTAAACACTGATTTCCATGACATTTAACACAATTTTATATAGAAAAGATATTAACCTTACATGATAGATGAACAGCAATGCATTTACCAGACATTCTTTCTAAGTGGTAGGTAATAAATTATTTTATTATATTGAATCTACCATATGCTAACTTTATTACCATATGCTAACATTCATTCTGAATGTTACATAAATTATAAAAATGTTTCTTTTAGTGGAAGATAAGAATAAGAAACAGTTCAGAAAAGTGTAAGTAGTAGTCACAGAAAAATGTATCTATTGAAATTTATAGAATGAAAGAAAAAGAGGAAAACATCAGAAAAAGGAAAAGAAGAGGAGGGAAGCAAAAAGAAGAAAGAAGAAAGGAATAAAGAAGAGAGGGTGTAGGGAAGGAAGGAAGGAAGGAAGAAAGGAAGGAAGGAAGGAAGGAAGGAAGGAAGGAAGGAAGGAAGGAAGGAAGGAAGGAAGGAAGGAAGAAAGGAAGGAAGGAAGGAAAAAAGGAAGGCAGGCAGGCAGGCAAGCTGGCAGCAGACAGGCAGGCTGGCTAACATCTTCACATTCATCTTGTGCTTCTTTCAGTAAGAGTTTTTCTATACAAAGCATCTTCTATTCAGAAAGCACCTTGGATGCCTACATAGCACCTACTTGATGATATTTATATCTTAATTAATAACAAGGTAAGAGATTGGACAGATTCACTTTGTATGTGCTTATATAAAGGAGTTTATAGGAAAAGGACGACAAATTTAAACTTTTACAGTGTCTGGGCAACAAACAAGAAAGATCAGGACAGTGTCTTCATACTTTGTCAAGTACAACTAAAATAGCAGTGGAACAGTGTAAAAACTTTTTTGATTCTCTGTGCTGCTTAGGCACTTAACCTTAAGGCTACCTCCTCAGAGATTTTTCTTTGCCCAGATGTCTTCCGTTCTCTTTAACTGATTTGTCTTTTCTAATAAACCAAGGGTTTCTTCTTTCACAAGGCTTTTCTGACCTTCCTGAGTGGGCTGAAACTTCTTCAAAAATATATCGTTAGTGTTATTCATTTTGCCTTTTAACTCTTGTTCCTTTCACCTGGAGATAAAGTTTGGAAATTGTCTGTTTTATCATTGTGTCATGAGTTCAGCTCAATGGTTGGCACAGGAGAACATCTTCAATAAATATGTTTTTCAGTTTATATTTGAACAGGAAATAGGTAAGGCTACTATATTTGTTACTATGTGGCCATTTATTGAAGTGTGGTGTGAAAAATTATAAACAATGAATGTTTAGATTGGAAGGAAAAGTGGAAAGACTTGGCTTCTAAACTTTCTATTGGCTTATATTGCTTACTAATTCCTCTCCCTGCAGTATTACACTTGTATCCATTTGGCTTTGATTAAGAACTCAACCAGAGCTATCTCAAGCGAAGAAGCGATAGGCTGAGATTAACTGCATTGATCTAGTTATTGTCTTATTGACAAAGCCTCATAGCACAGGAAATAAAGAAGAAGAAACCTGATTTTATTACAATAATTCCTCATTTATGCCATTCCTATAAGTTGTAATAATTTTTGTCTTTCAAAGAGGCTTTACAGTGTTTAAAATAAATTCAAGGCATGGTATATGCTATCTGATCTTTTGTCATAACATTTTAACCATGATTAATATTTATGAGGCAAATAACTTGACACAATAGTCTTATAGTTTTACATAAAATTTCTCTTTAATATAAAGTCAAGGTTACACTGGATGAGGAAATACTTCTCAAAGAATCCACGCTGTTGTGAATCACTTGGAAAGTCCTTTCAGAACTACTCCCCTGAGACACTTTCTAAATTGGAATTCCATGGTACTGTGAATGCATCTATTAATGTGTGGAAAAAATAAATAGAAAATATTTTTTCTGATGCACATGATATTTAATAGCTTGAAATAAACCATAATCACATTTGTTACTACATTATTTACTCATACTTTTACTTTGTCATTGGAAATAATTAGAACAATTATTTAATGATGACTCTTTCTGACCTCTCTAGTTTCCTACCACTTTCCTCAGACAATATTCATGAAAGGAGCAAGGTGACTAGGAGAGAAAAAGCCTCCGTTTGGTGACTTTCATCTCCTGGATATTGCTACCATGCTTTATTTAACACTGCAGAATATGAAGCACAGATCCGGCAGCTTTGTAGAACTATTGACTTCTTACTAGCATTAGCTTCACTTTTCTTCTTCCACAAAGCTATGTCTTTATGTTATACCCCAGTCTGGGTCCTCTGATCCAGTACAACCTATTACTTTACAATAAAAATAGCCAAAGTAACTCCCATATAAGCACTTACAGAATTCTTTACATTAATTACACGGTAGCTATTTCCTGGAGAGTCCATCATCTCATACATTCGCAAACTGACTTTTTGAAAGAGATCAGTGTTTGAAACAAAAGTTTGAGTTAGAAATCAAAAATCAAATGTTTCTAAAGTCAGATTCAGCCTTCACCATGATGCTGGGACCAGAGAAGATCGTTTCTTTGAGTATCATTTTACTGAGTTTCATTCATCTGACTTCAAGAGAAGAGCAAGAGAAAAAAAAAATCATAGGATTTCTTGATGCATGGGCTGGGAAAAGAGAAATTTCCAGAACATTGGTAGCCATAGAAATGCAGGCTAATTATGGCACAGCAGAAGTCTTTTGGAGCATGTAGGTCTACACAGGAATCCTCTGCCCTCTGCTTGTCGTGATTCACAGTTCATTATTTCTGAATCCTTAAATGCCAGTTTTAAGCTGTAAGAAATTGACATTCTGAACTTTCTAGCATATAGGCTTGTGTTGTTATTGTAATTTACAGAATCCTTTGCTTTATTGCTTCTCCATTTAAATGTGTGACATAATTGACATAAAAATGCATAATCATAACAAAATATCCAATGTATAAGGGTTTTTTGTGCCATTAGAGATGGAGGAATATCAGCCTTCAACAGTTTGAGCTGAATAACTTTATTGCTTTTAAATACAAACCAATATTCCAATTACCTATTGTTGAATTTAATACTAAGAACTGAGTGGAATTTTTGAATAGAATTGTATTTACAGCAGTATACCTGACAGATGATTTTAGTTTAACACATAAAGTAAATTTTATGCTTAAAATGTGGTCATGCTATGAATTTTACCCTGTACGCCTCAAAGAGAGCAGTTTGGCTTGTTAGTCAGTGTTACCTTTCATAGACTTTGGATACAGAATCCAGCTCTTTCTGACCTGACCTGAAAGCCCTGTCTCTCTCTTGGTATGAGAAGGCAACATGTGACCTTGTAAACAGGGGACTCAACCAACAGTCTACTCAGGGATGATGCCTATGAACCACAAGGACCAGCATGTTACACTAACTCTAAGGGTGCAGTAGTGACACACATACTTTAGTGGTAACCAACTGATTTTTAATTGGATTTAAGCCCTACTCAACATGCCTAGTACTGAATACCTAGCTACAAGGATCTAGTGAAGTCATGGATCTTGAAGAAGAACTTAAAACCATCTGTTACTAAACAAGCATATTCCCTATCTACATGTGTGTGTGTGTGTGTGTGTGTGTGTGTGTGTGTGTGTGCATAAGAAGTGTAGTGCTCAGCCTTCATCAATAAAACTTCTCTTTATAATAGACAGACTATTACAGAAACCACAACAATCTAAATGCAGAGTTGTTTGGGCCAACCTCAATGGAAACATCTACAATAAAATTCCTGAAACTAAGGCTCGAGAGACATTATAGCAGAGCAGTTGGCAAAAAGATTTTAATGGCCAAAGGAATAGGAAATTTTCTTTAAGGTTGTGATTCCTAGGAATGTCAGAGAGGTTATATCCCTGAAGATTGAACAAAACGATTGCCTAAAAGTAACCTGAACAAGAACAATACCAAGACACATGATAATATAGAAAGGGAAAGTCCCAAAGGCTTCAACCCTAGGTAAAGAAAGATAGGAAACTAAGGAATGCTGAGAGCAGGAGGGAAGAGTTTTTTTTAACACAGAGCATTCCAATTTGTAATCCAACACCAAATAGGCAGCCAAAAAAACAAAACGAAACGAAACAAAACATGCATACCAGTAATATTAAACAGACTGAGCACGTAGTATTTTTCTACTTAGGAATGCATATGTTTATTTTAAGTATTCATACACAGATAGCAGCAATTAATGAAAAAGAGAACATGAACTTGACAGGGAACAAGGAGAGGGCACATGGAAAAACTTAAGGAAGTAAAGGACATGGGAAAATAATATAAATGTAATCTCAAAAATATTTTAAAATTAATTCAGAGAGCTCTCCTGTAATCTTTATTTGATGTTCTCCAGCCAGAGAATTACACAAATCAACAGTGCAACACCCCAACCAAGATAGTGACAATACTATGGCAGTCTTACTCAGATTTCTTTCATTTTAATATTATTATTTTTATTTTATTTATTTATTTTTATTTATTCATAAAAAATACTTTACTTCCTGCTCACTGCCCCCTACTGGTCACTCCCTTCCACAACCTTTCTCTCTTCCTCTTCTCCTCTGAGCCAATCAGTGTGCTCTCCACCCACCCACTAACCTGGCACATCAAGTCTCTGAGGGGCTAGGCACATCCTTTCCCTCTGAGGCTAGACAAGGCATCCCAGCTAGCAAAACACATCCCACATACAGGCAACAGCTTTTGGAATAGCCCAGTTGCAGTTTTTCGGGAACTGCATGAAGACTGTCTGCTACATATGTGCGGGTAGTTTGGGATGGGTCTCAAGTTAAAACAGTTATTGGTTGACCATTCCCTCAGCCTCTGCTCTATCTCCCATGCCTGTATTGTTTTTTTTTTTTTAGACAGGATAAATTTTGGGTGGAACCTTTTGTGGGTAAGTTGCTGTCCCTTTTTATCCACTGGGGTTCCTGCCTTGCTACAGCAGTGGCCTCTTCAGGTTCCATATCCCATTGCTGAGAGTTACAGCTAAGGTTACCCTCATTGATTCTTGAGTCCCTCCCTTATCCTTGGTCTCTGTCATTTTCTGAAGATGCCCCCACCTCTCTACCCCCTATCACTTGTTTATTTCCATTTACTCTTATGACTATCTGGGCATCTCTGCTGTCCCTCCCCACACCTGATCTTTGAATCCCCATACTCCCCTCCCCATCCCTTCTCCCATCCAGATCCCTCCCTAGATCTACCCCTTATGACTATTTTATTCCCCCTTCTAAGTGAGATTCAAGCTTCCTCACTTGTGCCTTCGTTGTTGTTGTTGTTGTTGTTGTTCTTCTTCTTCTTCTTCTTCTTCTTCTTCTTCTTCTTGTTTGAATCAAAAGTCATTTATTGTTAACTTAAAAGAATTTACTAGATTTTTTATTAGATATTCTCTTTATTTACATTTCAAATGTTATCCCCTTCCCTGCCTTCCACGCCGAAAAATCCCTATCCCCTCTGCCTGCTCACCAACCTACCCACTCCTTCTTCCTGGCCCCTGGCATTCCCCTATCCTGGGTCATAGAACCTTCACAGGACCAAGGGCCTCTCCTCCCATTGATGACCGACTAGGCCATCCTCTGCTACCTATGCAGCTAGAGCCATGAGTCCCATTATGTGTTTCCTTTGGTTGGTGGTTTAGTCTCAGGGAGCTCTGGGGGTACTAGTTAGTTCATATTGTTGGTCCTCCTATAGGGCTGCAAACCCCTGAAGCTCCTTGGGTACTTTCTCTAGTTCCTTCATTGGGGACCCTGTGTTCCATCTAATAGATGGCTGTGAGAATCCACATCTGTATTTGTCAGACACTGTGCCTTCCTTCTTGTTTAGCTTATTTGGGTGGAGTGTACCATGGGTATCCTGTATTTTATGGCTAATATCCATTTATAATTACATACCATGAATCATGTCCTTTTGAGACTGGGTTACCTCACTCAGGAGGATATTCTCAAGTTCCATCCATTTGCCTGCAAAACTCATGATGTCTTTGTTCTTAATAGCTGATTAGTATTCCATTGTGTAGATTATCACGTTTGTTGTTGGTTATTGTTGTTGTTGTTGTTGTTTTATGCTGGCGAGAATGTGGAGAAAGAGGAACACTCTTTTATCCATTCTTTAGTTGAGGGATATCTTGGTTGGTTTCAGTCACTGGCTATTACAAATAAAGCTGCTATGATCTTTTACTCAGATTTCTTAATTCTACTGTCTCTTTTTGTGTTCATTCATTTACATCTATACAATGCTACCCTGTGTGTAGATGACTACTCTTTACCTCATCCATTTAAAATCCCATCTACTTCCTTCCTGACCTAGCACCTCTGCTTCTCGATATAGAAATGATGCTTTAAAGTATGGTCATGAAATCTTTTGTTGTTGTTGTTTTCTTCAATTTTATTTAATCATTTTTATAGGCCAGATTTTATCCCCCTCCTGGTCCAAGCTCTGACTGCTCCACATCCCATACTTGCTCCCCACTGCTCCATCTCCATGAGGGTGCCCTCCCACCTACACCCCACCAGACCTTCCCATACCCTGGGGCTGCAGTCTCTTGAGGGTTAGGTGCATCTTCTCTGACTGAACCCAGACCAGGAAGCCCTCTTCTGTATATGTGTTGGGGGCTTCATATCAGCTGGTGTATGCTGCCTTGTTTGTGGCCCCATGTAGCCCCATGTCTAAGAGATCTTGGGGATCCAAGTGAGAAGGCTGATCCTCGTACAGGGTCGCCTTCCTCTTCATCTTCTTCCAGCATTTTCCTAATTCAACCACAAGGGTCTGTCCATTGGTTGGGTGTGAATATCTGCATCTGACTCTTTCAGCTTCTTGTTGGGTCTTTTTGAGAGCAGTCATGCTAGGCCCCCTTTTTTTGTGAGCTCTCCATAGCCTCAGTAATAGTGTCAGGCCTTGGGGCCTCCCCTTATGCTGGATCCCAATTTGGACCTGTTGCTGGCTTCCTTTTTGTCAGGCTCTTCTCCATTGTTGTCTCTTCAGTTCCTTCAGACAGGGACAATTTTGGGTCAGAGTTTTTGACTGTGGATGGCAACCCCATCCCTCACTTGATGCACTTTCTTTCTGCTGGAGATGGGCTCTACAAGTTCCCTCTCCCCACTGTAGAGCATTTCATCTAAGTTCTGAGAGTCTCTCACCTCCCAAGTCACTGGTATATTGTAGAGGGTCTTCCCACCTACTACCTCCTGAGATTGCCCGTTTTCATTCTTTCTGGGCAGGGGACCTCCTGGGATGCCTTCACAATGTGCTGTTTTCAGGGGCACAGAGTAGCTGGCCAGTCATGAAATCTTTTGAGACAGAATTTTCATTGCAGATTTCTTTCTGAAGAGTCCTTGCCATTGTTTCATGTGTCACAACAGTTTATTCTTTGTTTTGTCTGTGTAGTGTTCCATAACCTTAAGGTACATGCAGTGGTTACAGTTCTGAGAGTTATAATTAAATTACTATAATTATTCAAGTACCAGCTTTTATTTGTGAGGATTTGTTATTTTTCTGGTAGAAATTTCCAAGTGTCAAATTGTTGAGTCCTTTGGAAAGAATTGACTTGGGTTTTGTGTATTTGTTCCTTCTTATGTGTGGATGTAGGTAGTATGTTTGTATTTGTAGGTGCATGTGAGTGAATGGGTGTGTGTATGTGAAGGCTTAAAGCTAACACTGCTTATCTTCTTGGATCACCCTTCACTTCATTCACTCTGATAATGTTTCTTCTTGACAGTGCTTGGCTTATAGGAATCAGTCACTTCTGCCCTGCTTTACCTGAGGTCTTAGGATCATAAATCCTGTTCTCATGCTGGTAGGGACAGAGCTTTTGTCACTTAGCATTTGCTCATCCTGTACTTGGTTAGAAAGCTACTCCTGATGGTTTTCCCAGTGGCTTACTCCCAGCTCTACTGTTAGTGATTAGTTCTTAACTGCCTCAGTAACTTTTAGTTCAGCCATTCTGATAGATGGGTAGGATTGCTCATTATAATATGGATTGGAATTTTTTAGGCCAGTGAACATCTTCTCAGGTGCCCACTTGCCATCTGTGTATTATCGTCTATTTGTGTTTTAGTATGTTTCCTTGGCACTTAACCTGTTGAGTTCCATACTTATGTTGCTGATACTTGTCTATTGTTGACTATGAGGGTTACAAATGCTACAGAACTAAGTATGGCATTTACCACATTTCATAATGCAAAGTTGTATAACTTTTTGCTTTATAATTGAAAATTATGCATAATTATGTAGATCAATCTTTGTTTTGTTTTTTCTTTTGTTGTGTTTGATAAGGGGGACTAGACAGGCTTTGAACATAATTCTTCTCCCTCATATTTCTGAGAACTGTGATTGTATGCATTTGCTAGCATGCCCAATAAGGTCAACCTATTTGTAATAATTAATTCATCTAAATTTAGCAGGTTTCAACAGACCTTAGCTGTAAGTGTATATAAGGAAACATGCTTATAGTAAATACCTGGCATTTATTGAGAGCTCTCTATGCATTAGGCTCCATCATCATGTATATGCAATAAGTGTGTGTGTGTGCATGTGTGTGTGTGTATGTGTGTGTGTGTGTGTTTGCATGAATGTTATTATGTGAAGGAGTATGGAGTATATTATTCTTCAGGAACTGACACCAAGCTTTTTGATACAAAGTCTCTCACTGGAGCTTGCAGCCCATAAATTATACTTGACTAGTGGGCTAGCAAGCATCAATTCACAACAATCTGCTTGTCTTCACTATCCCAGCCATGAGATTACAAGCATATTCCACAAAACCTGGCTTTTCAAATGGGTTCTGGGGATGGCTCAGATCCTTACTCTCATGTGACTAGCAATTTACCTGTCAAGCAATATCCCTGCCCAGTGTGTCATATAATTACTAACTGACCCTGGGGAAGTATTTTTATTCTAGGAACACCACTGAATAATTGTACCTTATACTGTGATCACATAAGAGAAAACAGAGTTGTTCAATAGGGAGAATCCTTGGATTTTAAGAGTACATTCATTAAACTTAGCATCTAAAGTCTTCCCAGGAGGTACAAGGTAGTCCATGAAGATGTTGTGGACAGATTGGTAGGCTTGTGTTGCTGCCACAATATCAGCATGCCAGCTAGCAGAGTTAAGGGCTAATATAGCTAGACATCTGAATTTTTGGTCATATCCGGGTTCCAGTGCTTTTTAATAATGTTACGGAAAAAGATAACTCATAGTCAGAGAGGAGAGCTTTGATGTGAAATTTGATATATGACAGAAAATGTTAGGTAAATTTTTATCTCTCTAAAGTCTTATCATTCTTTCTATGATGATTTAATTTTGTGACTTTAAAAGGGAAGATACACAAAATATATAAAATGAACTACATAGTTATAATTGTTACATTACTTAAAAACACATTATTAATGATAAAAAAATAAATAGTTAAATATTTTGTTTAAAAGTATTAAACATTTTTATGTATCAATGTATGTATTATGCCAGTTATTTGAGAATTACATTAGTCTGGCAACTTATATTCTTTCAGAAAATTAATATGGCACACATATTGAAAATTATTAAGTAAATAATACATAAAATTTTTGGAATACATTAAAAGATGTGAGAATCAAGGCATAGATACCAATTCAACTTTTATATTACTAAGAGGGATAGAGAAAGCTAAATGTTTTGCTTTTTATGTTTTGCAATTTAAATGATGATTTTTCCATACTTTCGCTTATTTCCTTGCTTTATTTAGATTTTTCAGATAACCATACCCTTATGATATTAATGAATATTTTATAGAAAACTACAATTAAATTGGTAGCTTTTAGGAGAGTCTCTTAATATTTTTACTCAGCTTATTATTTAAATATCATAAATATAAACCTTATATATCACTGGGTAATTTTTTGAGTAGCTTCCTTAAGTTAGTTACAAGATATACTTATCTGTAAAGATGTTAAAATTCCAGTCAGCACATCTGCATACCTTCTAGGGTAACATAATTTTAATCCCCCAAATACATTCAGGAAAGTTTTGTAAACATTTTCATATTTGACCTTTTTTTTTTCATTGTGATTTATTTCCCATCCTAGTAGCACTGACTATATTTTATTCCATTAAATGGCTTCTACTTAACTGTTTGGTTATTTATCCATTGAAGTAGCAGATTTTATTAAATACACATGTCAATTTAATTTTCAATGTTGTTAGACCATCCATGTATACTGTTGACAACTAAAAACTTATGCATATATCCCTTAAAGAAAGCACAGAATAGAAAAACAGTTGAAGGAAATGAATAAAAGTGTTCAAGACCTGATAAAGGAATCAAAAGCAATAAAGAAAACAGAAATTGGGGAAATTCTGGAAATGGAAAATCTAGATAAATAAACAAAAACTACAGCCCCAAGCATCACCAACAGAATACAAGAGATGGAAGAGAGAATCTCAGACATTGGAGATACAATGAAAAAAAAATAGATACATCAATCAAAGAAAATGTTAAGTCTAAAAACTTCCTGGCACAAAACATTTAGGAAATCTGGGACACTATGAAAAAAAACCAAACCTAAGAGTATGCAAGTAAACCTAAGCCATGCAAGTAAACATAGAGTGAATCACTTCTTTTCCTCCTATTTTTCACTAGAATTCAGTGGCCCAACTGTCACTTCATTTTCTGCTGAATTCCACATTATACATTACCTATTAGCGAGACTGCCAAATATGCAGTAGCTGAGAAAGTGGTTCAGTAATTGTGGGTTAATTTGGAGTCACTCATGTTCAATAAGAAAGCTCACTCTCTTTCCAAAAAGAAGATTAAAGAAACTTAAACAAATACACTCTCTAAGAAAGGCTAGACAGCACTATTGATCTCAATATTCGAGGTGAAAGAAAATAATAGATTTGTCTATCAACACTGGACTAAAACTAATAGTGTAGATGCAATCCTTTTATGACGAGTGGAGATGGCTCACAAATCTGACTCTGATATTTTGCAGCTAAAGCCAAGACAGAAATATGATCAGTTAAAATTTTATATTTCCAATATATAGCTTTTTCTGGCACATGGCCCTGAAAGAAATGTGTCCCATGGGTACATAGATAAAGAGGTCACAATATGATGTACTGCCTTCAGAAACTACATCTTAGGAAGCCTAACAGAGGCTTTCCTTGTGTATACTTGGAACAGTTCTCTCCTTCAACCTAAGGGCAAAATGCCAAAACCAAGTTCTACTGAGAGTTCTTGAGGGCAGAAGCAGTCATCAAAAATGCAGCTCCCTACTGACTTGGCTTGATTTTCAGATACAATTTAGAATTCTCATGGACATAGACAAACTGCACATTTTAGAAAGGAATTTCCTATTAATGTGAATGTTTATTTGATTCTTTATATTACTTTAACATCACTAGAGAGGAATGTAAGAAGAATACAAATGTTGCCTACTATGAAAATTTGGACATATTACTGTATTTCTACTAGACAAGGCATATCCAGGTGGCATAAAACATGTAGAAGAGTCATGCTGACTGTATTAAACAAAATGAAGGGGAAGATTTTCGTCTTAAACTATCATACCCGACTATTTATTTATTTATTTATATCATCATCATCATTATTATATTATTTGTTGTTGTTCTGACTAATTTTATTAGTAGTTAAAATAAATTACCTGATGTGGCCAACAGAAATAATGTCTAAAATCTATATCTCCACAATGCCTGTTTTATTGCATTGTGATTTTGCTAATGAACCTTTCCTGCTTCTCCTGAAACAAAGACCGTCCACAGGTGAAATACTATGCAGGTGAGCTGAGTGGCTCTTGGTGAGTGGAATGGTACTTATACCTTATTGCCTCTCTGACCTTTGACTCACTGGAGTGAAGGACTGTCCCAGTGAAATCTCACCCTCTTAGTTCACTTGAAGTCTTGTCAGCTCCTTCTACCTTCACCTCTCTCTCTCTCTCTCTCTCTCTCTCTCTCTCTCTCTCTCTCTCTCTCTCTCTCTCTCTCTCTCTCTCTTTTCTTTCTGCTTGTTCATCTTTCTGTTGTTTGTTTGCTTTGGAAGGACTCTGTTTTGTTCTTACTCTTGTTGGAGCTCAGGAACAGTTTGCAGCTACATCTGAACATCTGCCTATAAGCTTCTCCACAGTGAGTTTGGTTGCCAACTTGAATGCACAAAGACATGTTTCTCTGTCAACTGTGATTGTGTGGAACACACAGCAATTACATATGTCTGTGTGGAGAACACAGATATCTTAGCTTTGTGGGTATTAGTTTCCTTATCTGTAAAATGGAGTTGCTATTTCTTTCAATACTGTGAAGTTGTCAATAAAAGTCTAAATTCCCTCAGCTAGATAAGACACCATTTATCTAACTTCCTATTAGCAAGGTCTTATTTTATAAAACCAAAAAGTGAACTTTTGACCTAGTTTCTACTCCGATCAAGAGATGGTAAGTGAATATTGCAGTTTGACTGACTGTTACTGTGTTTAAGTTGTTTAATTTAATTACAGGTCTATCGATAGACTATGTGGAGAATAAGCTTTATTGGATCAGTTCTGGAAATGGAACCATAAACCGATGCAACCTAGATGGTGGTAATTTAGAAGTAATAGAGTCAATGAAGGAAGAATTAACAAAAGCTACAGCCTTAACCATCATGGGTAAGTGCAGTGATTCTGCGGTGAGGCTGAATCATATTGATTAGGAGTTGATTAATTATTACCTATTAAAATCCTAGTAAAGTTTCTGTGTCATTAGCACCAAAGAGACATTCAGGCTGAGCATCTCTGTAGTTTCTTAAACTGTTTTTTAACCTTAGAAAACAAACTTTTATGATTATCCAGATTAGACACTAAGTGCTGGATTATCGCTTCTCAGTTTTGTGCAGATTTTACACCTGTATGACTTTTTCCTGGGCTCTGTTTTGGATCTAAGGTAAAAGGCTTGCATGTTTTCCAGTGCAGTCAAAACTGACTTGTTTTTCAAGAATGGTCATGGTAGCAGTGTCATTTGACCAATGACGGGGATCACTCTCTCCACCCTGAAGTCTTTCATCTTATGTGCTTTCAGGAAAACAAATAATCAACTCTTAAGTTTTTCTTTTTAAAGAGCACTTCATGTAAGCTGTAACCTGTAAGATGTGGTCTATAAAGAAGTGTTGTTTGGCGAAGATTTTTTTTGGTCTAGTGGAAGGACCTATGTGGTCAACCTACAAGACTGATTGTCCCATGAAGTTTATCAATGGTTGTGTTTTGTTACAAGAAATGAGAAATACGATTCATATTGTAGTTCCAAACACCACAATACGTCAAGGAACACAGTGTAGCCTTACACCATTCAAAGAAATTCAACCTGAATATGGATTGTTTTAAGTTTGCATAGTTAGTGAATAGGGCCTTAAAATTGTAAAAATTCTACTTTCTATAGTATTTCTATCATTTCACCTGTTCATAAATAATCCATAATATAAGGTGGGTTTTTTTGTTTTGGTAATGATTTTTTATGAGTACATGACAAAGTGATAGGATGTAATTTACTTATGTTTAAATATTTTAAAATTTCTTTTCTATGCAACCACTATGTTTTAATAGTGTTATTTCCTGTCATGAAAACTGCATGAGTAAAGGCCAGATGTGATGTACATCTATTTTCCCAGAATGTAGAATGCTGAGGAAGACTCTGACTTCTGCCCTAGCCTGGGTCACATAGTGAGTTTGAGAACAGCAAGTGCTACCTACCTAGTGGATGTGAACTAGACTGTGCTATAATGAAAATTTCTCTCACACAAAAAGGACTAAATGACAATTTGTGAAAATTTAAATACAGAAAATATTTAAAACACAATGGGTTCTTCCTTTCTTGTAAAGAGGGCAAAAGGAAATTCTTTTTAATTGTCATAAATGATGTAATATATATATATATATATATATATATAGTGTGTGTGTGTGCATGCATTACAAATAGGAATGTCTATTTGAAAGTGCTGATTTCTGCATAAATGTCAAATTAAGATCTCAGGTATCTCTAGTTTTATATGCTAGTCTTTTGAAGAAGATCCTGCAGGTGTACAGACAGGAAAGCAAAACCATGAAAAGATGACAATAAGAATCTCTTCAGATTTGTTTTGTCAACCTAAGTCAGATATCAGGAACCCTAATGTCAAACAGTTCATTGTCAGCATATTAAAAAACAAAACAAAACAACAACAAAAAAGCCCAGTATTCTACGCAAAGAGTTTTCCAAGCAACAAGCAGTCAAATTCTAGGTGCACAGTAAAACTTAACATGTGACTACTACGTAGAAACTCCTTTACAAAGTACATGTGCTCCTGAGTGTGAGCTGTATAGCTAAAAGGCCTAAAATATAGTGCAGTTCCTGACCAAGGTAGCATAGAGGTCAACAGGCTAGAAAGTATTGTGAGAGCTCCCCTAAGGGTGGATAAAGATCCTGGGAAGGAAGAGTCTGGAATAATCACTTTGGGGAATTTGGGTGAGGTCTGACTCTATAGTGAAAGGTAGGTGAGGTTTGCCTGAGCAAAGAGCAAAAAGGTCACCAGGTCATTAACAAAATCCACTTCCCGATTTCTGGGCAGGAAAGCAGGTATTTTATCTCCTCCATTGAGAAGAGGACTTTCTGTGTTTAATGTTCCTGGTGTCACTAGGGATCTGAGGTTTCACCACGATCTTTCACAGCTGCCATTGCAATAGCATCCTCCTGGTTTCAGTGGCTTTCTTCTGATATCATTCTTTACTTTACTTTTTGGTAGTTCTCTTTTTTCTCAATTATTTCTTGAAAGAGAGACTTTCAAAAATAGATTTTCTCAAGGCAAGGCATTTATACCTATAAGCAAAGAATTCTCCCTTTAAAAATATCACTGGTTTGTTATTTCCTGGCATTTGGAGGTTTTCCGTAACCTTTAGATGTGCTATCAGTTAACTTCAGTGTTCTTTTGATAGGATGACTAATATAAACAACTTAAAGTAATTAGTTCTTACTTGTGCTCTTAGTTTCAAGGTTTTACTTAATTGGGGCTGGCTACATTGATTCTAGACTAGTACTGGCAATAATCACCTCGTGGCAGAAAGAAACAACAATGGAATGGCAGCAGGGCCAAAACAGCTCCAAAGGACATGGCACCAGTGAACAACCTGCTTGAGCCAGGGGAATGATTCACTATCTCTTTCTGAGCTATTCAGATTGTGATTCACTATGTCAGAGTTCTCAAGATCCAATTCTCTCCGGAAAAGCCAGGACAGAAATGCCTAAGACCTGTGCTAAACTAATCTTCTAGGTATTTAAGTCATTCAGTTTGCTAAGAACACTAGGTCAAAGAGTTCAGTATTGGCATTATTATTTTTTTATGTATGAACAGACACACAGACATGTAACAGACATACGCATACCCAAACATATACACAGACATACTCAAATCACATATATACACATACAAAAACACATACCTAAATGACACCCAGATTGATAAGAAAACTACCTCATACATTTCAGGATTAATGTTGTTCTCCATGTGTTTGAAAATATATACACACACGCGCAGCCTTATCCAATGGCTTTTGTTATAGTTGAAATTAACAGCTGTTCTTTTGGGATAATTTTGTTTGCTTGCCTTTGTGAGACAATGTCTCTGTCAAGATTGACCGCCAACTCACTATGATGTTGGGTTCTTGATTCTCCTCCATGTGTGCCCCACATTCTAGCATAGCAAGTGTCCTGTGTTCTGGGTTCTACAGAATAGGTCTGTAACATGATATATATATGACTCAGCAGTGTTGAAGCAACAGTCACATGTTCTTTCACATGTGCTTTTGCATATGTTAACCTCAAGTAAAGTCCAATGGAAAATTCAGAAAGTCTCAGAATAAACATTCACATTGTTCTCAAAATTTAAGATTAAGCAAAATTACTAAACAGTATTTAGAAAACCAACAAGTGAGAGGAAATGCTAAAAATAAAGTCATAACACTACAAAAAAAATTGACTTTTTCTACTCCCACAAGAAGTATTTATACTATATATTACATATGACATACTAACATGTATTGTACTATATAAACCATGACCCTTTATTAAATTAAAGAGTTTCGTAGCTTCCACTTTTACTGATACTACTAACTCTTTTCTTCTTCTTTTTTTTAAATCTTTAAAAAAACCAAAAATTTAATCAAATTCTTATTTTCAAAATCAATTTCTTTTCAAAAGTGAACATGCTTTTTGGTTGTGTTAGCTCATCGTTAGGGCAAATGACAGGAAAAGACAGCTTAAACTGGTATCATATTCAACCAGAAACAGCCCCTACTCTCAATCAGTGGTCCTGTTCCTGCCTCAGAGGACCACCCTCAGTGGTTCTTTTTTTTTATTATGTATTTTCCTCAATTACATTTCTAATGCTATCCCAAAACTCCCCCATACCCTCCCCCCCACTCCCCTAACCACCCATTCCCACTTTTTGGCCCTGGCATTCCCCTGTACTGGGGCATATAAAGTTTGCGTGTCCAATGGGCCTCTCTTTCCAGTGATGGCCAACTAGGCCATCTTTTGATACATATGCAGCTAGAGTCAAGAGCTCCGGGGTACTGGTTAGTTCATCATGTTGTTGCACCGACATGGAAGGAGTTACAGAGACAAAGTTTGGAGCTGAGACAAAAGGATGGACCATCTAGAGACTGCCATATCCAGGGATCCATCCCATAATTAGCCTCCAAACGATGACACCATTACATACACTAGCAAGCGTTTGCTGAAAGGACCCTGATATAGCTGTCTCTTGTGAGAGTAGGCTGGGGCCTACCAAACACATAAGGGGATGCTCACAGTCATCTATTGGATGGATCACAGGGCCCCCAAAGAAGGAGCTAGAGAAAGTATCCAAGGAGCTAAAGAGATCTACTGACTCTTTTCTGAGTAGTAATCCAATGTAAAACACTCAGAACTTGGTACTGTGGATGCAATCTCAAAACACAGATAATGGTTCTATTTGGCAAAATGGGGGTTAATAGTTTTGTTCCCTGATGTGGAATATATGTTTGGGTGAACAAAAGCCTCATGTCAGCACTATAGATCCTCTCAGGCGTTGGTAAAAACTGAAATCCTTTAACAAATGAATGGTTGCATATGTATGTACCTCCCCAACCCTATAGCTTGATTTAAGATCAGTTGAACAAGACTGATTAGTATAGCTATGAGCAGCATACTAACCACTTAGAGCAGTTCATGTTCTAAAATGTAAAAATATAACCAAACAGAAATCGTGTGAGAATATCTAGTTTCCCAGCAAGCTCTGGTCTCACACTCTGGCCAAGCTTCTTCTACTTCCTTGGAGCCTGTAGTCTTTCAGTTTAAGAAAGAAAAGAGCAATGACAAGGACTGCTGCCTGCTGAGGATGAGAGTGTCGCCATAAGAAAGAGAGAAAAAAATTGAAGAAGTGACGTTCTCTGTGGTTCTCTGTGGTCCCTCCTCTATTAGTTAAAGTGTAGAAAACAGGCATTTTTCCACAGTGATACTGAAATTGCATATCCTGGAAACAAAGATGCCGTCTTTCTACAAAGAGATGCATGTACACAAGCTCACACTAGTTCTTCAGCATGCAAGAGACAGTAAATAACTGGTGTTGGTTTTTAACTAAATTTAAAGAGAAGCACCTGAAAAAATGTTCAACATCCTTAATCATCAGGGAAATGCAAATCAAAACAACCCTGAGATTCCACCTCACACCAGTCAGAATGGCTAAGATCAAAAATTCAGGTCAAAGCAGATGCTGGCAAGGATGTGGAGAAAGAGGAACACTCCTCCATTGTTGGTGGGATTGCAAGCTTGTACAACCACTCTGAAAATCAGTCTGGCAGTTCCTTAGAAAATTGGACATAGTACTACCAGAGGATCCAGCAATACCTCTCCTGGGCATATATCCAGAAGATGTCCCAACCGGTAAGAAGGACACATGCTCCACTATGTTCATAGCAGCCTTATTTATAATAGCCAGAAGCTGGAAAGAGCCCAGATGCCCCTCAACAGAGGAATGGATACAGAAAATGTGGTACATTTACACAATGGAGTACTACTCAGCTATTAAAAAGAATGAATTTATGAAATTCATAGCCAAATGAATGGACCTGGAGGGCATCATCCTGAGTGAGGTAACCCAATCACAAAGGAACTCACACAATATGAACTCACTGATAAGTGGATATTAGCCCAAAACTTAGGATACCCAAGATATAAGATACAGTTTGCTAAACACATGAAACTCAAGAAGAATGAAGACTCAAGTGTAGACACTATGTCCCTCCTTAGAATTGGGAACAGAACACCCATGGAAGGAATTACAGAGACAAAGTTTGGAGCTGTGATGAAAGGATGGACCATCTAGAGACCGCCATATTCAGAGATCCATCCCATGATCAGCATTCAAACGCTGACACCATTGCATTCACTAGCAAGATTTTGCTGAAAGGACCCAGATATAGCTGTCTCTTGTGAGACTATGCTGGGGCCTGGCAAACACAGAAGTGGATGCTCACAGTCAGCTAGTGAAAGGATCACAGGGCCCCCAATGGAGGAGCTGGAGAAAGTACCCAAGGAGCTGAAGGGGTCTGCAACTCTATAGGTGGAACAACAATATGAACTAACCAGTACCCCAGGAGCTCTTGTCTCTAGCTGCATATGTATCAAAAAGATGGCCTAGTCGGCCATCACTGGAAACAGAGGCCCATTGGACATGCAAACTTTATATGCCCCAGTACAGGGGAACGCCAGGGCCAAAAAAATGGGAATGGGTGGGTAGGGAAGTAGGGGGGAGGGGATGGGGTACTTTTGGGATAGCATTGGAAATGTAATTGAGGAAAAGATGTAATAAAAAATATAAAAAAAAAAGTGGTTCTCAAACTGAAATAAAAATGACTTCATACCCTTTTTTTTTTTTTTTTTTTTTTACCAATTTTAGAATTTCAGACCTACAAACTGTAACCACTGGGGTTTCTCAGTTTAACTTAGAACAATGTTCATAAATAAACTAGAGAGAAATTGGAAATATTGAATGTCTGGTACTGACCAGATCAGTAGAGTGTCACTATATGATAGGACTGCAAATGTGATGTATATCAAAATTTAGACAAAGTTTTCAAGCATTTTCACCAATGGTTTCATGTTTTTCTTTATAAGAAGTAGACATTAAGACTGGTTGGAAGGCCTAGTTGCTAAACTTCTTGTCCTATAAGCATGAGGACCAAATAATAGGCCTCAAATAACATGCTGGGCATTGTGGCCTTAGCTTGTAATACAGGGAGGGGAGCCGAAGAGATTCCTGGCACTTGCTTGTAAGCCAACCTAATCTATCTAATGGGCACCAGATCAATGAGAGACACTGTTTCAAAATATGTGGATAGATCTGGGGGAATATACTTGAAGTTGACCACTGGCCTCCATACATAAGTGTGGAAGTGCATAAGTGCCATGCAAACACACACACACACACATACATTGTAATGAACAGTAATTGTGATGAACTGTAATTTCTCTGTGAGTGCCAACAAGATTTACTGACTCCATTTTAATAAACAGAACGGGGCAGAAGCACAGAATTATGACCCTGAGACAAGGGTAAACTGTATGAGGCTTGTATTTGCCCTCTCTCTTGGAGTTCTTACTTTGACAAAGACAGGCCACCTGTTATGGAAATACCTAACAAATTTTGTGGAGAAGAATGCACAGATAGAAACAGATGTTCAGCCACAGCTATGTCTGTTATCCATCTTTGAAGGACAGAGCTCTAGACTGGTCAGAAACTCCATAGTACAAACCAGCAGCCTTAAGACAGCCTCAAAAGGAATTTGCAGACCAGAACCTTCCATAGAGTTGTTTCCAAATTCCTGATCCAAGAGATCATAGAAGATCAGAAGCATTTACTGTGTTAAGTTGCTAATATTTGAGAAAATTTGTTACACATCAGTTGATTAACTCATTTGTATGTTACTCTGTCCAGAGCATTAATTTCATTGTGAACAGCTTGAAATGCCTAATGAAATCAGGCATGATATCAGTAAGTCAGGATAACAAAGCCAAATATTCTTTACATATTTTAAATAAGAATTGAGCCTCAGCTTCAATATATGGACTTGCTTAGGCAAGAGCAAATATCCCATGTAAGATCACATACTTCTCTTATTATTATTATCATAAGAAATATTAACCCTTTGTAGCAGACATTTCCATTTTAAAAGTGAATAGTATCGACATGTAAGATTTTACACTTTAAATTATTGGCAAAGACTTTGTTTTTATAGAGAGAATCTCTTGTGTACACCGTGGAAGTATCACCTGTCAATAAAAAGCTGACAGCTTATTAGCAAAAGCAGGAAGTAATATGTGGGAGTTCTGATAGGGAGTAAGGAACTCTGGAATACAGTCAACAGTGGGAACACATTTGCCCCAAACTCTGAGGAGACAGACACATGAAACTAAGGAGAGGTGACCAGCCATGTGGCATACGTAGAATCGAATAAATAGATCAATTAAGTTATAAGTCAGCTGAGGAACAAGTCCAAGATTATGGTCTTGGCAACTATTCATGAATAATTAAATCTCAGAGTCATTATTTCAAGAACTGTAGAAGGGTTCTAAACGCCCACAATTACACCTTTTTAAGGAAATACCACTCAGGTATTTATGCTGTGAAAGTTGACAGTCAAATGACATGAAATCCGACAATGGTTAAATCGGTTGATTGAACCTAGTCCTAATATTTTGCCTGAGGCATATGCTGATGGTGACAAATTCTGCCTCTTTTTGAGATAAACTCTCACAAGAGAATATAACTAGTAGCTGCCAAGCTCCTACTTCTAGTAGCAATGGCTATTGTGAGTTACTACATGTTTCTTTCACTCCTCATCATTGCTTACTCTATATGCCATCCACTGATGTATATGGAGAGAAACTGACCTCATAACGCTTGCCCAGTGATGTACAAGGAAGCTAGTAAAGATGGTTAGTTAGTACGGGATGTGGTGGTTAAGAGTTGGGTATGTAAAGTTCAGAGCAAGGATAGGAAGAGTTCACGGCAGAGATAGTAATTTATGTACCTCAGAGGGCTTAAAAAAGACAGTGACTTCTGGGGAAAAGCAATGGTATGGAATGAATACACAAGTGCCATTTCAATTGACCAGAACTGCTTAAGTCATTTTACAGTTTTATGCTCCAAAGTGTTTTTTGTAATTCTTAAATAACTCTTTGCAGATGGCTGTGTTAGTTTTGTTTTCTGCATTCTGCCACTGCGATGCAGGCTTGTCTGTGCTTCCTTTGTTCTCCAGCGAGTGGGGAGTTCACTTGCTCAGATGTTATTTATTTTTTGTGTACAGTGATTGTTTGAAGAAACTGTTAATACTTTTGAAGCTCTGTCCAGCTGATAACTAAACTTCGAAGTGTTCAGGTTTCTAAAGATAATCTTGTGAACTTTCTCTTCTACCAGACTAAACCAGAGGTTCTACAACTACCAGAAATAACATATACAACAGCATATACCTTCAATCATAAACATTATAGCTAGAAGCTGTATTCCATATCAGCTACCATTATTTTCATTTTTTGTTTTAAATAAATATAACAATGTTTAATTTTCTTCTAGGTGTCTAATTTAGTAGGCTTTCTTATGCCTATATCTATGTTGTTTATTTTTTATTAATTATTATATTTATTTACATTTCAAACGATGTCCCCCTTCCCTGTCTCCCCTGCAGGAACCTTCCACTTCCTCTTTGCCTCTAAGAGGTTACTCCACCACCCACCATCCACTCCCACCTCACCCCTATAGTATCCCCCTTTCTCTGAGGCATCAAGCCTTCTCAGGACTAACTACCTCCCCTACCACTCATGCCAGATAAGGCAATCCTCTGCTACATATTTAGATGAAGTCATAGACCAGTGCATGTATACTCTTTGGTTGGTGATTTAGTCTCTGGGAGCTCTGAGGGGTTCAGTTAGTTGATACTGTTGTTCTTCCTATGGGTTGCAATCCCCTTCAGCTCCTTCACTCCTTCCTCTAACTCATCCATTGGAGTGCCAGGGCTCAATCCAATGGCTAGTTATGAGTATCTGCATCTGTCTTAGTCAGGTGCTAGCAGAGCCTTTTAGGAGACATCTGTATCAGGCTCCTCTCAGCAAGTACTTCTTGGCATCTCTGATAGTGTCTCAGTTTGGTGTTTGCATGTGGTATGGATCCCCAGTCTTTGATCTACTCTTTGTCCCTGTATTTCCTTCAGACGGGAGCAATTCTGGGTTAAAATTTTGGAGATATATGGGTGGCCTCATCCCTCAACCAGGGGCCAATGCCCAACCTCTGGATCTGGTCTCAACAGGTTCTCCCTCCTCTTTGTGGAATATTTCAGCTAATGTCATCCCTGTGGGGTCCTGAGAGGCTCTCACTTTCCTGGCATCTGGGACTTTCTGGTTTATACCCCCAGTTCTCCATACCCCATTGCTACACATCTCTGTTCAATTTCCTGACCCTCTGTACATCTCCTCCATCTCCTCCCATACCTGATTTTGCCCCTCTTTTTCTTTTCCCGTTCCTCTCATCCTCCCAAAACACTCACACCCTCTACTTCTCTTGATTATATTGTTCTGCCTTCTAAGTAGATCATCCTTCCTCTTGAGATTCATGTGGTCTGTGAGTTGTATCATGGGTATTCCATGGTCTTTGCCTAATATCCACTTATTAGTGAGTATGTACCATGTGTATTCTTTTGTGACTGAGTTACCTCACTCAGCATAATATTTTCTCAATACATCCATTTGCCTGCAAATTTCATAAAGTCATTGGTTTTAATAGCTGAATAGTACTCCATTGTGTAAATGTACCACATTTTTCTATAACCATTCCTCTGTTAAGGGACATCTGGGTTGTTTCCAGCTTCTGGATATTATAAATATGGCTGCTATGAAAATAGTGGATCGTGTGTACTTATTACATGTTGGAGCATCTTCTGGGTATATGTCCAGGAGTGCTGTAGCTGGGTCCTCAGGTAGTAATAGGTCCAATTTTCTGAGGAACCACCAGACTGATTTCCAGAGTGGTTGTGTCAGCTTGCAGTTCCACTAACACTGGAGGAGTGTTCCCCTTTCTCCATATCCTTGCCAGCATCTGCTGTCACCTGAGTTTTTGATCTTAGCTATTCTGATTGATGTGAGGTGGAATCTCAGAGTTGTTTTGATTTGCATTTCCCTGATGACTAAGGATGTTGAACAATTTCTATAGGTGCTTCTTGGCCATTCAATATGACTCAGTTAAAAATTCTTTGTTTTGCTCTATACCCTATTTCTAACAGGGTAATTTGATTGGCTGGAGTCTAACTTCTTGAGTTCTTTTTACATAAGGGGTGTACGGGAAGAGGGGGAAGGGAGGATAGCCCGTGCCCAGCCAGAGTTCCTCCTATGCTCTGGGCAGGCAGAGGCAGGAAGGCTGCCAGACCCTTTTCACTCTGCCCTGGGTTGGCATCTAAGCCACTGACCCCACTCAATGGACCCCCAAAACAGGAGGCCCTGGGGCAACACCCTGTAGCCCCCAGTTATGGGAGAGAGGGCTGAATAGTGTGGGAAAAGGGGGGGAAGGAAAGAGCCCAGGTCTGGCCAGAGCTCCTGCGCTCTGGGCAGGTGGATGTGGGAGGGCTGCCAGATACTTTCCGCTCAGCCCCAGGTGGGCATCTAAGCCAGTGACGCCACTCGACAGGGGGTTGGGCCTGAGGGGTGGACAGGGGGCAGCCCCCTAAAGGGGGGGGGGGTCTGGAGGAACACCCTGTAGCCCTGGGGTTACAGGAGAGAGGGCTGAGGGAGAGAGTTTCCTACACAGCATGCCTTGATGAACAGAGACAGTCTATGGTTTTAGAGCTTTGTTGTAGAAAAACATGGGGAAAGAGAAAAGGTAAAAGAGAGAGAGACTGGGCATGGCCAAGAGGAGCAAAGGAGAAAAGGGAGAGAGAGAGAGAGAAGAAAGGCAAGAGAGAGGAAGAGAGTGAGAGGAGAGGAGAGGAGAGGAGAGGAGAGGAGAGGAGAGGAGAGGAGAGGAGAGGAGAGGAGAGGAGAGGGAGTAAGAGGAGTATGAGTAAGAGAAAATGGAGCAATAGAATGAAGTGGGGCCAAGCAGCCCCTCTTATGGTCTTTACTGTTGCTACGTAACTGGGGAGGAGTCTAGCCTGAAGGTCAGAAGCTTGGGGCATTGCCTCTGTGACTACTAACCATGCTTCTTGTGGGGGCTGAGGGGGCAGAAACTTTGACAGGAGCCAGGGTTCCAAGAGACATGAGAGAACTCCTTCCATCCCATGTAGGTGAATTATCACCATTAGGTTCCAGGGTTCAACATCTAGCCTCAACTGGAAACCAGTTATATATATATATATATATATATATATATATATATATATATGATATTAGCCCTCTATCAGATGTAGGTAAAGATCTTTTCCCAATCTGTGAGTTGCCATTTTGTCCTTTTGACAGTGTCCTTTGCCTTACAGAAGCTTTGAAATTTTATGAGGTCTCATTTGTCAATTCTTGATCTTAGAGTATAAGCATTGGTGTTCTGTTCAGGAAAATTTCCCCTATACCCATGTGTTCAAGGCTCTTTCCCACTTTCTCTTCTATTAGTTTCAGGGTATCTGGTTTTATGTAGAGGTCTTTGATCCACTTGGACTGGAGCTTTGTACAGGGAGATAAAAATGGATTAATTTGTATTCTACATGCTGACCACCAGTTGAGCCAGCACCATTTGTTAAAAATGCTGTCTTTCTTCAACTGGAGCATCCACACTTTGGCCTTCCTTCTTGTTAAGGCTCATATTGTCTGTGAATTATATGATGGGTATTCTGAGCTTACTAGATTTAGGTGCAATTCTTTTTCTCTCTCTCTTTCTTTCCCTTTCTAGCTACCATTTAGTATCATGTTCTTGATAATCATGTTTTACAGTTGTGGGACACTCCTGCTTGCTTTATTTCAACTTTGCAGAAATGTCTGTCATGGTACCCTCTAATATCTGAATAAGACAGTGAGCTAAACTCATTAATCAGTTGCTGTTCAATGACGAGTACCTTTGTCTGGAGGAGCAGTAGGTTTGATTACAAACAAACTACAAAGCAACCTTTGACTGTTATAAGGGCTTGTGGGTTGGTAAATGACTTTATTTAACATAGGATTCCCTTCTCCTATTTGTACAAGCAGTTTGAAAGTAAGCTGCCTATATATTTAAGCTAATTAAAGAGTAAGAAAAAATCAATATAGGAAATTAAGAAAAAATATGAATGAAACAAAAGTATTGGCAGGAATAAGCTTATTGATATTTGCAGAAAATTGAGAAATAAATCATAAAACAGCATCATGGGAGCTACTGTGTATTTTACTTGGAAGAGCAAGCATGCCAGGTCATAGAAGTCAGACAGAATTGCAGATATTACACAGATCCACAGAATTCATTGTATATACATAGGAAGTCACTGGCATGTGCATTCAGACATCCTTATTTGTCCATTAGAAATTATCGTTTAATAATTTGTAAGGTTCTTTTAGGTTAAGAGTTCACAATAATAAATGTGGTATGAGTTTAAATGTGACCTATATACCTTAATCTCATAACTTTTAAGATAATATACATTTTATAAAATATTCTTATTACATATAAAGTGAACTATCTAGCCAATATTAATATTACTGAAACCCAGTATAGATATAGATATAGATATAGATATAGATATAGATATAGATATAGATATAGATATAGATATAGATATAGATATAGATATAGATATAGACATTTATTCCCCTCATACTTTTGAAGGATGTAATTCTAAAATCTGTGTGCACTATGATCAAGTTCTAGGAAAGGCCTTCCTTTTTGTTACTGATGACTTCTTTTTTCTATTACTGTGTATGGTGTTTTGAAAATCCTTGGCCCAGGGAATGTCACTACTAGGAGATATGTTCTTGTTGGAGTAGATGTGACCTTGTTGGAGGAAATATATCATTGTATGGGTTGGCTTTCAGACCCTTTTCATAGCGCCCTGGAAGCCAATCTTCTCCTGTTTTCCTTTGGAACAGGATATAGAACTCGCAGCTCCTCCTGCTTCATGCCTGTCTAGACACTGCTGTGCTATTACCTTGATAATAATGGAGTGAACCTCCAAACCTGTAAGCCAGCCCCAATAAAACATTGTCTTTTATAAGAGTTGCTTTGGTCATGGTGTCTGTTCACAGCAGTAAAACCCTAAGTAAGACACTATATCTGTGGGGTGGGGGGCATGTTGCCATGTGCTGAATGAGGTGGTTAGAGAACAACCTACAAAGTGAAATTCCTCCTTACATGTTTTACCTCTTATGTGTTCTGTGAATCAAACTCAGGTTGTCAGGCTTGTAGGGCAAGGGCTTTTCCACTGCTCTATCTTGCCTGTATGATCTATATCTATCTCTTTTAAAATATGAATAACAAAGAATCAATCATTCACTAAGATTCATTACATTATATAATCATGGAAATAGGATTAAGTGGAAAGGTTTGGTGAGAAAAATCAGCTGTTGAGAATTCTCTTTCAGAGGACCCAAGTTAGTCTGTGATGTGGGAATTATTAAAAAATGGACTGGCAGGCTTCCGATGCTACTGCTGACAACTGGCACATGACTCCAACCAGGTGATCTCAACTCAGTGGTCTCCCTGGACAGGAGCTCCCCAGTCCCTTTGCGGATTGCTGCAAGTTTTCCATCGGATCACAACACCCATTTATCCAGTAAATCAAAACGCTTGGAGCTTATACTTAACCACTCAGACTTATGTATTAATTAATTCTCAATTTACAAGATGCCAATACAATAATTTCAGAACCACCAGATAATGATAAAAAGCTTTATCCCAATTATTCTAATCTTATGATATCAAAACTACCTGTCGCTGGTTAAAGTCACCCTGGTTCATGTCTGCCTCCATCTTGGCCTTTCCCTTCTCCCCACAGATGCTTTCTGTCTCTGCAACTCTTAGCTCTGCCTCCCTTTTCCCTGTCCAATCACAGGCCTCCTGCTGCCTTAATGTAATTGGACAGGGAAAATTCTGCAATGGTATGAGCCTTTCACATTCATATATATATATATATATATATATATATATATATATATATAACCAGTAGGTTAGCTAAGAGTGCTCAGTAAAACATGCAGCAGTTTTTCTGGATGGCTTTTTTTCTGAGAAGTGGGGCTGATGTCACCTTTTATATTATGTTTGATTTTAAATTTTTTACGTTTTAAAAATATGAAAAGCACAATCTTGTCTCAGGAATGTACTGAAAGGGCCAATAATGAGTACTTAGCCAGGGTTAAGTATTTTGAACCAAGGAAGAGATCATGCACTTTGAAATGCAGGTGAAATTGGGGAAGCACTGGTAATACGCTAATGAAGTATGCAAATGACTGCACAAAACTCCAGGTGACTATTTGAGGTTGTTTAGTTTCATTTGTGTTGCTATCATAAAAACTATCCTGGAAAAGACAATATAGAGGAAGAGGCATTTCTTCCATTTAGAATTCCAGATTGTAGTTTATCCCTACATGAAGAAATGAAGGAAGTATCTTCAAATAGGTAGTTTTATGTCTAGTTTATGTCAACTTGACACAAGATGAAGTGAGATGAGAGGGGGTAACCTCAACAAAGGAAATGCCTCCATAAGATCAGCCTTTTGGCAATTCTGTAGGATATTTTCTTAATTAGTGATTGATGAGTGCCCGCCCCCCGAAATGGTAGAGAAATGCCACGCCTTGTTTCTATAAGAATGCAGGCTGAGAAAGCCATGAAGAGCAAGCTAGTAGGCAGTACCAAACCATGGCCTTTGCATCAGTTCCTGCCTCCATGGTCCTGCCTTGGAGTTCTTGTCCTGGCTTCTTTTGATAATAAATAGTGATATACAAGTGTCTGTCAAATCAACTCTTTCCTTTCCAATTTGCGTTTTGATCATGATGTTTCATCACAGCAAGAACACCCTAGCTAACATAGCTGGTCACACCAAATCTACAGTCAAGAGCAGAGAGTAATAAATGCCTGCTTTCTGGTACTCTGCCTCTTCCCCTCAATTTTATAGTTCAGATCTCCAAGCACAGAAAATGGTGCCACCTATATTGGGTTGGGACTTCCCACATTAAATATAATAATCAAGACAAACTTATCAGACTTGCCCTCAGGCCAACCTGAGGTAGATACTTCCTCATTGAATCTATTTTCCTAGGGGTTCATAAGTTGAAGCAAGTAGAACACCATAAGGATGATGTTCAGTGATAGGACACTTTGATTAGCAAATGACATGTCTGGGCTTTGCTATCAAACATTAAAAATAAATAAATAAACGAATAAATAAATGAATAAATAAATAAATAAGCCTGGGCCTTGTAGAATATGCCTACCTTCATAGGCCTTTGGATATTGTGACACGATCATATTCAATGCAAAGTCAGCTTGATCATAAGATATAAACTGAGGAAATAATCAAGTTAGACATAACAAGGTCTTAAAAATGACAGGAGCTGGGACCAGTCTTGGGTAAATATGTTTAAGGAAGATACCTAGAGGAGAGATAACTGTGGACTATGCCAAAGGAAGCAGGAAAGTGAAGGCAGCAATATAAGAAGCCACCTGCATTAGATTGGAGCTACTTAATTCAAGTTTTACCTACATACTTCTATTTGGCTCTCTTTACAGAAGTGATGAGTTAAAAGTTGCATCTTTTGTGCTTAGGGATGGGGGTGAGAAAGTGCGGAGTATCTTTAAAGAGGGCAGGGAGGGGAACAATGTTCAGAATATAGTGTAGGGATTTTTTTCAACTAAAACAAAGTAAGAAATAAAACCTGAAGAAGGAGGAGGAAGAAAAGAAGGACGAGGAAGAGGAGGAAGAGGAAGAGGAGGAGGAGGGAGAGGAAGAGAAAGCAACTTGTATCTTCGAGGACGATTCAAATAAACTTGACTTTATAAGGTCGACTATGGTCAATATTGCCTTTTAAAAAGCAGCCAATAGAATGTATACTCTAATTGTAATATAGATTTAAAAGGAAAATATATTCAAATAAAAATTAATAAATAAATGCTTTGTATACAACTGTAATTAGAAAAAAACAGCTGCAGGCTTTTACTCATAAAAAATCTATTATACATACAGTATAAAATACATAGTTATAGCTATGTATTAAAGCATTTGCCTACCCTATGTTCACCTCCCAGAATTGAAAAAAAAAAAAGAAAACCTTAGGCAAAGAAATAATGAAATATTTGAATTATATACATATGGGTATGAAATGGTGAATGACTTTTGTTATTTTTGAGAAGAAAATAAGGAAATAGAAATGTACTGCTCATAGTTTGTTTCATAACATGGTAGAAATGCCTTATACTTACTGTCTTGGTTAGTTCCCTATTTCTGTACTAAGTCACCATAGCCAAGACAATATCTAGAAGAAAGGGTTTCTTGGAGGCTTATAGTTTCAGACCATGAGAAACATGAAACATCATGTCAGGAAGTACAGCAGCAGGAATGAGAGCATGGAGAAGTAGCTGAGAGCTTCAATCCAATCTAGAATAACAAGACAAAGAAGAGGGAGAAATGCATGGGAATGAAATGGATGGACTTTTGAAACTACAAAGCCACAGTGAAATACCTGCTCCAACATGGCCATATACCCTAATCTTTTCCAAATAGTTCCACTAAATTGGGTCCAAAACATTACATTTTATTAATATCTGGGGGTGGGGGGAAGACATTCTCATTCAAACCCCTATACTTACACATACAACAGAGTTGTATCAGGGGTTTTCATTGGATAAATATCTCCTGACATAACAAATGAGCTTGTAGGAAATAAAACCATTTTTTTTATTTTTAATGTACTGTCCTCTTGTATATTAAATATAAATATTGCATGTTTATTTTGGTGATCAAAATGACTCTACAAATCTCCCTCACTCCTGCGCGGAATGCCAGCACCTGCAGATTTACCTATGCATTACCTATGCAGAAATTTGAAAAAGCTTCTTGACATCCCTTTCTTCACAGCAAATCTGCAGATGCCCCAGACGTTTCACTTTCAACCAGAAGAAATAAAAGCAGTTTTCCCCTGATCCTCAAATGCAGTTATACCGTTAAAATTTAAACTATGTGACTTACAGCAAGGCTTTGTTTTCTCTGTTGTTTGTCTTCTTATAAGGATGCAAAACAGTCCTTATCTCAAATGCAATAAGAGAATGTTCAACCATATGTACTAGGTTCTCTCTTTGTACCTTCATGTGGTTTCTGGCGATTGGGCTCAGGTCATTAGGCTTTCATAGCAAGTACTCTTCTCTATGTGCTGAGCCATCTAACCAGCTCCAGGATGATCTTTGAAAACCACATACATCTGACCTTACTGTCCACTTGGCTAAAACTCACCAATAGCTTTCTAGTGGAGAATAAAATCCTACCTGCATGGAGCTCCTCCAATTTCCCTCTTGTTTACTCTAGCTCCTTAATTTTAGCAGCTCTTCTGAAAATACAGTTAGCACATATTGATTGTATAATTTTTATGTAACAGTAATTATTTTTGGTGCATAAGGTTCAATCTGAACAAAAAAGAAGTTGACCCTATTGTCATATAAACTCTAATGGAGAGAGTATGATAATGTCTATATGATATTAATTTTACATAATTGATAATTACTATAAGTATATTAAAACAATGGGTAGAATTTGTTGAAAGAACTAGGAGTACTTAGAGAAGGAAAGTGTGTTTTACACTAAATATAAGTGGCTATGGCTAAAATCCATGGAATATAGTTTATCTTAAACCATATTTTCCAATGGGGAAGCACTTTCAGGAATTTTATTTATTTATTTATTTTTGGTTACATAACAACAAATTTCCAGTGATGGGAAGGGAAGGGAAGCAGGTTACAGAAAAACCGAAGAAACTTTGCTATGGGTTTCAGATTCTGTTTGATGACATTCTTACATTTTGGCTGGTCTAAGCTAACGATCTCCTAATATGTTTTAAATATTTTCCCTGAAGGTATATTAGGTCAGAAAGAGATGAGTAAAACACATATATCAAGGCCAATAGATGGCCCAAGACAGGTTGGCTTCTGCTTTGCAATAGTCCAGCTCTCTACAGTCACAATGCTATAAGCAGTCTATCAGCCTTTTAATATCTCCAAAGCAAGTATAGCTGTTTCTGGAAATTCAGCTTATAGTTATGTGTTTGTTTTCCCTCCACAGTTTGTTAAACATTCAGATTATTTTCTGAACAACTGTAATTACCCCTACACTTGTAGTCTTCAAATATATTTTGATACGCTACTCAGCCGTCTATAGAATACATAAAATTTTCTGACTTGCTTATTTTGTTGCATTTTCATTCCCTGACTCTTGCCACAGCATCATTACTCAGTGAAATAACTTGTTTGCTTTATTCCATGTGGACAGGGACTATATAAACATTGAGAAGTTGGGTAAGACATAGGGGTAGTTGTTAGCATTCTGTCTAAGCCCTGCCTCACAGTTACCTGGCAACAGCCAAGTATGGTCCCCCCTACAGTTACCTGGCAACAGCCAAGTATGCCTGACTCACTATAAAAGGGGCTGCTTACCCCCTCCTTGCTGTCTTGTTCTCTTGCTTTCTCTTACTCTTGCTTTCCCTTTTCCCCTCTCTCCCTATTCCCCTCGTCCCTCTCTCTCCACATGCTTATGGCCTGCATCTGCGCCCCTCCCTTTCTCCACCTCTATTACCCTCTTAACTCCCCTCCCCATGCCCCGAATAAACTCTATTCTATACTATATACCATTGTGTGTTGCTGATCCCTCATGCGGAAGGGATGCCTCAGCATGGGCCCACTGAGGCACCCCCTTCCCCCATGTTTCATCACACCTCCAGAGAACATATCTCCCCTCTCTTTCTCTTTTTATAAACACATCAGTAGGTGTTTTCTTTTGGCTCAGTTTGATTTAGTGATGCTCTATTTGGACAGGAAAAGATTCCAGATGTTGTAATATGTGACTGATATCCTACTGATCCTCTCAGTAGGATAGCATGGTTATATGTTCCAGAGAAAGTACAGAAACTAGAGAGCAGCTTTTCTCCTGCCAGTGTCAAGTCTCTGAGATTCCCTGGGTCTGAGTTCATTCAACCTTACCAGTTTTCCTTACAGGTGGGATAGCCCACTTTCCCTAAACTCCTCCTTTTTGTTTTATAAAGGAGAGGTGTCACTGGAATAACTGTCTCCTATATTGGGAATGGTTTGGTATTGAACCAAAACCTTATTAGGTCTTAGCAATGCTTTTCATCTGCTGTTTTTGAAATTGGATAAGGCAGTATGATAGAAGAATCAGGGCTTCAACGGCCAGTATGGGGCCAAGAAAGAGAAGAAGCTAAGCTACTAAAGAGTTTGATAACCATGGGGTAGGGGATTTGGAAGCATAGCATGGCCAATGATCTCCACAGAGATCTTTTGCATTTACATGTCTTGTTCTATCATTGGATTCATTGACATAGCAGCAACATTTCTCCCGCAGAAAAGTACAAGTCCCTCCCTGTTCAGCAGAACAACTCCTACTAAGGACATCATCTAGCATTGAAGGGACTCAAGACTGTCTGCAGTGGAAGCCATTACCTGGTCAAGTTTGTTCTGGCACTCACTGGCCAGGTGTTGTGTTTGGATGAGGTTCTGCTCCAATGGTGCCTACAAGCCTAGTGAGAAAAGGAAAACCAGTCTGATGAGCAGAGGGACGAAGATAACACTTTTCCTTTGGTCTCCTCCTAGCTCTAACACATGATTTTCAAGTTCATACAAATAACTCTGCAGAAAGATATTATGGGGATGGGCAGAAACCTTGAAAACAGGGGTTAATACAGGAACTGGTATTGCTATCACACAAGAGAAAAGCAAGGGGTTTAGCACATATTTGTTTGGTGATAGTGTTGTAGGATATGGCCTTGAGGAGGGTCCTACAAGGCAAAGGAAGAAGGGCAGATCAAAGAGAGAAATGCCTCATGATTTCATGTGGTAAGGACCCATGGGTTTCATGAATGGAAATGTTAATGGGGAGAGTTGCTAATAGCAGTCAGGAGAGGGAAGCACAAAAAAAAAAAAAAAAAAAAAAAAAAAAAAAAAAAAAAAAAAAAAACAGGAAAGAGTGGTTTGGCTTGGAGCTGCTTCTGAGACTGATTTTCCTGTTGAAGAATATGAACATGAAGACTGATTTGGAGGCAGGGACAAGCTGGTAAGAGACATGTAGTCTACAGGGTGTTTGGCATAGCCTTGAGGATAGAGCTTCCTCGTGATTAATGTTTGTCTGAGGGATCACTAATGGAAAGTTGGAAATGAGTTTTAAAATTGGCGAGCATGGGATCACCAGGGCTAGTGGATTTAATTCTGTAACTCCAATATCTGCAACCTCAGTATATGGAGGCCTCTTGGAGGCATTCATCTATGTTCCAGTAAGGAAAGCAGAGGGAAGGGCTGAGGGTAGTGGGGATGGAATGGGTGTATAGGGAGTCTCAATCCTGGTCCATCATCCTTCAAGTAGACAATTCTTGATTCCTATAATTTTGTTTTGTCCATTGTAGGTCTCCCTAGCAAAGAATCTCCAGTGGTGAATGTTTGGGAGGCTAGGGAGGGGTTAGGCAGTAGCAGAGATAGTATGAAGAATGACAAAAACAGTCCTAAGATGAGAGGAGAAGGAAGCTTGTGGAGGGCACATGACTAGAGTAGCAATCACTAGTCATGAATATCCTTCCAGGAGATCTTGTCCTTGCTTTGGGAGTGGTGTCTCTTCTGTTTTCTTTGTCCTTGATCTGTCAGCAAGTGGTGGGCCATATTCTTGACAAGTAGTGCAACGTAGGGCATTTCTGATGGAAACCTAGATGGATCTAGTCGGGTACTGTGGGAAAACACAAACAAAACCCCTTCTGGTGGTGAGGAGGGAGTATGGTTCCTTCCGTATCCTGCTACAGTAGCTGACGAGAGACCCAGGACCTTGGTCACCTCTCCTGATCAGGCTTCCCAAATCTCCTCATTTCTATTCTAAGAGCTGCAAGGCTTCCAACATTCCAGGCCAGACAAGAGACCCTTGGGCTGGCAGTAGGTGAAAACCCACAAATGAACTGACTTGTAAGTTTTCTTAACATAGTGGATGTTAAAAAAATCTGCTACTATGATCATAATTAGTTTAAACATAAGTTCATATTTATTTTGAATGACCACAACCACAAATGTCAAATATATGTTGAAATGAACATTAAAATAAGAAACAAGATGTATATGTATATGTGTGCGTGTATGTGTGTGTATGTGTGTGTGTGTGTGTATAAATCCAATCACTTCTATATATAGATGATAGATAGATAGATAGATAGATCACATATATACTATACATTTACATATATACATATATGCAAAAAGAAGGAAATTATTATATAGTGTTGGTTCTCAAAAGAACTAAACATCTTAATGGAACAACAGCTACTAAAGAATCCACTAAACATGTAGAAACCAAAATGTTCCAAAATAAAACCTTCCATATTTAAAGAGTGTTCAATAATTAAATGTATTCATACAGCTAGACCCAACAGCATTATCTACTTAAATATTAATAATGGATGATCCAACAGCTATAGTACTTGTTATAATGCAGAGGACTCAGGTTCTATTCATAATACTCATAAAGTGGTTCACAACCTTCTCTACATTTCGCTCTAAGGAATCTAATACTTTCCTCTGATCTCTTCAGAGACTAAGCATACACATGGCACACATACAGGTGAAATACTCATCACATAAAATAAATAAGTCCAATATTTAAAAAATATAATTGATGGTCTATAGTGAATAAACATTCTAATATATCATTTACAAAAGTGGTGCATGACTTTATTCCCAGCACTAGGCAGTCAGAGGCAGGCAGATTTCTGAATTTAAGGCCAGTCTGATATACAGAGTGAGTTGCAGAACACCTAATGCTACACACACACACACACACACACACACACACACACACACACTTGTCTCAGAAAAGAACAAACAAAAATGGAAGAAAACAAGACTTACTGTACATAATTCTCACAAAAAATCCCTGGGAGGAGGACCATTAACATTCCTTCCTCTAGAGGTCCCAGATGAAATTAGGCAGCTGAAATTAATCGTTCAAGGTTACATAGTTAACAGATAGTGCAGGGAGCTATTCATAGTACCAACACATGAATGCATGTATTCCTTGAGGAATTTCTTCTGAAGGTGCACTTAAATCAAGTCACATATGCATTGAGAAGTACATAAAGACTGTATTTTTCTGTGCTACTTGTGATAACAAATTCTTTAAGAAAACACATAAAACCCCTTAGATATATATCCATTATAAAGGAATAATCAAATATACAATAGAACATCCATAAAGTGAATTCATATTAACTGAAAGTGTCTTCTCTTCAATTATGGAGCTACAGTGAGATACCACAGATTGATAAAAATGTATCATCTCTGAATTCTGGCAACTGGACAGTCCAATTCCAAGAGGCAAGTGTAAGGGCTGGGGCTGTGGTGGGTTAGCATGTTCCTAGCAAATACAATAACCTGAGTTCAGCCTCCAACACTGAAAACAAATTCAGGTTGCTGCAAGTTTCATCTGATTCCTGGAGAAGCCTCTTTCTGCTTAAGAGAGCAAGATGCCCAGTTGTTCTTCTAATCAGGTTATGAGGAACTTTTTCATGACTACAATGCAGAACCCTCACCTCCCAAAGATTCCATATTAATTGTGGTTATGTACAGTCACAGTTCTGACACACTATTGGGTGAGGTGAAAAGTGAACACAGCTTAGTCCATTTTAAAGGTCTGTTTATATATTGATGAAATTTTAAAATGTATCTTTAATTACTGATAACTTTTTAAAAACTGAAAAGCTGTTCATTCTTTATGAACTGTTTGTATGCTTTAATCATATGTTAAACGCCATGCTGAATTATTTAGCTTAGAACTATTATGTGAGAGCATCTAACTCTAGTAATTTACACATCAGTGCCAAGTGACATGATAACCAAGCCATGGAAAAATGTGTACTACTTGTGAAATAGGTCACTTGCTGTCAAAGCCAGGTTTCTCATATAAACCAAACTTCATTAGCAATGTTCATTCCACACAAGAGACACAATGCTGGTTGACTTTGTTCATGAGGATATATAAAATATCCTCAGATATGCTGGCAAGCACCCTTCAAGTGTACAGCATATTCCTGAGATTAAGTGCTGGAGATCGAGAGATTTCCACTCTTCCAAAGACCTCTGATACTCAGAGGCCACACACATCTACCTAGTTAGATCTTGTGACTGTAGTTATATTCAATATTAAAGACAGAAAAGGAGAGAAAGAAGGGGGTATACTATATAAAAGAGTAAAAGTTAACTTTGTAGTTTATAAAAACAGACAAGATGAAGTATTAACCAAAATAAAGAGAATATAATACATTTATTATCTGTTTCTGTGGTTTGAAAGAAATAGGGCAGGGAAAATGGCTCAGTAGGTCAGGTTATCTGCTACCAAGCCTGCCGTGGAAGCTTCATCCCTGAAGTCCACTAGCCTAAGCGTAGAACTGACTCTTGCAAGATGTTTTCTAACCTCCATACATAGTACCCACACCCATTTTTAAAAATTGAATTTTAGGGGAAAAAAAAACAGTACCTTTTTCTCTCTTACTTGTGTACTTAAAGACTGTCTTTATATTGTTATTCTTCAAAATTCAAGTTTTAAGTCATTATTTTCTATAAAGTTATTATATCAATTTAGGTTTCTTAAGTTGCTAAAAGCATAGTAGGGCACACAATACTGAACTCTTGCAAATTTTGAGGCGCTGACACCCCCAAAAGTGAGTTTCTGAGAAATACCTAATTGGAGATGCTTCACAGCAAATGGTCAGATGTATGGAGAGTATAGGTAATTTAGGACAAGCAAGCCCAAATACATAAAAGTGCAATTATAAGGTATCCAGGACTCTCTGGAAAGTGTCAGTTATATAAAATTTTCAAGAAAGTAGGGAGTAAGTCATCCTCATATCTAGAGAAGAAGATTTAGTGGAGAGAAAAAACCCACAAATTTAGAAGAGAATATGGTTATTTCCTGTGTTTGTTACATTTTCATTGTGAAGGCTGCATAAAGTAGAAGACATCACAATAGAAGAGTGATTTCCAGTGAGCAGGAAGGAAGCAGTAGGGAGATAGAAAGATGGGGTTTAGAAGGACAGTGGGTAGACCGGCAAGATTACTCTAAGTTGTATACAAGTAGGGAACAATTACAGTCAAGTCAATTTACTTGTGCTGTTAATAAAAATTTAATAAAATTTTACAAAATTCACATTTGGTCTAGGCCTAAATCTCAGTCCTGAGGGCAAAGCATATATTCAGTGATGTTTGAAGTCTGGGTGTTATGATTTAGCTGAGAAAGATACCTTGGAGGGTTGGAGGAAAGGGGTGTCTCAAAACTGCACCATGCAACAGATTTCACCAGAGATCTTTATTGAGGAGGGATGTGAACGTTACCTGTTAATGAGGGTGGAACAGAGAAAGAGTAAAAGGGAAGGCACTGGTTCTTTATAAGGGGATATAGTGCATGCCTGCAGGGAGGGTACTCAATTCATGGTAATAGTGGAAATATCTCACGTCTTGGTGCCTGGTAATGATGTGTATTGCTGTCACTACATCCCTGAGAGCAGAACAGTGGAAATTTCTGATTACTAACACTGTGGTCCACACTATCCCCAGCATCAAAAAAGAAGCAGGAGTATGTGTATGTATCCCATATTTTTATTATTTTGTGGGTTCCTTTTCTTTTCACCCTTCTCAACCCCTTTAATTCTTCCCTTTCATCCCCCTAACACCAGGTAGAAGAGAAAAAAAGGACAGAGAGAAACGGCATGACTATATAGTTAGACTATTTCCTGTTGATTAGGGGCATTGAATTCCATGCTGCTGCAAGTTTGATCAAAATATTTAATTTCTTTTTCTGAAACCCCAATGAATTGCATCTCATCAACAGCCAAACATTCCCTTCCATCAGGACTCTAGCATTTATATATCCTCTGAAAAGTCCATAGAATTATAAATGTCACATACTCCTCACCCCCCTGCTAGAGCATAAGGCAAAACACAGTAATCTGTGTAAAGCAAGCCCAAATCCCATTCCTAGAATTAAAACAAACAAACACAATTCTTATAGGTCTGTGCTTTCAAAGAAACAAAAATTCTCGTTCTGTGTGTGAGAGAGAGAGAGAGAGAGAGAGAGAGAGAGAGAGAGAGAGAGAGACAGAGAGAGACAGAGAGAGAGAGACAGAGAGAGAGAGATGAGGAGAGACAGAGAGAGACAGAGACAGAGAGAAAGAGACAGAGATGGGGAGAGACAGAGACAGAGACAGAGACAGAGACAGAAACAAAGAGAGTCAAAGTGTTGCACAAGCCAAGGTTTTCTACTGTGTGGGATCCAGAGGATGAAGAGGATCAAGGCAGCTCATCTGCCCAGGCAGAAGCAGCTTCAGCTGCTAAGCGATTTCTCAGTGGCCCCTAACCTTGTCTTCAACAGCTTATTGTTTTGAAAAGAACCTAAAGGTTTGTTTTGCTTGTAAATGCTTCCAGCGCACACCTTGCTTTTCTTCTCTACAGCTTTAAAAACATGAAATGTTTCACCTGGTTTCAAGGACTTGCTGAAAGGAAGATTTTAGTCAACAAGATTGTTAAGAACAAGTTAAAGGGAAGGCTCCACAGTGGCCCCCTGGGAATGCAGTTTGATTTTTTAATGATGAAGTTACTTCTGTTCCAAGCTTCCCTTATTTCCCATCCACTATACTCAAAGTTGTTACTAATGAGTTTACCTTTCAATACGAATGAGGAGAGATTTGTAGTTAAAGTAAATACTTCAAGACTTTATACTTAAAGCATATATAGCCAGGCAGTGGTGGCACACGCCTTTAATCCCAGCACTCAGGAGGCAGAGGCAGGTGGATTTCCGAGTTAGAGGCCAGCATGGTCTACAACGTGAGTTCCAGGACAGCCAGGGCTATACAGAGAAACCCTGTCTTGAAAAACCAAAAAAAAAAAAAAAAAAAAAAAAAAAAAGCATATGTAAACAATAAACCAAAAGCCCAGAAAATTAAGAAAGAAAATGTATTGACTTGGAAAGAAATTGACTTTAGTAAACTCTAAGCTTGCTATTTTAAGTTCAGATTTTCTAAAATTAAAAGTCGAATATTTGTGTTTATTAAATATTATTTCATCAGATGAAACTATATAGATTTCAAAATTAACTTATTTATAAAACACATTAGTGTTTGGGGGGAACACTTACATTCTTGGTTTGAAATTTCAAATGTCATGTATTGAGACACATCACTGAGCAGAAAATATGCACAGGATATGAAACATAGGACCATGAAGTTATTGAAATTAAGTCTTCAAAGCAAGAAGTATAATTCCAATTGTTACTTGTTTCTGGGATATATGAAATGTCATTTGAAAATATATTAAGTTTTTGCATAATTATTACAATATTGTTACACAGCTGAGTCTTGTAAATATAGTCTAAAAATATGCAAATTATTTCAAGCTCAACAATTAGCCATAGCATTTAAATAGATTCAATGGAATCTAAGCTAATTCATCACAGCAAGTCTTCATCAAAGATAGTGCTGTAGTTGTTCACTTGAATCTTGTGTTGCATGTCCATTAGTGACTTGCTCTGGAAACACATGTTTTGGTTTGGTTGGTTTTTTAGGAGACAGGTGCTTCTATGTAGCCCCGACTCTTCTGAAACCAACTCTGTAGACCAGGCTGGCCTCAAACCCAGAGATCCCCTGCCCTTGCTTCCTGAGTCCTGAGATTAAAGGCATGGGACACCAGGCTTGGCAAAAATGCATCCTATTTTAAATGCACTATAATACACTATGCATTTTCAGCGATTTTGTTTTTAAATCATTGTTGATGTTACTCTGTAGTATTCTCTGAGCAATGTCACTTAGCTCAAGGAGTTTCAAATACGTTTACCTACATTTTCTAAGCCATCAGTCTTCTAATTGCCATAACACTATTCATTAATGTAACAGTAATATATGACGTATATCCAGGCAATTTGCCCAGCACTAAGTACAGTGCATAGTTGTCTTTCCTAAGTACTCAACCAGCATTAATAAAAAGTAATAGCCCATCAAAATTTACATTAAAAGTCCATGAGAAATCTCTAAAGGACTATATGTGATATTTTCCTAGTAATTTTAGTCACCTTAAAAAGCTGTGTTCTGACATGTTGCTGTTCTTAACTCTAATTGTCTAGAACCCTGGATAAATACAAGATGCAGGCTGCATCATGGCACTTTTTTGTAATGAAATGATAATTGGTGGCCAGAGAATATTGTCATTAACCTAACTAATCAATCATCTCACCTTTACCATTCCTAAGATTTAAGTTGTGATTTCCCCATGTGAGCTGCTGAATGGGAAACATCAGGAATCATTTTCATAATGAATATTTATATTGTTCAATGTTTGGACTATTCAACAAACACATGTGAATACGCATTCTTGAGATATGGCTACCATTATTATAAATGACTGAGTGTTTCCATTTTGATTTAAAACAGAAATGGTAAAATATTTAGAATGGAAAAATGCAGAATATTATTTACAACACATTTTTGGATAAGATTAATCCTTTTTTGTCCTCATGGAAACTTTCCAAAATTCAATTCCTGAAACGACTTGTAAAAACATGTTCCATATATACTGTAATTTATTTTTCTTATGCATACATACTAAGAATAAAGTTTAGTTTACTAATTACCTTTATTTAGGATTAATAACAATAGTTATTATTAAAATAGAACAAGTGCACTCTGTGCATTGATATAAATAAGCACTGGATCTCAGAATATTTTACTGCTCTCCCCATTCTTTTTTGATGGTTTGAGATACTGCAAGACTTGCAGGGTGGAATCAAGTGAGGTGAATGGTATATTCGGCATTGTTGTTGATATTTTGCTATCTGAATGTGATAGCAAAGCCAACACTAATGCCTCTTTTCCTTCAAAAGCTTTAGACATGTGCTTTGAATATTTCATCATTAGATCTTACATACAGTATGCCATCATTTCTGTTTCCTTATTAAGTGGAGAACTTGCATCTAATTTATCAGAAGTTGTTGATGATCTCTTGGCATATTAGAGTTGTGGGGCCGCTAGTCTGTATGGTGAGATCATTATTAAGGAAAGTAAGGGTATTGGGACTTAAGCTTGACAGTCAATCTGATCCTCCATATGGCTGCTAAGTGTCTAGTGGGCAGGAAGCTTGTACACAGTGGAGACCAAGTTGTGGCTTGTAGCCTGACTAGGATAATCAACTTTAGAGATTATATCCATTCAGAATAACACACAATATACATGATTCAAATAATTTATTTGTAGATTTTCACTTAATATTTTTAGACTACAGCAGATGAACCACAGACAAGGAGAATACTACTATAATATTAGAACCCCCTTTCAATCAGAGATGGAGATAGATTTTTTTAACATTTTTTTTCAATCAAGGAATCCTATATCAGACTCTTGCTCATATACTGTAAGTGCCAACTCATTAAAAAAAAAAAAAAAAGATGCACAAATTACATCATGGTATCCTGGATAATATTCTTTCAAACTAAAGCTAAGCAAAGCCTTTGCGTTTTTCTCTGTGGTTGACTAGAAGACATTAATCACAGGATTTTCTCAGTCTGTCTGTGCCTTTACTTAGATAAGTTTAAAAAAAGAAAACACCCTGTGATTTTTCCCTTTTCCTAAATATCAACACAATATAGTCTATTCTTAGAATATTAGAACTGATAAAATGGCTCAGTGGGTAAAGCATTTGCAACAGAAGCCTGATAGACTCCATACATGGTGGAATGGAGAGAAGAAAACAGAAACTTTCTAATAATCTCTATACATTAATACAGAAAATATACATATCATGTACCATACATACACACAGTTACAGTATATATATATATATATATATATATATATATATATATATGTATATATACATATATATATATGTAAGTTACAAACTAAAGTTAAACATTACACAGTTTAAATTGTCTATATCCTTTCAACCTTAATTAACATTACTTCATGTTTAAACTATATCCCCTCTAGTAGCATCTTGAGTATTAGAGAGAGAAGAAGGCAATAAATACATGTAATTTTCAAAGTACTATGTACCCATATGTTTAAGTTACATTTTTCTATAGAGTTTTCAGTGCAAATATATTAATATAAACAAGATTCAAGGAGCAGCCTTGAGACTACTCATTTTGAATTGATTTTTAAAGATGTTGCATTTGGAAGAAAAGTAAGAATACATCTACATATAGATGATCCATAATTTATTTCATAAGGACAGATTAATTAAGGGAATGGTAAGTGGTAAGACAAACAACACTTGTGGTATGCTAACATTTTAATTTGAGTAAGAAATGACTTTGAAAGGTGGTGTTTCCTCATCACTGTCTTTCGTGGGGAAATCCTGGAGACTATATATAGTAGAATGTGTCTTATGTTTCAGTTTATTAAACAAAGAACATAGAAGAGCTTCATTGGTCAGGGAAATACCCCAGCATTAAGTGCTTGCTGCTAAAGTATTACAATAAATTTAACCTCTACAACTCAAATACAAAGTTTGGGTTTTGTGTGTAATAGCACAACCCTGTAATCCCAGCACTGGGGATGTGGAGACAGCCATAGAGCACAAGGGTAATGGGAGACTGTTTTAAGAAAGACAAGGTATATTGCTGCGCGCACACACACACATACTCACACGCACACAAGCACATACACAACCTACAGGTGCACCCACAGAAACATGTTCCTCCAGACACAAAAAGTTGCATAGTTATAGAAACTAATAAAAACACTGAATTAAACTTCCATTTTTCCTAACCTTATTCTATATTGGAAAGTTACCTTACCAGCCCTGGAAAAATGTTCTCTTTCTTCTGAAAAGTCCATATTGTAAGTTGTCAGTTGTAAGTTGAGTGAAAAAGGAAAAAAAAAAAAAAAGAAAGATCATGCCTGCTTTTAGGTAGTGTGGAGGAGAAAGTTTATTATAGTTATGTAGAAGAGCATAGTTAGAGGCAGAAACATTTGGGATACTCCAGAATGGACATGACTACACTGAGATGGCTCATATCTTGTAGGGAATAGAATATAGAGAGAAAGAAACATTTTGTATCAGCCAGGACTTCGAAGGTACAAAAAACCCAGGGAACCAAGATGTTTAGATTACAAAAGGAAGAGCCTGTAGGGAAAGGACAGCCAGATCCTGGGCTGGAAAATTAGGGTAGAGGGTGGGGTACACCAGCTATACCCTGAAACAAGGAGGAACTGTAAGATGCTAGGAGAATCTGGATTCCAGATCTACTTTGATGTTAAAATGGGCACCTCAGCTGTTTAAAATTTAACACAAGTCATTTCCATGCAAATTAAATCTCAAGACTTCATCTTTCCCATCCCCTTTATTTGTGTGTGTGGCGGGGGGCAGATTTCAGATTATAAGAATTGTATTCAAAGTTGGGTTCTAGTTATGGTTAGGTTTGAAGGTCAGCTTGATTGGTTGAGGGTTGCGCAGAGGTTTAGGAAAGCACCCTGCTGGTTGTGCCTTGAGGATGTTTCCAAGAGATAATTGTTTTATGAGGTAGCCACTAAGGAAGAAGTAAGATGGGACCAGATAGGAATCACCAGAATCACACACACTCCACTGCTATAGACTCTTTTCCCTCTGTTTCTTCACTGTTTTGTTTTCGCCAGAACTCTCTTTGTTGTGTTTCTTCTCCTCTGGGGTCTGTAGCAATAGAAACAAGCACCTCCCCAATCATGTGTTCCCCTGATGTTGATTTCTTGCAAATGTCTGTCTCAGCAGTAAATAACAGAAAACTGTATAGTATCAAAAGTCCCATGGCGATGTGATTTCCACCTGCAATACCAGCCCTCTGGAGGCTGAAATAGAAGGACGATTGAGAGGTTGAGGGCAACCTAGGCTGCACAGTGAGTTCCAGGCCAGCCTGGACTGCAGGGTAAAATCTATAAATAAGATAATTTATTATTTAAAGTATCCCAGAATTATGTTATTGTCCTCTTTATTACAGACCAGTGCTTTTAATGAAACCCTAAATACATTACGTAGTGGATTTCCAGATAGAAAAGAAGGGCTCTTCGAGTGAGGAATACTGACACTTTCAAAGACTTCCTCTTCAGGAGGAAAATGCAGTTTCGCTCACTTTATAAATCATTTGTAAACCCACATTCATAGTGGAATGAAGTACAAAATAAAACACTACAGAATGGTGCTTGCCTACAAAAAGGGAGCTTATTTTCCAATTCAAGAACACAGAGTAGTGAGCTGTAGTTCCATCCAATGCAATTTGAAAGTACTGAGTTGCAATACACAATATTTTAATGCCTGGTTATTTAAATGGTTATCATTTTTCCTGAAATATGCTGTAATGTTGGGATTTTAAATGGTTTCAATTTCAAGTGAATAAATATATCATATTAAATAATTTGGAATAGACAGAAACATGGCAAATGAGAGCACCAAAGATCATTTATTTATGACAATATTCACACTTTAACCTTTTTCTTAGTAATATATTGATATTTATGCCATCATATATATTTCTAGTCAGTAAATTTTACAATATTAATTATTTGGCAATGTCAGGAGCTGGGTACTAACCATAATGACATTCATATTTTAATAATGACACAATATTAAATTATCCAAGATAGAACAGCCATTTAATGCAATTCTTAAAATATTTAAACCTTATGATATACAGTGTGTTCAAATGGCTAAAATGATAGCTTCTCATTCTCGTTTGGTATTTAAAAATGATCAAGAAGTACAATGTGAACAAAATGTAGTGTAATTGAAAACAAAGTAGAATTACATGACTAATTGTAGTGTATAACACTGTAAGAAAAAAATCACTAATATTTAAAGAGCTGGCTTTGAAAGACAGGGGCAAAAACATAGGTTCAAAACAATCCTTAACTGTGTACTACTGGTTTGAGGTCAACCTGAGCTACATAAACCTTTGTCTCTAAATAAATCATCCATTAGATCAGATACTTTAATTGGTCATTGAAAGCATTCAGTGAAAATGTTTGAATAAAAGAAATTTTAAAATATATACTTACAAAGTAATTTTATTTTTCAATTTGTTATAAGCATAGTTATAACATCTGTATGCTCGTAAACATGTATGTGACATTGTTTTAAAGCTTATATAGTATGTGCTACTATTTTACTTAATTATCTGTATCTAAACTTGTGTTGTTTCCCTTTGGGTGTTTCCCAGTTCAATAGTTACTTGTACAGTTCCCAGGCAACTTTACATGTAGCAGTCCTTTCTGAGTTGTGAATGTTAGGCTTTGTGTTAGCCCCTCTGACTGTCCACCCACCAGTTTTTGCCAATAGATGACATGATATTCTGTACCCTCCTATCTGAAATATATGCAGATGTCAGCTTTCTCACTATCCTTCCTAAAGGTATTTATCAGCAATGTCTCCATTATAATTGCTTCATCACATTTTGTAGAGAATCCACTCCTGCCCTCCTCTCGCCAGAGCCTCCTAAAACTCAGTACCAAATGTTAACCCCAAAATGGAGGAGAGAGACCACCAACTCAAATCATCATGGTCAAAACAATTAAAGCAAGTTTATTTTTATTTGTGTACATTGTATGCCTCTTCCTAAGATGTGGTTACAAAAAAACAGCATTGGAGGTGAAGAATATAAGGTTTTTACAAAGCTTGGGGGTAGGAGGTTTCCAAACGGGGGTTTGGTGGGCGAAATAGGCAGAGGTATAGCAGCAGAACTTATGTAAAAAAATGTTAGGCCTAAAGACCTCCTAAAACAAAAATATGTTTGCACTGTGGGCATAAAAGCAGGTAAGTCATGACAAGGTAGCCATAACACCCTTTTGAAACAAAGGTAGGGTTGCAAAATGGTTAGAACTTTTTCTGAAACAAATACATGATTATTGCACCTGGAACAGGCAGTATAGAACAATTTCTACTTAAGGTTACAGGGGGAGCATAGCCCAATCCTTGAGAAACAGAAGTTTAATCAAAAAAATAACATGAGCCTAGTTTGTTTTTACTATAAGAAGGTGTTTTAAGCCTAAAGTGGAGACAATCTGGTTCTCTACAGAATATTTAAAAAAATGATGGACATCTCCTGAGATGAATCATCTGGGTCATATTACATAAGAAATCTGCTTGTCACAAGTGCAAGGTTTCCTTCTGGATATCTCTGATAGTGAGGAAAAATCTATATGGAAATGCAAGGTTTAGAACACATGTACAGTCGCATGAGGCCGTGGATACATTCCTCAGTGCTGCAAAACAAAAAGCAATAAAATATAACCACAAAGAAACCAGTAGTTTTAAGAAAATTCTTGACCAGAAATTACAGAAATGGGAGACAAAGCTTTGTTCTATCTAGAGTCTAGTGGGCTGTGAATTAAACCAGTAGAAAGGAGGAGAGGTGAACAGAAGAAAAGACAATTTAAAATACTTCATACCCATGGGATTCTCGGAAAAGAAATGAAGCTTAGCTGAATGGTTAGAATTGGGCCTATGTCACATTTTAACAAAGGAACTGAGTTTGGGATTTCAAAAGACACAAATAATGAGGAAATGAGTTGGAAATATGTGGGAGTAAGTAAAGGAAGCTAAGGGATTTAAGAAACGCTTGCCTGTGTGCACACATTTCAGCACTGACTCCAGGGTATAAGTCATTCTCTCCCTTCTGTGTGGGAGAGAGGAATATTTTCACCAGAGAAATTTAGAACGTTTTTACAGGGGAAACTATTCTGTTTGAAAGCAGAAAATAGGAGGGGAGAGAATTGCTGTGTCTGTTGATCCACAGCCACCTTTCGTTCCAAACAGGATGCTCCTTTTCCTATGGTGTGCTTATTCATCACTTCACTGATGTTCGAAAGAACCTAAATAAATAATGTGTTTGATACCCGACTTCTACAACATAATACCCTGTGAGCTCTGCAGCTGGAGAGCTCGGGTTTGTTTACTCCGGGTGGTTGTGGCTGACAGAAATGTTAGGCTCATCACCAATGAATCATATTTTAAACAAGGAGATAGACATATAAAGTACTATAAAATTATGAATGCTGTTATAGAATTAATCTCAAAAGACCAGATGACATATTCTAGTCCTCAAGACTACAAAACACTCAATAGATATATTTGAGCCTAGTTTGGAAATGTCTGTTCATGGGCTAGAAGTAGGTATATTAGTGAATGAAGCAATTACAAAATCCATGATGGTGGGGTTAATCCCACCATAGCACAATACCTCCAAGTCTAATTTTTATTGAGATGGGTTGATTGTGGCTTTATATCTGGAGATCTAAGATTAAACGACCACATCTGGGGATGAGCCTCTTGGTGGAAGATGTTCAAAGCAGTGATCAGCATTGAATGTCTGAAGGACAAAAATGTATGTGTATCTCCTTGTGCCACCTTTACTAATAAAGGTATCCTAATTTACTGATGGGGACCCCTCCTGAGGAGTCTATCTAATCTCAATCATCTCCCAAATCCTACCTCTAAATTCCACAGACAAACTAAGTTTCTAGTTTTTTAAAAATATTTTACTTACATTTGGACCTAAATTTCAACCTTATGTCTTGAGGGACATGTGAAACCATCTCCAACACATTTCAGAAATGCTTGGAGACTCTGCTTTTGGAAAGGGCAATCCTACCAACTTCTATATGAACCTGGGAATGGGTGATAGAAAGTGGGAGAATATAAGCACATATGTCAAAATCTAATTTGTACAACTGCAATAGAAAATGTATATGTGTTTTCAATGTGTGTAATTAAAATGCCTGAATTATCTGTTGTTACCTGAGCTATCTGGTGTTTCCCTCCACTTCCTCCGAACCAACCTTGCTCTTCCTTTTCCTTATGTAGATTTTAAGGATCATCAGTCCTCAGTAAACAACACTGCTTTTTAAATGCTTGTTACTGGACACCTCAGCAAGCAGTCACTCAAAACTGACTGGTTTCTGTTAGTGCACCCCACAGCTTCTCAATAACATTCTGCCTTCACCATCCCACAGATGATGGCTCACTGACAACACAGTCAAACCATCGGCTTGAAAATTAAATGACCTGTCATCCTCGAGTTTTGCTCTTTGTAACCTCAGACTCAGCCTTCAAGACTCTCTGAGGCATGCTTCTCACTTGAATTGCAAGGATTTTAGGGCAACCTCTGCTAGTTCAAGGTCACTAAAGCTTCAAACTAAATTCTGAGTCCTGTTCTGCCACCTTCACCTTTCTCCAAATTATCTCTTTTAAGCTGGAAAGATGTCTTGGAAAGGGCAAAGAAAAGAAATTTCTAGTCTCCTCACTGGCATCAGAAATAGACTTGGCATTAGGCTTCAGAGAAACAATAGCAAGCCCATCCCTCACAGTACCTTATAGCCGGCTGATGGCTGCTGTGTGCAGATATTGCTGCCTCTGATGGTCCAGGTGGAGGGGCGGTCCTGACTTACAATAGGTTCCGCATAAAAATGCAATGGCCCTAGTATAATTATAAATAATTGTCTGGTTCTGTTCTGTAGACACTTCTATAGTCTACCAATTTGTTACATATTTTCCTTCAAAATTAGCTACTTTCTGAGTTTTTCTCTTATTTTGTTACATCATAATTATATATCAGAAAAATTATTTAATTTGCTCTGTTTTACTTTCTGTTGCAATCTCCTTAATTGTACTTTAATATTCTACTTTTTTCTGGTCTTGGTGTTTTCAACCCGTCTGTGTACTGAGGGATTGTTCCCTAAGGTGGCAGTATTGGAAGCTGCTCTGAACCCTTTAAGAAATAACACTGCTGAGAGGTCTGTGGTCACTGGAGATGGATATTAGAAGATAGTTCTCTAGGGACCATTGGGTTATCTCAACAGAACTGTCACAAGAGAAACAAGCTGTGCTGTGAGCTATATTCTTCTTGCTTCTTTGTATTATCTCATCACTATTTGACATGATATGACACTCCAGGAGGTACCTCCACCATATAGCTAGCTCACTGTTATGTGGAATCTAAACCTCTGAACTAGATAAGCTCTTTTCTTTATAAAGCTAGCCTGTTACTAGTATTTCATTCTGGTAATGAACACATGGCATATAGTAGTGATTGGTAAGTATTCAGTGTTTCTTGTCTATTTCCTCATATTTCTGTTAGCTAGATATTGTTTACATATCATCTACAATAAGCACATGGAAAAGGCTTTGAATATAGAGACAGAATCTATCAATTATCTCTTTCTTGAAAGCACTAAGTTAGACAATTTTCCCCAAATGCAAAACCTCTTAATATCTCACAGTGCCCACATGCCACCTTCCTTAAATGAATAAATTAAGGAGTGTGCCTTCTTATTTAGCAGGAAGGTTGTGAATCTTAACCTTACCTGCCCATTAGTGTAATGGGAGATTTTAAATATTCGTAATTTTATGCACAAGGCCACATTTCCCAAAGTCTCTAGCTGCTTCAGAGGTCTGTTTAAGGTGTCACAGAAGCAGCAGCGCTAGCAGGAGAAAAATCTGCAAGTGTGTCGACAGATATAGGCTGCACCTTAGATGGAACCAGCAATGCATAGTCAAACAAGGCCAGATGATGGCAGTTCAGGGTCAAATCTTAAAAACTCTGATATACATTGCCACCCATTTTTTTCACTCATGGTCCTTCCCAATTCTCCTCTTTGACAACTACAGACTTCAGAGTGGTCACTCAATCTGAGCACAGGGTTCTAACTGTTCTTACATTAAACAAATTCCATATATGTGCGATATGTACATATATATATATATATATATGTGTGTGTGTGTGTATTTGTATATATATATATGTGTGTGTATATATTTGTATATATATATATATATGTGTGTGTGTGTATTTGTATATATGTGTAAATATGAATATTTATATATTTAATACATTAATTTAAGACACATACAAATATTATTACAAAATACATTTCTTGAAATACCTATTGTAACATCTTTCATTTTATATCTGGATTAATTTTCCTTCCCTGTGACAAATTCCTGGCAGAATAAACTTAAAATGATCAAGAAAATTACTGTGGTTCATGGCTTTAGTCCATTTATTTTGAGGGAAAATGAGCCAAGCAGTTGACATCATCAGGAAGCAGTAAGGATGCCAACTCTATTAGACTTTCTGCTTTTTCTATTTATTCCATCAGTCCCCAGTGTCTGCAATTATGACCCATTCTGAATATGTGTCTTACTGTCTAATGTCTGTCCCTGAAGTGGTTGGTGGGTCTTTTGTTGCTGTCACTTTAAGTTGGTTGTGTAACCCACTCTGAGGTGGTCTTCCTGTTCAGTAATTTCTATTTTGGGAATATCTTACAAGCATTGCGGGTGTCTGGCCATATAATCATTATTATTTCTCAGCATATTCAGGTTGGCAATCATAATTCTCTATCACATGATACTATTTATCAATGGGACCACTAAAACTATTTTTCTTAAACCATGTCATTCTACATCTGATTTACATATACCCTGTCTGTCCATCATTGTTACCTTAAACAGTCCAAATATTATCTAAAAGCCCAAACCAAACTTCTATGAGACTTGGCTACAGAATGACAGTCCTCTGCTATACCTTCAAGATATCTCACATATGTCCGAAACTATCAATGGTATGTACTGACGCTTAGCCAAAACTAGTGTTTCCTCTCTTTTGATGTACTGATTACATCAGTGTATAAAGTCATTGATACAAGGTCCCTGTTTATAGCACCATTGAAGTTAATTACCTTTTTTAAAGATGCTAAGCCAAATATTGTCACAGTCTAGAAAACTAAGGTTGAAGAATTGAACATATGGTCAGATTTGGAAGCATTAGTCCCAGAATTCAGAAGGCAGAAGCAAATGAATCTCTGTGATCTCAAGGCCAGCCTAATATCCAAAAGCCTGCTCCAGAACAGCTAGGGATACACACAGAGAAATCCTGTCAAAGAAAAAACTGAAATAAATAAATAAGACAATTTGGCATATGATCTAGAAGTGTGGTCCTTATTGCTACAGCAGGGAAAGCATATTTACCTATGAGAGAAATTGCTCTTTAATTCAAACATTTCTAGCATATTCATGCCAAATTGAAGCAAAAGAATAGGTTGTGGGAGAAAAATAGCAAAATTACATGGAATACTTATAGTAAAAAACAAAGTTTTCTATGTTGGAGAAATTCTTAAAAAGATTCGTATTTTTAACAAGGCATTTAGTTAGCAAGACTGCTGGATTTAGTTAATTGTTTTCTAAATTGCAATTGTAATAGAAATACTATAGAGAGATTTATTCCTCACTAATTTTACAGATGTTTAGGGAATGCCTATGTTATGTTCAATTTAAAAGAATACAGGACACAATGAGAAATATAAAGAAGTTCAAGTTGGGTTCCAGAGGCTTGGAAGCATTCATCTCTTTATAAAGTCAAACTAGTGCAAGCAAGAGAGAGGAGGGGGAGGGGGAGGGGGAGGGAGGGAGAGAGAGAGAGAGAGAGCAAAAAAATGGAGTGCCTTGAAGTTCTGTCTGTAGAGGCTGAAATCACTGGAAATCAAATAGGAGGCAGTCTCAACATGCAGTAGAATTAGATACTTCCCTAAATTGTCTGCTCATGAATGTGTAGAAGCAGGGTTCCTGGTCTAGCATCTGTCTTTGGGCCTTTCTTCTTAGTTAACTTCTTTGGGTCTGTGGGGTATATCATGAGTATTGCACACTTTATGGCTAACAGCCACTTCTCACTTAGTATGTACCATACCTATCCTTTTGAGTCTGGGTTACATGTTTTCAGGATGATATTTTCTAGTTCCATCCACTTTCCTGCAAAATTCATATGATTGCATAAGATACACATCACCATTCCAAAAGGTAGGAGGAAGAGCCTGTTGATAAAATACTGGACCAAAGCAAGACCATCAAACAGACAGTCATGTCAAACTGCTCTTCAGATCTCAAACTCCTTTTAGCTTTTATCTTCTGTCCTGGGCTGGTTTAACACACTAGTTTAGCAGCTCTGTTTGGCAGGTATCCTATCTTTCCCATTCTGCTCCCTCATGCCTAAGAGCATGATCACCTGCAATCAGGACCAGTGGCCCAAGAGGGAAAGCAAAGTGCAAAAGGCCATTGGTGATGAGACCACAAGATACAAGTGAGCTTGTCAAAAATAGACGCCTGGGAGGCAGTCTTCAGCAAGACAACTCATTGAATTGTGGGGGTGGGGGACAAAGGGTATTTAAACCTTTCAGGGATGAGCAGCAGCTTTGGGATGAGTATGTCATTGACTGAGGCCAGGGTGCTGGAGATGCCTCATTTGCGTAAGGAGGAATTCCAGGTGCTGCTGGAAAGAGGAAATTTAGCCTTGCTACAAGCTATGTGGAACAAAGGTGAGAGCATAGGTCACCAGGACATGCAGGCCCAGGGCAGGTGGGGAAGCAGCACTGCTCCTTCTAATCTTAGAATGAAATTTCTGGAGTTTGGACATGCCTTGAGCCCACTCTTGTTACAGGACAGCTTTCCTTGGCTCCATGGCTCCCCTGGCCTCACAGTTTCACACAACTCCAACATCTTCAACATTTTGGGGTCTTCAACAAAATGCAGGCTTTTCTTTCAGTTTCACAAAATGGCCTCTTTAGGTTTCCACAAAGGGACACCTCTAACATGTGACTGACCTCAATAGATTTTTCTTAGGTGTGGAGAAATATTTGCCAACCCCTTTCTTATATTATTGACTATAAAGCCAGAAGGATAAGTCTAAAGTTAGAAAATTCGTCTGCTTGCTGGGGCTAGAACATGACCTTCTCATTCAAACACATTTTCTCTTGCTTTCTGTATTTAATAGTTTCCTTTACTGCCTAACTTTGGCTGTTATGGATCTTGCTCTATAAACCAGGCTGGCCTCAAACAGAGATCTGTCTGCCTTTGTCTCTCTAGTGCTGAGAATAAAATCATGGACTACTACACCCAGCCCTATGCTTTTCTATAATTGCTTTCCACAGTTTGGAAGATTAGCTCTGTAGAGTATTGACCTGAGTTCACTACTCCCTTTATTCCAATGAGGATCAGGCCTTTGATCTGTTTATCTCCTACAGCACTGTGTTTACCATCATGTCATTATATTTAACGATGCTCCTTTCTTTTCAAACTATACTGTGTGTGTGTGTGTGTGTGTGTGTGTGTGTATTGCCTTGCATGCTCCTTTATGTTATAGATCTTTGTCAAACTGGTCACTAATAAGCATGTGACAACACTCAATACTAGGTTGTTTTGAAATCTCTTCTGCCAGTAATAATAATCCAAAACCCTTCAGTTTAGACTCAAGTAGACCTCTTGACAAGGACAAAAATAAAATTTTCACCAAAATATCACAAGAGCCATCTGTAGACCGCTTAGTAAAATTCTTCTTTGAAACCCATTGAACCAGCCCATGATCATAATACATATTGGTCTTCCCTTCTTCTACTAGTATGTCCATTTAAGCCCTGGCTTAAATTATTCAGCTGCTTTTTAAATCTGAACTCCATATCCATCCTACAAAAACCATGGTCATGGGTGTCACACAGCAAAGCCGTAGTTCATGGGACTAACTTCTGTCTTTGTCAATGTTCTATTGCTATGAATAATACCTTCCTATGAAGGAAAATATTTATTTAGGGCTGGCTTACTTTTTCACAAGGTTTTCCCATAATAATAATGGCGGGAAGCACAGTGGCACACAGGAAGACATGTGGCTGGAGAGGTAGCTGAGAGTTCTACATAGGACTGAGTTTTTCATGCATGAAAATGGAAGAGAGAACAACTAGGCCATAGTTTGAGCATTTGAAACTTCAAAGCCATCGTCAGTGAAGCAAAAGGCCATACCTACAACAAGACTACACCTCAGGGCCACTCTGATTCAAACCACCACACCACATTAATTAGAAATATTTATTTATATCTGTACATATTCACATATAGTGTAGTTTGTAAGGATATTTATTTAGTTTTTATTTTGAGGTAAAATCTCATGTATCCCAAACTATCCTTGTAGCTGAGTATTACCTATTTCTTCTGTCTCACTTTTCAGATGCTAAGATTGTAGATGGGTTATGCCACACCCAACTCATGGATTACTGGACATCTAAAACAGTGCTTTCTACATGATAGGGAATTGTTTTACTACGTAAACTCATCATTAGCCTGGATATTAATTATTTAAGAAAAAATAAAATTCAATTGATAACAACTTGACTACTTGCAAATTAAAATTTAGTTTCTCAAAGGGCATCCCACTGGGAAAACAAACTTCTTTTAAGGTAGACTGCTTGCTGATGGCCAACTGAAGGAAAAAAAAACTTAATAGCATCTTTGTAGGTTTCATGTCTCACAATCTTGTCAGGGCTTTAACCTTTACATTTACTGAAAAACATTTAATCACCAAACAAAAGACAGACAAACAGAAAGAAAGGAAGAATGGAAGAAAGAAAGAAAGAAAGAAAGAAAGAAAGAAAGAAAGAAAGAAAGAAAGAAAGAAAGAAAGAAAGAGAAAGGAAAGGAAAAGAAAAGAAAAGAAAAGAAAAGAAAAGAAAAAAAAAGAAAAGAAAAGAAAAAAGGAAGGAAGAAAGAACTAGGAAGGAAGAAAGAAGTAAGTTAGTTGAAGTTACTGAAGAAGGAGGGAGAAAATGGCAGCAACCCCTTATCACTGTATTTTACAGTTTAGCATAAAAGTAATTTTAGAATTTGATTAGGAATGATTTGAAATACAACAAAGTGAATCATGAAGTATTGTTTTGTTAAATTTACATTAGTAAGTAGATTACAATCTCCTCTGAAAGAAAAAACGATCTCTTTTCTATGTAGATAAGAAACTCTGGTGGGCAGATCACAACTTAGCTCAACTGGGGACTTGTAACAAAAGAGATGGAAGAAATCCCAGCATTCTGCGAAATAAGACTTCCGGAGTTGTTCACATGAAAGTGTATGACAAAGAAGCACAACAAGGTATGTCCCTGCGCACTGAACTTGTAACACTGTTTAAGCAAATATTCTTTCCCACAGTTTTCTCAATTAAACAATTGGCTTTTCCTATTCTAACCTTCAGTTACAGAGGTTGGGCAGGAGTGAACTATATAATGTCCTGAGGGAAAAAATACTGAAGAAAAAAAATGGTTTCACATAAGATACAATGTTAATTTTAAGGCATTGGCAAGGTGTAGCAGTTCCCAATTAATGCACTCAATTATAAATCCCGCAGTGGTGGCAGCTGGCCACCTGCCCCAATGTTCTGGGTGCCTGAATGAATTACAGACACACAGTCTCTATATTTTGATTGGTCTTGAAAAGTTCAATGGCTGGGCCTCTTCCTAACTTCCATGTAGCTAATCCACCCTCTGATATTCCCAAATTGTTACTTACTCAAAGTCTACATTCCATATTAGCTGCCCTGGACCCAGTTGGGCAGCCCTTCCCTGGCTCATACATGACTACTGTGCTCTGTCCCACACCTTGTCAGGTGGGGTGCCCTTGCTTCTAACCTTTTCCCACTTCGTCCTTCCTTGTTCTCTTTCCTGGGAATCCAAAAAGCTCTACCTCTGTCTCCCTGCCCAGCCATTACCCCTTGACAACTTTATTTACCAATCAAAACCAATTTGGGGTAAGGTTCCTTTAGTGTCTTATGTGTGATGTGGTGATTCTCATGCAAATTTGGGGACTCACATTAACATTAACAAGCAGCATTAGACCAAACTCACAACAGCAAGGCTGTGGTAAGATTCTCCATTTTTCACTTAATTGATATTGTATGACATTGAGCAAAAATTACAGATATAAGAAAACATATTGAATGAAAATGTATATATTATGTCACTAGTCCAGACATTTTCAAATACACTCAGTTGATGTTAAGAATTGCATATCCTAAAGCACAATGTTGTTTGGCCCTGAGCATTTGTGGTTGTGTTTCACTTGTGCAAATGGTGGGCTGTGAAATGGACTGGAATTAGTTGATGGCTTATATAGGCACACTTGTCACAGTGCACAGATGGCATTCGGATTAGAGATCCAGGCCCTGCAGCTAAGCACAGGCTAGGCCTTTCTAAGTCTTTGCTACAGGAACAATGGCATTAGCATAATACTCTTCTGAAAATGAAACTCACAAACTCATACTACTTCCTAAAACCTTCTCTATGGACTTCCTCCTCCACTACTTCTTTTAATCATTTTCCACGTCTACATACAATTTTCTTAAACTGATTTCCATATGTTACTACCTTATTTTAATTTCTGCCATGGAAATCCTTATCGTCAGATACTTTTTTTCTCAAAGAAAATTTCAAAACTCTATTTGGACATTAAGAAAAAATGTTTAATCCACCTCATTTGGGATATGTAGACCAAATAAAAGAGTTGTAGGCTAAAGAGAAGGGTTCAGGGTACCCACTATTTCCGAAGAACAGTACAACATCCATAGAGTCAGGGTTGCTGTCACCTACTCAGCGGTAAACACAATACAATGCTACCTGCAATGCCTTTCAAAGACTGAAATTTTGGTCTAGAATACTTGTTGGGATTGAAGGAAGATATATCTTTTCTTGGAACAAAAAAAAAGATTATTTAAAAATCAATTGTAAGATGATTAAGGGTTTTTTATTGTTGAAATGATAACAATTCACAAGTGACTCTTGTGCTCAAATCTACATTCCTTCCACAACACTTTATTTTTCTTTGAATATTTTATTCCTGTTTTTTTTTTAAGATTTATTTATTTATTATATGTAAGTACACTGTAGCTGTCTTCAGACACACCAGAAGAGGGCATCAGATCTCATTACCGGTGGTTGTGAGCCACCATGTGGTTTCTGGGATTTGAACTTCAGACCTTCGGAAGAGCAGTCGGGTGCTCTTACCCACTGAGCCATCTCACCAGCCCCTCATTCCTGTTTTCTATTGTCACTTTTCCCTTTTCCTCTTCCCACTGTATACAATAATCAAATATTGTTTCACTAAAATTAAACAACATTTTCTATGTCTAAATAAACAATATGTTTCAAGGGTAACTCAGTGGTAGAATGTTGGCTTAGCATCTATGAGGTCTTGAATTTGATCTCCAGCATAGAAAAACATATACGAAAGAAAGAAAGAAAGAAAGAAAGAAAGAAAGAAAGAAAGAAAGAAAGAAAGAAAGAAAAGAAAAAAGAAAGAAAAATAGAAATAGGTATTTATTTGTGTGTATTCAAGTCATGTAGATTATACTATACAATGTGTAATTACTGATAGTAAATAAAATGCTGTAAGGCATTTTCATGTCTATTCAATATAAATGTATTAAGTAAAAACTACAAAATTTACAATACCACTATAAATTTGATTGCATAGCATGCAAATGAACATATTTCAGAGATGTATTGAAACACAGCCTTAGAAAGAACAGCACTCATAGAAACAGGCAGAGGAAGAAGCAGTTCTGAACACCGTACCTAGAGATATGACCAAATTGGCCTTTTCAAAGTGAGCAATACATACTTCTTGTAAAACTGCCTATCAGTTTTGTAAATACTGGACTGATGAGAGGTGGGGTGATTCTTGATTCTACTCTTGTCAGCTACACTTCTATTACCTAGAAGAATTTACCCTATAGGTGGTACTGGGTAATCGATGCACTACAAAAGTCTCCAATAACTTTAACCCTTAGATCCGGTGGTAGCCTACAACTACACTGTTCTCACTGGAAAACGGTGATAAAACCATCTGTTTGAAAGACAATGTCATTAACAGAATCACTGTCGGCGGCTTGAAAGCTTCATTAGAATGAAATATGAGCAATTTAGGGCTCTTTAAGGTGTTAACATTATTACCTCCTTGGATTTCAAACTACAATTAACTGCCTCATTTGTCATTTTTGACACAGATCACTGGAGAGTTGAGGTTTTCTTAGTCAAATGGACTTTGCAGCTCCACTTGTCATTTGGCGTATGAGTTGTGAACATCAATCTCACCATAAAACATTAATCTAAACTACAACTTTTAACTCAATAATCACTACAAAAATGGCTACTTTAAAATGATGGCAATCGCTTCCTATTTGTGTCTTTATATACTAAAAGAAAATACTTTACATATGGCCATTTTCATTATTATTTTCTATATTTTCTCTCCACAGAGGTTATCTGTGAAACGTATGTTCTTATTGTACAAATGTGTTAAAGTATGTAAATCTTATTTATCAACAAATAAGTGTAAACTCTATTGCCTGCACTGTAGTTACACAGCATTCCATTCATTGCTGTTCTTTTCTCTACTTCTTCCATACTTCTGCTCATATGAATGTTCTTTCTCAAATTCTCTTACTTTTGTGTGTTCTTTCTCTTCCTTGATCTATTTTTCTTTCTTTTTCATCTCCCTCAGCTCTTAAGTGCTGTTTCCTTAAACTTTATGTTGAAATACCACTTGTCCATTCCTTCCTAGGCTTCAGTATTTAGTGTTAGCTGAAGAACAAAACTCATGTAAAGCATGAGTATAAAGAATAACATTAACATAACATGTATTCACATGCTTTTCACCAAGTGAAGCATGTGCATAATCAATTTAGAATTCCTACACATTTTTAAACTTAGTCGTATTTTTGATGAAAACATCAGAGATCTGAACTGTCACTTTAAGTCACCTTTTGAATCATCTACCTTCTCTAGCTCTCATAAGAGACACATGGAATTGCTTTAAAACTTCAAGGTACTTCTAACAGATTCAATATTGCTGAGCTATGGGTAAAGAAATGGGCTGAGAATGTGCTCAATCTCCTGATAGGCAATCTCCCAAATTGAAAATATTTCACACTTCAAAAATGACAAGGATGGTGACAGATTCTTTTGAACAATTAAATTCTGTTCAACTGTCTTGCATTTAGAAGATGAGAAATAATGAAGTGGGTTGGCATTTGGAATCTCCTGTAGAGTCCTACTGATGCATGTCTCAGCGTGCTTTGAGAGGATCATTGGATTTACTGAACCTTATAGCAGAGCTCAAGCCCATTAAATAGCATTGCGCACTGTCCTAGATCAATAAAAATGTTGTAAAAATGTGCTATTTAACAAACTTACAGGGCAGAATGTAAATTACTTAACAACGTTACACTGTGGACTTAATTAGGTCATTGGGCTTAATGAACGCAATGGAAGATGTGTATAGGATGTCAACCTGGGATTGCCTGACTAATATTTGTCATTTTCAAGATATAGGAATGAGCAATGAGTAAAATTAATATGCCAATAAATTACATGATTCTTTTGGGTACATTTCCTATATATTTTAGGAGAATTATGTTCGCTGGAATATAGAATATAATTTGCCTTTAAAAATAAATTTAAAACATGCACACATGTATCCTGCACTTTTAAAGGTGAAACAGAAAGGAACCATTGTCCTTTCTCGGTTATTTTACAATACTTTTAAGGTCCCTGACAGCAGAGCATGATGGCATATGCCCTGAAAACCATTCTTTGAGAAGCTAATGTAAGATGGCCGTGGGTTCTAGTCAAGCTGAGCATTACCTAGTCAGACATGCCTCAGCAGACAAAACAAAAAAGCCAGAAATTGAAGTGTTAATGACAGTTTTTATGAAAACTCTTTTTGGTTTTTGATATGACCTGAAGGGCATCATAATCTCCCACTTTAACTGATTTGGAAGACTGAGCTGTCATATTCAACACACATCAACTATATTTAGAAACAAATGACATAAGTATTTGTTCTCATGATTGATACCTAATAAATCTGTGTTCTTTATTATTTTCTTTTTTTACATTTGTTCTGTTTTCCGTCTCTATAGGCAGCAATTCTTGCCAAGTAAACAATGGTGGGTGTTCTCAGCTTTGCTTACCAACATCGGAAACAACCAGGACTTGTATGTGTACAGTGGGATATTATCTCCAGAAGAACCGCATGTCATGCCAAGGTACACACTCACAAGAACGTGACTGTGCTATGCTTACTGAATCCATCAATAGACTCCTCACAGATGTTAGTCAAGCACTTCCAGACAATCATCTTATTAAGGCAATAACTGCAGTGGTACCTTATTGAAGACTGAACAGAGTCTCTCTCTTATAATAGTTTAGAAAACGTGTGAGCCTAAATTTGAGTTTGCCATATGTTTTCTTATGTGTTCCTTTTATGAGTAATCTCTCTCTGTTTGGTTTGTGTGTGGGTATATCTTTGTCTGTGTCTGTTTGTGTGTCTATTTATCCATCTGCCCATCTGTTGTTCTGTCCATCCATTTGTCTGTCTGTTCCTAACAATGGGTTTTGTTCTGTATTTATTGAAGAGTACAGAAAACATGTCACAGGAAAGGAATGAGGATTATTTTTGTTTTGTTTTGTTTTACAGAATCTATTAAGAGTTTCAGAGGAAAGAAGTTAACTTGTTAATACCAGTTGACCTAGAACAGTAGTCAAAACAGAAACCAATGTTTTCAATCTATATCTACTTGCTGCTTTTAACATTTTTGATGAATAATTGTTTTCTTTAAGTTTACTTTAAAACCTCAAACTTATTTAGCTCCTGCTTCTAACAAATGATTGCAACAAGAAAAACAAGAACAAGAACACACACACACACACACACACACACATCATTCTGAATAAGAGGCATGTGGAAGAGTTCAATTTCAGACTAGAACATCATTTAGTTTATGTCTCAAATGCTGATTAACTGGGAATCCCAAAGCAAAATAAGTTTGGTTACTTTTTTTCTTAAAAGCAGGTAAAATTAGTAAGTAAAAATGATGAATTCACATTAAGGAAGCATAGTTCAATGATATCAAGGTTTTTATTGACTTGGTTGCAAGTACTTTCAGAAAAATCAATTCCAGAAAATAGTATGGCACTTAACTGCACATACTGACATTTAATGGTTAGAAATATTTGGACTATCACACACACACAAAAACTTTCTTATTTTATTCCCTTCCTTCTTTTCTTCTTTGCTTCCTTCCTTTCTTCTTCCCTCCCTCCCTCCTCCCTCTCTCTCAACCTCCCTCCCTTCCTTCCTTTCTTTCCTTTTTTCTTTGTTACTTTCTTCCTTTCTTTTTTTGTTATTGGGATGAACATGTTACAGCCTTGGTATAGAGGACAGCAGAGAGAGTCTGGGAGTGAATGCTTTCCATGTGGATCCAGGGAATTGAACTCAGTCAGATCTTCAGCCTTAGTAATAGCAAGTGCCTTGACTTGCTGAGTTGTCTTGCCAGCCTAAATGTTTGTAATTTTAAAAACTAATTTGACACACACACACACACACACACACACACACACACACACACACACACACACACAAACAAACCCCTCAATTCCAACTTACTACTTGCTTCTACACTCAACTCAAAGTTGTTAATGTTGGAGTAAGCAGCCATGGTTCTTTAGGTGGGATATTTGCACAATTTGAAATCAGTCCTGTTCATTTCTTCCAGCTATTTAGACAAAACACCACTGATATCTGGAGCTTCAGATATGCATATTCGAGGGACAAGAACACTTCTGGGAGACAACTATGTACCACCTTAAAGATTCCATGCACTCTTTTTATTCCATAGTTTCTAGATATGCTATTTTACAAAATATTGATTTTTTTTTTAGTTATATTGTACAGCCAATAATAAGAACTCAGTTTTGGGACTGGAAAGATGGTTCAGTGGTTAAGAGGATGGGCTGCTCTTCCAGAGATCTTGAGTGCAATGCCCAGCAACCACATGGTGGCTCATGACTATCTATAATGTGATCTGATGCCCTCCTGAGGCAAGCAGTTGTATATGCAGATAGAATACTCATATACATTAAATAAATAAATAAATAAACATAAACTCAAAAGAAAAACCTCAGTTTTATCTTAAACAATATCCCTATACTACTTGAGAAATATATAAGCCAGAATTATAACTTATTGCATTTAAAATAATATATGTAAGTGGCCATTATTCTATGTCAGTCTCTATTGAAAGGATCTTGGAACATTGTGACTTACTTTCACCCTTGTAAATTGATGAGATGGATCACCTAATTTTCTAATCATAAAACTGAGGTACAAGGACATTAGCTAAGATCAAGTTTTGTGATTTACAAGTAATAGGCATATTTAAAGATAGATACACTTATTTTAATGATATCTGTGTGTGTGGTATGTATTTTCCAATATATTAGCAAACTGAACAAGTGTTAGTATACGAACTTCTGGTAGTAAGATTATATCTATATACTTACTTTACAATAACATCTTTATATTCATATGTTTTTATGATGTTCTAAAATGTATTAAGGGCAAAACTTAATACATTATTACTTAGCCCATTTGAATCTAAAGTAATTAAGAAGTTCACTGTGTTCCCTTAAAACTCTGAATGTCAACTCTAACTAATAATGTAGTTGTGTAAATAAAAGCCATTACTTTCAGTAGCCAGTACATATTTCCTGTGAGGCCAGACATTCTGGAAATGATCTCATACCAAGGCCATTGCTGACCAGCCTTTTATTTTCCCCTTTTCTGGCTCCTGGGACCTGTGAGCTATGAAACCCTTTGAGAGAATGCAATGCACAACAGAGTTTCAGGGCCTTGGCTTATACATCTTTCAGTCCTGGGATCTATACAACTATGTATATGAAGCTAAGAAACATTCACAAATATAAATTAATATTATAGAGATGATATGAATGTATTGTTATGTGAAGTATTCATTTTAAGTTCTCTTTCCTCCATTTAGGTATAGAATCTTTTCTTATGTACTCTGTTCATGAAGGAATCCGCGGGATCCCTCTTGAGCCACGTGACAAAGTGGATGCTCTGATGCCAATATCAGGAGCTGCTTTTGCTGTGGGGATAGACTTCCATGCAGGTAAGTATATGTCATGAGTAATGTATGTATAATGCTCTGTTCAGAAAACATGATGGCAATATAACTTTCAATCTGTACTTGTGTAGAAAAGTTGACATTAAATTAAAGATGAATTTCAGCCTTGTACTAATTGTTCTAATTAAATTTCATCTGCCCCCTAAAAGAAACCAAATAAATCTTTTTTCTAAAGAGAAATTTTGTTTTAAAAATATATTTGTACACCATGACTGACAACTGATAGTTTTGTTTCTTCAAATAAATAAAACGATATTTTACTTTTCTCTAGTTATAAATATAAATATACCCCAATAGATCATTCCAATCTATTGACTTCTTGAGGTATACTTATTGGAAATACTTTCATGATGAATTACCAATGGTAAGACATTTTCTATAACTTTTAAGGCAGTATATATGGGGAAGTAGAGTTGCTTTAATTCCATGTGGTTTAGCAAATAATGAAAGAAAGCAATCAGAGACTACCAGACTGCTGTGGCTGGCTCAAATTAACCACAGGAATTTAATAGTAAACACTGTTGAATGTATTGAAGCCAATAAGTTGTGGTCAGATAACTGCCAAAGTCACACCAGCAATGGTTATGTGTCTTTGTCATCTGTTTACTATTTACATTTCTTATTCTACAATTAAGACTTTAATGTTATAAAAGCAAATTTGTTTTCCTCTCAACCAAGTTACATGTTTCCTGTGTTCATGGTTTAGTGTTGAAATAATAAGACAGTGTACCAATGTTTCTGTAATGTAAACTTATCTAATATTAAAAAGATAATGGGTCTTTGATTTATAAACAATTTTTAAAATATTAAAAATAATCTTTAGCATGGAAAAATGGTTCAATGATTAAGAGTACCTGTTGCACTTAGCAAGCATCCAACTACAATTCCAGCAACCACATGACACTTATACACATAAAATCCATGTGCTGTTTATCAGCACATGGATTTCTAGTGGCAACATTTTCTCCCTTGCTGGAAATTTTTTTTCTTTTTAAATTTTTGAGAATCTTAAGAAATTGTTAAAATATTACTTTCCTGTTCTTTCTTTCCTATTATTATTAATACTATTAGTATTTATTAGTATTAGTATTAATATAAATATTAGTATTAGTATTATTTGGATTTTCTTCCCAGCCTAAAATAGGCTGGCTTCAAATTCACAGAAATCTGCCTGTATCTACCACATGAATGCAGACAGTAAAGCATTTGTCTTTCCATCTAGGACAAGGTCCAAAAAAAGTTATCTTAGACTAAATGCTTGGAGTCACATGGACAGTAATGTCCTAAGTTTAAAAAAAATATTTTCATCATTTAAGAAAGTGTATGTGTTTGAGCCTGAATTTCTTTCTCAGCCTGTTTATCCTTTGTGTAGAGAAAGTCCATTGACTTGTTAGAGTTAATTTTATATCCAGCTACTTCACTGAAGCTGTTTATCAGATTTAGGAGTTCTTTGGTGGAATTTTTAGGGTCACTTATATATACAATCATATCATCTGCAAAAAGTGATATTTTGACTTCTTCCTTTCCAATTTGTATCCCCTTGATCAACATTTGTTTTCCAATTGCTCTGGCTAGGACTTCAAGTACTATGTTGAATAGGTAGGGAGAAAGTGGGCAGCCTTGCTTAGTCCCTGATTTTAGTGAGATTGTTTCCAGCTTCTCACTATTTACTTTGATGATGGCTACTGGTTTGCTGTAGATTGCTTTTATCATGTTTAGGTATGGGCCTCAAATTCCTGATCTTTCCAAGTCTTTTATCATAAATGGGTGTTGGATTTTGTCAAATGCTTTCTCCATATCTAAGGAGATGATCATGTGTTTTTTGTCTTTGAGTTTGTTTATACAGTGGATTACGTTGATGGATTTTCGTATATTAAACCTTCACTGCATCCCTAGAGTGAAACCTACTTGGTCAGGATTGGAGATTGCTTTTATGTATTCTTGGATTCGGTTAGTGAGAATTTTATTTTATTGAGGATTTTTGCATCGATATTCATAAGGGAAATTGGTCTGAAGTTCTCTATCTTTGTTGGATCTTACTGTGGTTTAAGTATCAGAATAATTGTGGATTCATAGAATGGATTGGGTAGAGTACCTTCTGCTTCTATTTTGTGGAATAGTTTGTGAGGAACTGGAATTAGATCTTCTTTGAAGGTCTGATAGAACTCGGCACTACACCCATCTGCTCCTGGGCTTTTTTTTTTGTTTGGGAGACTATTAATGACTGCTTCTATTTCTTTAGGGTATATAGAACTGTTTAGATCTTTAACCTGATCCTGATTTAACTTTGGTATCTGGTATCTGTCTAGAAATTTGTCCATTTCATCTAGGTTTTCCAGTTTTGTTGAATATAGCCTTTTGTAGAAGGATCTGATGGTCTTTTGGATTTCTTCAGGATCTGTTGTTATCTCTCCCTTTTCTTTTCTAATTTTGTTAATTAGGATGCTGTCCCTGTGCCCTCTAGTGAGTCTGGCTAAGGGTTTATCTATCTTGTTGATTTTCACAAAAAAACAGCTCTTTGGTTGATTCTTTGAATAGTTCTTCTTGTTTCCACTTGGTTGATTTCCCTATTGAGTTTGATTATTTCCTTCTGCCTACTCCTCTTGGGTGAATTTGCTTCCTTCTTTTGTTCTAGAGCTTTTAGGTGTGTTGTCAAGCTGCTAGTGTGTGCTCTCTCTAGTTTCTTTTTTGAAGGCACTCTGAGCTATTTTTTTCCTCTTAGAAATGCTTGCATTGTGTCCCATAAGTTTGGGTATGTTGTAGCTTCATTTTCATTAAACTCTAAAAAGTCTTTAATTTCTTTCTTTATTCCTTCCTTGACCAAGGTTTCACTGAGGAGAGTGTTGTTCAGTTTCCATGTGAATGTTGGCTTTCTATTATTTATGTTGTTATTGAAGATCAGCTTTAGTCCATGGTGATCTGATAGGATGCATGGGACAATTTCAATAGTTTTGTATCTGTTGAGGCCTGTTTTTTGACCAATTATATGGTCAATTTTGGAGAAGGTACCATGAGGTGCTGAGAAGAAGGTATATCCTTCTGTTTTAGGATAAAATGTTCTGAAGATATCTTTTAAATCCATTTGTTTCATAACTTCTGTTAGTTTCACTGTGTCCCTGTTTAGTTTCTGTTTCCACTATCTGTCCATTGATGAAAGTGGTGTGTTGAAGTCTCCCACTATTATTGTGTGAGGTACAATGTGTGCTTTGAGCTTTACTAAAGTTTCTCTAATGAATGTGGCTGCTCTTGCATTTGGAGCACAGATATTCAGAATTAAGAGTTCCTCTTGGAAGATTTTACCGCTGATGAGTATGAAGTGTCCCTCCTTGGCTTTTTTGATAACTTTGGGTTGGAAGTCGATTTTATTAAATATTAGAATGGCTACTCCAGCTTATTTCTTCAGCCCATTTGCTTGAAAAATTGTTCTCCAGCCGTTCATTCTGAGTTAGTGTCTGTCTTTTTCCCTGAGATGGGTTTCCTGTAAGCAGGAAAATGTTGGGTCCTGTTTGTGTAGCCAGTCTATAAGTCTATGTCTTTTTATTGGGGAATTGAGTCCATTGATATTAAGAGATATTAAGGGAAAGTAATTGTTGCTTCCTATTATTTCTGTTGTTAGAGTTGGCATTCTGTTTTTGTGGCTGTCTTCTTTTAGGTTTGTTGAAGGATTACTTTCTTGCTTTTTCTAGGGTGTGGTTTCAGTCCTTGTTTTGGATTTTTTCTGTTATTATTCTTTGAAGGTCTGGATTTGTGGAAAGATAATGTGTGAATTTGGTTTTGTTGTGGAATACTTTGGTTTCTCCATCTATGTTAATTGAGAGTTTGGCTGGGTATAGTAGCCAGGGCTGGCATTTGTGTTCTCTTAGTGTCTGTATAACATCTGTCCAGGATCTTCTGTCTTTCATAGTCTCTGGTGAAAAGTCTGGTGTAATTCTTTTTTTTTTTTTCATTCATACATATCTTTTATTCTTTTTCCATATTTTTTATTGGGTATTTATTTCAATTACATTTCCAATGCTATCCCAAAAGTCCCCCACATGCTCCCCACCCACTCCCACATCTTGGCTCTGGCATTCCCCTGTACTGAGGCATATAAAGTTTGCACGACCAATGGGCCTCTCTTTCCACTGATGGCCCACTAGGCCATCTTCTGATTCATATGCAGCTAGAGACACGAGCTCCAGAGTAGGTATTGGTTAGTTCATATTGTTGTTCCACCTATAGGATTGCAGATCCCTTCAGCTCCTTGAGTACTTTCCCTAGCTCCTCCATTAGGGGCCCTGTGATCCATCCAATAGCTGACTGTGAGCATCCAGTTCTGTGTTTGCCAGGCCCCGGCATAGTCTCACGTGGAAAAAAGACAGCATCTTCAACAAATGGTGCTGGCACAACTGGCAGTTATCATGTAGAAGACTGCGAATTGATCCATTCCTATCTTCTTGTACTAAGGTCAAATCTAAGTGGATTAAGGAACTCCACATAAAACCAGAGACACTGAAATGTCTGCTGTAATTCTGATAGGCCTGCTTATATACGTTATTTGACTTTTTTCCCTTACTGCTTTTAACATTCTATTTTTATTTAGTGTATTTGTTGTTCTGATTATTATGTGTAGGGAGGAATTTCTTTTCTGGTCCAGTCTATTTGGAGTTCTGTAGGCTTCCTGTATTTTCATGGGCATCTCTTTCTTTAGGTTTGGGAAGTATTCTATAATTTTATTGAAGATATTTGCTGGTCCTTTGAGTTTAAAATCTTCATTCTCATCTACTCCTATTATCCGTAGGTTTGGTCTTCTCATTGTGTCCTGGATTTCCTGGATGTTTTGAGTTAGGATCTTTTTGCATTTTGCATTTTCTTTGATTGCTGTGCAATGTTCTCTATGGAATCTTCTGCACCTGAGACTCTCTCTTCCATCTCTTGTATTCTGTTGCTGATGCTCATATGGTTCCAGATTTCTTTCCTAGGGTTTCTATCTTCAGCGTTGCCTCACTTTGGGTTTTCTTTATTGTGTCTACTTCCCTTTTTAGGTTTAGTATGTTTTTTTTCATTTCCATCACCTGTTTGGATGTGTTTTCCTGTTTTTCTTTGAGGACTTCTACCTGTTTGGTTATGTTTTCCTGTTTTTTTTTGTTTTTTTTTTTTTTTTTTTTTTTTTTTTTTTTTTTGTTATGGACTTGTAACTCTTTAGCAGTGTTCTCCTGTATTTCTTTAACTGAGTTATTAAAGTCCTTCTTGATGTCCTCTACCATCATCATGAGATATGCTTTTAAATCCGGGTCTAGCTTTCCGGGTGTGTTGGGGTGTCCAGGACTGGGTGAGGTGGGAGTGCTGGGTTCTGATGATGGTGAGTTTCCTTGGTTTCTCTTAGTAAGAATCTTATGTTTGCCTTTTGCCATCTGGTAATCTCTGGAGTTAGTTGTTATAGTTGTCTCTGGTTAGAGCTTGTTCCTCTCCTGATTCTGTTATTCTCTACCAGCAGACCTGGGAGACTAGCTCTCTCCTGAGTTTCAGTGGTCAGAGCACTCTCTGCAGGCAAGCTCTCCTCTTGCAGGGAAGGTGCACAGATATCTGGCGTTCAGACCTGCCTCCTGGCAGAAGATAAAGGCCTGAAACAGGGCCTGTCCCAGAAGCTGTTAGCTTCTGTAGTCCACATTCTCACCTGTGCAGACTAGTCTCAGAGAGATCCGGGAACCACAATGGCTCCCCCAGGTGCTCCGGCCAGTTTCATACATTTTTACAATGTGTTTACAAAGAATATATTCACCATTACCTCCCTTCAACTCCTTCTAGTACCTCCAATTCAATCATTATCCCAAATTCTTATCCTTTATTTTTTTATGTTATTAGTGCTAGCACATATGTTCCTAAGAATGCAAACATCCATTGCTACACGGGAATTTACAAGTGCTAACACATATGTTCCTAAGTATGGAAACATCCATTGTTACATGGGAATTTACAAGCTTCCAGGCGCATCACAATGAACTCACTTTTCTTCAGAAAACAACTTCTAATGTCTCCTCTGCAAACGGTAGAACTTTGGAGGACCCTTTTCACCTTGTGCATGAGTTTCAATGGTTTGATCTAGTGCAAGTGGCTAGTGATGTAGTTAATGGCTGGTGATGTTGGTTGATATGAGCAACAATCATGCCATCCAGAACTCTGCATTTGACAGTTCTACTGATCAACTGTCAGCTCTCCCGTTCTCTCCATCCACTCTTCTTTATGTTTCTTGGACCTTGCCTGCAAGGAAGTTGTTTTAGATGATCCTTGTACAACAGCACTTGTGGGTACAAATACCTTATATAAGCTTCTACATTAACCTCTACCCATTTCAAGAAGAAGCTGAATGTCTAGAGTTCTAATATATATATATATATATATATATATATATATATATATATATATATATATTCACAGACCATTTCTTTCTTCTACAGAACCTTTTTTTTTTTTTTGGCTTTTCACACAGGTACAGTGGTCAGGAATCAATTATTATCTCTGCTCTCAGCAGGAAGTATCAATGCAACTCTTGTTTTGAATCCAGCTAGAGGTATCAATGCAACCTAGGCTTTTTATCCAGAGGGTAGAGAATACAGAGATCAGTTAATTTCTAAAGGAGCCCTAGTCTACCACTGGAGAACTCAGATTTCAGTGACCATCTGAATTACTTATAAGTAATTTTGTTTCATCTATATCTACCTATCTACCTACGTATCTATCTCAGTTTATATCTATCTATCTATCTATCTATCTATCTATCTATCTATCTATCTATCTAACTATGTCTCAGTTCCCCTATTTCTGGGATATGCAGAAATATTTATATATACATACATATATATGTATGTATGTATGTGTATATATATATATATACAGACATATGGCACAATACATATAATAGTCACATTTTATAATTGCATCAAATAAACATGTAGTCTATTGCATATAAAGTGAATAGAAAGATACTTGTTCTCTTTCTGATTCTATGTATCTAATCAGTTCTTTGTATAGAAAAGTAGGCATTTATTATTGGGGCAGCAGGAACTATTTAGGGATGATTTCTCTAGTGAGGGTAAATATTACACCCACTTCATTATCACTCTGTGGAGCAGATACTTAAACATTAGAAACACTGCCATCTGTGCACAATTCTGGAATGGTAATCTCTAAGACTATGTTAGCCAAATACAAGAAATATTAATTAGATAGTGGTGTGGGTGAATGGGTCATGGCTTCCAACAACTTCATGTGACTTTTGTGCTCCCATGTACTCTTCAGTCTCCTTTATTTTCACTGCCTTTGGAAAATATAATAGAATTAGAATGACCCTCAGTGCTCAAGTTATAATATTGTTAAATACAATATGCAAGCCTTGTAACTTTGCAGAGAGAATGTGCTTCAGAATGGAAGAAACAGAAATAAATGGATTATACCATATACAGAGAGAAAACAAGTAATGTTTGTCTTGTCAGACTCTACCTACATTTTCTCACAACAGTGTTTATATGTTCCCCTGTTACAAATTTTTCTCGTGTTCCTCCTGTAGATAGTATATTTCTTTATCAATTATTGATTCACCTCAATTATATAACTATTTCCTTTAAATTCCTACCAGCAGTCTTTTTTCTTCTTCTTCCTTCTCCTCTTCTTCCTCCTCCTCCTCCTTCTCCTTCTTTTTCTTTTTTCTTTTTTCTTTTTACAAACATCAGATACTCAGAATACAAAGCTCAGATACTGAGTGTCATGCATGTTCCTGCTCCAATTGTTCTATATTGAAGATCTAGAAAGTTGCTGTCAGTAAAAATCACTTGCTGTTAATATGTTAATGAAATTTCTTGGTAAATTGTGAAAACCTTTAGGTACCATGTACAATGAAAGAGTGTAACACATATCAGGACATTTTAAGTTTAATTTCCTGTGCCAATACTATCCGTGTGACACAATTTAGTCAGTCCAATGCATAATGTCCTGATTTTCTTCCTTGGTAAGGTAAAATACCCAAGAATTTTTGCTACCATAAAGTTAATATGAATAAAAAAACTCAAATAAATAATATAATTTTTCAAGTAAAACAGGAAAAAGATGGTTAACACTTTTTCTTTTCACAGGGCTCCCATCACTGATAGAGGGAAAAAGACTTGTTTGTTTAATAGTTAGAGCAAACTGTGGGCATTGTTGCACCACCATAATTTACAGTGATATATTTAAAACATCCTGTAACTTTCAAAAGGATTGACAGATTTGATTTGTGCTGGCTTTAGTCCTAAAAAATTAAAGCATTTTTCAATGAAAGGTCTGTTTTCCAACAGATGAAGCTCTTCAGGAGACTAGCCAGTGAAGAAAGAAGACCCTGTGGCTAGATTTAAAATGTTCAAAGGAGGGGTTTTTTTTATCTCTTCACTGGAAACGTCCCATTCCAGAGGGGGAAAAATGAGCTTTGAAAATCTTTGCCTGCTGGGTGGTGTTCCTCCCGATGAATGAACATCACATTTGATGCTTTAAAAGATATATTTTTGTCAGGAGAAAAGACTTCAAAACAAAATCCATCCCTCAACTCATTTTATGATTCTTCAGTAAGGTGTGCTCTGTTTGGTTTCCTAGCCCTTTGGGAATATTTACAAGGATTTAAAATAATAAACAATAGAATAGTGCTCAGAGAATGATGAATTATCTATAATTTCCTAGACTATACTCTTCCTAATAATCTTTATTTTGTTCTAATATCTGTCATCCTATTCAATTCAACAAATATTGATTATTATCTATTAGGTATACAACTTCACAGCTGCTTTAATTTAAGCACTCAATGAAGACCATTGATATGGATGTCCTTTTCTGGCACTGATTGTGAGAAGGAGTTTAGTGCCTTTTTGTTAAGTCATATGCTGGACTTCTGTGCTAGTGTGAAACATTATCTCCTTACCCAGGGCTGGTTTAGGAAATAGACAAATTTATCACTTGGGTGAGAGAAGCTTCTAATGAGGGATGACTTTAGAGGACATTCTGATTTTTGTGAAAGCATAGAACATCTATTTAAGAAAAGACTAAAGAAGGACACTTGAGGAAATACCTAAACCTTTTGTTTGTTTGTTTGGTTTTGGTTTTTTGTTTTGTTTTGTTTTGGTTTGTTTGTTTGGTTTTGGTTTTTGGGTTTGTTTTGGTTTTGGTTTTGGTTTTTTTTTGTTTGTTTGTTTTGTTTTGTCTTGTTGTTTGTTTTTTTGGTTTTTCGAGACAGGGTTTCTCTGTGTTACCCTGGCTGTCCTGGAACTCACTCTGTAGAACAGGCTGGCCTCAACCTCAGAAATCTGCCTGCCTCTGCCTCCCAAGTGCTGGGATTAAAGGTTTCTACCACTACTGCCCGGCTGGAAATACCTAAACCTTTATACTGTGAATTTATCCTATTAACACAAATAGTTTTCTTAGTCTTCCCCATTTACCTATTCGACAACATTTTGTTGCTAGAAGAAAGAAGCCTATGATAGCACCTTGTAGTTCTTTGTAGTGCTGCAGGAAACTAAAATGATGTATAACAGACAGGTCAGTGACCTGCATTGGAGTTGAGTGTCCTCTTCCTAACTGTATCCCTTATGCCATATTATATTTATAACTGTTGAAACAAAATTTGGACAATTGCAAGTATTACTCAATGATATCACATCCTACTTCTGTAAATTTGTGCCAGTTGAAGATCACATATTAATTTGATTTATGTACTAAGTCAGGTTTTTTTAAACACTTAAGTAAATGAATAGGTAGCTACCCCTCAAGGAGGACCTCTCTCTCCATCCCTCCCTCCTTTCTCCTTCCCCATCCCTCCCTCCCCATCCCCCTCTATTTCCCCCTCTCTGTCTCTCTCTCTGTCTCTCTCTCTCTCTCTGTTATTGTTTTCTGTAGAAAGAATTTTTCTCATGTCAGTAACAGGCATAGTTTAATAAATATAATACTGTTGCTTAGGGCCATTTTTTCAATTTTAAGAAAACCATTTCTCTGGCTACAAAGTAAAGTTTTAGAGTAGACTCTACTTTGTGTTCTTTTTTTTTTTTTTTTTTAATATTTTTATTACATATTTTCCTCAATTGCGTTTCCAATGCTATCCCAAAAGTCCCCCATAGCGCCCCCCCACTTCCCTATCCACCCATTCCCATTCTTTTGGCCCTGGCATTCCCCTATATTGGGGCATATAAAGTTTGCAAGTCCAATGGGCCTCTCTTTCCATTGATGGCTGACTAGGCCATCTTTCGATACATATGCAGCTAGAGACAAGAGCTCCGGGGTTCTAGTTAGTACATCATGTTGTTCCAACAATAGGGTTGCAGATCCCTTTAGCTCCTTGGGTACTTACTCTAGCTTCTCCATTGGGAGCCCTGTGATACATCCAATAGCTGACTGTGAACATCCACTCCTGTGTTTGCTAGGCCCCAGCATCGTCTCACAAGAGACAGCTATATTTGGGTCCTTTCAGCAAAATCTTGCTAGTGTATGCAATGGTGTCAGCGTTTAGAAGTTGATTATGGGATGGATCCCTGGGTACGGCAGTCTCTAAATGGTCCATTCTTTCATCACCGCTACGAACTTTGTCTCTGTAACTCCTTCCCTGGGTGTTTTGTTCCCAATTCTGAGAAGGTGCACAGTGTCCACACTTTGGTCTTCATTCTTCTTGAGTTTCATGCGTTTAGCAAATTGTATCTTAAATCTTGGGTATCCTAAGTTTTGGGCTAATATCCACTTATCAGTGAATACATATTGTGTGAGTTCTTTTGTGATTGTGTTACTTCACTCAAGATGATGCCCTCCAGGTCCATCCATTTGGCTAGGAATTTCATAAATTCATTCTTTTTAATAGCTGAGTAGTACTCCATTGTGTAAATGTACCATAATTTCTGTATCCATTCCTCTGTTGAGGGACATCTGGGTTCTTTCCAGCTTCTGGCTATTATAAATAGGGCTGCTATGAACATAGTGGAACATGTGTCCTTTTTACCGGTTGGGACATCTTCTGGATATATGCCCAGGAGAGGTATTGCTGGATCCTCCGGTAGTACTATGTCCAATTTTCTGAGGAACCGCCAGACTGATTTCCAGAGTGGTTGTACAAGCTTGCAATCCCACCAACAATGGAGGAGTGTTCCTCTTTCTCCACATCCTCGCCAGCAACTGCTGTCACCTGAATTTTTGATCTTAGCCATTCTGACTGGTGTGAGGTGGAATCTCAGGGTTGTTTTGATTTGCATTTCCCTGATGATTAAGGATGTTGAACATTTTTTCAGGTGTTTCTCTGCCATTCGGTATTCCTCAGGCGAGAATTCTTTGTTCAGTTCTGAGCCCCATTTTTTAATGGGGTTATTTGACTTTCTGGAGTCCACCTTCTTGAGTTCTTTATATATATTGGATATTAGTCCCTTATCTGATTTAGGATAGGTGAAGATCCTTTCCCAATCTGTTGGTGGTTTTTTTGTCTTATTGATGGTGTCTTTAGCCTTGCAGAAGCTTTGTAGTTTCATGAGGTCCCACTTGTCAATTCTCGATCTTACAGCACAAGCCATTACTGTTCTATTCAGGAATTTTTCCCCTGTGCCCATATCTTCAAGGCTTTTCCCCACTTTCTCCTCTATAAGTTTCAGTGTCTCTGGTTTTATGTGAAGTTCCTTGATCCACTTAGACTTGACCTTAGTACAAGGAGATAGGAATGGATCGATTCGCATTCTTCTACATGTTAACAACCAGTTGTGCCAGCACCATTTGTTGAAAATGCTGTCTTTCTTCCACTGGATGTTTTTTACTTTGTGTTCTTATGACTGTGAAGCAAAACTATTTGTGTTATCATTTCAAACTTACTTCAGTTACATTTTTAATACATGTGAACAGTTTGCAAATGGGAAAATGCAATAAACCCTTCAAGGTATAGAATATTATTACCAGAAAAGAAAATCTCTGTAATTCTATTCCAAAGAAAATGCCATTAGCATCACACAGTCATTGAAAGATAAACAAGTTATTTAAAATATCTCACTGATATTCTGATTATTTCTAAACCACAAACATTAAAAATCTGCACTTATAGTTATTAGAATTCTTTCACTCTTGACAAACTAAAAATAAATCTCAGAAATGTACAATGGGGACTTGCTAAAAGCTTTTGACAGCTTAATTGTAATCTCTGATATCTTCATCACTGGTTGAATATTGATGAACATCACATGAATACTCTTTGGAATTCCAGACTTCTCATGACACAGCTTTGGCTGGTTCTCGGGAAATTCCTGTGAACAGAGTCTTTCCACCCTATCTTTCCATGTAGCTGTCGAAGGTTCTTAAACAAATATAAAACTTCGTTTCCCTTCTTTACCTTCTCATCAAGTCTGAGCTCTGGTCATCAAAATTCCGGTTAAACTAATTCACAGTGAATTATTAGCAGGCGGTAGGGATTGACATGCTTTCTTAGGAACCATATTTAGCTGAGTAGTGTCCATCTGCAGCCACATTTCCATGTAGAGCGTTACTATAGATGAGTAAAAAGAAAATAATTTTCAAAGAAAACTTTATCTTTTGACCTTGTTTTCCAAAACACTGTCACATACACAATACACTGAGGCCATCATTAACTTCTCAGCATCGCTGTCCTGACAACACAAACATGTGAAGTGGTACTTGGAAATCTCCTTTTCTTTTCCTTCTGTCAATGGTAATTTAAGCATCGTTCCATGTAACTTCAGCCTTGGGAAAGGGCTTCTTTTCTCCATCCAATTTAAGAAAACCAAGGACATATTAGTCCATTTGTCTTTTTGACATTTTTTAGTTTAAGAAAATATAAAAGCTATGATGCAGCTTCTGAGGGTGTTGACCATTATTTTTAATCAATTACAAGGTGTTATAATTAGAAGAGAAAAACAGGACATATTTAATTGACTTTTAGACTATATGCTATGAATCTATCATTAATTTTATTTTGATCTTATTTTTTTTCAAAGAACACAAATTAGTAAATGGATTCTTCTGTGAGTTAAAAGTGAAGAAAAACAGTGAGTGCCAGGACAGCCACGGCTACACAGAGAAACCCTGTCTCGAAAAAAAAAAAAAAAAAAAAAGTGAAGAAAAACAACCAAGTGACTCCATGTGTGTGTGTGTGTGTGTGTGTTTATAATGTCTTAGCTGAAATAGAAAGTCTTAGAAATGGACACAAGTATACCACCCATCAGAAATTAAGAAGAAAGAATTTTGGAAGAAGAAATTAAAATAACATCACCTAATCCAAACATGTAATATATTTCAAACAATTATTACTACATTATATGTCATTTAATGTATTGGTGTTATTTGATTTGTTAAAGTAATGTTTTAGGACAGGAGGTATGTTTACTTTAAGAAACCAATCTTAGTGAAAAGATTGAGCTTGGGAAGAGTGGTTGTTGTGTGAAGATGAGGTAAAGTCTAACTTCGGAATTGTAATTTTGTTCCTGAGCTTTACATAAAGATTGTAGGGTGGGATGTTGTCTGGTGTATGCATGCACCCAATTTAATTTTCAGAACACAGAAACTCAAGGGGAAAGGAAAAGAAATGAAGTATTAGAAGATGAGTGAAATAAGTATACAGTATGCAACTCTCAGTGTCACACACCCAATTCAGTCACTGAAAAGCAACTGTGGGGCTCAGATATTGGAGAAATGGTGACAGTAAAGTTTAGGGATTTCTACCAAACAGGGGCAGAAGAGAAATGGCACAGCTACATCAAAGGTGGTCTAAAGAGATGATCATTACAGTCTCTATAAGTGGGGAGGGAAGTACTAATACCTGAAGGACTCCTATGTATTAGTCATTGTGCAATGTTAACATCTTGAAAGAAGAAACATTTATTAATGGATCATTTCTGTGGGTTAATTTAAAATGGCTCTTCTGTTCTCATGGCTATTTTTGCTATCTCTAAACAAGGGTCAATACCATATGAACTTCATGTAATCTCAACCTTGTGGCTTTATTTTATTTTATTTTTTTCAAATTGAGTTCCTCACTAGCTGTTGAACAGAACACCAGTTTCTTTTTGGTCACCATCTTTGTTCTCTCTATGGTCAGTTCTTAACAGGAGACTATCTAGGATAACATCTATTGAATACAGGAGAGGAGAGAAGTGCCAAAGGAGGCCAGGCTTGTATAATTCAGTCTCAGAACTTGTTTTCCATATTTGATAGACTTCTTACTTGAAGCTAGTAATTAGACTCAGGTTAACCCCACAGAAGGGATGCAAAACTAGAATTTTCAGGAGTTGATGATCACAGGGACCATACTAAAGACTAAAGATGACTTATCACAGTATTAGAAGATGTTCTGATCATTATTTCTATGCATGAGACTTGAACTCTGATGGCTGCTTTATACTGTCAGTGACATTTGTTAGGGTTTGAAACTGAAATGTCCCCAAAGGTTTGTGTTTCAACATTTGGCCAAAATCAAGTGGTGGTGTTTGGGAAGGTTGTGGAACCTTTTGGCTGTAGCACTTTGCTGGAAGACCCAGTCCACTAGGGGAAAACTTGAGGGTGAGGGCTTAGTTTTTCCTTTCTTCTGCTGCCAATGTGTAAGATGCTCCAGTCCCATGTTACTCTGCCATGTAGTGTAGTGACCTCTGTCAGGATGACCCAAATCCCTGAAAGTATGATTCAAGGTCATCCTTTCCTCTGTGATTCTGGTGTGTGTTTTTTCACAGCAATTAAAAAAAATAACCGGTAGCATGGACAATGTTTCTGTAGAAACCAAACTTTAGCCTTATTTGCATCACCGTACCAGGTTGAGACAACCAAAAAATAAATAAATAAATAAAAGAATTCTGTAAATAAATAAGAAGGAATGGATAACAGCAATGTTAAAAAAATAAGATTTGAAAAGGTAAAAGTTTGAAGATATCATTCAATGTTTAGTGTTGAGAAAGTAAGATTGAGCTGGTTGTAAGGGACTAGCATCATCAAGAATCCCACTTAGGAGATTCCTGGTAGCACTGATCATGACATAAGGGAAATTCTACATTCCAGAGTACAATTTTCACTATCTGAAGTTAGCATTGGGTGTCCCAGTTGACAGGTTGCACATTAGCATCTACTTAGTAGAGGACATGGAGCCTTTCTAAAATGTGCATGGCAGCATCCTTCAACAAAGCTCTATATCTGCACAAATACTAGCAGTGTGAGGGTTGAAAGACGTGGCCCATGCCTTAGAAGCATAGACTCCAGGAAATTCTGCTTTACACCTACCATCTCCCTGTCTTTTGCTTTAAGTTATTCTTACTTCAGACACTTCACTAATTAGGATCAAGCCTTTTAAGGTCATACATTTTCTTAATTTACTTTTGGCCACTATTATAGAAAAAGCCTTCAATAAAAGCTAGGGACCCCTCTGTCTCACCACCTTACAGAGTCTGATCAAAATCCAGAAGAGTCTTCAGAGAATAACTCAGACCATAACTGTAACTCTCTCATGGAAAGCTCTTTAAGAAAAATGATTTCAAGGAATTACTTTCAGTGGTCTTTCATTGCCTGGGAATATGAAGATATGTGACAATTGCCAGTGTGAATAATTATTTCGCTGTCACTAAGGCAGGCTAGTGCTGCTGAATAAGCTTTTTTAATTTTTTTACATCTCCCCACTTCCTCCAACCCTCTGAGTTAGCTTTAACTATATCCATATTTAGTTCTACTGTTGCCTCAAGATCCATGTTCATCTATACAGACAACAGAGAGCTAACTGCCTAGTCCCATGAAATCAGTACCGTGAAATCACCACCAATATGTTATGCCTGCATGGCCAGCAAAAGTTCCCATGAGAGTAGGCTGCCTCCCTTTGCAAACTGTCTCTGATTTATTCTCTCATCAAACACCGAATTATTGAAAAAACAAAATGGGTTTCTTCCGTTTAGAAATTAACTTCATTTACTTGTTTATTGTTCATTCTGCTGAATGGTAAATGGAAGGTGATAGCAATGAATTATGAAGAATGTAAACTATAGTGTGTTTGTCAGAATATAAGAAACTGGAAGAGACTGCTTACAGTTTATGAATGTCTATCTGTGGGATACTGTAAACAATCAACATGAAAATAATACCTTGTGGTGTTAAGAGTCTGGATCTCTTCTGTGTTTTCAGCTGTCCACAATCCAGTACTGACAGCACCAGGGTCAGTACCGTAGAGGCTGTTTGTAAGGAATATCAGTTTTCTTAGTCAATGGTCATTATTATGTATGTGGAAATAATCATATTTAAACTGGCTGTGTTCATTAATATGTGCTGCTCATCAGCACAATACTCAGAAACTGGTACTTCTGTTTCTTTGCTTGTAAATATGACATCAAGATCATGAACAAACTGACATATTTATCATAGATATCGTTCTAACTATATTTGAAAAGTTACTTACTAAAAAACAAAAGTATTTATAATTTTCATTTTGTTTCCTAGGACATCTTACTCTGACCATTGGAGAACAGAAATCCTAAGATGTTTTAGTGACTTCTATTCACAGCCATATTTAAAATGTCTTTATTATTATAACTTTCCAAATATACTATTTTAGTGGTAAAGCAATTAATGTTTGGTGTTCAGTTGGCTCAGATTTTAATTTAGAGATACAATAAAAGGATACTAATAGTATATTTGCATAGTCAATTATTTGTAATGCTCATGGAAGCCTTATAATTCAAAATAATGATGATTAGATAAAATGCAGGCACTTATCAATGGAATCATCACTTAAAATAATTAAAATAATCTGGTGAGGTAATAATGATTACTTCAGTCATCACCTTCTTAGAGCAGATTCAGTCTATATTTAAATAAATATTCATCTAAAATTATATGATTAAAGTTATTGGACAATTGAAATCTTATGAAGGAAAAACAAAAAGTCTACCAATACTAATATTCTACATTTTTTACAACTATTAATTTTTGGCACGTTTATAGTTTTCTGTTTTCTTAACATCATTTTATCTTGTTTATTTTCAATATTCTATCATGACACTTTTCTATGCTATGATAAATAATCTGCAAATATTATTTCCAATATAAGTACGTTATTCGTGGAGGAATATATGCTGGGTAGTGGTGGTGCATAGTTTTAATCCCAGTACATGGAAGCAGAGACAAGCAGATTGCGGAGTTTGAAGGCAGCTTTGTCTACAAAGTAAGTGTTAGGACTGCCAGGGCTACACAGAGAAATACTGTCTTGAAAAACGAAACAACAACAAAAAAAAAAAAAAAAAAAAAACAAGAAAGGGAAGAAGAAAACTATATGTTTTATACACTTTGAAAAGAATTTTTATTTGCTTGGTTAGAGTCACACAAGGTATTTTATATTATTTGTATTTATTGTGAAGGATATCATTTCTCTAATTTCTCTAGCAGCCTGTTATCCTTTGAATAGAGGAAGGCTACTGATTTGTTTGAGTTAATTTAATATCCAACTACTTTGCTGAATTGTTTATCAGGTTTAGGAATTCTCTCGTGGAATTTTTGGGGTCACTCAAGTATACTATTGTATCATCTGCAAATATTGATATTTTGATTTCTTCCTTTCCAATTTGTGTCCCTTTGACATCCTTTTGTTGTTTAATTGCTCTGGCTAAGACTTCGAGTACTATATTGAATAAGTAGAGAGAGAGTGGGCAGCCTTGTCTATTCCCTGATTTTAGTGGGATTGCTTTCTCTCCATTTAGTTTGACATTGGCTACTGGTTTGCTGTATATTGCTTTTTACTATGTTTAGGTATGGGTCTTGAATCTCTGATCTTTCCAAGACTTTTACCATGAAGGGGTATTGAATTTTGTCAAATGATTTCTCAGCATCTAATAACATGATCAAGTGGGTTTTTTTCTTTGAGTTTGTTTATATAGTGGATTGCATTGATGAATTTCTATATATTGAATCATCCCTGCATCCCTGGGATGAAGCCTACTTGATCATGATGGATAATTGTTTAGATGTGTTCTTGGATTCATTTTGCAAGAATTTTATTGAGTAAGTTTGCATCAATATTCATAAGGGGAAATGATCTGAATTTTGCATTCTTTGTTGGGTCTTTGTGTGGTTTAGGTATTAGCATAATTGCAGCTTCATAGACTGAATTGGTTAGTGTTTCTTCTGTTTCTATTTTGTGGAATAGTTTGAAGAATGTTGGCATTAGATATTCTTTGAAGGTGATAAAATTCTGCACTACATTCATCTACTCCTGAGCTTTTTTTGGTTGGGAGACTTTTAATGACTGCCTCTATTTCTTTAGGGTTTATGGGACTATTTAGATGGTTTATCTGATTCTGATTTGACTTTGGTACTTGATATCTCTCTAGAAAATTGTGCATTTCATTCAGATTTTCCAGTTTCATTGAGTATAGGCTTTTGTAGTAGGATCTGATGATTTTTTTTTTCAATTTACTCAGTTTCTTTTGTTGTTTGTCTTTTCATTCCTGATTTTGTTGTTTAGGATACTGTACCTGTACCCTCTGGTTAGTCTGGCTAAGGTTTTATCAATTTTGTTGATTTTCTCAAAGAACCAGCTCCTGGTTTGGTGATTCTTTCTGTAGTTCTTTTTGTTGCTACTTGGTTGATTTCAGCCCTGACTTTATTTCTTGCTGTCTACTCCTTTTGTATGTATTTGCTTTTTGTTCTAGAGATTTCAGGTATATGATAAAAATTTCAAGTCTCTGAGAAAAAAAAATAGAAGATATCAGAAGATGGAAATATCTCCCATGCTCATGGATTTTCAGAATTAATATAGTAAAAATGGCCATCTTGCCAAAAAAATATATAGGTTCAATGCAATCCCTGTCAAAATTCCAACTCAATTCTTTATAGAGTTAGAAAGAACAATTTGCAAATTCATTTGGAATAAGAAAAAAAAACAAAATACAAAAAAACCAAAAACAAAACAAAACAAAACAGAAGAAAACAGGATAGCTAAAACTATTCTAAACAATAAAAGACCTTCTGGTGGAATCATCATCCCTGACATCAAACTGTATTACAGAGCAATTAAAAATTGTGTAGTATTGTAACAAAGATAGGCAGGTAGATCAATGGAATAGAACTAAAGATCCAGAAATGAACCCACATACCTATAGTCACTTGATGTTTGACAAAGGAGCTAAAAACCATCTAGTGGAAAAAGACAGGTTTTTCAACAAATGGTGCTGGTTCGACTGGAGGTCAGCATGAAGAAGAAAGCAAATCTATTCATTCTTATCTCCTTGTACAAAGCTCAAGTCCAAGTGGATCAAGGACCACCACACAAAACCAGATACACTGAAACTAATAGAAGAGAAAGTGGAGAAGAGCCTCAAATACATGGGCTCAGGGAAAAAGTTGCTGAGGAGAACACCAATGGCTTATGCTCTAAGATCAAGAATTGACAAATGGGACCTCATAAAATTGCAAAGCATCTGTAATGTAAAGGACACTTTCAACTGGACAAAACAGCAACTGACAGATTGAGGAAAATATCTTTACCAATCCTACATCTGATAGAGGGCTAATATCCAATTTATACAAAGAACTCAAGAAATTAGACTCCAGATAATCAAATAACTGTATTAAAAATGAGGTACAGAGCAAAACAAAGAATTCCCAAATGAGGAATATCGAATGGCCAAGAAGCACCTGAAGAAGTGTTCAACATCCTTAGTCATCGGAGAAATGCAAATCAAAACAACCCTGAGATTCTACCTTACATCAGTCAGAATGGGTAAGATCAAAAACTCAGGTGACAGCAGATGATAATGAGGATGTGGAGAAAGAGGAACACTTTTCCATTGTTCGTGAGATTGCAAGTTGGTACAACCATTCTGGAAATCATTCTGGGAGTTCCTGAGAACCCAGCTATACCACTCATGGGCAAAAATTCAAAAGATGCTCCAACATATAACAAGGACATATGTTCTATGTTCGTAGCAGCTTTATTCATAATGGCCAGAAGCCTGGAAAGAATCCAGATGTCCTGCAACAGAGGAATGGATACAGAAAATGTGGTACATTTACACAATGGAATACTATTCAGCTATTAAAAACAATGAGTTCATGAAATTCTTAGGCAAATGGTAGGACTAGAAAATAACATCCTGAGTGAAGTAACTCAATAACAAAAGGATACACATGGTATGCACTCAAAGAGAAGTGGATATCAGAATACTCAAGATACAATTCGCAGACAACTTGAAGGAGAATAAAAACCAAAGTGTGGATGCTTCAGTCCTTCTTAGAAGGAGGAACAAAATATGGGGACAAAGTGTGGGGCAGATACTGAAAGTAATGCCTTCTAGAGGCTGCCCCATCTGGGGATCCATCCCATATACTGTTACTAAACTCAGACACCATTGTGGATGCCAAGAAGTGCTTACTGAAAGGAGCATGATATAGCTGTTTCCTAAGAAGCTCTGCCAGAGCCAGACAAATAATGGTGGATGCTTGCAGTGAACCCTTGTATTTATAACAGGGTCCTCAGTGGAGGATTTAGAGAAAGGTCTGAAGGAGCTGAAAGGGGTTTGCAACCCCATAGGAAGTACAACAATATCAACCAACTAGATCTCCCTCCCCTCAAGAGGTCACAGGGACTAAACCACCAACAAATGAGTACACCTGAGGGAACCATGGCTCCATTTGAATATGTAGCAGAGGATGGCCTTGTAGGACATCAGTGGGAGAAGAGGCCCTTGTTCTGTGAAGGCTAGATGCCCCAGAGTAGGGTAATGCAAGGACTGGGAGGCAGGAATGGGTGGGGGTGGGGTGGGATAACACCCTCATTGAAGCAGCTGGCGGGGAGGGTAAAGGGGGTTTTCAAGAGTGGGAACCTGGAAAGGGGATATCAATTGAAATGTAAATAAAGCAAATATTCAATAAAATATATCTGATTAAAAAAAAAGACTTTTTATTTTAAAATTCCGTTATGTGTCTCTGTGTATGTCCTCCACTCCAATGGAGTCCAGGAGAATATGATGAATCCTTTTGAGCTGGATGAACATGGAGCAGTGGTCTACACAATATGGATGCTGGAAACTGAACTCAGGTCCTCTAAAAGATCAGCACATCTTAACCACGCTACAGACTCCAATTTGCATAAGTAATATTTCCAATAGTCTTTGTTTGTTTTTAGACAAGATTTCTCCATGTAGCCCTGTCTGGCCTGGAACTCTCAGAGATCCCCCTACATCTGATTCCCCAGTGCACAGATTGAAGGCATGTTGCCACCCTTGCCTAGTTTCCAACAATTTTGAACCTTCGGATTATTTTAAGTTTGACTTTTTAATGTATGTTTGTTTTGAATCTGCAGAGTTAAAAAGTAGAATTTTCTTTTCTTAAACAAAATTTTTGTACGTAATCACATATTCTGTAATTTGTTTCTTTAAACTGTTCCATAACTAATACACATCTATTCATAGCAGTCCAATTGTCACCAATATTTACATTAAGAACACTGTCACAGAAAACCCATGTGACTTTAGTCATTTATGTTTTGTGACTTTCTTGGGAAATAAATATGTAGATGTGGGTAACTATCTATTTTTTCAGATGATGTAAATTAAGCTTTGGTATTATTTTATACTACTCTAAGGGCAATAGATATATTTATTTATAGGATGTGGTATGGAAAATCAGTTTTAACATCTCTTGCTCATATATGTATGTATGAGTATGCCTGGTAGGCCTTATATTAAGTGCATATATAACAATTTTAAAACTTTATAGAGCTATTTTCTAAAGTAGTTGAATGATTTTGGATTTCTTCTGGTAGATAAAGGAGGTTCTAATATCTTTTCTGACTTGACAGGACCTAACAGTCTCTCTTGATTGTGAAGATCCTGGAAGGTGTTAAGTGGCTCTTCACCTGGGTTTGTTGTGTGCTCTCCATTACATGCATTTGTTGAGCATCCTTTCCTGAGCTTATTATTAGCACAGAGAAGAACAAAGGGGTGGGTTTACTTCATTTCAAATCTTTACTCCTTTATTCTTCCTCTTCTTCTTTCCTGAGCCTTCTCCTCTTCTTCTAGGACTCCTCCTCTTCCTCCTTTTCTGACTCCTGCTCTTATTCTTATTCTTTTTGGGCACATTGTACTGAATTTAAGGCTGGTGATAAGAAGCAGTTAGAGATGGCATCTTTGCCCTGTTTTGTCTCGTAGGAGTAAACTAAAGCTTCTTCACTTTTTCAATGATGTTAAGGGTTACATCTTGTTTTGAATATAAGGGAAAAATACAACCATTGTTTTTAAGTGTTTTTAACCTTGTCAATATACTTTATGAATCTAAGGAAGATCTCTCTTCTTACTTTGTTGAGGAGTAATGTTGTGAAATATTACATTTTTTTTAATGTCATTGGAGATGAGATCTTACTCTGTATTCAGGCTGGTATCCTCCTGCCTTAGCTAATATAGCTGTCCATCATACTGCAATATACTATTTTTCTGTAAGATAATGTGAGTAATATATCATACTCCAACCCCAGATTAGTAATTTTGTGTCTTCTTTTATTTTATCTTTTTGAGTCAAGCTAAAGATTTGTATAACTTTGTGATCTATTCAGTAAGCCATAGTTTTACTGATATTTGTTGGGGCCGGCCTGCAGCTCTCATGTCTGGGTTCAAGCCTGGGAGACAACCTGGAGCTGAAAGAAAAGAGGGAACCTAGGCAGGTTGAAAAATAATGGAACCAAGACTAGTCTGTTCAAGGTTCAAATGTTTAATGGTGGACATGCTTTATAAAGGAGCGGGGAGGCCCATTCCCGCCAATTCATTCTTGGAGCCTGGTACCAGCTGTAGGTGATGATGTGTAGGATAGGGGAAAAGCTCCAAGGCCTCTCAGCAGGTAGCAGTATCTCGAAAAGAACAGCGACTGTGGCTGAACAATAGAGTGATCTAGGGAGGAAGGCTCCACCCTAGGTAATCTCCTTAGTGGCAGCAAGGTCAAGGTCTGGCTCTGCTTGCTTCAGGCTTGTTGGAGGCTACAGATATTCTGTTTTCTTAACATTGTTGTTCTCCATATATTTAAAACAAATTACTCTAATTTTAAGAATCTGCTTCTTCTTTTTATTTTGGGGTTAATTTGTAAGCTGGGAGTTAAGACTATTTTTAGCATACTGAAGAAAGGCTGTCCAACTATGAACTTCCTCTTAGAAGTATTTAAACTTCATTTTATCAGTTTTGGTATAAATCCTAACTTTAATTAATCTAAAAATATTTTCTAGTACTCTTTGATTTCCTATTTAACTCTTCCTTATTAAAAATTGTGTTCCTTAATTTCCTTTTTTTTGAAAATATATTAGGTCATCAATCTACCTTGTCCATAAAAATCACATACTGATTACAATGCAAATTTTAAAAAAGATTTTATATGCATGATGTCTTTGAAGGTAGGAATGTATGGATTCAGTAAAGGCATTAGGCTTGTGACAGGGTGACAGTGGTGTTGGCACAGAAGGATTGATTGGTGGTATACTGACAGATGTAGGGCAAGACAGGCCCTCTGTTTCAGTCTAAATGAAATTATGTCACTTATCCAGTTGTCAAAACCCAGGAAATGAGTAATACCAGTAGTGAACTGGGATGTAAATTATGCACTGGTTGTGATCTGTCAATCCAGAGTTGTCAGATTTAACAAGTGTATCACTTTAGTGTTGACTATTTGTTGTGTGTGCAGCCTGTGCACGTTAGGCTCTGGAGGACACCTATTTTCTCAGAGTGTACTGTAAGCTTAAACATTCTAAGAGCCGGAGTCTGGTTTTAAAAGTATTTGATATAGCTGGATAACAAAATTATTTACAAATTAATAACATGTAAAGAAGCAGCCCACTTTTATCTCTGGTCATTCAAGTTAGTGGTGTTCTGTTCTGTGGTTATAGAAACCCTTCCTGAGCAAGCGCCTAGAGACTTCAAGTGCCCGGGTAGATGAGGGATACCAAAGGGGGCCCACCCACCTCAGAGGAGAAGGAGAGGAAGAGACATGAAGGATTCTGTGGGTTCTGTGTGTGTGTGCATGTGGGTGTATGCGTGTGTACGAGTGTGTGTATGTATGTGTGTGTGTGTGTGTGTGTGTGTGTGTGTGTGTGTGTGTGTGTTTGACCAGAAGGTAGGGGCAGTGAGCAGGATGTAAAGTGAATAAGTAAAAAAAATAATCAGAGGAAAATTTGAGGGAGAGTGGGGGGGGGGATTTATTTACTTTTATTTTATTTTATTTTTGTGGGGTGGGAGACTGAATAAGTAAAAAATAAATTAAATTTAAAATATACAAAAATAAAACAGAACCCTCCTGTTCAAACTGCTGGAAAGTTTCTATATGATATTCTCTGCTCTCTTTTAAGTATTGGAAATGTGGGTTTTTTATGGATTCATCAGTTAGCTTTCCTTTATTTAGTAATTATTGTTCTAAGACTCTTAGCTTAGACATATCATAATAGGAATGTCTCAGATAGAAAAATATTTCATTTTATAAAATAGACTGAATTTAATACAATTTAAAATTCTTTCTCTAAATAGGGAATAATTTTTATTAATCAACTTGGAAAAATCAAAATCTAATTTCCTTAAGAGAGAAATTCTATCTTCTCAAACTAGGGTTTATTTTTTTCTTGGCGTTAGCATGAGTACTTTCTATGGAATTTAAAAGTGGGGTTGTATTTCCAAATGTTGTAGAAATCAGGGTAAAATGTTGAGAAACCCTGTGTAGTGTGATGGCCATCCAAAGACTTTTGAGCATTCCTTTTTCTTCAGATTTGAAAATGTAACTTCATGTGTTGCTGTACTTGGTAATGTCTGTGGTGATTTCCATGTCAAGTAATATGCAGAAGTGGTGACTGTGTAGGCAAAATTATGTTTATATTTGGTCCCAGATGTGTTTGGGGTTCAGCTTCCTAGGATGAAAGGCTCCTTTCAAAGACACACACACTAGGACTGTTTAAAACTGTATTCACATCAATGGCATATCTGCATATTTGCACTTAGATTTTGAGAGTCTGTGAAATCAATTGAAAATTCCTGTCATGTTTATGCCATTTTTCTTTTGTGTGAAGTAACAGCGTGGCAATAAAACACTTGAGGTATTTCTTTGTCACATTAGCCACTCAGTTACAAGACTGACATTGGTAAGAGATGTGCCCTTGTGCTGTAGCCTTTTGAATTTGAGTTGCAGCTTGCAATCTGTCCATTAGAAGAACGAGGACCAGCTGGGATGCACGCATTGCTTAATGAACTCACCATATTGTAAAATCATTCACTTACAGAAAGTGCTCTTAAAACATTTGGCTTGGAGAAACATGCTTTGTGAATGGGCTAGTAACAATAATATTGAAATCACTCATTCCAAGACAAATTTAACTGCTGAAGCAAGGATATAGCATTTGAATGTGTGTTGCTATACACATATTTACATTTTCTTCCAGTTGTCTTCTACATCCCATTTCAATGTGTTCACTGTCATTGTTCTATGTAGTCTTCTAAATTGTCAAGCAAATTAACTTCTTCGTTATTAACAGATTTTTTTTTTTTTTTTACTACCGGTAACTGCTTATTTTAAAACCATTACTTGGTTAGTATCAGATACAACACTAAGAAGAATATAGCCATACTTTATTATTATGACTTGGATTAATAATATAGCAATATAAGAATTTAAAAAGTCCTGGTGATAGTAATGTGTTAACAGCTCATGCTATCACATCTGGTGTTCCAAATGTAAATGAGCCATGATAATAATTATGTTGTTGAACAGAAAGACTAAATGGGATGGAACAATCAACCTGCCCTAGGTCCTGGAAATTGTGCACTTTGAAAATAGTCTTGCATTTGCAATCACAAATACTACTAGATACAGGAAAAAATGTTGTTGTTTGCAAATTTAAATGCTATACACAGATCCAAAGATGCATATTCTCTGAAGTCCTCAACAATTCCATAATATTAATAGTGCATGTGCTGCCTCAGGTCTCTTCAAAGACAATCATGTTTCATTTAACTGGGGACTTACAGGATTTCAGATTTGACACCACCACAAAAAAGATCTATTCCCACCTGATTATTTTTTATGAGAGATGTGGGAGAGAACAGCAGACTGACTTGTTTACTAGCTCCTTCTGCTCACGCTCATGCACGGGTGGGTGCACAGTGTTCCCTCCACTGTAATATTCTGGCTGGGCTGTGCTAAGGACTTCACAGGGAAGTGCTGTAAAAAACTTTTCAGCTTCTAAATCGTTCTCTCTCTCTCTCTCTCTCTCTCTCTCTCTCTCTCTCTCTCTCTCTCTCTCTGTCTCTCTCTCTCTCCCTTTCTCTCTCTCTCTCAGACACGCACACAAAAACACTCATCAGAGTATATTTTTCACTTATATTGCAATTTATTTGGAAGCACATATAGTTTTAAAAATAGAAATAATCTCATCCTTAAATTGATTGTTGAATAATACTTTATGATGTTATATTTTTAATTAAGCAGCTGATTCAGTTAGTTTGTTTTCATGCTATAGAATATAATAGAAGCAAATATTTATCTTTAATTTGAATATAACTATACAAATTAGACTTGTCTGTTATCTTTAATTTCAAGGCAGCTAGTTACTTTAAATAGTGACCTTTAATTTATTACAACAGTTCCATATCCTATTATATTTCAATCATTAAAATTATTAAATTTATGTATGTATTATATCTGGTATACACAATACATGGCATACAGTTGGAAGTCATAGTATAATTAGCTAGAGTCTATTATCGTCTTTGCTACATGTGGGCCTCAAAGATTGAACTCAGGTTGTCAGGTTGTTAGGCTTGTTGAAAATCACCTTTGCTACTGAACCAGTTCAATGGCTCTTGTTTTTTTAAAAGTGGGCATTTTAAAAATAATTCCATGTAATGAGTATAAAGTTACTTAGATCTATAAATGTCTACATCCAGCTTAGGTTACAAAAACTTTATGAATAAAATTGAACAACCTATGGTTCAATTCCTTATACAAGCAAATTTTCTAAGTTTTCAATTTTCCAAATAATATGCTTTACTCCTTTAAAACGGATGTTAGGAAGAAAACATTAAAACATAACAAAACAAAACAAAGCATAGCAAAACAAAACAAAACCACACTGCCAGGTAGTGCTGGTGCATGCCTTTAGTCTCAACACTCACGAGGCGAGGAAAAAGGAAATCTTCAAGTTGAAGATCAGACTGGTCTACAGAACTAGTTCTAGGCAGCCAGAGCTACACAGAGAAACCTACCCTGCCTTGAAAACTGTTAAAAGGCAGCAGTGAGAAAATCAATAATATTGATGCTCTTTTCTTATTTTTAGGATTTATTTTTTAGCTATGTTTCTGTGTGTCTGTATTTGCACATGAGTACTAGTACCTATGGAAGCAAGAGGCATTGGAGCCCCAGGAGCTGGAGCTATAGAGAGAGAGTTAGTTGTGAGCTGCCTAATGTTGGTGCCGTAAACTGAATTCTTTTCCTCTGGAATAGCAGCTACAGCTTTTCACCAGTGATCTGTTTCACCAGTCCCATTGGTGTTGTGTTCTTATCCAATAGCCAATTTCACTGCTTAGACCATGGTGAGTATCAGCAATCTCTGCCAAATCTCTCTCTGGGTACAAAGCATGGAGCAAAGTAAAACCAGTCCCCTGCTTATTCTAAAGGTCTTCCTTCCTGGTGAGAAAACTAGATAGCCAAATAGAACTGGATGCTATATGTTGGTTAACCTTGCAAAAGAAGTGTCTAAGGATTGAACAATCCACAGCAGTTTAGATCACACGGTCTGAGAACATGCTCAAATATGAAATGTAAAAAATGCAAGAACACCTGTACTGAATTTCAGTAAGCCTCACCATGTTAACTAGAAGGTAGATTCCATGACAGTGGATAGATTCTAACTCCTTAGCTTGTACTTCCGGGGTTGTGGAAATGAGTTGGCAGCTAGAACTCAGTCTTCCCTTTTCTCTGCTCTGTAATTAACTTTCCATTGCTTTTAAAGAACATAAAAGAAACTGGCCATAAAACTATACATATCTTTAGTTTTAAATGCTTATTTGGTAATTGTCAATTGTATTATTCACTATACATAATGCAATGATATTACATATATATATTTCTATGGTGATAAGAATGGTCATTCATCTTTCACACTGTCTACATTATAGACTCCCAGAACTGTTATCTTATGAGTGCTTTTATTTTGTGATTAAAACCCTTTCAAATCCCTGGCCTTTTTTCCCAAGAGTAGCCATGGAAGAGAAGCACTTTTGTTTTCTCTTCATGTCAACAAATTAAGTAAACTAGAAATGTTGTTTCCTTTGCTACAGCAATAAATTACCCATATTAAAGCAAGGCAACATCAGGAGAAAAACTGGTTTATAGCATTTCTTCCTGAGAGTGGAATACAGATGCTCCTCAAGCAACATTGAGCAACCCATGACCATTTGCCCCCAGGAGATATTCCTGTATCTTGGAGCTGGGTTTTTTAAAGCAAGGCCTGAGAACAACTCTGACCTATGTGAAGCACTTGTTATGAACACAGGCCTGACCACTTATGACCCACCATTGCCCTCTAAGTGCTCTTAGGTTGTTTGTGAGGAAGAGCCTCCAATACGGCCCATCTACCTTGGCTCAAGTTAATTACCATAGAATAGCATAGGATCCGTACATTTATATCAGTGAAATATTGTTATTAATAAGATTTCTTTCCAATCACAAAGTATTTAATATTTGTCTGTTCTTGTAAACATTAATTATAAGTAAATATTGTTTATGTTTCTGGACACTTCATACTCTACAAAGGAAAAAAAGTCCACCAAGAAGACATCTTAATTCTGAACATTAAAGCCCCAAATGAAAGGACACTCATGTTTGTAAAAAAAGAAATGTTACTGAGGCTTAAATCTCACAGTGACACTCCCACATTAATAGTGGGAGCCTTAAATACCCCACTCTCACTAATAAACAAGACAGGTCATCCAGATAAAAACTAAACCGAGAGACACTGAAATTAACAAAAGTTATGAACCTAGTGGACTATGTGTGTGTGTGTGTGTGTGTGTGTGTGTGTGTGTGTATGTGTGTGTGTAGCATCTCAACAGAAGAAAAAGAATATATCTCTCAGCACCTCCTGATATTTATAATCTTATTCCACAATGATTCTTTGTCATATATGAATTTATCAGTTCAGAACTCAAATCTCTGATTCCATTCTCTAAGCATTTTTTACTGAACACTCAAATTTGCAAAGAAAATTAGGTTATTAGGATTTTTCCCCAACAAAGAAAAAATGTCTTCTGGTGTGTGTTGTAGGTCCAGCAGGTCAGAGGACACATGGAGGCAAGTTCAGTGTCAGCGGGGATACTTAGGGCTAGGAAAGATAACTGTTCCCTCTTCTAGTAACAGTCCTCTTTCTGTAGCTCATATACAATAGCTTCAATAGATATTGTCCTTCCAATAGATAACTTCCTCATTGAAACAATGGATCATCTAACTAGTCTAAAATTGAGCAAGCACTGCATTTTCAGAGAAATAACAAGTGAAGTAATAATATTTTCATATAATTAAAATATTTGCTAAAATATTTGAAAATTTTGACTGTGAATAATATAATTGTTTTCATTATATCATTTCAGTTATAGGAGAGTCCATAAACTATATTGTTATCAAAGATATAACTGCATGTTTTCTAACTATTATTAATAATTTTTGAATTGACAATATTTGAACAATGTTACTATAATTTTAATTATAAGGTATTAAAGATGGAATTTCTTTATAACCAAAATCCATTAAAGAACCTCAAATTTTTGGAATGATTTATCCAACTATGTACTACAAGTATGGCATGATGTAAACTATGTGGTAAGATTTACATCATGATTCTCAATGCTTTTTTGAGGCTAAATAGGTATCATCAGAATGATCAATGATGGTAGATAATCTTTCTTGATGAGTTCTTGGATTAGGTTTACAAGAACTTTATTGAGTATATTTTACATTAGGTGTATGACTGAAATTTGTCTGTAATTCTCTTTGTTGAATCTTTGTGTGGTTTCTGATATTTTTGCTGTTGGTGATAGTGGTGGTGGTGATGCTGTGTGCATGCATGTGTGTATTTGTGTCTCTGTGTGTATCTCTGTGTGTGGGGGGGGGCGTACTTCTTTTGGTATGGTTTATAGGATATTTTTTATTTTCTGTATCTTTGTGGGTATAGTTAACTGCCTTAGGTTGGAATTTTCTTTCTAGTAGTTATTTGTTGGGTTGAATTTGTAGATGCATATTGTTTGAATTTTACCTTAATTTGAATTGTTTCAAATTAAGTCATTCAAAGTTTTGCTGAGCTTAGTAGTCTTGGCTAGCATCTGAGGTCTATCAGAGTCTGTAGCACTTTTGTACAGATCCGTCTGGCTTTTAGAGTGTCCACTGAGATGTTGGGTGTAATGCTAATAGGTATGCCTTTATATGTTACTTGCTCTTTTTTCCTTGCAGAATTCAGTATTCTTTCTTTGTACTGTGTGTTTAATATTTTATTATGTGGTGAGGGGACTTTCTCTTTGGTCCTTTCATTTTGGTGGTCTATATGCTTCTTCTACATTTATAGGCATATCCCTCTTGAGGTTATGCAAATTTTTCTATGATCTTATTGAAAATATTTTCAATGTCTTTGGGCTGGGATTTTTTTTTCTTCTATTCCTATTATTCTTAGGTTTGGAATTTTCATAGTGTACTAGTGTTCCAGAATGTTTTAAGTTAGGAATACTTTTAGATTTAACATTTTCTTTGACTGATGTGATTTTTTTTTTCTGTTTTATCTTCAATGTCTGTGATTCTGTGTTCTAGCTACTGTATTTTGTTGCCAATGCTTTCATCTGTAGTTTCTGTTCACACACCTAGATTTTCAATTTCCAGAATTCCATGAGCTTGTGTTGCCTTTATTGCTTCTAAATCCATTTTCAGTCCATGAACAGTTTTATTCATTTCCTTCAACTGTTTCCTTTTTCCTGGGCTTTCTTTAAGAAATTTATTCATTCCTCCAAAGTTTTGTTTTTCCCTCACTTTCTTTAAGGGATTTAATCACTTCTTCTTTAAAAACTTCTATTGTCTTCATAAGGTTGGTTTTAAAAAGAGAATTTTTCTTCTGCTTTATTTGTGTTGGAATATTCAGAGATACTTGTAAAAGTAGGATAACTGGGCTATGGTGCTGACATATTTCCCTGGTTATTGTTGATTATTTTCTTATGCTGTTGTCTAGGTATCTGGATTTGGAGTAATTATAGGTCTGGGTTAATTTCTGAGTTTGTCTATACTAGATGTATGTTTTATTCCTTGGTTTCTGTTTCCTCTCTGGTCTTCCTGACTATGTGGCCTGTGAGTCCTGTGGTTGAGCAGGGATTCTCTGCCTTAACGGGGACTGAACTAATGGTGGCCTACACCTATTCTTCTGGCTGCCCTTTCATTTCTATATCCAGTTTTTAGATGGATAATTATAAAATGAGATTACTTAGTGGTTTTGCTTGTTGTTTTGTTTGTTTATTTGTTTGATTTGGCCTTTAGTGCTTCCTTTATGATACATGTTTGGGACAGGTGTGAATGCATAACTCAAGAGTCTTCATACTTCATGCCTATGTTCATACTCCATGCCTATTTTCACTTATCAGTTCACATTCTATTATCCTAGACTTTCTTTTGTATAATTTCCTAATTATATTTCACACATCCCAATAACAGATGCCTTTCCACTGTTCACTGACTCAGAATAGAGGGGCATACACCAGGGATTTCGTTCACCCCATGCTTATTGCTCACTATTTTTCTACAGGAATGACTATTTTTTTTTTTTTTTTTTTTTGGTTTTTTGAGACAGGGTTTCTCTGTGTAGTCCTGGCTGTCCTGGAACTCACTCTGTAGACCAGGCTGGCCTGGAACTCAGAAATCCGCCTGCCTCTGCCTCCCGAATGCTGGGATTAAAGGCGCGCGCCACCACCACCCGGCCGACTTTTTTATTTTTAAATCTACTAATGTTAAAGCTGCTTTTGGATATGGTTGTAATTAATGTTTAGATTTTAATGACATATGGAACTAAATGATCCATAATGACAAGATTGGGTTTTCTCTTTCACTTAACTGTTTAAGAATTTTATTCCATATGATTGAGACCATAATCAGCATTGCTGATTTTTGCTCACAAGAAACATCAAGATATAGCATTTTACTTCTTCCCAATTCTGGGAATATGTAAGATTAGTTCTATTAAAAGGTCATGGATGATTATCTTATTACTAAATCCCATTATTTTTACTGGGTCTTTCCCACAAAACCTTTTTATTTTTGTTTATTTTTTTTAGTATTTTATGTATTGTCTTTTCCTGGTTCTTTCTCTGCCAATAGGACTGGGACTTTTGGATCAAACTAAAAGTCTTCTTTTTTCTTCATCCTGATTACTGCATATCCCCTCAGTGCTCTGTATCTTGGTAAAACCTTGTAATTTTCCATATTACCAAGAAAATTGACTGGAACTCCAATTAGGCATAGCATGGATGATTAATACCTGTAATTAAAGAGGCCTGATATGCACTGTATTCCATTCTTTGTAGTACTGTTAACCAGATTATATGATATTATTGAATTGTGACTGGGATAATCAACATTTTAATAATTTGAATCATAAAAATATCACTAAATAGCAAGTCTCTGGACCTTTCTGAAGTTTCCTTTCAACTCTTTGGACTACATGTTCTTTACCAATGTCTTCAACATCATGCCTGTCACTAATTTATTCTGCCTGAGTAGTACAGTAGTTTTTAAATAATAGGTCATTGAAAGGTTCTCTTGGGAATCCAGTAATACATATTTTAAAAGCTCCAATTATTTCATGCAAAGCATATAAAATTTAATATATCCCTGGGTCATACCTATAAATAATAATTACCCATTACAGGTGAATATAAATTCTTTCTGATTATCCTCTGGGACTGACTTATAATCAAATTGTTTATCCAATCAGGTGTTGTATACCATATGCCCAGAGCCTTATAAATTTTCTCCAACATGGTATCACATGTAGAGTAGAGGTTGTTACAGCAACTTTAACTTATTTAAACCTATGCTAGTTTCTGATATTTTTCAATGATACATTTAATTTATCCAGAGCACAGACTGCCAAATCAAGTGGAAATTAAATAGGGGTAGCTTATATATAGTAGGAAAACAAACTGTCTTTAATGGTGTTCTAAAGCCCTCTACATGTGCCTACTCTCTTTGAGATATTTTAATTTTTTTCAATCTGAAACATACAGATTAGAGTATAGTAGTGATGGTGGTTGTGGAAAGAAATCATTTTGTTTTCCCTTCTGCTTTCCTGCATCAACATAAAAGCAAGAAACTCAGTGTTGTTCAACAAGCTGTCAAATATACAAAATTCAATCTTTGTGGAAGGATGACAAAATGACACTTAGGTGAATCTGTAGTTCCAATCAGCCCTTCAAGGGCCCAAATGTCACCAGTACAATATTCATTACCAAGCTGGTATAATCTCCCCCTAAATTACACAGTATGAGAAATGATGCATTAAGTTTTAGGATACTCAAAACATTCAAAGAACTCAAGAAGTTAGACTCCAGAGAAACAAATAACCATATTAAAAAATAGGATACAGAGCTAAACAAGAATTTTGAATTGAGGAATACAGAATGGCTGAAAAGCACCTAAAGAAATGTTCAAAATCCTTAGTCATCAGGGAAATGCAAATCAAAACAACCCTGAGATTCCACCTCACACCAGTCAGAATGGCTAAGATCAAAAATTCAGGTGACAGAAGATGCTGGTGAGGATGTGAAGAAAGAGGAACACTCCTCCATAGCTGGTGGGATTGCAAGCTTGTACAACCACTCTGGATATCAGTCTGGAGGTTCCTCTGAAAATTGGAGATATTATTATCTAAGGACCTAGCTATACCACTCTTGGGCATATACCCGTAAGATGCTCCAATATATAACAAGGACACATGCTCCATTATGTTCATAGCAGCCTTATTTATAATATCCAGAATCTGGAAAGAACCCAGATTTCCTTCAACAGAGGAATGGATACAGAAAATGTGGCACATTTACACAATGGAGTACTACTCAGCTATTAAAAACAATGAATTCATGAAATTTTTAGGCAAATGGATGGAACTAGAAAATATCATCCTGAGTGAGGTGACCCAATCACAAAAGGACACACATGGTATGTACTCACTGATAAGTGGATTCCGAGCTAATGCCCAGAAGCTCAGAATACCCAAGATACAATTCACAAAACACATGAAAAACTCAAGAAGAAAAAAGACAAAAGTGTGGATACTTCAATCCTTCTTAGAAGAGGGAACAAAATACCCATGGAAGTAGTTACAGAGACAAAGTGTGGAACAGAGACTGAAGGTATGACTGTCCAGAGACTGCACGACCTGCAGATCTATCCCATATACAGTCACAAAACCCAGAAACTATTGTGGATGCCAATAAGTGCTTACTGACAGAAGTCTGTTATAGCTGTCCTGAGAGGCTCCATCAGTGCCTGACAAATACAGAGGTGGATGCTCACAGCTTATCATTGGACTGAGCACACGGTCCCCAATGGTAGGACTAGAGAAAGGACCCAAAGAGCTGAAGGGTTTTGTAGCCCCATAGGAGGAACAAAAATATGAACTAACCAGTACCTCCAGAGTTCCCAAGGACAAAACCACCAACAGAAGAGTACATATGATGGGACTCATAGCTCCAACTCTTCATATGTAGCAGACGATGGCCTTGTTGTTTATTAGAGAGGCCCTTGGTCCTCTGAAGGCTCTATGTACCAGTGTAGGGGAATGTTAGGGCCAGGAAGCAGGAGTAGGTGGGTGGGTGAGCAGGGGGAGGTGGGAATAGGGGATTTTTGGAGGGAAACCAGGAAAGGAGAAAACATTTGAAATGTAAATAAAGAATATATCTAATAAAAAAGATAGATAGTTAATAGGTAAATAATAGATGTGATAGAAAGATGATAGATAGATGGATGATTGATAGATACATGATACATAGATAGTTAATACACAGATAATATATTATAGATAGATAGATAGATAGATAGATAGATAGATAGATAGATAGATAGATACATAGATACATAGATACATAGATACATAGATAGGAGATAAAGTGAATGTAAGACATGGTTAAAAAGGCAAATAAAATGAAGCAAAAAGGGAAAGAAAGATTTTGTTGTATTTTTTCACACATGGTACCTCTTCAAAAGATTTTTTTTTATTTCACATTTGTCTAATACAATGCATATTTTCCCCAAAAAAGTTTTAGGATACAAAAATTAATTCAGAAGACTGTATGCAATCTTCTTCAAGGTATGTGAGAGTTTCCCTTTCTCTACTACTGAGACATCTAGGTGATTTGTAAGTACTTCAGCAGCAAGATTTAGGTGGACTGTCATAGTTACATAATATATCAAATAATGTATAGTACTTCTCTACAAATCCTAATCCACTTCTTTAGTCAATTCAGTGGGTTATAAATATTAAAATTGGTCTAGGATTTATGTAAAGAGCTATAAGATTTTATTATAATAACTACATTCTGGCTTCTTTTAAATAATTCTTCTTCTCCTTCTCCTCGTCCTCCTCCTCCTCGTCCTCCTCGTCCTCCTCCTCCTTCTGCTTCATTGTCGTCTTCTTCTTCTTCTTCTTCTTCTTCTTCTTCTTCTTCTTCTTCTTCTTCTTCTTCTTCTTCTTCTTCTTCTTCTCCTTCTTCTTTTTCTTCTCCTTCTTCTTTTTCTTCTCCTCTTCCTCCTCCTCCTCCTCCTCCTTCTGCTTCGTTGTCTTCTTCTTCTTCTTCTTCTTCTTCTTCTTCTTCTTCTTCTTCTTCTTCTTCTTCTTCTTCTTCTTCTTCTTCTTCTTCTTCATCTTCGCCTTCCTCCTCCTCCTCCTCTTCTTCTTCTTCAATTTCCCTGCTGGTAGTTGGGGCTAGTGTTGTACTTGTGTGTGTGTCTCTGTCTGTCTGTCTGTCTGTCTGTGTCTGTAACTGTTGTAAGTGTTAAACAGCTGTTAATTGGTTGTCTGACTGTATTTGATCTTAAGACCATTGTCCTTTATTAAACATCCCTCATTTTCACAGTCCAAGCCTTCATGACAGTCAGTTTTAATTTTCCATTCATGTTAGTTATGACCTCAGGTCTTTGTAATAATAGTTAAATACAGCAATTTAGAGGTAATGGATACAAAACCATGGAGATACTGAGACAAACTGTATAGTGCCCATATCACCTACTCATCTATACTGTCTTTGGACTACTAAGCAAAGACACCACTCAGTACAATGATCACTGGACCTTGGAAGGACAGGGTGAGGTATAATAAATGTTCAACTTGGGGATGAATATTCAGCAGTCTCTTATTAAAAACAACAACAGCAACAGCAACAAGAACAACAACAACAACAAAATCTCTATCACCAGGACTTAGTTAACTCTTCTGGAGTTGTTGGCCAATGATATTTCTTTGACTCCCCAAATGTAAAGTCTGTTGTCAATGCTTCTAGTTACAAACTAGAACTTGACCACAAGACCATATTGCTGAAGTCATTACACAGAACAGAGATACTAATTAGGTACTGACTTGGAAATATCATCCCTACTGTCTAGATTTCATAGTGCTCGAAGGTGCTATACATGCTATTAAGAGATAAAAACAATCATACCCAGCTGAGGACCCTGTGTGCCACAATACAGTGTCTGATACGACACTGGTCCAAGAGTGAAATAAACTTCATGGAAGAACTACCCACTTTCTACTTGAGGGTTTTATTTAACTAACAATTATTTCTATGTGCTTTTATATTACTTCTCTCAATTCATTTTCTTGGCAAGTGGAATTCAAGTGAGATTTACATTCTTCTTTATAATGATAAAAATATTCCCTTCAAATGAATAATTAATTAAAGAATATTATTTTCATGGTACATGTATATTCATATGGTACCAGACTTCTATACCAGTATTGTGGTTTATGCTCTAATAAATACTTCTCTACCTTGTGATTACCTAGACATTAGGTAAACATAGTGTTAGGATGTCTATTCCCAAAGACATATTTTACAATAAGGTTAAATTATTGAACTAAAATTTACCATACAGAATATGTAAGAATTTCTTCTATCTTAAGAAGTGCCTTGGGCTGTAACTAATTATATATGTCATAGTTCAAATAGTAAGGCATCTTTCATTTAGTTTTGGCAAACAGTTTTAAAATAATCTATCATGTCATCAAATGCCCTTTTTGTCCTATCCTGTTAGTACCTAGTCTTATAAGCAGTAATTTGTCTGATTATTATGACCATAAGTTTTTCAGGTTTGAAAATTTTACAAAAGTAGGAATTATGCCTTATTTGATTTCTTTACCTTTAAATAGTGCTTGTGAGTTATACTATGTTACATGTTTTGGTAACATACTTGTTATTCTTGAGTAATCACAGTTTTTGATATATCAGACTTTCCTCCATCTTTCACAAATGCCTAGTTTCCTTTTTTTTAAATTGTCTACTTTTACCTGTTATAAATAACCCTGATCTTTTTAATAACACCATTCTGAAAGCAGTTCTCATTATTTGTCTTTATTATTTGATCATTGACCTTTACACATATCAGAAAGCTAGATAATTTGGAGGTCATAAGCACACATACACACAAAATAATACGTATTTTGTAGATTTCAGGCAGCCTTCCTATATTGTATTAGAAAAATGTTCTTTATAACATGTTTTCCTCAGCTGAAGTCAGGGGAATCTCACAGGTCTGCTGAGTGACATGATAAATTTCTGAAAGTACTAGATCTTTCTTTTGCAAACTCCTCTCCAATTATCTACTTGTCTTGCACTACTTTTCTTTTAAGATCTAAGAGCCTTGCAGCTCTATAGACGATAGCAGTGGGAAGGATGAATACATGAGCTGACACAAAGAATTGCTGTATATATACTTTGATAATTGAAAACATTTCAAGTTAGTTGCTTGAGAATAAAACTTTGTCCTTGAATATCCTTAAGATGTTTATGATAAACATTTTAAAAATACTTCATTTGTATTCTACCTGTATCTCTTAAAGAATCTCTTGGTTTTTAAGTTCCCTAAGATATACAGGTTTTTAAATATTTCAAGCTTAAAACTTTAAATTAACTTATTTCATTTACCTGATAATGCAAAGTATGATGGGCATATTTTTGATATGTTTTCCATTTATCCTACATAATTTTCCCATGCTATATAACCTTTAACTTCTAATCAGCACAAGTATGGTCTACAGAGGTGACATGTGTCCTTTGCCTGGATCTTCAAAACTAATACATTTGAGGAGTCCTGTTCTTGATTCTGCTGAGTCAAATAAACAGATTAACTCTTATGCACTCCATTTGGACACTTTCTTTTCTTTAACCTATTGTTTTCTTCATATACTTCTTTCTTCCACCTCTAAAATAGAATATCTTTGTCTAATAGAATATGATTCAAGTTAAATATTTGCTGAAATTGTTGAAGTTTATGGGTTTCCTCTACAGCTAGGACACTGAATATCTTTCAAGTAGATAATATAATATATGAAACACACACACGTGGGGGGCGGTGTTATTATATTAAAAATTCCTGCATGTTATTTGGCATGGTCAATAAGAGGGACTTCTTTACAATCTGGGGAAGCATTTATTAACATCAGATCATGGAAAATCTAAAGCAGAAAAATAAAGAAAAAACGAGAAGGGAATAAGATTCATGAACGTTCCAAATACCTTTCATCACTTTCATTTTATTACTAATCTTTTTGATATATATCAATTACAGCATATTATGACATCCTGTAATCTCACGGAAACAGGCTAAACAATATGGTCCAAATACAATATACTTTTGTTTATGATTGCTACAACTTTTTTGAATTTTACTATTTGAAAATTTGTTCTCACTTTTAAGCATGAGTTATATAGAATCACAATGTGCTCATTTACAAAACTTTGAGAAATAATTAAATTCAAGATAAAATAATAATTTTACCATAGCCTACTACCTGATATTTATATTCATCATCAGAAAAGTATTTATAGTTTTCCAAATTTTTACTGTTTCTTTTGCATTTAAATAATGAGCCAAAATTTTTCTGTTATGTAATTGTTCATCTCTTCATCAAATATTTTATCATATTATTCTCTAGAGAATATTGTACATGTAACTATCAGTAATACATTTAGTTATGACTATATAGGTTAACTGAACATTAGTGCTTTTTCAGTAGTCATTATGGGAAGCTGAACATAGATATAAATCTGTGATGAATGAAAAGTAGACCAACTCATCTATAGTGGCAGGTGACAGTTCCCTAGAAATAAACTGAGAAATAATCTATGTTATCATAATAAAAATAAATGTAAATAATGAGAAAAGCAACAAGAAGTGCATTATATAGATTGGGAAAAAGTCAAGTTTCCTGAGTGAGCATGGAAATCTGAATGCTGATTAATAATTTTAGGCCACAGTGTGTTTGAGATCAATTTGGATTATATAGTAAAGGAGAAGAAAACATAAACTATAGAATGAGGCACTGTCTTAAAGAAAAAATAATGGACTGAGAGTGCTTGAGAAATATACATACTAGGTTTTGTTGATTTGTATACTATGCAAGTAGGTACCTGAGATTGGATACCCAGGACTCATATCAAAGACACAGGTATAACAAATGCATGCACTCCTACAAAGGTGTTTCTTTTCTTTAACTTAATTTTCTTTTTTTTTTTTTTGATTTTTAATATTTTTATTGCATATTTTCCTCAATTACATTTCCAATGCTATCCCTAAAGTCCCCCATTGCGCCCCCCACTTCCCTACCCACCCATTCCCATTCTTTTGGCCCTGGCATTCCCCTATATTGGGGCATATAAAGTTTGCAAGTCCAATGGGCCTCTCTTTCCAATGATGGCCGACTAGTTTAGTTTAAATAACTCTTACATTGTAGGAATGTAGGAACATTCTTACAAATGTAAGTTAGATTATGACAGGACAATTCCAAAACTTCACACATCAGCTACCTTGGAAGGCATAGCAGAAAATCAAAAATCAAACCTTTCTCAAACAAGGTAGAAGGAAACAAACAATACTGAGTCTTCTGACATTCGTGTCCTCCATGTCAGCCTTGCTTTTACATTCATACGCGTGCATGTACACAAACGTGGATATGCACACTTGCATGTGCACACACATGCATACACACAAGTGCTCATACATGCATGCACAAAGACAAAAAAGGAAACAGAAGGGGATGAGAGGTGGCTCAGTAGACAGAGTGCTGCACAAGCCTGAAGACTTAAGGACAAGTCCTCAATATCTGTTGTTAAAAGTCAGAGAAGAATAGATCTCTATAACTCCAGTGTCAGGCCTGGGATTGCTACAAAGTCAGAAAGGTCCCATACACCTAAAACCCCAGTGTTGAAACTAAGGGTTGGAAAGGAAAAGATTCAAGTGATATGCTGGACACCAGCCTAGCTCCAGGTTTAGTAAGAGACTCTTGTCTCAAGGCAATAAGGCAGAGAATAATAGAATAGGATATATGATGTCTTCCTCTATATATTAAAGACATACAGATTTACAATGTTCACATAAATGTAAAAAGAAACCCCAATTAATGATAACAACAACAAAAACACCAACAGCAGTATAACAACAATAAAAGGTTTTCTATGTAAAGAAGTATGAAATGAATATCATGAAGAACAGTCTTCTGTTGGGAATGGTATACTGTCTATACACAATGGATGAGCCTCAAACAAGGTGATAACATCCCAATTAAATCAGAGGCAGGAAGGTATGTCGAACAAAGCCAGAGAAGTATATAGCATATAAGACAGTTTTCTCTCTTTTTTGTAATTGTAATAAAATTACATAATATTTCCTTTCTGTTCCCCTTTCCCCAATACTTCCTACATACCCACCACTCTTGTTTTAAAATTCGCGACCTCTTTTCTTTAATTTTTGTGTTACGCATGCATATATAGAAGCATACATATATACATATGTACTTATATAATAAATATATGTATACATATATGTAATACACATATACATAAGTATTCCTAACAAATACAAACTGCTTAGTTGATGCATTAACTGTAAGTATATTTTCAGACATGCCCATTTGGTATTGGCTAGCTAATTAGTATGCTCAATCTTGAGAACAATATCTCCCACTCTCAGCATTCCTTAGTTGCCTATAGTTCTTTGTGTACTGTTTAGTACTTGTCAACATGCCCCATGAACATTAGAGTACCTATCTATGTCATTATTTTGCAGGACTTATTTAGGCAGATACATTGTTGAGACTTCATGGTTCTAATTTTGTTATCATTTCTAGGAGACACAATCTCATAACAAAATTTAAGACAGGTTTTCTGTCTTACAAGACAGGTTTTTTGTCTCTTTAGTTACAAGAGAGAAAAACCTCTCTTGTAACTAAATCAATCTATAAAAACTCATATTTCCAGTATATATTTAAGTTTGTGTTATATATATATATATATATATATATATATATATATATATATATTCATTTTGGAGAGATATGTGTATATGTCATTTACCTGAAAATATATAATATACTAAAAGAATTATTGAGGGTAAAACTGCAAACTATCTTACTCAACATAGTTACTTAACCATGAGTCATTGTGTAAAGGAACCACATTTTCTTTATCCATTTGTCTATGAAGGGACATCTGGGTTGTTTCCAGTTTTTGACTATTATGAATAAAGCTGCTATGAATATAGCTTAGCAAGTAACTTTGTAGTATAGTGGAACATCTTTGCGTATATAATCAGGAATTGCATGGGGTGGGGGTGGGGGGGCTTGAGACAGAACTATTCCCAATTTTATGAGAAACTGCCAAATTGAATTCCATAGTGATGGTACATGTGTGAGAAGTTCTTCAATTTAAAAATACCATCAGCAAAGTGGCAGATACAAAATAACTAAAAAAAAAATCAGCACTCCTTTATACAAATGATAAGTGAGCTGAGATAGAAATCAGAGAAACAAAATTATTTGCAGTAGCTGCAAATAGTATAAAATATTTTGGTGTGTGTAACTCTAATGAAGCAAATAAAAGACCCAAAGACAAAAACATCAAGTCTCTGAGGAAAGAAATTGAAGAAGCCTTTAGAAGATGGAAAGATCTCCCATGTTCATGGGTCAGGAGGATTAGCCCTTCAAATGGCTATCTTACCAAAAGCTGTCTATACATTCAATGCAAATCCCAGAAAAATACTGAAACACAATTCTTTACAGACCTTGAATGAATAATTCTCAATTTCATATGGAAAAACAAAAGAATTGGGGATAGCTAAAACAGTCCTGTACAATAAAAGAACATCTGGAGTTATCACCATTCCCAATTTCAAGCAGTATTACAGAACAAGAATAATACAAACTTCATGGTATTAGTATATAGACATATAAGTTGATCAATGGAATTGAAGTGAATCTCAGAAATAAACCCATATACCTATTGGTACTTGATTTTTGACAAAGAAGCCAAAATCATAAAATTAAAAAAATAATAAAAAGAAAGCATCTTCAACAAATAGTTTTGATCTTACTGGATGTCTGCATGAAGAAGAACCCAAGGAGATCCCTAATTATCACTCTGCACACGAATCAAGGTGAAGCAGATCAAAGACCTCAACATAAAACTGGATACAGTGAATCTAACAGAAGACAAAGTGGTAAACAACCTTGGATGAATTGTTACAGAAAACAACTGTACAAATGAACACCAATGGCTGATGGAGTGACCTCATGGGACTGCAAATGGCAGCCTACAAAATGAGAAAAGATCATCACCAACCCTAGATGTAACAGAGGGCTAATATCCAAATATACAAAGAACCAAAATATATAAGGTTTAGACACCAACAAACGAAATATCCAAATTAAAATATGTATTGCAGAAGACCTAAACAGAATTTTCAACAGAGGAATCTCTAATGGCCAAGAAACACTTAAAAAGAAAAATTCATTGTCCTTACTCATCAGAACAATGCAAATAAAGATGACTCTGAGATTCCACCTCATACCCATCAGAATAGCTATGATCAAACACTCAGTGATAACACCTGCTGGTGAGAATGTGGGAATGTGAACTTTTTAATGACAAAATGAGGGTGTGCTTGATCATTTATTCTTTGGACTTTTAATTGCATATTGTTCAAAACATTTACTGGCTTCTAATTAGTTAACTATGAAAAATTCATGGACTATCACATCATACTAATATTGTGGTGAGAAACAACAGCAGATTACTATTAAAGGACATGCTGTATGTGAATGATAATCTTCAAAGCTTGCTAACTTCCTAGGAATACAGAAAATTTGCTCATCTTTTTATATATTTTCTTCTATAATACACAACAGTTATCTATAAAAATGCTAATTTTCACCACTTTAAAATATTGTTTACTTCTTATTTATTCACTTTACATCCTGATCATATACCTCCCTCTGCCCACTCTCTTCCCCCATAGCCATTCCTATCCCCCCATCTCTTTCCTTCTGAGATTGGGGATGCCACTCTGGCTGGGTGACAACTCACCCTCACATCAGGTTCTGGGAGGACTAGGCATGTCTTCTCCCACTAAGGCCACACAAGGCAGCCCAGCTATAAGTTTTTAACAAGAGTATGGTCAACAATAAAGTAATTTTGTGATCAAACTGTAAGCATAACACATTTACATAGTGTGATTTGATTAAAATGCATTTATTATTATGTGTGTTTATGCCTATATGCCTGTGCCAAGGTGTGTATGAGGAGGTCAAAAGTCACTTTTCTGGAACTGATCCTTTCTTCCACTTTTATTTGGACTACAGGGATTGAAATTAGGTTATTTGGCTTACAAAGCAAGTACTTTGCCTACTGAACCATCTTCCTGGATGCTGTAGTGTGCTGAATGCTTATCTTGAATGTGGTTCAAAAACAGTAAAATCGAATTAGAAAATAATCATATTGGCCTGGTGCTCTAGCTATGGTAAAACACTTGGCTAGCATGTTCCATATCCTAGCTTTAATTTTCAGTTCCACAGAATAGAAAAGAAAATAATTACAATACAGAATCCATATGTATGTGTGTCATACACATTATGTTATGCTTATGTTTATTTTATGTTTATTGTGACAGTGTCCCATGATGAAGTTGGGATAAACTTGAATTTGTGATCCTTCTATCTGAGTCTCCTGAATTTAACCCACCAGGATCCATGATCACATTATCAGCTTGTGTGTCTGTGTGTGTGTCTGTATGATTGACTCATTAGCAGTATTAGTAGCAATGTTTGATTGTTTTGTTTTTAAATCTTCTTTATATAGTTCATGCTAACCTTGAACTAATAATTCTTATGCTTTTGCCTCCTGAAAGCTAGGTTACAGATCTATACAAATAATTCTGGCTATTAAAAACTTTTACTTATTAAAAAGTTAAAGTGCTTTGCATGGAAATTACCACATCTTTTTGTAGCATATTTTCTGTAAGCATCATAAATCTTAACAGCATAACCTTTATTTTGTAAAGAATATGTGATCCCATTGAGCAAATAAACCAATGTTAATTTTTATTATGTAAATTTATACATGATAACAATAGCTGCTTGACTATGTTCAAAAATGATTTTTCCTTTAGTTACGAATCCCATTTTAGCAAAGAAATACCAAATCTATATTTTACGCTAAAATTATCAAATATATATTTAGTTATTTTAGAATTTGGGACAATGCATATCCTGATTAGTTTTTATGTTGTAAATTTGACATAGTCAGGGGCTATCTGGCAAAACAGAACTTTAATTGATAAAATGCCTCAGAATGGAATGTAGGACATCTGTGGGTCATTTTCTTGATTAATGATTTACACAGCTCACTGAGCATGTGCCACACATCACAGGTAGTCCTTGGTGGCATAAGAAAGTGGACTGAGCAAACCAATTATTAGTGTTCCTCCAGGTCTTGAGTCTAGGTTACTACCTTGAGTTCCTGATTTACCTTCTGTGAATGGCATACTGTGATCAGGAAGCATAGTCCAAATAAACCCTTTCTTACACTATTTGCTTTGGGCCATAGTGTTTTATAAAAACCAAGAACCCAGGACACTGTGTTTTAATTTTATTTAATCACCCTCCTGTTTTACTTGGACTTTGTATCTTATATAGAATAGTTGTTGACACATTATTGTCATTGATATGTGCACAATATAAGTGTTTTAATGAAATGCATTTATTGAGTTGTCCGGAGGTATCACAGCATGTGTTTGTGTATAAGAGTACAGCTTTTAGAAGTCAGTTTTCTCCTTCCAACATGTTGGTTCTGGAGATATAGTTCAGTTCATCAGGGTTGATGGTGACAAGTCCTTTATCCAATGAGCCATATAACAGGTCCTGAGTGCTTTTACCAAGTCCAAATTATTTCGTCCTCAATTTGTTCTTCCAAATTCATATATCCGGAGCCACAGAGAAACATTAAGTGATTCTACCATGTTACAGAAGGGGGTTCCTGATGTTTAACTTAAAATACTAGTATTATTAAAAGGTCAAAGACTGAGTAGGTTATATTTATGAATATAAATGTGTAGTCATCTATGTTATGAATATATCAGCAATTAATTTAAAAAGTGATGAATATGAAATAGGGAAAGGAGGAGTATATGGTAGGATTTAGAGGGAGGAAAGGGAAGAGGATAAAAGAAGCAGTAATATTATAATGTCAAAGAATAAAAGAAATAGCTAAAAAAATATGAGTATAAATGTATCTTCCTTCTAGATGTAACTCTTGTCTCAGAGGCTTACTGCTGCTGAATAAGCCCACCTTTTCTAGTTTCTTCTCAACTCTGGCTGGCTGGTTCAACTTAGTTTTTTTGTTCTAAACTCCTCTCTAAGCTGAGTGATTAAATTTGGCTTCTCTCAGCTTTCCATGAATTGCTCTACTTGACCTTAAACTTACTCTGGCAATTTGTTCCCATCTTCTGTCTCCTTCTTATTCTCTGGCTTCATCTGCCTCTGCTGACCTTCACGGAAGTGCATGGACTCACACCACCAAACTCAACTCCAATGCACTGTACCCATTGAACTGACTCTCAACAGACTGACTCAAGTCTTCTGCACTGAATTGCACTGACTAAAAAGAACTGACTAACAACTGTCTTCCAACTCTGAACTGAACTAACCCAAACCTCACTTATTGAACTCAACTGTCCAAATGCCAGTTCCTCTGTGTCTTCTGGCACTCTGCTTAAATAGCCTCCTTTTGTGGTCTCTTCTCCTGTGAGTTGGGCATATCCTATCTTTGACTCATTCTGTTAAATCTTTCTCTGTTTCTTCATTTTTTCTGCTCATCAATTAGAAGCCACTTTCAGACACGACTGTTTCCTTCCACAAACTAACTATACCTACATTGTTCGACATTAAAAATGTGTACTAAGGGTGTGTCTGTTGTCCAGTCAGAGCAGCCACGTTGCAGCATTAAAATTCCGCTGCATATGAGAACTCCATAGAGTGCCTAGTCTTTTGTCCAATTTTGTTTTTGCCAATAAGCCTCTTAATTAAATGCTGTTTCCACTTGGAGTGATGATGTAAAACATTCAAACCTATTTGCTGAGAAAACTCTGCTTTATTTTTGTGGTGCATTGTTGCAGGAAATATTAAAAAAAGAACTGACATGTTCCGGTGCTTGTGCCTCTACCCCAGCGGCCTGATTGGCCATACACTGGTGGCCAATGGCTGACCTGTTTTTTATCTTATGGAGACTCTGATTCAGAACTCTGCAATCTCTCCACTCAGCTTGCTAGGTCCCCACTGGCAAGTTGCTACCACGCCAACCTGATGCCTTCTATCCCCCATGGGCCTTTGTAGTACACATTTGGCAAACCCACGCTTTGCTGCCTTACCTTTCTCTCTTGAACCCAGATGAGCTGCTGCATGAAGGAAAATGCAAAATAAACTTAGTTCAGAAACAATGGTAATTCAATCTCTGTGCAACAATTAAAACCTAATCTTGTAAGTCTTATTAAAATCTGATTCCTTCTGTGGCGAATCCTTGTGGATCTGCGAAGATAGCAGAAAACTCTAGCAGTGACATTTTACCCTCAAGCTGTCTCAGTCACAAAAAGCCTAACTCCTTCCTGCTTCCTCTCTTCCTCCCTCCAACCCGGAAGTCCTGCCTACTTGCCCAGTGATTGGCTCCTTTATTCATTAGGTGACTGGTTCACAAGAACAGCACCAGGCCCATCCACAACAGTCCATTCAGGGATTATAGGTATCACAAAACAGCCAAATGCTTAAAGCACAATATTTCTGCCGTTTTCCTACAGAAGCATAAAAGGTCTCAATTTTGTTGAAAGGACTGATGATTTCCAAGGACTTTCTGATTGGTGTTATGCCTGTCTCAGTTTGACATCTTCCTGTTAAAAAGCTGTACTGGGAAACATTAAGTAACCTGGGTTTCATTTCCGATATGAAAAAGAAGAGGGCAAGGCGGGCCTGTGTTCACATAAGGTCCCTGACATCATATATGCCAAAACAGTAGAACATTAGTGGGAACGCAAATCAATGATGATTTCAGAGGAACATTTATTTCCTATCCCTGAGAGGAAGTGTTAAGCCTTTTGTATTAAATACATTTAGTGTGAATTCCATAAAAAACACAGAAGCCAGACAAGCTTATATTTCCTATGTGATAAACTAATAATCTAGAAGAGAAAGTGCACTACTTGAGCTTTTATTACAGTATATGCTAATGAGATGGAGATATCTAAAATCTTTGACATCTGCAGACTTTATTTACTCACTCTGATGGAGTACTTAGTGATTTGTTGCTGTTAGATAATTGCCCATTAGCGTTTTTATTGATTTGCCTTTCTTTAGATGAAAGAAACAAATGGAATTTGTTAGCAGTTTATTATTGAATTCCTTTGAATAAGGAATATTAAGAACCCAGATCTTTATTAAACTAAGAAAGTGCTTAACGTGATGCTTTTTTTAAAATAGGAAGAAGGAAGTACAATTTCATTTATACTGGAGCCCAGGCATTGTGTGTCTGGTGGCTGGTCTGTAGACACAAGTTGGGTGCAGTCATCATGTTGATTTTTAATCTCATTCTGAAGTCATTAAATTTAATATATTGTTTCTTGATTACCTCTAGGTTTTAGTGAACTGTTCTATTTTAAAGCATTTGATACTGAGTTTTCAAAATCAGCAAAAAAGTAAATGAAGTCCTCTTTGCTTTGTGAAGTGATTCTCTTTGCTTCATAATTCTTACACGTTTCTAACTAACTGTTCCAGATGTCTCATTGTATGCCATGACTGAGTGGCATGCCAATGTCAGGTAAGAATGTGGAGAACAGTCAGCCCTCAAAGCAGAAAGCTCAGTGTGGCTTGATCTGAAGAGGGGATCTTCTAGTCACAACCATTTAAATAAATTAACCACAAAAGATACACCCTTTCTATTTGTTTCTTTACGAAATAATTTCTATATGGCAGGTATATTAGTCTCACTAAACTTTTCTTTTTTATTACACAACTTACCACCAAAACCAATAGATTTAACTTAAGGTATATTTATTCATTTAAGTAATGAGAGACTACTTTCTCAATGATCTATTTGATTAAGAGCTTAACATTATAATTTAAATATATATACACATAATATATATTTAAATATATATGTATAATATATACACACACACACATTTTTTAACATTTTCTTAGATTTTCTTGCTATTTCTGATCATTTTCTCAATTCTGTATTTACTTAATCTATTTTCTTATATAAATTAGGCTCACTTGCCTGAAAATGATCATGCTTTTAGTGGGCTGAGTCCTCATCTATCAAATTATATCCAAGAAAATGCACTATGGATGGTGTCTTAGATAGGATTTCCTTTGGTGTAAAGAGACACCATGACCAAGGCAACTCTTACAAATGGCAGCATTTAATTAGGGTTGGCATACAGGTTCAGAGGGTCAGTCCATTATCATTAGGTCGGGAGCATGATAGCTTCCAAGCAGGCAGAAGGAGCTGAGAGTTCTACATCTTGTTCCAAAGGCAAACAGAAGAGTGGCTGCCACCTGGTTAGCAGGAGGGACTCAAAGCCCAGCCTCACAGTGACACAACTCCTCCAACAAGGCCACATCTTCTAATAGTGTCACTCACTGGGCCAATCACCACACACAGCCAAAGGCCAATCTAATATAGGCAATTCCTCAACTGAGATTCCTTCTTCTCAGGAGACATTTGTTTTTTTGTAAATTGATAGCAGACACTAACTACCACATTGTGTTCACATGTAATCTTTAATTTGTGCAGGACTTTGGGATAAGGAATTTAAAATCTTAGCAGTATGGCTGAGTCATTGCTATTAAACATTCCCTGGCAATTCTAAGAACTTCTAAGCTACACAAAAGCAGATTAGGTACTGAAGTTGAAAGAAGATGCCTTTAGTGGGAATGCATAAGTGGAAAGAGGAAGGCATGGCAAGCAGAGGTGGGAACAAGAAGGAGGAACCCGAGATAGTGTTTCACCTATTCACTATAAGACAGGACCATTGTGTAGCTTGTGGAGGGCACGACAAAGGTCCCTATAGAATTAAAATCCAAAGCCTAATTTTGTACTTTTATGTTTTAATAAACATTTTTGGTACCACACTTCCATGAATTCACCTTGAGTGTGTATTTCAGGTTTGTCTGATCGATCTAGTATGTTTTGGTTTGGTAGAAAAGTTCAAATAGATTAAAGTTAAGAGTTTCAAGGTCAAATTGGGATTGAACAGAAATGAAACACTAAGCTGAAAATCATAATAATGGAAGAATTTAGAAGTGGTATAAAAAACTGTATGATTCTAAAACTATATAGAAAGATGATTTTGAAAGTATAGGAGATGGGGGCTTTTACTGGAAATAACTGTCATATCTGTCAATGTCATAAAATGAGAAGCAGACTGGAAACTGTTATCTTAGATAAGCCAGTAGAATTAATGAATTCCTGGGCTCTAAGGCGGCTTTCATAAATGTGGCAACAATTATACTTCTTTTCCTTGTCTGTTAAGGTCACTGGTAATGAATGACAGAACAAATTATTGAAAATGTGCACATTTAAACTACAAAAGTGAAAAGGTATCTGGTACAAGGTCATTTGAAGGTATTAGGCAAATAATTACAGCCTGATTGAAAGTCAATGGCTAGAGTACAAAAGACCAATGGAAACTATATTTTTTTAATCCCAATAATCAAAATGTACAAGCTGGTTCTGTGAAGCTTGATCTTCAACCTCCTTGAGCTTCTATTGTCTCCATTCTCAATGAATGCTAAGACATGTAACAAGTGGTCAAAATCCTAACAATCCTAAAATGTTATAATCATTTTATTCATAAAGAAATAGAGTGTGAAGTCATATGTAAAATATCTTATAGAAAACAAATATAAAATTTATCAACAAACTGAAGATATGTATGCACAACTTGCCTCAAGTCTATATGGACTTGGAGGACTCACACTGTTACTTCATTGTAGAAACATTAAAAAGAGAAGAAACCTCAGAGAGAAACAGATGAATTGGGCTTATGAACTTAGGTAAACAAAAGGATGGATTTTAGTGCTTATGCATAGAGGTGAGCTTAAATAATTCTTTGGACTTGATATCTACTTTAGGTTTCAGAAGAAAGAGTCTCAGACTGAATGCTGAACTAGACTAGTAGCCATCATATGATTGTTCTCCATCATCCAGGGTAGTAGTGCCATGGGTTCGTGTAGTCATGATCCGCATTTTATGTGGGTATTGGAATTCAAAGACAAGTCTTAATAAGAAAATGACTGAGTCACCTCTCTAGTCCACATCTTATTTATGCTATTTGTTATAGTGTTTGAATTTTACCTAGAGTAATAAGTGAAAAAAATATGAGAGAAACCAATAGGAGACATCAAAATATCCTTATTTGTAGATGATATACTACATATAAAAGATTTTAAAGACGTTGCCAGAAAAAAACACAATTCTGATGAACATTTTAAGCAACAAAACTAACATGAGTGAATCAAAGGTCTTTTCTGTAATTATAATAAAAATGTTAGGAAAAGAAATAAGGAAGGAAGCCATTTGTACTTTCCTAAAAAAAAAAAAAAAAAAAAAAAAAATACCCTGTAAAATATCTAACCAAGAATTTAAAAATTTTAACAGTGATAATTTCTAAATAGTGAAGAAAGAAATGGAAGAAGACACAAGTAAATGGAAGGACCTATCACATACATGATATACTCATAAGAAAAATGTCTTTATGAAGTACATTGCCATGTGCAGTTAACGCATAAATAAAAGTAGTTTAAAACTTTATTGAATCACTTATTTTGTTACTTTCTTGGAAAAAATATGTGTGCTCTCACTAACCAAGTCAAGGAGTTTTCTACTATCCAATAGGTTATCTCAATATATGTACTAGATCTAGACACAGACACATTTATATTTAGTACAGATAAAACTGGTTATCAATTATATGCCATATATTGGTAAAAGGCAAAAGAAAAGCTGCTTTTCTCATGTACTAGGTATAGAATGCAAAAGAAAATATTTTGTAGACTATCTCAGTTTACCTTGAGATATCGATATTAATTTTTATGTTTGTTCTCACTCATTTTTACCTATGATATGCAGATATTATCCCATCAAAGTATTAGCAGATTATCAGAGTTATATCAATATTTAAAAATGTAATGTGATTCATGCCTGTGACTATCCCTCCCTTCCTTCATATTTACCTCCTGCCTGCTTTTTAAAAAATGTTTTACATATATAAGACATTTAAAATTCAAAAAGCTTATGACTTTGAATATTTGAACCATCAATCATCAGTTCCTCTGAACCTTTATGAAAAGAAGTAAATTCTGATCAATGAGGCAGAAGCTGAAACAATGAGCCTGTGTTTTATAATACAGCATCTAAAGTCATTGTTAGATGAATATATCTCAAATGTTTCCTACTTTTATGAAAACAAACACTATCAGCCTTGGGTAATAAAACTATTGAAACAGTTCTTAGAGACTTTATAATGTCTTAGACATTCACTATCTTAACAGGCACTCATGGTTGAATAAGCCAGATATAAAAGCAGTGAAGTCAACAGCCAGTACAGTCTCTATTCTTTTAATTAGGAAAGAATTGTTTGAGATAACACAGGAATGCATGAAAATAAATCCCACTAATAGTGTCTACTTGTATGATGAATTCCCAGTAAAATCAGGGGAAACACATGACTATTCACTCTCCCCTCATCTATTCAATATAGTAATCAAAGTTCTAACTAGAGCAATTAAACAACAAAAGGAGGTCAAAGGAATACAAATTGGGAAGGAAAAGGTCAAAATATCACTATTTGCAGATGATATGATAGTATACATAAGCGACTACAAAAATTCCAACAGAGAACTCCAATGGCTGAAAAACAATCAAACAAACAAACAACTTCAGCTAAGTGGCTGGATATAAAATTAACTCATACAAATCAGTAGCTTTTCTCTACTCAAAGGATAAACAAGCTGAGAATGAAATTAGAGAAATGACACCATTAATAATAGTCACTAATTATATAAAATATCTTGATGTTACTCTAACCAACAAGTGAAATATCTATATGACAAGAACTTAAAGTCTCTGGAAAAATAAATCAAAGAAAACCTCAGGAGATGGAAAGATTTCCCATGATCATGGATCACAGGATTAGCATAGTAAAAATGTCCATCTTACCAAAAGCAGTCTACAGATTCAATGCAATACCCATCAAAATTCCAACTCAATACACACAGAGATAGAAAGAACAATTCTCAAAATCATCTGGAATAACAAAAAACCCAGTATAGTAAAAAAACCTATTCTCAACAATAAAAGAACTTCTGGGGAAATCACTGTCCCTGAGCTCAAGCTATACTACACCACAATAGTGATTAAAAACTGCATGACATTGATACAGAGACAGAGGTGTATTAATGGAATAGAACTGAAGTCCAAGAAATAAACCCACACACCTATGGTCACTTGATCTTTCACAAAGAAGCCAATACCACACAGTGGAAAACACAAAGGATTCTAAACAAATGGCATTGGTTCAAGTGTCAGTCAGCATGGAGAAGAATGCAAACTGATCCATTTTTTTTTCTCCTTGTACAAAGCTCATGTCCAAGTGAATCAATGACCTTCACATAAAACCAGATGTGTTGAATCTAATAGAAGAAAAAGTGTGAAAGACCCTAAAACACATCAGTACAGGGGAAATTTTTCTGAACAAAACACCAGTGGCTTAGGCTTTAACATCAATTGACAAAGGAGACCTCATGAAAGTGAAAGCTGCAAAGGACATTGTCAATAGCACAAAACAGCAACCTATAGATTAGTAAAAGATCTCACCAACCCTACATCCAACAGAGAACTAATATCCAAAATATATAAAGAACTCAAGTAGTTAGATACCAGAGAATCAAACAACCCTATTAAGAAATGAGGTATGGAGCTAAACAAAGATTTCTTAACTGAGAAATCTCAAATGGACAAGAAACACCTAAACATCCTTAGTCATCAGGGAAATACAAACAAAACTTCCCCAAGATTCTATCATACACCATTCAGAATGGTTACGATTAAAACTCAGGTGAAAACAGATGCTGATGCTGTCAAAGATGTAGAAAAAAAAAGAACACTTCTCAAATCCTGATGGGATTGTAAGCTGGTCAAACCACTTTGGAAAACAATCTGTTGCTTCTGGAGAAAAGCTGAAATAGTTTTTGAAGACCCAGCTATACCACTATGGGACATAGACCCAAAAGATGCTACAACATATAACAAGGACATAAGCTCCAACATATAATAAGGACATATGCTCCACTCTGCTTATAGCAGACTTATTAATATTAACCAGAATTTGAAAACAACTCAGCTGTCCTCCAATGGAAGAATAGATACAGAAAATGTGGTACATTTACACAATGGAGACTATTAAAAACTCAATTATTAAAAACAACTACTTCTTGAAATTCACAGGCAAATAGATGGAACTAGAAAATACCATCCTGAATGAGGTAACCCAGACACAAAAGAACACACATGGTATGTACTCACTGATAAGTGGATATTAGGTAAAAAGCTCAGCATACCCGAGATACAACTCACAGGCCATATGAAGCTCAAGAAGAAGAAAGAAAAATGTGTGGCTGCTTCAATCCTACTTAGAAGGGGGAACAAAATAATCATGAGAGGTAGAGGGAGTAACCTGAGAAGGGGGAAGTGATAAGGAGTGAAAAGGGGGGTCAGAATCAGGTATGAGAAGAGACCAGAGAGAAGTACAGAGGGTCAGGAAATTGAACAGAAATATATAGCAGTAGGCGATGGGGAACTGGGGTTAGTCACTAGAAAGTCCCAGATGCCAGGAAATGAGCAGTTCCCAGGACCCAACAGACATGATATTAGCAGAAAACCAACAAAGGAGAGATAGAACCTATAGAGACCACCTCTAGTAAATAAATGTGACCCCAGTTGAGATATGGGGCCACCCCCTCATCTCAAAAAATTTAAACCAGACTTGTACATATCTAAAGGAAATGCAGGGACATAAAAACAGAACAGACACTGAAGGAAAGGCCATCCAGAGACTGCCACACCTAGGGATTTATCCCATCTGCAGATACCAAACCCTGACACTATTGCTGTTGCCAAGAAGCACTTGCTGACAGGAGCTAGCCCTTGAGAGGCTCTGTCAGCACCTTCCCTATACAGATGCAGATACTCACAGTCAACTATAGGACTGAGTCCGAGGACCCCAATGATAAACAGTTGAGGCAAGGAATAAAGGAGCTAAAGGAGATGGCAATCCCATGGGGAGAACAACAATATCAATTAACTGGACTACCCAGAGTTCCCAGGGACTAAACCACCAAGCAAAGAGCACACATGGAGGGATCCAAGGCTCCAGATACAGATGTAGCAGAGGACTGCCTTATCTGGCATCAGTGGGAGAGGAGGCCCTTGGTGCTGTGTTGGCTTGATACCTTAGCATAAGAGGATTCTAGAGCAGGGAGGTGGCAGTGGGTTTGGGGGGGAAGGAGTACCCTCATAGAGGCAAAGAGGAAGCAGATGGGATGGGAGACTTATGGAAGGGAAACCAGGAAAGTGACAAACAACATTTGAAATGTAAATAAATAACCAATTAAAAAGAAGAAAGTTCTTTACAACAGCTAAACTCAAGCTTTGTTTTTAAATTCTGCATTCCACTTATATTCAATTGAAAAGGGTCTTGACATTACAAGATGATTCTTTTGTTCTTAGTGATATAAATACAGATATCATATTTATATATGAAGAGAATGAGGTCTGTAGAGATGAAGTCCTTCAGAAATTCCCCATACTATTAACATAGAAATGGTCAGAACAAGGTGTTGGCTTCTTTTGTACTTTTTACCATCCAAGAAGTGAATTGATGGCTATTTCATTAAAATTGTACCAGTGATAATGTCATTGTATTAATATCTTCAATTATATATTTTTCCTATTAGTTGTATTATATTATTATCAAATCACCCTCTTTCAAGAAAATTCATTTGTTTGCTTGTTTGTTTATTTGTTTATTTTTTCTTCAAGACAGTGTATCTCTGTGTAGACTTGATTGTCCCAGAACTCTCTGTAAAACAAGCTGACCTCAAACTCAGAAATTTGCCTGGAGGCTTTCAACCAAAAGTATAAGCCAATGTATTTTTAAAAATTTTCCACCACACAAATTCCATGATTCTAGGGGAAGTACCTGTTTTATTCATGACCATATACTTACATCTATAATGAATCTTGGCTTTTCAGCATCTAATGAGATGGTTTTTAATTTAAGCAAACTCAAACTTTTCCTTATATTTAACCATCCCTCCATCCCGGGGATGAAGACTACTTGATCATGGTGAATGATCATTCTGATGTGTTCTTGGATTCAGTTTCCAAGAATTTTATTGAGTATTTTTGCATCAATACTCATGCAGGAAATTGGTATGAAGTTCTTTTTCTTGGGTCTTTGTGTGGCTTATGTATTAGTATAACTGTGGCTTCATATAAGGTAGTGTTTCTTCTGTTTTTATTTTATGAAATACTTTGAGAAGTATTGATATTATGTCTTCTTTGAAGATCTAATAGAATTTTGCACTAAAACCATATGGTCCTGGGGACATTTTGGTTGGAAGACTTTTAAAGACTTCTTCTATTTCCTTAGGGGTTATAGGATTGTTTAGATGGCTCATCTGATCCTGGTTTAAATTGGTACTTGATATCTGTCTAGAAAATCACTGATTCCATCTAGATTTTTCAATCTTAGCACTGCCTATTAGTGAGTATCTGTTGAATGAAGGTAAAATGATGTTTTAGAACTATATAACTTGACATAAATTTTAGCAAAAGGTAATGGCAATATCTTCTTGACTTTCTCCATTCCCTTTCATATATACACTTACTATCTTTAGAATTTATAATATTTACCATGATTGAAATATATATATATATGTTATCTTTTACATTCCATATTTTATTTCCTCCCCATGATCCACCCTCCTACTGTTACACATCATGTACCTACTTCCTACACTCATTTCTCCACGTGGATGTCTCCACCCCTGACCCCTCCTGACCTCTAAATTCCCTGGGGCCTCCAGTTTCTTGAGGGTTAGGTGTATCAGCTCTGAATTAACACAAACCCAGAAGTCCTCTACTATATATGGGTTGGAAGCCTCATATCAGCAAGTTTATGCTGTCTGTTTGGTGGTCCAGTATTTGAGAGATCTCGGGGGTCCACATTAATTGAGACTGCTAGTCCTCCTACATGATCGCCCTACTCCTCAGCTTCTTTCAGCATTCCCTAATTCAACAACAGGGGTCAGCTGCTTCTGTCCATTGGTTGGGTGCAAATATCTGCATCTGACTCTTTCAGCTGCTTGTTGGGTCTTTTGGAGGGGAGTCGCGATATGTCTGTTTTTGTGACCACTCCATAGCCTCAGTAATATTGTTAGACCTTGAGACCTCCACTTAAGCTGGATCCTGTTTGGGCCTGTTGCTGGACCTTCTTTTCTTCAGGCTCCTCTCCATTTCCATCCCTGTAATTCTTTTAGGCAGGAACAATTATGGGTCAGAGGTGTGACTGTGGGATAACAACTCCATCCCTCACTTGATGACCTGTCTTCTGGCTGGAGGTGGGCTTTATAAGTTCTAAGTAATATAAAATATCTTGGGGTAACTATAACCAAACAAGTGAAAAACCTGTAAAACAATAACTTCAATTCTCTCAAGAAATAAATTGAAGTAGATCTCAGAAAATGGGGAGATCTCCCATGATCATGAATTGGTAGAAATAACATAGGAAAAATAGCCATCCTACCAAAGGCAATCTATAGATTCAATGCAATCCCTATCAACATCCCAACAGAATTCTTCAAAGACATGGGAAGAGCAATTCTCAAATTCATCTGGAAAGGCAAAAAATCCAGAAGAGCAAAAAGAATACTTAATAATAAAAGAACAGCTGGGGGAAACACCAACCTCAAGCTTTACTACAGAGCAATAGTGATAAAAACTGCATGGTATTGTTACAGACAGACACATTGACCATGGAATAGAATTGAAGACCCAGAAATAAAACCACACACTTATGGTCACTTGATCTTTGACAAAGATGCAAAAAAAAAAATACAGATTATAAAAAAGAAAGCATCTTAATTAATGGTGCTGGTCTAACTGGCTGGCTGTATGTAGAAGAATGAAAATAGACCCATATTTGTCACCTTGTAGAAAGCTTAAGTCCAAGTGGATCAAAGACCTCAACATAAAACCAAATACACTGAGTCTAATAGAAGAGAAAGTGTGAAAGAGCCTTGAACTCATTAGCACAGGGGGTAAATTTCCTAAACAGAACTCCAATGTCTCATGGTCTAAAATCAAGAATTGATAAATGGGACCTCATGACACTGGAAAGCTTCTGTAAGGCAAAGGACATAGTCAATAAGACAAATTGGCAACCTACAGATTGGGAAAAAAACTTCCCTAACCCCACATCTGATAGAGGGCTAATATCTAAAATATATAAATAACTCAAGAAGCTAACTACCAAAAAACCAAACAACCCAATCAAAAAATGGGGTATAGAACTAAACAAGGAATTCACAACTAAGGAATCTCAAATGGCTGAGAAGCACCTAAAGAAATGTTCAAAGTCTGTAGTGATCAGAGAAATGCAAATCAAAACAACCCTGAGATTCCACCTTGCACCAATCAGAATGGCTCAGATTAAAATATTAGGTGACAACATATGTTGGAGAGGATGTAGAGAAAGTAGAACACTCCTCCATTGCTGGTGGGATTTCAAAAGGGTACAATCACTCTGGAAATCAGTCTGGAGGTTCCTCGGAAAATTGGAAATAGACTTACCTGAAGACCCAGCTATACTACTCTTGGGAATATATCCAAAAGATGCCCCACCATGACACAGGGGCATGTGTTCCACTGTGTTCAAGCAGCCCTATTTGTGATAGCCAGAAGCTGGAAACAACCTAGATGTCCCACGACAAAAGAATGGATACAGAAAATGTGGTTCATTTATACAATGGAATATTTCTCAGCTATTAAGAATGAGGATATGCTGAGTTTTGCAGGCAAATGGATGGAACTAGAAAATATCATCCTGAGTGAGGTAACTCAGACCCAAAAAGATGTGCATGATATGTACTCATTAATGAGTGGATTTTAGACACACACACACACACAAAAGTACCTGAGATATAGTCCACAGAACTCAAGTGAGGATGCCTCAGTCCCACTTGGGAGAGAGAAGAAAGAAATCAGAAGTGGGGAAGGAGGGAGGGACCTGGGAAGGGAAGTGGACGGGTTAGGGGAGTTAATTTGGAGAGGGAGGAGCAGAGCCCTATCTGGTATTGGGTGAGGGAAATGGACTGAAGCCCTGAGGGCCAGCAGAAAGAATGGAAACAGGCAACCTTGGGACATAGAAGGTTAGAGGGACCCTCTAGAATACTCCAGAGACCTGGGAGATGGGAGACTCTCAGGACTCAAAGGGAGGGATCTTAGATGAAATTCCTGACAGTATAGGGAACTTATAATTCCTATATTATTAAAACAGTTTATATAATAAATATTTTTCAGGTATTCACAAATATTAGCAAAACTTCAATTAAGAATATGTTTGTGCACACATACAATAAATATGTGAGAAACTAAGGAAATGGTTTTAGGTGTAAAAAGGTGTTGTGTTGCTTCCCTCCTATTTAACATTCTCAGATTCCATCAGGTAGCTGATTTGCTCAACACTGAAAAAAAAAAAAAAAAAAACCAAGACTCTTCTGTTTACCCAGTGGTAGCTCTTTCAAACTGACTGTGGGTCCTCATATGTACAATGTTGCTGTGCAATATGATTTTGTTTTAGTCAAAACTTGGTGAATATAGTATCTACTATAAAATATCTTAGTCTATTTCTAATAAGTAAGGCAAATACAATTTTCAGGTCAATGCCATAATAGATACCTATATGTACATTAAATGGTGGTACATATAGTTCCTGGCTATGCAGGATGGACCTCTTCCTATACTGAAAATCATGAGAAGAGTAACAAACTGAGAATATTGTTGTGATTCTCTTCTTTATGTTCCTACTTAATTGATGACTTTACAAATTGCAGCTGTTCGTCTTACATTCTTGTGTTTTCCCAATCATCTCTCCTGTGTTTCTTAACACATGTATAAACTCCCTCATGTCAGAAACATGTTCTCCATTTGCTACCTACATACCAGTTTTTATACAATGTGTGTTATTCAGTTTTGAATTTACCAAATGTTTGCTATGAGGTTGATACATGCAGCGTTTGTCCTAGTTCCTAGGAGCAAAGCTTTAAAGAAATACATCACTATAAGACAAGATAGACATAAACAGATCAATAAATGTGTTTTTATGTTCAGAACTTATAACAAGTCTTATGGAAGGTTCATGTCATGAAATGACATGAATACCTACTTATGGATAAGAAAAGAACCAATAAATGTCTTTGATATTAATGGGTACTATAGAGAAGAGCAAAATCAGTGAGGGAGAAAAAACATGACAAAAATATTTTTATATCACAGTCAGAAATGTTTTATTAAAATGGGGGATATTTGAGTCTGCAAAAGATCTATGAGAAGAGCATTCTAAAAAAAGAACAATCCAGACAGAAAGAAAAGTAATATTAACTACCCTGAAACTGAAGGAAATTACTTTGCCTCCAAAGCAGGAAAGTCAGTGTTACTAAAGATGGTTGAGGGGGTGATAGAGTCGAAAAATATCACTGTGGAAAGATCAAGAGGTTTTGGGTGGGTCATGAAATTCATGACAAGGAACCCTATTGTCGTCATGCGTAGATGTAGTTACAGGTGTTATGAAGAAAAGGAGTCAAGTCTTACTTGCCTTTTATATGTGTGTTCCTAAATTGAAAAAAAGAAAAAAAAAAAAGGCTCCTCTGAGGGAAAGTCTAGGAACCAAAGTAGAAACCAGTAAGAATTTGCTAGAGACTCGAGGTAAAAGTTAGTTGCTTTAGTTTCAGTGTAGAAAGAGGTCCAATGTTAATGAATGGGAGTTGTGTTTTAAAGGAAAAACAAAATGCACAATGGCTTATTGGAACTGGATTAAGCATGAGCATATTTGTCAAGTATCTATATGTAGAACATAAGAAATCTTGAGTAAAGATATCCCTAGGGCCTGAGGGTAATGCTCATCATGATTATAGAAGGTGCTTTCAGGAAGACTGTAAGACAGACCTGTATGTATCCATTGTCTTAGATCAATACAAGGAAGAAACACAGAAGACAGTCTGGCAATGTCTACCTGATCTTTCACAGAGCTCAATACTTGAGAGAAAACACTGAACTCAGTATACACTATTTACTATTTATACAAAAGAAAATCATGGAGCCGCGCGTGGTGGTGTACGCCTTTAATCCCAGTACTCGGGAGGCAGAGGCAGGCAGATTTCTGAGTTCGAGGCCAGCCTGGTCTACAAAAGTGAGCTCCAGGACAGCCAGGGCTATACAGAGAAACCCTGTCTCAAAAAAACCAAAAAAAAAAAAAAAAAAAGAAAGAAAAGAAAATCATGTTGGCCAATACTTCTTGCTGAGTCCTATTTCAGTGGTGAAACTATATAAACTCTCAGATAGATCAGAGAATCACTTGCTTCTCTAGTAGCTATGTGTATACACTACCTTTGACTTGGCATAACTGTTTTCAGAACAATGCTGTTTGATATCACCTCCGATTCCTGTGTAAGAATTGAGGCCATGGTTCAATTCACATGGAATCCTCAGACTTACTAACAAATGGCTTCATTATGTTAATTGCATTGTCTGTATTACTATAGTCTGTCGGTGTGCTAGAAGTAAATTGTATTGTTCTTAAAGGATTCGTTCTTCAAAGTGCACATTGGCCACAGCATAAAACCTTAGCTGGTGACAAATTTATTATGTAATTATTTGTTCTCATGTCTTTTTAGAAGCTATATGGAAAACCATTGGCATATAATTATTATCCTTCATACATATGCATATGTGTGTAACATATTTTATTTGTAATCTTTTGGCATATTTTTCTTTAAAATATTTAAAAAGCACAGTTATTTAGAAACTTGATGATAGCATGGCACAATTCTTCAAATATTTTGAGATCTATTTTTATAAAATGATTCTGGGAAATAACACAAGGGAATTGTTTTTTTACATTTGAGATGTTATTATGTACACCAAAGGAATAATTGGTGATGAGGTGATTTCAATCTTTCCAGACATCGAATGACCTTATGCTTAAAATATCCTCGACACATTCGGAAGGACTCCACATGACTTTCTCTTGTCTCTGTTCTTTGAAGCTTCTTGAGTAAACTATCCTCCATGGTATTCCTTGTATTGTCAGATGACTCAGAACTAAGCTTTTAAAGAAGCAAAAACTAGAACAGACATTTTCATTTCATGGGAATAAAAACTTACTGATCTAAAATAAATAGAACAATATCAAAAATGTAATGAAGAACTTTCAAAAATGTACCTTTAAATTTTAAATGCTGAAACCAATTTCTTTCTTTTTATAGTACCATTACTACTATTTAAATTAGTAAATTATAGCAAAGAATGCTTAAAATCTACTCTATTTTGTTCAGGATGATCCCTTAATAATGATTCTGATGTGATCCTAATATGTAAACTGATGTATTTAATAGTATATGTATGTGGTTTTTGTGTTTACCAATAGAAAATGACACCATCTATTGGACAGACATGGGCCTTAATAAAATCAGCAGAGCTAAAAGAGACCAGACTTGGAAAGAAGACATTGTTACCAATGGCTTGGGTAGAGTGGAAGGAATAGCTGTTGACTGGATTGCTGGTAAAAACCTACGGCTTCATTTTCTATTTATTCAACAGTTATATTTTTCCTTGGATCTTCATTCTTGTTTTTAAAATTTCTGGTTCTTGTTTCAACCATTTTAAAAATTCTTTCTAGCCAAAGGGGTAAATAACCTCTGCATTTGGTTCATCTTTCTACTGCCTTTGGATAAGTGTTTCTATGCAGATGGAGAGTTGGTTTTGTTAACTCTGCTCAATTCTCCAGAGAGTTACACAAGGGAAAAACAAAGTATAAGAAGTTTCCTTTTGCTTAGAGCCACTATAAAGTTAAAACAAATACTTTGAACATTTGGAAAAAATTTCAACATATTTTAACTATGTCAATGTATATCCTCATAATTTAAACCAGCAAAATATGAGATTGGTATTGGACGTTTCTATGAGCTAGTTTAATTACAAATGTTTAGGAAATGCATTATAAAAAAATAAACAAGCTCTTAGTTATGTGAAGACTGAAAACTTAATTTCAAGCATAATTGATAAGTAATTCTATTTTTTCTAACTTGATTGTGGGCATTTCTGTATTTCTCCTAGGCAACATATATTGGACAGATCATGGTTTCAATTTAATTGAGGTTGCAAGACTCAATGGCTCTTTTCGTTATGTAATTATTTCCCAAGGACTGGATCAACCAAGATCTATAGCCGTTCACCCAGAAAAAGGGTAATTTTAAGGTTTACATGTATTTCCTTAAGTTATATTAAGAAAATTTAGACAGTAACAGTATTTTAACTATAATATTTGCAGCAAATAAGTTTTGCACAGAAAATATATTTGATTTTTCAAAGAACTGTTGGATGAAGTCATATTTATCCTAGTATAATGTATTTCAGTCATGCCCATACCCCATTTCCTCTCTTATCCCACACCAATTTCATGAACTCATTCTTCCCAGCTAGACTTGCTCCTACTTTCTAAATTTTTACTTATTAGTATATGTTACCCAGTGAATTGAAATAGACTTGAGTGAATATACATGATAGAGGACCATTTATGAGATCACAGGCAGCTTCCAGTGCATAAGCTGCAGGGAATAAAATGATTAACCTTCCGTCAACAACCATTAACTGCCAAGAGGGAATCAGGATAGATGGTACCCAAAGATCATACTCCTTATCCATGATCAGATGCTGATGGGCACATCTCATGTGCAGATAAACACTTCTGTTAATTAATGACATGTAGACTCAGTGGCCTACATTTCTTCCATAGATAAGCCAAATGGAGAAGCAAGATTTTAAATATTGACACATTTAATTGTACAATATTTGTCAATCATTTCAGGCTTGAATAATGTCCTAGTCAAAGAAATTGGCACCAAATTTCAGAATAAAATTAGTTCCTACAGGTAAAGTAGCTGCTGACTTGTCAGCATACAAAGAGACATGTTTGGGGAAACAGAAAAACTATTTCCCTTGAGTGCTCTATTTTACTGGGACTTCTAACTCATTTTCCTTTATGGATTGTTTGTTTCTTAATTGGCCTATCTTTCTTTTTGTTATATTAATTATACATATTAGTGTGTCATAGTGACATTTCATACACATACACAGGCATTATAATAATCTTTATCTCCTATTATTCACTTTTAACCTCTTCTTTTTTTTAAATTTTTAACATTTTAATATTAATAATCTCTTCTTATACGTAGTGATTACCTTCTCCCATCCAATTAGTACCTACTTTTCTATGACAGCTTGTGGGAGTGAGTTTACCTAATGAGTTTCATTAGGAGTACATATATGAATCAGAATCAAGGTTTATGTGGTAGCAAGCTGACATCTTATCAGAAGTTATACTACTAGAGAAACTAAGGCTCCTTTCCTCCCTCCCCCTTTCTCTCTTTCCCCTTTTTCTTCTCCCTGTTCTTCTCTCCCCTCCCACTCTCTCTTTTTCTCTCTCTCCAACCAATAGCTGTGTATATCTTCTCAGAGAGTGGCAGTGTCTCTTGAGCCACCTTACCAAGCATAAACTACTTATAAATCCTCTGGGGATGTGATATGTGGAGCCTTCTGAGTACCTCTCTTCCTTTGTGAGAAAAAGCTGATTTCCCCAATGTAGAGCAGGTCTTGAGTAGGTAACCAGTGCAGCTGAGAGTTCAAGTATGTACTAGCAATGTCATAACCAAAGACACCAAACCAAACGCTGTCTTTTATCCACCTTTTATCTGTCTCTTATACATTCTTTTGCCTCATCTTTCAAAATGTTCCATGAGCACTTTATTTTATAATGTGCTATAGTTGTTCCAATTAGGGCCTAGTGTTATATTGTTTTTTCTCAGTACTTTCTTGATTTATGTGTTTCTATAATAACATGTTAACTACCACTCACTGAAAAAATAAAAACAAAGAACCTTTTATGACCAAAGTTGACAGCATTACTAATCTATGGTCATGATCATAAATATTTAGAAAGCAATTTGAAAGGCACATCATATTCATTTACCAAAACAAAGGCAGGAGCTTTCCCCCTAAAGCTATATCCTCTCCAGCCACGTTTTATCCAGATTTATACTACCAGCAATAAATTCCCATCTCTAAGTGGGCGTCAAATACAATCAGAAAGTGGTTGTTTATCCTCCAGAGTCAAATTACTAATGCACCAATGGGCATATTTTGCCAGGCAGATCATTTTTGTTACATAAATAATTCACAGTTGAATATAATTATGGATAACAATTCCCCTTCCAACAAGCTGAACATCTTCTAAAATCAGAAAAGCTAGCTTTCAGGGAAGAAGCTATCAGCTCAGTTCCAGCTTGGTTTCTCTCTGTCATGTAACCAACACATATCATATTTTCAGTAATAAGGTCTTGCATACCAGCTACTTCTTGTGTGAAACCAAGAGCAGTAACATTAACTTCTACTGTTTTGAAGACTGCAGAATCTTCCTGGCTGGCATTTTCATTTAATAACGTTATGGTTTGGGGGAGAATCTTTATCCATCAACTCAAGATAACCCCATCCAACCTCTTTTTTGCTCTTAATTTTTATAAGTTTACAGAGTAATTGTTTCCTATATGGCTTTAGCATTCACACACTTGGTTATGTTGGCTCTCCCTTCTCCTTTTATTGTCAGTTCCCTCACTTTGTATCTGTATTTAAACTTTTCTAAAATCTAGTACTTCTAATTTTTTTACTCCTCTCATGGGACTCTCTATAGTTTTCTTGCCTCTACACAAACTCCCACAGTAATACACATATAAAAATTAGGAACTAGGATCCACTTATGAGAGAGAACATGAAGCACTTGGATTTGTGAACTTGTGCTTCAGAAAAAAACATATCTCCTACAGTGTTTTTCTGTTCTGCAATTTTTGTAGTTTCGTTTTCCTTTACAGATGAGGAAACGTTGATTGTGTACATATACCACATTTTCATTCCCTGTTCATCAGTTGATGGGCATCTAGGCTGATTTCTTTGCTTCTAGTAAACATGGGTGTATAAGTTTCTCTATTGGAGGATTTGGACTCCTTTGGGTTTATGCCCAAGGATAGCACAGTTGAGTTCTTTAGTGGATCCATGTTTAATGTGTTGAGAAGCATACACACTGGTTTCCATAGTGGCTGCACCTGTTTTAATTCTCATGACAGTGACTAAGCATTCCCCTTTTCCCACATCTTCACCAGTATATGGTGCCATTTGTTTTCCTAATATGGCCACTCTGATTACAGTGAACTTTACTTAAATGATTTTAATTCAAATTTTCTTAATGAGCAGGTGTGTTGAAAAACTTTTTAAAATATTATTTGCCATTTTAACTCTTTTAAATGCTAAGTTTCTCTCTCTCTCTCTCTGTGTATGTGTGTGTGTGTGTGTTTAGATTTTTTATTAGATATTTTCTTTATTTATATTTCAAATGTTATCCCCTTTCCTGGTTTCCCCTCCAAAACCACCTATACCCTCCACCATCCCCCTGCTCACCAAACCAGCCACTCCTGCTTCCTGGCCCTGGCATTCCCCTATACTGGGACATAGAGCCTTCACAGGACTAAGGGCCTCTCCTCCCACTGATGATATACTAAGTTTCTTAACCTATGCTTTATAGTTATTTGCTTCTATTTAGTTTTTATGTAATATATATATATATATATATATATATATATATATATATCAGACATGTATTTGTAAAATATTTTCTTCACTTTAACTTCTTAATGTTGATGATCTCTGATGCTCTTCTGCTTTAAGGGATAAATTTTACTCTTGAATTCATTGTTTTTATATTTGACTATGCCTTTAACATTCTCACTTGGGAAACTTGCAAGATATACTTTCAAAAATTATTACAGCAACATCCATCACTCCATATAAACACCAAGGATCAGGTTTATAGAATTTAATCAATGTGTTGATCTGACCATTAGTGGTAATACATGATGAGTTAGAGGATAAAAAGAAAAAAAAATCTGTGTGTGTGTGTGTGTGAGAGAGAGAGAGAGAGAGAGAGAGAGAGAAGAGAGAGACAGAGAGACAGAGAGACAGAGACAGAGAGAGAGAGAGAGAGAGAGAGCCTAAAGAAGCTGGAGGTGAGGAATTTCAAGCCGACAACTGTCATGGATTAGCTGTTAAATGAGGGTAGAGCTGAAAGGTAGTCAAAGCACAGGAGACATCAGGAGATACAAAGTACAGCTCCAGCAGAAGTCTGGTTGTCATGACACCTTTTATGTACAAAGGGGAGCATTTCTGAATGAGACAAACAGGAACTAGATGCTTTCATGTGACACAGGATAAGCTTGTTGATCTGCCTGTTTAAAGCAGTAACAAAGTGAAAAAAAGATGAACCAGGGCTAGTTGGGCCATAGGATCATCAGCATGAACCATAAACTCTGGGAACACCAGCTGTAAGAAGGTAAGATGAGAGTGCTATCAGCCAGTGGGAACCAGTGTGACCTGAGAAGTCTCCTTCCCACACAACAGAGCTTCTCCACTTTGCTCAGATGTTACTCCATTGTCCTACACTCCTCTACTTTATCACTGTAAAACTTCCTCTTCTCAATGAAATGCCTTTCTTTTTTTACAAGATCAGAAAAGGTTTTCTTTAATTTTTCAATATTTATTTCTCAGCCCCTTTGGATTGTGGTTTGTGCTCATTGTCTCATTCCTGAGTTTTCTCAGCCACGTGACAAAAATGTTTCTAGGTTTTACTTTCCTTGTTTTCTTTTGCTCCCTTGCCTCCTTTGACTATCTGCCCAAGAACTCAGTTTTCTATTCCTGCCTTCAGGAGCCATGATGCTTCTGGTTCTATATAAGGATTCCTACAGCTGGGAGGGCATCTGCACTGCTTCTCTTTATTTCCTACACTAGATCCTTTTTTCCCTCTCAGTTTATTATGTGAACAGATCTCAATTCTGGTCTTTCATTGAATTATTATTAGACATACATATAAATCTATAAAATATACTATATATAATATACTATAAATATTTTCAAAATATTAAAAATCAATTTAATCTCTTTATTTCAAATTCCCTTTATACTTATTTACCTGTTGTAGTGGTGACTGTATGCTACAATGCTTTGGCTCCTGACAGATCACATGCATGAAACCCCAGGAGCTATCTTTCGACATACATGGCCAGACAGTGGTGGTACACACCTTTAATCCCAGCACTTGGGAGATAGAGGCAGGCAGATTTCTGAATTTGAGGCCAGCCTGGTCTACAAAGTGATTTCCAGGACAGCCAGGGCTATACAGAGAAACTCTGTCTCACCTCCCCCCCCCTCAAAAAAAAAAAAGACACACAAGCATACATTAGCTTATTTAAAAAAAAAAAAAAAACTCAAAGGCTGGATACTCCTAAACCTTTTCCTGCTACCCCAGGACCAACCCCAGAAGTAGTCAGTGGCCACTTACCCAAATTCTCACATGGCTCATTGGCTCTTTCTCTCCTGCAGCTCTCCCCTTCTGCCTCCAACCACATCCTGGCAATCCTCCATCTTCTTCCCCGAGTCCTCTAAGGGTCTCTTCCCGTCTCCCGTGGCTCAGCAATGGGCCAATGGCATCTTTATTAACTGATCAAAAACCAAATAGAGGCAAGGACCTTTACCATTTGGACACACAGATTCCAGATTGAATCAAAGCTCTAGAACCAATCTCTAACAGTCTGTCTCTGAACCAACCTTGCATTGCCCCTACCGCCACTGACTTCCTTTCTTTAAACCTGGAATTTTCAGTGTTATCTCCCTCCAAAATGAAATTTCTCTTTCCCCTGGTTCCAATAAGCTATAAGCCATCTATCTCATCTACCCTCAAATCTTTCCATTTCTTTGTGTAGACATTAGTCAGATTCAGCCTTTTGCTTCATTGAAAGACCTATCAGTGACTCAGCAAGATCTCTGAAAATAGTTTGGACTTCCTAATCTATATCCATAATGTAAAAGTTACATCTCAGTTCATGAGCCAAGAAACTTAATATTTATAACAATATTCGATTATTTTTATGGACTTCCTATGCCCTCTTTTTTGAAAGCATTTCATAAATAGTTACATGAATGGAGCTTTTTATTTTTGCAGCTAAGAGTAGAAATGATTTCTAGGAAATAATTACTAGTATTTGATAACACTAGTGACAGTTGTCCCTGTACACATTGGCATGCATTTATTTATTGACTTGACTTCAGTGGAAAAGACATTAAAATGAAAGGTTTATGAAAATTATTCAAAATGACTTCCAAGTAATGTTAACATAGAATTTTAAGTGCTAAAATTCCCATCTTGGAAATAAAATACAGCATTTTACAATTCTGTTTGAAATTAAAACATGGCAAGTGAAACTGTCCAGGGAAAAGGGGACATAATGGAATAAATTAGCTAAATTCGAGATATAAATGTGCCATGTAGAGTGGGCATGAAGCCTGTTTTGAAACAATAGAGACTTGAAGTCTTTAAATGTAGCCAAATGCAAAACTGAAACCACCTAGGAATTTAGTTCCAGTTGAAAAGTCTGATTCTTCTCATAGATATTTTCCCCCTTTTGGCCGCTTCTAGGTATTAGGCAGAGTTGAATGTAATAATTTTCCTTATACTGAAAAGTTATTTTCCATGCATGAAAAGTATAGGACATCATAGCATGATATAGAAATATCTTCAATCATGTATGACATAAAATTGTAAGTAAAACTAAACATTACCCTCCTTTGTTAGTCACCAGGATATATGTTGTCTATTTTGATTGAGCATTATATATCTCTGTATAAGAGCATATATATATATATATATATATATATATAATTTTTCATATGAGTTTAGCAATTTATTACCTAAATAAAGAGTTTAATAAAAATAGAATTTGATTTTGAAAAATATTTAAAATGCTTAAAATTTTTCTGTACTAAATTTACAATGTCTCCACCATATCATTCAACATTATAAGCATTTGGTAGCTGAAAAGCACGACCTCCAGTGGGAGAGTATCCAACACTGGAGTGATACTCTCCTAGATGTGTTGTATGTTCCTAAAAGTGCTACCTATTCAGCTCTACTTTTAGTTTCAGACTGAGGGGAAAATGTATTCACTTTGACTTCATATTTATAAGATATTATTTAATTTTCTTCCATTCCAAATCTCTTGACCATAGTGAAGTGATGCATTAATTGACCATCCGCACACAGTTATATTTGGTTTTGTATTGTAGGACATCCCTTCTGGCCACTCTTACATGCAGAAAAATTTGTATGAAATCTATATCTAGCATAGTTTTTATTTTGTTTTTACCCAGAAATTTTATCAGTGTTTATCTCAGCAGCTTGCATGGAATCATCATAATTCAAAATAAAGAGAGGCTATTAATATTAAATACTGTAAACTTGTTTCTCAAAACTGAGCTCCTAACTGTTCAGGCTAGCTCCTCATATCATCTTTTTTTATACACGGACATCTCTTGTTATATTCATTATAACTCAGGAAAAAAGAATTCAATATAAAATCATTAGCATTGACAGAACAATATACAACAAAGATAATGGTATTAGACTGTATTTGTAGTGTGTAAATTTGTTTTCTAGCTTGTCCATTGTTTGGTCCTATGAACAGGATACATTCACTTTCAAAGCCATCATTTCCACAGCTGTGAGAAATGGGGCTAAAAATGTTCACCTGCCGACTTAGAGTATTTGTTCCATAAGCTCCACAGAATGATACATAATTGCTAGGCATTTGGATTTGAATGAGTCAGTTTATTAAATTTATAAGGAGCAAAAGTAAAACAATAAATAACAAGTTGCAGATAGAACCAGAGAGATCAAAGCATCATCAAATTACTCACAACACATCTCAGAAATGAATGAATTAGCCTAACCATTGAGAGGAAAAAAAAGAAGGCAAAATCATTAAATTGTGGGCTTCCAAGTATCTAGCAGAAATTGCTTGGAGAAGCCAGCTGGAGTCCTTGGTGAGGAAGTATTGCCTCAAGTGAGGCTTCCAACTTAAAAACAACAAACAAACAAAACAAAAAATAGCACCAGACAGAGGCCATCGAATCAGGGCTTTATATTATCCAGGAAAAACTGACTGTGGAAGCTGAGACAGTCAGGTTGGGAAATTCCAAACAGCATTCCCCAGCTTCTCCATAGACAGACTGCTGGCTTTCTTTTTCACTGTAAACATTTTTACATTATCTTGTTTGGAAATAGTCTGTCTTCTAGATCTCCTCAAGGACATGGAGGTGTTTTGTTTTGTTTGTTTTGGTTTTTTGCTTTTGTTTTTGTTTTAGAATCACCTTTAGCTAGTTTCTTCAGGGCCCAGGAAGTAAGTTTTACCACAAAGAAGGGAGTCTGCTTTCACTAACCTTGAACAGCTCCTGATGGCTTACCAATATAATGTACATTACACTGTTCATTTAAAACTGTGCTTCCTCCCTTGGTTCCTGTACTTGAAAACAGATTAGCATTAAGGTAAAGGTTTATTATATGCTTTTCCATCCCTACTTGGATATGTTTAAAGGTGATGACAGTGACTCTCCTAGTTGCCAGTGGGCCTCCATTGTAATTCAACACCTTCTGCCTTTTAACATCTGTCCTTAGTGACTTAAAGGGCATCATTCATTCATCTACAAGTTTACAATTGTAGTATGTAGAAACTGTCATTTAAGGATTTTGATTTTACTGTATACGTGTTTTATGCCTTTAAACAATTTCATACTAATAATGTATTAGTCAAATTTTCTATGAAATTTTCCCTTTTTAACCATAAAACTTGTACATATGAATGAATATATAGTGTCTTCAGAATTTAGTTACTTGTAATTTTAGTCACACCTCTTTCATAATGTTGTCAAATAGCAACATGAATATTATTTACAGCTTTAGAAAACTATTAAAATAATCCAAAATAATATGCAAAAATTGAATGTATGTATTTTATGAAGTTCAAGTTTTGAGGTTAATTAATAATTTCATATGTGTATACAAAAATAAACAGATTGTCTTTTAGGTTTCTTATATGAAACTTTATGAACTTTCCCTGAATCATACTAACGCATGTATTAATCTTCACAGAAAAGGCATACTCCTTCCTGTCTGAAATAGAGATTACCATATTTTTCATAACTTTAGTTTTTCATAGATTGAAACCTTATGTTTACACAGTTAGGAACAGTTGTATTTCTCTAAAAGCACGATTTTCTCTGCTATTGTTTAAATACTGAAATTTATGAATAAATGAATGAGTTAAAAATGAATGGTTATCTTTATTGTTCACATTCTTTTTCACCATCTTTTGTTTCATAATACTTTAGCTTCTCTTTCTGGACTACATATTATTACACATTATAGTTTTTGAGATTATTAAAATGAGAATGCTTTCTTTTTAAAGTGTGATATGTATATTGAGCTGGAATCTCAAGTTAACCTTTACACTTTAAATTAGAATGGTTGCATTTAGGAGTTATGGTTACAGTTGAAAGCTGCATTGATTGGTCTATAGCTGCATGAATTATACTCTGCTAAATTTTTAAATATCTTAATTATTGGATGCTATATGCAATTCTGAATAAAATAGAAAAAACCAGTCTTTATTGAGCTGAAACTTTAGTAGAGGAAAATGTTCAAAATGAGTAAGAAGGTAAAGGCTAATGTAATGTTTTACTCTATTCTGGGTGCTTTCCTATTAAGATGTAGGCTTCATCATGTAATTATAATCAAAGAGACACCAGAGGCCTCATGAAGAAAAAACTGAAAGGAAAATAAAATACAGGGTTAGGCAGTAGTTTGGAGAAGAGAATTTCAGAGAGAATATGCATATGCAAATAATTCCTCTAAACCATTGAGTTCATCCCTGTGAGGTCCACATCTGGTTAAATATGTTTTAAATAAGATTTCATTATTAATTTTAGAGATATTTGTAAGTTAAACTGTGCGGTTTATTACTTCATTCTATTTTGAACATTTTACTGTTAAGAGTTTTAATGTCATCTTGCTGTTTTATTTGATGTCCCTTAATCTGTTAATTATTATAAATGATCATTTAATTTCAGCTTCTTGTTCTGGACTGAATGGGGACAAGTGCCTTGTATTGGGAAAGCTCGCTTAGATGGTTCTGAGAAGGTCATGATTGTAAGCGTGGGAATAACATGGCCCAATGGCATCTCCATTGACTATGAGGTCTGTTGCATTCCTTTTAAGATTCTAACGTGTGTTCACAGCTAACTTGCTATAGCCTACTCTTAATCCTTATTAATTCATTAATAAATAACCAAAACAGTTTGTACTGTTGCTTTCCAATCACCTTTTAGGAAAATAAATTATACTGGTGTGATGCTCGCTCAGACAAGATAGAGAGAATTGACCTTGACACTGGTGCGAATCGTGAGGTGTTGCTGTCTGGGAGCAACGTGGATCTGTTTTCAGTTGCAGTCTTTGGGGCGTACATCTACTGGTCTGACAGGTAATTTATTTTTTCATAAGTGTTTGAGTCTCAGAATGTTATTTCAGTGCCATTTCTTTGCCCTTGAAGGATTAGCCATACTTTAGCAAGGTTACAGAAAGGATTTCAGAAAACCATGTAATTTTTAGAGAGAAGGTTAGCCAGCAAGGCTCTCTAGCTATTCCATGGTCAAGCATTTCAGCACCACACACTGCAACTGGTTCCTTTTTCTTGCATTTGTGCCAGACTTATCTTCAGTTTTACCTTGTTTTATTTTAATTAGTTGAAAACTGTTAACTCTGAATCTTCAACTTTTTGGCAGAGCACACGCCAATGGGTCAGTCAGAAGAGGCCACAAGAATGATGCCACAGAGACAGTAACCATGAGAACAGGACTTGGAGTTAACCTAAAGGAGATCAAAATTTTTAACCGAGTAAGAGAGAAAGGTCAGCATACTTAATGAAATATGCAATTAATACATTTTGTATCATTTATTGATTTGTTTTTAAAATTTAAGTAATAAAGTGGATTATTAATTAAGTTCAAAACCTCCAAATCCCCTATTTGGTGATTCTTTAATAACCAGAGAGAATTCTGATTATTAATAACCAAGGAAACAAACATATAAGAGTTTATATACATGTATATTACTTGTTTTGTGAATATGTATTGTCATATGATATGGGACAAGTCTTGAGAATGAGTTTGTACTAGTAACTATATTTTTAAAATCTGGATTAACATATTTGACAAAAACTACAAAGCACAACTAGGGTATTAGAAAAGCAATTGAATTTTTTGTTTTGGATTACTCTTTTAGAAGAAAAGTTGATATGGCTCTGGAAATGGTTGTCTTCAATGTGAATTTATGAATCATTGCTTCTTTGATGGTGGTTTTGCCTATGGTGCTAAGGACTAAACTCAGGCCTTGGTATTTGCTAGGCAAAGGCATCACCCTAAGCTAAATTACTAAACTTAGTAAGTTAAATCTGAATGCTTTTGTTTGACTGCAATATATAGTCATATATATTACTTCAAATTGAAATTCAAGAAACTAAAACCTGTGAATTAAAAATTCATTAGTGTTTTATACTTAATTTTTATAGGCCAATCTTTAAAAATAAAATAAAATGTTAAGTATTACAACTTAATATTCAGTTCTAGCATTTCTATAGGAGTGAGATAAACTTTTGCAAACATCAGAAAGTGATTGTACATTTGTGGGTATATCTTTCTCAGGGACCAATGTCTGTGCCAAAGAAAATGGTGGCTGTAAGCAACTATGTCTTTATCGAGGAAATTCCCGAAGAACCTGCGCCTGCGCCCATGGATATTTGGCTGGGGATGGAGTTACATGTCTAAGACATGAAGGGTATTTGCTATATTCAGGAAGAACAATATTAAAAAGCATACATCTTTCTGATGAAACCAATTTAAATTCCCCAGTACGGCCCTACGAGAACCCAAATTATTTCAAGAATATTATAGCCCTGGCTTTTGACTATAATCAAAGAAGAGAAGGTACCAATCGAATCTTTTACAGTGATGCCCACTTCGGAAATATACAGCTTATTAAAGATAACTGGGAAGACAGACAAGTAATTGTGGAAAGTAAGTACAAATGGTAATTGTTGTATGCAAGTGTCCCCTGAGCCTAGAGGAATAATGGTGTTAAATGGATAAAGCAGCTGTGCTCACACAAGTTCATGTTCAAGAATGACTAGGATTACAGTCTATTCTATCTATCCATTCTCAAGTGTCAAAAGAGCAAGGACTTGCATGTACTGTAAGCAGTAGCTTTAATCATAGCTACAGCATCTTATCATCATATTTGCTTCAGATAAGTCTTGGAATACTGGTAATTTGTCTGTACCAAAATTATTTTAGATGATCTTCTTCAAGTGTGGGTAATTTGGTAGCTTTAAAGTATCTCTAATGATTTTCAGTTATTCTTATTTTCTGAAAAATTATGAAACATCAATGTGTATGTTTCTTAAAGAGGTGATTTTAAGTGATTTATGCTTGAAGATTTCATTTCAGCAGGGAAAGAGCTTTGCTATCAAGTACAAGGCTGTAAGTTATAAAACAAACTAAAATCATTGAAAAGAAATGTTACTGTAACCACTCAAGCTTCATGTTTCATTTAGGATGGATTATCCATACAAATTACCAAAATCACTTTCCTCTATTCATAAATATTAACATCTTCATACAGATTCTCTCTGATCTGAGTTTGTGATTTCTGTTTATTTATTCCTGCTATTTCACTGTAGTGAATCAGTCTTTGAATTTATATTTTTAAATTGCAATGTGTTATAATAATTTAATAATAATTTTTAAAAGATATATAGGCTTAAACATGAAGCTTTGCTTCAATAACGTCAGTGCCCATCTCATCCAGAGTGGAAAAGGACCATTTCCTCTAGATTTTTTGTAAATCTATGTAGCATCCTTAATTATAAAATGGATTGGTGATCAATGAGCTAATCACATAGCTAACTTATACTGACATATTATGAACATTTAGTTCAGTACAGGTCTCTGTTTTATTCTTTGGTAACATGTGCCCAAGTTTGCACTCATTGAACACTCATATTTATTGAATTTATTGATAATTTATGTGTCTCATGAATATATTAAATGGTACACTTGCTATTTATTTGTATAAATGTAAATATTTGTTTAACATAGAAACCTGGAAGCAAGTTAGTCAAGAAACTGGAAACCAAGTCACATAGCCAGGGTATTTTATTTCTTATAGATGGCCAAGCTTAAATACCCCATCAATTTATATTTTTACCCATTGAATATGAAAAGGGTTATTTTCCCAAAGCTTTGCCAATTACAATTTTATAAGACTTATTAGTTTATGGAAGTCCAATATTGAAAAATACTTTTTTATATTATGTACATTTACTTGATAACAATACAAACTAGCATCTACTATGCTTAGTTTTTAAAATCAGTTCAGGTGTCTACTTTCTAAACTCATGGTCACAATTTTTATTCTATTGGTTACTACATTTTAATAATTTCTTACCAATTTGTATATTTATGGCCTAGTACATTATGACTTCTCTATATCTCTGAGTCTCTATTTCTCCCTGTTAGTTGTTCTCTTTTTTCTCTCTGTGCAACTACAATGTAACTTACTGATTATGGAATTAATATATATTTGACACCCATTGAATCTTTGGGTATGTCTGGATGAGGGTTACATGTATATTATTGTTCAGTTTCCTATTTCCCACTCTAATAGAATTCATCATTGCAAATATTCATATTAAACCACAGCGTATTAATTAACTTATTTATCATGTACAGTTTAGGCACTCTGGAGGTAAAAGATGAGTATTTGTCCAGAGAGCCTTAGAAGCCACATTTTAATGAAGAAAACTGCAAGCAAACAATCATTATAATACAGTAGATCTACATGATACCTGAGGCCTTTAGATACCACAATCAGGCTGGTGACAAATCTAATGAAAGTTTTAAAAGGTGATGCTGTGTAGAACTGAATTAAGGACATTTCCTGGATAGATAGGATTTTTCAGCTGAGTGGACCAGATGGCAGGATAGAGGGGAGACATGTGATTCTGGACCTGTGCTTCTTCTCAGAGTGTGAATCCCTGGGGAGCCTCAGTACACTATTGAGAGACAGAAGAGAACACAATCAATCTCAAAATATATGCATATTGAAATATCTGTCTTTTTCTTACAGCTGAGTTTTATTCTGATGTCATAAAAGCACTAGTTGTAACTGCAGCTAAGCTTTCACTCACACAGTGAATCTAGCTGTACTGGAGGTACCTCTACTTTGCACTGTAACTTATAGGGTGGGGAAAAAAGCAAACAGCTAGTTTAACTTAAGCATAACTTCGAGGAAAGAATAACATCAGGATGTTTGTTTGTTTGTTTGTTTGTTGGTCTTGCTGTTGTTGTTTTATCAAATCTCAGGGCTTCTCTCCACATCTCTTCAGCTTTTTGTGTGAAGAGAGAGACAAGATACCTAGGCATTTAGGTTGCTTTCTGAAGGAAACCAACTATTTGATTGATTGCATCTGCTGGCACTTTCCCCAAGATGCACCCTATCCATTCCCAAACAAAGAATAACATCGAAGTAATGATGCACAACATCGTGTGTGGCAGAATTTTTTTTTTTTTTAGGGAATATATATGGCACTGTCACTATACTAACTGCAATTAATATTTTAAAAATTCATACTTTCAAGTAAAAATTAGTTATAAAAACCACTTATTCTTGGCAATAACTTGACAGCTTCCTGACTCTTTCGAGCCTTTTCTGGTGAGATTTGTTATTTCTAATGTCTGTGAGTACATGGCACAGCCTAATGGAATTGTCAGCATTGTAAGGACCGTCTTAATAGGGAACGAATGTTTGGCAAATGTCAGGGATAAGAGATCCATTCAAAGCAAGTGATCAACCAATACATTTTAATAAAATGGATGGAGAAAAATCCAGTATCATGGTTTCTATATCTATACCACATTTACGTTTCTCCTGTATTGGCTAGTTTGAAAAGAAATTTATGTTATTCCTTCCCTGCATAGCTATAATTAAACTAAGATATCAAAACAGATAAGAGAAGAGGAGAATGGCAGCTACATTCTAGAATGGCAGATAGTTAGAAAATAAGTGCAGCTTAAAACAGTGGTCTCTTTTCACTATCATTAAAAACTAGTTATCTTTCTTACACCATACTATTTATGTTATAATACATATTGACTCATTATTCTAGGCTATGGCAATATTAATAAATATTCAAAGTAAACTTTTATATTTACATTTTAATCTGGTAGCCAGCCCTAGACAATAAACACAGACCTAGAGCCTTTCAGGACTTTTAAACCTCATCTGATAGTCTGAAGGTCATCAGAGCAAAAACATTGAAAACATTCTCTATGATGAAGTACTCAAAAAGATTTTAATTTAAAGAAATGGAAAAGTAATTAGGTAAGATTAAAATATAGATTACAGATTTTAGATATAAATGAGTGAGATTTAGAACTGGAAAATTTTGATATTAGAGCAGCTTGCACTTGTAAGGGGCTTTAAAAAGGAATTTTATTGAGGTATGGCTTATATACCATAGTATTCACCAATTAAAGTTGTCCATCTTAATTATTTTTAGTATACCATATAATTAATTTTCAAAGTTGTGATAGGAATGTATATTTACTTATGTGTATGTAAAAATACTATTTATTTTATATTTATATAGTGTTTATTAGCCTGTTTATTGTGTTTGTAAGTATAAAAGTGACATGCATCCTGAGGGGCTTGTGGATGTCAGAAAACAAAGCATGAGAGGGGATTCACTCCTCCACGATATGCGTCGTTAGGATTGGTGGTCACTAAGCCCAGTACTGTTTAGTTTTAGCCATGGAATTCATTAGCATTAATTCCATCCACAATGTTGGCACCAGTGGTGACTATAAATCTGAAGTGTTTTGTCATTACTAATGGAATTTCTTTAATAGTGTAACTCTCATCTTTCTATTTCCTCATAACTTTTAATTTGCACTCTGTCCTTATGAGTTTGCAAATCTTAATCCTTCATATAATTCAAATCCTAAAATATGTGTTGCTAATATGTATATTTTCATGTGGTATCATGTATTCAATATGCGTTCAGTGTATATATGTGATCATATACACATTTGATATGTGTATAAATGCTTACACCTTCATTTGTCCCCAGAGACTTAGATTGAACTCCCTTTTGCTCATTTTTTATTATGGTGCAATTGAACACTGATTTGCACATAACCAAATATTTGTGTTTTATACAAACCATTTTCTACTCATTGTACTCTTTAGATTAAGGAAAATGTAGACAAATGTTGTTATCCAGAGCCATGCTTTAGGAATATTATTTTGTTTGTAATCTTTGAGGAAGTGTCTATATCATGTTTAAGGTCATATATGCCCAAAGAGTTGTGATAACTTTTCATACCCCATTTAACTTATCTTCTGCTTAATAATCAAAGTAAATTTACAACCAAACAATTCTCCTTGTTTTCCATAACAAAGCAACTGAAATATATAGCCCTTTTATTGACTATATATATGTTCAGAAATGTAGAGAAGAATTTGCACCAAATGGCCAAATCAATGGTAGCAGAAAAGTTGTGGTGCTCATACCGCAGTATATTTTGATTTCTTGTAAGGTACAAAGTATTATTTTCCTGACCAATGGAAGACTGATTCCTAAGCTCTTTAAACTTCTTTTGTTTTATTGAAAATATTTCATGCAATATAGTTTGATCATGACGTACCATCCCCCAATTTCTCCCAGATGCTTGCTACTTCATTAGAGAATCAAACGTTGTTCTTTTTTTCTCTTCTCTTTAAAACAAAGTAGAATAAAACACAGTAAACAAAAGAAGAAGCACACACAGAAAAACATTCTATAAAAATCAAAACAAACAAAAAACCAGACATCAAAATAAACAAGGAAAAGACCAATTTTAAAAAATTTTTACCAGAAGTTATTAATTTCAGATCGCTTGAATGTCAGGAGTGGGAGCATGTGTCCAACTTTCCCTTTGAAAACGGGGACCCCATTTGCCTTGAACCTCTGCAGGGATTATATCTGCTGGTATAATCTCTGTGAGTTCATATGCACACCAGTTCTATAGTGTTTCAAGAGCACTAATTCTTGTTTTGTTTTGTTTTGTTTTGTTTTGGTTTGTTTTGGTTTGTTTTGGTTTGGTTTGGTTTGGTTTGGTTTGGTTTGGTTTGGTTTGGTTTGGTTTGTTTTGGTTTGGTTTGGTTTGGTTTGGTTTGGTTTGGTTTGGTTTTTACTAGACAGAGTGTTTCTGTGTAGCCCTGGCTGTCTTGGAACTCACTTTGTAGACCAGGCTGGCCTTCAGCTCAGAAATCTGCCTGCCTCTGCCTCCCCAGTGCTGGGATTAAAGTCGAGCTCCACCACCATCCAGCACAGCACTAATTCTTTAGACATCTACCTTCTCTGACTCTTAAATTTTTTTCTACCCCCTCTTTTAAATGACTCTCTGAGCTCTAATTGGAAGGGTGTGATAAAAGCATCCCACTTAGGACAGGGTGCTCCAAATAAGTATAGTATTTTTTAGGAATCATTTTATTGCTGTGGAACACACATGGTGCACACTCAGTGATAAGTGGATATTAGCCCAGAAGCTCGCAATACCCAAGATACAATTCACAGACCAAATGCAGCTCAAGTAGAAGGAAGACCAAAGTATGGATACTTTGGTCCTTCTTAGAAGAGGGAATAAAATACCCATGGGAGAAGATACAGAGACAAAGAGTGGAGCAGAGGCTAAAGGAAACTCCATCCAGAGACTTCCCCACCTGGGAATCCATTCCATGTATAGTCACCAAATCCAGACACTATTGTGTATGCCAACAAGTACTTGCTGACAGGAGCCTGATATAACTGTCTCCTGAGAGAATCTGCCTATGCCTGACAAATACAGAGGTGGATGCTCTCAGCACAAGGCCCCCAGTGGAGGAGCTGGAGAAAGGATCAAAGGAGCTGAAGGAGCTTGCAGTCCCATAGGAAGAACAACAATATGAACCAACCAGTACCTCCGGAGCTCCCAAGGAGTAAACCACCAATCAAAGAATACACATGGTTCCTGCTGCCTATGTAGCAGAGGATAGCCTGTTGGACATCAATAGAAGGAGAGCCCTTGGTCCTGATAAGGCTCGATGTCCCAGTGTAGGGGAATGACAAGGTGGGGAAGCAAGAATGAATGGGTTAGTAAGCAGGGGGAGGGAGGATGGGATAGGTGGATTTTGGAGGGAAACCAGGAAAGGAGATAACATTTGAAATGTAAATAAAGAAAATATCTAATAAAAAAGAAGAAATTTAAAAAAATAAAAGGAGATTAATAATGTGTTTTCCCTGAGGCTCACCTATTCTCCTGTTGTTGTAGACTTTAGCAGTGCCTTGCATGAGTTCCATCTCATGGAATAAGCCTTAAATACAATCACAGAGTGTTTGGTTACTCCAATCGCATATGTGCCATTATTTGTACCACTATATCTTGCATGTAGTCACCGTTGAAGGTTGCAAGGTTTGTAGCTGGGGAATGTTGGTGATTGCCTTTATCTTCTGGTGATGTGCCTTTCAGTATTATGAATACTACTCAGTGTGGGTGAAGTTTCCAGTAAAACACCACCTTAAATTTTCCCTGTTTAATGTCATAAGCAATTGTTGTTTTCAGAAATAGGGCCTGACCATCACATTTTATAAGTTACTAAATATTATTAGCCTGTGAGGTTTGGCAATCTCCACAGGGTTCATTTCACCAACAACTCATCAAGATATAACTCATTCCTGGCTCTAGAAATTTTATTTGGTGAATAAGATATCTAGTTGAGGCATTATCTCTCCTATATATGACTCCATTTAGATTCATTTCATATTTGTACATAGTTTAGGATGCTTCTACAATAGTAGGTTTCCATATGTGTTTTCTAATGATCTTTAGTGTTAGTTGTCCATCCCCATATTTCCTTCTTCTACCTTCTCTCCCATTGCTTTCCATATTTTCTTTTAGTATCCTACTATGCTTTGTAATAATGCGTGCTATATACTCTTCCTTCCCTACACCTAAAATTTGTGATTATTTGTATTGTAACACCTATATGAAAGGCTTAAAAGCTATGCTCCACCTATAAGAGAAATTATACAATGTTTCTCCTTTTGGTTTTAGGTTATCTTACTCAGGATTTTTTTTTCTAATTCCATCCATCTAAATGCAAATTCTGCGTTATTTTACATTTTATGTTAATAAGTAAAATTATTGAAAACAAAATCAGAATGACTTTACATGTAAAGCAGTAAATATGTCAAAGTGTTGTTGGACTCAGTGAGTTTTCACTTTTTGTTATTGTTGTTTTTGTTTTTTGTTGTGTGTGTGTGTGTGTGTTATGTTTGTTTTTATTTCTTTGATTTAACAACTGAGGTTATTTCTTCTTATCGTTCCTTTATCATCTTTCTTGTTTTAGGGCTTTCAAGTATGTTAATAGCTTACTTATATAACACCTATGTGATGTTTTTTTTTTTTTAATATAAGCATTTGCTTCATTGAACAAACTTTACTCTGTCCTATAGACTTGGTTATGTGGTGTTCTAATTTTCATTCAATTCTAAAAAGATTTTAATGTTTTCTTCATTTCTGTCTTGTTTCAATTTTTCACTCGGTTTTGAGTTGTTCAATTTCAATGAGTTCATATACTTTTTTTGCTCTTGTTGTGGTTGAGGCACAGCTCTACTCCATGGTTAACTAATAGGATTCAGGATGTTATGTTTTATTATATCTGTTAAGTATTACTTTATATCTAAGTATGTGATCAATTCTGTAGAAAGTTCAGGAACTGCTGAGAAGAGAGTATATTCACTAGTGTTAGGGCGCTGTAAAAAATCTACTAGGTTTACTCATTTAATTCCAACATGTCTTCATTTCATTTTTGTTAGAATAGCATTTCTGTTGATGAAAGTGGGATATGAAGTTACCACCATGATATGAGGTTTAATAATTTTAGCTTTAGTAGTGTTTCTTTTATGAATATGGGTATTTCATGTTTGACATATAAATATTTAAAATTGTAATAATGCATATTAATAGATTTTCTTTTATTGAGTATGCAGTGTCCTTCCTTATCTCTTCTGATTGTTTTAAAGTCATTTTTAAAGTTATTTTGTTAGATATTAAAATGGCTATACCCATTCACCAGTTTTCTTTTTGGTTCCATTTGCTTGGAATATTTTTTTTAATATTTATTCTGAGACCATGTCTATTCTTCATGTTTTTTTTTTTTGATGCAGCAAGAATATTGATCTTGTTTTCGATACAAAACTATTAGTCTACCTAATTTATTTTGGAATTTACTTCATGAGTATTGAGTTATTATTTAAGAGTGTTTGTTGATTTCTTTTATTTTGTTTTTATGGTTTGGGATTATTTTTTTCCTCTTGACTTAAATTTTCCATCTGTAGGCTGGACTGTTTTTTTATTTTGTTTTGTTTTAAAGATCTTATTTATTTATTATATGTCAGTACACTGTAGCTGTCTTCAGACACTCCAGAAGAGGGCATTAGATTTCGTTATGGATGTTTGTGAGCCACCATGTGGTTGCTGTGATTTGAACTCAGGACCTTCGGAAGAGCAGTCGGCGCTCTTAACCACTGAGCCATCTCTCCAGCCCTAGGCTGGACTGTTAAACAGAAGTTGTTTAACTATAATTTTATCATGGATTTTTTTTTAGTCGGTTATGTTTGATACTTTTATTTGGTATAGTAGCCTAGCTGGCAATGTAGTCTTTCAGAATTTGAAGAACATTCATGCAGGAACTTCTGGCTTGATAGTGTCCATTTTGAGGATATGTGTTATTTTAATTCATTACTATTACATTTTTTTGTTTGTTTCCAGGTGAAGTTTTAATATTTTTTTGTTCAGTATATTTAATGTTTTGATTATTATGTGCTTTTTTTAGTCCTGTTTATTTGGTATTCTGTATCTTTTTGTATATTCTTTGTATATTCTTAATAGGTAGCTCCTTTAAATTTCATAACTTTTTTCTGATTCTATTAAACATAGTTTTTATTTCCTTAACCTGGGTTTCTTTTTCATCTTTTATTTCTATCCTAAATTAATTTTTTTATAGTGTCATAGAAACTTAAATGTTTTGTGCCTGGATATTTTTAGATTCCTCAGTTTCTTTGAACAAGCTCTCCATTTCTTCTATATTGTCCTCACCATCTGAGACTCTCTATTCCATGTTTATAATCAGTTGGTGAGGGTTGCCTCATAGATTTTTGTTTGACATCATCTATTTTTCTTTTCCAATTATTTTAGTTTTTCATAGTTATTATGTTTTTATTTTTTGTTAACTTCTACATTCATGCTTTCAATTGTTTTCAGGAATTCCACTCAAATATTTATGTTTTCATGGGCTTCATAGCATCTTTAAGGAGCTTGCATGTATTCACAATTGCTATTTTGCAGTACTTGTCTTGTGCATCAGTTAATTGCATTCCCCAGGACCCATTCCAACATGGGACTGGTGGAGGCATATTGTTTGGCTATTTTTGTTTGTCTTTATTTACTGGTATAGAGTCATCTGGAGTTATAATGTTTCAGGTTTTGTTGTGTTGACATCTGGTCCTGACTTTGTTGAATGCATTTCTTGGATCTTTGGTTTCTGATGACTCCTGCTGATCTTAGGCTAGTATGATGGCTTGGGGTCCCTGGTACAAAGTGCTGCTGTGGGTGGCAAGTGACAGAAACAATGGAGATCAGTTATAAGGAAAGACTGAGGAGGGCCTGAGGGAAAGATCTAGTAGGACTGGTGGCAGAAAAAATAATGAAAATTGCCTTCCTGTGTTGCTGCCCAGTTTGGTCATTGGACATCATCAGTTGAAAGTGTTTCTGTGGACTGGCAGCCAATAGAAAAGGATGGAAATGAGCTAGAATCTGGATCCACACAGAGAGTTGGTGCTTCCAGGGAACGAAAATTGAGTGATAAAAGGGTATCCTGCAGTTAAGCTCTACTACGACAAATAATAACTTTGTAGAGAACATGATGAAATGATGAAAGGGCTAGGCTAGGAGGAATCCTGTTCTACCACTACCTAGAGAATGGAGGTTCTGTGAGAGGAGGAGTTCCTCAGAGAGGCTGACACAGGACTAAGAGTAAGTTGGAGAGACCTCAATGGAAAAAAGGAGGAATAATGAAAATTGCCAACTGATCACCAGTATAGACCAATGTGGACACTATAAGTCTCTGGTGGAAACTATTTCTGTGGATTATTGCCCAACACAAAAGAATGGAATGGGAAATCTCACTGGGAAAGAACTAAGTTGAGGTAGAGTCCCATGATTTTGTCGTATCTGTTGATCACTTAGAATGCTAGATCATTTTGTTTTAAATAATTTTTACTTTGTGCATTAGAACAGTTACACTGTCAAAATTAGTAAATGTAATTATAGATAAGAGTTCATCTATTAGATTCTGATATGATAATAAATTAAGTCCAGATTGAGTCCCAACAAATATTTTTTGAAATACTCTCCTTACCAATTCTACCATCAAGAAATTGTTTATTTACTTAAATATTACAATTTAGCCTTGAAGATTGTGGGAGAATTTATGGTTTGACATGGCTTAAAGAGCCTGGCTCATCTGCAATGGATAAAACTTACGTGTGCACTTTATCTGCTTAAACTTGAAGTGCTGTGTTACCTCTTTTTATATCTTCATCTAGGTGACTAATGACTCGTTTCAATAAAATGAATCAGTCTTTAATTTTTTACATATATTAGGGATGAGAGCCCACACAACACACTGCAGTGGAGGCTTGATGACCCAGGGTAGGGGAACACTAGGCCACTGAGGCAGGTGGGTGGATTTGGGGGCATGCTCATAGAGGCAGGGGGAGGGAGGAAGGGTTAAGGGACTTGTGGGGGGGAAACTGGGAAGGAGGATATCATTGGAAATGTAAATAAATAATATAACTAATAAAAAAATTACAAAATAGAAGTTATTCCTGTAGCATTTAACAGTAACTATCAAGAAGAAATTGCTAATCTAAAAAACAAGGTAGAACTCTTCAATAATAATAATAATAATAATAATAATAATAATAATAATAATAGAGACAGAAAGCTGATAAAAAAAACAGCTGTGGCATCTGATGTCAGAATATTATATTCTGGCTATAAAATCTCTAGTTGGCAGGTTTAAAATGGGAAAGAAAACAAACTAACAAATAAACAAATGAAGACATCCAGAAAATCAAAAGAAAGAAAGAAAGAAAGAAAGAAAGAAAGAAAGAAAGAAAGAAAGAAGAGAAGAGAAGAGAAGAGAAGAGAAGAGAAGAGAAGAGAAGAGAAGAGAAGAGAAGAGAAGAGAAGAGAAGAGAAGAGGAGAGAAGAATCTTTAAATCAAGGCCCAGTTTTTGTCTCCTTTGTGAGGCAACAAGGTTAAAATACAGATGCACTATGCATTGTTTGCTGTCTGAGTTATTAACTCCTGGGAAGTTACTAATCCTAGAGGCTCTGGAGGACAGAAATGACCTATGACCATCAACTTTCAAAGAAATGGGGTCAGAGCTATAAGTCAGCAAAGAGATGGCTGCAATTTAAGGGCCACGGTCAAACGAAAGTAATCACAAAAAGCACTTGCTAAAAAAATGAACACTGAAATCCAGGTTAAATAATTTCTTTACTGAAAAACTACCTGAACATCCAATCTCTTCAATTCCTAGATTCTTCTGGAAAATAACTCTTAAACGAATTCTTCAGTAAGACAGTAAATACAGGACAATCTGGAAAAGCTTTAAGACAGTTCATCAAAGAGACATTGAAAATAGTACCATAAAACAGAAAAGATTAGTGAACTCAAGTACACAAATTACATCCATAAAATAACTGTTGTCATTTTGTCTTGGAATTACCTGACAGGGCAAATTAATATTCTAGTAATAGAATGTGCCTGGGTGAGATCAGAAGTAATTAGGGAAGAAAGATTGCACAGAGTGACATATTTAAGATGACATGAGTTTCCTCTTTTAGAACTACGTGATTTCTCTAACAGATGACTAGTCCTCTTTCCCACCTGTGCCTAGACTGTGGCAGTCAGACATTGTGTCACTGCTACCAAATATTCAAGAGAAACAGTCTAAGGATAAAAGGATTTCTGTTAGCCCAAGTCTGTGATTTCCATCTATACTCACGTATCTCCATCTTTCTGGGCTTGAACTGAGGCAATGTACCATGAGGTAGGGGTGCGTGGCCAAGTTTGCTAACTTTCCAGAACAAGCAGAGGTCAAGGAAGGTGCCTGTTTCCAGTTAGACCCTTCCTTCTGTACTTACAACTATGTGCCTAACTATTCAAAATATGAACTAAAGGGGGAGAATTTTGTCATCAATGCATGAAAAGGAATACTAATAACTTATCTTTGATTGATAGTCAGTATGAGATGATATTAATAGAAATTCAGAAAATAAGGTAAAGATATAATTCCTATAGTATGATCGGCGTTTGGTATTTACCCTCTAAAATTCATGTTGACCTAATTGTCAATGCTCTTTTTGAGGGGGTAGTGGTTTTGAGGAGTATTTGTTTATTGGAAGGAATAACACCTTTTTCATAGAAATGTATATTTTTGTGTACATTGTGAGAGTGGACTACTATAAAGCAAATAGTCCTTCACTCTGTTTTTTATGTGCTTGCTTACTTGGCCCTCCGCATTTTTACCTTGTTGCAATACAACAGAGTTGTTCCCATGTCCTGGACTTTCTAGCATTCAGATGTAGGAGAAAAGAATAAACTGGCTTCAGGCATTCTGTTATTGCCAGAAAATGGAATATATATATGCAATGTGATACTACAACAGAATACATTTAATATGTCCCTTTTGTCATCTTTCTTTCCATTTTCCTTTGGATGTATGGGATGATAGATGGTAAAAGCACATGTGTAGACTAAGAACAGAATTTACCAGTAATCCATGAATATATGAAAATGTCAAAACTTCATAAGAATACAGTATTTTAGTTTTGCTATATTCACTGAACTGTGAGATTTGAATGGATAGGACACATTCTGAATAGATATGTGATATAAGCCTGCAAGCTAAGATGGCAAGATGGCTTACACCTAGAAAAGTGAGGATCTGTGAAAGGGCTTGTTGATTAATCTTTGGTCTGATAGGTAATGAGAGAAAATTAGGTTAATTTAGTCTCAATTCAAAAGGCCTTTCCCTTTCTGCCAGTACTAAACAGGGAACAGAGTTGAGAAAGAACTTAAACATTGTTCCACAGGAAGTAGTGCTAAAAAGGAGATTTCCTAGAACATTTTCTCCAGTTGGCATGAACTATGTAAATGTGTCGAGAAGTCAAATTCAGTAGCAGATTAAATCTTAGCTCAGGATCATGTCATGCTTAGCCTAATTTACTACTGAAGTGCATATTCAGAAAGCAGAGGAGCTCATTCATTGAAAAGTAGCAAAGTTAGCATTGATGTCTGTACAGCACGGTTTGTCAGGCTGATGAGGTACTTGAGACAAATGTTCTAGGTAAAAGCTAGGGCACAGGAAAATCATATGCACTTTCACATGATATCTAATGTAGCATTTTTCTGAGTAATTTGCACATAATGAAATAATGTGAAATGTCATGCTTTTCTGACATGTGTCCATAAAATACTACATCTGAATTCTGTTTTCTTAAATGTCTAATTTTCGTTAAAATTTTAACATGCCATTTCCTAATCTATGTCCTGCTTAGGTTAGGAACTAGTATCCTCTCTACACATTTCTATTTTTGGTTAGCCTTTTCTCACACCCACAGGTTCCTCAGCATGAATGATTCCCTAGCCAGAGAAAATCTGTCCTCCTCAACTGCTCAGGACAATCAGGAGTTATCCTTAGTCGAATACAGTCCTTTTCTTAGCATTGTGGCTTATTGCTGCCACTGTTTTCCTATTCCAGCCCACTGCAGATATATACAATACTAGGTTACCTGTTGTTGTAAATGCCCCTGGGGAATTGCTGTGAGTTGCTAAAATGGGGATTATTCGGGGAATATTCATCAAAGGAAAGAGTTGTATACTCTATCCCAATCAGAGGGTAGAGTCCTGCTAGAAGTTACAAAGTTGTGGGAGATTTTCCTTAGCAAAAATAGCCACCACTAGTAAAACAAAGGTGTGGTGTTGAATTAAGTAGAATTATAATGGCATGCTGGGTAAAGAAATGAAGCCAGGAGGATGGAGGGCTGCATACTAGCTGCATGTGATCCCAGTACTGATGATAGATAATGATCTCTGGCAAAGGTGAAACAAATAACTCTTTGTCCTTACTCATATTTCCAGGTTACTGTATTTTCTGAGACTAATGTTAAGACAAATTACATGCAAATGGTCTGGCAACCAGTGATTTCTTGGTTGTTCTTAGCTTTATAACAATAGTTTGTTTTGCCATGGATCTGAAACACAACAAATCTATGAGTAGGATAATACTGTTTCTGCTCTTCCCAGAACTGGCTTTGGGATTTTCAATGGCCATCCTGAAACAATATCCCCTTGTCCTATGAAGATACATCCCTACCTTTTCATTAAGTGTTCAAGCTTTTGCTTTTAAAAGTATATTAGTTAAATTGGGTATTGGACCTATCTTACTGATAATTTAATCTCTTTCTTTTGTTTTAATTTTAAAAATTATACCTTATATTTTGATCATGTTTATCTCCTTCTCCAACTCCTACCAGATCTTCCCCACCTGTCTTCCAACTCAACTTTATTTCATTTCTCTCTCTCTCTGTCTGTCTCTCTGTCTCTCTGTCTCTGTCTCTGTCTCACTCTCACTCTCTCTCTCTCTCTCTCTCTCTCTCTCTCTCTCTTTCAAAACCCAAACCAACAAACCACAAAAATAAAAATCAAAACAAAGAAACTGAAAACAAGGCAAAAGAAGACAAGATAAGTGAACCCCCTCCCCCAAATCCATGGCTTTTGTTTTTGTGTTATTCAAACTATTCCTGGGCATGGACCCTGCTGGGAAGGGTGGTTTCTATGCCCAAGACATGCCATTGGAAAAATCTGACTTTCCATTTGCCAGCTGGTATAAATTGCAAATTGCTTCTTGTTTAGGAGTGAGATCTCTTGTCACTTTCCAACATTCAATGGTGGGGCACCATCTGACTTGAACCTGTGTGAGTCTTGTGGATGCTGCCACACTGCTTGTGAGTTAATGTGTATATCAGTTCTTGGAGTTACCCATCACTTCTGGATCTTACAGTCTTTGCATCTCTTCTTCTGCATAGGTGACTGAGCCCTGCAGGGAAAGCTTTGATGAAGACATCCTACTTAGGCAGACTGCCCCAAAGTCTCTAATACTACATCTGTGGGTCTCTGTGTTACTTCCAATATACTCAAAATCTCTTTGCTTCTTAAAATGATGACATAAAGCATCTTGCTATCCCAGACACATGCTTTCTTCAACAATGGCATAAAATAATGCTCTGTGCTATTCTTCACCTTTATCAAAGTTACATTCAAAGTGCTTGCAATGAAATTCCATGCGAAACAACTGCTTTAACAGTTAAGTTAGAAGTTAATGTACTGTCTGGATTGATTCTAAATTAATATTTTTTAAATTCTTAGCAGAAGGAATCACAGTCAGTTGTCATGTAGTATATGACTTTTAACCAAGAATATTATTACATTTCTTTACTCTTTAAAGTTTAATTATCATATTTTTCTTGTCACATTTAATTCATCTCTAAAATATTTAGTATCTACCAAGCACAGTCTAGGAAGTCTCATTTAAAATGAAATATTAAAGATATATAATCTTAAGGAAATAATATTTTTCTTTCATATCTCTTCAGCAGAATGGTTGTAATTATGTTTAAAGATGTAAAATATATTATTCTGCATAGAAAATACTAAAATATTATTTTTAGGGATAGGAAATATTACCTACTGACTTAATTTCTTATATTTTGATTTTTGGTATGAATAATTAATATATAATTTTCATTTTTTATTGTTTCTTTACTTTTATTTCATTTATTTCCAAATAAATCTAAGCATTTAAAAGTGTATGTATTTATTTTTATTTTATGCAGTGATGCTGGCCTGGAGGTAAATCTGTGCAATATATGTATGCATGGCACCAGCTGAGGCCAGCAGATGGCATTAGATTTTTCTGGAACTGAAGTTAAAGAGGGTTGGGACTGGGAATCAAACTTCCGTCCTCTAATAGAACAGCCAGTACTTCTAATCACTGAACTATGCCTTCAGTCCCCTTGAGAATTCAAAATATACTAATATATTATAATATGTATCAAAAGATGGTCTAGTCGGCCATCAATGGAAAGAGAGGCCCATTGGACTTGCAAACTTTATATGCCCCAATATAGGGGAATGCCAGGGCCAAAAGAATGGGAATGGGTGGGTAGGGAAGTGGGGGGCGCTATGGGGGACTTTTGGGATAGCATTGGAAATGTAATTGAGGAAAATATGTAATAAAATATTAAAAATCAAAAAAAAAAAAAAAAAAAAGAAAGAAAGAAACTTACAGGTGGCCGTAAGAAACCTATTATGGATGACAAAAAAAAAAAAAAAAAAAAAACAATTTGCAATTTAGGGTTTAATAGATCATTTCACTTCATATATTATAAATAAGATTATTTGTAATGTAATAACACTGTAATAACTTTCTAATTTTAAAATTATAAGCCAAAAATCAAATACCTTCTTCCTATGATACTCATCACCAATGAGAATTTGGGACAAAAATCGCTGGATGTTCTCATTCAGGCAGTGTTGTTACCTGTGACGTTGCTCCATACAATTCAACTTTACACATAAAGCATCACAAAATCAATAATGTTAGAACACTAGTGACTGCATATTAAGTTTGTGTTCAAACTATGATTATAATGGACACTAATATGCTAAATATTAGTTATTGTTCTTGGTCATTATTGCTGCAAAACTCATTCTTCAGCAACTCAACACTCCTAATTTGTTCTATTCCCTCCTCCTCACAGCCCTGATGTAAGCTCTGTCAGTCCTTAAGACCATGAAATATTTGGTAATTCTGCATCCTATTGCAGCTAAAATCGTGAGCTTGGGCATTAGCAAAGTCCAGATTGAAATCACCACATCTGTTGTGAGAAAATGGACTTAAATCTCTACTGAGAGTTTGATTGAAAAGTAGCATCAATTAACAGTTTCTAAAAGGATTAATTAACACAATGACAGTGGATTATTGTCAGCTTGTCTGGCACATGTACCAGGGGAGAATGAGCTGTTTCACTCTAAAGAAAAGGGAACGTGGATTGAGCTGGGTTACTGGAGGGTCTGTCTGCTATTCTAACAAAGGCACAAGGAGAACAAATGTTGTCTTCATTTTACTGTGCTTTGAAAATAGTAAATGCACTAATTTATCTTAAATTTACCATGCAATTAACTTGTAAAACATCACCATATAAAATGACCATTATACTCATTTTAACTTCAGATTGGTAAAATGAAATTGAAATGACGTTTATACTGGTTTTCTTCAAGAATATACTGGTTCTTCAAGAATTTTTGAAATTCTTCCTTGTGTTTTGATGCAGAGAGATGAATAAAACTGAAGGTACTTTAAAGGTGTTTGTATTAAATAAACTGAGTTTCACTCACTCCATAATTGATGAGTGAAGCAAGTCTTCATTGTCATGATCTCAGTGTGTGACTTCATATGGAGACTGGACATAAAACAGAGATGATTAAGAGATAGTGAATTCATATTAGCAATTCTTCAGCCAAGGTGACAGAGGTCATTATAGGAAGAGACAGAGAAATAGACTACATACAAGGCAGGAACTTAGGACACAGTGAAGCAGCATCTACAACACAAGGATCCAAGCCTGCTAAGAAGCCAACCATGCCCACAGATTTGATCTTAGACACAAAAATGTGTGGAAACTATACTACATTGTGTTATGGGAGCCTCCCAGTGCATATCGTGCACTGCCTTACAAACCTGCAGCCTGAGGATATCTATCTAAACATTATTCTTTTTCTACAAACTCATGCAGGTAGAGTTTGTATTAGGTATACATTGTTCTTTTTGCTTCTTGAAGTGGGTAGGGGAGTAAATGTCCTCTCCAGGATTTAATGCTAATGGATTCTCATTTGAAATTCCTAGGGTGGATACTAATTTTGAAAGTCTCACAGGGGAAGCTGTGAAACTAATAGTACTCTTTCTCCCAAATGTCTACCAGTCTTCCACTGGGAATTCTGTTAGCCCTCTGATACACGAAAACGAGGAAAAGCACACAAACAAACAGCTCTCCATCTGACGTTGTGAAAATTTCACCCCCAATGGTGACACCACAGAACACAGTCTATCGCACACAAGCTATTGACAGAACTGATCAATGTATAGAAGTACACCTCATTTCCTCTCTTACTCCTGTAGAATTACTTGGACTCACTAAGGAGTGATGATTGCCTGAGCTCAAACTATAAACTCATAATTAATCAGATCTTTCATAAGTCATGAATTTCTCTGTGAGCCACTTTCCTAATACAATTTGACAGCATGCCAGTCAAATGCTTGCACACCACATACAAACCAAATAAGCATGGGCTTCAGCAATGATGGAGATGAGTTACACATTGGATTTTAGTCCTAGGAGTATCTAAGGAACTCATCACTATTCAAAAGTACATGATTTTGTAACCAATATTTGATGGAAAGGAAAAATATGAAATCATTTGATAATTTATTAAAGTGTTACAGTTTCTTAATCTCTAGCCACTTTTTCTAAGCTTTTTGATAAATGATGAAAATCATCAATTCTACATTTGAAAATTTGTTAACAGTTCTACGTGTCTTAATCCCTAAAACACAGAGATACAGCCCTTGGCTTAGTTGTTTTGAAAGGCATATAGAAAGTGAGAATGAAATTCTTTAATGTACCTTCCATTGATGTGTCAGATTCTGTCTTTTTTAAAAAGTCTTCACTCTCAATTACTTCTAGAACCATGACAAAGCTGCTTCCTAAGAAGTCTTCTCTTCACTTGTTATTACCTCATCCTATACATGCACATACATGTCAGTGGGTGTATATGTGTGTGTGTTAGACAGACAGAGAGAAACAGAGAGAGAGAGAGAGAGAGAGAGAGAGAATTTATAGATCTCTAGATTATTGACATGTAGATATTTCTGTGAAAGACAATGTTTGTGGCTTATAAATAATTACTTTTGTTTGACCTCATTTGATAATCCCTCAGACCATTATATGAGACATATGGTCAGCATAAATATTTGGCAAGGAACAAAATATCCACAGATATTGATATAGATATAGATAGAGATAGAGATAGAGATAGAGATAGAGATAGAGATAGAGATAGAGATAGAGAGAGAGAGAGAGAGAGAGAGAGATAGAGATAGAGATAGAGATAGAGATAGAGATAGAGATAGAGATAGATATAGATATAGATATAGATATAGATATAGATAGATATAGGTAGAGGTAGAGGTAGAGGTAGAGATAGAGATGATAGAGATAGAGATAGAGATAGAGATAGAGATAGAGATAGAGATAGAGATAGCGATTGATATGTTGCTAATTAATGAAACAACAAACATTTGAGTACAGCTATATTTATGCTTCATTCTTTTACTGTGTATGAACATGCATACACACACATATACACATACTCACATACATTCATACAGAAACAGAAACATATGTACATGTGTACAAATATATATATGAAATCTAGAAGATTATGTGTGGATTTTTAAAATTTCTATAATTATTTTTCCAAGAAGTGTTCTGTATGAACAAGAGGAGTTTGTTGTAGGCTGGTACAATGACTCAGCAAATCAGTCTGAAGGTTCATCAGAAAATTGGACATAGTTCTACCTGAGGGCCCAGATATACCACTCCTGGGCATATACCCAAAAGATGCTCCAACATTTGACAAGGACACATGCACTACTATGTTCATAGCTGCCTTATTTATAATAGCCAGAACCTGGAAAGAACCCAGATGTCCTTCAAAAGAGTAATGGATACACAAAATGTGGTACCTTTACACAATGTAGTACTCTACTCAACTATTAAAAGCAATGACTTCATGAAATTCTTAGGCAAGTGGTTGGAACTAGAAAATATCCCGAGTGAGGTAACTCAGTCACAAAAGAACACACATGATATGTACTCATTGATAAGTGGATATTAGTCTAAAACCTCAGAATACCCAAGATACATTTCACAGACCACATGAAACTCAAGAAGAAGGAAGACAAAAGTGTGGATGCTTCAGTCCTTCTTAGAAGGGGGAACAAAATACTCATGAAAGGAAATACAAAGTATGAAGCAGAGATGAAAGGAAACGCCATCCAGAGACTGCCTCACCTGGCAATCCATACCATATACAGACACCAAACCAGACACTGTTGTGGATACCAAGAATTCTTGTTGGCAGGAGCCTGACATAGCTGTCTCCTGAGAGCCTCTTTCAGAGCCTGGCAAGTATAGAGGAGGATGCTAGCCACCAACCATTGAACTGAGCATAGGATCTCCAATGGAGGAGTTAGCAAAAGGACTGAAGGAGCTGATGGGGTTTGCAACACATAGGAAGAAAAACAATATCAACCATCCAGACCCCTCCCCCTGATCTCCCAGGAACTAAACCACCAACCAAAGTGTACACATGGAGTGTCCTATGGCTTGAGCCCCATATGTAGCAGAGGATGTCCTTGAAGGACATCAATGGGAAGAAAGGTCCTTGGTCCTGGGAAGGCTCCATGCTCCATTGTAGGGGAATGCCAGCGCCAGGAGGTGGGAGTGGGTGGACAGTTGGGTGAGCATCCTCATAGAAGCAGGTGGAGGGAGGATGGGATGGAGGGTTTAAGGGGGTGGAGGTGGGTTGACCAGGAAAGGGGATAACATTTGAAATGTAAATAAATAAAATACCCAATAAAAATTGAAAAAAGAGTTTGATAGAGAACAAATTATAGAAATAAAGTAACTGAAATATTAGAAACACTATGGCATGCAGCTAGTTATACTCAGAGTATGCCATATTATAAAATATGTGCGAGTTATTCTGATTTCAAAATAATTTCACTGATGGCTTAAGTAAGGAAAGTGCCATGTAAGTGCTTTTGAGTGTGTGTACCACTGTTACTTTTGAGCTAAATGCTTAGAATTAGATTACAAAAAACAATGCTTATCTTTCGTGTGCATTGTAAAGTCAACCACATCTTATAAATCCTTGTCCTCGCCATAGTACAGCACATTATCTCCTTATTGTTTGTAAAGTATAATGTTGAATGTAATATATACTCCAAAATAGTATAAAATAGATCATAATATAATTAATGTTATGTAGGAGCCACAGAGCATTCCTTTGAGAGGATGATGAAATTTTTCCAGTTCTCACAGTCAGAGAAAATTGCAAGAGTTTAGTTGAATTGCATGCACTACACAGTCTGTGTAAGAAAAGGGGTTATAGCGTACAAAGAAGAGGAACAGATGGTTTCTGAAAGGTATTTAAACAAAGCTAATGGATTTTCAAAAACAGAAAATAGTTTAGAAATGCAATACTCTCTGCATAGAGAAATTATATGAAAAAACACCACTATTTTAAAGTACAGCTAACAATGCTATACATGAAACATGGAGGGAAAGCAACATAATTAACAATCATTCTGTCTTGAAGCCTTAACTAAACAAAATTTACACATGCATGAATTGCTTTTCTTTCAGGCCATTGAAAAGTAAATGGTTTGACTGGTGCCTGCAGTTGCAGAAATGGTCTTTGGAAAGGATTGCATCAAGGCCAAAATAATCACAGCTGAGAGTAGGTAGCTTAGCTAGTTTTCCATCAAGTGGAGTCTCTAAACTGACATTTTCTCTTTCCTTTTCAATTAATGTTTATTGTTTACCTGTTCTGTCACCATAAATAGGGAAATAGGAAATCCCAGCACTAGACTTTCTGTCATTTCATGGGAAACAGATGGTTTTTAAATGACACCAACCAAAAGCACTCTATTTCCTTGAAACTTTTATCTATTAAATTCCTCATTTTCAACTCATCATCTGCATTAGAACTCTACTTTTTTAGAAAGTATGAAAATTAACACATTCTGTCTCACAATTTTTGTCTTTTGAAATTGTAATTATATCATCTCCCCCTTCCAATTCCTTCTTCTAAACCCTCCCAAAGCCTGTCCTTCTTTTCTTTAAAATTTGTGACATCTTTTATATTGTTTTTTTTCTGCAAATATGTAAATTCACACTCTCTCTCTCTCTCTCTCTCACACACACACACACACACACACACACACACACACACACACACACACACACACACTATCCTAAGTACATAAGTACAATCTGCCCATTCTTTACATGTTACTTGTATTTATGTTTTCAGAAACTATGAAGAGATATAATTTATTTCAGTCGAAGGGAAGAGTTGGAGATTTGTAGAATAGTGGAGTGTGCACTGACTCTACAGGAAGCTTTGAGCTGGCACAGATGTCTCTGATGGCAGAAATATCTCTGATGGCAGAAATTGAAAGTCCTAATTTTTTTTTTGTATTTTTTCAACACTTGCATTTTCAAATTCCTCATCTATTTTAAAATACCTATCTACCACTACGTGGAGTGCCTGGAATTTTATGTTATGACAACTACCTCAGTAGCTCACTGAGATTGGAGCCCATATAGTGAAATAAATCACATGGAATTGTCTTAAAGCTGTCCTTATAATTATGGGTTGTGATTTCTTCCTATCCCTCTTCCTTCTCTTTTTCTTCTTCTTTGTGCCCCTCTCTCTTTCCTTTCTGTTCTCTCATAACCCTCTCATTCTCTTTAATATAGTGTCTCATTTTTTTCAGACTTGTCTTAAATATCTATCATTCTATCCTGGCCATCTAAGGGTTTAGATTATAGGACCATTACATTATACCTGTAAATATATATTTTTTTAATTATCTTAGGACACTGAAGTAAATGTCATATTTACTGAATGTGAAATTGATATAAGATATCTTTCTTATCATCCTTTGTGTAATTTAAAATTGTTAAGAAATTAGTTGTATGCCACATTACATTCTCATTTCTTTTGTAATCCTCTTAACTTTTGAGTTATAACTAAATTACATAAGCTAGAAAAGAACCAGTTTTTATTAAAGAATTAACACATCAAGTTTTTTTTATAAAAAATCTCTAATTATTTAGACTTCTTCTATCTTGTATGAAAATTCTTGTGTATGTGTGTGTTTATGTGTGTGTGTAAGAATGTATCACACTAAAATGCTTTTATTTGAATATAACCATTTAGAATGGGAGAGCTAGAAAATGTCAGTCTAAAGTTCATATCTACAAGACTTAAGAGAAAAAGATAGGTTTGCACTTCAAACTGCCAGCAGAGAGGTGATGGAAGATTCATCTACACTAGATTATATACTAGTCATGAAAAGACAGGAACTCTAGAGTCCCTTATAAAATCCAACATACACTTTGGATGCCACAGTCTACAGGTATGATTTATGTTGTATTTCTGTGCAGGAAAATGATTGTGTGTGTGTGTGTGTGTGTATGTGTGTGTGTGTGTGTGTGTGAGAGAGAGAGAGAGAGAGAGAAAGAGAGAGAGAGAGAGAGAGAGAGAGAGAGAGAGAGAGAGAGAGAGAGAGAGAGAGAGAGAAGCATGTATGACCTTTTTCTTAGGGCTGGCCTTTTAAGGCTTTGAAACTGAAATGTATTAATAAGTTGCTATGAGACTCTGTAGTGTTGAACATTGTTCTAGTGATCTGAGGAAAGAAATTGGGTACAAGAACTCACAAACATGCTGTGGCGAAGGAGAAAAACTTTGACATGTTTATGAATACATTTTATCATTTATCAAAAATTTGACTTGATGGAGCAGAAATGTTATCAGAGCTGTAATTATTATGACTGCTGATTTCCTTAAGTTTTCATTGGAAAAAAACAATGGGGTTTTGGTAGAAATTTAAATCTATTTTTGCAATGTGAATTCTAAAACTAGTTTTCTTTGAGACATGGTTACTTCTGAAATGATTAAAAATGAATGAGTCGTCAGTCATCACATTTTCATGCTATTGTAAATGTCAAGGGAAAAGGAAGATTTGACAACATAGTTCATTTTTCTATGCATAAAAATACTGCTCAACAGAAGCCTCTGTGTTTCAGGGTAGTGAGCTATGTCATCGCCTGACCTCCCCTCAGGAGAACGCTTGTAAATCAACTTCCCTCTTTCTTTCAGGCTGCACAATCATAGTTGAAATGATTAATCCTGTGCTGATTATAGGGCTCTAAAAATTTCTGTAGCAAAGAAGCAAAATATTGATTCTGCTCTGTCAGCTGTGATTTGGAATTTTAAATCTAAAAGCAATTATCTTTGAAATTTGCATATACTATATGATACTATATGGAAATTATGATAAAAGGAGCAGCTACATACTGTTATATTTCACCTGCTCAGAGAATTAATTTTAGCAAGACACAAGCATCCAGGATTATTTTTGTAGTATTTTTCTCTTTGTTGAAAGCCACTATTGATTAGATCATCCAGAGGCTATATCACAAAATACCAAAACCTTAAACATAATGATTCTTTATGTATTATTTTCAGTTAGAACCTATACAGCAAGATTCATGCATCTTACTTTCCTATGTTGTGATTAAACCAGCAACCGGTCTAACGTTTTATGTTAAGTTTAAGAAGATCCATAATCAGCCTCCAAACGCTAACATCATTGTACACACTAGCAAGATTTTGCTGAAAGAACCCTGATATAGCTGTCTCTTGTGAGGCTATGCCAGGGCCTAGAAAACACAGAAGTGGATGCTCACAGTCAGCTATTGGATGGATCACAGGGCCCCCAATGGAGGAGCTAGAGAAAGTGCCCAAGGAACTAAAGGGATCTGCAACCCTATAGGTGGAACAACAATATGAACTAACCAGTAACCTCCGGAGCTCGTGTCTCTAGCTGCATATGTAGCAGAAGATGGCCTATTTGGCCATCACTGAAAAGAAAGGCCCCTTGGTCTTGCAAACTTTATATGCCTCAGTACAGGGGAACGCCAGGGCCAAGAAGTGGGAGTGGGTAGGTAGGGGAGTGTGTGTGTGGGGGTGGTATGGGGGACTTTTGGGATAGCATTGGAAATGTAAATGAAGAAAATACCTAATTAAAATAAAAAATTTAGATTAAAAAAAGAGGGTGATGTGAAATTTACATACATGTCGATATGTTTTTCAACAGTATTTTTCTTTACTTAATCCCTTTTTGATTTATTTCTGTCTTATGTTATTGAGAGCATAGATGCAAAAAGAAGAGTTGAAGGGAAGTTTTTGGATAATTGTTCTCAATTTCCTAGACAGTGCTCTAGTTAAGAGATTTAACTAGAGGGGAGCCCTTGGTTTCTTATTCTAGATGGATAGTATCCAGCAAATCTTACCAAAATTGTAAAGCTGAGGACATCCCAGACACTGGATGATTTTCAATAAAATGTTACACATTATGCATGTCCCTTTATTTGAGTGACATATGTTGCAATGCTTCTGTCAGGTGCAATGAGATCTTGACTATTCAGCAGCTGTTGCATTCCCAGAAGGTCTCTATATTCTACTCTGTAATATGTTCAACTAATTTTTTCTAACATCTTAATAAAAGCTTTTGTGCCATTTCATTCAATTTCAGGAAATAAATATAAAAACAAAGACGATGAACACTTACATGAAAATGTTTGGCTATTCCTTTGTACAGGATAACGTTTAATATAGTGAATTGGGATTACTGTAGAAACCCGTGTTCTGCTGGCTGCCTGAAATTGAAATTGCTTTCAAAAAATCAGTCCACTTCTTAATGACTGCCCTCCACTCATTTGTAGGTCACATACAGGCAAAGTAAAAAGCCCATATTTGTTCAAAGTTACTAGCCTCTAACTCTTCTATTATCAATTCTTTTACAGTCCAAGGCATTTCCAGCCACATTTCTAAAATGATTACTACTGGCAATTTTCTTGCTATATGTATAAACTGTTTCTAAATTCTTCTCAGCAGGAATAGAGTTACCTCTGAAAATCAGCATTTTAGACTTGAGGGAAAGCTCACAAATTTCACTTTCAAACTGATACTCACTGCCAAGGTAGAAATAGTTTGCTGTGGGGAATATTGTGAAATTTTCAGAAGCTTTCTTCTTGAATTCTATCTGTACAAAACTTTATATCCATTCTAAAAAAAAACCAATGGACTTCATTCCTAAAAGTCTATCTTTATTGGTAACAACAGTAAATTCTATGAATTCTGGTAATTTGGCCATACCTGAAAATGAATTGTGCTTTCTACATTTTTTAACAATATATTCTCATTCATCTCTGTCAACAGAGTTAGTGTATTTTAACTAATTCAATTGTTTTGTCTTTGGTTTCAATTCTTTTTTTTTTTAAATATTTTTTTTATTACGTATTTTCCTCAATTACATTTCCAGTGCTATCCCAAAAGTCCCCCATACCCTCCCCACCACGGTTTCAATTCTTTAGAATTTCTTTTCTATATAACTACCCATAATGAATTTTAAGTATTTTCCTTAATTTGTACATGTTATGGAATGATCTAAACTTACATAATTACATAAATAAAATCTATGGACTATTGTGTCCTTTACTTTACTGCATTTATTTCTATTAGTTGAAAATTCATACAATATGTTCTTATATGATACTCCACTCTCATTTCTACCCAGATTCTACCTACCGTCCCACAGTCCAACTCATGCCTTTTTCCTTCCTTCCTTCCTCCCTTCCTTCCTTCCTTTCTTCCTTCCTTCCTTCCTCCCTCCCTCCCTCTGTCCCTTTCTCTCTCTCTCTCTCTCTTTCTCTCTCTCTCTTTCTCTTTCTTTCTTTCTTTCTTTCTTTCTTTCTTTCTTTCTTTCTTTCTTTCTTTCTTTCTTCTTTAAGAAAAAAGTTGGCATATATGTATATGAACACATACTAAGGACAAAATACTATATATCCATATATCTAAATATGTCATGTGTTATTATATAATAAAATAAAACAAAACTCCTATACAGAGTGAGTCAGTCAGTCAGTAAGTCAATCAGTAAGTCAGATAGACAGATGGATGAATACACACACATACCCACATACACACTTAAATCTATAAAATTGGAAACCATAGCATACAAGCAAACATCAGTAACTTTTTTAAAGCCCAAATAAAGCAATGTGAGTAAAAAAAAAAAAAAAAACTATAAAATCACTATTGAGTGTGTTTGTGTTGACAATATAGTGCTGAACATGGGGCCCATTCTTATTTTCTGTATATATACCCTCTAAGGCCCCATTGTAGAAACTGAGTTCTTCCTTTAAGAGCAGTTGACAATTGTAGATAGCCTCCTGGTTATGCTCTCTGCTGAAATTCCATTGGCTTGAACCTGTACATACCCTGTGCATGATACTACAGTCTCTTTGAGTTTATGTGTGTTTCAGTTCTGATAGATATGAAAGATACTCTTTCATTTTTTAAAAAATTTAATTAATTAATTACATCCCAATTGTTGCCTCCCCTCTAGGTCATCTCTACTTCCTCTATTCTCCTCCCCTTTGCCTCGGAGAGGATAGCCTCTCTCTTACCCTGTGCCCATAACCCCCAACACTGGTACATCAAGTCCCTGCAGGATTGGGCACATCCTCTCCCACTGAGGCTAGGTGTGAGAGATCTCTAATTCATATGTGTCCATGGCTGTGGACCTGTCCCTGTATGTTCTTTGGTAGCTCAGTCTCTGGGTATCTCAAGATTCCAGGTTAGTTGACACCATTGGTCTTCCTATGAGGTCACCATCTCTTGAGGATCTTCAATTCTTCCTCTGCCTCTTCCACAGGAGTTCCTGACCTCAGTCCAATATTTCCTTATGGGTATCTGCATATGTCCCAGTCAGCTACTAGGTAGAGCCTCTCAGAGGACCACTATGCTAGGCTTCTGTCTGCAAGCAGGACATAGGATCATTATCTGTGTGAAAGATTGATTCCTGCCCATGGTATGGACCACAAAATGGACCAATCACTGGTTGGCTATACCTTAGTATCCACTCCATCTTTATCCATGCATATCTTTTAGACAGAATCAATTTTGGGTCAAAAGTTTTATAAGTGAGTTGGTGACCCCATCCCTCAACTGGTGGTCCTACCTGTTTACTGGAGGTGGTAACTAGTTTCCTCTGGGATTGTCTCCTGTCTCTCACTATGCACAGTCCTGCCACCCTATTCCCCTAGCCTTCTTCTCGCTCACATATGTCCCTCCCGCCTTCTGCCTTCCAACACTATTTTCTTCCAACTTATAAGTAGGATTCAAGCATCCTCTCATGGTCCTTATTTTTTTGTTTTGGTCTGTGGGGTGTTTCATAGGAATTCTGATCTTGATAATATCCACTTATCAGTGAGTACATACCATGCATATCCTTTTGGGACTGGCTTACCTCACTCAGGGTGTTATTTTCTAGTTTCATCCATCAGCCTGCAAAATTTATGATGTCCTTGTTTTAATAGCTGAATACTATTATATAGTGTAAATGTACCACATTTTCTGTAACTATTCTTCAGCTGAGGGTCATCTGGGTTGCTTTAGATTCCTAGCTACTACATATAATGCTGATGTGAACATGTTGGAGTAAGTGTTCTTGTGGTATGGTAGAGCATCTTTTGTGTATGTCCCCAGTAGTGATATAGCTGTGTCTTCAGGTAGAACTATTTCCAATCTTCTGAGGCACCTCCAGGTTGATTTCCAGAGTGAACGTACCAGTTTGCAATACCACCAGCAATGCAGAAGTGTGCCCCTGGCTTCACATTTTTGTGAACATGTTCTGCCACTTGAGGTTTTCATCTTAGCCATTCTGCTTGATGTCAGGTGGAATCTCAGGTTTGTTATGTTTTGCATTTCCCTGATGAGCAAGGATGTTGAGCATTTCTTTAATTGCTTCAGGTAAATGTATGATTCCTCTGTTGAAAAGTCTGTTTAGTTCTTTACCTCATTCTTTTGGGGGTTATTTGTTCATTTGGAGTGGAACTTTATTATTTTGGATATTAACCCTCTGTTGGATGAAGCATTAGTGAAGATCATATCCCATAGAATGAGTTTGGCAGAGTTTCTTCTGTTTCTATGTTGTGGAATAGTTTGAGGAGTATTGACATTAGCTCTTCTTTGAAATCATGTAGAATTCTGTACTAAAACCATCTGAACCAGGGCTTTTATTTCTAGGTTGGAATATTTTTAATGAGCCCTTGGGAAATATACAGAAGGTTTACCTGAACTTGATTTAACTTCGGTAATTGGTATCTGTCTAGAAAACAATCCATTTCATTTAGATAATTCAATTTCGTTGAGTACAGTCTTTTGAAGAAAGACCTAATTATTCTTTGAATTTCCCAATGTCCATTGTTATGTTACCCTTTTCCTCTCTGATTTTGTAAAGTTTGGTATGTTCTCATTTCCTGATAGTAAGTTTAGTTAACAGGTTTTTTTTTTTTTTCTATTTTATTGACTTTGAAAAAAGAGCTAGCTCATGATTTTCACTGATTCTTTATATTGTTCTCTTTGTTTTGAATTGATTGATATCAGCCCTGAATTAGTTTATGTTCTGTTATCTACTTATCCTGGTTGTGTTTTCTTCTTCCTCTTCCATTTCTTATTCATCCTCTTCCTCCTCCTTCTCCTCCTCTTCTTTTTCTTCTTTCTCTTCCGCCTCTTCCTTCTCCTCCACTCTCCCCTCTTTTTCCTCCTCCCCCCTCTTTTCCTTTTCTATTATTCTTAGGTTTGATCTTTTCAAAGTGTCCCAGGTTTCCTGGATATTGTATGTGATGCTCTTTTTAGATTTTGTATTTTCTTTGACTGATATATTGATTTTTTTCTTTTGTATTTTCTCCACCTGATATTCTCTGTTCCATCTCATATATTCTGTTGGTGAGGCATATGTCTGTAGTTCCTGTTCTCTTTCTTAGGTTTTCTATCTCCATGAGTGCCACAATTTGTGTTTTCTTTGTTGATTCCATTCTTTTTTCAAGTGTTTTATTCATATCCTTCTCATATTTGAATGTATTTTCCTGTATTTCCTTAAGGGATTTATCCATGTCCTCTCTAAAGACCTCTATTATCTTTATAAGATTGTATTTAAGATCCTTTTCTTGTGCTTCAGTTTCATTAAGAAATCAAGGCTTTGCCGTAGCAGGGTAATTGGGCTTTTGTGGTCCATATTGCTCTGAGTCCTGCTGATTGTGTTTTTAGACTGTATTTTAGGCATCTGTTTTTCTCTGATATGGGTTGGATAATCCTGATGGCAGTAGGACTTCTCAGGAAGTTGGGGTGAGCCATGGGCCAGACAGGGGAGATCAGGGTACCATACTCTGTTGGCTGTGCCTCAGGAGATGCCACTCTGCAGTCTGTGTGCCATTCATGCCCAGAACCAATTCTTCTGGCTTTTGCATGTTTGTTGACCAGCTGACACTGTGGGCAGATCCATCTAAGATAGGTTGTTTGGCAGTGTTCCAAGTTGGCTAGGTTTGGGTCCTGGAAGGTTTCCAAGGGGAGGCAGGATGATCTTGGGGTCCCACAAGGCTCCTCTAGACTGAGAGCCAGGCCACTGCTAGATAATGGGGTTCCAAAGATTGCATGTGCCACTCACCTTTCAACTGTTTCCTTGATATCATCTATCCTGCCTGGCTCTTTCAATCTTTCCTTGTCTTCTTCTGTATAACATACTAAACCCTGAGAGGAGGAATATGGGAACTTTCCATTGAGAACTGAGTGCTCGAAGACCTCTAACTCTCTGTACATTGTCCAATTGTCTCTGTTAGTTCCCATCTACTACAAGTGGACATTTTTTTTTCTGATGATTGCTGAGTGAGAACCAGATTTATGGGACTAACAGAATATCACTCTTATTATATTTTTCAGGAAATTTCATATTAGTATATAATATAGATATACTTGAGAACAAATTTATTACTTTGTATGTGAGCATGCTTTCATATATGTATGCTTGATATATGTGGATACACATGAAAAGGCACACTAGTGCAGGAATCTGTGCAAGTTTAAATTTGTTTCAGGCATAAAATTACATTAAGCAATCACATAATTATAGCTCACAACTATCTGTATATTTTTCCCTTAATAGTTTCTACATTGGGTAAGTTTGTGGAACTTTAATCCTAAAATACCTTATTCACTACAGGCCTTCAGTGCTATAAGTAGGAGAGTATCTTAGTTACTTTTCTATTACCACAATAAAGCATCATAACCAAAACAACTTACAAAAGAAAGCATTTCATCTAAGAGCTCATGGGTTAAAGCCCATGGCCATTGTGGAGGAGAACATGACAGTGGGCAGACAGGCATGGTGTTGTAGCAGTATCTGAACACTTTCACGTTTACATTAAGTCAATACGGAGAGGGGGTTGTCTGAGCCTTTGAAACCTCAAACCAACCCCCATTAACACCATCTACCACAAGTGTGCCTCCTAATTCTTCTCAAACCTTTTGACCAACTAGGAACAAAGTGTTCAAATACATGATCTCATTGAGGCAAATCTTATTCAAACTACCATGGGGAGTCTACTTTTCTATTTTGCATTTTACATTTTCTATCATCTTATTTGTGCTTTATGTGTAACAAGGATACAACTGAATTGCTTCCTTGAGAATCATTCTAATAGAAACCTGAAAAAATAACTAAAGTTTCAAAACTGACTTGACATTTTACATTTCTTTCTTTTTTATTGGATATTTTGTTTATTTACATTTCAAATGTTATCCCCTTTCCTGGTTTCCCCTTCAAAAACACCCTATCCCCTTCCCCCTCTGCCTGTCCACCAACCCATCCTCTCCCACTTCCTGGCCCTGGCATATTAAATTTCTTAAAAAGGTTCTACACAGTTTGTTTTGAAAAAAGAAATCTGACTGAGCTGATTAAATTAACTGTGAACTATAACATAACATAGAATAGAACAAAGAGAAAGTGGATTTTGTAGTGAAAATCTCAAGAGTTCACAAACTAGGATGGGAAAAGTCAGGGATATTTTCTGAAGAAGAAAAGAAAACTCTGTGTAAAAGCCCTGTGAAATGCCTGCCACGTTCCTTGAATATACATTCAACACATAACTTATAATTATCTAGTTAATAACTCCCAATTAAATGTGAAGGCAGACAATAGGTCACTAGATTATTAAGGAATGATTCAAGTGTTATAAAGAAATGAAAACCAGCCAGCCAGAGGAAAAAGAAGTTATAAAAAAAGGGATAAGCCAGCAAAGACATGTGACTATATAACAATGGTATTAAAATCTATGCATTGATACATATATCCATGCAAAATGATTCCTGGTGAAGTTTAAAATTATTTGAAATAAAATATGTAATATATATACAAAAATCCAAATAGAAATAAGTAAAAAGTATGGTATATGTAAAAGTCAATTTGTACATCTAATATATAACAAAGAAGTGAAGTTAAAAATATAAGAAAATACCCAGATGAAGGAACATATTGTCCAGAAGAAATGAGCTCTATATATGAAACAAAAGTAAGAGGAAAGAGAAAATAACTTTATACACATCTATTAATTATCCAATACAAAAGATCAAAGGTGAAAACATATGCATACATGGAACACTGTATGAACATGACAGGTTGTTTTTATGATGTAGAATTCCAACACACACACACACACATACACACACTCATGGAAACACACAAATAAGAGTAAGTAAAGAGAAAGAGGCCATGAATCAGTTTGAAATGCTACTTATATTTCATTTTTAAAATTCTTCTCTCATATATTACATCCTTACTGAACCTCCTTCTCCCTTCCACTCATCTTCTCCTCCCCACTTCTCCTCCCACCCAGATCCACTTCCTCCTTTTCCATAGTAATAGCCTGGGGTACTTGTGTTATCCCCCTCAGGCTCTGCTCTCTGGCTGGTCCTCATCCCATTCCTTCTCCCCTGTTTCCAAGAGAAGGTCCACACCACCAATTCCCACCTCTCCAGACCATCCACTCCCTAGAACCTTAAGTCTAACTTTATTGATTCCATTTGTATCATCCATTATTTAATACTGCTCTTATTAATATATTATATTTGTGATACTTAACTGTATATATGTCAGGCATTATACTGAAGTATTGTTGTAATCCTCATTTTTTCATGTTTTTCCTTTTATTGAACATAGAGACTCTTTTCTCATACAATAGATCTTGGTTATAGTTTCCTCTCCTTCTACTCCTCACACACGGTTCATCCCTGCCTTCTGTCCTGACTCATTCCACTTTTTTCTGTCTCTCATTAGAAAACATCGGGCTTCTAAATGATAAAAATCAAACATAGCAAAGTAGGATACAATAATGTGAGGCAAACACTATCATATCTCAGTTGGACACAGCAAGTCAATGGGAGGAAAGGGTACCAAAGGGAGGAAAGAGTAGGCATATTAGGTATAGTCAGGAGTTCCATAAAAAGGCTATAATAAAAGCTGTAATATACTGAAAGGATCTGGTGCAGAACCATGCAGGCCCTGTGCTTGCTGCTTCAGACTCTGAGCTCATTTATGCTTTGCTTAGTTGATCCGGAGAGTCTTGTACTCCTGGAATCCTTCATGCCCTCTTGCTGTTAAAATCTTTCTACTTTTGCTCCCACAAGACTATCTGAGCTCTGAGAGGAGAGACTTAATGGAGATATCCCAAGTAGAATCTTTCTTCAGGGAATGCCTGGCTGTGGGTCTCTACATGTGCCCATCTGTTGCAGAAGGAGTTCTCTCTGATGCTGACTGGATAAGGCACTGGTCAAGAGTAGTAGAATATAATTATAAGTCATTTTATTTTTTTTTATTTTTTTTTTTTTTAGATCAGTAGTGTTGGGCTTTATTTTCTAGGTCTCTGGACTATTTATTCTATATTTTTTTGGTTACCCAAGCAGTTTTGTGCATGGATTTCTTCTCTTGTAGTGGTCCTGAAGTCAAGTCAGAGATTATTTGGCTACTTCAACAAGTTCTGTGCCACAATTTCCCCAGCATAGTTTTCAGGCAGAATAGGTTGTAGGTCAAAAGCTAGTGGCTGAGTTGCTGTCAACATTTCTCTTTCAGTTCAGTAGCCTGTAGAGTCCCTTCCTGCACCAAAGTGACAAGAATATAGTCCATGTAGTCATCAGCTTCCTTCTCCATGTTTAATGAGTTGTGTAGGTTCTGGGCAATTCAGCTGGACAGTTTGCGGAACACAACCCTTTTCCATAGCAACAGCCTGGGTTACTTGGGTGTTTCTGTGAGACCCCCTTAGCCAACAATCCAATTGAATACAATCCTTTCTGCCACTGGAAGTTTCACCAGTTAATGAGAGATGAGGCCATGAATTTTCAAGAGAGAAAAATGGAAGCTGCATAAGAGAGAAAAGGGGAAAAAATGGAAGGGGAAGTTATATAATTAAGTTATATTCTCAAAAACTAAAACTCTTTTTCAAAAGAAGGAAAAAATGATTACCTGCTTTGGAGCAAAATTGAAATGAAATTTTTGTTTGTTTGTTTGTTTGTTTGTTTGTTTTTTATTTTTTTGAGGCAGGCTTTCGTTATGTAGAACAGACTATCTGGAAACCAGGGCTATACAGAGAAACCCTGACTGGAAAAGTTTAGGAAAGAGAATATTTATAATTCTGTCAATAATTTAAAGTTATTTTAGAATTTATACTCATCATGTATTCGATCTAGTTATATTATTACAGATACCATTGACTATACACATAGTAAAGAAATAGGATAAATTGACATAATCTTCAGGGTAAAAGGGCATATCATAAAACACATGTATCTGACCAAAATTTATCCCAAGAAATTCATCATTGACCTGACTTAGAAGACCTCTGACTATAATCAGGACAGAAATTTGAGTGCTATATGTAGGAGCTCTTCAGGATGAAGATAGTTTGGATAGATTGCACAAACTGTAGGCATCCCATATACTTTGATGTTAACTAATGTAGTATTTATAAAAAAATAAGAGATATGTGCAGAGAAAATGAAGAGGTTAGAAATTGTATTTAAGTACAGAAAATAACAAACTATAAATTTCCAAATATAATCATATAATAACAGTTTGTATTCAACTTAATTAATCTGTAAAAATAAAAACAATTTTGTAAAATTAATAAAAAGAACTGTGAGCCGGGCGTGGTGGCGTACGCCTTTAATCCCAGCACTTGGGAGGCAGAGGCAGGCGGATTTCTGAGTTCGAGGCCAGCCTGGTCTACAAAGTGAGTGCCAGGACAGCCAAGGCTACACAGAGAAACCCTGTCTCGAAAAACCAAAAATAAATAAATAAATAAATAAATAAATAAATAAATAAATAGCTGTAATATACACAAAAAATTGTGAATATAATGAGGAGGAAGAATTCTAATAGAAATTGCTTTAGAAGCTGGCGATGTGGTATTTTTCAAAGAGGAGTTTACTTTGTATTTATCTATCTCAATATATCATGAAAATTGTAATAACTCTTCAAAAGCGGGAAATCGTTGACAGTGAATGCATTTTAAATTTTGGACAGTTTATTAGAAGTCATTTATTAGTAAATAAGGTAATTTTCTTGTTCTTTTAACTCTGTTTCTCACATTTTCATTAGCAGTCCAAATTTTAAAACATTTCATCACACATAATAGCACTCTAGGAAAACACACATTACTGCTACCCATATGAGCATGTGCACTGACATTAACTAAAATCATAAAAAGGATATAATGTTGTGAGGGTGCTGGTGTCACCATGGAGTCACAGGGGTAGTGTGCATGTATATAATAAAAATACACTGTAGATATGTATACATTTTTCAAAGAATCAGCTTCAAATATCTTTCAAAAAGTGCTAAAGTATTCCAGTTGTTTATGCAAATTCATGCTGTCCTCCCATCTGAGAAGCTGAGACTCAAGTTTCTGTTTTAATGTCCCTGTATAAACTTAACTGTACTCTGTTCTAGGGTGTTGAGAAGTCGGCTAAGTGGCAAATATTTATGTTGAAATCATACCTCTATAGCAAATTCTATAGCATTTTTGGACTAGAAGGAGAAATTGATGATGTTAAAACGAACAAAAGCTAATACACTTCAGAAGCCAGTCTGGTACCACATTAATGAAAACCGGCCTTTAGTGACTTTCCACTTCATTAACCATAATGGAGAATAGAGCACACTGAAAAGAGATTAAAGTTACAATACTTCAGTAAACAGAACAGTATTATATCATACATCTAAGTCACAGAACATGGATCTACTGCTCATATCAAATCTGTTAGATGCCATGTTTCTAGCTAAATAAAGTGGGAACTTCTATGATAAATGAGCCCATTATTCCTGCAGTTTGAATCCTTACCAAAAACAGATTAATAACATGTAAAGACTCCTTTATTTAAATAGCTTTCATTCCACAAACAAACAAAACAAAACAAAACAAAACAAAACAAAACAAAACAAAAAACAAAACAAAACAAAAACCAACAACAAGAAAAGATTTAGTCCCAGGGAAAAGCCACTGCTCCCATATTCCCAGCTATGCCAATGGATTTAGTGCTCAGAGACAACTATTATCTAGCGTGCTTTCAGTTCACCAGGAAGAGATTTACAACTCATGTGCAGCCCATTTTCTACATAGTTCCAGCTCACTGACTACTGATTTACAATTCATAAACAGCCCATTATCTGACAAATTTTCAGCTCACTGAACGAATTTGAAAATCATAAACAGCCTATTATCTACCACATTTCCAACTTCCTGAAAGTGGATTTTCAGTGTGTAAACAACCTGTTATCACAGGTACTATAGTCCACTGGGGGCTGGCAAAGAATCCATGGGTAACCCTCAAATTTCAAGCTACTCTAGTGGAAAATGATAAATTGTAAAAAGTCAGTGGACGCTAGTGTTTGAAATATTTTAGTTCAATACATCAATTGATATATAACTTTATGTCTCAAATTTGTAACTATAAATTCATGTACATGCATATGTTTATCATATATGGTATGTTAGAGGTATGATAACCCTATAGTTTTATGGAATTTTTCAGCATCTTGGTTAACTTATGAAAAGGTAATTAATGGAATAATATTATGAAGATTATAATTTATGCTATTGCATTTTATAATCTAATTAATCTTATTTTCAAAAGTTTTTTCTTTTTTTCTTTTTTATACTCCATAACCCCCCTGCTCCCCATCCACCCTCAAACTGTTAAATATCCCATATCTCCTCACCACTGCCTGTCTCCATGTGGATGTCCCCATCCCCCACCCTACCTGACCTCTAAAATTCCTTGGGGCCTCTAGTCTCTTGAGGGTTAGATGCATCAACTCTGATTGAACACAGACCTGGAAGTCCTTTTCGGTATGTGTGTTGGGGGCCTCATATCAGCTGGTGTATGCTGTCCATTTGGTACTCCAGTATTTGAGAGATCTCAGGGGTACAGATTAATTGAGACTGCAATAACATCACATATAAATTGAAGTAGTATCTTAATATATATCCTTTAAATTTTTAGCTTGTATTTGACCTCATATATGTATACTTATCTAAGCCAGGAACCAAGCAATCCATCCATACATCCATACACACAAACACACACACACACACACACACGAGAGAGAGAGAGAGAGAGAGAGAGAAGTGTGTGTGTGTCTATAAATCATAGCTGTGTATCTATCCCATCATCTTTCCTCTATTTGTAATGATGAAAGACTACAGAATACTCACTTGTACTTTGTAGGTAGCAGATTCCTAAAATGTCCACAGTAGCAACAGCAGGACTGTAGTAGTTAGGCTATTTTACTGTCCACAGAAGTTAATGATTTGACTTCCATAACTCTCATTCCCCCGTCACTGAAAATGCTAGTTTTACTTTACATCAGCATGAAGTATCGCTCAACCAATTTTCACAGAAAAATTTTAAAAATTGTAAAGTCAATAAATGGTTGGTGTTAGCAGGAAAATTTCAGAAAATTTACTCTGAGATATAAATAGACAGAAAAATTGACAGGTTGCGCTTATCCTCCCCTTTCTCCAGTAATAGCAGAATCTGATGATCTTCAAAAATTATATTTTCCACTGAATCACCTACTTTCTTCTATTATATATTACCGTTGCTTTCTATATGGTCTTAAATATATGTAATGTTTAGTTTTATATTTAAATTTTGTATTATGTTACTCTTCCTCCATCCCTCTTTGAGAGTAGTTGGTATTTGCGTGTGGGGGTCATAGGACAACTTGTGGAAGTCAGCTATCTCCTTCCACCCTGTAAGTCCCTGTGATAGAACCCAAAGTATAGACACGCAACCAAGCACACTGGTGTGGATAGCCATCACACTGTTACTGCGGCTATCAGACTGTTAGTGTGGCCATCAGACTGTACTGTGGCTTTATATAAATGTGGTAATTTCTTTTGTAAATGTATCTATGCATATTTCTGTGATATGTCAAGTTAGCAAGCATGCTTAATAATCCTGCTTTATTTTCAAGTAAACATAAATTTGCAGAAAGAAGACCCATAAGATCTTCAAAATTTATTATTATTGTGTGTGTTTATTTGTATGTGTGTGTGTCTGTGTTTGTGTGTGTCTCTCTCCCTCTCTGTGTGTGTGTGTGTGTGTGAGAGAGAGAGAGAGAGAGAGAGAGAAAGAGGGGTATATATGTGTACATCATACATATAGATGTTAACATATAACTTTGTAGAATCAGTTTTCTAGCTCCAACGTGTGGATTGTAAAGATTAAATTCAGTTTGTCAGGCTTGTTAAGGCAAACACTTAATCTGTCACTTGGGTCCCATAAAAGACTTTAGATGGACACGTAATAATGGGACAAGCAAAAGTGCTCCTTTTCCTTAAGCTGAAGATAAATTTATGTTATTTTATTATTTTACTTTATTTCTAATTGTACCATTAAATTTTTGTTTGTTGCCAAATATTTAACTTTACATTATCCTCAGTCGCACAAGTTTGGGGAAGTTTATTGATAATATTTGATTCTTAGATGTTTTATTTATTTAAATAAAAGTTGATTTAATCTATCATACTTTATTTTAAATGATCCATGAAAACACAAAGAGACACATTCACACAGTAGATAAGCAGAAAATATATTAATAGTCCACAAAATAATACAACTGGTTAAAAGTAATAGCCTTCAATGAAGCCACAAAAATTAGGAATAAAAGCCAGAGAGACACTTTTTTTTATATTTTTTAAACATAGAAAGAAACTAAGGAAATGGCACAGCTGTTAAGAGGTCCTGCTTTAACTCCCAGGTCCCACATCACAACTGTTAACCATCTGTAATTTCAATCTCGGGGGACCCAACAGCCTTTTATGACCTCCAAAGCAACCAGTCATGCATGAACACATACATACTTTCATGTAGAATACATATACATAAAAAATAGTTTAAAATCATGAAGAAAGACTATATGATTAAGATAGTTGATTTGATGAAAAATTACTTATGTTTTGTATTTGTTTAATAAACATACAATGACCTTGCCAAAAATGTGTCTTCCACTGTTATTTTATTTTTCTGAGACAAACAATTATAAGTACCATCTCTGTGAACTCCCAGGTCACTTTTAGAACAGGGAGCAGGGCAGGGGTAGGGGGGAGTATAGGGAACTTTTGGGAAAGCATTTGAAATGTAAATAAAAAAAATCTAATTTTAAAAAAAGAGATTGTTTATTTAAAAAAAAAAAGGATGTGTAACCAAAATTTCATTAGAACGACTGTCTGTTCTTTTAAATAGAACAAAAGTTGAAGTTTCTGAATGTTAGGTTACAATATATTATCAGAAAATGTAGTGAAGTGGTTTTCATTACAAAATCTGTTTGGCAGGTTCCCATGTTTAAGTGAAATCCAGTGAATAGAGTACTCTGAAGTCACTAAACGTTGGTGAAACCAAAGCCTAACTAATTCCCACTCATTATAATTATTCACATTCCCAAATTGATATTTATATTGTATATTGTATTAACCCTACATATGTCAGGAGAGATATTAACCCTCTTAGGCGTGTTCTGTTGCTTTCTGAAATTAAAGTGTAAAGATGGAGACTCATACAGTACTTCAATTAGAAAGTCTGATAGATTTCTTTTGGGTCAACTAGTGTTTGAGATGCAATTCACATAGGTAGAATCCAAGCCCTACCACGTAGGAGTTTCTTTTACTGCATCTAATAATGATGCAGAAAAAACAGATTTAACACAAAAAAAATCCACACACTATTTTAAAGAGATACTAGAGTAACTGAAATGCCCAAATGTCAGAATAACATTTTTAGCTGGAGAGTGCTGAGAGGAGGTGCCCAGCACATGGGCTAAAAGACCATGAGTAGAGGCTAACAGTGCACAAGGATATGAGGTAACAATACAACAGCCATAAGACCATATAAAGGCTTTCAGGAGTCCTCACCAAAATTTAAAGAAATCTAGTATACCTTTATGTTTAAAGAACTTATGTTTCTTATCAAAATGTATATTAATGTTTCTGTGAAAGTATCATGCTGGCATCCATGTCTGTCAGTCCTAATATATTTTAGAGGTTGAAATAAATCCCCAGTAATGGGAGCAATAAAAATAGAATTGAGACCAGGAAGATCAAGACAAATGCTCTTATTCATTTTCTTCTCTATTTCTTGTTGTTCCCCTGGCTAGGAGAATAATACAGCTTTTAAAGCTTCCTTCCTCTCTTTCCTCTGTCTTGTTTTATGCTGGGATAGGATCTCTCACAGCCTCTGCTGCTCTTAAACTCACCATACAGCAAAAGCTCTCCCTAAGATCCTTACTATCTTTTTCCAACTCTGAAGCTCTACCCACCAAGTGGTGGATTAGAACCATGTTCACCTATGGCCATATATTTACTAAAGTAATCTTTGTCTTGTAGAAATTTATATAGAAATAATAACAAATGATATTATACAATACTTCAAGTTTGCCATGATGGTTGGTGGGGACATCAGTGGGAGGAGGAGAGGCCTAAACATCTTTTAGAAGTAGTTACAACTCACAGATTGGTTCTTAGGGCTCTATTATTCTATTTGTTTACTTCTATGATCACATGAATATTCAAAAAATAGAATCTAATACCTTCTTAGAATAATTTGCTTATTGAAAAAATTATAGTCTGTGGTGCTTAATGTTGCTATCTGTAACATCAGGTTAAAATTTCTATTCGAGTTATTAGCCTTAAACACCTGTTACAGTGAATTAAAATTAAAATTGAATAAGCTTCATATATATTAAACATATCCAAAATAATTGGATCAAATACCTGAAATGGATTAAATTAATATATAGGCAAAGTCACTAAATAAAAATATCTAAAACAGAAAAGGAGAATATGTAGTTTCTTTTTACCTTTTTAAAAAAATCCATGTTTTGTTTGTAGAGCATGTATGAAGAAACGAACAAGATCCCTTCCATGCCTAAGAATTAACCAGTTACTTATGAACCAAATGAGAGAATGGGTTGAAACAGCATTAAATTTGATTAATTGTATACCACTAAATTTGCTGCAAATGTTTAAAAGAAATCTTTCTGTGTTATTGATATATTTGTAGATTTGTATAAAAACTCAGAAAATAATCAGAACAATATAATTCAAAAGATGTTTGCTAGAAATCCAGGAAATAGATGATTAACATTAACAATAATGAAAGCAGAATTTGGAAGATGCTTCTGGTCTTTTAAAAGATGGGCAAAATTAAACAAACTTGTTTTACCGGTGAATCAGCAACTTCTTTTTTCCTTAAATAAGGGACTGAGCATTCATTTCAGACCAGGTTGGACATAATTTAAGAATCTGTGTTGTTAAAGTGCTATAAGAGTCTTGTGGTTTAATTTCAGACATTCAGAATTTTCATTTCCTTGTCCAAGGACTATCCTGGGCACTTAGAAAGACTGTGTGTCACTCATCGATGACATATCTTACAGTGATATATATTTCCTGATGTGGAGAAAGCTGGACTACAGCAATAATATGCACATAGCCAGATAGTCCCAAGTCTGGAGGAACAATGCAAGGCCTGATGCCTCTTTATGATCATGTGAGAGCCTCTGCAATGCATTAGCTGTGGAATATGCCTTTCTTCACTTAGTACCTCTTCTTGTCTCTTATGAGTAAGAATAATTTCTCTTAAACATATGGCAAAAAAAGAAAATAAGCATAGAAATCACATTTATAACTTCAGTCTGTTATTGGGGAAAAAGGTCTTCTGAATTAGTAATAAAAACCATCTGTTCTCACTTAGAGCAAAATGCTTCACATGGATGGAGTGAGACTAGCATTCAGAATTTTTGAAAAATGTACAGAATTTGTGATCTTTCTAAGTATGGTGTGCAGTCCATTTCCCCACTAAAATTGCAGACCCTGCAGTATATGAAATATAGGGTAAGGTACATAACCTTGGCATTCAGTTATGTATTAATTCTGTAAAATGTGGTCAGTATGTATATGTAATTTTTTTAGAAATCACTCATTCATTTCTTTTCTGTGAATAGATGTGGTGTGGAGCAGTATGCATGTTGATGCACATTATATGCATGTTTGTGCTGGCATGTGTGGTGCAGCTCAAGGTCATTAGTGACCTTGGGAATTGTTCATCAGGAATGGCCATCTTGGTGCTTTGTTTGGTTTCTGCTTTAGACAGTGACTCCCATTGGATCATGGGGTGTGCCAGTTAGGCTAGGTGAACTGATCAGTAAGCCCCCAAATTGTCTTTGCATCCCAAGTGCAGGGACTACAAGCAGGGCTTACTATATCTATCTTTTCTACCTGTTCTGGGATTCAAACTCAGGCCTTTGTGGTTTCACAACTAGCACTTTCCTGACTAAGCTGCCTTCTCAGGTACTTAGAATCTTTACTCTCATGATTTGTTCGCGATGTAAGACATTTTAATCATGGTGTTTCCTGTTCGTTCCTCAGTTCTTTAACAGAATTGCAATACCCTGATACCTAGTTTTAATTGTGAGTTGTACACAATAAAGAATCATTTAGGAAGAGAGTCTCAAAAAGGGAGAACTTTCTGGACTGCATTGGCCTGCAGGCAATGTCGGAGGGACTTTGTCTTGATACAACATCCAGGCCAACTGCAGGTGGCACTATTCATTGAGTTTGGGTGAGTCTATTTTAAGAAAGGGAGAGGAAGAGCTGAGCACTAGCAAGTATACGTTTATTGTTATCTTCTGAGTGTCCTGTAGTGTGACCAGTTCTCCCAAGCTCCCGCTGTTGTAATTTCTGGGTAGTGATGTAAACTGTCATTTAAACTGGCTTTTGTTAGTGATTCTTATTAAAGAAGCAAGAAATAAAAGTATGACAATGAATAGACCTTATTCATGTCCTGAAGAGTTTAGTAAAAAACAAGAAAAAAGTGTGATGTAAAAATTGAAAGGTCTCATAATTGTCCTATCTAAATTATGTACTGAAGTTTTAACATATTTCAGTATTGTGTTAATACTCACTTAAACAATATAATAGTCTATTTTATTTTTATTTATTCACTTTTTAAACATTTTACATATATAGCTTGTAGACTGAAAACTTTCAGCTTCCACTTCTCTACCACCCACCATCTTTTCTCCCTACCCACAAATCTTTCTCTCTAATTTATGTCTGATCTTTATGTAGTGTGACCCACCAAATTAGCTAAGGCTATGGGCATATTAGTTGGAATTGTCCATTGGAACCTGGGTAACTCAGCAGAGGTTACAAAACTGAAGAAAATATTCCTTCTCTCTCAGAACCTACACATTCTATAGACTGCTGCTTTGCTAGAATAATATTGTTTTTTACTGCATACAAGGTTTCCAGCCTCATGAGTTTGGCCACTTACTTCCAGTTGTTCTTAGCACCCGTGATATTGATGTTCTGTTCTAAGGCCTTTTCCTGTGTCAGTTAGTTCAAGCCTATTTCCTGTTTTATCAGATTCAGTGTATCCGACCTGATGTTGAGGTATTTAATCAGTTTGGACCTGAGTCTGTGAAGGGTGATAAATATAAATCTATTTTCATCCTTCTACCTGCAACACTAAAGATTTATGAGCACCGTTGTTGAAGATGCTCTCTTTTCTAAATAGTGGGTTTTTTTTTGTATTCGTGTCAAAAGGCAGGTATCTGTAAGTATATGAAATTATATTTGGAACTTCAGCTTGATGACATTCACCAACATGTCTGTTTTTTTATGACAATACCATGCTGTTTTATTAGTATGCCTCCATAATATAATTTAAAATCTGGGATTATAATACCTCCCACTGTTCTATTTTATTCCGGATTGTTTTTACTATCCTAGTATTTTTGTTTCCAGATGAAACTGAAATTTTGTTCGGATTTCTGTGAAAAATTGTACTGGGATTGTGCTGAATGTGTAGATCACTTTTGAAGTCCATAGTCACAATATTAATCCTACCTAGCCATAACAATGGGGAATATTTCCATCTTCTAATATCTTCTTCAGAGTATTTCCTGAATGCAATAAAGTTTTTATTATACAAGGCTTTCACTTTTGTATATTTTTGAGGCTATTGTTTAGGGTACTATTTCCCCTTCTCTCTCATTACATTTGCTGTTTATATTACAGGAAAGTTGCTGATTTTGTGTGCTAATTTTGTATCCTACTACTTTGCTGAAAGAGTTTATCAGCTTTAGAAATTTCCTGGTGGATATATAGGGTCTTTGTGTATAAAATTGTATAAACTACAAATAAAGATACTTTGACTTCTTCCTTTCAAATTCATATCCCCTAAATAGATTTCAGTTGTCTTTTTGCTCCAACTGAGATTTTATGTACAATATTGAATAGGTATCTGTACTGGCTGGTTTTGTATGTCAGATTGACACAAGTTGGAGTTATCACAAAGAAAGGAGCCTCCTTTGAGGAAATGCCTTCCTGAGATCCAGCTGTAAGTTTTTTCTCAATTTGTGATAAGGGTGGGAGGGACTAGTGTGGATGGTGCCATCCCTGGGCTGGTAGTGTTGTTTTCTATAAGAAAGCAAGATGAGCAAGGCAGAGGAAGCAAGCCAGTAAGTTATATCCATCCCCCCCATGGCCTCTGCATCAGCTCCTGCTTCCTAATCTGCTTGAGTTTCAGTCCTGACTTCCTTTGGTGGTGAATAGCAGTATGGAAGTGTAAGCTGAATAAACCCTTTCCTCCCCAACTTGCTTCTTATTCATGATGTTTTGTGCAGGAATCGAAACCCTGATTAAGTATCAAAAGAGTGAACTTACTTGTCTTTAACCTGATTATAATGGAAATGCTTTGATATTTGCTGTGGGATTTCTGTAAAATGCCTTTATTATGTTGAGGTATATTCCTTGTATTCCTCCTCTTTCAAGGGCATTTACTAGGAATAAATCTTGGATTTTCTAAAAGGATTTTTCTGTATCTAATGAAATAATGACGCGGTTTTATCTTTCAGTATGTTGTTGTGATGGGTTATGATTACTGATTTACATATGTAAAACAATCTTGGTACGTCTGAGATGAAAGCAACTTTATTATGATGAAGAATATTTTATCATGTTCATGAATTTTTTTTCAAATATTTTATTAAGAATTATTCAACCTATATTTTATCATTTTCTTTTTTTTAAGTCTGTGAATCCTGATAATATAGGCTTCACAAAGAAATTAAAAGCACTTCCTTCAGTTATACTTTGTGGAATATTCTGAAGAATATTGCTATTTAGTTCCTTTTTGAGGATCTGTTACAGTTGTCTGAATCTATCTGGCCTTGGGTATTTTTGATGTTGCTGTTGTTTTTGTTTATTCTTGTTTTCAGTGCAGAAGGTATATGGATCTTTACCTATAATCCAAATCAATTAGCCTGTTTATTTGGTGGGAAGGGGGATTCAGACATTAATATTGAGAGTTATTTATGAAAATCATTTAAAATTTATTTTATTTTATTGTGGTGGATTGGCAGTTTTCCCCCTCTTTCTTTTATACTGTTCAGGGAATTGATTTCTCCTTGTGTGAAGTTTTCTTTATATACTCTTCAATAGTGCTGAACTAGTGGACAGCAATTGCTTAAATTTGTACTTATCATGGATGTTTTCTTTTTCTGTTGGTTGAAATAGATAATTTTCTGGATACAGTAGTCTGTGTAGGCCTTTGTGGTCCCTTGGTACTTGTAGATCTTTTATGTAGGATGTACTGACTTTGATAGCCTCTACTGTGAAGTTGGGTGCTATTCCAATGGGTCTGCGTTAGTATGCGACTTTGACTTTTTCCCCTGTAGCTTTTTAATATTGTTGTTGTTGTGCTGTTATTGTTTTGATTATTATGTATTGATGGGAGTTTTTTTTTAAAGTCCCAGTCTACACAGTATTCTGTATGCTTCTTGAACATTGTAAACATCTCTCTAGAAATTGTCCTCTATGATTTTGTTGAAAATTTTTTTCTCAGGCTTGACCTGGGTTTATTTTCCTTACTCTGTCAAATATGATAACCTGCATATATCTTATGTTTCTCTTGCTTATCTATTCATATGTTGTCTTTACATAGTATCTCAAGTTTCCTGAGTCATATATATATGTGTGTGTGTGTATGTATTGATATATATTGTTATATATATGTATACATATATATATATACACACACACACATAGAGAGAGACTATTCTTTAATTGTAATTGATACAATTTTATATATATATATATATATATATATATATATAATTGTTCAAATGGATATTCTGTTTTTTTCTACCTTGTTTTCAAGAGATGCAATTATGTCTTCCATGTCTTGTAATCTGCTATTGAGGCTTAACCTCTAAAATTTTTGTTTGATTTCTAAAGATTATCATTTCTATCATTTCCAGTTTTATGTCAGTTTTGTTTTTCCTTAATGTTTCTATTTTTGTTAAATTCTGTGTTCATGTCTCTCTAGTTGTTTTTATTATTTTATGCAGTTGTCACTGTATTTTCACAGTCATTAATCTATGTATTCACCTCTTAAGGTGCTTGAACACATTTATAGTTATATTTTCAATTCCTTTAAATTCATTTAAATTGCTTTTTATGCACCTGCTTTGAGCAGTAGAGTTGGTGTCTTCTAGAGGAAGAATATTGTCTTGTTTGTTCATGCTTGTGTTTTATGCTAGGATCTATGTATCTGGATTCTTGATCTTTGAAATACTTATTGTTATAGATATCTGTTCTCAATTTTGTTGAGTAGGTGTTCCATTCTGTTTGTGGTTACCCACTCTGGATCCTAGCCAAGTGTGATGACTATTTCTTTCCTGGTATAGAGTGTTTCTGTGCATGTCAGTTGTCACAAAAGAATGGAGATGGGTAAAAAGTAATGGGTAAATTACCTTCTTTTTGGTTTTGAACCCTCTCTCATGCTTCATTTTCCTAAAATTCTTAGGAATGTCTCTCTGAGAATCTGTTTTTATATTATGGGTTTTCTACTTTTGTCCTGTTCTATTTTATTAATACTTGGCTGCAACATTTTCTTTGCTTGCTTGTTTCTTGTTTGTTCTGGATCTTTAGGATTGGTTGCAGCAGTTTCTTATGTGAAGGATGCTTCCTTTTCTATGGCAAGTCACATTCAGTCTCTTCATCCCCCATCTCCCTTTATTGGACATTTCTCCATTACTTTATGAGCTGTGTTTTCAATTTCAACCTACATTTTGCAGTTTATTGTACAAGTTCTTTTAGTTTCAGCGCTGTTGTTTCTGCTTTCAGTCAGAAGATTTAAGAATCATTCATACCCTAAAGCCAATGAATGATACCTGCTGACTTGTGTTCTTAGACTTTTCCAGGTTTCTATAGTAAAAAAAAAATATGCCAACATTGTTGTTGTTTTTTTTTTATTTTTGTTTGGTTGTTTATTTTGTTTTCAGTTACGTTAAGTTCTTTATCACAAGTATGTCAAAATTCTAACTTCAAGTTATTGAAATGTCTAGTGGAGTTTCATTTTTCAACATTTTGAGTGTGTGAATGTATGGGTTTTAATGGATATGTTTTAACTTATGTGAGGTTTTATAAGAGTGTGGCTTTTAGTGCTCTTTTTTTGTATTTTAGTGAATATCAACCCAAGGTTTCTCCCTATGTGTAGTGCACAGATAATGAGCAGTAATGGCTCTTCACTTGCAAGCTTTTGCTAAATAGAAGGTGACATGTTTAAACAATCAATTATCTTCATTCAGCAAACACCTACTGCCTCCTAAACCTCATCTGTCTGTTGTTGAAATTTGGCTTCCAAACTTGTCAACACAGCTATGCAGTTTGCACATTTATTCATACTCAGTGCAGAAGGGAATATATGTCCTAAGCTCACACTGAATAAAGCCTAAATGCATTGCTTACTGTTGTTAAAGATGAGGTTGCTATGTATCACCTGCTCCTGTCTAATTAGAATGGCTTAGACGCCAAATCCACAGCCATCACAGAGCTGTTACTCATAGTATCATAGTCAGTGCTTCCTCTTTATGATGGAAGTTGGAACCACCAAAAAAATAGATTAGTTAAGTTTTAAGTTGGTTCTTTTAAATGGCATGATGCAGGCTATTGTCTGTTTTCTTCTGTCAATGTCAGCATTTAATATTTCACATTAAAATCTTTGTTCCATTTAAAGTTACCTTTTTATGAAAGGTGATAGATACACGTATAATTTCATTCTTCTATAAGTGCATATCCACTTTCCCTACCACCATTTGTTTAAGGTGCTGTCTTTTCTCTAGTATGCATTTTAGGCATCTTTTTTTTAAAATATCAGATGGCTTTGTTTTGTATATGTAGGTTTATGTCTACTGCATTGTTCCATTAATCTACTTCTTTGGTTTTTGCCAGTATGGGGCTGTTTTTATTAGGACAGATCTGAAATATTTTGAATTTTTGAATTGTAATCCCTTTAACATTTTTTTTTTGACTAGGATGTAATTTGGTTTGTCTGTTCTTGACACATGTATTCTAGGATATTGTTTTCTGTCTGTGAAAATGTTGTTGGGGGTTGATAAGTATTTCACTGAATCTGTAAGTTGCTTTTGAGAAAATTTTAATTACAACAATATTATTTCTATTAACCATGAAGTGATTTTTACATTAATGTTTTCCTCAGTTTCTTGCTTTGGAGATTTTAAGTTTTCATTGTTGATTTCTTTCATGTTCTTTGGTTTATCCTGGGATATTTTCTTTGAGTTTATGGTGAATAAGACTGTGTCCGTGATTGATCTCTCCCTTAAATATTTGTCGTTGGTGTGTACAACATCTACTGCTTGTTGAAAGTTGGTTTTTTTTGGAAATTTTTATTTACATTTCAAATGTTATCCCCTTTTCCAGTTCCCTCCATCCCAAAAATCCCCTATCCCACACCCCTTCCCCTGCTTCTGTAAAGATGTTCATCTATCAAGCCTTCATCGGACCAAGGACCTCTCCTCCCATTGATCCCTGACATGCCATACTCTGCTACATATGTGCTGGAATCCAGGGTCCCTCCATGTGTACTCCTTGGCTGGTGAGGTGACTTAGTCCCTGGGAGCTTTGGGGAGTCTCATTAGTTGTTACTGTTTTTCTTCCTATGGGGTTGCAAACCCCTTCAACTCCTTCAATCCTTGTTCTAATTCCTCCATTGGGGACCACACACTCAGTCCAGTGGTTGCCTATGATCATCTGACTCTGAATTTGTAAGGCTCTGGTAGAGCCTCTCAGAAGTCAGCAATATCAGGCACCTTTCAGCAAGTACTTCTTGGCATCCACAAGAGTGTTTGGGTTTGGTGATTGTATATGAGAAGGGTCCCCAGGTTGGGCAGTCTCTGGATGGCCTTTCCATCAATCTCTGCTCTATACTTATTTGCTCCAATGAGTATTTTGTTCCCCTTTCTAAGAAGGACATAAGTATCCATGCTTTGGTGTTCCTCCTTCTTGAGCTTCATGTAGTCTGTGAATTGTATCTTTGGTATTCAAGCGTTTAGGCTAATATCCGCTTATCAGTGAGTGCATACCATGTGTGTTCTTTTGTGACTGGGTTACCTCACTTAGGATGATATTTCCTAGTTCCATCCATTTACCTAAGAATTTCATAAAGTCATCATTTTTAATAGCTGAATAGTACTCCATTGTGTAAATGTGCCACATTTTCTGTATCCATTCCTCTTTTGAAGAACATCTGGGTTCTTTCCAGCTCCTAGCTATTATAAATAAGGCTGCTATGAACATAGTGTTGCATGTGTACTTGTTATATGTTGGAGAATCTTTTGGATATATGCCCAGGAGTGATATAGCTGGGTCCTCAGGTAAAATCATGTCCAATTTTCTGAGGAACCGCCAGAATGATTTCCATAGTGGTAGTACCAGCTTGCAATCCCACCAACAATGGAGAAGTGTTTCACTCTTTCCACATTCTCTCCAGCATCTGCTGTCACATGAGTTTTTGAACTTAGCCATTCTGACTGATGTGAGATGGAATCTCAGGGTTGTTTTGATTTGTATTTCCCTGATGACTAAGAATGTTGATCATTTCTTTAGGTGCTTCTCAGCCATTCAATATTCCTTAGTTGGAAATTCTTTGTTTAGCTCTGTACGCCATTTTTAATAGGGTTTTTTGGTTCTCTGGAGTCCAACTTACTGAGTTCTTTGTATATATTGGATATTAGCCCTCTATCAGATATAGGATTGGTAAAGATTTTTTTCCCAATCTCTTGGTTGCCATTTTGTCCTATTGACAGTGTCCTTTGCTTTACGAAAGCTTTGCATTTTTATGAGGTCCCATTTTTTGATTCTTGATCTTAGATCATAAGGCATTGATGTTTTATTCAGGAAAATTTCCCTCTGTGCCCATGTGTTCAAGGATCTTCCCCACTTTCTCTTCTATAAGTTTCAGTGTATCTGGTTTTATGTGGAGGTCTTTGATCCATGTGGACTTGAGCTTTGTTCAAGGAGATAAGAATGGGTTGATTTCTCTGGTGGAATTTTTAGGGTCACATATATACTATCATATCATCTGCAAAAAGTGATATTTTGACTTCATCTTTTCCAATTTGTATCCCTTTGATCTCCTTTTGTTGTCGAATTGCTCTGGCTAGGACTTCAAGTACAATGTTGAATAGGTATGGAGAAAGTGGACAGCCTTGTCTAGTCCCTGATTTTAGAGGGATTGCTTCAAGCTTCTCCCCATTTACTTTGATGTTGGCTACTGGTTTGCTGTAGATTACTTTTATCATGTTTAGGTATGGGCCTTGAATTCCTGATCTTTCCAAGACTTTTATCATGAATGGGTGTTGGATCTTGTCAAATGCTTTTTCCGCATCTAAGGAGATGACCATGTGGTTTTTGTCTTTGAGTTTGTTTATATACTGGATTACGTTGATGGATTTCCGTATATTGAACCATCCCTGCATCCCTGGGATGAAACCTACTTGGTCAGGATGGATGATTGTTTTGATGTGTTCTTGGATTCGGTTAGCAAGAACTTTATTGAGGATTTTTGCATCAATATTCATAAGGGATATTGGTCTGAAGTTTTCTATCTTTGTTGGGTCTTTTTGTGGTTTAGGTATCAGAGTAATTGTGGCTTCATAGAATGAGTTGGGTAGAGTACCTTCTGTTTCTATTTTGTGGAATAGTTTGTGAAGAACTGGGATTAGATCTTCTTTGAAGGTCTGATAGAACTCTGCACTAAACCCATCTGGTCCTGGGCTTTTTTTAGGTGGGAGACTATTAATGACTGCTTCTATTTCTTTGGGGGACATAAGGCTGTATAGATCATTAACCTGATCTTGATTCAACTTTGGTACCTGGTATCTGTCTAGGAACTTCTCCCTTTCATCCAGGTTCTCCAGTTTTGTTGAGTATAGCCTTTGGTAGAAGGATCTGATGGTGTTTTGGATGTCTTCAGGATCTGTTGTTATGTCTTCTTTTTCATTTCTGATTTTGTTAATTAGGATGCTTCCCCTGTGCCCTCTAGTGAGTCTGGCTAAGGGTTTATCTATCTTGTTGATTTTCTCAAAGAACCAGCTCCTTGATTGGTTGATTCTTTGAATAGTTCTTCTTGTTTCCACTTGATTAATTTCGCCCCTGAGTTTGATTATTTCCTGCCGTCTACTCCTCTTGGGTGAATTTGCTTACTTTTGTTCTAGTGCTTTTAGGTGTGTTGTCAAGCTGCTCTAGGGCTTCTTCTTCACGCCTACCTTATGGGTTCTTTCTACTTTTCTGGCTTCTGAAGTTATTTCAAATTATAGTCTCAAATATATATATTTGAATCAAAGGCCCAAACTTAAGAGATAGTATACATTTTAAACCAATTAATATGTTCTCTTTTCATAACATATACTCAAAGCATATACATTCCATTATTTTTGAATAATTTATAAAAATACTATGTATTTAAACCCTCTCTTGTTTTCCAATTTTTTTTTCTGTGACAGAGGAAGATTATTTGTTTTAAATTAGTGAACATATATTCTTTGTCTTTCATTCTACTCAGACGACTTCCTACAATTTTCACCTAAAAGCATACTTTATATCTATCAATTTTAAAATTGGCTTTATGACATGTTTACTATAGATCATGTAGTACTCTCTTCTAATTAAAATCCTGCCCTGATGACATGTAAGGGTTATGCCATATCCCCAAACCTCCAATGCCTTTCTGTCTCTTACCATCCCAGACCTTTCCCTTGGGAAATATCTCTCGGGGTGAAAGGAGCTCTCAGCAGTTCCGTTTTGTTGACGCACACTACCCTATCTGTTTAGTGTATGTTGTCTATAGGCATGTTTTCTGTGGTGAGCATGTTTACCTCCACATCCCATGTCTCAAAGAGATTGTCACATTCTTCAGGTGCTGCTTGAATGTTTGGGAAAAATATATTGAAAGGCATTCTGAGGGAACATGGTGTGAGATTTAGCTTTTGAATTCTCAGAGCCCCACTCTGACATATTTTTTCATTAAGGCCACACCTCTTTGATTCACTCAAAAAAATGCTACCAGCTGGGGACCAAGCATTTGTACATTTGAGTCTAGGTGGCAAGAGTCTCGTTCAATGAACGATATCCTCCTGAGGACTTTTATTCCTATTTTGGACTAAAGAACATTTTTAAATGAACTGATCCCGTTTTATTGTGTTTAGTTTAATATTGTTGGGGAAGTCTCTGCAATGGTTACCAAATACTTTTTTCTATAAGGCAGTCTGAATACTTGTCCTCTCCTAAAAGTTCTGATTTATCTTTACTTATTACAGCTTAAAAAAGGGGGGGGGGAGAATGCAAAGACGTATGTAAGAATTACAAAGAATAAAAAAGTTACCATTATTGAAAATTATTAATCATAAAGAAAATGATCACTACATAGATTTAATAAAGCGTGTTCTTAATAATTTATTTCTTTAATCAGAATAAATATAAAAATACCAATTTTTAACACTGACAAACTTGGAGGTGATTTACGTACAATTGTGAAACAAAAAATAGAAAAATTCCAGAAAAGATTCTGAAATCAATTAGATAAGAAACTTCTACTACATAAATATGGTATAAAAATGTTTGCTTAAATATACTTTCCTTTGTTATCTTCTTTTTGACAGAGTCATATGCAAGTCAGTGAAATGGCTCAAGGGATAATGATGCTAGTCTTTAAGATGAATAACCTGAGTCCAGTCACCAAGATCAATAGTGTATAAAAAGATGAATAACTCCAGAAAATTGACCTCTACATGTTTTTTACACATGCAAGAGCAAATGCACACAATTTTTAAAAATAAATAAAAAATACTAGAAAACCTCTGGCTTATGTTAGTTTCTTTTATAGAGATGTAATGGCAACTCTTATGGTATAGTGGATTGAGAGAAGAAAAAGAAATTAAATATCCATAGACCTTTTAAAGGAGAAAAGTAGCTCAATTCTTCCATTTTAGTGGAGTGTATCCTCAGGAGAACTTTGAGAGAGTATGTGGCCTTTCTGCCCTTTGAAATGCTACCAGTGAAATGACATTGACACTATACATATTAGAATAGCAGAACTACAGAAAGAAGAGAAGAAAGTAGACAAGAATTACTATAGTTGGTAGTAAATGGAGGTAGGGATATATTTTGTAAATGTGTTGTTTCTTAAATTACCCAGAAAATTCCTACTGTATTCTGATATAGATGTTCCTAGTAAATATCTAGACTAAAGATATATTAAATTATAAATATTGACCATAAAGATGAAGGAGGTTGTGGTTGTACAGGAGGATCACATAACTTTTACCTCTTAAATGTATCCCTTTCTCCTCATCTCTCTTGCCAGTATACTTCTCTGGTCACCATCATTGTTCAGTGTGGAACAGCATGCCACACTCTACTTGCTTTTTCCACACAACAGATTGAGCTGTTTAACAATAGGAATGTAACACTTCTGTTTATTTCTTTTATATGTATGTGTTCTTTCTCTTCATGTATGTCTGTGTGCTATATGTGTACCTTGTTCACATGGAGACTAGAGGTGTTGAAAATCCCGAGACTTAAGTTACAGATGATTGTTAGCCATCATGTAGGTGCTTGGAATTGAACCTGGGTCCTATTAAATATCAACTAAATGTCTTTACCCAAAGGATGTGCTAAACCATCTGTCCAACCTTTGGTTACTTTTCTTTTTCTTTTTCTAGTTTTTTTTTTGTTTTGTTTTTTTTTTTCGAGACAGGGTTTTTCTGTGTAGTCCTGGCCCTGGCTGTCCTGGAACTCACTCTGTAGACCAGGCTGGCCTTGAACTCAGAAATTCGCCTGCCTCTGCCTCCCAAATGCTGGGATTAAAGGTGTGTTCTCTGGTTACTTTTCTTACAAACTCAATTTTACTATATCAGATAAAATATTTGTCTGACTCTTGCAATTCCCCATTACTTTTGTGAGACTTAGGTCAGAACCCAACTTCAAACCGTCTTAGCTCAGCCTTTTTTGGTCAGACTATGAACTTATTATTGAGTGTTTTCAGTTATAAATTCAGAATAATCACTTACTTAATTTAAAGCAAAAAAATACTAGAAAGTTATTTTATAAAACAAAATCACATAACCATATTCATTAACATTCAGAACATTAGATTTTGTCTCTGCAGGATGAAAACACTTTTGCCTTCCATTTATCAGGAAAACTATTAAGAGACATCAAAGGTAATATTTTGGTGTATATATTTATACCAATTACATAAGTTCAGGAAGTTATTACTGAGAAACAAGTGTGTGCATATGTCCATTGCGCGCGCGCGCACGCACACACACACACACACACACACACACACACACACACACACACAGAGTACATGGATATATAAACATATATACAAGTATATATATCTTCACATATATAATGCATGTTTGAATAGTTTCAACATATAGTCTAGATTATTATAGAGAAAAGGAATAAGAATCCAGGAAGCTGTTGTAAATGTAACTTTTATTTACCAGATGCAATTGTTATGTAGGAAGCTTACTACTGAACAAAGTCACCCTTTTTAGTTCTTTCTGAACTATAGTTGGCTGGTTCAACATTTCTGCACTGGCCCAAAATCCTTTCCAAGAAGACTGATTCAATCTGGCTTCCTTTAACTTCTCACAGAATCACTCTGCTTACACTCAAACTAACTCTGGTAATTTGTTCTAATCTTCTGGCTCAGTTTTAATTCTCTGGCTTCATCTTCCTTGGCTGACCTGCACTGAACTGCATGATCTCATGAAAGAAGGCAACCCCACTGCACTCCACATAGCGCGCTGACTTCCAGCTGACTCTCCCTCTCCGCACTACTCTTAAATGGCCTCACTTTCCTGTTTGTTCCTTTGTCTGCCCTTTACTGGTTACTTCCTTCTATGAAGTAACTTTACTAAGGGCATGCCTCTATTCCAGCCAAATCCCACTGTATTCGAGTGCAAGGCTGCATTCCTGCTGAGTCACGCAGACCTCGGGCTTTGGATGTGATCTCTTTCCAGTGCAACCAAGTTGGTAGATTAAAAGTCTGCTACTGGGTGATATAAGGAACATTTTAAATTTTTGATTGGGTGATCCTCTTTTTATATGGCAGCATATATAACTTTGGTCCTTATGTAAAAAGTTTAAGTCCAACAAACTCAGTGGAAGACATATGTGAAAGCTTTTTTGGAGTCTTTATGAACAGACATTCTTTTCAAACTGACAAAAGGGTAAGGTGCTATACTGGAGTATAACACCAGGCAGAATGCGCTCTATGCTTGGTAAAATGTAGAATGGTATGGCTATTGTTATGTCCTCTTGAGAATCAAATACTAATATGATCCTCTAAAACACCTCAAATTTTGGTGTTTTGAAGTTTTATGTGCAAAATAAGGAGTGAACTAAGAATGACAGGACTCTATTCCTGCACATATTAAATTCTAGTCTTATTGGAGTATAATTGCTGGCTGCTCACTTCAAGTTACTATATTTTAAAGCCCAGATGCTTTTGAAATGAGTAAGCACATTATCAAATATCTGGGGAATCAGCACAGAGAAAAATAGTACCAGGCTGCAAAATAAACCAACAGATGTTACTAACATGATGAGAGCTGCTGAGGTGACCAAGATACAATCTACTCTACCAGAAAAAAAATGTTTCAAAATATTTACATATGTCTTCAATTCTCACTCCCACCTCACCCCACTATTTTAACTGAGCTATATCATGAAAGCAAGGACAAGATATGATTCACACTCTGTGTTTACTAGATTAGAGCTCAAGGAACACACAATATGCTGTATGCTGACTTGTTCCATACATATGTACATAAAATGTGATATATGCTGTCTGGTTCTGGTCATATGAAAACAAAATGTGATATATGCTGTCAGGTTCCAGTCATATGACCACCATTCCAGGATCTTGTGATTTAGTGTTCCCAGATATAAAGATAAACAATCTACTGATCTTCCTCAATTTTGTAAGGATATAAAGCTATTCACCATATTTTACATGAAATAGAAAATTGCTTTTGTAGTTTAACCAATCAGGGATCTTTCTAAAGCCTCACTAGGTTTCCTGTGTTCATATCATCTTGAAACTGTTTTCTGAATTACATTTTAACAACAGTCATACAGTTAATGTAACAGCTACCAGAAATCAGAGTTTACTATTGTTTTTGCATTAAAATCTATCCCAATGCAAAAGTACACAGTTTTATATAGTGTATTTATTTGGCTCCTAAAACCTATTTCTTCCATGCCTTCCCATTGTCTTTTGAAGAGAAAATGACCATATCTTCTGAAGGATGATATTATGAACAAGAAGTATAACAGAATAAGTTCTGTGAATGATTACATGAACAGTGCTGCCAACTAAGAAAGAAGTTCAGCATGAGAACAAAATAGGTGTTAGCAAATTCTAGAAAGGAGAATGAAAGAAAGGATGCTCACTCTGGAGATTTGCACATTTTCCCCCCTCTGTGAATATGGGGGGGGGGGAGCACATTTGATTTTTTTTCCCCCAGTGGTTAGAATCATAAAATTTAGCTGTGTTTTTTGTTTTATTAAATATGAATTTTACATGTACTATTCTTTTAAAGTGGTGTAGATAAAACTGCCTGTTTGCATTATACCTCACACATGTTCCCTTATCTTGCTTAATTGGTTTAGAGTTAATGGAATATAAAATTTAAAAAAGTGTTTGATCATAAACACATATGCACAGATGACAAAGGGGAATATACAACTGACAGGCACAAATTATGTGTCAAATTTTTTTTAAAATAAAACTGTGCTATATCTATTTACAGGGGAAATTTTTTTACTGCCTTTACTATGCAGCACAGACCAAGGGTAGGTTCTGCGTCTGACTATATCAAGTGTGGATCATGGAGGTGTGGCTTCCATACTACTTTAAAACATACTGTCTCATGGTATCTATTTTTCTTTAATTTGTGTGGTGGATATTTTTAGTTGTCAACTTCACTGCATCTGGAATTTGCTAAAATACCAAAATGGAGGAGCAAAAATTTCCAAGAGGGGAAATTTTGCCTTATTTGAAGTGGGAAGGTACTCTCTTCAAATGAGAATAAGAAAAAGTTTGGAAGGCACACCTCTACTCTGGATCTTTGGGGTAGGAATACACAACTTTCATCCAAATCTCCTTGGGCCCCACCTTCTGCTGGAAGCTTATCTGAGGACATGGGGAAAAAATACTATTTGGTTGCTTTGCTGGCATGTTTGTTCTTTCACTGGTATTACCATTTTATAGAAATCCATATTTTATAAAAAGCAGTTAACAGGTGTCTATAAAACAGTAGGTATATATTTATGTCTTTGATTCTCAGCAAAAACTATACCTTTATGCTAAATAGGCATGATATTTTTTATGTTCAGACAGCAAGTTATATAGATTGGACAGAGATGTTTTAGCTTTATGAAAGGCATTCTTAAGTCTAAATTTAAAAGAGAACCAAAGAAAACTCAAATCCTGAACTTGTGCCTGAGTAGTAAGCAGACACTGCTCCATTAAACTTTGAACATCTGAAATCTCAAGGTAATAATATCACAGAACAGAAAAATATCTGAAATATTCCTATCTCAATAAACTGAGGTCATTTTTGAGATTATTAGATCTTATTTAATATTTTCTATCCTTAGGCCTTCCATGGACTTTGAACCGTTTAAAAATCATTTAGCAGAGATATAACTAATTATTAATGAGAATAGTCAATACAAAGTATGCTCTTTTAATGAAAAGTTGCATGTGAAACCTGTTTATCCTTTCACATTGAAGCCTGTGAACAGGTGAACTTGTTTACATTTCTTAACAGGAGACCCAGTGGCTCTCATTAACAAATAAACTAATTATTGAACTAACAAGGCAGCAGCAGCCTTGGGTGAAGGAGCTGATTGTCTGCTGGTGCTTAGCTTACAAAATTCCAGTTAACCTAGCTTTCAAGGTCAGAGAACTGGGAAGGATAAATTATAGTAGGAATATAATCCAAATAGTGTATGTATTGATTCCAATGACAGTGACCAGTCCATAGACCATACCTAAATAGAGAAATGTTATTTGTTAGTATATAGAGACAGATGAATATGAACCATGTTGGTTCCAAGGTTTTTTTTTTAATTTTTAATATTTTTATTACATATTTTCCTCAATTACATTTCCAATGCTATCCCAAAAGTCCCCCATAGCGCCCCCCACTTCCCTACCCACCCATCCCATTCTTTTGGCCCTGGCATTCCCCTATATTGGGGCATATAAAGTTTGCAAGTCCAATGGGCCTCTCTTTCCATTGATGGCTGACTAGGCCATCTTTCGATACATATGCAGCTAGAGACAAGAGCTCCGGGGTTCTGGTTAGTACATCATGTTGTTCCAACAATAGGGTTGCAGATTCCTTTAGCTCCTTGGGTACTTTCTCTAGCTTCTCCATTGGGAGCCCTGTGATACATCCAATAGCTGACTGTGAACATCCACTCCTGTGTTTGCTAGGCCCCGGCATCGTCTCACAAGAGACAGCTATATTTGGGTCCTTTCAGCAAAATCTTGCTAGTGTATGCAATGGTGTCAGCGTTTAGAAGCTGATTATGGGATGGATCCCTGGATACGGCAGTCTCTAAATGGTCCATCCTTTCATCACAGCTACGAACTTTGTCTCTGTAACTCCTTCCCTGGGTGTTTTGTTCCCAATTCTAAGAAGGGGCACAGTGTCCACACTTTGGTCTTCATTCTTCTTGAGTTTCATGCGTTTAGCAAATTGTATCTCATATCTTGGGTATCCTAAGTTTTGGGCTAATATCCACTTATCAGTGAATACATATTGTGTGAGTTCTTTTGTGATTGTGTTACTTCACTCAAGATGATGCCCTCCAGGTCCATCCATTTGGCTAGGAATTTCATAAATTCATTCTTTTTAATAGCTGAGTAGTACTCCATTGTGTAAATGTACAATAATTTCTGTATCCATTCCTCTGTTGAGGGACATCTGGGTTCTTTCCAGCTTCTGGCTATTATAAATAGGGCTGCTATGAACATAGTGGAGCATGTGTCCTTTTTACCGGTTGGGACATCTTCTGGATATATGCCCAGGAGAGGTATTGCTGGATCCTCCGGTAGTACTATGTCCAATTTTCTGAGGAACCGCCAGACTGATTTCCATTGTGGTTGTACAAGCTTGCAATCCCACCAACAATGGAGGAGTGTTCCTCTTTCTCCACATCCTCGCCAGCATCTGCTGTCACCTGAATTTTTGATCTTAGCCATTCTGACTGGTGTGAGGTGGAATCTCAGGGTTGTTTTGATTTGCATTTCCCTGATGATTAAGGATGTTGAACATTTTTTCAGGTGGTTCTCTGCCATTCGGTATTCCTCAGGTGAGAATTCTTTGTTCAGTACTGAGCCCCATTTTATAATGGGGTTATTTGACTTTCTGGAGTCCACCTTCTTGAGTTCTTTATATATATTGGATATTAGACCCTTATCTGATTTAGGATAGGTGAAGATCCTTTCCCAATCTGTTGGTGGTTTTTTTGTCTTATTGATGGTGTCTTTAGCCTTGCAGAAGCTTTGTAGTTTCATGAGGTCCCACTTGTCAATTCTCGATCTTACAGCACAAGCCATTACTGTTCTATTCAGGAATTTTTCCCCTGTGCCCATATCTTCAAGGCTTTTCCCCACTTTCTCCTCTATAAGTTTCAGTGTCTCTGGTTTTATGTGAAGTTCCTTGAGCCACTTAGACTTGACCTTAGTACTAGGAGATAGGAATGGATCGATTCGCATTCTTCTACATGTTAACAACCAGTTGTGCCAGCACCATTTGTTGAAAATGCTGTCTTTCTTCCACTGGATGTTTTTAGCTCCCTTGTCGAAGATCAAGTGACCATAGGTGTGTGGGTTCATTTCTGGGTCTTCAATTCTATTCCATTGGTCTATTTGTCTGTCACTATACCAGTACCATGCAGTTTTTATCACAATTGCTCTGTAGTAGAGCTTTAGGTCCGGCATGGTGATTCCACCAGAGGTTCTTTTATCCTTGAGAAGAGTTTTTGCTATCCTAGGTTTTTTGTTATTCCAGATGAATTTGCAGATTGCACGTTCTAATTTGTTGAAGAATTGATTTGGAATTTTGATGGGGATTGCATTGAATCTGTAGATTGCTTTTGGCAAGATAGCCATTTTTACAATGTTGATCCTGCCAATACATGAGCATGGGAGATCTTTCCATCTTCTGAGATCTTCTAGAATTTCTTTCTTCAGAGACTTGAAGTTTTTATTATACAGATCTTTCACTTCCTTAGTTAGAGTCACGCCAAGATATTTTATATTATTTGTGACTATTGAGAAGGGTGTTGTTTCCCTAATTTCTTTCTCAGCCTGTTTATTCTTTGTGTAGAGAAAGGCCATTGATTTGTTTGAGTTAATTTTATATCCAGCTACTTCACCGAAGCTGTTTATCAGGCTTAGGAGTTCTCTGGTGGAATTTTTAGGGTCACTTATATATACTATCATATCATCTGCAAAGAGTGATATTTTGACTTCATCTTTTCCAATTTGTATCCCTTTGATCTCCTTTTGTTGTCGAATTGCTCTGGCTAGGACTTCAAGTACAATGTTGAATAGGTATGGAGAAAGTGGACAGCCTTGTCTAGTCCCTGATTGTAGAGGGATTGCTTCAAGCTTCTTACCATTTACTTTGATGTTGGCTACTGGTTTGCTGTAGATTGCTTTTATCATGTTTAGGTATGGGCCTTGAATTCCTGATCTTTCCAAGACACTTTTATCATGAATGGGTGTTGGATCTTGTCAAATGCTTTTTCCGCATCTAAGGAGATGACCATGTGGTTTTTGTCTTTGAGTTTGTTTATATACTGGATTACGTTGATGGATTTCCTTATATTGAACCATCCCTGCATCCCTGGGATGAAACCTACTTGGTCAGGATGGATGATTGTTTTGATGTGTTCTTGGATTCGGTTAGCAAGAACTTTATTGAGGATTTTTGCATCAATATTCATAAGGGATATTGGTCTGAAGTTTTCTATCTTTGTTGGGTCTTTTTGTGGTTTAGGTATCAGAGTAATTGTGGCTTCATAGAATGAGTTGGGTAGAGTACCTTCTGTTTCTATTTTGTGGAATAGTTTGTGAAGAACTGGGATTAGATCTTCTTTGAAGGTCTGATAGAACTCTGCACTAAACCCATCTGGTCCTGGGCTTTTTTTAGGTGGGAGACTATTAATGACTGCTTCTATTTCTTTGGGGGATATAGGGCTGTTTAGATCATTAACCTGATCTTGATTCAACTTTGGTACCTGGTATCTGTCTAGGAACTTGTCTATTTCATCCAGGTTCTCCAGTTTTGTTGAGTATAGCCTTTGGTAGAAGGATCTGATGGTGTTATGGATGTCTTCAGGATCTGTTGTTATGTCTCCTTTTTCATATCTGATTTTGTTAATTAGGATGCTTTCCCTGTGCCCTCTAGTGAGTCTGGCTAAGGGTTTATCTATCTTGTTGATTTTCTCAAAGAACCAGCTCCTTGATTGGTTGATTCTTTGAATAGTTTTTCTTGTTTCCACTTGGTTGATTTCGCCCCTGTGTTTGATTATTTCCTGCGGTCTACTCCTCTTGGGTGAATTTGCTTCCTTTTGTTCTAGTGCTTTTAGGTATGTTGTCAAGCTGCTAATATGTGCTCTCTCTAGTTTCCTTTTGGAGGCACTCAGAGCTATGAGTTTTCCTCTTAGAAATGCTTTCATTGAGTCCCATAAGTTTGGGTATGTTGTGGCTTCATTTTCATTGAACTCTAAAAAGTCCTTAATTTCTTTCTTTATTCCTTCCTTGACCAAGGTATCATTGAGAAGAGTGTTGTTCAGTTTCCACGTGAAGGTTGGCTTTCTATTATTTATTTTGTTATTGAAGATCAGCCTTAGTCCATGGTGATCTGATAGGATGCATGGGACAATTTCAATATTTTTGTATCTGTTGAGGCCTGTTTTGTGACCAATTATGTGGTCAATTTTGGAGAAGGTACCATGAGGTGCTGAGAAGAAGGTATATCCTTTTGTTTTAGGATAGAATGTTCTGTAGATATCTGCCAGATCCATTTGATTCATAATTTCTCTTAGTTTCTCTGTGTCCCTGTTTAGTTTCTGTTTCCATGATCTGTCCATTGGTGAAAGTGGTGTGTTGAAGTCTCCCACTATTATTGTATGAGGTGCAATGTGTGCTTTGAGCTTTACTAAAGTTTCTTTAATGAATGTGGCTGCCTTTGTATTTGGAGCATAGATATTCAGGATTGATAGTTCCTCTTGGAGGATTTTACCTTTGATGAGTATGAAGTGTCCCTCCCTGTCTTTTTTAATGACTTTGGGTTGGAAGTCAATCTTATCAGATATTAGAATGGCTACTCCAGCTTGTTTCTTCATACCATTTGCTTGGAAAATTGTTTTCCAGCCTTTCATTCTGAGGTAGTGTCTATCTTTTTCTCTGAGATGAGTTTCCTGTAAGCAGCAAAATGTTGGGTCTTGTTTGTGTAGCCAGTTTGTTAGTCTATGTCTTTTTATCGGGGAGTTGAGTCCATTGATATTAAGAGATATTAAGGAAAAGTAATTGTTGTTTCCTGTTATTATTGTTGTTAAAGTTGGCATTTTGTTCTTGTGGCTGTCTTCTTTTAGGTTTGTTGAGGGATTACCTTCTTGTTGTTTCTAGGGCGTGGTTCCTGTCCTTGTATTGGTTTTTTTCTGTTATTATCCTTTGAAGGGCTGGATTCGTGGAGAGATAATGTGTGAATTTGGTTTTGTCGTGGAATACTTTGTTTTCTCCATCTATGTTAATTGAGAGTTTGGCTGGGTATAGTAGCCTGGGCTGGAATTTGTGTTCTCTTAGTTTCTGTATAACATCTGTCCAGGATCTTCTGGCTTTCATAGTCTCTGGTGAAAAATCTGGTGTAATTCTGATAGGCTTGCCTTTATATGTTACTTGGCCTTTTTCTCTTACTGCTTTTAGTATTCTATCTTTATTTAGAGCATTTGTTGTTCTGATTATTATGTGTCGGGAGGTATTTCTTTTCTGGTCCAGTCTATTTGGAGTTCTGTAGGCTTCTTGTATGTTCATGGGCATCTCTTTCTTTAGATTTGGGAAGTTTTCTTCTATAATTTTGTTGAAGATGTTTGCTGGTCCTTTGAGTTGAAAATCTTCATTCTCATCCACTCCTATTATCCGTAGGTTTGGTCTTCTCATTGTGTCCTGTATTTCTTGGATGTTTTGAGTTAGGATCTTTTTGCATTTTACATTTTCCTTGATTGTTGTGCCGATGTTCTCTATGGAATCTTCTGCACCTGAGATTCTCTCTTCCATCTCTTGTATTCTGTTGCTGATGCTGGTATCTATGGTTCCAGATTTCTTTCCTAGGGTTTCTATCTCCAGTGTTGCCTCATTTTGGGTTTTCTTTATTGTGTCTACTTCCCTTTTTAGGTCTAGTATGGTTTTGTTCATTTCCATCATCTGTTTGGATGTGTTTTCCTGTTTTTCATTAAGGACTTCTACCTGTTTGATTATGTTATCCTGTTTTTCTTTAAGGATTTGTAACTCTTTAGCAGTGTTCTCCTGCAATTCTTTAAGGGATTTTTGTGCTTCCTCTTTATTGTCTTCTACCTGTTTACCAGTGTTCCTTTGTATTTCTTTAAGTGTGTTATTAAAGTCCTTCTTGAAGTCCTCTACCATCATCAGGAGATATGCTTTTAGATCCGTGTCTAGCTTTTCCGGTGTGTTGGGGTGCCCTGGACTGGGCGAAGTGGGAGTGCTGGGTTCTGATGATGGTGAGTGGTCTTGGTTTCTGTTAGTAAGATTATTACGTTTACCTTTCGCCATCTGGTAATCTCTGGGGTTAGTTGTTGTTGTTGTCACTGTTTAAAGATTGGAGCAGAGGCTGTGTTCCACTCACCAGCAGTCTCAAAATCCTGTGGCGGGGGTCGTGGGTAGCTGGCAGTACCCCAGTGCTGGTCCAGCCGGAAGAGGCCTGTGGTCCTACTCAGGCCGGTTTTCTGCTTCCCTAACTAATGCAGTCTCAGGTCCCGCACGCAATTGGATTGGAGCAGAAGCTGTGTTCCACTCTCCAGAAGTCTTAAGATCCTGTGGCGGGTGTTGTGGGTAGTTGGCGAGTGTCAGCCGACCCTGCGCCCTAGCTACCCAGGTGCTTTTCTGACCGGAAGAGGTTTGTGGCCCTATGTAGGCCGAATTTCTCCCTCCCCAACCAAAGCAGACTCAGGTCCCGCGTGATTGGACTGGAGCAGAAGCTGTGTTCCACTCACCAGCAGTCTCAAAATCCTGTGGCAGGGGTCGTGGGTAGCTGGCGGGTGTCAGCCGACCCTGCGCTCTAGCTACCCCGGTGCTGATCCAGCAGGATGAGGCCTGTGGCCCTACTTAGGCCGGTTTCTGCTTCCCTAACTAATGCAGTCTCAGGTCCCGCACGCAATTGGATTGGAGCAGAAGCTGTGTTCCACTCACCAGAAGTCTTAAGATCCTGTGGCGGGTGTTGTGGGTAGCTGGCGAGTGTCAGCCGACCCTGCGCCCTAGCTACCCAGGTGCTTTTCTGACCGGAAGAGGTTTGTGGCCCTATGTAGGCCGGATTTCTCTCTCCCCAACCAGAGCAGTCTCAGGTCCTGCGTGATTGGACTGGAGCAGAAGCTGTGTTCCACTCACCAGCAGTCTCAAAATCCTGTGGCAGGGGTCGTGGGTAGCTGGCGGGTGTCAGCCGACCCTGCGCTCTAGCTACCCCGGTGCTGATCCAGCTGGATGAGGCCTGTGGCCCTACTCAGGCTGGTTTCTGCTTCCCTAACTAATGCAGTCTCAGGTCCCGCACGCAATTGGATTGGAGCAGAAGCTGTGTTCCACTCACCAGAAGTCTTAAGATCCTGTGGCAGGTGTCGTGGGTAGCTGGTGAGTGTCAGCCGGCCCTGCGCCCTCGCTACCCTGGTGCTTTTCTGACCGGAAGAGTTTTGTGGCCCTATGTAGGTCGAATTTCTCTCCCCAACCAGAGCAGTCTCAGGTCCCGCGCAATTGGATTGGAGCAGAAGCTGTGTTCCACTCACCAGAAGTCTTAAGATCCTGTGGCGGGGGTCGTGGGTAGCTGGCGGGTGTCAGCCGACCCTGGGCTCTAGCTACCCCGGTGCTGATCCGGCCGGATGAGGCCTGTGGCCCTACTCTGGCCGGTTTCTGCTTCCCTAACTCGGTTCCAAGGTTTTAATACAATAGAGCATGCTGTCCTAGTTTCCTTTCTGTTGCTGAGGTAGAGACCATGGCCAAAAGCAATTTGAGAACAAAGAATTTGTTTCATTTAACAGATTATAGTCCATCATAGAGGAACCTGGAGGCAGGAACTGATGCAGAGATCAAGAGGAGTGTTGCCTACTGGCTTGCTCTACATATCTTACCCAGTTTGTTTGCTTATGAAACCCAAACCCAGGATAATTTGGTGTCAGGGTTGGCACCACCCCTGGAGAGCTTCACTCCCTTATATCAATAACAAGAACTTCCATCCATCCTCTGGCTTACTTACAGCCCATCTTATGGAAATATTTCTCAACTGAGGCTTCCTCTCAGAGATGAACTTGGCCTGGGTCAAGTTGACAAAACATAGATAGCTATGTGTAACTTAGGTTTAGCAAAAAGAAAAAAAATGGAAATTACAAATCATTGTGATGGGTTGTTCTTCAAAAATTGCTAAAGCTTTATACAACAATGGAATGAAGACACAAGAACCAGCTATTCTATTTCATGATGAGCTGAGTAAGTATAGTGGCTATTTTTAAAAATCTTATTTCCAGGAAGCTCATTCTTTGGTACCCTGGTCCTAGTGGACTTTTAAAATCTATTCCAACAGGGAAGCATTTGGTCACACAGTTAAACTTTTCTTCGAAAAGTCGGTTACTGTAGATTTTTTCCACCATAAAAACTCATATTCCTTGTCATTTTATAATAAAGACTAAAGCTTTTGATGAATGTCTGGATGGGTAGGAGTACTAATTTCCCCTTCTACTGTCAGTAATTGTTTCAAGATTTAAATTCCACAAGAGAGCAGCTGTCTGTAAAAAGTTTTGCTACTTCTATCACAAAGTTTTAATATCCATTGAGTCTTCCAATTTTGTCAGTAGTATAGATAACAGATTGTAGTATTGTCTTTTTCTGTGGAATTTTATAGACTCTTAAAGAGTTCAAGATTAGCATTAAAGTGACCTTCACAAGTGATATTGTATGACTATCTACTGCATTGGCTATAAAAATAGCATCAGACAAAATTCTATCCACACTTCATTATATACTCAGCATAAGTAGAGGTAATATTTTAGAAAATGTTTAGACTGGTATTCTTTTTTTAAAAGATTTATTTATTTATTATATGTAAGTATACTGTAGCTTCAGAAGCTGGCATCAGATCTCGTTATGGATGGTTGTGAGCCAGCATTTGGTGGCTGGGGTTTGAACTCAGGACCTTTGGAAGAGCAGTCAGTGCTCTTAACCACTGGGCCATCTCTCCAGCCTTAGACTGGTGTTCTTAAAAATCAAATTCATTATTTTATTTATCCACACAGTAAATCCTTACTAGAGAGTTAAAAATAATAGGCTCTCTTTAAAATTCCAGGGACTCACCTCAGACCTTACATTGTAAGTGATGCAGATGATGCTCTCATTTCTGTGCATTTGTTTCATGGTACTGAATATGTTAAAGCAAAAAGAAACAGAATCAAGACAACATATTTTAATCAAATGATGTGATTTTAATTAAGAAGGTCAGTGGACATTGTCTGAATTTGTACTTGGGAAAATACCGTGTGAGGAAATGAAATACTGCATGCTTGAGAATGAGGTACAACGAGGATAACAGTGCTAACTTAAACCGTGCTTGACAAGGAAAGAAAAGGAAGTGATTCTTTGTATCTGAAAGGCACGGGCAAGAGCGACATGGCTTCTGAATGGGTCAGAATAATAACCAGATTTTATCCCCTTCCTGGTCCAACCTCTGACCGTTCCACATCCCAAACCTCCCCCCACCACCACCAACCACCACCCCCTGTCCCCACCCTTCCAACACCCTATCCCACCAGACCTCCCCATTCCCTGGGTCCTGCAGTCTCTTTAGAGTTAGGTGCATCTTCTCTGACTGAACTCAAACCCAGCAGTCCTCTGCTATATCTGTTGGGGTCCTCATATCAGCTGATATATGCTGCTTGGTTGGTGGTTCAGTGTCTGAGAGATCTCGAGTCCAGGTTAATTGTGACTGCTGGTCTGTCCTATAAGATCACCCTCCTCCTCAGCTTCTTCCAGCTTTTCCCTAATTCAACCACAGGGACCAGCAGCTTCTGTCCATTGGTTGGGTGTAAATATCTGCATCTGACTCTTTCAGCTGCTTGTTGGGTCTTTTGGAGGGCAGTCATGATAGGCCCTGTTGTGAGCACTCCATAGCGTCAGTAATACTGTCAAACCTTAGGACCTCCCCTTGAGCTGGATCCCACTTTGGGCCTGTCTCTGTACCTCTTTATCCTCAGGATCTTCTCTATTTTTTTGCTGGAGATGGACTCTACAAGTTTCCTCTCTGTACTGTTGGGCATTTCATCTAAGGTCCCTCCCTTTGAGTACTGAGAGTCTATCATTCCCAGGTCCCTGGTACATTCTGGAGGGTCCCTCCACCTCCTACCTCTGCAGGTTACCTGTTTCCATTCTTTCTGTTGGCCCTTAGAGCTTCATTCCTTTTCCCCTTCCCAATACCTGTTCATTTCTCATCTTCTCCTAACTGTCCCTTCTTCCATCCAGGACCTCCCTCCCTGTGATTGATTTCTTCTCCTTTCCAAGTGAAATTGAGGTATCCTCAGATGGGGCTTTTGGCTTGTTAACCATTATGAGTTCTGTGGACTGTATCCTGGGTATTTTTGGGCTAATATCCTTTTGGGTCTGAGTTACCTAACTCAAGATAATATTCCATTGTATAAATGAACCACATTTTCTGTATCCATTTTTCCGTTGTGGGACATGTGGGTTGTTTCCAGCTTCTGTCTATCACAGACAAGGTCACTATGAACATAATTGAACATGTGCTCCTGTGGCATTATGGGGCATCTTTTGGGTGTATGCCCAAGAGTTGTATAGCTGAATCTTCAGGTAGATCTATTTCCAATCTTCTGAGGAATATCCAGATTGATTTCCAGAGTGGTTGCACCAGTTGGCAATCCCACCAGCAATAGAGGAGTGTTCCTCTTTCTCCACATTATTGCCAACATGTGCTGTCACCTGGGATTTTGATGGGGATTGCTTTGAATCTGTAAATTGCCTTAGGTCAAATGGTTTTCACATTGAGGAAAAAAGTCAAATGCATACTATCTTTGAAATATATTGACAGACACTCAGAATCTACTTTTTCATAGCCTTAGATTCAAATAATTTCAAATGACTTTATGACACATAGTTATTGCATACGCATAGGACCATAATTATAGTTTAGGTATTGGTTTCCCCATTGAATTCCCTGATCAGCATATGACACCTACTTAAATTTGAGATAAAATATCCACACACTGATATGGTGTCTATGATTTCTGAGATGTGACTCTGGAAATGCTAAGCATACCTGGTAACTCTGTATCCTAGAGAATTAAAATGACTCTATACATCTGACACTTTACATTGTCCAAAGCTTTAACAAAAATGTTTTACAATGTGATACTGAGAAATTGATTAGTTCCCACAAAGGTATGAAGAAAACTCGCTATTATTAAATAATTCAGGACACCTCATTACTGGCTCTGGAATATTGTCACTGTGATGTGATTCTCTCAGAACCATTTAACACTACAAACTTGTTGTAATCCAGACATAGCTAAGATTATAGTTAAGACTTCTTTACTGGAAGAGAAATGTCAAATGCTGTTGCTTTAATATTAGATAATTGAGAATTAATTTTAGAAAAGTTATAAGAAAACTTCATCCCCCACATCTTCAGCAACATCTGATTTTATTGGCTATTATGAAGCTCCTAATATGAAAAATTCCAAGCCATGCAATGGCAGCTGAAAAGCTGTAGGGATGCTGTGTCTAGGAAGTCCAATGCAATAATAGTTGAGACTGGTACCTGTCTGTGTTCCATGGAATTAGACAGTTGAAACACATAGCCAATTGAGAAAATAATTTGAACTCTAAAATAAGTCTTATGTGACAGAAAAATACTTTGAGGCCAACACTATATCATAAAAGCCATTTGTTGTTGAACAGCTTATTCCACCTTCTAATGTACATGAAATCTATGTTAGATCAGACAAAGATCTATAAATATATTAGGAATGTATTTGCAATTCATGCCAGCTTTTTATATACACCTTTGGAAGGAAACTTAAGATTATCAATATGATTGCTAACACTGACAAACACATGAAAAACTAGGCCGTCAAATGGTGTTTTTTATTTCACCATGGACTAGAGCCCTCATCCAAATTCTTGATAGCAACAATTTATCCCAACATTCTTTCAAATCTTGTCACTGTTAATAAAATCTTAGTTCCATTTCAACCAAGAATGACATATTGAAATTCAACCCCTGGGGTTCAGGCACTCCAATGTCTACTTCATATCTCCATGTTATGTAGGAATTCTACAAATTTATAATTGCTTCATAAAATTACCTTATAGCATTACATTATCTACAGAAATTAATAAAAAATCTATCAATGATTTCAATACTAACATTTCCCATTTCTTCACAATACTTGTTTTCAAACACTCAATCACAGTGTGTCTTTTGAGTTCAAACTAAAAGAGTTTTTCTTGAGGATATTGAAAACTAAACAGGGTTGGTTGGTTATTCATTTATTTCCAACACATTAAGGAATCTTGTGTTTAAATTAAATATTTAAAAAACAATTATCTTTGGTTTATATTCTAATTATTTTGAATAGAATACTTATTTAACACTATTTTCCATTTCCTCCAATGCTGTGGAGAATTTGTAAACAGGATTATGACTTTTAAAAGAGATATAGGTTGATATGGCATGCCTTAAAAGTAAATGAACAGATGTAATGAATGGTGCATATGCACAAATATTTATATCAATCTATAGATAAAGCTATAGTTAAAAATAGGCATATATATATAGTATAGAACCTATCACACATAAATGAATAGTAGGATGGTATCTATTTATAGACACAGATATACAGATTCACAGGCAGATAGACAAAGGAGAGAGAGATATAGGTAGTCATGGTGGTTTACATTTTTATTTGAGTTCCTCCCACCCTGATATAAATATAATAAATAACCTATCTTAATATTAAATGAATTAATATAACAATATACAAGGAATAATTTAACAGTAATCCTATTCTATTTCCAAAAGTGATTTTTCAGTTATTTTCAATATGTTTAGTATAGTACAGTTAATACTTATCATGAGCATTTTGTCCAATGGAAGAAGGCTGACTCAGAATCAGTTCTGTAGTGATTTAGTTGCACAAGGGTATAGGCAGTGTGTCAAAGACATTGCTTATTCCAAACCATCATCACCAGAAACTTTAGTACAAAATAATTCTTGTTTTTTTCACAGCTACAATCTTGAAGAAGTTTCTTGATTGGGAAAGATTATGTTTCAAAGTTGTTCACAAAGCTGCTAGTTTCAACTAATAAGTTGGCAGCAAGCATCCTGGCTCACTACTACTTTTTTTGCAAGACACTGGCTGCCAGAGAGTACAGTTTTCACAGTGTGTCTGGATTTATCTCAATTCTATTTAAAATACCTGCCATCATCACCCCTTAAATAAATGGCTAAACTAAAGAGAAAGTGTAGATTACTAAGAATGACACAAAAATATAGATTCATGTAAAGGATGGACCAAGATCTGCTAGATTTATCATACACAATGTGTCATTTCATGGTCGGCTCTGGAGAGTCAATCCTATTAAATTACTGTTCAGCTATCTTACCTGTCTTCTCCCAGATATCTACATACATATTCCAGACAACAAAATGTATGGATCACATTTTTCTTTACTTATTTATACCATATACTTGGACATGACTAGTAACTCTCCTAAGGAAGGTGCTATCAGTTATAATAAAGGTCATTGTGTTATAGAATATATGAATATGTAAGTCTTCAACTCCAGGAGCCATTTGAGGCAATACAAGAATGCATTTCTAAAAGTGTTTTTATGATGAAGACCAGTGACTGTGGGGCGGTGGACTGCGCATAGACAGCCTGGTCCCCATTCGAGCAAAGGTCTGGAACCCCCAGGGACCCAATGGGTGGTGACTTCCATGGGACTGCAGGTGATCGGCCATACCTCCTGGGTCTCTGGCTACTGTCACATAGCTTTAGCCTCCCACAGCACCCTGCAGAGAAGTATGTGGCCATCAGTCAGAGGAGCACCAAGCCCTCCCACATGCAAATAAGGTTTCCTTAAAGCTCTCAGGCCAAACCAATGAGAGGTACCTGTTTTCAGACCCTTACCCATCCCAAAACTGTATATAAGAATCCTATCCTGAATGATTAGGATGGTGCAAGAACTACTCCGTCATCCAAGCCTTTTGTACTAAGAATTATAACACTTGGGAAGAAATCTGCTCTCCTGAAATGCCACCTGAGAGGCTCTGCCTCACTCCTCACTAGGCCCAACCCAACCAGACTCAGTGCAGGGCAGGCATGGCAGAAGTGATTTCCCCTCCCTACCTGCACTCGCTTCCCTTCGCCAGAACCCTTGCACCAGGCCTAGCCAAAGATCTCAGTGGAGAGCCTCTGGTACTCAGGTCTGCTCCACATTCAGCCAAGTGATAATCCAAGGGCAAGAATTATAACATTTATTCATTCAAAAGGTGTCCAACAAATGAAGGATAACAAGTGAATATTAATGAAAGCCATAAATAGATATTCTACATTTTAGTCCTTAAACTATAGAATTTCTCATACAGGAATTTCCTTTAAGTTTCTTTCAGGTTTAATAGGAAAAATGTGATGTCATTCTTGGCTGTTCTAAAAATCACTTTCATTATGTATGCTCTTCACACTGCAGAATTCTACATAAACACCACAGGGCACTTGTATCACACAAAACTATATCTTCCTTTTGCATTTTTGTCTCATAAGTTAAAATTAAAGCCTCAAAAGATGAAGTGTGTTACCCTACCATGTGAAATGAACAGACTAGACTTCAATAACTGTTAGGTTTTAATTTTGAGTCAATACTTAGCAAAATTTTGCTTTGCATAACAATGGAGAAAATGGTTGAGGAAACAATTATGCCTCACCTAGCTTCAGCAAAAATCTGCATCTTGTTTCAGCACAGTTTATTGGTTTGTAGTTAGCAAACCAATGCTAATAAACTTTTGTTAACAAAAATTCATGATTTGCACTTATATAAGCTATCATTTATGAGGCTATGCCAGTGCCTGGCAAATAGAGAAGTGGATGCTCAGAGTCAGCTATTGGATGGAAACATGGCCCCCAATGAAGAAGCTAGAGAAAGCACCCAAGAAGCTAAAAGGGGTCTGCAACCCTATAGGAGGAACAACAGTATGAACTAACTAGTACCCCCAAGAGCTTGTGTCTCTAGTTGCATATGTAACAGAGGATGGCCTAGTAGGCCATCAATGGGAGGACAGGCCCTTGGTCTTGTGAAGATTATATGCCCTAGTACAGGGGAATGCCAGAGCCAGGAAGTGGAAGTGGGTGGGTTGGGGAGCAGGACAGGGGGAGGGTATAGGTGACTTTCAGAGAGGAAACTAGGAAAGGGGATAGATAGCATTTGAATGTAAATGTAGAAAATATCTATTAAAACAAAAGTTCATGTTTTCCTCAGATTACCTTTGTTTTTATTCTGTATAGTTCCGTTATCATTTTTTTTCTTGGCTGTACCAGTTTCTCATATTTTCATTGTATTTCATGGTCTAGAACTAGATATTTTGGAAGGAATTAAGCTTGTCTGTTATAGAATATCCTTCAAATATTGTCTTATGTTTATGCTCAGGATCAGTCTGTGCTCCTTAAAAACTGAAAGAACCATGAATATAAATTTTATATATTTATAAAATTATATATATATTTATAAAATTATATATTTATTAAATTTATATATATAATCATTTTACAGTGTGACAGTCATGCACCCATATCAATAAGATTTATGAATATTGGTATTTTTCATGGCATGGGAGATTAGCCACTTTTAATGTAAAGTTACTCTTTTGTTATTTTTAATACAATACATATTTAGACACAATCACTATTCAAAATCATAACCCAAATCTACTGAATGAAAAGCCATGTTCATATTCATGAACAGTAGTGTGTACACTATATATGTGCATGTGTGTGCAATTGCTCATGTGAATGACAGAGGATCCATGTATCCTTTTCTTTCCTTTTTCACCTTATATTTTTATGCCAGATTATTTCCATGCACTTGAAATTGGCTAAACCAGAAGTCAACTAGCTCCTAGGACATTACTGTTTCTTCCATTAAATATGAGAAGTTACAGGCGTGTACTGCCATGACCATGGTTTTAATAGGTGTTGGGTATTTGACCTCATGTCTCATTTCACAGACATCATTTCACAGACATCTTGTCAGTAGTATACTCTCAAATCTCTAAATATTGGGATTTTTCAGGGTTTTTTTTGTTATTAATTTCCTGTTTAGTTCCATTATGGTATGGTAGCAACTTTTCTCTGATAATTTGAAATGTGTTCAACTGTATATGATAGCCTAAAATGTATTCAATTTAAATACATTTTTAATGTGGGATAAGGCAAGTTTATCTGATGCTGCTATTGAAGTATTCATAAATGCTAGTTAGGTCAATGATTGATGGGCCTTTTCAGGAAATTCTATCCTTATTGATTATTTTTGTCTATTTAATATATCACATACTGCAAGAGAGGCACTGAAATATTCAGTTGTGTAGTAAAGTCTGTTTCTCAATGAAGTAGTCAGTCTGTCCTTGTATGTCTTGTACTTTTGCTGTTAGATACAATAGATTCATGATTATTTTTCCTTATATAGCAAGACTATTATCCCTGAAAATGTTTACTATTCTATGATGTACTTCATCTGAATTAATGAAACGGATACAGTTTCCTTAGAGCTACTGCTGGGATATACATTTTTCTACGTCTCTTTATTTTCAACTTATCTATGCCTGTATATTTAATAGTAGTTTCTTGTGTGCAATATATGGTAGGATTGTGTTATTAAAATAACTCTAAAAATCTTTTTATTTACTTAAATAATTTCCCCTTAAGTACCAATCTTGTGGCATTTTACATATTTGAGTGACAAATTCGTTACTTAGTCCCAAGTGTTTTTAAATTTTAGGGTCTTCTGCATTGAGTTATGTTTTGCTTAATAGTATGGTATTTAAGTTCTAGATAGTTTGGGTGATTTTTTTCCAGTTATCTTTCTTTATATATATATATGTGTATATATATATATATATATATATATATATATTATTAGATATTTTCCTCATTTACATTTCCAATGCTATCCCAAAAGTCCCCCATACCCTCCCCCCACCCACTCCCACTTCTTGGCCCTGGCCTTCCCCTGTACTGGGGCATATGATCTTTCTGTAAGGAATTTTGCCAGGTCTTCAGAGGAAGTCTTGGTGTTGGGAACAAAGACAGCTTTGATGTGAGCAAAATGTTCTCTATTGACAAACACAGGCAAGATCTCAGCAAAAGATGCCAAATTTTCTTTCTTCCTAACATTCTGGAACAACCTTCCTGTGCCCAGTGTTACTCTGGATATTTTGTTTATCCCTAGATATTTTTTTTTTGTACCAGAGTATCAAAATCATAACCATAATTCTAGTTCCAATAGAAACATTAACAACGAAACATGCAAAAATGGCATTTAAAAGATTACAATTAAAATAAGTTATCAGGGACACTAAAAGTAAATACATGTAAAAATAGAGTTTCTTCTATTTCTTCATTTTCAAACATTCACACTTAGTTTTGTACTTCAAATATTTGTCATATTTAATTACTCTGAAGAATTTGTTTCTACAACTCTTGAACAGATTTGTTTCCAATGAATTTTCTTAACTTCTATTTGTTCAAGAAAGAACGCTTTTCTCCTTTAATTTTGAAGACTAACTTTCCTGGATTTGGAATTCTCTGCTGGAACATTGATTTTCCTCTCAGTGCATTATAATTTCACCTTGTAATATGATACACATATGGTTAAAGTACGATATCTGACACATGATTTTTAGCTTTGTTTATAGTTAAGTGAGTTTGTCTTTGCTGCTTTCAGGATTTTCTGTCTGGGTCTGGCTTCCATCATAGTGATGTTATAGTCATTGATATGTCATAGTCATAGCTGTTTGCTGCCTTGCTGTAATTTCTCTCTTTCATCTAAGTAGCTTGTCCTTCTGCAAGGTTTTCGGTCTCCAGTATTTGTAAGTTTGGGAGAATTACGTCATTTATACTTCAAAGTGTTTCTTCTGCTTCTTATGTCTACTCAATAATGTGCATTTCTGTCATTAGAAAGTGTGAAACAGTTTTCAATAATTCACTGCAGGCTTTAATATTTTCATGCTTGTGTAAATGAGCAGGTGGCCTGGGCTATGCTCATTCCCACTGTATGCTTTGTCTTGTTACACTTCCTAGGAGAATAGTCATGTTTGTTTGTTTGCTTGTTGGTTGGGCTTTTTTTTTAGTCTAAGGAAGGCAATCATTCCTGTTTTGGTTTTGTTTCACTATTTAGCTCAGCAAACCCCCTGCATACTGCTATTACTCACTGCCTTCACATTGCAAATCAGGTCACAACCTTGCTCACATAGTTATTCCTCTGTGTCCTGTGACCTCACATTTCCTCCACACATCCTACCTTTCAATACCATTCTTAGTCTCTGACCATCTGACTTCTTTTGTAAGCAGCATTTATAAGGAGAATCGTGTTTACTTCTTAAGACACAGTTTCACTCTATAGCTCAGCATCACCTAAAGCTATGTAGCCCAGGGTAGCCTTGAAATTGCAGCCATCTAATTCCTCAGTTTATCCAGAACTGGAGTGGCAAGTGTTATCCCACTAAGCCCAGTTCTCCTATAGTGATTCATAAAACATTACACACACATACACACACATACACACACACACACTATTGATCTAACTAATTTGTTAAAATGGTACTTCTTGGGGAGGGTGATAGCTATTATTTGTCTTCAACTTGACTACAGCTGGGACGAACTACACTCCAGAAATGTAAGGCACACCTGTGAGAGGTTTTTTTGTTTGTTTGTTTAGTTCAAAGTAGGTGAATTCACTTCCAGTCTGGACATTTGAAGGGATAAGACATAAAATGTTGATCTTGATTCTAAGATGGAAAGACATCATGTCTTTTTCTAGACCTTGAGGTAGGAAGACATACCTTTAATTTTGGCCATACCTTTCATCTCGAAGTCTATATAAAGAAATATAAGAAAGAAGGTTTTGCTCTTTGCCTGTGTGCCCTTGCCTTGTATGTATATCCATTCCTTCATTAGAGCCTACTTCTTTAGGATTCCAGCATATACTGGAAACAAGCTGAGACATCCAACCTTGTGGAATAAGAAAATACTACATTCTTGGACCTTTTGTTCATATCCAGCAATTTTTGAATTAGCTGGACTCCAGTCTATAAGTCATTTGAAAACTAACCTTAATATAGATAGATATAGAATAGATAGATAGATAGATAGATAGATAGATAGATAGATAGATAGATAGATAGATAGAAAGATAGATAGACAGGTAAATTGATAGATGATAGATAGAGTGCAACTTATATTATTCTAGATAACCCTGCTAAATATGAGTATATCCACATAGTACTCCAATTTATAAATATAGAATGATTTATGTAACTCATCTTGATATGTGGTAATTAATCTATACAAACTATTTTTCTAGTTTACTATAAGATATAATATAAAAAATTAGAGATTGCATGGTACCAAAATGTATACTTATAGCACTTCAGAGATAGAGGCAATAGGCATGTCCATTGTGAGTTTGAGGGTAGCTTGGAGTACATGAGACACTGTATCAAAACAAAACAGTCAGGACTGTGTGTTCTTCAGCTCTTTCACATTGGCTTTTACTTGGTAACATGCATTTTAGATTCCTCTATGACTTTATATCTTATTTGTTCTCTTATTTATATTTAAATTAAACTGTGCATGTGTTCACACATGTGCACATGTGAATACTGGTACACATTGAGGCAAAGGGAAGTCATTGGATCTGCTAGAGCGGAAGTTAGAGGGGGCGGTGAGCTGCTATGTAGATGATGATAACAGAACTCAGACCTTAGCAACAGCAGTAAGTATTTAATGGCTGAGCCATCCCTTCAGCCCCTCAGATATATTTTAGTGTTGGTCATATTGCATATTCTGAATTCACCATAATTTATTCCTATAATAAGAAAAATCTTGACTGCTTCCAAGCTATATATCCTGTTTCTCCTTATAAAACCAATTGAATTCTAAGGGATACTAATAAAAGAAAACAGTAATGAAACAAAAACTAACAAATTGGAATAGGAAAAAAAAACTGAAGAAACAAAGAGCCTACCAAAGGCACAATAAACAGATATAGATGCAGAGAACCACTAGTCTACTCTCTGAAATCCCTTAAATATCATAAATATAAGGACTTAGAGGATAAAAGGAGAGAAATATATATATATATATATATATATATATATATATATATATATGTGTGTGTGTGTGTGTGTGTGTGTGTGTGCGCTAAGATACATTTTTTTAAACGGAAAATTCTTGACACTTCATTATGAAACAACTAACATCCAAAGATGCTATTGATTGGTTTTCTGTTGGCCATCTCCTTCTGGGCATGCAACCTATCTTAAAAGTAAGTTGTTTCCTTTCTCTTAGAGAAAATTAAATTTTCACTTACAAGTAGAGACTGCTTCTATGAAAGGGATGGGGCATGTGTCAATGTTCTCTTTCCTCTCTAGAACCCTGTCTGGTGCAGACCTCTGTAGACCCTTACCTTCTACCCCGTGTGTGCATCTATCTTGTCAATTCAGAGGGCTTTGCAGTTTTGGTATCCTCAAACCCCTTCGGCTCTTACATTCTTTCGGCATCTACTTCCATGTGTTGTGACCTGAGTCCACGGGAAACCCAGATGAGCCCAAGAATTGTGAAGTCTGCTGCAACTTGCAAAAGAGTCTTTTATTGTTTCAAGCTTAAACTCGGTTTGCCCACCTAGCACTCACTGCATGAATGCTGGCAAGCAACCCTGAGTCCAGAAAGCATTGAGGTTATATACAGTATAGTTAGGAATAGTGTGAATATTCACAGAAAAGGGGAGTAGAGGGTGGAATAGTACTGAAGCAGGAGGAGTGTTAATGGATGTCTGTTCAAGGACTAATTTTATGGACAGTCGCAACTGTCTGTGACCTGACCTCTGTTTACCTTTCCCCTTTTTCATGGCGTCCCTTGAACTTGTTATTTCTCTGAGGTCTCAAGGACAGGCACCTGGAGAGTTATCAGGAGGAGTGTTGGTTTTGTGAGACACAGAGGCAAGGAGAATGTCTGAGCTGTCTCCTCAGAATGTCCTCATTAGGGGCGAGTTTTATGGGTAGTGCTATTCTAATGATCGGGAAGGAGGAGGGAGCCCCTGGCTGCTGCAGGAGGATGCAGCACAGAAACCAGCTGTCTGCATATCATGCTTGCTGCCCAGGGAGGGAGAATGGGAGCCTTTGGCAGGGAATGCAGAAGCAAAGTGTCTGTACAAAACTGAAATCTCTCTAGTATCAGTAATTCGGGGGTTACACCACATGGAGTTCCATGAACCCCAAGGAGAGAGATTTAACAATGACATCCCATTTAGGGCTGAATGGTCCATGGTCTTTCTCTGTCTATTGACTTCTATATATATTTGCACCTGCTATAGGAGGAAGCTTCTCTGATAATTAACATGACATTAGGTGTCATTTTGTTGCTACATTTCTTTTTCTTTTCCGAACATCTGTTTACTGTGGCTCCCTGAGCTATATAGTCTGAGTTTCTTGACTATCTAAACAGTGCCAGGTATGGGTTTCTTCTTGTGATGTGAACCTTAAGTCAAATCAGTTATTTCTTCATTGCTCCCACTAGATTTATGCCACAATTACACAAGCATATCCTGCAGGAAGGATAGCATCATATGTCAAAAGTTTTGTTGCTGGGTTGATGTTTGCATTTCTTTTTTAGAAGTATACAGGGTAACGGCCTATACCAAAAATGCTAGGAAGTATGGTTGTTGGCTCTATGTAGGGAGCAGCTCAACTTCTCTGTTCAGTGAATTGGTTAAGTGTTGTCTTCAGTAGTGGGGCTTTGCCATCAGTTTGTGAAGAGAAACTTAGACTTTTGGGAAAAGCCTATTTGTTTGGGGGTTCCCAAGGGATTCTTTTATCCAAGGTCTTAATTAGATGTAACATAATGCTGGTACTTGAAGCTCCATTTGGTGACAAGGAATGCCCAGTTGTGACTCTGTCTTCTCCATTATTTGACAAATTCATGTATATCTTCTTCATTTATGTATTTATTTTGGAAGCTTGTACTGTATTGTTTCCATAGTGTTCTTCAAATGGCCTTTAATGTTAGCCTCCCCTCACCTCTTTTCTCTGCCATTGCATCTTTCATTGCTGTCTCCACTTGATACTCCCATTTCTATACATCTTACATCCATCTGTAACTTTCTATTCTATTTCCCCTTCTTGAGAGGTGATCTGCCTTTGCTCTCTCTATTATTCAATAATTCTGTACCTAATTTCTGTCGTTGTGGAAATTGTAGCTTGCTTATCCTTGACTTAATAACTAATATCAAAACATAAGTGAGTATTTAGCATATTTTTCTTTCTGAGTCTGAGTTATCTCACTCAGGTTGACTTTTTTTTTATATTCCCACATATATCCTATTCTATTTATATGTGAATGTCATGATTTCAGTGCTGTAAGCAGTTTGTACTACTCCATTATCTAAACATTTGTTGTTGTTATTGTTGTTGTTGTAATGGTTATCTACTCTGTTGAAGGACATCAAAGTTGTTTTTATTATGAGTAGAGCAGCAATGAACATGTTTGAGCAGGTTTTTCTGTGGTAGGATGAAGTGTCATTTGGATATAAGCTCAAATATAAGTGTTTATTTGGAGTGGAAAAGCTGGATCTTAAAGGTGATTGATAACAAATCTTCCTGAAGAAGTGCCACACACTTATTTCCATGGAGTCTGTAGAAGTCCCTACTCTCCTACCAGCAATGCATGAGTGCTTATCTTATGATACATCCTTACCAGCAGGAGCTCCCACTTGAGGTAGGGATCTCAGCCATTCTGATGGGTATAAGATAGAATTTCAAAGTAATTTATATTTCCTTTTCCTTGATGCAAGGATGTTACATCTTTGATAACTAAGGATGTCCAACATTTAAATGTTCCTCAACCAGTTGAATTTTTTCTTTTGATAATATTCTGTTTACTTCTGTACACAATTTTCAGTTGGATTATTTGTTCTCTTGGTATCTAGCTTTCATATTTTTCTCTCTTTTTTTCTTTTCTATTTTTTTAACTAGGTATTTATTTCATCTAAATTTCCAATGCTACCCAAAAGTCCCCCACATGCTCCCTCACCCACCCACTCCCACATCTTGGCCCTGGCATTCCGCTGTACTGAGGCATATAAAGTTTGCACAAACAATGGGCTTCTCTTTCCATGATGGCCAACTAGGCCAGCTTCTCATACATATGCAGCTAGAGACACGAGCTCTGGGGGGTACTGGTTTGTTCATAATCTTGTTCCACCTATAGGGTTGCAGATCCCCCCTAGCTCCTTGGGTGCTTTCTCTAGCTCCTCCATTGGGGGCCCTGTGATCTACCCAATAGCTAACTGTGAGCATCCACTTATATGTTTGATAGGCCCCGGCATAGTTTCACAAGAGACAGCTCTATCTGGGTCCTTTCAGCAAAATCTTGCTAGTGTATGCAATGGTGTCAGCGTTTGGAAGCTGATTATGGGACTGATACCCGGGTATGGCAGGCTCTAGATGGTCCATCCTTTCATCTCAGCTCCAAACTTTGTCTCTGTAACTCCTTCCATGGGTGTTTTGTTCCTGATTCTAAAAAGGGGCAAAGTACCCACACTTTGGTCTTCGTTCTTCTTGAGTTTCATGTGTTTAGCAAATTGTATCTTATATCTTGGGTAGTCTAAGTTTTGGGGCTAATATCCACTTATCAGTGAGTAAATATTATGTGAGTTCTTTTGTGATAGGGTTACCTCGCTCAGGATGATGTCCTCCAGGTCCATCCATTTGCCTAGGAATTTCATAAATTCATTCTTTTTAATAGCTCAGTAGTACTCCTTTGTGTAAATGTACCACATTTTCTGTATCCATTCCTCTGTTGAGGGACATCTGGGTTCTTTCCAGTTTCTGGCTATTATAAATAAGGCTGCCATGAACATAGTGGAGCATATATCCTTCTTACCCGTTGGAACATCTTCTGGATATATGCCCAGGAGAGGTATTGCAGGATCCTCTGGTAGTACTATGTCCAATTTTCTGAGGAAACACGAGACTGATTTCCAGAGTGGTTGTACAAGCTTGCAATCCCACCAACAATGGAGGAGTGTTCCTCTTTCTTCACATCCTTGCCAGCATCTGTTGTCACCTGAATTTTTGATCTTAGCCATTCTGACTGGTGTGAGGTGGAATCTCAGGTTTGTTTTGATTTGCATTTCCCTGATGATTACAGATGTTGAATATTTTTTTCAGGTGCTTCTCAGTCATTCAGTATTCCTAAGGTGAGAATTCTTTTTTAGCTCAGCCCCATTTTTTAATGGGGTTATTTGATTTTCTGGAGTCCACCCTCTTGAGTTCTTTATATATATTGGATATTAGTCCCCTATCTGATTTAGGATAGGTAAAGATCCTTTCCCAATCTGTTGGTGGCCTTTTTGTCTTATTGACTGTGTCTTTTGCCTTACAGAAGCTTTGCAGTTTCATGAGGTCCCATTTGTCAACTCTCATTCTTACAGCACAAGCCATTGCTGTTCTATTCAGGAATTTTTCCCCTGTGCCCATATCTTCGAGGCTTTTCCCTACTTTCTCCTCTATAAGTTTCAGTGTCTCTGGTTTTATGTGGAGTTCCTTAATGCACTTAGATTTGACCTTAGTACAAGGAGACAGGAATGGATCAATTCCGCATTCTTCTACATGATAACCGCCAGTTGTGCCAGCACCATTTGTTGAAAATGCTATCTTTTCCCCACTGGATGGTTTTAGCTCCCTTGTCAAAGATCAAGTGATCATAGGTGTGTGGTTTCCTTTCTGGGTCTTCAATTCTATTCCATTGTTCAACTTGTCTGTCACTATACCAGTACCATGCAGTTTTTAATCACAATTGCTCTATAGTACAGCTTTAGGTCAGGCATGGTGATTCCATGAGAGGTTTTTTTATCCTTGAGAAGAATTTTTGTTATCCTAGATTTTTGTTATTCCAGATGAAGTTTCAGATAGCCCTTTGTAATTCGTTGAAGAATTGAGTTGGAATTTTGATGGGGATTGCATTGAATCTGTAGATTGCTTTTGGCAAGATAGCCATTTTTACCATATTGATCCTGCCAATCCATGAGCATGGGAGATCTGTCCATCTTCTGAGATCTTCTTTAATTTCTTTCTTCAGAGACTTATCATACAGATCTTTCACTTCCTTAGTTAGAGTCACACCAAGGTATTTTATATTATTTGTAACTATTGAGAAGGGTGTTGTTTCCCTAATTTCTTTCTCAGCCTGTTTATCTTTTGTGTAGAGAAAGGCCATTGATTTGTTTGAGTTAATTTTATATCCAGCTACTTCACTGAAGCTGTTTATCAGGTTTAGGAGTTCCCTGCTGGAATTTTTAGGGTCACTTATATATACTATCATATCATCTGCAAAAAGTGAAATTTTGACTTCTTCCTTTCCAATTTGTAACCCCTTGATCTCCTAATTTGTATCCCTTTGATCTCCTAATTTGTATCCCTTTGATATCCTTCATGTTTTTCTTTAGCTCTTTATATATTTTTAGATATTAGTCCTGTTTTGGATATGTAATTAAAAAAACAAAACTAACTAAAAACAAAAAACATAACAAACAAAAACAAACAATGAAAACCCTTCCCCCACTCTGTGCTGCCAATTTGTCAGGTTGATGATGTTCTTTTCCGGCTTTTCATTTTGTCTCTCTTTTTTTTTTTTTTTTTGGTTTTTCGAGACAGGGTTTTTCTGTATAGCCCTGGCTGTCCTGGAACTCACTTTGTAGACCAGGCTGGCCTCGAACTCAGAAATCCGCCTGCCTCTGCCTCCGGAGTGCTGGGATTAAAGGCGTGCGCCACCACGCCCGGCTCAATTGTCTCATTTTTTAATTGTTGATCTTAATGCTTGTGCTAATGGTGTTCTCTTCAGGAAATATTCTTCTGTGCAAATCAATTCAAGAAGATTCCCCACTTTCTGTCCTGTCTATCTGGTTTTATATAGAAGTTTTTGATCCATTTTGAGTTGAGTTTTGTTTGAAGTCGTAAGTATTAATTTATTTGACTTCTTCCACAGGCAGCCATCCAATAGGTCGAGCACCATATATTGAACATACTGCCTTTTTTCAGTGTGTATTTCTGGCTTCTTTATTTAAAACAAACAAACAAACAAAGATGGGTATCCATAGGTGTGTAGATTGATGTCTCTCCCATCAATTCAACTCCATTCCACCTGTTTTTGTTGTTGTTGGGTTTTTGTTTGTTTTTGTTTTGTTTTGTTTTTTAATACCATGCTGTTTTATTACTATAGCTCGCAATGCTGAGTGTGTTCCAAGATGACATTTAAGAACTACACCTGTTATCCTATCCTGAAACTAAATTTATGCCCAATTTTCTCATTTGTTTAAATATTTGATTTTGTATACTCTAAAATCAGAAGGAAGGAAAAAATCCTTTCTGAGGTATAGATAGTAATTGAAGCTGGTCTTTTTTTTTTTTTTAATGTAGGAAGTTCTTAACCTATTGTCAGAAATAAATTGATCCTTGAAATGAAAAGTTCATGTATGGGGATTATCAAATATAAAAAAGATGAAAAAACTAAAATCCACTCGACTTCCAGAACAAAATGGAAACCATTGTCTCATTCGCTGTTTCTCTATTATATCTTATGAGCATTTACTTAGGTTCTTTCTTCTTTTCCTGAATGATTACCTGCCTTATGGCTATCTAAGGAACACAGTGAAAGGATAAACACTTAATTAAGGTCCTTCCTAATGGTTCATTTAGAAGTAAGTGTGGATGTTAAAGCATTTCCTTGGTTGTTTTATAGCTTGTGAGACATCATTCTCTCCTTAGCCATCCAGTCCTGACCACCTGTTATTTGTTATCATAATGTTGTCAAAGACAGAAGAGAGAGAGTGCATTTGGGTCTTAAATGCTTGGAATATTGAAGCAACTTACAGGAATTTTTCACAAAGGTAAATGATGAAAGCCAAATATGATATAAACAGAAAATCAGACAGATGTTTAATGGAGAGATGATATTAAATCTACAAAGAAGTTGTAATATAAGTACTTTGATTACATGTATTTTATGTTATTCATTTTGTTTTAGTGTTTAGAGATAGTAACATTAAAACTTACATTATTGACCCCGCAAGCTATGCAGCTTGAGTCAATAGGTAATATTGACCACACCACATAGAATGTTTGCTGTAAAATACTTTTGGGGGGCTAAAGAAGTCTTATTCTGAAATGTAAAAGTGGATAGTGATGACTAATGTTATGGATTTGCTTCACTGAACTCACTGAAGGAAATATGCGCAAAGAAGAATCAGGACAGTTTTAGGGCAAAACAGGATTTAGTGGGTTTCACTGAGTTAAGGCCATTTGATGGTGTACTGCCCTCCATGATTTCTTCTGGGCACTGAATATCATTGAATTTCTAATATGATTTCTTCAATTATTGATTTGTTGCTTGTCTGTTCTGGAGGAAAGTCAGATGAAGATCAGCCTGGTAGTATTTATAGGCTGCATCTCATCTGTGGGATGCAATCCATCTTCGTTAAGTTCAGTAAAAGTGATAGATGGCATTTGGCAGTGTAATGATGTGATCAGTCTGGCAGTACCTCTCTAAATCTGGAGCTGGTGCTTTCTGTAGTGTAGATATTTAATCAGTTATACACCCCATTACTGATTTAATTCAGAATGTCAGTGGCAGGTGAATAATGTGAGTATTTGTATATTAATATCATATTGTATTAATGCTCCCTTCGTTTAAGTGTGCTATTCATCTGAAAATCATAAACAGTAGCGCCATTGGTAGAATAAATTTAGTGGAGATGTTAAGCATCCAGCACCTTCCATTTCTAAATTCATCATGTCAGCAATATTTCATTATATTCTTGTCCATAGTACTATGTCTAAATGAATTTTATGACAAACTCATTATTTCCTGCAATTCAAAAACTAGCTAAGATATACATAATGTATAAATACTGTAATTTAAATTAAATATAAGTAGACTGCTTAGAAAAATGATAGGTTATAGAGTTGTATATATAAAGAAGGTTTTAAAACGTTTAATGAAGATATAGTTAAACTAATCCTAGGAGTTAATTCTTTGTGCATTTTGTTTTTGTTTGTTTGTGTGATTTTCAAAATACAATATTTTCACATATGTAAAAAGAAGTGTCATCTTTTTTATTCTGGTTTTGAAGGCTAAACATTGGAACTATGATTTGTTTCTTGGTTACAGCTCTACCCCCATGGATAGTGTATAATTGTTACTACATAGAAAAAAATTAATTTTTTATTTTACAAAATTAGGTGTTTGCTATGTTCTGTAGATTATACAGATTTGGTAGAATTTCAGTGATTACAGCACTCAGAAACTTAGACTGTGTGCATTTTTAATGAAGTGTAACAATCCTACTTGTTTGTAGTTTCACATATAATCTGAAGAGAAATAATTTCAATTTTCCAATAGAAAATGGCTTGAACCATGAGTAGCATCATACTGTTTTCATACTGCCTTTACTATACATGTATGCAGTTGATAAAGAGTGATGTATAGATTAGGAGCAGAAAGAAATTAACAATAAATCCTAATAGATAAGTGGATTGATCACAGTTATATACTGTCATAAAATTATTTGAATATCATGCAAATATTAACTTTTTTTACTCTAGCTGCTCCCAAGTAACTAAAATTCTAGAAAAAAAAGAAATAATTTATGGAGCCACTATATTTGGGGATAGGTTTTAAAACTTGTAAGAAGGCAGTTGCATACTTTCTGTCAATTTTAGCAAAGGGAAAACTTTGATTTTCCAAATCCTTCTGGGTGACTTCTCCAGTAGTTATATATTATGGGACACAAAGACTTTTTTATAGTACTTCTCCATAAGTGACACTGGTTGACAACATGAATAACCCAGCTTAATCCATTAAATATTATCCCTCTATCTACATAACCAGCTCAAGAGTTGTCTTTTCTCTCATGGGCTTTGAATGCACAAATGTCTTTATTCAATTCATGTTACAGGATTTTGGTTCATCTTTATTAAATTATCATTAATGTCTCTGAAGAATACACCAATATTTTGTACAAAGCCTAAATTCATAAACCTTAAAAGTGAAAATGATTTATTGTGTGACTATTAGAGCTCAGAAACCAAGGAAAAATAAGCAAGATACGGCAATGGAAGAAAGAAGAAAAAGCTGTCTACTTTCTGATTACATGAAAATGTGATCACCTTAAGATTCATAGGAAAACCTAATAATGACTAAAAATACCTGCACAGAAGTTGCAGAGCAGCTGTCTGTCAGACCATAAATCTGGCATACCTGTTGGAAACTTGTTTTGTGATGAGAAATTTTTTCATATTCATTTATTTCAAATTTAAATATCTTCTTCCTTTTACCTCAGAAGCTTCTATAATCTTTAAACTGACATAAGGGTGGCATGTTACTTTGTCTTACTTAAAATCTATTACCTTCAACATTGTTGCTAACAGTGATTTCCATAATGCTTCTTTCTAGTATTTTACGTACAAATCCCCTCATTTATCTTCATATCACCCTAGTACAGTTAGGGACTGCTGGTCATTAAGTCACTTTTTATATGATAAACAATGCTGATATGGAACTTAGTCTGCTGATTACACAAATTATATTAAATAGATTAATATTAGCTTACACTCCAAGCCTTAAGGACTACTTGGCTTAATGTGTCACAAATCTTTCCATGATGGAGACAAAGAATTGCTTCAATCATTATCTCTGTTTGATCTTTCTGTCATTATTTAATGTCTTATAAAATTTAAAAAAAATATGATTTTTATGTCCTCATCTGTATACATACATAGATGCAAGTAAAAATGTACTCTAACCAGGTCATAGGTCTGCAGCTGGCCTTTTGATTATATGCATATTGCAGTAAGAAATTCCACTTAAATAACTTCATATAACATTGGGCAAATAGTAAATGATTGCTTCCCAACTCACACTATCACAACTTTTGGCATTACGGCTTACTTTTTTTTTTAAAATTCAACTCTGCCACTCTCCTAGAGTATTACTTTTAGCTTCCTGCTCATCAATTAAAATAAAAATACCTTACAATATTGTTTTGAAAATAAACTGCTTTAAATGGTAGCCCCATTTTAAACATGGTATTCCCAGTGTTCTGTCTTAAAAACTGCAAGATGTGTTCTTCTAATTTCTCATTTTTTTCTAACTGGTTCTAGTACTACATGAACACATAGGTTTTGTTTTCTAGCTTTCTCAAGAAGATGCCTAATGGCGTGGCAAATACTATCATTTTTTATTATGGTAAATTCGTGCTGTTTTTCCTTTACTTACTCCAGCCAATTTGTCTCTCCATTTTGCATCTTACTTTTATGAAATAAATGTGACTTGAGAAGTTTCTGTTTATCATCATATAATGTGCTATGTACTCTCATTAGGAAGCTTTATAATAATGATACCCTAAGTGAACTTCATCCCTACCCCTTTTTGATCTACTTTTTTTCCAGTAGTATGGACATTTGTAAAACAAATTTTTGTACATATCCAAATCTTTCACATCTATTTTTCCAATTCACTTTTAATGAATTGTGAATAATACCAAAACTAATAAATTTTGTAAATCAATATTTAAAATATGTGCTTAAAATAGAAAATTCCAATAAACAAGAATTAGTTTTTTCTTAAAACAGATAGTGTTATAAGGTTAACAAAAAGACAACTAGACTTTTAGTTTTTGAGTTTTAGAAAGATAATTTAGAATTTATTTTACAGAACTTCCCAAACTTACATCATGCTTTGGATCCTCTTTCATATTCTGCTAAAAATGTCTTGTTTATTATTTAGACCTAAAGAATAAAATGAATCATTAATGATTTGAAAGTTCGCCTACTTAGTAAAATTCTGTACACTCATATTGTTCAAGTAAACAAAGTATAGACAAATTCAGATTTCTCAAAAGAACTCTAATTTTATGAAGAATAATGCCAATTTTCTTGACAAATATATGTAAAATTAAAACTTATTTGTCAAATATATAAGACCTATGTCAAGCATTCAATGAATATCAATCAGGAAATTGGTATTTTATATACTTTGAGATATGAGAGTTTCTACTTTATTAATATGAGACAAAGATTTGAATTGTAATTTCATACCATATTTTTACCATTTATGGCGATTGAATATTTCAATGGGTATAGTAACCTTCACTGACTACTGTGGCCTCTTAGGGTCTGCACAGCATCAGCCCAGGCTCTTCTGCTGAGAAGTCAGGTATAATTCTGATACATCTGCCATTGTATATTGGCATTGTATATTGTACTTGGCTTTTTTCCCTTACAGCTTTTAATATACTTTCTTGTTTTATCGACTTAGTATTTTGAAGGATTTTCTTTTCTGGTTCCATCTGTTTGGTGTTCTGTTAGTCTATGTATAAAGCCATGTTTTCCTTTAGGTTAGGGAAGTTTTCTTCTATGATTTTATTGATATTTTCTGTCCTTTGTTCTGGGAATCTTCTCCCTCTTCTATTCCTATTTTATTAGACTTTGTCCTTTCATAGTGTTCCAAATTTCCTGGAAGCTTTGTGTAAGAAACTGTTTAGACTTGTCATTTTTTTTTAAACTAATGTACTGATTTTATCCATCATAACTTCTAAGCCTGAGATTCTCTATTCCATTCCTTGTATCATGCTGGTGATGTTGTGTTTGTAATTCCTGTTCTCTTTCTTAGGATTTCCATCTCCAGAATTGCCTTGGGTTTTGTTTTCTTTATTCCTTTTACTACTAAATTCCGGTTTTGAAGAGTTTTATTCATTCCTCTCACCTGTCTCATTCTATTTCCCTGTATTCCTTTATATTTAGTCATTTACTCTTTGAAGGTCTGTATTTGTTTGATTGTATTTTCCTGTATTTAAGGGATTTATTCATGTACTTTTCCCAAGCATCTATTATCTTCATAAGATTAGACATTTAAGGTTGTTTTATTTGTGTTCTATGTATGTTAAATAATCCAGGGCTTGCTGTAGTAGAATGGCTGTGTTCTGTTGATGTTGTATTACACTGACTTTTGTTTATTATGTTCTTATGCTGGCTTTTAGCCATCTGATTTTCCCTGGTTGTGGCAGGCCTGGTAGTCCCTGAATGTAGCAGGCATCTGTGATTGCCAGTAGACCTGGTTGTTCCTGATATCAGCAGGCCTCTGGGATTACTGATAGATCTGGTTTTCCCAAGTGGCAACAGGCTCCCTCAGATGCAGGCAGAGATGATAGTCCATTATGCCTTTAGGCATCTGGTTATCTTGGGTAGCAGCCTAATTTCAGGGATACAGGCAGAGCTGGTGGTCCTTGATGGCTGCAAGCCTCCAAAATTGCAGGTAGGAGTATGAAAGGGAAGGAGGAATGCTGAGGAAAGCCTGACATGTTTTTATATAAAGACTTTATATGCATTTTCTGGTCCACAGGAGTTGCTAGATGAATGATGGCTTGACTTGACAAATACAACATTTGCAATTCTAGATTTAAGTTGATACACATGATTATAGCAAATTTGTTTAAAAAGATCGACGTGGTAAGGTGGTTTGGGTTAAAAACACTGACTGGTGTACCAAATAAAATGGAAGATGAAAAAAATTAAAGGAGAAATACAATATTATTTTCTTGATCATATTTATTTGGGTTGAATGAAATTTATTAGGCAGTTAAGGTTAGGGAAAATAACTTTCTTAATAATTTATTTATTTTTACTTTTTAATCCTTTTTTACAGTTCAGACTTCATCCTGCTCCCGGTCTGCTCTCCACCCACCCACCCCCTACTGCTCCCCACTCCATACCTCCTCCCCTACCCCTTGTCTCCAAGAGGATGTTCCCACCTCCCACTCACACACCACCAGGCCTCCACTGGTATCTGGGGCCTCTTGTCTCTCGAGGATTAGGTGGATCTTCTGTCACTGAGGCCAGAGCAGAAAATTGCTTTTCTAATTATGTTTTTTCCTGACTTAATATAGTAATTTACAGATGAATATATTTATAAAATTTAGATGAGATATTTCAGTGGGAAATAAAACTTGTCAGTATCATTCAACTACTACTAATTATTGTGATTATGACAATATTGTGTTGGGAAAGATTACTTCACTACAATAGAAAATTCATAAATAAAATGTATAAATTATAGAATAAATAATGACATTAGATTCATCATTTTAACAACAAAAATACACTTAGATGGGCATTTAAATAGTGAATGCTTCCAAATGCTTAAATATTTGCATTCATTCTTTTTTATCAAAGATTAATCCCTTAACTATTAATCGTATTAGTTTCTCAAAGATAAAGGCAGATAAGTAGACAAACATCACATTCAGTGAAACAATACATTTTTAATACAATCATAAAAATCTCTCCTGAAACCTGGTGTGGCTGATCCTTGGGAGGTTCTGCCAGCACCTGACTAATGCTGATGTGGATGCTCACAGCTAACCATCAGCCTGAACTCAGGGACCCAGGTGAGGTAGTTAGCAGAAGGACTAGAGGAGCTGAGGGAGATTGCAACTCCATAGGAAGAACAATGTCTGCTAGCTGGACCACCCAGTGCTCCCACAGACTAGACGATCAAACCAAGGACTATACATGGAAGGATCCATGATACATATGTAGGAGAGGGTGGCCTTGTATGACATCAGTGGGAGATGAGGCCCTTGGTCCTGTGGAGATATGGTGACCCAGCATTGGGGGGCACTGGAGCAGTAGGGTGGGAATGGGTGGGGGAGAACCCTCATAGAGACAAAGTGAAGGGAGGAGAGGACAGATGGGATGGGGTGGTTGTGGAGAGATAACCAGGAAGGGGGATAGCATTGGAGATATAAATGATAGGAATGATTAATAAAAAAAAATTCTCCTGAAAAAAGATGTGTTTGGGTGATGGGGCAATGGCTCAGCTAGTGACGTGAATGGCATGCAAGTATAATAAGATTACATCACTAGCATTCATGTAAAGACATGAGAATAATGATTCATTCTCAGGGCTGGAATGTATAGAGGGCACACACTGGGAGTTGGCAACACAGGTAGTCTTGACAAATTGGTGAGTTCCAGGTTGGGGAAGGGGGGAGTAGGGGAGCCTAGTCTCAAATTAAACTAAAGAATAGAGAAAGACACCTGACACTGACCTCTGGCCTCTGCACTTAAGTAAAGACATTTGCATACACATGCAACATACATGAATACAAACAAATGTATTATTGGATTTTTTTATATCTTCCACAAGCACAATACCTTTGAATGGGAGAGGATTTGGAATCTAAGAACACACTCTTATTCCTGACATTCTAAAGAAAATATGTCCAAGCACTGGTGTTGGGCCACAAACACCCTAGTATAAATATAGCCCTATATATTTCTTTGTAGGTGACAATATCTCATCACAGTATCAGACAGTTGATCATCCTCCAACACATCTAAAACTACCAATAAGATTACATGAAGTTGAACTTAGTTTTCTAACTGATATACTGAATTAGAAAAGAAATATCATTCATTCTGAGTTATACATTATTTAGTTATGTAAATATTGACTAGGTTATCTATATATAATAACAAAAAAGTAATAAATTCTACAACCACATGTGAGAGAGAGCTTATATTGAGGGTCTTATATCACCTGAGAAAATAGCTCTAAAATGTTAAGCACTATCACACAATGAATAGGATCTCTGCAACAGCATCTCTGCTTGAGCCACATTGCCAAAATTAATCAATAGGAAAGATTGAGAAAGCAAAATCAGATGGAGTTGCTGGATCAGGGCACTAGGAAAGAGGTGACAGTGAAAAACTGGAATTCAAGAACAAAGGGTTCCAAAAGTTGAATCGGAGAAGCATTAAAAAAAATGAACATAGGAAAAGACCAAAGAAGCAAATCTTTGGATTTCCTTTGGATTCAGAGCATACAGAAATAGAAAGACAATTAAAACGGGTATCACAAGACAACATGTCTTGAAAGGGAAGGACAAATTGAAAGAAGGAAGAAATAATGAACAAATTAATGGTTGTATGAGGTACATGTGGTGCTGATGTCTGCATGGTAATGGTTCTTATCTGTTAAGTTTATAGCACACTTGTACATTCAGGGTTAGGAATTACAAGAGCTAAGAATGATTGTAGCAAGTTAGGTCTCATTAATGTCTTCTGTCCAATTGCATAGGTCTCATCTATTATTTAAAGAAGGGCAACTGAGATGCACCAAAGGACATACTCCTGAAATTACTGGTCTATAACTAGAGAATGGTGATGAACGCCATATAATGCTTGATTTCATTTCACACACCATATAATTCTGTGTGTTGGATTCTCAAAGTCCTCATTTCTACCTCTCACTCATGTCTATATTTCCAAGTTTTTTATGTTTTTCTTGTACATAATAGATGCACACAGCGTATAAATCACCATAAATACTATGATACACTATCTCATAAAAAATCAACCATTATTTACTTAGGGATTTAAAACTATAAAGCATGTATTTACACAGACATCTTAAGCAAAGTGTGTCAGGAGAAGCAACAATAAAATGTGATAAATATGAAAACCCTGCAGATACCCATGTCTTAATGTGGTTAACATCACATGGTAGGACATTCCTCTCTCCCTGTCTTTGTGAGTACAACTTTGATGGGATTGTATGGGACTTGTACTTGGAGGTGGTGATTGTATTCTGCACCTAATAATGAGCAGAGGTAACTCTTTCTCAAGAACATAGAAAGGTGAATTAATTGTCGTTTTCTCCTTAAATGCCTTAGGTAATGTTCTTATCTTTCCTGGTAATGACAAGGCTTCAGGCACCTTGGAATTCATGCTGTTTTCTGGATCCTGGACACATTTACTCTCAGTTTTATTGGTGGCAACGGTTTGCTCCATTTGTTCATGAAATCCAGATAGTCTGAGGTTCATCCAGGACTTAGTCTTTCCTTTTATTTCTGAGATTTCTGTAGTAGTAGCAAGAGAAAAAGGCAATTTTTGATCCATGTTTATGACTTTAGAACTAATATTTTTACTACTATGTACACTAACTATTCTGTCACCCAAATATAGATATATCAAAATTTTTATTTTTCTTTCTCTTTTTTATTTTTTGACAGTCTTGCTACATTGTCTGAACATTCTCTGTAGTCATATAAGTGTTGAAAATAGTTGAAAACTGATCCTCTTGTCTCAGTTTCTAGAGTAGTTGGATTTATAGGTCCGTGCCATCAGGCCTGCTTCAGTTTAAATAATTACCAAGTGAGTCAAGAGCCTTGGCTAACATGTAGGACTTAATGGTTTGTTTGCTTCATTCCTTTATTTTTTTTTAGATATGATTTTATTTAGTCATCCTAACTGAATTCAAACTCACAGTCAGTACTGTACCTGACATGTTCTTTGCCAAAAATTGACTCCCCCAACTCAAATAGTATGTAAACACAGAGTGTTTTATTTTGCATAAGTCAAGCATTCTGGGGTCTGCCATTAACAAGATAGAGAGAGCTTCAAGTGACCTTGTAGGCCCAATCTAAAACTATTGGGAAATCCCAGGTAGGTTGGCTTACTCTATCTCTAAGGGCATTCCATTACGAGGTTATGGAGGCTGTCCAGAAACTGCTGCTGACCCATTGTCCTTGCCTCAGGCAGGGGGCAGACAGCTTCTGTGGCCTGCCTGGAATTGCCTAGACTTGCCTGGTTCTTGGAAACTGAGGTATTTGAAGCCTATCATGGAGTCAGCCTAACCTTCTCAAAATATTTATTGAACCAAGCAATTCTAAACAAGGACACATAATCTTGTTACTACAAGTCTAAAAAAGAAGCTTATAGCTGAATGAACAAGGGGGTTATAAAAATATAACCACAAGATTGGTACATGCTGTGGATATAGTTGTAGTGGGTATTAGAAAGCATGACAAAATGTGAACTTTTAATATGACTAGGGCACAGTTGTGTCACCATGATATTTCTGTCTGATCAGGAAGGGGAACACAATGCCTTGATTATCAAAAAGAAAAATGCCAGGTGAGTTTGAGTTTCTGTAAATGTTGCACCCACCTGAGGGTCACATTGACCTTAATTTTAGCTGAATGTTGAGTGAGGATTAACAAATAAATTTTTCTCATTATGTTCTCCAATTGTCTTGGGCATTCTAGCATATTTATGTTATGTTTCTTGATTCTATAAGTATTTATACTGGGTCCTGAGGACAAGGAGTTTAACATTAGTATATATTTAACAAATTGGATTAGGCCATTTAAGAGGCAAGGCCCTATCAGAATAAGCAGAATGTTAAAAAGCTGAATAGGATGGAGACAAGAGCCATTACCCAAGATAAATAGCTGAACCAGGACTCAAACCAGCCCTCTTTGGCCTACGTATTTTCTTCCTTGGAGGTTCTTTCTTCTTTCTGCCAAAGACTGTCTAATTCTATCATATTTGCTAGTGTACAAACAACTTGTTTCTCCCAAGGCCATAACCAGTCATTCTTGCTGAAGAAATGTAGGTTCAGTTCCCCTCTGTTTTGGAAGACCATCTCAGCTACAGTCTGGTTTTTTATTTGTTTTTGTTTGTTTTTTGTTTTTTGTAGAAGAAGAATATTCTAAATATTTAAGGTCTTTGTCTATGTTGGCATCGAGAAATGCTAGGTTTTGTTTTGTTTGTTTTTTAATTGGCCAAGGGGAGGATGAACATTTCTATGCTACATTCCATAAAAAACAGCAGGAGAGAGAGAGAGAGAGAGAGAGAGAGAGAGAGAGAGATCTGCGTTAGCCCGTTAAAATTATATAACCATGAACCCCAAGGTAAGCCATTTAATCAGATCCAAGCCTACAATTAGAGTAGCCCTCTTATAATTTGACTAGGGACACTGAGTCTGGCATGACCCATGATATGTCAATGGGCACCTTAGGTCCCCCTTCTGCCAGAGAAAGAAAGTAGCTCCTTCTTCCACAAGAAAGCTGGATTCCTTATTTGCCATTCCAATATATATATATTTTAATGATAAGCATGATATACTCTTTTTGATAACTGTTTCTCAGCTGAAATTACTATAAGGGCTCAGAACAATTGAAATATTGCTCAAAGATAGACCAGAATGAGATTCAGGCCATGGGGATCTGCTTCACTAAGTCAACCTGAAGAGTCAGAGAGTGTTCATCCAGATGAATCTCACATTCCACATACTCATCTAATTGATGTGCACAGTTCAGTAGCTGGAGTATATTCACTACCTCCATTCTGAAAATATAATCACCTAAAATCCAATTAATAAACTAACATCCCTGTTGCTAATAACTTTCTTAACATTCTACCTTACCTCCTATTTTCTGCCTACTAACCACAAGACAAAAAAAAAAGTATATTTTAATTGTAAGTTTTGCCCATTCTGAATATTATTGTAAAATTATGTATGCCCTTTGGCAACTTATCTACATTTTTTTCAAAATAATACATTTAAGACGTTTCTGTATTTTACCATACTCTGGTATTTCATATTTTATTCTTTAGTAACATTTCATTGTATCTGCTTTTTAAAAAAACTTTCTTTACTTGCTCATCATTTGATTGGCGTATGGATAATTTCTGCCTTTGGCTCTTATGAGCAGAGCTGCTGTGAGCAGTACTGTACACAGATACATGTTTTTATTTCTCTTGAGTATACTATTGGAATTGCTTGAAATACACTGACTTCATATTCAACGTATTTTACAGTGGGGCTGAAAAGTTTCTTGTTCCCATAAATAATATACACAAATGGTATTTTATTTTATTTTTATTAGATATTTTCTTTATTTACATTTCAAATGTTATCCCCTTTCCTTGTTTCCCTACGAAATCCCCCTATTCCAACTCCCCTCCCCCCCACTCAGTAACCCACCCACTCCCACCTCCCTGTCCTGGCATTTCCCTACACTGGGGCATTGAGCCTTCTTAGGACCAAGGAACTCTCCTCTCATTGATGTCCCACAAGGTCATACTCTGCTACATATGTGGCTGGATCCATGGGTCCCTCTATGAGCAGTCTGGTTAGTGGTTTAGTCCCTGGGAGCTTAGGAGTTACTAGTTGGTTCATATTGTTGTTCCTACTATGGGGCTGCAAACCCCTTCAGCTCCATGGGTCCTTTCTCTAGCTCCTCCAGTGGGGACCCTGTGCTCAGTCCAATGGATGGGGGTGAGCATCCTCTTTCTATGTTTATCAGGCATTGGCAGAGCCTCTCAGGAGACAGCTATAAGCAAGCACTTGGTAGCATCCACATTAGGGTCTGTGTTTGGTAACAGTATGTGGGTATGATCACCAGGTGAGACAGTCTCTGGATGGCCATTCCTTCAGTTTGTGCTTCACACGTTGTCTCTGTATCTCCTCCATTGAGTATTTTGATGGAAGTATCCACACTTAGGTCTTCCTCCTTGAGGAAGCTCCTCTTGAGCTTCATATGGTCTGTGAATGATATTTTGGGTATTCTGAACTTCTAGGCTAATATCCACTTATCAGTGAGTGCATATCATATGTGTGCTTTTGTGATTGGGTCACCTCACTTAGGATGATATTTTCTAGTTCCATCCATTTGCCTAAGAATTTTATGAATTCATTGTTTTTGATAGCTGAGTAATACTCCATTGTGTAAATGTACCACATTTTCTGTATCCATCCCTCTGTTGAGAGATATCTGGGTTCTTTTCAATTCCTGACTATCCTAAATAAGGCTGCCATGAATATAATGGAGCATGTGTCCTTATTACATGTTGGAGCATCTTCTGGGTATATGCCCAGGATATTAGTGGGTCCTCAGGTAGTACTATGGCCAATTTTCTGAGGAACCGCCAGATTGATTTCCAGAGTGGTTGTACCAGCTTGCAATCTTACCAAAATTGGAGGAGTGTTCCTCTATCTTGATATCCTTGCCAGTATCTGCTGTCACCTGAATTTTTGATCTTAGCCATTCTGACAGGAATGAAGTGGACTCTCAGTGTTGTTATGATTTGCATTTCCCTGATGACTAAGGATGTTGAACATTTTACCCCATTTTAAATAGGTTGTACCCCATTTTAAATAGGTTTTGGTTCTCAGGAGTCTAACTTCTTGAATTCTTTGTATATATTGGATATTAGCTCTAGAAGTGCTAAGAGAAAACTCATAGCTCTGAGTGCCTCCAAAAAGAAACTACAAAGAACATACACTGCAGCTTGACAGCACAACTGAAAGCTCTAGAACAAAAAGAATCAAATAGACCCAAGAGGATTAGAAGTCAGGAAATAATCAAACTCAGGGCTGAAATCAACCAAGTAGAAACAACTAAACCAGGAGCTGGTTCTTTGAGAAAATCAACAAGATAGATAAATCCTTAGGCAAACTAAGCAGAGGGCACAGAAACAGTATCCAAATCAACAAAATCAGAAACGAAAAGGGAGACATAACTAGAGAAACTGAAGAAATCAAAAAAATCATCAGATCCTACTACAAAAGCCTATATTCAATGAAACTGGAAAATCTGAATGAAATGGACAACTTTCTAGAGAGATACCAGGTACCAAAGTTAAATCAGGGTCAGATTAATGATCTAAACAGTCCCATAACCTCTAAAGAAATAGAAGCAATCACTAACAGTCTCCCAACCAAAACAAACAAACAAACAAAAAAAAAAAACAAAAACAAAAACAAAAAAGAAAAGAAAAAAAGAAAAGAAAAGAAAAGAAAAAGCCCAGTAACAGATGGGTTTAGTTCAGAATTCTATCAGACCTTCAAAGAAGACCTAATACTAATATTTTTCATACTATTCCACAAAATAGAAACAGAAGGAACTCTACCCAATTGATTCTATGAAGCTACAATTACTCTGATACCTAAGCCACACAAAAACCCAACAAAGAAAGAGAGCTTCAGACCAATTTCCCTTATAAATATTGATACAAAAATACTCAATAAAATCCTTGCAAACTGAATGCAAGAGCACATCAAACGATTATCCATCATGATCAAGTAGGCTTCATCCAAGGGATGCAGGGATGATTCAATATAAGAAAAGCCATCAATCTATTCCACTACATAAACTAACTCAAAGAAAAAAATACATGATCATTTCATTAGATGCTGAAAAAGTATTTGACAAAATTCAACACCCATTCATGATAAAAGTCTTGGAAAGATCAGGAATTTGAGGCCCATACCTAAACCAGTAAAAGTAAAAGCAATTATCAACAAACCAGTAGCCAACATCAAAGTAAATGGTGAGAAACTGGAAGCAATCCCACTAACATCAGGGACTAGACAAGGCTGTCCACTCTCTCCCAAGTTATTCAACATGGTACTCGAAGTCCTAGTGAGACCAATTAGATAACAAAAGGAGGTCAAAGGGATTTAAATTGGAAAGGAAGAAGTCAAAATATCACGATTTGCAGATGATATGATAGTATACTTAAGTGACCCCAAAAATTCCACCAGAGAACTCCTAAACCTGATAAACAACTTTAGCAAAGTGGCTATATATAAAATTAACTCAAACAAGTCAGTGACCTTCCTCTATTCAAAGGATAAACAGGCTTAGAAAGAAATTAGGGGGGGGGGGGGCTGGCAAGATGGCTCAGTGGTTAAGAGTGCCGACTGCTCTTCCGAAGGTCCCGAGTTCAAATCCCAGCAACCACATGGTGGCACACAACCATCCCTAACGAAATCTGATACCCTTTTCTGGAGTATCTGCGAACAGCTACAGTGTACTTACATATAATAAATAAATAAATCTTTAAAAAAAAGAAATTAGGGGAATAACACATTTCACAATAGTCACAAATAATATAAAATATCTTGGTGAGACTCTAACTAAGCAAGTGAAATATCTTGATGACAAGAACTTCAAGTCTCTGAAGAAAGAAATTGAAGATCTCAGAAAATTGAAAAATCTTCCATGCTCCTAGATTGGTAGGATTAATATAGTAAAAATGGCCATCTTGATAAATGGTATTTTTAATTCTTCTACAGCTTTGTGAAATCTTGTCTTTGTTTCTACCATCATAGTTGATATGAGGTATGATTTTTATTGATTTGTTTTTTTATTTTTGGGTGACTAGCAATGTTGATCCACTTTCATGTGCCCACCTGCTCTGATTTGTTACCTTAAAAAATGTCCATTATGCCTTTGATCACTTTTCTACTGAATTATTGTCTACTTTGCTGTTGACCTGTAAGAGCTTTTAGATATATTTTGTACAAATGTCCTTTGTGATGTAAATGATTTGTGAATGTTTCCTCCTTCCAATCTGAATTCACTATTTTGTGAACTACTCTATTTTGAAGCATGGACATTTTAATTTTAATTTAGATGAAAATCCATGGGTTGGAATTACTTTTGCAATCTGTACTTTTGTCATCTTGAAGAAGGCATGGTGATGTGTTGAAGACAGCCTATTCCAACTGTTTTCTACTTTACCTTCTACATTCAGGACATAATTCTATTTCACAATTCTATGTCCTTTGTATATGGCATAACATTGTTATAGTGATACTCATTTAGAAGCCTATTTTCCCCCACTTCCAGGTAACTCAAACTTTTGTATATGTGAGATCTTGTCATCCATAGTTAGATATAGCTTTTCTCCCTCCTTTAAAGCTTAGATGCTTTCACAAATATTTTTGCATAGTGACTATAATAAGAGATCAGTGTCCGCTCTTGGTTTTCCTACTTCTGTTGATAAAATAATTTTAAAATGAATACAGAGGTTATCTCTAGGACCATTTTATTAGTTTGAGAGAAAAAAATAACAGGGCAGGCAAGTTGTAAATCTTGACAACTGTCAGAAGGAGGGGATTGAAAATGGGGATAGAAACCATGGCATTTGAGTTAAAGATAATTAAAGTAGGCACATTCAGCAATAAAGTATGTGTGGGTGCACGTGCATGAGTGTATGTATATATATTTTTGTGCACATATATACAGTATGTGTGCATGTGTATATGCACACACACACGTGTGAGTGTGTGTGTGTGTATGTAGTATGTGTATATATGTGTGGGAGTATTTTCAGTGAAAATAAAAACACTCAAAATATTAAGGCAAACATGCTTTAAAATTTAGCTGATATCTAATGAAAAGTTATTAATTTTGAGTTAGAACTCAAAGAAACTAACAAATTCAGCAATGAAGATTTGTATGTAAATCATTAGATACGAAAAAAAAGAGATAGAAATCCAAAAGACTCAGGGAATGTATACTTAGTATTTGTGTCATTGTCCAAAGAAAAATTGAAAAGAAAGGAGTAAACAGTAGAAGAATTCAGCTAGGCTTAGTCGTTAAGATCTGAGGGCAACCAAGCGAGGAAGTTATAGAATTGTAACCATATTGTCACAATAAGGGACATTATTTCTCTTATCTGCTTAGATGCTATCAGATGAATCAGCTTTCTAGAGGTGTTGGCTCCTGCTTGAGTCATGGACAGGCATAATTGGATTAATTCTTAAGACAGGGGAAAATGATATATAATATTTTAGCCAGTGTGGAATGTTGGGTTTTCACTCAGGTTAAAGATATAATCTGATTCTATTATTTGAACTGAAGAGAAATGGGTTTTCCTTAATGAGCCTCAACAACGCCCAGATATCTATACCTTTTCATATTGGGTTAGTTAAATACTAAGAAAGAGTAGAGTCGTAATGACTCCCTTTCTGGTGTCATCAGAGAAAATGAAGTTCTATCCTCAATTGTCTCCAAAGCTTCTAATATCTATGTAGCTACTTGATATTTATTTCTCAGGATGAGAACCAAAAATTATTTATAAGATAAATAGCTAGTCAATATGGCTACTGACAGAGCATTGAAACATTTAGACTTCAAATCTTGCTCAATTTTAGGCCTTGTAAGGCAATCAAGGAGATACAGGTAAGTATAATTTAATTGTTCTAGGATCATTGGAGTTTAAATTGAATGTAAATAAGATAAAAATTAAAACATCCTTTAAGTACAGACAGTCCAAAGATTTATAGCATCCTTCTAAACTTTTACCTGGATGAGATTCAATTCCAAAGATAGTTAACAAAAAGCTTTACTGTATCTGATATGCTTGGAATCTAGTTTCGTTGATCTTATCAAACAAATGACACTAGTAAAATGATTAGGAACGTACAAGTATCATTGTGTTTACAATGAAGGAAAGTGCAGAAAACCTTTAATCTGACTAGAATTAGAGAAGTTGTGGTTGCCATTTTATCTTGTATTCCTACCCATCATTTCTCTCTGGCTGTAATTTACATCAGGGAAGACCATAGAGGTGACTGAGGCTAACTGTAATTCTTTTTCAGGTCACTTGACAATACTTAAAGTTGTATATATACATATAAATATATATATATATGTGTGTGTATGTATGTATATATTTACATATATATACACACATATATGTATATATATGTATGTAATGTACAATATATTAATATATACTAACATATATCGGTATATAGGAAGTAATGTTATAGTCATTTAACTAATTTTTATATTTCATATAACTGTGTTCAAATATGACATATTTATATTCATAAAACTGATTTTCTGATCTCTTTTATTACTTATTAATTTATTTAATTGCAGTCCAGTCCTCTCCCTTTTATAAAATTGACTAAGTCTTCTCCCTTATTTGTTAAACAAACTGCTATACCTCAAATGGACAAAGATGATTAGGACTACTTATGTACTTATGTGATGGAAGTATATGTAGTGAGGAAGCTGTGTTTTTTACTATGTACCCTGCCTAAACACAATCATTTACTGAGGTGAGAAACATGAACCTACTGGAACAGCCTTGTTGTCATTTTTTTCTCGGCTATACCTTAATTTCCAACAAAATATAACTCTTTTACAATCTCCTAGACTTGATACTTACAGTCTGAGTGATAGAATAAATATCAATGTTATGCTAACTATATAATTGCCTACCAGCATCAGTATCTCAAACTTCTTATGCTGGCTGATGGAACATTTTGGGAACTCAATACTCAAATGCATATAGGTATGTACATATGTGGATAGACACATGCCATATGACTCTGCAATGTTGAAAAACATGCATAAGACATTCTTACATATTCAAATGATTTTGCTCAAGTATATATATATATATATATATATATATATATATATATATATATGCCCAAATTTTTGAGAAGCATTACAAGATTTCATTTGGAAACTCATTCTACTTTCTTATTCTCTTTATATATTTTAACAGAATTCAATTTCGTATGGAAATATTCTTCAGGGGGAAGAGATACATTACTCAAACCTTGTAAAATCTATCCCTTTCCAGTTAGTTTAACTGTGAGTGTATTAATTAATTTTTTATTGTTGTGATAAAATAATATAACCAGGATAAATTAGAGAAGGAAGAGTTTGTTTTCCTTAATGTTATTTCCATATGGATTAAGAATCCTGGACAGGTAGTGAGGTATGGTGCCTGGAGCAGAAAGCTGAGGACTCCCATCTTAAACAGCAAACTTAAAGCACAAGAAGCGAACTGGAAATGGTGGGTCGTTTATATGTCTCAAAGTCTTTCCCAAGTGATATACTTACTCCAACCAGACCACACTTGCTAAACTTTCCCAAACAGTAATAACAACTGGGGACTAAGCATTCAAATGTCAGGGCCTATCAAGCACATTCTCATTTAAATGACCAGAGTTAAATTGTCATATTTATCAACTCAAAATGAATGTCCTTGAACAGCACACATACTGTGTTCTTCCATCGTCTGGTTTTGTTTGAATAGGACCATATATCTCCTCTCACTTGAGATGCAATGCTTTCTCTCTTTTTCTTTTTCTTTTTGTTTTTTTTTTTTTTTATTTTAAACTGGCAAGAGAAAGAGGAAAGAGGACTTGACAAGCACCTGCACAGGGACATGCAGGAGGAAGGAAGTTTAATAAACTTGTTCTGAGTTGTTCAGAGATGGGCCATTTCTCATTTTCCCCATATATGGTAAAAGTCTGTAATGAAAAAAACATTACCAATAATGGTTAGTATATTTATCAATGATATAAAATTATATAAATGCAGTAATATAGCAAGAGGTTTGTAATTAATACCTGAAGAGCAGTTATCAAACACATACTCCCAACAAGTAGCATGTGATTCAATGGAAAATCACCTGCACAGATCTCTTCATATGTGTTGTTTGGTCTTCTTTCCATTGTCTCTGGCCTAAGTTTCTGTACTAATTTTACGCTGATTGATTCCTGTGTCAAGGGAGGCTATCATGGCAAATTGCTTGTTACACAATTTCTCTAGAGGCACACAAATTGAAACCAGCGACTCATTTATTTGTTTCCATGTAGGTTTCTATTGAGAACAGATGTCTCTCATGCATCCCCAAAGGAGGCACTATTAACAACAAGAAGTTGGATACAGATAGATCTGGAGTAAAAATTTTGCTTTATTCGTATGAATCCACTGGCAATAAACTTCAGTTTCGTGGAAAAAGAACATAGAACTTTTAGAGGATTTTTACTCACAAAATAAAACAACATGTGCAAAACAGCTTCCGTTTTGTAGCAGATAAAAGTGTTCAACAGCAACAGCTATTAATTTATTCTTAGATATTTCCTTTTCATGTAGAAGATCTAAACAGGTTTCTACAAATGGATCATATGTAAGAAACCTAGCCTCGAAATTCTTAATTGTTCATTTATTTGTACCCTTATGAAACCTCTAAATACACTTGTGAAATGTGAAAGTAACCCTTAATATCCACCGATATTTGTGAGAACTCAGTACTTTTTCTGTGAGATTTCTGGGTAGAAAAGCACAATACTTCACGTTGCCATTTTACATCTGGGTGTGGCATGAGTATAAGTTTTGTTGTACTGAGCACAGGACAAAGAGAAACAGAGTAAGGATTGTATTGTACACTAAGGTGTATTCTGAGAACAGCTGAGCTGCTTCTTCTGTTGTCCAGATATTGGGATGTTGTGGTTCTACAACAGGATGCCATGATCACATTTTTTTCAACCCATCACTCTTGCCTGTTAAATTCTGTACTTCTGGTTCTCTTTTTGCATTTGTAGTGTGTGTTAGAGACCAATTCAATTGAAATCATTGTGTTTTAGAATAGATTAGTAAAACAGGATGAAACACCTTGCTGCCTAGCTTATTCAAATACTGTCTACGATGACTGACAGAAGCAAGCCAGATGCCCATTTGGCTTTGATGATAGTGTTGGTCTGATGCATTTGGTGATACTTTAAATGTATAGATCTGTAGCCACATCAGAAAACTCACCACCATCAAATCCATGTCGTCTTTCTGGCTAGTGATTTTCACAATGTTTTAAAATTTTATGTTCTATGTACTTATTAAAATTAATTATGACACAAAATGAAATACCATCACTTTCCTATACCAAAGGGCAATAACGTATTTGTGGTTTTCATATCTGAATGAATAAGTATTCAATAACTTTTTGATACCTATTTCTCCCCACTGTATACACATTCATATACTTACACATATCACCTTGAATATAACTTGTTATATGTCCTAATATATTACTTATACGAATCACATTTGAATCACATTTTCAGTTCACAGAATTTATAGAGAAATGGTTGACAAAATAGGGTATTTATACTCATCTTGAATACTGTTTCTGTCAGAAGGATTTTTAAAATAAAATGTGATTTATTGTCTCCTTTCTTCCATCAGATGTGGGCTCTGTTGAGGGCCTCGCCTATCACAGAGCCTGGGATACTCTGTACTGGACCAGCTCCAGCACATCGTCCATCACCAGGCACACAGTAGACCAAACTCGGCCCGGAGCGATTGACAGGGAAGCAGTCATCACCATGTCAGAGGATGATCACCCTCATGTGCTAGCTTTAGATGAATGCCAAAAGTAAGAGGCTATATTATTATAACTGCATTATAGTAAAGAGAATGGATTACTGTTTGCACTTTGAAGAGAACTAGCTTTAAAGATAAAGATTTTTTGAAAAGTACTTCCTATAAGTCTTTCTTCCTCCTCCTCCTCCTCTTCCTCTTGTTCTTCTTGTTCTTGTTGTTCTTCTTGTTCTTTTCTTCTTCTTCTTCTTCTTCTTCTTCTTCTTCTTCTTCTTCTTCTTCTTCTTCTTCTTCTTCTTCTTCTTCTTCTTCCTCTTCCTCTTCCTCTTCCTCTTCCTCTTCCTCTTCCTCTTCCTCTTCCTCTTCCTCTTCTTCTTCTTCTTCTTCTTCTTCTTCTTCTTCTTCTTCTTCTTCTTCTTCTTCTTCTTCTTCTTCTTCTTCTTCTTCTTCTTCTGCAGCAGCATTGTGTGGATAATTAAAATATGTATTACTTAAATGTTGGGTATTATCTTTGGGATAGGTTTGATAATAACTAGTATAAATGATGAAAGTGAAAATGCAGAAAGTTATATGGTTCATAGAGTGCATTGCTTTATTAATTTACAAAGAATGTATTACTTATACCTAAATTAATTTTTTCCATATTAACCAATAATTTCTATAACTTTGGATCAAAATACAATCCAAAAGAAATTGAAAGTAAACAAACAAACAACAATGAAATAATTCCTGTGTATACCTGTCTTTTTACCTGTATCCACGATCTGGTACACTGTCCAGAAATTTAGATTAGTGTCTGTAAGAAATTCCCAATAGGAGAATGTGCAAAAATAATTCTGAGAAAAAAATGTATAAGGAAATGGTAGAAGTGAGTGATATCATAAAGGACATCACTACAAGAAAACTGAAGCACAAAGCAGTTGGGTAGAAATCCATCTCTCAAATCTCACTCTGTTATAAAGTGATGAGGATGTGAAAGAAAAAATTGAAACTAATACCTAATCTCTCAATCTTTTGCCATTTTTAATTATAATATAATTAGGCCACTTTATTTTTCCTTTTTCCTTTCCTCATTCTACCTCTTCCTATGACTACTCACTCCAACCCCCTTTATGACCCCTGGTATCAAACTGATAGACTTTTTTCTTTATTACTTATATCACTTCCTGTCTTTTTCCTCTGTGTGTGTGTCTATCTGTGTCTCTGACTCTATCTCGGTCTCTCTGTCTCTCTATGTGTCTGCATGTCTCTGGCTCTCTGTTGCTCTCTCTCTCTCTCTCTCTCTCTCTCTCTCTCTCTCTCTCTCTCTCTCTGTGTGTGTGTGTGTGTGTGTGTGTGTGTGTGTGTGTGTGTGTGTGTGAGTGAGTGTGTGTCTTTTCAGATTCAGAGCTGACCTCTTTGTATGGGATAACAACTGGGGAGTTGATCCCTGGGAGAAGCTAATCTCCCTCTTTCTGCAAACATTCGTTGCTCATATTTTTTCAATGAGGTTTTTCTCTTCCATGACAACATGTCTCGATATTATTGACACGGTTTTGTTTAGGCAGCCATTTCTAAGATGCAATCACACATCCATCGACTTTCTGGGACACTGGCTCTTACAATGTTTCTGATCCTTCCCCTGCCTGTGATGTTCTCTGAGTTATAGATGCAGGAGCTATGCTTCAAATGTACTCCCTGGGGCTCAGGTCTTCACAATCTGTTGTCCCTGCATTGTGTTCAGTAACAGCCTTCATTTCCTATAGAGGGGAGCTTCTATTATGAGAAGTTATTTCATTTCTATCTATGTGTCTATTATATCTCATCTATCTCTCTGTGATCATAGGATAACATTTATAAGTTTGTTAATCTATCAAAGAGATAATAGTTAATACTCTTTTAAGACCTATGACCTATTAGTCTTATAAAGTTAACTAGGTTTCTAAAACCAGAAGAAATTTTCCTCATGTTGGTGGGCCTTCAGTCTAATTACACAGTTGTTGGCTGCCACTGACATGTGAAGGCCACTATTGCACCTTTAGGGCTATCTTATTTGCTGGGCATTATTGTGGCTTATGATTTCACAGATGAGTGGGACTGCTAATTTCTTACCTCCCTTGGCAGCATGCAACTATAATTTCTGCCACTATAGAAGCTAGACCACAATAAAGATGCATTGAGGTTAGATTCTGGTTTATATGCCGTAAGTATGTAATCGCTTCACTAATAGCAATATTCCTTCAAATTCTGAGACATGCACAAGAGTGATACCAAGAACTTATATACTTTGTGAGTCATTTGGACTTTCCTGGCCAACTGTCCAGTCATGAGAAATAAAATTTCTCATGACTGGTACTGGGGTTTTATTAGTCCAGAGTTTTTGTCAATATATATATATATATATATATATATATATATATATATATATATATACTCCCCAGTTCTTTATTTACTATTTCTAATAACCTGTATCACTCTTTTTACCAGAACCCCCATTCCTCTATGTCCCCTTTATATTTTTCTGGTTTCTGCCATTTCCTTGGTGCTGTATACTCACATCTTAAGATTCAAAGCTAGGATCCATAAAAGAGAGAGAACCTCTGAGGTTTGTCTTTGTATGTCTGGGTTATTTTCAATATAATATACTCTAAGAGGTACTTATTTGCATGCAAATTTCATTTCAGTTGCTGTAGCTAAATAATATAAATATTCCATCATGTCTATTTACCACTCTTCAATTATCTGTTCATCCATCTACTGAATGATATTAAGGTTGCTTCCATCCCTTAGCTGTAGTGAACAGTGCGACAATGAAGTAGGGTGAGCAAGTATCTATGGAGTAAGAATTAAGTCCTTTGGGTTTATACCAAGAAGTGCTATAGCTGGTGTACATGGTTTATTTATTCTTAGTGTCTTGAAGATTTCCAGAAGGTCTGTACCAGTTCACAATACTGCAAAAGTAAACGAGGATTACTGTTTCTCCCCCACGTCATCAGTAATTGCTCTTCGTTATTTTATGAGCCATTCTGACATGAGTGACATGAAATTGCTGAGTTGCTTGAATTTGCATTTGCATAATTGCTCGTCAGTTTTTAAGTCTCAGCTCATTTTTCATTTTATCACTAATTTCTTCGACTTTCCAGGTTTTGAGTTAAGTGTATAATTTGGAAATTAGTACCTAAAAAACATTCTCCCCTGTTCAGAGGACTTCTTCCATCAAATGATTATTTCCTTAGCAGTAGAAAAGATTTTCAGTTTGAAGAGGTCCCACTTGACAAGTCTTATCAAATGGAACACTTTTCAGGAAGTCCTTACCTGTATCTTGTAGGGCATTGCCTATGCATTTTTTTTCTAATAGCATTTTTGCTATTTCATGTCTCAAATTGTTATGTCTGATTAGGAATAATTTTGTGTAGGATGGTGAATATGAATATAGTGTCACTTTTATGTGTACCCATCCAATTTTTCCAGTACCTTGTTGATAATGCTGCCTTTTCTCTAATATATTTTGTCCTCTTTGTCAAATATTAGATGAGTGTAATTTTGTATTCTCAGGACTGTTGTTCTGTTTTATTCAATTGACCTAGATGACAGTATTATTCCAGTAAAATTTTGTTTTTATCACTGTATTTCTGTAATACATCTTGAAGTCTAGAGTGGTAATCCTATGAGTATTATTTTTGTTGTTGTTCAGGATTTCTTTCACTATATGCTGTCTTTTCTGTTTCCATACGAACTTTAGGACTTGTCTTTCTCTATTGCTATAAAAAGCATTGTAGGGATTTGATTAGAATTGCATTGAATGTGTAAATTGACTGTTTGGAAAGGTCATTTTCACAATATCAATTCTTCTAATCCACCAATACATGGGCATTTGATGTCTGTCTGTTTTTCAGTGTCTTTATTAATCTCTGTCTTAAGTGGTTTAATATTTTCCTTGAAGAGGTATTTTACTTCATTGTTTACATTTATCCCAATGTAATTTGTTGTCTTTGATGTTATTGAAAATGAGACCCATGATCTCTTTGTCAGTATATTTGCTGGTGGTGTATAGAAAGACCACTGGTGTTTGCAAATTAATTCTGTACCCTACATCTTTGCTGAAATGATTTTTTTTCTGAAGTTTCCTGATGAACTTTTGCAAGTCTCTTGAGTATAATACCATATCATTTACAAATAAGAATAGTTTGATTTTTCTTTCTTTTCCATTTGTTTCAAATTAATTTCCACCCAGTTTTCCTTGAACAAAATTCAAATGTCTTTTCTCAAGCAGCTGAAAAAGATGAAGCATGGAGCTGTTAACTACTTACCTCCATTCTTGGAGGGAAATGGCTAGAACCCTTGCTATCATAGAACTGTTTGTCAAAGTTATTTGCAACTGAGGTTAGACTTAATTCCCTAATTGAACATCATGTCATGATAAGCACAGTAATATTTGTTTATAGTAAGAGTGAAAAAAAATGGGTCAAAGGAATGAATAAACTAATTAAAATAATCACAGGTAGATGACTCCTGCTACTATTTATAATAATTATCAATTGATGACTGCTTCATCTTAGTATAAAATAGGCCAAAAATACTTTTAAATTGTATCTAGAAACTGCACGTTTGAATTGTACACACCATAGAATTTCAGCTGAAAATGAATTCATAATTAAATTTTTAAACGTTAAAAGGTCATTTTAATCATCATCTGCATATCTATCTTGATGACACATTTAAATCCCTTTTGTTAGCAGTTGACCAATACATATTTTAAAGAAAATTTATGAATCATAAATAATAGAATATTTGAATTCCAGACCTGACTCAGATACCACTAATTTGCCTAATCTTGGATTTCTCCAAATTGAATTGTTCATTCTCCACTTTTTGTCTATGAGTTAAGTCAAGAAAATAAAGGAAAATAGTTCCAAACTTTGTAAAGGAAGAACCTAGGAAAATATTGTAGGTGAATGGTGAATTTAATATTATATATTACATGTCTAAATAAAAATGATTTAATTAATCAACCTTTCATCCTAAAAAGTAATTTATTGCTAGGAGTATTGATAATTTTATTTTTTTGTTGCTTTTGCTCACTCACAGAACACAACACCTCTAAATTTCTTAGAACTGAAAAAAAGTAAATGTTATATTTTAACAAACACTAGAGATATGTATGAGGTTTTTTTTTAAGTTAACAAATAGAAATATTTGCTTTGATTTCAATATGGTACAGAAATTTATTTTAACAAACTTCTCAGGAACTTTCTTAGTAATATTGATGGTCATAATCCTAGATTGGCTTTAGTTTTTATATTGAAATATATGGATATAAGTATAAAATATCATTTTAGTAGAGTTTCCTGATTCCTATAAGCTAAGCATGATTTTTTTTTTTTTACAAATATTTAGAGGGTTCAGACTTCTAGCTTACTTACCCCTTTTCATTTGCCTTTCTGCTCTGCATTTCCTTTTCTTTTTGGCAGGGTGGTAGTGCAGTGAAGTTTATTGATGGCATTCAAGAGAGTAGGTAGGGCTTCCTAGGCCTCTCCTGTTATTATTGGGGTCTGATATGAAAATTGTAAAGAAGATGCTCACTGTTGGGGGCCAAGTTGGGACAGTGACTCCTCAGCAACTTAGGGCCTCTCTTGCTCTCAGTGTCCTTGCTTGGGTGGGTGGTCCAGGGCTCTTACTCTTTGGAGGCCATGTAAGCCATGAGGCTCACCACCCTGTTGCTGCAGCCTTATTCGTTGTCATATAGGAAAGGAGCTTTACAACATTGTCATTGAGAGCAACGCAATGCTAGCATCAAAGGCGGAGGAGTGGGAGTTACTATTGAAATTGGAGGAGACAACCTCGTCCTCAATATAGCTCAAGATGCCCTTTAAGGGGCACTCTGGTTCCTGCCTTAACACCTTCTTGATGTCATAATAGTTGGCAGGTTTCTCCCGGTGTCATGTTAGATCCACAGCGGATACATTCAGGGTGGAAACACAGAAGGCCATGCCAGTGAGCTTTTCCTTCAGCTCTGGGATGACTTTACCCCTACGTAGCAACCTATATCAGACAGTGCAGAAGAAAAGTCTTATATGCATGCAAAAAGATATTCAATGAAGATACGGCTTAGAGGCTCTGAACCCTTCTGCTGAGCTCTAAAGACTTCCTCTCAGTACACTTGTACAGACATTAGTCTAACATCTGTATATAACAGATACTGTAGTTAATTGTTTGAAAGTCCCCAGAAATACTTTTAAATTATGTACATATAATTAAAATATCATTGTGTGAGTAAAAATATAAAACCTATAGAAATATGGGAATTTAATCATTTTATTTCTCTGAAAATGTAAGATTACTGTTTTGTTTTGCTTAGTTACATAATTAATTATTCTTCATTATGCATCAGATTGTGTCTACATAATTGAAGTGGTATCTTAAGGCACATACAAGGCAATTATATTTGCTTGATTCTTTTGGGGATTTTTAAAAGAAACCAGGAAAAAATTTATTCACTCTCTTTATCACTTAGACATCCAGATGGCCATAGACTAAGAAGAAATTATTAAACAACTTCACAGTCTTGTATCTCAACAAGTGTTCTTATTTTTAATAATATTTTTCCAATTGTTCTTATGATTTTTCCTTTAATCAGTTTAATGTTTTGGACGAATTGGAATGAACAGCATCCCAGCATCATGAGAGCCACCTTGACTGGGAAAAACGCACATGTGGTGGTCAGCACAGACATTCTCACTCCAAACGGACTCACCATTGACCACCGTGCAGAAAAGCTGTATTTCTCAGATGGCAGCTTAGGAAAAATTGAAAGATGTGAATACGATGGATCACAACGACATGTAAGTTAATTACGTGCTTCTTAATTAAAGCTTTATATAATAATTTTCAAAATATGAACTTTAAACTTTTCTAACATAAACCTATCAAGAAATTTTAAAAATAATCTAATTTAATTGAATAATCTATTCAACACACAAACATTCTGTGGATATATTGAAAAACATTATTAAGCACATTTGTTATCCTAAAGAAGACCTTTCATAACTTATACTCTGGGAGACATAATGAATTTATTCCCAGTTTTAAATTGAACTGAACTTGAGTGGCATAAAGGAAACTAAGAAAAGAGTCATTATGTGAATCTAAGTCACTACCAAAGTTCTGAAAACACATAAATTAGATTGTGTTCCCAGACAATCCTATCATACCCATTGAAGTTTTTGTATCTTTTCTCATATTGCCACATGAAGTGTTGGTAGAATAAAATTATGCTGTCCCCTGAATAAGCCTCATAGCATGTACATAATCTTGACATCCTAATATGTTCTTTATCTCTTCTAGAAATGTTAGCATTGACAATTATAATAGTTTAGCATACGAAGAGCTTTTCCTAACTGGTTATACCACTGGGGACAAGTTTTACCACCCAACACCCCAGGATCAGTCAGTAGTACAGAATCCCCATTTCTCGGCCTTCTGATGCCTTGAAGAAGATTTGAGATGGGAGGAAAATAACCTTGTTAAAGGCCATATCATAAATGTTGGAAACTTTTCAGAATAAATGGTCTATAACTCCTTACACTGCTGAGGCAAGCAGAACATGGATGAAATTAGAACAAGCCCAGTTCATGTAAAGCTTTATTACAGAAAAAGGCAAACCAACTGATCATAATTTAACTCTGAATTTATATGAGCAAACATGATAAAGGGGTAGTTTTAGTGGGTTTTTTGTTTTGTTTTGTTTTTGTTTCTTGAAATACTGTCTAGCTATGAATTCAGCTAGCAATGAAGTTGTGGGTTCAAATAATACTGTAACCTTAAGCTTTATAGTGGTTGTGTGCACCATTCCTTGCTGTGAAGCAAGGTATGGATTCATGTGAAGATGAGCGGTATGCATTTGTTGAATTCCTTGAAGAAAGAAGCAATGCACTGATTTATATTTTGGTAACTCGTATTCTCCAGTGGTGGCTTAAATTTCCTTGATAGATGAGAGTTAACTGCTTTATTAACATTGAAAAAATAATGGGCAGCAGCCTTGATGAGGTTCAGTTTATGTTAAAATCAGTAACCTTGATCAGAGAATCATACACCTAAATTCTTCATCTACCTCTTAAACTTAATGGTCATGAGGCTTAGGCAAACTGCTTAGCTTTTATAGACTGAAGTTTTGACCTGCAAGTATTGTGAGGATAATGTAGAATACAATAGAAATTATGGATGGAAATATTAGTTAATAGTATGGAAAACATAGCCAGGTAAATGAATATACTCAGAGTGATTCTAATTTCTGTTATGTCCTAACTCAGAAAATTCTTTTGTAGCTACTCAGAAAACCTTTCACTCATCCCAATTTATTTTTGTGTCTATTGGTTTTATTCTCCCATTGTTCCTCATGATATTACTGTGGGTGCCCTAGAGTTTTGTCATATTAAACACACACACACACACACACACACACACACACAACTGTGATTGTAACTTTGCTTTCCTTGTTGTTTAAACCATGATTATTTCTGGCTAGGTCATAATATTGGAGGAAAAATTTCAAAATCAAGGTATTCTTTTGTCTTATGGGTTGTATACTTGGGAACATTTAAATTGGCAATTCATTGGTAAAAATAAACACATTGTGGGGCACATCATATACCTGTGCTCATAGGCAATGATCGATGTATGGTGTATTAAACATAGACCTTTTCTTTGTTGGAAAGATATCCAAAAACCCTCTGTTCCAGTTATCTTAAATATAAATATGATATTGTTAATGATAGTCATCTCCTTAGAATAGCAGACTATTTTCTTCCTATGACCCAATTTTGTATCCTTCAACAACTTTTCCCCAAGTGTTACCTTCTCCAGCCTCTGTACTTTGTCTTTCTGAAAGATCAGCTCCCTTACATTCCCCAAAGGAGAGTGATGGTGTGAGATTTTTCTTTCAATTCCTGGCTTATTTCACTTAAAATAATACTTTCCCAATATATTTTCATTACTCCCTGTGATAGAATTTTTTGTGACCAGATAGCATTTTAGAGTGATATATAATTACCACCTTTTCTTTAGCTGTTTACCAGTTGACACACTTAGGTACATAGGTTGACTCCCACTCTTGGCTATATGAAAATACTAACCATAGAGGGCACATACCATGCTGACAGAAGAATTTTATTCCCAGTGAATATAGTAGTGGGACTTCTATATCATTTGTTGCTTTATTTTCATCTAATTTTAAAAGCTCTATAATATTTCCCACAGAGACTATACTAGTGTGCATCTCCATACTGTAGAAGCATCTTCACATATTCACATATTGACATGGACACCAGCAAACACACACACACACATTCAGTTACTCATACTGTCCTTATGATAATAGGTGACTTGGGATAATATGGTAACTCATTGCCATTTTGACTTATATTTTTTAGATCATTAACTATGTGGCATGTTTCTTTGTACACCTCTTAGGTAATTTTTTTATGCTGAGAACCATCTGTTCAGGTCTTTTCCAATTTTTAATTGGAACAAATATTAACTATGTTGGTAGTATTCTTATAAATTCTGAATATGAACCCTGTTAGAGTTTACAAATAACTCTTAACTTTCTGTAGGTTATTCTGCAAAGCTGGTTCCTGATAACAACATGCCTCCCTTTCTCTTATCATAAAGAGAAGGAAAAAATGGGTTAAGAGGAAAGGGAATAGGGGCATCTTGTATCTTAACTGCTTCCTGCTGTCTAGGGGTGTTGTCAACTTTGGGGTGTAGCTGACTTTCACCATCCTGTCCACTTGGTAAATGATTGCCTCAAGCATCTCTGTGGATAGCAGCTCCTCTGTGGACAGAGGCAGGTAATTCTGTAATAGTAACTGATTAGCAGTTTGGTTAGAAATTGTTCGTATTTGTTGTTGAAGGAATGTAGAAAGAAGATTAATGAGGCAGGGAGTAAATAATAAGGCCAGGAAGATGACCAGGAGAGGTGATAGGAAAGGGAATATTCACTTCCATATAGGATTTTCGAAAATCTCAGAACTGGAGGTTTTACATTCCCTGAAATTCTTTATGTCTGACACCACAGCTACCAAAGAATCGATCTGTTTCTGGATTAAAAGCATGGTTTCAGATATTTTTTTGAAAACCGCTGTCAAACTGGAAGTGACCTTATTATATTGGGTTGTAGAAGTCTTTATCCCTGCAATTACGGTACCGGTACCTGTGACTTTTCCTGCAATGATCAAGAGTGGCATGACCTGAACTGCCCTCTTATGTTAGGCAGCTATCACATCTGCCACTGGGATTGGCAGGGGCTATTTTTCTTGGATACTCCTAGTTCAGGGAAAAGGAGTACCAACATGAAAACTCCTGACTAGCTGGCAGGTAGGCGATGATATACCTGAGTACCACAAAGAATTGACGTGGTTTAGACTGCAGGGCATTGTGGCAGAGATGAGGTATCAAGGGTTGTGGTTCTATTGCAGTCTAGGGAGCTTAGCATTCCTATAGAACATGTCCTGGAGATCTTAAAACAGTTTGCCATGCCAAAAAGAGGGATTGAGAAAAGGTACAGAATCATGGCAACATCAGAATAAGGGCAGCTGACAAAAGGTGAGGTAAGGTTACTGGGCAGTATCACTGGAGAGGTTGTAAGTGGCGGTGATTGTGAGTTAGTTCCAAGGGGTATGCATAGCCAGCAATCTTTAAAGCAGCCAGGTCAGGTGACATTAAGGAGTTGGTAAGCCGAGGTCATGGTTTGAAGCAAAAGGTGAAATGACAAGTTAGTGCCATTTATGAGGGTGATGTCAAAGAGGTAAGGACCTCAGAGGAGAGTTGGATTACTTCCCCTACTTTTATGATATCTAGAAGTTGGGCAATTGAGACATATTTTCTCTGGATGCAGATGGTACTTACTGGGGAATGGGCTTGATTTTTACGGTAGAGTTTACCAACAACTCCTGTCTTCCACCTGAGATTCCATGGGTCTTGTATGTAGAAAAAGGATGTCTTGTGTTGTTGATAGAAGAAGTGATTGGTCTATAATCCTAGCATATGTATCTTATAAGAAAAACATAGGCAGCCCCATATCCATCTAGCCATTTTTTACAATCATCTTTTGTCTGATCAAAGAGAAGGCAAGTAAAGACATCATAATATTTAGATGGGATAACATATACAGGAATGACAGCAATTTCGATCCGTTCCTTGGGTCTGACTATGGAGCAGTTTCCTGACCCTATTTGAAAAGACTGTTTGTTATCTGTGGGGGTTTCTTGAACCTCGAATCTCCAGATGTAAGGGCTACCCTGGATGGAAAGGAACAGCAGCGGGAGGATGAGAAGCCCATGTCTAATCCAGTGAGATCAAGCACAGCTGCTGTGGTGGAGTCTCATTTTCTGAGATTGGGGACAAGTTGGGAAGCTCTGTGACAGCCTAGTGAGGAAGAGAATCTGAGGGCACAGTTTTGGTTTTTGCAGGCAATGGAAACAGGTCTGCAGCAGAAAGGACGTGGTCCATTATCTGGATTGAGGGTTATAGCATCATCTGGTGGAGCTTTCATGGCTAAGAGAAATTGAGTTGGGGAACAAGAACACAGGGAGGGGTTGGAGCTAAGATAGGCAAATGTTTGGTCATAGGGAACCTCTTTCCATTTACCAGACTGCAGGCAGTATGTGTGAAGATCCCATAAAATAATTAGGTCTAGTGTGCCATTAAGTGGCCATTTGAAGCCATTATCTAACGGGTACTGAACCAGTCCTTATTTCACAGATTGGCTAGTTTTGATGCTCTCAATTTCGATGTTAACATCAGAGATATGCGATTTTCCAGGAGACACCCCAATGGGGAGCCTGGAGGTATGTTCAAAGACAACACCTATTGGAGGTTTATTGGATTACTCGTACTGGCGTCCCGAGAATAATCCAATAACAAAATTCCGGCCAGGCTAAATATCTCAGTTGTCATCTAAACCCTCTAGAGGCTGTACACAGTGAATCCAGGACTCACCAGAAAGCATCTCACCTAGGCTTAGGGTTTCCTGAATTGCGGCAAAAGCCCGGAGAAGGGAGGTGCGATAAATGCCAACCCCTTAGCCCAAAAAGGCTGGCAAGGCTTTATTTGGGAAGTCAGGGTCCTTCCCACCTACTGGAGGAAAAAACTTACCAATATGCTGATGAGAATTTTAGTGGTCTGGTAGCACGAAATGTGAAACTGTATGGTTGGTGTGGGTCCATCCAACTAAGTAACACACATGGCAGAAGCTAGATCTATGTGGTGGACAGTGGCGGCAGCAACTCATTTGGTAGAAGTACATATGTCCCACAGTGGTAGCAGGAGCTCACGTGGTGAAAGTCTGCGATTCCCACAGCAGCTGGGTGGTTGCAGCTTTGTTGCTGTGCCACACTGCATTGTGGCCGGTGGGTTGGGGCAACGTCACACTGTGCGCCCCACAGCCAGTGGGTTGCAATAGTAGCTGAGGTCACATTGGTGGCTGAGGGAGCGGTGGTCCACATGTATTTCCCGTATTTCAGCACCAAAGTTGTGCTGGAAACACAGCTTGTTTCTGGACAGGCCACACCAGGCCAATGCAGATCCACATGAGAGAGGTTTATTGGGGGTGGGGATGGGGGCCAAAAGGACACAACAGAGAAAGAGGGAGAAAAGAGAGAAGAATATAGAACGAAGCTAAAGAGGGTCTGCCTATTATTTAGGCTGCGATGTAACTGCTCATAGGTAAAGGTAAGCCAAATGGACACTTGGAATATATGGTGATTGCCATGGCAACAGATGTGCAGGTCCCTGTCACCTATGAGTGATGTAACAGTCATGACTGGGTTCAGAATCGATCTGTGAAGCAGGTTTCTGATACCAAAAGGGCTCATTTCATTTGATATCTAGTTTTGCCAGCACTATATCTGAAGTGCCATTGTTTCCCCAATATGTGTTCTTGACACTTTTCTTAAACTTCTGCCACTTTGGTTGTTTTCTAGAATTTCTTTGTTGCACCTGGCACTATTCTGGACTGATTTACATAGAATTAGCATCATTCCTAAAGGAAGAGACAGGGGATCTCTTCCTAGCCAGTGATGAGATCCAGAATTCTGCAGTTTTGAAGAATGGTACCCGCATGCAGATCTACTTGGTTTTGGAGGTTGTAATGAAGGTAGCTATTTCACCTATATATACCTGCAAGAACTTCAGTTGGATGAATGTATACTCGGGACTGCAAGGGGACAAGTAAATGGAGAAACAGCAAGGAAATAAAACAAACAAACAAACAAAAATCAGCAATAACAGTTTGCTTACTGTAAAGGTGTCCAATGCCTCTATAATGAATTAATTGGCTAGGAAGCAGATATAAGTTGATGTTACTTAAAGAATAATTCTCCTGAGTTTTTGAGACAATGGGAATGCTAGAGGGTTAGGAGATAGAGAAAATCCATGGGGTAACATTCCAATTTTCCTGAGAAATAACCTTATTTTCGATGATTGTGTATTCTTTAGAGAATGTAGCCTAAGTATAAGGCTTTGGAAGTATGAGGATACATAAGATTCACTGAATCCCTACTGCTAAACCTTAAAATACCCTTGAGTCCTCAGACAATTAGGATAAATCAAGTCATCTGTTTTAAATAGAGTACAACTATAACAGGTACCCGAGGAAAAGAAAGGACAGAAGAGTACCTTTAGGTGAGTATGACAGTATTTATCTGGTGGATTTTTGTTGTTGCTTTGTTTTGTTTATTCTATTTTGGTTTTGGTGATTTCTTCTTCCTTCCTTCCTTCCTTCCTTCCTTCCTTCCTTCCTTCCTTCCTTCCTTCCTTCATTTCTCTCTCTCTCTCTCTCTCTCTCTCTCTCTCTCTCTCTCTCTCTCTCTCTCTCGTATTCATTTTACATCCTGATCACAACTCACAGCCTCACTTTGTCCTCTCCTTCTAGTCCTACCCTCAAACTCCCTTTATCCATTTCCCTCTTCAGTCTCTGAGGAGAATGGGAGACTCCCCATGTATACAAACTTACCCGGGGCCTATCAAGTTTAAACCAAGTGTAAGGGCATCCGCTCCTACTGAGTCCTGGCAAGGCAGTCAAAATTAGGTAAATAAATCCAAAAACAGGCAATCAAGTCAAAGACACCCTCTACTGCACTGTTAGGAAAAACTGCCATTGGTGTGTGGGGGGGGGGGGGGCAACCCTGTGGATCTTTTTCTTGTCCTGGTTCTTCTTAATGCAGGGAAAGAGCATCAGAGTGGGTAAGACTTAGTCTTATGAGAAACAGAATTTTAGGGTTTCTGTATAATGATAAAAAGTTTTTTCTATCTCAATTACTTTTTTATTATTTATTTACATTTCAAAGGTTATCACCATTCCCATTTTCCCCTCTGAAAACCCTCTATCCCATACCTCCTCCATCTGCTTCTTTGAGGGTGCTCCCCCACCCACCCACCTACTCTTCCTCACCAATCTAGCATTCCCCTATGTTGAGACATGGAACCTCCACAGGACCAATGGCCTTCCCCTCCCATTGATGCTATTCTCAATTCTAAGTCACTTTGCCTCAGAAGCTGATTTGCCTTCTGAGTTCTTCCTGTTTAGCAGCTCATCCTACAACAGCAGGAGACTAAGTAAAGTAGCCTTGTTCTATCTCTGCAGGAATTGCTAAGCTCTAACTTTCAGTCTTGTTGAAACCACAGAAAAGGATAGAGACACTTTGAAAAGTGAAGTTAGCCTTTATTTCTAAGTTGAAAAAAGTTTCCTATGAAAGCTTTCTAGGGAAAGGGGCTTGTAAGAAAAGGAGGGTAAGTGGGAACTTTAGAAAGAAGCAGATAAACTGGGTATAAGAAAGCAGGATAAGGAGTGCTAAGAAGAGGAAGATAAGGAGAATAACGCTAAGAAAAGCTGGGCAAGGAGACTTCTAAGAAAATGGGGATAAGGGGAGAGAGAGAGAGAGAGAGAGAGAGAGAGAACCTTTTCTCTTTGTCATCAGCACTTATACATCTTTCACAATACACGATCTCACATGGTAAAACCCACACATTTACATATAGATTCAAATCATAAGTCAAATAAGAAGTTTACAACAGAGAATGTTTACATGCATACCAATTAGGAGGAATTATCTGGCTAAACATGTATCACCTGTCATAGCTCCACAGGTTCATGGAGAATTAAAAACCATAATTAAGTTATTAATGAAGTTTTATATGTATATAAACTCAATCAAAATTTTATCTTCTGTCCTAGTACCTATAACAAATCCTTAGTTCCCTTTTTTTGACCTTTGGTTAATGGTTTACAACCTTTTGGAATAGTAGTAGTAGAATGCCTGCTTATTATCTCAGAAGGAATTAACTAGTGACACTAAAGACCGGCAGACTTTATATCGCAGTTTAGATTATCAGAAAGCATTGAATATCAGTGTTATTAAAAGAGCTTAATAATTACTATAAATTTAGGAATTATTGGATTATCATTAAGGATTAAGAAATCATCTATTTGTCTATATAGCATCACTACAAGAAAAGCATATTAATAGCAGGAATCTTTCCTAAAATGAATTTCTCCTGGGACATTCCTATCAGAGGAAATCCATCCCATCGTAGATTTTAATCCAAGGCAGACCGTTTCAGAAAGATCATCTGCTAGTTATTAGCTTGTTGGCTCCTGACAGCTAACTACATGAAGACCAAGTTTCACATCTGGTACATACATGTAGGGTGCCTCGGTGCAGCCCATGGATTTTCTTCGGTTGGTAGTTCAGACACTATGAGTCCTCAAGGGCCAAGGTCTTCTTGTGGTATCCATGACCCCTCTGGGTTCCTCAATCCTTCACCAATCTCTTCCACAGGACTCTATGAGCTCCACCATGGGGGTGGGGGTGGGGGTAAGGACTTTTGCGTTTGTCAGCTGGTCTTATATTGGCTGTATACATGGATGTGTAGGGAAACAAATCTAGGTTTCCGTAATGAGTAGAGGTAAAAGTAGGGGAGTGATGCTGCAAAGAAAGGCAGGGAGGTTTCCAAAGAAGTTGGCATAGGCTACAGCATTGAAGAATTGTGATATAAAAATAAATAAATATATAAAAGGCCTGTAACCTGAAGATAATCTGGGTAAAGTGTACCCTGTAAACCATGTTAGATAATTCAATAAAGGGGTTATTATTGGGATGTGTCATGCAATGCATCTGGCAATTTGAAGAAAAGCAATGTCTGAATTTCAGGACAAGTTATAGACAGTGCATGAGTAGAAAATGAGGCATCGGAAGGTTGGTAATGGGAGAAAGAACCGGGGAGCATTAAGGTTTAAAAGTATGTCTTCTAAAGTGCATAGAGGGACCAAACTGCCAGAGATTATTGGGTTCATTTAGAAATGCAATCCAAGAAAATAGAAGGGTTAGTGTCATGTAAGAAACAAGTAATTGAGTTTTATCAACGATATCCCTATATCAGTACAGGGTAAAAAGTGGAGAAATTTGTAAACAGAGTACCCAAAGGCATGATATTTTAGCAATGGTTGGTAGTTGTGAGAGGCACAGAGAAACTGGTCCAAAGGATTTACATGTGAAGTATGGACACTTGTTGAGTTCAGAGATACTTGACAGAACAGAGTAGTACCAGGTGGCCTTAGTTATATCTGGAAGTTTGCACTTGTGACACTAGAAGTATAAGATATTAAAGTCAACCAGAATGGTTTTAGAGTTGAGGTCTGCAGCCTTTGAGCTTACAGTAATGTAGCCAGCTAGAGATGTCTTCTACTTTTCTATAGCTGTGGTTACTTGAATGATGTCCATATTTATTTTGTTTGTAAAGTTAAGGAAGATCATAAAGGTAATTAAAGTTGTCTAGGTGGATATACAGACTGCAGGATGTGGTTGAGATATAGGGATGTCCTTGGTAATGAAAGAAAAAATTATTTTTAATTAAATAACAACAAAAAGAACATTTAGCTAAGACTACAAGTATGGGATCTAGATATCAAATAAACTTACTATCTCCCCAAAATAAGCTAGTTTAATTTTGGGGTTTGCTTCATTTTGTTTTTATTGGAGGAAACGATGTTTCCTTGATTAAAACATTGAATCTTTGAGGTATTCTTTAGAAAGATACATTTGTACCCTGACCAAGGTAAGTTAAATTAAGTAGAGGCTATCTGATTTTTAGAGAAAGACATCTGATATCCATGATCAATCCTACAATTAAGTAGGATAGAGATATGTTGTAGGGACATGTCAGAAGAGATCATATAGAGAAAGAAGCCATCTCTGTGTGAGCAATAATTCTGTGGAGAGTTCTTGAGATATAATGTATCATAAACATGGACATGGACAAGGAAATGAGGGCCATCATGAAATCCTTAGGGAAGTATTGTCCAGATTACAGTGTGATCACATGAGTAACAGTCTCTGTCCAGATAAATGACAAAAGAAAAAGTGTAACAGATAAATGACAAGAAAGATCAAGGGATATAGAAAGAAAAGTGTATGAGAACTGTGAGAATATGAGGCAGAAGGGCAAATCTGAGATGGAAGTTTTTAAGTGGACAGACCAGCAGGTGGATATGATATGATAGCTCAATTACTAAGACACAAATCATGGACTAAGTGGTAGAATACCTAGCTTTTTGACAGTCAAAATTAATGTAGAGAGAGTAGATCATAAAATTTGAGCTTTGAGAAGTCAGATAATGATATTCTCCAGTTACTCAAATTACAGAGGGTGAGTAGACATTGATTTTGACACATAAAGGCTGAGGGATTGCATACATTACTTAGTATAAGAGTATATTATGTAATAATGTTTGGGAGGATGTATAAAAGACACAAGAATAAACAGATGGTAGGAGAATGGTAAGAGACCCCAGAAAGGGATGAATTTAGATTTAAAAATAGGAGAAATTGGTTTGCTGCTTTAGGACTTTGTGAATAAAGATAACTAATAGATACACATAACTTTTCTAGAATGGCATGTCCTACAAGGAGGGTTAGATAACTAAGTATAACCAGGAAGTAATGAGGAAAGGAGGAAAGAATACAGAAACATATTGAACAGCTATAAGTTAGCCTGCTTAGTTTTAATGGAGTAAGTTCTGCTCCATATTGAGAGAGAGAGACAGAAACAGAGACAGAGAGAGACAGAGAGTTAGGGAGGATCTCATATATACAGCAAATACTAGTATAATTGAATATTTCCTTCTCATATATAAGAGGTATAAAATAGGCTGACATCTTTAACCTATGCTCTAGTTTGCTTTTAACCTATGTTCTAGTTTGCTTTTTTTGTTTGTTTGTTTTTTTGTTTTCAGGCTGGCCTCAAACTCAGAAATCCACCTGCCTCTTCCTCCTGATCTAGTTTGCTTTTGTTACTGTGATAAACACCATGGTTTTATTTTTGTTGTTGTGAAAGATTTACTTATATTATATATGTGAGTATATTGTTGCTGTCTTCAAAAACACTAGAAGAGGGCAGACCAGATTACAGCTGGTTGTGAGACAAAATGTGGTTGCTGGGAATTGAGCTGAGAACCTCTGGAAGATCAGTCAGCATTCTTAACCACTGAGCCATCTCTTCAGCCCCCATGGGTTTATTTTAACTTATACTTCCAGGTAGAAATATGGAGATAGTCCAGGAAGGAACTAAAATAGAAGCAGAAGTGGCAAGCATGGAGGTTATCTAGATGTGTTGAGCAAACATGAAGGGAATCTCATTATTGACTTGCCATCTCATATAATCCAGAATCATATGCCCAAGAGTCAAACCACCAACAGTGAAAATGTGGTCCCTCCTATCAAATAGCAATAAAAACATGCACCACAAACACACCCATATGGCAATTTGATAAAAGCAATTACTCATGTGAGGTTTTCTTATTCTCATATGTGTCAGGATGTCAACTAAGATTAACCATTGCACTTTGTGTTCCATCAGACTGATAGTGGAGAGAGCATGGACTTTTGATTCTTCTGGGATTTAAGTAGTAGGGATCAATCCCAGAAAACTCACCAAGTCTGAGGAGTCTGACATAAGGTTGTTGTCAGCACTAGATATTTAGCCTGATTCTATTTGCTTTGGTCCATTATTAAAAACCTTGAAGAATGCTTTTGTAATTCTATGTAGAAGAATGTAAGAGCAGTCCTCTAATTTTCTGAAGATACTTTTTTTCTAATTTTCTATTTGTGGCTGACTGAGAAATGATGTGAAGGTGAATATAATTTCTTCATCACTCTGTGAAGTATATTTTCCCTTGGTTCATGATAAGTAGAATAATAAACTTGTATTTTTCTTGCCTTTTTTTTCCAGTAAAGTGTTTGGCTTTGTCAAATTGACCACTTTTAGTACTTTTATAACAACCTTTTCCATTCCTTCCAAAAGCCGAAAATCATATGCCATTTTTTGGAGAACATTTGACTTGCATTTATGATCCTACTAGGACTCAGGGTTTATGTCCTAGTTGTTTCTTTTTTTTTTTTTCTATTGCTATGATAAACACTGCCATTAAAAGCAACTTGAAAGGGCTTATTATCTCACAGACTCTATTCTATAAAGGCAGAAACTTAAAGGCTGAACTGAAGAAGAATCCATAGAAGATTGCTTACAGACTTGATCATCCTACCTTCCTATAGAACACAGGACCACCTGATACCACCCACAGTAGACTAGCTCTTATACCACATCAATCACTAATAAATGCTCCACAGACTTCCTCAAAATCAGTTCAATGAGATAATTTTCTCAACTGAGGTTGCCTCTTCTAGGTTGATGACTCTAGTTTGTATCAAGTTAACACAAAAGTAATTAGCACAGCTGGAAACTGTTACAGTACCAATTAGGTTATGATACCTATTCTGCCCTCAAAGAATGTTTGCATGTGCTGAACACATAGAGGTGTTCCTTGTCTATAGAAAGGATAAGGGAGGGTATCTTGACATAATTAACATGTCAAATAAAGTCAAAGTGCTGGGTAAAGTACAGACATTCTTTGAGGTAGGTTTCAGAATCCAAATGCTTTTCTGTTTGAGAAAGATTGGCACTAAAAAGAGAGACAGAGGTGTGCAATGGGTCCCCGAGGATGGAAATTTTGCAGAGTGGAAGAATTAAGTAAGGCTAGATGAGAGGAACAGCCAAATTACAACGACTGTGTGATAATGACAGGAAGGATAGGTAAAGGCTTGTCCCAGAAAAATAAGGTGGGTTAAAGACTGGAGTCTGGCCTGAGGAGGGTCTTAAGCTCATATAAGGTATGGTAGAATAGGCAAGAAGAATGGCAGTAGGGAAGGAGAAAAAGTCTTCACTAAGCAGAGGCAGCAGCAGGAGAGCTCATGCATTTGCTGGGTGTAAGACTGACATAGAAGAAAGAGTGTGGAAACATGTCTAGAGGTTTATTTTTACAAATGCCAAGGATTGCAGACACCTTAGAAAAAGAGGTTACATCAGACTTGGAAAACAAATTGTATTAGTTATAGAAATTATCACTATTTATCCAAATTTTTCAAAATGACAGGGCCCTGGCAACACAGTGAATACTGTTATCGAGATCTAAAAACTTTATGAAATATTCAAAATGTCATAACATATCAATAAGATGTAAAATTGAATATATACAGTTTAAAAACTTATGAGACCATGCAGAAGAAAAGGAAAGTCAGGGAAGTATCATCTACACTTGGGAAAATCCTTTCAGGATACATCTGCACTTTCTTTTCCTTGATGAAATATGATAAAAACAATTGTGGTACTGATGCTATCAGAATTCCAAGTGCCGAGGCATGAGAAAGGAGCTTACATATTTCAGCCCACTTTTCAATTAGGAGAGACTAAAGTGTACTGGGGTTGTTGGAAACTTAGGTGGTATCTCATTGCAAACAATATAGACTAATCTATTTGATAAGATAGTCTTAATGAGAGTATTGAAGGTTTTTTGTGCCTGAAATCTGAAACCTTAGGGAGTAGGTTTTTATATTCCGAAGTGAGTTTTCTGACAACTTAAATTTCCAAATGTCTTTTTTTCTGTGCACTATGTGCTTGGAGTGTATTATCTCTTGAATATCCACAAGAATTAAACAGTGAATATATTGTCAAATAGCATTAGTTTTAAAGGCTTTCACATACTCATGGATTTGATGCATCTTTAGGTTATTATAATTTGTAGCTTTGTTCTGATTGAAAACCATGTTATTACTGTATAGAGTTGGCTGAAATGTTTATATATATGCATATATTTATATATATATATAGTTATAAGTAATTTATTTTATAATATTAGAACTTCTACTCCTAATCCATATTTGTCAAAACAGAGGCTTAAGAATAATGATGTTTTTCTGTTTTATTAGAAGATTAACAAGTCTCATATTATAATTAATTTATCCTGTTGAACTGAGGATTTATTATTCTATTATTAACTCAGACTCTAATTCAATTGCATCCATACAGTTTAAATGAGCCTTGTAATAATAAAAATCTCATAATTGTATGAGCCTTTCTATTTTTATCGCAACAGTGAGACAGGTAACAACACTATTCAAGTATTTAGTGAGCAGAGTACTCTTAGTGACACATTGCAAAATTCCCTTGATAACAGAATGCTCTTGGATAATCTACTTATTAAGGCAAAAGGAAAAGAGACAATAATTTATTCGCCATCTTGATTTCTGTTCTGTACCTGTCACTGCTGTCGTTACAGTTTCTGAAGCAATAACAAAGCCTGACAGAGGCTGAGACAGTGTGATTATAGCCTTCATCTCTGCAGTTACCCTGTACATGCTAATTATTTCTTGGAAGGTATCTGTTACCTCAGTGATTCAAAACCTTAAAAAGAGAAGTTGATGCTCCTAGAAATTATAATTGCTGATGTTTCTTATGTCTGAGATTCTTTGAGAACCTTTGCTCAAACTTGTCTCATAGAATATTGCTAAGTAGAAACACTACATCCTTAAAAATATCTTTGTAATGTTAAAAATGCATCTGTTTACTTTCTGATGTGACAAAAATGCTAATTAAAATGAATTTTGGGGAAGAAAATATCTATTTGGCTCACATGTCTTGATTACAGCCCATCACCAAGGCAAACTCAAGTAGGAACTGAAGCAGAGACAATGGGGGAACATTGCTTATGGTTTGCAAACTCAAGAGGGAAACTGGAGATAGGAACGGAAGCAGAGACAATGGGGGAACATTGCTTATGGTTTGCTCTTCATGGCTTACTTAGTTTGATCTTTATACAACCCAGAGCACTTACCCTAGGATATCACTACCCACAGTTGCCTTAGCCTGCTGACATCAATTATTTATCAACAAAATGCCCCTCCCCCTGAAACTTGTCTACACATCAACCTGAGGGATGCATTGTTTCTATTGAGGTTCCCTTTTCTTAGATAACTCTAATTTATTTTAAGTAGACAAAGGAAACAGACCAAGTAACATTTAAAGGCAGATCTATTAGAATTACACCTGACTTCTCAATGGGAGCTCTAAATCTCAGAAGGTAAAATCCAGAGGGGTTTGAGCAGATATGCTGCAGACTCTTAAGAAACAACAGATGCCCAATAAAACCACCATACACAGCAAAACTTTTCATCACCATAAATAGAGAAAATAATGTATTTCATGATGAATTCAAAATTAAACACTATCTATCTGCAAACACAGTCCTACAGAAAGAGTTCGAAGGCAAAATCCAAACCAAGGTTATACACACACATGAAAACACAGAAGATAAATAATTACAAATCAGCATAACTAAAAGAAGTGAAACACACACACACACACACACACACACAGCAGCAGCAGCAGCAGCAGAAGCAGAAGCAGAAGCAGAAGCAGAAGCAGCAATACAACTGCCACAAAATAACAGGAATTAACATTGTTCATTGATTTCTGTCAATATCAATAACCTGGAATTCTCAATGAAAAGACAAGGATTTACAGGATGGATTTGATAACAGGACACTTTTGCTGCATATGAGAAACTTATCTCAATATCAAAGATAAACATTACTTCAGGGTAAAGGTTTGGAAAAAGTTCACTAAAACTTCACTGAGGTAAAAACTTTTTTCCCATTGATCATAACAAACAAGCTTTGCTTCAATAACCCCATATCTGTAAGCAATAGTCATCTTCTTATTTTTCTAATTCTAATGATTAATGCTAATTTAGCTCCAACAATCTTTAATACATATGTCCAATGTTTTAATAATAAAGTATTTAACAATTCTGTATGTACTCTAAAATTCAATTTTGTATGATGTCTATTTTAGATGGTAATCTAGCCAAATTTGATTTGATAACTAATAATATGAAGAGATATTTAAATTAATTTATCATGAAAAAGACATATTTCAATGTAAATGCTCAAACTATAAGAAACTCAAACATGAAAGAATAGTTAGATATTGTCATATGTACAGAGAATTGTGAGTGTGAGATACATTGAATGTTGAGTGTGAGATACATTGAATACAGGAACACTGCTGCTTCCAGCAGTAGGTTTTCAAAACCCTCAGGGGTCCTCAGAATTTCCAACAGAAAGTAAAGGAAATTTATTTCAGGAGTTATGAAAAGTGTAAATTAAAAAAAGTTTATATTGAATCTTTATAAAGGACTTAGTATAGACATAACTTTGAGTTCAATTCTAGGTTCAGATAGCTAGAAATGTGGCCTTACCTTTTTAACCCTCTTTTACATTTTAAATTTCATCTGCATCTTTCAAAATTCACTATATAAAGGTCATCCAGATGTCTGGTCCTTGACAATTAAATTGCCTAGCCTTGACTTCTACTTCCATTTGCTTGAGCCAAATAAAGCTATCAACAACATTTTCTGAAACCCATAGAAAGAAAGGTACTCCCCTAACAGAGAACCACTAAGATGGTAAATTGATGGCTAGTGATGTTTGTACTGTTTCTGGAATTCCACAAGCATATGCGATGACAAGCATGGACATCTTCATAGACCATACAAAACACATAGAGTGCTTGTTTGTTGAAAGAACATCCATTTTGACTTTAATTTCAACAGGAGAATCAATGGATACAAAACAGAAAACATCAAACAACAAAAAATCCCTGTGTCTGTTACCTCTTACATAATGGAAACCATAGTTATGCCACAGAAACGCCATGTGATGCTCTTAAAAGGTACTTGGGGTACTTCTGAGATTCGGTGCCTTGCGTCTCTCAAGGCCACACTTCAGTGCTGCTTTTTTGACTGTCCAAACATCTGCTTTGCCTTGCTTTTCAAGAGAGGCAGGAGCTTCTTTGACTGTGATACTTGGTTGAAGGGCTATGATATTTTTAGTTTAAGATCTTACATTAAAATAACTGTAGAATTAAACTAAGAAGAGACCAGCTGTACTCTTTTTTTATTTTTTCAGTTTTCTCTATGGTAATGTTAGCAGGTTTAATATCCAGTTGCTATCAACTAGATGAGCAGTGTTTATGGGACTGGCATTACTTGAAAGAAATTAAGTATTCAAAGGCCAACCAAGCTTCATGAAATATAGCATTTCTTTTTTTCAGTTTCAGCTTTCCAAATTGAGACTTCCTTAACATCCAGGGCTTCTGTGGGGAGGTAAAGGACATTCACAATGTTGACAGTCAGAAAGGTGGACAGTCATTTTGCTCAAGGAAAGGCCCCCTTTGAATGCAGAGCACGTGTTGGTGTCTTTTGGGTTTGGTTTTTGGAATGTAGGACTATGGATCTTGATACCATGGAACCATCTCCAGCAGTTTGTTTGTTTGTTTTGTTTTGTTTTCAGAAAGAGTACTTTTTTTTTACATACTTTTTGTTATTAAGAATATAGTAAATTCTATTTGTGCTCTTAAAAGTAAGTAAGGCATTGTAAAAGACTCCAGATATTTTGGATTCTATAAATATTTTTGAAGAAAAAAAACGATCATTTATAAGTTAGCATTATTCTTTCTTGGATGAGGTCCACTCAGAATTTATAATGGCAGATGGAAGTGAAAGGAAAGTCAAAATATTAGAAAAGGCAGGCAGAGTAATTTTACCAAGGATACGCTCAGAAAGTACTTCCTTATGATAACAGATTGGAAAACAATTTGACAAACAGAATGTCCATTTTAGTGTCATGACAGCCTGGGAAACATCATCATTTCACTAATTCTAGTGCCATTATAGAGACCCTACTGCTTCCCGTATTGGCCAACCTGTATTTAATCACTGGCAATTACTTTTCTCCATTTTCTTACTTTTGAAATTGCAAGTATAAACAGTCTATTGGAAACAGGGTCTTACTTTCATGGGCTTCTAATGTCATTGATCAAATAATTTAAAAAGGATCCATAAATGTTAGTAGTTGTCATGGTCCTGCTCAGGGGGTTCCAGACTCTTGGCATCTTAATTGAGAAACTAAAGTACACACCGATGACAAAATAGCATGAATTCAAAACAAAGCCATACTATTCATCCGGAAGAAATAAAAGCCAGGGCCAAAAAGTGGGCGTGGGTGGGTAGGGGAGTGGGTGGGAGGGTAGGGGGTACTTTTGGGATAGCATTGGAAATGTAAATGAGGAAAATACCTAATAAAAAATATTTTTAAAAATGTAAAGAGTGACAGTGGACCACATGAGTGAGGAGCTCAGGGTTCTACTTACTGTTTGCAGGCAAGGAAGGACACTTCATATTCATCAAAGGAAAAATCTACCAAGATGAACTCTCGATTCTGAACATCTATGCTCCAAATGCAAGGGCACCCACATTCATAAAAGAAACTTTACTAAAGTTCAAAGCACACATTGCACCTCACACAATAATAGTGGGAGACTTTAACACCCCACTCTAAGCAATAGACAGATCATGAAAACAGAAACTAAAGAGAGACATGGTGAAACTACCAAGAGTTTTGAACCAAATGGATTTAACAGATATCTATAGGACATTTCATCCTAAAACAAAAGAACATACCTTTTTTCTCAGCACCTCATGGTATCTTCTCCAATACTGACCATATAATCGGTCATAAAACAAGTCTTAACAGATACAGGAAGATTGAAAAAAAAACCCATGCATCCTATAAGATCACCACATACTAATGCTAAGTCTTCAATAACAACAAAAACAACAGAAAGCCCACATACATATGGAAGCGGATCAGTGCTCTACTCAAAGATAACTTGGTTGAGGAAGAAATAAAGAAATTAAAGACTTTTTAGAATTTAATGAAAATGAAGGTACAACATACCGAAACTTATGGGACACAATGAAAGCAGTTCTAAGAGGAAAACTCAGCTCTGAGTGCCTCCAAAAAGAACCTGGAAAAAGCATACAGTAGCAGCTTTACAGCACACCTGAAAGCTCTAGAACAGAAAGAATCAAATAGACCTAAAATGAGTAGATGACAGGAAATAAACAAACTCAGGGCTGAAATTAACTGAATGGAAACAAAAACCTATACAAAGAACTATACAAAGAATCAACAAAACCAGGAGATAGTTCTTAGTTAAGATCAACAAGGTAGGTAGATAAACCCTTAGCCAGACTAACCAGAGGGCACAGAGACAGTATCCAAATTAACAAAATCAGAAATGAAAAGGGAGATAGAACAAAAAACAAAACAAAACAAAAAAACTAGGAAATTAAAAAAATCATCAGATCCTACTGAAAAATCCTATACTCAACAAAACTGGAAATCTGGATGAAATGGACAATTTTCTAGATAGATATCAGGTAACAAAATTAAATCAGGATCAGATAAACCATCTAAAGCGTTCCATAACCCCCCAAAAGGGAATTTTTTACTGTGGTCAGGATAGAATATCTTAATTACAGTATTTGGGGGTAAAGAATACATGAACTCCTTGCAAATCAGGGTTTTAGGTTTCCAGGTACTTTATCAGAAGAGGAGTCTGTACACAGCCCAAACCAAGTTGCATTCTCATTACATATGCCATTTCCTTCTTGCTTCAGAGAGCATTGCTCAATGTCCATTTTATTCATAAGGAATACAAGTACTTAACTTTAGCACCTTCTTGGAGGGAAGTTCAGAGAAGATGAAGACAGGAAAACATGCATGCTTTTTTAGAAAAGCATGCATGTATTTTTAGTTACAACAAGCAAAGCAGGTCTGGCAGCAACTGAAGAAGGGCAGAGAAAGTCTTCAGAGAAGTACTAAGAGATTTGAGTGCAGTGGGACAAGCGTCCTGTCTTAGTCAGGGTTTCTATTCCTGCACAAACATCATGACCAAGAAACAAGTTGGAGAGGAAAGGGTTTATTCAGCTTACAATTCCATACTGCTGTTTATCACCAAGGAAGTCAGGACTGGAACTCAAGCAGTTCAGGAAGCAGGAGCTGATGCAGAGGCCATGGAGGGATGTTCTTTACTGGCTTGCTTCCTCTGGCTTGCTCAGCCTGCTCTCTTATAGAACCAAGACTACCAGCCCAGAGATGGTCCCACCCATGAGGGGCGTTTCCCCCTTGATCACTAATTGAGAAAATGCCTTACAGTTGGATCTCATGGAGACATTTCCTCAACTGAAGCTCCTTTCTCTGTGATAACTCCAGCTGTGTCAAGTTGACACAAAACTAGCCAGTACAATTGACCCCTTGTCAACTTGACACACAAACACATTACTAGTAAGCCTCAACCCTTACATTCTTATTCATCCCCAAGGTCTAAATAACTTTAAACGTCCCACAGTTTTTTACATATTCTTAAAATTTCAATCTCTTTAAAATATCCATCTCTTTTAAAATCCAAAGTCTTTTTACAATTAAAAGTCTCTTAACTGTGGGAGCCACTAAACTAGTTTCTTCCTTCAAGAGGGAAAATATCAGAGCACAGTCACAATCAAAAACAAAAATCAATCTCCAACCATCCAATGTCTGGGATCCAACTCACGATCTTCTGGGCTCCTCCAAGGGCTTGGATCACTTCTCCAGCCATGCCCTTTGTAGCACATGCATCGTCCTCTAGGCTCCAGATGCCTGTACTCCACTGCTGCTGCTCTTGGTGGTCATCTCATGGTGCTGGTATCTCCAAAACACTGCATGACCCCTTCAGTCCTGGGCCGTCAATTGCAACTGAGGCTGCACCTTCACCAATGACCTTCCATGACCTCTCACAGTGCCAAGCCTCAGCTGCTCTGCATGACCCCTTCATGCCTTCAAAACCAGTACCACCAGGGTGACCCTTACACATTTCCAAGTCCCGCTGCAGCAGGAGTACAACCTTGACTATCTCTGGAACACAGCCTCTTTGTTCTTTCAGAAAACACTTCCCAGAAGATGTCACCTCAACGATGCTGGTCTCTTCTTAATCACGGCTAATTTCTTAGCTCCAGCTAACCAGCATCAATAGTCCCAGTAATGCAAAAGTTTCACTTTAGTAGGTCTGGTATCTTGTTAGTCACAGCTGATTCTTCAGCCCCAGCTAACCAGAACCACAGAATCTTCCCAATCAAAATAGCAACGGCCCTGAAAAGAGTCTTTAATTTTCCCTCTAAAATGTCACAAGCCAGACCTCCATCTTCTGCACTGTTCTCAACATTATCTTCCAAGCTCCTACACAACATCTGACAGAACTCTTAACAACAAATGGATCTTCAAGCCCAAAGTTCCAAAGTCCTTCCACAGTCCTCCCCAAAACATGGTCAGGTTGTCACAGGAATACCCCACTATGCTGGTACCAATTTGTCTTAGTCAGGGTTTCTATTCCTGCACAAACATCATGACCAAGAAACAAATTGGGGAGGAAAGGGTTTATTCAGCTTACAATTCCATACTGCTGTTTATCACCAAGGAAGTCAGGACTGGAACTCAAGCAGTTCAGGAAGCAGGAGCTGATGCAGAGGCCATGGAGGGATGTTCTTTACTGGCTTGCTTCCTCTGGCTTGCTCAGCCTGCTCTCTTATAGAACCAAGACTACCAGCCCAGAGATGGTCCCACCCATGAGGGGCATTTCCCCCTTGATCACTAATTGAGAAAATGCCTTACAGTTGGATCTCATGGAGGCATTTCCTCAAATGAAGCTCCTTTCTCTGTGATAACTCCAGCTGTGTCAAGTTGACACAAAACTAGCCAGTACACATCCCAAAGAAAACAGAAAGAAGTAAAGGTAAAAGTTAGACTTTTTCACAGAAAGGAAACAGGATCAGCAGTGAATATTTGAAAGCAGCTGCTACAAAGGAGGGCCTTCTGGGAGTACAGTGCAGTTGCTCACTAAGGGGAAAGGAATCCTCGCATTTGCTTGTCCTGTCTTCAGCCGAATCAGCTTTGCTAAGTAATGGACCCCTGTCTGGGTTATTGGCATGCACAGGTGGAATAACTGTTAAAGGAAGGTACAATATGTGCTGACATGTTCAAAAGGCTATGTCTCCACTATAGGTAAGAAGAGGATATCATGTTTTATTCATTTAGCCAATAGGAATTAATTTTCTCTTAATGGGTCTCTGGAAAGCCAAGTTACTTAGTTTGGGTTTTAATGCTGTGAACAGACACCATGACCAAGGCAACTCTTATAAAAACAATGTAATTAATTTGTTTAATTGGGGCCCGCTTACAGGTTCAGATGTTCAGTTCATTATCATCAAGGCAGGAACATTGCAGCATCCAGGCAGGCATTGTGCAGAAGGAGCTAAGAGTTCTACATCTTCATCTGAAGGCTCCGAGCAGATAATGGTTTCCAGGCAGCTAGAATGAGGGTCTTAAAGACCAGGCCTCACAGTAACACACCTACTCCAACAAGGTCACACCTCCTAGTAGTGCCACTCCCTGGGCCAAGCATATACAAACCATCATGCCCAGATACCTTTTCTTCTATGTCTGGTATTTTAAATCAAAAGGAAAGGCAAATATGATCCTTCTATTAACATGGTAATGGTTGAAACCTGACTTAAGAAAGGGTAACAATGCTAGGTGAGCCTGTTAGCCTGTCCAGCTACCTTACAATGTTTCCTTTCTTGATCTGTTCAGTCTACTTCTTTGTAGATTATTCAGGCTGATGCAATCATGAATTCCACCACTGCTTCTTTTGCTTATTATTCCACAAGATGAGAAATCTTCCTTCGGACTCAATTTAGCTGACATTAAGGTCACATCTCCTATTACAGTCACAGTAGAGTCAGAGCTTCTATGTTATTAGGTTCACAGTTGTTTGCTATTTGCAATTGGAAATCTCATGCCACTTCTATTGAGTTTCTATTATTTTGCATGAGAAATTTACTGTCAATCACACTGTTTCATGCTCTAGTCAAAATGTTAGTGGATTTCTTTTGTTCCTACTAAGCATTGCTTCTCTTTGGAGTTTATTGACTTATTCTTTAAATAATAACTGTCGAAACTCAGAGTTAAATGATAATTTGATGTGTCTACATTGTACATTTAGTAAAATAAACTGATGTATCCTGCCCCCACCCCACACACACAGTTAACATTATTGTACAATACATGTCCGAATCTTGTTCCTTCCATTTAAAATTCTATATCTTTGGGCAACATGTCTGCATTTACTACCACTATACCCACTCCCAGACATTAGGAGCCAATATTTTATTACCATGTTTATGTCTCCCAGATTCATTCATACTGTTACAAATGCTAGAGTTTAGCATAATTGTTATGTGTCTTGATATACATATCCTTCTAGCATGGTTTCCTCCCTTGAATCTGTGAGTATATTTCTCTTGCCAGAAATTAAAGTTTTCTGCCATCATCTGAGGACTTGGCTTTTTCTGGTGTAACTGTGAATAGACTTGTTTCTGTTTGTGGCTGAGTGAAGTCCTGTTATGTTGGGTTGTCTCTTTTTTTCATCTTTGAGAGTTGTGAATAGACTTTTATTATTTTTGTTTCTTTGTACACATTGACATTTCTATGATGCTAAACAAATACTCGCCAGATATGACACAGAAAAAGAAACCCAAGATATCACCATTATATCTTACTCCCAAGGTGTCCATGTAAGAATAAAGACAAAGTTAAACAAAACAAAACAAAATCCCATGAATACTGATGATTAGATATTTCAAATTCTGACTCTGGCTTCAAATGTCTATTTGATTTTTGAATAATAATTTAATCATTATGAAATAAACATTTAAAATTTTAACCTAGCCTTAATAATAAGGTCTTATTCAGGTCTAATTTTTTGCTTATGTGATTGTGTTATGTTTAAGTTAGGTTAGATTCTAGACAATACATAGTAAGTTGATACTACAACTTGGTTTATTTAGTCCAAGAAATTAGATTTAGAAATAAACCAAAACACATTTCTTTTCAGGAAGAAGTGGATTTGGGGCAGAAATTAATACCCGTGAATTGGAGATAGAGACAGGATGTTAAAAACAAAGGTCTACAATATAATTTTTAATACTTAGAGAACACTGTTACTCTTCTTTATTTTCTTCTATAAAATATGACTAATCCATTGTGGTATACATTTTGAGGAGGCAACTATGCAACCTGTATGAACATGAATTCCAGTTATAATAAATCATGTTGCTTCCTTACTTTTGAAATAGGATTACTGGCATATAAGGAAAGACAATTTGAATGATGGGAAGATGGCTGTCATTGGGTACTCACCAGAAAAGAATAAGGTACTATGTTCAGTGCCCATACAAGCTGGGCACAATTTGCATGCCTGTCAACCTAGCACTAGGGAAGTTGAGACAGAAGTATCAATGGGGCTTGCTGTAAAGCCAATCTATCAAAATTGGTTAGTTCAAGCCAGTTGTGGTGGCGCAGACCTTTAATACCAGCACTCATGAGGCAGAGGCAGGTGGATTTCTGAGTTTGAGGCCAGTCTGGCCTACAAAGTGAGTTCCAGGACAGCCAGGGATATACAGAGAAACCCTGTCTCAAAAAAAAAAAAAAAATTGGTTAGTTCAGGGTTCGGTAAGAAGTCCTGTATCAAAATGTAAGGTGGAGAAAATCTTCAGAAGTAAAACTATATATTGATAAGTGGCTACACATGTATGTGCAGTGGTGAAAATTACAGATATGAATGCATATACACAAAAACTTAAAAAAGACAATTTGTTTCTCATGTTTGTATCTTCAAAATTAAATATTCCAAAGCATAACATATTGCTGTATTCAGGAAATTGTTGCAGAGGCAAAGGATAAATCAAGAAAGAAACAAAAATAAATGTGTATAAAATATTCCTGTGAAAATAAGTAGCTTGTAAAAATAAGAACATCAGAGCTCAGCAGCTTCAAAGGCCGCAGCTATTCCCTAGTAATTTCCTGTAGTTTGCGCCACTGGCTTTCCTATTCCATAAGGCTGGAGTGATAGTGCACTAGGGTTAATGGTGTCTATTTCTAACATAATCCTTTTGATTTAAGCCCACATACATTTCAGTGACGGTTCAGCTTGGTTAGTCTAGCAAATTAAAGCATTACTGAACCTGGACTCTCTTAAAAGAGATGTGTTCCCAGATAAGAATAACGACCAATTTTCAGGGCCATGGGTGTATTCACCTAGAAAATAACTGGTATCCCTTCAGCATGAGATACAGATGCTCAGATATTGATTTCTTATTTTTAAAAGCTTTTAGTCATTTTACACAGATTTTTTTTTTAAAGGAACAGCAGCTCATACTGCCTGCCTCACTGCCAAAATTTACATACAAAGAGAAACAGAGAAGAGATATGAAGGCAGACATCTGACTGTGCTGATGCAGGCTATGCTTATGCAGTAAAATGAAAATAGGGCCAGCTCAAAATGTGCATAGAATATTTCCTTTATAAAACAAATTAGAAGATATGAAGGAAAGTAGAGAAACATATGAAATTTCACATCTGAATTAACCTAATGAACTTTTGAATAATATGAGTTGCCAAGTTTTTTCAAATTAATAGTTTTGTTTTGCTATGTTTCCAATTGAAAATACCAACATAAATCTATTTAATCTTCAAGCAATATCCTTATTTCTTTGTATATTTATTCAGATTATTCCTATAATCTAAAGAGATCTACCAAGGAAACTATTATGATATAAGTAGTTTACATAACAAACAAATAAACAATGTAAGCTTATGACCTTACATTGACTATCTTGGAAGCCAAGACATTGTAGGAATCCTGGTAAGTTACACACTGTTTCATTTTTGTGGAAAGAAATAAAACTTTAGGCAACTGAAATAAATGGTTTCAGGAGCACATGTATTTAAAATAAAATACTTTATTTTCATATGGCACGTTGAGAATATCAGAAGCTAAGAAAAACAAAATCCCAAACTGTCCTAATCAATCAAATCACTATAGAAATACAGCTCCCCATCTACCTACAATTGCATGGTTATATTTTCAATTTATTTTTTAAGTATTAAAGAACAATAATACTGACATCAAATGAAGTCATTGTGTTAACCGAGATACTGGATAGTCATTAAAGGTCAAGAAATAATAGAGTTGAGTGTGGAGATAGATGCTGAATCTTAGCCCTCTGGAGGTAGGATAAAAAGAATCCGAAATTCAAGTTCTTATCAGTCTACATAAGCAAGTTCAAGGCTAGAAGAAATAAACAAACAAAAAAGAAATATAGTAAACTGAAAAAATATACATTTGAATATCTATGTTAGAAGGAGGTAAACTGGGGGGAGGGTATAGGGGACTTTCAGAGAGGAAACTAGGAAAGAGCATAGCATTTGAAATGTAAATGAAGAAAATATCTAATAAAAGAAAAAAATTAATATAGCATTGCTCCTATCTAAAGGAAATATAGGGACAAAGAATGGAGCAGAGACTGAAGGAAAGGCCATCCAGAGACTGCCCACCTGGGGATCCATCCCATATACAGTTACCAAACCCAGACACTATTGTAGACGCCAACAAGTGCTTGCTGACAGGAGCCTGATATATCTGTCTCCTGCAAGGCTCTGCCAGTGCCTGACAAATAAAGAGGTGGAGGCTTGCAGCCAACCTTTGGACTGAGTACACGGTCCCCAATGGAGGATCTAGAGAAAGGACCGAAGGAGCTGAAGGGTTTTACAGCCCCATAGGAAGAACAAAAATATGAACTAAGCAGTACCCCCAAAGCTCCCAGGGACTAAACCACCAACCAAAGAGTACACTTGATGGGACTCATGGCTCCAGCTGCATTATGTAACAGAGGATGGCCTAATTGGTCATCAATGGAAGTAGAGGCTCTTGGTCCTGTGAAGGTTCCATGTTGCAGTGTAGGGGAATGCCAGGGCCAGGAAGCAGGAAAGGGTGGGTTGGTGAGCATGGTGGGGGGGAAGTAATAGGGGGTTTTTTGGAAGGGAAACCAAGAAAGGGGATAACATTTGAAATGGAAGTAAAGAAAATATCTAATAAAAAATCTCTTTATGCAGGGGGGGGGGGGAAGAGGTAAACTAAATGGCTACATTCATATTAAGGGATGATCTATTCAAAACAAGTAGACTCGTGAATAATATTTCTATCCTGTCCAAATAGTCCTGTATTGGCTGTGGTAAAAACAGTAAATTTGTATAATAGTAGTTATACCTATTTGTATAAATTTGTAAAAATAGTAAATTTGTATAATAGTAGTTATACCTATACCTGTATAATAGTAGTTAACCCTATTGAGATTATAATCCATTCATAATGAACCCTGGGTTTGACACCAAGCACAAATGCCAGTATATATTCTAAAACTCCATTCATTTGGGATGAAGCATCAAATATTTATTCCAAGAACTAAAAGAATATACTGACCTTAAGGAGGGAAGGTCATCAGATCACACCGTGTTCTTCAGGAAACTGGGGCAGCTGAAGCTCATCATCTTTGCCAGCTCAGGCAAAGATGCTTTACCTTGGTTGCTGAAAAGCAGTATACTAAGCTTCCTAGTTGAAAGATAAATGAGCAGACCCGTCCTAGATTTTGTTTGGTCTTTTTTTGTTTTTTTAATGCTGTTGTAACAAATATATCTGGTGTTAGATTATTTACCAGAAAATGCAGTTTTATTCCTTTTCGTCTGAAATCTAGAAAGTCAAAGATGCAAGACGGGTAGCTTTGTTCCTTGGGGAGATAATTTGTGGCTACCTTCCTCATGTGGCAGGAAGGTGAGTAGATCTACAAGCACTATCTGCCTGTTCTCTCCTGAGGAAAGAAAGCATATCCTGGGTCATGCAGCTTGCTTCCATTTTAGGCCTTCAATCCTATCAAGAGGACTTTGCCTAAACGATTTAAACATGTGCTGAAAAGCTTTTAATACTTGTCTTGGTGATTAATTTTAGATAAACAAATTTATGGGGAATGTCAGGTCATAATATAAAACTGGTTGAGTAAAATTTTAAAAATACACTTACGTTAATCGTGAATAATATCATCTAGAGAGCTAGATTTATTAACATGAAATTATATTATATCATATACAAATATATTCGAGTTTCTATTCCTGCACAAAACATCCTGATCAAGGGGCAAATTGGGGAGGAAAGGGTTTATTCAGCTTACACTTCACATTGCTGTTCATCACCGAAGGAAGTCAGGGCAGGAAATCACACAGGTAGGAGCTTGGAGGCAGGAGTGTATGCTGAAGCCATGGAGGAATGCTGCTTACTGGCTTGCTTCCCATGGCTTGCTCAGTTCACTTATACAACTCAAGACTACCTGCCCAGGGATGGTACCACTCACAATGGGCTGGGCCCTCCCACCTTGGTCACTAATTGAGAAAACACTTTACAGCTGGATCTCATGGAGGCATTTCCTCAAGAGAGGCTCCTTTCTCTATGATAACTCCAGCTTGTGTCAAGTTGACATAAAAAACCAGCCAATACAGTGTGTGTGTGTGTGTGTGTGTGTGTGTGTGTGTGTGTGTGTGTTACCTACTGACAAAGTTCTAGGCAGTGGTAGTTTGAAAGATTCATAAAAAATTGATTAAACCTACATTTCTAAATGAAAAATGGATCTCATGCTTGAATTTCCATTTGTTTTTATGCACCATCAAGAATGGGATTCATCACAATATTATCAACATAGAAACAACCTTGCTTAGGGTATAATATGAAACTATTAATGAAGAATATTATTTTTAAGAGTGATACTTTATGATACAGAAAAAGTTATGTAATGCCAGCATATTTTTTCACCTGACTCAGAGCAGCTGAGAGAGTTTGTAAAAGGATGCTTGCAGTCTATATTTTCAAAATGTTTCTTCCACACTTTTGAAGATATTGGGCTTATATTCCTATTAGAAGGTATGGAGAAATGGCATGAGTTTGTTGATAGAGTATAGAAACCATTTTGTTTACAATTCTATTTGACTCCTTTGTTTCACGGACAAACCTTATATTTAATAGTATGATATTTTAACACCTTGGATATAAAGTATGACAGGTGAGCATAAGCCCCAAGGCAGAAATGGCCAGGCCCCACCTCTCAGACTACTCTAGGTGATATAGGAAGGGATGTTTCTGCCAAGGACCAGCTTCAGCTTGAAGAGGGATTCTGAGGAAATAGTGTTTGGGAGTGGTAAACAAACTACTGGAAGTTAAATCATTGGTTATATCCTACGTTCAGCTCAAGATGACTTTCGGATAAATTTTTCTGTTCTTCTTGAGACACCTTTTCTTGCTATTATAAAAACTCTCTGGCTAGTTCTCTCTTGTAGTTCAAAAGCCCAGTCTTCTATTTAATATCCATTCAGTCATTACCTTAGGTTTACTCTTGACTATCCCTGAACCAACATGCCATAATCCCAGGCCCTAGATTCTTAACAAAAAAGAGCAGCAAGCACAACCATAGACTATAAGAAAGCTGGATAGAATCTTACTATGAAATTACCATTCCTACCATGTCTGGGCCTGGAACCTAATCTCCCTCGTCTCAGGCTAATGTTAAACTCAGGAATGTGTCTGACTTTGGAAGCCTAAACAAAATTGAACAAACAAACAAACAAACAACAACAACAACAAACAACAAACCATCAAGTAAAGAAACAAAAAGTAAATGGGTAGGACCTTGCCCTGTGATTACTGCTTCTTAAATCTATCTCCTTCCTTAGTATCTTTCTGACAAGCTGGTTCATAGAGCAGCTGCCTTTGTTTCTTTAGATCTGTGAAGTTCCTTATAGACTTTATGTTGCATCCTTATATTTTACATAGTCGAGAAAGTATATATTCTTGAACTAATGTTTTCAGAGTTGTTTTCCACAGCTTTAAGGGCTGTCCTGAAGGTCACAGTGTTCTACCATTTTCTGAGACATTAGACTTATGTTTGTCTCCTGGACTGGTGCTGTCTCTGATCATCATGGAGTTATGAATCTTGGCAAACAGGATATTCTTCCAAAAGAGGAACATAAAGTAAAATATATACATTTTTACATAAACAATCCTTATGCTAGAAGCAGTCATTGACATTTATGTCTGCCCATGCACTACTTTCTCTGTTCCAGGGTTAGGAACCATGTTATGACATCCCTCTATGACTGAGCAGCCCTGGAAACAATGTGCACATCATTTACGGAGACCATCTTTAGAAAAGACATGTGTAGTATGCTTGCCCCAGGCAGTGGCATTATTAGGAGGTGTGGACTTGTTGGAGAAAATGTGTTATTGTGGGCATGGGCTTTAATAACTTCCTGCTAGTTGCCTGGAAGTCAGTTTTCTAGTAGCCTTCAGACCTTTGAACTTTCAGCTCCTCTGGCACCATGACTGCCTGGGTGCTGCCATGCTCCTGCCTTGATGATAATGGACTGAGCTTCTGAATCTGTAAGCCAACCCCAATAAATGCTGTCCTTATAAGAGTTGCTTTTGTCATGATGTCTCTTCACAACAATGCAGACCCTAACTAAGGCAACATTTAAACTGTTGACTACAACTCATGGGAGATTAGTGTAAAAAAAAAAAATAACTACATATTTTTCTTGGCCTTCCTGTTTGAAACACAATGTGACCTGGAGATATTAATAGGCACATTCTTAAATTAAAAGTAGGAGATGCTAAGCAAGTTCTACAAGAATCATAAGCACATTGTCGCTATTCCTGAGGAATATGAAGATACTCCAGCCTTGTCCAGGCCAAAATCAGTTGTGTCAACATGAACTTGATTAACCCATCAAAAGGGAAAAATTACCCTGAGGCTCAAGATCAAGGTGTGAATGAGATAATTCAAGTCATTATCATGAACATATTTAATATAATAATATGACTAAAGATTAGTAAATGTTATCTCAACAATGACTTCATGTCCAACAGCAAGGGCAGTGTAAGAACATTCTTTTAATTCTGATTTGCTTATTAAAAGTTTTATCAAATATATTATTTTACATTTAGGGATGTGTGTGTGTGTGTGTGTGTGTGTGTGTGTGTGTGTGTAGCAGCAATTAGTTTAAAAAGAGGCCATGTATTTGAAAAAGACAAGGGATAGTACATCGAATAGATTTGCGTACAGGAAAGGCCGAATGATACAATAACATTATAGTCTACAAAATAAAAGGAACACTTTTTTAAATTAACAGGAATAATTAATAGTTCACTTCACTAGAAGTTTTAAAGCATTTTGTGTTTATTTATCAATTTTTTAGTTATTTATGTGTGTGCATCAAAATGGACATAGATATTTGTGTAATGGGAAAGTATAGGGTCAGAAGACAACCTGCAGAAATCCATTTTCTCTTTCTATCATGTGGGTTTCTGAGAACTAGCTCATTGGCACCTTGAGGGTTAGTAGTTATAGATACCATTTAATAGTTATATAATAGTTTCAGCCTATATTTGACATTTTTGTCAGTTTAACTATTATTATTATCATCATCATAATCCTCACTATCATTATCTCAATTTTGCCATGAACACTAGAGTAAGAAATAACAAACATTGCAGGATGTACAACTCAAATCACCCCACATACAAAATGCTACAAGAACTTGATCTTTCGAAGAAATCATTGAGTTTGTAGGATTTACTTTTTTTCTTTATATTATTAGAAAAAATAGCACTTTAATGCCACTTAAAAAGAGATGGGTTTGATTTTAGATGTAGTTTATGTCTTTTCTGTAGTCCTGGAGTTACATTATAGAGACTATTATTGAACTTCGCAAATAAAAGATTCAACAGTTTTAGCATGCATTTGAAAAATTGAGCGTTCATGAAATACAAAGTAATTAGTTTAGGGGTTTTTGTTTTGTTTTGCTTTGTTTTGCTTTTTGGAGGTAAGTTTTTGCACTAAGCCTGTGTGGATTTCACTGTGTAGACTAGGCTGACCATGAACTTGCAGTAACTTCTTTCTGGGATTCTCCGGTATTTAAACTGGTAGCTTAAAATTGTGAGTCACCACATTTAGGGTTATAATTCTGATTCCGGTTCAATAAATTCTAATCTGGGGCCAATGATGATATAGACCTAAGAAGTTCCCAAATCTTTATTAGAAAATGCATACACATTATTAACTATAATTTGAGACATCTTTAGTATGGAATACAAGAAATGAGCAGTCCCTAGACAATGACTAATGAAAAGATATTAAAATTTTGGAATCCTGAATCAGGTGTGAGCAGCATATGGATGACAAGGTGACCTGTGACAGTAGCTTCACCTTCCAAACTCCTATGCAATCTAGAGAGCCCTGCTCTGTAATGAGGCCATTTTAGTTAACATGACAAAATTTTATGTACTTGTTTACCACCAGGAAAGAGTAAATTTGAACAATGGGTATAGAATAAGAAATTACATGGACATGATTGATAGAGAAATAAAAATTCTTGCAGTTTGAGATTTAAAATATTAATAAATGCTCTGCTCAAGACTTTATTTTTTAAACTCATTCTGTAAACTTGAAATGGAAAAATCACCAAGTAAGAAATAGAAGATACATAGATCCACTTGCTCTCAGTATAATCCAGGCAAATTATCATTATTACAGTAGAAAATGCAAAGAAGTAAAAAGAAAACATATGCACTCACTGGTTCTCATTATAAATCTGTAAGACATGAAGATATGTAAGTATTAATAGCATTATAACATGTTTGAAGAGAAGCATTAAATGAAAGGATTGATCCTCACTTTTTCTACCTGGGTTTCTGCAGCCATTTTAACACGTAGGCAAAAGTAGTTTGCAGTCCTGACTGAAACTCTTACCACTCTGTCCTCTACATTGAACCCAAACAAAAAGCAAATAAAGATCATGATGCCGGACTCCAGTCTGGAAGTCACACTTCTGAAAGCTCACCCTGCTGATATACTGCTGAAATAAATTACCCAATGATTGCACATCTTTGTCATAATGCTTGGGTAGATCAGGAGCATTGTGACTGACAGAAGGATGTGTCCCAGGGACACAGTATATTCTGTCTTTTCTTTCACCTGTAAGTGTTTAGTTTGAAAATAGAAAACAAATTGACAAATGGAAGAGGATATTGCTGAAGCAGCCCTCCCAATAAACTATTGAAATAATACCTCTAACTTGAGAGTCTCAAAGGTTCTATCCACATCCAGTTCTCTCCAAAGGAATCCTTAAACCAGATGTAAAAAAATAATTCTTATGAATTAGGTTTTGTGAATTCAGGCTCTAGTGTTTCTTCTCCATTTTTGACTGTATAAGTACACACTGACAGACTTCATCTGCATATCCTCATTTTCTCACAGAGCTATTATGAGCTATCCTGCGAATTGGAATTATAGACATTTGAAATCAAAGTAATTACCTGGTAGGCTGTTACACTGTGCTTTGAAAAGGAAAACATTTATTCTGTCAGGACCCAGTCATTACTTCTGACTTGGAATTGATACTGAGGTGTACATGAATGTTCATTGTTCTTTCCTGGTCACAGCCCTGCTCTCTCATGCACCTGAGAGCTTGTCTGCAGTAGGGACCAAGTGGACACACCACAGTGATGTACTCACATCTCTGCTTTTTCTTTGTTTGTTTTTGTTTGTTTGTTTTTAGATATCAGGAGAGTTGTATAAGTTACATGTTGAGACATGATCTGTTTTCTTCATCCCTTATTAACATCTTATTTTCTAGGTCTTATATTAATTTTGTCAAGATCTTTGAAAGATTGAAAATGTTTCCTAACCTTTGATGATGTAGAAATGGATGACATAGATTAGACAGTTTTTATTTATACAGTGAGATTGAAAATGAGAAGTTAGTATCCCATGGGTAGGCCTAACGGGGAAGAGACCTATAGAAGCAGGTAACAGGTGACATCATATAAACAGGAATGAAGAATAGATTATTTTCTTCTGTTTAATATATGGGCCCTATTATACCATTCCATTTCCTTTCCCAAGGAGAGAGGAAATAAAAGCCTACCTTCTTATCTTTTGAGATACCTTTATAGAAAGCTACTAATTTCCCTACCATTTAAGAATAAGCATTTACGTTCTCAGGGACTAGACACATTTTAGATATCTCAATGCTTATTAGACACAGAGAGTTGTCCCTAATCAGCAGGAAGTAACCTGGCCCCCTTTCCAAACCTTGACTTTTTTCAGAGATTTCTTTCCTTTGTGTATTATTTTTTTCTCTCTTATCTAGTGTTTGCGGGGCGGGGTTGAAAGGATTAAAGAAAGGGGGTAGAGAACTGTGGAATAATAAAGAACACACAAAGTTGGCAAAGACAGCTACAGAGAGTTATCTACATCTGGTGAGTAATTGTATTTGGCATTCGAGATAGCAGGCAAGATTTATATTACCTCAATATTTAGCCTAGGGATTTTATACAAATGCCATTTGAATTCATGGAAGAAAAAATATTTATTACCCTTTGAATCATACCAAGTACCTATTGATATTTTTCTTATAAGAATAGTATAGTATTTCTGAGAAGCTAGAATGGAATTGTTTCTATCTTCTAGATGTAATATTACATGAAATAGTACTAGGTCTGATAATGCTAGAGCTTTTTGTAACAAGACACATATTTTTATTGGGTATTTGATTTACTTACAGCTCTAATCTTATACCCTTTCCCAATTGCCCCTCCCCAGAAATCCCCTATTCCATCTCCCCTTCTCCTGCTTCTATTAGGGAGTGCCCATATCCTCCCACCCACTCCTGCCTCCCCACCTTCAGATTTCCTACAGTGGGGCATCTGGCCTTCACAGGACCAAGGGCCTCTTCTCCCATTGATGCCCAATAAGGCATCTGCTTTATATATGGCTGGAGCCATGGGTCCCTCCATGTGTACTATTTGGTTGGTATTTTAGTGCCTGGGAACTCAGGGGAGGGGGGTCTGGTTGATTGATATTTTTGTTCTTCTTATGGGGTTTCAAATCCCTTCAGGTCCTCAGTCCATTCTCTAACTCTTCCATTGGAGACCCAGTGATCAGTTCAATAGTTGGCTGTGAGCTTCTGCCTCTGTATGTCAGACTCTGTCAGAGCCTCTCAGGAGACAGCTATATCAGGCTCCTGTCAGCATGCACTTTTTGGAATCCAGAATGATGTCTGGGTTTGGTGACTGTATATGGGATGGGACCCCAGGTGGGTCAGTCTCTGGATGGCCTTTCCTTCAGTCTATGCACCACACTTTGTCTCCATATCATCTCCCATGGGTATTTTGTTACCCTTTCTAAGAAAGACCTAAGCACCCACACTTTGGTCTTTCTCCTTCTTGAGCTTCATGTGATCTGTTAATTGTATCTTGGGTATTGTGAGCTTTTGGGCTAATATCCACTAATCAGTGAGTGCATACCATGTGTGTTCTTTTGTGATTGGGTTATCTTACTCAGAATGATATTTTCTAGTTCCATCCATTTGCCTAAAAATTTCATGAAGTCATTGTTTTTAATAAGTGAGTCGTACTTCATTGTGTAAATTTACCACATTTTCTGTATCCATTCCTCTGTTGAGGGACATCTGGGTTGTTTCTAGCTTCTGTCTATAATAAATAAGGCTGCTATGAACACAATGGAGCATGTATCCTTATCACATGTTGGAGCACTTACTGGGTATATGCCCAGGAGTGTTATAGTTGGGTACACAGTTAGTACTATGCCCAATTTTCTGAGGAACTGCTAGACTGATTTCCAGAGTGGTTGTACCGGTTTGCAATCCCACCATCAATGCAGGAGTGTTCTTCTCTAAACATCCTTGACAGCATCTGCAGTCACCTGAGTTTTTGATCTTAGCCATTCTGACTGGTGTGAGGTGGAATCTCAGGGATTTTTTGAATTGTATTTCCTCAATGATTAAGGATGTTGACCATTTCATTAGGTGCTTCTCCACCATTAGATATTTCTCAATTGGGAATTCTTTATTTTGCTCTGTACTACACTTTTAGTAGGGTTATTTGATTGTCTGGAGTCTAATTTCTTGAGTTCTTTGTATATATTTGATATTAGCCCTTTATCAGATATGGGATTGGTAAAGATCTTTTCTCAATGTGTTTGTTGCTGTGTTGTCTTATTGACAGTATCCTTTGCCTTACAGAAGCTTTGTAATTTTATGATGTCTCATTTGTCAATTCTTAGTCTTAGACCATAAGCTATTGGTGTTTTGTTCAGGAACTTTTCCCCTGAGCCCATGTATTCGAAGCTCTTCCCCACTTTCTCTTTTATTTGTTTCAGTGTATCTGGTTTTATGTGGCAATACTTGATCCACTTGTACTTGAGCTTTGTACAAGGAGTAAAAATGGATTGATTTGCATTCTTCTACATGCAGACCTCCAGTTGGACCAGCACCATTTGTTGAAAATGCTGTCTTTTTTCCACTGGATGGTTTTAGCTCCTTTGTCAACTATCAAGTGAACATAGGTATTTGGGTTCATTTTGGGTCTTCAATTCTATCCCATTGATCTTCCGGCCTGTCTCTGTACCAATGCCATGCTGTTTTTATTACTATTGCTCTATAATACAGCTTGAGGTCAGGGACAGTAATTCCCCCAGAAGTTCTTTTATTGTTGAGAATAGTTTTTACTATCCTGTTTTTTTTGTTGTTCCAAATGAATTTGCAAATTGCTCATTCTAACTCAGTGAAGAATTGAGTTGGACTTTTGTTGGGGATTGCATTGAATCTGTAAATTGCTTTTGGGAAGATAGCCATTTTTACTATAATAATTCTGCCAATCCATGAGCATGGGAGATCCTTTCATCTTCCAAGATCTTTTTCGGTTTCTTTCTTCAGAGAGCTGAAGTTCTTGTCATACAGATCTTTCACTTGCTTAGTTAGAGTCACACCAAGGTATTTTATATTATTTGTGACTGTTCTGAAGGGTGTCATTTTCCTAATTTTTTTCCTCAGCCTATTTAGCCTTTGAGTAGAGGAAGACCACTGATTTGTTTGAGTTAATTATTAAAAATGCTTTAACCCAGAGTTGTACAATTACTGTACCTACTTAAATCAGCATTAGTGTTCCTTTCTTCTTAGCACCTCTTCCCTTGCCATTTAAGGGAGTAACCAAAGGAATGTCTGTTGTCTTCAATTTTTCAAAACCTCTTTAATATGGGTTCCTAAATTCTTTAGCCTCCATTCTAGCCTACCACCCACCTGGGGTAGTGTAAAAGAAAGGTTATTAGGATATGGGGTATATGGGCCTGTTTAGAAATTGTTCTTTGGATCAAATCCAATCTGCACTGTCAGGAAATCAGCAGTTCAGTTCACAGGAATCGGCATCAGTGGCAGCTCCATTCACTTGATCCACTAGCAAACACTTCACAAATATACCAGGAATCCAGTTATGTAGTATCAGAATAACAAACACGAATCATCAGCTTTGGCTGACCTAGCAGAAACACCCAGGCCTCAGCTCAATTGGCAGCACAAGGTAGCAGGAACAACCAGGAACAGCAGGGACTTCAGATTCTCTGTAGTGCCTCTCTGAAAGAAGCAAAGATCAGCAAAGAGAAGATAACAGGAAGCATTGCAAAGCAAGCCTCCCACCACATCTCTTGGTTCAATTCATACTCTGTCCAAACATCACATGTCCTCCCACAGGTCTTGCCTCACCACATGAGTTTGTCTTCCCAAAATTTCATGTGAGTCTATTTCAGCTCTCATCACTATTCCAATTAGCCTGAGTTCATGGAAGTGGTGAGAAGCTGGTTCATTTCTTTCTATGGAGTCACAACAAACAGAGCTCAGCAACGCAATATAAGGTGAACTAGCATGTGTGTGTCGTTAGCGAAGAATCCTTCATCATATGTCCTTTTCTGTGTTGACTTTAGCAAAGTATCTTTTCACCTGTGTCTGCTTCAGCAAAAGGTTCCTTGACATAACTGACTTTCCAAAGAAACCAGAAAATTCTACATCAAAACTCTATCCTGAAGGGTGGGTATATTTCAGCAGTAGGGCAAAAAGGAAATGAGAGGATTATGGAAATTGTTTTTATAGTGAAGAGTATTTGAACAAAAAGGAAGTATAGAGTTTAGGCAGTAGTGAAGAAATCCTCATTAAGATGACTAGAATAGAGGAGGGAAGGAAATGAGCACCAGGAAGCCAAGGCACCAGGTAGATGCTTGGTAGAAGAACACCCTAGGCAGAGAGAGTTAGAATGAAGTCGAGTCTGAGGAGGGGAGGAGTGAAATAAGGATGGGGCCAGGATGGCTGAAGCAAAGTGAAATGGGGATGCACAGGAAGTATGTGCAGTACTTTGATGTGCAGTGGTGGAAGAAAGGGAGCATAAGAATCTTTTTATTTATTTTTAACTTGCGGAGAAGGGTTTATTTCTGAGCACAGTTCCACATTACTTCCATCACTGAGGGAAGGCAGCACATAAACTAAAGCAGAATCCCTGGCTTGCTTTCCATATTTTGTTCAAGTTGCTTTCTTTTATAGCCCAGAACCAGGGATAGCATCACCTCCAGTGGGCTAAGCCCTCCAATATCTATTATCAATCAAGAAAATGCCTTACAGATTGTCCACAGGCCAACCTGATGGGGGCATTTTCTCAGTGAGGATTCCCTCTTCCCAGAACAAAGAACTAAGCAGCACAATTTCTAAATGATCATTAAAACTTACATGCCTCGATCATGTAGGGCTAACAAGACTCATTTCTATAAGCAAGCTCCATAAAGGTCTCCAGGAATAGGTTTTCCTGCCCAGCAGTCAAGTTCAAGCTTCTCTGGGTCAGGAGCATGAAGACCAGGCTCAGCTAGAATATACCGATAGCCATCTTTGTTAAATGGATGTTCCAAAGGATAGCCATAAGAAGGGAAGATGTTGAGCAGAAAATAGAGGGTCACTTCTTTGTGGTCCCTCTTGTCCGCCATCTTACTACTTATGCTTGGCTCCTCTTGCTTTCCCACTGCTTCCTGCTGCAATCCCCCATTTAGGTTCCCACTAACAGATACAGCACTGCTTTGTTTCTGTTTGTCATAAGCAGGACCAATGTTACTAAGATTCTGATCCAAACGTCCCAACTTGGGGTTATCTTCTTCTGGGTCTTTGCTTCCTGGATCAGGGTGTTCCTCTACAAGAACACATCTCTTTTCTTACTCACTGTTTTGACAATGTTATTGGGCCAAGTCATTTTTCCATGTCTCTGTCTGGTAGTCATACATTCCCAGTATTTATCAATAACTGGTATAACATCTGTATCTTTGGAGAACATGGTTTTTGGATGTTCATCCTGTCTTCGAGACTACCTCGTTAAGTTCACTAAAGCACTAAGGCTCATTTCTTTTAAATTTGCTTGCTTCCAGAGAAAGCAGGTATTCCCACTGTGATAGCACACATTTCAGTGGAAGATGTAGTTGGTCATAAAAGGCAGACATGGCGATGTGTCTATTCCAAAGGTGTCAGCGATGAAACACTTTGCACATATTCTGCATTGCAACTCGACTTCTCCCAACTGCCGCCCATCCTCATCTACAGAGCCTGCCTAGGTATCCATCACTTCTAAAGTGTCTCCAGTACCTTCCAAAGTATCTTTTCCATTAGCAGACTCTGTCTACAGACCACTTATATTAACCAAGTTTGTATCCCTGCCATCTTGGTCTTGTCCTGGCCTCCTTCTTCATCCGCATCTCAATGGCGACTCCTTCAGAGCATATGTATCTTATGGTTGAGAAAATAGAAAAATTAAATTGTGTAACTGGGACACATCAGCTTCACAATTAAAAATTATATATATATATGTATATATATATAATAACTGTATGATTACATTATATCATTCTTTTTTGTAATATATATTTTATATAATATATATTAATTAAAATTATTTTAAATATATGTTTAATAGAAAAAAGAAATTGTTCTCTTAAGTTTATCCTTCCTTTTGTAATCTAGGAAGGATAAACTTGAGAAAGCAATTTCTTTTTTTCTCCAGTATTGAAAAAAATTATATACTTATATTCAATTATCTTTTCCCTACTACTAAATACAATTAATTTGAAAATAAAGACTGTTTGAATGGTTAGAGTTCTAGCTCAGTGTCAGATCACTTACCTAGAATGTATAAGGCTGTGTTAAATTCTCTACCACCACAAAATATAATTAAGTCAGAGTTTGTGCTGGCTATATTTTTTGTCACCTCAACATAAGCCAGAGTCACTTATGGAGTGAGAATCTCAAATAAGAAAATGTCCCCAATATATTGACCTGTGGGAAAGCCTATGTTGCATTTTCTTAATTAATGATTGATGTTGGAAAGCACAGTTCATTATGTTTGGTCCTGAGTACTCTAAGAAGGGATTCTGAAAAAGCAAGAGCAAGCCAGTATGTAGCACCCTTCTCTACCCTTTGCTTCAGTTCCTTCTTTGAATTCCTGCCCTCATTTGGAAATGTAAGATGACATAAACTCTTTCCTTTGAAATTTGTTTATTGTTACGTTGTTTTATTACAGCAATAAAAAAACCAAACTAATACAGACTTACATTTTTAAGTTTATAGCAGATAAGCTGCACAATGCAAGTAGAAGTGTATCATAATGGAAATATTATAAAAATAGACATAACTAGTCCTAAAGCCTGCTGAGATAATACCAGAAGTAGTATAAACTGTTAAAGATATTTATACTGGAGTCCAATCACGCGGGACCTGAGACTGCTCTGGTTGGGGAGAGAGAAATCCGGCCTACATAGGGCCACAACCCTCTTCCGGTCAGAAAAGCACCAGGGCAGCTGGGGCGCAGGGTCTGCTGACACTCGCCAGCTACCCACAACACCCGCCACAGGATCTTAAGACTTCTGGTGAGTGGAACACAGCTTCTGCTCCAATCCAATTGCGCGGGACCTGAGACTGCATTAGTTAGGGAAGCAGAAACCGGCCTGAGTAGGACCACAGGCCTCATCCGGCTGGATCAGCGCCGGGGTAGCGGGAGCGCAGGGTTGCCTGACACCCGCCAGCTACCTACGACCCCCGCCGCAGGATTTTGGGACTGCTGGTGAGTGGAACACAGCTTCAGCTCCAATCAAATTGCGCGGGACCTGAGACTGCATTAGTTAGGGAAGCAGAAACCGGCCTGAGTAGGACCACAGGCTTCATCCGGCTGGATCAGCGCCGGGGTAGCGGGAGCGCAGGGTTGCCTGACACCCTCCAGCTACCCACGACCCCCGCCGCAGGATTTTGGGACTGCTGGTGAGTGGAACACAGCTTCAGCTCCAATCCAATTGCGCGGGACCTGAGACTGCATTAGTTAGGGAAGCAGAAATCGGCCTGAGTAGGGCCACAGGCCACATCCTGCCAGATCAGCGCTGGGGTAGCGGGAGCGCAGGGTTGCCTGACACCCTCCAGCTACCCACGACCCCCGCCGCAGGATTTTGGAACTGCTGGTGAGTGGAACACAGCTTCTGCTCCAATCCAATTGCGGGGGACCTGAGACTGCATTAGTTAGGGAAGCAGAAACCGGCCTGAGTAGGGCCACAGGCCTCATCCGGCCAGATCAGCACCGGGGTAGCGGGAGCACAGGGTTGCCTGACACCCGCCAGCTACCCACAACCCCCGCCGCAGGATTTTGGGACTGCTGGTGAGTGGAACACAGCTTCTGCTCCAATCCAATTGCGGGGGACCTGAGACTGCATTAGTTAGGGAAGCAGAAACCGGCCTGAGTAGGGCCACAGGCCTCATCCGGCCAGATCAGCACCGGGGTAGCGGGAGCACAGGGTTGCCTGACACCCGCCAGCTACCCACGACCCCCGCCGCAGGATTTTGGGACTGCTGGTGAGTGGAACACAGCTTCAGCTCCAATCCAATTGCGCGGGACCTGAGACTGCATTAGTTAGGGAAGCAGAAATCGGCCTGAGTAGGGCCACAGGCCACATCCTGCCAGATCAGCGCTGGGGTAGCGGGAGCGCAGGGTTGCCTGACACCCTCCAGCTACCCACGACCCCCGCCGCAGGATTTTGGAACTGCTGGTGAGTGGAACACAGCTTCTGCTCCAATCCAATTGCGGGGGACCTGAGACTGCATTAGTTAGGGAAGCAGAAACCGGCCTGAGTAGGGCCACAGGCCTCATCCGGCCAGATCAGCACCGGGGTAGCGGGAGCACAGGGTTGCCTGACACCCGCCAGCTACCCACGACCCCCGCCGCAGGATTTTGGGACTGCTGGTGAGTGGAACACAGCTTCTGCTCCAATCCAATTGCGGGGGACCTGAGACTGCATTAGTTAGGGAAGCAGAAACCGGCCTGAGTAGGGCCACAGGCCTCATCCGGCCAGATCAGCACCGGGGTAGCGGGAGCACAGGGTTGCCTGACACCCGCCAGCTACCCACGACCCCCGCCGCAGGATTTTGGGACTGCTGGTGAGTGGAACACAGCTTCTGCTCCAATCCAATTGCGGGGGACCTGAGACTGCATTAGTTAGGGAAGCAGAAACCGGCCTGAGTAGGGTCACAGGCCTCATCCGGCCGGATCAGCGCCGGGGTAGGATCAGCGCCGGGGTAGCGGGAGCGCAGGGTTGCCTGACACCCGCCAGCTACCCACGACCCCCGCCGCAGGATTTTGGAACTGCTGGTGAGTGGAACACAGCTTCTGCTCCAATCCAATTGCGGGGGACCTGAGACTGCATTAGTTAGGGAAGCAGAAACCGGCCTGAGTAGGGCCACAGGCCTCATCCGGCCAGATCAGCACCGGGGTAGCGGGAGCACAGGGTTGCCTGACACCCGCCAGCTACCCACGACCCCCGCCGCAGGATTTTGGGACTGCTGGTGAGTGGAACACAGCTTCTGCTCCAATCCAATTGCGGGGGACCTGAGACTGCATTAGTTAGGGAAGCAGAAACCGGCCTGAGTAGGGCCACAGGCCTCATCCGGCCAGATCAGCACCGGGGTAGCGGGAGCACAGGGTTGCCTGACACCCGCCAGCTACCCACGACCCCCGCCGCAGGATTTTGGGACTGCTGGTGAGTGGAACACAGCTTCTGCTCCAATCCAATTGCGGGGGACCTGAGACTGCATTAGTTAGGGAAGCAGAAACCGGCCTGAGTAGGGTCACAGGCCTCATCCGGCCGGATCAGCGCCGGGGTAGGATCAGCGCCGGGGTAGCGGGAGCGCAGGGTTGCCTGACACCCGCCAGCTACCCACGACCCCCGCCGCAGGATTTTGGGACTGCTGGTGAGTGGAACAAAGCTTCTGTTCCAGTCCAATCACGCGGGACCTGAGACTGCTCTGGTTGGGGAGAGAGAAATCCGGCCTACATAGGGCCACAACCCTCTTCCGGTCAGAAAAGCACCAGGGCAGCTGGGGCGCAGGGTCGGCTGACACTCACCAGCTACCCACAACACCCACCACAGGATCTTAAGACTTCTGGAGAGTGGAACACAGCTTCTGCTCCAATCCAATTGCACGCAGGACCAGAGACTGCATTAGTTAGGGAAGCAGAAAAACGGCCTGTGTAGGACCACAGGCCTCTTCCGGCTGGACCAGCACCGGGGTACCGTCAGCTACCCACGACCCCCGCCGCAGGATTTAGAGACTGCTGGTGAGTGGAACACAGCTTCTGCTCCAATCTTTAAACAGTGACAACGATAACAACTAACCCCAGAGATTACCAGATGGCGAAAGGTAAACGTAATAATCTTACTAACAGAAACCAAGACCACTCACCATCATCAGAACCCAGCACCCCCACTTCGCCCAGTCCAGGGCACCCCAACACACCGGAAAAGCTAGACACGGATTTAAAAGCATATCTCCTGATGATGATAGAGAACTTCAAGAAGGACTTTAATAACACACTTAAAGAAATGCAGGAGAACACTGCTAAACAGGCAGAAAACAATAAAGAGAAAGCACAAAAATCCCTTAAAGAATTGCAGGAGAACACTGCTAAAGAGTTACAAATCCTTAAAGAAAAACACGATAACATAATCAAACAGGTAGAAGTCCTTACAGAAAAACAGGAAAACACATCCAAACAGATGATGGAAATGAACAAAACCATACTAGACCTAAAAAGGGAAGTAGACACAATAAAGAAAACCCAAAATGAGGCAACACTGGAGATAGAAACCCTAGGAAAGAAATCTGGAACCATAGATACGAGCATCAGCAACAGAATACAAGAGATGGAAGAGAGAATCTCAGGTGCAGAAGATTCCATAGAGAACATCGGCACAACAATCAAGGAAAATGTAAAATGCAAAAAGATCCTAACTCAAAACATCCAAGAAATACAGGACGCAATGAGAAGACCAAACCTACGGATAATAGGAGTGGATGAGAATGAAGATTTTCAACTCAAAGGAACAGCAAACATCTTCAACAAAATTATAGAAGAAAACTTCCCAAATCTAAAGAAAGAGATGCCCATGAACATACAAGAAGCCTACAGAACTCCAAATAGACTGGACCAGAAAAGAAATACCTCCCGACACATAATAATCAGAGCAACAAATGCTCTAAATAAAGATAGAATACTAAAAGCAGTAAGAGAAAAAGGCCAAGTAACATATAAAGGCAAGCCTATCAGAATTACACCAGATTTTTCACCAGAGACTATGAAAGCCAGAAGATCCTGGACGGATGTTATACAGACACTAAAAGAACACAAATTCCAGCCCAGGCTACTATACCCAGCCAAACTCTCAATTAACATAGATGGAGAAACCAAAGTATTCCACGACAAAACCAAATTCACACATTATCTCTCCACGAATCCAGCCCTTCAAAGGATAATAACAGGAAAAAACCAATACAAGGACGGGAACCACGCCCTAGAAACAACAAGAAGGTAATCCCTCAACAAACCTAAAAGAAGACAGCCACAAGAACAAAATGCCAACTTTAACAACAAAAATAACAGGAAAGAACAATTACTTTTCCTTAATATCTCTTAATATCAATGGACTCAACTCCCCGATAAAAAGACATAGACTAACAAACTGGCTACACAAACAAGACCCAACATTTTGCTGCTTACAGGAAACTCATCTCAGAGAAAAGGATAGACACTACCTCAGAATGAAAGGCTGGAAAACAATTTTCCAAGCAAATGGCATGAAGAAACAAGCTGGAGTAGCCATTCTAATATCTGATAAGATTGACTTCCAACCCAAAGTCATTACAAAAGACAGGGAGGGACACTTCATACTCATCAAAGGTAAAATCCTCCAAGAGGAACTATCAATCCTGAATATCTATGCTCCAAATACAAAGGCAGCCACATTCATTAAAGAAACTTTAGTAAAGCTCAAAGCACACATTGCACCTCATACAATAATAGTGGGAGACTTCAACACACCACTTTCACCAATGGACAGATCATGGAAACAGAAACTAAACAGGGACACAGTGAAACTAAGAGAAATTATGAATCAAATGGATCTGGCAGATATCTACAGAACATTCTATCCTAAAACAAAAGGATATACCTTCTTCTCAGCACCTCATGGTACCTTCTCCAAAATTGACCACATAATTGGTCACAAAGCAGGCCTCAACAGATATAAAAATATTGAAATTGTCCCATGCATCCTATCAGATCACCATGGCCTAAGGCTGATCTTCAATAACAAAATAAATAATAGAAAGCCAACCTTCACGTGGAAACTGAACAACACTCTTCTCAATGATACCTTGGTCAAGGAAGGAATAAAGAAAGAAATTAAGGACTTTTTAGAGTTCAATGAAAATGAAGCCACAACATACCCAAACTTATGAGACGCAATGAAAGCATTTCTAAGAGGAAAACTCATAGCTCTGAGTGCCTCCAAAAGGAAACTAGAGAGAGCACACATTAGCAGCTTGACAACACACCTAAAAGCACTAGAACAAAAGGAAGCAAATTCACGCAAGAGGAGTAGACGGCAGGAAATAATCAAACTCAGGGGTGAAATCAACCAAGTGGAAACAAGAAAAACTATTCAAAGAATCAACCAATCAAGGAGCTGGTTCTTTGAGAAAATCAACAAGATAGATAAACCCTTAGCCAGACTCACTAGAGGGCACAGGGAAAGCATCCTAATTAACAAAATCAGAAATGAAAAAGGAGACATAACAACAGATCCTGAAGACATCCAAAACACCATCAGATCCTTCTACCAAAGGCTATACTCAACAAAACTGGAGAACCTGGATGAAATGGAGAAGTTCCTAGACAGATACCAGGTACCAAAGTTGAATCAAGACCAGGTTAATGATCTAAACAGCCCTATATCCCCCAAAGAAATAGAAGCAGTCATTAATAGTCTCCCAACTAAAAAAAGCCCAGGACCAGATGGGTTTAGTGCAGAGTTCTATCAGACCTTCAAAGAAGATCTAATCCCAGTTCTTCACAAACTATTCCACAAAATAGAAACAGAAGGTACTCTACCCAACTCATTCTATGAAGCCACAATTACTCTGATACCTAAACCACAAAAAGACCCAACAAAGATAGAAAACTTCAGACCAATATCCCTTATGAATATTGATGCAAAAATCCTCAATAAAGTTCTTGCTAACCAAATCCAAGAACACATCAAAACAATCATCCATCCTGACCAAGTAGGTTTCATCCCAGGGATGCAGGGATGGTTCAATATACGGAAATCCATCAACGTAATCCAGTATATAAACAAACTCAAAGACAAAAACCACATGGTCATCTCCTTAGATGCGGAAAAAGCATTTGACAAGATCCAACACCCATTCATGATAAAAGTCTTGGAAAGATCAGGAATTCAAGGCCCATACCTAAACATGATAAAAGCAATCTACAGCAAACCAGTAGCCAACATCAAAGTAAAGGGTGAGAAGCTTGAAGCAATCCCTCTAAAATCAGGGACTAGACAAGGCTGTCCACTTTCTCCATACCTATTCAACATTGTACTTGAAGTCCTAGCCAGAGCAATTCGACAACAAAAGGAGATCAAAGGGATACAAATTGGAAAAGATGAAGTCAAAATATCACTCTTTGCAGATGATATGATAGTATATATAAGTGACCCTAAAAATTCCACCAGAGAACTCCTAAGCCTGATAAACAGCTTCGGTGAAGTAGCTGGATATAAAATTAACTCAAACAAATCAATGGCCTTTCTCTACACAAAGAATAAACAGGCTGAGAAAGAAATTAGGGAAACAACACCCTTCTCAATAGTCACAAATAATATAAAATATCTTGGCGTGACTCTAACTAAGGAAGTGAAAGATCTGTATAATAAAAACTTCAAGTCTCTGAAGAAAGAAATTATAGAAGATCTCAGAAGATGGAAAGATCTCCCATGCTCATGGATTGGCAGGATCAACATTGTAAAAATGGCTATCTTGCCAAAAGCAATCTACAGATTCAATGCAATCCCCATCAAAATTCCAAATCAATTCTTCAACGAATTAGAAAGTGCAATCTGCAAATTCATCTGGAATAACAAAAAACCTAGGATAGCAAAAACTCTTCTCAAGGATAAAAGAACCTCTGGTGGAATCACTATGCCGGACCTAAAGCTCTACTACAGAGCAATTGTGATAAAAACTGCATGGTACTGGTATAGTGACAGACAAATAGACCAATGGAATAGAATTGAAGACCCAGAATTGAACCCACACACCTATGGTCACTTGATCTTCGACAAGGGAGCTAAAAACATCCAGTGGAAGAAAGACAGCATTTTCAACAAATGGTGCTGGCACAACTGGTTGTTAACATGTAGAAGAATGCGAATCGATCCATTCCTATCTCCTTGTACTAAGGTCAAGTCTAAGTGGATCAAGGAACTTCACATAAAACCAGAGACACTGAAACTTATAGAGGAGAAAGTGGGGAAAAGCCTTGAAGATATGGGCACAGGGGAAAAATTCCTGAATAGAACAGTAATGGCTTGTGCTGTAAGATCGAGAATTGACAAGTGGGACCTCATGAAACTACAAAGCTTCTGCAAGGCTAAAGACACCATCAATAAGACAAAAAAACCACCAACAGATTGGGAAAGGATCTTCACCTATCCTAAATCAGATAAGGGACTAATATCCAATATATATAAAGAACTCAAGAAGGTGGACTCCAGAAAGTCAAATAACCCCATTAAAAAATGGGGCTCAGAACTGAACAAAGAATTCTCACCTGAGGAATACTGAATGGCAGAGAAGCACCTGAAAAAATGTTCAACATCCTTAATCATCAGGGAAATGCAAATCAAAACAACCCTGAGATTCCACCTCACACCAGTCAGAATGGCTAAGATCAAAAATTCAGGTGACAGCAGATGCTGGCGAGGATGTGGAGAAAGAGGAACACTCCTCCATTGTTGGTGGGATTGCAAGCTTGTACAACCACTCTGGAAATCAGTCTGGCGGTTCCTCAGAAAATTGGACATAGTACTACCGGAGGATCCAGCAATACCTCTCCTGGGCATATATCCAGAAGATGTCCCAACCGGTAAAAAGGACACATGCTCCACTATGTTCATAGCAGCCCTATTTATAATAGCCAGAAGCTGGAAAGAACCCAGATGTCCCTCAACAGAGGAATGGATACAGAAATTATGGTACATTTACACAATGGAGTACTACTCAGCTATTAAAAAGAATGAATTTATGAAATTCCTAGCCAAATGGATGGACCTGGAGGGCATCATCTTGAGTGAAGTAACACAATCACAAAAGAACTCACACAATATGTATTCATTGATAAGTGGATATTAGCCCAAAACTTAGGATACCCAAGATATAAGATACAATTTGATAAACGCATGAAACTCAAGAAGAATGAAGACCAAAGTGTGGACACTGTGCACCTTCTTAGAATTGGGAACAAAACACCCAGGGAAGGAGTTACAGAGACAAAGTTCGTAGCTGTGATGAAAGGATGGACCATTTAGAGACTGCTGTATCCAGGGATCCGTCCCATAATCAGCTTCTAAACGCTGACACCATTGCATACACTAGCAAGATTTTGCTGAAAGGACCCAAATATAGCTGTCTCTTGTGAGACGATGCCGGGGCCTAGCAAACACAGGAGTGGATGTTCACAGTCAGCTATTGGATGTATCACAGGGCTCCCAATGGAGAAGCTAGAGAAAGTACCCAAGGAGCTAAAGGGATCTGCAACCCTATTGTTGGAACAACATGATGTACTAACCAGAACCCTGGAACTCTTGTCTCTAGCTGCATATGTATCGAAAGATGGCCTAGTCGGCCATCAATGGAAAGAGAGGCCCATTGGACTTGCAAACTTTATATGCCCCAATATAGGGGAATGCCAGGGCCAAAAGAATGGGAATGGGTGGGTAGGGAAGTGGGGGGCGCTATGGGGGACTTTTGGGATAATATTGGAAATGTAATTGAGGAAAATATGTAATAAAAATATAAAAAAAAATAAACATGTACAACAAGACCCCAAAAAAAAAAAGAGTAATTAAAAAAAAAAAGATATTTATACTGATGAAAAAGGCCCCAAGTACATAATATAATATTGTCCAATACTGTTCTACGCTTCTTTTTAAAAAATAACTTCTCAGTAAAACTCTGTGATGATCAGTGGTAAGTCTATTTGGTATGGGCTGTGTATACTGCAACATGAATTGAACTTGCATAGCAATGGTTTTATTTGTGACATCTTTTACTACTCAACAATAACTTTATTAGTATTAAATACAAAATAGTTTAGTTTAAAAAATATAACATAATGCAGCCAATACCTGTCAATATATACATCTGAAGAATCAAGCAAACATTAATAGAATCCTAAAAGAAAGGAGAGACAGGGTTAAATATGTTTCCTTGGTAGCAACATAATGAGGGTAGTGAATGATATAATTAATATTCAACCTTTAGAGTGAAGGTCTAACTTAAATAATGATCCCTTCCAGGTACAGATAATTTCTAAGGTAATGACAGTGTAATGAAAAAAAAAGTGATCAATTGAACAAACCAGGAATTATGGATGATGTGGTACTGGTGTAGGTTAACTCTTCCTTGGGGAGAGTTCGGGGACTGAAGCAGAATTGATTTATGTAATAGGAAGTACTTGAATATAGATATAAGTAGTAAAAAATAAATGTGCTTGTGACAGCAAGGATAATTGGTCACTTTTGGAGTCTTTGTATCTGTAGTAAAATAATTTCCTAATGGACTCAAAGAGAAACTTAAGGACAATTTTATTAGTTTAAAAGAACGTTTGTCAGTGCAGAGAGCTGCCTATAGTAGAAGAACAAAGGAGAAAAGAGGAAAAAGAATACCAAAATATTTAAATGGGCACAGAGATCAAACACCTGACTGAAAAGCATCCATAGAATGGAAAACAAGCTTTAGAGAAAAAGGAAGGAAGGCCAAAGTATCAACAAAAACAACTTAGGTTCAGGCCAGTACCCAAGAGAAAATGATGGAAAAAGGGCAAAATTATTTCCTAAGGAAGATTGTCTTCTGCTGTAAGCATTCTTTAGTTGCCTACAGTTCTTTGTCCAGGGCAGAGACTCTATGAGATTTCACCCTTCCAGATGGAGGTCTTGTTAAGGCAGTCACATTCCTAATAGATGTAATCTCACAGCAAACTTTCTAATCTACAATTCTTACAACCTTCCTTCCCTGTCTTTTGCTTTGATACATACCAGTAACATTATATAGACTGAGTAGGCTTTATTAGGAACACACACACACACACACACACACACACACACATACACAGAGAGAGAGAGAGAGAGAGAGAGAGAGAGAGACTCAACAACTAAAGAAATAGAAACCATGAGTTTGAGGGAGAGAACAAGAAGTAGTACATGGAAAGGGTTATATGGAAGAAATGGGAGAAGAATGATCAAGTTGTATTTTAATTTACAAAAATAAAAGGAGATATTAAATCTATATGACTCAGGTGACAAGGAGTTGGATATATCCAGCCCAGTAGAAATTCATGGTGACTTGTAAGGTTAAGGCAAAAAGTGTGGAAAGGAAAAGTACATTATCTCTTTAGCATGGCTAAAGGTGAGCCCAGCTTCCTAGGGCTCTCCTTTGTCCTTTGTCTGATTGACACAACTCAAACAGAACATTAGGTCTCTAACCAGAATAAAGTTTCTATTCTTTTGACTAGACCAAGTTTTCTCTTAAAAGGTCTTACTGTGCATATCAATAAACTTCCAGAATTAGAGAGTTAGCTCTCTTTAATCTGTTGATGGGACAGTTACATTTTGTGAATCTATATGCATTGAAACCTCCTCTACTGGAAATAAGCATAACTTCTTTTGAATGATAATTTTAGTCTGACTTGTACTACAAGCAGTTGTATCACCTGCAGTTGCTATCTATCTATCTATCTATCTATCTATCTATCTATCTATCTATCTATCTATCTATCTATAGTGGTTTTCTAAAGAAAACAATAGAGAAATGATTGGAGGTTAATCCCTATAGTACAAGAGTTAGTCATTGTACAAATATATTATCTGGGTCTAGTGTTACAAACATTCAAATGACCATTAACAAAGGCCTATTTATGTAAAGTCTCAGATGATCATGTAGTACAGGTTTTCTCTTGGAACATTTTTAGGAGTGTGGAAACTCATTGGACATTTACAGTCCTATGTATTGAGAACAGAGTCTCCAGTGCAGGAGATCAGCGTACTAAACTCAACATTGTTCACTCTCAGGGTGGTTTACTAATGTCTCCTCCTGTTTCGCGGAATGTGCTCCTTGACCCTTTTAACTTTGTTCCTGAGTGAGAACCTCATGTTTTTCCATTCTTGAAATTACCACAGAATATTGAAGTCAATAAATATTAAAACATCTGAAACTAATATAAATAGTTTAAACACTTATAAGGTTTGACTCATAACTTTATGACATGATTGGCATAAATACACTTAAACCAGTCAAAAATATAAATCGATATACAATATATTCTATTCTCTCTCTATATATAATATATCGTATGCATCCTTTTTTTCCCTGTATGGACTGTGCATGGCTGAAAAATGAAGAAGGTAAAAGAAGGAACTGCTTCTGCCTCTAAAGAATTCAGATTCATTTAGTTTGAACAATTAAGTTATTTGATCAAAAATTTTGTTACTTTAAAATTTGCTCATCATTTCTACTTCTACACAAAGATACTTCATGGAATATGTTTCTGTAGTACAAGATATTTTTCAATTCCCTACAAGATCAGTAATCTTTTTTGTTAATGAAAACACCCCTAGAATCACAAGTAAAACGTTTCCAATGACAACTAGGGATAAAGTAAAATGTTGAAGAATAAATGAAATGGTAGGATAATAATTTACTGAAAGTATTTATAATTTTTAATTTTTTAAGATCTACAATAGCAGACTGCTGCCCTCTAAAGTTTTATGGATATTGAATGTTTTTTCTTTACTGAATATATGTCTAATATCCTTACCTGAGATAGATTCATTGACAAATATCGTATATTTAATGACTTTTCCCTCCATTCTACAAGGATTGGCATTAACATCTGGCTTTTATTTAGTGGCCATTTGGTTACTCAAATTCAGTTAAAGAGAGAACAGTTCATTATCCTACATGACTAAATGGCAGAAGTTCATAAATGCCTGGAATGAAAAATGTGCGATTTATGCATGTGTTAATTCATGACATGACCTTGAAAATTTTTAATTGCTGATTTTTTTTTGATTAACTTTCTGGTAACTAACAAATTATACGCTTTAATTGTTCAAATTTACTGTCTAATATAAATTCATGTAGCAAACATAATGCCTGAGTAGTTCAGGATAAAGGTATGTATCACTTTCCCTCATACTTTTTGCTCAGTATTCATCAGTATGTTCTTGTTACTCAGTTATGCTTTGTATTTTTTATAGCTTTCATGTCATGATGCAAAGAATGCATGGAAGGATCAAGATAGAGTGGCTAGCACATGGAGATAGTTAAATAAGGTGAAGGAACTTTACACTTTGAAGATACACAGAGTGCCTCTAAATGTTTTTCTTTAAAATGGAATTTATTAAATAGCTTAAATGCATGGAAATGAAGAAATAATGGCTTGTAGTGGTGTCAAATTAAAGCAGAGAATAAAAGCATTTTATGGAATCGTTAAATGTTATATTTTAAAATATTTAATTAAATCAATTACAGAAAAGTAGGTGCAAAGTGTCAGGGTTTGAAATGTACATAAATGCATATTAACATGTAGACAAATAAAGCATTGAATTTTAAATTAACTACAAAATAGAAATCATTTTTCCCCACATTTTTCTTTTTCTATTATAAATGAACTCATTCATAGGCCACAAGAAACATTCATTGTAAAGCTATTTAAAATATAAGGCTTAATTAATTATTTTGTCTCTAATCTGTTCTTAGGCAAAACATTTCTGGGTATGAGAATTCCATCACCCAACAGCTCCTAGATTGAAATGACTGCTTGAAAAATCACAGGAGTGGAATGTAGTGGTGTGGGTAATTATTTCAGTAACAAAAGCTGCAGATCCAGAGGGTCTTATGAATACCACACCAGTCTGGATATAGTTGATGTTGTACTTTGAGATTTCTTCTGTTGCCTTGTTCTCAGTAACAATAACTTTTCTTCCACGTACTGACCATCACGTTGAAGCTAGTGAACCAAAAACTGTTAGTGGGATTTGGCTCTAGTTTGCCTTCAAATCACTGGGTTTTATGATCTCTAGAAAGAATTCAGATGATACACAGAGATCATAATAGAAAATAGTAGAAAATAGTTTATGTAGAGTTGAGGGAAGAACACTCATGGGTGAGAAAGACAGAGATACATATGTCTGACTATCCGTAAGAAGCTTAAAGTCCCCAAAGAGTCAAAATTACCTTTCTTGTCTTACTTCTCAAATGATTGGCAGGCTCATTTTGATTAACTTTTGGCGAGGGTTATTTATTTATTACCTCATATGTGATATTTGGTAAAGAATTCGAAAATATTTAGGAGTCTTTTACCCATCTTCATATAAACTTGTTTTCTTTACTTCTATAAAACCCAATACATTTCTTTCATAAATAATTTTAACCTAATTCTACCAAATTCATACATGAATAAATAAAATATCATTCAATTTTGCCTCTTTGTTAATTTTATTCAAATAAAAGGGGAATAATAGGTCATTGAAGGAATGGTAATAAGCCCAGCTCTGTAGTATTAGTTTTGGTTTTAGAAGGTACTAGTTATCAGAGAGGGCCCTTTCTCAATGCCCTTCAATCCTCTAATAGGACTAGCTACCTAACAAATCTACACAAAACATTAGTCCAATCATTTATCTTTAGCTATTTAAGGAAATCTAACCAAAAATAATTTCAATTTCACCAATTTTGATTTCTTTCTTTTTTTAGTTAGAATCCCATTTTAATATCAGACATATTCATATCTCAATTTGTTCCAACTTATTATTAACTATAACTTTGTGCAAATTATTTCAACATTCTGAACCTAGGTTCTTCATAGCATTGACTAAAATATTAAAAGCATAAAATGAGATTTATTTTTAATAATAAGTTAATTTTGTAAGTGAATTGATCTTCATGTGTAAGCTTCTAATCTCCCCATAGCAGAAGGTACTGAAGCACATTCAATTTGGTTTGTTTGTTTATTTACTTATTTATTTATTTATATTTACTTTGCATCGTGATCGCAGCCTTCCCTTTCTTTCTTGCCAGTCCTATCCTCATATACCCCTTCTCCCACTACCTTCTCTGAGGGGAAGGCAAAACCCCCCACGGGTACCAAATGGCCTTAGCAAATTTAGGTGGACCATGGCTAAGCACGTCCTCACGCACAGAGGCCAGACAAGGCACCCCAGCTAGAGCAAAGGGATCCAAAGTCAGGAAACAGCGTTAGAGAAGGCTTCTGCTCCAGTCTTTAGGGGACCCACACAAAGACCACCCTGCACATCTACTACAAATGGGTAGGTGGGACCTAGCTCTAGCCATGAATGCACTTTGGGTGGTAGTTTAGTCTCTGTGAGCCCCCATGCCTGGGCCCAGGTTAGGTCTTCCTGTGGTATCCTTGATCCTCCTGCTCCTTCAGTCCTTCTTCCTACTCTTCCATAAGCTTCCTAGAATTTCACCTAATGTTTGGCTGTGGGTTTCTGCATGATTCCTGGATGAAACCTCTCAAAGGAAAGTTAGATGATTACGCTAGGCTCCTGTCTGCAAATATAGCAGAGTGGTGGCTTTACTTTCTCCCATGGGGATGGGTCTCAAGTTGGACCAGTCATTTGGCTGGTCATTCCCTCAATCTCTGCTCCATTTTTATCCCTGCACATTTTGTACTCAGGACAAATTGTGGGTCAAAGGTTTTGTGGATATGTTGGTGCACCCCCTACATATATACACAGACACACACACAGACAGACACACACACACACAGAGACACACACACACACACAGAGACAGACACACAGACACAGACACACATAAGCAGACACACACACAGACAAACATACTTAGGCAGACACACACACTAACAGACAGACACACTTAGGCACACACACACACACACCCACACACACACACTAACAGACAGACACACTTAGGCACACACACACACACACACACACACACACACACACTATAATGGAAGTCCTTCCTGGCATCAGGAGATGCCCACTTCAGTCTCTATATCTTCAATGCTAGGAGTCTCAGCTAATGTCACTCATATAGACCTCTGGGGCCTTTCTGGTTCCAGATCTCCAACTACTCTAAGAGATGCCTCCTCCCCTGCCCCACTTATCTCCATTCACTTTCCCAGTGGTCTCACAACACCTCCCACATCAGATACCCACCCAAGTTCCCCTAACTACCCCTGGTCTTACCCAGTTCCCTCCTTCCATCCACCTCTATACCTATTTTATATCCCCTCCTGAGTGAGATTCAAGCATCCTCCTTCGAGCATCCCTATTACAATTAGCTTGTTTTGGGTCTGTAGAGTGTAGCATGGTTATCCTGTACTTTATGGCTAATTTCATACACGCCATCCATGTCTTTCTGGGCCTGAGTGATGTCACTTAGGATATTATTTTCAAGTTGATTATTTCATTATTATTATTATTATTATTATTTTAAAATGGATTTGAAGTCTTACTCCTTTTGATTTAGAAACAAGACTTGGGAGAGGATGGGAGTCCTCTGGAGCTGTGAACATTTTCTCACATACAGACTTCCAGAGTTTAAGAGGTGAAGTGCCACACAAAGCAATCGCCACCATAGACATCTCAAGCCAATAACATACACTTCCTATGTCTTTTCTAAATGTGAAAAAATAAAATCTATAGGCAGTGAGATGAGGTTAGAGAGGAGTTTTATCTTGTGATTATAAGGGGGCACTTGAGAAAAAGAGAGCGAGCTCTTTAAAAGGAGAACTGGTCCCTGAGAGCCTGCTACCATGGAGCTGCTTGTCTATGGTTTTGAAAACGATTTATGGCAGAAACTGAGGCAAGGTGAGGTTTAGGTAGATAAGCTGGTTGGCCTCAGGCACTTCCTCCTCACATAAAGCTTCTAGAATGTTGGGCTCCTGGGACACGTTTGGCCTACATAAAGAGAAGAAGGAAGATAAATCAGAACAACAGCCAAGAGCCCTGAGGGTATTTGGGTCTGGGTCATGACAAACCAAAGATTTTGGTTTTGAAAAAGAGTCATGATTTCTGTCCCTGAACTGCCTGCCTGACCACTTATTATCTTCTTTTCTCAATATGAAAATTCCTCATTAGCCTCTGGTCTAATAATTAGCCTTGCAGGATGAATACATTCTAAATATATATATGCTCTTTTTAAATATCAAATCCTTGGTACGATGGTTGCCAAAACTTGGAAATTCTCCAGAAATCTTGATCTGGAAAAAGGGTTTTCTTGGAACTTGTTGTCAGCCAGAGATAGGACCATGTCTCTAGGATATATGTTGATAATTTGTCAGATAGCATTTGCTCTAAATAGTCAACTTGGCCCAGGCTAGAGTCACCTGAAGGGGTGACAGTCCTTACTTGGTTGGTTGTAAGCATGTATGAAGAATTGTCCTGCTTGTTGTTTGTGGGTAACAGGATATCCTATGAAGGACATCCTATGCTGTATAAAGAAACAAACTAAGCAAGAAGCTATGAAGTAAGCAGCATTCCTCCATGTTTTCTTCCTTTGAGTTTCTGTCTGAGTTCTTGCCCTGCCTTCTCTCAGTGATGGACTGTGGCATGGAATTGTAAGCCATATAAATCCTTTCCCAAATAAGTTCTTGTTGTTTTGTTTTTAATATAGTATTTGTCACAGTAGCAGAATGAAACTAAAAAGAAAAATTAAAGAAAAGACTAAAGCCTAGATGATGATCATGGATGAAACCACACCCTAGGATTGAGTAACTGTCTATTCCCCTTCCTTCTATTTAGTCCTATAAACATGTTATAATCCTCATAAGGAACTTTGGCGTAACAAGATCTCTTCTTGGTGTGGCACATTGGATTTCTGGGGTATTTTTTTTTTAGTATTAATTATTCTATTTTCTTGTTAAAACCTGAAAAATTGGCTTTTTGAAGTTGTTAGAGTTCAGGCTCTGGTCACAATAACTTCATTAAAAGTCATAATCCTGATAAATACTTCTTTCTTAAAAATATTAAAATCTATCACTTGTGTAGTTTACTATTTCCCTAGTTACTAGTTTTTCAAATCATGTACAATTACATATGGGAATATATTTACTTTTTAAATACATATACTGTGTGCCATGTACCATAATTAAAACATAAACACAGCAAAAATTTCACATTAGCAAAACATATGCTAAAATGGCATTTTTCTCATTTATTTAAAATTATGGATATCAGAGACATACATTCCCTAAATGTAATAAAATTTTGACTACCTTAGTAAGAAAATAAGAAAAAGAATCTTAAATCTTCATTTTTAAGTGTCTTTGCATAACCAAATGTATTTTGTGTACTAAAAAGAGCAGGGGACATTGGGGTTGCATGTGTGACAAACTCATTTTGGAGGATTCTTCATCCAGTTATGATCAGGCACTCTGTATGCAGTTTTCCAGTACTTAATTGCTAGCCTGTAAATGAGTGTGGTCTTTCTTGATTGGTTAGTTTTCAGTCCTGAGTGGTTAAGATGAGCCAATAAGCAAGTCATTTCCTGCCTTGTAAATGAGGCAGCATGTTACATCAGGATGGCACTGATTTTGATTGATTCTTCCATATCCTGTTCTGTTATTCTGCCATGCTATACTCTGTTTAGTGGAATGCCTTCTATGCTAGGGAAAATTGAGCGTCCATTTCTCTTCCTGATCTCTTAATAATGGCCTGTTCTCCACATAGCTCTGTAAACAAAGTAAAGTTAGAAAGATTACATGACCCAATACAGGGGAATGCCAGGGCCAGGAATTGGGAGTGGGTAGGTTGGGGAGCAGGGCAGGGGGAGGGTATAGGGGACTTTTGGTATAGCATTTGAAATGTAAATGAAGAAAATATCTAAAAAAAAAAACAAAAACAAAACAAAAACTAATAGTTCCCAACAAAGCAGATTTGGCTGCTGAGCTTCAGTAAGCAACTTATATGTAATAATTGCTCAAACTAGCAGAAAAAAGACACTTAGAAGAAACTAGAATACCTGTGACCTAAGGTTTAATGAATATAACTAAGTAGCTATGCCAAGAGATGTACTGTCTTACCTCTAATCTCGCTTCTCTTTGGAATTTTTTTTCTGGTTACTTTTTATCCAATCTAGAATCTGAGGTTAAAATACAAATGAAAACCAACTGTTTTTCTGTTCAACTTTTTCTCTGAAAATGAAGCACCCTAGAATAATGTCAATTTCATATATTTTAGATAAACTAAGTTAGTGATACTTTTAAGGATACAATTTCAAAAACTTTGAAATAACCAATACTTATAGGATATATATATATATATATATATATATATATATATATATGAAATATTTGCTTTAATTGCATCTAGGTTCAGCAGAATTTTCAGCTTCAATTACACACAAGCCTTTGAAGATCCTGCTTCTATCTGCAGTATTACAAACCAAAGTATTTCTCTATTTGCAAATTTGATTTTAAAGATAATGAAACTATGTATTTCAAAAGTAAAAGTTGTTGTTATATAAATTGGGAAATGAAAATCAAGAGTTATTCCAGAAAGAAAATCATGGAAATAAAATTACTGTCAGGGTGAGAGACATATTAAGGATGAGTTAATACCTTCCATGGTTCTGAAGTATGTCCATGTGATATCAGAAATATAAATAAACCTATGATGTCCTTTACAACATCAGAATTTACAGATTAACAAATTCAGTAAGAACTTTATAGAATACAAACTCAAATGTCTATAAATTCATCCCCATTTCAAAATCACTTTTACTCAAACTTTTCCAATACTGTGGAATGATTAATTCTGCATTACTGAACATCAAGCAAGTTGTTAAAGTGTTTTCTAGACAGTAGTTATTCCTGCTCATTTCTTTCTCTCACTAGGTCTTAGAATTGTATTATTAAGGAACCCTCATAATTATTCCTGCATTGAAGAAAATAAAACCAAGAAAAATGATGACAAAACCAGATTCTAGTTTTCCAATCCAAGGAATATACTACTCTCATTCCAAAGATGTTTAATAAAAAATGGATCATGCATCTATTCTATTATTTAAAATTCATTTGCCCTGGATGCATATGCAGATGGTCAGAACAATTTCAGTCCTCATTTAAATGCTTTGTTTTGAATAATTCCAGTATACTGAACAAGGAACGCACTCCCTTTAATCTTAAACACAATGAAATATCTTTTAAAATATTGGAATGATGAAATAAATGTCTCATAAAATCTCTTTGGCAAAAGCATTCCTGGGGCTGGAGAGGTGCCTCAGTAATTGAGCGTACTTGCTGCTCTTACAGAGAGCCTGGATTTGATTCTCAGCATGGTTGCTTACCACTGATATAATCTCCAACTCCAGTTTAAAAGATGTTCTCTTCTGACCTTCATGCTAAAGCACACACATGTTTCACATAATATGCATGCAGGAAAACAGTCTTACACACAAAATTATTTTGAAAAATAAAAGAAAATTGTCAAAACAAATTATACCTTTCCATTTTCATGTTACTATCCAGGCAAGGCAATCAGGGGTTTTTCCCATCCTCCATCAGCAAAGCTTCTTTTGTAGTAAATAATAGAGAATACAGAGATGCAGAGCAAATGAAGGTGTTGGCAACTAGTGCTTAGCCCTGAATAAAAAACATTTAAGTCATTTCTGCTAAGACTCAGGCTTCATCACAGAAGAGAAGGGAGAAATAAAAGTGAGAGAAGATGAAGAAGATGGAGCCATGCCACAACCATTGCTAACATGGTTTGACAACAGCTGAAATTGCTTTAACTGAGCCTGCAGGTTCAATAGTCAATCATAGACTTGTAAGATGCTAATGGAGCCTCACCACTCTCTGACATGTTCTGACTTGTACTGTCAGATATGTCTGTTATGTTCTGGAGAAAGGGCATTATCTTCAGTTGTGTATGCAATGATAAGCCTTCCAGGCTCCAATGGACAGTTCTTTGGGCACACAAATGGACTTGGCTGAAATAAGTAGATCATGAAACTAGAGAAACCATCAATGTGGAATGGAAACTTATAGGAAAAGAGAGGAGGAAACAGGGGCACAATAGTTGATAAATATATGTGTGAATTGTGAATAAACATTGTATACACGAATGAACTGAAAAGGAATACACGTTATTGATACAAACTAAATAAATGTTAACAATTCAAAAACCTATTTTACATTCCAAGTAATACCTTGCTCTGTAGATTTAAGTCAATAATATGGAACTAGTTAACAAGGAAGTAGCTGTAACATTTGAAGACAGTAACTCACTTCTCTGGTCTTACTCTATAATTGTAAACTGTCAGTTTTGTCCTTAGATTAGTTTTGTCTTCTCTAAATTCTGAAAATGGTTGAATGAAAGATCTCAAGTTTAACTTCAATTCTTTAAGAAATGGCTGAATAAAAATAGAAAATATCAAGTATTTGTTTCTTGGAAACTTTGACTATTAAATATATCTAAGTTCACTCCATTTATCTCTTGATAAGATCTCTGAGAAATTGATTATATCTATCTTTCTGTTCCCAATTTGAAGGAAGGAAATGGAGTCAGAGATAGAAAGAAACATTAATGCTTAGATAAGGGAACAGTGCAGAATTGCTATTTTAATAAATCTCGTGTGTAGCTGCCTGAATGGTTTATGTTCCTGAATGAAAAGACACACACATACCCATTATATTTTTATATGCTTTAAGCAGCACAATAGCTGGGTGACTGCCTAGTCTCCATATTTCTACAATCTACCTCCCTCCGATAACTCTGATTTTCTACTTCCTAATTTCTATGTTCCATTTTGGCTGCTCTAGACCCAGTCTTCTTGGCTCCCTTCCATGGAGGGTTTGCTCTGCTTTCCTGTCCACACCTCAGGCAAATACCTTTAATGTAAGTTTTCTGTGATATGGGAGTCTCTGAAAACAAGAAGGCAAGTTAAGTGCTGAATTTAAAGAAATGGATCAATGTTGAGATGTAGGTTCTAACATTATGGGCAATTGTTCTTCAGGCAAGTCTGTTTAACGTTGGCTGTGTCCTTGTGTGACATCACTTTCCTTTGAGTAGAGATTACAGGAGTGACACTGACTTCCAACTGAGGTAGGCCAGGAAATTTCTCTTGCCTTATTATATAATGGATTCTGGTGCCAGTCTATGGGAATGAGATCATTCTCTGAGCTGAACAGAGTATTTTATTGATTGCCAATGGATGTTGGAGGCCCAGCAAACTATCAGTGGTGTTACCCCTTGACAGATGGTACTTACTGGTACAAGAAAGAAAGCTATGGATATTAAGCCATTAAGCAGTGTTCCTCTCTGGTCTGTTCTTCAATTCTCACCTCTGGATTATTAACTCCATTTTCTAAAATTTCACAATAAATTTTATTTCTGTTATTTTAAAGATGAAGAGATTAGAACAAGGAGCAGTGGAAGTCCAGGTCCTAGACATGTTAAATGTTCTTCTATATATGAAGCCAACTTCCTGACTCCAGAGGTTGTGTACTGCGGTAGAGAAAGTGTGAGTGCCCTCACTCCCTATTGAAATCTGGGTCCTCAGAGTGTTTCTGACTATGTAGCACCTTCACAAGTTTGGCCCTTGGGGAAATCAGAGGGCTCCTAAATTCAAATGGGGAATCATGAACTCCCAGTCTTTCAACTTACGGACATATACTTCTATTTCTTCTGTTAATTGTGATGTTATCTGTCATTATTTTGAGATCATCACTTGAATCTAAACAACACTTATGCCTATTCTCCAGTTTACAAAACCATAAGATAAATGCACTTCTTTATGAAGTTTTTCTACTTGGGTATTTTATTATGGTAACAAGATAAAAAAAGCTACACTTTGCAAGTAATCCTAAAGTATTCTTTCTCCTTGAGACACTACAAGCTCATTTTTATGAATCTTAATGTATTTTAACCACACCTACTGTATAAGAATATATATTATACAATTATAATTATATGTATATATGTATTTATATATATTTTTCAACACAGTTTTAACATCTTGCAATACAGTATCTAATATAATACTGGAGTTTTGTTTAAAAGTCTGTGGACCTCTCTTGTAATATTAAGATTGACATTCCATTATGGCATGGACATAAGAGAATTTGATTTAATATCCTCCTTTGACAAACTCTTCACTCTTCTTTTAAAATATTAAAAAGACAGGAGAGTTGTATTTAGGCAATGGCCTAGGGAGTAACATTCTTGAAATATTCATCAAAGGTGTATGAGATCGAGAGGGTGATGCCTATAGTTCTTCAGAAACCCACTCATCTTGCTGACATAAATTTTAAAAGAAAAATCTTTTGTTTCTGTGCACACAGACTTTTCAGATTCAATTAGATATATATGTTATAAACAATAACTAAATCTACGCTGCAGGGGACACAGTCTTAATGACTCATTTATGCACAAATCTATAGCAATAAGTATTGAATACTTAATATATTCTAGGAGTATAGGTTCTGGAAAAGATAAACATCTAGGTTCCAAGGCTTTCAATAATGGATTGAGAAGAGGATAGTAAGAGCTCGATCTGTGTTCTCTTGACTGTTCTCATGACTATGGGAACCCTCTCTGGGCAAACAGAAGATGATTGAGGTAAAAAGAGGATTGGTTCTTGGTCATAAATAGTAGCCAGGCAGTGATTCATAAGAAAAGATTCATAAAACCTTGCTTTGAATCCATAGGTGAGGTTTGTGGAATTAATTCCAAACCCACTAAACTCATACAAAAGGTATACTTTCTTTTAAATTTACTATTTACATATGTTAAAAGAAAACACACCTCTTGCATGAAAGGAGGGAAGAAGTTTTCAGTCAAATATGAATAATATTGGACTTGACACAGAGATTCTTGTGAGTCTGATTCTTATTGTTCTGTCTGAATGACATGTTCTACCATGAAAGTGGCTATGTAAGATTTTATTAGTTATAAGTCAATATACTTACAAAGTATAGTCAGCATGTATTTAGATAACACAAATGAGGAATTTCTTCTTTAGGTTGCAAATGCTATGTGAAAACACTCATATGTTTTGAGTTAGAGGAAACTAGTGATCTATAGATCTATAGTGAATATGTTCCAACTGTTTTAGCTGATTTTTAACGGGGCATAAAAGAAGTTGCAGATATGTTTGGTGAATGGCTGTTGAGCAGTGAAAGAAACCCCAAGATATTGATGGTTCTGGTTTTGACCTTGCAGCCCCCTCAGAATAATGAATTTGTAATTAGTCTGCAGAACCATAAGTATGTTGTGTTCCAGGGAGCATCATTCATAGTACAAACCCATGCATAATCTCAAACTGTGTAAATGTATGTCACGTGAAGTACTGATTACTTTAGTAGTTAAAATCACGAGTTAGGATAAGAAAACTAACATAAAAATCTTGCCCAGTTGCCATTAAAAATGTTTACCACACGAGTATGAGATTTTCTTCTACTTAGACCATTGTGTAATCCAAGGAATAGTTCACTGTCTTCTCTTTCCTTGGGAAAGGAGCAATGTTTGCTGTCTCTCAGCTGTCTCATTTTAAATATCAGAAGGACCAAAAGGAGCAAAAATGATTATTCAAAGACATGACATCTGACTTCTTTGCCCTCTTGTTTTAACTTGTGTTTAATCAACAGAGAAACTAGAATATATGAATATATTTTCCCCAAATATATGATAAAATACTCTGACAGAAGCAACATAAGAGAGAAGTCTGTTTTGGCTCACAGTTTGAGAATACAGTTCTTTATGATGGCAAAATCGTAACAACAGGATCCTGAGGTCATACTACGTCCATGTTCAAGAAGTCAAGAACTATTATTTCTCATGCTCAATCTTTCTCCTGTTTAAGCACTCGGGAACTCAAGCTTAGGGACTACTGCCTACAAATCTAGTGGTGATTCCCTACAGGTACAGACAAAACTCCCCTGATCTAAATAATCTCCCACATGTATGCCCAGAGGATTTTCTCCCAGACAATTCAGATCTCACCACGCTGACAGTTTACAATAACCAATATAACTTCAGCTATCTTAGTTAGAGCATACTATGTATTTCATCCTTCAAGGTTAACTGAAACAATTCCCATAAAAGCTTGAAATGTACTGAGGAACTCTGAGAGGTAAAAAATGGCATTTTTACTTTCTGTTTGAAGGCAAATCACCTGGAATATTGAACTGACTGTTGGAAGAATTTCTAATGAGACAAATGGAAGAGAGAGTATTAAAGTGACTGTGGTGTGCTGATGTCTAGGTGTCTTCCTGGGTTAAGAACACAAAAAGGACAATAGGGAAGGTTTTAGATTGATTTGAATTTTATTGTTTTCAAGTATAGTTAATAACATTTAGCTTACAAAAGCAAATATTATTAAATAATACAACTCTTCCTAAAAAGTAATCTGTTAATTATATTAAATACTTTTAAGTTTTAAGTTTCTGACTTACCACTCCACTGCTCATTTCAAGGCTAAACCAGCTGCAGCTATTTCTCTGAAATGCATAACATTCTTTGGTGCACAGCCATGTTTCTGGCCAACCTGTCATTTTGCTTAACGATCATTTATGAGCTTGTCAGAGAGGAAATCACTGGAGCATTTAGATACCTCCCATATGACTGCTTTTATACTGTTTAACACACAATATCTGAGTGTTACAAACTATGTTGTCTGCCTTGTAAACCTGAATTTTCTTTCTTCATTGATTGATTGGATTGGGTGCTTCAACCAAAAAAGATGTAAATGCCATGAGGCAAATGACATATGGCTAGACATGTGAATTTCTGACATATAAATTTCAGGTTTATGTTTCATACTCTCAAAATTAATTTTATTATTTATCTGGGAGTACATATGTGGAATTTAAATATCTGTTCAGAAACAAATTTTCTGAAAAACATGACTTATTTTTTAAAAAATGGACCTATTTATGGATTCAAAAATAAAAGTGCATACAAACTAAACTATAAGTTAGATACTGCACACTATAGACATTCAAGATAACAAAGCATGTACATTGTCCTTGCAGATGCTGAGTAGGCTTGCAAGATACAGAGATAGAGTTGTTTTGGTAAACACATTTAATCTGGAGAGAGTAATGCATGATTGAGCTTTAATCAGAAATGAGATGGCAGGAGTGTGGTTCATTATTTGTGGAATCTATTGTACACTGCATGTGTAATTATAGTTTATGTTATATTACTTTTCTCCTTTAATGTGTCAGAAAACATTGAAAAGTAAACAGCAAACTAAATCAGTGTTAAAACTAATAAGAGATGTTATCTTGGCCATGGATATTTTGTGACAGCTCCTACCCATGAAAATAAGTTTTGATTTGCATCTCACTGAAATTTTTCATTATTATTCATCTAACAATCTTTATTGAATATTTATATTGTTTATGTAAAATATGATACTGTTGAAATTATTACTTTAGATTATTACCTTCAGTAATAGTTAGATGAAATTATTACTTTAGATTTCAACTAACTGAATAGTTAGTTGAAATTATTACTTTAGATTATTACCTTCAGTAATAATCTAAAGTGAGTTTTTGTAGTCCCTATTATTAAGACAAAATATCTAAATAATTAACATAGATCTGGGGCATATTGAGTCTTAAGCAATTATTGGTCACCTTGAGTAATTATTTAACCTTGTCAAGAATTAAACCATACCACTAATAAAATGATCCAAGTAACATTCATCACTAGCGTTATTATAAATGCTAAACTAAGTACTATGCATCTGGGATAGGTAACATTGGTTGTCAATGCAGTAGATCACTTCAAGCCTCTAGTGCATCTGTCCGGGTACTTCCAGGAAGGTTTAACTGTTTGTGAGTCAACATATTGTAGGCAGAGGTTCTATACTGAATCAAAAGGAGAAAGCCAGTGGAACACAAGTCTCTACTTCTTCAGTAGGTATACGATGTGGCCATCAGCTTCATTATCCTGCAACCAACCCTTCTTAAGGAAAATTAACCCTTCTCATATGACACTACTTTGAGGATGGTATTCTGTCTCAGAAGCCAGAATAGCAGCTAATGCAATGTTATATACCTCACACACATTATGAAATGATAACTCCTTATTGATAATTGTGAATACTTAAAAGATGAATATATGAATAATCATAACTTTGGATTACAGAGTTAAGAAGTCCTTTGTTTATAGATTTACCTTTCTCTCCTACAAAGTAGTACTATCTTTGGTTTGGATGAAATCTTAATGGTCTTGAGCACTCTTTGCGCAACTCCTTTTATTATTACCTAATTTGGTTTTTCATTTAAAATTGTTTTTATTTAAAACTATAAACCAATTGTGACATTAGTCTACTTAACACTGGGAATATCAGGCACTTATTTTTCAGGGCAGAACTAAAATGCACAATGGAAAGGTGAGCCTACATGCCAGACCCTCTTAATGTCCTCCCCAGGCTCATCTTGGGATGTTTTCCTTTGAAGTCTAAGTTTGTGTCACTCAACTTTTGTTTAGACTGCCATTGTTCATGATGTTTGCAACACTTATTGCTCAAATTCCTTCCCTCTTTCACCTCTACCTACTAATCTCCTCTCCCTTGACTCTGTGTGGCACTACAGAACTTCCTCTTGCCATTTATCTCTATTTATTACTGTAGTATAATAAGAAAGCTGTCAACAGTGGGTCAGGCAGGGTCTATTAAACATCCCTCATTAACTTATGTTTGTTGGGAGAAAAAGCTGAGTGCTACCTATTTGTAAAGAAGAAAAAAAGGGATGCATGTTTCCCTTTCCTTTACTTTTTTTTCATAATTTATATTTTGATCATATTTTTTCTGCTATTCCAGTTCCTTCAATATATTCCACACCCTTTTACAATCCAACTTCACATTCGTCTCTCACTGTTTCTTTCAAAAACAAAACTAAACTAAATCCAATTCACAATAAAAGATACAAACTAAAAAGCCAAAACACAAAAACAAAACAAAAAGCACACAAAAACCTACAGTCTTTTGGGTCTATAGACTTCCTGGGCATAGGGCCTGCCCTTAAGTACAGTTAATATACCCAGTGATACGCCATTGAATAAAACTGATTCTTCCTTTCCCAGTGGATATCACTTGCAATAGCTTCTTGGTTAGGTGTGCGAGTTCAGAGTGTTCAGTTGTAAATGGGATTTCTTTATCAAACCACTCCAGCCTAGGCTCTAAGATCAGTGCAGAGAGGAAGACTATAATAAATGGAGCTCTTACTGAGGCACAGCAGTAATGACACAAATATGAACTCACAGAGTCTATGGTAGCACACACGAGGCCAGACAAACTCAACCAGACAAATTCCCAGCACAGAGAACAGAAAGTGGTTCCAAGGAAATTTAAATGGGGAATAACATTATCTGTGTGGAAGAATTGGTTTTTTTTTATTTTTACATTATTCTCTTTTATAATTATTTTTTGTCAAATGTATTAATCAAGCATTAGCACCATGTTGAAAATGCAAATATCACTTTGTGTGATGTACACACCTGAATACGAGTACTTTATAAGCTGAGGCAGGAGAATCATGCATTTAAAGGCAGCTGGCAACATTATAAGAAAAATAACACAAAATAGTATCTTCTAAATAAATCAAATGAATCAGAGGATGAAAAATAACCAATAGCAGCTCTGTTCTCCTAGTCCCTTTTCTGGGGCTCTTCCTACTTCCAAATATGCTCATCTCAAAAAGTTTTTATTATTATTTTTTTTTATTTGACTAATGCCAGTAGTTTCAATGAATTATATACTCCTTTCTAAAGATTTAGAACTAGCGAGCTGGAACAGGACCCTTCTGGTCTGCCAACAGCACCCCTGAACCACAGCCCACTGTGCATTGGTCCCACCAGGAGAGACCTGTTCTACCAGGAGTGCTTTCACTCCCGGGTTCTGAGGTGAGATAGCCACTTTCTTTCCAATAACTGTCTGGAGCTGGGAAGCAAGGAGCACACAAGGCACAAGAAAAGTGGAGCAGCTGGGACAGGATCCTTCTAGTTGCCATCTGCACCAAGAGTGTGGCCTATTCCAGAGCCTTTTGTACATAAGTTCCACAAGGAGAGAACTGGTCTACCAGGAGTGCTGATATGGGCTTATAGTCCCACAGGAGGAACCAGCTCCAGCCAGAGGCAGCAAGAACAACTAATACCAGAAATAACCAAATGGAAAAAGGCAAACACAAGAATCTTACTAACAGAAACCAAGACTACTTGGCACCATCAGAATCCAGTTCTCCCCACAGCAAGTCCTGCATAACCCAACACACCGGAAAAGCAAGAGGTAGATTTAAAATCATATCTCATGATGCTGATAGTAGATTTTAAATAGGACATAAATAATTCCCTTAAAGAAATACAGGAGAACACAGGTAAACAGGTAGTCAGAATGGCTAAGATCAGAAATTCAGTTGACAGCAGATGCTGGTGAGGATGTGAACAAAGAGGAGCACTCCTCCATTGCTGGTGAGATTGCAAGCTTGTACAACCACTCTGGAAATCAGTCTGGTGGTTCCTCAGAAAATTGGACATAGTACTACCGGAGGATCCAGCAATACCTCTCCTGGGCATATACCCAGAAGATGTTCCAACTGGTAATAAGGACACATGCTCCACTATGTTCATAGCAGCCTTATTTATAATAGCCAGCAGCTGGAAAGAACCTAGATTTCCCTCAACAGAGGAATGGATACAGAAAATATGGTACATTTACACAATGGAGTACTACTCAGCTATTAAAAACAATGAACTTATGAAATTCTTGGGCAAATGGATGTATCTGGAGGATATCATCCTGAATGAGGTAACCCAATCACAAAAGAACACAAATGGTATAAACTCAATGATAGGTGTTATTAGCTCAGAAGCTCAGAATACCCACGATATAATTCACTGACCACATGAAACTCAAGAAGAAGGAAGACAAAAGTGTGGATACCTCGATCCTTCTTAGAAGTGGGGATAAAAATCTCATGGAAGGAGTTACAAAATGTGGAGCAGAGACTGAAGGAATTACCATCCAGAGACTGCCTCACCTGGGGATCCATCCCATATACAATCATCAAACCCAGACTCTTTTGTGGATACCAACATGTGCTTGCTGACATAAGCCTGTTATAGCTTTCTTCTGAGAGGCTCCACCAGTGCTTGACAAATACAGAGGTGGATGCTCACAGCCTCATTGGACTGAGCACAGGGTTTCCAGTGAAGGAGTTATAGAAAGGACTGGAAGAGCTGAAGGGTTTTGCATCCCCATAGGAGAAACAACAATATGAACTAACCATTTCCTCCAGAGCTAACAGGGACTAAACCACCAACCAAATAGTACACATGATGGGACTCATGGCTTCAGCTGCATATATAGCAGAGGATGACCTAGTTGGTCAACAGTGTGAATAGAGTCCCTGGCTCCTGTGAAGGCTCTATGCCCAAGTGTAGGGGAATTCCAGGCTCAGGAAGCAGGATTGGGTCAGTTGTTAAACAGAGGGATGGGGGAGGATAAGGGGATGGGGATTTTAAGAGGGGAAAACTGGAAAGTGAATAACATTTGAAATGTAAAGAAAATATCTAATAAAAACATCTAAAAAATAGATTTAGAGCTAGTATTCACAAATAGGAGAGAACATTGTTTTATTTGTTTTTTTTTGTTGTTTTGTTTTGGTTTTGTTTGTTTGTTTGTTTGGGAGTATTTCACTGTTTGGGGACTTTGGTATAATAATTTCTAATTTTTTTCCACTTACCTCAAATGTTATTATTTCATTTTTTCTTAAGCCTGAGTAACATTCCATTTTGTGTATGTATCACATTGTCATTATCCATTTGGTATTTGAAGGGCATTCAGGACGTTTTCATTTCCCAACTAATGTGGATAAAGTGGCCGTGAACGTAACTGAGCAAGGATCTGTGGAGGAGAATGTCCAGTATTTTGGACAGATACTGAAGAGAAATATAGCTAAGCAATATGATAGATTTATTTTGGATTTGAGGGAATTCTCCACACTGATTTACGGAGTGTCTGCACTAGTTTGCAATCCCATAAATTATTAATGATGGTTCTCCTTAACCCAAATCTTTAACACACATCATTGTATATTATTGACTTCAAAGACTTGTTTTCATAAACCTTTTGTTGTACTTAGGAAAGAAAACTATTTCCTCCTAATTAAGTTTGATCTTTTCACTATTTTATTAATTTGATTTGGACATTTTAAATTTTATATACATTATGAAAAGTTTAGTGGATTCTACATTTAACTGTTATACTAAAATTACAGCCATTGTGAGATTCAGTGTCAGAAAGAATGTGTTCTGGTTTTTAGTAACAGGATATAATCTTTTTTGAATTCTTATTAAATTCAAGTATTATTTTCAACTTTTATATATACTTTATGTACAAATACAAAGTTTGTCATTTGCAAGTAAATCAACTAATTTTATTTCTTCCAGAAGAAATTCTTCTTTATTCATCTTTTGCTTGTTTATTATAATTTTTGGACTCTAGTTCTGTAGGTGTTAACTTTCTCATTCATCCTTTGCTCCTTTTTTTCTATTCATATTTTGAAGAAAACTTAAATAGGTGAAATAAATTATATAGCATAGTATGATGGGACATTCAATGAAATTATAATGTGATTATCCTTACTGTTAACTAATTTTCATCCCTCACTTTCTGGAGTAAAAAAGCTATCAATGTTTGAATATTTATATGTTGTGTAAACTATAATTTATTTCAGGTGATTGTCAAGTCTGGACCAGGAACTTTTCTTAGTCTGGCAGTTTATGACAATTATATCTTCTGGTCAGATTGGGGACGAAGAGCTATTTTGCGTTCCAACAAGTACACAGGAGGAGAAACCAAAATTCTTCGTTCTGATATTCCACATCAACCAATGGGAATCATAGCTGTTGCTAATGACACCAATAGCTGTAAGTTGTAATAGAAAAATATTTCCTAACTCTACAACCTGTCAATTTTTTTCTCTTTTACTGCATTATACATTTTGTGGTCTTATCACCTGGGAGACAATATTCAGAACTTGACCATTAAAATCCTATCAAAACTGTCTGAAAAGTTTGAATAACTTCTATAGAACTCAGTTGGTCACCATAAGAACAATTTCTGTTTTAATTATTAATAAAATTGTATCCCACTCTTCTTTAGTCCTTATATCTTTGAAAATAAAGACTATAAAGACTAACATTTTTTTGCCAAAATTATTCCCTTGATAGGTTTGCATCTGGTTTTATAAATGCTACAGTGATTATAATACAGAAGTGTTTTAGAAAACCCTTTTATAATGACACAACACTCTCAAAAGTATTGAGTGTCCTCTACATTGAATCAGTTCACCAGCTTACTGGTTACTTATAGTTAATGGGGACTGTATATTCATTACAAAAAGTTACTCATAGGCTCCTTCATTGCAGGCGAACTCTCTCCGTGTGCATTATTAAATGGAGGTTGTCATGACCTCTGCCTTTTAACACCAGATGGAAGAGTGAATTGCTCCTGTAGAGGGGATCGAGTATTGCTAGCTAACAACAGATGTGTGAGTAAGTAAGGAAAAGCTATGGAATTGTTTAAAATATATTGAAAATATAATGTTGTACTGATAAAGTTTTATTATCCTCCAGCAGTGAATTTCAGGTTTTTGTCTGTTTATGAAAGAATCTAGCCCATTGTAATGTTTTCTGACCTTCATGTGACTAGTAACAGTATCTAAGATAATAACTTATAAGTCCCTGTGATTGAGGGCCTGACTGTGTTAGAAACAACTCCAGGAGTTCCTGCATACAAGATCATCTGCCAAATTATAGCTGTGACTCTGAAACTCTGGCAATTATGAAATTAATTACAGCTGAAATAAACTAGAAACCACGCACAAGATCAGCAGCCAGGCAGGAAGCCCCTTCCTAGTCTGTGGTAGGATGTAAATGAGAGAGAATGACTCATACAGCTTATTTGTAATCATTTCCAAACTGTTAATTAAGAATGTAACATTCCAGCCTTGCACAATGTTTATTCCTCCCAAAGGCACTGCAGTCTTTAATTAGTACCATTACAATACACCCTTATTAACAGCAAAATTTCCAAAATAAATAATGGTTCAAGTATTTCAATATTGCCATGAAAAATTAGCAAGCAACATAAAAAAAGGTTAATTTCCCTTTAACACTGAAACTTTGTATGTAAGAAAGGTGGAAAATGAAACATCTTGTTGGAAATTGGTGAACTCATTTTCAGAATGCACTAGTTTTGAAACATTTTTTCCTCATTTGTATTCTTTTCTTTTATCATTCATGTTAGGAAGTTAACAAAAGTAGATATGTTTACATAATTAAAAATAAGTATTTTCATCTTTATCTTCATAATTCTTTGTCCCTTATTTACGAAGAGGACCCTTTCTTATATTTGCTATGTGCCTTTTTGTTTTGTGAACTTGTATTACAAACAAGGGCACATCTTAGTAAAAAATAAAGATTTGGCTTTCTGTAAGACTGTGTCAGAACAAAGAAGAGAATGCTGCTACTATTCAGAGAATTTTGATGCAGATAAACAATTTAAATAGTGTTTGCCTCAAATCCCCAGATCTCTTTGTTGCCAACACTTTTTTGAACAGATCAGGTAGCTACCTGAATTACATTTCAGTTTGCCTTTGTGGGTTGGGTCCTAGATCAGGGCCTGGTGCTGTGTGCACACCTGGAACATCAGTCATACATTTAAGTCATTCATGTTTCTCTCAGGTCACATTGTAGGGCAAGGTTCATGCAGTGACATTGATAAACAGAGCAAGGGTAGTGTACAGTGTGCAGTGTAGCCCTGTTGTAACAACAACAACAACAACAACAAAGGATGCATAACTGCCCCAGAGAAGCTCCCTGCTTCTCTTTGCTGCTGAGAGGTGAGGAGTCAAACAAGAAAAATATTTTAAACGTGCAGAGTTGCAGGGCTATGGAACTGAAGTGTGGCACTGGGCTCCTGAAGCAGGACAAATCGCTGTGCAAGCATTCTCTAACATTCATGTGCTTGTTTTGAAATCCTGCCGTCCATTTGCAAAACCACAAAGTAACTTCTGCTTTCTTGTTGTCAAACCATTGACAAGAACCTAGGACATTTCTGAGACATATCTGCTAACATTGTTCATGAATGTTAGTGGTCTTTTTCATTTACTGACACATGCATGAGGGTAAATGTAGAAAAGAAAAACATTTGTTGTTCTCGTTGGCAAAATATATAAATATCTATATCTCATGCAACATTGTTAATGTTCTGGATTTAGATAACATCAATATCCATCAGAGAACCAGGACAGGCAAGCATGGTTCAATGCAAACCCTCATCATGTAAGACAATGTGAGGAAAGACAAACCTGAAAATAGACAGAAACACAAAGTGTTCAGTGTTGTGTACCAAATGGAAGTGTGAGCAAGAATTCTGTCTGGACAAAAATTATTTTGCATTACACATATATTCTATTTTCATTCTGTTGCTGTAATAAAACACTGACTTAAGATGTCTTTCGGAGAAAAATGTTTTAACTCACAACTTACTGTCTATCACTGAGGAAAGTCAGAGCAGGAACTCAAGCAGGAAACTGAAGCCAAAACAATAGAAGGATGCAGCTTACAGCTTGCTCATTTGTCTTCCTTACACGACCCAGAACCAAGTTCACAGAGTTGACACCATTCGTACTGAGCTGGGCCCTCTTACATCAGTCAAGAAAAATATCTCACAAATAGGCCCATAGGCTACTCTGATCTGTGCAGTTCTTCAGTTGAGGTCCTCTCTTCTGAGGTTCCTCTAAATATATCAAGTTGACAAAAACCTAATGTCACAGAAAACATACACACACACAAAAAAAAATCATACAGACTCAAAAATTGTGCTTCTTTAATATATATTCATACATAAAGATATATTAATTATGATATATATGGATATAAAAATAAAAGAGACCATGAATTTGAAAGATAGCAAGGAGAGGATTGTAGGAGGGTTTGTTGGGAGAAAAGAGGAAGGAAAAAATTATAAATTTTATACAATGTAATATCAAAAATGAAAATAATAAATATACACACACACAGAGACAGGTGTATCTACAACTATCTATTTGCCTTCTTTTTAGATGTTTCTATGTACCTTTATGATAATCTCAAAAGGAAAAATAATATAATCACTAAATACAGATGTTTTCTACCATAGAATTTTTCATTGAAACATTAATATATGAGTTGTACATAAAGCAAATAAAGATAAGTTAGAACTGCCAGTAGACCATTCTAGATTTTGTTCATTCCATAGTCTAAGATAATTTTTCCAAAAGCATTATGAAAACCTTTATATTTTTCTTTTTAAATAGAGGTTTAAGTTCTCTGTCACTTCCTTTGAAATGATATTTGACTTTGGCTAGAAACAGAAGTCCATTCCAAAATGAGGAAAACATTTGGTAAATACTGCATTGAACGAATTTAACTGAATGAATTAAGTTAAAAATTTTAGACACATATATAAGTATTATATATATTAAAATTAAAGAAAAATTAGGAGTAATAGAAATAGTGAATTTCAAGTAACATTAGTAGGTACTTTATTGGATTTTTCAAACTGATAATAATTGTGAAATTGAACTGTATCTCTTATAGATATTAATTTTATTACTCTAAGAACTATTAATATGACTTGATTTCAATATGTAATTAGTTAACAAATGATATGATAAGTATAGTCCAGGATATTTCACACCTGAAAACACTGGTTCCCAAACTTTGCTAAGGAATCTATTTTTGTGTATAAAGGTAAATTACTATTTTCCCCAATTCAAAACTTCAAAATCAAAAGAAATACGGCAGTCTCAAGACAAAACTGAGCTATGAAAACAATATTTTGTATTTTATCATTGTTTATACCTTAGAGCAAATCATAAGGAGAGAGAGACAGAGACAGAGAGAGACAGAGACAATGAGAGACAGACAGAGAGAGAGAGGGGAATAAAGAGAGAGAGAACATGTTCATTTCCACAAACATCCTAGGTTTTGAGCAGGGATTGTACGACAGAGGTGGTTACATTATCTAAGTACCAAATGTAAAACTGTCTAGAGTCTCATTTATTTTCACCACTTCCACCAACTTCTCCAAAAGTTCCAGGTGCTTCCAGGCAAAAAGCAGCTATTTATGGTGTTTCCAGTTCTAGTTCTCAGTAAGGGAACTGGCAACTGGATCTCAACAGAGGAAAATTGAGTTAGAAGTAGGTCAAGCAAATGAGCCTGAGAATAGCATCATATTTTATATTTCTATAACCCAGCTAGGAATCATATAGAGGAGGATTTAATAAGCCTTTTTAAAAATTATTCATTTAATATGTGTGTAAGATTTTGAAGATCACACAGGCATCACTAATTCATTTACTATTATTTATCTTTAAGGGTTTATATTAGGTAAAATAACAAGAATGACACTCTTTTCGTTGGAATGTTGTATTGTCTGAAAGAATGCACAGTGGTAAGGATACACTGAAGCACTGTTATAATATGTAGAGATTGGGTTTTTGATACAGTATCTTACTGTGCAGTTTAGATTGGCCTTAGACTCACTACGGCCTGCAATGGCCATAAACTTGTAATCCTCCTGTCTCAGGATTTAATGTTCTGGGGTTATAATGTGAACAACCACACCTGAGTAATTTTTTTCTTAAAAAGGAATTATTTTAAGCCAGACTGTTGCCTATATGTAAATTATCAAATTGAAACTACTGCTTTCCTCTGCACACATATGATTGGCAAATGATTAACAGAATATATAAATAGGCATAAAATAGTGATACAACTCTAAAAGTACTTCACAAACAACTCCCCAAAGATTTGCTGAGGTAAATCAGGAATGTCAGAACCTGCTTTGGCTAAGTTTTAGTGACATGTGAATCATTGACATTCACTTCATTTTTATATGAAAGTGAAGGTCATTTTATACTGTACTTTAATTTTATAATTAAACTTGAGGAATACAATGCTAAATAATATAAGAGAATTTTTATTATACCAATACTTACTTTTTGATGTTTCAGCTAAAAACTCTTCTTGTAATATCTATTCTGAGTTTGAGTGTGGAAATGGGGATTGTGTGGACTACGTCCTCACCTGTGATGGTATCCCTCACTGTAAGGACAAATCAGATGAAAAGTTACTCTACTGTGGTAAGTGTTGAACAAAGACTCTTAAGTTGCAGAAAGATATTTTTACTTAGTTTCATAGTTTTAGGTATGTTTGCCTGTCTTTATTTCACATGAATAATTGCCTCAATTTTCTCTCATTGACATTATTTCTGAAGTACATTGACTAAACTGTGCTTGTGATAAAGTGACACACATCATTATCTACACAGTTACTACATTACTCACTGAAGAATATCTTCATCATTTTTCTATCACTTTGATACAAATTAAAATGGAATTGGAGGCTACTTCGTAAGCTGCCCAATCATTTTTATTTACCAATAATTTTAGACCCATATTTCTAAAAACATAATTCAGAAATATTAATGAGTGGTGTATATTGCAGATCTACTCTTTAGCAGAGATCTGCCCACAGACAAGAACAAGTTGAATAGATGTCAAAGTATTGTTAATTCAATTATTGTTTCAAGGATCAGCCTAGGGCTAGTGTTCTTTGATTTGGAAACTGGGATAGCCATGATCCGAAAGAAGTATGGCTTTGCATCACTCGTGCCCCAGGTTGATGACAGCAAGTGAAAATTGTTCTCTGAAGAAGATTGTCTTTGCTGTTGTAGGCTTCAGCACAAATTTGCCTTCATTCCTTCATTAATCTTTCCTGTATAATTGTCCAGATTTTTACTAAAAATAGTGTGATTTATTTTAACTTTATTACACTATCAGCATTAGGTCTCCGTATCATGGAAAATTTGGAGGATCTTCTATTAAAATTGCTTCCTTAAAAATAACTTAATTTTTTAAAACCTTACCATAGCAATAAGTACAACCAAGTAATCAAAGATTTGGTAAATAGAAACATGAGAATTTGACAATTTGCATGTAATTTTTCATTGCAGACTAATATTTTCAGTTAAAATGATAGAGAAATATCTGTTTTATTGCCTTACACAGTAATTATTCAAGTTTTGAGTTTAATTTACAGAATAGGGATTAAATATAGAGTTTGAAGGTGGTAGAAATAATATTAAGTGTAAAAATATACATTTACTATGAAATGAGCCTGAGAATAGCATTATATTTTATATTTCTATAACCCAGCTAGGAATCATATAGAGGAGGATTTAATAAGCCTTTTTAAAAATTATTCATTTAATATGTGTGTAAGATTTTGAAGATCACACAGGCATCACTAATTCATTTACTATTATTTATAATTCTAATTTCTAACACATAGTAATTGTACATTGTTCTGTCACTATTCAAAAATCCTCTTTATTCCCTCTTTTGAGATATTTAGTTAATTTTTGTCAACCTTATTAACCCTGCTGTAGTAGAAAAGGTTACAAGTTATTTCTTCTATCCAAATACACTTGTATTCCCACAGGCTACACATTTTACATCCCTCAGTCTCCCACATCTGTTTCCTGTTCCCATAAGACCTATTGTATTTTCTACTTCCTTGAGAAACACCTTAACTCTCCTATATAATGAGAACATGCAGTTGTAGGTATTCTGTACCTATCTCCCCATTTAACACAGATGATTTCTTGCCGATCTAGCTGTGTTAATGTAAATGACAGATTTTCAGTCTTTTAAAGAGCTTCTTAGCATCCTTCTGTATACTTACACCATGCTTCCCTAATTCATCTTTGACACTGTTTGAGTTCCTTTTGTGGCAATTGTAAATAATATTGCAGTAAACATATTAGTGCAGGTTTTGTTAGGCTGTGGTTATTTTCATCCTTCAATGTACATATAGTAAAATCATTGACTCATATGATAGTTACACTTCACAACTTTTGATATAACTCATGTTTTCTATAATGAATGCACTAAAAATGTACAAGCATTCCATTTTCTGTATGTCTTGACTGGAAATTGTAATCTTTTAGTTATTCTTTTCATGATAGTCATTCAAATGATTACATGGTATTTCATAGTGGTTTTGCCTTGTGTTCTATTGATAGATAGTCAAGCATTTTTTCATATACTTTTTGGCTATTTAGATATTTTTCTCAGAAAATATTAATTTAGACCTACTGGGTATTTCAAGGTTATATTGTTTTTTGATTTTGCTGTTGAGTTGAATTCCTTTATATTTTACATATTAACATTTTTCAGGTATATTTTATATTTTTTTCTGTCTCAGTTTCCATCACTTCTGTTATGTTCTTTGTTATTACTTTCCTTCATATAATTCTGGATTTATTTTACATTTGCTTTGGTAGTTGCCTGAGATACATTGCTTGGACTTATTTGTATAATATTTTATTTTAGGTCATTAATATCACCATATTTTAGTGTTAGCACTCACAACTATACAGTTCACATTTATCACTACATTTGTGGCATCCTGTGACTTTGGGAGTATTGCATTTTAATGTCCTCATTTGATATTTTATTTCATTAATTGGTAGTTCAAAAAATGTTATGAAGCTCAGTGGATATTATAAAGATATTCTAGTAGAAATTTATTGATATTTCTGATTATTTGATATGTACATTTGGAAATGCATGCTTTTTTACATTTTTTATTATAAAGTCCTTACCAAAATTAATGAATTAATGGGTGGAGGTAAAGATGGAAATCTTAGCTGATGTAATAAGATAGAAAATGAAATTTAAAAATATACTTATTAGGGGAAGAAAAATAAACAAAATTCTCTTGTTCAACACAGATAAAATTATTATCCATCCAAAAGAATTGTTTGAAATATTTTTAAAAACCCTCATAGAACCAGAAGTAGAATATATTACTAGTTCTGAGATATCTCTTCTAAATTGATTTTACATTGTATCTTTATTTTTATACATTATAAAAGAATTGTGGAAAACAATATGTAGATATAACCCGATGAGATATGTAGTTAATTCCCAGCTAGGAAACACCAAATCACAAAGCCTCAAGTGAATTATTTGCTTGCTCTTTGGAAAATAAGGGACATTGTAATTCAGACCTTTGATATAGTTCAGGATAGGTTTATGGGTCAGATTCTGTTAGTTAGAAGAGAAATTTTATTCGTGATTTTTACCCTTTAGGAATATTGCTATATGATCTCTAACAGCAAGTTTCTATGTTTATTCATAAGAAAACCGAAGTTGCCGAAGTGGGTTTAAACCTTGCTACAATCGTCGCTGTGTTCCTCATGGCAAACTGTGTGATGGTACAAATGATTGTGGAGACAGCTCTGATGAATTGGATTGTAAAGGTAAGTAATTTTACATCAGTCTTTGCATGTTAGATGTCATTTTATGTATATATAATATATGTATATATTGTTTGTGTATATATTTTAATATGTATATATAATATATCATGTATATATAATAAACACATTATGTTTGTTTATTAAAATGTCACAAAGTTTTTCACCAAGTAAACTATGCTATAAAAATCTCTGATGGCATATTTTGTAAATTTATTTGGAACAGAATGGTAGATTATTGTGTTAAGAAAAGTAAATCAAGGAGGAATGAAGTATCTACACGTTGGTATTCCTTTTTCTTGATTTTCTTGTGTTTTGCAAATTGTATCTTGGATATTCTAAGTTTCTGGGATAATATCCACTGATCAGTGAGTGCATATCAAGTAACTTCTTTTGTGATTGGGTTACCTCACTCTGGATGTTATCCTCCAGATACATCCATTTGCCCAAGAATTTCATGAATTCATTGTTTTTAATTGCTGAGCAGTACTCCATTGTGTAAATGCACCACATTGTCTGTATCCATTCCTCTGTTGAGGGACATCTGGGTTATTTCCAGCTTCTGGCTATTATAAGTAAGGCTGCTATGAACATAGTGGAGCATGTGACCTTATTACATATTACATTCTGGGTATATGCCCAGGAGCGGTATTGCTGGATCTTCTGGTAGTACTATGTCCAATTTTCTGAGGAACCGTCAGATTGATTTCCAGAGTGGTTGTACAAGCTTGCAATCCCACCAACAATGGAGGAATGTTCCTCTTTCTTCGCATCCTTGCCAGCATCTGCTGTCACATGAATTTTTGATCTTAGCCATTCTGACTGGTGTGAGGTGGAATCTCAGGGTTGTTTTGATTTACATTTCCCTGATTATTAATAGGGAACAAAATGCCAATGGAAGGAGTTACAGAGAAAAGTTTGGAGCTAAGACGAAAGGATGGACCATCCAGAGACTACCTCTCCCAGGGATCCATCCCATAATCTGCCACCAAACACACACTATTGCACATGCCAGCAAGATTTTGCTGAAGGGACCCTGATATAGCTGTCTCTTATGAGTCTATGCCAGTGCCTGGCTAATATAAAAGTGCATGCTCACAGTCATCTATTGGATGGAACACAGGGCCCCCAATGGAGGAGCTAGAGAAAGTAGCCAAGGAGCTAAAGGTGTCTGCAACCCTATAGGTAGAACAACAATATCAACTAACCAGTACCCCGGAGCTCTTGTCTCTAGCTGCACATGTATCAGAAGATGGCCTAGTTGGCCATTATTGGGAAGAGAGGGCCCTTGGTCTTGCAAACTTTATATGCCCCAGTACAGGGGAATACCAGGACCAAGAAGTGGGAGTGGGTGGGTAGGGGAGCAGGGCGGGGGGAGGGTATAGTAGACTTTCGGGATAGCATTTGAAATGTAAATGAAGAAAATATCTAATAAAAAATTGGAAAAAAAAGTAAGAAAAGTAAATCAAAAACAAATAAACAAACAAAAATAAACCATAATTGGGGATATGAGAATTTCATGATCTCTCTTATATATGAAATGCAAAACAGTATTGATCTCATATCAAACTTGAGAAACGATGGTGATTACCATAGGATACCACCTGAAGAAAGCATCATCAGTGGGTACAATGATACAGTTTGGTGCACGCAGGAATTCAATTTTGTAAATCAGTTTAAAAAGTTATGATTTCCTTTGTAGTTTCTGCTTTCTAATTCACATTTAAACTATTGTCATTTCTTTAATCTCGTTTTTATATACTTGCTTTTAGAGTATTTATATCCGAGTATGGAACACTGAATAGACTGTTCTAATAATGACTACTATATTACTTAGTTCTCTTAATCCACCATTCAATTTCTTAGCAAATGGGTAAAATACTTAGATTTTGTCTTTAAAATAAGTTAAACAGATTTATTGAGGCATATTTAAAATGCAGTATATGTCACTTGTCTTAAATATACTCAATGGTTTTTAATAAATTACCCACGTTTGCACTCATCAAACCAATAAATTTCTGAATGTTTATCTGGGAAGGTTCCTCATCTTGATTCTCATTTCCTCCACAATTTTCCCATTTATAGGCGCTTCATAAAATTAAGATATGCAGTATGCAAGTTTTTCAGTTCCTGTTTCTTTCACTTAATTATGTCTTTCAGATGCATCCATGTTATAAAATATACTACTATGTCATGAATCATTACTACTCGCGTTTTCTTTTATTATTTCTCCTTTTGGGTTTGCCACTTCAAACCCTCCCTTCTTTTAAATTCATTGCAATTTTTCTCAATAATTGTTCTTATATGTATATATGTATGTTTATAAACTATGTCCCAAGTAAAACCTTCTGTGCATGATATTACATGTATGTGTGTTTTCAGGGCTGAACTTTGGTCTAAGATAACCAGGTGGCCTGCTACTTTCAGGGCTAATTTTTGTTCTTATATAACGAGGGGGTATACTAGAAATAGTGTTTCTGGGGAAGACTATTTCTCCCATTCTTACTGTCTGAATTTTTAAGGTGTTTCACCAATGTGTACTCAATTTCTAAAACACTAGAGTACAAAAACCAATTGGATAAGTATATTAATATTATGTTGAATGGTAAATAATACTAAGTTAATAATATTCTATATAAAATGTAATGCTAATGTTGTGTTTTTAAAACTACTGACTACTAATAACCATGAATTGACTGCTAATATTTGTAGGTCAAGTAAGAAAATATCAAGCTATCTAAAATCGGGACCTAACAAGTATTTGTAATGAAAAACGCCTCCGAAAAATCTCTTAATTTACTGAGCACACATTTTAAGTATACCAAGCTAGACTAAAAGACAAAATTAGCACATATGTACCTCTGCCTCTGGGAAAAATTAAACTTACGGGGCACTAGAAGTTTGAAGGCCTATTGTATTTTGCCACATTAACAGGAAATTATTATGGACATTGGTCATGAGGTGAGTGTACTATGACTGCAATTCTTGAAAACTTGCAGATGAAACTATTCCAAATATTCGGAAAGCCAGAGATTCTGTAGTAAATTTCAGATGGAAGAATTTATTGGCTTTTAGGCTCAATAAGAAAATAAGGAGGAAAACTCAAATAGTGTAAAGGATGGATATTTTATAGAAAGCATTAAAATTACTTGCTAAATTAAATATAAGAGTCCAAGTATATTTTAGATGTAGCAGAAATGTTGACTCAAGAATATTTTTACTCAGGGAAGTCTCACCATTCAGTTAAAGCACTGTAGAGAAAGCAAGATTGCAAGTTTGAGCTACAGGTAACAATTTATCTTGATGAATCAGAGGTAATTTCTTAATTATGTTGATGAAAATCAACTTGCTAAAGTCATAGGAGGCATCAGATCAAACGCTAAATGAAGCAGAAAACCATTCAGTAAGAGATTATTGATAATGGATATAGAAAATCTTTATAAAATAATTGATGGAAAGGAAAAGTGTGAGATAGAAATGGGATAAGATGTCTCCAAAGAATGGCAAAACAGGGGAAATGTGTACAAATGATTCAAGATCTCCCAGGAAGGCTTGCAACGCTCCACAGCCTGTAGTACAACCATTAACTTTATTGTTACTTGACGTTCGAAAGCAGATTTACTGTATTTTGAAATTTAGTTATTTCATATTACTTAAAAAAGTTTAAAAACAATAAAAATTCATAAGATATTGAAAGGAGATACAGGAAATAGATAAACCTTTTAAAAAAGGAAGAAATAAAGTGATAAATTGGTACTATTTATCAAATAGTTTCAATAGTTTTAAGCAGAAGAAAATGCATTAAACTAGGTTGATGGTAAAAAATAAGAAGAAAGACATTGAAGTAACTAAATAAAAATATGTGGAAATCATGTATCATAAGATTTTTTTTTTCTCAAATGAAGCCATTGGACCTTAATGCTATTATTAGCTTTTCTGAAATAAGTAGGATTGTCTTAAGATGGTAATAAATTGGTGTGTTCAAATTTAGAAAATACAGTGCATAGTAATAAAATTGTTCTGGATATAGTAAATAAGTAAGTCTTATAAAATATATAGATAAAATACATTATATCTAATTATATCAATAGCAAATGACAAAGAACAGTATTAAGAAGCAATGTTGTCCTTCTTTTTAAAGCTTAACAATCTCATCTACAGTCTTATCATAAATGGGCACTAGAAATCATTCTCTGTAATAGTGTTTCTGTTGAAATTAAATATTTATTAAATGAACAGACACACACACACACATTGTCTTTATATTTTAATATCCCTTAATTACCTCACTAGCAGGGCTGCTCCTTAAACTCCATGCAGTTAATCCTAAGTTATTTCTTACTAGTATACTCTATCTTGGCCTCTCTGGACCCAGAGGGCTGTCCAACTGGTCTGTGGTCTAGACCATGTCTCATGGTTCCCTCACATGGCAGCCAATCCACTCTGTCCTGTACTCTTCTCAGGGATGATGTCTCTCCTCTTCTCCACACTGTTCTGGCCTCGTAGATCTCCTCTCTTCTTTCTCATGATTCCTGGCCTGGGAAACCAAAACCCCATGTCTCTTCTCTTCAGATATTGGCTGCTGGCATTATTTACCATTCAGAATTAACTGTGGGCAGACTCCTTCTCTCTCCTGTAAGCAGTTTTGGGGATTAAAATTAAAATGCAAGCAGAATTAGGCCAAACCCACTACATTCCCCCATTTTGCCCAATTAAAAATGATCTTTTCTCTTAGATATAAGTTGAACCCAATTATATCAGTTATGCAAATTATAAGATATGATATACACTTATAACCTCTAGTCCATCATATTTGTCAATTTAGGTAAAGTACTTTATCATCAATCCTAATAATTCTGTACCTGAATTATGTTTGCTTTTAACTTGTAATACTATCTAAAAACCATCTTTTCAATTCTAGAACATCTTTAATGCTAAAGAACTGAAGTTCAATTATGAGACTATGACTAGTCATCAATCTCATCAGAGATCTGAAAAGGAATTAAATATTACCTGAACATGTAAGAAGCACAAAACATAACTTCCAAAACAATACAATTTGTAGAGATAGCTGACTTCCTAGACATTCCCCAATATTTCTCTTAATGTTAAAGCATCTGTTTTCAGCCTCTGACCCAGAAATATCTGACAGACTTTAAGTGAAGCAGAAATTAGGAAGGACTAGCTTACTCTTTCTGGGCAGAGCTTAGCTGACTATATCACACCTGTGTGTCCTTTTTTTTGGACCCTAATTACCTACAGAATGAAATTAGGGTTTTTCTTACCCAGTGGCTAGCTTGCCACAATTGAAGTGAATCCAATTGGAGGTAATGATACTCACTCTCTTCCTTTCTCCTAGTAGAAAGATCTATTAATAATAAAATTATTTTAAATGCCATATTCTGTGGATCTCTTATGCTTTCAAAGCCTATCTTTCTATATATAGTATATCTGAACTACTAACTAAACCTTTACTACTCTAGGCTATATGTTATTTGAATAATATTGAAAGCACTTATTGTAATTAAATAAGAATCTAAAATAGCCATAAGTTTACTATCTAACCTGTAACTTGCACTACTTAATTATCCTAAATAATTTGTAGTAGCAGCTATTAGAAATACTGGATCTAAGCTTTGCATTCTTAAATGAGTGACATAGGCACGATGCCTAGCTAAGAGTAACAAAATTTATTTTAAAGTTTGTGTTAATATACAAGGAATTATTCCAATGAAAATCTTTAAACTAGTATCAATAACAAATTCTGTCCCAATGTAAGAAATTAAAACTTCAAGTCTACATCAAACTGAAAAGATTTCTACCAATATAAGATTATGGCTATGAAATGTTTTGATGAAGAGTAAATTTAGTAATCCATCACCATATATTCAATTTCTTATAGCATTACTCTACCCCCTTTTTCTTTTCAGTCCCTAAAGGAAAAAGAGGAGAGGAAAGATAGAAATCCCCAAATTTAAGCTCTCTCTAGTTTCCTCCCCGTCCAAAATTATGACCATTTCCAAATTATCCCTTAAAATGACAAACGATCTATAATCTATGAAATAACCATAATTAGACACCCAAGGAATTTGGTGATGTCTTGCCAAAAGATTCTTCCTGATAATGAATTTTTTAAGGGTAGGGAAATTGGAAAAATTGATTTGACTAAAGAAAGCTAGCATTAGCCGGGCGTGGTGGCGCACGCCTTTAGTCCCAGCACTCGGGAGGCAGAGGCAGGCGGATTTCTGAGTTCGAGGCCAGCCTGGTCTACAAAGTAAGTGCCAGGACAGCCAGGGCTACACAGAGAAACCCTGTCTTGAAAAACCAAAAAAAAAAAAAAAAAAGAAAGAAAGCTAGCATTAGCATTTGTTACCCAGTCTCTGTACACTTTGAAAGTTTGGGGCTTAACTGAAGTTCTGACAGAATCCATATGAAAAACTGGATGAACTGAGATTACTGGGAATCAGCAGCTATTCCTGAATCTGTTACCGGAGTAATCAGTTAAGGTTAAATTTTTGCTCTTCACTTCAGCAGATGAAAGGCAGCTGCTCTCCTTTTTATGAATTAGTTTGATCAATAATCAATTGTAATAAGTCTTCACTTATGCCATGTGAAGGATGTCATGATAAATTTTAAAAATTCTGTAACCAACAAAAGTTATTGGCTAATTTTAGCTGAAGTTTTGACTAGAGACATTTTTATGTCTAAACCAGTTTCACAACTGTTCTCGTGTGGAAAGAGCAGCAACTGATGTTACCTGTTTAATTCGGTCTTGAATTTTTTTCCTGTCTATAGCCAAGGTCTTCAGTGGGTCTTCCCCTATCATATCTGATCCATATTACTTTGGAAGGGGTCCAAAGCTTTTTCTCCTTCTTTTCTGTTAACACAAATAGAGAGCCTCTTTGCAAAAATAGAATGTTTGGTCCAATCACCTGAAATTGATTGGTTCAGTTTTGTTGCCTCCCTTTTCTTTCTTTCTTTTTTTTTTTTTTTAAATATTTTTATTAGGTATTTTCCTCATTTACATTTCCAATGCTATCTCAAAAGTTCACCATACCCCCCCCCCACCCCTACTCCCCTACACACCCACTCCCACTTTTTGGCCCTGGCATTCCCCTGTACTCGGGCATATAAAGTTTGCAAGTCCAATGGACCTCTCTTTCCAGTGATGGCCGACTAGGCCATCTTTTGATACAAATGCAGCTAGAGTCAAGACCTCCGGGGTACTGCTTAGTTCATAATGTTGTTCCACCTATAGGGTTTCAGATTCCTTTAGCTCCTTGGGTACTTTCTCTAGCTCCTCCATTGGGGGCCCTGTGATCCATCCAATAGCTAAATGTGAACATCCACTACTGTGTTTGCTAGGCCCTGGCACAGTCTCACAAGAGACAGCTATATCTGGGTCCTTTCAGCAAAATCTTGCTAGTGTGTGCAATGGTGTCAGCATTTGGAAGCTGATTATGGGATGGATCCCCAGATATGGCAGTCTCTAGATGGTCCATCCTTTCTTCACAGCTCCAAACTTCATCTCTGTAACTCCTTCCATGGGTGTTTTATTCCCAATTCTAAGAAGGGGCAAAGTGTCTACACTTTGGTCTTCATTCTTCTTGAGTTTCATGCGTTTAGCAAATTGTATCTTATATCTTGGGTATTCTAAGTTTCTGGGATAATATCCACTTATCAGTGAATACATATTGTATGTGTTCCTTTGTGATTGTGTTACCTCACTCAGGATGATGCCCTCCAGGTCCATCCATTTGGCTATGAATTTCATAAATTCATTCTTTTTAATAGCTGAGTAGTACTCTATTGTGTAAATGTACCACATTTTCTGTATCCATTCCTCTGTTGAGGGGCATCTGGGTTCTTTCCAGCTTCTGGCTATTATAAATAAGGCTGCTATGAACATAGTGGAGCATGTGTCCTTCTTACTGGTTGGGACATCTTCTGGATATATGCCCAGAAGAGGTATTGCTGGATCCTCCGGTAGTACTATGTCCAATTTTCTGAGGAACTGCCAGACTGATTTCCAGAGTGGTTGTACAAGCTTGCAATCCCACCAACAATGGAGGAATGTTCCTCTTTCTTCGCATCCTTGCCAGCATCTGCTGTCACATGAATTTTTGATCTTAGTCATTCTGACTGGTGTGAGGTGGAATCTCAGGGTTGTTGTGATTTGCATTTCCCTGATGATTAAGGATGTTGAACATTTTTTCAGGGGCTTCTCTGCCATTCGGTATTCCTCAGGTGAGAATTCTTTGTTCAGCTCTGAGCCCCATTTTTAATGGGGTTATTTGATATTCTGGAGTCCACCTTCTTGAGTTCTTTATATATATATTGGATATTAGTCCCCTATCTGATTCAGGATAGGTAAAAATCCTTTCCCAATCTGTTGGTGGTCTTTTTGTCTTGTTGACAGTGTCTTTTGCCTTGCAGAAGCTTTGCAACTTTATGAGGTCCCATTTATCAATTCTTGATCTTATAGCATAAGCCATTGCTGTTCTATTCAGGAACTTTTCCCCTGTACCCATATCTTCGAGGCTTTTCCTTACTTTCTCCTCTATAAGTTTCAGTGTCTCTGGTTTTATGTGGAGTTCCTTAATCCACTTAGATTTGACCTTAGCACAAGGAGATAGGAATGGATCAATTCGCATTCTTCTACATGATAACCTCCAGTTGTGCCAGCACCATTTGTTGAAAATGCTGTCTTTTTTCCACTGGATGGTTTTAGCTCCCTTTTCAAACTCAAGTTACCATAAGTGTGTGGGTTCATCTCTGGGTCTTCAATTCTGTTCCATTGGTCTACTTGTCTGTTGCTATAGTATACTCTGGTTTCTCTTCAGATCGTATAAATCATTTGCCTACCTTTTCCTAGGGCCTGCTCTCCTCTGATCTCACTCCTAGAGGATTAATGTCAGTAATACCACCTAACTTATAACCACCTTCATCTTGATAACTGAAAGAACTCATAGCAATTAAAATCGTTTTAATATGATTATCTTTTGAGATAGCCTTTCTCTCTGTGCCTTTATTTTCTACATTTGGTATCAAAGTCTGGATTTCTTTCTTTCTTACTTTCTTTCTTTCTTTCTTTCTTTCTTTCTTTCTTTCTTTCTTTCTTTCTTTCTTTCTTCCCTTCTTTCTTTCTTTCTTTCTTTCTTTCTTTCTTTCTTTCTTTCTTTCTTTCTTTCTTTCTTTTTTCCAGTGTATAAACAATGATGAGTATTTTTCCTTTCTATCCTTAGGAGAATACAGTTTCCTTTTTTCCTACCTTCTAAGGAGATTAGTATCTGTGGAAATATAATTATATCTCTTTTCTCTTTATATTACTTAAATAATCACCACTATTTCTTCCTTCTATCCTTAAGACAATGCAATTTCCCTTTATCCCTCCCTTCTATGGAGATTAATATATCTTTAAAACCATTTAAAGCCTTTATTACTTAAAAATTCTTAAAACAATTACCACTATTTCTCCTTTCTATCCTTAAGACAATGTAATTTTCATTTATTCATTCCTTCTGATACATACCTCTTTATTAATATTTGTCTAGAAAATGTTTCTCTCTGCCTTTGTTTCATATATTTGAGATCAAAACCTGAATTTCTTTATTTTAAAAATGCTTAAAGCAATTACCACAATTTCTCCCTTCTACCTTCAAAGCAATGCCATTTTTTCTTTATTCATCCCCTTTATGGAAATTAATATCTCTTAATTAATATTTGTTGAGATATTGTTTCTATGTCCATGGCTTTGTTTTTTACATTTAAGATCAAAGATCTGAAGTTTTCATTTTAAAAACACTTAAAGCAGTTACCACAATTTCTCCCTTCTACCGGAAAACAATGTCCTTTTCTTTATTCCTACCTTCTAAGGAGATTAGTATCTGTGGATATATAATTATTTCCCCTTTCTCTTTATATAACTTGGATTAACATTCTTCCCTATGTATTTCACTTCAATTCCCTTCTATTTTACGTATAAGCTTATTTGCAGGCTAATTTATTAATGAATGTTACCCTAAGTTATCTCAGAATTCCCATGTTCCAAGAAAACTGTTGCTTGTGAAGCCTTGACTTAATTTTCCAATAGCTCTTCTATTCCCACCTTATTTAAACCTGTTCTCTGAAGCCAGCCTTGTCGCAGCAGGATAAGCCTGCACTCTGCTGCTACCCTCTCACAGCAGGAGTCATTAGCATCCTAGGCTTAAGCTGCTGGAAGAAATGTATAGCCTGAATAATTGTTGTTGAACAGGAAATCTATTCAAGTGGAGGTCACATTGTATATGCAGATTTTCCTCACCCGGGAGCATCCAGGCCCTGGGGGCTAGTATTTAGCATTACAATATATAGTAAAGGAAACCTCAACACACTTCTTCCTCTAGGGTTGGTCTCACTACCTGTGTGCAGCTCTCCTTGGCAGGTATCCCAAGGCTCTGTCATCCCCCAAATTTTGGGCTTCACAAGATAATCCAGGCTTCTTTTTAAAGTTTCACAAATTAGCCTTTCTAAGTCTTCAGGCAGAGGCACTCCTATCACATCAGGGCCTCAATAGCTGTCCTTAGACATGGAGGAAAACTCTCTATTCTATCCTTGACACTAAAACCCAAACCACATGGCCAAAACTGCAAAATCTTATGCTTGCTGGTGCTGGAACATTTCCCACCCCTTGTTAAAATAATAACTTCAACAGCTTTCTGGTTTGTATGGTTTCCTTCATCATCTAAGCTTGACCATCCTGTTACTTGCTCTACACACCAGGCTAGAATTGAAAGCACCTAGCTGTTTTCTCCTGAGTGCCCTGGTTAAAGGTCTGTGCCATCAGTCCTGCATCTAAGCTTTTCTTTAGTTGTTATTTTTTCACATGTTGAAAGCTAAGCTGGTTGGAGTCTTTCCCTGAGGTCACCACTCCCTATATTCCATTTTTAAATCTGTTTATAAATAGCTCCATTTCACTTGCTAGAGCTTCTTTTCTCTGTTTTTACTTGCTCAGCTTGCTCCTTTTCATTATAGATTTTCATAGGATTAAATACAAATAACTGCACAACAGAGTCAATACTAGACTGTTTTGAAATTTCTCTCTCAAAATAATTGATCCAAATCTTTTTACTTTAGCCTCAGGTAGACATTTTGTTCACTGGACAAAAAGTATCCACATTCTTTGTCAAAATATCACAAGTATAATCTCTAGACCACATAATAATATTCTTCTCTTAAACATCTTGAGCCAGGCCCCTATACATCAAATCATCCTTATCAACAATATCTTACATGTTCCTACTATTATGGCCAATTAAGTCCCCACTTAAAGCATTCAAATCATTTTCTAATCCATAGTACATCTATTTATCTCTTAACAGTAACATGGTCTTGCCTATCACATCATTACTCCCGTCCCTGGTTCGAATTTCTGTCTTAATTAGGGTTTTATTGCTATGAAGCGACACCATGGCCATGGAAACTATTATAAAGACATACATTTAATTGGGGCTGGTTAACAGGTTATAGGTTTAATCCATTATTTTCACTATAGGAAACATGTTGTTGGCATGCCATCATGCATGGTGCTGGAGAAGAAGTTGAAAGTTGGGCATCTTGACCCTCACGTAGTAGAAAAAGAGCCAAATGGGAACTCAAGCCTGGCCCCACAGTGGCTTATTTCTTCCAGCAAAGCCATACCTATTCCAACAAGGACACACCTCCTAATAGTCCCATTCGGTATGAGTCAAACATCAATTTTTGGGGACATTTCTATTCAAACCAGCACACATATCATTAGTAGTTATTAGTAACCCCCTTTTTAGTCCAAAAATGCATAGTAAAAATACATGATAAAAATAATTATTTTGGATTTCTTGTCTTTTTTAAATTCATAGAAAAACCCAGAATCTTCATCAATCTTTATTTATTGTCCCTTTAAAGGTATTCCTTCCATTACTGAGAGCTTAGACCTGAAGCTATTTGAACAGATATGAAGAGCTGCTCAGATATTTTTTTTATTTTGTATTCTTCCTGTGTTGTTGTTGGCTGAGTGACTAGTTGTGTGTGGGGTACATAAAGGATTAACATATTGTACTAAGTATCAATTGTCTCCTTGGGTAGTAAGTGGTATATCAATGTCCTTGGTCACTAGAGTACTTTCAGGTAGACGAGAAAACTAGGAGTTCTGAGGCTTCCCAAAGGAAAAAGAACTCCTGGTTGTTTTTTCTATTTTTTTTTTTGTCTTTGTTTTCAAAACTGCTCAGAAAGTCCCTAAAAAGACTCTCTCTCTCTCTCTCTCTCTCTCTCTCTCTCTCTATATATATATATATATATATATATATATATATATATATATGTAAATTAAAAAATTAAAGTCCTTCTGTGTTTGTACACTTTGTACACCTAAGCATTTATGAAACCCTTTAATAGAACGTGTATATGAAAGTAAGCAAATTAACATTGCCACAGAAAATTTAATGTCATTTGTGTTCAAATACCCATGTCAAGTTCTTTAGCTTCAGGCAGCATGGGAAGTAGGAAGAGAGAACTAATATAAGTTATTTATAAGAATTATCCTGTGAACCAAAGAAAGATCTATTGATTTTTATGACTTCTTGTTCTCATAACCTATTTTAATTGTCAAAGTAAAAAGAAAGTGGGAGAAAGAAGAAAACTAGGGAAGTGTATGGAAGGAACTGTGGCTTTGATTATTATCTTTCAGCTCCTTTTGATCCACTGCCCCTGTCAGACCTTATTTTGTGGCATCTCACTTCTACTCCTGGTGTGCATGGGGTTGCATTCTCCCTAGTATTCTATTGACTAAGAGCTTATTGTAGACTATCTGGAGGGAAAAGCTAAATATTTTACACTTGGCTTATCTTTATTTGAACCAAATAAGTTTCTTTCTCTCTTATTCAAGGCTTTTAGCCTGGGGAAAAATGATCAGACAACTTGCTTTTTCACCTAACGATTAGAATTGCAATAGTTCTCTCCTTAGAAATCACCCTAGGAATTTAACTGCAGCAACAGGTAGTAGGATTTGATTTTTTTCTACCAGAATTGGCATTTGTTTATTTATTGTGTAGTTTGAGTGAATTGGACTCAGTATTTGCAAGCATTCCTATATTTGTTCCCAGTTGGTGGCTCTGTTTTATTAACTTAGGGAGTGCGACCTTCTTGGAGGAAGTATGCCATTTGTGTCTGATATTGCGAGATGGATGACTTTTGCCATTTTGAATTTGCTATTTCTTGTTTGTGGTTTGAGATGTGGGCTATTCGCTTCTGCTTCAGCTCCCATGGTTGCTGCTTACTACCTCAGGTTTGGGCCCAAATATGCCTATCCCTCTAAAACTGTAATCTAACTGAACTCTTTAAGTTATTTTGGTCATGGTATGTTATTACAGGAATAGAAGAGAAAATAATATAGTTATTTGATTAACTTACAGCTTTTGCATGGTGTAATAGTTTATCATTAGTATAACCAATATACCTGGTCCAATAGCGTTAAAAAGTTTTATTATGTTTCATGATATCAAAGACCATGGCCTTTAATCCATGTTTGTGGGTCTGTGGTGAAACAAAACACTATGGCTGCAGTAGAATATAGAGGGGGGTTGATTATCTTAGAACAGAAAGAGAACAGAGACAAAGAAAGAGTTGAAGATAGGTCTAACTTACAGAGATACAACCTAGTAACCTAATTTTTCCAGCTAGGGTACACTTATTAAAATTTCTACCACCTGCCTAGATAATGACATATGCATTATTCCACATGTTTAACACAGGAAGTTTTCAGGGGGTGTTTCTCTTTCATAAATTACCCCTGCATTCATTATCAATGTAGGGGTCATTGCTTCCTACCACCATTCTGACCCTAATGCTTACAGAATTTTGTAAGTACATTTAAAAAAAAATTCTTGGATGGAGGAGTTGGAAAAGGGACTGAAGGAGCTGAGGGGTTTTGCAGCCCCATGGTGGGAGCAACAGTGTCAACAGGCTGGACCCACTTCCCCCCGGAGCTCCCGAGGACTGGATCACCAACCAACTGGACTCATGGTGCTAACCACATATGTGGCAGAAGACGGTCTTGTAGGACATCAGTGGGAGGAGAGGCCCTTGGGCCTGAAGATATTCAATGGTCCAGTATATGGGAAGGCCAGGGTGAGAGTATGGGAGTGGGTGGGTGGGTGGGGGAATCACCCTAATAGAGGCAGGGAGAGGGGGAGGAGATAGGGGGTTTCTGAAGGGGAGACCTGAAAAGGGGAAAACATCTGAAATATAAGTAAAGAAAATATCCAAAAACAAAAAGTAAAAGACAATTTCTTTCTCATTCATTACTGTTTATCCTTTCTGTAGTTTGAAACTCCCTTATCTAGTCATAAAATTAGTGAAGCCATAAGTAAAGAAGACAACCAGTTCCACTTGTTATCTGTATTCTGTTTATGCCAGTCCATCCCTATACCAACATTTATTAGCCCTATTTGGTGATTTGAATAAGACTAGCCCCCAACAGGCTCACAGATTTAAACACTTGGTCCCCAGTTGGTGGAACTGTTTGGGGAGGATTAGTCGGTTTGATTTTATTGGAGGAGACTGTTGCCTGAGTCCTCCCTTCTTCCTGGTCCCCCACTCCCCTTGGAGGCAATGGATGAGAAGGCATGAAATCAATATCACAGACTTCAAGAACAAGTGAGAATGAAGAAGTGAGCTCATTTATTAATTCTTGTGGAGCGCCCTTTATACCCTCCACAGTGGTCCCAAGCAATCATGTTAGCAGTTCCTGATTGGCTGTCATTGTCTGCATCACCAGTATCTAGACTGTCAGGCAGGCTTTAATTTGGCCCTTTTGTGAAAGTGGCCTCTGTGGCTGTGTGACCCCTCTTGCTGTTTATAGAAGATTATGCAGAAGCTGACACAATTCTGGCACCAGGGACTTTCTGTTCCTCCTACAGGAGAAATATCATGTTTGGAAGATGTTGAGATCTCAGAAGGTCGTACTATTGCCATATAGCTCTGTCTCTCTTTTTCTGTCTCATACATGTGTCTGAGATATGATCTCTCAGCTGCTGTGCCAGCACTATGCCTCCCTGCTTTCCTGTAGACATGCTGTCTACCATGATGGTTATGGACTCACCCTCTGGCTCTGTGAGCCCCAAATGCAATCTTTCTTCTGTAAGTTGCCTTGTCCATGATATCTTTTAACAGAAAAAGAAAAGCATCTCAGAAACCCCTTTGCAGAAAAGAAAGGAAGAAACGTATCTTCATAATTTCTGCTCTTAGACCCATTCTCCTGAGGTCCAACATCACTTGATGTTGGTCTCTAACAAATCTATTCAACTTCACAGGTGTATTTACTTTTAATATAATTAAGAGTTTCTATTTTTATTTTCATTTTTTTGTACAGAACTCCATTTTTCTTACTGTTCTACGGTTCTTGATTTTCACAAGAGCTCCCAATATAACATATGAATTTCTGTAACCCTAAAAACCTTGAACTTCTAGTTGTGTTTACCATCATACTGTGTACCTGGGGTCACTATTCTCTTTACTACCCCATCAGATGTACTTCCTCCTACCACATGGAGGAGTTCCTATTGAAGTTTGAAGAACACTGGTAAGATGGTGTTCTTCAGGATTGGTCACACAGGAGTCTTCTTGGAATCCTTCACTGATTCTATGGTTAAATCATTTTTGAATTGCACCTTTGTAGGCTTTCTTTTATCTGTAATGTTACTTCACAGGGAGCATGTATTCTGTTTTCTTAACAAAGGGATTATATGGAATCATTTGGAGTATAGCTAATGAAAGACCAATAGTGAGATAAAATAATAAAGTGTAAATGATTGAAAGAGTATCTCCTGTCTTTACCATTTCTACTGGGAGAAAACTGAAAATGGAATGAAATAAGAATATTATAAAATGCTTTTTTTTAGAACAGAAAAATTACTTTTCTCTTTGTGGAATAATTCATGTATCTCTGCTGATAATGACATTACTGTTCACATATTAAGTTGTTCCTTTTAATGAAAAAATAGTCAAATAATTTTAATCACAAATTGTAAATAAAACACTTATTCTAACCATTATTTAAAAAGAAATAAGTATGTAATTTCAAGATACAATGAAATATAATAAGAACAGTATGCTGTAGAATATAAATGATATAAATAATTCTGAGTAAACTTTGAATTATATATATATATATATTTATTTTTATTACATATTTTCCTCAATTATATTTCCAATGCTATCCCAAAAGTCCCCCATACCCTCCCCCCCCCACTTCCCTACCCACCCATTCCCATTTTTTTTGGCTCTGGCGTTCCCCTGTACTGGGGCATATAATGTTTGCAAGTCCAATAGGCCTCTCTTTCCAGTGATGGTCGACTAGGCCATCTTTTGATACATATGCAGCTAGAGTCAAGAGCTCTGGGGTACTGGTTAGTTCATAATGTTCCACCTGTAGGGTTGCAGATCCCTTTAGCTCTTTGGGTACTTTCTCTAGCTCCTCCATTGGGAGCCCTGTGATCCATCCACTAGCTGACTGTGAGCATCCACTTCTGTGTTTGCTAGGCATAGTCTCACAAGTGACAGCTATATCTGGGTCCTTTCAGCAAATTCTTGCTAGTGTATGCAATGGTGTCAGCGTTTGCAAGCTGATTATGGGGTGGGTCTCTGGATATGGCAGTCTCTAGATGGTCCATCCTTTTGTCACAGCTCCAAACTTTGTCTCTGTAACTCCTTCCATAGGTGTTTTGTTCCCAATTCTAAGGAGGGGCATAGTGTCCACACCTCAGTCTTCATTCTTTTTGAGTTTAATGTGTTTAGCAAATTGTATCTTATATCTTGGGTATCCTAAGTTTCTGGGCTAATATCCACTTATCAGTGAGTACATATTGTGTGAGTTCCTTTTTGATTGTGTTACCTCACTCAGGATGATGCCCTCCAGGTCCATCTATTTTTTTTAATTTTATTTAATCCCTTTTATTTCGCACTCCAGATTTTATTTCCCTCCTGGTCCACCCTCTGACTGTTCCATATTCTATTCCTCCTTCCCATCCCCCATATCTCTCCCCAGCACACCTCTCCACTCCATGGGGCCTCCATTCTCTTAAGAGATAGGTGTATCTTCTCTGACTGAATCCAGACCTGGCAGTCCTCTGCTGTATATGTGTTGGGTTGAGTCATTGCATCTGGTCTATGCTGCCTGGCTTGTGGTCCAGTGTCTGAGAGATCTTGGGTGTCCAGGTTAATTGAGACTAATGATCTTCCTACAGGGTTTCCCTCCTTCTCAGGTTCTTCTAGTTTTTCCCTAATTCAACAACAGGGGTCAGCTGCTTCTGTCCATTGGTTGGGTACAAATATCTGCATTTCACTTTATCAGCTGCTTGTTGGGTCTTTCATAAGGCAGTCATGATAGGTTCCTTTTTGTGAGCACTCCATAGCCTCAGTAATAGTATCTTTATTTGTTTGTTTGTTTATTTATTTATTTATTTATTTATTTATTTATTTATTTGAGACTGGGTTTCTCTGTGTAGCCATGGCTGTCCTGGAATTCACTCTGTAGACCAGGCTGGCCTTGAACTCAGAAATCCACCTGCCTCTGCCTCCCAAGTGCTAGGATTAAAGGTGTGAGCCACAACACCCAGCCAGTAATTGTATCTTTAAAGATAGTTTAAAAAACCATTATCAATTAATACAGATTTCTGTTTATAATTAAATAGGCATTTTAAAATATTACTGTAAGTAAAAGCTGCATAATCAAAGAGTCCTATGGGTTATTCATTGATATAATCTACCTGTGACAAATACTAACAATATGGCCATCCAGAAATGACTTCATGCTTCTATGATATGTATCATTTCACAGACAGCTGTTTATCAGTGCTAATGCCCAATTGTTCTTTCTGGATAATAAAACAAGCCCAGTACCCATTTCTACTTCTTACTCCTTCTTATTCCACTGCTTTCTATGTCAGAAAGATTTCCTCTGTAGGTATACAGTCATATATTTGCTCCAGATTATATGACCTTATACTGTGGAAGATGGAAGGAGAGAGGAGTTTCAGCTTCTTTCACTGCAGTTTTAATGCCATCTCAGTGCTGGATCCATATGATCACAGTGAACTAACACAGAGTGACATAACTCCTTCTTGAATGGAACTTGGGGGTCTTGAGATACATGAACTGGTAAATGGAAATTTGTGTGACAAAATCCACAATTATGGCAGAATTACATAATAGAAGAAGACATATAGGAGATACACTGGGAGAGGACTGAGGGCCAGGGTGTCACATTTGACGTATAAATGCAAACACTGAACTGAAATAAAGTTGCATAAATTGATGAAAATTCTCAAAATATAAAGCAGGGGTGATTTTCTAGCTCATCTACCCATTTACTTCTTTACTGTGTTCTTTACAGTGTCTACCTGCTCCACAGTTGAGTTCCGCTGTGCAGATGGGACTTGCATTCCAAGATCAGCACGGTGCAACCAAAACATGGACTGTTCAGATGCTTCAGATGAAAAGGGCTGCAGTAAGAATCACTAATTTCTTTCGTTTGTTCATGTATGAGCACCTGCTAGCATTGAATTGAACACTGTCCAACTTTTTCCTGAACATCTTCCAGAATTGTTATGCAATTAACCCTGTTGTGTAGTATAATTGCATATTTACTTCTTAATGAAGTAAGTTTCTTGCCTCCAAGAACTACACTGAAGCCTCAGAATTTTTGCAAATGTGGTTTGAGTTTCATTTTTATTCATATCCTTCTAGATAATACAGATTGCACACATTTCTACAAACTTGGAGTGAAATCCACAGGATTCATCAGGTGTAACTCTACCTCACTGTGTGTTCTACCAAGCTGGATATGTGATGGATCTAATGATTGTGGAGACTATTCTGATGAATTAAAGTGCCCAGGTAATTTCCAAAAGAAAAAAAATTATCCTTGTCTTGATGATTTAAATGCTAGATACTTAAAGAATGACTAGATTAATTAGAAATATTCCTATATACCAGGCATAACCATGCTCTTCTAAAATTGCCACTTGATCTGTCTAAATGGATTACAAACTATTACTTAAGAAATATATGCTAATATAAGAGCATATTCTTTAGTATTTAACACTTTATCAGTACCCTTAAAATTGATGATTATGCTATGAAAAGTTATAGTCTGTAAAGCTTCAACAGAAAATTATAAACTATAAAGACCTATTTAAAGACAGGTAGGAGAAAGCTATTTCTCTCACTACTGAATTCACTCTGTGTTAGACATCTTCTGTTTTATATTAGGCTGCTGCAGTTCATACAACTTAGAACATGGTACGTTGGGGGCAGGTTATTTTATTATTGGATCAAGTTCAGACAGATAGATTGATATCTATTTCTTTATCATTTCTGTCAGCAAAACTCTGTATAGCAGCATCATTTAGCTTTTTAGAGAACTACTTCTATAATAATAATAATAATAATAATAATAATAATAATAATAATTACTGCCTCCAGTTGAATACAATGAAACTAAATAAAATCATTTAACATGTTCACACAAACACACACACACACCAACACACACACACACACACAAAATGGTAATAGACCCATGCTTAATAGGCACCAATTAATATGGCCCCAAACAATTCTTTGCTCACTTCATATGACTAAATCTCACTTGAGTTAAAGTTTTGTTTATATTTACTTTTTTTCTGAAAATGTTTTGAAAATGGTATTTGCACAAAACTCCTTATAAACACATTATCTTTTAAAAGAAATTTCTCTTTATATGAAATCATAATAAATCACTTTGTAAAATTCTAGTTTTTATATCAAAGGGTGTATAACACTCTATTATGTTGATTTTACTTAAGGTCTTTTTTTTTCTCTTTCATTTTTGCATCTCCCTCTATCCCCCCCACCACCACTTCTTTCACCCTCCGTTTTCCATCAAAATTTAATGCCCTCTGGCTCTTTAAGTATTTTACATAAATGAGAGTACACACAAACACATGTATGTACAAATAATTACAACTAACTTTATCTATTTAGTGTAGTTCCTATTTATAGATACTTAGGGAGGACCACTTGGTACTGGCAGTCAACTAGGTAGAACATCATGGAGAATACTGACAGACTGACACTTCCTCTTTCATCATCCATATCTGTAGCTCTCCATCTAAGATTAGGTTTATTTTTATTTTTATTTTTAATTCAGGAATTTTTAACACAATATATTCACATAAAATTTTTATCATGTGCCTCCTCAACTCCTCTCAGATTCATCTTACTGCTCTACCCACTTAACATTGTGCTCTCTTTTGCTCTACCTGTCTTTCAGAAAAAACTAAAACAAAAGACAAACAAAACAAAACAAAACAAAACATGAAAACAAACCAAGAAATATACACTCAAACACACTCACACACATATCATAAAAACAAAAAAAATACAAAATCAAAAGACTAATGAAACAAACACAATGCAAAAGCAAAGCAAAATTAAAAATTTCTCAGAATCCGGGCGTGGTGGTGCATGCCTTGATTCCCAGCACTTGGAAGGCAGAGGCAGGCAGATTTCTGAGTTCAAGGCCAGCCTGGTCTACAAAGTGAGTTCCAGGACAGCCAGGGCTACACAGAGAAACCCTGTCTTGAAAAAAAAAAATCTCAGAAATACTATTGAGTTTTTCTTGTGCTGGTGAATCAATTATTCGTGAGCATGGGGTCCGACCTAGTATGTGTTAGATAGATACACCCAGTACAACTCTATTGTAAAAATATGATTTTCCCTTTGCCGGTGGGTATCAAAGTAAAGCTAGGTTTGTAATTAGAGATGGGTCCTTATGTCTACTTGGCCCTCTATGTACTAGATTCATATCCAGCTTGAACCTGTGCAAGCTTTGTGTGGGATGCCACGGTCACTAACAGTTTGTATGAGTATGAGGAATGTGGGTTTTGGAAGACAGTGTTTTCTTGAAGTCATCCACTATCTCTGGCTCATACAACTTCTGCTCCTTCTTTTCCACATAGAACCCTGATCCTTAAGGAGTGGGCTTTCATGAAGATATCCCACTTAGGACTGAGTGATATATAGTGTTAATCTGCACATTGTACAGTTGTGGGTGTTGGTAAAGCTTAATTCCCATCTACTGTAAGAAAAAGCTACTCTGATAGGGGTTGAGAAAGACCCTGATCTATGGATATAGCAGTATCTAGTGAGGAGATATTGCTATATACATTTTACAGAAGACGAGTATTAGGCCCATGACTCATCTAGTCTTAGGTTATTGCCACTATAGAAGTACCACCTATTGATTCCATTGTGGACTAAGATTTAAATTAAAAATTTTAAAAAGTGGCTACTTCCATTATATTTGTAGCACTACTACACCTATGAGCATGTCCTAAGGGTGAGGTTTTAGGTCATTTTCCCTGTGTACATTGAGATGGTAACTGGCATGGTTATTGTTGGGTTACTGTTAGACAACCATGTTCATGGGATTTCATGGACTTTTTTCCCTGTAATATATAGATGAAAGCCTAAGACAGACACCATGGCTCACTCCCTCTTATATTTTTTTTCTGTCTCCTCACCATCAACATTTCCTGACCCTTAGATGTAGGAGTTGCAATATATATGAGCTGGACTCCTATAGTAAGTTATTTTACAGTTAGACACCTTGTGGCTTTCTATATCTTCTCTGTCTTTTGCAAGAAGCTACTTAGTAAAGGGTAAGAGGGACATTATATACTTATATCTGCAAATATAAGAATGCAGTTATAATTGGTTCTAATTTATAACATTAGCAGTATTATGGTTTTTTGTGGACCATAGCCTTATCTACCATTTGATCTTGACTAGATTTAAAGTACAAGGTATAAATTCTTTCCTTTTGAACACAGCTTAAGTCAGTTACATCAATGTTATTTATTAGCAAGACAACCATCACATGCTAGGAGACAACTTGCAGTCTATATCAATATTGTGCTTTTAAGGTTTCACCCCTACATAGGAGTACTGATAACTCTTCCTTTTGTCAACTTGAATAGTCCATTCTACTATTGTAAGATCAAGGTATGAGGAAGGAGACTTCAACTTCAGATCCAGCTTATCTTCTCTAGGTCCTATGTCCAAAGAGTGTGGGGTCTTTATCAGTAGGCACTTAACCTTCAATAATTGTGAGATAACCAAAGACAACAGGAATTGCTTATATTGTTTGGTTGTTTGGTATCACAGATTTTATTAGAAAGTATATGGGTTTTAGTTGGAGCATTATCACCACCAAGTAAGTGTGTGTGTGTGTGTTTAATTTTGAATAAACATAAAACAATTCCAAATGGGTACTGAGTATCACAAATAATGTTAGTTATCTCTTTCGTTCTTCTCCCTCAGTTATGTCTACCCTTTTTATCTCTCCAGTTACAGTTCCCACATTTTCCAATTTTTTCCTTCATAGCTTGTATATCATATTCCCTTTAATGGAGCTCCTCATACCTCCCAACAATGTTCTCTTCCTTTTGTTTTCTACAGAGACTCCAGATCATAAACTCACATCTAAAAATTTGGAGCTAGGAACTATAAATAAGAAAGAATATATGGTGTTTGTTTTTCTAGTCTTGTTACTACAATTTTGGTAGTATAATCATTTTCTCAATATTATTTTATTAATCCATGAGCATGGCAGGTCTTCCCATGATCTAATACCTTCCTCAATCTTTTTGTTCAGAGATTTAACATCACTGTGGGGGCCTTTAATATCTTTTTTAGTTTTATTAGTAGATATTTTATTTTTAATGAGATATTATGAGTCATTCTCTAATGTGTTATTCAATATCCATAACTTTGAGTAAGTTCTATGGGTTAATACACTGTTGGTTTTGAGCTTTAATGTATTATGATCAAAAATTATATATGGAGTACTCCAAACTTTCTGAAATGGAGAAACTTCTTATGTACTAATAACATGAATACATATGCTTTGGTGTTTGGGTAGAATATTACTTAAATATCTTATGTCTATTTTATGGATAATATCATTCAATTATGATTCATGTTTATTTTTTTCTCCAGATCAATTATATATTGGAAAAAGTAGAGTATTCAAATCCCCTACTATTTACATTTGTCTTTAATTCTAGTAATATACTTGTCTTGAAATCAGATGTGCAAGAATTTGGTGAATATATGTGTAGAATTCAATGCCTTTTATATTAACTGATTTCACTATTAGAAGAAACAATCACTGTCTTTTCTGACAGATTTTATTTTGAAGTTTATTTTGTCAGATATTAGGATGTCAGTATTTTTTTGCTTCCTATCCCATTTGCTTGGGTTACTTCTTTATATTCTTTGACTTTAAGGTGATAACTATCAAAGCTGAGTTTCTTTTAGAAAACAGAAATAGAACTTTTTCCATTTCTCTAACCTTTATCATCAGGATGGAAAGTAGAAGTTATGTAGACTTTCTCTGTCTATTTTGATTATTTTTGTTTGAAGTCTATTTTGTTAATATTAAAATGACACCAGATTAGCTCTTAAGTCCATTTGCTTAGATTATCTTTTTCTTATCTTTTACCCTGAGTTAATCTACTAACCTTGATGTTTAGGTGTGGTTTTTTGGAAGCAGCATAAGGAAAGTTTGGTTTTTTTTTTTTTCCACTGATTCTATTAGTCTTTTTTCCGAAGATAGTGACATCGACAGAAATCCATGACCAAAAATTGTTGACTCTTGTTATTTTGTTTTTGTTTTTGTTTTTGTTGTTGTTGATGGTGGTGGTGGCAATGGTGGTGGTGATGATGGTAGTGTGTGTGTGTGTGTGTGTGTATGTATGTGTTTATACATTTTCTTTTTTTTCTTTTTTTGGTTTGAGATTGTTTTCATGTGTGTAGTTAATCTTATGTTGAAGCTTTCCTTCTAGCACCTTTTGAAGGGCTGTATTTGCAGATACATATTGTTGAAATTTGATTTTATAGGAAGATCTTATTTTTTCTATGATGATTGTTGGATATGGTAGTCTGGAATAGCATATGTGATCTCTTAAAGTCTGTAGCATACCTGTCGAGGCCCTTCTGGTTTGTCTGTATTGTCTACATTGATAAGTCATGTATAATTCTAATAGGTTTACATTTATATGTTACTCTTTTTTTTTCCTTGCAGCTTTTAATATTTTGTGGTTAATATTTAATATGCTTAGTGGTTTGATTATTATTTGGCAAGGGGAATTTCTTTTATGGTCCAATTGATTTGATGTTCTATATTATCATTGAATGTTTATAGGCATCTTCTTTAGGTTAGGCAAATTTTCTTCAACAATTTTGTTAAATTTATTTTCTAGGCCTTTGATCTGGGATTTTCTCTAGTCCTATTATTCACAGGTTTGGTCTTTTCATAGTGTTCCAGATTTCATGGATGTTTGGTGTCAGAATATTTTCTGATTTAACATTTTCTCTGACCTATGTATCGATTTATTTGATCATATCTGCAATGCCTGAAGTTCTCTTTTGTCTCTATTATTATCTTCACAAAGCTACCTTGTAGTTTCAGTTCAAATGCCAAAATGTTTCATTTCCAGAATGCCCTCAGTCTGTGTTTTCTTTGTTCTATTTCCATTTTCAGGACTTGAACGGTTTTAGTCATTCCCTTCAAGTATTTGTTATTTCATCTTTTAAAGGAATTTATTCATTTCCTCTTTAGGGACCTCAATCATCTTCATATAGTGGGTTCCAAAGTCTTTTTCTTTTGCTAAAGCTTTAGGTATGTAATAATATTCAGGGCCTGCTATGGTAGGATAGCTGTGCTCTACAGGAGACATATTGGCCAGGCTGTTATTGATTGCTTTCTTATACTGGTATCTAGGAATCTGGATTTGGGGTGATATAATAGAGTTACGTGCTGATTTCTTGGTTTGACATTTTTGGATGTGTTCTGTTCCTTGGTTTCGGTTTCCTCTCTGGATTTTCAGAGTTTAATAGCTATATCTTTTCTGTTGTGCTGGGCTGCTTGGCTGGTGTGTTCACAGGGAATGCCTGCTGCTGTTAAATGCAGAATCTAGTTCAGGAACAGGATGGTCCAGGGAATCAAAGGGAGGCATGGACTCTGGGAAGGGAGATTACAGGTGGTGTTTTGTTGCAGCTGGAGTACTAGGGATAAGCCTGAAGGACTGGATGTGCTGTGGGAACAGAGAAAGCAGAAAAGGACTGTGGCAAACCTAATTAGTATTATGGCAAGCATAGCCAGTGGTTGAGCAAGGCTTTTTTGGTAACATTGGGGACTGAAACAAAGTGACCCATGGACTAGGCTGGTCAGGAAGGAATGGTCTGTGTATTCCAAAGAAAGCTTAGAAAGGTGAAAGAGAAACTGTAGGTGACGTTTTATTGTAGAACCAGGTTTGAACCTGAGGGATTGGTCCTGCTGGCTGAATAGAGAGAACAAAAAAATGTTTGTGGAAAGGCTGAATTCACATTTTTAAAAGATCGGGAACTTTATTGTTTTAGTTTTATGGGGCTTGCATATCAAGAATATTAATCTAATATTCTATTTACAGTAAAAATTCTCATAGCTGTTGTTGATTTTTCAAAGTATCTTCAAGAGAATATTATGTGATAATTATTAAACAAATGGTTCTTTTCTGTTATAAAATTATCCCTTTCTAGTATTAACATATTATTTTAAAAGTTCTCAACACTAAAACAGTTTTATACTATGTAAAAACATCAAGATGCTCCTGCAAGCATTGGCATGTGACTAGCTAGTGTCGGAACTACCAGCAAAATAGGCAGCTAATGTTAGGTGGTCTATGCATCATCCCAACGGATGTAAAGTGTGTGAGGCTTTTGTCTCAATGATGCATTCATTAAAAATGTGTTCACAGAAAATGGGGGATAAAATTGTTTTAAAATAATGACAATAGATCACTTCAATATGACATTAAATAAATTATAAGGATCACTTTCCAGTGAACAATGGGACAGATATGTCCCAAGTTGTCTGCACTAAGTGTACAAGGGGACAAATGTTCTCCAGTCAAAAGAAGAACCAAGAGAGAATTTTATATTTTCCAGATTCTATAACATATTTCAATTTTAAAAACAATCATAATTTAAAAGTGATTTTACTTACAGACTATTTTTTATCTTGTACAAATTTAAGATATACTATTATTATTAATTAAATGTTTATTTGTGGATTTCAAGAATCATAAAATGTTTATGATTACCTGCTCTCATCAGGCAGGCAAGTTTCAAAATTCTATTGTACTAATTTTTCATTCTTAAAACTGAGGATATTGTTAAAGACCTACCAAAGCATATTCAAGATATGGAAGTAGAAATATTAAATTCAGATGTTTAATATACTTTTGTTCAAAACACAGCACATATCCTATACAAGTATGACATTTTTCATTTTATTCAATTTTGAATAAATTCAGTTATTTTTATTGTTTTACTTTTCTACTGATTCATTGCTGCAAATCTACACAAGAAGCATTTAAATATCTCCCCAAACTACTTGTTCCAGTTCTAAGACCGGCCTGGATTGGATTTAGAGTCAAGTCTGGGGACAGAGTGTACCCCATGACTGGTGATGTCATTATTCTTGGGTCATTGCAACCTTGGCATTCTTCAGGACATCCGCAGAGTAATTTTATATTTTCTGGTTTGTCCACCCAATTCAAGTGGTATTAATACTGTATCTCATTGTACTGCCAAAGACTCAGATTAATTTTAATATATTTGACATTGCATTTTTATGTTTTATCATAGTTCAAAACAAACACAAATGTGAAGAGAATTATTTTGGTTGTCCTAGTGGAAGATGCATTTTGAATACCTGGGTATGTGATGGTCAGAAGGACTGCGAGGACGGGCTGGATGAGCTACACTGTGGTGAGCCTCAGGCCTGCTTTGTTTTATGGGCTGGGCATATTACTAATTGTATGCTGGTGTTTCCCTCCCTAGAGACTATCCATATTATTGTTGATAGACTATCAAAATGAACTCAGGCAATGATAATAAAGCATAACAACCTCTTGTCCTAGAATTTTCTTACAATTATAATTATAATTCTTGTCAGTATTAATCTAAATTATGTATCTTCATTTGTACCTGATTTATTTCAAGCATCATTAATATATTTCCACTCTGTTACAAAAATAAGATTTAAAAATATGTTGCATTCATCCTACAATTTCTTGGAAATTAAGCAGTATTTTTAAATTTTGTATTGTGTACATTATTTTAAATAATAGCCAAGCATGTTTCTTTAAACACTTGCCTGTTTCTCACTATTTCATTCCTTATTTGTGTCAAAGTTTATCTATATTGTAATAAAAAACATCTTAATTTTTATTTATAAAATTTATGAGTTTTTGGTTTTCTATAAGAGAAACAGGCCTATATCCACTCTCTTATTATAACATAAGCACACTGTGAGGAATGAAATCGGAAAAACATTTATAAAATGAGGCCCATGTAAAATGTCAAACTTTCCTGAAAGTAAATTCCATAGGGAAATGATGAAGTGTGATCTGGGTAAATAAAATTCTGTAGATCTTCACTGTGGAACTAAACTCTGCTCGGAGAAAATGAAAAAGTCAAACACATGTCTATGTATATTCATAATTTCTAAACAGGGAATTATATGATTAAATCTTCTTCAATTTTGCTTTTCCCCAAATATTGTTGCCTAAATTCTGTTTATACACTGATCATCTACAAAAATATTTGAAAGCAAAAATTTAAAACTTATAATATTTATTTTGAATTAAAGCCTGTGTTAGTATTGTTGCTGACAATCAATTTAAGGTAAGAAGGATTTTTGCAGTTTACAGCTGTATGGTTTATGGTGGAGTGTGGCAAAGGAGGTATGGCTATAGAACAGGGAGGCTAGTCGCACTGCATACAAACACAAAGGGAGCGAATAAAGAGTGATGCACTTAACTTACTTAGTTTAGCCTTTGTATTCAGCCACAGACTCTACATTTAGGGTGGATCTTCACATTCCCATTAACTTAATCATAATCACCCTTAACAGATGTCCCCAGAGGTTTATTTATTTATTTAATTATTTTGTTATCATTATCTTTGTAAGCTGACCAGAAGACCAACAATCCCAAAGCCAACTTTTTAATTCAGTGAAAATTTGGGTTTTGAATAATTTTATTCCTGATGATTTTATTTCGGGATGTCACTTGATTAAGCATTTTGGTAGGTTGTAGTATGAACAGAGGCTGAAGCAGGACAATAAAAACATTAACAATGTGAAAATAAAGAGGCATGTTTTTAAATATCTAAACTATGAGGAAAAACAGATATGTTTCTATTGAAGTTTGGAGTTCTTAAAAATTACAAACTCAAGCACTTTTAGACAATGTAACAAAAATGCGGACTTTTAAAACATGAAACTATTGGCTTGTGATCAAGTTAGAACTTCTTTCCTCATGTCTTTGAAACCAGTTATTTGCTGGTCATATTATCTTGGTTATGATGCAGATTTTTATACTAGTTAAAGAGTGACCCAAGTAAAGAACATACTACTGTTTTCCCCCTGAATTATTTATTTTAGTTTGTTGATCAGAATATTCTTAAAGGAATACAGCCCTCATAGTCACTAGCTAAAGACAAACCCGTAAGAAGTATGTTGAAGGAAGAGGTTTGTGCAAGCCAGAAGCACAAGATCTTACAAACTGTTGTCAGTCTTCATGTAAAGTCTCCACAGACAGTAGAAACTTGATTTATTTTATTATAGGATTGGATCGATTTTAGAAAACTGTTAGAAAAGAGTTTTAGAAACACCCTTTACTGTGATAACAGAAATTTGTTTTAAGATGATCTTGTTCATGATTAGTTAACCTTTGTCAGTTATGTAGGTTAACTGGCTACCACGTGGCATTTTGATCCATGCTCACATTGTGGAATGTTCAAACAAGGATTAAAAATAGAGATTTCCTCAATTATTTTTTAAATTAATAAAAATCTTCATAGTTTTTTTTTTAATAAAATACTGTTGGGTATGGTTGTAGTATTGAACAATTGATCACCAGAACTTATTTTCCAAGTGTTTCCTCCTAAAGTAATCATCTTTGTTCATTAGATTCTTCTTGCTCTTGGAATCAATTTGCTTGTTCTGTACAAAAATGTATTTCTAAACACTGGATCTGTGATGGAGAGGATGACTGTGGAGACAGCTTAGATGAAAGTGACAGCATTTGTGGTGAGCAGCTTCCTTTGTCCTGTCAACAAAGATTTTTTTCCTGTGAATTTTTAAGTAGCTTATATGTTAGTTCATTTTGAAGCACAGCATATCACAGGCCCATGCTTTCAAATGTACAAAGCATCATCAAATGTATATTCACACGTAACTGATTTTATTGTTTTCAGGTTATAATATTTTATTATTTTTAATGTACCATGTTGATCTTTTATTTTAAAATGTTATTTTTTGTTTATTTATATGTTGATGTGTCTTTATGTGGAAATATGCCCAAATCATATTCCCTAGATCTAGAATTACAGGTGGTTATGAGCTGCCTAATGTGGGTAGCAGGATTTTAATGATTGCTTTTTACCAACTCAATTCTTCAACGAATTAGAAAGTGCAATCTGCAAATTCATCTGGAATAACAAAAAACCTAGGATAGCAAAAACTCTTCTCAAGGATAAAAGAACCTCTGGTGGAATCACCATGCCGGACCTAAAGCTCTACTACAGAGCAATTGTGATAAAAACTGCATGGTACTGGTATAGTGACAGACAAATAGACCAATGGAATAGAATTGAAGACCCAGAAATGAACCCACACACCTATGGTCACTTGATCTTCGACAAGGGAGCTAAAAACATCCAGTGGAAGAAAGACAGCATTTTCAACAAATGGTGCTGGCACAACTGGTTGTTAACATGTAGAAGAATGCGAATCGATCCATTCCTATCTCCTTGTACTAAGGTCAAGTCTAAGTGGATCAAGGAACTTCACATAAAACCAGAGACACTGAAACTTATAGAGGAGAAAGTGGGGAAAAGCCTTGAAGATATGGGCACAGGGGAAAAATTCCTGAATAGAACAGTAATGGCTTGTGCTGTAAGATCGAGAATTGACAAGTGGGACCTCATGAAACTACAAAGCTTCTGCAAGGCTAAAGACACCATCAATAAGACAAAAAAACCACCAACAGATTGGGAAAGGATCTTCACCCATCCTAAATCAGATAAGGGACTAATATCCAATATATATAAAGAACTCAAGAAGGTGGACTCCAGAAAGTCAAATAACCCCATTAAAAAATGGGGCTCAGAACTGAACAAGAATTCTCGCCTGAGGAATACCGAATGGCAGAGAAACACCTGAAAAAATGTTCAACATCCTTAATCATCAGGGAAATGCAAATCAAAACAACCCTGAGATTCCACCTCACACCAGTCAGAATGGCTAAGATCAAAAATTCAGGTGACAGTAGTTGCTGGCGAGGATGTGGAGAAAGAGGAACACTCCTCCATTGTTGGTGGGATTGCAAGCTTGTACAACCACTCTGGAAATCAGTCTGGCGGTTCCTCAGAAAATTGGACATAGTACTACCGGAGGATCCAGCAATACCTCTCCTGGGCATATATCCAGAAGATGTCCCAACCGGTAAAAAGGACACATGTTCCACTATGTTCATAGCAGCCCTATTTATAATAGCCAGAAGCTGGAAAGAACCCAGATGTCCCTCAACAGAGAAATTATGGTACATTTACACAATGGAGTACTACTCAGCTATTAAAAAGAATGAATTTATGAAATTCCTAGCCAAATGGATGGACCTGGAGGGCATCATCTTGAGTGAAGTAACACAATCACAAAAGAACTCACACAATATGTATTCACTGATAAGTGGATATTAGCCCAAAACTTAGGATACCCAAGATTTAAGATACAATTTGCTAAACGCATGAAACTCAAGAAGAATGAAGACCAAAGTGTGGACACTGTGCCTCTTCTTAGAATTGGGAACAAAACACCCAGGGAAGGAGTTACAGAGACAAAGTTCGTAGCTGTGATGAAAGGATGGACCATTTAGAGACTGCCGTACCCAGGGATCCATCCCATAATCAACTTCTAAACGCTGACACCATTGCATACACTAGCAAAATTTTGCTGAAAGGACCCAAATATAGCTGTCTCTTGTGAGACGATGCTGGGGCCTAGCAAACACAGGAGTGGATGTTCACAGTCAGCTATTGGATGTATCACAGGGCTCCCAATGGAGAAGCTAGAGTAAGTACCCAAGGAGCTAAAGGGATCTGCAACCCTATTGTTGGAACAACATGATGTACTAACTAGAACCCCGGAGCTCTTGTCTCTAGCTGCATATGTATCGAAAGATGGCCTAGTCAGCCATCAATGGAAAGAGAGGCCCATTGGACTTGCAAACTTTATATGCCCCAATATAGGGGAATGCCAGGGCCAAAAGAATGGGAATGGGTGGATAGGGAAGTGGGGGGGCGCTATGGGGGACTTTTGGGATAGCATTGGAAACGTAATTGAGGAAAATATGTAATAAAAATATTAAAAATAAATAAATAAATAAATAAAAATGAAAAAAAAAAGAATAGTACATTCGTGGGTGGGGACATCCTTTTAGAGACAAGGGGAGGAGGTATGGGATGTCAAACAGTCATAGGGCAGACAAGAAGGGGATTAAAGACTGGACTGTAAAAACAGAATAAAGAATGAAAAAATGAAAATAAACATTATAAGTGAAAAATAGACATCAAATTAAAAGAAATAAAACAAAATGTCAGAAAAGAATAGTACGTTCTTTTAATCACTTAGCTGCACCTTAAACCAATATATATGGGCTTCTAACACACACACACACGTGTATATATATATATATATATATATATAAATATATATATATACACATATATAATTACTATATATAGTAGAATTATATATATTATATATACTATATATCATCATATATATTATCTACTATATATATTAATATATATGTATATATATATATGTTTTATGACACATAGCACATAGCTGAGCTATTCTCTGCAAGCTAATATAAAGATTTTCAGTGTCATTAACAACATATGTTTTTTGTGTACCCATTTTGTAGGAAAGCCATTGTGCTGCATTGTTTTAAATCAGAAATAAGAAATTTGGCAAGTTTATACAATTTTAAATGTACCTTATAATTCAATTACTTATGGTACAGAAATGTTACATGTCTATATTCACCTATTGTCTTAGTCAGGATTTCTATTCCTGCACAAACATCATGACCAAGAAGCAAGTTGGGGAGGAAAGAGTTTATTCGGCTTACACTTCCATACTGCTATTCACCACCAAAGGAAGTCAGGACTGGAACTGGAGCAGGTCAGAAAGCAGGAGCTGATGCAGAGGCCATGGAGGGATGTTCCTTACTGGCTCTCTTCCTCTGGCTTGCTCAGCCTGCTCTCTCATAGAACCAAGATTACCAGCCCAGAGATGGTCCCACCCACAAGGGGCCTTCCCCCCTTGATCACTAATTGAGAAAATGCCTTACAGTTGGATCTCATGGAGGCATTTCCTCAACTGAAGCTCCTTTCTCTGTGATAACTCCAGCTGTGTCAAGTTGACACAAAAATAGCCAGTACACCTATTATGTGTTTAACTAATACAAATGTACTATGTATTCATCTACAAAGGTGGTGTGATTTATTTTAATAATCACAAGTATGTATCATGTGGGTTATATGGAGCTATTACCTAGATTTCTCTAGGGCCAATGTAGCAAGCTTCACTCTAAACCTCTTAACACGTGTTCATCAATCTGTTCATTTGTTTCCGTTCCTGGTTGTCTATTTCCCCAGCTCTTCTATAAGTATTATTTGTATTTATAATCGGATATTCCTGCTCCTTACAGCAGTATTGGAAGACCTGACTAATAAACTCTGATTCCTGGACAAAGCAGATTGTCTTTCTATATCTACATTTCAGCAGAATGGTCAGCTGTGTAGATTGTTACCAGAGATAGAAATTCTTTATAGTTCTCAATCACAACTAAATAACCCTGTGAATAACATAAGATTGGTACTATCTCCTAAAACCAGGCAATTTATTTCACTGCACTTAAGCCCTTGCAAACATAATTTTCCCTAATACAGTTGAAGTGATATACTAGTATAAAAATATCAATATAAAAAATAAAGGTCATCATCAAAATTTATTAAACACAAGAAATAGTGATTAATTATATGACTTTATCTTCTTTCTTTGTTTCCTTTGTAACAAATCTTTCACTTCAAACACAGGACTTTGATGACGTTAGCATGTTTTCAGAGCATGAAACCATCTTTATTTTGACCTTTGGTTTAATCAGGCAATAGCAGTTTCCACTGGGAGGAGTTTTCTTAAAGACAAAGTATAATAGGAAAGTAACAGGCCCTAGAGCTTTATAAAGTCTCTTTAAGGAGACTTCATTCATGTCTCCTGCCCAAAATATACAGTCATGGGAAATGTATACTATTGCTCAGTTCTTCAATTGTGCACTGATAAGGAGATAGAGATTTATCTACACAGTTTCTATGATTACCATGCAGTGTCCATGTTCTTTCTTTTAGAACATCCTTCCTTTCTCTCTCTCCCTCTTGTTACACACACAGACACAGACACAGACACACACACACACACACACACACATTCAATTGTGTCTTTGAAAATTCTTTTAAATAAAGAAAATTGTTTAGAAACATATTTATTTGCATTTAAAGTAATAGGTCTATTCAGTTTACTGTTAGGCTACACTTCTATCATATCAATATGATTGTATGTAAGAACTACCTCTTTAAAATAAATTTGAGTCAACAAAGAAATGTAATGTTTTAGAACAAAAAGACAACCTTACAAATAATCTCATCTCAGTGGCTCATGACACTTACTTTACCCCAAAACTCCGTATTAGAAGTACATTAAAATATAGATTGCTGAGCCCCATTTCCAAATAAAGTGATGAGGTATGTGAACATGCTTTTTAACAAGTGGATTGTATCTTTGATGTAGCATATTGAGAAGCTCAGCATTGAAATTCTTACTCTACTCCATCTCTACCTTTTGATACATGAGAAAAGGTAAATGCATAGAGAGTAATAGATTTACCTGAAGCCACACAGATAATGAACTGTAGTAGAGGTAGAGCCAGAATTCCAGCTTCCAAAATATTAATAGGATATGGATCTTTAGAAACTAGCTTTTCTTCTTTGATCAGAGCATAATATGGGCCTAGTAGATGGTTTTCACCGTCTGCCTATTCTCCCCAGGGATTTATTTTTCTGCAAGGAAGACAATGACAAATGGCAATGGTAACTGAGAAAGGAAGCCATAATGTTTTCTATTGCTCGTTTCTTCCCAGTTAATTTAGTGTTTTGGGATGTTCTTCAATCAGAATCTACTGAACAATATCAATGAAGCCATTGACTTAGCTGCAAAGAACATTAGGTCATCTGATACCTGGAGGTATCTTCATAATTATCTAGTCATAATCCTTTTGCTACCAACAAAGAAAATAGACAAGAGAGTTCTTAAAGGTCAGGCAGAATTAGATCTCAGCATGGTCAATATTATAGACAGTAAAATATGTAATGTAAGTGAGTTTAATATTGAAAATGACTTAAAAAGATAAGGAACTTATAATTTTGGTGGGAAGATACTTACCTTAAAAACCTAAATATTTCATAGCTGGTAAATTTTATTTTTAAGTGAAAGCAATGCTTATTTTATACATTATTATCTGGTTTCTTCCACTTAAACCATTTTCTGTTAATGTATTGATCTCAATAAAATGTAAAATTCTTTAATTCCTGAACGCTTAAGTATGCACATCAGCCTTACCCTTGTAGCCTCATGTATATCAAGGAAAGTGAGCGAGAGGAAAGCCTGGGTCTCTTGGTGACTTCGCATAGATGGTTCTCTGCTGCATACCTTGGGAACAAAGCTCTGAGAAGCATCTTCTGCTCACAACAATTACATGACTGAAAAGAGAAATGACAAAAACCATCTACTAAAGGGCATTGACCTTGGTTTATATGAGTGGAAGCAAATTTTCCTATCAATCAAGTCACTCATATTTGTCAATCGGCCATATTTTATTTTTGTTCACATTTCTCTTTCTTCTCTCTCTCTCTCTCTCCCCCTCCCCCTCCCTCTCCCTCTTCCTTGCCCTTGCCCTCTCCTTTTCCCCTCCCCCTCCCTTCCTACTCCCCCCCCCCCAAATTGTTAAGGATTGAATCCAGGGGCTAGCAACTTCTAGTTAAGCAATTTATCTCTTTCTAGGCAAGGTAAAGTTTTATAAAACGAATTATAGAAGTAGATATTTGGCATATAATTTGGACATTGTTTTATATTGAAACTTAAAAATTGAGATTGAACTCCTTCACTCAACAAATATTTTATGTATACAAATAAAAGTAGCATATGAGAGATTGTCCTCAGAAGCACAAGAAAGCATAAGAAATTTTGGCCACCAGGTCAGCATTGGGAGCTCTGCACTTATAATCTCTCCAAGTCTTTGGCTTGTAGAAGCTGGTGACCTTTTCTGTGAAGTGTGATAAGTAATAATTCTGCAGGATTAAAGGAGGTGACATATTAAGTTGTCCATACATGCTAAGCTATAAAATGTTTTCCTCACCACACCTGCTATTGTTCCCACCTATGCAGGCTCAATTCTTTCACCATGTTATTTACTTAAGAATTCCAGAGCATGCTTTGACATATTTTCAAGATGAAGGTGACACAGCTATAAACTGGACAACACTTGCAATTAGAAAAAAAATATATTCTTAAACAAGAATATGTGAAGAATTATTGGGACAGAAGGAGCCATGATTCTCAATAATTATTTTTCCTCCACTGCATGCAAGATTTTTTGCTTATTTCTACAGATCTGAGGAACAGTGGACATTTCCTGGTGGATGTGCAGGGTTTAATACCACTTTTTTTTCTGGGTTTAAGGTGCTGTCACTTGTGCTGCTGACATGTTCAGCTGCCAGGGCTCCCATGCCTGTGTGCCCCAACACTGGCTGTGTGATGGTGAGAGAGACTGTCCCGACGGGAGTGATGAGCTATCCAGTGCAGGCTGTGGTATGAACATTGTCTGAAGTTGTGTGTCAAAGAATTCAGTGGCACAATTCAGGGGAATTGTTTTATCATACCATAATATACTTTCTTTCACTTTTCCCATCCTTGGGATGAGTATGTAATAGTAGTAGTTTATCAAGATGAAATTCTGTACTAATAGTAGTTTTTCAAGCCTTATACATTCAAAGTGTCATAAAAAATGTTTAATATTAGCACCAATTTTAAAACTATTCCACTGGCTGCAATTTTACTATTTGAGCTCCAAAAAAGCATAACCAGATTATATACAGATTGTTGGTTGTTCTAGTCTTTTCTTATTTAACAGTTATCCCTTTCAAATTGTTTTTGAATGCCTATTACACTCCCCCTATAAATTGCTGCTATTAAGTAAGTACTGATCCGGAAGTCAGCGGACAATTACTAAGTCTAGAAGTGAGGAATTCAACTTTGGGTCATGAAGTAAATGAAACTGAAGGATCAAGAAGACACCTTTAAGGTCAATTTACAAAGTTTCTAACTCAAGATTCTATTAAGGAGTCACTCAAGAGAAAATGTTTAGATAATCTTTTTCCATGATCAGGAGGGTAAAAGAACTCCTCATGTGATTGTTGATACCGAAGATCAACTATTGATCTGTTGAACTGAGCTGCTTATCAAAACGGGTTTGTTTGTCAGATTCAGTCTATTGAATGAAATCTGACAATGTCATGATTACTTTTAAATGCATAAATCATTACATCTTTAAAATATTCTATATGAGCTTTTGGGCACACATGTAAGTCAATGGAATAAAACCCCACCGAAAAATATTTGAGGCAGTCTTATTTGCTCACAACTCGTCCTATTGTAAAATATTATCTTGAAGCTGATATATTTTCTATGAAGGTCAATGTTGCTACTGATGATGGGATAACAAAGGATAATGAATTAATTTTAAAAAATGCACATAATCCCACATGCTTTTGCTATTGTAGTTAGCATTCTGGGAGGTATGTTAACACTTGTGAGCCACATGGGTATTATTCAATAAATTATGCTAAATACAACAAATTGCTCTCAGGTGATCTAAAAGTGTTGATGCAAAATAAGTTACTGCTGCCGTGGTTTAAAGAAGAACATATATGTCAGTGTTAGTATAATTCATTCGAGTAATAACAACTGTCATGGCTCAGTGACCTGAGTTATTAGCAACTCTTGAGTTTTAATTTTATTAAAATATGTAAAGTTAATGTTGCTGCTCTGTGACATCTCTGTAGTGGTTCAAAAAAAGTTTATTGAAAGTAAATTATACTGGGCTACATGTCCCCCTCCCTCACACACCCAAATGTCCTTTCTGTTTTGTCTATTCATAGTTCTATGTAGACAAATACTTGGAGGATAGTGGAGGTTGCTTCAAGAGGTATGGGGACAGCTGGATGCAGTAGACTGAAAGGGGTATGTGAGACAATAATTGTAAATTCCCAAGTCTCACGGTAATGTACTTAAAGGATACTAGATTATCACAAAGAAATGGGCCAGTACTTTTGTGTTGATGTTTTTGAAAACTGACCATATTACTTCATCTTGAAGGACCAAAAAAGAGTTGCTCTCCATGAGGACAGCATTTCTTATAGCCCTCCACGCCCATTGTATGTTAATCAATGCAGTAATAGGTTTTTCAGTTAAGACACGTTTGTTTACATATTGAGTACTGTGAGCAATGTCATAAAGTGTTTTTAGAAAACCTGTAAAGCATATTTAGTATAGAAATAGAAATTCTGAGGGTGCTCATTAATTGTTGAATACCTAATATGAAAAGTCATTTCTATATCCCTTACATGCCCATGGAAATATTGTCAGAGAGATTTAAATCCCTTAATTAAACAGGGAAAAACAAATGAACAAAGAAGGTTCAAGCTTTCTCAAGCATGGAAATATAAGGATTAGAGCCAATTATGGGACTAGTGTGGTGGCATTTGCCTATAGCAGATCAGCCACTAAGGATTCACTATGACCTAAACCCTAATTACTACAGCAGTTACACTTTTAGTTGACTATAAAGGGAACTGTAAATTATTTTGGTTCTATGCATATAATATCAAAGTGGATTTTATTGCAAATTTGATCAACCATCACTTAGGCTCTTGCTGGAACACTACTTTCATTGGGCTATGTTCCTAAAGGATCAATAGTCCATTACAAGGGTCAGTATTCATGGTATTGGTGGAGTTATGGCAGGGCTTATTACTCTGTAGGCATTAACTTTGCTTGAATTAAGATGCTGTTTCTGCAGGTTTCTGAAAGATTTTTTCTTAAAGAAAAATAGTAGTCTCAGTCTTCTTAATGTACCTTCCATGTCTCTCATGAACATTAAATTTCTATTCAGTGAATCAATCTTTGAATCATACATGTATCTATTAACATTTTAATATACATGAGATCATTCTTTTGCCTAATACACTGAATAAAAATACATTAGCATTTTCTCTGAGTATCTACAAACTGATAGAGAAAAGCCTCATACTTTAAACTTCAAGTATGAGAGAAGATAAAATATGTGTTTATGTAATTTTATGTCTTGTAATTTTTTTAGCACCCAACAATACTTGTGACGAAAATGCATTCATGTGCCATAATAAGGTGTGCATTCCCAAGCAGTTTGTCTGTGATCATGATGATGACTGTGGAGATGGGTCAGATGAGTTCCTACAGTGTGGTGAGTAAGGCATCTTTCTTATAGGATAAATCAGTTGAAGGTCTATCAAAGGGACTCCAAGACACACAAGTAACCAAAACAAACAGACATTTATTAGTGACTTCAGTAACTTCAGTGCTAAACAATGGAGTATGGGAGTTTGTCAGGTTCTGAGCACATTCATTTCTAAAACATTCCCTTCTTTCATGAATTCTGAGCAATCACCAGTCAAACTGGGAAACGTCTAGAAAAGGCCTTTGCATAGAAGTAGCTAGAATTGCTTTGAACTTTGAAGACGAGACATGACAGGCTTATCTAACCTTAAATGTACATCAAACAATGATATCCAAACAAACAAATAAACAAACAAACCAAAAATGCCAAAAGATTACACTTTTAAAATCTTCTGTGCATTTAAAATATCAAAAACTGAAGTTAGTGTTTTCCTTAATATTTTACTTTGACACATGTGCTACCTAATGTTTAAATTATCATTATGATCCTCAATTGTGTCTCAAAATCATGTTGTTTATCTAATTATAACATTTATTTCTTCCAGAATAGGATTTTTAGTAGAACTAGTTATATATTAAAACTCAGTTTAGAGTGTTCTGGAAGCATGGATTCTTGGTGAATACTAAAATGCTAGGAATGAATTAATTTACTTAACAAGTATGCAAGGGTGTATCATGTGCTTGGGTAGCATCAGCACCACATGACTATCCTTTATGGAAACTCACTGAAACCTGATGACCACCTTGGATTGCAGACCCAGGGCCTATATTTGACCTCCTTTGTCACGGATTTAGTGCTCTGCAGACTCTTCCCTATGGACTGCATTCAGTGTGTTCTGCTGTTCTCCATGTGAGGTTGACTAAGAGCCATATTTCATTCTTTTGTGATATTTCTATCATTAGTCTTAGATGGGATCTCTGAGAAATCTTTTATTTATAATTATTTCATATTTTAGCCTTCAGTCAATATATTTTCAGTAGTATATCATAATTAACATAATGGTTTTATATTGGTTATTTACTTACTTGTCTATTTGAGATAAATGATTGGCATAGAATTTGCTATGTAGATTAGCCTGTACTCAAATCCATAGATACCCCATGTCCTCGAATTAAAAATATGTACTACAGGGAAATAGGATATCACAATAAAATTTAACTTCAAGAACTCTCTCTTTTATCATAGTTCAAGAAATACTGCATACATGAGTCTAATCTGTTTAGGAAATTACTAGAACATTTTAAAAGTGAACAGTGTGGATCTAAACCATATCAGTAATGATGCCATGGAAGAAAACAGAAAACTTGTAGCTTACTCATGGACTTTTAGCTGTGGAATGGGCAAGATAAAGACATTTCCAATTGATATGAATTGGAGAATGGCAATACTGCTGGTAAGCTTAGGTACACAGTAAAGTGACAGATAGTTTCGTGATTTGCGAAAGAAATGAAATACATGGTTGAAGATTTGAAATTGTTCTAGAGACCAGAAATTTGGTGTTGATGAGCCCCGTTATTAATGTCAGTTCTTAGCACTAAGGTGAGCACTCAAGTTAGCACGAAAAGGAAAGAGGCAAACAGATTCAAAAGAAAGAAAGAAAGAAAGAAAGAAAGAAAGAAAGAAAGAAAGAAAGAAAGAAAGAAAGAAAGAAAGAAAGAAATATGCAAAACAACAACAGCACAAACAATATTCTGTAGTCGAAATGCTGTAAGTTGTATCAGAAAGGGCTTTTATACAGGAAGATGGAAAAAAAAAAGCCCTGGAGAGTAGATTATGAATACTTAACCAGGAAGAGTGTGCAATCAAGAGCAACAAAAATGCTGCCAAAAAACCAGTCCGTTAGAATCCTGGGAGACTTAAATTTGACAGCTTTGCTTAGTATTTTTTTTTTTCTTTAATCTCTAAGAGGAATTTCTAAAGAAGATGTTACAGGAAATGATGTTCAATTAATTAATGGGAAATGGAAGTTGGTAAGTAGAAACAAGATTTTGCATAAAAGTAAAGCAAAGAATTGTGCTTAGGGAGATGAAGGTGGATTTGCGGCTGATTGGACCAGACAGGATTTGTATGCTTACTAACGGGGACAACCTGCTCTTGCGGGGACAGGCTGTAAACAGGATGCAGCAGCAGATTCCACTTTCACCATTCAGTATGACAAATTCTTTGGTAAGATATGCAGTGAATTGTCTTTGCCACTTTAGAATGACTTAATAAATTCTACCTGTAAAAGAAGAATTTTCCAGTTTTAACACTACTTACTAAGAATGTCTGTCTATAATTTACATGGAGGAAAATGTCATTATAAAACCTAATTTACAAAGTCAAGCATAAATATAATTCAAATAAAACAAACAAATGTTAATCTCAACAAATCATGGGTTATTATATAACTCGACTTTTAATGACCCTAAGAATTGGCATACTTGACAGTTACAAACAATTTTATACTCATTCTTTTATAAATAGGATTTTATTCTTATTAAACAATTTCTTTCTGCACTGAATAATGTTTGTCAAGCGTAAGTATAATATTACAACTTCTAAAAATAGTTGTTAGAGCTCAGAATCCATTTGCCCGTAAGTTCTAATGCTACACATAACCATGCAACCAAGTCTGTAAATAGATTATAGTGGTGACTATTCTGCTTCACATCGTAAGAGAAATGGGTCGGATATAGACAATCACAGAATAGAAACAGTTGCTTGTGTGGTAGTCATCTATCCTTACCTGGTATGTTATTTCCAAGATTATATTTGACCTTTTATTATGCTTTCACACAAAAAAATATTGCTTATAGAAGTAATGGAGAAATGAGACGTATTTTCCAAAGAGGTCCATTCTGCCTACTTGTTAAATAGGGTTGCTGCGCACTGAGAGGGTGAAGTGCTGATTAATTTTTATGACAAGAGCTTAGTGAATGTTACATCCTCTTCTCTAGGATACCGGCAGTGTGGTCCAGAAGAGTTCCGCTGTGCTGATGGGCGCTGCCTCGTGAATACTTTGTGGCAGTGTGATGGCGACTTTGACTGTCCTGACAGTTCCGATGAGGCTCCAATCAACCCAAGGTGCAGGAGTTCAGGTAAAAGACTACACATTACTCTGGTCACCTTCAGTTTTCTTTTTCTGGTTTCACTTTTATTTGAGACAAGGCTTTTCTATGCAGCCTAGGCTGGCCTTGGATCTTTCCCTTCCTTCAGCCTTCTGTGTGTTGACGTTGGAGGTCTGATCCACCATGTCATGATTATGAAGTTTTGCTTTAATTTCTGTCTCGTTGGATATTCAGTGAAGTGTATGCAGAGAGCCAGACCCATGATTTTACCAGTTGCATAGAGTACCAAGTGATTATGTTTAAGGTTGTACCAAACAGCTGGATGGTTCTTTACTCTCACCTCACACATACATTTTTTTTTTTTGCTTAGGGAGCAAGTTCTTATATGGCTTAGGCTGACTTCAAATTCACTGTGTAGCCAAATATGACCTTTAACTTTTCCTTTGAATACACCTCTTAGCACATGTTTCCATGATCAACTTTAATCTTTCATTAATGGTTTATATGAGGAAAATTTCTCTCTATAGGGTATATAAAATAAAACTATAAAATATACTAAAAGTTAATGAGATATCATCAGACTACAATATTATTTATTTCCATAAGTATATATAATTATTACATTTCAATTAATTTAAAATAATATATTAGAAATGATTTATATAGAAACTGTATATATTACTAACTCATACTATATAACACTACTTATAATTTGAACAGAAATACAAGAACAAATTATATGCTTACATATAAATGCTCACAGACCTGCCCAATCAAATTAATTTAAGCAGAACTTCACTATAAGAAAGTCTGTTTAGTCATGGATTTCAGTGCAAACTCACTTTTTTCTGATATCCTGTAAATAGTAATAAGGGCTTTTCTTTTAAAACCACATACTATGAGCAATAATATTCAACATACCAGGTTTAGGTGTCTGCCAGCTGAACTTTCTAAAGCTGCATTTGGAAGAACTATTGTTCACCATCAATGTCCTTTTTATGCCCTGACTTAATAATGTCAGTGCTATATTTTTTGGAAGAAATGAATCCAGTAATACCCACCTCTTCTATATTCTTAGCTTTCAGTGACAAATAATTTCTCAAAGATCTATAGCTTGGGGGAAATGTCAAGTCATCATTACACTTTTGAACTCATTATTCACAGTGTAAATGAGACAGATACATTAATATTGCTATAGATACTTCCTTTGAAAGCTAATTTCATAGGAAAGTTAGGGCTTAGGTAACTATCAACCATGGGGACTGTTTCCCCTGATACCAAACTGTGCAGCACCTTATATGCTAACTCCTTGGTACTTTTGACACGCAAGTTATCATATTGTGAGCATTTTCGAGAAGAGTGTCATACAAAGGCATGCCTTTTATATTCCATATGTTTTATTTTCTTTTTCCAGAACATTCATGCAACAGTTCATTTTTTATGTGCAAAAATGGCAGGTGCATTCCCAGTGATGGTCTTTGTGACATTAGGGATGACTGCGGTGATGGCTCAGATGAGACAAACTGCCACATAAATGAATGTCTGAGTAAGAAAATCAGCGGATGTTCTCAAGACTGTCAGGATTTGCCAGTCAGTTACAAGGTAGGCACTCATCAAAATTAGCAAATCATATGAAATGTCAGAAAATGACACAATGAAACTTTATTTCCAGCATGACCTTAAAACTTGAAAAAGGACTGTAATTTTCTAGGTAAAGGGATATACAGAAGGATTTCTATCTGAAAAAGGATAGTGATGTATATATGAGAGTTAAAAGAATATAGTTGAAAATAAAAATATCAAAGCTTTCAGAATAAGAGAAGGGAGAACTTAGAGATATACAAAAATAACTGTAAAATGTTCATTCAACTTAAGTTCTCAATTTTCTCTTCTTTCTGTTGAATAACCTTGTAAAATAAAGCTGCAGCATTGCCAGAAAGACATAAAGGGAAAAGTCTTAAAATCATGCATTATTAGAAGCTTGGATAAGCATTGTTCTCTTAACTCTTAATTTCTTCCCCTCCTCTCTCACTCCCAGATCCCATCCTCCACCTCCCCTGATTATTGTGTTCCCCCTTCTAAGTAGAACTGAAGTGTTCACACTTTGGTCTTCATTCTTGTTAAGCTTCATATCGTCTGAGAGTTGTATCATTTCTGTGCTTTGGGCTAATATCCACTTAGCACATACCATGTGTGTCCTTACCTGACACTATTGCTAATACCAAGAAGTGCTTGCTGACAGGATCCTGGTATAGCTGTCCTTTGAGAGACTTTGCCAGCACCTGATTAATACAGATGGCACTATTCACAGCCATCTATTAGACTGAGCCTAGGGACCCCAAGGGAAGAGTTAGGGGAAGGACTGAAAGAGCTAAAGGGGATTGCAACTCCATTGGAAGAATAACAATATCAACTAACTGGACACTTCAGAGCTCCCAGGGACTAAATCAACAACTAAAGAGTATACATGGATGGATCCATGGCTCTAGCTACTTATGGGAAAGAGGACTGCTTTACCTGTAATCAGTGAGAGGAGAGGTGCTTGGTTCTGTGGAAGCTTGGTTACCCAGCATAAGGGAATGCAAGAGAGGTAAGGCAGAAGTGGGTAGTTGGGTGGGGGAATCACCCTCTTAGAGACAAATGGGAAGAGGGAATTTGAGGAGGGCAAACTAGGAAGGGAGACATCATTTGAAATGTAAAAAAAATAAAATAACCAATATAAAGAATACTTGTTACGAAAGCATTCACAGAAAACGTGAGTGAGGCAGGTCATGCCTGTAACTTGGTGTTAGGTGCAGACTTAGAAATTTGTGTCTTTTCAGTGGCTACTCAGCCTATCTCAAGAGGTAGCACCAGGTTTAGTGATACTTTAAAAATCAGAGACTAGACTCCCAATGAGCTCTTCTGACCTCAGATTATGCATATGTGCACACACATATGCACACACAGGAAAAATTCATGTATACACATACAGAGAAATAAAATGTTGACAGAAGTTATAATGAACTAAATGTGAATCTTTGCTAGATAATCAAAATAAAGTGTCATCTGCTTTTGAGAATGAAAATGTTTCAATAATATAGTAAAAAGAAACAAATATTTGTCACAAATCTGTATTGTAAAAGGAACTTTTATTTGCCTGATGTGATTGTTGTCTAAGAGGCTTACTGCTGAATAAGCTCATCTTTTTTTGCTCTTTGTGAATTCTGGCTGGCTGATTCAACTCATCTGTTCTGGTGCAAACTCCTCTTCATGTTGACTGAATCAAATTGGCTTCTCTCAGCTTCTCATGGAATTGTTCTGCTTTGACCTCAAACTGACTCTGGCAGTCTGTTCTTTCTTCTGGCTGCGATGTCTTAACGTGCATCTACCTTATTCTCTCTGCAGCCTGTCTCCTGAGAGTTCGGATTAAACATGTGTGGGCCTAAGCAATTCTTTACCTGAAACTTGCTGTATACCAGGCTGACCTTGAACTTAGAGATCTGCTTGTCTCTGTCTTCAGTGACTAAACGCATATCAGTAGTACAGGCAAACCACACAGACCCAGAAGGTCTTTGGGTATGGTCTCTTGCCAGAGCAGCCATGTTGCTGGACAAAAATTCCTCTATACTGTGTAATTTATAAAGATACTTTTTAAAAAATTACAAGAAAAGTTTGTATAACTATGTCGTTTCAAATATCCTGAGAAATTTTTCAGAAATTAGATGATGTGAATATTCACAATATTTTCTTAAATATTTCAAGTAAAGGTGTGATCATTTTTTATAATATATAGAAACAAAGTGAACCTTTAGTCTTCTAAAATAGCATATTATCCTACTTTAATTTCATACACATGCTTTTTAATGATTTGGCAATAAGACTTTAAAAATAAAAAGGATACGGAATTGATGTGAAAAATATTTTTAAATTATTTCCCTTTCAAAAATTATAAACACTTGCTATAAGCCTTTATGCTTGTGTGTGTGTGTACAAAATGTTCAGTAACTTTCCTTTAATAAATTACTTTTTTGTTTGATTTATTGAAGTAATGTATGTAATAAATGGAGCCTGACACTGGCATCTCCAATGATTTCATAGCCCTCATTTAGAAAAAGATGTTCTGAAAGACATGCAGCCATTCTACAAACTACTGACTTGCTTTAAAAGGGACTTTGATTCAACATTACTTTGTGTTGAACAGTCAGATTCTGGCTTCTTGACGTTATCTTGTGATATAATTTCTAGTATTTTCCAGTGATAAAATTTTTATCTTATCAAATTCTCCATTTTTCTTATATCTTTTTATTTAAAAATGAAGTTATGAATTAAATACCATAAGGAATTTAGCACTTTTATGTGGGAACATGTATGTGTACTGCCAATGCTAAATGCCTTGTTTTTGTTTTTTTTTAATTAGATATTTATTAGATATTTTCTTCATCTACATTTTAAATTCTATCCCTAAAGCCCCCTATAACCTCCCCCTGTCCTGCTCCCCAACCCCTTTCTTGATCACTATCACCCTTATCTTTGGGACAATCTCTCTCTCTCCCTCTCTCCCTCTCTGTCTCTCTCTGTTTCTCTCCCTCTGTATCTCTCTCTCTGTCTGTCTCTGTCTGTCTGTCTCTGTCTTTCTCTCTGTTTCTCTTTCTCTCTCTCTGTCTCTCTCTCTCTCCCTCTCCCTTCCTGTCTCTGTCTCTCTCTGTCTCTCTCCCTCTGTATCTCTGTCTCTGTCTCTCTCTGTCTCTGTCTCTCTCTCTCTGTATCTCTTTCTCTCTCTCTGTCTCTCTCTCTGTCTCTCTCTCTTTCTCATTTCTCTTTTGGTTTACACATGACTATTGAGGATCCAAACTAGGGTCCTCTTGCACAACAGACACATTTTTGAGTCTTCTCCTACCTTCAGTGTTTTCCATTTTACATTGTTTAAGTACACAGTGCAGTGCCATTTGTCAGCATCACCTACTTAGTGTATGTGGCTCTGCTTGGTTCAGTAGTTCAGGCTTAAGGATGGGTTTTACTGATGGTCATCAGTGTCTCAACCTAGATATGGAGAGAAGACTGTGAAATCATAGTATTGGTTTGGGTGTACTTCCTAGATTGCCAGTGGGTTCTAGAAGTTAAGACAATGCATCCACTTGCTGAGTATTATGAGAGAAATGTCAGTAGAAACTAATAAAGTTGGAAGTTAAAAGGGCTTAGGACAGTGATTCCCAACTTGTGGTCATGACCCTTTTGGGGATTGAATGACTCTTTCACATAGGTTGCCTTAGACTATCAGAAAATACAGATATTTACATTGTTGTATACACCATTAGTAAACTGACAGCTACTAAGTAGCAGCAAAAATAATTTTATGGCTAGAGAACACTACAACATGGAGAAATATATTACAGGATCACAGGAAGGGTGAGAACCACTAAGTTAGGAGATTCATAAAAATACCCAGGAAAGTCTCTTTTTCTAAATTCTGAGCACACTAATTTGCTGATAATATTCCTTTGCTTATCAATGGGTTTTTATATTAAAATATGATTTGGTATTATTGGTGTGTGAAATCTGATAGACTTCCTAATAGATAAAAACTCTGCTAACTCTTTCATTCAGAAATAAATGATCAAGGGTATAAAATGTTTATAGTGAACAGCTATATAAGTTTATTTTTAGTAGTTTAAAAGTTTGCTCCAAATTCAGTTCTCAATACCCACAAACTCTCTTCTTTAAAAAATACAAGATTTTTCAACAACAACAACAACAACTATCTTCAAAAAAAATTGTTTCAGTTCACAATAAAACTTCTCATATGTTATTCAATGTCTCTGTGATTTGCATTTCATATTTATGTATTTAGGAATACATAAACATTTACATACATGTACTTGCATGTACCAAAAGTTAATGAAAATGAGGGCAGGAATGGTTATATTGAAGGATTCACAGAGAGGAAAAGCAGGGTAAATGATGTAATTAAATTATAATCTCAAAAATAAAAGAAACCCTTTTTAAGAGCAAAGAAATAATATCTAAGTACAGGCATAGATCTGGGAATTGCTCCCCCCCCCCCCAAGCAATCTGGCTTTAGAGGTTTCAATCCACTTCTTATCTTTCAAGATTTAGAAGGTCATCTGCTATTTTAACTTTACGTAATAGATGCAATTTTACTAAGGTTAATTGTCAAGACAAGATGACTTTCCAGTATCTATTTTAGTGTATTTCTAGTGTGAACCTCACTAAAGAGATAACCAGTAGCAACAGGCAATGGCAGTAATGTTAACCATTCTCATGTTTCCTTTCCCAGTGCAAATGCTGGCCTGGATTCCAACTGAAGGATGATGGGAAAACATGTGTAGACATTGATGAATGTTCCTCAGGTTTCCCATGTAGTCAGCAATGCATCAATACATATGGAACCTACAAGTGCCGCTGTGCAGAAGGCTATGAAACACAACCTGATAACCCAAATGGATGCAGGTCACTCTCAGGTATTGGAATGAACTTGTCCATGATCCAAACTCAGTTATAAAAGTGGATATTGAATGTTGTAGTAAGTTTTATTGAAATAAAATCCTTGTTCCTGTGTCTGAGAAGTCAAAATTCTTCCTTCAGGATTGGCATTTGTTATTGTGACTTTGTTTTTGGACATGTTCTATTCTTTTTAAAGGAATATTGCATTATTGTCTTGTAAAATAGGAAGAGTTTTTATAATATTGAGAGTAAAAGTGCATGCATATGATATTACTGCCCCCAGAATGCTTTTTCTGTGGCACAAATTATTATCACATGTTCGCCAAGGCTGAGAGACAGTATTGTAACATTATTGTGAAAAATTTTCATATATTGCTTGCAGTTATACATACCACAGACAACCTATAGGCCAGTAATGGTAACAATAATACTAAGTCCTACTATATACCATTATATCAATAATTTAGCTATTCAAAATATTTTAAACTTCTGTTTAGTCTAAATATTCTTTTTTTTTAAAGACCTATATTTTAAGTTAAGGGAGAAATCAAACACAAGAAAATGAAACAAAATGTATGTCAGCCAAACACTTGTGAGAGAATTAGCAGTATACAAAGATGAAAAATAAACATAAAGAAAAGTGGCAAAATTTATTAAAACAACTCAATATCTGGAACTTATTTAATTATTATGAAGGAGTTTCTGTCTATATGAATGTTTGACTGTACTGTGGCTTCTAACACAGCTATACATTATCTTTTTCTTAAATCCTTCACAAATAGATATAATATTAGATATTGTCTAATACCAAATACATTATTAAGTGTCTAGAGAACTGAGAGTAAAATACATTTTGAATTACTTGTATTCCCTGCCTTTCATGCATGTTTGTGCTTGACTTTCCTAAAGTCCTGAGGACTTTGCTGTTATTACTCAGAAAAGTACTGTATAGTTATTTACACTGCTACAAACAGAATGCACAGAAGCCTGAAAAGGAGGACATAACTGTCCAGTTTCTAATACAATCTTCCTCTTGCCTTTAGATGAAGAACCCTTCTTAATTCTCGCCGACCAACATGAAATTAGAAAAATTAGCACAGATGGCTCCAACTACACACTTCTAAAGCAGGTATAGTAACTCCAGGATGGTGAGACAGTGGGTGTTGTTCCATGTGTATCAGTCAAGTTAAGCACATAGAGCATCTAATATAATGTATAGAGTTTATCCATGTATGTACAAAAGCTATCATGTGTTTTGACTATGAGTAGCAGTGTTACAAAGTGTTTTAGGATGCTGCATGGAAGAAAAAGAAGTCTTTAAAGATAGTATATGTTGAGAAATGTCTAGAAATGCTATGTTGGATATAGATGGCTTACTAGAAGTGGCACATGGTTCTTTTAATTTATTTTATAACCTTAATCAATTAGTAGGTATACTGTCAAATTTCTGATGTTTTCTCTTGAAAATGAATGGGATTTTTTTAATACTAATTTAAATAATCCAATCTTTATTCTGTGCTATGTCAATTTATGGAGTCATTATTAAATATTCAGTTTATAAACGCGATTGAACCACAGAATGGACTTCTAACCACCATTTCAGTGACAATGCCTTATTTTATTTTCATAAGTCCTGTATCTCAAGACACACAAACAGGATGATTTTTATTGTGTTTTATAGTTAATATGTTACAAGATTGTTTTTGACAGAACAAGTTTTTCTCTATGAAACATTTAAAACTATAAAACATAGCAGAACCACTTCAAAATAGTCCTGACTCCTGTTTGTATTTGCATTGTTGCCAAACAGGAACACATGAATGGAAATGTACTTCAAATGCTTCCTAAGGAGAGTCAAATATTTGGAAATGAAGACAGGGTTATTCAAAGTTCACAAGCATCCTATGTCTTTGTGGAAAATGCTTATTAATGGTGACCACTCAGTGACAAAACAGGCCAGAAAGACCAAAGGAAATCTTGGCATGTGGTCTGGCCTATTATTTCATTATGATATAAAATTTTAGGTATTCCTACAGGCAGAATTATTTTTCTATCTTTAGATATAATATATAAGATGAAAAAAGAGATAAATATATTTTCTTAATAATTTGTCTCTAGCAAAATAAATGAAAACATTATTTTAAAATTAATTTTTGTATTGTTGTATACCTACTTAGCAATGTTGCTGTTGCTAGTGTTTTGAATTTTACTATTTTAATTGTAGCCAGTATAAATCTAAGATTATTGTGTAACATAAAGTTATAAATAAGGGTAGAACTTTCTTAGTATATTGACTGTAAAATATGGTTGTCTTAATCAAGCTATAGTTTAAATTCAAATATTATATTTAGAAAATTACTTTAATAACATGTTATAATGAAAATTAGTCTAGTATCTTTTTAGTATGTTATACAATTCAATTCTAACAGTACTTTTATTCCAGAAAAATTATATAAAGTAACGACATAAAATTTTCTAAATTAATCATCTTGAACAAAAGGGCACAAATCTTCAGCCACAAAAATAAGAAAGGCAAATAGGACTTTGATGAAACTAATTTTCAGCTCAGAAGTCAAAGGGATGACTTACTTTGGGCACATCCTTGGCTTTTACGTTTATATCTGATTCTTCAGAGAGAACAGTATTCTGTGAGCATTAAGGGACAACTGCAGAAAAATGTCCACCCTTGGCTGGATTGGAAACGTTTTAATTCCTCTGTCCTAGCAGCTTTAACTTATTATACTAGCCTTGCTAAATATGGCTTTGAATTATCGTTATATAAATGAATTACTGTTAAGAAAGCAGTGGACAATAACTAAGAATTATAGGTAACTCCTTGCTAAAGTTATAGACAAATTTTTTTCTCCTTACAAAAGTTCTCTATTCAACCATCTGAATTATCAAACCATCACAGGATTCCTAACCATATACATTATTCCTTTAAAGAGAAAAACATTTCTATAAAATGAAGTTTCAGATTACTGACAGGAATTAATTAATTTATTTACTCTTCAATAATTTAGTGTTTTTCATTCACTTTACATCCTGACTGCAGCCCCCTCTGTTCTTCTCCCAGGCCTGCCCTTACAAATCCCTCCGCTTACTCCCCACCCCTTCCCTTCTCTGGGGAGAAGGAGAAGCCCCACTTGTGTACCACCCAACTCTGAGACATCTATTCCCAGCAAATCTAGGCATATCCTCTCCCACTGAGGTCCAACCAATCAGTCAAGGTAGCGGAGAGGATCAAATGCCAAGCAACAAAGTCAGAGACAGTCCCTGTTAGAGGACCCACATAAAGAGCATGGTACATACATGCTACTAAAGGGTAGGTGGCCTAGGTGTTCCCCCTTCATGCTCTTTTGTTTGTGGTCCAGTGTCTGTGAGCCCTCATAAACCCAGGTTAGTTGACTTTGTAGATCTTCTTGTAATATACTTGATCCCTCTCCATTATCTCAATTCTATTTACCACATCCCCACTCTCACAATATTCCCCTGATGTTTGGCTGTGGGTCTCTGAATCTATTTCTGTCCTCTTCTGGATGAAGCCACTCAGGAGACAGTTATTCAAGGCTCCTGTTTGCAACCATAGGAGACTATAATTATCAGTGTTAGGCACTGGCTCTCTCACATGGGAAGGAGCAGTCACTGATTGGCTGTTCTCCCAGTCTCTGCTCCATTTTTATCCCTGTGCATCTTCTAGATAGAATCATCTTTGTTTGGAGGTTTGGTAGGTCAGTTGATGTCTCTCTCCCTCCATTAGATGTTCTCCTGGCTACTGAAGATGGTCACTTCAGACTCTCTATACCCTGCTGGTAGGAATCTCAGCTAGGGTTGCACCCTAAGACTCCCCATAGCATCCCCATCCCAGAACTTTATCTAGTCCCAGAGATTCCACACAATTGATTTCTTTGCTCAGTCCCAGCTCTCTCCAGCACCCCATCTCCCCATATCTTTTCCTACTCCATCTCCCCACCTCACCTCCTCTCCTACCCAGTTCATTCTCTTTTTCCACCTCTGAAAACTATTTTGTTTCCCCTTCTGAGGGAGATTCATGTATCCTCCTCTCTTTATCCCTAATCATTTCTTTCATTCTGTGTATTGAAGCATGTTTATCCTGTACTTCGTGGCTATTGTCCACTTATAAATTATGACTAAAGTCTACTTATAAGTGAGTACGTATCATACATGTCTTTCTGGATTTAGGTTATCTCACTCAGGATGATATTCTGACACTCTACCACTTGCTGTAAATTCTATGATGTCTTTGTATTTAATAGTTGAATAATATTGCATTGCATAGATGTATCACATTTTTTTTATCTATTCTTCCATTGAGGGACTTATAGGTTGTTTCTAGTTTCTGCATATCATAAATAATGCTGTTATGGCCATAGTTGAAGAATGGATACTGGGGCACCTTTTTGACTGTATGTCCAGAAGTGTTATACCTGGGTCCTGGGTTAGAACTATTCCAATTGTATGAGAAATCACAAAACTGATTTCCAAAATGATGGTACAAGTTGGCACACCCACCAGCAATGGAAAAGTGTTCTCCTTGGTCTACATCATTGCCAGTATGTGCTGTCACTTGAGATATTTGTTATCTTAGCCATTCTAAAAGATGTAAGACAGAGATAACAGAGGACATGGAACATTTCTTTAAGTAGTCTTAGCCATTAAGATTTTTCTGTTTTGTTCCTTTAGTCCTTCCCCTAATTCCTCCATTGATGTCCCCATGCTCAATCCTATGGTTGGTCAGGCTCTGACAGAGCCTCTCAGGAGACAGTTACACCAAGCTCTCATCATCAAGCACTTCTTGGCATCAGTAATAGTGTCTAGGTGTGGTGGCTGCAAATGGGAAGGATCTCCAAATGGGGCAGTCTCTGGATGGCATTTCCTTCAGTGGTTGCTGCTCCACTCTTTGTCCCTGTATAACCTTTAGACAGGAACAATTCAAGGTTAAAATTTTTGAGATGGGTTTTGGCCCTCTTGTTCAATTGTGAGCCATGCCTAACCTCTGGATATGGTCTCTACAGGGTCTCTCTCCCCTTTGTTGGGTTTTTCAGCTAATATCATCCCTGTTGAGTCCTGGGAGGCTCTTGCTTTCCTGTCATCTGGGACTTTTGGTGACTATGTCCATTTCCTCATCCTCCATTGCTACACACATCTGTTCAATTTCCTGAACCTCTGAGCATCTCCCTGTCTCCTTCCACATTTGATCCTGCCCTCATTTTCCCCTCCCCCTCTTCAGTTCCTCCCAAGTCCCTCCCACCCTCTGCCTCCCATGATTATTTTTCCCTCTTCAAAGTAGGACTGAAGCATCCACACTCCATAGGAAGAACAACCAACTAGACCCCCAGAGCTCCAGGTACTAGACCACCAACCAAAGAATACACATGGAGGGGCCCATGGTTCCAGCTGCATATGCAGCAGAGGATAGCCTTATCTGTCATCAATGGGAGGGGAGGCCCTTGGTACTCTGAAGGCACAGGGGAATGCTAGGGCTGTGAAGCTGGAGTGGGTGGGTGGTGAAGAGCCCCCTCATAGAAGTAAAGGGGGAGGGGATGACATAGAGGGTTTATGGCGGGGAAACTGGGAAGGGGAATAACATTTGAAATATAAATAAATAAAACAACCAATTAATGAAAAAAGAGATTTCTCCATTGAAAATTTACTGTTCATGTCTGTACCCTATTTTTCAATTGGGTTAATTGGTTTGTTGACATTTCTTTTTTTTTTTTTTTTTTTTTTTGGTTTTTCGAGACAGGGTTTCTCTGTGTAGCCCTGGCTGTCCTGGAGCTCACTTTGTAGACCAGAAATCCGCCTGCCTCTGCCTCCCGAGTGCTGGGATTAAAGGCGTGCGCCACCACGCCCGGCTCATTTTTTGATTTCTTTATTTATTTTGAGTACTAGTCCTCTATCAGATGTTAGGTTAGTGAAAAATTTTTCCCATTCTGTAGGCTGCTGTTTTGTCCTATTGATAGTATCCTTAGCCTTGTAAAAGCTTTTCTGTTTTTATTTATTAGTTTTTGGTCTTAATGCCTAAACTACTGGTATACTGTTCAAGAATTTGTCTCCTGTGTAGTTCCCTAACTTCCATTATATTATATTTTGTGTGTTTGATTTTATGACATAAATTTATTAAGCTGTCTAAAAAGTAGTCTGGAGAATATCCCAGTCGTATTCTAATTTTAGAATTCTAATTTTCTGTAGTCACTTCAGATATATACATACAGTGAATTTAATTTAGAGCTTTTCTAGTTTTTAGTATCTACTGAATAATTAATGTTAGTTACCAATTTTCATTTTTGTAATTATTCATAATTAGCATAGTCAATAGAATGGACTTACTGTCATTCCTTTGAGCATAGTGAAGTCTTTGAATGGAATCATTTATTATCACTTTATATTGCTTAGTTATGACATGTGATTTTTGTGGGGATAGGCCATCTATTGGAATAGTTCATCTAATTAGTTGCTATGAAGCAGTATGACCACAGCATCGCTTATAAAGGAAAACATTTAACTTAGACTGACTTACAATTGCAGAGGTTTAGTCCATTATCATCATGGCAAGAAACATGCAGGCAAAGATGCTTCTGGAGAAGGAGCTGAGGATTCTACATCTTGATCCATAGGCAGCAGAAAGAGAGTACCTCATTAGACATAGCATGAGCATATGTGTGACCTCAAAACCTACCTCTTGCACATTGACACACTTCTACCAATATGGCCACACCCATAATAGCACCACTCCATAAGGGCTAGTTATACAAACACATGAGTCTATGAAGGGGGCATTTTTATTCAAACTGCCACACCATTATTTTCATAATGTAAAGACAAAGTAAAAAGAGGTTTCTTATGTTAATAGTAATGCATAAAAGTTGAACCTGTGGCATTTATATTGTTATTACTAGAACTTAGATGGTATAAAAAGAAATATTGAAAGAAAACCACTCTCTCTTTCCATAATTTCCTGGATTGTTTCTATTCACAATCCACTTTAGTTCTCAGGGATCTTGGAAAGAAGTAAAGTATGAACATGAATTATTTAACCTTGGCTTGACTCTCATAAAGCACTATATGAATCTAAGACCTCACAATTACTATCAAATTCTGAACTTTCAGAGTAAAAGTGAAAGTGAAATCAGACTTTGTAATTATCATGTTTATTAATGCTGCTTTCCTAAAGCTAAGCCAAACAAACAAGTTTCTCTCTTCCTGGATGTCCAGACCTTAAACATAAGACTCATAAACGGAGATGTTCCAACCTTAGAGTTGAGTTTATGGAATCATTTACAACAAATATTCCTATGCAGATGATTTTTTTCTACTTTAAAAATGCATTAGGAACATGGTTGCAAAAAGTCCAAGACACTATCATATAGTTTGGGAAAATGAAAGCAGAAAAGAGCGGTAGAGTGACTTATACTGCTCACTAATATGACGTTTTCATTCTGATCTTTTCTATGTAGGCAATAACAGCCCCACTCACCCACAGCAGGGGTCTTGAAGGAAATCCCAGGGAAGCCCAGCTTTCATCTCTGAACTGGGCAATTCCAAATGTCTCCCCCTAGTGCTTGTATATCATGTATTAGCTTTGGACTATTTTTCAGATTACCAAAGCTGCTCACTGAGATACAGGTGAGCTGCCATTGTGTGACCCGTCTTAGATAAAAAACAAACAGTTATGCTTCATTTGAGGACTCAGTCATGGTGTTCTAATTTATTTATTTTAACATAATTTCTCTTATTTGGTTTTCCTTTATTTAATTTTTAAATGCAAACAAATTTTAGTATATTATAATACATTGTTCTTATTCACATTCTTTCCCTACTCTTCTTTCCTTTTCTGTCTTTTTCCTATTGCTCCATTTCTGGCTCAGTAGCTCTTATATTTATAGTTATAATAAAAATAAATGAGGAGAATTCCAGGGTCATGAAAATAAAGCTAGAATGGGGTTGTCCTTGAAAATGTGCTTTGCTATGAGAGAATCACATAGCCTAGACCACTATGATGATATCATGAAATAGAGTAATAGAAGAGGTAGTTACTATGTATAGTGTGATGGGGATCCTGAAAGAAGGAGCAGGCTCACCAGTTTTGGAGATGAAATGTACTTTCTTACTTTTCTAGGTCTTTAGGTATGCTCTCAGTGTTAAGATTAGTTTTAGGGCTGCCCATAAGTTTTATGGTATCACTACAGTGAATAAATAAGTAACCTTCTCCATGTCATCCCCAGTAGTTGTTGTTACGCTTCATTTAAATTATTATTTACTTTTTAATTTACATTTATTGTTAGGAAATATATTTTCACCATATTTTGTCCTCTCCTCAAATCCTGGCTGATCTTCCACATCACCTTAGGAGTCTAACCTCATGCTATGTCTTTTTCTCTAAAAACAAACAACCAAATAAATAAACAAATAATAAAATGAAAAATTGGAGTAATCAAGCAACTAACTAACTAACTAAATAGGAAAATCAAAATAACCAACCAACCAAGCCAGCAAGCAAACATAAAACCCAACAAGACAGAAATAATCAAATCAGTTGAAAACTGGAGTCCACTCTGTGTTGGCCAACTATTCTCAGGTGTGGGGCCTTTCCTATAGCATTAATCAGTGAGTGATTAAATCCAGTGTCAAGCCATTGGAGAAAGCTCATATTTTCCTTTACCATCAGGTGTCAGTTGCAAATAGCTCCTTGGCTGAGGTGGGCTTTATGTCATCTCAGTGATGATTTTTTTCTGATTTGCATCTGTGAACGCCTTGTGCTTTCTTAATGTTGTTTTCCCATATCAATTTCAATAGTTTGCCCTTATATGAAGACATTTGATCTAATTTCAATACAGGGAGGACACAGGCAGAGGGACAGAATTAATTTATTGCTATAATCTTCTCTCTTTACTTTGTCCACATTGTTGAATATTTATTTATTTAAAGATTATAAATATTGAAAAATGTGTTTCTTATTAGGGTATTATTTTCAAATGAATAATATATCTTTTAAACATGTGGTATGAAGAAAATATAAACATACTATGTTCTTAAAATATTTGTCACAAATGTTAGTGTGATATGCAATCATTTATATTCAAAGAGAGATGGTGATTTCTCTGGATGCTAAACATTAGAAATAATCCTAATAGTTATTGAAAGTTATGGTGATTTCTCTGGATGCTAAACATTAGAAATAATCCTAATAGTTATTTAAAGTGTGATCCTTCTTACTTTTAGGGATTAAACAATGTTATTGCTCTAGACTTCGATTATAGAGAAGAATTCATATATTGGATTGATTCTAGCAGACCCAATGGAAGTCGCATAAACAGAATGTGTCTAAATGGAAGTGACATCAAGGTAACTATATATAGGAAGGATAACTGAATACTTCATTGGTATTATTGAATAAGAGATAAAATCTTAATAGCAAATCATTGTAGAGCATATTAGCTTGAATTCATTTTTACACTTTCACTGTTTAAACTATTAAAATTTTAAATTATAAATAAGATATTTTATTTTTATGTTCTATTTTTACTATTTCCTGTTATTTGATAAGATTTGTAACTTTAACAAACAATGGACTGTTGATTGAAATTTTAGTACTCGTAAAATTTACTTAGTTGGAAATAGTTGAATACACATGTGCACAATTATTAATGTTTTTATTACCTTATAATACATGTCACATTCTAGATATGACCTACTTAGTACCACGTTAAGGTTATGCTAAATTTTAGAAAAAAATATTACTTCAGTGTGTATGCTGCAAGATGTATTCTGTAGACGAAGTTCTTAGGGATTTGAGAAATGGCTCAGGTATAAGAGTAGTTGATGCTCTTGAAAAGGACCCAGTTTCTTTCTTTGTTTTATTTTATTGGTTATATTGTTTATTTACATTTCAAATGTTATTCCCCTTCCCAGTTAAACCTCCTACTCCTCCCCCAGCCCCTGCTTCTGGGGGTGCTCCCCCACCCACCTACCCACCCACCTCTTGCATCAGTGCTCTAACATTCCTCTATTCTGGTCACCAAGCCTCCACAGGACCATGGGGCTCCCCTCCCATTGATGCCAGATAAGGCGATCCTCTGCTCCCTATGCATCTGGAGACACAGGTCCCTCAATGTGGAAAAGGACCCAGTTTTAATTTCCAGCACCCACATAAGTTGAGTCACAACTGTCTGTAACTCCTGTTCTGGGGTGAGAAAGCTCTATTCTGGCTTCTGTGGGTACCAAGCATGCAAATGGTTCCATAATAGACACCTGCACATGATGGCATTTGTACATGTAAACAAACAATAAACAAATAAATAAGTAATACTGTTTTTAAAGACTTATGAATCATAGGACTATAGGAGCAGTATACTTAGGAGGGACAATTGATGTAGTTAAAAGAATGAGGAGATTTTGTTCTCTGACAAATCTTGTAAGAATGTATCACATCTATGAAACTCAATCATGTATTTTCTTATAAGACATGTTTTAATAATGTCCACTTTTATATTTTGAGGATACTTTTTTTAAAGGTACATCTGTATCACTGTCCAACTCTAATTCTGTTGTTACCTTAAACTAGTTCATTGATGTTCATTGAAGCAGCAAGGTCAATTTTAAAATTTGGAATTGGATGAAAACTGAAGCAAATATGTCTTGTAGTCAAAACACTAAGGCAGTATCATGGCAGCTTCAAGCCCTCCTGCTTCTCTATGTCATTACCATTGACTGCTTAGATTAATCATGATTCCAAACTTCATATTTTTTGTCTATGACTGTATAATGATCCTCTATGATTCAAATTCTTTCCTTTCATATAGTTTTAAAGTACTGAGATGTTAAATACTTGTCATATGTAGCATGAATTACTTATACATCTTTTAAAAATGTATCTTTATGCCTAAAGCCAAACACCTTAAGAATTGCACCAGTTGGAATCAGAAGCTAAACTGTTTTATTTCTACTTGGGTATGTTCAAACACAACGCATAGTCCTGATTCTTAATATAATGCTGTATAGGGCTAAAGGATTTGTGAGAGTGGGACGAATATTACTAAAGTCATGCCAACATCTGATAAAAAATAATTATTAATAAGAGGTTGTATGCACATGTGATAGAAATTTTTCCCCAGTGTTTGAGAGGATAAGCAGATAAATTCTAATGAAATGACGTCACCAACTGTGCATCTACTTAGGATCTATTTGTTTGCATTAATTTCTATAAACATATATTTAACATCTAGAAGACTAACTACACACTGAGTAATTCTTTGAAATAAGTAATGTGTTGTGGTAAATTGTTCTCTTCTTTATCTAAATTTAATTTCTTCAGTTTAAATGGAATTCTGTATCTCAATTAAAATCAAGAAACAATTGCTTGATTATTATTGAAGCTATTTATATTGTTAATTTTCTAAATTCTTATTTTGTTAGGTAGTGCATAACACTGCTGTCCCCAATGCACTTGCTGTTGATTGGATTGGCAAAAACCTTTATTGGTCTGACACAGAGAAGAGGATAATTGAAGTATCCAAACTCAATGGCTTGTACCCTACTGTACTTGTTAGCAAAAGGCTGAAGTTTCCCAGGGACCTGTCTTTAGATCCACGAGCCGGGTTTGTAAAACTGTTAAAAATCCTAAATCTTTAGACTACTCTCATTGTGACAACTCTCTATGTTATTACAATGAACATTAAAGTAATATATGAATGTAAAGAACTTTTTTACAATCAAGCTTAGTAAGTATCATCATAGCAGGCAGAGTGATGAATTTAAAATCCATTTAAAATATCTGCTTTCTAAATATATAAAAAAGATTCTTTTCCAAAGAAGTCAATGAAATGAACACAACAAAGAGACTTAACTGATGTTGGTGCCTCAAACTGTACAAAAGGGAAGAAGACCCTGAAAGTGTTCACTTGGTCAAAGCTGTAAAGAGTAAAAGCACTACTCTTATAGCAGGTACCTATATTTGGTACCTATAGATAGCAAATGAGATCACATCATCAAAAGGAAGAGCGGAATACCATGGGAAAAATTAGTTGTGGAACATGAGAATGGCAAGCACATTGAAGATATTTTTGAGCAGCAGGTTACATCCATTAATGTGTCAAAGCTCTATGGTGAGGGCGAAATCTATACAGTATGACCATTTTTATTTATTTCCAATTCCATTTTTTGATACATATAGAATGCATGCCTCTCAATTTTTATAGTATAACGTAACATATTTGCATGCTCAAAATTACTTCTGTAGTTCAATCTACCTAACATGCAGATTAAAATAACAAATTTAGAGAAAACTGGTTGTGTTAAATGAGGACACCTTTTGAGAAGCCAGCAGAAGTTTAGTAGAAATTCACTTTCCAAGGAATGTTTTGATAAGTAACTGTAGGGATGCTTTAGCCACCTTTCAGTTTTGCTTATTGCTAATATAGCCTATCTCTGTTTTATGTCTCTCATGTTTATAAGAGGGAAATGATTTGTCATAATATACAGGATAATTTAATTTTAAATGCTAATTTGGCTGAAGTATATGGACTTATACAAGATTGTACTGTATTGTTGTTTCCAAGGGATTGTACACATTTCAACATTATGTAATAATTTATTATATTTTTTTCTTTACAATACCAATATAATGTTGAAAAGAATTTTAAACAAACCATTTACACATGAGTGTACCTATGAGTGGTTTAGTAGACATTGGTCAGATATTCTGAATTTAGTCTCCACTTATATTCATTCATAAATTTGTAGATTATTTCACTGCTTTGCCATTTTGTCTGAAACTTTGTAATTGACTGTCTCATTTGTTGTACTACATAGAAACTCAAACTGATTTGACTTCTTTTTCTAAGTCATTGAAGATCCTTTACTTCTAATAAAAGAAACAGTACCAGTTTATAAATACAAAATGGCTTCAGAATTTCTTGTTTAAGAAGCAAACACTGTTCATAGTCTAGTAGGTACAGCTGGTCAGTCTCTGGGATTTATTTCTCCCAAGATACAGTTATCACCCTATAAACTGAACACAGTGTTCAGTTGTCACAGACATAATCCCCTCACTAAAATTGTCAACCAAAATAGTTAAGGAGATATTATTGCAGATATTATGAAGTACTCCTTTGAGTTTTCATTTTGGATAATATTTGGATTATAATAACTGTATACCATTTTATAACAAAATAAATAAATAAAATGGGATTATTTCATGAAACAAAGCCACCTATTTTAATACCTACAATTCAATACTGCCAAATTTTACACAATTCTCATGTTTCTCCAGAAAGAGATAATAGGTAATTGGATTTATCAGTTGTAAGACGAGTCTCAGACAGAGAATGACTTTCCTTTATAGAATGCTGTATGGTTCCAATTCAAAGATGCCACCTAAATTTATGAAGCTGTCAATAAAGATATAATTAACAACTTTTCATATTACATCTCTACTGTGATATGCATAGGATTTAATCTGCTATTCTGACTAGCATCCTGTTTTATGAAGAGATGTGAATTCTTTCCTCTTGTTGGTGAGCGATAAGTCAAGATTTGTCCATGGGATCACTAAGCTGTTTAATGCAATTAAACATCCAAACTTTGAAAAAGCATTTTGGGACTGTTTTCTAAATTTGCTTCAGAGAAAATTGTGATTATTTTATGACTTTTCTTATACTATGTATAAGAATATTCTATCTGAAACTAGTTAAGTGACTTTCTTAGAATCATTTAGTGTGTGAAATATTAAACTGGGGCAGTAATTCAATATTCAGGCTATAGTCACACATTTTTCAACTGTATCATATTTGAGGTTTTAGTAATAAAATGACCTTAGCTTGAGAGTCTGTTTTCCAGTAAACACCCAAACAAAGGGGGGAAAAGCTCAAGTCCTCCATACTCCCATCAGAACAGTTAAACTTTCTTTAATAAAAGGGGAATTTTAAGCATGAATTTGTAATATACTACCTGAATCATTGCAAACATGCCTTGTTGTTTGAAATACAGGACCTCAAACACCCTTTCCAGAGCTCTTTCAGTGAATTTTAACTTTATCTCCATACTTTATGTCTAAAAGTACATTTTTGTTTAGCTATTTTCCAAATGATTTATTAACTAACTGCTGAAATAATAGCATGTATCATTCTGATGATTATGTGAAAAAGATACAGCATATAACCAGCATCAATACCCATTATTGTTGATAAATGTGATGACAATGCAAATTATTTTGTAATGATTATTCCATAGTTACATATTTTATCTTATGTCAGTCCTTCCCAAGACATGAGAAGTATAAGAAGAGACATACAAAGTAGGAAAATGGATGGCCTGTAGACCTACTGGGATTTTCATTATCTTGTGTTTATTGACTTGAATAATATTGTTTTCCAATGCCATCAGAAATATTTCATATGTGAAATATTTCTAGATGTCTCTAAGTGGACACCAAATACTAAACATTTAAGAACATAGAACTGCCTTTTATTGTAAATGCCTTATCTTTCCATCTAGAAATCAAATAGTTTTAGCTTAAAGATCATGGTGTCTGTTACACTCACTATGGACCAGGGCAATAAACAGGAAATTGGAGATACACAAAAGTGTGGGGTCAGGAGTTATAAAGACATGTACACATAACTCCACAAAAACAGATACATACTTGAGCTGGAAATGACCTACATGTTTCAAAGAAATCACTGATGAAGAAAGAATGCTTGCTATGAATAAATGACATGCCAAGATAAAAATTCAATTTCTAGTTTTATGTAGAAAGCAAATATTTCATTAAACTTTGCAGTTGCATTAAAAACTCTTCTCCTAGTAATTTTGTAATTAGAAATAGTTGACTTCAGTATATTTCCATTTAGGCATAATCCACAAGAAATGAGCATACATGGATATTTTTACAATTCAGAATGAGATATACAGTTAGGAGAAAGAAGCCTCTCTAACTGTTAAATGAATTTGAAAAAAATATAAGCCTGAGATACTTATAATTTAATTAATTTCAAACAACAATTTCTTTAAGAGTAGAGAATCTGTTGTTATAGTTACAACCAGATATTCTTTGGAATATTTATACATAATGAAATAACACAATAAATACTGTCTGACACTAACAAATTTCTTATATGATCTTGATTAAAGATTGTTTTTGATTTGGCACAATTTAGAACTATAAGAGTTTTTATTGATGAATTTATTCCAATAATAGTTATGACAAACAAACAGTTTTTACATCGGTAATTATACAGAAGTTTTATTGTAAAGGTAAAACACCAATTCTGCTTATAGAAAAGTTCTGACAAATTTAAAAAATACATGTATGTTAAATCTTTCTTATATATCTAAAGGAGAAGGCTCTTTGCCTTCAAAATGTAACAGAGATCCTGTGAGGATCATTTATACTCAGTGAAATGGTGCCTTCTTTCAATACAGTAGAGATTTTCTTAATATTGTTTGATCTAATGACTATTTCATTTTGGAAGTCAAGTGATAAGTATAAAAGAAATCCAGGAACAATACATTTATGCAGGAACAATCTGATATAACAACTTAACCCAGTAGGTTAACAGTATTAAAACAAATGCATATTTATTCACAAATGCTATATATAAGGTGTTTCATAATAATATTATTAGATACTCACTAGCAAAATATGTTTTAAGTATTAATTCCTATACTTTTATAATGGTATAAAAATTGAGGTTAATATTGGTTTTCTCAAGACTTGAAAATTTTTAGTTTTTTTGTTTTGTTTTGTTTTTTTAAATTTTTTTATTAGTTTCTTTCTTTCTTTTTTTTTTTTTTTTTTCTTTTTCGAGACAGGGTTTCTCTGTATAGCCCTGGCTGTCCTGGAACTCACTTTGTAGACCAGGCTGGCCTCGAACTCAAAAATCCACCTGCCTCTGCCTCCCTAGTGCTAGTGCTGGGATTAAAGGCGTGTGCCACCACGCCCAGCTTTTTATTAGGTATTTATTTCATTTACATTTCCAATGCTATCCCAAAAGTCCCCCACACCCTCCCCCACCACTTAAAGATTAATTAAACCTAAGTTCACACAGTCATAAGAAGACTTCCATTTGAATCAAAGCAACCTGTTTCTAGGTTATACTACCTTAGACTCCACATACCACTTCTTTGAGAAGATGCTAGTCTACATCCTACTAGATACTGTAGTGCTTATTCTCAATTATACTTCTATCATGTAAGATTAGGCATGTGTCATATATACACATATACATATATATATATATATATACACATATATATATATATATACACATATATATATGTGTATGTGTGTGTGATATAGATATATGAGACTCCATAATATAATAGAAACTCAATTTGCAACTCACACTACTATAAAGGCCTGAAAAGACAGTATTCTACACCTCTTACATACTCACAATCTGCAATTAAGTCTTACTGTGTCCTAAAATCTGAAAGAAATGGCTGCATATCACAAGAAATTTGTAAGCTATTTATAAAGATAAGTTTCAGGTCCAAGTAAGGGTAAATTTCCCTAACAAATTTCACCAATTATCATGCAAACTTTTTACTGTAACTGACAAATAATTCTGCCTTAATATTGTCATGTCCATGTATATTGAATTCACTTGGGAAGCCATTTTAGGAAAACATACATTCTCATTTTGCTTCTTTTTCTCCAGTGCTTAAAGATATCTGCAACATAGTGTGGTATTAATGAATTGCTTCACTATATACTTCTGTATCTGTTTAAGTAGTGCAGTAAGATCTGTTAGCTCTTTTATGCCACTAACTTAAGAAGGATTGTCTGATTGTGAGGAAAGGGACCTCTCATCATTATGGATTGTTCGACTATAGCAGCAACAACTCAAGAAATGATTTCGTTGATTATTATTGCATTAATTCTATATAAACCTAAGGAAATAGATACTGTTGCCTGGTGGTGCATAGCAATAGCAGAGATCATTCATTGTTCTCTTAGGGCTTCACAAGAATATATCTTTTTGAATCTACCCTGAATATATGAACTAATATTAATCAAGAAATTAATTGTGGAGAGCAGAAGGACCAATGTAAATTACATGTTTACAAACATAATTTTAAGTAAGGAAACACAAGTAACGGCACATGTCATGAAGAATATACTAAAAGCCCAGAAGCAGAAAACATTCAATCATAACATGGAACTGAGTGGAACTAACTAGAAACATAATTTAATATAATTTTTTAGAAAATGTTAAATATTATTTATGAATCCTTTTCGCTTTTCAGTATGTGGGCTTGAATTTGAGTCTTGTACATGTTGGGAAAGCTCTGTTTTCCTGGCAACTTCAGTTCTTCATACTTTTAAATTTTAATCACGTTCCAAAGTTTTAAAATTCATATAGAATATTTTTACAAAATATTCTTGGTTATATGTCTTTTATATCTGATGAATTAAATGCTAAGTAGTCACATAGAAGAAAGAAAAGACATAGAAAAGAGAATGGATTAATAAACTTCAAATGTGATTAGAAAAAGACATAAAGGATCATTAAAATCTATTTGATGAGATTTTCTGACACAAGTAAAATTAGTTTATATACAATAATGTGTTACTTATCTCTTTTTGTACTTCACAGCATGCAGTATTATTAGTGGTTACCCCAGCCTGATTAGCTTTACTCTCAACAGTATCAATATAAATTTTATTTTTTGCTCTATCCTCCTGTTCTGCCCTAGAACCTCTGATATTGTAGTTGAAATCTGCTATGAGATAGAAAGTGTTGTGATAACAGACATTTTCTTAATGCATCATTAGATATATAATGCCTGACAGATACATGTGGCTCTTGTGGGCTTGAGATGTAGCAACCGAGTTATTTTAAATTTTCTGATTTTTATCATGTAAATACCAACAATTATACCTATATAGTTTTTTGTTAATGAAAATAATATTGTCTATTCAAAGCTATGAAATGACTTATAGTTCTAATGTGTAAGAAGTCAAAATTGACAGCAGTTAGGTAGTACACAGTTGGGGTAATAGATGGATGGATGAAACAAGAATTGGTTGTTTTACTGTTTTCTAACAGTATAGATACCTTTCGCAATTTTACATTCATTAATTGTATGCATCTGAGAGTTCATAGATATAACAAATAATCTATGGTTTTGTATATTAACAAGAACATATATTTAATGTTAAATGAATATCCCAAGCAGTATAAATGGTTCATTTGAAAAACAAACAAAAAAAAGAAAATTTGCACTGAAGCCAGTCATGAAAGCCACATTTCAGAGATACACTAAGAATTAATTTGGAAACAGTGCCACAAAAAGCAAATATTTTGTAATGTTTTACTCCAGTAGAACAGTCAATGAAATGGCTATTGATTTTGTTTCCTAGGAATTTGTACTGGATTGATTGCTGTGAGTATCCTCACATTGGCCGTGTCGGAATGGATGGAACAAATCAGAGTGTTGTCATAGAAACCAAGATTTCTAGACCTATGGCACTAACAATAGATTATGTCAACCATAGACTCTATTGGGCTGATGAAAATCACATTGAATTTAGCAACATGGATGGATCTCATAGACACAAAGGTTGGTCTAACAGTATAAACAAATCAGTATTTTCAAGTACAGAAAATACTAATTTAAATATTTTATCAAACATATTTCTTAATTTAAGATTAATATATATTTTTAAAGTGTTAGCTTGCTTCAATTACACTTTGCTAAATAAACAAATGGGCATTGGATTTCTAAATTAATATTTATATGTTTCTAACTGAATTGCCATAGAAAATAACTTGATTAGAAATGTTAGGTTTTTTTTTTTAAGTCATGTCAATTTTAATTTACTTTAAAGGTTGAAAATGAGTACTTTTTTGTCAGGAGTAAAGTAAGACTTCAAGGTCAAGTTAGCACATAATTAAGTGTACAGTTATACACTATAGCAACAAATATACATATATTTCAAACAAAGTTCAAAACATTGCTGTTTTTACTTTCTATAATGCATTAGTTTCAAAATTATATGAAATAGGTAAAGAAATTTGATATAAGGGTAAATCATGAGCAGGAAAATGAACATTAAATAAAACTAGAGGAAGATGAAAGAATTAAAACATAGACATTTGATAGGTCAAGCCTCCAAAAAGGAGAGAAATGTGGATAAGCATGATTCAGAGTGAGCAAACAAATGACTGAGGTGAATTCTCAAAATGTTAGAAATGCATGTAAACATTTTTCCATTGGGTAAATAAACTGAAATTTTCTTGAGTTAACATCACTTTGGATATTTAATATTTTGATTTCTAAACATCTCCTCAAAACCAAGTGATGCAGAGGAGCCAGTCCCTTGGTGAGATCTAAAATAGTGCAATTTTTCTCTGACCTTTAAGCTTAGGACAGATTCCAAGAACAAAGAAAGACAGATAAAGTAAAACAGGGAAAATGTTTTTACTTGTCAGGTGAGACACTGACAATGTATGCTAACACAAAGGCCTCAGAAGTCTGCAGCCATACAAATCAAAAGAAAAGACAAAAATGTCCCAAAGCTTTAACACCACAAATTTTGCCTAATGCCTTCTATGCTGATGCTTAAACAATTTCAACTTCCTAACTGCTGAGAAGAAGCTGTCTAATTCGCTCCTTTAACAGAACACTTCGATTAGGTGTGTTTAAGTATATACAGTTAAATGTTGACAGTCCAACTATGAACATTAAGAAACCCTACCAGGATGGGATTTGAACAGGCAATCAGTTAATATAGAATTTGAAATGTTGATCATAACAAAACAAATCACAATTATACTTAGCTTTTCAAAGTTCTCTCTATCAAAAATATCTAAAAATGAATGTTCTTGTAGTAATAGCTTGACAAGATTCAAAGTTTTATCTGTGCCTATGAATGCTGGGCCTATATTTTTTCATTTATTATTGGTTGTTTTATTTATTTACATTTCAAATGTTATTCCTCTTACCAGTTTCCCCTCCACAAATCCCCTATCATCTCCCCCTTCCCTGCCTCTATGAGGGTGCTCCCTACCCTATATTTTAAATCCATAATATATATGAGACTTCTGTAAATATACTGACCTGTGCTAAAATTTACTGTGTAGAAAACCACACAGGCTCTGCCAGAGCCTGAGAAATACAGAGGCAGATACTCACAGACAACCATGGGACTGAGCACGGGATCCCCAATGGAAAAGTTAGGGAAAGGACTGAAGGAGCTGAAGGAATTTGTTACCCAATAGGAAGAACAACAATATCAAACAACCAGACCCTCCAGAGCTCCCAGGGGCTAAACCACCAACCAAAGAGTACACATGAAGGGACCCATCGCTCCAGCTGTACATGTAGCAGAGAATGGCCTTGTCGGGCATCAATGGGATGTGATGCCCTTGGTCCTGTGAAGGCTTGATGCCCCAGTGTAGGGGAATGCCAGGGCAGGGAGGCAGGAGTGGGTGGGTGGGTGGGCGAACACCCTCGTAGAAGTAGGGGAGGGGAGGGTACGATAAGGGGTTTCCAGGGGGAAACTAGGAAAGGGAATAACATTTAAAATGTAAATAAAATATCCAATCAAAAAAAAGGACAAGAAAACCACACAGAAATATTTATTTTGCTGGTATATATTGAAAATATATTATAGTATAAAAGTTTCGCTTTCTCCTAGTCTGAACTGTGGACATTTGAATATTAAATATTTATAGGTAAAATACTAGATGTATTAGAAAATATTGACTGCATTCTCCATAGATAAATAGGTAGATATATAGATATAGATACAGATACAGATATAGATAAGGATATGGATATACATATACATATATATAGATATAGATATAGATATAGATATAGATATGTTTTTGACTAATCCTCTGACAGATTTAATATGAAATAAAATGCACATTAACATTGTGTCTTGCACTCATGAGACTGGTGGTGACTGGGTGAAGATACAATGCATCAGAGTTATATGGCATAAATATATTTTAAAATAAAATATTTGGCTGAAATATTAGTTTGTCATGGTGTTACTACATTTAAAAATGATTCCAAAAATAGCTAGAAACTCAAATAGGGAGAATACTGAAGAGAAAAATTGTTGCTCAATCAATATTTTCTGCTAAGGGTCTTTCAGAAAGACTACTGAGGCATTTATTGAGTAACTGACCGCCAGTGTCGTGGTACAGGATAATAATTATCTGGAACATCTTAATGAGGTGCTGACTATAGCCTGAGTTATGCCAACTTACAGTCAGTGGGAGGAAGGATTCATGTGCTGCATTGGTAAAGATGACTTTGATTGCTCCAGGCACTGGACAGGTGTGCATATTTGAGGCATAAAATGATACTTCTTTATGATTTTGAGTGACATTTCTCTCTAACCATCTTCCCTCTTACACTGACAATCATTATCACTCTCAATTATTAATGTTGTTAAGATAGAAGCTAAACTCATCGGGAGAGGCATGTTTATCTAAAAAGGAAATGGGTGAGACGGTAACCAATGTTTCAGGACTGCATTCTCTCATACACCAACTTTTAAAAATGAGGGATCTTAGTCTTTACATTAAGTTTTATGCTTTAAAACATGCCTGTTCCTTACAGGTTCACTCAATTTTAACCATAAAATAATTTGGGAAGTGAAGCACACTTTATTTTATATGACAATTTATGTTTGAGATAGAGTTTCAAGTTGAGTTTGGACTCAGATTTGCTAGGTAGCTGAGCGTGGCACTGAACTTTAAATGATAATGTCTCTATCTACAGATTACAGACATGGGGCAACAGTCAGAGTTTGTATGGTCCTGAGGCCTTGAGCCCAGGAGCTTCATGCATACTAAGCCATCCCCCATCAATTGCAATGCATTCCCCACAAAATATATATTTTTTGGTTCAAAATCCTCTGTGGTTTTTTTTTTTATTTGCTTTGAACATGATACAAAATAGTACAGAATACATCTAGGGCACACACATGCCTAGCTGTGTCCACCTGACTTTCTTCTTCCTATTTACATTTATTAACAAACCCAACATTCCTTGGATCCTGATAGTTCATAAGAGTTGGTCTAGATGTGTTAAAATTTAATCATTTGCTCATCTCTGTGATCTACGCATATAGACACACACACACACTTATATTCTCCTAAGTATATATAATACAGTGTGTTTATAATGATGCTATTATATTAAAGGAAGAAATATTAATAAAAATGTTAAAATAAACTTGGATTATTTTATAAATTTCTTTTAAATTACATATTCACTGATTCATATACAGCTTGTTTCAGATTCCTTCTAAGTCATCCATTCACTCATTCCACAGTCAGTCACTGACCCTTTGTAAGATGCATTATTCTAAACTGCAGTTACAAAGATGAAGAAATCCCTGTTTTCAAGTCAAAGTTCAATGGGAAAAACTACATTGTAGATAAAGGTCTGATTATAGAACTGGAAACAGGTTCAGTGAAAGCTTTGCGGACAACTCTTGGTTCTGAGAGTCTTTAGCAGTCTTTCCAAGTGAGGAAATATGGAGCTTTCTTTGAACAGAGGGACTGGCATGTGCAGAGTACAATGGCAACTTGAAACAGTGTGGCTGTTATGTGATTTGTCCGTGGCTGAACAAGATAGAAAAAGTAGATGATGATTCAGAAGAACAAAAACAAATTGATGTTGTATTTTGGCAAGCCTTATATACTTTGTAATTTGGTAGCCATCCTTTAGGTCATAGGGAGCCAGTGGTGATGTTTAGTTTATAGAATGCTGTTATTAGTTTTGACAGCAGCATGGAAAATGAATGACCCTGGAAGGGCAACCAATTTAAACACTGTTAAAGTACTTCAGGAGAGAATGCTTGAAGTGATTGTAGCCAGGCGAATGAATAGGGATATAGTGTCATATTCAATACTAACTCATTAGATAAATAGGATACATTAGCAAACTTACAAATGAAAGATTAGGGATGTACATAGTAGGTACATGTTTTATATCAGGATATAAAGTGACAGGAAAAAGTAACCCCTCTGTGTTCTGTTTTTTTTTTTTTTTTCTATATTCACTTTACACCCTGCTTACTGATCCCCCTCCTGGTCATCCGTTCCCATAATCCTTCCCCCATACATCTCCCCTTCTCCTCTGAGAGGGTAACCCCTGAATATCCCACAACCTGGCACATATTACATATTATATTGTATTTGATAACTTTAAATATATATATTTTCAAATTTGGCTTTGAGTGATCATGTTCTAAACCAAGCACCCGTGCACATTATCCATCTCATAAATACTATTTAAGTCTTACTATGTTCAAGATTGTAGATGCTTCTATATTCACCCCATCAAGTTCTATGAAATCCATTTAACATCAATAAAGTTTGTTCAGAGATTAAATAATTAGCAAAAAGTCAAATAGATCATAAGCAAGAGACTCAGTTGTAACAGCAATCTGCCAAGTTTCAAAGCTTAAGTGTTTTCTCTCCTCTACAGATTGCATATTTTAAAAATGATAAAAAGTAATGCCTGCTTGTAATACCCTATGTCATCAAGGTCTACAATGTATATATGTGCACATGTAGATATAAGTGTATCTACTTGAGTTCTTTAGAGTCCATTTAAATGGTATGTTTTAGCATATTCAATAAATGAACAAACAAAGTAAATCTGTAATACAAACAGCATAACTACACTCAAGTTTATACCTCATCAAATCTTGGGGTATTTTTTTTTCTTTTTTGTTTTTGCTTCTTTAGTGATGAGAAAATAAGACAATATAACTTAAAATAGAAACTACTGCCTTAGTTCACTGTTTCTCAGTCTGTGGGTCACAACCCCTTTCAAGAAACTGTTTTTGAAAGACTTCTTCACAGAAATCACATATCAGATATCCAGCATATTTGATATGTATGTTATAATTCATAAATAAAAGTAGCAAAGTTAAAGATATGAAGTAGCAATAAAGTAAGTGTTGGTTGGGGGTTACCACAACATGAGGATCCGTAATAAAGGGTTGCTGCATTAGGAATGATAAAAACAACTGCCTTAGTTTATCTCAGCTTCGAGAACAAATTCTTCTTTATGTAGCATTTTATAAACAATACTAACCTGTTACTTACTCCAGGTCTATAAGCTGGGAAATTCACGATCCAGAAGTTGGCATATTTGATACTTCCAGAATGCCCTGCTTCATAGAAGGACCTGTATGCACTTCACATAGTAAAAAGAATTGAAGAAACACTCCAAGGGTCCTTTTATAGGAACACTAATCCCATTCAGTAGCAGAGTGTCAATAGATGATAGATAGATAGATAGACAGACAGACAGACAGATGGATGATAGGTAAACAGATAAAACCAACTTATTTCCAAAGCCTAGTATGTAATATTTTTAGATACTTTGATATCCAAACTATCTCCTGAGTCTGCAAAAACTTGTAAATCTTGCTTGGAAATTCCTTTCACAGGATTTGAGGGTTTTTGTCTTTTGCCAGATGCTTGTTACTAAAATAAGATGACTAAAGTCTACAGAAAGGAACCTCAGCAATGACAAGGCATAAGCAAACATCCTGATTCCATAATAAAAGCCAAATTTAATACCAGAAAGTCCCATTGAGAACCAAAGTTCATTCTACTTTGTCAAAGGACATAAATTCAGATTTTGATCCCACTTTTTATTAACTGTTTCCTTGAACTCATGATATATTAGGAAGATGGTGTCTTGCCAAAGCAAATGCTGAAATGAGAAGGCATTTCTGATCATGAGATTTTATTTATTTATTGTAGTAGCTTCGCCTCAACTTTTGAGCTGGTTTCTAAGTGCACGTGCAGATAAGATGGATATGCATTTGTTGGAAGTTTTACTAATTGACCTATTTCTGTGAAGATCAAGTGTTGGATAGAATTCCAAACTATATCTCGTCAGTGAATTGTATTTCATGTAGTGGATAAACTAAAGAATTCTATACAATTATGTCAACTCTCCCTGTTCCTTTAAAGGATAATGTTGTATCCTGGTCCTGAAGGTGTTCATTATAAAAATGTCCGTATTCAACCTTGAGGTTTAGTCACAATATATTCTATGGTTGTTTCATCTCTCTGAGAATCTAATTTATGTTTTAAAGGGACTGTTCTATGTGGCTTTTTAAATATTCAAATGGTATCCCATAAATACCGATATCATGATAGCATGCTACTGGGGAAGTAGCATAATATATATTTTAAAAATACGGAAATTTAAGAACTACTTTTATTTGAGCTTTTGGTCACTTAAAACATAGGCAAATGGTTGGACCTGGTTGGCATCATCCTGAGTAAGGTAACCCAATCACAAAAGAACTCAAATGATATGTACTCACTGATAAGTGGATATTAGCCCAGAAACACTATACCCAAGATATAAGATACAATTTGCAAAACATGAAACTGAAGAAGAACGAAGACCAAAGTGTGGACACTTTGCCCCTTCTTAGAATTGGGAACAAAACACCCATGGAAGGAGTTACAGAGACAAAGTTTGGAGCTGAGACAAAAGGATGGACCATCTAGAGACTGCCATATCCAGGAATCCATCCCATAATCAGCCTCCAAATGCTGATGCCATTGCATACACTAGCAAGACTTTGCTGAAAGGACCCTGATATAGCTCTCTCTTGTGAGACTATGACAGGGCCTAGCAAACACATAAGTGGGTGCTCACAGTCAGCTATTGGATGGATCACAGGGCCCCCAATGGAGGAGCTAAAGAAAGTATCCAAGGAGCTAAAGGGATCTGCAACCCTATAGGTGGAACAACATTATGAACTAACCAGTACCCCGGAGTTCTTGACTCTAGCTGAATATGTATCAAAAGATGGCCTAATCGGTCATCACTGGAAAGAGAGGCCCATTGGACATGCAAACTTTATATGCCCCAGTACAGGGGAATGCCAGGGCCAAAATGTGGGAGTTGGTGGGTAGGGGAGTAGGGGGGAGGGTATGGGGGACTTTTGGGATAGCATTGCAAATGTAATTGAGGAAAATACCTAATTAAGAAAAAAACATCATACTCGCAGATATGTACAGAAAGGTAAACTAGGGTAGAGGAGGTGTAACTCAGAGGTTCTGTTGCCACAGGCTGCTAGGCTCTGGTCCAGTCCACAGCCTAGGATTTTAGTATGTTTCTTTTTTGAAATTTAGCCAAGGTTAAATCAGAGGTATTTGTTTTTTAATTAATTTATTTATATTATGTATGTCTAGTAAATATGTGTGCATTCATGAGTGAATAATGATAATGTGTGTGTGTCTGTGTGTGTGTGTGTGTTTCTCTGTGTGTCTAGGCAATACTTCAATATTAGATGCCATCTGCTATTGTTTTTGCTTTAATATTTTGGACACATGGGTCTATTTCAGAGCATAGAACTTGCTGGTTCTGCTATTGAGCACGGCTAGCTTCTGCTACTGGGACCCTGCTAGCTTCTCACTCTATTTATGGGCTTCTAAACTCAGAATGAAACTTGGCTTTGCCTGCTGGTGGAGACCAAAATGAGAGCCTTATTCTTGTGAAGCAAACATCATTAATGACTGAACCACCCCCTGTAGCCTGGAGAGGGGCTCTTTGCTTGTACTTGGTTTTTGTTTTTGTTTTTTATTATTGGTATTGTGATTGTTTTAAATCAATTATCTCCTTACTTCAGCCTTCCCCTGGGACAAACAAGAACACATTCAGAAATGCTTGTGTATTACATTTCTGTTCTGTTTTTATTTCAGAAGCATGTTCACAATTTTGCTACTGGAGTTCTAAATCAGATACCTGATTATGGGAATTCTGGCAGATGGATGTGACCATTAACCCCAGAAATCAAATGTAAAGAGCAAAGATGAAGGGCAGCAAGTGAATTTATTATTCATTTTGCCATGATTTATCAGCACTGCCTTCTATGAAATTGACATTGACTCTGAGGGCCCTTAGAGAAATGGGCAAAAGTGTGCATATTTAATCAGTATTGGCCAAACTGTGTTCTATAGTTTTTTGTTTTTTTGTTTTTTTCAGTTCTGGTCCCACACAATCTTATTGGTGTCAGGGGATTTCCCCTGTAATGAGGTGTGCAGGCAATCCTCAACTTTTTGCTGAGAATATTTCAGTATTTGAAACATCAGTGGACAACCTCCATTTGCATTTCATGGTATATCTATTAGAACTACGATCCTAGATTGGGAAAACCTAGGTTACATAATATGTTTGTTCCTGCTTACAAGTTGGGATCAGTCACATCATGGAATGGTCAGGTTTGTGATGTGGAATATAAATGGCTGTAACTGGAGATTTCCATTTGGCAATCATGGGACTAGAAATGGACTCCATTGAGGCTGGTATTTTTCAATTTGCTGAAAAGTCGTTGGTTCCTCTTCCTATCTTCAGCCTTGAAAGGGAAAGCTCACCAGCTTTTTCTGACAAGCATTTAAATAATCTACATGCTGACATACAGTAGTATTGAACTGGACTCAAAAAAGATAAATAAGCTGGGTGGGGATGACACATGCCTTTAATCCCAGCACTGGGAAGCAGAGACAGGAAGATCTCTGTGAGTCTGAGACCAACCTATTCTATAGCGAGAACTCCAGTACAGTCAGGGCTACATAGAGAAAACCTGTCTGGAAAAACCAAAAATTCATACATACGTGCATACATATATACATACATACATACATACATACATATAAACAAACAATAAAAGAAAGTTGAAGGAGCCAATCTTCATGAACCTTATCCCGTTTTTAGCTATTTATTGGGCATTTCAGGCCCAAGCAGAGAATTTTTGCTGTTAGTCAAAGCAGTCTCAAAATATGTATTACAATTGCAGGAAGGTAAAGGATTCTGTGTAATATTGCCTATAGTGTGTCTTTTTTGTAGGTTATAATTCTATCTCACATTTTATATTCATCCATTAATTTATTTATTCACTTTACACTCAAATCACTGCCCTCCCTGCCTCTGGTTTCTCTCTCACACAATCTTTCCTCCTATCCCCACCTCTTCTTCTCTGCTGGGAGGATGGAGAACCCCCAGGGTTTCTCCCCAACCTGTTACATCAGGTCTCTAAAGGGCTAAGTGCATTCTCTTCCAGAGGATAGAGAAGGCAGCCCAGTTAGGGTAACAGGATCCACAGACAGGCCACAGCTTTAGTTATAGCATCTGTCTCATTTATTGGAGCACCCACAGGAAGACCAAGATGTACCTTAGCTGCTTACATGCAGGAAGCTTAGGTCCGGTACAAATATGGTCTTTGACTATTGGTTCAGTCTCTGAGAGCTCCAAAGTGTCCAGATTAGTTGATTCTGTTGATCTTTCTGTGGAGTTGCTATCCTCTTAGAAGCATTCAAACCCTTCCCTAACTCTTCTATACACAGCCCTGATTTCTGTCCAATATTTAGTTATAGGCTTCTGCAGCTGTTGAATGAAACCTTGCAGGGGACAGTTATGCTAAACTCTTGTCTGTAAGCATAACAGAGCATCATCAATATTTCAGGGATTGGTGCTTGCCTTTGGGATGGGTCTCAAGTTGGACCAGGTATTAGTTGACCATTTCCTCCTCAGTCAGTGGTCCATCTTTGTCCCTGCATTTCTTGCAGACAGGACAAATTTTTGGTCAAAAGTTTTATGGATGGGTCCTTATCCATCCCTTGATGCACCTGTCTGGCTACAGGAGATGACCACTTCAGGTCCCATGTCCCCACTGCTAGAAGTGTAAGCTAAAGTTACTCCCATAGAGTCCTGAGAACCTTCTCCATCCCAGGTCTCTGCCACATCCTAGAGATACTCCACCACACCTGCCAGCCACCAATTTCCATTAATTCTCCTGCTGCTCTGGTACTCTATCCTGTCTCTCCGAGCAACACTTGATTCTGAACCTCATATTCCATTTCCCATCCCTCTTTCCATCTAGTTCCTCTGGTGGAGATGGGCTCCATCTATTTGTCTTCTATGACTATTTTACTATGACCATTTTAAGTGAGAGTCAAGCATCCTCATTTGGGCCTTCCTTCTTGTTTAGCTACTTTGGATCTGAGGAATGTAGCATGGGTATCCTGTAATTTTCTGCTAATATCTATTTACAAGTGAGTGCATATTATGCATTTCTCTTTGGGTCTGGGTAACCTCACTCAGAATGATATTCCCAAGTTCTACCCATTTGACTGTAAAATCCATGAAGTCCTTGTTTTTAATACCTGAGTAGTATTCCATTGTGTGAATGGACCACATAATATGTATCCATTTTTTGATTGAGAGCCATCTGGTTTGTTTCCACCTTCTGGTTATTACAAATAAAGCTGTTGTGACTAGGTGTTTTTTGTGGAATGGCATCACTGGGTATATTTTCAGGAGAGGTATACCTGGGTTTTCAGATAGAATTATTCTCAATTTTCTGAAATACAGCCAGATCGATTTCCAGAGTGGTAGTACAAAATTTCACTCCCAGTAACAATGGTAGCTCTTTTTTCAAGCTCCACATTCTTGCTAGCAAGTGCTATCACTTCAGTTTTTTATCTTAACCATTCTGATGGGTATAATATGGAATCTCAGGGTTCTTTTGATTAGCATTTTCCTGATGTTAAAGATATCTTTAAGTGCTTCTTGGCCAGTTGAGAATCCTCTGTCGAAAATTCTGTTTAGCTTTGTATCCAGTTTTTAAATTGTGCTATTTGGTTTGTTGTTGTCAAACTTCTTGAATTCTTTACATATTCTATGCCCTCTCTAAGATGTAGGATTGTAAATGTTCTTTTCCCAATGTGTAGGCTGTAAGCTTTTCAGTTTCACAAAGCACCATTTATTAGTTGCAGCCTTCAAGGTTATTTCTCACTTTCTCATTTATGAGATTTAGTGTATGTGGGTTTTTATTTCTTTATTTTATTTTATTATTTGTTGTTGTTGTTTTTCGAGACAGGATTTCTCTGTATACCCCTGATTGACCTGGAGCTCACTGTGCAGACCAGACTGGGCTCTAACTCAGAAATCCACCTGCCCTTACTTCCCAAGTGCTGGGATTAAAGGCATGCACCACCACCGCCTGGCTGTGTATGTGGTTTTAAGTTGAATGTCATTGATCCATTTAGACTTGGGTTTTATGGAGGATGATAAATATAGTTCTATTTGCATTAGTTCTATTTGCATTCTTCTATATGAAAACATGCAGTTACACCAGTACCATTTGTTGAAGATGCTCTCCCTTTTCTGTTGTACAGTTTTGGCTTCTTTGTCAAAATTCAAGTATGTGGGTTTATTTCTGGGTCTTCAATTTGGTTCCATTGATCAACATGTCTGTTACTACACCAATGTCATGCAGTTTTTATTATTATTGCCCTGTACTACAGCTTGAAATCAGGGATGGTAATACCTCCAGACATTTTTTTATTGTACCAGACTGGGTCTTTTGTTTTTCCATATAAAGTAGAGAATTGTTCTTTCAAAGTCTGCAGAGAATTTTGTGGGAATTTTTATAGGAATTGCATTCAACCTCTAGATAGGTTTTGGTAAATTGGACATTTTTAATATGTTAATCCTATCGATCCAGGAGATCTTTCCATCTTCTGATATCTTCAATTTCTTCTTTCAGAGACTTGAAGTTTCTGTCATATGAATCTTTCACTTGCTTCTTTAGAGTTACAATACAGAATTTTATATTGTTTGTGGCTATTGTGACGGGTATTGTTTCCTTGATTTCTTTCTCAGCCAGGTTATTATTTGTATGAAGTAGGACTACTGGTTTTTTGTTTGGTAATTTGTTAATTTTTCATCTAGCCACTTTTCTGAGGCTGTTTGTCAGCTGTAGGAGTTCTTTTGTAGAGTTCTGGTGTCACTTATTACAATATTACATCATCTCAAGTAGTGATACTTTCACTTCTTCCTTTCTAATTACTTCTTTCTTTCCAATCTGTTTTGCCTTGATCTTCTTTAGTTGTCTTAATGATCTAGCAACAACTTCAAGTACTATACTGAAGAGGGATAGAGAGAGTGGACAGTCTTGTCTTGTCCATGATTGTGGTAGAATTGATTTAAGTTTCTTTTCATTTAATTTTCTGTTCTCTATTGGCTTACTGTATATTGCCCCTACTGTGTTTAGGCATGTGCCTTATATTGCTGATCTCTTCAAGACTTGAAGGGGTATTGGGTTCTGTCAAAGTCCATTTTTTATATATACTTAGATGATCATATGGTTTTTCTTTCAATTTGCTTATATGGTGGATTATATTGATAGATTTTCATATATTAAACCACCTCTGCAACCTTGGGATGAGGTCTACTTGTTCATGGTGGATGAAGTTTTTGATGAGTTCTTAGATTAGGTTTAAGATAGCCAGAAGCTGGAAAGCACCCAGATGCCCCTCAACAGAGGAATGGATACAGAAAATGTGGTACATTTGCACAATGGAGTACTACTCAGCTATTAAAAAGAATGAATTTATGAAATTCCTAGCCAAATGGATGGACCTGGAGGGCATCATCCTGAGCGAGGTAACCAAATCACAAAGGAACTCACACAATATGTACTCACTGATAAGTGGATATTAGCCCAGAAACTTAGGATACCCAAGATATAAGATACAATTTGCTAAACGCATGAAATTCAAGAAGAACGAAGACCAAAGTGTGGACACTTTGCCCCTTCTTAGAATTGGGAACAAAACACACATGGAAGGAGTTACAGAGACAAAGTTTGGAGCTGTGACGAAAGGATGGACCACCTAGAGACTGCCATAGCCAGGGATCCATCCCATAATTAGCTTCCAAACACTGACACCATTGCATACACCAACAAGATTTTGCTGAAAGGACCCAGATATAGCTGTCTCTTGTGAGACAATGCCGGGGCCTAGCAAACACAGAAGTGGATGCTCACAGTCAGCTATTGGATGGATCACAGGGCCCCCAATGGAGGAGCTAGAGAAAGTACCCAAGGAGCTAAAGGGATCTGCAACCCTATAGATGGAACAACATTATGAACTAACCAGTTCCCTGGAGCTCTTGACTCTAGCTGCATATGTATCAAAAGATGGCCTAGTCGGCCATCACTGGAAAGAGAGGCCCATTGGACATGCAAACTTTATATACCCCAGTACAGGGGAACGCCAGGGCCAAAAAGTGGGAGTGGGTGGGTAGAGAAGCGGGGGGAAAGGTATGGGGGACTTTTGGGATAGCATTGGAAATGTAAATGAGGGAAATACCTAATTAAAAAAATATATATATAGCCGGGCGTGGTGGCGCACGCCTTTAATCCCAGCACTCGGGAGGCAGAGGCAGGCGGATTTCTGAGTTCGAGGCCAGCCTGGTCTACAAAGTGAGTGCCAGGACAGCCAGGGCTACACAGAGAAACCCTGTCTCGAAAAAACAAAACAAAACAAAATATATACATATATATATATATATATATATATATATATATATATATGTATATATATATATATAAAGAGTATTTTATTGAGTATTATTGAGCCACCACACCCGGCTATTGAGTATTTTTGCATCAAGGTTCATAAGGGAAATTGGTCTGAAACTTTCTTTGTTGAGTCTTTGTATAGTTTAGATATCAGGGTAACTGTGGCCTCTTAGAATGGGTTTGGCAGTATTCTTTCTGTTTCTATTTCGTGGAATATTTTAAGGAGTTTTGATATTGGTTCTCCTTTGAAAGTCTGATAGAACTGAGTCTCTGGTCCTGGGCTGTCTTTTGTTGGGAGCTTTCTAATTACTGCTTATATTTCCTTAGGGTTATAGGATTATTCAATTGTTTATGGGATCAGATTAAAATTTAGTACGTTGTATCTATCTAGAAAACCAGACGTTTTCTTTAATTTTTTCAACTGATATACTGTCTCTGCCTTTTAGTTAGTTTGGCTAAGGGTTTGTCTGTCTTGTTGCCTTTTTTAAAGAAGCAGCTCTTGATTTTGTTGATTCTTTGTGTGTTTCTCTTTGATTCTAATTGACTATAGATTGAATATTTCCTGCTATCTACTCTTTGGTATATTTGCTGCTTTTTTTTTTTTTTTCTAGAGCTCTCAGGTGTATATTTAAATCAAAAGAATGAGAACTCTTCAAATTCTTTTTTTTTTTTTTTTTTTTTTTTTTGAGACAGGGTTTCTCTGTATAACCCTGACTGTCCTGGAACTCATTTTGTAGACCAGGCTGGCCTTGAACTCAGAAATCCTCCTGCCTCTGCCTCCCAAGTACTGGGATTAAAAGCCTGTGCCACCACTGCCTGGTCAAATTCTTTAGGAAGACATTTAATGCTACGAACTTTCCTCTTAGCACTATTTTCCTTACGTCAAATATGTTTGGGTATTTTGTGCTTTTAATTCTAGAAAGTCTTTGAATTCCTTCTTTATTTCTTTGGCTCAGTGATTAGTAGATATTCAGTATACATGAGTTTATAAGCATTCTTTTGCTTTTGTTGTTACTAAAGTGGAGTTTTAAACCATGGTGATCTAATAAGAAGCAAGGAGTTATTTCAATTTACTTGAGACAGCTGAGGCATGTTTTGTTACCAGTTATATGGTCAGTTTTTGAAAAGGTTTCATGAGGTACTAAGAAGAATCTGTATAATTTTTTTCTATGTTTGGGTGAAATATTTTGTAGATATCTGTTAGGTCCATTTGATTCATAACCTCTGTTAGTTTCATTATTTCTCTGTTTAGGTGTAGTTTAGATGACTGGACCATTGGTGAAAATGGGATGTTGAAGTCTCCCACTATTAATGTGGGAGGTTTGATGTGTGACCTAAGCTTTTGTAATGTTTATTTTATGAATGCATATACTCATGCATTTGGGCAATTGATGTTCAGAACTGAGACATCATCTTGGTGGATTTTCTCTTTGATGATTATGAAGTGTACTTTCCTATCTCATTTGATTACTTTTGATTGAAACTTTATTTTATTAGGTATCAGAATGGCTACTTGGGCTTGTTTCTTGAATCTATTTGATTGGAAAACAATTCTCCTTAAGATGGCCTTTATTGACCATCTTTGTTGCTGAGGTCTGTTTCTTATATGTACAGAATGATGAATCCTGTTTGCACATCCACTCTGTTAGCGTGTGTCTATTTATTGGATAATTGAGTCCATTGGTGTTGAGAGATATTAATGACCAATGATTGTTTGTTCCTGTTATTTTGATATTGGTGGTGGTGGTGGTGGTGGTGGTGTGTGTGTGTGTGTGTGGTCTCTTCTCTTGGTTTTGCTATAAAATTATTAGTTTTTTGTTTTCTTGGGTGTATTTAGCATTTTTGGGCTGGCCTTTTTCTTCTATTATCCTCTGTAGAGCAGTAAAGATATTAGTGTAAAGATTCTTTTTTTTTTTTTTTAAAGAATTATTTATTATATGTAAGTACACTGTAGCTGTCTTCAGACACTCCAGAAGAGGGCGCCAGATCTCGCTGCGGATGGTTGTGAGCCACCATGTGGTTGCTGGGATTTGAACTCTGGACATTCGGAAGAGCAGTCGGGTGCTCTTACCCACTGAGCCATCTCACCAGCCCCCATTAGTGTAAAGATTCTTAGTGTAAAGATATTGTTTTCTTATGGAATGTCTTGCTTTCTAGATGTATGGTGATTGAAAGATTTGCTGTGCACAGTAGTCTAGAGAATCTGTGGTACCTTAGGGTTTGCAAGACATCTGACCAAGCCTGTTTGACTTTTAGAGTTTTTGTTGAAAATTATGGCAATATTCTGAATATTTCAAGTGTAGAGTGGCTTGCTATTAACATTGATGGTATTGCAAATAAAGCAGTTGGAAGAGTCTTAGAATATATTAAGAAAGGACAAGATGATTTAAGTTTGATTAGAAAGGTTGGTCACCATTACAGTATCAGGAGATTATTCTTTCAAATGTATGAATTTATAAAGAAAGAGCCAGTTTAACCTTAACAGGTAATTTTATTCAGGTATTTCCAAATAATACACAAGGCATAATCAATAAATGCATATTGTATAATATAAATAAAAACCAATCATGATCTTTAGTTCTCCTTTAACTTGGTTACATTGTAAGAGCATCCCATAATCTGGTGATTGTCCTATCTAACTTTGTTTTAACTTAGAAATTGATCAAGTCTATATAGATATTTTTACCTAATAAATTAAAAGGCTGTGGGTTTTCCTGGTTATTTCTTATTGCTGTACAGTCACCATGACCAAACTGACTTGTAAAAGACAACAGTAACTGGGACTCACAGTTTCAGAAGGTTAGAGGCCATGACCACCATTAAGAGCAGCATGGCAGCTGACCTGCAAGCATGCATTGGAGCAGTAGCTGAGGCCTTATATCTGATCCACAAGTAGGAGGCAGAAAGAAAGAGAACTAATTTGGAATGACAGTAGGCTATAGGAACTTCAGAGCCCACCCTCTCTAATCAGACCATACTTCCTAATCATTCCCAACTTGTTCCACCAACTGGGAGTCAATATATGAGCTTATGGGGCCATTCACATTCGAACTGCAACATAGGTGTAAAACAACAATTAAAAAAAAAATACAACTTGGGACTGGAGAGATGGCTCAGTGGGTAAGAGCACCCGACTGCTCTTCCGAAGGTCCAGAGTTCAAATCCCAGCAACCACATGGTGGCTCACAACCATCTGTAATGAGATCTGACTCCCTCTTCTGGGGTGTCTGAAGACAGCTACAGTGTACTTACATATAAAATATAAATAAATAAATCTTTAAAAAAAAATACAACTTAAAGGTAATAAAGCAAGAAGACTTGAGTGCAAATCCACAAAACATACTTAAAAACCAATAATTCTAGAACATAGCAGCTGTTCAGGGGGAGGTCCAGATCTCTCTAGCCAACCATCGTGGATAAACACACAACTTCAGTTTAGTGAGAAAAACTGTCCCAAAATCTAAGGTGGAAAGTAATAGAGGAAACACTACCACTGTCCTCTGGTATCTGCATGCATTTAACCCAGATTCATTACACACACATAGGCAAACTCACCATGCAAAACACATATAAAAAGGGGTTAGTAAATAATAAAAGTAGTACTTGAATGCAAAAAGTCATTCTTACATGAGAAATTAGAGGCTAATCAGAGCCTGCTAGTAGAATATCTACTTGGTATGGTGCTGCTAATCAAGGCAATTCTGCCAGCATCCCAGTGTACCCTCCATAACATTATGGGGTTTTTCAAAAGGAAACTTTCTTTTAATTTTTGTTATTCTATATTCAAAGTCAAATCAAAAATATGAAATTAGGGTACTGCTATCAAGAACTGTACTTTATTTAGCTTGTTAGATGCTATCCAGTACTGAGTAGTCTATAATGCTTGACAATGTTTCAAGCATCAAGGCTTGCACCAGTGCCAGAAGCACACCCTGGTGCCATCTTTTATCTTTTATCTTTGGTATCATATAACCATGGATACTCTCCAAATTGAATGACATAGAAAACTACAAAGTGAGTATTACTTGATACTATGCTTTGCCAAATATCAGTTACATTCTCCTGAAATATATAGTTGATGAAATGAGAATTAGAAGCCTAGTGCTTGAGCAGAATGCTGGAAAGATTTCAATAGACAATGCCAATGCCATTGACTATTGAATAAAAACAACTATAGTAAGGATTTTAATCATATACTAATCACTCATTAAACTACAGCCAATCTATCATTTCCATTTTTCTTTCTTTTTTGTGTACCCTTTAAATACTGAAGATAAAACATTCCTTAAGTTTCTTCTCTGATTGCTTTCCTATTAAGTCATAAAGTCATGTATAATATTCATGTTACATTTGCATTTAAATTATAGATACATAATTTTGAGAAAATATTGCTACTGTTGCCCCTAAATCTTTCCATATTGCTTTGGTAGTGTTTGTTCAGTATTCCTCTTATACCATCTCATTCCAAGAAGATAGTTTTTCAGATCAATTAGTTGTCTAATTTCATTGTAAAACATCTTTCTTAGTGCTCTGAAGTGTGTGTGTATGTCACAGTTAAAGATATCTTACATTTATGTACATGCATATTTAATGTATGTGTGCATGTATACATCTATGTATTTGCAGTGTAAAATATATAAGCAAACAAAGTATTTGATTCGTGACAGTAAGCCTAGTTTCTTATGTGGAAATGCAATGTTTAATTCAAATATGTTTTATGTAATCAATGTAGGTTGAAATCTTCTATGTTAATCGAGGAAAACACGGCACACATTCATTTACACTTGTCATTTTGCAGTTAATATATACTGCAATTATTTTCATCACAGTATAAATAAACACTTAAGCCCTTCTGAGGAGATCCAGTCCCGACAGAAGAATCTCACACTGTATGGTGGAGGAGTATTTCATCTTGATTTACCATCTTTTGCTTGATTTCTGTTGGTGTGGTTTGTGGCCCTGATGGTATCCTGGTTCCTGAGAAGACCATTTTGATGAACTAGGTCAGATTAGATGGATTGACACAGTTTCTCACCTGTAAGCATAGTTTTGTATTTTAGCTTCATTTTCTATGTACACAGTGACAGTGTTTGATGGTGTTTGAGAAGAAAGTATATTGACCAGATGGGAGACTTAGAATTTTATTATAAAGCAAACAGTGCCAATTCTGTACTTCAGTGCCAAACAGAAAATTGAAACAAAAAGAAAGACAGTTTGAGAAAATAGACTACATTCATGTTGACCTGAACTTTCTACAGGTTCAGGACTTTTAGTTACATGTTATCCAGTGTAAATAAGATGTTGCTTTGCTGAAGTAATAGATTTTTAATTTTTATCAAATTGTATGAGTGTATGCTCACAGGCTACCCCTATAGTTCTCCCCTTTTAATCAAACCCTAGTTATTAGGCTTGGTTAACACGCACCTTTTTGGGCTTAGCCAGTTCATGGACCCTGATGCCCATACATTTTTGGTGACTATTTAATAACAAAAATTTTAAAGAAGGTCATACTTAGTTACTTATCCAGTAATTTGCCCATATTTGGAGATCATTACAACACAATGCAGTTATTAAGGTTATTAAGAAAGCATAAGACATGAATCTTTGGTTTTCTTGCTCTGCCAGCTCCATCTTCTTAAGTGAAGTACAGGGATGGTGAAGTGCTAGGATCTTAGCAGCAGAGAAATAATTCGCATTCTAAAACCAGTTTGTCACTTAGTCATTTTGACCACCTCTTCTTTGCATGAATAAGTATTGAGAAGAATAATACTTCATAATGGAGTTTTGGCAATATGAGATAAAGTATATAAATCTTCACAATAGAGTTTTGGCAATTTTAGATGAAATAAAGTATATAGTTATTACCCCACTGCAGTATTGCTATACTCAGTTTTCTTTGTATTTAGGACTGAAAGATGTTTGCTGAACTAGGAAATGCTATTTTAGGATACTTCTGAGGCACCCAGGTACTTAGAAGTATAACTAAGTGCCAGTTAGTTCTGTGTATTGGGAATGATTATACTACTTTCAAAATACTAGTTGGTACTAGTTTACCAATTTTTACAATAACTGTGTCTTTCCACAGAAGTTAATTGAATCTCTGTAGACTGGGAGTTTAAGGTAATGATGAACTTTGAGCCTATAGTAATTTTATAATTAATTTCTTTAAGTTCAAAGATATATAAATTGAATATTTCTGTGTATTTAAAAATACATATGACAGGTTGGGAAAGTTTAAAATAAAGCTGAACCTATACACCATGATTCACCCAATTGCTACCTTTTTATTTTTTATTTTATTTTGGCATTTAAAGCAGAGGAAGAGCACTGGAGTAGTCTGTATCCATAGTGTATGCGATTCTTTATGGTTAAGTGTGCTTCTCATTTTTCTACTCAATTGGACTTAACTTATTTAGACATGTGTTCTGTCTAAATAACACAGGTTACAGGGAGAGGTAAGTTTCAAGGACAAGGGGAACTAAACTCAAGAATTCCTAATGCCTAATATTTCAAAATTCTCTCAAATTCTATCTTTTTTCATATATACAGTTTCTTGTCTAGGTACATTCCTTTATAGAACCCATACGATTGATAATAAATGATTTAATGTGAAAGTTCATTAATCCCATTTTCTTTCTTTTATTTGTGACTGAATCATAGTAAATTCTCAGATTCTATTTGATTTATCTTAAACACAATACATGAGAGTTTTAAAATGTCTCCTTTTTTGACAACACAAATTTATTGCACTTTAAAAAGATGCCTTATATTTCCATGAACATGATAAATTGTACTGAAACTCTGATATTTTCCCAGTTGCTACTGAACATGTCAAACATTAATTTTCATTCATTAAAATCTAATAATGAAAAAATGGTATTGCCAAAATTGCATTAGTTAACTTTCTCTTGGAACATTAAAAGTTAAATACCCAACATATTAGGTATTTTGTACATATCTCAAATTTTTCTTTTTCCGAAATTTACTATTTGATAACTTTGATAATTCAGAAGCTGGAAAAAATCTATTATCATTTGCAACATATTTTGTGCTTGAAAAATTTGAACACATGCCAAACAATTCTTCATCGAAAAATTATTCTTGAAAAGACAAACCTGGTCAGCGCCAAAGTATGTATTACATTTATTTGCCACCAGGACTCTTATTCATACTGTGATTGTCAATCAGTGTTTATATTTAAATCCTCATTTATAATAAATGTCATAATTAAAGAATAATTGAAATAAGCAGCCAAATTGCTTTATATATTTTTTCTTTCAGTCTTACATCAACTTAAGATGAAAACAAGCATAAAATCTCAATGATTTAAATGAAATTAAATGCTTTATAGTTGTTTAATGGCACTCTACTTTCAGATAGTAGACATTTCATCTTGGAAGTATTATGTAATCATTTTATGTGGCAGAAGCTAATCAATTAACTTTAAAGAAGAAATTCAAAATCTACTGTATGAAGTACAGGCAACACACACACACACACACACACAGAGAGAGAGAGAGAGAGAGAGAGAGAGAGAGAGAGAGAGAGAGAAAGAGAGAGAGAGACTGAGAAAGACACAGAGGGAGAGAGACAGAGACAGAAAGGGGGGGCCAGAGAGAGGGGGGACTGACTCCATATTTTGAATTTTCAATATTGGTTACTACTTATTTCCTATAATGGTGAACTTGATAGCATTCATTTTCTTCCCAGTTGTTAAATCAAGCTAAATATGAGCATAGTAAACTCTGGTGCATTCTCTTTTGCATTCTCTTAACCAGTAATAAAGAACCTCGCCAACCTGTCAGGTTGTCATAGCAATTATTCAGAAGCTCTGTAGCTGTAGTATCTGTCTGCCCATGTAGCGTTAAATAGTTTAACTGGCAGTCCTCCAAGACTGAACATTAATCTTACCATCTCCTATTACAGTCCCTAATCAAGATATTCCAGGGGTGATTGCACTAACTTTGTTTGAAGACTACATCTACTGGACTGATGGGAAAACCAAGTCACTCAGCCGTGTCCATAAAACCTCGGGAGCAGACAGACTTTCACTGATTAACTCATGGCATGCCATCACAGATATCCAGGTGTATCATTCTTATAGACAACCCGATGGTAATTATTCTTTCCATGGTTTTCATAATGCATTAACATCTTTCAGCAACATTTCATTTTTTTAATTTCAAGATTAAGTCTAATTTCATTCTTGATAAGAATGATCTGATTCCATGGTTTAGCTTTATCTTACACGATAAAGCCAGTTCATATCAAATACTTCTATTGCAGCATGTGATTAGATGCTCAATAATAGCATAAAGGTTTATTGATTTGTTCAAATCATACTAAACTGAGTTGAAAACAATGAAATAATACATCATTAGAATAATTCATTACTGTCGAGCTCTCGGGTGCTTAGTTTCCAGAACTCTGGCTACAAAGAATTCTATTTCAATAGTTTGGGATACTAAAATTGGAGATATTTACTGTGCCTCATAGGATACTACAAGACCATGTGGAGTAAATGTCTGACCGCTTTCCTGTACTAAAAGACAAAACTTCATGCTTTTTGTTGTAGTTCATTGTTTCATTGTTTTATTTTACATTTATATTTCTGAACATATGTGTTATTTTATCCCAAATGCTTCTAGTCTTTGTTTACCTTATTGATGAGTGATTATTTTTAACTAACATGATTGGTTTTTTTAGAAGCCATTTAAAATGAATGAAATCAGAGATAGAATAGCATTCATAAAATATACCCATAACTTTAATAGCTGCAAATCACAAAGCTTTATTCAACTATAAATTATAAACTTGAACATTCAACATCATATTACATTACTGGTCTTGATAATTGTGTTTTGCTGTGTATTTCTTGCCCTTAGTCTCCAAACATCTTTGCACAGTAAATAATGGAGGTTGCAGCCATTTGTGCCTTTTAGGCCCTGGGAAGACCCACACCTGTGCATGTCCTACCAACTTCTACCTTGCAGCTGATAATAGAACTTGCTTGTCCAACTGCACAGCCAGTCAGGTAAGTTGAGTTATGAAATCATCTCCTCTGTTGTTTGTGTGTATTGCTATTAATATTTGGTCTGAGTTTGCTTGTGGTCATAAGAAAGATAAAAACTAGTTGTTTTGTTATTTGTACAGTAAAATAGGTGATCATTCTAGGACTATAATACTCATTCTGTGACACTGGTCATGGAATAAGGGAAAAACAATTTAATGCAAATGCTTAGAATAAGACTAGCAGAATTAGAGAAAAAATAGAGGCCAGAAGATAAAGAGAAAAGAAACCAATTGTACCAATATTCAGAGAAAATTATGACTCCAATACTCTAAGAGAGGAACTGCAGGATTCGAGGGCATTTTACACAGGTCAAAAGAAATTGTGATAAAGGAAATATGTAGTAAAGATGGAGTTTAAATAATCAAGTTAGATTCTGGATAATAAACCCTGCCTTACCATCACACTCTGCAAACACAATGAAAGGGTTAATTGAATGAAGAATGATTGGCTTTATTGAATATGTAATTTACTTGTGAAATAACCAATCAAACTTTGTTTATTCTCAATGAAGATATTCCAGAAAAAAATCCTACTTAATGAGAATTAATAGTATGTAGTTAATTGTATTAACTTTATTATATTTTTATACAGTAGGCATATGACACTAGAACCTACACATTGTTTCACTAGAGTCAATATCTGTTTTGATTTGAAATCAAGTTGATAAATAAGGCAAGGGTATTTAATTAAAGAATAAATTTATTCTTTAAATTCTATGCTCAGACTTGGCTCATTTTTGGCAGCCAACGGGAACATGCTTGCCAAAGACTTTCTTTTCAACTGAGCTTCTCTGAAACTGAGAAGCCAGTACCAGCTCAGCTCACCTCTGAATACAGAACTGAACTTACCACACATGAAGCCAGTATTGGTAGATATTAAGGGCATCTGATGAATGGAACACAATCTGGCTACTCCCCTGGTTCTGCTTCATCCTCATGGGGTCATCTGGGTTTGTTTCTTAAGTTTTCTGGTGTCTTTTCTCATCTTTTAATTTGGACAATTAACTTAATCCATTTCCTTATGCTATGTAACAGAATTCCATAAACCTGTGAATTTATGAAGAAACCAAATTTATTGTATATTTCTGGTGGCTCTTAAATCTAAGGTCGCAGTAGTGAAGGCAAATGGTGAGCAATTTAGAGAGCACTGTAAGAGAACACAGGTATTGCACTCTCATTATGTATGTCTTAATGAGAGCATTGTGAGAGAACACAAGCCATAGCACTCTCATTATGTATGTCTTATAGATTATATTTTTATGATATTAAGGACTCAGCAAAGTTTCAATAATATAGCTAAGTGTATGGTGTAAATACTGAACAATTTTAATTTTATAATGAAAGAGTTTAAATTTGTATGGAGATAAAACAACCAAAATAATCAAACTTAAAAGAAAAGTACAGCTACTCTCAAGATATCTAAACTACATTTCCAGAAAGAGAGGCATTCATCAGCCAGGATGGAACCTTTGTTACCTGACCTAATGTCCACTACATCAAGAGAAAATGACCTTTAAAAATGGGTTTTAGATAAGTGAAATAATATTTTCAAAATACTTTTATAATAATTAAATGGACACAATTCCTCAGATGAAATAATAGTAGTTACCTTCATCCCTACTGCAGCTGAAATATATGAGTGTATGTCTTCAGTTTAAGCTGAAGACACCCTAGTGAGACATCATAGTCCTGATCTCATAGCAGAGGTGACAGAGGTTTGCTGTACAGAATATATGTGATGGAAATGTAAGCCAGTGGAAAATATTCTCAACAACCTCATTATTTATATCAGTAAAAATTAAGGATGAAAGTAACCCTTTTACATTTTAAAATAAAAACTTTATTAGCACTCACTTGTGAAATTTCCAAATTTCCATTTTTCTACGAGGGAGTCTTTAGTCATTTGTTCCCTGGTGATCAGAGTTTTACTGCAGACAAGCGAACACAAGAGTGGAATTCTGCCTAAGAAACTATAAGTAATCGTGAGTGTGTGTGTACATGCATGTATAAATGCTCACAGGCACATACACACACACACACACATACATATATACATACATACACACAGAGGGAGAGTCAGAGACAGAGACAGAGAGACAGAGACAGAGACAGAAAGACACAGAGAGACAGGGAAAGAGGTTATGGCCTTATGTTTGCTAGGAGAGAAATGCCTCCAGTTACTATGAAGCTAATCTGTTCCTCTCACATCATTATCTGAAGGATTATTTCTACAGTTGCTCTAATTTTATAGTACAGAAATCTTTAAAAATAATACAACTTTCAATTTAACAAAACACTGTGAACTTTCTTTTCCTTTTATACAGACTAAGTATTGTCAAGCAAAAAAACAAAAAACAAAAAACAAACAAAAAACAAAACAAACCAAAAACCAAAAACCAAAAACCAAAAACCAAAATCCAAAAACCAAAAACCAAAAACCAAAAACCAAAAACCAAAAACCAAAAACCAAAAACCAAAAACCAAAAACCAAAAACCAAAAACCAAAATCCAAAAACCAAAAACCAAAAACCAAAAACCAAAAACCAAAAACCAAAAACCAAAAACCAAAAACCAAAAACCAAAAACAACCAAAACAAAAAACCCAGAAGTGCAATTCAATAATCTGGGCTCTAAATTTATCCAAGGAATTTCCCCATATCATCTCCTTCTACTTTTGTTTTGATTTTTAGTGACATTAGGGAAGTTGCTATGTTTATGCTAGAAGCATTTGAAGGCACTGAGATTGCTAGTGACATTAGGGGCATTAGGGAAGTTGCTGTTTACTTTAGCACCTGAAGGCTTTGAAGAGCAACTCACATTCTTTTAAAACTCTAAGTGGCTATTGATAGATTGGTACTATCTTCTTTTGGTGTCTCCCAGATTTGAGCTGAAGGATGTCTAACATTTAAAAGGCCAGGCAATATGCTTTCAGGTATCCTTAGTTTGTTTGCAGTAAGATGCAACAAGTTCTCCAGGACACTCATATCATCAAAAGTACAGGATCTGTTTCTTTAGAGCGCCTCCCTATGAGTGCAGCTAGGTCTATAGAGCATCTCCCTATGAGTGCAGCTAGGTCTATAGGATTTTGGCCTACTTGGCAATTATTCCACATGTAGCTTTGGTTCTGTTTCTCAGTTTTAATCTTTGTTGAAATTGTAGAAACTTCTTGATTGGCTTCCCATAGTTGATGGAGAAACCTTTTTTTAGTTGTAGTTGATATTTGTTGTTTTTGTTGTTGTTTTTCTTCTTTGATTATTTACTTTGTTATGTGGTGTGCGGAAGGGGTCTTTGGATAAACTGTTCCAGGCAACTTCAGTACGCTATTGGCTTTGATAGCAAGAGTGGACCATTGGATGGGACTTGAAGAGCACAGTTTTAGGTTTTTGGGTCAGCACTTAATTTTCCCCTTCTTTTGTGACTTTGGAAGAAATGATTCTTCTCCACAGCTAACAGGTCAGACTTTGGTTCTGGACCCTTAACAGAAGGTGGCTGCCTTGGTTGTAGAAAGTCCTTATCGAGTTCACTTATCTGATAGCAAAGTCATCTGGAAATATTCCTTCTTTCCCTAAATTCACATATACATCAGCATGCTTCTCCAGGTTCCTCACTTACCAAATCAATCACCCTTCTTTCAAAACTAAGTTCCTTTTCTTTAGGTTCCTCATAGTATCAGAGTATTCTACAATAATTCCTTAGCATTACTTTTCCCATCAATGTCTGTTTTCCTCCCTTCCACTTCTGAAGTTTAGGTCACAATGACTATAGGATTAATGACTTCTCTGTTTTGGTTTGATTTCTATTCTCAGCAGTATGTACTGGATATTCTTGTTCAAACATTCTCAAATCCTGCTTTAAACATATTTCCATACATATCCTTCTAGAAAACAAAACATGAATAGACAGATATGGAGGAGAGGAAGGAATGGGAGAATTAAGGAAGGGACTGTGAGAGGGAATATGGGGGAAGAGAAATAAAATTAAGGGGTAGTATGGAAACCTAATGTTTGGTCTGTATCTGTACTGATGCAGATAAAAATATATACATATATGGAGGGTATCCAAATGAAATCATCATATACTGGGGTAGACAGAATCCCAAATGGCCATGTCTTATCACAAAATAAACCATCAATAATAGGACTGGGATAAATCCAATAGAAGAGATGGGCAAAGGAGCCCCCTTGGAAATCCCCAAACAATCCATACTTTTGCCAAAGCTATATGTTGATTTCAATAAACTGATGACATGACCCTTTGATAAAGACAACACCTGCACACATCATTAAATACAGAAATGTCAAGCTGGTAGCTCCATAGACCCTTTACCCTTTCACTCCAGCTTCTTTGGTATAGGAAAATACTTAGCATGCTGTTAAAGGACAAACATATACGAGGCCAGCCACAGAACTTTTATTTACAATGGTGTACTACTTGAAAGTGATGCTAAGACAATGATAGCACAAATCTTGTGAGTGTAATAAACAAATAACTGATCTAACTTAAAGCTTACTCCAGTAGATTGAACCCATACCTGGCACTTCTTAGGTGACCAAGAACCTGAGAATATCTGAATACCTAAGGCAAAGCCACATAATACTGAACTAAGAAAAAAAGAGAAAAAAATGTAATGATTAGATGACTCCTACTGCTATGTTGCTATACTCATACATCTGTGCCTTGTTAAAAATATGAGAAGCCATCATCAGAGAAGCTTCCTCCTATAGCAGATGAAAATAAATACAAAAACACATAGCCAGACATTACTCAGAGAGCATGTCTTGAAATACTCAGCCTTAAATGGGATATACTCTCACACCACTTCCCTCAGAGCTCAAAGAACCCCATAGAAGAGGAGGAAGAAAGAAAGTAAGACCCAGAGGACATAGAGGACACCAAAGAAATAAGGTCCTATAAATCACCACTAGCAAAGCTCATATAAAAGAACAGAGAGTGAAACAGCATAAACAGGTCTGCAGTAGTCTTCACTAACACCTCTGAGTTTTTTTTTTTTTTTTTTGAAGGTAACCAAGTTGATTTTACTAGTTTAACCATTTATGTACTAAACTCTAGATTGCCCAAATAACAAATATGGTACTCCTGGGTTTAAAGACAGAGACTAATACCAATCCATTAATAATAAGTGATTTCAATCCTTTCTTTCTCAAATACACAGGTAATATGGACAAAAAAGGGACAGAATTCTCATAACTCATTGACACTAATATCAGAAGGATTTAACAGATATCTACATAATGTTTTACCCGAACTCCAAAGAACACACATCCTACTTAGCAGCACACTAATGTTTTTATGAAACAGACTTTATCCTGGAACACACAAAAACTTCACAAATTCAAAAAGATTAAAATAATTTCCTTTATCATGTCTGAACACAATGCGATAAAACTTAAGTTCAAGTGTAAACAAATATAGTAAGTACGGAAACAGATGGTGATTCAATGATGGAGGAAAGAAAGCATCTTTATTAATGATGCTGGGAAAACTGGATATCCACATGTAGAAAATTAAATTAGGCTTTTGCATATGTCAACCTGTGTAAAACTAACTCTACATGGATCTAAGTCTTTTTTTTTAAATATGTTTTATTACATATTTTCCTCAATTACATTTCCAATGCTATCCCCAAAGTCCCCCATACCGCCCCCCACTTCCCTACCCACCCATTCCCATTCTTTTGGCCCTGGCATTCCCCTATATTGGGGCATATAAAGTTTGCAAGTTCAATGGGCCTCTCTTTCCAGTGATTGCCAACTAGGCCATCTTTCTATACATATGCAGCTAGAGACAAGAGCTCCGGGGTACTGGTTAGTTCATCATGTTGTTCCAACTATAGGGTTGCAGATCCCTTTAGCTCCTTGGGTACTTTCTCTAGCTTCTCCATTGGGAGTCCTGTGATACATCCAATAGATGACTGTGAGCATCCACTCCTGTGTTTGCTAGGCCCCGGTATAGACTCACAAGAGACAGCTATATTTGGGTACTCTCAGCAAAATCTTACTAGTGTATGCCATGGTGTCAGTGTTTGGAAGCTGATTATGGGATGGATCCCTGGATATGGCAGTCTCTAGATGGTCCATCCTTTCATCACAGCTCGAAACTTTGTCTCTGTAACTCCTTCCATGGGTGTTTTGTTCCCAATTCTAAGAAGGGGCATATTGTCCACACTTTGGTCTTCATTCTTCTTGAGTTTCATGCGTTTAGCAAATTGTATCTTATATCTTGGGTATCCTAAGTTTTGGGCTAATATCCACTTATCAGTGAATACATATTGTGTGAGTTCCTTTGTGATTGTGTTACCTCACTCAAGATGCGGAAAAAGCATTTGACAAGATCCAACACCCATTCATGATAAAAGTCTTGGAAAGATCAGGAATTCAAGGCCCATACCTAAACATAATAAAACAATCTACAGCAAACCAGTAGCCAACATCAAAGTAAATGGTGAGAAGCTTGAAGCAATCCCTCTAAAATCAGGGACTAGACAAGGCTGTCCACTTTCTCCATACCTATTCAACATTGTACTTGAAGTCCTAGCCAGAGCAATTAGACAACAGAAGGAGATCAGAGGGATACAAATTGGAAAAGATGAAGTCAAAATATCACTTTTTGCAGATGATATGATAGTATATATAACTGACCCTAAATATTCCACCAGAGAACTCCTAAACCTGATAAACAGCTTTGGTGAAGTAGCTGGATATAAAATTAACTCAAACAAATCAATGGCCTTTCTCTACACAAAGAATAAACAGGCTGAGAAAGAAATTAGGGAAACAACACCCTTCTCAATAGTCACAAATAATATAAAATATCTTGGCATGACTCTAACTAAGGAAGTGAAAGATCTGTATAATAAAAACTTCAAGTCTCTGAAGAAAGAAATTATAGAAGATCTCAGATGGAAAGATCTCCCATGCTCATGGATTGGCAGGATTAACATTGTAAAAATGGCTATCTTGCCAAAAGCAATCTACAGATTCAATGCAATCCCCATCAAAATTCCAACTCAATTCTTCAACGAATTCGAAAGTACAATCTGCAAATTCATCTGGAATAACAAAAAACCTAGGATAGCAAAAACTCTTCTCAAGGATAAAAGAACCTCTGGTGGAATCACCATGCTGGACCTAAAGCTTTACTACAGAGCAATTGTGATAAAAACTGCGTGGTACTGGTATAGTGACAGACAAATAGACCAATGGAATAGAATTGAAGACCCAGAAATGAACCCACACACCTACGGTCACTTGATCTTCGACAAGGGAGCTAAAAACATCCAGTGGAAGAAAGACAGCATTTTCAAAAAATGGTGCTGGCACAACTGGTTGTTAACATGTAGAAGAATGCGAATCGATCCATTCCTATCTCCTTGTACTAAGGTCAAGTCTAAGTGGATCAAGGAACTTCACATAAAACCAGAGACACTGAAACTTATAGAGAAGAAAGTGGGGAAAAGCCTTGAAGATATGGGCACAGGGGAAGAATTCTTGAATAGAACAGCAATGGCTTGTGCTATAAGATCGAGAATTGACAAGTGGGACCTCATGAAACTGCAAAGCTTCTGCAAGACAAAAGACACCATCAATAAGACAAAAAAACCACCAACAGATTGGGAAAGGATCTTTACCTATCCGAAATCAGATAAGGAACTAATATCCAATATATATAAAGAACTCAAGAAGGTGGACTCCAGAAAGTCAAATAACCCTATTTAAAAATGGGGCTCAAACTGAACAAAGAATTCTCACCTGAGGAATACCGAATGGAAGAGAAGCACCTGAAAAAATGTTCAACATCCTTAATCATCAGGGAAATGCAAATCAAAACAACCCTGAGATTCCACCTCACACCAGTCAGAATGACTAAGATCAAAAATTCAGGTGACAGCAGATGCTGGCGAGGATGTGGAGAAAGAGGAACACTCCTCCATTGTTGGTGGGATTGCAAGCTTGTACAACCACTCTGGAAATCAGTCTGGCGGTTCCTCAGAAACCTGGACATAGTACTACCGGAGGATCCAGCAATACCTCTCCTGGGCATATATCCAGAAGATGTCCCAACCGGTAAGAAGGACACATGCTCCACTATGTTCATAGCAGCCCTATTTATAATAGCCAGAAGCTGGAAAGGACCCAGATGCCCCTCAACAGAGGAATGGATACAGAAATTATGGTACATTTACACAATGGAGTACTACTTAGCTATTAAAAAGAATGAATTTATGAAATTCCTAGCCCAATGGATGGACCTGGAGGGCATCATCTTGAGTGAGGTAACACAATCGGAGTTTTTATTACCAGCCTCCAGTAGGGTTTTTATAGGATTCTTGAGTGTGTGAATGAGTGGCTCTCTGATTCTTATGCCTTTCTTCAGCTCTTTTCCTTATCTTGGTTTGTCTTCCCCAGTTATAATATGATGGTTTTGGTTTCTCCTATTATATTATATTATATTATATTATATTATATTATATTATATTATATTATATTTCTATATTTTAAGAAAATGAAGGAATTAGTAAAAACTAAGCCACTGGGGTCAAGGTTAACAGTTGAATTGCCATTTATATCTTCTGGGATAGGAAAAAATGTCAATTTTCTCCAAAGGAGTGATATGACTCATATTTAAGAGTTGCTGACCAACAAGGATTCCACAGTTTATGTGTGTGTGTGTGTGTGGGGGGGGGGTGCTTTAATTTTTTTTTTTTATATTTTACAAGGATTTTTTGTTTGTTTTCGTTTGGGGTTTTGTTTTATTTTGTTTTCTTGGATTCAGGCAGGGAGTTGTATTGGGCTTTTATATGTTTTTTTGTTTGTTTTTTTGTTTGTTTTTGAAATAGCAAAGTTTGATGGTTAGGGGATGGGCAAAAAGCTGGAATGATTGGGGTAGAGGGAGAATATGATCAATTAAATTAATGTTAAAATAGTTTTAAATAATAAAAATGTAATAGAAAATAAAAAAAAAATATCCCCAAATCCAAGTCCTCCAGTTCCTTTGGCTGTTCAGTTGACCCAGTAGCAATTTACTTCCCATTTGGGGGACTTAAAGGTGAGGTGGGCTCAGTTAAACAGTGTCTCAATCCTCCTGAGATCCACACCTTTCACCACCATCTGTTAGCTCTAATGCCATCACTATTTGAGGGAAAGAGCCCCAGTGTACGGCTCAGGACTCCACACTGCCTGCTTTCTTTCACCTCTTTGTGAATATCAAATAAGTCTCTGCAATTAGTACCTAGCCCATCCTCTCTGATAAGCAGTTTTAAAAAGCTTTGTTCTCTACTTGTTTTGGGGTTGTGGATACAGCTGAATTCTTTGAGCTAGAAGTTGTAAATGCTCATTTACTGTTTGAGACTAGGGACATTTCTTTCTTTTCTTTTTTTTTATTAGATATTTTCTTTATATACATTTCAAATTTCAAATGCTATCCCGAAAGTTCCCTATACCCTCCCCCCGCCCTGCTCCCCTACCCACCCACTCCCGCTTCTTGACCCTGGCATTCCCTTGTACTGGGGCATATAAAGTTTGCAATACCGAGGGGCCTCTCTTCCCAGTGATGGCCGACTAGGCCATCTTCTGCTACTTATGCAGCTAGAGACATGAGCTCTGGGGGTACTGGTTAGTTCATATTATTGTTCCACCTATAGCTCCTTGGGTGATTTCTCTAGCTTCTCCACTGGGGGCCCTGTGCTCCATCTTATAGATGACTGTGAGCATCCACTTCTGTATTTGCCAGGCACTGGCATAGCCTCATATGAGACAGCTATACCAGGGTAGGGACATTTCTGTGCCTTCCTGTTTGATACACAAAGTATTATCCTTGGATTCTATCTCTTGCTTACTTTCTTTAAGGAAATTAACAGAGAACACTCCCCTTCTCTCATTTATTTCCCTTAGCTACCCTACTACCTATAGTGATTCTAAATTACTAGTGATTACCGCCACTCAAATGGTTAATTCATCATCATGTACAACATCACAATTCATAGTTCACTATATAGTCTACCATGATGTGTCTTGAGTGAGGAGAGCATAAATAGCATCCATTCCTCTCAAACTTGAATGCTGCTGTGGGGTGGGGGTGGGAGGGGGCGACATTCCCCCTTGCTCCAGGGTCACTGGACTGCTCCTTAATCCTAGGTGCAAGGTGTGGGTTAAAGAAGGGTCCTGAATCTGCTCTGGGCTTGGGCTGCTCGGAGAGGCAGGACAGGGGAGTTTTGATTGCTCATTCCCCAAACTATTGCCAGGCGAGTGCCAGTCTGTAAGAAGCTGCAGGACCCCACTCCAGGGATGGGGAAGTTCAGTCTGAGCTCTTGTGAACTGCCAGAGTCTGAGGGTGGGGGTCCCACAGACCTGCACAGAGGCTGGGAACAGCAGTTTCTCAGACTCTTGAGCACCATAGATGCTGCTGGAAGCCATAGAAGAGCTGATTGTGTGGAATCGGCTCTAGCTCAGGGCTGAAGTGAAAAGGGTGGGAGAAGAGCTCTGGCTGGGTCCCACCAGGGCGAGAGAGTCCTTGGCTTGTTCGGTGGGCAGCTTGGCTTGGTGGAGTCCATGGCTGGGAGCACAGAGAGGCCTCATGTGGGAGATTAGACAGGGCTCCTTAAAGACCTGCTACACTGTTCCCTAAGGTGGGTCCCAATGAGAAGAGACACTCCATGCTTTGCTTTTGTTTTTTGTTTTGTTTTGTTTTGTTTTCTGTTCTAATTTATTTTCTTGGATATTTTCTTTATTTACATCTCAAATGTGATCCCCTAACCTATCCCCCCTCTCCCTGCCTCTATGAGGGTGCTCCCCCACCCATCCACTCCCATCCTCCCGCGCTGGCATTCCCCTACACTGGGGCATTGAACATCAGTCTTGGTTTTAAGGTATTTATTGGGGCTGAAGAGATGGCTCAGTGGTTAAGAGCACTGACTGCTTTTCCAAAAGTCCTGAATTCAAATTCCAGCAACCACATAGTGGCTCAGAACCATCCATAATGAGATCTGAGGCCCTCTTCTGGTGATTCTGAAGACAGCTATGTTGTACTTACATATAATAAATTAAGGGGGCATTTCTTGCCATGGGGGAGAGTTTTGATAAGTAAAACAGTACCATATTTTCTCAGGGCAGGCTTGAGGTGAATTGCCTTTTGCAGGGAAGAGTGTCTTGGAAGGAGAGCTTAACTGGCTAAGCCCTTCAGGCCTTTAGGTACCTCATTAAAATGGAGATCTGTCTTGAGGCTACATGATCTGTGGAGGGGCTTAGGGCATTGCCCTTACATGACTGCTAGCCACAGAATTATGGAGATCTGAGGCTTCTTGTCAGGAGCCTGGTGTCTAGAAGCATGGTAAAATACCTTCCTTTCCTTGCAGGATCACCTGCTGGGTCACCGGGGTTTTAAACCTGAAACCAGAAGCCAGACTGCCTTTAAAGGTCCCACACTAAGGGGTGGGACAGTCCTCTTTTATATTTTCATTTTTAATGCAGTTGCATTTTATATTTTATTCTAAATATTATTGAATTTAAATGTGAAAAAATGGAATCTATAAGTGAAATAGAAGAAATCTAAAATAAAATGTTGGTTATCATTCTAAGTAACATTAGCGTGCTTTATTATGGTTTCTTTGACTTAAATCCCCTTTATGTTCTTACTAGATTGAAATGAGAGCAGACTCTCATATTATGTGTAATTCCCACAGTTTATTATCTAAATCAAGTATATTTAGTGATTTTAAATATATATTAGAAATTTCCCCGTCATAACTGGGAATACTTTGAAGATACTCCAAGGACATGGAATCCTTTCACATATATGCTTTGATATGCTGTAATGACTGGAAATATTTAATGTTCAGGGCAATTGCCTTCAGACTTAGTCTCATCTCCCCAAAGTGTCGACTGTCCATAAAGGTATTTTTCCTCTCTGGTAACTTATGAAAAACACAACAGGCATGACCACAGGATAAGAAAATTATAGAAAATCAGTTGAATAGAAATATTTCCCCTAAGGCTAGTGATTTCTATCCCTTCCCAAATTACTACAAGAATAAAATTCAGTCTTGTATTATAATTCTATCCAGAATCAGCTCCATGTTATCCAGACTCATTCAGCACTTGCTAACAATAATGGCTTTCTTACTAAAGCAGTTGCATTTTAAATTAACAAACAGATTTCATATCCATGTCTATTAAAGATAATTGAACCAAAGCAAAATTGTCAAGTTACAGTTTTCCATGCCAAATCCTTTGCATGAGAATTAATATATGATATTTAAAAAAAATAACTTTAGAAGTAAATTTACTCAAGATTTCTAAATCTGAATGAATATAAGCTTGCTTTTAAAAAAAAATATAATAAAATAAAGAAGAAGCTGGGTGTAGTGCCATGCACCTTTAATTCCAGTGGCAGAGGAAGTTTCATCTATTTGATTTAAATACCACCCAGGTCTACATAGTGAGTTCCAACATGGCCAGAGCTGGACAATGAGAACCTGTCTCAAACAAACAAGTAAAGATTATAATTTGACGACCAAAAGAGGTTGACTACATTTGTTTATTGCTTACTTTTAGTGATTTAATGTTAACTACTACAGATACATTGGTTCTCTGTTCAGAAAATTTGCTTTTCTTTTAATTTAAATATTAGTAAGAAGTAAATTTTTGTACTGCCCCAAGATCACTAAGTATCAAATTGAGTGAGCCTTTGGGTTACTGTGCATAATTGTACAGAAATGAAGCTAGCATTAAACCCTAAGCATGGAATTCTAGGTGAGTAAAATGTTTGCCTCATGTATAGATAAATCCCCAGTATCCCCTTAACACTTGATGTAGAGATGCTTAGTTATATTCTCACATATGTAATATAGAGGCCAGAGGAACAGAAGTTCAAGGCCATACTCAGCAAATTACCAAGTTTTATGGAATACTGTGCTAAATGAGACTATATGTCAAAACAAAACCAAAAACAAAGACAAAACAAATAAACAAACAAAACAAACAAACAAAACAAATCAATGACCAGTTTTATGCTCTGACTTTCTGGTTTCACTGAGGGTCAGGACTCCTTCATTGTGTACAGAGTAAGCTATGACTTCTCCAAGCTTCTCTTAATAAATGCTCAGTTGCCTGTAAGTCAATATTGCAATGGAAGAATGCCAACTATTATTTTCCTTAATCAATCTTCTTTTCCATAGGTAATCCAAAAGTCATGGTTGAACTACGTTTTCCCATTCTACCTTTCCCATGGCTACTTTAGGCATTTTAAATGGAAAGATTTGTAAACAAATACCATTTGACGTTGGAGCTTTCAGTGACTGGAATGTTAACTTTGCATATTAAATTTTATTACATAAATATCCTCTGTGTTTCTTTTTCTTTTCCCCTTTTATTCTTTCCTTCCTTCCTTCATTCTTGTTTTCTTCCTTCATTTATTTTTGTCATATCTTTGATCCTAGTACTTGAAAGTATTACCATGAGTTCAAGGTTTGTCCAGCCTACTGAGTTATTTCCTGCTTTAAGTATAAACAAAACAAGTGAATAAATACACCAATGAAATAAAATCAACAGAGACTATTTCAGATTAATCTGTCTACCTTTAGTGTAAATGCCCTCTCCTTACCTTTCGTAATCATACACATTTAAAACAGTTAACATGTATTAGTTTCTCATATAATATGTTCTATTAAGAAATTTTCCACCGGGTGTAGTGGCGCATGCCTTTAATCCCAGCACTCGGGAGGCAGAGGCAGGAGGATTTCTGGTTCAAGGCCAGCCTGGTCTACAAAGTGAGCTCCAGGACAGCCAGGGTTATACAGAGAAACCCTGTCTCGAAAAACAAACAAACAAACAAAAAAAAAGAAATTTTCATACACATATAATTGTACTCTGAGCACATTCAAACTTACTACCTTCTATTGTATATGTTTTTAATAATTCTAATATTTGAAAAATAACTGTACTGAAGTATTCTTGCAGAAATAACAATATTTATGTGTCAGCTACAAATTCTGATCTTTGGTTTTGTTTTGTTTTGTTGTTGTTGTTTGAGAACACTAATGAAATTACAGTATTGTGATTATTCAGCTGGAAGGAATCTTCCAGTTTTATCTATTCACAGGATCTACAGAATGAGAGCTGGCCTTATTTTTACTGAAGTCATGAAGATTCTTTATGAAATTCTCTTCAACTAACTCAAATTTATTTAATTATTTGATGTAGATATCTCTCCCTGATAGCCTTGGTCATTTTTTTTTACCTTGTTTAGTGTTTGACAGACATTATCTGTATGGGACTAGGTAAATATTTGAGGCTTTATGACCATTCTCTGTAGTAGCTACTTACCTGACCCATTGTGAGTAAAGCAGCTCTTGAGACAATATGGAAATGCATGAGCCTGCTTGTGGCCATTGTTAAGTCAACCAAGGGTGACAGTCACCCAGGATTTAATCCCCACTATGTTTTGAGCAGTGAAATTTCCTGGTAGATTTTGTTGAGGTTTGTTCATTCTTTCCTCATTGTGTAAGCTCTAAGACACTGCATGCTCACAATTACAGTATGCAATAGGTGTGACATGTACATGAATACTCCTTAAACATGTGTTATAGTTATCAACATTCTCCTCATTTTTTTTAAAGTTTCGATGCAAAACTGATAAATGCATCCCTTTCTGGTGGAAATGTGACACTGTGGATGACTGTGGTGATGGATCTGATGAGCCTGATGACTGTCGTGAGTATTCTGAACAACTAGTTTAGATTTTAGAGTTCTTAAGATTCTAGACTTGTAGAAATAATCTAGGCTTAGACCAAGGCTTTTTTTTTTTCTTCCATAAACTCCCATCCTTGAAATAGGAAAGTTTTAACTTGAAATTCTTTAAACTTTGTAAAGAAATGATTGCACTGTCTTTGTTTTTTGTTTGTCTATAGTTTTTATTTGTTTGTTTGGTTTTTGGAAAACAGTGGTCAATAATATAGATTTGCTGTGATATTCACCTAATATGAAAGGCACATGGAAAAGATATAGAAATCCTTTTATAGACAATAGATGAAAACTTGTATCTTCTCTGTCACTATTAAAACCTTAAAAATTCTTGAGGAGTCAGACTTTTCAATGCTAAATTTTATTTACTATAACATTTAATCTGCCCTTAGCAGCTACAGTAAAATGGATCCTGAGTGTGATTGCTGTGGTTACAGCTTCTAGGTTAGCAATCATTGCTCACTTAGGTGGTGATGAGCAGTCAGAAATCTTCCTGGAAATCCTATTATAGTTCACTACATAGGTCACTTCAATCTTTTGCTGTCAAGTTGAAGATGCTTAAAGTCAATCCCACTAATTCCTTCTATGTCTCAGTGCATGGTTGCCCTGAGTTCTATTTGACAATTGAGCCATGAGTTGGCCTTGATTGGCCTTGACAATAGAGTTTCAAGATCCTAAGGCTTGCACTTAAGAGAGGGAATACTGTCTAAGTGAAAGACAGTTATTTACTTCTATAGAATTTTCTAACATCAATTATAAAGCTGTTTTGCATTGTCAGATAGTTATTTCAATGAACTCTGTTTCATCTGCTTTGCACTATCAACTTAATATGCTGAATGTTGTTTCACATTTCCGCATTGCACATGGAAAGCAATAAACCATCACTTCGATGAGAAATAAAAATGAAAGCTATTGCTTTTGTAATATTTTGTATATTTGATTGGAAAATACATTTGTCTTTGATTTATTTTCAATGTGCTAGACAATGTATAAGTAGAAAGACTTGTGGATACTAGGTATGAACTCATGATCAAATTATTCTTATCAAAAGTTTTGGAATTAGGAAAAATGCCAAAAGAAGGAATTGTATGGGGGATGGTGACTCCTGTTTTGTAAGAAAACTATTTTCTGCACAATAAAAAAAATGGTTTCCCATAAACAGTACCCTTCACAAGAGTCACAACTAATATAGAATATCTTGGTGTAAGTCTAACCAGGCAAGTAAAAAATCTGTATGATAATTTCAAGTCTCTGAAGAAAGAGATCAAAAACGACCTCAAAGGATGGAAAGATTCCCCCCATGCTCATGCTCTTCTGTAAATTCACAATTAACATGGTAACATGGTCAGAACTCCAGAAAACCAAGTAACCACATTTAAAACTGGGGTACAGAGCTAAATAAAGAATTCTCAACTGAGGAATCTTAAATCACCAAAAGCACCTAAAGAAAATTTCAACATTCTCAGTCATCAAAGTGACCCTGAGATTCCACCTTACACTAATCATAATGGCTAAGATCAAACACTCAGGGGACAGCAGATGTTGGTGAAGATATGGAGAAAAGAACACTCCTCCATTGTTGATGGGATGACAAGCTGGTAGTTCCTCAGAAAATTGGAAATAATTCTACATGAAGACACAGCTATACCACTTTTGGGCACATAACCAAAAGATGCTCCAGGATATAACAAGGACACTCCTATGTTCACAGCAGCCTTACTTTTAATATCCAGAAGCTGGAAACATACCAGATGTCCCTAAAGAGAAGAATGAATACAAAAAATATGGTACATTTACACAATGGAGTACTACTCAGATCTTTAAAAATGATGACTTCATGAATTTTGAAGGCAAATGGATGGAACTAGAAAATGTCATCTAAGTGAGATAACCTAGACCCAAAGGACAAACATGGTATATGTTCACTGATAAGTGGCTATTAGCCCAAAAGCTTTGAACTCCTATGATTTAACTCACAGACCATGTGAAGCTTAACAAGAAAGAAGGTCAAAGTGGGAATGCTTAGAAAGAGAACAAAATAACAGGAGGTGGATGGTGGGAGGAAACTGGTGGGGGAAGGGAAGCAAGGGGCAAAAGGGGGAAGGATCAGGTATGGGAAGAGATAGGAGAGAAGTCCAGGGGCCCAGAAAAATGGATAGAAATATGTAGCAGTTGGTGGGGGTACCATTAGGAAGTCCCAGATGCCAGGGATGCCAGATGCTCCCAGATCCCCATGAGGATGACATTAACTGAAATACCAACAATGGGGAAATAGAACCTGAAGAGACCATCACCAGTAGATAGACATATCCCCCAATTGAGTGATGGGGCCATCTACCCATCTCAGAAATCTTTTACCCAGAATTGTTCCTGTCTGAAGGAAACATAGGGACAAAAACTGGAGCAGAGACTGAAGAAAGGCTATCCTGAGACCACACTACCTTTGTATCCTTCCCATCTGCAGACAACAAACCCCTGTACTATTGCTGATGCCAAGAAGTACTTGCAGACAGGAACCTGGTATAGCTGTCCTCTGAGTGGCTCTGCTAGTACATAACTAGCAAAGATGCAGACACTTATAGCTAGCCATAATGACTGAGGCCAGGGATCCCAGTGGAAGAGTTAGGGGAAAGACTGAAGGAGCTGAACGGCATTGCAACCACATAGGAAGAACAACAATAGCAAACAAACCAACAAAGAAAAAAACCTGGAATCCTCAGATCTCCCAGAGATTAAACCACCAACCAAAGAGTACATATTATTCAGTCCATGGTTCCTGTTACATATGGAGCAGAGGACTGCCCTATATGGCATCAATAGTAGGGGAGGCACCTGGTCCTCTAGAGGCTTGTCTCACCATTGAAGGTAGATGCTAGAGAGGTGAGGAGGTAGTGGGTGGGTTGGTTGGGGATCACCCTCTTAGAAGCAAAGGGGAGAGGGATTTTGTGGAGGTGAAACCTGGGAGTGGAACAACATTTGGAATTTAAATAAATAAAATAATTAATAATAAAAGGGATTACCATGATGTAGGAAATAAAGTAAATGCAATTTGACTTTATAGGTTGAAAAAAAAAAAAGGAATGTTCCTGTTAATATATTGAGATGGTCTTTACCTTTTCTGCCCAGAGCCTCTATTGCTAAGGAAAGAGAAAAAGCCAAAACAGCGTGCTCAGTACCTAGAGCAGTCAGGATCACAATGTTTTCTCTTCAGTATTTGCACCTTCTGAATTCTATTATAACTTTGAAATATCACATAACCCATTGTTGGGAAAAGTTAGCTACATAGCTACAGAGTTGGTAAGAGTTCCTCCCAGGGATAAACTGTTATCATATATGTGGTCAAATATATATGTTTGTTTGAAAAATTCAGAGAAGATGCACTGCTATTGGAAAGCTGGTGTGTGTTCCTGATCCTAGTAAACCATAAGTACCTAGTAAAACATAAGAATTTGCATTTTGTGTTTTAAACAATATATACGCATATATTATATACAAATATATATAGTGATGGCATATATATATGTTCATATATATACATATATATGTATATATACATATATGTTAAATGGTTTATTCAAGTCATTTGGCATGTATATTATCTTATGTGCTCAATATTTTGTCTTGAGAACATGAAGCATCTGTCTTAGCAATCATCAAGTATAAAATATGTTGTTATTAAACATAGCTATTATGGTGTGTAATCAATCTCTGGAATATATTAATCTTGTCTAGTTGAATCTTTTGTGTCCTGCTTTTATTTTCTCTCTAGTCTTCTCCCCAGCCCCTAAAAGCTCTAATTTTACTCATTGTTTTCATGAGTTTGGATTTTTTGTTGTTTTAAAACTTTATTGTCTTAGTCAGGGTTTCTATTCCTGCACAAACATCATGACCAAGAAGCAAGCTGGAGAGGAAAGGGTTTATTCGGCTTACATTTCCACATTTTTGTTTAGCACTAAAAGAAGTCAGGACTGGTACTCAAGGTCAGGAAGCAGGAGCTGATGCAGACAGAGGCCATGGAGGGATGCTTCTCACTGGCTTCCTTCCCCTGCCTGCCTCTGCTTGCTTTTATATAGAACCCAAGAATACCAGCCAAGGGATGTCATCACCCACAATGGGCCCTCTCCCCTTGATAACTAATTGAGAAAGTGCCTTACAGCTAGATCTCCTGGAGGCACTTCCTCAACTGAAACTCCTTTCTCTATAGTAACTCCAGCCTATGTTAAGTTGATTCACAAAACCAGCCAGTATATTTACATATCAGTGACAAAAAAATAGTTCCTATTTCTATACTTGGGGATTTTGGCACAATTAGTGCTTTCTAGGCTCATACAAATTGTCACAAATGAGATTTCCTCTTTACTTAAGCCAAATGACATTTCAGGGTTTATCTGCAACATGTCTTTAGTCATCTGTCTTTCTTTTTCTTTTTTTTTTTTCTTTTTTCTTTTTTTTTTTTTTTTTTTTCGAGACAGGGTTTCTCTGTGTAGCACTGGCTGTCCTGGAACTCACTCTGTAGTCCAGGCTGGCCTTGAACTAAGAAATCCTCCTGCCTCTGCTTTCTAATGTGAGGTCATCACTTACTAGGCTACCAGAAGCAACTCTGCAGAAAATACTGAGGTGCTAACAAACTTCCAATATGCTAATTTCATTTCCTTTGTATATGTACATATATCAGAACAACAAGATAATATGACAGTTCTATGTCACTTTAGAGGAAGCATCCCATAAATTCCCATACTGTGTCCTAATTTCTACTGTTATCAACAATATAAAAAATAGTTGTTTTCTCAACATATGGCCAGTATTTAGCATTCTGTGTATTTTAAACATAGTGCCTATTTTGAATAGATTTGAGCTTATATCTCATTTTGGTTTTAATATTTAGTCCCTTTGTAATTAATGGTATCTTTTATCGGGTTTTTCTATTTAAGTACTTAGCCCATTCTTAAAATTTCCTGGTTTGTTATTTTATTTTAAGTTGATTTCATCATACACTTAGATATCAATCCATAATTTGAATATTTACTTTCTAAACATTTCCCCATGTTCATAGGTTGTATTTCCTATTGTGATTGTTTCATTTTTTAAAAAATACATTGTGTTTGATTTGCTGACCTTTGTCTAATTTTGCTGTTGTTACCCAGGCTTTGGAGATAAGTTTCCCATCCAACCTAATAGAGACATTTAATTCCAGGTTTTACAAGTACTTTATCATGATTTTCAAATTACGTTTTATGATCATTATTACATAAATAAATTTGGCTGCCGAGAACTGAACCTAGCACCTCTAGAAGAATAACCACTGCTCTTAACTGCTGACTTGTCCCTCCAGTCCTGGTTTGTGTTTGAGTAGCTGCATCATCACAATTTACATATATTTATACTGACTGCTTGTAACCTCATCTAAGAAGGCAAGGAGGCTTGATCCAAGTGTCACACACTTGAAAGCTTACATAGTGCCATTTATATGAACACAGTGATCAGGAATTCTTTGTCGTTACAAGTTCACATTTCATCCCAAACACACATGTTAACATCACACTAGTTTCCAGATATTCTGTTTTTCAACATTTTTAAAGATTTATTCATATTTATTTTGTATATAGAAATTTTGTCTACATGTGTGTCTGTATACCACAAATAGACAGTGCCTGTGGTGGCCCAAAGTAGACATTGGATCCCTTGGAGTGACAGAGGTTGTGAGCTGCCATGTGACTGCTAGTGACTAAATCTAGGTCCTTAGAAGGAACAGCCACTATTGCGAACCTCTGAGTTCAGGCCCCCAGTTGTCTATTAAATATTCATTTCAACTCTGTAACTATTTTCTTGGTAGATTTGTTTGTATAACAACAGAAAAAATATTAAAGAAAATTGTATATGAACAGGAAACAAAAGTGAAATGAATATGTATATTTAGTACAGTTCAACACTGAATGCAGTTAACAAACTTTACTGATGAAAATTTTTAGAATTTTTTTATTAGGGAAGTAAAATATATATAGAGATTTGCTTTTTATAAAATTTACATTTTTCATAATTAAGAGTGAAATATGTTTCCTGAATCAAGTTTCAAATTTCAGTTATGCATTATTCTCCAATTTGAGCTAATAAAAAGCCTAGGACTGGAGAGATGGCTCAGCCATTTTAAAAGCTAGGCTCACAACCAAAAATATGAGCCTAGTATTAAACTACCAGTCAGTAATAAATAATCCATGAGAATCATGGATCCAAAAATAATGCTTTATTGTGAGTAATATGAATCGTGTGACATTTTCTGAGTCAAATCTGAATCTGAAACTTAGGACTGCATCTGAAAAAATATACCTCTTGGGATAAATTAATAATAACAATAATGCTTAGTTTCCCGATGTTTAAATGGTCATAATGATAGTCATGTGAAAGGCTATAATTTGTATAAATTAAAGTTGGCATGGATAAGTCTACCTTAGCACCTAACACAAACTAGATCTCAGTAGCTCTTCTGTATTTGATACTATTCCTTATATATACCGAAGAATATTTCAAGAGAAAATACCACCAAGTGTAAATTGTGTATTATAATAATGAAAGTAATATGTAAATACTTACTATATTGAAACACTATATATACTTAATAATGAAATAAAGCATGTTCTAAATATGATGAACACAGGAGGCATTCAGTCAGCACTATAGAACATGTGCTGATGTCACAAGTGCATTGTAGATTGAAAGGAGAAATAATTCTTTAAGAAAATGGAACTGCAAATCAAAACAACCCTGAGATTCCACCTCATACCAGTCAGAATGGCTAAGATCAAAAATTCAGGTGACAGCAGATTCTGGTGAGGATGTGGAGAAAGAGAAACACTCCTCCATTGTTGGTGGGATTGCAAGTTTGTACAACCACTCTGGAAATCAGTCTGGTGGTTCCTCAGAAAATTGGACATAGTACTACTGGAGGATCCCGCAATACCTCTCCTGGGCATATATCCAGATGTCCCAACCGGTAAGAAGGACACATGCTCCACTATGTTCATAGCAGCCTTATTTATAATAGCCAGAATCTGGAAAGAACCCAGATGACTCTCAACAGAGGAATGGATACAAAAAATGTGGTACATTTACACAATGGAGTATTACTCAGCTATTAAAAACAATGAATTTATGAAATTTCTAGGCAAATGGATGGATCATCCTGAGTGAAGTAACCCAATCACAAAAGAACTCACATGATATGCACTCACTGATAAGTGGATATTAGCCCAGAAACTGAGAATACCCAAGATGCAATTTGCAAAACACATGAAACTCAAGAAGAACAAAGACCAAAGTGTGGACACTTCGCTCCTTCTTAGAACTGGGAACAAAACACCCATGGAAGGAGTTACAGAGATGAAGTTTGGAGCTGAGATGAAAGGATGGACCATCCAGAGACTGCTGCACCCGCGAATCCATCCCATAATCAGCTACCAAACACAGACACTATTGCATATTTCAGCAAGATTTTGCGGAAAGGACCCTGATATAGCTGTCTCTTCTGAGGCTATGCCAGTGCCTGGCAAACACAGAAGTGGATGCTCACAGTCAACTATTGGATGAAATACAGGGCCCCCAATGAAGGAGCTAGAGAAAGTACCCAAGGAGCTGAAGGGGTCTGCAACCCTATAAGTGGAACAACAATATGAACTAACCAGTACCCTCAGAGCTTGTGTCTCTAGCTGCATATGTAGCAGAAGATGGCCTATTTTGCAGCCATCATTGGGAAGAGAGGCCCTTTGGTCTTGCAAACTTTATATGCCCCAGTGCAGGGGAACACCAGGACCAAGAAGTGGGAGTTGGTGGGTAAGGGAGCAGGGGGAGGGAATGGTATAGGGGACTTTCGGGATAGCATTTGAAATGTAAGTGAAGAAAATACCTAATAAAACATTAGAAAAAAATAAAGGAAAACAAGTACTGAAAAAAAAAAAAGAAAATGGAACTAGAGTTATTTGTTTATTCCAATAAGTTTAGCAACAGCCTTGCAGTGAGATGAAGTCACTATTGAATGCTTGCCTGATGGATGTGTGTGTGTGTGTTTGTGTGTGTGTATGTGTTTATGCCTGCATGTGTTTGTGTGAGTGTATGCGTGAAGTTATATAAACATAGAGGTAAGAGGCCAATGTTTAGTTTTCTTCTCAGATAAAACTGGGTCTTAACCTGAGAATCTGTGAATAGTTTAGGCTGACTATCTAGCAATCCTCATAAATTACCCTGTCTTTACAATCCTAATCCTGGGGATTGTAAAGTGTGAGCTATTATGCTCACCTCTTAACACAGGCCCTGGCATTTGAACTCAAGTCCTCAAACTTGCTCAACATCTTACCAACTGTGATTCAACTTCCCAGCCCGTGTCATTTGTTAAATTATCGTTTTCCTGTTAATATCTTTTTCTGTTAAGTGAGTTTGTAAAGTACAAGTCAAGCTGAGAGACCATCTAGTTTGCACATTTTTTAGATGTTCACCCGTCTCAAAAAGTCTCTAGGTTTGAACGTTTCCCTTTATGTTCAAGAAACATACAATGCAAAATATCATAATAGTATCAGAAAAGTTTTGGTTAACGAGTCAGGGACATAGATTCCTATTTACAATAGCTCTATGCTTTCTCTCCTAGCTGAATTTAAGTGTCAGCCAGGCCGATTTCAGTGTGGAACAGGACTCTGTGCACTCCCTGCTTTCATCTGTGATGGGGAGAATGACTGTGGTGACAACTCAGATGAACTTAACTGTGGTAGGTGACTAAAGTCCTAACTTGGCTATGTGGCTATGTGTGTGTGTGTGGGGGGAGTGTATGGTGTGTGGTGTGTGTGGTATGTGTCTGTTGATTTCTTATTACTGCACTGTATTAAATACAGAATTGGATCTCAGGTCACATTATTTTGTTCTCTTTGTCTTAGACACACATGTCTGCCTGGCAGGTCAGTTCAAGTGTACCAAGAACAAGAAATGTATCCCAGTAAACCTCAGATGTAATGGACAAGATGATTGTGGTGATGAGGAAGATGAAAAGGACTGTCGTAAGTCACTTAGATGCCTTGCCTGAGTAGGCTTTTGACTCTTACCTGATACTGTAACAAAAATTAATCTTCATAGAGTCATACAAAAAAACAAGAACAAAGAGAAAAACTGTGGACATAAAATGACTAAATGATATCAATTATACTGCATTATTTAACAAGTTCTATATATAGCAGGGAGAAAAATAAAGATATAGCTATTTTTATTTTGAGAGAGAGACCTAGAGACTGGCAGGCATGACAGGATGTGGTCACCCATATCTCCACAAAGCAAAGCATCAAAGCAACAAACATGCAGTTGATTGTAGGCCATTTTTCCCGTAAATTAGCTTTCCCCCTATATTAAGTGTAGGTACTTTATGCCTATTTACTAATGACCTATGAAGAATCAGCTCCTTTTTAATTATAATATTTTCTCCCAAGAAATATCTGCTGAAATTATGTAGTATAAAAATAAAACTAGTTATAAGTGATGCCTCACATAGTTAGCCTTAAAGTCTATTTAACGCAGTAATGACTCTTATTCTTGTACCATTATGCTCCCATCTCCATCCAAAAGTTAAATATATTTAAAAGAAGGCAAAACACCCTATTCTACATGCAGGAGCATATAGATAGTCATGTATTCATGTACACACACACAAACACACACACACACACACACACACACACACACACACACACACACACACACACACACAGGACCTATAGAATAGAGCACCTGTCAGATTTCAGGTTTTCAACAAAGCTGCAGTGAATATGTCTGTCCTGCTGAAGTTTTATTTTGTCCTCTAAAACATTTATGAGAAAGTAATGTGCACTCATCCAGCAATTTGATTAAGATGCTGTGTTCTGAATAGGGTTAGGACAGCTGGTCCCTCCCGCAGTGGCTCTAGAAAAGCATCCAGACAGAGATGCGGTTTACAGTCTGAGTCAAGACTTTTTCACTCCCATCTAAAGTCCACATAATTCCTGAAGACTTTTGTTAAATTTTATCAGCCATTTAGTTCCTCCGTCATTTAATGTCTTCTGAGTTCAGTCCTTTTCACTGATAAGCTAAATAAAGATGAACTCTTACTATATTAGAAAAGTGATCTTGAGAGACTGAATTCTGCATCATAAAAAGTACTTTCCAAACACCATATAGTTCTTTTGAAAACTCTAATTTTATTCATATAACAACACAAATATATGTTTCTTTTCTATTTACAGTTGGGGAAGGGATTAAGTGCACATTAAAGAAATATAAAATTTAACTTTTCTGTGCTTAGTACTCCATTAATGAAAAGGGGCGTTTTCATGGAACTATCTTTCACTTGTCTAATTACTTTTATTAAATAAAATATCATTTCATGATGAATATTACACATTAATAGATATTTTCTTCTTAAGCTGAAAACAGCTGCTCTCCTGACTATTTCCAGTGTAAGACTACAAAGCATTGCATCTCCAAGCTGTGGGTTTGTGATGAGGACCCGGACTGTGCTGATGCCTCTGATGAGGCCAACTGTGGTGAGTACTTCACAGCTAGAAAACTCAACTCTGTGCACTGGTGCCATAGTCTCAACTGAACGCAGAGGAACAGAAGGAACAAAACTCAGAGATAGGTTTACATGGACAAGTTTTGTTCCTTTGTTCTGAGAATCACAACAAACTCAAACGAGCTGTTTACAGAAAACATAGGCTGTGATGGAAGGAAATGAAGTGTGTGTGCTGTCTAATAAAAGCACAGAATAAAATGAAAGGAGATGCAGTTGATGAACTGTTTACAGAAAACACAAGATAAGATGGAAGAAAATGCAAAGTATGAGCTGTTTATAAAAATCATGGAGTATGTCAAAACATGATGCAAGTGGAGGGAAGGGAATAAAATATTTTTTTCCATTTTAATACATGACAGTGATTGTGAAACAATAATTTGTTATGCAATGTTAATACTTGCAATTATGTGCCTTAAAAATTGATAATGAACAGTATAGTTGCTAGTTACTGAAAAGTATCATGTTTTGAAAGTGTCAAGACCAAGATGGGATGAAGAGCATCTCCTAGGCCCCACTTCTTCTATCAATATATATTAAATACGAATTTTATCCATTTTGTTGGAAAATGCATCAACTGGGCATTCAGAAATGAGAAAACATTTAAACTATTAATGGATTAGAAAAGATGGAATATGGGGCTTCCAAGGTATTCAGAATTGTACAAGGGTATTTCCAAAGTTTTCTCATTGGGAAGATAATTAAAATCATTGGGTTCTGAAATTCCACTTATATTGAAGAGTAAAATGAGAGATCTTAAGTTATTTTGTTAATAAAATTCCATAAAAATGTCTTCAGAACACACAACCATTATAGATTATCAGAGTGTCATATGTCAGGTTAATCATAAAGTTTCCACCTGTACACTTCATAATACCCTTATTATTAGGGCCTTTGATCAACAAACCAATTTCACTGTCTAGTTAGCTGTGATGGCTTCAGCAAGGTTCTTAATCAAGGCAAATGGGATAAAGAATTAAATTTTAATGACTTATTGGCTAGAGCATAATTTCTACAGTTTAAATATAATACCTTTACATAATTTGTTTTGACATATTATATAATCCAACTGTATATATGGCTTGAATAATTATCCCTCCCATAAAAATAGATGTGCTGGCTATAAACACACCAACATGGCTTCATCTTCCTTTTTTATCTGCAATGCATTTATTTCATCACGAAATTGAGCATATTCAATCCAAAATATACATGTTCTGTGATTATATTTTTTTAATCTGTGATCAGGAAATTTCAATGAAGTTGTCTATGCTTTAAGAAAGTAAGGAATCACTTAGTTTAAAGTTAGAGCAAGTTCATAGGGAGCAAAGAACTATTTCAACATGTAAAATATAATATAAATAATATAAATGACAAGCTATGACCTAAGGACTGGTGAGATGTTGCAATGTATAGAGGTGTCTCTATACAGGTCTGGTGACCAAAGTTCTATACCTGAATCTTACAAGGGTGCAAGAGGTAAATGAGAAATAAGTTTCCTGAGAAAATGGTCCTCTGGCTTCCATACATGTGCCATGGCAAGTGTGCTCAGTCACTCAAACATAAATACATACATAGAAACATATAAAATTACATATTTTTTTTATTTTGAGACTTATTGTTGCCTAATGTTTCAATATATAAATATGTATAAGGAAGTCATTAATTCTTTTTCTTGCTGAAGGTTATTTGTGTATATTATAATTATTAAAAACTTATTAGCAAATTATGCACAATACATCATATACCTCTGGTGTAAACATTTTCATAGATGTTCATTTTAATTAGTTTTTAATAAAACCAAGAAGGAGGACTGTGTTCACACCATAGTCAGATAAAAGCTGCACTATACTCAGGCTCTCTAGATCCTAGAATGAAGCTGAGAAGAGGGAATTTCAGCTCCAGCACAAATAAGAGTAAATTATTATTTGTTCTTTTTTTGGGGGGGGTTCAAGACAAGGTTTCTCTGCTATACAGGGCTATACCCTGGCTGTCCTGGAACTCACTTTGTAGACCAGGCTGGCCTCGAACTCAGAAATCTGCCTGCCTCTGCCTCCTGAGTGCTGGGATTTAAGGAGTGCGCCACCACACTCGGCTATTATTATTTATTCTTTTTTTTTTTTAAAGATTTATTTACTTATTATATGTAAGTACACTGTAGTTGTCTTCAGACACTCCAGAAGAGGGCGCTAGACCTCGTTACGGATGGTTGTGAGCCACCATGTGGTTGCTGGGATTTGAACTCTGGACCTTCGGAAGAGCAGTCGGGTGCTCTTACCCACTGAGCCATCTCACCAGCCCTTATTATTTATTCTTACTGTCATTGAAACTATTACCCTTCAAAACGATTTCCCCATTTTTATAAATATCTCTTTAATGGAAAAGATTTTCTGCCAAAATTACCCACATGGTTAGCATTGGTTAAAAATCGTCTTCAAGGGCAAGTAAAAGAAGACAGCGTATCTCCTTGTGATCTGGACCTCCTTACCCTGAGAATCCTTTTGTTCATATACTTTTCCTCTCTGTCTATGTGATAAGGCACACACACACACACACACACACACACACACACACACACACATTCACCTGTGTTCCTTTGATGAAGGCACAGAGTTTTGCTGGATGTTAAAAAGCGGTAGCAATATGAAGTGATACTGTTCTCTAAAGTTTGTGTAATTTTACGGTGCTTCACAACTATAGTTTTTGATTACGTGAACCCTATAGTCCTAGATTTCCTCACTCAGCATAATTGTTTCCAGTTCCATCCATTTACCTGTGAATTTCGTTTTTATACACAGCCGAAAAATATGCCATTATGCAAAGATACAACCTTTTCACTATTCATTCATCAGCAGAAGGATATTTAGGTGTTTCCCCCCTCTCTGTTTTCAGGCTATTTTCAATAGAACATCTGTGACCATAGACAAGCAGATGTCTCTATAGTATGAAACAGATTCATTTGGAAATATGCCCAAGAGTAATATATTGGTTAGGATTTTGTTCCTGTGATAAAACACCTCAATCAAAAGCAACTTATTAAGTTTTATATTGTCTTACCGCTTGTAGTACCGATTGTGAGTCTACTAATTCACCATGGGAAGTAGCCATGGTAGAAGAGACAGGCATGGCAGCAGAATGGGGTGTCTGAAAAAAAAAATCACACTTCAGCTGCAGGCAGTGAAGAAGCAGAGAGAGAAAACTGAAAATGGGACAAGTCTATGAAATCCCAAATCCCTTCCATGATGTATTTCTTTCTGCTTAGCCAGCTAAAGTTTCATGGAAAACATAACCAAATGGAAGTATTCAAAAAAAAAAAAAAACAAAAAACAAAAAACAAAACATGAGACTGTGGAGGCTATGTCTAATTCAAACTACATAGAACTGTGTAGACTCCAAAGACTTATCATACAAAATGCATTTATTCCAACCTTAAAATATCCAACAATCTTTCCTGCTTTCAGCCTCTTTAAATACCCATGTCTCTTCTTCAGAGTCTCAGGGCAACCTCTTAAGGTGATCCTCTGTAAAATCAAAAGGCAATTCCTTACTTTCAACATACAATGCCACAAATTATACATGTATATTCCAAAAGGGGAGATGGGGAAAGAGTGAGAAAATTATGGACCAGAAGCAATCCTTAGCAAATGTCTCATGGCTTCAGCACCTCCAGCGCCTTTGGGTCTTTTTTTTAATTATATTTTTATTTTTATTTTTTTGCACACAGGTATCCCTTCCATGGCTTACATAAAAGTCCTATCAAATCTTCACAGGTGCTTCTCTGCCACATGTTTCTGGCTTCAGCAGCTCTCTAAAATTGTAGAGGAAGGACCCCAAGACCTGCTCCTCACTCTTTCAATTTCCATGCCACTAAAGTTAATGTTAAGTGGATGATGTTGTCTCTTCTGGTTTCCACTTGTGATGGATACTCAAAACGTGAATCATATAATAGAAGTTGTAGTACTCAGTTGATTTCCTAGAACTGACACCTTAATAGGCTGTTTTTCTGGAATGAGAAACTTAACTACCTGGGGTCTTTCCCTGAATATTCCCTTAGTTTCAATGTACAGTAGGTAGCTTCTCCTTAAATGCAATAACCTGGTTACCAGTTGCAACTATTGTGTTACCACAAGCCTTGGCTGAAACAATAACTTTCTTGGTATACTTTTTCTGTCCAAATGGAAATATTCTGGATTTCTTTCTGCCTCATCTGTTATTTTTTACAGTAGACTTGTCAAAAATAAATCATTTGGAATTGTGCTACAGACTATATAGTATGCTGCATTTTTCTTTTCTTTTCCAAAGAATGTACTCTATTTGTTTCAACTTAAACTTAGTTATGTTTTCAGGAAATGTTCAAAGAAACAAACAAAAAAGGAAAAAAAATCCACTACCACCAACACCAACACCAAAAACCAATTCCATGCCAAAGTATCACAGGAGCAAGTGACTTTGACTAGAACAGCCCATTAGTGTTTTCTTACAGAATTCAATCCTTTTTCTAGTCTTTCAAATTCTCCCCAAAACCCAGATGTTCAGGGTTTTCACAATAACAACCCACTTCTCATACCAACTTCTGTATTTGTTACTTTTCTTGCTGTGATAAAACACAATACACAAAAACAACTTATGGGGAAGTTTCTCTGGACTTAGCTCTTCCAACAGTTTAAGACATCTTCAAAGCGGGAATGCTTGGAAACAGGTGTAGACAGGGCAGCAGGAGCAGGGATTTCAAAGATTAGGCACATCTTTGTCACAAGTAAGAGAAAAAGATGAATCTGAAAATGGAGAAGGGTAGGAAATTTTAAATCTTTACCCCAGTAAAATAATTTTCTAGTAATACTATGTTACCTAAACCTCCCTAAGCAGTCCTGCAAACAGAGACTGAGTTTTAAAATGCGTAAGCATTTAAATTGCATAGTGCTTTTCTCATTCATACCAGCACTAGAACATATGGTATATCTACTTTTTCCATTTGAAGAAACTCCACACTGATTTCTATAGTGGCATAGCAGTCCTTTCCCCATAACCATGCTAAAATTTTTAGTTACATGAAATCTGATTTTTTTTTTTTTTTTTTTTTTTTTTTTGGTTTTTCGAGACAGGGTTTCTCTGCGTAGCCCTGGCTGTCCTGGAACTCACTTTGTAGACCAGGCTGGCCTCGAACCCAGAAATCCGCCTGCCTCTGCCTCCCGAGTGCTGGGATTAAAGGCGTGCGCCACCACGCCCGGCCGAAATCTGATTTATTAAATGTTAGTCTTTATGTATGCATTAATGCATGTTCTTCAAAAGACATTTCCTGTGTCAATGATATCAAGTTTATTTCCTACTTTCTATTAAACTCAATGTATCAAATCTTTTTTTGAGATTATTGAGTGATTGGGAGTTGAGCTTTGTGCACAGCACACTAAGACATAAACATCTAGTTCTATTCTTATTCATGTAGGTCTCCAGTTTGACCAGAACAATTTGTTGAAGAGGTTGTGTGTTTTCTAGTATGTATTTTGGGTTAAAAATTGAGTGGATACAAAGTGTTGGCTAATGCATCTTCAGTTCTATTATATTGATCAGTGAGAATTTTTTCATGCCTTACAATGCTGATATTGTTTATATAGTGTAATTTGAAATCTATGGTGGTGATAAATATAACATGTTTTCTATTATTTGAAGTAGTTTTGGCTATATTTGATCTTTTGTATTTCCATGTGGAATATGATTATTTTGTCAATTTCTGTAAATAATAGTTTTGGAATTTTGATGGGAATTGCATTCAGGTTTCAGATAGATTTTGGTAAGTTGGCTATTTTGACTATATTAGATCCATGAGTGTGGGGTGTTTTTCATATTCTGATATCTCTTTCTTTAATGTATTTATTTATTTTTCAGTATCATAAAGTTGTGATGGTATAAATTAGTTGACTAGGTTTACACAGAGAGAGACAGAGACAGAGAGAGACAGAGAGACAGAGAGAGACAGAGACAGAGAGGAGAGAGAGAGGAAGGGAGAAAGAGAGAGAGAGAGAGAGAGAGAGAAAGGAGAGAGAGAAAGGAGAGAGAGAAAGGAGAGAGAGAAAGGAGAGAGAGAGAGAGAGAGAGAGAGAGAGAGAGAGAGAGAGAGAGAGAGAGTTATGATTAATAGAATTGTTTCCCTGCTTTCTTCTTTTGTAGACCTTTGGCTTTTGGAATGCTACTCATTTTTTTTTCTGTGTTAATTTGTAACCTGTTACTTTGGTAAATGTGTTTACTGGGTATAGGAGAGTACTAGTATAATATTTAGGCTTTGTGCATATAATCATATACTTTGACTTTCTTATTTTATATTTGTCTCTCTTTATCTTCTTCACTCATAAATTTATCTAGCTAATACTTCAAGTGCTATGCTGTACAGGAATGAAGAAAGTCACCAACCTTCTTTTATTCCAAATTTTAGTGGACACTCTTAGTCCCCTTCTCTGTTTATCAGTATGTTATTTGTGGACTTGGTGTACGTTGTTTTTATTATTATGATATATAGATACTCTATTTCAACATTCTCTAGGACTTTTAACCTGAAGGAATGCTCAATTTTGTTTAAGGTGTTTTGTTCACCCAATGAGAGGTTTCCGTTCTTGAATCTTCTTAAGTGGTGGCTTACATTTATTGATATATTAATTTAAACCATTCCTGTATCTCTAAGATAAAGCAGACTTGATAATTGTAGTTAGCCATTTAAAGATATTCTTGTAACAAGTTGTTTTTCTACTGGCCCCGAGCTCCTGAAATAATGACATAGACTTAAAATATATTTAAAAATAGCTTGGTCATAAAGTTATGCTCATTCCCTGATTAGTTAATAATTTAAAATAACCATGTGTACTAATCTACATTCTGACAGGTGGCTGTTAACCTCTGTTCAGAGCTTAACCTCTGTGCAATCTTCTGTGCTCCTCACTTCTTTCCCAGATCACTACCCTGACATTCCCCTACACTGGGCATTGAGCCTTCATGTGCAGCTGGAGCCATGGTTCCCTCTATGGTTGGTTGGTGTTTAGTCCCTGGGAGCTGTGGGAGGGAGGGGTCTGGTTGGTTGATATTGTTGTTCTTCCTATGCAGTTGCAAACCCCTTCAGGTCCTTCAGTCCTTTCTCTAACTCCTCCATTGGGAATCCTGTACTCACTCCAACAGTTGGCTGTGAGCATCTGACTCTGTATTTGTTAGGCTCTGGCAGAGCCTCTTGGGAGACACCTATATCAAGCTCCTGTCAGCAAGCATTTTTGGCATCTGCAATAATGTCTGTGTTTGGTGACTATACATGGGATGGATTCCCAGGTGGGGCAGTCACTGGATGGCCTTTTCTTCAGTCTCTGTATTTCCTCCCGTGAGTATTTTCTTTACCCTTTTAAGAAAAACTGAGCATCTACACTTTGGTCTTCCTTATTAGGCAGCAGGAAGTCTCTGAGCCTCCAGGTCATGTGTGGTTATTAAAGGGTCACTTATTCAGAGCAAACTGAGAAAGGGAGGGTAGGGTGGTAGGTAAGAGTTGTCAGTCTTTAGCAAATAGCTGGAGGGTTTGAATAACCTAAAAGAAGGTAAGTGTTGATTACAGAGCAGATAGCCTATTTGGGTCTTTGAACCATGTGTTCTGGCTACAGAGTCATTGGAAGTAAGTGGTTTGGATTCAGGTGAGTCACAAAGGAAGAGAAATGATGAGGTGACATGTTGGTCCCTGGCTAGAAACTGGGGAACTTTAACAATCTAAATGAATCTTAAACTTTTAAACATAGCTTCTGTATCTGAAAAAAAAAAGTAGGAAGAGAAATACAACATATTATATAATTCAAATAAATTATGTTTTGCCATGTAAATATTATAGTGCTATCAATCAGCAATTATATTTGTGTACCAGTAAATTTGACATTTTGTACTGACTTTTTTTCCATAATTTTTCCATAAAGGATGAGTTGTTGTATTGATTTAGGAGTATGTGCACTACACATACTTTCTACGAAATTAGAGGTATTGGAATCCATATAAATACACTCACATGTTGCTTATTGGTCCAAGAATAGAATCCTTCAAAAAAACTGACTGCTTATTCACTCATTGAGGTCTTTGCTATGTTCAAAATCAGAAGATAGATGTAACCCATATGCTTTAACATCATTATTGACAAGTTGTCAAATGCCAGTGGCTTAGGAGGGCACTGCTAGTCTCAGAAGGCATTGCTTAATATTTCATATCTGGTTGTCTGGGAAGCATTCATGAGTAAAAAATATCTCACTGAGTTAGAAGGAAATTAGAACTTATTATTAAAATTTATTAGTAAAATGATTAATATTTTCTTTCAGGATTCGTTTTATAAGTTACATTCTCTTAACGAATGCTATGTGCATTGTCCTCAAGCTCTTGTGGTTTACAAGAACATGAGACTAACAGTCTCAAAACAAAAAGATAGGCATGAGTAAATGCCATATAAATAAATGTTATTTAAATAATTAGAAACCTGCCATTGTGCTATCTACAATGGAAAAGGCAGAGTAGGAGGAACAAAGTTTGGGTGCATGGCATAGCAATCTGAGAATCCTACTAAAAACAAGTCAGTAATGCTATTTCTCATTGCCATCATTTGACAGTGGCCAGTTCTAAATAATGTCACAGACACAATCCATATGGACAAGAACAGTATAATGAGCATGGGGCGGGTTGCAAGCCTAGTGCTTATCATGAATGTAAGGATCATTATCAATAAACTTGGCCTCAATTTGATATAATTCCAGAAAGACACAGAGTTCAGTGAGTTAGAGAAGCTCTCCTCTAACATAGAAAACCTTTTTAGAATGATGAAAATATGAAGAAAGAGTATTGGACAGGATAGGAATCTCCCACTGTGAGGAATCCCTCACTGAGATTCTATGTTACCTAAAATCATGTTCAAGCCTTGACTTGTTGGTTGTGATATCTACAGCTTATTGGCTTGTGCTACACATGCACTTTGTCCTCTTCTAGACATACAATGAAATCACCTTATTTACTCTGTAAGATATTCATATACTCCAATAAACAAAATTTTCCTTGATTAATCTTATGCTGTAACACTGAAGCATTGAAAGGATATTTCTTCATATATATGTAACTTTGCAGAGTGGCATTTTATGAACCCTCATAAATTTCTGATAAGCACAGGGAAATTTCCTTGAAAAAAAAATCCTTTCATAAAACAGATTTTGCCCACACTCACATCATGAATCCAGAGACACACTTAAACATGACAAGTGAAAAATAAGTCTCAGTTTCATAAGGTCAGGACTAAATGCTTTATAGAGCAGATGAGAGAGTCATTACTCACCTTTTGTCTGATGATGGCTCTATTGAACAGTCTTTATAATTTTATTTAAAGACAGGAGAATATAGTGAATTATAGTTTTCCATAAAATACTCTGTCTTAGTCAGGGTTTCTATTCCTGCACAAACATCATGACCAAGAAGCAGTTTGGGGAGGAAAGGGTTTATTTGGCTTACACTTCCATACTGCTGTTCATCACCAAAGGAAGTCAGGACTGGAACTCAAGCAGGTCAGAAAGCAGGAGCCGATGCAGAGGCCATGGAGGGATGTTCTTTACTGGCTTGCCTCCCCTGGCTTGCTCAGCCTGCTCTCTTATAGAACCCAAGACTACCAGCCCAGAGATGGTCCCACCCACAAGGGACCTTTCCCCCTTGATCACTAATTGAGAAAATGCCTTACAGTTGGATCTCATGGAGGCATTTCCTCAACTGAAGCTCCTTTCTCTGTGATAACTCCAGCTGTGTCAAGTTGACACAAAAATAGCCAGTACATACTCAAACCTCCTTTTAAATTGGGTAAGTACTGTGCTTAAAAGAAGTTTTGCTCTGAAAAAAATTAAAATTTAGGCAATCAGAAAAATTGTTACTAAATTATTTTTTTCTGTAAATCCTTCTATTCCTAAAACTTCTTCCTGTCCTCTGACCTGACTTTCAAACTCAAGTATATATCTCAGATTTCCTCAATATAGAGAAAAGCATAATAATCTTAAAGTCAGCTGACCATCTCCCATTTTGCAGTACTTGGCAGAAGTGTTGTCTTCTATAGTGAGGCTTGCTAGATGGTGAATGAAAACAAATGAATAAAAATGGAAAAACTTTCATTTTTAGGTCAGGTATGATATTGTTCTTAAAAGTTTTCAAAGAATTTTTCTTTACCAATATATTTCTTTTGCTGTTTTGTAGATGAAACAAGTTGTAAGTCAAGTTTTTGTAATGTGGCTAGATTGCTATATACTTTTTTTTTAATCATGTGTGGATTTCTGTGTTTGTTTTAATAAGGTTTGTTTATATAATATATGCATAGAGTTAATAAGTGTATGGGTAGAATTCATAGAAACTATATGATTCGCTCTCCCCTGCTGTGTGTGTGTGTGTGTGTGTGTGTGTGTAGTTTAAAACAATTACTTGTGACTTGAATAGCAAGAGTTATGACTACCATCCAATACCTATGTGTATGAGGTAAGGAAACTTGTTAGTTTGGTTTACAACTGGCTTTACTTCTTTCTTTCTTAATTTAAATTATTTTATTTATTAACATCCCTCATTTCTGTGCCCACTCCCACAGTCTCTCCTCATCCCATTCTTCCTCTCTAGTACCTCCTAGAGGAAACTCTTACCCCCATCAGGCCTCCTAATTCCCTGGGACCTCAAGACTCTCAAGGATTGAGCATATCTTTTCCCACTGAGAACAGATCAGGTAGATCTCTGCTTCATATGTGTCAGGGACCTTGGATGCGCCTGTGTATGCTCTTGGTTGGTGGCTGTGTCTGGGAGTTTCCTGGGGTCAGGGTTAGTTGATACTGCTATTTTTCCTATAGGGTCACTCCATTTCAGCTTCTTTAGTCCTTCCCCTTAATTCAACCATAGTGGTACCTGACTTCAGTTTGCTACAAGTATCTACTTTTGTCTCAGTCAGCTGCTAGTAAGGCCTCTCTGAGGACAGCCATGCCAGGTTCTTGTCTTTAAGCACATCATAGCATAGTAGTGTCAGGCCTTGACACTACCTACCCCCATGAGATTGATCCCAAGTTGATTCAGTCCCTGGACCTCTCTTCATTCAGTCCCTTCTCCATTTTTGTCCATGTAGTTGTTTTAGACAGGAACAATTCTTTTTTTTTTTTTTTTAGATATGTTCTTCATTTACATTTCAAATACTATCCCCAAAGCCCCCTATACCCTGCCCCCGCCCTGCTCCCCAACCTGCCCACTCCTGCTTCCTGGCCCTGGCATTTCCCTGTATTGGGGCATATGATCTTCACAAGACCAAGGGGCTCTCCTCCCATTGATGGCCGACTAGGCCCCTCTGCTACATATGCAACTAGAGACACGAGCTCTAGGGAGTACTGGTTAGTTCATATTTTTATTCCTCCTATAGGGTTGCAGACCCCTTTAGCTCCTTGGGTACTTTCTCTAGCTCCTTTTTTCGGGGCCCTGTGTTCCATCCAATAGATGACTGTGAGCATCCACTTCTGTATTTGCCAGGCACTGGCATAGCCTCACAAGAGAGAGCTATATCAAGGTCCTGTCAGCAAAATCTTTCTGGCATATGAATAGTGTCTGGGTTTGGTGGTTGCATATGGGTTAGATCCCTGGGTGGGGCAGTCTCTGGATGGTTCTTCCTTCTGTCTCAACTCCGAAATTTGCGACAGGAACAATTCTATGTTGTGAATTTTAACTGTGCGTTTGTAACCTTGTCCTTTCACTTGAGGCCCTGTCTATCTACTAGACATGGACTCTTTGAGTCCCTTTCCCTAGTGTTGGGCATTTTGCCTAAGGTAACCCCCAATGAGTACTGAGAGTATCTCAACTTCCTGGGTCTTTGGTACTCTCTAGAGAGACGACCTACTTCACATCTCTGGAAGTTGCTTATTTCCAGCCCATTCCCCCACATTTGATCCTGTTCTCCTTTTCCTTCCCCTTCCCTTCTCCCACACAGGTCCCTCCATCCCTCCTTCTCCTGTGATTATTTCCTTCCACCTTCGAAGTGGGTCAAAGACTCCTCACTTGAGCATGTCTGCTTGTTACACTTCTTACAGTTCGTAGTTGTATCCTACGTATTCTGTACTTTTTCCCTACTATCAATTTATCAATGAGTACATACCATGCATATCGTTTTGTGTCTCAGTCAGCACACAAAGGATAATATTTTCTAATTCCTTCCATTTGCCTGTAAAATTCATGATGTCCTCATATTTAATAGCTGAATAATATTCTATGTGTAAATGAACCACATTTTCTGTATCCATTCTTTAATGGAGGGACATCTGGGTTGTTTCCAGTTTCTGGCTATGACAAATTAGGCTGCTACAAACATGGTGGAGCACAGGTCTTTGTGGTATGGTCAGGAATTTTTTTGGGTATATGCCCAAAAGTGGTATAGGTAGGTCTGCAGGTAGAATTATTTCCAATTTTCTGATTGATTGATTTCAAGGGTGATTGTACCAGGTTGCAACCCCACCAGCAGTGGAGGAGTGTTTCTCTTCTTCCACATCCTTACCAGCATGTGCTGTCACTTGAGTTTTTGATCTTAGCCATTCTGATTGGTGTGAGATAGAATCTCCGGGTTGTTTTGATTTTCATTTCTCTAATGGCTAAGGGCTTTAAACATTTCTTTAAGTGATTCAAAGCCATTTGAGATTCTTTCATTGTGAATTCTCTGTTTAGCTATGTACCCCATTTTTAATTGGGCTACTTGTGTATTTGGAGGTTGGTGTCTTAAGTTCTTTATATATTTTGAATATTAGTCCTTTGTTAGATATAGGGTTAGTTAAGATTGTTTCCTAATCTGTAGGTTGCTAATTTGTCCTACATGTCCAATGGTGTCTTACAGAAATTTTGCCTTACAGAAATTTCATAAGGTCCCATTTATCAAATATTGATCATAGGACCTGAGCCATTGTTGTTCTGTTCAGAAAAATTTCCCCTGTGCCAATGAGTTCAAGGTTCATTCCCACTTTCTCTTGTATTCGATTCTGTGTATCTGGTCTTATGTGGAGGTCCTTGATACATTTTGCCTTGAACTTTGTACAAGGAGATAAGAATAGATCAATCATTGTTCTTCTACATGCTGACCATGAGTTGAACAAGCATTATCTGTTGAAAATACTTTATTTTTTCAGTGGATGGTTTTGGGTTCTTTGTCAAAGATAAAGTGACCATAGGTGTGTAGGCTTATTTCTGGGTCTTCAGTTCCATTCCATTGATCTATCTGCCTTTCTCTGTACCAATACCTTGTGGTTTTTTATTACTATTACTTTGACATGCAGCTAATATCAAAGTCAGGGCTGAAATCAACCATTTAAAAAACAAAGATAAGGATACAAAGAATCAACAAAACCAGGAGCTGGTTCTTTGAGAAAAACAAGAAATATATAGCTTTAGCCAAAGGAACTAAGGGGCACAGAGAGAGTATTCTAATTAACAAAATCAGAAATGAAAAGGAGACATAATAACATAACCTGAATAAATTAAAAAAATCATCAGAGCCTACTACAAAATCCTGTACTCTACAAAACTGGAAATTCTAGATGAAATAGATGATTTTCTAGACAGATACCACATACCAAAGTTAAACCAAGATCAGGTTAACTATCCAAACAGTCCCATAAGCCATAAGGAAATAGAAATTTTCACCGAAAACCTCCCAACAAAAAAAATTCTAGGTCCAGATATTTTTAGTGCAGAATTCTATGAGACCTTCAAAGACGAATTATTATCAAAACTCCTTAAATAATTCTACAAAACAGAAACAGAAGGAAGACTACCTAATTCATTCTTTGAATCCACAGTTACTCTGATACCTAAACCACATAAAGACCCAACAAAGAAAGAGAATTTCAGATACATCTTGCTTACAAATTATGTAAAAACAACAATAAAAGACAGGATAGCCAAAATAATTCTCAACAATAAAATAACTTCAGGGAGAATCACCATTCCTGACCACAAGCTGGATTTCCTTCTTTTTTTTTTTTGTTTTGTTTTGTTTGTTTGTTTTTTTGTTTTTTGTTGTTTTGTTGTTTTTGTTTTTGTTTTTAATTAGGTATTTTCCTCGTTTACATTTCCAATGCTATCGCAAAAGTCCCCCATACCCATCCCCCTACCCACCCACTCCCCATTTTTGGCCCTGACATTCCCCTGTACTGGGGCATATAAAGTTTGCAAGTCCAATGGGCCTCTCTTTCCAGTGATGGCCAACTAGGCCATCTTTTGATACAAATGCAGCTAGAGTCAAGAGCTCTGGGGTACTGGTTAGTTCATAATAATGATCCACCTATAGGGTTGCAGTTGCCTTTAGCTCCTTGGGTACTTTCTCTAGCTCCTCCATTGGGGGCCCTGTGATCCATTCAATAGCTGACTGTGAGCATCCACTTCTGTGTTTGCTAGGCCCCGGCCTAGTCTCACAAGAGACAGCTATATCAGGGTCCTTTCAGCAAAATCTTGCTAGTGTATGCAATGGTGTCAGCATTTAGAAGCTGATTATGTGATGGATCCCTGGATATGGCAATCACTAGATGGTCCATTCTTTCATCACATCTCCAAATTTTGTCTCTGTAACTCCATCCATGGGTGTTTTGTTCCCATTTCTAAGAAGGGGCAAAGTGTTCACACTTTGGTCTTCGTTCTTCTTGAGTTTCATGCGTTTAGCCAATTGTATCTTGTGTCTTGGGTATCCTAAGTTTCTGGGCTAATATCCACTTATCAGTGAGTACATATTGTGTGAGTTCCTTTGTGATTGGGTTACCTCATTCAGGATAATGCCATCAAGGTCCATCCATTTGAAGAGGAATTTCATAAATTCATTCTTTTTAATAGCTGAGTAGTACTCCATTGTGTAAATGTACCACATTCTCTGTATCCATTTGTCTGTTGAGGGGCATCTGTGTTCCTTCCAGCTTCTGGCTATTATAAATAAGGCTGCCATGAACATAGTGGAGCATGTGTCCTTCTTAGCGGTTGGGACATCTTCTGGATATATGCCCAGGAGAGGTATTGCTGGATCCTCCAGTAGTACTATGTCCAATTTTCTAAGGAACTGCCAGACTGATTTCCAGAGTGGTTGTACAAGCTTGCAATCCCACCAACAATGGAAGAGTGTTCCTCTTTCTCCACATCCTTGCCAGCATCTGCTGTCACCTGAATTTTTGATCTTAGCCATTCTGACTGGTGTGAGTTGGAATCTCAGGGTTGTTTTGATTTGCATTTCCCTGAAGATTAAGGATGTTGAACATTTTTTCAGGTGCTTCTCAGCCATTCTGTATTCCTCAGGTGAGAATTCTTTGTTCAGCTCTGAGCCCCATTTTTTAATGGGGTTATGTGATTTTCTGGAGTCCACCTTCTTGAGTTCTTTTTTTTTTATAATTTTCTTTTTTTTAATTTTTAATATTTTTATTACATATTTTCCTCAATTACATTTCCAATGCTATCCCAAAAGTCCCACATAGCGCCCCCCACTTCCCTACCCACCCATTCCCATTCTTTTGGCCCTGGCATTCCCCTATATTGGGGCATATAAAGTTTGCAAGTCCAATGGGCCTCTCTTTCCATTGATGGCCGACTAGGCCATCTTTCGATATATATGCAGCTAGAGACAAGAGCTCCGGGGTTCTGGTTAGTACATCATGTTGTTCCAACAATAGGGTTGCAGATCCCTTTAGCTCCTTGGGTACTTTCTCTAGCTTCTCCATTGGGAGCCCTGTGATACATCAAATAGCTGACTGTGAACATCCACTCCTGTGTTTGCTAGGCCCCGGCATCATCTCACAAGAGACAGCTATATTTGGGTCCTTTCAGCAAAATCTTGCTAGTGTATGCAATGGTGTCAGCGTTTAGAAGCTGATTATGGGATGGATCCCTGGATACGGCAGTCTCTAAATGGTCCATCCTTTCATCACAGCTACGAACTTTGTCTCTGTAACTCCTTCCCTGGGTGTTTTGTTCCCAATTCTAAGAAGAGGCACAGTGTCCACACTTTGGTCTTCATTCTTCTTGAGTTTCATGCGTTTAGCAAATTGTATCTTATATCTTGGGTATCCTAAGTTTTGGGCTAATATCCACTTATCAGTGAATACATATTGTGTGAGTTCTTTTGTGATTGTGTTACTTCACTCAAGATGATGCCCTCCAGGTCCATCCATTTGGCTAGGAATTTCATAAATTCATTCTTTTTAATAGCTGAGTAGTACTCCATTGTGTAAATGTACCATAATTTCTGTATCCATTCCTCTGTTGAGGGACATCTGGGTTCTTTCCAGCTTCTGGCTATTATAAATAGGGCTGCTATGAACATAGTGGAGCATGTGTCCTTTTTACCGGTTGGGACATCTTCTGGATATATGCCCAGGAGAGGTATTGCTGGATCCTCCGGTAGTACTATTTCCAATTTTCTGAGGAACCGCCAGACTGATTTCCAGAGTGGTTGTACAAGCTTGCAATCCCACCAACAATGGAGGAGTGTTCCTCTTTCTCCACATCCTCCCCAGCATCTGCTGTCACCTGAATTATTGATCTTAGCCATTCTGGCTGGTGTGAGTTGGAATCTCAGGGTTGTTGTGATTTGCATTTCCCTGATGATTAAGGATGTTGAACATTTTTTCAGGTACTTCTCTGCCATTCGGTATTCCTCAGGTGAGAATTCTTTGTTCAGTTCTGAGCCCCATTTTTTAATGGGGTTATTTGACTTTCTGGAGTCCACCTTCTTGAGTTCTTTATATATATTGGATATTAGTCCCTTATCTGATTTAGGATAGGTGAAGATCCTTTCCCAATCTGTTGGTGGTTTTTTTTGTCTTATTGATGGTGTCTTTAGCCTTGCAGAAGCTTTGCAGTTTCATGAGGTCCCACTTATCGTTTCTCCATCTTAAAGCACAAGCCATTGCTGTTCTATTCAGGAATTTTCCCCCTGTACCCATATTTTTAAGGCTTTGCCATACTTTTTCCTCTATAAGTTTCAGTGTCTCTGGTTTTATGTGGAGTTCCTCAATACACTTAGATTTGACCTTAGTACAAGGAGATAGAAATGGATCAATTCATATTCTTCTATGTGATAACTGCCAGGTGTGCCAGCACCATTTGTTGAAAATGCTGTCTTTTTTCCACTAGATGGTTTCAGCTCCCTTGTCAAAGATCAAGTGACCATAGGTGTGTGGGTTCATCTCTGGGTCTTCAATTCTGCTTCATTGGTCTACCTGTCTGTCACTATATCAGTACCATGCAGTTTTTATCACAATTGCTCTGTTGTACAGCTTTAGGTCAGGCATGGTGATTCCACCAGAGGTTCTTTTGTCCTTGAGAAGAGTTTTTGTTATCCTAGGTTTTTTGTTATTCAAGATGAATCTGCAGATTGCACTTTCTAATCTTTTGAAGAATTGAGTTGGAATTTTGATGGGGATTGTATTGAATCTGTAGATTGCTTTTGGCAAGATAGCCATTTTTACTATATTGATCCTGCCAATCGATGAGCATTGGAGATCTTTCCATCTTCTGAGGTCTTCTTTGATTTCTTTCTTCAGAGACTTGAAGTTCTTATCATACAGATATTTCACTTCATTAGTTAGAGTCACGCCAAGTGTTTTATATTATTTGTGACTATTGAGAAGGGTGTTGTTTCCCTAATTTCTTTCTCAGCCTGTTTATCCTTTGTGCACAGAAAGGCCATTGACTTGTTTGAGTTAATTTTATATCCAGCTACTTCACCGAAGCTGTTTATCAGGCTTAGGAGTTCTCTGGTGGAATTTTAAGGGTCACTTATATATACTATCATATCATCTGCAAAAAGTGATATTTTGACTTCTTCCTTACCAATTTGTATCCCTCTGATCTCCTTTTGTTGTCTAATTGCTCTGGCTAGGACTTCAAGTACAATGTTGAATAGGTAGGGAGAGAGTGGGCAGCCTTGTCTAGTCCCTGATTTTAGTGGGATTTCTTCCAGCTTCTCACCATTTACTTTGATGTTGGCTACTGGTTTGCTGTAGATTGCTTTTATCATGTTTAAGTATTGGCCTTGAATTTCTGATCTTTCCAAGTCTTTTATCATGAATGAGTGTTGGATTTTGTCAAATGCTTTCTCAGCATCTAACAAGATGATCGTGTGGTTTTTGTCTTTGAGTTTGTTTATATACTGGATTACGTTGATGGATTTCAGTATATTGAGCCATCCCTGCATCTCTGGGATGAAACCTTCTTGGTCAGGATGGATGAGGGTTTTGCTGTGTTCTTGGATTCGGTTAGCAAGAACTTTATTGAGGATTTTTGCCTCGATATACATAAGGGAAATTAGTCTGAAGTTCTCTATCTTTGTTGGGTCTTTTCGTGGTTTAGGTATCAGAGTAATTGTGGCTTCATAAAATGAGCTAGGTCGAGTACCTGTTCCATGTCTATTTTGTGGAATAGTTTGTGAAGAACTGGGATTAGATCTTCTTTGAAGGTCTGACAGAACTCTGCACTAAACCCATCTGGTCCTGGACTTTTTTGGTTGGGAGACTATTAATGAATGCTTCTATTTCTTTAGGGGATATAGGACTGTTTAGATCATTAACCTGATCTTGATTTTACTTTGGTACCTGGTATCTATCTAGAAACTTGTTCATTTCATCCAGGTTCTCCAGTTTTATTGAGTATAGCCTTTTGTAGAAGGATCTGATGGTGTTTTGGATTTCTTCAGGATCTGTTGTTATGTCTCCCTTTTCATTTCCTATTTTGTTAATTAGGATGCGGTCCCTGTGCCCTCTAGTGAGTCTGGCTAAGGGTTTATCTATCTTGTTGATTTTCTCAAAGTACCTGCTCCTCGATTGGTTGATTCTTTGAATAGTTCTTCTTGTTTCCACTTGGTTGATTTCTACCCTGAGTTTGATTATTTCCTGCTGTCTACTCCTCTTGGGTGAATTTGCTTCTGTTTTTTCTAGAGCTTTTAGGTGTGTTGTCAAGCTGCTAATGTGTGCTCTCTCTAGTTTCTTTTTGGAGGCACTCAGAGCTATGAGTTTTCCTCTTAGAAATGCTTTCATTGTGTCCCATAAGTTTGAGTATGTTGTGGCTTCATTTTCATTAAACTTTAAAAAGTCTTTAATTTCTTCATTTATTCCTTCCTTGACCAATATATCACTGAGGAGAGAGTTGTTCAGTTTCCACGTGAATGTTGGCTTTCTATTATTTATGTTGTTATTGAAGATCAGCCTTAGTCCATGGTGATATGATAGGATGCATGGGACAATTTCAATATTTTTGTTTCTGTTGAGGTCTGTTTTGTGACCCATTATATGGTCAATTTTGGAGAAGTTACCATGAGGTGCGGAGAAAAAGGTATATCCTTTTGTTTTAGGATAAAATGTTCTGTAGATATCTGTCAGATCCATTTGTTTCATAACTTTTGTTAGTTTCTCTGTGTCCCTGTTTAGTTTCTGTTTCCATGATCTGTCCATTGGTGAAAATGGTGTGTTGAAGTCTCCCAGTATTACTGTGTGAGGTACAATGTGTGTTTGAGCTTTATTAAAGTTTCTTTAATGAATGTGGCTGCCCTTGTATTTGGAGCATAGTTATCCAGAATTGATAGTTCCTCTTGGAGGATTTTACCTTTGATGGGTATGAAGTGCCCCTCCTTGTCTTTTTTGATGACTTTGGGTTGGAAGTCGATTTTATTAGATATTAGAATGGCTATTCCAGCTTGTTTCTTCATACCATTTGCTTGGAAAATTGTTTTCCAGTCTTTCATTCTGAGGTAGTGTCTATCTTTTTCTCTGAGATGAGTTTCCTGTAAGCAGCAAAATGTTGGGTCTTGTTTGTGTAGCCAGTTTGCTAGTCTATGTCTTTTTATTGGGGGAGTTGAGTCCATTGATATTAAGATTTATTAAGGAAAAGTAATTGTTTCTTCCTGTTATTTTTGTTAAAGTTAGCATTCTGTTCTTGTGGCTGTCTTCTTTTAGGTTGTTGAGGGATTACCTTCTTGGTTTTTTTTAGCCTGTCTTTTCCTTCCTTGTATTGGTTTTTTTCTGTTATTATCCTTTGAAGGGCTGTATTCCTGGAAAGATAATGTGTGAATTTGGTTTTGTCGTGGAATACTTTGGTTTCTCCATCTATGTTAATTGAGAGTTTGGCTGGGTATAGCAGCCTGGGCTGGAATTTGTGTTCTCTAAGTGTCTGTATAACATCTGTCCAGGCTCTTCTGGCTTTCATAGTCTCTGGTAAAAAATCTGGTGCAATTCTGATAGGCTTGCCTTTATATATTACTTGACCTTTTTCCCTTACTGCTTTTAGTATTCTATCTTTATTTAGTGCATTTGTTGTTCTGATTATTATGTGTCGGGAGGTATTTCATTTCTGGTCCAGTCTATTTGGAGTTCTGTAGGCTTCTTGTATGTTCATGGGCATCTCTTTCTTTTGATTTGGGAAGTTTTCTTCTATAATTTTGTTGAAGATATTTGCTGGTCCTTTGAGTTGAAAATCTTCATTCTCATCCACTCCTATTATCCGTAGTTTTGATCTTCTCATTGTGTCCTGGATTTCTTGGATGTTTTGAGTTAGGATCTTTTTGCATTTTCCATTTTCTTTGATTGTTGTGCCGATGTTTTCTATGGAACCTTCTGCACCTGAGATTCTCTCTTCCATCTCTTGCATTCTGTTGCTGATGCGAGCATCTATGGTTCCAGATTTCTTTCCTAGGGTTTCTATCTCCAGTGTTGCCTTACTTTGTGTTTTCTTTATTGTGTCTACTTCCCTCTTTAGGTCTTGGATGGTTTTATTCAATTCCATCACCTGTTTTGTTGTGTTTTCCTGCAATTCTTTAAGGGATTTTTGTGATTCCTCTTTAATGTCTTCTACCTGTTTAGCAGTGTTCTCCTGTATTTCTTTAAGTGAGTTATTTAAGTCCTTCTTGATGTCCTCTACCATCATCATGAGATATTCTTTTAAATCCGGGTCTAGCTTTTCGGGTGTGTTGGGGTGCCCTGGACTGGGCAGAGTGGGAGTGCTGGGTTCTGATGATGGTGAGTGGTCTTGGTTTCTGTTAGTAAGATTCTTACATTTACCTTTCGCCATCTTGTAATCTCTGGAGTTAGTTGTTATTGTTGTCTCTGTTTAGAGATTGTTCCTCTGGTGATTTTGTTACCCTCTATGAGTAGACCTTGGAGACTAGCTCTCTCCTCTGAGTTTCAGTGGTCAGAGCAGTCTCTGCAGGCAAGCCCTCCTCTTACAGGGAAGGTGCATAGTTATCTGGCGTTTGGACCTCCTCCTGGCCGAAGATGAAGGCCTAAAACAGAACCTTTCCCTGAAGCTGTGTTGCTTTGGCCTGTCACAGAAGCTGTTGTTTCAGTAGTCCACACTCTCACCTGTGTAGACAACTTTCTGCAGAGTCCCTGAACCAAGATTGCTACCGTAGATCCTGAGGCAAAAACCTCTGGAGCCGGGTGGACACCTGTCCTCTGTCTGGGAATGTGGCCGGATGTCTGGAGCATTAAAATGGTGCTGCCTCAGAAGCTCTGTGGCTCTTGCCTGTCCCAGAAGCTGTTAGCTTCTGTAGTCCACACTCTCACCTGTGCAGACTACTTTCTGAGGAGTCCCGGAACCCTGGATTTACTTCTTGATATGGTATAAGAAATTGCTAGTATCATATTTTGGTTCAATCTACATATTCATTGATTTCCATCATCTCACAAGTGGATGGTGTTCACCCAAATGTTGGTGAATTAATACCATCTGGATTTCTAGGTTACAATAGAAGAAAGGACTAAAAATACCAAGTACCCAGTTCCACATGCCATACATTACTGCAGCAAAGATCATTAATGTCTGCATGTTGCAGGGTCTTCAATCACATTGTGAACTAAACATTATGAACTGAAAAACCTTGTTGTGTTTTGGCTCAGACATACCACATATATTTTTTCCAAGAGCTTTCTGTTTATTGTAAACAATTACTCTGCTGTGGCTCAGCTCTTGCTCACACCTTTAATTCAAGAACTAAATAAATTCAACCCTAGGGCAAGAGCCAGAACAAGCAACTAAGCTATCAGGGAATGGGTAAACAGAAGGGAAGATCTTTGAGGTGATTGGTATTTAAGACAGCATGGAGAAAGAAAAATGATTTTTCCTTTCTGTGACATGGCAGAGAAGGAAAGTCTGCCGCTCTCAGCTAGCAGATTTTTACCCCAGCATCTGGCTCCTGTGTCTTCATTGGTAAAATCAAATGCCTTGGATTTTTGTTTTAAAAGCAATGTTTTGGTGCACAAACACCCAGACCATAATCTTTGGCTGATCCCCTATGAGAACATAATTTAATATCCCATTTATTCCAACCTAAGTCCTGTCATATGCCTGGTTACTTTTGCTTCTGACCTCCATGTTTCTGGGCCAATTCCCTCAATGGAGATGCTCTATCTCAGAATTCTCTCTGCTTTCAGGATATACTATATTTTAGTCTACCCTTTTCTATTGGTCATAAGATTTTTTTTTTTATTGTCAAGTGATGCAACCATACAGTACATAAGAGTTTCTCTCTATCTCAGGCTCATGAGGTTAATGTAGATTCACTTGATCTCTCCCCACTCTAACAAACAAGGCACACTTGTACAAACCATATAAAATTCTATTAATATAAATAGAAACTACTTTTTTTGAGTTATTTCCCATTGAAAATATAAATTAACCTAACATTTTCCATTGGGTAAAACTTCTTTTTTTTTCAAGGCTTTTCTTTAAGTTATTTGCCACCAAGTTTCAGGAAAAGAACTTAACATTGCTTTATTCTGTATCTGGCTTATACTTCTTATCCTGTTATTTATCTTTATATGTCTTTTCTGAACCCTCCTAAGCATCATTATTTGAACACAGTTTCCAACTTGACATCCTTGATTGTAATATGCCAGCTTCTAATTGTGTCATGTTTCTTTGGTTAGAAACATTTAAATCATTTCTCACATTATTGGACTGGCAAGGATAACTTCTGGAATGTTCTATAGCACTTGTAGGAATTAAAAGTATTCTGCCAGATTTTCACTATATATTGAAAACATTTTCACAGTGTTGCCTTTTTAAAGGGGTTAATGAACTGTACTGTCCCTATTGTTAAATTTTGAGTTCATCTGATATTTGCTATTCCTTAAAATATACCAAGCACTTCTTACTGAGTCTTCCCTCAAAAATGAGTGGAGAATGATTGGAGAAAATACATAAAATATATATTTCATTCATTTTGTTCAAATATATGTGTCCACAATTTTAAACTTTGGGTCATTAACATTATTTTGCTTGCATATGTAGCTTTTCACTTTTAGGTAATCTCTAGTCTCTCCTAAAATGCTTCAGAAGTATCAGCTCCATCACTGTGCAAACCTGACTTAAACTATAAGAGGGTGGAGGCATTTAGAGATGCCTCTCTTGCATGTCTGTTATGTGACATGATGAAATATTCTCTTCCTTTTCAGAAGAAAGTATACTGGAGCTGCTTGTTGAGTGACTTCATGATAAAAGTATCCCTAAACTCCAGTGCTCTACTCACTATTGGAGCTTATGAACTGGGTGAATTGTTTAGGTATCTTTTAGTTTTATTGTTTTGAATTGGGTGTAGTAACTTTGAGCTTAGAAAGGTTAGAGTGTTAAATTAGGTAAACACATATGAATAGGAAGACAAAATAAACCCTAAAAATGACACTCTCGAGTGTATCAGTAGTCTCTGTTATCTTTCATGATGTTTAAATGAATGATTGATTCTGATTTCACTGAAACACCCAGTTATCATTATGCCTTAAAGTTCAGAAAGAACTACTTTAAATTTTATATTTTATAATATTGAATGAATGATTGGTTCTATGAAAGTTTACATTTTTCTCAGGAAAGAAAATATACCTGCTATTAAAGAAGTTTATAATGTAAAGTAAAATGTCTAGTAATATTCATATTCTTTAAAAATAACTTTTGTCAGATGTAATTGTCATCTTGGAAGCTTACCGCTGAATAAGCCCAGCCTTTATAGTTCTTTCTAAACTCTGGGTGTCTGATTCAACTCAGCTGTTAAGGCTCAAAATCCCTTGCAAGGTGACTTACCCAAACAGGCTTCTCTCAGCTTCTCAAGTAATTGCTCATTTTAACTTATTGTCATATTAACTTTGTCAATAGGTTCTAAAATTCTGGCTCCTTTTCAATCTTTGACTCATCTGTTTTCACCTGTGCCTAGCTTGTTATCTCTGCCCTCTGCCTTTGTAAAATGGTCTTGCTAAAACTGACACAGATGCAGCCACACACACACACACACACACACAGACACACTTTTCTTTATTTATTTATTTATTTATTTATTTATTTATTTATTTATTTATTTATTATATGTAAGTACACTGTAGCTGTCTTCAGACACTCCAGAAGAGGGCGCCAGATCTCATTACAGATGGTTGTGAGCCACCATGTGGTTGCTGGGATTTGAACTCTGGACCTTCAGAAGAGCAGTCGGGTGCTCTTACCCACTGAGCCATCTCACCAGCCCCCACACTTTTCTTCTTGTGCTTCTCATATGCAGCCTATCCTTCCTGTGGTATTCTCATTAGAGTTGGGCATATCTTATGTCTGACTTATTCTGTCAAAACTCTCTGATACTTCACTTTGTGTGCCCCTCAAACAGATGTCATTTTCAAACATGGCTGGTTCCTTTTACAAACTAACATTGTTTTACCTACATTTTGTGGGATTGAATGTCTGTAGTCAGGGCTTGTCTATATCTTGGCCATGGGGATTAAAGATGTGTCATCTCAGTCAGAATAAGTAGACCTAGAAAGTCTTTGAATGTATTCCTTGTCAGAGCAGCCATGATGTTGGATTAAAATTCTTTTACAATTTTCACACATATGAATATGTGGCTTTGATCTTTTTGTAGTTTTTACAGAAGCATGTGAGTTATTGCTCCTCAGCATTCATGAACTTGAAAGCATAAAACATTGTCTTTCTATTAGATGCATAGTAATGATTAACTGCAGATTTGATTTTGTATCAAATGATATATGCTGAGAGTATCTCTCCCTATGTTTATTTACATTTATATCCTGTTAATGGACTGAACAATTTTAAAATTTTTCTTGAATTATTTAATTTTGTGTTTGTAACAGATTATTTCTATAATTGACCTTGAATTCTTTTTCAGATAAGTTTTTTTGCAAATATTACCTCATGTTTTTTACTGGGCCTTTTCATTTTCCTCTCTTACTTGAGATTTCATTTTCCTCTTTGGTTTAGGTTTTATTTATTTATTTATTTACTTATTTTATTTTATTTTGCTGAGGTCAGTGATCAAATCCTCTCTTTCAATGCATAATACCCTTCATCATATACCAGATTATACATATATAATTTTAAAATATGGAGGCTTTTATGTAGGAATATAACCTATACTGATCAAATCCACTACCACTCTCTCTCTCTCTTCTAAATCTTCATCTATCCTTAACACTATGTTTTTCGACTAACTCCTTGAAATCAATTTTAAACTCAGTCTACATAATGCTGCCGATACATTCTTACATACAGTAGCTATCAATTGTCAGTAGCTCCTCAGATAGGCTTAGGCTTTGGAAATCCCTCCTATATCCATACTGAAATTTGGCTACATTTATGCAGGTCTTGTGTATTCTTCCACAGCTGCTGTGAATTTGTGTGTGCAATCTGCATGTCATGTCCAGAAAAGACTGTTTGTCTCCTACAATGACTCTGCTCCCTCTTTAATTGTGATCCTTGATACTAGGATTAAGCACTCCATAATCTTTTATTTTCTGCAGGTTGACCACTTGTGTGCTTCTGTATTAATCACTCTATAGTACAAAAAAAGAAGTTTATCTCATGATGGTTGGGAAATGAACTAATCTATAGGTACAAAGGTAAAGAGCTACTGCATTCACCCCTTAAAGTACCAAAGTCATTGTAAATCATGGGGAGAAGCTGGTAGGCACAGGTAAGATTTCTGTCTCTTCTCAGAATTCAAACCAAACTCTGGGATAGAGAACAGAAAAGTTTTGGTAAGTTAGAAGTAGATGCACCCCTTCCTAATTTATAATGAAAATACAATTATTTCCCATTATAATTACTGGGTCCCTCAGAGCACATTTTAAATATAAATGACAATATTTGACTTGCTATTGTTTTGACTGTTTAGGTGATTTAAGCTAGTAGTTTGAGAACAAGTGTAATATATTATTTTAATTTATTAAGAGGCATTGCATGAGGAAGAACTTAGCTGTTCAAAAGAAAGAAGTTAGTTAAGCTCAATCCATATGTTTTTCTTGTCTTCTGAGAGGTAATCAAACATTTCCAAGTATTCAGCAAAGCATTGACACATAGTTCTGTTTTTAGGAAAAGCTTAGTGTTAGTGAGTACTTCAGGAAATGTGGTTATTAATTCCATCAGAGATAGATTTTATTTTTATAAATTAACTAATGACGTTATAATTTTTCTAAAAAGTGTAAGCTTAATTATGTCAGGATTTTGTGTTCCGATGGAGAGGATATTTTCTTTAACATTAAAAGAATAATTTTGTTACTAGAACCACAACTCACAGAATTCTCTAGACATGACATTCTGCAAGTGAATACAGCAGGGTAGGGTTGACTTTTTCATTTGAATATGTTTCCTAATGGAATGGACAGTATTACTGTTTAAATGATGATTGTCTGCTGGTTCAATTTAAAATTGGTACATTTGGCTGCCCAGCTTTATGAAATTCAGGACCAACTATAATGTCTAACCAATATCTTCTACATAAGTGTAGTGCTATATTGTAATAGTCAGCATGAGAAGTTCTTGGTGATACATTTTCTACTGGAGAACCTGGATTAGAGCAGTTCCTAAGGAATTTTATTAAAGCAAACATTATTAAAAATGGGAGAGAAGAGAAAAAACAATGTGACTATAGCTGAAGTACATAAGAAATTGAAAAAATACAATTTTGGCAATATCGCTTTAATATTTGAAATTCCATTTCTTCCTATAGGTTCTATGTTTTGAAATTATGTTTACCTTAAAACATTGGTATTATCCGACTGAGACTTTCTTTAATCAGTGTCACGTGAGGCTCCTCTTCTAACTTGCTTGTGCAATAATGTATGTCTCAGTATTTACAGTATTTATAAGTGCTTGTATGTTAGGTTTTAGGTAAATGATTACATATATATTACATATATGAGTCAATCAAATATATACGAAGCATTTTTAAAGTAGAATTTATATTTTTCCTGAAAATAACTCTATTATTGAAGATTTTGCTAAATTAGATGACTGGAACTTTCCATTTCCATGTAGTATATTTTTATATTGGTTTAATATAATTATCTACATTTGTATACATATCAGACAACATACTGCATATATATATATATACACACACACACACACATCTCTCTATATATACTGCATATACATGCATCGATATATATATATATATATATATATATATATATATATATATATATATATTTCAAATTACGCTAGTGAATTCTTTGAAAGCAGTGAAGAAGAGGGATCTCCTAAAGCGTTTGTGGAAACAGAATTATAAAGCAATATGGAAAGCCATCCCTACACAGAATCATAAAATGAAGAAAGGTTTAAAAATTTGGCAGAGTTACATTTTCTTTGATGATTATTTTGAGAAGTTCTATTGAAGAACATTTCTAGAAGAGAGAGTATAAGCATTTGTATCTGTAGGGAACTTAATGATATGTTTCCCTTCTGTTTTATTGATTTAATTTGTTCTTTCACAATTTCATATATGTATAAACTATAGTCTGACTACTCTCTTCCTGCATATTGCTCCATGACCATCACCACTACACTTTTTCCCACCAGTACCTTTCCCTGCTTTCAAGACTTTTGTTATTTTGTGACCCATTTAGTCTATCCAGGCCTGTCTGTGTGACCATCGGATTTAACCTAGTCATTTTAGCCTGTTTTGGGGGGAAGAGGTCAACATTCATTATGCAACTGTATTTTAGTTATTTTTGTGGTATTATGATAAAATACTATGCCAAGAAGCAACTTATGGAAAGAAGAGTTTATTGTTTATTTTGCCTTAGGGGATACAACCTTTTCCATGACTCCAAGGTCTATCACTCCCCACAGTGAGTTTACAGAACCAGAAATTATTCCTTGACTGTAGATTAGGCTTCTAAAATTCATTTTATTTAACTTAAAAAAAATCAATCCAGTTTTTATCCACCTCCCAGTTCTCCCTCTGTTCCACACCCCATACTTCCTTCCCTTGACCCCTCTGTCTCCATAAGGATGTCCCATTCCCCAACCTCTACCCCATCCCCCAACCTCCACCCCACCCCAACCTCCACCCCACCAGACCTCTCCATTCCCTGGGGTATCCAGTCTCTTGAGGGTTAGGTGCATCTTCTCAGATCCAGCAGTCCTCTGCTGTATATATGTTGGGGGCCTCATATTAGCTGGTGTATGCTGCTTGGTTGGTGGTCCAGTGTCTGAGAGATCTCAGGGGTCCAGGTTAATTGAGACTGATGGTCCTAAATTCAATCATAGAACTTATGGTGGCTCCAAAACAGTAGACCCATTGCTTTACATTTTGGGCATATTTTTCTTGGCAAGTTGGTCTCCTAGTTTATATGCTCACAGCTGAGTAAGGTATTGATGCTCTCCCCACCCTACTCCCAGCAGGAGGCACAACATTTTCTAGGACTCTGAAGCTCTCGACTCAGAAACATAGGTCTCACTTGAAAAGAAATAAAAGATTTCAATGATTATGGCCAGGGAACATAGATTTCAATCTTTCCGAATATACTGCTCCAACAAGGAAGCAGTTGCATGAAGTTTTCATAGTAACACAACAAAGAAATTTGTAGATCAGTCATTTTTTATTTATATATTGAAAAAACATATCAGGTCAATTTCAGCAGGCTTAGGACTCTCAACTCTTTGCTCATGGCCCTTTATGACACTATTCTTTGGCATTTCATTGGTCTGGAATAGGGTTTTGTTAAGTTAATACATTCCAAAGTTTTTGATCTGTTTATCAAGATATTGTTCTGACACAGAAATGGCCAATGGTTATCTCTTTTGAGGTAAAGATCCTTCCAGAGAAACTGTGATTAGTCTATGGATTAACAAGCTCTCCAATGTTTTTAGCAGTTTAGCAGTCTATGTATATGGTTTCTACCCAGAAAGTCTTAAGCTAAAGATGTGCACAAAATATAGTGTCCTTAAAAATTGGTTCTTGTCATTTAGTCTTGGTAGACAAGAGGAATGCCAAGAATCTATATTGCCTATGGGGTCTCTGACAAACAATTCATAGGGAGGTTTACGTCCCAGCCTCATGGCACTGAATTTTGATATTTGTTTTATTTTTTTAATAATCCACAGCTTCAAGAAACATATCTTCCAGCCATGTAGGATAACACCCTTCAAACTGTTTTTAAAACATATTTTAGATTTGGCTACAAGATAATGATCATCCATCTGACTTTTCTCTGGTCCTTCCTTTGGCTAACGTCTGCCTTCTAGTCACTTGTCTCTTTTAAAGTTGGTTGCTCTCCTTATGTGGCCAATTTTAGAGTTCTATGAATGGAATCTTGTGGAGAACGGTTTTAGCAAAATATTTAGCTCCAAAGCACAAAGACTTGCATTCTAAATATAATGAGGTATAAACACAAACAATAGGGACAGTAACAGTTTGTGGGATTCTTATACCTGAGCAACATTCCTACACTTGCTCTTACTTTCCACTCTGACTCTTCAACTGCAGCAAGGTCTGCACCATTAACATTTGTGTTTGGAATCTGTGCTTGGTAGCTCTGAAGGAAGGTTTGAGATATTCTTTTCTCACTACCAGAACCTAAAGAAGAGTGGAAATGTAAGAAAAGCTTGTGAATACAAGGAAACTATTAAGTACTTTATATAGGCTAATTACTTTCTTGTGATCATCAGAAAAACATTTATACTGGATAATGTTGATATTATTTTAAAAAGTTTTATTGTTATATTAATTTTAAAAAATGAGGACACATGGATTTTAAAATGAGTATGTAGTACAGATTTCAGTTTATTCTTAACTAAAGGTGCTTGAAAATTCTCTTAAAATATTTTTTATTCAAATGTGACATTCTTGTATGATTTCTGTATCTTTATTATGTCAAGATGATTTTCATCAAAATGCAAGAAGGAGAGTTTGCTGAGATCTGTGCTGGGTCAACATATAGATCTTTCCTGTGTAACAATTTTACCCATTAGCATTTGAAAGGAAAATGAGCACCTGTAGCATACTTCAAGTTTGGGATTTTGGAAGTTGAGCTGTTCATGCGTATGCGCACAGGTACAGTTGGTCTATGGAACTAACCTGGACAATCATTCACTGTCTCTCTCTTTTTCAACCTCTTTCAGAATTAGGTATTTTTTTTTCTATAATAAGTTCAACATGTCATATGATCATGCTTCTAATAGGAGCTCTAGTAGCGTTAACTATTGCTAATCAATATGGCCCAATACTTTTATTTTGTAGAGTAGTAGCCTGTCACATAGAAAGGAATGTACAGAGCTTTTGTCTTTCTTTGTTGTTTGCAGTGATGTATTTATGGACTAAAAAGAGATGTGTATGGACTTGATTGATGCAGATTTAGTCATGACATATCCTTTGAGATGTTTTGCTTGTGTCTAATAATTGCATTAACATGTGGATTTTATTGGTACCTTTTTTGAATTCTCATATTATATTCACCTCAAGTATTGGATTTTTTTCATTTCTTTCATAGCTTGCTATCTCTCTGATAAATATGGTTTTACATAAGGGGCAGCACTATTACAGGTGGCAAGCAGGCTTATTAAAAAGTGAATGAAGACACCTAACAAGGAAGTTCACTATTAAGGTTTTTAAAGACATCTGGGAGTACAGCCAAGCGAACACTCATGTGCTGTAAGCAGAATCTTAAAAAAAAAAAAAAAATCAATACCTTGCTGACGAGACAGTCAATGAGGTAATAAGATAAAAGCTAATGTGATCATCCATTGATAGGTAGCACAGAGCTGAACTCTAAGTCAAGTAAGGGACATATTCTTTGCTGATTGATAAAATCAGATAAATAGGTAATGTGAAAGAGGAGAGAGGGAGGAACTTTTTTAAAAAAATGTGTTAATATAGGTGTAAAATAAGCCAAATTAAGGGAAAAAGTTTAAAAATAGTTATAAAATAACAAATCTCTCATTGAGGCCTTAGCATAGTGTTCATCTGAATCTCCCAGTAAAAATTGTGCTTGGTACAGGAATATTATTTTCCAGTATAGAGATGTTTAAAATTTGAGATTTAATTATAAAGTCAACCATAATTTTTTCAAATTATCCTTGGCACAAGTTTTATATGCATATAATTTTTGCCATTGAAGAATCTACAGGATTAAGGCATTATACAGAAGAGGGTAACTACTGACAAGTTCTCTAATCTATTGCACAGGTGCTAGAGTCATGTACTATGGGGCAAGGCCCAGAGCTTAGGAGCTCAGGACATTTGGACCTGTAATTCACTACAGCATGACTTGCACTATTCATATTGTACTGTTCTGTATGCTTTTCTTATTGAATTACACTAATCAAAGTTTGACTTATGTTTAGCTCACAAAAGTATGTAATAAACATTATCTTTTAAGGCTCAAATATAAAATTTAAAATAGTAAAGCAAGTTCTATAACACATTCCAATAAATATTATGTATTATGTGTGTTTCAATATAACAAAATCACACTATATTAACTGTGGTAAAATCAAATATAGCAATGCTGTAATGAAATATAATTTTGATTGAGCTTTTGGAAATGCTTGGTACTTCTACTCAATAACTGTAATCAATAAATAAAACTAACGATTTCATTAGATTCCTGTCAATGGAAATCATATATGCATTTTAGTTTTACAGCTTCAAACTATGTTTTCCAAGGTTGATTTGCTTTACTGTCACCTACTTCATTTCATCAGTACGTGCAGGCTTCTAGATTTATAAACTTCAGAAGAGAGTCAAGAAACTATGACTGCACAGGCGAAATAACCCTGACAATTCCAAATTATTTCGGCATCTCAATATTTTGGCTTAAAGTAAAGTTGCATCCAAAAATCACTTGTTAGGAAAATAAAGGTCTACATATAAATACTCTTGACAAAGAATATAAGTAAGATATTAATTCTGTTCAAGCAGAGAATTTAAGAATTCTGTTGAAACCTGCCAGGTGCCCTCCACTGGTGTCCCTTCTGACTTTTCCCTCCAATTATTTTATTTTATTTTATTTTATTTTATTTTATTTTATTTTATTTCACAAGACCTTAGTAATTATTGGAGTATTATGTGTATATATTATATATGTATAATATCATACAATCTGTTGTAATATAACTAATTTTTTTGTGTGTACATTTGGTGTGCATGTGTATGTGGAGTTCATAAATTGACACTGGCTGTCTTCCTCCAGCACTCTCCACCTTACTGTTTTGAGTTAGGATCTCTCAGTGACCCCGTGGCTTATGTTTCATGTAGATTGGCCAGTCAGGGAGCTCCAGGGATTTGTCTGTCCTTGCCTCCTGAGTGGCAGATTGCAGGGGCATGGTGCCATGCTTGGCTTTTATATGTGAATTCTAGATATCTGAATTTAGGATCTCTTGCTTGCATAAGAGACACTCCATGGAACCCTCTCCACTGCCCTAATAATCAGTTTCTCTCCTCTCCTCTCCTCTCCTCTCCTCTCCTCTCCTCTCCTCTCCTCTCCTCTCCTCTCCTCTCCTCTCCTCTCCTCTCCTCTCCTCTCCTCTCCTCTCCTCTCCTCTCCTCTCCTCTCCTCTCCTCTCCCCTCCCCTCCCCTCCCCTCCCCTCCCCTCCCCTCCCCTCCCCTCCCCTCCCCTCCCCTCCCCTCCCCTCTCCTTCCTTTCTTTCTCTCTTTCTTTCTAGTTAGATATTTTCTTTATTTATATTTCAATGTTATCCCATTTCCTGGCTTCCCCTGCAGGATTCCCCTATCCCCTCCCCCTGCTTCTATGAGGGTGTTCCTCCACCCACCCGCTCTTGCCTCCCGCCTCGCCCTACACTGGGACATAAAGCCATCAGAAGACCAAGGGCCTCTCCTCCCATTGATGCCTTACAAGAACATTCTCTTCTAAATATGCAGCTGGAGCTATGGGTTGCTCCACTCTTTGGTTGGTGGTTTAGTCCCTGGGAGCTCTGGGTAGTCTAGTTGGTTGATATTGTTGTCCTTCCTATCGGGTTACAAACCCCTTCAGCTCCTTCATTCCTTTCTCTAACTCCTCCATTGGAGACCCAGCATCCGCCTCTGTATTTGACAGGCTCTGGCAGAGCCTCTCAGGAGACAGCTATATCAGGATCCTGTCAGCAAGCACTTCTTGGCATCCATAATAGTGTCTGGGTTTGGTGACTGTATATGGGATAGATCCCCAGGTGGGGAGGGACACTAGTCTCTGGATGGACTTTCATTCAGTTATTAAGTTTGTCTTCTATCTGTAATTAATCACCCTCTTTTCCCTAGCATTCCCATGACTATTACTTCTGATTGTTCCTCAAAAATATTGCTTCATGTTCCAATGCCATGCCACTCAGAAAATAACATAATTCAGTGTTTTACTATGCCCAGCTCACTTCCCCAATTTTTGTGTTTTCAATTATTTTTATTTGTATTCTTATCTACAGAATATCAACTCTCACATCTTCCCTTAATTTCTCTTAACAGGTTTTCTTCTAATGAACTTTTAAAAAATTCTTGCTACTATCTCACTTGACCTTTAGCATAGAGTCTCAGTGAGATCAAGGCTTCATTTTTGTATTGATTGTTGTCATACACCTAAGAGTTCATAACCCTGTGCTAATGATAGTAGACAACAATGTGTTTTTGCTAAATAAAGGATCTTAAGTTTTGTCCCCAGAATTACAACTGACCTTGTAGAAAAGTGAGTACAAGTGGTATGTTGGAGAGATGATTCTAGAAAATGTTAGTAAAATTAAATGGCCATAAATCTGGGAAGGGAAGAAAATCTATAGAAACTATAGTACTGAACAACTTACGAGGAAATGGACTTACTGGGAAAAGTTGGGAGGCGGCATAGTAACATAGACTGACTCAAATAACTTGGGAAGAAAGGAGGAGGGACACTATTCAGTATGCCAATCGGATGCTTCAGAGAAAGGAAGAGAAGTATTGTTCTTGAAAATGATTTCAATGCTGGACTCTGGAGGAGTTTCAGAAGGTTTTTGTGTATTTGTCTATAGATAGGTAAAGAACATAACACACATCATCTATACAAAAGACAATTAAGTACTTGGGGTTTCAAGTATCATAATCTTTATACTTGGGGTAACCAAAATATCTCAGGATAGTATCCCTATGCTCTTTCTATTATGTGTACCAAACAAAATATCTGTCTTAGACTGAAATTAGAGTTAAAAACACATTCACCTTAAAGGAGTCAAACAACAACAACTACAACCAAAGTTAATCCAAAAAAAAAAAAAAAAAAAATCTGCGTACTCTGAGGAGTGCAAGGCTTCCCAGACACGGCTTATGATTAGGTGTAGTCTAAGACCTAGCTCAAGGCCGTACACTGTCATATACCATAACTGATAACTGTCTTTGTGGATTTCACTCTGCCTTTATTTGTATTCTTAAAATATCATTGTGATATTCAGTATTCTGCTTGCTTAAGTAAACTAAAATATAAAGATAAAAGGTGTTCTCACATGGAGACCTTAAGTAGGTCACTACCAAATAAGACTGGTACCAAAATGAATTTTCTAAGCCATGCTTTTGTTTCAAGAGCCTGTTCTCTGACAGAAAGTAACATACTAGCATTAGCACAACATGTATTATTCCTATATAGAATCCTTCACTAAGTATTTTCCCATCAATGACTGGAAAAATGAGCCCAAAGGCAAGTCTTTAACACATGAATCTAGTGAGGACAGTTTATATCCAAACTTTAGCATACAAGATGGACCACTAGGGTGTAGTAGAGCTATAGTATGGCAATTGATACAAAGGGATAACTCAGTGAATGCATTTTCACAGACTTCTAGATAAACATTACTTTCTATACACCCTAATCTGATATAGACTAATAATACGATCTTGAAATCTACATCTATCAAATTTAGGTGCTTATTCAAAGTCTTCCTTGTTACTATTGCTCAGTAATAATGAGTTCACACTTAAGACAGACTGTAAGTTCAATGTGGTATATATTTACTCTTTTCAAGTTAGAGTAGATGAATACAAATTAGTCAGAAAACATTAATGCATATATTCTGCCAGTATGCTACACATTGGAAAGATTCCAGTCAAGTTTTTCATTTTCAGTTGCTTCTACTCTCCTTTGCTGCTTCCTTCTGATTCCAATTAGAATCTGTTCATCAGAAAGTGTGAACTCATTCAGTGCTTTTGACTCTCAGAGGTAAACACACTATATAGCTGCAATCAACTCATCATTTAAAAATATAGGCTCGCTTTTTAATTACCTCAAATGTATTTGCTGTGGTTTTAAAAGAACACAAAATAAGTTTTGGAAAAATATAGGCAAACTTATTTGTCTGTTACCTAGTTGAATGGACAGAGATAGAATTCCTGGAATATTATTATCTGAATCTGTAACTGATGCTCCAAGAGGACTATAAAGAACCCATGCTTCTGTTTTATGGAAATTCTATTCCTCTGCTTTTGTGATTCAGAAATGCAAATCTCTTTGTAAATTATTCCTGAACAATTTGTCTAGGCTACAGATTTCTGAGCAGAGGAAGTTGAGTGGAGTAGCAAGGATTTTGTAGACAAAATACGAGGACAAAAGATGAAAATATAACTACTTTATTTTCTCCTACCACCAGTTCACAAGGCAAAATACTACAATACAAAATTTAAATACAAAAATTATAACAAATTCTTCTCCAGAATGGTAGCATTACAGAATTCAATTTGACACTTTCTAAAAATGGGTAGTGCAAATTTAAAAAGTTCCCACTGACAATTACATTGAAATGACATGCTATTTAGAAAATGTCATTATTAGAGTTTCTCCAGAGCTGACTCATTCCAGATTCACCTCTTTATAAAAATAAAATATGCCATTTGTCATTTATTTTACTTGTAAGCCCACCTAGTTACTATCATAATAATAGAGAGAAAAATAAATGTCAAAAGCAAAATATAAATCCATGGATCCAAGATGGATTAGCTAAAATTGGAATTATTACTCTCAACTTCTAGAACAGCCATACATCCTTCTACTACCCTTGAAAAAATAGATTGTGTACATAAGTGCTTATTGAAGACTATTATCCCAGTTGATGAGAGAGAGATTAACATGAAATTAATTTTCAGAGCTACAAAAAAACAACAGAAACTTGAACATTCTCAGTGTTCAAGTATCTTAAAGGCTGTAGTAGAGTATTTCATGTAGACAATGTGCTCAAAGATCACTTATTACTCAGCTCCACCAGGAGAAAATTAGCAGGAGTTACTGTTTCTTTCCTTTAAAAAGGGTTATTTAAAAACAAGAATAGGGCCCCAGACAATAGGGAGATAGTGAAGTGCTTTTCTCAGAGGGTGGGCTTGGAGGCTGGGTATAGAGATTTATATATAGGAGCCAGGGAAGAGTGGGGGCAGGGAGAAGACCAAGAGAAAATTAATTGTTCCATCAAAGCAAATATTTCAATTAATGGTTCTGAATTCATTAGACAAACAACCGTAATAAAGTCTTTTAGGGACTCTCAAACTTCCTTTTGAAGAGTTAAATGCCAAGCCTGCAGTGATTCAGCATTCTTATCTCCAATACATCCACACAACAGCCCACTGAGCTCTGAGAACTCAGTAGATTTTCCTAGCCAAAGTTCAGATACTACCACAATCCCCCTCCAAACACAGGATCAGGTCTGTCACATTACTCCACTTATGATATCAGTTAATGTCTTAACTAGGGTTTCTTGGAAATGGAGGGTTTCTTTTATCTTACAACTTTTCTGTTGTCCTAGGAAATCATATGTTCTGAAGCATAAGGCGCAGTCATTAGCAGCTTGCTCTCCATGGCTTTCTCAGCCCACCTTCTTATAGCACCCAGAACTACCAAACCTGTTGTGTCACTTCCCACAATGAACTTGGCCCAACCACATCCATCATCAATCAATTGTAGTTTTCTGTGATAATCTTCATTTGCTGGAAAACAGGGTGGTAGCTATACTTATCTTTGGCTATAAAGATAAGTCTTAAAATATAATAAGGAATTATGGGGGGTCTAACAAAGTGGTAGCTGTAGATTCTTATCTAAGATCCATGACTTCACTAGCTAAGCGAAGTTGCCTAGTTTTCTAGTACCAGGCATGATTTCTCTCGTGTTGAATGGGCCTTAAGTCCAATTAGACAAAGTGTTGGTTGCAATCAAATTGTGAGTGTCTCTTATTGCACCTTTTTGCATATCTTGCCATGTTGCAATTGTTGTGGTTCATATATGCTGTAGTTATGGTAGAACTGTTTAATTCTTTCCTTTTCTTAGTAGTTTGTGTAGTTTTTTTTTCTGGAAGCATGGAAACTAGATTCCAGAAATGATGTTGTCAGTTCATATGAGTTTTGTGTCCAAAGTTTACAGTCTTCAGCAATAGAGGCTCATTGACAACCTCTGAGAAGCAACAATAATCTATATTGTTTTGTGAGTCAACTGGGCAACTTTGATTAACCATTAGAAAGGAGGTTTTTGATGCCTGGTACTAGAACTTTTGTTAGTTTTTGGCTTTTATTGAACGCATCATCAGTACAAGTTTCTAACTTTATTTAAGACATACCCACTTATATACATATATTTGTACATGTACACACACACACACACACACACACACACACATATATATATATATATATATATATATACTCATAATTTTATATGTATGTGCCTAGGAGATTATAAATTATGTGTATATGTGCATATAAAGGAACATACATTTATATATATGTATAGGTAATTTTGTATGTATATATATGGAAAAGAAGTTAACATTACAATAAAGGTCACTGGAGGGATTCAGGATAGGCTAGCTGGAAGCATCTGGAGGAAGAAAAGTTATCAGATAGAGTGACGTAAATCTATTTCAACTAATAACACATTAAAAGTCATCAATCAAAAAATGTACTATGGGTTTGCCCACAGGCCAGTGTTTGCGGTTACGTTCTCATTTAGGATTCTTCCTTCCACAATGACTCTAGCTTGTTTCCTACAGACATAAAAATATTCTTCAACCTAATTTTCTACACCTTATACTGTTACTATTTTTTGAGGTCTGTCTCTGTAACTCCTGTTTACCAAAGGCAATAAAAGTGCTTTTTATATTCCATATAATTTTATAAACTTGGTATCACTTAAATATAATTTAGGTATGCATTAAGGTTTAATTGAAGTATGTTTGTAATTTTAATAAAAGTTATTAAGGATTTCTTCTTCCTATTAAATTGAATGGGAATTGTTATTGGAAACTTACTGAGCTTAAGTATTATAATTCTGGAATCATTCACTTAATATTATATCCCTTTAATTATCTTCCCTTTATTAACAGTTCTTTTAATCATATATTGCACATTCTCCTGCTTTTTCAGTATTATATAATTACTCTACATCAATGATATTTTAAAGATATCTGAATTATATATGTAGCCTCAAAAATAACCATAGAGTGGTGATACTTGAGGAATCAATTCTATATAAAGTAAGAGAAATGGTCAATATAACTGAGGTTTGAAATCACTGGGTAGAGTGCATCTATATTTCTTAGAAATCATTCAGTTTCTTTCAGCAATCTTTTGTAATTTCCCTTCTGAGGAGCTTTCATACACATATAAGTATATGGTATATGTGGATGTATCTCTTTTTCTATTACATTCCTATATCCATTCAGCTCTTCCATGCTCCATGGATTCCTTTGGTCCAAGAGATACTTAAATTTCTCTTTCACTGTTGCCCAGACAATCCTCCAGTTTTTGCTCCCAGAGGCATCACTGTGTAGTCACTGATTTCTTTTATCTCTTTTCAGAAGTGTGTATATGCAAACATAATGCCATATAGAGTGCAAACACATTGTTGTCTGCCTGAGAATTCCTTACTCTACCTTTCTGGAATGACTTTATTTGTAGCAGTACCTCTCAGTTTATAGGAAAACTTTCAAGAAGTTTTAAATTCTATAATATTTCTGCCATCTTCCTGATGCCACAGTGTGGGAAGAATTATTGTACCACTACAACTGAAGTCTTCTAATTAATGATGAAACACTTTACATAGTGAGAATTGATGTTAGTGTGAAGTACTGTAGTGTGAAGTGTATGTGTGTGTACACACACACACACTCACACACACACAGACACACACACACACACACACACACATATATATATATATATATATATATATATATATATATTGCTCAAGGTTTGCTTGATAGAATCATCAAACTCTATTTACTAAATACTGATTTTATGTGGATCCCATCATAAAAAGAGACTTTATGTAAGCTCAACCTTAGACCTTACAACACATTCCAACTCAGTGGATGATATGGAATGTACTGAACTGGTATAAGCCTTGTCTTTTTATCATGGTTGTATCAAGGTAAGGGAATTTCCTACTTGGCAGTTATGCAATAGGTTTGACATTTGCTTGGTACATTTTTATTGGCTAGTAGTGATTTCAGCTTGGTATGAACAATGGTTGCTAACTTAATTAATCCAATTTGAGACATTAGACACTTCCCTTAAGAACTGACTTGTTGAAAGTAGTGGAGTGGTTGTCTGTTTCAGGCAACTGTGGTTTGTTGCCAGTGTGACATGATTCTTGGAACAAATTGGGGTTTTTCTAGTAGTCAAGTGTATTCTAAGGGCAAGATAATCATAAAATGGAGTCTAAGAGCAAAATGGGGTTTGTAATATTATTTTTGGTCCCTCATAAGTGTGAATGTCACACTTCAGGGACTTGGGCCCTGAACTGAATAAAGGAAGAGAAAGCAAGCTGAACACCAGTATTCCTCTATTTGATTCGAGATAATGGATGCAATGTAATGAGCTGCTGTGTCCTCCTACAGAATGTCTTTCTTGCCATGATGGACTGTGAACCCAAAATATACTTTCCATTTTTTTTACTTGAAGTATATTGTCAGAATCTTTGACAAGGAAGAAAAGTAAACAATACATAGAAAAGAAACCAGGAAGTGAAGGGTATTACTGTGATCAACTTGTAGTGTATGTTTCTGGAACTTCTTTGAGGAATGCATTTGGAAAGTTTTGCAGCTGTGGTCGTGAGGTTTCCTAAAATTCTCTGAGCAGAATTTAGTGCCCCCTCGCTTCAGAGTTTAGAGGAACAGAAAACTGAAAGAAATGGGAACACTCGAAGCCTAATGCATGAGACTGCCGAGAGCAAGCCTTTACTCGGAACTTGAATACAGGCCATTAGAGTTATGTTCTGGCAAAGAGTCTTGTCTTGATCTTCCTTGTCCTGAGCTGATTGTGTTGGTTAATATTTATAATCAACATGAAAAGATCAAGGATTTCTTAGGATACAAGCTTTTGCACTTGTCTGTGTGTGATTTCCTAGAGTGGCTTAATGGAAGTTTAAAAACACGCCTTTGATATGGATATTGTAATTCCATGATCTGAGATTCTGGGTTGCATACAAAGGATAAGGTAAACTGAACACAAGCATCCATTGCTTTCTGCCTTCTACTTCTCTGTGTGTGTGTGTTTGTGATATATATATATATATATATATATATATATATATATATATATATAAATATATATACATTGACCAGATGCCTCATGCCTATGCCACTCCATATTCCCTATCATGGATTGTACCCTCATAAGGTATGCAAAATAAACCCTTCATTAACTATCCAAGTTGATTTATAAGAGGTTTCATCACACTAATAAGAAATACAAGTAGTATATCTGTTATGTCTTGTGATATATGTACTATAGTACATACAATCATGGGATTTTTTAAATAGTTTCACAAGGGTACATTATTTGCCATTATATGGTTTTCATACTTGTCATAGCTGAAGTTCAAATATTTGAAATTAAATCTACATGTTCTAATATAAATACCAACTAAAGTTTCTCCAATACCATTTCTGTATGGCTTCAGTGGAAATTCCACTGAGATCTATATTTTAAATTAATTTCAAACAATAATGCTAATACCATAATATAAATCTAGATTTAAATTGATTTTGAGAAAACTCGAAAATCACTAATTCAAACTAGAATTAAGCTAACCTTATACCTTATTTATATTTATTTTTCCATGCCTGGAGCTGCTAACATAATTTTAGGTCACAGTGCTAATTTTTGTCTCATTCTGATCTTCTTCAATATATACATTCACTTTAAAAACATGATCTAAATTAATTAAACAAGGTATGTTAAAGAATAAATAAAAATAATGTTTATACAGAGATCCATATTCTAGAGGAATTTTAATTGTCAATAAAAATAATTATGTAAATTGTTTATTACCAAGGTTCATTTTCAGTCATTAATTATATCCCAGTAGTGTTAGCATATTTCATTATTGACTAAATGTGTATAGAATACTATATTAAAATTCTGGAAGTCAGTCTTTAAATAATAAAGTAGGGAAACAATATAAACCACTAAGCACAGCTACTGCTGCTGGCACAATTTAGCTTCTGAGCAATCACACGACCCAGGCAGGAAGTATAGGATGGAAGTACGGACAGTAGGACAGTAATTTCCTGTCTTTTTTTTTTTTTTTTCAGAAAAAATTGCATTTAAATTCTAGCATAAAAATTCCTTCTGTAAACTGTTTCAGGAGCACTAGCTGAATATAAAGTCCTGTTTTGCTGTTGCACTTCTTTGTAAGACTGGGGAGATTACTTTCACTTTCTGATGCTTATGTTTCTCCTTTTCTTAATTAAAAGCAATAATCCTTCATTAGGATATTATGAGAATAGAGAGTGTTTGGTTTTATTGAAATGCTTAGCCAGGAGCGGGGCTGAGTTCAGAATAGATATTTACTATTTAATTTTCTAAATTGTGCCTAAATCACTTGCCTTTTTATTACCAATTGGACTTTAAAGTTTATGTTGTACATTTTTAGAATGCAGAGTAACAACCCTCACCAAATACATATTGTCACTTTTAGCTCACTTCTTTTAGAAATCTGAAAACATAAGCTTTCTTGTCAATCTCAGGTGTGGCTCTACAACTCAGCTTCTCATGAGTGTAACAAATATCAGACACTAATAACAAGAGAAAGGGAAAAAAAAATCCGTATCTGGCCCCATTGTGTCTAGGCCAATTGGTGGTAAAAGCATAAAGGAAGATGGTAAAGGAGTCAGCAGGTGGTTCACCTCCTGCTGTTCATATACCCAGACATGGAAGTAGCCAGGCACAAAATATACCCTTTAAATTCAGGAGCATCTGAGACCCAAGCTTTCAGTATGTTAACCTCTCCAAGAACCCATTCTATACCTAATTTAACAAAGTTTGAGGAGTTGATCTACATGTATCGTGAAAGAAAAACACGTCCTTAGCTGGGCTCTCAGTTTATAATTGTTCATGAATATCTGAGTTTATTTTCCAGTACAAGGAAAAGGCACTGTTCAATTATAACCATCATTAGAACACAACTTCATGAGCTTTTACAAAGAGCAGTGAAATTTTAAAGCCACTGGCTTACACATTGGATATGTAGATACCACATGTGAGAACTGTATAAGCTCTCATTGAAATTTATGTTTCTATGACTTATGTCTTTCATATGAATTTGAACTCAACATAAATAAAGTACTAAATCAAGAGTAAACATAGACTTTGTTATAGCATTTGCCATGCCAGTCAAAGGTATCATAAGTTCATTAGAGTCTTAAACTTGAGCAAGTTTCTGTTGGTTTTATGTATGTGCAGTCACAGTCTTGATAATCTTTCTCCTTAGACTACAGGGAATTGTTTGAATGTTTGTGTAGGATGGCATCTTGCAAAAATTCTAGCTTTGTACACATACCAGAAGTCATTAATATAGTTTGAGCATCCCAAATTTGGGGGTCTAAAGTCTGAAATGGTTCAGTGTGTACAAAATTATGATCATGACTTTGATACCATGGGAAGAAAATTTCACAACTGACTTCACATAGCAGATTCAGGTCACAGCTATATAAAAACTATTTTTGCATATAATATATAATACTTTTACTTTTATATTATATTATTTTTCTTATGTATGTGTGTGAAAAATAAAATTATTTGAGTTTACCCTTTGAGAGCAATATAAGAGATAAATCATTATGCTTATACAGGTATAAAAATCTAAACATATCAGAAACATAAAATGTTTCTCATCCTAAGCTGTTTGGAAAGACTATATCCACCATACAATAATTTTATGAGTGGATCATAGCCAGGACTGACCAATTACATGCAGCTAACAACAGGCAGGTTATATACACATTGATGGATAGTATATAATTATAAACTGATTATGCTTATAAGGTTATTTTGAAACAGGATCGAGTAACTCCTCAGTTTTATTAATAATGATTTATTTTGCTACATTACATAGAAGCAGAGTGGGTATCAGAAAGAAAAGTAGAGTTTGGAACAATGTTGACATTATTTTTCCTGACAGAATGGTATAGACATCACTTGTTGGTTTAATTGATTTCTGATTATCCAATTGTAATGTGGAACAAGTGCAAAAGGTCAAGTGGTCTCAGCACTCAAGCTCGTTTTCCCCTTGGTATGCTTCTCTGTCAGTAACTGAATTAAAGTTGATGAGATGTGATGATATGCTATGCTATGCATTGACGTTGTAGTTAGACCATTGTAAGGGTGTCTTAATGGAAGCCAAACACATAAACCTGGGTCCTTTCATTATAGATAAAAAGACTTGTGGACCTCATGAGTTCCAGTGTAAGAACAACAACTGTATTCCAGATCACTGGCGATGTGATAACCAGAATGACTGCAGTGATAATTCTGACGAAGACAACTGTAGTAAGTGAATATTGCCTAATGACCTTGTAAGCCTGTCAGCCCGGCCAATAAGCAGGATGGCAATTTTTATTTCAGTTAAGGTGAAATTTGGACCTCTCTGTCCTGAAGCTCTCATTTTTATACATATATTCACATTTGGACAGAATATTCAGAATAAATTGACCTGACTCTTAAAGGATAAAATGACTGGAGTGCTTACCCCGGGAGTTATTTTCTTTCAGCTCTAAGAATTGGTAGGAGAGTATCATGAGGTTTAATGCAGCCCATTAGTATGCAATGAAGAAAGCCCTTGATGCAAGTTCGTACAATGAGCTGACTGATGTGCAGACAGCACAACACATATCAAGTTTAATGGATGCTATTCATTCCATTTCTGCCTCAATCCTTTTACACTACAAATTCATTCAAGAGCATCTTCCAGTGAGTTATCATTTATCCTCTCTGGAATAGTGAACACCATATGCATGCAGGATGCTTTTCTCAGAAAATAGTATAACACTGGTGGCATCTGCTTGCTGAACATTTATGCAATAATTTTAATACCAATAATTATCCAATAATCATATTTTAGAACTGAGGCAGAGTGCCTGACATATTGTTTTCTCAGCAAAATTCTTACCAATGCTTTTATATATAAGCAAAAGTTATTATTAACATAGTTAAAATAAAAAGCAAATTACATTCATTAAATATTTATATTTTGTTCCTTTCTAAAAGGATTTGAAGCAGATGGATAACAATAATATCTCCTCTTCATTACATTGGATTAATAGCATTCATTCACAGGAGACAATGCCATGATTTACATAATAATACTTTCTTTGAAGGAAGGCTTATAGTTGGTAGGGTGAAAACCTCAGAGAAACTCTTGGATATTCAGCCTGAAAAACATGTACCAATGTTTCGAATAACTTTTTGGAGGAGTGGGAATTATGCCTGACAATCCAATCATTTAAAACATCTGAATGTGGGATCACCTGTAGATATTACTTTACATATATAATCTCAGTGGATCAGAGTTTTTAAATGTAGAGAAAATTGCATGGACTTATTAGGGATTTAGATTCATTAAAACAGCACTTAAAACCACATTTATACAGAAGGATCTTAGGTATATTCAGTGACTGAAATAAAAATCAGATGAATTTATGATGATACTAATAGAAGAAAAATTAATTTAAAATATAAGAATGTACATACCCAATGTTCTAGATATTTCTTAGATTTGTTTTATGTGCTTAGTCTTAATCGTTTAGATTCCTTGAGCAAACATTCTGTTTTGAAAGATACTGAGGACAAGAGAATTGACCTTGGAAATAGAACACTTTGTGGAGTTTTCCTTTTCCCTTCTTCCCTTCTTTACTGCTTATAACTAGACATTGAACCAAGGGAATTATACATTCTAGGCTAATTCTCTATTTCATCTTACACTGATTTTGAGTCAGAATTTCACTAAACTGGTCAAACTGACCTTAAATGCACTTTGTTGTCCAAGCAGCCCTTGGACTTATCATCTTCCTGCCTCACCATCAAAAGTACTTGGCATTAAAATCCTGTATCATCAGAGTCAGACAAGGTCGATCTTTGTTCACGAAGTTGTTGAAATTGTAAAAGAAATCAGATTATTGTTCTAGTAAGAAATGGAAAAGAAGAAGAGGGGTTGAAATTGATTGCCTCTGAGTTAGCTGAGCTTCCCAAAGTAGATAAAAATTTTGCTCAGAAATTTAAAAGCCAGCTTGTGGCAACAAAAAGGTGATTGGACTCTGACTTCCCTAGTCACTGACAACATGTCCATTAAAAAAGAATAAAGGAGCTGATAGGTGGTGCATGCCTTTAATCTGAAAACTTGGGAGGCAGAGTCAGAGAGTCAGAGAGTCAGAGAGTCAGAGAGTCAGGCAGAGAGTCAGAGAGTCAGAGAGTCAGAGAGTCAGAGAGTCAGAGAGGCAGAGAGGCAGAGAGGCAGAGAGGCAGAGAGGCAGAGAGGCAGAGAGGCAGAGAGGCAGAGAGGCAGAGAGGCAGAGAGGCAGAGAGGCAGAGAGGCAGAGAGGCAGAGAGGCAGAGAGGCAGAGAGGCAGAGAGGCAGAGAGGCAGAGAGGCAGAGAGGCAGAGAGGCAGAGGCAGGTGGATCTTTGTGAGTTTAAAACCAAGGCCAGCCTGCATTACAGAGTGAGTTCCAGGGTTATACAGTAAAATTCTATTCTGAGAAAAGAAAGAAGAAAAGAGGAGAGAGGAGAGAGGGAGAGGGGGAGTGGGAGGGGGAGAGGGAGAGGGAGAGAGGAAGAGGGGGAGAGGGGGAGAGGAGGGGGAGAGGGAGAGAGGGAGGGGGAGGGGAGGGGGGGAGGGAGAGGAGGGGAGGGGAAGTGGGAGGGGAGGGGAGGGAGAGAGAGAGAGAGAGAGATAGAGAGAGAGAGAGAGAGAGAGAGAGAGAAGCAAAGAAAGAAACAAAATTAAAAAGTCCATTTGAAATAGTTTTATATTTATTCTGGTTTCATTGCCTAAGACAAGGAATATTGACATTTCAAAGGACATACAACAGTATATAAGAATAAATTATAATACAGTTGTGATGAATGAAACCAGAAGATCTTATATGTTAATACAAGTATCACATTATATTAACATGTCAAATCCTTAATGGTTATAAGGATGAAGGGGTCTAGAGTCACCAATATGGTTTTGAAGTTTGAACATTTGAAAATTCTACACTGAATGAACGAGAATCGAATGACACATATAAGCAATATAAATGCTATCAGTTCTACATGAGCAAAATTTTATCAGTGAAGGAAATCATTGCCAAGAGATTAGAAATATAGAAACTAAGTTTAAGCAAATGTTACTCTGTTAAAATGTGATCAATATATTTCCAATTTCTGATATTAAAACTAGTGTAAATATATGTTTATATACACAGCATTGTTCAAACACATATGCACTGTGTATTAGGTATATAATTCCTAATTTTACATGTACATACTCATGAATAAATATTTGAATAGTGACAAATTATCATATTTTCAAAACTATTGACTACAGATATTCACTTTGATACATATTTAGCACTTCCTGTTAATTTTGTATTAAGTAGCAAAATATACCAGAAACAATAAATCACTTTTAATTTTAAGAAAGAACCCTCACATACTATTAAATTCTCTTTGGAATTGCTTTACATTTAAGAAATAGAACACAGATACTGTTGAATTCTGTTTTGTTTTGTTTTGTTTTGTTTTTTCAGATGGCTTTGCTTATGAATCTGACTTAGCATATCTTATTTTAAATTATGTTACAAAAACTCCAGTTTTATGCCTGAGGATAATTGAAATGGTAGTGGTACAATTAATTTCCAGCTGTGTTTGAGGTGAAATATGTTTTTTTGTATTTTAGCATTCATACAAGATGATGGGTTCATATTTATTGATTCTCATCTGCTGATCATTTCCTTTGCTAGGTGTTCAATGGGCATTGCTTCAGCAATGATCTATGCTCTAAAATCAAGGAAATGTCACTGTCATTGGAACCATTTTTTAATATGAACCATAGTCTTGAAAATCCCTGCCGGGTGGTGGTGGCGGCGCACGCCTTTAATCCCAGCACTTGGGAGGCAGAGACAGGCGGATTTCTGAGTTCAAGGCCAGCCTGGTCTACAGAGTGAGTTCCAGGACAGCCAGGGCTATACAGAGAAACCCTGTCTTGAAAAACAAAACAACAACAACAACAACAAAAAATCCCTGAGAAGTCTCACCATTTCATTTTTTAATTTATCAATAAAATTATAATATGCCACTGAAGTTCACATATAATTTATGTAGATTACAGTTTATTTTATATGTTTTTGAATTAAGGTATAGTTAATTATCTTTTTAATATCATGTAACTTGATTACATAGATTAGTTTTGTATATAGACAAGCTATCTCATTTATTTTAATTTCTAGATTCTTCCCACTGAATCTATGGCAAATTATTTTATAGCATATCCTATATAAAAATGTATTGTAACAATCCTCAGTTGTTGACATTAATATAGCTTTTGTGGAACAAAGAGTAACTAAGGCTAGATGAGGAATGTGGAGATTGCCTGTCAGTGCTATGCCCTGAAGTCTGTTTGGAAAGTTACTTTCCTCTTTCAACTTCAGTGTCTTTAGTTCATGAGGGATAGTTTTGAGGCTGTGTTTTTGCCTCCCTTAGTATAGGTGGAACTAGCCATTCTTTGGGTTGCTCTGTGTTCATTGCTATTTTGAAATCCAGGAGGCCTCAAAGACAGAGGGAGCAAGCCCTACAGAAGCTTCTTGTTTGCCAGTGTGCCTTAGAGATTCATGAAAAACATAATAGATTGTTAATGTGGTGGATTTCCCATTCACTCTTGATATTACATACACACACACACACACACACACACACACACATATATATATATAAAGTCTATATTCATATGTATATATATATATACAAATTATATATTATATATATAATATATATATACACATATATATAAAATCTGTGTAAATTATTTTTAATCTTAATGGTAACTATTATAATTATAAACCATATATATGTATATGGCATATATATATTATATATATATATATATATATATATATATATATATATATTACATACCATTAAGATGGGCACACCATTTTAGCAATTCTAGGAAAAGGGATGTATTTAGACTTTCTTTCCAGATGGGTTAGCTGCCAGGAACAGCCACGCTGCTGCTTTAGTTTTAATATGCACAAATACTGTTACCTGGCCAACAACCTGAAACTCATTCTACTCTATTTGAAAGACTTAAAGATTTTTATAAGCAATTAAAAATTTAAAATTGATTTCATTAAATTTAGTTTAAAAAGTTTCAGTTTCACCGATCTAAAGACAGTAACTATGTTCTCAGCCATATAAATGACATTAGAATCATATTAATATATGCCATTCCTCAATGGCACCTGTGGACATGCTGGTAAATTTTTGTGCATAGCAAAATAAAATATCTAATAAAAATTACTTGGATTTAATATTGTCAATTAAAAATATTTTCAAAACAAATAGTCTTTCTCTTTCCTTGCTGGAGCAGCAATTCTAATGACTTATGACAAACATTTAATAAAACAAATTCACTGTACAATTATTAAGTAAATGCCTCCAACAGACTGTAACTTATTTCTAATCTTATGTCAGCAACATCCAACTCTGCATATAGTCAAATATGTCAATGTCTATGAAGCCATTTAGCACATAGAAAATGTATTTGCCTTTAAATAGAATAAATGCAAGCTATAACTGTACAAGAAGTAATCCTGTTAATGGTCAAACACATGTATGTAAATGTTTCTTGTGCAGTTTCTAAGCATTTAGGTTTGATATATTCTAAAAATACTTTTTATCTTGATTTTTCTAAGGAAAATTATATTGATTGGTTTTTTTTGGGGGGGCTTTTTTTGGTTTTTGTTTTTTGTTTTTTTTTTTTTTTGGTTTTTTCGAGACAGGGTTTTTCTGTGTAGCCCTGGCTGTCCTGGCACTCACTTCATAGACCAGGCTGGCCTGGAACTCAGAAATCCACCTGCCTCTGCCTCCCGAGTGCAGTCATTGCTAAATAGATACCACATACTTCACTATCATTTCTTTTTTTCTAGAATAAATCTCCTTGAGTTTACAAGCTCCAGTATGATACAATAGTTTTGAATGTGGCAATGATGCAAACAAATAAGTAAAATAGAGGGCAAACAAAAGAAAGTCAGCTTCCTACTGTTCTGTACTCACTTCTGCAGTCTGTAGAAAATAACATATATTACACTAGCCATAAGCATGGGCTTTGGTATCTAGTTGTATTGGTTCAGCTAAACACCAGCTAGTTTTATTTTTAGCTAGAGTTCTTAGTCATTTAGAGTAAAGTTCTTATTCTCTCTGTTTCTCAGTTTGCTCATTTAGATGGGGGAATAGTGATGATATACATGCCTTGTAGAGTTGTTTTAAGGTTTGAGCAATAAGTTGGTTAAAGGACTTAGCCACACATGTTCCTAATGTCTAATGCAAATAGAGCATTAGCACCTTGCTGCTATAGTCATTATTTGTGGCACAAACGTATTTTAAGATTAGGGATTAAGGCATCATATAATGAGTATATGCACACACACGTATACATACATACATACATACATACATACATACATACACACATACACATATACACATATACACATATGCATACACACATATGCATATATACATATGTACATATGTACATATATACATATATGCATATATACATATATATAATCTATAATATATGCTGTTATATAGGTACATATACATATATACATATATGTATATGTCATATGCTATATGCTGTAAAGACAAGAGAATGAGCTGTTACTGAATGCCAATAAAGAAAGGAGCAGACAGACATATTAGAATGTATCTATTTAGTAGTATTTCTGCATTTGTTTTCATTTGGTTGTGTTTTTTTTTATTGTTTTTATTATTATTTTTTTTTGAGAAAAGTTTTTGCTGTGCATCCAAGCTTGCTTGGAATTTGCTACACACTAGAGGTTAGGCTGAAATTTAGAACTATAGTTCTCACTTTTAAGCCCAAACACTTATTTGTTGCCATTCTTCTGAAACTTAGTTTTATTTATAGACCAATGGTCATAATACACAGTCAATTCTAAAGCAGAACATTTCCTCTCTGATACTCATGACTCTGCCCAGTTCTTCAAAGATACCATTTTTAAAAATGTAGGAGTGAGAAGACCAGCCAAACACTGCTAATGCTCAGAGACTGAGCAGCTCATAGACAGGGATACTAATAGAAGTGTGCATTGTTGAACAACTCAAGTGGATACTAATAGAAGGCCGAGTTGTTCATGGTCATTATGGAAGAGAATATCAGTCTCCATACAGGTTTTCCTCAGACAAATGTCTCTTATCTGTTCCTCCTTCACATGAACATGGATAATATTGCATGTTGCACAGCTGTATAGACCAGGAGTGAAGCTATACTTAAAGAATATTTATCTAGCACCTAAAAGTAGATTTACATAATCAAACAATAAGTTAAAATGAACAAATAAAACATTTTAAAGAAGACAATTAATGAATAGAGGAAACAGTCGCTGATTTTGCACATCCAAGATGCCAATCTGGAAAATGATGATGCCCAGCAGTCACAATGATTACTCAACAGAACCAAGTTCTGAACCAAGTTCAACATTGTTAAAAAAAAAATCCTCTAAAGGCTGAAGTCAAGCAGTTAAGGCATGCTATTTGATTCCAGGCCTCCAAGGAATATGGGCAATTAAATTAACAGTGAAGAAAATTTCAAAACTGACAAATTATTCAAGGCAAAGTAACAATTACAAAAACAAGGCAGGAGTGGGTAGATGGGTGGAGGAGCACCCACAGCGGAGGAGGGGGAATAAGATAGGGGGTTCCCAGGGGATAGACCTGGATAAGGGATGACATTTTAAATGTAAATAAAGAACGTGTCCAATAAAAGAAAAAAAAACATTTGAAAATATGCTTTTTTAAAAAAAAAGCAAAAAGAAAGCACACTCTCCTTTGGTCAATGCTTTGTGATCCATTCTTCTCTTGTGAACCCTGGGTTTTTCTATGACAAAATCAGATAAATAAAATCCCTAGAATACATAATAAATAGTATCAATGGTTAGTTTTCTTCTTATATTATTAAGCACACTAATATGCAAAGGCAGGAAATATTTATTAAATACATTAAATGGCATAGAACTGTAACTGAAAAGATCATGTCACAATCAACTAGTATATAAGTTTTCTACATTTGCTTGTACTTTTCTGTTATATTTTATTAAACAATAGCTATAGGTTTAAATTTTAATGATTTATATTAATAACTTTAAAATTACATTTGAAAATTAAACATCGTTTCTTCATGAGACTTTTACCCTAAATAATCTCATTGCTTTTGCTTACCTAATCTCTTTACATTTTTCGTTACTCCTTGGTGTTGATCAGAACGCAGCTGATAAAACACTCTCACCCCATGCTGTCTTTCTATCTTCAGAGCCACAGACCTGTACACTGAAAGACTTTCTCTGCAGCAACGGAGACTGTGTATCATCAAGGTTCTGGTGTGACGGAGAGTTTGACTGTGCTGATGGCTCTGATGAGGTAGGGAACTCTGTGAACACCAAAGTAATCAGATTCCATGCAGGGTTATCATCATTCAATATGGTGAGTGTGACCAAAAGTAGCTCGGGAGGGCACCCTGCTCTGGAGGCCCTGAGATAAGTTTAATTTATGATTTTAGGCTGCATAGGCTGCATAGAATAACTGTGCTACTACTGACAACTAATTCTATATCTTGTTTTACCTCCACAGTTGGATATCTATCATGGAATAGGATGCTTGGAAATCCACTTCCATGTTGCTGGTGTACTTGCAATTTGTAGATTCATTTATAAATTTGCTGATGTGTTTATAGCTGTTACCAATATTTTATGCATTTTAAAGTCTTTCTTCAACAGATACAGTATTATAAACTTTACTCTGTTCCATAAATTTTCATGAAACTTTGGGTTAAACTTTCCTTAGGTTATAAATCCCAATCCATTTATTATAAGACCCATGCTTTAGGTGAAAATAGAAGATAATTTCTGTGGACAACTCTCCAAGCTTGAATTGTACTTAGGCTTTCTTGCTTTGTATTTGTGACCCCTGAAGCTTTAAAACTAGTCATATTGAAATAATACAGGCTTTCTTTTTATACCACAGGAGCCAAGTGTGGGAACAATTACTTAAGTACGTTTTTTACTTTACTTAAATGGGAGGAAAACAGAGAATGTAAATGTGTCCAAGGGAAAAAGAGGTCTTTAGTTTATTAAGGAAGTCATTTTTCTTTCACTTATATAGTACTGATTTGGATATATATTTTTTTACCTCTTCAGGAAATGCATGCATTCAGTACTCATAGAACCCATTCCATCTCATTTAAACTGTAGAGGATACTCCTTAGAGATTTAGAGGTTTCTGCTTCTAGCACTTCCCTAAGCATTCATTGAATTTCCATCTGATGGAGAAGCACAGCATACCTCTACTGTTTGGACAACAATGCATACAACTTAGGGCTTTTCAAGTCTACCTCCACTGTTACTAGGACAGACACTTCCATTCCCTTGCCATTTTGGAAAGTCCATCCTAATAAGAGATAGGAACACAAGGTTTGGCCCAAATCAGGTGTGATTCTCACTTCAAGGCCAGCAAACCTGAGCTTGGATTTGCGAAGCTATCTCAAGAAAAGTTAAAAAATATCCACTTTATTACTCAATGGCTATTCATAAAACAAAAATCTAAATCCCTTACAAGATTCTATAAGGTGACTGAATAGTTTACAGTGGTAAGTCACATACGTATTTGCCATCCATCATTTAAAAATGGTTTAAACATTCCTATGTAATGCAAACTTATCATGCATGGATATGCATGGCAATGTTTTTATTTCTATTTTGCTTTCTTGACATTCTCCAGACATTATAAACATATTGCTTGAGGCTTATGATTTCTTGTTGCATGATATTACTAACTGTCCAAAATATATAAGAATCATAAAGTCTAATTTTAGTGTAAATCTTTCCAAAATGTTATCCAAGTCAAAATAAATATATCTATTAACAACAGTCAACATGAAGGGCAAACTATTTTCATGGATGAATATATTTTCAATTACTAAGTGTCTTCAAGGCAATACTCTAAAGAAATCTTTTATATAGTCTTAATCTGCAGACAATGAATCCATAGTAAATTCTATTTTTTCTTTAAGATCTGTAATAACATTTATTTGATAAAAGACAGTCATTCAAATGACGAAAAAGAGACTTTAGCACAAAGTTAGAAAGGACATTTGCATAGATTATTTTACCAGTAATTAGAAACTTTGGGAGAATTGTAATTATATATATATACATACACACACACACACACACACACACACACACATATATATATATATACACACACACACATATATATGCACTAAATGTCATGTGTTTTTAATGATATCCTTTCAAAAGAGTATGAAATAAGCTTTAAACATTGGATTAGGTTAATTAAATGTTAAATATAAATCTCTGATGGTTACATAGCAAATTATCTTCCAAAATTTCAATTGCATTTTTTTTTGCTGTCTTTTGTTATTGTTTATTGTGCATGTGGTAGAATTGTGAACAGAGACCACAATATGGATGTGGTCAGAGGACAACTAGAAAAATTCTTTCTTCATGTGGGCTCTGGGCTTTGAACTTAAATTGTTTGTCAGTTAATACAGCAACAAAAAAATAAAATAATTGAAATACATCAGTATATTATGATATCTTGCTTAGTATTCCTTTTATATCCTAAACTATCTACTTCTATAAACAGTGAAAAATGAAGAGAAATACAGGAGTTATGATTCACTCAAGTATTCGCAGTGATCTATAAATATCACTTCCCACATATTAGAAACAGTGCTGCTATGAGGGATGTGTAATTCTAGGTCTGGGAAAAGAACGTCACACATGAATTATTAATAACATCTTCAGATGTGAGCACACAGGACTTTAGGGTCAGTTATCACAGGGCATAGAGACAAAAGTGAAAGGGCCTCAGCTGAGAAAGGGAACAAGTGAAGTATCTAAAGAGGAAAAGATTTTATAATGGACTGAAGTCCATGAGTTCACAATAGTACTTAAAAGGAAGATCTCAATAGTCACATTGCTAAGATATTAATATTATTAAGAAAATGTATGTTGTGGCTGGAAAGATGTCTTAGTGGTAAAAAAACACTTGCTTACAACTGCTTATGACTACAGTTCAAAGGGAATCTAACTCTCTCTTCTGGTCTTCATGAAAATTACATGCACATGATGCTCATACATACATGCAGACAAAACATTCATACACATAAAATCAAAACATATAAATCTTGAAAAATAGAGATAATAGTATGCTAATCACACAGTATTACAGTAATTTGTGTTTGATTACATTATGCTTTTAATTATTTAAAATAATAGCTAACAGTCCTCATAAACATACATGTACAATACCATATAGTAATTCATATTAGGTTAAATTTTATATTAGAAAACATCAAGAAGAACTACCTTCTCTATTGTCAAAACACTAGAAACACCAATGCTATTTATTATTAATTTACTTCAGTTCAATGAAGCTAATAAAATTATTCACTAAGTCTAGGAATGTTTATCAAGTAGTTACTGTAATTATGAAACGGATTTAAATACTTAGTTCATAAATATGCATGACCTTTATACACACAGTTCTTAATTACATGTCATAACTGGGAAAAGACAAACCAAAAAAAGCTTCTAGACTATACATCTTTTTTTTTTTTTTTTCCAAGACAGGGTTTCTCTGTGTAGCCCTTGGCTGTCCTGGAACTCACTCTGTAGACCAGGCTGGCCTCAAACTTAGAAATCCTCCTGCCTCTGCCTCCTGAGTGCTGGGATTAAAGGTGTGTGCCACCACGCCCAGCAAGACTATACATCCTATGAACATAAATACAAAAATCCTTACCATAACACTCACAAACTAAACCCGATAGCCTATTAAAAAATTACTCACCATGGTCAAGTGATTCATATTAGGGCTGTAAGAGTTATTTGATATTTGAAAATAAGTAATCATAATACACTGAGACAACAAAATGATAAATAAATATGATCATTTTTTGTAAAAAAATGAGATTTTAATAAATTCAACATTCTTTCATTTTACATAATGAATGAGTGGTCTTCCTGTACTTGTTAGGTAGTCCTGGCTAGCCTGGTACTCACTATGCAGTCCATAGTTTGCTTGAACTCATGACTAACTTCCTGCTTCAACCTTAAAGACATACAGGTCTCCTTTCATGTTCCCCAGTATCCCTGCTTCCCCCTATTACTATCCTGACACATTTGTATTGTCTCAAAGGTAGAGTAAGTTCTGGTAAAGCTTCCTTTGAGAAGCTTATCCTAAACAATCCATGTTTGTTTTTCTTAACAATCAATATAATTTTTGTTATTGTCATTTATATGGTGGTATTTTATATTAGCCTGTGAGCTCATAAAATATAAGTAACCCCTTTTTATTATCACTCATAAAAGTCTCTGGTATTGATATTTTAATATTTGGGAAAACATAGGAAGCAAATACCAATTATGTGAAGTCTAAAAATTGTCAATCAGCAAAAATAAAATAAAAAATAGGACATAATAGCTTTGGTTCCCTAACCTGAGGATTAAACTGGAAAGAAGAGCAGTAATTCACTGTCTTCACTCTGGAAATATCCATAGCTGTCAAACAGCTAAGCCACTTGTTGGAAAGGAAATACTACAGTTTGGGAAAAATAGAAATTATTGTACTTGAGCAGAATAGCTCATTTAAATGAATATTTAGACCAGGTGGGCGAATATCACTCTTGTTTATCTCCCACAATGAACTGAGAGATTTCTAAAAGTGTATGTGTTCTACTTGACTTCTAAATGAAATCTTTACCTGAGCAAATAGAAGTGCCGCCATTACAAATCAATCTATAGTCATTTAAGAGCAAATGTTATTTTTAAAAAAAAAAGCTGATTCACAAACAGCAAAATAGTAACAGGATCAGTTCAGAGGAAAAGAGATGAGTAAGAGAGAACACCAAGAGAAAGATGGATGGCAATATGAAATGGACCTCCTCCAAGCTTCATGCCCATTCAAAATATACAAATATAACTGAAGTACAAGTGAAAGGACTTTGAATAACCTTTGTAAATATGATGAAAATCCTTAAAGACATGGCAAATAGGTCCCTTAAAGAAATTTATTAAAATACAGACAAATAGTGGAAGTGAATAAAACTACTGAAGACCTGAAATTAGAAATAGAAGCAAGCAAGAAAATCAAAAATGAGGGAAACCTGGAAAGGAAGAATTTAGGAACCCAAATACACACCACAGAGGCAAGCTTCACCAACAAAGTACAACACATGGAACAGTGAATTTGTTACACTGAAGATACAATAGAAAGAATGGACATTTCAGTTAAAGTTTCATCTAAAAACAAAAAAAAAAACAAAAAAAAAAAACAAAACAAACAAACAAAAAACCAAACAAAACAAAAAACTCCTGACACCATTTTCCAGGAAATCTGGGACACTATAATAACACCAAATCTAAGAATAGAAAGAATAGAAAAGGAAAATAAATACAGATCAAAAGCACAGAAAGTATTTATGATCAAAATCACAAAAGAAACTTTTCTTTCTAGCATAAAGATGGAATGTCTATTAAAGTACAAAAATAAAGTCACAGAACATCAAATAAACAGGACCAGAAAAGAAAATCCCCTTAGCACATAGTAATCAAAACACTAAATGTACAGAACAAAGAAAGAATAGTGCAAACTACAAAGAAAAAGGGTCAATTTACAGAAAAAAGAAGCAGAACTATTAATATTGGACTTAATTTCTCCATGGAGATTCTGAAAGAATAAAACAGCTTGGACATATGTGCTATAGTCTAAAGTGGCACAAATGCTAGTTCAGATTATTATACCCAGCAAAACTTTCAATCACTATAGGTTAAGGAGATAAAACATGCCACGATATAAGCACATTTAACCAATATCTGTCTACAGCCCCAGGCCTAAAGAAGGTAATAGAAGACAAACTCCAACCTATACATGTTTACTCTATAAACCAAAAAAAGACTCCAAGGAAAAAATATCAGACTTTGTCAAAAGATGAGAAATGCATGTGCAAAGGCATATAAAAACCACCACTACAACCAACACCATCAATAGCACATATAATTGGGATCAGTGATCATTGCAATGTCATAGCTTTCCATTAAAAAAAGACAGAGATGAATACACTGGGTGTGAAACACATCTACCCTTCCACCCTTTTCCTGCATCCAGAAAAAAAATTGAAAAAAAAAAAGAAATCAATGAAATAAACAAAAAGAAAAGAAACACAAAAGCATACCTTATTAACAAGGAGAGTTAGACATTGCAAGCAAATAGACCAAAGAAACATTTTGATGTGACCATTTTTGTATGTGTGTGTGTGTGTTTTTCCCACATTTTTATTAGATATTTTCTTCATTTACATTTCAAATGCTATCCCAAAAGTCCCCTAAACCCTCCCCCTGCCCTGCTCCCCTACCCACTCACTCCCACTTCTTGGCCCTGGCATTCCCCTGTACTGGGGCATATAAAGTTTGCAAGACCAAGGGGTCTCTCTTCCCAATGATGGCCGACTAGGCCATTTTCTGCTACATATGCAGCTAGAGACAAGAACTCCGGGGGTACTGTTTAGTTCATATTGTTGTTCCACCTATAGGTTTGCAGACCCCTTCAGCTCTTGGGTACTTTCTCTAGCTCCTATATTGGGGGCCCTGTGTTCCATCCTATAGACGACTGTGAGCATCCACTTCTGTATTTGCCAGGCACTGGCAAAGCCTAACAGGAGACAGCTTTATCAGGGTCCCTTCAGAAAAATCTTGCTGGCATATGCAATAGTGTCTGCATTTGGTGGCTAATTATGGGATGGATCCCTGGGGTGGGGGGGCAGTTTCTGGATGGTCCATCCTTTCATCTTAGCTCCAAACTTTGTCTCTGTAACTCCTTCCATGGATATTTTATTCCGTATTCTAGGGAGGAATGAAGTATCGACGTGTTGGTCTTCCTTCTTGATTTTCTTGTTTTGGAAGTAGTATCTTGGGTATTCTAGGTTTCTGGGCTAATATCCACTTATCAGTGAGTGCATATCAAGTGACTTCTTTTGTGACTTTAATTTGTAGCAACCAAATCAGAATAGATAGGGAAAAACACTGTGTGCTTGTCAAAGGAAAAATTCATCAAGAGAGATTTTCAGTGTGTATCATCTAGGCCCCCAAAATACCAAACAGTACTACAGCATAAATCACATATTGACCCTCACACACTTGGAGAATTCAGTATGAAACCGTCATATAAGCATGTCAACCAGACAAAAACTAAACAGAAATGTGTGGCCTAAATGACATTATAAACCAAATCGACCTAGCAGATATTTACAGAATATTTCATCCAAATACAAAAGTATATAACTTCTCAGCACTTCATTGAAATGGTTACATAACTGATGATATGCTTGGATACAAAGTAATATTCCACAAATAAATTTATATAGTAATAACACCAAATAACCTATCATAACACAATGGGTGAATTATGAATAACAATAACAATAGAAACAATAAGAGTTTACAAACTTACAAGTTTACATACATTGAAAGTTAATACCTCTCTAATGAATAAAACTATGAAACAGAAATTAAGACAGAAATTAAAACATGATAGAATTGAGTGAATATGAATACACAACATCATAAAACTTGCAGGACAAAAAGAAAGTAATTTTAAGTTCATACCAATAAGTTTGTACAATTTAAAAAAATGAGATTGTAACAGCACACCTGAGAGCTCTAGAATAAAAGGAGAAAATGACACACAAAAAGAGTAGGCAACAAGAAAAATCAAACTCAAGGCTGAAATGAATATAATAGAAACAAAGACAATAATACAAATAATCAATGAAACAAAGAATTGGTTCTGTGAGAAAATCAGTAAAATGAACAATCAACAAACCAAAATCCAAATGAACTAAAATGCAGAGAGAGAGAGAGAGAGAGACAGAGAGACAGAGAGACAGAGAGACAGAGAGACAGAGAGCGACAGAGAGAGGACACAAAATAACAAATTCAGAGATGAAAATGTAGACAAAACAACAGACACTTAGGAAATCAAGAGAATTATAAGGACAGACTTTAAAGATCTATACTTCACAAAATTGGAAAATCCCAAATAAATAGGTTATGTTCTTAATACATATCATCCCCCAAAGTCAAATCAAGATGATATAAGCAAGTTAAAGAGACCTGGAATCCCCAGTGAAATAGAAGCCACCATTACCATTTTCTCAACTGTTTAAAAAAAAAAGTACCAGACTTTCAAAGAAGAATTGATGTCAATACTTCTCAAATATTTCCACAAAATAGAAACAGATGGAACATTGCCCAATTCATTTTATAAGACTACAGTTATGTGGATAGTCAAGCCACATAACGAACTAAAATGGAAAGCTTACTCACCAATTTTTCCTCATGATCAAGATAAAAAAATATTCAACACTAAATACAAACTGAACCCAAGAACACATCAAAAGATCATCCACTATAATCAAGTAGGCTGCATGGCAAAGATTCAGGGGTGGTTCAACATAATTAATAAATTAATAAATGTAATTAATAAATGTAATCTTCCATATAAAGAAACTGATGTAAAAACCATGTGATCATCGAAGATGTGGAAAAGCCCTTTGACACTGATACAACACCCCGTGACAATGAAAATTTTAGGCGAGATTATGGCTACAAGGGACATACCTGAACATAATAAAGGTAGATTACAGAAAGTTTATAGTAAGCATCAACTTATATGTCAAGAAATTCAAAGCAATTAAGCTAAAATCAGGAAAAGGGCAATGTTGTCCACTCTCTCTGTGCCTATTCAATATAGTATTTGACACCTTTGCTAGAGAAACAAGACAATTGAAAGACATCAAGGGGATAAAATTTGGAAATGAAGTCAAACTCATTAGTTTGTAGACAATATGATAGAATACATAAGTTATGGGAAAATTTGCTAGAAAGTCCTATCGATGACAAACACATTCAGCAAAATAACTGTATATAAAATTAACTTAGAAAAATCAAAAGCCTTCATATAAACAAATGGCAAATGGTCTGAAGAGGAATCAGGGGAAAAAAATCACAATATCTTCAAATAATAGAAAATATTTGGAGGGGATTTCTACCCTAGCAAATGAAATAACTATATGATGAAAACTTCAAATCTTTGAAAAAAGAAGTTGCCAAACATATCAGAAGATGTGAAGATCTTCCATTCTCATGAATCATTGGATTAATGCAAAAATCTCTATACTACCAAATGGAATTAACAAAAACAATGCAATCCCCATCCAATTTCAGCACAATGATTCCAACAAAGATCTTGACATAATAATTTTCAGCTTCATATGGAAACACACACACACACACACACACACACACACCAAAACATTACAAAACAAATCAAGAACAAAAGAGTATCACAGTCTTGAACAATAAAACAAGTGCTACAGATATCACCATCCCTGATTTCAAGTTTTATTATAAAACTATTATAATTACTGATATTGATTATGATGATGATAATAATAATGTATTGGCATAAAAAAGACACATCAATGAATTTGAACACCCAGACATAAATCCATATGCTTATGAATAACTGATGCTTTATAAAGAAGCCAGAAATATACACTAGAAAAACAACAGCATTTTCAACAGCTGGTGCTATTCAAACTGGATGGCTGCATGTAGAAGAATCAAAATAGATTTGTATCTATTACATTGACCAAAACTCAACTCCTCGTGGACCAAAATTCTCATTGTAAAACCAGATAAGGAGAAACTGATAGAAGAGTATGTGTAGAATAGTCTTGAACACACTCTTCCAGGAAATGACTTTCTGTACACATCATAATTACCACTGGGCATATGATCAGCAATTAATAAATCAAACTTCATGAAATGGAGAATCTTCACCACAGCCAAGAATACCATCATATAGAAAAACTTGGATCCTACAGAAAGGAAAGCGATTTTTACCAACTATACATCAGAATGAGGACTGATACTCAAAATGTTGAAAAGACTAAGAACTAGATATCAAAAAAAAAAGGAAAGAAAGCAACCTCAAATTAAAAATGGGTACATATCAAACAAAGAATTCTCAAAGGAAACTCAAATGATCAAGAAACACTTCAGGAAAGGTTCAACATTCTTAGCCAACAGGGAAATGTAAATTAAAATTACTTTGAGTTTTCATTTTATTCCTGTAAGAATAACTAAAAAAATTAATTTAAAAATAAAAAAATAAAAAAAGAAATAGCATTAGCTGGCCAAGATGTGGACTAAGAATAACACAAATACACTGTAGTGTATACATTGTGGTGTATATAGCCACTATGAAAACCAGTGTGTTGGTTCCTCAGAAAAAGGGAATCCATCTACATCAAGATTAAGATCTACCATATGTGATAGTTTGAATAAAAATGACCCCTATAAGATCATAGGGAGTGGCAGAAATAGATGTGACCTTGTTGAAATAGGTGTGCCACTATGTCTCTGGTTGTGGGCTTTGAGATTTCAGATTCTCAAGCCTGTCCCAGTGTCTCTCTTTCTGCTGTTTGTCAATCCAGATATAGAACTCTTAGCTACTTCACCACCATGTTTGCCCCAGAGATACTATGTCTCCTGCCATGACAGTGGACTACATCTCTGAAATTGTAAACCAGACCCAATAAATGTTTTTCTTTGTAAATGTTGCCATGGTTAGATGTCTCTCCACAACAATAAAACTCTAAAAGATATAAGTTAGTACCAGGGACTGAATTATTTTTGTGATAGACCAGACCATGATCTTGTTTGAAGGAATATAGACTAAAAATTAATTGTATATTTAAGAAGGACTTGGTGGGTCATCCTAGTAGGAACATGGAATACAGTAATGCCGAGGAGGGATTTGTACTGCAAAGCCTATCTCAAAAGGTTTCAGCAGACCATATTAGTAAGTGGTCTAGACATATCTTATGAAGTTTTGACAAAGAATGTAGCTGGTTTTGCCTGTCTGAAAGTCTTCCTTTCTGGAAGTGAAAGCTAAACTGAAGAGTTTTGCATTGTGTTTGCAGAGATTTCAAGACAGGTCAGTGTTGGCTGGGTACTGTAGTTATATGTCGCCAGTTTAATGAAGGCTTATAATGAAAAGAAACAACTTGGACAAGGAAAAATACAACAGTTTGAAGAGAAACAAAATATTAGGAAGTGTAAAAAGACTAAAGAAAGCCTTAAGTTAAATGGAATAAAGGGAATGGTGGACTCAGAATAAGACCTCAGCCAGCTAAGCTTCCAATTTATGAAAAGTAATAATAGATAAATGAAAAGAACATAAAGTAAACAATGGGGTAGTGTACACCGTTAATATCAGCACTCTGAAGGTAGAGGCTGCTAGATTTGCTGTGTTCATGGAAACATTGTGGCGTTGGACTGGTTCAGTCTTTGGAAGTAGAAATGACTATAGTTGAGGACTTCATTATCCATTATCTTCCTCATCTTCTTCAGCTGAGCCCTGGAGCTATACTGTAGCAGTCAGATTATTGGCCTCTTTCCTAAATGGATAATATCCCACTAATTTAAATCTGCATATTTAAATTCAGGACTTTCTAGTTGGGTTGACTGATACCAGCCCTGGGATGCAAGTTCAAACTATAGCTATATGGAAGCAACTGGTGGTAAAGATAATAAAAAGACAACTTCCCAAATTGTACTGACTTCAATATGAAACAAGAAAAATAGATTTTTTTTCTTCTAATACAAGCAATGTTAATTTTCCTTTAACTAAAAGCAGTTTCAACTCTGCAATGTTATTTCACAAAGAACAATTCTCTATATATTGTGTTTGAAAACAATAATCATCTTTTTTTAAGTGCAGATTTACTTATTTATTTACATGTACAGTACATTTGTACTTGCAATGTGCAGGTTCTCTTGTTGGCCAGATGAAGGCACGAGAACAATTCATGAAAGGGGGGCCATACGTTTAAGAGGCAGTGATGGGGGTTAGAGTCATGTGAGTAGTTGAAGGGAGGAAAGTTAAGGGAAGAAATTGTGTTATTATATCTTATATTTAAAAATAAACTTTTAAAAATTGAAAAATTAAAACTATTCATGGAAAACCTTGGAAAATGGCCATCACTTTGTCATACTCACTAGCCAGCAACGAGCCCCTGAGGTTTCCTATTCTGTTTTTATGGCTTCTAAATTCATCCATATTTTCAGTTTTCTCTTAAGTTTGCAGACTGCTTTGTTTAAAAAATTTTAATTTAATGATTTTGTGTTATACTTGACAGAAAAATTGTGAAACAAGTTGTTCCAAAGATCAGTTTCAGTGTTCTAATGGCCAATGCCTGTCAGCGAAGTGGAAGTGCGATGGACATGAGGACTGTAAATATGGAGAAGATGAGAAAAACTGTGAGCCAGGTAAAATGATAATAGAACATCCACCTTAGTGGTTATTCTAAACTTGATGGAATTTAAGCCAAGGCAGTGAGGTACAGAAAACGGTCAGACAAGCATACAATATGCTGGCATTTAGAGATCACTTAGAGTATCTGAAAATAAAAACTTTATGTATTCTTCATATGTTCCAAAGTCATTTTGCTAGATAAATTCACTCGTTCATTCCTTAAATATGATTCTAAAATATACTCATCAAATATACAATGCTTATCTAGCTGTATCAATTACAATGTCTTATAGGAACAATTCAAAAGATTTTACTGTCATCTATGTATAAATACAGAAATATAGACTTGGGAGACAACATCGAGGAGAGCTTAAGAAACAGCTTATACGCTCATAAAGTATATGATAATTACTTAAAACTAGATGATGGCAATAATTTTATGTGATAAATTTTAATATTTAATTCATTTCAGGATCACATACAGTATTATTAGGTTATGGAAAATTTTGAACCACTGTCTTGTCATTTACTTCTTTTTTCTTTTACAATCCAGATTTTATTCCATCCCCTGTACATCCCTCACTGTTCCACATCCCATACCTCCTCCCCAACCCCCTGTCTCCATGAAGATTTCCCTGCCCCCCAACCCTACCTGACTTCTTTTTTCCCATTTTTTATTAGATATTTTCTTCATTTACAATTCAAATGTTATCCCCAAAGTCCCTTATACACACCCCACACTGTTCTCCAACCCACCCACTCCTGCTTCCTGGCCCTGGTATTCCCCTGTATTGGGGCATATAATCTTTGCAAGACCAAGGGCCTCTCCTCCCAATGATGACCGATTAGGCCACCTTCTGCTACATATGCAGCTAGAGACACAAACTCGGGGGGGGGGTACTGGTTAGTTCATATTGCTGTTCCTTTTATAGGGTTACAGACCCCTTCAGCCCCCTGGGGATTTTCTCTAGCTCCTCCATTGGGGGCCATTTGTTCCATCCAATAGATGACTATGAGCATCCACTTCTGTATTTGCCAGGCACTGGCATAGCCTCCTATCTGACTTCTAAACTCCCTGGGACCTCCAGTCTCTTGAGGGTTAGGTGCATCAACTCTGACTGAACATAGCAGTTCTCTGCTGTATATGTGTTGGGGGCCTCATATCACCTGGTATATGCTGTCTGTTTGGTGGTCCAGTGTTTGCGAGATCTCACGGTCCAGGTTATTTGAGACTGCTGGTCCTCCTACAGGGTTGCCCCCTTCCTCAGCTTCTTTCAGCCTTCCCTAATTCAACCACAAGTATCAACAACTGCTTTCCATTGGTTGGGTATAAATATCTGCATCTGACTCTTTCAGCTGCTTGTTGGGTCTTCAGGAGTACTGTCAGGATAGGTCCCTTTTTGTTAGCACTCCATAGCCTTAGTAATAGTGTCAGGCCTTAGGGCCTCCCCTTGAGCTGGATCCCACTTTGGGCATGTCCCTGGACATTCTTTTCCTCAGGCTCCTCTCCATTTCCATGTCTGTTGTTCTTTTGGACAGAAACAATTATGGGTCAGAGCTTTGACTGTGAGATGGCAACCCCTCCCTCATTTGATGCCCTGTCTTCCTGTTGGAGGAGGGCTCTATAAGTTCCCACTCTCTAGTGTAGGGCATTTCTTCTAAGGTCCCTCCCTTTGCGTCCTGATAGTATCTCACCTCCCCGGTCTCTGGTGCATTCTGGAGAGTCCCCTCAGCATCCTACCTCCTGAGGTTGCCTGTTTTCACTCTTTCTGCTGGGCCCTCAGGGATTCAGTCCTTTTCCCTTACCCAGTTCTAGATCAGGTTCTCATGTCCCTGAAGCCCCTATTCACTTTCCCTCCCAGGTCTCTCCCTCCTTCCCCACTTGTGATTACTTTCTTCTCTCTTTAAAGTGGGACTGAGGAGTCCTCACTTGGACCCTTCAGCTTGTTGAACTCTTGAGTTCTGTGGACTGTATCTTGGGTATTCTGTACTTTATGGAGGGTCTAAGTTACCTCACTCAGGATGATATTTTCTAGTTCCGTCCATTTGCCTGCAAAAGTCAGGATGTCCTAATTCTTAATAGTTTAGTAGTATTCCATTGTGTACATGAAGCACATTTTTTGTATCCATTCTACTGTCATGGGACATCTAGGTTGTTTCAACCTTCTGGCTATCACAAATAAGGCCACTATAAACATACTGGAACACATGCTTCTGTGGAATGATGAAGCATCTTTTGGGTATATACCCGAGTGATATTGCTGGATCTTCAGGTAGATCTATTTCCAATTTTCTGCGGAACCTCCAGATTGATTTCCAGAGTAGTTGTACAAGTTTGCAATCTCACCAGCAATGGAGGAGTGTTCCTCTTCCTCCATATCCTTGCCAGCATCTGCTGTCACCTGAGATTTTGATCTTAGATATTCTGATAGGTGTAAGGAAGAATCTCAGGTAAAATGATTTGCATGTCTCTGATTACTAAGGACATAGAACATTTCTTTAGGAGCTTCTCAGCAATTCAAGATTCTTCTTTTGTGAATTCTCAGTTTAGTTCTATACCCCATTTTTTGATTGTGTTATTTGTTTTTTTGGTGATTAGCTTCTTGAGGTCTTTATATATTTTGGATATTTGCCCTTTATTGGATGTGGAGATAATGAAATTTTTTTTTCCCAATCTGTTTTTCTTATTGACTATGTCCTTTGCCTTACAGAAGCTTTCCAGTTTCATGAGGTCTAATATCAATTCTTGATATTAAAGCATGAGCCATTGGAATTCTGTTTAGCAAATTTTCCCCTGTTCCAATGAATCAGGGGATGATTACCCCAGATGTTCTTTTATTGTTAAGAATCATTTTTGCTTGTGTGTGTGTGTGTTTCCAGATGAATTTAAGAATTGCTCTTTTCTTGTCTTTGAAGACTGTGTTGGGATTTTGATGGGGATTGCATTGAATTTGTAGAATGCCTTTGGTAGAATGGTCACTTTTACTATATTAATTTTGCTAATCCATGAGCATGAGAGATCTCTCCACTTTTTGAGATCTCCTTTGATTTTTTTTTTCTTGAGAGAATTGAAGTTATTGTCATACATGTCTTTCACTTATTTGTTAGAGTTACTTAAAGATATTTTATATTATGTGTGGCTTTTATGAAGGGAGTTGTTTCCCTAATTTCTATCTCAGCCTGTTTCTCATTTTATAAAGGAAGGCTACTGGTTTATTTGAGATAATTGTATATCCGGCCACTTTCCTCAAGTTGTTTATCAGCTGGGGAATTTCTCTGTTAGAATTTTTAGGGTCACTTATGTATACTATCATATCATCTGCAAATAGTGATACCTTTATTTCTTCTTTGCCAATTTATATCTCCTTGATTTCTTTTTGTTGTATTATTGCTCTAGGTAGCATTTCGAGTACTATATTGAATAGATATGGGGAGAGTAGGCATCCTTGTCTTGTCCCCAACTTTAGTTGGATTGCTTCAAGAATGTTTCCATTTAGTTTGATATTGGTTGTTGATTTGCAGTAAATTGCTTTTACTATGTTTAGGTATGGCCCTTGAATTTCTGATCTCTCTGATATTTTTAACATAAAGGGGTGTTGTATTTTGTGAAATGCTTTTTCTGCATCTAAGGATTTGATCATGTAATTTTTTTTCTCTGAGTTTGTTTATATAGTGGATTACATTAATGGATTTTCATATATTGAACCAACCTTGCATCCCTGGGATGAAGCCTATTTGATTGTTTTGAATGATAGGTTTGATGGGTTCTTGGATTCAGTTTGTAAGAATTTTATTGAGTACGCCGAAGTGTGATTGGTCTGAAGTTCTCTTTTTTGGTTGGGTCCTTTTGTGGCTTAGGTATCAGAGTAACTGTGGCTTCATAGAACAAGTTAGGTAGTGCTCCTTTTGTTTATTTTTTTATGGAATAGTTTGAGTATTGGCAATTTTTCCAGTTAAAAACTCTGCTTAAGGAAAACAAAAACAACAACAACAAACTAGCAGGCAGTGGTGGTACACAGCTTTAATTCCAGCATTGGGGAGCCAAAAGTAGGTAGGTGGATCTTTGAGTTTGAGGCAAACCTGGCCAGCAGAGTGTGTTCTAGGATAGCCAGGGTTACACAGAGAAACCCTGTTTTGATAAACAAAAACAAATTAACAACAAGTACTAAAGAAAGAAAGAAAGAAAGAAAGAAAGAAAGAAAGAAAGAAAGAAAGAGAGAGAGATTGAGAGAGAGAGAAGAGAAGGGAAGGAAGGAAGGAAGGAAGGAAGGAAGGAAGGAAGGAAGGAAGGAAGGAAGGAAGGGTAACTATAAATTCTATGGGCTTGGGTAACTACCCAAATGTTATCTTTAAGTCTGAAGACAAAAATGTTCAAATATGTATCACTAGATCCTATGTAAAAAAATTATGTAAAAACACACTTACTCCCAGCTACTTAATTATTTTTGCAGCTTTGAAAAGAGATATTTTCAAAAAATTGAAAATTGTGAAAAACTCACTTAATTCTTCAGGATCTATGGGATAAGATATTAATGTATACTGTTTATCTAGTTTATTGTGTTAAAGCCTTACGTCACATCCCATCAGTAGCTATTCTTAATTTGGCCATGAATTCATCTTCTTATATTCATTTATATATTTTCCTTCTAAACCAATTGTTTTTATTCCTATATCTAAACTTCAGCTTTATAATTGTTTAGCCTTTCCTGTCTGCTCATCAAGTGAATATATGTGTGCCAGTGGAGGATGTCTGTCAGCATCTTTGAAATGTAATGGAGAACCTGACTGTGTTGATGGTTCAGATGAGGTAAAAATCTATTATTTGATTAAAGCTTTTGAATTACATAATGTAAATGTAGTAAAAATAAGCAGCATTTTTCTATTCACACTGTCTCAACTGCTAGACGTTATACATGAATATAATATCTACAGCAAATAAGAAGGACCTTCATGCTTCATACAGAGACCATCTGCACCCTAAAGAACACTGTTATTTGTAGAAATTGTGTTCATTAGGATAAATAAAATAAATCTCATTCTATACGGAACATCCACTATTGTGAATTTCCTGGTTACTTTGCCTATAATTCTATCACCATTCATGAAAATTCATGTGATGTGTTCCCTATGTGTTTTAACAGATGGACTGTGTGATAGAATGTAAGGAAGATCAGTTTCAATGCAAGAATAAAGCATACTGTATACCAATCCGATGGCTGTGCGATGGAATTTATGATTGTGTGGATGGCAGTGATGAAGAGACATGTGGCAGAGGTAAGGTACCATGTGTGTGTCCATAATGAGAGAATGGATAATATCTATATAACATGTAAAGAATAGGATTTATGAATAATTCTTTTAGCTCTTTCTAGTTCTATTCCATAATGCCTTGCTCTAAATAAGAAAAATCCACAAATTTTTGATACAAAATGTAATCTCCAAGTATCCACACTGGGAAAAAATGTCACTCAGACTCAAGTTTATAAAGTACTGGATGGAAGAATATTTTCAGACTAGATAGGCATTGGGTCTGTGATCTAGAGTGAGGTACAGTGGATACAGCCTCTGCAAAACAAGTAGCCTTTGAAGAGACCGTAGAATCTGTAGAGACAGAAAACAGTCTGTGTGGGAACATGACAAGTATTTACAAGCACAGGACATAGCCTCTGTAAAGAGAGTACATTGACTCTGTATCTGACACTGTTGCTAGCAGCCCAACCGCACGAGTATTGTCTGTTCTCTGAAAGTATCTCTCTTCCTTATGGCTTTCATACTCTGAGAGAACAAGAACAACACATGATTTACTGGATTGCACACAGTTGTTAAGTATATGACATGTAACTTGTAGCTGGTGCTAGAGAGTTGTCTTGTTGTCATATTGTTGACAAGATGAGTTGCCTTTTTTCCAATCTGGAAGGTGGTTTTTAATTTTATAATATAGTATTTTGCAACTCTGTGAAGATCATTTTTATGTAGTCATATTTAGGAAATCTATCATAACATTAAAAACAGACAATGGTTAGTATAAGTTAATGAAAATTATAATGAATCTATGTATACTGAAAATTAAAACGATCACAGGTTACATGACATCTATTATTGATCTGTTATTGTTATTTTTTAAATGCAATATTTTATAACTTGATCACAGCTTTCTCTCAATGGACTTTACATTGTAACATCTGGAACATGATCAACAGAGATGATATAGCCACAGGCTCCCAAACATATTAAAACACTCACAAAATTTGTGTAGTTTAAATACTTCTCTTTCTTAAGATCAAAGGTTAATGATTAGATAATGACTCCATCTCACACCTGACAAGGTCTTATACCAGGATAAACTCCAGTCTACCTCAGGACAGTATGGAGAACAGGGGAAATATGAGTATCTGAAATAGCTGTCTATTTGCATTTGAAAAGATAAAATCTGTGGTCCCAAGGAACCTGATTCTTTTTTTTTTATTTGAAGTGATTGTTTTCATTAGCTTTTTAATTAGATATTTTCTTTATTTACATTTCAAATGTTATTTCCTTTCCTAGTTTCCCCTCCGACCTCCCCTCCTCCAATCTGTTCCTCCTTCTCCCTGCTCCCCCATGCTCACCAACCCACCCACTCCTGCTTCCTGAACCTGGAAGTCCCCTATACTGGGGCATAGAACCTTCACTGAGGGCTTCTCTTCCCATGGATGACCAACTAGGCCATCCTCTGCTACATATGCAGCTAGAGCCATGAGTCCCACCATGTGTTTCCTTTGTTTGGTGGTTTAGTCCCTGGGAGCTCTGGAGATACTGGTTAGTTCATATTGTTGTTCCTCCTATGATGTTTCAAAACCCTTCAGCTTATTGGGTACTTTCTCTAGCTCGTTCATTGGGGACCCTGTGTTTTGTCCAATGGATGGTTGTGAGCATTCACTTCTGAGTTTGCCAGGCACAGGCAGAGCCTCTCAGGAGACAGCTATATCAGGCTCCTGTCAGCAAGCTCTTGTTGGCATCCACAATAGTGTCTGGTTCTGGTGGTTGTTTATGGGATAGATCCCCAGGTGGCACAGTCTCTGAATGGTCATTCCTTTAGTCTGTGACTCACACTTTGTCTCTGTAACTCCTTCCATGAGCATTTTGTTCCCCCTTGTATGAAGGATAGAAATATCCTTTTGTCTTCCTTCTTCTTGAGTTTCAAGTGTTTTAGAACTTCTAGTCTCTGAAGAAAGAAAACAAAGAAGATCTCAGAAAATGGAAAAATCTCCTGTGATCATGGATTGGCAGGATTAATACAGTAAAAAATGGCTATCTTGCCGAAAGCAATCTACAGATTCAATGCAATCCCTATCAAAATTTCAACTCAATTCTTCATAGAGTTAAAAAGTGCAAGTTTCAAATTCATTTGGAATAACAAAAAACCTAGGGTAGCAAAAACTATTCTCAACAATAAAAGAACCTCTGGTGGAATCACAGTGCCTGACCTCAAGCTGTACTACAGAGCAATTGTGATAAAAAACTGTATGCTACTGATACAATGACAGACAGGTAGATCGATGGGCTTGGATTGAAGACCCAGAAATGAACCCACATACCTATGGTTACTTGATCTTTGACAAAGGAACTAATAGCATCCAGTAGAAAAAAGACAGCATTTCCATATATGGTGCTGGCTCAACTGTCAGTTAGCAAATAGAAGAATTCAAATTGATCCATTTTTGTCTCCTTGTACAAACCTCAAGCCTAAGTGGATCAAAGACTTCCACATAAAACCAAAGATACTGAAACTTATAGAGGAGAAAGTGGGGAAGGGCATCAAATATATGGCCACAGGGGAAAATTCCTGATCAGAACACCAATGACTTGTACTGTAAGATCAAGAATTAACAAACGGGACCTCATAATACTGCAAAGCTCCTGTAAGGCAAAGGACACTGTCAATAAGACAAAAAGGCAACCAACAGACTGGGAAAAGATCTTTACCAATCTGAGATTCCATCTCACACTAATCAGAATGGCTAAGATCAAAAACTCAGGTGACAGCAGATGCTCGCTAGGATGTAGAAGAAGGGTAACATTCTTCCATTCTGGTGGGATTGCAAGCTGGTACAACCACTCTGGAAATAAGTTGGGCAGTTCCAAAAGAAAAAAATCGGATATAGTACTACCGGAGGATCCAGCAATGCCACTCCTGAGCATATACCCAGAAGGTGCTCCAACATGTAATAAGGACACATGCTCCACTATGTTCATAGCAGCCTTATTTATAATATCCAGAAGCTGAAAAGAACACAGATGTCCCTCAATGGAGAAATGGATACAGAAAATGTGGTGCATTTATACAATGGAGTACTACTCAGCTATGAAAAACAATGAATTTATGAAATTCTTAGACAAAAGGATGGATCTTTAGGATATCATACTGAGTGAGGTAACCCAATCACAAAAGAATTCACATGATATGCACTCACTGAGGAGTGAATATTAGCCTAGAAGCTTGAATAGCCAAGATACCATTCACAGAACCTGATTCTTATTGTGGTTTGAACTTTCATTCTTGGTTCTACTTTTTCTGGCATCTGTGGAAAAATGATTGATAGCATTCCTTGATCAAATGCAACTTCAAATTATGTAAATTATTTATGTGCTTTGTAAAATATTACCACATATTAAAGCTTGTGTCAAGCCTCATCACAACAAGAATGCATAACTGGTGTTTTCTTGTGATGCTCTTGACCATCTTTCTTGTGGAGTTCCCTGCAGCTCAGTTATAGTTCAGAGATTTCATTGTCAAGCCTTGTACTATGTTCTCTACTTTGTAAATAATCACATGTTGAGTTGTTCATAAATTTCCCTAAGAAACTGAAAGATTAATCTAGCAAATTTCTTTGCATTTTACATTTTCGGCTGTTTCTGTGTGCCTTATGGCATTTGGGAATTAGTCACTATAACAGACTCAGGATTTTAAGAGTCCTATGATGTACTGTTTATAATATGAAATCTTTGCAGCACAATCTGAAGTCATTAGTATGTTATCACAAAATCTTTTATCTTACTGTTACATATATGATCAAATTTATATTTCTATTTTTGATAAAAAACCCCACTATTCTTGTAATCTATAATAAAATGATATCTAACTCAATAGCTTAGGGAGATCACTTCTCCTTATAACAACACTGATATTCTACAAACAGTATTTTGTAAGATAATTAATGTATGTCAAGAGTTCATAACCATCTTTTAATTCAATTTGTTGCAAAGATACAGCATGCCATGAGATAAGTAATTTAAACCATTATCTCTAAAAATTTGACTCTGCTGCATAATCCATTGATTTAGATTTTGAATTAAGGCAATGCATACCAGAACCTGATACACATGTAAAGTCTCTCTCTCTCTCTCTCTCTCTCTCTCTCTCTCTCTCTCTCTCTCTCTCTCTCTCTCTCCCCTCTCTCTCCCCCTCTCATTTCTCCTTTTCTATCTCTCCTATCTACCTCCTGTCCTCCTTCCTCCCCCTCTTCTTCATCTGGAAACTCAGTGTATCTAGGAAGCTTTATAACCTATGTTGGCCTTACACTCAAGTACTTTCATCAGTCTTCAAAGTGCTGGAATTAAGGCAGATACCAGTATATTAATAAAGTATTCATTATACTAAAGGTCAACCATGCATTCTTTTGTATTGTTTTCAGAGAAAACATATTAAATATTTATGTTAGGTTGTACTGGTTTTCATAATTGAGATTACTTTTAGATTCCAGCATTTTAGAGCTTAGCATTGCAGACATTTAAAACAAAGAAGCATTCCCCGATCAGTGTAGAACTTTGAAGCCTGATACAGTAAATGTCAACCAGTCAAGTCTCTAACTAATTAAAAAGCTACCATTGTGTGTCTTTGACTTCTAACATTCTTAATGATGGCAATGTAAGTTGAACACATTTGACATTTGAAATTTTGCAGAAATTCTTGACCCCTGATTTAACTGTTGCTCAAATTTCTGAACAGTAACTATATCTGTATCTCTCTTCCTCTAAACATGTTTGCAATTGATCATATTAGTTTGCATTTTTTTGAGTCAATTATGTGAAATCTGCCAAGGCCCCCTCATGCTATGGCCTTACTTTGTAGCTCACAACAGGCATAGCAAATCATGAGCATTTACTAATAGGAAAACAATCATATTTGTTTATCTTAATTCTGAATTCATATCTCTGTGCTTTATTATTGGGGTGTACTTAAGAATATAGGATTATAAATTACTTTGTTTTATTGTTCTCATAGAGGCCAATATTGAATTTCTGTCAACTTAAGAGGTTGTTCAGAAATATACAGGAAACCATAGTCCCAATAACCATTGAAGTCTGCAATGCACTTCTTATCCGTCCATACACAGTACAAATGTATCAGTTCATTGGGTCCTGTGCATGTGATATTGACACATATATTTTATATTCTAAATTTTTATATTTCCTGTGATTTTCATTTTGTGTGAAAATGTTAGACATATAAAAATCAATGCCTGATGATACAAATTCCATAGGGAGAAATTAATAAATGGATTGACAAATTACTTTTGTCTTTACAAAACTATTATTTATCTTTCAAAAACATCTTTGCAGTTATTATAAAATTTTGGTGAAAAAGTAGGACAGTGTTTTAGGGTTTGAGGAATTTAAAAATAACTCTTTCTTTTTCTATATTAAACAGAAGTACAAGTTAAATAAAAATTTAATATATATTTTTTTACACTCCATATTCCATTCCCTGCCCTCCCCTATCCACCCTCCAATTGCACCACATCCCACACCTCCACCCCACCCCAGCCTGTCTCCACTGGGATGTCCCCCACCACCCACCCCACCGGACCTTGAATCTGCCTGGGGCCTCCAGTCTCTTGAGGGTTAGGTACATCATCTCTGAATGAACACAGACCCAGAAGTCCTCTACTCTATGTGTATTGGAGGGCTCATATCAGCTGGTGTATGCTATCTTTTTGGTGGACCAGTGTTTGAGATATCTTGGGGGTCCAGATTAATTGAGAATGATGGTCCTCCTGCAGATTGCCCTTCTCCTCAACTTCTTTCATTCTTCTCTAATTCAACAAAAGGGGTCAGCTGCTTCTGTCCATTGGTTGGATGCAAATATCTGCATCTAACAGTTTCAGCTGCTTGTTGGGTCTTTCAGAGGGCAGTCATGATAGGTCCCTTTTTGTGAGTGATTTATAGCCTCAGTAATAGTGTCAGGCCTTGGGACCTCCCCTTGAGCTGGATTCCACTCTGGGTCTGTCACTGGAGCTTCGTTTCCTCAGGCTCCTCTACATTTCCATCTCTGTAATTCTTTCAGACAGGAACAATTATGGGTCAGAGATGTGACTGTCACATGGGAACCCCATCCCTCACTTGATGTCCTGTCTTACTGCTGGAGGTGGGCTCTATAAGTTTCCTCTCCCCACTAAGTGTTTCATCTAAGGTCCCTCCCTTTGAGTCCTGGGAATCTTTCACCTCCCACGTCTCTGGTGCATTCTGTGGGGTTCCCCCCAACCTCCTATTTCCTGAGGTTTCCTATTTACATTCTTTCTGCTGGTCCTCAGGACTTCAGTCCTTTTTGCCTACCCAATACCAAATCAGATTGCCCTGTCCCCCCAACTCACTTGCCACCCCATCCACTTTCCCTCGCAGGTCCCTCCCTCCTTCCCCACTTGTGATTGCTTTCTTCTCTCTCCCAACTGGGACTGAGGCATCCTCTTTTGGGCACTTCAGCTTGTTGAGCTATTTGATTTCTGTGGACTGTATCTTGAGTATTCTGTACATTTGTACATTTGTTTGTTTGTTTGATTTGGAGTATAAAAAAGAGCATAAAATATTAAAAGTGAATCATTAAGACATAAGAAAAATTAATATTTTTTAGTGAATTTCATAAATCATGTAATGATTTTAATAAAATTTCATCTTCTACTCTTCCCTCTAACTGTTCCTGGATCTGTCTTCCTCCCAACTGCAGATTGTCATAATTTCCATCATCTTCCTTCATCTCCATCCTTCTTCTTCCTTCCTTCTTTCTTCTTCCTCTCACTTCCTCTCTTCTTGTTCTTCTCTAAAGCTCATTGAGCTCAATCTCTGCTGTGAATCCACTCTGGGGTGTAGGGCTATAAAATAGAACCTCATATTTAAAAAACCAACAACAATAACAACAGAACTTAACCTATTCCTGTAGAAGCCACTAACTGTGAATTCTTATCTATGGTCGTGGGACTGATAAGGTTTTCTACCATCCATGCCTGAATACTTATTTGCTTGATCTTTTTCAGGTTTTGAACCGTTAAACACAATTGCTGAGTCCATGAGTTTGTCACATACAGAAGGAACTCTGTAACCCTGTTTTTCATTTTTTATGTTTTGGTGGGGAGGACAGGATTATTTGATTGCTTTGCATTTTTGAGACAGGGTTTCTCTGTGTACCTCTGACTGTCCTGGAACTCACTCTGTAGACCAGGCTAGGCTTGAATTCACAAAGATATGCCTGTTTTTGCCATTTGAGTGCTAGGATTAAAGTCAAACACCATCGCCCATCAGGCTTTAACCCTGATTTTTACTATCCTGGGACTTGTACAATAGTCTTATCCTCTCTTGTAAGACAGTCCCTGAACCATGGGGGCAGAGAGTATCCTATCCATGCCCAATTTATGGTTGAGAACTTTCAAGTCACTTATTCATTACACTTTCACCAACTGTTTCTGCAATCTATTGCACAAAGAACCTCCACTGTGAATTCTGAAAGTTACACTAATATCAAATTTAGAGATAGTGAAATGACTTTATAAAGCAATCGATAACTATGTGAGCATACCAAAATAATAGTGGTAGGTTCCCCCTAGAAAATGTGAAATACTAAGCCATGAATCATTGACCAGACTTACAGTACTAAACTTCTTCCTATAGAGTGATCAATAAGTTCAATCAGTGCAGTAGTTTCCCCCATAGAATCTATACCTTTATTATATCTATGGGCACATGTTGCCATGCTAGTCATTATTATAACTTGCAGATTTAAAGAGGGGTAAATTGACAACTTTTCTCCTATAGTCACCTGCATTGCAAATTCTGGTACTATTACATCTAGCCAGTAAATCAAAGGTTCATGGTTAATACCAACTTTATTTCTCCATTTCCTATAACCAAAGTATGTGTTATCTTCAGCAGGATTAAGGATGTTCCAAAATCCTATATGGAAAACTACTATTTTATAGACTTCTCATATATATATAAATGTATATACACATATACGTGGAATTTATAAGTAATATATATATATATATATATATATATATATACATATATATGAAATAAAATCACACACACACACACACACACGATTTTAATTGGAGTTAACCTACCCAGTGGATAATACTCATCCCATAAGCTATACTTTTAACACTTTACCAAAAAAGAAGCCTAGCATCAGGAATGATATAATTCTCCTCTAGTTGTTGATCGGAGCTGTGGCAAAAAAACAAAAAAACAAACAAACAAAAAACCCACAAAATACAGGTTATTGCCATTGGTTTTGTTTGCCCAACAGAATCTGATTATATAAGTTAATACTTTAAAATATACAAAATTGTAAATTGTAACCAAAATATGTTAAATTGAAGGTGATTTATATTTATGAACAAAATCTTCTTCTGTTATTTCTTGTTATTTTTTAAACAAAATATATGCTGGACAGTAGCATAAACATGTTTTGAATTGTATAGTTAGGAACAGGCTTTTGGTTAAAGACAAATGATTGGGAATTGTCTGCTTCTGATATTGGGCTGAAAAGAAATATAAGGAGATGAAGTAGAATTTAATAGAAAAATGGATGATGCTGAACCCTTCTTTTTGGCATTGCTAATTTTCTCAATCTCCCTTTCCTCAAAAATGAAGGAGGAAGTATATGCAGAGATGATGAGTTCCTGTGCAATAACTCCCTTTGCAAGCTCCATTTCTGGGTCTGTGATGGAGAAGATGATTGTGGCGACAACTCTGATGAAGTCCCTGACATGTGTGGTATGGTCTCTCACATGGCTCTTATTGAGATCTTATGATCTAACACTCTGATGGGCACCAGGGAAGTATTGAGAAAATACATAGATTCCATTTCCCTGTGGTCAGGTACATATAGTATATCATCAGACACAGCTTCTCTCTGGATAATAAAGAGATCACCCTTTAAAAAGTTCATGAGTCTGTAGACAACACACTAACATCTGAACCTCATGTCAAAATTATTCAGCAGAGACAGTATGCAAGGTTTAAAAGTATTTATATATGACAGATGGAATTTGAACTGAATGAAGTACATTTTTACCTTCATTCTAATGTGTGTAATAAGGGAGTTTTAACATTAAGTAAATGTAAATGATATGAATATCCAAGTGACATACTAGATGTAAGAATTTACTTCAGTTGCTGTTCAAAAAATCAATGTACAATATATGCAAAATCATGTCCATTCAATACTGAGATTTAAAAAAAACAAACAAATACAAAAACAACATAGCTTCTCTATGTTCAATTTATCCTTGACTAATGTTTTCAGGGTATGTGAAGTGAAAAACTAATAAAATTTGAAATTATCAATATAACTAATTTCTTATATTGACTAATTTGTTTACTTTATATCTTGACCATCTAAGGTTTTCCTTCCTTCTTACCTTCTAGTCCTCTCCCGTGACCTTCTCTCCCCCATTCACTCCTCTTCCCTTTCTCATCAGACAAAGGAGGTCTCCCATTTTTATAAACCATCCTTACCATATCAAGTTGCAGTAAAAATAGGGTTATCTTCTCCTATCAAGGCTAGATGGGGGACCCCAATTAGGGGAAAGAGTCCTATAAGCAGGCAACAGAGTCAGAGTCAGCCCCTGCTCTTACCGTCAGTAGTCTTACATGAAGACCAAGCTACACAACCGTTACATCAGTGCAGATGACCTACATCAGTCCCACATAGGCTTGCTTGTTGCTGATTCTGTGTCTGTGATCCCCAATGGGACCAGGAAAGTAATTTCTGTGGGTTTCCTTGTGTTGATGCTGACCTCAAATTACTACATTTTCTCCTCCCACTCTTCTGCTGGGTGCCCTAAATTCTATCTGATATTTTACTGTGCTTCTCTGCATCTCTTTCCATCAGTTGCTGGATGAAGCCTGCCTCATTAGGGTTGTGCTAGGCACATGTCTGCAAGTACAGGAAAATACCACTAACTGTGTCAGGAGTGGGCTCCCACTCATGGCATGGGTCTTAAACTAGACCAGGCACTGGTTTGCCATTCACTCAGTTTGTGTGCTCTATCTTGTATTCAGGACAAAATGAACCCTATACATTTTGAATTCAGGACAATTTGTAGGTCAAAGGTTTTATGTGTGTTTGGTGTCCCAATCCCTCCACTGGAAGTTTTGCCTTGCTACAGGAGATAGCCTGTTCAGGCACTATCTCCCTCATTGGTAGGAATCTTAGCTAGGGTCACCCTCAGAGATTCCTGGGAGTTCTATTGCCTTAGGTTTATAGCTTGTTCCAGAGATGCTTCCCCTGTTCCAATTGTCTGTCAATACTCTCTCCCTCCTTCTTCCCCCAACCTGATCTCCCCTGTTCCTATCTCAATCTCTCCTCCATCCAGTCTCCTCCTCCTAAATATCTACAAAGTCTATACTATTTCTGATTCTCAATGAGAATCGAGAACCTCCATTGAGCCCATCTTCTTTGATTCTTTGGATCTGCTGATTGTAGCATGGTTACATTTACTGTTAATATCTACTCATAAGTACATAGCATGTTTGTTTTTGTGGGTATGTATTACCTCCCTCAGGATAATCTTTTCTAGGTCCATCAATTTTTTTGGCAAATTTATGGTGCCATTATTTTCAAAAGCTGAGTAATACTCCATTATATAAATGCACCACATTTTTAACATCCATTCTTTGATTGAGGGACATACAGATTGTTTCCAGTTTTTGGCTATTGCTAATAAAGGTGCTATGAACTTAGTTGAGAATTTTCCTTGTATTCTGGAGTATCCTTTGGGCATTTGTCCAGTAGTGGTATAGCTGGATCTTGAGTTAGATCTATTCCTAGTTTTCTGAGAAACCACCAAATTGATTTACAAAGTGGTTGTTACAAGTTTGTTCTCCTACTAGCAATGGAATAGTGTTTCCCTTGTTCCAAGTACTCACCAACATGAGCTATGGCTAGCTTTTAATTTTAGCCATTCTGACAGGTCAAAGATGGAATCTCAGGCCCTTAGAGATTCCTCTGTCAAGAATTATCTTTTTATTGCTGGATCTTCTGGTAGTACTATGTCCAATTTTCTGAGGAACCGCCAGACTGACTTCCAGAGTGGTTATACAAGCTTGCAATCGCACCAGCAATGGAGGAGTGTTTCTCTTTCTCCACATCCTCACCAGCATCTGCTGTCACCTGAATTTTTGATCTTAGCCATTCTGACTGGTGTGAGATGGAATCTCAGGGTTGTTTTGATTTGCATTTCCCTGATGATTAAGGATGTTGAACATTTTTTCAGGTGCTTTTCAGCCATTCGGTATTCCTCACTTGAGAATTCTTTGTTTAGCTCTGTACCCCATTTTTAATGGGGTTATTTGAATTTCTGGAGTCCAGCTTCTTGAGCTCTTTGAATATATTGGATATTAGTCCCCTATCAGATTTAGGATTGGTAAACATCCTTTCCCAATCTGTTGGTGGCCTTTTTGTCTTATTGACAGTGGTTTTTTGCCTTACAGAAGCTTTGCAGTTTTATGAGGTCCCATTTGTCAATTCTTGATCTTACAGCACACACCATTGCTGTTCTGTTTAGGAATTTTTCCTCTGTGCTCATATCTTTGAGGCTTTTCCCCACTTTCTCCTCTATAAATTTCAGTGTCTCTGGTTTTATGTGGAAGTCTTTGATCCACTTAGACTTGAGCTTTGTACAAGGAAATAAGAATGGATCAATTCGCATTCTTCTACATGATAACCGCCAGTACCCCAGAGCTCGTGTCTCTAGCTGCATTTGTATCAGAAGATGGCCTAGTCAGCCATCATTGGGAAGAGAGGCCCCTAGGTCTTGCAACCTTTATATGCCCCAGTACAGGGGAGTACCAGGGTCAAGAAGTGGGAGTGGGTGGGTAGGAGAGCAGGGTGGGGGGAAGATATAGGGAACTTTAGGGATAGCATTTGAGATGTAAATAAAGAAAATGTCTAATAAAAAAAGAATTATCTGTTTAGCTCTGTACCCTATTTTTTAAGTGGGTTATTTGATTTGTTGTTTTATAATTTCTTGAATTCTTAACGTACTTTGGATATAAGTCCTCTGTCAGATGTAGGGTTGGTGAATATCTTTTTCCCTTTCTATAATCTGTTGTTTTGCCTTATTAACAGTTTCTCTTATCTTATGGAAGCTTTTCAGTTTTATGAGGTCAACTTATTAATTGTTGATTCTATAGCTATTAATGTTCTGTTCAGGAAGCTGTCGTCTGTGCCAATGTCTATAAGGATTATTCCACACTTTGTTTTTTATCTGGTTTAATGTATTTGGTTATATGTTGAGATCTTATCCTCCTGTGCTTGAGTTTTGTGCATAGTGATACATATTAATGTATTTTCTTTCTTCTACTTGCAGACATACAGTTAGACCAGCACCATTTGTTGAAGATGCTTTCTTTTTTCCATTGCATAAATTTGACTACTAAATTTGTCAAAAAATAAGTGTCTGTTGTCATGTGAAATTATTCCTGGGTCTTTGATTTGATCTCATTGATAAATTTTATCTGTTGTTATACCAATATCAATGATGCTTTTATCACTATTGATCTGTAGTACAGATTGAAATCTGGGAGGGTGATATCTTTTATGGTACAGTATTAGTTTCCTTGTCTTTGCTTGTTTTCTAAAAGAGGCAGATATTTTTCTTTCAATGTTTGTAATAATATTGTGCTGGAATTTTGATAGGGATTGTGTTGAATCTGCAGATTAGTTTTGATAGGATGGTCAGTTTTTCCTGTGGTAACCCTACTTAAAATTGAGCATGGGAGAACTTTCCATTTTCTGAGTTCTTCTTTAACTTATTTCTTCAAAGACTTGAAGTTATTGTCGTATATGTCTTTACATTTCTTAGTTATGGTTTTACACCAAATACTTTTTATCATTTGTGGATATTGTGAATTGTGTTGTGTTTCGGATTTCTGTTTCAGTCATTTTGTCATTTGTATATGTGGACTTTCCCTCACCTATACAGATCCTATTTTACCTGGAATCTGATAGCTTAAATAATGCAGAAGACTTCAGTCTGCATCTGTAAGGCCTTGTAGGTGGGCACATAAATTTGACCTCATGCCAATTTTAGTGTAGTTTTATACATAAATGTAACAAAGAAAGCAAGTATTCAAGCAATAATACAAGGAGCATGGCTTGAAATCAGAAAAACATGATCAGAAAAACATGTAAGTAAACATGAGTAAGCAAAGTAAATATTGACAGAGCAGGACTTTTCCAGAGAATTCTCAGGAGATCAGTTTAAACACAATTCCCTGGCACTTAATAAAGATGGTATCTGGGAAATTATGACAGCAAGGCAGAAAGCCATATCGAAATTCGAGGTACACTCTCCAGTTGGGTCCTTTAGCTATGTTTTGCCACTCAACAAGAATAAACATCTTGTTAACTGAATGTGAACGTTCAGCAGAAGAGTCATGGGATCATGCTTGAAAACAATCTATGGATCAAAATGTACTTGAGGTCAAAGGCTGTCTGCCTTTGGTCTGGAGTCTCTCTGACTGTTCACCAGGGCTTTGTTCACCATGCACCATTCTTATGATAATATCCTGACAGTATGTATATAAGAGGGCAGTTGATTTGTTTTCTTAAGTTAACTTATATAGCCACTTCGCAGAAGGTGATTATCATCTGTAGAACCTCCCTGGTAGAGTTTTGGGGACCTTTATCATAACAACTATGAAGAGTGATACTTTGCCTTCCTGTTTTCCAATTTGTACTCCCAAGATCTCCTTCAGATGTCTCCTTGTTCTAGCTAGAAATCCAGATGCTATATTAAATATATAGGAAAGGGTGCTCATCCTTGTTCCTGATTTTACTGGAATTGCTTTAAGTTTCACTCTATTTAATTTGATGTTGGCAATAAGCTCGTTATAAATTGACTTTATTATATTTAGGAATGCCCTTTTTATTTCTGATTGCTCCAAAGATTTTGCCATGAACGGGCATTGGGTTTTTTCAAATGTTTTTTCAGCATCTATTGAGATGCTCATCCATTTTTTCCTTTGAGTTTCTTTATATGTGGTATTACATTGACATACTTTTATATATTGAACCATCCCAGTATCTCAGGGATGAAGCCTACTTGACCCTGGTGGATGATCTTTTTAATGTATTCTGAGATTTTCTTTGCAATTATTTTATTAAATATTTTTCTATCAGTGTTCATGAGAAAAACTGCTCTGCAATTCTCTTTCTTTGCTGAATATTTGAGTGATTTGGGTAACAGGATGACTTAGACAATAAAATGAATTTGGAGTTATTTTTCTGTTTCTATCTCATGGAATAAGTTTTAGGAGTATTGGCATTAATTCTTCTTTGAAAATCAGGCAGAATTCTGTGATGAAACTATCTCTCCTGTCTCCCGTGGCTTTTTTCCCTTCCTTCCTTCCTTCCTTCCTTCCTTCCTTCCTTCCTTCCTTCCTTCCTTCCTTCCTTCCTTCCTTCCTTCCTTCCTTCCTTCCTTCCTTTTCCTTCCTTCCTTCCTTCCTTCCTTCCTTCCTTCCTTCCTTCCTTCCTTCCTTCCTTCCTTCCTCCTTTCCTTCCTTCCTTCCTTCCTTCCTTCCTTCCTTCCTTCCTTCCTTCCTTCCTTCCTTCCTTCCTTCCTTCCTTCCTTCCTCCCTCCCTCCCTTCCCTCCCTCCCTCCCTCCCTCTCTCTCTCTCTCTCTCTCTCTCTCTCTCTCTCTCTCTCTCTCTCTCTCTTTCTTTCTTTCTTTCTTTTGGATTGGAAACTTTTAATGACTTTCTATTTCCTTAGCAGTACAGGTCTTTTTAGATTATTTTTCTAATCTTGATTTAACTTTGGTAAATGGTATCTATTAAGAAAAATTTCCAATTCTTTTAGATTTTTTAAAAAAATTTTGTGGAATACAGGGTTTTAAATTAAAATGTAATGAGTCTTTGTATTTCCTTGGTGTCTACTGTTATGTTCCCCTCTTTATTTCTGATTTTATTAATTTGGATTATTCTTTCTATCTTTTAGTGATAACTATTTGTCTATCTTGATGATTTTCTCAAAGACTGAATTTGACTGGTTCTTTCTATTATTCTCTTTGTTTCTATTTTATGGATTTCCTTTCGTCCTCAGTTTGATTCTTTCCTGCCTTCTACTGTTCCTATTATGCTTGCTTATTTTTGTTCTAGAGATTTTCAGTGTGTTTTAAGTTGTTAGTAGGCATCCTCTCCATTTTTTAAATGTATAAACTTAATGCTATGAACTTTCACTTTAGCACAAATTTCAATGCACACAATAAGGTTGAATATGCTGTATCTTCGTTTTGATTGAATTCCAGGAAGTCCTTTATGTATTTTTTTTTTTATTTCTAGCTTGACCCAGCAGTTATTCAGTAAAGAGTTGTTCAGTTTCCATGAGTTTTAGGCTTTCTATTGGTTCTGTTCTTGTTGCAGTTAGTTTTAATCCATGGTGGTCTGATAAGATAAAAGGTGTTACTCCAGTGTTCTTATATCTGTTAAGACTTGCTTTGTGACCAAGTATTTACTCAATTTGGAAAAAAGATTCCATTATGTGCTAAGAATAAAATATGTTCTATCGTCCTTGGTTAAAGTATTATATTCATATCAGTTAGGTCAATTTGGCTCATAATATCTGTTAAGTACTGTACTTCAATGTTTATGTTTTGTATGGATGACTTATCCATTGCTGAGAGTCTAATAATGATGAATCCAACTAGTAACATGTGAGGTTCAGTGTATGATTTTAGCTTTAATAATGTTTATTTTACAAATATGGTTGCTTTTGTTTTGAGACATACTCATTAAAAAAATTAAGAAGTAATTTTGATGTAGTAATTTTCTTTTGGTGAGTATAAAGTGTTCTTCCCCATCTCTTTTGATTAATTTTAATTGGAAGTCTATGTTGGTAGATATTAGAATCGCTGTGTCAGCTTCTTTCTTGGTTACATTTGCTTGGAAAACTTTTTTTCTAACCTTTTACTCTGAGGCAATATCCATCTTTGATGTTATAGTATGTTTCTTGTATGCAGCAGAGGAATGGATCTTGTTTTTTGGATCCATTCTGTAAGACAATGCCATTTTATTAGGTAATTGAGTCCATTGATACTGATTGATATTAACAATCAATGATTGCTAAAGGCCTTTTCCCCAAGCAGCTTGATTATGAAATTTTCATTTTGCATGTTTAGTGTTTCGATTATTATATAATGGAGGAAATTTATGTTCTGGGGCCATTTTTTTTAAGTGTGTAGTAAATGTTATATACCTTTATAGACATGTCCTTTTAAAAGTTAATAAAATATTCTTCCATGATTAAAAAAAAATTCTAGGTTATTGAGCTGGGATTCTTCTCCTTTTTTCCTATTATTCATAGGTTTGAACTGGTTATAGTGTCAGTCATTTTTTTTTTATATAATTCATGTTTTTTCTTTTTCTTTCTTTTTTTTGTTTTTTTGTTTTTGTTTTCTTTTGTTGTTTTTTTGTTTGTTTGTTTGTTTTTCGAGACAGGGTTTCTCTGTATAGCTCTGGCTGTCGTGGAACTCACTTTGTAGACCAGGCTGGACTGGAACTCCGAAATCTGCTTGCCTCTGCCTCCCGAGTGCTTGGGATTAAAGGTGTGCACCACCATGACCGGCTTTCTGTTTTCTTTCAAATATAGAATGTAGACATAATGATACACACAAACACAGTCAGACAGATAACTCCTTTTGAAAGCATTCTCCTTTGGGGATGGCAAGATGGCTTAGCAGGTAAAGGTGCGTGTTGCCAGTTTTGATGATCTGAGTTCATTCCTCAGAATCCACATGGTAAAAGGAGACTGACTCCTGCAAGAGTCCTCCGATTTCCATACATTTTCCAAGGTGAGTGTGTGCGGAAGTCAGTCATTTTGTTCACCGTTTTTTCTTTTTTCTTTTTTTTTCCCAATTTTTATTAGGCATTTTCTTCATTTACATTTCAAATGCAACCCTGAAAGTCCCTTATACCCACCCCCCTGCTTCCCTACCCACCCATTACTACTTCTTGGCCCTGGTGTTCCTCTGTACTGAGGCATATAAAGTTTGCTAGACCAAGGGGTCTCTCTTCCCAGTGATGGTCAACTAGGCCATCTTCTGCTACATATGCAGCTAGAGACACGAATTCTGGGGGTACTGTTAGTTCACATTGTTGTTCCACCTATCGGGTTGCAGACCCCTTCAGCTCCTTGGGTACTTTCTCTAGCTCCTCCATTGGGGGCCCTGTGTTCCATCCAATAGCTGACTGTGAACATCCACTATGTGTTTGCCAGGCAAGGGCATAGCCTCACAGGAGACAGCTATATCAGGGTCCTTTCAGCAAAATCTTGCTGGCATATGCAATAGTGTCTGCGTTTGGTGGCTGGTTATGGGATGAATCCCGGGTGGGGCAATCTCTGGATGGTCCATCCTTTCGTCTCAGCTCCAAACATTGTTTCTGTAACTCCTTCCATGGGTGTTTTGTTCCCAATTCTAAGAAGGGGCAAAGTGTCCACACTTTGGTCTTTGTTTTCTTGGCTTTGGGTTCTTTCTTCAGGGGATTTATTAATTTCTTCTCACTTTTTTGATGTTTTCTTGTATGTCTGCAAGAGATTTATTCTTTTCTTTTTTAGGGAACTCTATCACTTTCATGATGATGCTTTTAAATTTATTTTCTTCTGCTATGATAGAATATCCAGAGGTTGTTGTAATAATATGACTAGACATTTGTGGTGCCATATTGCCCTGGCTATTGCTGATTGTATTTTTACACTGTCATACAGGCATTTGGTTTTAATATGAATATAGGTTGTTACCCTTTCAGTCTTCTTGGCTTGGTGGTACAGTAGGAAGTCTCCATCAAAGCTGATACTCGACTTCTGGTAGCTGTTTTAGCCTTCTTCCTGCACGAGGTCTCTGTTCTCTCTGTCATAGCAATCACTTGCTCTGACAGGCATAGTCTACCCTTGATCAGAAGTAAATTATTTTTAATCTTAATATGTCCCTGTTTTTAAAATTGGGTTTTATTATATAATATATATAATATATCCCGATTACAGTTTCTCCTTTCTCTATTCTGCCCAGTTCCTTTCCAACTCCCCTCCCATCCCAGTCCATACTCTTCTGTATTTCATTAGAAAAGAATAGGCTTCTTTGGCATAGTAACAAAACATAATTAAATAAACCATAAGATAAAAACAAAAGAAATTGCACCAAAGTTGGACATGGCAAACCATCAGAAGGAAAACATCCCAAGAGTAATCAAAGCCCCTCAAGAGTTTCATACAAATACTAAAATGAAAGCTATAATATATGCAAAGAGGACCTGGTTCAGAACTATGTAGGCCAAATGCTTTCTGCTTCTGTCTCTGATAGCTCATATGAGGTTTGTGCAGTTAATTTATAGGGCTTTGCTCTCTTGTTGTCCTCCACCTCCTTTGGCTCTTACACTCTGTCTGCCTCCTCTTCATTATGGTTTAATGAGCTCTGAGAAGACTGATTTTAGAACTGTGTATTCCAAGGTTTCTCTGGATCTCTGTCTCTCTGTCTCCCTTCTCTGTCTCTGTCTTCTCTCTCTCTCTCTCTCTCTCTCTCTCTCTCTCTCTCTCTCTCTCTCTCTCACCAATGTCTAGCCTCTATATTTCTTCCTATGTGATGAAGGAAAAAGCATCCCTGATGATAACAGAATAACACTCTCATCTGTGAGTATAGCAGGCTATCATTAGGTGTCATTTATTGTCATATATTAGTAAAGACCACTGGTGTGTTCTTTTAGCCTAGGTCTTTGGGCTATCTAGTCTATAGTTCTTCATAACCCAAGCACTCTTGAGTTATTAAAGGTATTAAATTCATTGTTCAGTCATATGTAGAAGCAATCATATGTGTAATGATTTAAGCAATCATCCACATAAGAGCCAGAAGCTCATTTTCTTCCATTATTTTACCTGATCCTGATCAACCCTCTTCCTTTCCTACCAGTCTCTTTTCCAGCTCTCTGACATTTGGTTTTAATTTTATGATCTATTTAGTTTTAAATAGATCATAAAATTAGATAAAAAATAGATCAATCTGTGTGATCATTGAGTAGGAACTGTGTATTGGAGTTCAGGGAAGTGACCAGTGAGCATATAACTGAAGACATTGACTCTCCCTCTCCATGAAAATGTCAGTGGGAAGTAATTCACTTATTAAGGGTGGAAACCTCTAAATATGCTTGATTACTGACAAGCTACTTTTTATGCAGAGCCAGTGAAGGCATCTACCACTGCAGTGAGTTCATGGCTGCAATGTCTTACCAAGAAGGTGGCATTTTATAGCCTTTGCACATATCTTCTAGCTCTGACTTTTTTTCCTTTGTGCCCTTTCATTAATGTTCCATGAGCTTGAGAGGGGATGCACTTGTTTAAGGGTGTACACTTACCCATCACCTATTTTTTTTATAATTTGTGAAGATATGAGCCTTGTATCCACTGTCATATATTAGAAAAAGAGGCTTCTCAGATTAAGGTAAAAGATAGTATTTTGTGATGGGTATAAAGTTTATATTCAGGAGACAGTTTGAAAATAAGTCAGTTTAGCTAAGTGACTTCACTGCCATGAATTTTTGACCATGTTTAAGCATAGAATCATTTGTGTGATGTTATTTCTGGGGAGACATAGTCATTCCAGGTAGGGAACTGTGGTAGTTTGTATATGGTTGGCCTATGGAGGGGGCACTATTAAAGGTGTGGCCATATTGGAGGAGGTATATTGTTAGAGGATGTATGTCATTGTGGATGTCTGCTTTGAGGCTCCTGTGCTTAAACTCCACCTACTTTGAAGAGTCCTCTACTGACTGCCTGCCAGGGATGGCCTCTTCATGGCTGCCTTTGGCTCAGGATATAGAACCATGTCTGCCTGTATTCTGACATGCTTCTAGCAATAATGATAATGGACCAAAACACTGAAAATGTAAGCCAGCCCAATTAAATGTTAGCCTTTTAAGAGTTGTTTGAGTCATGGTATCTCTTCACAGCAGTAAAACCCTATCTAAGACAGGAACCAACAAGAGAAATTCCTTCCTTACCCCAGTTATTATCTTCAACCATATACTTTTCTGTAATAATTGAACAAACCCTTTTAAATTTTTTCAAGTATCCACATTTCACTATTTTTAATTAAAAGCAAAAGCCATATTTTCTTTCTAAAAAGAAAGTACATTTTAAAAAGTTAATATATTTGAGTCATTTTGTTGTTGGTTCTTTTCCTCTGTTTTTGTTCTTTCAGTCAAATTTCTCTGCCCACCCACGAGGCCTTACAGATGCAGAAATGATAGAATCTGCCTGCAACTTGAGAAGATATGCAATGGGATTAATGACTGTGGGGACAACTCTGATGAAGAACACTGCAGTGGTAAATCTGTTTGATTGGAAATATTGATTTGGGAACAACTTGAAAGATAAGAGAATAAATTTATTACTTAAAATTAATTGTAGCAAAAAAAAATCCTTTTTGACTATATGAAGGCTTTTCCCCAGGCACCAGAGCTTGCCACGGTCATATAGAAGGAAAACCACTCCCTAGCATTTCATCTGCATTTAAAAAGAAAATTGTATGGCTTTATTCAATGTCTCCCCCTAAGGTACTTCATTTAAGATAATATTAATCTCACATGAAAAATAACTTGGTTTAAAATAATTCCTTGTTAAAATGGAGATGGAATGGAGAAAGTCTTCACAAATTATGTGCAGATAAAATATTTTTCTCAATATTCTGAGATACACAAATCTTCAATACCAAAAAGATGATTCAGAAACCATGCTGGACTCATTCTCATCTAAGTCTTCTGCTTCCTATAAAATACCTACTTTTTGAAAAAAGTCATATCAAAAGCTATTATTGCATACTAAGTGCACATAGCAATAAAATGATTGACTGACACACGGGTCAATACATTTCTCAGTTCTTGCCCGCAATGTTTCTATTTAAGTAGACAGTGAAGCCCACAACTAGTCAATGTGTACAGAATAAGAAACTTAGAAATGGTTAGCTCAAAGTGGGGTGCATATGTCACATTTCCCCCTCAAGGCTCAGAGTTCCTTGTAAAAGAGGGAGCAGAAATACTGTAAATAATATTTGTACATTTTCTTATAAAAAGTGAGTTCTCTTTAATATATGGAATATTTTCATTTTTCCAAATTCTAAAACTTTAAAAATCTATTTGACTTAGCCCATATATCTTGAATTATAAGACAGAAGATTCTGTATTTTCGTAGCATTTAGTACAATGTTGAATACATTGTTTGTTCAGTTTTATGGTATGAAACACTAACCACTTCCTTAATGCTTCATAGGTAAACTGTCATTGAAATCCAAGCCTTGTAAGAAGGATGAGTTTACTTGTAGTAACAGAAATTGCATCCCCATGGAGCTGCAATGTGATGGCCTTGATGACTGTGGTGATGGCTCTGATGAACAAAGCTGCCTGAAGAGTGAGTGGTTTCTATTAATGGGGTACAAGAAGGAAGATTCTCTATCATGAATTGGTCTACTCTTGCATGGAGACAACTCTTCACTGTGCACACATGTCAGACCTTTGCTAAATTAGCATTACTTGGAGGATCACCTAATTTTTGGACTATGGGATAGAATAGTTGATTTAGCATGAATTTGATCAGTTGATGTAGGTAAGAGACAACACAGTCTTTTCTCCATAATAAAACTCCTCTGGATTATTTGCGTTTAAAGGGACTTTCCTTAATGGAGAAAAAGAAACAAAATTAAGGCTACTGTACTGAAATTACAGGGAAGGCTTCCTTTGTTCTAACAGCATTGTAAGCCTGTTTTCCACTGACATGTTACTTTTATTAGTGTGCCCAAATCAAAAATGGTTCAAGCTGTGGTTTTAGCCTTCTGGCCCCTGATGAATGCATCTGCAGAATAGTTGTAAAAAAAAAATTCTAGGGAAGGTTCTGGCTGTTAGAAAAAATACAAGATAGGTAAATATTGTTGTAAAGATGGCCTTTCAGGAAAATTATTTATATCACTTGGTTTTAGGAAGTTGTGTGGTTTAACAATGGCTGTCAATATTAGTGTAAGCAGATGTTCTCCTCTGTATTTAATGTAATTAATTCAGTCATTTTAGGCCCTGTGAGTCTCAAAAAAAGAAGAGTGTATGTGCATAGAAGAGCAAAACTTTAATGGGAATTATCCACATAATAAAATATTTCGAATTAAAAAATAAACTCCAATAAAAAATAAACACCAAAGTCATATTAGTTTTGATTCTACTATTTAAATCCTAGCTCCCATTGAACACACCTGTGAGAACAATGGGAATCCATGTGGAGATGATGCATATTGTAATCAAATCAAAACATCTGTTTTCTGTCGCTGTAAGCCAGGATTTCAGAGAAACATGAAAGGCAGAGAGTGTGCAGGTAAAGTAATTTTCATATTTTCTTAACAGCTTGCCCTCAATCCTCGGCTTATAAAGAAACCCAAGGCTGCTAAGTTAACCAATGACTGCTCTTCAGGAAAAGCAGTATCTATGGGCTAACATTTCACTTATGGGGGAGAGGGGGGAGCAGGGGGAAGGGAAGGGAGAGGGAGGCGGGGAGGGACAGGGAGAGAGAGTCTGGGGCAAAGAGCATGTTTGATTATACAGCTAAGCTAACTATCCCTGAAACTATAAAGCCTCTCTGAACAAATTTAGCCCTGCAACAATTGTGTTTTGAAAAGCAAATTACAAATTTATGGGTTAAAAACTATTGAAGTATTAGACTCATTCCATGAAAGTATATTATGAGGTGACACATTTTTCTTGACTGTGGTATTTCTCATGCTGTGGCAAATAATTCATTTTGAGGAACTTGTAAGCTTTTGTCCTAGCACCATGGTTTAAGCAATCCTTTGAAGTAAGTCTTTAAAAATTTAAAGTCAGTGTCTAAATGACCTCCTTGTCAACTTCTGATCATGTAAAAATTAGGCATTCAATTAAGAGATAATTTCAAAATAAGCTATATATAAACATACATCAGAGCTTTAACTATAGAGCCATATATACTGCATTTTTCCAATGTCTATACTACTTATGGTATTTTTGATATTTTATAATATTTACTTGTTATTGGAATTTTCAATAATCTCAGATGTCTGTATAGCATATTTCTGTTAAATATTATTTTGTTAATTTATTCATGATTTTGTGAGTACATGGTGCCTAGAGATTGACCTCATTCCTTTCTAACTCTCAACATTGCTTTTGTGAGATAAAGCCTGGTACTGAACCTGAACATCACTGATTGTTTAGAATGTTGATCAGGAAGCTCCAGGGATTCTTCTCTAGCCACTGTGCTACTTTCCCTCATGGGGCATTGGGATCTAAACTCAGATCTTCATGCTTGTTTGTCCAGCGCTATCCAATGGGCCATCTCCATAGCCCCATGAAAAACTACAATAATCTATTCTTCCAGCTCTTATTTGCCTAAATTTCTGGTTTTAAAATGACTTTCCATTTTATCAAACAACATGTAAACACTAATTCATGATACTCACCCATGGATGAAAGCTGTGTTTCTATACACTTTGAGAACTCTGCTCACGTGGCCTCTTTTCTTATTAACATGAGACTTTGAAAGTTGGTAAACTAAGTGTTCGCTACTTTAATTAAAACCATTTTTCTTTTGATATCTGTGCCTATCATTTATATGCAAATACACACATAGAAAGAGAGATTAAAGACACTAGTTTTGACTGTATTGATTACCTAAAAGGACAAAAGTGTAGACGGTTCCTGTTTAATGTGTGTTTACTAACTTTAGAAATTCTGTTCTCAATATTTCATTTTATGCTATTGCAAAGAAATATAACCACAACTATATTATTTGTCAATTCAAATAACCATTTTTAACTATTTTTATACCTCTGTTGTAGATTCAAGTAAATTCTGAACATTAATTAAAAATGAGTCAAATATATATATATATTTGTTAAAAAGCAATTTCCATTTGATATTAAAGAGAAAAAGGGTATTAACTAGACTTTGCAATTTAGTCTGTTAAGGTCCTTCACTTTTATAATATATATATTATAAAAATATTGTTTTGTATTAAATTCAAAACAGTTTAGTTGAAATAACCAAAAGAAAGAAAGACAAGATTATAGAATAGAAACAGAAAGACCTTAACAGTACTGTGTACAGGTGTGGTGAATATGTGAAATCAGAAGAGCCAAAAATTGAAAAGATCAGAATCTTTTTATAAGACAAAACACAGGTTTATCTTATATACCAAATCCAGAGGTAAGCTGTAGAAAGAGCTGACACCCTAAACAAAGCAGAATAACCTACTGCAATTTAGATGATTAAGATTTAATATGATACATTTTACTTCATCCCTGATCCCTCCTGAAGACAAGTAAATGTTCATTACACAGAAAGTAGTTGGTATTACAGAGCTTCAGGATTCACTGGAGAAAAGCCATAACATAGGCAACAGAATGTGCAAAATAGACTGTCATGGTGTCATCTTCATGTGTCATTAGGTATGGTTGTGTATAGCATTGAGCCTTTAAAATGCTATAGAGTGCTAAATAAAAGACAGGTATTTTCCTAAACTAAACATAATCTGAGGTATGACTTTATCTTACAATCTTATTACATAATCAGGGCAAGTATACAATATGCGGGGAGCAGAGGAATCTTAAGTGAAAGTGGAGGGGGAAAAAGGGTGGTCAACAAATCCCCTGATCATGTGACTGAGTTCTCAGGTCTACTCATGCCCCTAATTCAGTGTGGCATGTTTCAAATCACAGACATCACCTGTGGCTTCTTTACTTCTTGCTGACTTAGCCCTGCTTATTTGCAGATGGCTGTTCAGGTTCTCTATTTAGTTGTCACGATAGTCCTTATTTTTCAATGGTGGAGATGGATTCTGAGCTCTTCTTTCACAGATCTCAATGAATGCCTGCTGTTTGGAATATGCTCTCACCACTGTCTAAACACACGAGGATCATATAAATGTGTCTGTGACCAGAACTTTCAAGAAAAAAACAACAGCTGTATAGCAAAAGGTAAGGTAATTAAAAAGTGATTTCAATTCTTCATGAATATCTTAAGGGGAAAATTTTGTACATTGCATTTTAGCAAAAGACCTATTCTGAATAAGATGAAATATTTAGATATTAAGGCAATCAATGTGGCTACCTTATTTTTATTTTGAAATGGGAACTATATTTTCCTTTGATGAAAAATATCGTGTTTCTATTCTGGAAACTTCCAAATTCTCCTGTGTGAGCTCATTTTAAAAGCTGCAGTAAGTCCTATACCACTAGAGCTTGTTTGCTTGTGTCTCTGCCTTATCGTTTTAGTCTAGTTCAAAGTGATTTACAGAGAAAATTATTAAAGATCGAGCAAAAAGTATTAAAATTACTTTTTGTTTTTAGCAGTTTGTCAGTAGAATAAAAAATTTAAGCACCAGTCTTATAGCCCAGTAATTCTGTTTTTTCAATAAGTGTAAAAATATTTTTTACAACTGTAAAACTATGAAGGCATAAGGACTAGGATTAAAAAAAACATGTAGTGACAAGTTGAAAAGTTACAAAATATAGAAATAAGATTTTAATATTTGCATATTAACACAGTTATGGTGCTAGACTTCTAAATATGTATTTTAATTGCTCATGTATTTTACACAATATATAGCTTTAATATCATCAGTTACACAATATCATTAATGAGAAGTAATCACATGAGAAAACTGGTCCAATGTCACTTATCCTGTGTGAATGGTGTTAAGTGTACTTAAATTTGAATCCTAGGACTGAATCCTATGACCATACTTTCCACACTACATGGCCTAGAAGAAGTCACTCTTCATTATTCGAGACTTGGTTCTTCATTTATAAAATTGCGTTATCATATCTATTTCCATGATTTCTGTGAGAAATCAAAGTAAATTGAAAGAAAATTAATATAATATACAAAAGAATAAATATTGAGTAATATTTACACTAGTAAATGATTTATTGTATATTATCAAATTCTGTGATCCAAATTTATTTTAGTTAGAAATAAATTAAAATTACAAAACCTTAATGTAACAAAGAATAAAATCTATTAAATGGAAAATAAAACAGGACAGGATGTAGCTTAGAGATGGATTTTTTGCAAAGCCATCAGTTGAATGAATCTCTACCCCCTAAAAAAGAAAGAAAAAAAAGATGGATGGAAGGAAGGAAGGAAGGAAGGAAGGAAGGAAGGAAGGAAGGAAGGAAGGAAGAAGCTTAAATAGTTAAAGTTATAGGGACACATGTCATAGAATAGCATCTAAATACCAAAAATCAGCACACAGTATGTTGTGCTTTGCTAAAGACATCCTTTTCCAATCCTTAATTTATGCACATGAATAAAGTTTTGTACTTAAAAAAAGAACGTGACTACTAATGAATATTGTAAAAAAGTGTTAAGCAGAAATCAAATATTGTGAAGAGTTTTATAAAGGTATAAAACTAGCTGATTTTCACTTTGGAAGAAACTGTATAAAGAATAACAAAGCAAGATAATTTAAAGTATATCATCACTTTTGCTCTAGTTGAAATTTCCTCTATTTTGTATTTTATTACAATAATCTGCAGGCTCTGAAGATCAAGCTCTCTACATAGCTAATGACACTGACATCCTGGGTTTTGTATATCCATTCAACTACAGTGGCGGTCATCAGCAGATTTCTCATGTTGAACATAATTCAAGAATAACAGGGATGGATGTACATTATCAAAGAAATGTGATTGTCTGGAGTACTCAGTTTAATCCAGGCGGGATTTTCTACAAAATGATCGATGCCAGAGAAAAGAGACAAGCGAATAGTGGCTTGATTGTAAGTAAATAACAGAAAATTTGAAAGCTATGCCTTCTTTAAACATCCTTAATTAAAAAAAAAGATCAAAGTATCTGAAGAATTAAGATAATCAGTTATTTATTCCATACAGAAATAAATAGTTCTTTCTATTTTCACAAAAGCATATTTACTCTAAAATTTACTCTAAATTCTGGTTTGTATTTTGCTTGAGTGCATTTACCATTGTTACATGGGAATGAAAATAAATAACAGCTGGATGTTTGGAACACATTATATTTTATATTTAAAATTCATGCATATTGTGAACAGAAGCCATTTTTAATCTTAATATTTGAATGGGAAATATGTGTGCTTTTTCCATTAGAATGTAACATAACATGGAGAAAATTGTTTCAGTTTTATGAATATCAAAATCTACTTATGAGACAAGAAACTAGAGTTTCACTATTCCTTCCTTTTTTTTTGAGAAATGCATTTTGGAGAACATTTGGCTGATACAGGAAGGGAATGTTGATTTTCATGGCTAGTTTTGAAAATAATAAAATAGACCACTTGTTTAGAATTGTATTTGTTGACAATCTCTATTTTCATTACAGCCTTTAAAGTTATTGCATATTTTGTATTTTAATGTAACCAAGGAAAAAGAGATGTGCATACTTATTTATTTTGAGGGAGCTTGGCCTTTCTTCCATACAATTCCAAAGTCAGGTGATACCACAGAAAGGCCATGGTACCTGTTTGGATTCCTCATTAAGTTTTTTTTACAACAGAATCTATCATAAATATCTAAGGATATGAGTGATAACTGATGAGGCTTAGAAAATATTCTAATTTTATACTACAATAAAGGTTTAAGCTGCAAGAATACCACTTGATGTTGTGTTGAACATATTTTAATTATATTTTAATGTATTCCTTATATGTTCAGTTAAGTGAATGTATTTTATGGGAGGGAAGTGGCAGCCTATGAGTGCAGATGCTTTGGAAGGCCAGAAATTCATAGCATGAAAGTTACAGGTAGTTGTAAGCCATCTGACATGGGTATTCTGAGGAGAACTTGAACTCTGAAAAAGCTCTTCACATTCTCAATTTCTGAGATATCTCTCCAAGTACAACTTTTTTTAAAATATTTTTTATTAGGTATTTTCCTCATTTACATTTCCAATGCTATCCCAAAAGTCCCCCATACCCTCCCCCACACTCCCCTACCCACCCACTCCCACTTTTTGGTCCTGGCATTCCCCTGTACTGGGGCATATAAAGTTTGCAAGTCCAATGGGCCTCTCTTTCCAGTGATAGCCGACTAGGCCATCTTTTGATACATATGCAGCTAGAGACACGAGCTCCGGGGTACTGGTTAGTTCATAATGTTGTTCCACCTATAGGGTTGCAGATTCCTTTAGCACCTTGGGTACTTTCTCTAGCTCCTCCATTGGGGGCCCTGTGATCCTTTTAAATAAACAAAATTAACTAATGAATTCAGGTTTAGAATAGACCAACTGTTTATAAACTTGTCTGTGTCACTGAGTTCTTTCTTCAGCTCTCCCTGCCAGAGACAGTGTTAGGTAAGTTTGAATTCTACTCAGAACAGGTCTAGTACAGAGAGGAGTCATTCAGCAGATCATTCTGTCCCCCACCTTGCAGAGCTGTACTTTCTCTCTGTCAAATCACAAGATGACACATAGTCATTGTGTGTGCAATGGTTAGCTGTAAAAATAATGTCTCTTTTCATATCACTCCTGAAAATGAAGGTTGCTTGTGACCTCATTTTCTTTCTCTGGTGTCATGAAATCCCTTGGTTGGCCTGACTTTGAATTATGTTCCTGTTTTCTATCAGTTCTTTAGTTTCTTTGACCTAATTTTAGGTGTTTGATCAAAATCTAATTAAGTATATGTCATGTATTTATTATAGATTGATCACATGTAAATACATTAATTTTCATATAAACCAACAAATTGTATTACTACATAACTACATTGTTAAAATTTATTGACAGGATGCTGTGTGCTGCATGTTGTACTAAAGATGCCTGACAGTTTTTTAAAGATCACTTACATGTTCAGTTTTGGTATAATTTTTGGATGCAAATTATTTTGTTTAATTTAGTTCTTAGATTTATACACAATCAGTGTTAATAAGTACATTTTTATAAATTAGATGGCAAAACATTTAATATTTGATAACTAAGATTTTATATTTGTTCAGTCAGATGTATGAGTATATATCTTATTTATACAGTATACACATTTATTTGCTGTCATGTCTGCAGCTTTCTGTAACTTCAGTAGAAAATTGCTTGTAATCCATGGTAAAGACTTTCATTAGGCTTGTCTGAAACAGGATATGAAACCTAACTTACTTTTAAATGGTTGTGATGAGTTTGTTACATTGTCTAGACTATTTTCTCCAGTCCTTTCAGAAGGAATATAACTAACAACATTAACCAGGGAAGCTGTGCATTACTTTAATATAAAACTTGCTGTCAAAGAGCTAATAGCTGATTCAATGCAGTATCAAAGAGAGGGGAGCTGTTGAGCCATACATTGTGGTTCACTACTACTTTGTAATCCCAGTGCCTTAATGTAACAAGATGCAAGAGTCTATTCTGACCACTTTGATTTAGGGTAAATTTCAGATAAATTAACATCTCTGACTCTTAATTGTACATCTGAAAAAATGTTTACAGTCTTGAAAGCAGTCAACTTCTGAATCCCATTCCAGGTAATAAACATTTGTGATTTCACAAAGACAGGCAATAGAATATGTTAGAATATGTGTCTCTCAACTTTTAACTAACCCTATTGTTTCTCTAAAATATATCTTGTGTATAAAAAACAAAAAAAAAACATATTTTAATGTCAGATAAAAGTGTGTGTTTCTAATGGTTACCAGCTTATCACCAATTAGTTCAAAAATCATAAAATCTATTTTATGTTCTAAGTTTTCAAATATGTGTTGAAAATACAGACTGAGGCTTCTATAATTCTTAGAAAACAAAACTCAGGACTTTTCTACAAATATGATTTTGACACATGGAATTTTCTCTAAATCTAAAGACAAGGGAAAAAAAATCACAGAATCAAATGATTACTACATTAGCATTTTTCTATCAATTTCTTTTAGTTTTTTAAATTTTTACTAAAAATTTTACATATAAATTTTGAGAATATTTCTTTCCAAGACTCCTCCCAATCCTCCTGACTTCCACACCTACTCAACTTCATGTTCTTTCCCCACCATCTCACTTTAAAAACAACCGAAAAAAAATTAATCAAACTCAGGGGTGAAATCAACCAAGTGGAAACAAGAACTATTCAAAGAATTAACCAAACAAGGAGTTGGTTCTTTGAGAAAATCAACAAGATAGATAAACCCTTAGCTAGACTCACTAGAGGGCACAGGGACAACATCCTAATTAACAAAATGAGAAATGAAAAGGGAGATAACAACAGATTCTGAAGAAATCCAAAACACCATCAGATCCTATTACAAAAGGCTATACTCAACAAAACTGGAAAACCTGGATGAAATGGACAAATTTCTAGACAGATACCAGGTACTAAAGTTAAATCAGGATCAAGTTAACAATCTAAACAGTCCCATATCCCCTAAAGAAATAGAAGCAGTCATTAATAGTCTCCCAGCCAAAAAAAAGGCCAGAACAAGATGGGTTTAGTGCAGAGTTCTACCAGATCTTCAAAGAAGATGTAAGTCCAGTTCTGCACAAACTATTCCACAAAATAGAAGTAGAAGGAATTCAATCCAACTCATTCTATGAAGCCACAATTACTCTGATACCTAAACCACAGAAAGATCCAACAAAGATGGAGAACTTCAGACTAATTTCCCTTATGAATATCGATGCAAAAATCCTCAATAAAATTCTTGCTAACCGAATCCAAGAACACATTAAAGCAATCATCCATCCTGACCAAGTAGGTTTTATTCCACAGATGCAGGGATGGTTTAATATACGGAAATCCATCAACATAATCCATTATATAAACAAACTCAAAGACAAAAACCACGTGATCATCTCCTTAGATGCAGAAAAAGCTTTCAACACTATCCAACACACATTCATGCTAAAAGTCTTGGAAAGATCAGGAATTCAAGGCCCATACATAAACATGATAAAAGCAATCTACAGCAAACCAGTAGCCAACATCAAAGTAAATGGTGAGAAGCTTGAAGTAATTCCACTAAAATCAGGGACTAGACAAGGGAGCCCACTTTCTCCCTACCTATTCAACATAGTACTTGAAGTCCTAGCCAGAGCAATTCAACAACAAAAGGACATCAAGAGGATACAAATTGTAAAAGATGAAGTCAAAATATCACTTTTTGCAGATGATATGATAGTATATATAAGTGACCCTAAAGATTCCACCAGAGAACTCCTAAGCCTGATAAACAGCTTCAGTGAAGTAGCTGGATATAAAATTAACTCAAACAAGTCAATGGCCTTTCTCTACACAAAGAATAAACAGGCCGAGAAAGAAATTAGGGAAACAACACCCTTCTCAATAGTCACAAATAATATAAAATATCGTGGCGTGACTCTAACTAAGGAAGTGAAAGATCTGTATGATAAAAACTTCAAGTCTCTGAAGAAAGAAATTAAAGAAGATCTCAGAAGATGGAAAGATCTCCCATGCTCATGGATTGGCAGGATCAACATTGTAAAAATGGCTATCTTTCCAAAAGCAATCTACAGATTCAATGCTATCCCCATCAAAATTTCAACTCAATTCTTCAACGAATTAGAAAAAGCAATCTCCAAATTCATCTGGAATAACAAAAAACCTAGGATAGCAAAAACTCTTCTCAAGGATAAAAGTACCTCTGGTGGAATCACCATGCCTGACCTAAAGCTTTACTACAGAGCAATTGTGATAAAAACTGCAAGGTACTGGTATAGTGACAGACAAATAGACCAATGGAATAGAATTGAAGACCCAGAAATGAACCCACACACCTATGGTCACTTGATCTTTGACAAGGGAGCTAAAACCATCCAGTGGAAGAAAGACAGCATTTTCAACAAATGATGCTGGTACAACTGGTTGTTATCATGTAGAAGAATGCGAATCGATCCATTCCTATCTCCTTGTACTAAGGTCAAATCTAAGTGGATCAAGGAACTTCACATAAAACCAGAGACACTGAAACGTATAGAGGAGAAAGTGGGGGAAAGCCTCAAAAATATGGGCACAGGGGGCAAATTCCTGAATAGAACAGAAATGGCTTGTGCTGTAAGATCGAGGATTGACAAATGGGATCTCATGAAACTGCAAAGCTTCTTCAAGGCAAAAGACAGCGTCAATAAGACAAAATGGCCACCAACAGATTGGGAAAGGATCTTTACTTATCTTAAATCAGAGAGGAGACTAATATCCAATATTTATAAAGAACTCAAGAGGGTGGACTCCAGAAAATCAAATAACCCCATTAAAAAATGGGACTCAGAGCTAAACAAAGAATTCTCACCTGAGGAATACCGAATGGATGATAAGTACCAGAAAAAATGTTCAACATCCTTAATCATCAGAGAAATGCAAATCAATACAACCCTGAGATTCCAACTCACAAGTGTCAGAATGGCTAAGATCAAAAATTCAGGTGACAGCAGATGCTGGCAAGGATGTGGAGAAAGAGGAACACTCCTCCATTGTTGGTCGGATTGCAAGCTTGTACAACCACTCTGGAAATCAGTCTGGCGGTTCCTCAGAAAATTGGACATATTTCTACCAGAGGATCCCGCAATACCTCTCCTGGGCATATATCCAGAAGATGTCCCAACCGGTAAGAAGGACACATGCTCTACTATGTTCATAGCAGCCTTATTTATAATAGCCAGAAGCTGGAAAGAACCCAGATGCCCCTCAACAGAGGAATGGATACAGAAAATGTGGTACATTTACACAATGGAGTACTACTCAGCTATTAAAAAGAATGAATGTATGAAATTCCTAGGCAAATGGATGGACCTGGAGGGCATTATCCTGAGTGAGGTAACCCAATCACAAAGGAACTCACACAATATGTACTCACTGATAAGTGGATATTAGCCCAGAAACTTAGTATACCTGAGATATAAGATACAATTTGCAAAACAAATGAAACTGAAGAAGAACGAAGACCAAAGTGTGGACACTTTGCCCCTTTTTAAAATTGGAAACAATCACCCATGGAAGGAGTTACAGAGACAAAGTTTGGAGCTGAAACAAAAGGATGGACCATCTAGAGACTGCCATATCCAGGGTTCCATCCCATAATTAGCCTCCAAATGATGACACCATTGCATACTACTAGCAAGCGTTTGCTGAAAGGACCCTGATATAGCTGTCTCTTGTGAGACTTGGCCGGGGCCTAGCAACCACAGAAGTGGATGCTCACAGTCAGCTATTGGATGGATCACAGGGCCCCCAATGGAGAAGCTAGAGAAAGTATCCAAGGAGCTAAAGAGATCTGCAACCCTGTAGGTGCAACAACATCATGTACTAACCAGTACCCTGGAGCTCTTGACTCTAGCTGCATATGTATCAAAAGATGGAAAATATCTAGTTAGTGTTGAACACAACTGGATGAAGAAAGTATCTTAAGAAATTTTTTTAAGCAAGTGATAGACAGGTTGATTGATACTCATGCAATGCCTTTATTGAGTCTTCTATATGGTCACCATTGAGGGTGAAGCAACTTAACACTAGTTACCATTCATGCAATGTAAAACATTCAAACATAAAATTAAATAACATGTATATTTTCTGTAATGGTGTAATCACAGTAGAGAATTCTGTTATCATTTAACTCTGCCTGATAATTGTTTATTAACTGAGTAGAAATCTGTGTGCTCACTAGTTTGGTCCATGCCATCCTGGCTCCATTCTTTTGTGATTGGAAAGAGTTCTCTGTACATTAGCAAAGTTTGAAACTACAACCAGAGATGTAAGTGTGCTTTTTTTTTCAAGTAGCACTAACTGTGGCTTCTGCATCCCTCCATCTACACATGTATACCCCTATCCTAGAGCACCGAATAATCCATTATTTAAGCAGTTCTTTTACTTATATGTAAAGAAAACACTCTTGATATAAAGTTCACATCTTTCTTAGCTTTTCCTCAATAAATATTTAACTATTATTAAAAAAAAAAAAAAAAAAAAGATGGCCTAGTCGGCCATCACTGGTAAGAGAGGCCCATTGGACATGCAAACTTTATATGCCCCAGTATAGGGGAATGCCAGGGCCAAAAAATGGGAATGGGTGGGTAGGGAAGTGGGGGGGGGGAGGGTATGGGGGACTTTTGGGATAGCATTGGAAATGTAATTGAGGAAAATACGTAATAAAAAAATATATTTAAAAAACCAAACAAACAAAAGATAAAAATAAGAAAATTTGAAAAGCAAAACATACCTTTTTAAAAAAAAAAACAATAGTAAAAATAATATTTAAAAAATAAAACAAAACAAAAACAAAAAGTTCACCAAAAATGGAGTTGGTTTTGTATTTGCCTGTTATTCCCACACAGAGGACCTGAGTTAAGATAAAGTTGACACTTCATTAAAGAAAACTAATTTTCTCTTTCCTAGTATCAGTTAGAAATAGCTAATAGGTTAGGGGTGAGATCTTCTGTTCCCTCCTCCTTCTCAGTTCTAGGATTATGTCTGTTTTGAAGCTGTGCATGTCTTGTGTATGCTGTCGCGGACTATGACTTTGTACCTGTATGGATACTGCTTTGTCTGGAAGACACTGTTGCCTGAGAGTCATAGACCACCTCTGGCTCTTGAAATCTGTTTATCACCCATTTAGGACTGAGTACTCCAAAGGTCTCTCACTCTCAGAATATTTTCCAGGTGTGGAACCCTTTGTTAATTGCCAATTACTGCAAGAAGCTTCTTTGATGGAGGTTGAGTCATTCTCTGCATCATGCGCAGAGCAATCTGTAATTACAAGTCATTTTATCACTATGGTAATTTAGTAAAACAATAATAGGTGTTCCCCCTAGGCCCATGATCTATCTAATCTGAAGATTCCTGGCTGCTTTTGCAGTGGCAAATATGGATTCTATCTCACGGAGTGGGCCTTAAAATCCAACAAAAGTGTAGTCGATTACTCCCATAACATTTATACCAGAATTGTACTAGTATATTGGCATGCATGTTTTTGTTGCCAGAAGCACAGTTGCTAACTGGGTGATAGTGATATTTACTTTTCTTTTAGCATTACTTTTCTGGTAGCATGCAGAGTACCTTCTGCTTTGCTCAGTTGCTTCAGAGATAGTTGCTCTCCTGTTGCCCCCCCATTTCCTCTTATTATTACACTCTTTCTGACTCTGTTTCCATGGGGTTCCCTGAACTCTGAGGAGAGGGATTTGATAGAGGCATCCCATTTAGATCTGTGTATTCTTAGGTATCTGTCCCTCTCTGGGTAATGTTTGGCTGTGGATCTCTGTATGTGTTCCATCTGTTTCAGGAGGAAGCCTCTCTGATGATGTTTGAATCTATTAATATAGCCTTGGTTCTCAGTTGCCCCAGAAGTGCCTGCTATACCTTCCATCTTGTGGAGTGGATCTTATGTGAAATTAGAGTTCAGTTAGTTATTCCCACATGTATGTGCTACTATTGTTCTAGCACATCCTTCACTAAGGATGGCATTATAGAACAACAGGGAATGTAGGTAGGTTGATGTTTTAAGTTTTTTTTTTTTTCCCCTTTGGTAGCCTGAAAATTACCTTCCCATATGAAAGACACTAGGATTTAGAGGTTCTATACAAGCAAATGATCAACTTGTTCATTTTTAATGAGTTATGTTAAGTGATATAGTCAGCCATTGTGGCTTTGTTATCATCTTGTAAAGTGCAACCCCTTGTCTTAGTAATAACCTGGGTTGTTCAAGAATTTGCATGGGATGCCTTTGGACAGCAACTCAATTGATATAACCAGATATAACTAACAGCTTCTTTGGTTGACAGGAAATGGAAAGTTATGGCTTTGCCTTCCTTATTATTTGGAGACTTTATTAAATCAAATTCTTAATTTTCAGAGTTTTTTACTATACTAGGTATCATAATACCTCTCTATGCTCTTCAGTTCAAGCCATGACTCCCTACTTTCACCTCATCTTTCCCATCTCCTCTTCCACTCATGACTTGATCCTCCTGTTCCTCTACCTCATATTTCCATTCTCCCTAAAAAATTTTTCCTTTTCTTATTCCCAGAAAAAATTGGTGTCCCTTATTAGTCCTTTCCTTTATTCCCAAATTCTTGGAGTCTATGAATATGTGACCTCATAAAATATTTTATGAAATATTCCTTCAATTTATAATTTATCTAACAATTTGGAGAGTGTTGGCATAAATCTTCTTTGAAAGTCTGTTGGAATTCTTCATTAAAATTGCCTGATTATCGGCTTTTGTTGATTTGGTGACTTATTTTCTCTAGTGTGTGTTTTTGTCAAGTATCACTTCATTGTAGTCAAGTACACTAAAGGATTGTTTTGGCTATCCTGGGTCAATTGTTTATTATGAATTTTGAGATTTTTTTTATTTTTTTATGTATTTAATTTTCAACTTCTTTTGTTCCATCTCTGCATCTCCTTTTAAAATACAACTTGGTATATTCCTATATTTTGCTTATAAGTATTTTGCTGAGGATTTTTCAATTGATGTTTGTGGTTTGAATATGCTTGAATGAAGGAGTGGCACTACTAGGAGATGTTGGAGTATGTGTGGCCTAGTTAGAGAAAGTCTATCACTGTGGATGTGGGCTTTAAGTCCCTCCTCCTAGCCATATGTGAAAAAGTCTTCTCCTAGCTGCCTTCTGATCAAGATGGATAACTCTCAGCTCCTCCAAGGCTAGCATGCCTGGATGCTGCCATAATTCCCACCTTGATGATTGTGGACTGAACTTCTGTATCTGTAAGCCAGCCCCAATTTAAAATTCCCCTGATAAGAGTTGGCTTAGTTCTGATGTCTCTGCACAGCAAAGGAAATCCCAACTAAGATAATGCTCATCAGGAAAATTGTGCTATAGTTCTGTCTGTCTGTCTGTCTCTCTGTGTCTCTCTATGACTATGTCTGTGTCTGTCTCTGTCTGTCTGTGACTGTCTGTGTCTGTCTATCTGTCTGTATCTCTCTCTCTCTCTCTCTCTCTCTCTCTCTCTCTCTCTCTCTCTCTTTCCTCTCTCTGTGTGTGGTGTATTTCTTAATCTGGTTTTTGGTATTAGAGTATTATTGACTTCATAGGAATTTTGTTTGATGCGTTTCTTCTTTTTCTATCAATAGAAAAAAATTTAAAGTATGTTTTTCTGAAGGTCTTTTATAATTTCAATTTAAAAAGCATTTTTGCTTTGAAAGACTTCTAAAATTTTTCTGTGAATCCATATGAGCTAGGCTTCTAATTAGGGTGTTAATCTTTAATTGTTTGACTTTGATGGTTTTGATGGATCTAGAAATTCATCCATTACTTTTAGCATTCTAATTTTACAGATTTCCCTTAAGATAGTCTTAATTGTGTTCACATCTGCTGTCGTTTTTCTCTGTTCAATGCTGAGTCTGTTGATTTAGTTACCCTTTTTCTTTCTGCTCATTTTGACATGGGTTTGTTGATCTAGTTTAATTTCTCATTAACAGAGAACCTACTCTTCCATTAGCCGGTTCCTAGTAGTTTTCATTCTCATTCATTAATTTTAACTCTAATTTTTGTTATTTCTTTTTGGATTTGTTTTTGTTTTGTTTATACAAATTCTTGGGTTGTATCCTTTATTTATTAGTGTCTTTTCTGAGCTCTTAAAATTATTTTTGTGATATAAAATGATTACATGATTTTCCCCTTTTACCTGATTTGTTTTTCTTTCCATTCATTTCTACAAATAACCTTATATTCCCCTATGTGCTCTCTTTCAAATCCATGACATGTTTATTTTTTAATTTTGGTTATGTAACCTGATCACTTTGTATCACTTTAAAAGATTGCTGTGTTAGAACTTTTAAAAATGTATCCCAGAGTGTTTACTGCTATGTTCTCATTTTCAGTGAACTTCATGAGGCTTTTAGGTTTATTCTGGCTTTCTTCTTTGATCCACTTCTCATTCAGGAATATTGTTTGAGCTTTCATAGTTTGTATATTTACTAGAGATTTGTTTGCTATGGGTTTTAAATTTTATAACAATGTATTTAGATAGAATACATAGAGTTATTTCAATTTTTCCTTTCATTTTTAAAGATGTGTTTTGTATCTCAACATGAAGTTTTTTTATAGCCTCTTCCATAAGATGCTGCATAGAATGGATATTATTTAGTTAGAATGGTGTATGTGTGGAGTCCATTTAATAGATGTTATTTCTCAATGTTAATATCTTTGGTTTCTTTGCTTATGGATTAAGTAATTAATTTATATTTTGTGTATTTATTGAATGATTGATTGATTTACAATTCAGATAATCTCTGTTGTCGAGAAAAAGTTATTAAAAAAATCATCTACTATTTTTGAGTTGATCTGTACCTTTAAGGCCAGTAATACTAAGACAGATTTTAGTGCATATATATTTAGAATTATAATCTCTTATTGATTAGTTGTCCACCTGATTAAAACAAAGTGCTTTATTTTGTTTTCTGTTTACTTTTAATTTCAAATATATTTTATCAGATATAATATCAACACTCATTTGGTTCATTGTTTCAATTTTCTGAAATAAATTTACTTGATCGTTTCCCTTACGATGGTGTCTATATCTAAAGCTAAGCTGAATTACTTATAAAGAAAAAAGAAATTGATTTTGTTTCCTTTTTTGACACTTTTAAAAATTTTATTGCTTATTTAATTTTTTTTAATTTCAAATGTTATCACCCTTCGAAGTTAAGCCTCTATCCCCTTTCCTGCCCCCCCCCCCCCCGCTTCTATGAGGATGCTCACCTACCCCCTCCCACCTTTGCACCCTAGCATTCCCCTACACTGGCTACTCCATTGAGCCCCCACAGAACCAAGGGGCTCCCCTCCCACTGATGCCAAATAAGGTAATCCTCTGCTACATAAGCAGCTAGAGACATGGGTCCCTCCATGTGTAGTTTTTGGTAGGTGGTTTAGTTCCTGGGAGCTTTGGGGGTCTGGTTGGTTGATATTGTTTTTCATGTGGAGTTGCTAACTCCTTCAGCTCCTTCAGTCCTTCCCCTAACTCCTCCATTGGGGTCCCTGCGCTTAGTCCGATGGCTGGCTATGTGCATCTACGTCTGTATTGGTCAGACTCTGGCACAGCCTCTCAGGGGACAACTATCAGCAAGGACTTTTTGGCATCAGCAATAGTGTCTAGGTTTAGTGTCTGCAAATGGGATGGATCCCTAGGTGGGCAGTTTCTGGATGGCCTTTCCTTCAGTCTCTGCTTCGCTCTTTGTCCCTGCATTTCCTTTGACTGGAGAAATTCTGGATTAATGTTTTTGAGATGGGTGGGTCGTCCAATCCTTCAACAGGGACCATGCCTACCATAGATTATGTCTCTACAGGCTCTCTCTCCCCTTTATTGGGTATTTCAACTAATGCCATCCCTGTTGGGTCCTGGGAACCTCTTGAGATCCCATCTCAGAAGGAAAAAGAAAATGATCACAGGAGGTAGAGAGAAGGAAGGAGACAGGGGGCGGGGGTTGGGGGAGAGGAAAGGGCACATGATCAGGAATGGGAGGAGACTGGGAAGAAAAACAGAGGATTTTGTTTATTAATTTGTTCAATTAACCTGTTTTTTGAGGATGGAGGCTTGAGACCATCAGAATTCAATAGAATTTTTGAAAAGTATATGTTGATGATAATCATTCTATTTGTGTTCCTTTGTGTTGGTAACAATAAACATTGGCTTGTTGGTTGGTTTTTATTATTATTATTATTATTACTTCTTTCTGTTCTCTATTGGCTTGGCTAACTTCTGTCTTTAGTCTTTTTTTTTTTTTTTGGAATTTTTTGTATTACGTATTTTCCTCAATTACATTTCCAATGCTATCCCAAAAGTCCCCCATACCCTCCCCCAACTTCCCTACCCACCCAATCCCACTATTTGGCCCTGCTGTTCCCCTGTACTAGGGCATATAAAGTTTGCATGTCCAATGGGCCTCTCTTTCCAGTGATGGCCTACTAGGCCATCTTTTGATACATATGCAACTAGAGTCAAGAGCTCCGGGGTACCGGTTAGTTCATAATGTTGTTGCACCTACAGGGTTGCAGATCTCTATAGCTCCTTGGGTACTTTCTCTAGCTCCTCCATTGGGGGCCCTTTGATCCATCCAATAGCCGACTGTGAGCATCCACTTCTGTGTTTGCTAGGCCCCGGCCTAGTCTCACAAGAGACAGCTATATCTGGGTCCTTTCAGCAAAATCTTGCTAGTGTATGCAATGGTGTCAGCGTTTGGAGGCTAATTATGGGATGGATCCCTGGATATGGCAGTCTCTAGATGGTCCATCCTTTAGTCTCAGCTCCAAACTTTGTCTCTGTAACTCCTTCCATGGGTGATTGTTTCCAATTCTAAAAAGGGGTAAAGTGTCCACACTTTGGTCTTCATTCTTCTTCAGTTTCATGTGTTTTACAAATTGACTTTTATATCTCAGGTATACTAAGTTTCTGGGCTAACATCCACTTATTAGTGAGTACATATCATTTGAGTTCTTTTGTGATTGTGTTACCTCACTCAGGATGATGCCCTCCAGGTCCAACCATTTGCCTAGGAATTTCATAAATTCATTCTTTTTAATAGCTGAGTAGTTCTCCATTGTGTAAATGTAGCACATTTTTTGTATCCATTCCTCTGTTGAGGGGCATCTGGGTTCTTTCCAGCTTCTGGCTATGCTGCTATGTAAGTAAGGCTGCTATGAACATAGTGGAGCATGTGTCCTTCTTACCGGTTGGGACATCTTCTGGGTATATGCCCAGGAGAAGGATCCTCCAGTAGTACTATGTCCAATTTTCTGAGGAACTGCCAGACTGATTTCCAGAGTGGTTGTACAAGCTTGCAATCCTACCAAAAATGGAGGAGTGTTCCTCTTTCTCCACATCCTAGCCAGCATCTGCTGTAACCTAAATTTTTGATCTTAGCCATTCTGACTGGTGTGAGATGGAATCTCAGGGTTGTTTTGATTTGCATTTCTCTGATGATTAAGGATGTTGAACATTTTTTCAGGTGTTTCTCAGCCATTCTGTATTCCTCAGGTGAGAATTCTTTGTTTAGCTCTCAGCCCCATTTTTTAATGGGGTTATTTGATTTTCTGTAGTCCACCCTCTTGAGTTCTTTATATATATTGGTTATTAGTCACCTATCTGATTTAAGATAAGTAAAGATCCTTTCCCAATCTGTTCGTGGCCTTTTTGTCTTATTGACGGTGTCTTTTGCCTTGAAGAAGCTTTGCAGTTTCATGAGGTCCCATTTGTCAATCCTCGATCTTATGGCACAAGCCATTGCTGTTCTATTCAGAAATTTTTGCCTTGTGCCCATATCTTCGAGGCTTTCCCCCACTTTCTCCTCTATAAGTTTCAGTGTCTCTGGTTTATGTGAAGTTCCTTGATCCACTTAGATTTGACCTTAGTACAAGGAGATAGGAATGAATCAATTCGCATTATTCTACATGATAACAACCAGTTGTGCCAGCACCATTTGTTGAAAATGCTGTCTTTCTTCCACTGGATGGTTTTAGCTCCCTTGTCGAAGATCAAGTGACCATAGGTGTGTGGGTTCATTCCTGGGTCTTCAATTCTATTCCATTAGTCTACTTGTCTGTCACAATACCAGTACCATGCAGTTTTTATTACAATTGCTCTGTAGTAGAGCTTTAGGTCAGGCATGGTGATTCCACCAGAGGTACTTTTATCCTTGAGAAGAGTTTTTGCTATCCTAGGTTTTTTGTTATTTCAGATGAATTTGGAGATTGATTTTTCTAATTTGTTGAAGAATTGAGTTGGAATTTTGATGGGAATTGCATTGAATCTGTAGATTGCTTTTGGAAAGATAGCCATTTTTAGTCTTGATCCTGTCAATCCATGAGCATGGTGGATCTTTCCATCTTCTGAGATCTTCTTTAATTTCTTTCTTCAGAGACTTGAAGTTTTTATCATACAGATCTTTCACTTTCTTAGTTAGAGTCAAGCCAAGATATTTTATATTATTTGTGACTATTGAAAGGGGTGTTTTTTCACTAATTTCTTTCTCAGCCTGTTTATTCTTTGTGTAGAGAAAGGCCATTGACTTGTTTGAGTTAATTTTATATCCAGCTACTTCACTGAAGCTGTTTATCAGGTTTAGGAGTTCTATGGTGGAATTTTTAGGGTCACTTATATATACAATCATATCATCTGCAAAAAGTGATATTTTGACTTCATCTTTTCCAATTTGTATCCCCTTGATCTCCTTTTGTTGTCGAATTGCTCTGACTAGGACTTCAAGTACAATGTTGAATAGGTAGGGAGAAAGTGGGCAGCCTTGTCTAGTCCCTGATTTTAGTGGGATTGCTTCAAGCTTCTGTCCATTTACTTTGATGTTGGCTACTGGTTTGCTGTAGATTGCTTTTATCATGTTTATGTATGGGCCTTGAATTCTTGATCTTTCCAAGACTTTTAGCATGAGTGGGTGTTGGATCTTGTCAAATGCTTTTTCTGCATCTAATGAGATGATCATGTGGTTTTTGTCTTTGAGTTTGTTTATATAATGGATTATGTTGATGGATTTCCGTATATTAAGCCATCCCTGCATCTCTGGAATAAAACCTACTTGGTCAGGATGGATGATTGCTTTAATGTGTTCTTGGATTCGGTTAGCAAGAATTTTATTGAGAATTTTTGCATCTATATTCATAAGGGAAATTGGTCTGAAGTTCTCTATCTTTGTTGGATCTTTCTGTGGTTTAGGTATCAGAGTAATTGTGGCTTCATAGAATGAGTTGGGTAGAGTTCCCTCTACTTCTATTTTGTGGAATAGCTTGTGCAGAACTGGAATTAGATCTTCTTTGAAGGTCTGGTAGAACTCTGCACTAAACTCATCTGGTCCTGGGCTTTTTTTTTTGGCTGGGAGACTATTAAAGACTGCTTCTATTTCTTTAGGGGATATGGGACTATTTAGATCATTAACTTGATCCTGATTTAACTTTGGTACCTGGTATCTGTCTAGAAATTTGTCCATTTCGTCCAGGTTTTCCAGTTTTGTTGAGAATAGCCTTTTGTAGAAGGATCTGATGGTGTTATGGATTTCTTCAGGATCTGTTGTTATGTCTCCCTTCTCGTTTCTGATTTTGTTAATTAGGATGCTGTCCCTGTGCCCTCTAGTGAGTCTAGCTAAGGGTTTATGTATCTTGTTCATTTTCTTGAAGAACTAACTCCGAGTTTGGTTAATTCTTTGAATAGTTCTTCTTGTTTCCACTTGGTTGATTTCACCCCTGAGTTTGATTATTTCCTGCCATCTACTCCTCTTGGGTGAATTTTCTTCCTTTTTTCTAGAGCTTTTAGATGTGTTGTCAAGCTGCTAGTGTGTGCTCTCTCCAGTTTCTTTTTGGAGGCACTCAGAGCTATGAGTTTCCCTTTTAGAAATGCTTTCATTGTGTCCCATAGGTTTGGGTATGTTGTGGCTTCATTTTCATTAAACTCTAAAAGTCTTTAATTTCTTTCTTTATTCCTTCCTTGACCAAGGTATCATTGAGAAGAGTGTTGTTCAGTTTCCAAGTGAATGTTGGCTTTCCATTATTTATGTTCTTATTGAAGATCAGCCTTAGTCCATGGTGGTCTGATAGGATGCATGGGATAATTTCAATATTTTTGTATCTGTTGAGGCCTGTTTTGTGACCAATTATATGATCAATTTTGGAGAAGGTCCCATGAGGTGCTGAGAAGAAAGTATATCCTTTTGTTTTAGAATAAAATGTTATGTAGATATCTGTTAACTCCATTTCTTTCATAACTTCTGTTAGTTTCACTGTGTCCCTGTTTAGTTTCTGTTTCCAAGATCTGTCCATTGATTAAAGTGGTGTGTTGTAGTCTCCCACTATTATTGTGTGAGGTGCAATGTGTGCTTTCAGCTTTACTAAAGTGTCTTTAATGAATGTGGCTGAACTTGTATTTGGAGCATAGATATTCAGAATTGAGAGTTCCTCTTGGAGGATTTTACCTTTGATGAGTATGAAGTGTCCTCCTTGTCCTTTTTGATAACTTTGGGTTGGAAGTCGATTTTATTCGATATTAGAATGGCTACTCCAGCTTGTTTCTTCATTTGCTTGGAAAATTGTATTCCAGCCTTTCACTCTGAGGTAGTGTCTGTGTTTTTCCCTGAGATGGGTTTCCTGTAATCAGCAGAATGTTGGGTCCTGATTGTGTAGCCAGTCTGTTAGTCTATGTCTTTTTTGGGGGGAATTGAGTCCATTGATATTAAGAGATATTAAGGAAAAGTAATTGTTGCTTCCTTTTATTTTTGTTGTTAGAGTTGGCCTTCTGTTCTTGTGGCTGTCTTCTTTTTGGTTTGTTGAGGGATTACTTTCTTGCTTTTTGTAGGGTGTGATTTCCGTTCTTGTATTTTTTTTTTTTTTATTATCCTTTGAACGGCTGGATTCGTGGAAAGATAATGTGTGAATTTGGTTTTGTCATGGAATACTTTGGTTTCTCCATCTACGGTATTTGAGAGTTTGGCTGGGTATAGTAGCCTAGGCTGGCATTTGTGTTCTCTCAGTGGCTGTATAACATCTGTCCAGGCTCTTCTGGCTTTCATAGTCTCTGGTGAAAAGTCTGGTGTAATTCTGATAGGCCTGCCTTTATATGTTACTTGATCTTTCTCCCTTACTGCTTTTAATATTCTATCTTTGTTTAGTGCATTTGTTGTTCTGATTATTATGTTTCGGAAGGAATTTCTTTTCTGGTCCAGTCTATTTGGAGTTCTGTAGGCTTCTTGTATGTTCATGGGCATCTCTTTCTTTAGGTTTGGGAAGTTTTCTTCTATAATTTTATTGAAGATATTCGCTGTCCCTTTTGTTGAAAATCTTCATTCTCATCAACTCCTATTATCCGTAGGTTTGGTCTTCTCATTGTGTCCTATATTTCCTGGTTGTTTTGAGTTAGGATCCTTTTGCATTTTGTATTTTCTTTGATTGTTGTGCAGATGTTCTCTATGGAATCTTCTGCACCTGAAATTCTCTCTTCCATCTCTTATATTCTGTTGCTGATGCTCGCATCTCTGGTTCCAGATTTCTTTCCTATGGTTTCTATCTCCAGCGTTGCCTCATTTTGGGTTTTCTTTATTGTGTCTACTTCCCTTTTTAGGTCTAGTATGGTTTTGTTCATTTCCATCACCTGTTTGGATGTGTTTTCCTGTTTTTTTTAAGGACTTCTAACTGTTTGGTTGTGTTTTCCTGTTTTTCTTTAAGGACTTGTGACTCTTTAGCAGTGTTCTCCTGTATTTCTTTTAGTGAGTTATTAAAGTCCTTCTTGATGTCCTCTACCATCATCATGAGATATGCTTTTAAATCCAGGTCTAGCTTTTCAGTGTTGTTGGGGTGCCCAGGACTAGGTGGAGTGGGAGTGCTACATTCTGATGATGGTGAGTGGTTTTGATTTCTGTTAGTAGGATTCTTATATTTGCCTTTCGCCATCTGGTAATCTCTGGAGCTAGTTGTTATAGTTGTCTCTGGTTAGAGCTTGTTCCTCAGGTGATTATGTTAGCCTCTATCAGCAGACCTGGGAAACTAGCTCTATCCTTAGTTTCAGTGGTCAGAGTACTCTCTGCAGGCAAGCTCTCTTCTTGCAGGGAAGGTGCCCAGATATCTGGTGTTCGAACCTGTCTCCTGGCAGAAGTTGTGTTCCACTCAGCAGAGGTCTTAAGATCCCGTGGAGGGTCTTGTGAGAAACTTGGGGGTTTCCAGAAACTCAGCACACAAGGCACCCCGGTGCTGGAGTGGACCGGAAGGGACTTGTGCCCCTAATCAAGCCGGGTTTCTACTTCCCTAGTTAATGCAGTCTCAGCGATTGCATTGGAGCAGATGCTGTGTTCCACTTACCAGAGGTCTTAGGATCCCATGGGGGATCCTGTGTGGGTCCTTGCGGGTGTCCGGAGACCCCCCCCCGGCCAGGACCTCTGGTGCTGCAGTGGACCAGAAGGTGGTTGGATGTCTGGAGCCCGAAAAGGGCGCTGCCCCAGAAGCTCTGTGGCTCCCACCTGTCCCTGAAGCTGTCTGCTTCTGTGTGCACACTCTCACCTGTGCAGACTACTTTTTGTTGGAGTCCTGGAACCAAGATGGCTCCTGCCGTTCCTGAGGCAAAAACCTTCCCGGCCGGGTGGACACCTGTCCTCTGGCCGGGGAGGTGGTCGGATGTCTGGAGCCCCTGGGACCAAGATGGCTCCCGCCGTTCCTGAGACAAAAACCTTCCGGGCCGGGCCTGTCTTTAGTCTTAAGTATTTCATGCAATATTCTCTGTAGGGATAGTTTCATGGGAATGGTTCATTTTATCCTGTTTATATCACGGGAAAAGGGTGTATCCTCAACTATGGCAGATAGTTTTGAAGGATATGGAAGTCTATCTTGACAGCCATGATATGTTAGAGTTTGTAGTTAGTGTTTATAATAATATAATTACTAACAATTTTTACTGTTATCATTAATTTCATTTAGCTCATTATGTCCTCCTTAAAATCTTGAAAATTTTGACTAAGTTCATGATTAGATAGATGAGTTATATGTCCTGGTGTGCATTTAGGTATTCTCCTTTGACAAATTTCTATATTATTGGTGAACTTAGTTGACAAAAGGTGGAAATGGATAATATGCTATCATTGCTTTTCAAATTATTAACAATTTTGTGATGATACCTGGGCATTTATAATTCTTCTTTGTATTCCTATGTCTCACATAATTTGCCTTCCATCTTTTTAATATATGTTTGTCTCATACTGAAGCTGGAAATACAATGAGTGTCTAAGGAAAGGCCTACAGCTTGGATATGGTACAGGTAGGCTAGTATGAGATGACTTTACAAACCAGGTCACTAAATTTTCTGCACCTGGACCTGTCCTGTGCCACAGCACTCTGTACTCAAATAGCACCAGGAGAGCTGGTCTCCCAGGAGTGCTGGCACACCTGTGAGCACAGGTAACACCACAACTTCTGCTCACATTTCTGGTCCAAGAGGGACTAGCCCAGAGTCATCAGGACACAGGAACCAATGAACAGCCGGGGATAGGATCCTTCAGATTTCCATATTCACCCCGGATCTGACTATGTGCTACAGCTCTCCATACCTAAAATCATCCCAGAGAGAACTGGTTCCCTAGGAGTACTGACACACAGGCTTGAAGGAGGGACAAGCCACAGTCAGAGATAACTAGACCAGCTAACACCACAGACATCCTGAAGGCAAGAGCCAAGGGCAAGAACATATACAACAGAAAACAAGGCTACATAGCATCATCAGAACACAATTCTCCCACCACAGTGAGCCCTGGATATAGAACACAGCAGAAAACCAAGACTCTTATTTAAAGTCACATCTCATGATGATGATAGAGGACTTTAAGAAGGACATAAATAACTCCCTTAAAGAAATACAGGAGAACACAGGTAAACAGATAGAAGCTCTTAAAGAAGAAACACAAAAACCCCTTAAAGAAATATTGGAAAACACAACCAAACAGGTAAAGGAATTGAACAAAACCATCATGTATCCAAAAATGGAAATAGAATCAATAAAGAAATCACAAAGGGAGACAACCCTGGATATAGAATATCTAGGAAAGAGATCAGGAGTCATAAACTCAGGATCACCAACAGAATATAAGAGATAGACTAGAGAATCACAAGTGCAGAAGATACCATAGAAAACATAGACAAAACAATCAAAGAAAGTGAAAAATGCAAAAAGATCCTAAGCCAAAACATCCAGAAAATCTAGGACACAATGAAAAGACAAAACCTTAGGATAATAGGTATAGAAAAAAGTGAAGATTGCCAACTTAAAGGGTCAGTAAGTGTCTTCAATAATGTTACAGAAGAAAATTTCCTTAAGTAAAGAAAGAGATGCCCATAAACATACAAGAAGCCTACAGAGTTCTAAATAGACTGGACCAGAAAAGAAATCCCTCTCATCACATAATAGTCAAAACACCAAAAGCACAAAACAAAGAAGAAATATTAAAAGCAGTAAGGGAAAAAGGTCAAGTAATATATGAAGACAGACCTATTAGAATTACACTAGACTTCTCATCAGACACTTTGAAAGCTAGAAGATCCTGGGCAGATGTTATACAGACCTTAAGAGAACACAAATGTCATTCCAGGCTACTATACCCAGAAAAACTCTCAATAACCATAGATGGAGAAACCAAGATATTTCATGACAAAAGATAATTTTTATAGTATCTTTCCACAATTCCAGCCCTAAAAAGATTAATAGAAGGAAAAATTCAACACAAGGAGGGAAGCTACACTTTAGAAAAAGCAAGAAAGTCATCTTTCAACAAACCCAAAAGAAAATAGCCACACAAATATAATTCCACCTCTAATAACAAAATGTACAGTAAGCAACAATCACTATTCCTTAATACTTCTTAACATCAATGGTCCCAATAAAAAGACATAGACTAACAGACTGGATATGGAAACAGGACCCAGCATTTTGCTGAATATAGGAAATGCACCTCAGTGTCAAAGACAGACACTACCTCAGAATAAAATGCTGGAAAACAATTTTCATAAGCAGATGGTCCCAAAAAACAAGCTGGAGTAATCATTCTATTTTTGAATAAAATCGACTTTCAACCAAAATTTACAAAAAAAAAAAAAAAAAAAAAGGAAGGAAGAAAGAAAGAAAGAAAGAAAGAAAGGAAGGAAGGAAGGAAGGAAGGAAGGAAGAAAGAAAGAAAGAAAGAAAGAAAGAAAGAAAGAAAGAAAGAAAGAAAGAAAGAAAGAAAGAAAGAAAGAGAATGAATTATGAATTCTTCTTGGTAGATTTCTCCCTTGATGAGTATGAAGTATCTTCCTTCCTTCCTTCCTTCATCTCTCTCTCTCTCTCCCTCTCTCTCTCTCTCTCTCTCTCTCTTTCTTTCTTTCTTCTTTTGTTTTTCTTTATTTTATTCTATTTTTTTCCTTTTCAGAAACAATGGTAGTTCAATCACTGGGCGCAACACCTAAAACCTAATCTTGTAAACCTAGTCTTATAAGATCTAATAATCTTATTTCTCCGGATTTGCCATAAACCAGGAGACACTAGTAGCTACATCTTGTCCTCACATTATCCCTATCCAAAAGGACCCTTTCTCTTGCCTCCTTCTCTCTTCCCCTCGCCAACCTGGAATTCACTCCTACTCACCCAGTGATTGTCTCCTTTATTCATTAGGGGATTGGTTCACAAGAAGTCACCTGAACATATGACTCACTCCTTGACTACAGATCCTCCCAGGAAAGTAGAATTAGTATCAAAATACAAACAGCACCAGGCCCATCCACAACACTTCCCCCTTTCTGTTCTAATAAAAAAAAAAAAAAAAAAAAAACAAAAAAACAAAAAAAAACTTTTCTCTCAGATACCATGAAAGCTTGAATCCTGACCTCTCTTCCAGAGGAATAATAAAACCTCAAAACTCAAAATCACACCCATTTTGAAGGATAAAACAATCCAAAACAAATGAAGTAAACTAAAATACTATATGTGCCTATTATTAGGCCTTGTTTTTTGCCAAGCAAGATTAAAACAAAAAACAAAAAACAAGATTCCCATGAAGCCCATGTTACACAGAATTTGAGTATCCTTTGATGCATATAAAGTAATCTTCATACCATTTATCTGTTCAGCTCTCTGCCCAGAGCCACATACATATTTTATTAATTCATGTATAATAACTATCTGTTGATATCTCTACCTGGAGCCACAGACAATATAATTAATACATATGTACATAGCAGGTAAGTATTATCATTGCCTCTATACTTGGGTCAGTGACTAATTTTCCCTATCCTAGTTCCACACCACTTTGGTCTTCCTTCTTGAGATTCATGTGGTCTGTGAATTGTATCTTGGGTATTCTGTGCTTTTGAGTTAATATCCACTTATCAGTGAGTACATATCATGTGTGTGTGTTCTTTTATGACTGGGTTACCTCACTCAGGATGATATTTTCTAGTTCCATCCATTTGCCTAATAATTTCATGAAGTCATTGTTTTTTTTTCTTTTGTGTGTGTGTGTGGTTTCATTTCTTTTTTTAAATTTTTAATATTTTTATTACGTATTTTCCTCAATTACATTTCCAATGCTATCCCAAAAGTCCCCCATACCCTCCCCCATAATTCCCTACCCACCCATTCCCAGTTTTTGGCCCTGCTGTTCCCCTGTACTGGGGCATATAAAGTTTGCATGTCCAATGTGCCTCTCTTTCCAGTGATGGCCGACTAGGCCATCTTTTGATACATATGCAGCTAGAGTCAAGAGCTCCGGGGTACTGGTTAGTTCGTAATGTTGTTCCACCTATAGGGTTGCAGATCCCTTTAGCTCCTTGGGTACTTTCTCTAGCTCCTCCATTGGGAGCCCTGTGATCCATCCAATAGCTGACTGTGAGCATCCACTTCTGTGTTTGCTAGGCCCCGGCATAATCTCACAAGAGACAGCTATATCTGGGTCCTTTCAGCAAAATCTTGCTAGTGTATACAATGGTGTCAGCGTTTGGAAGCTGATTATGGGGTGGATCCCTGGATATGGCAGTCTCTAGATGGTCCATCCTTTCGTCACAGCTCCAAACTTTGTATCTGTAACTTCTTCCATGGGTATTTTGTTCCCAGTTCTAAGGAGGGGCACAGTGTCCACACTTTGGTCTTCATTCTTCTTGAGTTTCATGCGTTTAGGAAATTGTATCTTCTATCTTGGGTATCCTAAGTTTTGGGCTAATATCCACTTATCAGTGAATACATATTGTGTGAGTTCCTTTGTGATTGTGTTACCTCACTCAGGATGATGCCCTCCAGATCCATCCATTTGCCTAGGAATTTCATAAATTCATTCTTTTTAATAGCTGAGTAGTACTACATTGTATAAATGTATCACATTTTCTGTATCCATTCCTCTGTTGAGGGGCATCTGGGTTCTTTCCAGCTTCTGGCTATTATAAATAAGGCTGCTATGAACATAGTGGAGCATGTGTCCTTCTTACTGGTTGGGACATCTTCTGGATATATGCCCAAGAGAGGTATTGCTGGATCCTCTGGTAGTACTATGTCCAATTTTCTAAGGAACCGCCAGACTGATTTCCAGAGTGGTTGTACAAGCTTGCAATCCCACCAACAATGAAGGAGTGTTCCTCTTTTTCCACATTCTCGCCAGCATCTGCTGTCACCTGAATTTTTGATCTTAGCCATTCTGACTGGTGCGAGGTGGAATCTCAGGGTTGTTTTGATTTGCATTTCCCTGATGATTAAGGATGTTGAACATTTTTTCAGGTGCTTCTCTGCCATTAGGTATTCCTCAGGTGAGAATTCTTTGTTCAGTTCTGAGCCCCATTTTTTAATGGGGGAATTCATTGTTTTTAATTGCTGAGTAGTACTCCATTGTGTAAATGTATCACGTTTTCTCTATCCATTGCTCTGTTGAAGGAAATCTGAGTTCTTTTCAACTTCTGGCTATTATAAATAATGCTGCTATGAACATAGTGGAGCATGTATCCTTGTTATATATTGGAAAATCTTTTGAGTATATGCCTAAGAGTGGTATATCTGGGTCCTCAGGTAATACGTCCAATTTTCTAAGGAACTGCCAGACTGATATACAAAGTGGTTGTACCAGCTTGCAATCCCACCAACAATGGAGTAGTATTCCTCTTTCTCTCTATCCTTTTGAGCATCTGCTCTCACCTGAATTTTAAATGTTAGCCATTCTGACTAGTGTGAGATGAAATATTAGGGTTGCTTTGATTTGCATTTCCCTGATGACTAAGGATGTTGAACATTTCTTTAGGTGCTTCTTGACCATTCAATATTCCTCAGTTGAGAATTCTTTGTTTACATCTGTACCCCATTTTTAAGAATTCATTTGGAATAACAACAAAAACATCAAAAAAAAAAAAAAAACGGGTTAGAAAAAAACTATTCTCAAGGAAAACTTACCTCTGGGGGAATAACCGTACCTGACCTAAAGCTATATTACAGAGTCATCGTGATAAAACTGTAAGGTATTAGTACAAAGACAGGCACATAGATCAAAGGAATAGAATTGAAGACCCAGACATGAACCCAGATACCTATGCTCACTTGATCTTTGACAAAAGAGCTAAAACCATCCATAACCTTGTAAAGGAATGCACAGTGATCCATTCTTATCTCCTTGTAAAAAGCACAAGTCCAAGTGGATCAAGAACATCCACAAAAACCAGGTACACTGAAGCAAATAGAAGAGAAATTGGGGAAGATTCTTGAAAACATGGGCTCAGGGGAAAATTTCTTGACTAATATTTTGATAGGACCCTAACTTACCTGTGTATTTAGACCTTTTAATTATTCTGAAGAAATCAATCAACATATATCTTCCAGGTTGTTCAATAACATTAACAAAAACATCATTTGTTAGAATGGTAATTTCCTTAGTCTTTCTCAAATGGGACATGTCACTATGGGGTCATTGGGTTTGACCTCTTTGTTGGCCTAAGGAACAAATGAACAATTTTTTTATTCTATATTATATAGTACATGATTTGATTTGTTTTACTTTTCTTTCTGCCTTTTTAGGGTTAAGCAATACATGCTATGATACTCTCTATTCCCAGGCAACTCTCTTTTCTGTCTCTTTAACTCAGTTTAAATAATTACTTTTTTTTCTAACATTTAGTGTTTATAAGATAGAGTTAAAATTGTAACAAGAGTTTTTTCTTTCATTCCATTTGTCAAGAGCTATTTAGTATGAATCATTTGTGGATATATCTTTCAAAATCTGTGTGATTCCATGGGGCTCCAACCATACACAAAGAAATATAAGAAACTGAGGAATACTGAAAGTGTGATAAATAGTCTTATACATGCAAGTGCATGGCAATTGGTTATTTGTTACCAAGTGGTCATCCATAAAAATGTACATATAATTAATGTTACACAGACGAAGGAAGTTATATTTATGTGTTCAGGAATATATATGCATGTGCCAATAATAAGAGAGAAGACCATGAATTTTAAGTGCTGCAAGAAGAGGTATATGGGAGGGTATAGATAATTTTAAATGGGAGAAGAAAATAATATAATTCCATCATAATATTTTTATGAAAGCCTTGAGTCATAATGAGGAATGATCTCTTCTTTATCCTCCTTCTTCTGTAAATCAAACTCTATCTGTTGTATCAGTGAACTCGCATTGCTATGAATCACCATCTCCAATGACATGCTTAATTTCCTTCCATCAATTCCCATTCCATGGGAATTAATATTGTTACTCATGTTATCAGCATATCAGTTATAATTAATTGAATGTATCAAAATTTGGCACAATATTCAGCTTTAGTAGGTCAAACAGGAAGTATTCCTTGATTTTGGAACCAGAAGACAGAATCAACAACAGAAGTTTGCAAGCAGGGATACCACCTTAAAACCTCAAACAATAAAAACTCTAAAATAGTCACATAGAAATCCTTTATCCATTAGTCTCAGAATTTTCTTAAATGAAAATTATCTAGATGGACCCCAGGGAACAGAAAATAAAAGATCAGTCAGAAACTTTATCAAAGCATTAAGGACTTTAAAGAAAACAGGAACAAACATCTCAGAATAGATTTATATGTGACACACTACCAGGAACCATTGTGCTTAAAATAAATGTCAGCCCTTTTCAGTTTTCTAGACATATACTTTGTACTAGAAATTTGAACTAAATTTGGTTTGTATTTAAAGAATTTACTCTTGGTTCAGTCATCAAAATAACATTTACCTTGAAAAGAGTATCGCTAAATATGACTCCATATTCTCCTCATATTCTTTAGAATGTGAGGGATGGAATTTCATAGATGACAGTGCCTTAAGGTAATACTTGTAAAATTAAAGAATAACCAGCATTTTCAGCATAAATGAAGTAAAACAAAGAGACTAATTTCAAAAAGGAGGAAATTGTATGAAATTTTCATAGTTTTGGCAGTGATATTATTAAGACAAGAATTTTAGTTTGTATGTTTAAATATGATAAAACGAATAGTAAATATTTTCTTTTTTTGTTTTTTTTTATTTTTTAATATTTTTTATTACATATTTTCCTCAATTACATTTCCAATGCTATCCCAACAGTCCCCCATACTGCCCCCCACTTCCCTACCCACCCATTCCCATTCTTTTGGCCCTGGCATTCCCCTATCTTGGGGCCTATAAAGTTTGCAAGTCCAATGGGCCTCTCTTTCCAGTGATGGCCCACTAGGCCATCTTTCGATACATATGCAGCTTGAGACAAGAGCTCCGGGGTACTGGTTAGTTCATCATGTTGTTCCACCTATAGGGTTGCGATTCCCTTTAGCTCCTTGGGTACTTTCTCTAGCTTCTCCATTGGGAGCATTGTGATACATCCAATAGCTGACTGTGAGCATCCACTCCTGTGTTTGCTAGGCCCCGGCATAGTCTCACAAGAGACAGCTATATTTGGGTCCTTTCAGCAAAATCTTGCTAGTGTATGCAATGGTGTCAGCATTTGGAAGCTGATTATGGGAAGGATCCCTGGATATGGCAGTCTCTAGATGGTCCATCCTTTCATCACAGCTCAAAACTTTGTCTCTGTAACTCCTTCCATGGGTGTTTTGTTCCCAATTCTAAGAAAGCGCATATTGACCACACTTTGGTCTTCATTCTTCTTGAGTTTCATGCGTTTAGCAAATTGTATCTTATATCTTGGGTATCCTAAGTTTTGGGCTAATATCCACTTATCAGTGAATACATATTGTGTGAGTTCCTTTGTGATTGTGTTACCTCACTCAAGATGATGCCCTCCAGGTCCATCCATTTGCCTAGGAATTTCATAAATTCATTCTTTTTAATAGCTGAGTAGTACTCCATTGTGTAAATGTACCATAATTTCTGTATCCATTCCTCTGTTGAGGGGCATCTGGGTTCTTTCCAGCTTCTGGCTATTATAAATAGGGCTGCTATGAACATAGTGGAGCATGTGTCCTTACCGGTTGGGACATCTTCTGGATATATGCCCAGAAGAGGTATTGCTGGATCCTCTGGTAGTACTATGTCCAATTTTCTGAGGAACCGCCAGACTGATTTCCAGAGTGGTTGTACGAGCTTGCAATCCCACCAACAATGGAGGAGTGTTCCTCTTTCTCCACATCCTCGCCAGCATCTGCTGTCACCTGAATTTTTGATCTTAGCCATTCTGACTGGTGCGAGGTGGAATCTCAGGGTTGTTTTGATTTGCATTTCCCTGATGATTAAGGATGTTGAACATTTTTTCAGGTGCTTCTCTGCCATTAGGTATTCCTCAGGTGAGAATTCTTTGTTCAGTTATGAGCCCCAGTTTTTTAATGGGGTTATTTGACTTTCTGGAGTCCACCTTCTTGAGTTATTTATATATATTGGATATTAGTCCCTTATCTGATTTATGATAGGTAAAGATTCTTTCCCAATCTGTTGGTGGTTTTTTTGTCTCATTGATGGTGTCTTTTGCCTTGCAGAAGCTTTGCAGTTTCATGAGATCCCACTTGTCAATTCTCGATCTTTTTTTTTTTTTTTTTTAATATCTGACATCTGGAACATTTTTATTTCCTATTTATTATTTGTTTATTTTTATCTTTAATATATTTCATCCCAACCCAAATTTTCTTTCTCTCCTCTTCTTCTACATTTTAAAACTTATGAGATCATAATTTAATGACATATCTCCCTTCCCTTTTCTTTTTTTTTTTTCACTGTTTTTTTTTATTACATATTTTCCTCAATTACATTTCCAATGCTATTCCAAAAGTCCCCCATACCGCCCCCCACTTCCCTACCCTCCCATTCCCATTCTTTTGGCCCTGGCATTCCCCTATATTGGGGCATATAAAGTTTGCAAGTCCAATGGGCCTCTCTTTCCAGTGATGGCCGACTAGGCCATCTTTCGATACATATGCAGCTAGAGACAAGAGCTCCGGGGTACTGGTTAGTTCATCATGTTGTTCCAACTATAGGGTTGCAGATCCCTTTAGCTCCTTGGGTACTTTCTCTAGCTTCTCCATTGGGAGCCCTGTGATCCATCCAATAGCTGACTGTGAGCATCCACTCCTGTGTTTGCTAGGCCCCTGCATAGTCTCACAAGAGACAGCTATCTTTGGGTCCTTTCAGCAAAATCTTGCTAGTGTATGCAATGGTGTCAGCGTTTAGAAGCTGATTATGGGATGGATCCCTGGATACGGCAGTCTCTAGATGGTCCATCCTTTCATCACAGCTCCGAACTTTGTCTCTGTAACTCCTTCCCTGGGTTTTTTGTTCCCAATTCTAAGAAGGGGCACAGTGTCCACATTTTGGTCTTCATTCTTCTTGAGTTTCATGCGTTTAGCAAATTGTATCTTATATCTTGGGTATCCTAAGTTTTGGGCTAATATCCACTTATCAGTGAATACATATTGTGTGAGTTCCTTTGTGATTGTGTTACCTCACTCAAGATGATGCCCTCCAGGTCCATCCATTTGCCTAGGAATTTCATAAATTCATTCTTTTTCATAGCTGAGTAGTACTCCATTGTGTAAATGTACCATAATTTCTGTATCCATTCCTCTGTTGAGGGACATCTGGGTTCTTTCCAGCTTCTGGCTATTATAAATAGGGCTGCTATGAACATAGTGGAGCATGTGTCCTTCTTACCAGTTGGGACATCTTCTGGATATATGCCCAGAAGAGGTATTGCTGGATCCTCCGGTAGTACTCTGATACCTAAATCACAAAAAGACCCAACAAAGATAGAAAACTTCAGACCAATATCCCTTATGAATATTGATGCAAAAATACTCAATAAAGTTCTTGCTAACCGAATCCAAGAACACATCAAAACAATCATCCATCCTGACCAAGTAGGTTTCATCCCAGGGATGCAGGGATGGTTCAATATACGGAAATCCATCAACGTAATCCAGTATTTAAACAAACTCAAAGACAAAAACCACATGGTCATCTCGTTAGATGCAGAAAAAGCATTTGACAAGATCCAACACCCATTCATGATAAAAGTCTTGGAAAGATCAGGAATTCAAGGCCCATACCTAAACATGATAAAAGCAATATACAGCAAACCAGTAGCCAACATCAAAGTAAATGGTGAGAAGCTTGAAGCAATCCCTCTAAAATCAGGGACTAGTCAAGGCTGTCCACTTTCTCCATACCTATTCAACATAGTACTTGAAGTCCTAGCCAGAGCAATTCGACAACAAAAGGAGATCAAAGGGATACAAATTGGAAAAGATGAAGTCAAAATATCACTTTTTGCAGATGATATGATAGTATATATAAGTGACCCTAAAAATTCCACCAATTCTCGATCTTACAGCACAAGCCACTGCTGTTCTATTCAAGAATTTTTGCCCTGTGCCCATATCTTCAAGGCTTTTCCCAACTTTCTCCTCTATAAGTTTCAGTGTCTCTGGTTTTATGTGAAGTTCCTTGATCCACTTAGACTTGACCTTAGTACAAGGAGATAGGAATGGATCGATTCGCATTCTTCTACATGTTAACAACCAGTTATGGCAGCACCATTTGTTGAAAATGCTGTCTTTCTTCCACTGGATAGTTTTAGCTCCCTTGTCGAAGATCAAGTGAATATTTTCTTATGATCAAGGTGGATCATCAACATATTTTCTTCACAGTAAAGGCTTGTTCTGCTTGTTTATCAGCATAATAAATATTCAATAACAGACATTAAACAGTGTAGAATGGCAATTTAACACCTAGTTTTTCATGTTATTATGATTTACCTTGACATGCAATATGTGTGTCATTTGGTGATAAATTTACTTTTATATTCTGGTAATCTAACCAATATAGTTAAAGTAATGCATGCTTTTCACTTGTGCTGAATCCCTGATACCACAAGAGGGAAATTGCTTCTGAAATCCATGAATTATTGAAGGCAACCTCCTTTCTCTCAGCAACAAACAGTGCCTTTGAACTACTATTTTTAGATCGTGTATGTGTGTGTGTGTGTGTGTGTGTGTGTGTGTGTCTGTTTGAGATAACTACTTTTTTGTTCATGACTAAATCATTCAAAAGATTACTATAAATATCATTTCTCCACTATGAGCAGGTCAAAATAGGAGTCATCTGAAATAATTGTTTCTCTTTTTGGTATGACACTCCTTGGGATCCCTTCTCCTTCTCGTTGTGCACAATAAACCTGACCATGTCAAGTTAATTACTATTTTAGGTCCATTCAAAGTGACAAAGTTAACTAAAGCTTCAGAATATATATTTTGCTTATGCTTTCTATGAATACTTTTTCATTTTTCTCATAACTCTGTAAAACCAAATAACTAAAATATTCAATCTCTCAGACAGATGCTTCAGCTTTTCTGAAAACATACTGAAATGTTTTTCCCTGTTAATGTATCAGTTTATCCTACATTTTTTATTTGTTAAAGACAATTCTATGTGACAGAAATCTAGAAAACCCTGCACTACCTCACATTGCTAAAACTATGTATTAGTGGAAAGTCCTTAAACAAGATTTTCTAGCAGTATATATTTATATCTAAGTACTTAACCACTATATTTCTGAATAAATATTAAAAAACTGAATGGCTATTCTATAATTGACATGAATATGAATGTTTACCATGTTTATTGTAATGGCCTAAAATTGTAAACGATATAAATGGATACAAATAGCTGAATGCTACACAAATCAGTATATCTTCATAAAATAAAATTACATCCATCAATAAAGACATTGGTAACTGATACACTTAAAAATATGGGTAAATTATATGTTTGACAATAAGTAGAAGTTAAGAATAGAAGACACTGCCATTCTTTAATGGATATATTCACTCTGTAATCCTTGAAAAATCATGTATTAATATTTAGAATATCCATTAGTAACCCTACTATTCTAATGTGTAGATATAGAAAAGGATGCAAATTTTCTCTTTTTTCCCTTCCTCTTTTAGTGTCCTGAATTTAAAAGACCTCGAGACATTGCCGTTGACTGGGTTGCAGGAAATGTTTACTGGACAGATCATTCCAGAATGCACTGGTTCAGCTACTATACTACTCACTGGACCAGCCTGAGGTACTCCATCAATGTAGGACAGCTCAATGGTCCCAACTGCACCAGACTCTTAACAAATATGGCTGGGGAGCCCTATGCTATTGCTGTAAATCCTAAAAGAGGGTATGTTGATTGCTTGGTGTTTTTGTTTCTCAATATAATATGAATATTGATATTTATAGATTGTGCTCTGTAATTTGTTCAAGGTAAAAGAGGTTTCTGAGACTGGAAAGTCCTCATACTGCTCTCTCAGAACTGTTTCCTTTTAAAGATGTTGACACCAAATATTTTTATAAATGTTTTCTATATTATGCATTTAGTATAGGTATGAGAATCTCTTTTCGTGTCTCTGTGTTTTTATGTGCATTGATTATAAACAGTGGAATTGACGTGGTAATCACATGACTACTACCTTTAAACCACAATTGAATATGAAACATTAAATATATTAAAAGGATGGCTTAGAGATTCTGGAGATATCCTTTTTCTTTGGTATTAGATGGAATTTCTCCATTCAGTGTTGAAAAGAAATTATAAATAAAAGAAATACGTATAAAAAATAATCCAATTACTAGAACTGTAGAATATGGTATCCACCAAATGAGATCCATTTCCTTTTCAGTGACTTAGCACTGCCTGTGGCTTTAGCATTTGGAAGGTAAATGTAGACAGATCTAGAGTTCAAGACCAGCTTCAGCTATGTAAGGAGTTTGGTGCTAACCTGGGCTTTCATACCTGGAAAAGGAAATAGAAAGAAAATGCAACTCTGTCAGTTTTGGGGGGGGGATCATTCCAATAACTTTAAATTAACATCATTTTGTTGAAAATAGATTTGTCTCTCATATAATATATCATAAATACATTCCCCTTCCTTCATTCCTCTCAGATCCCCTCTACCTCCTCTCAGGATTTTATACATGTACACAACGTATTTTGATCATTTTAATATTCTAGTCCCCATTCTGACTCCTTTTAGACCCCCTTCTCACCATGTCCCCTTCCAATTTCATATCAGTTGTCTTTTAAATTTTCATTTTAGCTTTGTCACACTTATTAGTGAAGTCATCTGTAATTAGGTGAATAATCTGTTATTATAAGAAAATCTCAAGTGACTAATCTGTCACCATATATATATATACATATATGTATATATATATACATATATATATATATATATATATATATATATATATATGATACTTACAAGTGATAGAAACAGTCTTATCTAGGTTTTAAGGAGTTTTCAGAACTAAAAATTGTATAACAAATAATAAGCTATGATGTACATTGGTAAATAATGTTATCTCCAAAACTTACATTTGGGTGACATTTTATTTATAATACTGATTTGCAAAACTCCGGGTTGAAGTTGGACATTGTGTAGTTTTCAAGTTGGGTCAGGAATCTGCTTACTGAGGGAACCGAGTTATTCTGACACATGTGATCTGAGCAGTTACTGGCAAATGGAGGAGACAATATTCACAGCACCATCCCCAAACTAATCTCCTTGACCTGCTCTCTTTAGGATGATGTACTGGACTGTAATTGGGGATCACTCCCATATAGAAGAGGCAGCAATGGATGGCACTCTGAGGAGGGTTTTAGTACAAAAAAACTTACAGAGACCCACAGGTATGATGTATTCAGCACATATTAAATATGAAGCAAAATGCTAACCATATTAGTATTAACAGGGTTTTTTTCTAGTTTTATTTATGAAATAACTATGTCACAAGATGACAAACTAACGTGAAGTATGATGTTATTAACATTAACATTTTATATTCTAGTTTGCCAACACAAGAGTCAGGTTACTCTCATGCTGGGAGGCACACTATTGAGCATTATTTGAAAACTGCCAAAGTTGTTAGCAAGTTCTTACATGAATAAAATTTTGACAGACGCCAGCAATCCATTTAGGTATTATCACAGATATATGTTTAAGTTACTGGAATATATGGTAATACTTATGGAAGATGTCTATTGAAATGAACTGAAAGGTGGTGGCAAATCTAACTACCTTCTGTAAAGGCCAGGTTTCATAATGCCTGTAATTCACATTCAGTTCTTTTTATTGCTATCCTATTCTTCTTCCCTAAGGTTATCTAGAACTCCTAACACTGTTCTCTCAGCACCACCTTGATAAAGCTGCCTTATCTGAACGCCCACTGGATGTTTCAATAACTTGCTATCTCTTTCTACTGTGCCATATCAAAATTTGATGTTAAATTAATAATATATTTACAAACTGTAGGAATCCAAAGAGTCTGTACCACCCATGCTACTCAGTGCACGCTAGTTAGAAAAACAAAATGATTGTTCATATGCATGACTTATTTTGATTTTTATTTATGCTTGGTTATCTTTTGTAATTTAAAATAAATTTGGGAGTTACATTTCATTGACTTTAAATTTGTTTTGTGAATTACATTTAACTCTATTGATTTTACTCTTTATGGAATTGAAAACAATTGAGGGATTCAGTCTGTCATCATATGTCTGTCCTTCAAGTACCATGTGCTTCTGGAGGTGAAGAAAAAGTTTCTAAACTCATGAAGCTTGGGCCAGCTATTGTGAACCTTATGCCATAGTAGAAATTATAGTGCATACTTAAATAATTTATACAGTTATAGTTACTATATAGAAAAGAAAAGCACTATAGAATGGATATCTATTTGGGATACTATTTCCTTATGATTCTCCAGAACTTTATTCCATAATTTGTTGCTTAAGGAATAACCTCCATAGAGGCAGCCAACTATGTTAGATTTTATTCACTATGACTGACACAAAAAGGATGGTTATTTTTGCTCAGGGTTTTAAAACTTGCTAATGAAAAGCATTGCTTGAGTCTGAGGTAAAGGGTAATAACATGGTATTAGCAGTGTTTTCCTGATACTACTCCCCAACAGAAGAGATGAAGTAGAGAGAAAAAATGACCAAGGACCAGGTGTGACCTTGGAAATCTTGCTCCCAAGTTCCCACATTACAACCTCCAACAGTACTACCAGATTTCCTTTGTGTTACTATGATAAAATATTATGACCAAAAGCAAATTATGGGAGGAAATTGTTTGTTTGTTTGTTTGTTTGTTGATACATATTAGCCACATTTTCACTTCTCTTCTCTGCCCCATCCATCAGTCCCATCTCGCCTTTTCCCAGCAGTTCCAATCATTTCTCCTTTATCTTCAGAAAAGGCCATGCCTCCCATGGATATCAACCAGTCATGACACATCAAGTTGCAATAAGACTAGGCTTCCTCTCCTATTAAAACTGGAAGGGCCAACAGATTCAGAGACACTCCCTGCTTCCACTATCAAGAGTTCTACAACAAGCTATACAACTCTAAGTTAAAAACAGAGGTCCTAATTCAATCCCCTGCAGGCTCCATGATTGTCAGTTCACTCTCTGTGAGTCCTTATGGGCCCAGATTAGTTGATTCTGTGTATTCTATTGTGGTGTCCTTGACACCACTGGCTCCTCTAGAACTCCTTTTACATTTTCTGCAGGACTCTTCAAGTATTGCATAAAGTTTGTCTGTGGGTTTCTTAATTTCTTTACATTAGTTTCTGGATGAATCCTCTCTGATGACAGTTGGACTAGGCACCAATATAAAAGTATAGCAGAGTATCATATAGAAATCATTTTATTGACTTTTTTTCAGTCAATGTTGGTTCTATGGTAGTTCTCTGGCTATTTGAGCCTCTAGTTCCTGGCAGTGTCAGAGGCAGGCTCATTTTCACAGCATGGGTCTCAAGCTAGACCAGTCACTCATTGGATACTCATACAATTTCTGAATCAACTTTACCCTAGCACATCTTGTAGGCAGGACAAACTGTTGGTTCAAAGTGATGTGGCTAGGTTGGTGGTCTAGTCCTTACACTTGAAGTCTTACCTGGTTACAGAAGACTGGTAGCTTAAGCTCCAGATCCCTTATTACTCAGAGTATTAGCTAGGGTCATCCTTAGTGATTCCTGAGATCTTCAGTTATACAAGGCTCCTAGTTTATTCTAGAGAGTCTGTCCATTCAAGTTTTCTGTCCCAGTACTCTCTCCATCCTTTTCCCCCTACCTGATCCTATCAGTTCCCATCCTCATATCTCCATGCTTGTCCACTCTCTATTTCCCTTTCAGAATTAGATTAATGCTCCCCCCCCCATTGAACCCTTCTTGTTACTTAGCTTATCTGTGTCTGTGAATTATATCATGGTCATCCTGTACTTATGGCTAATCTCTAATTATAAATGAGTACACAGTTTGTTTTTCTGGATCTGGGTTACTTCACACAAGATGATAGTCTCTAGTTTCTTCCATTTCTCCAGCAAATTTCAGGATGTCATTATTTTTAACAAGTGAGTAATACTCCTTTGTGTAAATGTACTACATTTTCTTTATCCATTGTTTAGTTGATGGACATCTAGATTGATTCTAGTTTCTGGTTATTATGAAAAAAATAAAAGCCTCTCTGAACATTGTTAAGTAAGTGTCCTTTGGCATAGTGGGTTATCCTTTGCCCAGGAATGGTATAGTTGTGTCTATAGGGAGATTGAGCTTCAATTTTTCAAGAAACCACCATATTGATTTCCAAAGTTCTATAAAAGTTCGCCCTCTCACCAGAAATAGAGGAGTGTTGCCCCTTGCTTCACATCCTTTGCAGCATGATCTGACACTTGTGTTTATTTATCTTAGCCATTCTGACATGATAGAATCTCAGAGTAATTTTGATTTCCATCCCCCTGATGGATAAGAATGGTAAATATTTCTTTATGTGATTCCTGACCATATACAATTTCTCTGAGGAGAATTCATCACTTAGATCTGTACCATATATTTTAACTGGATTATTTTGCTTACTAATATCTAGTTTCTTGAGTTCATTATATATTTTGGATATCAGTCTTCTGTCATTTTGTGAGTGTGTTACCTCAATCAGGAAGATATTATCTAGTTTCGTCCATTTGCCTGTGAATTTCATGAAGTCATTGTTAATAGCTGTATAGTACCACATTGTGTAAATATACCACATTTTCAGTATTCATTCCTCTATTGAGCAACATCTGGGTTGTTGCCAGCTTCTAGCTATTATAAATAAGGCTGCTATGAACATAGTGAAGCATGTGTTCTTGTTATATGTTGGAGCATCTTTTGATTATATAGCCAGGAGTGTAATTGCTGGTTCCTCAGGTAGTAGTATTTCCAATTTTCTGAGGAGCTGCCAGACTGATATCCAAAGTGGTTGTATCAGCTTGAAATCCCATCGGCAATGGAGGAGTGTTCCTCTTTCTTCACATCCTTCCCAACATCTGCTATCACTTGAAGTTTTTTTTGTTTTTTTTTTTGTTTGTTTTTTTGTTTGTTTGTTTTTGTTTTCGAGACAGGGTTTCTCTGTGTATCCCTGGCTGTCCTGGAACTCACTTTGTAGACCAAGCTGGCCTTGAACTCAGAAATCCACCTGTCTCTACCTCCCAAGTGCTGGGATTAAAGGAGTGCGCCACCACACCCGGCTCACTTGAAGTTTTGATTTTAGCCATTCTGACTGGTATAAGGTGGAATCTCAAGTTCATTTTGATTTGCATTTCCTGGCTCACTAAGGATGTTGAACATTTCTTTAGTTGCTTTTCGGCCATTCAAGATTCCTCAGTTGAGAATTCTTTGTTTAGCTCTATACATCTTTTAAAAATAGAGTTAATTGGTTCTCTGGAATCTAGCTTCTTGAGTTCTTTGTATATATTAGATATTAGCCCTTCATCGGATATAGGTGGGTAACAATCTTTCCTAATCTGTAGGTTGCTGTTTTGCCTATTGGCAGTGTCTTTTGCCTTTGCAATCCCATTTGACTATAGTTGAACTTAGAGCCATTGGTGTTCTGTTCAGGAAAATTTTACCCATGCTGATGTTTTTGAAGAGCTTTCCACTTTCTCTTCTATTAGATTCAGCATATCTGGTTTTATGTAGATGTCCTTGATCCACTTGGACTTGATCTTTGTACAAGGAACTAAGAATGTATGAATTTGCATTCTTCAACATGCTGACCACCACTTGAGCCAGCGCCATTTGTTGACTATGCTGTCTTTTTTCCATAAGATGGTTTTGGCTTCTTTGCCAAAATCAATTGATCATAGGAGTGTGGGTTTAATTTTAGGTCTTAAATTCTATTCCACTGAACTACCTGTCTGTTTTTGTACCAATACCATGCTGTTTTTTATCACTATTACTCTGTAGTACAGCCTGAGGTCAGGGATGGTGATTCCTCCAGAAGTTCTCTTACTGTTAAGAATAGTTTTCACTATCTTGGTATTTTTTGTTGTTGTTGTTGTTATTCCAGATGAATCTAAGAATTATATGCCCCAGTATAGGGGAACGCCAGGGCCAAGAAGTGGGAGTGGGTGGATAGGGGAGCAGGGCAGTGGGAGGGTAGAGGGAACTTTCAGGATAGCATTTGAAATGTAAATAAAGAAAATACCTAATAAAATTAAAAAAAACTTGCTCTACCTCTGTAAAGAATTGAGTTGGAGTTTGAATTTTGGTGGAGATTACATTGAATCCGTAGATTACTTTTGGTAAGATGGCCGTTTTTCTATTGTTATTCCTGCCAATCTATGAACATAAAAGATCTTTCTATCTTATGAGGCCTTCTTCAATTTCTTTCTTCAGAGGCTTGAAGTTCTTGTTGTACAGATATATCGTTCACTTGCTTGATTACAGTCACACCAAAATATTTTATATTGCTTGTGACTATTGTGAAGGGTGGCCTTTTCCTAATATCTTCCTTTTTTTCTTTCTCTTTTTATTATCTTTTGTCTTTTATTTTTTATTTATTTACACTCCATATTTTATTTTCCCCTTGACCACCTTTCAACTGTTGCACTTCCCATATTTTCTCCCCATCCCCCTGTCTTCATGTGGATGTCCCCACCCCAGCCAAAACTCTAACCTCCCTGAGTTAGTCTCTTGAGGGTTAGGTGCATCTTCTCTGACTGAAGCCAGACCTGGCAGTCCTCTGCTGTATATGTGTTGGGGGCCTCATATCAGCTGGTGTATGCTGCCTGGTTGGTGTTCCAGTGTTTGAGAGATCTTGGGGGTCCAGGTTAACTGAGACTGATGGCCTTCCTACAGGGTTGCCCTCCTTCTTAGCTTTTCCAGCCTTTCTCTAGTTCAGCCACAGGAGTCAGCAGCTTCTGTTCATTGCTTTTGTTTTTGTTGATTCTCTTTGTTTGTATTTTGTTGATTTGGGCCCTGAGTTTGACTATTTCCTGCCGTCTACTCCTCTTGAGTGTGTTTCCTTCTTTTTGTTCTATGGCTTTTAGGTGTGCTATTAAGTCACTAGTGTAGTATCTCTCCAATTTCTTTACAAGGGACCTTAGTGTTATGATTTTTCTTCTTAGCACTGCTTTCATTTTGTTTCACAAGTTTGGGTATGTTGTGTCATCATTTTCATTGAATTCCAGGAAACCTTTAATTTCATTTTTTATTTGTCTGTGACAAAGTTATCATTGAGTAGAGAGGTGTTTATTTAGTTTCCAAGAGAATGTTATTTGTTATTGATGTCTAGTCTTCCACTGTGTTGATCTGATAGAAGGCATGGGATTATTTCAATCTTCATGTGTATGTTGAGGATTGTTTTATGAACAATTATATAGTCAGTTTTGGACAACATCCCATGAGGTGCTGAGAAGAATGCATATTCTTTTATTTTAGGGAGAAATGTCCTGTATATATATATGTTAAATCCATTTGGTTTATAACCTTTATTAATTTCACTGTGTCTCTGTTTAGTTTCTATTTCAATAACCTGACCACTGGTGAGAGTCAGGTATTGAAGTCTCCCAGTATTATTGTGTATTTTGAGTTTAGGAAAGTTTCTTTTATGAATGTGGATGCCCTTGCATTTGGAACATGATGATCAAAATTGAGAATATCTATTGGTGGATTTTTCCTTTGATAAACATGAAGTATCATTCCCCATCTTGCTTGATACCTTTTGGTTGAACGTCTACTTTATTGGATATTAGGATGGCAACTGCTGCTTGTTTCTTGGGGTCATTTGTTTGAAAGACTTTTTTCCCCAGTCTTTTTCTCTGAGGTAGTAACTGTCTTTGTTATTGAAGTGTATTTCTTATATGTAGCAAAATGCCAGATCCCGGTTGTGTATCCAGTCTGTTAACTTATGTCTTTTTATTGGGTAATTGAGTCTGTTGATATTGAGAGATATTAAAGACAACTGATAGTTCCTGTTATGTTTGTTGTTGTAGGTAGCATTATGTGCATGTGACTCTCTCCTTTTGGTTTTGTTGTGAGATAACTAATTACCTGGGTTTTTTTCCTTCTTTTTTCTGTGCTGTAGGCACCTGTCTTGCTTTGGAGTTTTTCTTCTAGAATCCTCTTTAGGTCTAGTTTGGTAGATAGATATTGATTAAATTTGGTTTTGTCCTAGAATATTTTGGTTTATCCATCTATGATGAATGAGAATTTTGCCATATATAGTAGCCTGGGCTGGCATTTGTGTTATCTAAGATTTGCTTGACCTCTGTCCCAGCTCTTCTGCCTTTTAGGGTCTCTGTTGTGAAAGCTGGTGTAATTCTGATTATACCTTCATATATTACTCTGCCTTTTTTTCTTACAGCATTTAATATTTTTTCTTAGTTCTGTTTATTTAATGTTTTGATTATTATGTGACAAGAAGATTTTCAATTTTGGTCAAATCTATTTGGTATTCTATTGATTTTTTGTACATTTTTGGCAATTTCTTTCTTTAAGTTGTGGAAGTTTCTCTGATGATTTTGTTGACAATGTTGTATGGTCTTTGAGCTGGAATTCTTAGATTTGGTTGTTTCATTGCTTCCTGGATTTCCTAGATGTTTTGGGTTAGGAGTTTTTTATGTTTTGAATTTTCTCTGACCATTGTGTTAATGTCTTCTAAGGTATTTTACATACCTGTTATTCTCTCTTCTATCTATTGTATTCTGTTGTTGATGCTTGTATTTGTAGTTCTTGACCTCTTTCCTAGGTTTTCCATTTCCAGGGTTGCCTCCACTTGTGTTTTCTTTATTGTTCCTATTTCCATTTTTAGGTATTAGAATGCTTTGTTCAATTCCTTCACCTATTTGTGTTTTCCTCTTTAAGTGCTTCTAACAGTTAAACTGTGTTTTCCTTTATTTCTTTCAGTGACTTATTTATATCCTCCTTAAAAGACTCTATTATCTTCAGGAGATAGGAATTTAGGTTGGTATCCTGGTTTTCAGGAGTGCTGGTGTAATTGGGGCTTGCTGTTGTGAGAGAACTGGGTTCTAATGATGCCAAAGTGTATTGCCTTACGAATGCCTTTCACCCTCTGGTTATCTCTGGTGTTCGCTGAGCTGGGAGTCTGTCTGTAGCCTGCTTCCTGTGTCCCTGGGTTGCTGCAGCTCTCTTGGGAGGCTGGTAGCCCTGGCTATATTGACCTTCTTGGAATCCCTCAGTTTGTGTGGTCTTCAGAGAGGCATACATGCCTGTGATCTGTTGCCCTGGGTGCAGCTGATCTGGGAGACCTTCATACTGTGGGGTCTGTTGCCCTGGGTGCCGCAGACTCTCTGGGCCCCTTTGTCTACGTGGAATGGGTCTCTAGTCACAGGTGGGCAGAGCGTTGGATGAAATGACAGAGATGCACACAGGAGAGGTTGTATGGAATCTGAATGTAATTTGTCAAATTGAGCATGAAACTTTTTATACAGAAGAAAAAAGGGAAGTTGGGTGACACACCAGCAAGGTACAAAGAGGTTACTGGATTCTTACACAAAACAGAGGAATACAAACACAGAAGGTCTGACAGGAACCACCTGGGATAGAATTCATTGTCAACAACTGGGATCAAAAAGAGCTCCACCTAAAGTCCACTTAATCTTAGAAGCCAGGGTCAAGGGCTTCGTGCCCTTGCCATAGTTCTTATTTAAGTCTATTGTATAGTCCACCTCCCCCTTAGGCCATTGTAAATATGTGTGCATGGGTGTAACTCAGCTATCTAGTAACTCAGCTATATAGTTCTAAGTATCTACTCTGGTTCCTCCTTAGGTCTCAAACTTCCTTCTTCCTAGATGATGGTAAATTCCTGTGTAGGGCAGTGACTTAGCTTTTATTCAAAGTGATACTATAATACCAGAGGCAATTCTGTATGTCACTGAATAGGCAACATTCTTACTGAATTCCAAGTCCATGGTCAGCTCAAGGACTTTCTAGGACATTGGAACACTGACAAAGGCTTAACTATGTCAGAATTCAATTTTAAAAGGCACTTATAATAAGATAATAATAAAAGAGAGCATGTGGATCCATACACCAGACTAGGAATAGGGTATGAGTATATGGGTTACTGAGAACTCCAGAACTCCAGGAGGTGAGCTTCCGTGAAACTCTTTGCCCTGTGAGTGGCTTTTAGGCTTCACAGCCTGTCAAGCTGACTCGACCGGAGTGCCTGGCACCTGGGTACATCAGATATCTTGGGAGGCCTTCAGACTGTTAGTTCTGTTGCCCTCTGTGCAGTTAATATTCAGGGAGGCTTTCAGACTGAAAGGACTTCTGAGGAGCAGATAAGCTGATGTTCTTCTCCAACAGTAGGCACAGGCTGGAAAATGGGTATAGTTTGAGTTGGGGAGATCGTGGTGATTGCTTCTGAGCCCACTGAGCTCCTTAGAGTTCTCAGCTGCTGTAGTTGTCTGAGAGGATCCCTTACATGTTGCCCTGCATGCAGATATCCTGGGAGGCCTTCAGACTGTGGTAGCTTCAGAGGAGGAGACAAACTGATGATCTGCCCCAGCTGAAGCCACAGGCCTGGAAAAAACTATTTTCTGGGTTTATGTGATGATATTTTCATTCCCCTATTCCTATTATTCATAGGCATTGATTTTTTTCATATTGTTTCAAAATTCTTGGATGTTTTGTGGCAGGATTTATTTTTTTTTGATTTAGTATTTTCTTTGACTGATACATCCATATCTTCTATCATAGCTTTAATTATTGAGATTCTCTCTTTCATTCATCCTGTGTATTATGTTGTCACTGTTCTTATTCCTTAGATTCTCTCCATTTATGCTTTCTTAATGCTTCTATTTCCATTTTCATGTCTTTAACAGGTTAACTGTTTCTTTCAGTTGTTTATTATTATTATTATTCTCTAAGGGATTTACTAATTTCCAATTGTTTGTTTTCCTTAATTTCTTTAAGGATTTGATTCATTTCCTCTTCAATTTTTTTTCTTATGCTTCAGCTATATTTTATTATTCAAGACCTGCTGTGGTAGGATATCTGGACTCTGGTGGAGTCATACTTCCCTGGCTACTATTGATGGCATTTTTTTTTTCTGGAATCTAGGCATCAGTATTTGAGGTGGTTGTAGGTCTAGGTTGCAGATTTTGCATTTGTTTTGGTTTGGTGGGAATTTTGTTTCTTGGTTTGTGCTGCCTCTCTGGATTTTCAGAGTGTGTGTTGACTGATTGGTTCTGTTTTACTTGATTGTCCAGCTAGTGTGTTTATGGGGTAATACTTGCAGGGGTTTTTAAGGCTGGTCTTCTGGTAGGCCCAGCTTCTGGTTGAGCAAGAGATATTTGCTGGTGCTGGGGTCTGGGACACAGTGACAAGGTAGGTGGGAAAAGACAGGGGAATTCACAGGTGGGTTGGGATGTGGGCAGGGGATGCTACTGCTGATGTTCTGTTCTGACCCAAAAATTGGGTCTGGGGTAATAGAGATTGTGAGAGAAATCTGGTTGTAGCCTATCCAGTCTTCTGGTAAGTGTACCTTGTGGTGGAACAGGGCTAATATGCTGGGGTCAGGAGGCTGTGACACAGGGATCAGACAGGAAAGAAAGACTAGGGTCTTTGGGATCCATAATAGGCCTGCAAATGTGGGAGGAGAAGCAGCAGCTGGTGTTCTGCTGTAGCACTAAGCGTGACCCTGAGAATAGGCTCTGGGGTTATAGAGAGTAGGCAAGGTCTAGGTTCAGCTTATCTGGTCTTTTGGCAGCTATAGTCTGTGGTGAAGTAGGAGCTATTTGCTGGAGTTGGGGACTGGGATTTGTCCCAGGAGGGCAGGAGAGCAGGAAGGTCTGTGAGATTCACAATAGGCAGGCACAAAGAGGAGGTAAAGCTGCAGCAGCTGGTGTTCAGTTGCAGCTGGTGTTCTGTTGCAGCTGGTGGTATGTTCTGAACCTAATTTAGCTTTCACAAATAGCACCCTAATAGAAAGTGATGATGAAATACAATGAACTAACTGTTCTGAATTTCCATATATGTATATACTATACACTTGGAGTTATGTGCCTGTATAAATACAGTCACTGGGATACTTTATATCAGAATATATTCACTGTTAATATATTGCTAACATTTTAGACTTAGCATTATTCTCCATTTTCTTGGTGTATATAAAACTTTCTTCTAACCTCAATGTCAGACACCATCATAAAATGCATATCTATCTTAAAGTTTCTTTGAATCCATGTATATACTTTAGTTCTTTATATGTTGTAGTTTTATAGAAATGTTACATTTCTGTTATGCATTCAGAGTGAAAAATGATACTATGTGACATACAGTTCATTCATTTATGGCTTATACTTTAAAGATAGTATCTGCTAGGTGAACTTTTGGAATATAAATCAACCTGTCTCTGTGCAATTATGTGATGTCTGTATGTACTTGGTGCAGAAGTCTACACTCTAATCAAGTAGCTTAATACCACAACTCTTACTGGAAAAATTGCCACCATCATGAAATATCAGTTTGTGACAGCTGTTGGCACTTTATCAGCTATGCCTTTAATGTTACAATGTTACCCCTAATTAATATTCTATATGTCAAATATTGTAAATTATCCCAAAACATAATCAATATTCTCTATAGTCATAAATATTTATATGTGAAAATTATATCTAAGTGTGTAGGCAAATATAATTAATATAGTTTAGATTCTGAATAATTACATTTATCAAAATATAAAAATGAAGAATACAAAAATAAGTATTTGCTAGTATTTAAGACTGTTGAACACAGAACCTGGAACTTGACATTTCAATTAAATTGGCAGAGTACATAAATGACAAAAATTGAAAGATATTATCAATACCTTTTAAAATATAGGCCATAATAAAAAGTATTGTATGTCAGTCATATGCTTAATCTGAATGAATAATAGAAATGTAATATTTCTATAACACCACAAGATATAGAAAAATATACAAATAATTATTATGAGACATGTTAGCTATTCATTTTGATGTGATGTATAAGTTTGGTCTTAGAATAAAAATGTATGTACACATCAATATTTATGTACACAAAGAAATTGGTGATATAAATTACTATAAATTAGTTAAAATATTAGGAATACATAAACAATAAATGTATTTCTAAGCAAAGGCATCTCAGTGGACATATTTGTATAAGCACCCCATCTCCCATTCTTCTACATATAAAATGTGAATACATACCATACAAAGTAGTAGTTCATGATATTTCATTATCATTTTCTATTAGTGTGAAATTTTTGAAAGTTAAAGTACCTTTTATTTAAGTATCTTTGAAAATTTCAGAGTTAAAATAATTTTAATACCCCTAACATATAATGGAGGCCTAGGCATCATGGACAATTCTATGCTGAAAGAACAACTCTGGGAATGGGATTCCGCTGTTCTGCATTACAGTCTACTGAGCTGTGGTCTGTATCCTTAATGACCTTTTCTATGTATAGTAATGTTATACTTGATTAACCTGAGGAAAAAACAACACTAATAGATAAATTGATTCAGGAAAGCGAAAGTCTGATTTCATAGGCAGAAACCTCCAAGTTATTAAGTAAGGGGGAGTGTGGGAGAGCAAGTCTTCCTCTGAGATGTACCCCAAACACATTTGCCAATACAAAGTGGTCATCCATGAAATCATATACATAGAAACAAAACTAAATGCTAAACTCAGCACATTGTGTGTGTATATATATATTACATATATACATATATGTAATATATATATGTGATATATATATATATATGTATATATATATCAACAAAGATGAAGCAGGAGAACAAGAATGAGGCATGAGGCAGAGGGACATGAGAGAGCTTGGAAGGTGGAAGGAGTAGAAGGAAGATGATGTAAATGTAATTTAAATTTAGAAAATATAAGGTTAGATTTAAAAATACAGCACTTTATTTTAAATATTCTATACTTCTATTAATTTCATAACATATATATGTCATTTTCAGTTCAGATAAAAACATTATTTTCTGAAGTGTTTTATTTTTATTGCTATTGGCAGTTTACTAAAAACAAGGAGGAGATTTTTTTCAAGATGGACATGGACTTGCTATTTCATACAAACTTGACTTTTATGCTATCATAAGAAAAGTTTGTTGATTCCTTTATTAACTTTCTAATTTAAAAGACAATTTTTTTCTGTTTACCTAAAGGACTTAAGAAAAAGCATAGTCACTGATTTAAGGATTATTTGTAATCTAAATTCCACTTTTATAAAAGTTTTGTTCTTCGTTGTACAGTTTCTATTTTTGCATAATTCTATCCTATAGTCCACTTCTTGGCAAGAGATGATATGGTCATGTGTACTTGTAATAAAAACATGATACCTATAATCTGTCACTTGTTTACTCTCTTCCAAAATAAGCAAGTATAATCTAGAAATGAAAAACTAATTTAACTGAGGAAAAGTTTTGTTTTATTTACCTCTTCAGTCTATTAAATTCACAGAGGTGCAAGGTGGTTATTCTTTCTTCACCAAGGCTGGACTTAATATCAATAGTGGAAACTTGGATCATTTCAGAGCTCACATAGCCCAGAAGCAACAGCAGTTTTAGAACACCAAGCTCCATGGCACAGCCTCCACTTTAAGTCATGTTGCACTATTCCTTAGAGAGTAGCTAAGCAAAGAACTTCTCTCTGTATTACTTAAGTATTAAGACATTTCTATACTTAGGTTATATCTCAACTAGAACTACATAATGAATTAAAGATCATTATGACAGTGCTTTTAGTGTTATTGTGCTTTTCTTTTATACTGTTTAAGTCTAGAAGTTTTGCCTAATCCAAAATTGTCTTTTATTCAATGGACCTTTACATGGAGGTATATCAACACTTTATGATACCAATCTGCTATATTCACATTAATTGAAGGTGGATACTATATTCAGTGAAAAGACTACCACACAAACTAGGCATCTAAAATAGTTAAGACTCACTCCAGTATTCATGTGTCATAAATTATATTACTTTTTCACACCTGAATAGCTTTACTTTTTAACTTAGAGTATACATTGATGGTATCTTTGCAAGAACATATGGGCAGAACTTTGATTTGTAAAATAAACAACAGAGGAGAAACAACTTTTTTTAAGCTTTTCTTTTCTATATCATTTTTATTTTTTTAATTATTTATTTTATTTATTTACAATTCAAATGTTGCCCCCCTTTCAGTCTCTCATCCCAAGAATTCTTCACTCCATTCCCTTTCCCCTTTGCATCTGAGTGTTCCCAATCCTCCCCCTCCCCCTGACAGTAAACTTCTCAAGGACATCAAGTCTCTACATGATTAGGCAAATCCCTTCCCAGTGAGGCCAGACAAGGCAGTTCTCTGCTACATATGTGCCAGGAGCCTCAGCCCAGCCCATATATGCTCCTCAGTTGTTGGCTTAGTCTCTGGGAGTTCTGAGGAGTCTAGAATAGTTGACACCGTTGGTCTTCCTATGGGGTTGCCATCCTCTTCAGTTCCTTCAATCTTTCCCCCTAATGTCCCCCTAACAAGGGTTCTAGACCTCCATCCAGTGGTTGACTATAAGTATCTGCATCTGTTTCAGACAGCTGCAGGTGGAGGCTCTCAGGGGACAGCTATGCTGGGTTCCTGTCTGTAAGGACAGTATAGCATCAGTAATAGTTTCAGGGTTTGCTTCCTTCCTGTGGGATGGATGCCATGTTGGGCCAGCCACAGACATTCTTCCTTGAGTCTCTGACCATTTTTGTCCCTGAATTTCTTTTAGACGGGAATATTTGTGGGTCAAGAATTTTGAAGGTAGTTTGGTGCCCCTACTCCTCCATTGGGGTCCATGTCTAACTATTGGAGTTGGGGGTCTTCAAGTTATGTCTCCCCACTGTAAGACATTTCATTTAAGGTCAACCCATTGAGTTCTGGAAGCCTCTCACATTCCAGGTCTCTGAGTCTTTCTAGAGATTGCCGCCACTTCCACCCCCACCTTGGCAGCTGTATTTCTATTCATTCTCTTGGTTCTCTGGTCTTCTATCCTGTCTGCCCCCATACCTGATCCTACTCTCCTTTTCTCCTCTCCATCCCCTCTCCCAATCAGGTCCCTCCCTCCCTCTGCCTCCTATGATTTTGTTCCTGCTTCTAAGTAGGAGTGAAGCATCTTCACTTGAGGCTTCCTTCATGTTTAATTTCTTAGAGTCTGTGGTTTATAGCATGCGTTTTCTTTGCTTCATTGTTAATATCAACTTATCAGTGATTACATACCATGCATTTCCTTTTGGGTCTGGGTTACCTCAATCAGGATGATATGAGAAACAACCTTTTAATAAAATATTACTTTTTTTTTTTTTTTTTTTTTGTGCACTCACAAAGACCTAGTATGAAAGTGATGATGAGCTAGGCAGTCTTTGACTGGCCTCAGTGAGAGAAACAGCAGATAATCTTTGAGAAACTTGATGCACCATGGAGTTTGGAGATTTGGTGGGGTTGGGGTATAGATGGTGGAGACATCCTTTTGTAGACAAGGGGATGAAGAATGAGATAAGGAACTTTTGGAGGGTGAACCAGGAGGGAGATAATGACTGGACTATTAAAAAAGATTAAGTAATAATAATAATGAAGACGAAGGAGGAGGAGGAGGAGGAAGAAGAAGAAGAAGAAGAAGAAGAAGAAGAAGAAGAAGAAGAAGAAGAAGAAGAAGAAGAAGAAGAAGAAAAGAAAACTTGACAAAAGGAAATATACCAACCGATACTAAAACCTCACATCAGGACTTTAATTCTCATTCTCTCCTATTTTTATTATCAGTCTTTGGTTGCCTTAAGCTGAAGCAAACACGTAGGTGTCTCTCCACACTCAGACCAGTTCTTAATTTCATTTTATCTAAAGTCCATGCATATGTTGGATTCTGGGTTCTCGAGCTTCAAAAAGAGATTTAAAATAATGTTGGTTATATCAAATTTAAATCACTGTGGTACAAAAATCTTCCATTACTCAAGACAAAAACTGAAATATTAGGTAAAATCATAATAAACTTGCTATAATTAAGAACTCAGTAAATATGAACAGGATGGTTAAAGTGACCTCACCTGTTTAGATAAGATTATTCTAATCACTTATTAAATAAATGTTACTTGATCTGAACTCATGTGTTCAAGTTTAAAGATAGAGAATTTCATTTTTACTTACTTTCTACATACTGTGATATATGGTATATTAATTTTATGATGCTTTTTTGTGTTTGTTTGTTTAATTTATTCACTTTACATCCCACTCACTGCCCTTCTCCTGGTCAGCCCCACCTACAATACTTTCCACATCCCTGCTTCCCTTCTCCTCTGGCAGTTGCCTGACCCATCCCCCACCCCCTGACTGGGTATCTCCCCACCAATGCATTTCAAGTGTCTTTGAGGCTATTCACTTCCTTTCCCACTGAGGCCAGACAAGGCAGCCAGGTTAGAACTCATTCCTCATATAGTCAACAACTTTTGGGATAGCCTCTGCTTCAGTTCTTCAGGATCCACATGAAGTCCAAGCTGCACATCTGCTACATATGTGTGGGGAGGTCTAGGTCCAGCCTATGCATGTTCTTTTGTTGGTGTTTCAGACTCAGAGCCTCAAGGACTCAAGGTTAGTTGGTTTTATTGGTCTTCCTATGGAGTTTCTATCCTCTTAGTGGGTGCAATTCTTCCTCCTACTCTTCCCTAAGAGTCCCCAATCTCCATCAACTGTTTGTCTCTGGGTACCTGCATCTGTATGACTCAACTGATGAGTGAGTGAAGCCTTTCAGAGGATAGTCATGCTAGACTCCTATCTGAAAGTACAATATCATTAATAGTATCAGGGATTGTTACTAGGGAATTCTATATTTCTTAAAGAAAAATACTTATCGAGATTAAACATTGAAAAAAAACTTAATAGTAAGTAACCTCCATTTCTTTGTATGTCTTGTCTCTGCATGTTGGTTTCTCAGGTCTGACTGTTGATCACTTTGGTGAACGCATCTACTGGGCAGACTTTGAGCTCTCCATCATTGGCAGTGTCCTGTATGATGGTTCCAGTCCAGTGGTCTCTGTCAGCAGCAAACAAGGTTTGCAGAGTACTTTTGTTATTGTGACTACTAATTCATGACACAGACATAGATTTATAGAAATTTCGCAATTTGGATTTCCTCTAATTCTTTCAAATTTTAGTGTTTATACTAATTGAAAGCTTCGATACTACTGCTATATTGAAGAGACCAGGGCAGAGAGCTCCTCAACTTGTATAAATATGGGTACTTACTGCCCATGTTCTGAAATTATTTCATTCTGTAAGTCACTTGTGATTAGTGTTGGCCAACACCCAACTCTTTTGAAATTGTGATGATGGGCACAAGGAAACATGAGTTCTTCATTATGTACATGGGTATTAAGCCAAGTGACAAGTTAGGTAGCAACCAGAACACCTCCCATCAAAATGAAGGGTCAGCTGTGTCATTTTCCTCTCTTCTTTTCTAAACATCTCCTATATTGTTTTCTCATTTTCTAGTTTATTTTGATTGCCTCACATTTTGTTTCCCTGGCTGTCAAATATATTTTCTCTATTTTTGTTCCTTTGTCTTTCTATTCTTTTTTTTAGGCCTTTCCATAATTTACCGCAAGTGCAATGTAAATGTAAAAAGATAAGATTGTTACTATCATGTTAAGTAAATTTAACTTTGATTCACATAATTTTATAATAAAAATAGGAAAGATAAAACAATAATTGAATGACAAAATCAATGGTATGTGTTAGAACCATACATTCATTTTACTCCTACCGCCATTGCTTTGGGTTTTTTGTTTTTGTTTGTTTGTTTGTTTTGTTTTGTTTTTTGTTCAGTTGCCATTCATGGATACTTACAAAATATTCCCTTACTTTTATTTTAGTCTAGAATAGTGTTGCAAGGATAGTGAGAACATGGAGAAAAAAAAAAATATATATATATATATATTCTTGTAATTACATGATAAACCACTAAAACAGATGATAGAATTCAATTTAAAACTTGATCCATGAGAAGTTTCTTTGTGCTACAGATGAGGCATGCCTTCATTCTTGCAAACGTTATGGTAGAGACAATTACTTAGTATATAATAACCCCAAGCAATTTTAGGTGAAGCTGCAAAACAGTAATGGAAATGTTTGTTCAATATGTTGTGACCGATATATTTATCACCTCTCAGCTATCATTAAAAGTTATTTTTAATTTTGAATTAACAAATAAAATCATAATCGGATCTTGGATTAATCTAGACACTTTTAAAATTTAAGTGCATATACAACTTATATTAGTAAACAGTAATTATAAAATATAACTGTTTCATCATGCTATGATTGTATAATGTATTTTGATGGTGCTCACACTGTAATTCATTCCTCGTTCTCGAACATTCCAGGTTTGTTGCATCCTCACAGAATTGATGTTTTTGAAGATTATATATATGGAGCAGGACCTAAAAATGGTATATTCAGAGTTCAAAAATTTGGTCATGGCTCAGTAGAGGTCCTAGCTTTAGGTGTTGACAAAACAAAGAGCATTTTGGTATCACATCGCTATAAACAACTAAATTGTAAGTAAAATATTTCAAACTTTTTATGTCTCTTAAAATAATATATTTATAATTATGGTAACTATGTCTGAATTTCTAATATACTTGCTAAGTTTGTCTTGGTTTCTCCAGAAATTTTAAATCAGCTATCCACTTTTGCTATAAGAGATGTGAACAAACTACCGCATTTTCTTAGGATTAAAGTTATTCATTAAATATAATTTTAAAAACTTGTAAATATTTGGATCTCCCATGAAGGTATAAACATGCATCAGTAGTCAGTTCACAGTACTGTTATTAACAACCATTGACTACATATCAATAACACTGCAGCTTCAAGAATGTTCAGAGAACTCTTACATGAATTGTATCGTCTCTGATTTGATGTTTATCGTTTTTTATAAACACAGATCTTCAACCTAGAAAGGATTCATTAAATAAGTCATTGAGAATTGAGATGTGAAGCAATGTTGCAAACTCACTCAAGAGCAAAAGTAGGATTGAAATTTTAAAATGACATGCACATCAGTGTCAATTAAATTGTTCCAATTTATTTATAGTCACACCTATGGCTAATAAAATTGATTTATACTCAATAGTACAATTATTTGGAAAGATAACTATATTTATTCAAGTCATTGTGACCAAATTCTAGCAAGAAATAAAATTCCTTCAATGCCTCCTTATATGCTACTGCCCTTCCTAAAAACCTCATATGTTGGGTCTATGGTTAACACATGAACAATTTATGCTACCTTATAATTCTGCCTAATTCATAATCACCAATGAGCATGGCGAAATCTGCAATCTATAGTTAATTTATTACTATTATAAACATGGTAGTATATGCACACTGGACCTTAGCAGAAAGGTTCTGTGGTCTGGTTCAAATAGGAAACACCATGAATCACCTTTGACCACATAAGAAGCTCATTAGCTAAACCTTTATATAAGATAAATCTAGTACTCAGTCTCACATGTATGCAAACAACCTCACAGTAAGCAGGGACCATTTTAACATGTTTCAATTCATACCCATTTTTAAATTTTGAATTTACAAAGACCTATGAATTTTGTGTCTTTGTGAATACCAATGATAATTTATTTTCATTCATTAAAACTGTATAGTAATTAAAACTGTATGATAATTATAAATTAAGTTTTGGATCTCTAAACACTTCAATAGGGGTGCTTTTTTATGAGCAGGGAGGTCCACTGGTAATTTGAAAAAGTGAGAGTTCAGCAAAATGCTCAGTTAATAACTTCTTGTCTTATAAGCTCAATTCAGACTAGCCACCTAAGGTTGAGTCTTGAATATTCTAGAAAAGGCAATTACCAGATCATTATGCAAAATCTTCCAGTGAAGAAAATAATCAACATAGATAATTGTACATGAACTGAACCAGAAAGGAAGCAGTGTAGCTTTCAATTCGACACTAGACTAACTTTATGCAGAGGTAATCCTGAAGTTATGCCAAATGTATTAATTAACAATTTTCCTTTTATAATGGACAAATTTCCTATTAATGAAGGTATTATATAATGATTTTTACTACTTATAAAATAGAATACTAATATTAAAATGTGAGAGCATCATTAAAAATTGTTTTGCTTTTTTCTTCACATTGATAATTCATCATTTCAGCTTGCAGAATTTTATGCTTTTGAAACTTCTCTAAACCTTTATCTCACGTGTCTCTGTTTTCCTTAATTTTATTTCCATCAGTACCCAATCCTTGCTTGGATTTGTCATGTGACTTTCTCTGCTTACTGAATCCGTCTGGAGCCACATGTATCTGCCCAGAGGGAAAATATATGATGAATGGAACCTGCCATGATGACAGTCTGTTAGGTAGGTATTCACTGTTATTCTATACAGTCAGATGAATTATTCCATAAACAGTGAGTATAAATTTACGAGTTTTGTAACTAAGCAATATTACCTTTCCTGTCAGTGCATCCACCATGGAGTCAGGTGGTCTTGAGCTTCTGTGTAAACAGTCCTCTCTACCTTCTTGCCTGTGTCAACAGAACACTATACATTCAACATGTGATCAATGGATCAACAACTGAATAGTTACTCTCAGAACCTAAATGTACAATTAATTAGTTCTTATTTTATAGATAATAATTTGAGGATGATGTTCCTATATTGATATAAATTCTAGCTCCAAATCCATTTATATATTCAATGTATTTATTTTTAATTCCTTTGATTATGTTATGTAAGCAGGGCATTAATTTGGAAAACACAGACTACTTTAGAAATTACCTTAAGTTTTCATGTGAAATATTATTTACATCAAGTACTATAAGAAGTCAAAATACTACTAATATATATTTCAATTTTATAAGCAATTTTATAACATTAATTTATAACCTAAGGTCAAATTTAGAAGTAAAGCTGACAGTATTTCTTCATGTAGGTTATATTCTTGAAGTATGAATTTAGAATGAATAGCCATTTATCAGAAAGTAGTATTTTTAAAAGGTAAGATTCAAAAACAAACAGTAAGATGAAAAAGAGAAGGAAAATTTTCTCTTGCATACCCAGTAGATAAAACCCTTGCAAACTTATGGAATTAGTCATAATTCTATTAAAAGAAAAACCCATACTTACCAAATTTTATATCACAGACAAAAACAGCATGTTTCCGTGCATTTTTGGATCACAGCAAGCATTTTGAAATGAAAGATAAATTTAGGATGTCTTCACAGCAGGCTTTCTTAATTACATGTTTTCTTCTGTAAGAATTCACTGCTCGTTCAAGTATCATATCTTCATCCTCATTTGCCCTCTCCAATCAGACTACCTGCTCCTTGTTTTCCAATGTGGGTGGTAGGTTACATTCAGTTTAAACAACTTAGTTAGAAATAATCTAAATCAAATATATTTTCCCTTTTGTAATGTCCAAATTTTAAATATTGAATACACAAACCTGAGGAAATTAAAAGATGGAATGTTGTACAGAAATAAGTGGTGTTTGTCTGCACAGCAACAGCTGTTACAATAGGGGCCGACTTTCACTCCCCCTAGGATTAGGGTGATCATAAAGTTTGAATACCATTAGAATTTCCTATATTATATTATTTTGGATTTAGACTTAACTGAAGACAGAGGAAACTCTGAAAGGACATGGAATTAGGGTATATAGAGGATATCCTGAAACATCCATACTGCCAGGAAGAACGGGAAAATGTGTGGGAAGGAAGTTTGCAGCTCCTAACAGAGAGCTCCAGATCATTCCTGGTGACAATTGCTAATCGTCAGGCAGCTAATGAACAGATTCTGTTACTGGCATATAATGACCCTTAGGCTTTGTTAATTGCCTATCATCTAGAATACCTATGACCTTATTTGTGCTGTGAAAATTAAGTATTTTCAGATGTGACTACTTAATTTTTTTCCTGGTTAAGTGAAAGATCTGTACTGTGTGGGAGTTTGCAGTGTATACAAACACTCAGAAACTGAGTTTTTTAAAATGCCAACTACTGCTTTCAAGTGAAAATACATTATCTCACTAGCCTCCCTCCCATAAATCAATAAGCTGTGCCCTCACAGGAGCTTCCTATGTTCCATTTCTACTTAAGTATTCGAGTTTGTCTTTGTCTGAATAAATAAAACAATGTGCTGTGAGTATAAATATATCTCTAAGTAATTTTGTGGTGTAGGTAAGCCCATGTATCTTTTTTTCTGATATGGATGTTTGGTATAGCCTCATTCTTCAGCTCTTCAAGTTAGTTGGATTCCTTATCTCCTATTTCTAAAAGATGAACACACAATATTTTAATTTTCATATAAGGATTTTAAATTCAATATAGCTTTGGTAGAACACTTGCCTGATTATTTTTTCTAAAACTGATTATAGCTGTGGTAGCTTAGCTTAAGATTAATATTTAGTTAATGATAAGTACAAACTTCTGTGTGAATATAGAACTATAAAGGTAAGTTTGAAATGACTATAACTAAAGTTTCATTTTATCGGTGCCATGTGCTATTTTAAAATTGTTCATGTCTAATAAATCCTAATATTGGGATGGTCATTCCCCATCATGTGTAGATTTTAGATGCCTGTGTCATTCATGTATAACGTCTACAAATAGACATGGTTGGGAATTAATCTTCTGAAAATGTTTTAAATGATTATCTCTAGTGTTCTTATTCAGAACCCCTTTTAGGGTTTGTTTTTGTTTATTCTAAACGTGTTAGACATAATTTGGGATGCTATAAGTTAAGCAGATTACCACAGTGAATATTTGATCTCCCCATCATTAGCACACTGTAGAGAATCCCATGTTCCACTGCAATGGATACTTTATGTAAATATTATCAGAGATTTATTATCCTCACTTTCCCTCCCCGCTGCATGTATCACTGATTTCATTTTACTATTCCCTCAGAATTTTTCCACCTTCGTTCAACATACATTGCTCTGCTTAGGTAATCCTCATTCTACACAACCAGTATAATTCAAAACATTTTATTCATCATCACTCTGATGCCAGTTAACAATCAGTCAGTACAATTAATCTCAAGCTCTCTAGGCTCTTCAACATATTTATATCTGGGCAGATCTCTAAAACATAGTGGTCCTCTCATTCCATCTCTCTCTTCAGAAACTTGCTTACTGTCAACATTGCTTCACACTCATTAACCCTGGTCTGCTCAGACATTCTTTTATTCTATCCCAGGATCTAGATTTTACAAATACACTACCACTAGGTGCAGTGTTCCCAGTAAACCTCATAACAGTCAAAAAATAATGTTTAGAAATAGTATGATTTCAACAGTTTGTGGGATTGTACCAATATCCAATGAAAATCTAATTTTCAGTGCTTCAAAATTTTTCTGTGCTAGACAACATAGATAGATGGAATAACTATAGGCAATGTTGTTGCATGAATACATTCATTGTGTATACTAAGAAATTAGAGACATATTTCCATGTAAAATGTGGGAATAAAATTCAAAATCTGAGAAAGGAGATGATGTAGAGTAATATTAGGTGATGATTAAGGATGATTAAGGATAGGCAAAAGGATACATGATTAATTATAGGGATACGAAGCAAATATTTTTCTAGTTCAAGGTGCATACATGAATTCAATTTGGTTTGTATTGAATATTAAGAACCACTTTGTTCTCCAAAACCTCCATTGTGTATTACTTATCTGAGGCAGTGCTGAAAAAAAAAAAAAAAAGAAGGCTGTTCTTTTGAATTCCACTGAACCTCATTGCTCTAGGAATTAGTCACAGCTAATAACTGAGTACTTGTGTCACATTGACCCACTTAGGAAGAGTGACTTTTTTGAAATTAGGTCTGTGGTGAGTAGTTATTCAAATTGAACTTTTTTTCTCTTCTATTTAAAACTGTATCAAATCATTATTTTACAATGTTATATAACATGTCATTTATACTGTGCTTAATAAATCATAATATTAAAAAGAAAATTATCCATCTAAAATATATTATATCTAGGATTTTTGGTTAGTAAAAATAAACATAAAGATTGATAACACCTTTAAAAAAGTAAATGTACATTAATATTTGCTTTTACCTACTGTATATTTGCTCCAATTTTAAGTTTCATGTTTTATAAAAATTTCTAATATTCAAATATATGTATTTTTTAGTATTATTTGAAGCATTCCTAAACAACATTTTTGCCTTTTTTTCCTTATAACTAGATGATTCTTGCAAACTGACTTGTGAAAATGGAGGAAGATGCATTTTAAATGAGAAGGGTGATCTGAGATGTCACTGCTGGCCCAGTTATTCAGGAGGAAGGTGTGAAGTCAACCATTGTAGCAATTACTGTCAGAATGGAGGGACCTGCATACCATCCACTCTAGGTAAACATCTGAAACAACTGTATGTGCAAATTACTCGCATTTTCTTAATAAGTAAAATGTGTGAGGTATAAAGCCTAATAATCTAGTTGAAATCATCAGTTAAATTTAAAATTAACAAAGGCAAAGGCATTTATTTATCCTATCAAAAACCATATCACAATGTTAATAATAGCAACACACACTAATATGGATTAGCATGTACCTGTGGAAAGCACAGTGCTTGAACAAGAATCAAAGCTGCTCGCATTCTAAGTGCTTTATAATATTCATTATAAATATACATAATGATATATATATATACCTTGAAAACTAATAAAATTCTATAATTATATAAATATGTAATTCTTTATGGGAGATATATATACATACATACACACACACACACACACACATATATATATATATATATATATATATATATAAATATATATATATATATAATTTTAGTTCATTTTTCCTTCCCTCTTTTTTAGACCTTATCTCTCTGTGCCATTTGTTCCAGTTCAAATTGATATTTGCACAGTGTGAGAAGTGGCTATACCTTGCTTTTTTGCAGGTGGATACTGAGTTTTGTTGCCATACTTTATTGAATAGGCTTTCATTTTTGTTCATGAGATTTGACAATTTTGTAAAACAATATTTCATAGATGTTCAGATATTTAATTGCAGTTGTGATTGTTTTTCATTGATCTACATAATTTTCTGTCAAAGATCTATAATACTTTTATTATCATAACTTTCTAGCTTAGCTTGAGGTCGTAATGTGTTTGTATGTGTGTGTGTAGATAGATAGATAGATAGATAGATAGATAGATAGATAGATGGATGGATGGATGGATGGATGGATGGATGGATGGATAGATAGATAGATAGATAGATAGATAGATAGATAGATAGATAGATAGATAATACATGTGTGTGTATCTGTATGTATATATGTGCACATACATTACTTGTGTGTGTGTATACATACTTATTGGTGTATATTTGTGTATGGTGTACACATGCATTTCTGTGGATGTTATTTTCTGTGCACATAAGTGCTGGAGCTTAATCAAGTATACTGCTTTCTGTCTTACTTCTTGAAATAGGGGTTATTTGCTGATCAAGCTCATCATTTTGATTATTCTGGCTGGCTCATAAGACTCCAGAATCTACCTGTCTCCACTTTTGCAAAGCTATGTTTATAGGCACACACCAGATTGCCATACATTTATGTGTTGGCTGAAGATATAAATTTGAGTCCTTTTGCGTGCAAAGGAAGCACTAGACTATGTCACTATCTCCATCTCTCTGGACTTTACTTTCTTTGGAGAATTGTTGGCACTAATTCAATTCCCTTGATTCTTATGGGTCTTACTATGTTTCTTACATATTCACATATATTCTCAGTTTTAATGTGTTCAATGTTGATTTTATCAATTTTCTTGAAGTGTGTGTGACAATTTCTCTTTTCACTGATATTATTTTAGATTTTTTTCCCTTGTTCAACCTTGTTCACCTTATTATTTCTATCTGATTAATTCTATTTATTGATACTTTAGACTCTATTTTTGTAATATGTCATCATTTGTATTACATCTTTCTATTTCTACACTGGGGTTTTTTACATATTCTTGCTTTCCTTGAGAGTAATATTTACTTATAAGTGAGTAAATGCCATGTTTGTCTTTGTGGATTTGGGTTACCTCATTCTAGATGATACTTTCTAGTTCCATCTTCTTGAGGGCAAATTTCATGATGCCATTGTTTTTAATGGCTAAGTAATACTCCAGTGTGTAAAATTACACACCTTTTTATGCATAAAAATCATTTGCCTTTAATATCACTCAGCATCAATGACTCAGTTGCCCAATAAAAAGGCACAGGCTGACAATATGGCCATAAAAAGAGCGACCATCATTCTGCTGCATAAGAGTAAAACACCTCAACATTAAAGATAGACATTAACTCAGACTACAGGCCTTGAAATAGATTTTCCAATCAAATGGACCCAAGAAACAAGCTAGAGTAGACATTCTAATATATATTAAAGTAGTCTACCAATGAAAATTAATCAAAAAGCATGGAGAATATCACTCCATAGTAATCAAAGGACAAATCTACCAAGATAATATCTCCATTCTGATTATGTCCCAAATGCAAAGGTACACACATTTTATAAGAGAAAAGTTACTAAAGCTTAAATCATATATTGAATGCCACACATTAATAGAGACTTCAGCACCCCACTCTGACCAATGGACAAATCATCCAGACAGAAACTAAACAGAGAAACAGTGTAACTAGCAGATTCAAACATTCCTAACAGATATCTACAGAACATTTCACCCAAACACAAAAGAATATACCTTCTCCTCAGCATCTCTAGAACCGTCTCTAAAACTGTCCATATACTTGGTCACAAAGCAAATCTCAACAGATACAAGATTGAAATAACTCCCCATATTTTATCAGAACAATAAAGCTGGACTTCAACAACAACAGAAACCACACAAAGCCTCCTGGAAACTGAACAACTCTGTATTCAGTGACCCTTGGGTCCAGGAAGAAATAAAGAAATTTAAGAAATTCTAGAATTCAATGAAAATGAATGTACAACACATATTAACTTATGGGATACAATGAAAGCAGTGCTATGACGAAGTTTGTAACACTACGTGACTTCATAAAGATATTATTTCTCTTTGATTTTTTTTAAATTTAACTTGCAACTATAAAATCCATTTACAACTGCATAGCTTGTGTCTGTTAGCTTTTTGACTCTACTAACATCTACATTTTGTCAATCATTTCTTCAATGACTAACTCTTCCTTCAAATCATTCCGTCAAATTTTGCACTCAAAACTGTTCAGTCTCTAAATATTTTTATATCTTCTTTTATATCTTTAGTATAACCAGCAGTTTTCCATTTATATTCCATTGAGATCTAATAAAATTCTCAAGGTTATTTCATTTGTGTTGTTTGTTTAATTGTTTTGTTTTTGTACTTGTATATTAAAGCTTGATTACTGACCTGTAATGTGGTCAATTTTGGAGGATGTTCCAAGTGTCACAGAGAAAATGTGTGTTTTCATTTTCAGCCTTGAATACTATGAATATTTTTAACTATATTTGCTTTATTGCTTAGTTTAATTCTGAGGTTTCTTTACAGATTTTTAATTTAAAGAATGTTTCTAAAGATGAGGATTGGGTTTTAAAGCACCCATCAGTGTTGTGCCTGGACCTATGCAGTATTTTATTCCTCTGAGTTTTTGTTTTATGAAATTGGTCCAGAGATTTAGAACATCAATAGTTACATCTTCTTGGTGAATTGTTTCTTTCCTAAGAATTCAATGTCCTTCTTTATATTTTCTTATCTGTTTTAGTTTGAAGTTTGCCACAACTTCTCTTTGTTTGGTAATCTTTTTATGTTGCCATTTACAATGTTGGGATATCTTTCCCTATCTTTGTGTGCTTTTTAGAAAAAACAGATAACTATCATGTTTTCTAATTCATCATGTTAGTTTTCTTTCAGTAATTGAAAAGTTAGGGGTATTTGCATTCAGAGTTATAATTGAGAAATATTTTCCATTGTTTAGTTTCTACTGTTTGTTGTTATGGTTGGTTGGTTGGTTGGTAATTCTTTTCTTCTCCTCCAAGTAATTTTAGATGTTAAGTGATATACTTTATTGGACATGATTCTTCCTTCCCTGTTCTCAGTTTCTTCCATTATTTCCATGAACTGTACTTTAACCATCAATACTATGTTTAATATTGCTCTTCTTCTGTGCATAGCAGTCAAGAATTTCCCAGCAGTGCAGGATTAGTTGTCATACTAAGCTTGTGTTTGTCCTGAAATAATTGTAATTCTATATTTCAATAGGTAATTTGTCCTAGTATAGTAACTTTATTTACACGATTTCAAAGCAAGTTATATATAATCGTGGACTTCTTAGATTTTTTGGATTTATTATGCTGATGTTTTGGCCTTTGTATGAAAGTGGATATTTTTCTCTTCAGCTTTCAGTACTACTTCATTGCTTTGTGTAGTTGACTAAGAAGATGGAGAAGTTGATTTAATATCTTAGAGAATTTTAAAAGTGTGCCTTGTACTTCTTAATTTTACATTTATATTTTTGTTATTATTTTTTTTTGAAAATTGTACTCTAGAGTGGAACTGTTTTTCTTCTCTGTCTGTCTGTATGTTTGTCTGTCTGCCTGTCTGTCTGTCTCCTCCTTGTCTCTCTCCTCTCTCTGTAACTCTGCCTATCTATTAGCTTGCTCACTATGGGCAAATGCTCTATTCACCGTGCACTGTCCCCTGGGGCTCTCTGGTGGAGACTTTATCCATCTCTGTTCACACATTCACTGTTCACCTTCAGTTATGGATTAACTACTCAGTAGGAAGTCCTTTTGCATGAAAGCACATTTCTGATGATAATAGGCTTGTGTTTGTGGTTTGAGTCACTCAAGAATGAATGCCTTTGATAAATCTAGAGACCTATATATCTGAATTCCCTCTATGTCTTAAAGAGAATTGGCATGGCCACTTTTTTGGGTTACTATTCCAATTGGAAGAGTGGTAATTTATTTTCAAAACTAATGAAAGTGAGTAGGCCCTCTATGTCCAGCCAGGTTCTTGTCACCCAGTTTGGTTCACCTTAGAAGCAAATGAACTTTTTAAATTTTTAGTCATATTTTAAGATCTTTGACATATCAGCTCTCAATAATTTAATAAACTCAGATTTCCGGAAACGAAAAAAAAAAAAAAAAAAAGAAAAGAAAAAAGAAAGTTAGGTTCTTTTCAAATGAAAATAAACTCCACCAGATCCTTTGATTACATCCTTTTTGCCATCTAAATGTATAACTACTCTGAAGGAATTGTAAAATCTAAGACATTATGTGTCTATTTTTTTCTTATTTTATTCATGTTACATCCCAATCACGACCCTTGTTCCTCTTCTTCTCCCAGTCCCACCCTTACAAATTCCTCTTCTCCATATTGCCCCCTTAGAGAAAAGAATAAGAATTTGACAAAGTTGTTTCAGATAAACTTTAGTAACATAGGACCAGTTTATTTGAAGAAATAAGCATAGTTTTGGTAAACTGTTTTGAGATTTAATCATTTAATAGGCATGAGCTTTTTGCTAAGATAATAAAAGCAGTTGAGTCTTGGTAGGTTAAGAAATTCATACACTAATTCAATATTTTGACATCCTAATTTATAGCTATTTTATTTAACTTATATAAATATCTGTAAAGCATGGAATTTGTTATATTTATGTTAAAAATCACTCATTCAGATGTTTAAGCATAATATATAAATTGTATCTATATACCTAATTTACTAGATCATGATGTCCACAGTTATTTGGTCAAGAAAATTATATTGTATATTTAAGTATAAATTAGTTATCATTTAATTTCAGTCTGAGACACACCTGAATAATATTTAATAATAATACTTAAATATTTGGATAGCTATTAAATCACTTTAAAAGGATTTAAGGATTTTTATATATAAATGTGATGTTTTAAAAATGTTTGTGTTATAGATTGAAAAAAATCTAATTGTCTTTATAAACGTTGTTTTGTGAAACAAATCTCAGAGAGTGTAACATAGATTTATTTATTGTTGGTTTACTTGCAGTTATACCTTTTGTAAAATTTCTATATGGACATGTATAACTAAGACTTGTATCAGACTTAATTATATTATGACAGTTTTATAGAACAATAATAATTAAAGAAAGGGAATATTAGTATTTAAAGAAACATGCCTGAGAGGTATAATTCAATTTTATTTTATTTTATTTTATTTCATTTATTTATTTGGTTTTTTTCGAGTCAGGGTTTCTCTGTGTAGCTCTGGCTGTCCTGGAACTAACTCTGTAGACCAGGTTGCCCTCGAACTCAGAAATCTAAGAGGACACTCATGTTAGGCTATTGTCTGAAAGTATAACATGGCATCAGTAATAGAGTCAAGGATTGGTGTCCATCCATGGATGGATCCCAAGTTGTGTCTGTCACTGGATGGCCTTTCTTTCACTCTCTGCTCCATCTTTGTCCCTGCATTTCTTTTAGGCATGGACAATACCTGCTTTAATTTTAAAACACTCATGGCTTACAAGAAAGGCACTAACACACTTTTATTTCTCTGAATGGCTCTGTTGGAGAGATTATCAAGCACACATGTGGGTTCCCTGCTTCATTATCTCTATCAAAGTGCTTCCTTCATTATTTTTAACATAATTATTTAATATATATATATGAATTATATATTCATAGTTACAGGTTATATGTTTACATGTAATCCATTCATTGTTTATTACCTTCCAATTACTCTGCCTCCCCAATCACTTTTCTTACAGACAAGTGCTATGCTCTCTCTGTGTCTATTTACTTCTGCCTATATGAAACTGGGTGTGAAATTCTACAGAAGAGTGGGTAGCTTCTCAGGGCCTGTATCCCTGAAGAAAACTAATTTTCCCTCTTGACAGTGGCATCAGAAATCATTAGATTCCCAGGTAGTGGCAGGACTTCATGAGCCCCTCTGCTATCCAGCTGGGAATTTAGTTGACTTACCCTTGTGAAAATCCTGATTGTATTCCCAAGTGTGAGTTCATATATGTAATACACTGTCTTATATGGCAAATATTGTTTCATTACAAACATTCATTCTCTCTCACTTTGTGCTTTTTCTCTAAGCCTTGGAAGGAGGATGGTGATATGAGTGTCCCAATTATAGCTGAATACTCCACAGTCTCTTATTTGATGTATGTTGACAATTTATGGGACTCTCTGATAACCACCAAATACTGCACAAACAAGGATTTCTGATTGAAGTTGAGAGATACACTAATCTATAGGGATAAAGATAAGACTTCAGGGAACATCTTATTACTTTGGCCATTTATCAAAAACCAAACCAAACCAAACCAAACCAAACCAAACCAACAAAACAAAACAAAACAAAACAAAACAAAACAAAACAAAACAAAACAAAACAAAACAAAACATGGTCCTGTTCTCCCTTAGAGCCTATAACCTAGCCAGCTACAGCCAAGTTACTGGCACAGACCTAGGTTCCATCTTGTGTGGAGTAGGGATTAAATCAAATCAGAAACTGCTTGATTGATCACATAACATACATTCCACTGCTCTCTAGCCAGTAGGAATTAAGCTTCAAAGTCATTGTCAACTTGCTTTATCCATGTCCTCTAACTCAAATATTTGAGGTCTTCAGCATGTAGCATTACTATCGAATTCTCAGGAAAAACATGATTAATGGCTATAGCCTGTAATGTTTGCGAAAATGCTGTCTATAAGACAAAAAAAGAAAGCATAGATTTGGGATTCTGTTCTTGTGGCTGTCTTCTTTTAGGTTTGTTGAAGGATTAATTGGGAACAAAACACCCATGGAAGGAGTTAAAGGTACAAAGTTTAGAGCTGAGATGGAAGGATGGACCATCCAGAGACTGCCTCACCCGGGGATCCATCCCATAATCAGCCACCAAACACAGACACTATGGCATATGCTAGCAAGATTTTGCTTAAAGGACCCTGATATAGCTGTCTCTTGTGAGGCTATGCCAGTGCCTGGCAAACACAGATGTGGATGCTCACAGTCAGCTATTGGATGGATCACAAGGCCCCAATGGAGGAGCTAGAGAAAGTACCCAAGGAGCTAAAGGGGTCTGCAACCCTATAGGTGGAATAACAATATGTACTAACCAGTACCCCCAGAGCTCATGTCTCTAGCTGCATATGTAGCAGAAGATGGCCTAGTTGGTCATCATTGGGAAGAGAGGCCCCTTAGTATAGCATACTTAATATGCCCCAGTACAGGGGAAACACCAGGGCCAAGAAGTGGGAGTGGATGGGTAGGGGAACAGGGGTCGGGGTGTATAGGGGACTTTCGGGATAGCATTTGAAATGTAAATAAAGTAAATACCTAATAAAATATTGGGAAAAAAAGACAAAAAAGTCCAGAAAGTTAAATAGAATTTTCCCATCATTAGTATTTGTATTTTATTTTTTATGGTGCCATGAATTTTCTAATGCTCTTGGACTTCTTTGTTCACTGCTACTTATTGGATTGAGCTAATTTTCATTACTCTTGGCATGAATTATTTCTCTTTGAGTATTGTATGAACCCTTAGTAAGAGAATAAATAATTCATTTTTGACATGTTCTGGGTTTCTTCAGTTACCATGTGACAAACTTACCAGTCTTTTCACTTACCACCTCAATCTGCTCCCTTTTCCTATCTTTATGTTCATCCACTAATTTGCCAGATGAAATATTTTCTCTTTATTTCAGCAATCAATGGAAAAAACATTTGTTACCACTCTAAGGAAACATCCTGCTAATATTCAGTAAATCATTTTTGGCAACAAAAATAATGAACATACTCAGCTCTAATAATCTCCTTGTTTCTGGAGCATTAGTAAACATTTATCTAGCACCAAACAGGATTTATAAATAATTTATTTGTAAAGCAGTGCTGTTCATCATAAAATTATGTAGGACTTTGTTTGTTTAGAGCAAATTACTAGTGGTTTTAAGGGTGTAGCATTCTTTCAAAGTAATTACTTAGAACCTACTGAATACACTGTAGATATTTTTCATTCTTTAAGAAATGCAGGTGAATTTTACTTAAACATATTTTATTCCTTATAAATGCTATGTTAAATATAGGCTGTATACTTGGTAGCTTGTTCCTAAAGGCAACTTATTCTCACACTCTCATCATCCATTGATCTCTTATAGCTCTTGTCTAGGTGCAGGTCCTGGGGAGTATCCCATTTGCACTGATGTCAAAGTTTTGTTTTCATCGTACTGTTCTTGATCCAGCAGGCATATTGCTGATATTTGATGGATTCATTTTACCCAAAATTCTACAACAAATAAAAATTTATTAAAAACATGGGCTATATGGAATCTATGGCCATGTGTAAAATAATCATATCATATTTAAAACCATAATAATATATATCTCATCTATTTCTCAGGCAATTTTATTTTGCTCCCAGATTACCAATGATGAAAGCTCTGATGGCAAAGGCACTGGCTGTGAGCCCTGGCTGAGCCTGGTGACTGAATCTGCTTAGTTCCATTTATGCTTTTGTGTTTACCTTTATGTGATTGCAATAGATGCTTTTCTTCTATCTGTGTCTGCCAAAGCGGTTCCTGCTTAGTGACAGGCCAGGCTGAGAGATACACCTTTTATATGTATTGTGTAAAACATAAAGAATGTTTGCTATGGTGATAAATTACTTTCCACGGAAAAGAATGAGGGAAATGTTCAAAGATGATCTAGAAAATGTTCTAGTATGTTGAACATACAATATTTAGTAAACTACACAGTAATTTTTTTAACACGAGTAAACATCAAGACTAGACAAATTAAGTCCCAGTGGGTATGTATTAAACACTAAATGTCTCCATGTTTACTTAAGTTAAGAAAACTTCATTAAAATATGTAACCATTATCTACAACATAATTCTCTTTATTTATTAAAATGCATGCTGAAGCTCTTATCCACGGATGGTTTGTGTATAGTCAGCAATGATGAACACTGAATGAACAATGACAAATTATGATTATCTGAATTTTATAACAAAGTAAACTATGATAGCATATATAAGTTAAAAATAATTGAAAAGGTAGACATATATGAGGAAAAAAAGAACAATGTAGAAGTACAGTTATTCATAAAACACTCGCAAAATGACCTAACTGAATGTCAGATATGTTTAGTTTATACTTCCCTGGATATACAGCTCAACTGAAACTGAAGAGCTTTTGGTATAATAAAGTCAGAGAGAAATTGTAGACACAACTTTGCCAGAAACATTGTGCCCTAATTTTATCTACAGAAGTTCCATTTAAGGTTAACAGCATGGCTTTGTTTCTTTTGTCCAATAGGAAGACCCACCTGTATCTGTGCCCTGGGCTTTACTGGGCCCAACTGCGGCAAGACAGTCTGCGAAGATTCTTGTCACAATGGTGGGAGCTGTGTTGTCACTGCTGGGAACCAGCCTTACTGCCATTGCCAGGCAGACTACACTGGAGACAGATGCCAGTACTGTGAGTACAAATGTCCTCCCTCAGCTTGCCAGCAGCAACCTTTGATATTTGCATTAAGTAATACTATGGTTTACATTTATGCTCTCTCCTCTCTTCATTTTAGCCACAGCCCTTTTTTTTCCAGGTTCTTAAACTGTCTTCTTGTCACTTTAACTCCAATAATTTTTCCATTATTTTTATCCTATTCTAAAAGATTGTATCTGTTTTCTTTCTCAGCTTAAGTTCAATAATCATAATCATCTCCATATTTGTATCCTTAACTTCCCCACTTCTTTCTACTCCTGGAAACCTGTAGGGATCTTGATTCTTTTCCATCCCTTACCTCTCCTAAGAAGCACAACTAGAGACAGCTCAGTTTGTGTGTTAATGGTCTCATCCTCACATGTCTGGAGAGAACCAGAATTTCTCTCTGCAGTTTCCTAGTCCTTTTGCTTTCTAGCACTGTTTTTTTCAGAAAAAAAGACAAATCAAAAACACCCTCTACCAGTATCTGTTAGTCCCGGCTTCATTTCCCTGGTTTCAGCTCTTCCTTTACCAGGTAGTATCATTCTTTTAAAATGTTTTTGTTGTCATCTTTCTGTCTCTATGTCTCCATCGACTTCACTTCTGTTAAGTTTCTGCCTTTGCTATACTGGAGCAGCAGCCCTTATGAGACCCATGTTGATTGATTATGCCTATGTTCAGTGGTCCAACAACAATTCCTGTTTTATGTTGGCTTTCATCAGTTTCTTGATCCTTGTTTCTCAATACGACTTCTTTCTTCGTGTTTATAGACACTATTCTCTCCTGCTCCCATTTCTATCTGTTGTTTCTTTGCTGGGTCTTTTGTGTATTTTTCTGAGGATAAAATATTACATGCTAGCTTAAATATTGATGTGATTGCAATTACTATCTTCATCTCTGTTTTTCTCACTCCCAGTACTGATTCCTTTACAGAGTCTCACATTTTACAATAAAGTTATTTTTCTTTTCAAAATGCTATTTTCAAGGCATTTTCTTTTCTAAATCCATGTGTATATATTATTTAAGTATTTTTAGATGTTTCTTAAGGGGAATAAAATTTGGAACTCAGTGACAGGATGATTTTACTTACATGTGGGGTTTTTGTAACACCTAAATTGATTACTCTTGTTTATTTTCTTTTTTTCTACAATGCACTGGGTATGCTTTATTTCTTTTCATTTCTTCTTCTTCTTTTTTTTAAATCATTGTTTCAACAAAATTCCACCAGTGCAACATAAAGAGTCTTTTTCATGGATGGCATCCTAGTGTAAATTGTTAGAGTCAAGATCTAAACCAGGCAATAGACATTCATGTCTCAATCCTTAAATTCATTTAATGATCCTCAAAGCATGCCCCACATCTTTGGTCAGTAAAGGGAGCACAGGGAACAGTACATAGCCATGATATGTACACTATTGATTTGGCAGTACAGCATTAATTATCATGCCCTGGCATTACTATGTGAACACATCTGCTGTAAGAAGGAAATGGTTAGTTTTCAGTTTCCATTTCTTTTGAAAGCTTTATTTCTTCTCATATGAGGCCAAGCTCTTTTTGGCAATACATAGACGTCACTACACTATGTCTACTGTCCCTTGTTATAAAATTTTGTATGTGTTGAACAGCAGTTAAATGAAAATACAATTCAGCTACAATTGTGCTTTTGTTCCATGAGACTCTTCTCCGTTCCCTCATTCTTGCATCCCTCTCCCAGCAGCACAGCAGAGGACATCAGCATAACTGCTTCCTACTAATGCACTACTTTCTCTTTTGTGCTCCAGCATTCTCACAATCTATAATGATTTCTAGGAAATGAGGACAAGTCTAGCTACTGTCCCACAAAGGGTTGATTTTATAACCTCTCCTTTATTCTAGTAAGGCCATAGTCATGACTATCATCTATATATATGAAACTTCTCTGCCAATGAGACTATATCCAGCACTTGCTAATACCCTTTGTAAATCATTCATGCCCCATCGAAGTTTAAACTGGCATTTTCTTCCTCTTCAAAGTTTCTGTTTTTAGGACTTCTGGTTTGTCCACTCTGTTATTTTGTTAATTGTATGTTTCTCAGATCTAAGACTTCTTTAAAAATTTCCTTCCAAAAGGAGTTGTTGAACAAACAAATAATATTTTCATAGATAAATCCAAATGAAGGTAGACTGAACACTTTCATGAAAAAGCAATCAATATATTGTATAAAAATATCTGGTCAATATGTTAATAATCTATAGCTAGTGTGTGTGTGTTTGTGGGTAAGTGTGTTGTCGTTATTGCTGCTGCTGTTTAGTTTTGTTTCCTTTTAAAATAAAGGGTATTATATAATCCAAGATGGCCAAGTTGTCCCCCCCCACACACACATTACATATACACATACACATACACATACACACACACACACACACACACACACACACACACACACACACACATATACACATACACATATGATGAAGAATGTCCTTGACATTGTTACTCTTAGTCCTCCATCCTATCTTAAGACAGCTCAGACTACAGGAATGTCATACTACATTCCATTTGGATTCAATATTTTAAAAACTTTGGTTCATTAGCCTAGTCTACCAACTGATACATTGTGCTCTATCAGTTATCCTTCTTTATTTTTAAATTGAATAATCAGCATTCTTGATTCCTTTTGAACAGCCTTAGAATGCTATATAACTCTCATTATACAAATTTATATTCTTGAAAAAGAACAAATTCAGTTAGCTTGCATCTTAATTGACAACTTAATAGAATCACAGTGTGTGGTAGCCCACTACTTTACCAGTTTGCGCTATCCTCACTGTTAGCAATCAGAATGCTTCCCGCCTTTTACTGCAAAGCACTTATTTAAATTAACCAATTAATCCTTAGACAGAGGTTAAATAAGTGGCCCACGGACTTGAAGCAGTCAGAATTAGACCGGAGGAGTTGTTGATCAAGACGTCTGCAAACATCCAGGAGAACATTGATGCTGTTCTCGGGCTTTGCCATTAAAATGACAAATCTAACATCTGATGAAATGTAATAAATTCAGAATCCATCAATGTGAGTCAGTAAAGTTCACTGAGCCTAGTGTTCTGTCAAAAGCATGCCTGGCATATATACTGCCCCCCCTCATCCCCCCGCCCTGGTAAATGAAGGAATGACAGATAAGCTCATTATGGCACCTAATTACAGGCTTTTAGTGGGAGGTAAAACATCAGTCTTAGTTGTGCTGAGTTAGAACCACTCAGTACTTCAGTAGCAAGGTAAAATCCAGAGGTCTGAATGCAAATTAATTTTGATAGTAGCAATCTAGGTTAAAAAATAAAATATAAAAAGTAGTGAAGCTAAAATTTAATATTCTTTAAGATGTTTGCTTAAGAACAAGTAGAGCTGAATTTTCATATTACTTTTAAGTCAGGATTCCTGCTATCAATCAAAGCAAATAAACACAGATTTCTGCATTTAAATAGAAGTGTTATTTGTGAAATCAACAATATCTGAGGATAGTAATACTAAACTATCCACACTACCATTGGGATGAGTTTTCTAAGTCTCCAAAATTAAATTGAAGAATTTATTCTTATACTCCTTGTTAAAGACTATAAGATCTGAAGTTTGTATGACTGCAAATTCAGGCTTCTCTTTTTATAGCAACCCACCATATAGCCTGTCCATATAGTGACATATTGTAACCTGATCTTCCTAGTTTCTACACCATTTTTAAAAAGGAATTTTAAAATTGAGTTATTAAGCTAATAGCAAGCCTATATAGACACTGAAAACAATCATGTTAAAAAGTAATATTTTCAGTTGTTTTTATTACAAAGACAAACAGGGATTGAGGCCATAACTGTGACACTATTGACACAGGAAGTGGAATGCCCTACAATCACCAATGACCTCCACATCTGTCACATTTTGAAAATTTTCGGAACAGTCCCAGTTACAGTGGCACAAGTTATAGAACACAGTTTACCTGTTGTCACAAAATTCTTTTTGTCTTGATGAGAAGAAAACGGAACCTTCATCCGCCTAAGCTCTTGGCTCAGTCTGCACTGCACAGCATGTTCCCAGTGTCCTTTCTTCAAACTTTGAAACATGGTTATTTCTCCAACAGAGATTCCTCTCCCAGCAGTTCAAACCTTTTGTTCCTTACTTGAAATCCTCATGCTGTCTACTGGCTGTCTAATTCCCTCCTCTGTCTTCCTAATTTTCCTTTGTCCAGGGAAGTTGATACCTCTCTTTTGAAGTTTTCAACTGTATTTTTACTATTCATGTCCTGAACTGCTTGAGCCACTACAAGAGACAGCTAGTTTTAGGTTTTGCATGGGTATCAGTGCCTGGAATCTGGATCAGTGTGCACAGAGCTGGGCCCTGATTCTTCTATAAATATGCAGTCAGTGCCTTCAAAATTTGTGAGTGTGCACAGAGCTGGTGCCAGAAGCATCTGTGACTTTGTTCAGAATACCACCAAAGGAACAAACACTTAGAGCCACTTTACATGTCAATATGGCAGTTTTAAAAATTGGAATTGATCGACCTCAAGACTTAGATATACCACTCCTAGGCATATAACCAAAAACTGCTTCCCTGTAACAGTAAGGACACATGTTCAACAATTTTCCTAACACATTTTGTTCATAATAGTCAGGGATTGGCAATCCTTATGATTCTTTGGATTCTTCAGGGTTTTTATGTACCACTTTTTGGGTTTGATTTTATTGTTTTAGATCATCTGTTTGTCCTTTTAATTAATTTGGATAAGGTTTTCTTTTATCTTCATGATTTCCTAAAAAGATTAACTCTATTTCTTTCTACTGTTTTGCTCTTTTATTTATTTTTTTTATTTCAACTGTTTGCTGTTTGTTTGTAAGCACAGAGTCTATGAACTTTTGTCTTAGTACCACTTTCTTTTTTTATTATTATTAGATATTTTTCTTTATTTACGTTTCAAATTTTATCCCCTTTCCTCATTTCCCCTCCAAAAACAGCCCTATCCCATTCCCCCTCGCCCTGCTCACTAACCCAGCAACTCCCACTTCCCTGTCCTAGCATACTCCTTCCTACACTGGGGCATTGAGCTTTCACAAGACCAAAGGCCTCTCTTATCATTGATATCCCACAAGGCCATCCTCTACTACATATGCAGATGGAGCCTTGAGTCCCTCCATGTGTAATCTGTGGTTGGTGGCTTAGTCCCTGGGAGCTCTGGGGGTACTGGTTGGGTCATATTGCTGTTCCTCCTATGGGGCAGAAAATCCCTTCATCTCCTTGGATCCTTTTCTACCTCCTCCATTGGGGACCCTGTTAGCACTACTTTCTTTGTGTCTCATAAGTTTGAATATGCTGTGTATGCATCTTTGTTTAATTCTGTAAAGTCTTTCATTTCTTTATTTTTTCCTGACAAATTTTTTCATTCAGTAGAGAGTTGTTCAGTTTCCAATAGTTTGTAAATTTTCTGTTGTTTTTGTTGTTAATATCCAGCTTTAATCCATGATGATCTGATAATATTCAGGGTTTTATTTCAATTTTCTTGTATATGTTAAGAAATGCTTTGTGTCTATATATGACTAACTCCACAGTAAATATGGGACCTAGTTTTCTGTTTGATTAAGTAAGTCTTGTTTTACATATGGCTTCAAGAAGTATGCAAATTTGTAGTGAGAAAGGTCAACTTCCCTTGAAAATCCATGAAGGGAAAAAGTACTACAAAAAGTAATGTAGATAGGAACACGTAATTATATTATCTCTAATCTATCATCTGAATATTATCTAGCTGCTAAAAGTCTTCAATGTATCTGTCATTTATTCATTATATCACTGTCTCTCCATTCATTCATTGTCTATACTCTATCATTGATATGTCTGCTTATTTATCTATATTACCAGTCTTCCATCAAGTCATCACTTATTGATTCATAATCTGTCCATATACCCATCTATTTATCTATCATCTATTTTTATTATATTTATTTATTTATTATATCTACCTTATTGTTTCCATCTATTTATCATCAATCAACTACTTTTCTATCATCAATTCTCATCTATAACCTATATATAATCTATGGTTATCTTTATATTTTCCTATTTATCAAATATGTGTGTGTGTGTGTATAATCTTTCAACCCACCTACCTATCATCTATAATATATCACTTGTCTATTCATACTATCAATTTGCAGCATAAATGGCTGAAAAAGCCTTGGAGTAAAGTACATAAAAATATATTAACATTTAGATTTAAAATTCATAGATTGAGGCATGCAGGGGTTTTGACAATAGAAAAAGAAAAGTAAAGAAGCTATGGAGTAATAAGAGAACTAAGGAAACAAAGATTGAAGGCATGAATGGAGAGGAAAGAGAATAAAACAGAAAGTAGAGGAAGAGAAGGACTAACATCAATAAAAACAGGTGTGAGATGGGTCACCAGCAGCCAAACATGGAGTTTCTAAGATTTATGTCTGTCTTCTAACTACATTTAGAGAAACTATTTTTTCAGCATGGTCTTATTCCTTAAAGATCTTTATTCTTTAAATATCTTAAAATATTATTTTAAGTTTATCTACAGAAATATTCATATGTATTATATTCTTATAATAGCTAATTTTAACATACAATCCTGATGAAAGACATATACATATAGTAAGAGTTTAGTATATGTTCGATCTATTAATGTTTAATTAACATAATAATTAAGTTTGTCTGTTTTATTAAACCCAAATTTGAAACAGGAAAAAATATTTCTTATAACAAGGTTTATTATTTTTGTATTTTTATATTATTTCTCTGTTTTTATAACAAAAGTACTGTGCAAAATAGAAAAATAAGGTCATGGGTAGCAAGGAAGATGTCTCAGTTAAATTACTTGTGATACAAACATGAGGACTTGGGTTCAGATATTGAGACCCCATGTAAAAAGGCAAGGCTGCTTGAGTCTCCAATCTTATTTAAGCTTTTATTTAAGTTTCCTTCTACAGTTAAAATCTGCTGTTAAGTCCAATGTAGTCTATTTTCTATTCACATATTGTGCTTTCTTTTTCTTTCTTTTCTTTTTTCTTTTTTCTTTTGACTTTATTGGCTATTTTCTTTATTTACATTTCAAATGTTATCTAACAGACCAATGACCTAAATGGCGAAACATCTCTTCCATGTCTGAAACTACATATAGAGACAGCGAATGTGTAACTTGAGATAGAAGAGGAGTCTGAAAATGACCCTGATCTGTGAAACTGTGGCCTTGTATAGTAATCAGATGTGTCCCTAAGCTTATATCATAGGTTTTAATGGTGTCACACAAGTATCTTAGGTTTGCTGCTGTATGGAACACTTTGTACATCACATGTCATTAGGGATTAGGATAGCCACCATATGGTGCATTAATTTTTAATTGTAGAGACATAACGATAGAGTTATTTGAAATAATTTTCAGCATTTTTCTCAGAAAAATGTGACATAATTATTAATATAAGATTTCTTTTCTCATGACCTAGTCCTATTCATGTATAAACTTCTACTCTCTCATTAATTCAAGTATGATCTTCTATATGCTTTATAAATTACTCTGTACTTCAGCTTAACAGCAACAAACACATGTTCCTACCATATAGAAGATATTTTAAAATGAGTGTTTAAGTATAATAATCAGTACAGACATGATTTTACTCAAAACATCCTTGATTATGCAAATGGTGTAATGAGGGAAATTGAGGTGTGAGAAGAGATTCATGATGTATTCTTTACTGGAATTAGCATCAGTACCTGGGATTGAAGGTGATAAGAGTGAGCCTGGTGAAGTAAAGTTGGTAGGATGTTAAAGGACTGAAGTTAGCCTCCAAATCACTCACATTTAGGGCACTTTTGCTTATGTCATCCCAACATAAATTTTCATTGAAGATTTATAGAATTCAATTGTGGGCCCACCAAGAAATTCTTCTACATTTTATGCATACTAGGAAGCAGTTGAAAACCGTTGTCCATGAGATGCTCTAGAGAATTCAGTTAACCACTGCTCTTGGGGCACAGTGGGGTTACAGTGAAGATGAAGTGGAAACTATATGGGGCCTTAACTATCAAATGTTTATTAAATTATGAATTTTTAAATTCAGAATTATGCCTGTTATCAGGCTTTAATTTTAGAAGTTATATAAAGATCCTAATAAGTAAAAGTATAGTGCATATTTATGTAGTTGTATATTTAGGATCTTCAGAAATATCAGGAACTGGCTCTCTAGGAGTCTTTAATCTTTCTGAATTTTATTATATTCAGTATTTCTTTCTTCACAATGACTCCTCATTTTATAAATGTACAAATTACCAGTAACAACCATGCCATGAGATAGCTGGTTTTTTAATCCTGTCGTCTTTTTTAAGTCATTGAAGCATAATAATTCTAACTGTATATTAATAGTTTTTTAATGCCCTTTGTTGAACTGTGAATCTTCAAGAAAGATCACGTGAAGGAAGGATTTCTTTGTCATTAGGAAATCAGTCTGTAATGCTCCTAAATGATCCTCTGAAATAGAGGCTTGGATTTAATGGGAATGTTTCACACTGGAGGGTGGGTTATTTTAGTGATTATATAGAAGTGAGGAAGGTGTGATGTCTTTATCACTTGGCACCCATAAAGTATCAGCCAATTTTGCAATCAGATTTTTATCTACTTACCTTCTATAGCTCAAAGCCTAGACAGAGGACAGAAGGGCAATCATGACTTTCTTAAGGAAATTTCAAGCCTTTCTACTTACAGCCAGACGCACTTTCACTGTTCATTGGAAAGAACGTTAAAGAATCTTAAGCTTTGCAAATCAGAACAAAAAGAGTCCATCTGCTAATATTGCATCAGTGTAACACTTATCTTAGTAGGATGAAATGAAGCCCAACTTAGGAACAGAAACAAAAGGAGGAATCAGGCCTTATCAGAGAAGTTACTTTTGTATATTATACAATCTTATTTTAAAAATTATTTTTATCTATTGTGTGACCATTATCATATTAAATAAAATAACATCATTTATAAGACTGAAAAATATCTCATGACATCATTTAAATGTTTGGTTGTTTCTACTTCCTAGATGTGTGCCACCACTATTGTGTGAATTCAGAATCATGTACCATTGGGAATGATGGAAGTGTTGAATGTGTCTGCCCAACACGCTATGAAGGACCAAAATGTGAGATTGACAAATGTGTACGGTGCCATGGGGGCCACTGTATTATAAATAAAGACAATGAAGATATATTTTGCAAGTAAGTAGGCATCTGACTTGCTTTTTAAAGCATTTATATGCCAAAGACACATGGTTTAGGAAATAAACTATAAAGTCAATTTAATTTTTTTCTAAAATTCTGAATGTCCAACAGTTCACTTTTTAACACTTGAGACGAAGTTCACATTAACTCATTCTTCAAGACATATGCAAAAATGTGAAGAATGTGAGCATCAATGATAACATTAATTATTCCAGATATAAAATATACTCAAGATGTAAGCAATCTCAGAAATGTATTCAGGAACATATCCGTAGAGCTAAAGATAGGTTGTTTGCCTACCAAGGGTTTAATTCACAGCAATGGAAAAGAAGACGAAGAGGAAGAGGGGGAAAATGACAAGGAGGAGGGATAAAGAGGGAGATTAAGAGAAAATGTTGGTTGTGGGAGATATGGAAGGATAAGGGCTGAAAGGAAAAGAATAATAGGTGTGTAAGTATCTGTGATGATGATTCATGAGTGCAAGATCATCTTGCTGGGAAAAGGTTAGTGATATGGCTGGCCAAGTAGGCCTAGAAGTACATAAAGTATTCTCATGTTTTATTTATTTTAGATTTTACTTAGTTTTTAGGTTTTAACTGACTAGCTCTATTTTGATAATAAAATGTTTCACAATACAGTAGTTCAGACAACTGAGTGTTACATTTAGTAGAGTAAGGCAAGAGGAAGAGATGAAACTGTAGGACAAGTCTGAACATATGCATTCAATCCCCATATCCATGCATTAGAAGGAGAGAACCAACTCCCAAGTACTGACTTCTGATATCTTCAGCCTCTTGAACGCTTGAATAACAGACATAACAACAAAGAATTTTGAATATAAGCATTTAGTTATTTCTCATTAATAGTCACAGTGAGTAGATTAAATTTGTTTGTTGTTGTTTTTCTGATCAAATATCTTTCCTCTTGAAATTATACTTTTATTTTATTGGTGTTCATTGATCCTTTTGGGGAAAAGCAATTTATATCTCTGATGGATATAAGCACTAAGATTTTTCCATTCTAAATCTGACTTTGGCAATTGCTACCTAAAACAAATATATGGAATGATGTTTTTTGAAAGCAGATATATCCACATTCTATTTTTTCTTTTAAATGGAATTCTATGTTCACAGATTTGGAAAATGCTACAGTATATATCGAGTGGAATATTCAAAGGATAGCAAGCATGTGCATGAAACAGACGTACAATTGTGTACAAATGGACATAATTACATGTGTGCGCGCACACACATGCACACACACACATGTGTGTGTGCGTGTGTGTGTTTATTATGTATACAATGTTCTGCCTGCATGTATGCCTGCAAGCCAGAAGAGGGCACCAGATCTCACAATACATCATTATGAGACATTGTGTGGTTGCTGAGAATATACCCGAGGACCTCTGGAAGAGCAGTCAGTGCTCTTAATCTGTGATCCATCTCTCTAGCTCCACTAAATTCTACTTCTGTTGCCTTTTGAAATTTGTCTTAATGAATAAGTGAATGGTAGTGGAATCCAGGAACGCTAATGCTATTGTTTGTATCATGAAACAAGTTCTCCCTATGAGGTTAGAGGTTAGTCTCCATGCTAGACAGAGTATTTTGAAGAACCCTCTAAAAGAAGTACTTGTAAAGAATTGGATTCTATCAGCTACTTTCCTCAGAAATGTTATGAATGAGAGAAAGAAACAGAAAGTGTGCCATAAACTATCTCTGTCAGTGAGAGCTCTAGGAGTTGACAGATGAATTATGTCACTCTGACAAACAAGGTCCAATAAAATGTTATTACAGGCACTGTTGACAAGTTTTATTTATTTACTCATTTTTATTTATTCTCAGCTTAGAACTTACTGTAAATATGTTTTGTGTTGTCTTTAATAACAGCATATACTAAACCTAGCAATTTGGATAATTTGAAAGCACACTATTTTTCAGTAATTAAAATGTGACTGATATTTCTTTAATAAGCACATAAAATAAAATAATTGATTACACGTATCTCCCAAGCCTCATGTGCATAAAAAGTTAACAACTCTCAATTATGAAAGAACTTTATTTCAATCTGTGAATGGACCCGGAATTTGTTTTTGTTTTTGTTTTTTAAACAAAATAAGCAAAAGCAGAAACCATCAAATTGAAGTTGAACAGTATAAACCAACAGCAGAAAAAGAGCCCTAAGAGAAATCACAAGTATCAAAGACCCACTTGTTCAGAAATTCATGAATCATACAATAATACTAATCTAAAATCTATAATGTATACTCAGTAGACCTTGGTTCAGACCCATGCAGCCCTTTTGCTTGCTACGTCAGTCTCTATGAGTTTGTATGAGTTTTGCCATTTGGCCTTGTTCTCCTGGTATCCCCTCTGCCTCTTACAATACTTCTACCTGACTCCTCTACAGGGTTCTCTGAGCTCTGAGGGACCAAACTTTATGAAAGTATCACACTTAAAGCTATGTATCATTCTCTTTATAATGTCTAGCTGGTAGTCTCTGTATTTGTTCTCATGTGCTCAAAGAGGAAGATTCTCTGAGTAAGGCACTGATCAATGAGTAAAGCAAAATATATTTAGGAGTCATCTTTTATCACAATTTTTAATTTATTTTTTAAACATTTTTATATATTTAATTATTTGTTTAGAGACAGGATTTCTGTATAGCCTTGGCTATCCTGGAAATAGCTATGAATAACAAGCTGTTATTGAATTCACAAAGATCCCGTTTCAGCCTCCCAAGCCATCAAGAACTAGCTCACTTTTAAATATCTATCTATCTATCTATCTATCTATCTATCTATCTATCTATCTATCTATCTGTCTGTCTATTTGATTGGTAATAGTTTATTTTAACCTAGGTTTCTGAGCTATTATCTGGTTCCTGTTCACCTGTGCAGTACGGGGTACATCTCATGGCATGAACCTTAAGTCAAATAAGACATTGATTGGTTACTACTTCCACAAACTTTGTGCTGCCATTGCCTTCGTATATTTTGCAGGCAAGACATATTGTAGATCAAAGGTTTTGTGGCTTTGTTCACATATATGCTTATCTTTTGGTAGCCTGCAGTGTGCCTTCCCATACCACAAAAATAAGAATAGAGCTGTGGAGTTTCTACTGTAGGCAACAGTTTAACCTCTCCATGTTTGATGAAATAAATGGGTGTTATTTTCAATAATGTAGAGTTGCTGTCAATTTGTGTAGGGCAATCTATTGCCTTGGACACAGCCTACAATGTTTGAAGACTTCTATGGGATGCCTTTGGCCACCACCTCAATTGCATATAACCTAGTGTCATTTTTGGAAGCTTTGTATGGTGATAAAAGATGGCTAATAGGGACACTGTCTCCCTCATTATTTGGAGGCTTCATGAGCATTACCTTCATATATCTTGAAAAAAATTATGCTGCAGTAAGTTGTTCTCCTCATTTTCTATGATCCTCATCAGAACAGGCTACATAAAGTTTTTGATTAGTCTCTTCGATTTACGCTGAGAACAAGGGTAATGAACTAAGTCACAGGCACTGTTTACCCAGAAAACATAGAATCATCCAGTGAGCTCCCATCATATGAATAATTTTGTATAAGGAAGAGAGGATCAGATGTAAGACCCATCCCCTAAACTACCCAATAAAAGGAAATCAAAATTTATGAACAAACACACCAAATATTTATAACTGGAAGAGACTATTTCCATCTATTCATGGAATTCCTATATTTCAAATGATTTTTCTGGATATACAGATGAAGTGATAGATTAGAATAAAAAACAATTGTAACAATAGATACCCATTCTAACTTCATGACTAGGTGTCTGGTAGTAATATTTTAATCAGTGGTCTATATGACACTTGAGTAGAGAAAAGTGGAATATATTCACTATTCTGAAGTCTGAGATGGAATTTCTAATGACTTTCATCTTAGGATTACAGTGAAACTTGGATTCATGTCAGGATGTTTTGTAGGTGAAAAGAAATTCTAAACCTAAATTACAAAAAATAAAATGTTCTATGTTCATTTTTGTATAAAAATTCAAATAATCATGTACATTTGAAATTCTAGTATTTATCCTATCAACAATCTACAGGTTCAATTATGAAAATGACCATTAATACTTATTATCACTATATATTGTTCTTTCTCTTGGAGGTAGATATAAATATTATTGAGGAGAAACGTATAACTTCAAATGAACAGTTCAGAGAGGATCTCTTCAATAGTAACTGTCCTAAGAATTCTTTCTATTTACTAGATAACTCAAAAGTAACTTTTTGGAAGTCATTAAACCATAGTGTGTCAACTTGTTTGTATGATATGTACCTTTATTGAAGATAACATACAGTAAAATGCCACATGTTCTTAAGTTATTAAATTGTATTTGTTCCATGTTTAAAATATTCTCTCTTGTTCAAATTCAAATAAACGTTAATAGAAAATGGCAAAATATCTTATAGCTGTTGAACTCAGGAATTTTCAAAATTAATTTGCAGTTTTATCTTTTAGATAATAACTTTTGGCATATAGTTCTTTTAGGTAAAATTCTTCAATGAATGGTGAGCTAACTTTTCTTTAATATTATTCCTTTAATATAATTAATACCTGTAACATTTTTGTATTGGTTTTCAATAAATCTTGGAAATAAGAAAAAGAAGTGCCCTTAATACATAACTTTTCAGAAAACAGTACTTCTTGATTTTGTATTTGGCTCACTTTGTATGTGTATTGTAGAGACAACGTTCATATAAACTGTGGTTATACCAGAATTTGAGACCACCCTCACCTGTCCCATGATGGACTCTGAGTTTATACTGTCCCATTTTACAACTTACATATAGGTAATTCACCACACCTAATTATTATGATATTAAAAGAAATGCTATTTTGAAATATGGGCTTTTTAGAACTCTCTTCAAATTCAAACACTGACCAAAATATATTCAGTGAGTAGATTACCAGCAGCCATATAATCTCCAGCAAGACAGATGATTATGCATGTAATGCAATTATGAACACCAGGGTTGCTAACCTATCATTTTCAGGGACCTTAATGTCAAAAGGAAATACCCTAAAAGAGATGTCATGCAAATTTTTTATACCTTGAGGAATGTAAAATTCTGTTAATGATACTGATGCCTGACTTTATTTTCAAGGTCATGTCTAGCGTTAGGAATGGGTATTCTGTCGTGTGGCTTATAACTCACACTGATGTTACCAAGTCCTAGTTAACTGAAAAAGAAATTCATAAAGTCCTCCTATCATGTAGGTGATAGACAGAATATATTCTAACAATTTATCTAGATGCTTTAAATTTTTAACAAGAAAAGGGGTTAAAATTAGCAAACGTCCAAGTAATCTGTTACTTTTCTAATAAGTTTTCTTCCCACAACTTGTTTTCCAGAAAATGTAGATTTACATGGAGACTGGAGTATTCTCAAATGATGCACATTCTAGTTTGCAGGTGTTTTGTGTTTCAACAGCAATAATTCTGTTAACACTGTTTTCTCTTTTTCCTCTGTTTCTGCAGCTGTACTAATGGGAAGATTGCCTCTAGCTGTCAGTTATGTGATGGCTACTGTTACAATGGTGGCACATGCCAGCTGGACCCTGAGACTAGTATACCTGTGTGTGTGTGAGTATCTACTAATGTAATTTAAGACAGGGTTGCATGAAGATAGAGTCTCGATCCTAATGTTTTCCTTTTGGAGGGGCAATACTCCTAAGTGAGTGTGTCATGCACATCTCTGGTCAACTGTCCCTCATTGGCTCATGATCTGCATGATTCTTCTTTCATCAGCCCTTAAAGATCTCATGAGGAACAGCTCATTCTATTCTTAGCATCTCTACATTTGAGACATTCACAGTTTTTCAACTTAAAAATGCTGAGAAAACTTCTCTGGTTTTATTGATCTTATTAAGCTTCATGAAACATAGTTTATTGTGTGTGTGTGTCCACACATGTGCATGTGTGTGTGTAAATACCTCAGTAGTTGGGACTATACTTTTCAAAAGAACTAGGACCATGTTTACAAATACATGATGTTATTTGATGTTCAACCAGGTTTTAGAGTATCATGTAATATAAACCAGTTAATTCCTTGGCTCTTTGAGCATACATTATGTGCAGGCAGGTTGCTATATAGCCAGGGAAAGCAGAGATTCTCAATTAGAAAATCTAGAATTTAGTATCTCCCTCTTCCCCATTTGTTGATTTTGTAGACCAGACCACCTAAAGCCATTTCATTGTCTGTAGTCAATTTATTGGGTTTTATTTTAATTGCATAAGGGGATAGTACCCCAAAATGAATCCTATTAACTTCCTGTTCCACAACTTCTTACAGGAATATGTGATCAGTGTGTATATGAGGGAGGCAAGCATTTTTGGGAACATGTTCATTTTATATTAATATCAATGTATAACATAAATTTAAACATATATGGCAAATAAGTCAGACTATATTCAGTTGTATTTTACTGGAATTCTGCAGATGCTCTGTGGGGTTTAAAAGTCAGCGCTGTGACCAGAAAGAGAACCCTTGTGATCACTACTGTCAGAATGAGGGGATTTGCACTTTAACTGCGTTTAATGAGCCGAGATGCAAGTAGGTTTAACCTTCCACTTACTGCTGTGCTTCCTGTGACATCATTTCAGGCCACAGTTCATTGATTTAAATCATGAACATCCACATGCATTTCACAGTGTATACTTAATCTTGGGGCTCATCTCTGTCACATTTAATTAACCTATGCTTTGCTCATAGATAACTGTACACACTGCAGACCACTAGAGTGTGCAGAAATATAGCAGATGATAAAAATGCTACTCATCCTGGTTCCTAAAAACATGTATGCTAGAAAGGTAGATTGTAATCCCAGGAAGACAGAAGCAAGTGGTTTAGTCTGTCACTACTATATTTGGAACAGTGTATTTTAAGTTCCACATTTCTACTTCAAAATCTGATAGGATAGTAAACAATTTGTTTCTTATATTTACAATGGAGGCTGTTTGATTTACTAAGAAAAGAAATAAATGCATGCCAAAGTATTTCAAGAAATTTAATTTCTTGATAGTTTACATCATTCTTCCTCATGCAGCTTGTGGTGAATTGGATATTCATGAAAAGTAAACCCCTGTTTTCTCATCCCTGTGTCACCTTTGAACTGACCACAGTAGATGTCATTTTTGCCATATGTACTTGAGTTATAGGGTTGGCACATATGTGATGTCTTTTTAAATACTTAATGTTAAAATAAGCAGCTCTGATTGGCACCTTGGAGTACCCTCACTGAAGGTGGGGTTAGCCTAAGGAAACTGCATAACACAATCATGCTAATATTCCAGCATTTCTATATCAAACCTTGACAAGTTTGTTATCATGAGCTGCTGGAGCTATAAGGCAGAAACTTGAAATGAATAAAGTTGGCACTGAAAAAGGTAGTCCCTGTTAAACCAAAGAGGAATATTTTGGAGATCAGGGATCCTGCAATAAAAGTTTTGGTGCCATTTCAAACAGAAATTGATGCTTACAACCTGAGGATGCATACAGAGGAAAGAATAGACAGAATGGTGACTCATTGGCATTCAAAGTGACTGACTTCAAAATGATCCTTGGCCCCGAAAAATGAAGGACATTTTTATGTTAGTTTTACCATCCCTATAATCCCTGCCCTGGAATGTAACCTTGGTTTATCCTTTTACTGTTTCATTGTTTCTGAGCAAAGTTTGTGAACTATCGGACCTTTAGTTTGACTCATCATCATAAACAGGTATCTAGATGGCTTCCTGTGCAAGGATTCCCTATGTCACAAGAATAAGAAATCCAAATGGCTGTAGAATTCCAGAGTAATGATTAATTTTAAGCAAACAGCACCAGGGTCTCATCATGAATGTAGCTGGTAAACTCAGCAAAAAGGAAATAGGGTAACTCCAAGAGTTTAGGGACTGCCTTTTATTTTTACATAACAGTATCTCTGTGTCTATTTGCCCTTTTGGAAGTTGTGTTTGTACTTGGATTTTTCTTTTTTTTCAGTATTTTTTGTAAGCAGAAGAAATATGATAAATAGTATATATACTTCAAACAGTTAAGTCATAAAATTATAGAGAAATCCTATTTTCATCTGCATGGTAATTCGTTAAATAAATATAAATAACCAATGAGTAAAGCATTAGTCAACAGATAGTTTCAGGACCATAAAACCTGACTTGGAAGTACATTATATAAAATGCTATTGTCTAACTGCTGTACCCTGTTCAGGATAACATACGGTGATCACAAAAATTTGACAGTCTGTGTCCAATTATGGAATTATGCAATGTTGCTTCCTCTGAACTTTAATCATTCCGATATATAATGCTGACACACTTAAAATTCATTTTGGCTAGAAGAATGTCTTTTAAGAAAGAATAAAATAATTTGTTGTTATAATAAAACTGTCATTAAAGTGTGAAAAACAGCTGAATAAGAAATTTTTCATGATTTCAAGTGGGAGGGTCAAAGGCCTTTCAGGTGTTAGTAATATTATGAAACAAAAATCATAGGGGCTTTAAACCTGAGGAATGGCTGAAAAAAAATCTAGAAAAGAGAAGCATGCTCAAAGTACACTTGATAGAGAAGCAACATTTCACGTCACTGAGGGCAAAAGGCCACTGGGCAGGAAATTTCAAACACGCTCTGAGGAGTGTTTACTGCTTTGAAGATTAATTGAGAAGAAAATATAACTCAGAGAAATGTATCCAGGAGTAGTTTCCTATGAACTGAAGAAGAGGAAATTTCCAGTAGTTTCAGTTCCAGAAAGGTGAGCCTACATGTGTCTCACCATAACAGACAAGGTGTTTGTTCTTAGAAAGATGTGTTATAAGCCCTATGCTGACAGAATCCACAAAAAAATCTATGAACTTTAGGATGAGGCAGGAAGTAACATGAGAGATTTCTTCCAGATTGTTTAGTTAAGAGTTCAATAAAGGGAAAAAATAAGAACAGAAAAACATATTTCTGCAATGAAAAAGACTTTGCCATTAAAAGTGTTCTTATTGAAGCACTATTTTAAAATTGTATTTATTCACTTTACATCCAAAACTGAATGCCCCTTCCTACTCCCGGCCCCCCTCACATTGTCCTTCCTCCCATTCACCATCTTCTGCCCCATTCTCCTTGAGAATGTGGAGGCCCTTGGGATCTCCCCACCCTGGAATATCAAGTCTCTGCAGGACTCGGTGCATCCTCTCTCACTGAAGTCAGACAAAATAGCCCTGTGGGGAACAGATTCCATAGACAGGCAATATCTTTAGGGAGAGCCTTAGCTCTAGCTGTTGGAGAACTCACATGAAGATTTGGCTGCTACAGAAGTGGAGAATAGGTCCATCCCGTGTATGGTCTTTGGTTAGTGGCTCAGTCTCTGAGAACCCCAAGGGTCCAGGGTAGTTAACTCTGTTGGTCTTCCTATCTTCTCCGGGGCCCTCAGTCCTCCCCCAACTCTTCCATAAGTCTCTCAGAGCACTGTTCAATCTTTGCAGGTGAGCCTCTGCTTCTATTTCAATCAACTACTGAGTAGAGTCTCTCAGAGAAGAGTTATGCTAGGTTCCTGTCTGCAAGCATGACAAAGAGTCATTAATTGTGTCTTGGCCAAGGACTGGTGCTGGCCCTTGGGATGGGTTGGGCCAGTTATTGGTTGCCCATTCCCTTAGTTTCTCTTTGTTTCTGCGTTTTATGTAGACATGGCAAATTTGGGGTCAAAACTTTGGAGGGTAGGTTGGTGTCATTATCCTTTACTCAAATCTTGCCTAGCTACAGGAGGTTTGAAACCTCAATTTTAATATATACAAAGGTAGAAAAAGATGATCAGGTTTTCTCTCACATTCATGGCTCCTAAGAAGGAAGCTTAGGATATATGAAAATAAAACAAAACCAAAAAACAACAACAAAAACAAACAACCCCCCAAACAACAACGAAACCCAAACAAACAAACAAACAAAGCCTAAGGAATCTGTAGCATATATATAATTTCTATAGTTATAATATGTAATCAAATGTAAATAAAACTTAATATTACCAATGGTTATATGCAATACAAAGCAATCTAGGTAAAGGACTATACATTGCCCACAGCATCTTTCTAGCAAACAAATCTTATATGGGGAGATGCTGAGCAAAGAGTATGTTAGTCTGATCTCTCACAGTAGTGATCAGTATTTCTAGTGAAAATATAATGTATACCATTTCATCTAAAACCTTCATAGGAAACAAAATCTGCTACAAGTAGTTGTTTTAGTTTCAATGGCTTATCATTTTTGCTTTCCTCGTGGGGAGAAAACCTACCTGAATTGTATGAAACTAATGCACACAGTCGGAAAGTCAATAAAGTATTCAGATCTTATGAAGGTGACAGCTCAGGTTTTCTACCTAGAAATTTTATGGCTATATCCTTCAATTCAGGGAACAGATTTGTTGGTTGAAAGCCTTCACTTTTGTCTCTAGATGGCCATTTTCATTTATTACTTTGTGTGCAACAAAAGGAAAATGGCAAAGAAAAGCAAAGAAATAAAACATAGTACGTTTTTACATTGACTTGGAAAAAGTTTTAAAGTAGTCAATTGAAAACTGCTAAAACTATATTTCAAAATTCTCCAGTATGTTATTTTGACAATGTTATTGAGCTCTTATTATTGTTAAAATGTTAATAGAATTATATTTAAATTTTAATATTTTATTTCATGTATATGTTAGTTTTGTCTTTATGTATATCTGTGCTCCACTTGCATGACTGATGCCCACAGAAGCCAGAAAGGGGTGGTGGATTCCCTGCAACTGGAGTTAAAGATGGTTATGAGCAATTGTGTAGGATTAATCCCTGGTCCTCAGGAATTGCAGCCACTGTTCTTCACTAGTGAGCTATCTCTTCAGCCATAATGAAAAATAATGAAATGCAATAGCAAATAGTTCATGCCTTCTGGAGTCAAAGAATTTCTCATAGGTTTAGGGTCACACTTACATGCGACCCAGATTTTGTATGCAACAACTCTGTATTATTACTCTATAGCAATACCTATAATTCCATTGGTCATTCACAAGAAACAGATGCTTGGCTCTCTTCTGTTTCCTGTACTCCACTGCCATTCCACATGCACACAGCTGTGCACACACAAGCCATAGAAAATCAGCTGCATGTGACACCTCACTATATTTGTTCATGACGTTCAATAAAACAATTATCACTTGGTTGTTCTATTCACTTAATTCTTCAGGCCCTACTGCTCCAAACCAACATGCTAAGTCTTGTTAGCATGCCATTCATTTATAAAGCATGATTCTTGGATTTTTTTTTTTAAAAGGGTCTTAATTCTGTCAACAGGGCTTTTCTGAAATCGAGTATTGAACCCAGGCTGACCTTGAACTAATGACATTCCTTTTACCTAAGCTTCCCAATTGGGGTATTAGAAGTGTAAGCCATCACCCTGAGCTGCCTATTTTATTTTTGGTGTCCTTTCTTGGACTAATAGCATCTGTATGTATATAACTTGATATGTCCTAATTTTCTAAAACTAACACTGAACAGCTAGGACTAGTAGATTCAAAGTAAGAAGCTTGTGAAACCAATCCCCTTTAACTTTATACAAGTTAATGCTTTGTGCTGTTAAATACATGGTGGACTAGTCATTCAACTAAACACTTCAATTATGTGTGGTCTGAAGTATTTAGATGTAGTTCTGATAGGAATTTTATTCAGTTCCAGATAAATATGTTCCAAAATTTCTCTAACATATCAGTTAACGCACTTCAAAACAAGCCTTTTAATAGCAGAAATAATACAGAATAACAAAATGTACTCCTAATGTTATAGAGCAACCAAAGGGCTAAGTATTAATTTTATGGGAACAATTTCTCTGAGATACATTCATTCCTTTAACCTTAGACTAGCAACAGAACAGTTAGCAACCAAGGGGCTAAGTATTAATTGTATGGGAACAATTTCCCTGAGATACACTCATCCCTTTAAGCTTAGACTAGTCATAGAACAGTTGTCTCCCTGCCTTGATATACTGAGTACTAAGATTAAAAGTGCATATAACCAGCTCAAACCCAAATTTTCTATTTAAGTTTTTATTCATCTTTTATGATTTATTTGTTTCATAGCTCAAAATAATATAACATATTATATCTGGATATATAAGTGCCTACAAAGCCCCAAGAATAGGAGATAGTAGTGTACCGTTTGAATTACTAATGCCTTATAAAATGACAAAATGATGCAAACGCTTCTGTTCACATATATATATATGAGAAATCTTTTGAGGATAATGAGTTATATGCCATCCTGGTTTATACAATACTCAGCACAGTAAAGAAAGCACAGTGATGTCTTCTAAAATCCAAGGGCTTGAATATACTCCAGTGAAGTGTTTGTGTAGCATACATATGTGTATATATGAATAATCAGCAATATTCAAATTACATTTTAAGATATTTTCTTTAAGAATTTTCTCTGTAAAAGCACAGAGAAAGCTATTAAACAAAATATATTAAAATGTAGTAATGGATACATATTACTGAGATATGAACATTGCTGAATTTTTAAATATAATTCTCCATGTAATTTAATTCTCTTTAATATCCCAAAGAAAAAATAAGATCTTAAAGTATATGTGAATTTTCTGAAAATGGAAAACTAAAAATATGTACCTCAATATTTTATTGCTTTGGAATCCATATCTATTTAGGTGCTCTCTGTTTTCAGAAGGCAATATGGAAATATGCCAGGACACTTCCCACATTGTGTGTTGTTGCTACCTGCCCAGGGCAAGAACAGTTTCCCATGTGGTTAAGGCAATTTAGCACTGGGAAGTTTTATGCTGTAATTTTATATTTCAAACCAAAGCTGAAAATCTGATACTCTCTCTCTCTCTCTCTCTCTCTCCCCCCTTGGTTTTTTTTTTTTAACTAGGTTAAATATCAATAGGCATTTGTGTTGAGAGAAGCAGGATTTCCTCAAAGTCTGTCCACATATCCTGCTATTTCTATTGTGTTCACAATTTCCACATCTGTTTGCTTTGATCCATATTTCATGGGAAAATCAAACTTCTTCTTAGTGCAGCCTTTGGACATGGAATATATTTCTGTGAAATTGGTCTTTTAATCCTGCCTATAGTACATCTCAGTCTTAAATTTGTATGTCTTATTCCTCACCACAAGATAAAAAATTCCTTCCCTTGATGTATTGTTTCTGATTTACTTATTAATTCCCAACCATTAACATGCATTCTTCATGTATCATACAATTACTTTGCATTGATACAGAATTTCACAATAGACATCTGCATTGCAATAAGCCTATGGTTTAATAATCATCCCATTGTTTTGATATCAATCCCACTAAAATCAGGGACTAGATAAGGCTGCCCACTCTTTCCCTATCTATTCAATATAAGTACTTGAAGTTCTAGCCAGAGTAATTATACAAAAAAGGGGGTAAAAGGGATACAAATTGGAAATGAAGAAGCATAAAAGACCCCAAAAGTTCCACCAGAGAACTTCTATAGCTGATAAACAACTCCAGCAAAGTGGCCCCAAATAAAGTTAACTCAAACAAATCAGTAGCCTTCCTTTATACAAATGATAAACAAGCTGAGAAAGAAAATCAGGAAACAACACCCTCCACAATAGTCACAAATAATATAAAATATCTTTGGGTAACTTTAACCAAACATGTGAAAGATGTATATGACAAAAACTTCAAGTCTCTCAGGAAAGAAATCAAAGAAGACCTCAGAAAATGGAGAGATCTCCCATGCTTATGGATTGATAGGATTAACATAGTAAAAATGGCTATCCTACCAAAACCCATGTGTTTTTAAAAAGGAAATTAATAATGAATCCTAATTTTCAATATAAACAAGACAATGATTTTTCAAGTTAAAAACTGACTAATGTGTTTCCTAGTAAGAAGTACAAACACAGAATGACAGACCTTACTTGTTGGGGTTTAATTGTGCTCCTATATCTATTGTCTTATTGTGAACACACTGTTTGCATCTATTGTCTTAGATCATTGTAAGGATCAAAAACCCTAACATCTATAAATCACATAGAATACTGTTTTCCAAACTGTAGACAATTTTAGAAACTGAAATTATTATTAACTAGCTTTAAAATGACCAGAAGCTAGTATAATCTAGCCTTCAGAAGTCTGGGGAAAAAATGGAAACTAAGAAAGAATCTCACACCAAAAGAACGGGCTTAGTATTGAAAGAAAGATATAATCACATCAGCAGCCATTAAATTGCAGTGTAGTAACCTTGACCGAAGTGGCCACAGAAAGAGCACAGGAAAAAAAGTGCCAAGATCAAAACCTCTTGTGACCCCTGAAAGCAAGGCAGAATTTGACTTATAAAAATAGCCAAAGTAAATAGAGAAAGTGTATGCCTCTCCAATGTGAGCTTGTGGATAACTGAGGGCCTGGAACCAGAACAATAGCTTATGGACATCTTCCTTTCCTTTGGATTTGTCGTTGTTCTAACATAATGTTCTTATTAGAAGCACAAGATTATTTTCCAACTCCCAAGGGAGAATAAAATGGAAGAAATGCCCAGCTGCTGTTTGAGAAACTGGGGATAAGGTTTTGGAAGGAAGAAGGGCTATTTCATCTTTTGTAAAGCTCTGTTATTCTTTTACAAAAGTAGACATTATCCTTCTATGCCTCCTTAAGGCCTGACTGTTCACATCTATGGTCTTGCAGAAGGGAGCTGGAATTATTAGCTTTGGGATTCTGTCTACCAGGAGAAGCAGCCCTTCTTCATGCAGACCAGGGGCACTAGAGAGAAGAGCCAAGAAAAGTCCAAGGGTTATTCCAAGCAAACCTCACATTTCCAGAAAGGTATTGAGCAGGTGAACTTGAACAGCCTGTGCTGCCCACGCTTCCGTCAGATCACTGCATGTTACTAATTTGTTTCTGCCCCTAGGAGTATTCTGAAAACATAAAACATGAAGTGCGCATGTTGTTCAGAGCAGCAAAACTCAATATAGCCTGCAACATCAATACTTGTCCTTTATAGTCCCAGGTGACAGGCTATAACTTGTTCTAGCTTTTGCCCTGCTTGTCAAGCTGACAGAAATAGATACCACACATCATACTTTTCTGAACAAGCTTAAACTCTAGATTGTACCGTCAGAAGATTGTGATCCTGCTTACTAACAAGAGATCAGTAAATCATTGAAATAACATTTCAATAAATAAATATTATTTATTTTCAAAGAATAAATAATTTTGTGAATTTTTACATTAGTGTCTTCCACGCCTCCAAATCCTGTCTCCTACTCTCATTCCCAGATCTCTAGCAAACCACTTGCTATGACATTCCTTCCTTACAGACTCTGTCTCGAGGAGGAGGTCACATAGACCTTCTCCTCCTACATTCCTTCCACTGACTCATGCCATAATCTTAGACCCCAGTACCAGCAAACATTTCCTATGAACCAACCTGCTATGCTGCTCAGGGGATCATGTCGTCTAACCACAGATATTTAAGTCTCTCATTTCTCATTCAAATACAATCTCCACTGTTAACCCCAGTTCTTCAGCATACCTGGCTTCCCCTCCTACTTCATCCACATCCACGATGTATCTTCCTCCCATTTTTTTCAAAGGCAGAAATAATAAGCACTTAAGGAGATAGAAGTCTTTAACCTGATACAAAAATGCAGTTTTAACAAGTACAGATATAACATGTTAGCCCAATAGTACATAAAAATTTATCTTTATGTGTTAGAATATTTTAAAAAGATTTTAAAATTTTTTGTTTTATATATATATATATATATATATGTGTGTGTGTGTGTATATATATATATATATATATATATATATATATATATATATATATGTGTGTGTGTGTGTGTGTGTGTGTGTGTGTGTGTGTGTTTTGTCTCTCTGTATATATGGAAATCACTAGAATGATACTTGTACAGACCAGAAAAGGGGATCAAATCCCTTAGAACTGCAGTTACACAGAGCTGTTTGCCTGCCATGAGAGTATTTGAAAGTGAGCCACAGTATTAAGGAAGAGCAGAAAGTGCTTTTTACTGTTGAGCCATAACTCCAGTCCTATAAAATAATTTTAATATAAAATTCATAATATGTATATATTTATATGCAGGTTTGATGAGATTCATTATTTCTTTTCATGTGGAAACATATTCTTGGTTTTTAATATAATAAGTGTGTCAAAATAAAGAAACAAAACCAATGGTGTGGTGTGTGTAACTATTCATTACCTTTTCAACACTTTACTGTATACTTGTATACTTGTCTACTAGTTTAACAATCCAGATGTCACATGTTCATAACAGGAAAGTTTTATTCCCTGCTTATTTTTCAAAATTGAACAAATGGACAAAATTGTGTCAGCCTACCTTTAATGTAGCACTTGATTCCATAGTAACTTCTGTACTTCTCATGAAAGATTGATTCTTATACTGTGCCAACAACATTAGTAGGAAAATATCTTCATACTATAATCATGTAAAAATGATTTACATCTTTCTTTTCATACAAAGATAGTAGTAGAGACAGTTATCCCATTACATCACTAAAGAAACTTATACCTAAGATTTTTCTCTACTAGGAAATGAAATTAAATATTATAATCATAGTAAAGTTATATTAAGATCATATTAGCACAGAAAATATTAATAAAGTTTATATTAATACTAGTAGGCTGATAGAATCTGTACATTTAATGTTCATAAAATTACTCATTGTTAAACAGATTACCTTCAAATTTCTTATAATCATAATTTGTTAAGAAACTTAAAGGCTTTTTTTTTATGCTTTATATTGCTTAATAACCCAGTCACAAAAGAACACACAAGGTATGCACTCACTGATAAGTACATAGTAGCCTAAAAGCTCAAAATACCCAAGATACAATTTAGAGACCATATGAAACTCAAGAAGAAGGAAGACCAAAATGTGGATGTTTCAGTCCTTCTTAGGGAAGGAACAAAATACTCATGTGAGGAAATATGGAGACAAAGTGTGGAGCAGAGACTGATGGAAAGGCCTTCCAGAGACTGACCCACCTAGGATCCACCCCATATACAGACACCAAACCCAGACACTATTGCGGATACTAAAAGGTGCTTGCTGACAGGAGTCTGATATAACTGTCTCCTGAGAGGCTCTGCAAGAGCCTAACAAATACAGGGGCAGATCCTCGCAGCCAACCATTGGACTGAACAAAGGGTCCCCAATAGAGGTGTTAGAGAAAGGACTGAAGGAGTTGACAGGATTTGCAACCCCATAAGAAGAACGATAATATCAACCAACCAGACACACTAGCGATCCCAGGGACTAAACCACCAACCAAACAGTAGACCTGAGGGACCCATGGCTCCAGCTGCATATGTAGCAGAGGATGGCTTTATCCGGCATCAATGGGAAGTACTTGTCTACTAGTTTAACAATCCAGGTGTCATATGTTCTGTGAAGGGTCAATGTCCCAGTGTGGGGGAATGCCAGGGTGGTGAGGTGGGAGTGAGTGGTTGGGTGAGTGGGTGGGGGTACCCTCATAGAAGCAGGGGAGGGGGGTGGGATGGGGGGTTCCAGAGGAGAAACCAAAAAAGGGGATAACATTTGAAATGTAAATAAATAAAATATCCAAATTAAAAAGAAAAAAGAAGGACAGCAAAAGAATAAATGAAGGAAAATGGAAAGGAGGAAAGAACGATGTGAAAAAGAAAGAGGAAACATGCACAATGTAAATGGATCTTAAGGACAGTGGTCAGAGCTAAGACTTGGCTGGATCCCTGTCATCATTTGACCGAGCAGGGAGGATGCTTGCTCCTGCAGGAGATATGAAAAACCTGTAATGGGGTAAAGTAGAGGCCTAGATTTCAGCCCTGACAGGCTGAATTTCAAAACTCATGCATGTCATATAGGTCACCCATTCTAGCAGTTTTTAATTTTTGAGACTTAACTGATCAAATTAAATTAGACTTCATAGAAAAGTTAAGACCTATCTGATTGGCTGCATGACTCCATCTTCCAACATACAACATATATATTAGGTGTGTATCTATGGTATATTGGAATCACAACTAAAGTGTCATCTTGATATGAGGAAAAAATATTGATACACCCTCTCTCCTGGAGAGCAGAGAATAAAACAATAAGAGCTGGGCAGGAATTATGGTCATTTTACTATTAAAATGTATTTATTTAATATTCTAACTTTATATTAAAAACCTGGTACTGCCTTAAGTAGGAAAAAAATAAAGAATACCATGTGTCTTAATGCATTGAACTATAATCAGGCTTTTTTGAAAATACCCTAAGTTCAGAAAATGATAATCAAACGGTTCAGAGTAAAATTTACTTAGAAAATTAATGAGTATCTTTCATGGCATAATTTATCTAATTTTTACTATGTAAAAATATTTTTATACAAATTTGAAGATGTGTGATAGTCATGTTTCTATTTTTATTGAGAGAGGTTCAGGAGCACTGAGACCCACAAAATACACATGGAATTTCTCCATTGCTTCATTAATTCCTATATGGAGAAAAATAGAGACTTTTGGGATATTTTTCTCTTTTGAGTGTCTATTGTCATGCCTAAAATAGAAATGTTCACACATACCATAAGGAGAAATACAGTTTGAATTGTTTTAAGGTTCACCTTTGCATTTCACTGTGTCCAGAAAAGTCCCTTGACCTTTAAATTTGATAAAAGAAAAAAAGCATTTATTAATCTTGTTATATTGTTTTGAAGTTCTCCTAAAGTAGGTGACTGTAGACCACATTTCTTCAAAGTGACAGTTCATATGAATTCATTATTTTTCCTGTGAAGATCATACCCAAGAAACTTAATACATACCCAGCAGTTCAATCCTAATCTTAATTGTCTTTACGAAAAGTTTCTCTACTACATAGGAGTTGTGAGTACTTTAGCACTTTTTTGTATGTGATATTTGTGCTATTTAATATTAACTTACATTTTAGATATATCTTGTGCCCTATATATGTTTGCTTCAACATTCTAATTTTGTTTGTTATATGTAACATCTGGCCAATATTGCCTTTACTGACATCACTCTCTACTATAGAGAGCTAATTAAAACAAAAAAAAAAAACAGTATAGCTATAATATAGTTATATAAATTGTAATAACATGATAAACTAAATAAGTTTGTTTTATATAGTGATAGACAGATGGGAACAAATTTTTAAAACTTATCTTAAAAAGTCACTTGTGACAGATACTATGTAAACTGATATATTCGCATAGCTAACTTTTGAGCAATATTTTTGAGTAGTATTATATCACTGTTAATAGCCTAACAATGAAACATTGAGTAAACTTTGTTATAATAGCATAGTTGTAGGAGGTATAGTAATTATATCTATTTGTGTTATATATTGGTTCTATAAGATTAACATGACTAGCATATGGATGTATGATCATAATCCATAATATATAATAAGTCCATTGATATATGGGAATGCAGAATCTGAAGTTTCAGTAAAAGTTCAGTTTGGTAATTATCCTAATTTAGGATATTTAAGACATTTTATGAAATTAATGGGATTTTGTGCTTACAGTTTATGAAAGTAGAAGAATAAGATTAAGAAATCAACGAAGCAGTAAATGATATTTTAACTCTTAAGTGCTTGTACTGGCTAGATTTGTGTCAACTTGACACAGGCTGGAGTTATTACAGAGAAAGGAGCTTCAGTTGAGGAAATGCCTCCATGAGCTCCAACTGTAAGGCATTTTCTCAATTAGTGATCAAGGAGGAAAGGCCCCTTGTGGGTGGGACCATCTCTGGGCTGGTAGTCTTGGGTTAAGAGAGCATGCTGAGCAAGCCAGTGGAAGCAAGCCAGTAAAGAACATTCCTCCAAGAACATTCCTTCATCAGCTCCTGCTTTCTGACCTGCTTGAGTTCCAGTCCTGACTTCCTTGGTGATAAACAGCAGTATGGAAGTGTAAGCTGAATAAACCCTTTCCTTCCCAACTTGCTTCTTGGTCATGATGTTTGTGCAGGAATAGAAAGACTGACTAAGACAGTGCTGGTGTTCTATAAAAAAAGCGATGTCAAAGAAAGTTGAATCAGAAACTCTCTAATCAGCAACGCATAACTGCACAAAGTTATGAGGGAGATATTGATGATGTTGATAATGATTATTATTATTATGGAAGGATGGATTGTGTACATTATTATTTGGCTAAATACTCAAGAATCTACCTAATTATTCTGTCTTTAATCCAAGAGTATTTAAAACTCATTTGGTTTTAATCAAAAGCTGTCCTCTATGGTGCATACTTACAAGCTCTGGGAAACAGCCATATGACAGTCCTCCAATGAGTGAGATGCAGGTATTTGGGGTGGTGATTCTAACTTGCAAGTGTTTATTCGTAGATGAAGAGAGATATCAGTAAATTACAGTAGTACAGATTCAAAGGTAGCTCAAGCTTGGATGAGAAATTTTGGCTTGATGAATAAAGAATGGGGAAAAGAGATGCCAAAGAAATTATAGTGAGTATGATTATGCAAATAATTCAAAGAGGAATTGAACAGGAAATTTCCATGATCTGCACATTCCTTTCCTTCAGTGCCGGGCCATTAATGGCTTTGATCATTGCAGTCTACATAGATATGAAGATTTATTAAATTCTATAAAAATGCTTTTAAAATGCTTGGTTTTAAATTACCCACTGGAAGAGAAACTTCTGGAGCAGCAAATGTCTTAGGTTGTAATTTTGTAAGTTAAGCAACAAGAATAATGGTTTCTATTTGATTTAATATCTCAAAGAAATTATTTTCAAATCTGGAACAAAGGGAGACAGTGAAACACATCTTATTTTATCTTTGGTTGTAAAGTATTCTTTTATAAGAAATATAGGGAAATTTTCAGGTTAGCATCACTGATTAAGATCTATTACTGGTAAAAAAATAATTATTTTAAGTGTGATTTCTGAGAGTTATTCCGATTTAAAATAGGTAAAATATTCCCTGAAGATTTGGAACTTAAATGTACTCTAGCATGGTGGGGGAGCACCCTCATAGAAGCAGGGTAAAGGGCATGGGATAGGGGGTTTGCAGAGGGGAAACCTGGAAAGGGGATAACATTTGACATGTAAATAAATAAATAAATAATCCAATAAAATATTAAAAATACATGAACACATCACTTCCTTACCTGCGATAAGTGCTAGGCTTCAAGCCATGGATAAATTCAAAAATTAGATTGTTAATAAATACCACCTGTCCTATGCAAAAAACTGAAGAATTTCCATAAGGTTCCTACTGTTTCTGTATTCATTCTCCATTTCACATTGCCTGCTAGCCTTAGGCTCTAAAGCGTATTTTTCTAACATCCTGAATTATATAAAAGACATGATGTTCTTGCCAGAACATCATCTGCTCAATTAGCATTTGATCTACCAATTTTCAGGTAATTTCACTCTCATTTTAGTCATTTCAATGAGGACATCAGAGATTTTGTTTTTGTATCTTTAGAACAGTGGTTCATAATGATGCAACCCTCTAATATAGTTCCTCATGTTGTGCTGACCCCCAGCAATAATATGATTTTTATTTCTACTTCATCACTGTAAATTTGCTGTTACCAATCATAATGTAAATATATGGCATGCAGAATTTATGATATATGGCCCCTGTGAAAGGTCATTAACCCCCCAAAGAGGGTGGTGACTGACAGGTTGAGAATTGCTACTATAGAAGGACAATAAAATATAGTAAATGCTATTCTCATATTTTAAGATGAACCTTGGTCCACTTTTTAAAATACACTGACATAAAGAGTAAGTATTAGTAGTTTGGAAAACAACTCAGTATAGCTGCATATATCAGTTTTAGCTTTATAATATAGTGAGTGTGTGTGTAATCTATACAAATTTTCCACTGAGGTATAGAAAGTTTTGTAGGTGGTTAAATAGGAAGATTTGACAGGTGTAAAGTTACAGAAAATGAAAAGCAGTTTTCAACTATTAGATTTTACTTCAAGACTGTTTGCGAAATGTCCCTCAAACATCTTATTTTAAGTTATCTGAGATATGTGTTAAGAATTAGAACCTATAAAGATTTGGAGAGTTTCTAGGTCATACATTTATAAAAACAGAAATGAGAAATAATAACATGTTCTACAAAACTTAACATTTCATTCATTGTTCACTTTACTCTAATTTTGTATGCCTACTGCATTCATTTTGGTTCAATGTTATAAAAAGACCCAAAGGCCTAGATTTTAACTGACCTGTTTCAATTATTGACTTATAATGTAGTCTATCACAAATGCTAGGCATAGAAAATTAAATTTCATGTAAGCCTTCTTCTATGAAGTAACTGAACATAAAGGTGAGTAATTGCTGGAATGCCAACATAATAATGATATTAATTTTCATTTGAACCATGTCCCATGCTCATAATATATTATCATTATCAATCAAATATGTATATATTTAAAAGAAATCAGTACTACCAATTGTGCTCCTTATTCTGTATTTTGTTTGAAACCAGTTTTGTTTGTGATTTGAGTTTGTTACTATGATGGTTTTCTGGAATGTTACCATGTTTTATAAGAGCCAATAGTGTTTTTACAAATATCAAAAATAATGTGCATGGTATGAGAGAAACATTGTTTGGAAAACAACATTATTCATATGTCATAATTGTGGCAGAAATCTTATATTATAGTTATGTAGTTCTCAGTATACTGAGAGAGATTCACCTGGAATGGTCCTGAAGGATTTTCTTCCATAGTGTACAACTATTATCAATATGATGATATTCGATAGTCATTTTAAATATGTAATGAGGCCAGTGACATTGCTTCTACGTGATTTGATGCTGATAGACTCACAGAGACGTTTATGGCAGCCAGTTAACATTGTTCATACTCAGGGAAAACAGCTCACATTCTTCTTTTCTGCTCTACCCAAGCAGATTCTTCTGCTTTTTGTTAATAACAAATTTTAATCAAACCTACCCCTCTTATTCTCCTCTAGACATAGGGAAACCATGTTGTGATCCCAATATGGGGAAACAACGTCTATTATTGGAAAATTTGAGCATATGCATATAAACTCCTTTGATGGGCATATTATTTAACAACAAAATTAAACATTTTATTTCCTTATCTCTTGCTACTGTAATATTCCTACACACATAGTTTTTGCAAACCTGAAACCTTGAAGACTGTTTGTTAGTTACATCTTAGGCAACCAGATGAACAAAATGTCAAAACTTAAAAATAAAGAGGGGTTGTATGATATACACACTCAACATTGGTGAAGTAGCTGCTTGATTTTTTTGTTTACATGTCACAATTCATGCTATTCAGTTAATGTTACCTTCAGCATACTGAAAATGTGAAACAAATTAGTGAGAATGTCTCCTGTTCATGAGGAATTTATAATGATTGTCTCTTTTCTTGGTTTGCTTGAAGTATCCACGTTCGTGAACATTGTGTTATGTGCTATTCACTGATTTACTGTTGCTTTTTGGATCTTTCTAGGTGCTCCACTAATTGGTCAGGGACACAGTGTGAGAGGCCAGCTCCAAAGAGCAGCAAATCCGAGCATATCAGCACAAGTAAGTGTGTCTAAAATCTTTAGAAGCCATTTCTCTAACTTTTATGCCATCATTGACTCATATAAGACTTCAAAGGATAACAACATTATCATACAATTAGAATGAATGTAGTCTGGACTTCCTTGAGGTACTATTGTAATTGATGGAACAAATTATTAGAAATTAAATTACCAATAAGAAAACAAACAATATCCTCACTGAGAGGTTTTATCACTTATCTGTGTTTTATAACACTTCAGTCTCAGGTAGCAGAGCTAACTCAATCAGCACTGTGTTTCTCTGTAATTTCTGAAAACCATTTGTAAAGATTTTCAAAGTAAGTCAGAAAAAGTTTCCCAATTCATATATATTATCACTAATTTGACCTTGAATGGGGAGACCGAAAAGTGCATAATATGAAAGAAATGCGAATATACACAGACAAGGAGGAAAATTATATCCCTGATAACAATTGTTATGTTTAGCCATTTACTTCCAGAGACAAAAGCAAAAATCATATATATGGTATGATTCACTTAGATCAAGATTATGTGATTTTGTGCATTAGAAGTAGTCCTTAATGTTTGTTTCTCTACATATTCTTTAGTCCTATTTCCATGGTTTCACTATTCCTGAAGCAACAGTGTCCAAATTTCTTACCCTTGGAAATTACTTTGAGTTAGTATGCAGGGACACATTGGAAAGATGGAGCATAGTTCTAAGACAGTGGTTCTCAGCCTTCTAAATACTGTGACACTTTAATAGAGTTCCTCATCTGGTGGTGACACCCCTAACCATGAAATTATTTTCACTGCTACTTCATAAGTGTAATATTGCTCCTTTTATAAATTGTAATGTTAAAAATAAATAAATAATAAATAAATAAATAAAAATAAATTGTATTTTTGGAGATAAAAGCTAGCTAAAGGGGTCAGGGTGAGCAGATTGTAAACTACTGTTCTAAAAGACTATACAATGCACAATATAATCTGAATAGGTACATTTTATGTTCTTTGGTCAGAGAGTTTTAGATTTTCTCTGTCGTGTGTTTTGTGAATACATGAACACCATGGTAGGAAGGACTAGTGTGATAGTTTTGGGAGATTGGTTTAGAAAAGGTTATGTGTGGTGAGAGATATTTAGACTAATTTTATATACTGAAGAGAAACAAGTAAATAAATATTTTCATTTTTCCTCAATACTTGAACTCAAAATTTCTGAAGAATAATTGAGATAAATGTAGTGTTTGAAACTATTTAATCATCTTATTAATCATTAAGAACATTTAAAAATGATAGTATGCAGATGACCTTACAGGCATATAAAAAACATTAAATTTTAAAGGCAGATGGCTATGGTAAGTTTCTTTCATCCTGTCTGTTGTAAAATTTTTTCAAGGATGTAATTTAGAGTAAGTACAGATTGTTTCAGGGCAAGAGTAATTTTCAACATTAGAGAAAGTGTTTTTTTTTTTTTTGTTTTGTTTTTGTTTTTTTTTTTTTTTTTGGTTTTTTTCGAGACAGGGTTTCTCTGTGTAGCCCTGGCTGTCCTGGCACTCACTTTGTAGACCAGGCTGGCCTCGAACTCAGAAATCCGCCTGCCTCTGCCTCCCGAGTGCTGGGACTAAAGGCGTGCGCCACCACGCCCGGCCGAGAAAGTGTTTTATAGAAAATAATGCACCAGGTTAGGTGTGTACCAAATTTAAAAAAAAATTTTCTTAAAGGCAATTCTCAGAAAAAAATTGAATGATAGAAAGTGACTTGGTGATCAAGAATGTTCCAACTTGTTTCATTGAGAGTAGGATATCCAAACATCTGCATGGTCAATCTTCTTTGTAATAAAATATGTCAGATTACATAAAACAGCTTTGGTGCAAAAGACATCAGGTGTGGGGGCATGTTCCACATAGTGCTTGCCCTTGTTCTGAAACATGCCTTCTTCTCACTCACTGAAAGCCCATATAAGTAATAGTAATTTCAGAGGGTAAGAAGGTGCTCTTAGCTATTTAGATGTCACATTATCATAAAAGGAGCCACATTTCCCAAGAAATAATTTTATTAGATGAATATTGAACTTTCTGCCAAATGCTGGAAAACACCCCACTCAGAGGCTATAAAGGAAGACACATCAACATGTTTTTAAACTAGGAATTTACTACACTCATTCTTTCAAGGGGAAAAGAAAAATTGCATAAGAAGGAATATCTAGTTACAGTCTAGATTACTACTTCATGCATGTAAAATATCCTGATTGCTACAAGATTACCATGGCTTTCAACCATGCTCACACTAGTGAGTGTTCATGTACGTTAGTCCATGGTGTTGGTCCAACCTGTACAAAGAGAAGTTAGACTCAAAGAATAATGTTAATTTCGATTACTAAATTAGTTTAGAACATTAACGCTCTATACAGCTTCCTTGAAAGCCTTATAGAGTTCCATTATTCTATCAAGACAATGTAATTATGTCTGATTTTGTAATGTTTAGAAGACTTTAGAGAATTTAGAGAGTTGATCTTTCAATAGTTTTAATCACAGACCACTTCTAAGTAAAAGGTATTTACTGTTAGACATGTCTATGTAATGAACACAATAAACAAAATATAATAATAATTAAAACAAAACATGCGAAAAGCTTATACCTATTCTGAATAAAGGGGAAGTGCAGCTAGATGAAATAAGGGTGTTGTTAACCTCTCAAGGAAAATCTAATAATTTAGATGTTTGTTGAGTATTTCTCAAGCATGATCAGAGGTCATTTGTCCACAAGAAAAGTGGGATACTAATTAGAAAGGAAGAAGACAAGTTATCAATATGTGAGGATGATATGATATTTCACATAAACGACCCCAAAAGTTCTACCAGAGAACGTCTCCAGCTGATAATCACCTTCAGCAAAGTGGCCAGATATAAAATTAACTAAAACAAACAAACGAACAAAAACAGTAGCCTTCCTTATACAAATGATAAATAGGATGATAAAGATATTAGGGAAACAACTCCCTTCACAATAGCCACAAATAATATAAAATATTGTGGGAGTAACTCTAACTAAACAAGTGAAAGATCTATATGACAAGAGCTTCAAGTCTCTCAAGAAAGAAATCAAGGGAGATCTCAGAAAATGGAGAGACCTTCCATGCTCATGGATTGGTAGGATTAACGTAGTAAAAATGGCCATCCTACCAAAGGCAATCTAGAGATTCAATGCAGTGCCCATCAAAATCCAAACACAGTTCCTCAAAGATATGGAAAAAGCAATTCTCAAATTCATCTGGAAGTGCCACAAAAAAAAAAAAAAACAGAATAGGGAAAACAATTCTTAACAATAAAAGAACTGCTGGAGGAATCACTATCCCTAACCTCAAGTTATACTACACAGTAATAGTGATTAAAAACTGCATGATATTAGTACAGAGAAAGACATGCTAGTTATTTTAATAATAGAATTGAAAACCCAGAAATAAAGCCACACAGAGACACTTGATATTTGACCAAGAACCCAAAAATATACAATGGAAAAAATAAATGGTGCTGATATAACTGACTGTCTGTAAAAAAATTAAAATAGACCCATATTTGTCAACTTGCACAAAGCTCAAGTCCAAGTGGATCAAGGACCTCAACATAAAACCAGATACACTGAATGTAATAGAAGAGAAAGTGGGAAAGAGCCTTGAACTTATTGGCACAAAGGAAATTTTCTAAACAAAACTCCAATGACTCATGCTCTAAGGCTGGGTGTGGTGGCGCACGCCTTTAATCCCAGCACTCGGGAGGCAGAGGCAGGTGGATTTCTGAGTTCGAGGCCAGCCTGGTCTACAAAGTGAGCTCCAGGACAGCCAGGGCTATACAGAGAAACCCTGTCTCGAAAAACAAAAACAAACAAACAAAAAACAAACAAACAAAAAAAAAAGAATTGATAAATGGGACCACATGAAACTGGAAAGCTTCTGTAAGGCAAAGGGCATAGTCAATAAGAGAAATCAGCAATGTACAGATTAGGGGGAAAAAAAAAAAACTTCACTGACCCCAGATCTGATAGAAGGCTAATATCCAAAATGTATAAAGAACTCAAGAAGTTAACCACCAAAATACCAAAGAACCCAATCAGAAAATGGGGTATAGAACTAAATAGAAAATTCACCACAGAGTGATGTTGAATGGCTGAGAGGTACTTCTAAAGAAATATTCAAAGTCCTTAGTGATCAGAGAAATGCAAATCAAAATGACCCTGAGATTCCATTTTATACCAATCAGAATAACTAAGATCAAAACCTCAGCACATATTGGGGGTAATGTGGAAAAAAAAATACTCTTCTATTGCTGGTGGGATTGTAAACTGGTACAACCACTCTGGAAATCAATCTTGAAGATCCTCAGAAATTTGGAAAGAGATTTACCTGAAGACCCAACCATACCACTCTTGTGAATATACCCAAAAGATGCCCCACCATGCCACAGGGGCACATGTTCCACTATGTTCATAGTGGCCTTGTTTGTGATAGCCAGAAGCTGGAAACTATCCAGATGTCCCTTGACAGAAGAATGGATACAGAAAATGTGGTTCATTTACATAATGAACTAACCAGCTTTTAAAAATGAAGACATCTTGAGTTTTGCAGGGAAATGGATGGAACTAGAAAATATCATTCTGAGTAAGGTAACTCAGACCTAAAAGGACATGCATGGTATGTACTCACTAATAAGTGGATATTAGCTAAAACCAAAAGGACAGAATACCCAAGATACTGTCCACAGAACTCACAAAATTCAACAAGCTGAAGGGTCCAAGTGAAGATGCCTCATTCACACTTGGGAGGAAGACCATCAAACTATACTGTCTTCACTCTAATCCAGTGGTTGGTTACTGCTTTATTTTAATTCTCTTAGTTCCCATACCCTCTTGAGGGCTGAGGAGTAGCCATCCTTCAGTTCTCAATGGCTAGTTCTAATGATGACCAGACTAGATGTGTTTGCATCCCTTAGGGTCCCAAGACATTGTGTAGCCTCTACAAGTTAGTATTGAAGATACCATGCATTTTTTGTGGTGGTGGTGGGTGGTGTTGGTTGTTTTTGTTGAGATGAGAATTCCATGTATCCCTGGATATTGTGGAACCCTCTCTGTAAACAAGGCTGGCCTTAAAATGATAAAGGTCTTCCTGCCTTTGTGTTCCAAATGCTGTGTTTAGAGTGAAAGCATGCACCACTATGACCACAAGATGGCATGTTTAATAAACTTGTTTGTTTCATTCTCAAGTGCTGTGCATATCAATACAGCAAAGATAAAGTTAAAGATAAAGTTCATGTTAAGACATATTTGTTAAGTGAGAACTGAACACATGGGCCTCGGGCCATCATAAGAATGGACTTTACTGTTTGCAGAGGAAAAGGAAGTATAAGTTTTGCCCCAAAGGAGGCAAAAGTCATTTGCACAAATATACTGTGAAATGTATAAAATGTGAGCACATAGAGTGGTTATAAAACTTTCTACACTATCAGTATGGTGACAGCTATACCAATGTAAGATGATGATAACTTGTATTGAGAGAGTTTATCTGAGTCTGTGACTTCAGCTGAGATGCAGGACTGCTCTTCCAGGACAGAAAAGAAAAAAAAAAATCTTCAGAACCACATTACAAAGGAAGACATATTGTGTTCATTATGACACAGTTGAGCAAGTTTCCTCTGACCTCTCACACTTTCAATCAGTTTACAACAACCCACTTATCCACTTATTATGTCCAAAAAAATCGGTTAGATTCTTATATGTCAAAAACATATTAGCACATTACATTAAATCTTACTTGTTTTTTACTGTACATAGATTGTTTAATATGATATATTATGGTTATGAATTCTGCTCCTCCAAATTCTCCATTTTCTTCCTCACTTTCATACCCACCCAAATCCACATCATTTCTTTCTCATTAGGATCCAAACAGGCATCTAAAAATAATAAAAATATGACCATAAATAAAATAAAAACAAACCAGAATCAGACAAAACAGGCAGAAGAAAAAAAGCAAAAATTCTTAACTAACTTTATATTTTTGAATTTTATAATGTCAGTAATTTCCATTAATGTTTATAAAAATGAAAACAGAATTTTTTTCTATATTATTTATCATCAACATTAAACATTATTGCAGTTACCTTGATTGGTTGCATAAACATACCAGATGTTTGGTCTCTTAAACAGAGCTCTATAATGTATAGGGATTGCAGCTACCATCTGTGGTGGGGAAATTAAAAGAAAAAGAGATGGTTTGTTTTCTTGCATACATAATTAATAGTTATAACATATGGAATAGCAGAAACTAGATAGAGCAGGTAATTATATAAATATATGAATAATTTACAATTACACTGAGAAGAAAGCATGCTGCATACTTTGAATCTAGTATTGGTTGTCTTTACACATTTACTGATGATCTCATGTTAAATGCAAGAATAATATACAGTGAAGTGAAGATATTTGTCAAGTTAAGATTAATCAGTTGAAATATATGTAAAACTTACACGAATTTTTTGTAATAAATACTTGCAGATACTTTGGTAATTCATCTCCGATAGTTGATCTCCCTTATGTATCCTCTATTTATAACTATTGGAAAATCAGTCACTCTGATAGACTGTCTGCACACTGGGAATAGTGGGATGATTAACTTCTTCTCTAGTATTTTATACAACCATGGAAATGCAGAGAAGTTATCATATAGCATAAGTTCTGATTTTAATTTATAAATGTTTGCAATATTTATGTTTGGGTTAAATGCTAGGCAATATTGTTTCTAAGTTACTTGTTGCATAAGGTATTTAGACTGAATGATTGGATGACTATGGAAAGCCTGGTTTCATGTGCACTGTTAGCCTAGCAAAAAAGTTAACATGGTTAGCTCAGAAGTGCTATTTAATATTTCTGCTATAAAGTGGCCCTTACATCCAGCTTCTTTTTACTATTCTTGGTATTCAATTCTAGGATACCACCATACAATTATATTAACAACAAAGGGTAAATGATTTGATTCAGAAGAAATGCTGTCTGATAAAATCACTATCCCACTACACTTTCTACCTATGAATGAAACGCAATATTTCTCTGATTTTTCTTATGATCAGATACAGAAAAATTAAACACAGCATTTAAGACAAATGTTAAGAATACAGATACTAACACTATTTCCAAGAACATAAAAAATGTAAACATTTTCAACATAAATCAAAGCTCCATAAATATTTTTCTGAAACTATTCTGGAGTTGGAATTTAGAAAAAGAGAACATCAATTCCTTATTTATTTATTTATTTATTTATTTAATAAAGAAACAACTCTCTGATTCTTCTATTAAAAATTAGTATATATTCATTTTATGTTATTTGTATAACTATTTGCCTACATGTATTTATGTATATGTACTATTGGGTGTGTCAGAACATAGAGTTCAGAAGTGTCAGACATCTAATTATTATTCTTGTCACTCATTTAATGGCAAGAGCATATCATTCCAAAGAAATCCAAGAAACAGATGCTTCTGTATATGCATATCCAAATAAAAGTATCATGTCTTTGGTACTTGACCATGATGCCATTTGACCTGCCATAGGTACAATGGCTAATTATATATATATATATATATATATATATATATATATATATATATATATATTTCTGATATATATATATATCAGAACAATACCTTATTTGTGGAATTTTAGTCAATAAAATTGAATGCAAATATATTCAGAAATCATTAACCTACAATGTTTACTTTCATAATTGTGTGCTCATAAATGTGGTAGTAATCAGTAATTCAGAAATAAAAATTAGCTCTAAATGTCAAAACTTTAAATGTAATTTATAAGCAAAAGTTAATTTATAACCAACCATCCCAACAGGCTCTTTGGTAAGATGATGTGGTAGTTATGACCTCAGAATACAAACATTTTTTTCCATGCTTTATTTTTGTTCACATTAGTGCTGATATGATCTAATGTGACAGTTTAGTAATGCTAACCTTTATATCATTTGTTCATTTGTTCATCCATGGATCAATGTCTTTCCAGGGAGCATTGCTATCATCGTGCCACTTGTCCTTTTGGTGACCTTGGTAACCACTCTAGTGATTGGTTTAGTGGTTTGTAAGAGAAAAAGAAGGTAAGATGCCATCCTCTCAGTTTGACTGAGTCATATGAAAGTGCTAAAAATGTTTTTATTTTCCTCTTAAAAATGAGGTTAATTATTCTAATTACAAAACAATTTTTCAAATTAGTTACCCCTGATTTCACTTAAAATTGCTACAATTTATACAAGTATTCCTTCATTTTATGTTGACAGAATCAATCCATGTATGTAGTCTAATGAAACTAACAGTGGCATAACATTAACAATTTCTGTAGAATTTACATTTCTTGTGATCTTTCCTTGAATAAGCAAAGCTATCTGAAGATTGTCTTATTAGTTTACTGTATATAATTGTTGGCATAAGTCTATTTATTTCTATGCAAGTATGTTATAAAATACACTACTAATGGGTAATGTGCATTAATTTCCTTTATCTTCCAAGAACTGGATGTATTTTATTTTATATAACTGTATCTATAGAGCTCTATAGATGTTAATTAATCTGGAATATGAGAGTTTACAAAATAGTATTATAGTCATTGCATTAGAGGTTATAAACAAAATATTTCAAAGTTTCTTTATCACATTTTTGTTAGTTAATTTTCAACCCAGAGAAAAAAAGTAGGAATTTAGCTTATAGCTGAATTGTGAGCTTTCTACTAAAGTGGCATTGTGCTCAGTATAATCTTACTTTTAATATGAATTTTTGTTTTGGTTTGGTTTGGTTTGGTTTGGTTTTGGTTTGTTTTGTTTTGGTTTGGTTTGGTTTTGGTTTTTAGAGACAGGGTTTCTCTGTATAGCCCTGGCTGTCCTGGAAATCACTTTGTAGACCAAAATGGCCTCGAACTCAGAAATCCGTCTGCCTCTGACTCCCAAGTGCTGGGATTAAAGGTGTGCGCCACCACACCCAGCAACTTTTAATATGTTTTGTGCATTGTTAAATCACTTTAATTTAAACTAAATGGTGAAATTGAGTTTTCTTTTCCTTTGTGATCTGAAAAATCTGTTATCAAACTTTTCTTATTCATATTTTATTCAAAATTTATCAATTGTACCATGTCAGCAAATGAGTAAATATTTTAATCGTATAGAGCTTAAATTGCGATGTCTTTGCAATTGATACTTAACTTTATCTCCACATATTATAGAACAAAGACAATTAGAAGGCAGCCTATCATCAATGGAGGAATAAATGTAGAAATCGGCAATCCATCATACAATATGTATGAAGTGGACCACGACCACGGTGATGGGGGTCTTTTAGAACCAAGTTTCATGATAGATCCAGTAAAGGTAATATTTCTTGAAATCATGAGTAGAGAATACTAACATTCCTGAGTCAAAACCACTACGGAATTCTGAAATTAATTATGCTTTTGTAATATCTATACTTACAGTAAAAGACTTTAACATATATTGAGTTATCTGTGGTCTTCCAAAGGAAAATACATGGGATATTCATTGGGAAATACTAGTAAATAGTACATTATATAAAATATATATGTATATATATATATTCACTTAGTTTACAAAGATGGAATTTTATTTAGGGTAATAACAAGATATATGGGGTGATAGCATCACTAATGTACAGCATGATGTTGAAGTAATGGGTACTTCATTTTTCATTATGAAAAGAGTTCATTGGTTCAACTTCAGTATAATTAGTTTGATCACCATATTGTCTTGTTGAAAAGTTAACAAAGCTGCGTCCTGAAGCTTATTTTTTAACTAAATTCCAGGGAGAAAAAATCTGTTATGTAATATAATAAATTTATTTATTTGAAACATTCAACAGTCATATGTAGCTTTTTATTAATATTGTACATAACTTTTTAAAGGTTTCTGTGACGTATTATTACAGTCCGCTCAAATGAAGCAAATATTTACATAAATTAAGTATACAAAGATTAATTTGTCTTAATTATCTGAGCCCATATTTACTGAACTATTTTCTAGCTACTTCGTTATTAATGACGCTTGTCCAGACTGTACCTTATAGTATTAACACATTGACCAATTATATACTTAAATTCATTAGTACAACTTCATTAGGACTAATCTTAGTAACTAGCAAATTCTTACATTGGAACTTTCCATAAAATAAGTAATGCTTACATTACTATAATACAGGATGCTTGACATTAAAAGAACTTGGCACACATAGGAATTTATCTGTGAAAAAGAAAGCCATTTTAAACAATTAGACTTCTGGCATCCTTCCAGAATGTTTTAAGGAAGAACAGTGACCCTCATGTAACATGAACTGATGGAATGAACCCCTCAGCTTTTCATGAAAAGTTCTAAAATCCCTTTGTTATTTTAGGTCCTAGTACTTAAATCAATACAATTATTTAGACTTAGAAGCAACAGAACTTATTGTAATAGTTACACACTACCCTATGAAAATTAAACCATGCTTTAGGTCCTTCATATATGATTTCAGTGTACTCATATGTAATTTAACTGAGCACTCAAAAATATACATTTACCATTTAGATGACTGAATTGATAAAATTGTTTAAGATATGAGTTAACAGTTTATTCCTTTCTGGTTAGTAATATTTGCAGTGTGACTCTAAATTACTGCATGAAGGTAACTACATTTACCTATATTCAATTACATTGAAAGATTATATGTGCTTGGCACACTTGGAAATTTATCTATGAAAAAGAAAGCCATCTTAAAAAATAGACTTCTGGATTTCTTCCAGATGTTCTAAGAAAGATAATTTTATTCTAAAATTATAAAGTGATGATCAATTGTTAAAAGAGGATAGCTGAGTCTTCAAAAAAGACTCTTGTCCAAATTCTGAAATTTTAATGTCAAAATCTTCACTGGAGGATTGTTCAGGGTTACACAAAAGTCGATGTTCTTCATGCACAGCATAGGTCAGGAACCAGGACCTACGGTTCACACCTCTGACATAAAGATCTCAATTCTGTATGTTGACATAAGCTTCCTGGTGTGGCCTAGAATTAAAGGCAAATTTACATTAATTGTATCATTGAATTATATTTTGTATCAGTAAAAAATGTTTCCATGTCATTAGATGAGATAAAATTTTCTGTTTATGTACAGTCCAGGTACATAGGGGGAGGGTCCAGTGCTTTCAAGCTCCCACATACAGCACCGCCCATCTACCTAAACTCTGATTTGAAAGGACCACTAACATCTGGGGTGAGAGAAACAGCCTATCTTTTCCTTCCCATCCCATTTCATACCCTCACCATTCACAGAGCCACTCTTGACTTGGACAGAGCTTGCCCTTATCATGGTTTAAATTAACAAGAGTTTGCAAATTAGCATTAAAGTCTCAGACTTTTGCAGACTTTACATATAAGAATGTTTCTAAAGCCCATTACCAGTTTAGACCAGCTATTATGTTGATAGTATTCCCGCTATGGAATTTGGAAGAATTTTAAATTGTGGCCAGCTAGATTTATAAAAATAAATGTAAAGTGAATGAATTTAAATTTATTTATTTTAATTATAGATAGGTATATTTAGATTGTATATATATTATGCAACGCTAAATTAAAATGTACATAAAATGTCATATTTTAGACAAATTAGAGATGGTATAATTAAATCTTAGTTATTTTTAAGATTTAGTTACTGTGTTTAGAAAACAAGTATTCTGTCCAGAGTCACAAATCTCATTTTAGGTAGAACAAAAGATCATGGATGTACAGGGTCCTCAGACCTCTTGCGGCTGACCATCAAGTCCTTTTCATTCTCATTGTTTGTCTTAGAGTGTGCATGCTATAAAGACTACATGTTTCCTTGCTGTAACAAAGGTTAAGATACTGCATGAAAAAGAAAAACACAAACTAAACTGAAACTCTTAACAAAAATATAACTGAAGTGGCACTTTTTTGTGTAAAGTTTCAGTTTCTTTAATAGTGAATATTGAATATTATTTTCAACTGAGAGAGCTTCCTTGTTAGCCTTGATTATGGTTCAAAATCAACCATGCCTCTAAAACGTCACATCTTTCTCTGAATTCAAGATTACTGGGAAGAATCCAGAGATATTTCCAAAGCAAGTACATGTAGGTTGTTTGAAATAAAAAATACTATTTTTACTTTAAAGGTATATACCTAATATATTCTGTTGTTTTGATTTCTCTTCATTTAATTATGTTTAATTCACATTGAAAAATTAGAAGAGTAAACCAGTTAGATAACTGTTGCATCCATCTGTGGACTTCCACCAGTAGTCATGGTGGGGACAATGTGTTAAAGGCCAGATATGCTTGAAACAATTACGTTTACCATTTTATATTAAAGCTACGGTATAAGTTTCACAGTTATACTGGCTTTTACTTTTGTTTCAAAGCTTCTGTTTTGTCTCAAGCTACCTTAAAATGTAGTTATGTTTCTACATTAAAGTGGACTAAAATCTATGAACATAGTAATTAAATTACATGTCATCATTAAGAACAAATATTCTACAAATTAATTAATTTGGTCAAAATGATAGTAAAACTCAATTTATTCTCTTTACCCTTCAGCCAACAAATTACTCCAACCCAGTATACGCAAAATTATATATGGATGGACAGAACTGTCGAAACTCCTTAGCAAGTGTGGATGAACGGAAAGAACTTCTTCCAAAGAAAATTGAAATTGGCATCAGAGAAACAGTAGCATAATGAAGGACACTTTTCTATGCTGTATAAATGTATAAAATATAAGGATTACTTTTATATGTTCCAACACTATTATACTTATTTTAGCATCAACATTATCTCTTTATCTTATTCCTCGTTAATTGTTTTCTGAGTTTTGGGGCTTTTATTTTTTGCTAATGAATATTGATTCACCATTTTTAAGGTATTTTTATGAAAAAATAACTGCACTACACTAAAACTTACAACGATGCTGCTGATATGACACACCTTTAAATTTGTTAAAACCTAAAAACAACAAAACCATATTCCTTTGTAGAGTTAATATGAGCAATCTATTTTATAAGAATTTTTTGTTCTCCGTAATCAGCAAAGTACTCTACACTTTAGCATTCTATTCTCTGAAAATTTTAATACAATGTCATTGTAGTTTCTGGGGAATTGAAAGGACAAACTCTCTTCTTCATGCCCATGAACATGGATTCAGACTTGGCTGAGAATACATAGCTCATACGAGGTCAGCATCTCCTGCTTTGCAATTATTCTGTGGGGACAGAGAGGAATAACTAGAATTTTGGAGAAAAAAACTTTTAAAAGGACATAATTTGCATGAATCAAAATGACTTATTTTCCAAAAGTTTAATAGACTCTTTGATATACAGAATAAATGACCCCTGTAACAATAGTGGTATTTAGGTTGATAGAACATAGCAAACATATAACTATAACAGGACTAAGAGAGCTTGTTGTGTAATAGGACCTTTTGCTTCTCCTCAATCCTAAGACACATAGCCAGCCAAGAGCACAGCAGGTTATGAGACCTCATGTCTTATGTATTTATTTCCAGGTATGTTCATGTTATGGATAATTATTACCTCTTAATCATGCTGAGCACTAGAAAACCACATGCAACCATACAAAATGATACCAAAATTTTAGGTTTGTGAAGACACTCTCTTTGTCAGGTCAAAGAGAATTTTGTTTGTATAAAGTAATTGGTAAGGATTTTTGACATGCCATATGACTAATTATTTGTCCTCTCAATTCAACTATGATTCAAAAAATCTTTCAAGCTAAAACAATTACTTGCCATGATGCCTGGTGGAGAGTCTATTCTGTGCCATTAGCATTTGTAATTTGTTTTCTCTTTGTTTATACAAAACATACAGACCCATTCACTTTGTTCATTTGTTTTCAAATTTTGATTGTAACAAATATGGTTTATTTAAGTTGAATAAAAAGATAGCATTTTTATACAAATATCTTTAAAGGCACAAAAGTTTTATTCATAAGCTGTGGGGGGTTTTTGTCCCTCTGATAGACATGACTGACTTTTAGCTGTCATAATGTATTAATCTAACAGATGAAATATGTTTGTGGTTGCTCTATATCCCTTTGTACAAGCATTAAAAACTGCTGTTTTATAAGGAAACTTTTTGTTGTACTATGTGCATGCATACTACCTATTTCTAAACTTTGCCATACTGAGGCCTTTATAGAATATTGGTTTATGTAATACTTGTGTGATTTGCTTGAACAATGTTATGCATACCATAAACTTTTTCAGGTTCTTGTTTAAGTACATTTTTTAAATTGAACAGTATTTTTCATTTTGGTTATAATAGTCATTTTGCCTATGTTTCTACAATGAAGTGTTAAATACTTTATAAAAATTGTTGACTGACTTATTTAAATGAAATTCTACATATTTAAGTGCTTGTGTTTGGTAGTTTTTAAACCAACAAAAGTCCTTTCATTATATGGTTTAAATATACTAAGATTATCTTAGAAAACCCTTCCCAGGGTATGAGAGCTGTCACTGAATACTTTTTCACAGTGTACCTAAAGAAGAGTTTCTCTCTTGAAGTGGAAAGGTTTCCTTGCATTTGCCTTTCACTGACTTCTTGTTCTTACCATAAACTCCCAATTACAACAGAAAGAAGTATATTACACATACAATCATGTAACTGTAATAAGCCATTATTATCCCTCTTCTTTTCTTTAGAAAACAATGTACTTCATGGAAAAAATGCATACAATGCTCAATTTAAGGGGTATTGTTTATTAGTATTATTCTGCAAACAAAACCTATAATTTATGATTTTTTTTCAGTTAGGAGCTTGTGAAATACACATTCACGTGAGTTTTTTGCTAAAGAGAGCAAAAGTTGATCATTCCCTAGATCCCTGTTCACTTTCCCACAAGTTCATATTTTTATTGGCTGAAAAATTAAATTCAATCAACTGAACAAATTTTATTTACTGAAATTTAATCTCTAATTTTTCTGTTAGTCAATCTCTATTCCTATTGTATAAGTTCTATATAATTATATTTTGTAATTTTCTCTTACAAAAAGCTAAGTAAATTCTTTAAAAACTCAATTATATAAATCTCCATATTGATAGCTCTTTATCAGTCATACAAAATAATGCTTTCTGGGTAATTTCTTCATGCTTTGGTATGAGAATTTTTTTTAAGTTAATGGTTCTTAACAAACCTGAACTTTCTATAAATTTATTACCATAGAACAAGGATTATCAGCCTCTCAAAATCTAAGGGCAGTAATTCTCAAGTTGTCCTTTCCAGGGATGACTATTAATTTCAGTTCCTGGACTCTATCCATTAAGGTGATGACAACAGCATACCAACAATGCTGCATGACTGAATGATTTCTAGAGATACTGTCAGCTATTTTGGTGGGGAAATACAATTATCCATCTTATGGGATGTTACAATCAAATAATGCCAAAAGCAATCATAAAACAAAACAACTCCTCAACAAAACAATGGTATCTCCAAAGAGATAGCTCAGTAGGAAAAACCACCTGTCACATATCCTGTAAGCTTGCACTCAAGCCCACTGACCCGCAGGATAGAAAAGAGGACTAACTTCTGCAAGTTGTTTTTTGACCTTTATGTCTGCTGTGGGATGAGCAACACTTGTTTTCATGACTCCGAAGGTTGAGACTTAAGATCTTGCTTTTACTGAAAGAGCATTGTATTTTGTTTTAATGAAAACTCAAATATGAAGACTTTAAATATTAAGAGTACAGTATGGGTAGTTATAATTAACTACAACATGCAAATTGCTGCAGTTTCCAAATGCCAGTAGGAAAATCATTCCTAAATTAGTAGAAGGCAATTGATCATTTCTATTTGTCCTTCCCTATGTACCACTTAAACTGTGTATTGTTTATTTAGTGGGAGGGGTGTAGCACACATGTGGAAGCCAGAGGGCAGCATACAGGAGCATATACCTTCATTCTATTGTGTGATCTACTTGAGATCACACTCAGATTTAGAGCCAAGACACCTTAACCAATCATCCATCTCTCCAGGTCTTTTTAAAAATATTTATGTTTGAATTAGATACATCTATACCTAAGACCAGAAACTCCTGACTCTGCCTTTCAAATGCTGTTATTATATCATGTATCACCCTGCCAGGTTTTAGAAGATGCTGCTACTCCAGCCTAGGACTTACTTTCTAACCCATATCTTTATATTTTTAAATAGAGTCCCTGGATGAAAAATATTATTACATATTGGAAAAATTACAGCTACTTTGGCTTGCTTCTCCAAGCAGTTTTACCTAATTGATTAAATTTCTAAAAAGACCTCAGAGGTGATCAGTGACCAGTTTTAAAATACACTACTAAAATACACTATAATCAGTTCATTTAACCAGACATCTGCTTCCTCAATATTACATAATATGAGTAAACTTAGTATTTATTAGGAGTCATTTAGACATATGCCAGAGGAACAAGAAGGGTGACTGCTGACCAGCAGAATACAACAGACCTTAGGCATTGAAGACACAAGAGAATAAATGGATACCTTGGTTGATTAAAATGTTAAATCTAAAAGTATGTGACACAAAACATCCAGGAAATATGGCTATTCATGAAAAAAACTGGATCTAAGAATAATGAGACTAGAGGAGGGAAAAGAAATTTAGGTCAAAGGCATAGAAAATATTTTTGGCAAAATCATAGAAAAAAAAATCCTAAACTAAAAAAGCATACATAATACCAAATAAACTTAACCAGAAAAGAAAGTCCCCTGAGCACATAGTAACCGACACAAAACATGTAGAAAAATGAAGAATATTGAAAGCTGAAAGAGAAGAGAAATAAATAACACATAAAAGCAGAGATGTTAGAGTAACCCCCAACTTTCAAAAGAGACAATAAAAGCCAAAAGGCCCTGTTCAGATGTCCAACAAGCTCCAATAAGACTCCAAAGATTTAATCTCAGACTATTTTACCCAGAAAAAAAATGTCCTATATGTAGAGATGGGAGAAAATATGACAATGCGTGAAAAGTAAAACAAATTTAAGCAATACACACACACACACACACACACAAATCCAGTCCTACAGAAGGCACATACAAGAAAACTCCCAAACTAAAGGCATTAACTAGGTCCCAAAAGTAAATGGCAATAAGTAAATCCAGACCTTCGAATCAAAAGAGGGAAACACATAAGTCACATGCACACATACAAGCACATATACAACAACAACAACAACAACAAAATAAAAGGAATCAACAAACATTGCTCATTGCTATCACTTAACATCAATGCCCTGAATTCCCTGATATATAGCGTCAGAGTAACACAGTAGATGCAACAACTGCATCCATCATTCTACTCCAACCAAGAAACATACCTTATTATCAAAGTCATCTTCTCAATATAAAAGGATAGAGAGGGACAATCCAACAAATGGACTTAAAAGAAAGCTGGTGTAGCCATTTTAAATCTGATAAAATAGATTTCAATCCAAAACTAATCATAAAAGTGAGGAATGACAATACATCCTATCAGAGGAAATACTAGCAATAGGATGTTTCAATTCCTAACATCTATGTACCAAACATTGGGGCACTCTGGTTCATAAAAGAAACAATATTAGCCTTAAATCACACAATGATCTTCACACACTAATAGAGTAAACACCACACTCACCAGCAGACAAGATATCTAAACAAAAACAATGAGAAATGCTGGTAGTAACTGACATGACAAACCAAGTGAATCTAACAAAATATTACAGAACATTTCACAGAAACACAAAATAATATAGTTATACTGAGCCTCTCACAGAATTTTCTTCAAACTTGCACATATACTAAAACACAAAGAAAGTTTCAACATGTATAAGAAAATTGACATAAGAGTATGAATCCTATATAATCACCAGATATTAAATTTGGACATCAACAATAACAAAGGGATAGAAAGTTTACAAACTCATGGAAACTGAACAACTCAGTGATTAAAAAAAAATCAAAACAAGAATTAAGAGAGTTTCCAGAACTGAATGAAAGTGAATACACATACTCAAATTCATGGTACACAATGAAGGTAGCTCTAAGAGGTAAATCCATAGCACTCTTTCCTATGTAAAAAAAATAAATAAATAAAATAAAGATACATAATATTCTAGCAACTTAAGAATGTACCTGAAAGCTCTAGAAGGAAAAGAAGGAGCCATACTCAAAAGAGTAGTTGAAAGGAAATAACTTTGGGACAAAAATCAATAAAATGGAAACAAATAAACAACAAAGCAATAAAAGAGAAAGTAAAACACAAAGTTTGTTTTTTGGTTTTTTTTTTGTTGTTGTTGTTGAGAAAATCAGTATGATTAATAAAGTTTTATCCTGATTAACTAAAAGGTTAGGAGAGAAAAGATCCAAATTAACAAAATCAGTAATGACATTTGGGATAGAGGATTGGCTTATCTGGCATCAGTGGAAGGAGAGGCCCTTGATCCTGTGGAGGATGATGTCCTAGCATAGGGAAATGCTAAGGCAGTGAGGCATGAGAGGGTGGGTGGGTGGAGGGAGCTCCCTCACAGAGACAGGAAGAGAGGGATATGGGGGAGGGGGGGATTGCTGCATAGGGGAAAACTGGGAAGTGGGACATTTGAAATGTAAATAAATAAAATTACCAATTAAAAAACAATTTGAGGACAGAACAACAGACAGTGAAGAAATCTGAATACTCATAAGGATATACTTTAAAAACTCATACTCTACCAAACTGTAAAATCTAAAAGAAATGGACAATTTTCTAGATACATAGCACTTGCAGGAGTTAAATCAAGAACAGCTAAGCAATTTCAACAGAATCACAACCCCTAATGAAGTAGAAGCAATCATTAAAATTTCCCAACAAGCCAACCAACCAATCATCCAACCAAATAAACAAAAACCAAAAATGGCAAGGACATCTAAAATCAGGGACAGAGGTCTTTAGTAGAACTTTCTACCAGACTTTCAGAGTTAACAGAGTACTCCTTAAATTATATTACAACATAGACGCAGAAGAAGCATGACCATATTCCTTTTATGAACCCAATAAACATGACAATTAAACCATGTAAAGACCCTACAATGATATTTACAGTCCCTTTTTTCTTTTGAACTTACATGCAAACTACTCAATAAAATACGTGCAAGAACATATCAAAAAGATTGTCCACCATGATCAAGAAATATGTTTTAACCCAAAGATTCGGGGATAGTTACACCTACTTAAATCCATAAACGTTATTCATCATATAAACAAAAAGACAAAAACCATATGATCATCTCATTAGATCCAGAAAACGCCTTTAAGGAAGTTCTTATTTTAATCCTAAAAGTTGTATATTCCATAGGCATAGAATCCTGGTGAATTGTTTTCTACTCACTGTTCAGCTTTCATTGCTGGCAATTTATCCATTGAGATATGTTGCTATCTCTTTTCTCCAAACACTTTGTTTCTAAGCTCATCAATCAGCTCTGGCTTCCTCACAACCCTTTCTCCTAGGCTTGCTGAAAGTAGAAGCTCAGTGCCCTGTGATTTAACAGAAGATAGATGTCTTTAGCTATAGTTAATTTTTCTCTCCATCAGTATTCTTTTAGTGCTATAACGAATTACCAAACTCATAAGCTTAAAACAATAGGTATATATGTCTTATAGTTCTTTGTCAAAATTTAAGATTGACTTATTTAGTTTTAGACAAAGTTTCTCAAGGCTGATATCAATTAATCTGCTCTGATAAGGATTTCTTCAAATTATATTCAGGATAGGAGCAGAATACAATTGCTTGCAGATATGGAACTGAACTTCCCATTTCCTTGTTTCTTACCTATTGGGGGTATTAGTGTTATTTCCTATATGAACAAGTAAGACCTGAAAACATTGGGCATCAGCCCATAGAACCCTATATTTTGGACCTGCTCTTTCCAGGTGAGGAGAGCTCTCTACATTAAAATGTTCATATGATTAGGACAACCTGGATAATCCAATAAGAGTTTACATTTCTGTTATGGTTATATTTACCCTCCCCTAGCTCCTCTCAGATCCTCTTACTTCTCTATCAACTTCAATTTATATGTTTTTTTCTCTGACTCACAAAACAAAACAGAAAGAAAAAAACCCCAAACCAACAACTAAATGACTAAAGATAAAACTAAAAAAAAAATAAGCCTACAAGCAAAAGTGAAAGAAAAGGGCCATAATGGAAGAAAAATAGTAAAATTCTTTCTGTGTTGGCTATTTATGGACAAATGGTCTACCCTCAACTGCAGGTGATATACTCAGTGGCACTCCAATAAATCCCTCAAATATCCAGGACCTATGCAAAAGAAAACATAGAAATATTGTAGGTGGCAGAATTGGTGGATGACTTCCAGGAAATAGTGTATTATAAACACAAGAGGATTATTGCACTCATGAACTCACAGAAAGAGTGAGTGACAGCATGCACAGAGCCTTGAGAGATTCTAGTCATCTAGGAGAAGAGGGGAAGTAGAGATAGTATCCCAAGGCTAATCATAAAGATATTTGCTTACCTCCATGATCTAGTCTTCACTGCATCAAGCCTTACAATGAGCAGGATATCATCACTCAAGTGAGCTGGATTCTGCGTTTACTTTTGTCATTTTCTCTAAAGAAAATGAGATGACAATAATCAGAGGACAGGGAAAAAGTCTTAAAGATTATCTTAGGCAACTAGTATAAAAATAATCCCATCATATCATAAAGTATAAAAACAAAAGTATAAAAATTGAGTATAAAAATAAGCTCATGGCATCATAAAGTATGAAAACCAAAGTATAAAAAATGAGTATAAAAATAATCTCATCACATCATAAAGTTTAAAAAAGCCACACTAATATGACAATAACAATTATCACACCATAATTCTTTATTATCTGAAGTTTTCTGAGTGAATTTTTCTGGTCAGTAAATAATTTGATAGTGCTTATATGTCTTTTGTTTTTTTTTGGTTGTTGTTGTTGGTGGTAGTGGTGGTGGTGGTGGTGGTGGTGGTGGTGGTGGTTTTGGAGGGTTTTGTGGTTTGTTTCTTTGGGATTTTGTTTCTTTCTTTTTTTGTATTTGTTGTTTTGAGTTTTGGTTTCAGTATTGGTTGCTATTTTTCCACTTCCCACTGACAGCAACAATGGGAAGAAGCGCTTCACACTGCATATGTACTCAGGACTGTGAGTAGACAGAAAAGGGCACTGGGCTATAAAATGGTGAAATTTGTCCCAGTGGTACACTTCCTTCAGCTGGGCTCTACCTCATAAAGGTTTCAAAAGCTTCTCAAACACACAGGCTAGAACTCCTCCTCCTCTTTTCTTCTTCTTCTTCTTCTTCTTCTTCTTCTTCTTCTTCTTCTTCTTCTTCTTCTTCTTCTTCTTCTTCTTCTTCTTCTTCTTCTTCTTCTCCTCCTCCTCCCTCCTTCTCTTCCCTCATCCTCCCTCCTTCTTCTTCTCCTCTGTCCTTTCTCCTTTCTCCTTTCCTTTCTCCTTTCTCCTTTCTCCTTTCTCCTCCTCCTCCTCCCCTCCTCCTCCTCCTCCTTCTTCTTCTTCCTCTTCTTCTTTCTTCTTCTTCTTCTTCTTCTTCTTCTTCTTCTTCTTCTTCTTCTTCTTCTTCTTCTTCTTCTTCTTCTTCTCCTTCTCCTCCTCCTCCTCCTCCTCCTCCTCCTCCTCCTCCTCCTCCTCCCTTTTCTTCTTTTTCAGTTTCTTGCTTTTTTTTTTTACTGGATATTTTATTTATTTATATTGAAAATGTTATCTCCTTTCCAAGTTTTCCCCGAGAAAACCCAAAGCTCATCCCACCTCCCTACTTCTATGAGGGTGCTCCCTCACCCACACACTCCCACCTCCCTACCTTGGTATTACCCTACACTGGGGCTTGAGCCTTCATAGGATCAAGGTCCTCTCCATTGATGCCCATACATGATAATTTAATCTCCCATTCTAGTAGATGATATTAGCCTAAATTTTACAATATATATGTTAAAGCCTTGTTATTTCTAGAGTATATTTTCACTATAACCAGACTGACTAAGAAACTAGTAGATAAATGGAATATGGTTTCTACTGAAGGAAGAATTGGAAGGGATGGTCAATATGACTATGAATATAATCAGAGGAGATCATAAATGTATTGGCCAGTATGGAAAAGAGGCTGAGAGAGAAAACTTTTGTTTAAACACATGCTCAGTATATTTATGGCTATTTATTTTGTATTATTGGCAGAAATCACAGATCTAGCAAAACAATGCAGAACAAAACAACACTCCTTCTTTAAAAAAAAAATAGAGATTCCAAAATTCCTAAGCTGAGTCTTTGGGGAAGAATCTTTAATAATGTAGGTAGAAATGATAGGAATTATTGAGTACTAGCTTTAGTGCAGAATTCTACCTGATGTTAAGAGATAATACTCCTTAAACTATTCCATAAAATAGAAACAGAAGTAACACTACTAATTCATTATATGAAGCCACAATTACTCTATTATCTAAACCACACAAAAACCCAACAAAAAAGATAACTTCAGATCAATTTCACTTATGAGTATTGGTGCAAAATTATTCTAAAAAATACTTGCAAGCCAAATCCAAGAACACATCAAAATAATCATTCACCATTATCAAGTAGGCTTTATCCAAAGGATGCAAGTTTGGTTCAATATGTGAAAATTTATTACTGTAATCCACTATATAAACAAACTCAATGGAAAAAAAAATCTCATTAGATAATAAAAAAGCATTTGACCAAATACAACACACCTTCATGTTAAAAGTATTGGAGAGATCAGGAATTCAAGGACCATACCTAAATATAATAAAAGCAATTTAGAGCAAACCAACAGCCAATATCAAATTAAATGGAGAGATACTTAAAGCAATCCCACTGAAATCAGGGACAATAGGAGGATGCCCACTCTGCATGTCTACTCAATATAGTACTTGAAGTTCTAGCAAGAGCAATAAGACAACAAAAGGATAACAAAGGGATAAAAATTGGCAAAGAAGAAGTCATATATGTAGATGATATGGTAGTATGTATAAGCAATCCCAAAAAATATACTAGAGAATTTCTACAGCTGATAAACAACCTATAGCAAAGTGGTCAGATATAAAATTGATTCAAACAAAACAGTAGTCTTTCTTTATACAAATGATAAACAGGTTAATAAAGAAATTAGGGAGACACTATCCTTTACAATAGTCACAAATAATATAAAATACTTTGGGATAACCCTCTCCAAACAATTGAAAGATCTGACAATATCTTCAAGTATCTCAAGAAAGAAATCGAAGAAGACCTCAGAAAATGAAGAGATCTTCCACGCTAGGTTATTTGTAGAATCAATATATTAAAAATGGCCATCCTACCAAATGCAATATACAGTCTCAACATAAACCCATCAAAATTCCAACACAATTCTCCAAGATATGGAAAGAGCAATTCTCAAATTTATCTGGAAAAACAAAAAACCCAGGATTTAAAAAAAATTATTTACAATAAAATCTAGTAGAAGTGGGGGTCGGGGCATCCACATGGAGATTGGGTGGGTGAGGAGGAGGTGTGGGATATGGGGCAGTCAGATGGTGGATGTCGAGGAATAGGGAATGGAATATGGAGTGTATAAAAATGAATTACAAATACAATTAAATTTAAAAACAACAAAAAACAAAACAAGAAAGAAATGTAAATCAAGAAAATATCTAAAAAAAATATTCAGGAAAAAAAAAACAATAAAATCTAATAAGAGAGAAAGTGGGAAAGAGCTTTGAACTCATTGGCACAGGGGTAAATTTCCTAGACAGAACAGGGCTAAAAGAATGGGAATGGGTGGGTAGGGAAGTGGGGGGGGGGGTTATGGGGGACTTTTGGGATAGCATTGGAAATGTAATTGAGGAAAATACGTAAAAAAAAAAAAAAAAAAAAAGAACTCCAATGACTCACTCTCTAAGATCAAGAATTGATTAATGTGACCTCATGAAACTGCAAAGTTCTGTAAGGCAAAGAACATAGTCAATAAGACAAATCAGCGACCTACAGATTGTAAAAAAAATCTTCACTAACCTCATATCAATAGAAGGCTAATATCCAAAATATATAAAGGACAGAAGCTGCTGACCCCTGTGGTTGAATTAGGGAAAAGCTGAAAGAAGCTAAGGATAGACTTTATATATGTCTGCAAAAGAAACAACTCAATGAAAAAAAAAAAAAACAACAACAACAACAACAAAAAAAACCAAAAAACAGTTCAAGAAGCAAACCTCCAAAACACCAAACACCAAACAACCCAATCAAAAAATGTGGCATAGAACTAAACCTAGAATTCACAACTGAGGAATCTTGAATGGCTAAAAAGCACCTAAATTTTTTTCAACATCCCTAGTGACCAAAGAAATGCAAATCAAAACAGCCTTACACCAATCAGAGTGGCTAAGATCAAAACTTCAGGAGACAGCGCATGTTGGCAAGGATGTGGAGAAATGGAAACACTTCTCCATTGCTGGTGGGATTGCAAACTGGTACAGCCACTCTGGAAATCAATCTGGATCTCCTCAGAAAATTGGAAAGAGATCAGAAGACCCAGCAAGACTACTCTTGGGAATATATCCAAAAGATGCCCCCACCATGCCATTCATAGTGGCCTTGTCTGTGATATCCAGAAGATGGAAACAATCCAGATGTCCATGAAAGAAGAATATATACAGAAAAATGTGCTTCATTTACACAGTAAAATACTAATCAGCTATTAAGAACAAAGACATCCTGAGTTTTGCAAGCAAATGGATGGAACTAGAAATTTTTTTCCTGAGTGAGGTAATTTAGACTCAAAAGGACATGCATGGTATGTACTCACTAATAAGTGTATTTTAGCTTTAAAAGTATAGAATGCCCAGGATACAATCCATAGAACACAAGAAGATTAAGGAGCCAAAGGGCCCAAGTGAGGATGCCTCAATCCCACTGGGGAGAGAAAAGAAAGCAATCACAGGGGACAGAGGATGGGAGGAACTTGAGTGGGAGTGGATGGTGGGGAAAGGGGAACATGACCTGATATTGAGGGAAACAGGAGTTTCTTCTGGCCCCCTGAGGGCCAGAAAAAAGAATGGTAACTGGAAACCTCAGGAGGTATGGGGCGACTCTAGTATTTACCAGAGATCTGGGAGGTAAGACACCATCAGAATTCAATGGAAGAGGCCTTAAATGATGTGCCCTACAGTGGGGAGAGCGAACTAGTAGAGTCTACCTCCAGTAGAAAGGACGGGGCATCAAGTGGAGGGATGGGGTTGCCATCCCACAGTCAAAACCTCCTACCCAGAATTGTTCCTGTCTAAAAAATCTGCAGGGACAATAATAGAGAAGAGCCTGAGGGAAAGAAGGTTCAGTGACGGGGCCAGTTTGGGATTCATCTCAAGGGGAGGCTCCAAGGGCTGACACTATTACTGATGCTATGGTGTGCTTGAGTCTAGGATGGCTGCCATATGAGTGACCTAACAAGCAGCTAAAAGAGTCAGATGCAGATGTTTACAACCAACCAATGGACAAAAGCCCAGGACCCCTGGAGTTGAATTAGGGAAAAACTAGAAGCGGAGGAGGAGGGTAACCCCATAGGTAGACCTGCAATCTCAACTAACATAGACCCCGGAGATCTATCAGACTCTGAGCCACCAACCAAGCAACATAGATGAGCTGGTCTGAGGCCTCCAACACATACACAACAGAGAACTGCCTGGTCTGGCCTCAGTGAAAGAAGTACCTAACCCTTGAGGTTCTTGAGGTTCTGGGAAGTAGGGAGTTCTGCTAGGGTGGTATGGGTGAGGTGGAGATATCCTCTAAGAGACAGAGGAGGAGGAATGGGATGAGGAACAGTCAGAGGGTGGACACAGAGAAGAATAACAACTGGACTGTAAAAAAAGAATGAATAATAATAATAATAATAATAAGTATTGATTTAATGAACTATGTCTTACTGCTACACAAAAGAAGGAGTAGATTAACTAGTAGAAAAAGTTAAAACTCTCATAGGTTGGATTTAAGTACTAGAGTATATTTATTTTTTGGCAGTGGGCATGAAAGAATCTTGAATTGCAAGTTTTATGTTCCTATACTTCTCTAATAATGAAGAGGCATCCATATTTACAGTAATCTACACCACTGTTAAGATAACAAACAAGCCCATTTTTAACTGGGTCAGTGGTTGATACACCAGGGATTTTCATATAGCAAAGTTAGTAAGCAGAAAATTACAGTATTGTTTAATAATTAAACACACATCATCTACCACATGGGATAAAATTCATGATTTCTTACCTAGTTGCAAAATATAACCCTCTGAAGATATAAAATCCAGTAACTGAAAGTATAATCAAATGCCTTCAGAATAAAATCATCCTCTCAGTCTTTTCCTTCTAAAACTTGTGACAATTATTAAAATTGCAATAGAAAATGGAAATAGTCAGAACTTTGGAGGATCATTAGAAATTGTATCTATAGTCAAAGAAACAACAAGGCACATGAAAGTTATCATGTTCATGGATTTTGTGGAGACCACCTAATAAATAACATTACATCAGAAAAGGATTAATACATTCAGTGATTTATACATAATTTATTCCTTGGCCCATCAATATAGAATTGGGCTGTACATAAATACAAATTGGGTATTCTTTCTTTCATGGAGGTAAAGTGGTTTCAAGAAGTGTTAAGTAGAAGAATTTCGAGAAGCTGCTTCATTCTTTGGCCAAAAGCATAAAAATGAAGCAATAACTCATCAGTACAAGAACTGCAGAGATTAGTGCCCATAAATAAATGCTTAAATGATGTAGTAGTAGTTCATATTTTAAATCATCTGTCAATATATATGTTCACTGTGTCAGATGACAGCAGGCTAACATAAAGCTAGTGAAATTATAGCTCTAGATGAATATCTTACAGTTATACAGAGGGAGAGATGGATCAGTGTGTAATAGAGCCCTTTCTTCCTAGAAACTAGTCTGAAAAGTCCATCTTTTTATTTTATTATTAAAAGAGTTACAAGTTTGTTTTTATTATAAAAGAATAGAAATGAACTCTCACAATTGCTTGCAGAGACTTTCATTATTACATTTTTTTCCAGAAACACACAGTGTTATAAGAAGCTCCTAAAGAATAGATGAAACTTGGTAAGTTAATAGAGTTTTATGAATTTTAAAACAATTTTTTTTTTTTTTTTGGTTTTTCGAGACAGGGTTTCTCTGTGTAGCCCTGGCTGTCCTGGCACTCACTTTGTAGACCAGGCTGGCCTCGAACTCAGAAATCCGCCTGCCTCTGCCTCCCGAGTGCTGGGATTAAAGGCGTGCACCACCACGCCCGGCTGTTTAAAACAATTTTTAAAAACTGTTGTTAACTATGAAACTCCTCACACATGTTAGGTGACAAAGGTCTTATTTTGGAAAAGGTTTTGGAGTTTAAATAATAGAAATAAACAGGAGAAGAAAGGTCAAAAATAAAAGTATTTGTATATGATATAATGTTATGCGTAAAAGATCACAAAATTTCTACCAGAAAACTTTCTATGAAATATTCACCAAATTGAGCAATGGGGCAGGATGTAGAATTAAATTATAAAAAAAATTATAAAAAAGAATTATAAAAAAATCAGTAGATATTGTACACAACAACAACAAAATGCAGAGGAAGAGATCATAGACACCTGTATTCATACTCACCTCAAAGAAAATAAAATATCTTGGGAAAAATGTAACCAATGAGGTGAAAGGCATCTACAATGAAAACAGTAAATTTTTAAATAAAGAAATAAAAAAGCCATAAGGATATGAAAAGGCCCTCTATGGCCATGGATTGGTAGAGATAATATAAAAATGACCATTCTACCAAAAGAAGCCTATAGAGCCTACAGAGTACAATCCAATTATATTTCATACCTCATCTTCTTCAGAAATTGAAAGAAAACATATGCCTCAAATTTCATTATCAGAATCAGGGAGAATCTTTGCTAACTGTACCACTGACAGAAGACTCATATCCAGAATATATAAGGAATTAAAAGAATAAGAAAGAATCAAACAAAATATGTTCTAAGGGACAAACTTTGGCTCCAAACAGAATTCTTAAAAGAAGAGCTAAAAATAGCCAAAAAACATCTTTAAAATACACAATATTTTTAGCAATTAGGTGAATAAATGTTAAAAAAAAAAAACTTTTTTTGTCTCACTTCTGTCAGAATGGCAAAAGTCAACAAAATAGCTGACAATGAATGTTGACCAAAATATGAGGAAAGGAGAACACATATTTGCTGTTGGTGTGATTGCAAACTAGCCCAGACACTCTGGAATTCAATGTGGAAAAATATCAAAAATCATGGACATGTCCAACATACAATGGTTGGCGTCTCTCCCACAGCAACCTCTGTAATTGTAAGGCCAAGGCTTGGATGGTACTACGAGCTTTTATTTGGCCAGCCACTTCTAGGGATAAAACTAAATTAAATACATATTGTGAATCTGAAATCAGATCAAAAGGAAAATCACAATCCTCAATGACCTCAACAACCATTTGTAATTCCACAATCTGCGGAGTACAGGGATAATACTGCCTGACCACAGGATCCTCCCCCCCACACATACACCATATATACTCCACATCCAGCTCTTGATCCATCAGCAAACATGTCAGCTGCATCCTTAATGGGTGTCTTCCTCACCACTTGAGGGAAAATGACTGGATGTTCCTTTAAAAAGGTCATTAATGGATGTTTGGGATAATGATTATCAAATGGGCTCTCATTAATACAGGCTAAAATAGCCCACTCATCAATATTTGCTGTTAGGACCTTTTGCTGATACCCATCATAAGGGATTACAATAGAGCTGGGTTTTATACCAAAAAATTGTAAACAATGCTGAATTCCCAACAAGGCCAAAGAAGCCACTGTTGTAGGGCAATGATCCAATGTCCCCCCCAGCGGATATTTTGGAATGGATCCATAACAATGGACTTTCTTGCCACAATAATCCTGTGGGTTGCATCTCAATAGATAATATTATCAAAATGATGGGTAACCCTTTTCTACAAGGCTGAAGCTGGGCTTTAATCAATTCTTGTTCCACTAGGGTAAGGGCCTTTTCTAGCCTCAGGTGTTAATCCCCTTTTGGAACTTAACTCTGAGTCTCCTTCTAAAATTTAAATGTTAATTTAACATTTGGGATCTTCAAATAGGGCCGAATCTAAATGATATCGCCTAACAGTTTCTGAAAATCATTTAAAGTATGCAAGGAATCAACCTTCAACTGTATCTTTTGAGGCCAAATGGCCATAGGGGCGATCCTTGCTCCTAAATAGGACACTATTTTCAACAAATTCCTACCCCATAAGGTAATGGGCAGCTCAAGCACATATGGTTGAAACATCCCATCATGCCCTTCCTTATCTTTCCAAGGGAGCATCCTGGCACTTATGTCTGGGCTCTTTGCATAGCCCAGGTCTTGTAATATTTGTTCTGACTCCTGAATCAGCCATCCTTTTGGCCAGTCCTTAAACCAAAAGTCAGTAAGAAAAATTACCCAAATGGCTAGAAAAAGAAAGTAATCCATAGACTGTCCCTATTACCCTCTTACTTTCACTACCCTCTTACCTTCACTTTCTTGTCTCCAGAGCCGAAGAACCTTATTGTCTCTTACGGAGAGCCTTATTGTCTCTTACTGAGAGCCTTATTGTCTCTTACTGAGAGCCTTATTGTCTCTTACCAAGAGCCTTATTGTCTCTTTACTGAGAGCCTAATTATCTCTTTACTGAGAGCCTAATTGTCTCTTTACTGAGAACCTAATCCCAACCCCGGGATGGTGAGTTACTTACTGTACTCATCCTGTTGACAGACCCTGACTGCAGAAAGTTCTGAACCTCTTTGGTGGGGGAGTCGGGTCCCGGGTTTCGGCACCACTTGTTGCGTCCAACTTGACCAGCAAGGAAAACACAACCACTGGTTCTTCTTAAAGCAGTTTACTCAGGCAGCTTCTCTCTTCAAATCCCCCATGCCTCAGGGTACAAGCGTTTTTTTATCCACTCATGCCACAACCATGCCTCAACCAATCACCACAGGTCACATCACCTCACCAGGCAGGCTTGCTCAGCCAATCAGGGATTAAGGGTGAGCCATCCACCAAATATAGGCTTGTTTACTGCCTGGCACAGATTTGCATCCGGCTAACAGGGAGTCTGGAATGGCTTCCCACAATATTGTCATTTGGGACTGTACTGGGCCAGTAATTCAAAGAATCAAAGAACACCTTAAATTTTATGTCTTCGTAGAGGTAGAATCACTTACATTTGTATAAACAATCTGTTCCAGGTATATAATAAAGTCTTCTGATCAGAGTATGCCATGCTGGGGTATTTCATGCCTTTTAGTTTTATTTGTGACCTGATTTTCAACCATGGAGATTTATTTTTGAATAAATGAATTCATAATATATTTATTTGGAATATGTTCATTAAACTACATTTTTAAGTAACTACTTATATTTAAAATGTGATATATTTCAATTTAAGTCCTCCTGAACTTATGCTCTTGAATATAAATGAAATTCCTATTATGTTGGAGCTCACTTTCAGTGTTAGCAAAAAAGAGGCTGAAACATGAAGATGTCTATAACTTTGAGGCCCGTCTGGTATACATAGGAAGTCCATTGACAGCTATGACTACATATTAGGATTCTCTCTCAAACAACAAAAAGTGCAAGCATAGATACCATGCAAAGTGAAAATGTCTACTGTGGGACTTTCAGTATTCATCAGCTGCTGATATAATTGAAAAGTATATCAGCAACTGAATTTTTAAGTGTGGTATGTTATAATTGGTAGACAACTTTCTAATTATTTTCAATGATATTCTAATAGGTTTTTTTTGGAAACAAGTGTGGAAGATTTAACACTGGCAGTTGGTTATCAAAATTAAAGACCCAACTTCAACATGGATAGGGTTTTAAAAGTTTCTCTTCTTATTTTAAGGGATTTGGTACCTCTTCCAATTCCTTAAATATATGTGCTACTCTGTAGTTTTGTGTTATAAAACATTTCATTTTCATCATTCTTCATTAGATAGGCATATGTATGGGTTATACATAAATGGGAGATTTGCTATATTTTTCTTCTGGTAGATAAGACTGAGAAAATATTCTAGAAGCCAAGAGTTGGCAGTCCTCTGAGTCATCTGGAAGAATTTCTGTGATCTTATGTAGAAATTCTACACTGTAGTACCAGATAAGGTTATTTGGACATTTTGTGTACAGCCTGGTAAATTGATCCATTTTTGAGTTGTCTCTTTCTATCCCTCTGCTGTTAGAGGTTGATGTCAAGTAGTAGTTCTCTGTCAGCCCCTGATTAAACTATACCCCAGAAAGAATATTTTTACCCAAGATCATGGTAACTATTCACTACACATTTACCTGGATCCAACATAGACCTGTTACATTGTACTCCCTTTGCATGGGGAGTAATCAATCACTAAGGATATTGCGAGGCTTCAGAGTCTCTCTCTCCCTCTCTCTCTCTCTCTCTCTCTCTCTCTCTCTCTCTCTCTCTCTCTCACACACACACACACACACACACACACACACACACACACACTCATGTGTGTGTGTGTGTGTGTGTGTATACCATCCTGTTTGAGCATTTCTTTTTTTTTCTTTGTTTCTGTGAGGCTATAAAAAAAGTTAATGTTTTTCTCTCATATCTCCTCTGCATTCTAGCGAACTGGGATATCATCCTTGACAAGGTGGCCTGAGAATATCTTTGTAAAGAAATGAGTTTTGAAAAGAAGTCTGGACCTCTGAATCTCATGAGACAGTAGATGTGTATTGGAGGAATTGGGTGAGTGAATGATCAGTTAATACTAATGACAGAGTACAAGAAAGAAAAAATTAGATAACATGTTTGTAGTCTTTGAGTTTGTAAGTCTTTGAGTGCCATTTTGGCTAAGGAGTAGTGGGCATTGTAAACGTAATAACTAAGACGATAGGTTGCCTATGAGCCAGTCAGGAAGGCCTTCATTAAATCTAAATTCTAACAAGTAATGACATATAAAAAATTAGGGTGATTATAGAAATATTAGTTTGAAAGATTCCAAATGAAAATGCAAAAATTAAGACTAGATATTAAAATTACCTTCTTTGACTTGTAGGTAGTACTAAGCAGTGTGATTTTATATATTTATCTAAAGGTATGTATGTGCATAGTATAAACATTCTCCTACACTTTCTTCTTGGGTGCATTTAAAGTATGAAAGCCAGAAACACACTGAGCAATAAATGGAAGTGAATAAACACAAAGAAAACCACTGAATTGAAGCATTTCTTAAGGTCACATTCAATATTATTTCTGAATATGAAATGCCCTTTAGAAATTGTCTTTTTAATCCAAAGAAAACAAAAGTAAATGTTTGTGTTTGTATTTTTCCATGGGTATTAACCTTCAAGGCAGAATGAGGGTAGGCAGCAGAGAGGTAGTTCATACGAAATTAAACTGATTTTAGCCCAGTAGAAGCTAGACATTTTGCAATTTTTTCATCTTCAGAATATAATCTACTATATCTTAACATAAGATGGTAGAAAAATTTAATGACTTCAGTGAGTGCATGTGTCTGACATAATCATAAAATGATTATGAATTAGCTTCCACAATATGTGCAACCCTCACGTTGGATTAATAAAAATACATAAGGCTTTGGGGTTGCATAAAACTGCATAAGTCATATAAAATCAATATCCTTAGCCTTGCCTCCTATCATCTAAAGTAAAGCCCAACTTAGAGCTGTGAGAGAAATGTTCTCTCTAATTAAATGTGTGAGGGAAAAATGGCTGGTTTCATCAGATATATGATGCTTTTTCCAAGTTAGAAATGTGGTAAATGTCAGTGCTATGTAAAGTAGCATTTCTTTATATTTAACCTGTAGTTTTTATTGGCAAAATTTCTCCCAAAAATTTCTATATTTTTTCAAATGTTAGAAATGTTTTCAGTGAGGGTAGAAGCCAATGTAATGCCTTAGCAACTGTCATGATGCTTCTTTTTCTGCATCTCCCAAATTATTAGCCATTAGAGTCACCTTGGAAATCTCATTTGAAAGTTCCCTATGTACAGCAACTTAAGCACAATGGCAGGTATGGAACAGTGCTTTTTTCCCAAGAAATATTTTTTTAGCATATTTGGGATGAAAAAAGAAACACAAGAGTAGACACTACCTGCTAGTGAAGACAATCTGGGACTAGGAGGCCCTACACATCATTCTACAATGTTATATAGCAATGTCTAAACATGTGTTGCAAAGTTGTTGCTGTAAATGGGCTTTATTTTAAAGGTGAAAAACACTTGTTTTCTCTATATATAGATTTATGTATACAAAAGTCATCCCAGGTCCTTCAGTAAGAAGAAAACTCTTGGAAATATATATAATAGAATCCTAAACGGTAGTAGTCAGCAACTTATCTGTAAAGATTATCAGTAATTTGAGAAGAGGATCTGTTGGGTTAGCATAAGAACCTAAGTTAATACATTAAAAATCCATCTATACATTTTTTGAACAGCTGTGTGGTGGTAGCACATGCCTTTAATACCAGCACTTGGGAGGTAAAGGTAGGTTGATCTCTGGGTTTGTGGCCAGTCTGGTCTACAGAGTTAATCCCATGATAGTTGGGACAACACAGAAAATTTGTCTTGAAAACCAAAATAATTAATAATAATAATAATAATAATAAACCAAAAAAACAAACACAACCAGGCATATTACTGTATAAAGTGGGTCCAAATTTTCACTTAATTTTTCAACACATTTGTTTTTGTAATTACATATATTTCTTGTGTTTATGTACATGAATGCATGTGCATATGAATCTGCATGTGGCGCAACACATGTAGAGGTCAGAGAATAACTTGTAGGAATTGGTTATTTCTTCTACCATCTTTGGGAATTTAATTCAGGTTGTTATGCTTTCTCACAAGTACCTTTATTCATTGAGACATTTTGCTGCCCCTAAAATTTTTCATTGATAATTATCTGAGACTGTTTACTTCAATTATATTATATACAAGTATTAATGCATATTCTATTTTTAAAAATCTTTCAAGTATCTATCCAATTAACAGACTTCATATATCTTCCAGAAACTCAGACCTGAGTAATATTTCTTCCAACTTCAATACTATTGTCTCTAAGAAGATTCTACATGCAAACATATACTTATTCTTATGCTTAACTGATTCTGATTTTGTTTTCCTAGAAGAGATTATTAAAATGGCAGTCCCTGTGGCAGCACAAATACATTTAAATTCAACCAAATAGAAATGTGATTTTTATTTTTTTAAATCAGAAGTATAATTCTCAACTGCATAAAAATGTTAAATATTACTTCAAATTATAGCCTTATTTTATTATCACACTGCCTGAGTACAGTTCTGCATATAAAAGAAAGTCTGCAATTATTATAATTGCTTGCCCTTGTCAGATGCCTTATAATAATTAGTTGCTGTGTGAATTGCAAGCATGTTGATGGACAGAATAGTCACCATTAATACCGTGGTCAATGGTAAGTTTCTCACAGCAAATGACATTTTAAGAAAAGAAATTCTTTTAGAAACTTGCTTTTTATTGACCTCTTAAATGTCTTATAAATTCTATTATAAGAGGCTAATGATAGCATTAGGCAGTCTAAGCCCTGTCCACCTGAATCGGTAACCTGGATAGTGGTGGCTAATGACAACTTGTAAAGTCATGTCTGCAGAGAATATATTCAGTGATTACATTGTTTTTCTTCAGTTTAGCATTACTGAAAAGGAGAAATATCAGTCTGCCATGACATGAGCAGAATTTTCAATGATTCTTCATACACAGACCCTATTCTACCATGGATATTCTCTGATATGCAATTGTTATGCATTGTATTAGTGCAACATAAACCCCCTGGCAGAGGACTGTCATACGATTTACACTCTAAGAGCAAGAATATACTGCTAGGGACCTGAACAACCTCATTTCCTGGTCATAGAATAAAGATGGCACTGAAAAACCAAACACAAAAGACTAATAGGAAGTGCTAGTATTTGAAGCCATACTGGAACTCTGGGCTGTTTTTACCTTCCTAATAGTTTTAGCAATTTGCTGGCAGCACTCAATTTAAACATAGCCCTTGCTAAAAATTTGTATGCTTGTAGTTTATTAAGTTTTGCATTTCTTGAGAGAAAGAAGTCCATGGTTGGCATTTATACTTCCAGCAATAACTTGCAATGACCTGTAGGTATTCAATAAATATTTATGAAACATGTATATAATGTATATATTCAATTAATCTTATGAGAAAAATACAAATATATTTGGGCACCTGATGTGTGTAGTTATTCAATATATGTTATATTCCTCTGTTATTTATCTCTGATTTGGACTTGGATTACTACTGTTGCTTATTATACCATAAGGTCTGTCATATAAACATTACTTTACTACACTTCAATCATGGACATAAACAACACATTCTCAAATTTGGACTAATGGTTTACATTAGTAGCCAAAAAACAAGGACTCTTTGTAGATAAGAATAAAGATTTATAAAATTGTCTCATTTCTTCCCATATGATGTCATAACTGATTGCAAGTGTATGAAGGAGTTAATGTAGTTGGATTCTTTCTATTTCTTCATTTAAGGCATTTTAAAAGAGGGTATCATTGTAATAAAAATAAAGTCAAATTAATCTTTGAACTAGTCATGAAAACACTTTTAGCTAATGGGGGCAAAACATCCTTACAAACTACTTTCTTATATACATGTTGTGAAACTGACATATTACTGCATTAATATAGAAGGATTTCTAGAACTCTTGCATGTACATCATCAAAACATTTACTATATATGTTTAAATTGTTTTATGAACAGTTACAACTTTTGGTGAAATTTAGTAAATTATCTACTTATAATTTATATTATCAAAAGTTTCTCCTCTTTGTCTTTTATAATAATATTCCTTCTTCATATTACTTTTCAAATGACACTTCTCTTTTTCTCTTGGCATTAATGAAGTACCTAATGTTGCAGAAGGAGATGTCAGGAGCCAATTTCAGAATCAAACAGTAGGAATAAAACACCAAGTCAGATTTTTAAAAAAGGACAAAGGGGAGAAACTGCAAGAGCAGAAGCGCCTAAATGGGTGTTGAAGTCTTCTATATCTTCTTTTTCTCTGTTTAGCTTTGAAAATTGCAAAATTTCTGTTACAATCATGTATTTTGTTTTTTATTAATTTAATTTTCTTTCATATATTATATCCCAACTATATATAGCTTTCCCTCTTACTCCCCACCCAGTCCCTGTCCATATCTTGACCACTCCCATCCAATCCTCCACCTTTTTTTTACAGAAATTATTTGGTCCCCCAGGGATATCAACCAAGAATGGCGTTTTAAGTTGCAAGAACACTAGACATCTCTTTCATTAAGGCTGGATGAGGCAACTTATGAGAAGGAAAAGGAATCCAAAATCAGGCAAAAGAGTCAGGAACTGCAACTTTTCCCACTGTAAGGAGACCCACAAGTAGACCAGCTACACAAAACCATAACATATATGCAGAGGGTCTAGGTCAGACCCATGCAGGCTCTTTGATGATTTCAGTCTCTATGAACTACTATGAGCCCAGGTTGGTTGATTCTGTGTTGTGTTGTTTGTTTTGTTTTTGTTTTGTGTGTGTGGTTTGCTTTTTGTTTGTTTGTTTTGTTTTGTTTTTGTGGTGTCTTTGATCTCTCTGACTCCTTCCTACATGTTCTCTGAAGAATTCCTCAAACTGTCTAATGTTTCACTTTTGATCTCTGCATTTATTTCTATCAGTTGCTAGATGGATCCTCTCTGAAAACAATTCTGCTATTGTCTAAGAGGGTAGCAAAGTATCATTAAGAATCATTTAATTGAATCTTTGTTTATCTGTTTTTGTTTTTGCTAGTCTTGTTTGGTTCTTTCCAGGGTCTCTGGGCTATCCTGCCTTTGGTCCCTGGATCTCCAAGTGTGGCATAGGTATTCTCTAGTGGCATAGGTATCAAGCTTTACTACGCATTGGTTGGCCTCCAAATTTCTGTACCAACTTTCTTGTAGTTCAATTCGTATGCGGGACAAATAGACTGAATCTATAGTAGCTGGGTTGATGTCCCAGTCCCTCCATGGAAATCTTGCCTAGATACAAGAGATTCCACACTCAGACTCTTTCTATCCCTTTGCTAGAAGTCTTAGAGAGGCTCACCCTTGCAAATGCCATTGGACTAGGTTTCTAGTCCATCTCTGAGATGCTCCCCAATCCTACTTGACTCTCCTAATATACTCTCTTTTCACCCTTTCCACATCTAATTCTTGTGTTACCATCCATATCAGCTCCCAATCATGCATCTTCCCTGATCCTTCCTTATTACTTAGATTCTCTGGGTATGTAGATTACAACATGATTATTCGTTACTCTAAAGCTAATATCCTACTAAGAATAGAGTATATATTATGTTTTTGTTTCAGGGTCTGGGTTACCTCACTCAGAATGATTTTTGTTCTAGTAACATCCATTTTCCTGCAAATTTCAAAATTTTACTTTTTAAACATCTGAGTAATACTCCATTGTATAAATGTACCTTGTTTTCATAATTCATTCATCTAGGTTGTTTTCTGTTTCTGGCTATTATAAATAAACATGTTATGAAGATAGTTGTTGTAGGATGTAGCAACATTATCTGGGTAGGTGTCTAGGAGTAGTATAGCTGGGTTGTGAGCTAGACTGACTCTCTGTTTTCACAGACACTGTCATATTGGTTACCAAAGTGGCTGTAGACATTTGCACTCCCAGTAGAAATAGAAGAGTGTTCCCCTTGTTCTACAACCTTGCCAGTAGGGAGATAAGGAATTACCAGTCATTGAAACTGCAGGACATTCAGACCAGAAAATCAGAAAAGATACAGAAACCAAAGGGGGTGGGGGGAATCTAGTCAACAAAGGTGAACTCAGAAAATGGCACCTATATTAATAAATGAGCCAACAGCTAGAGAAGTACAGCAACACAAGAACCCAACTATAGTAATATATTGAGCACTGGAAGCTCAAAAGAATAATCTTAAAACCAATTTTATGAAGTAGATTGAGGCCCCTAAGGAGGAATTGAAACTCCAGAAAGAAATTTAGCAAAACACAAACAAGCAATTGGAGAAAACCTTAAATACCTTCAAGAAATTCAAGAAAACATATTTCAAGGTCAAGCTGGACCCTTGTGGACTCCCAGAGACTGAATCTCTGATTAAAGAGCTGGACCTAAGCCCCTGAACATACATAGCAGATGAGCAACTTGGTCTTCATGAGGGTCCCCCAACAACTGGAGCAGGGACTATCTTGAGCAACAATGGAAAGAAATGAATAAAACTCTTAAAGAAAGCCAAAACAAACAAACAGGTGAAGGAAATGAATAAAACTGTTCAAGACCTGAAAATAAAAATAGAAGCAATAAAGAAAATATAAATTTGAGGGAATTCTGGAAAATCTAGGTAAGCAAACAGGAACTATAGATGCAAATGTTGCGAACAGAACATAAGACATGGAAGAGAGAACCTCAGACTTAGAAGATAAAATAGAAAAAAAATTAATCATAGTCAAAGAAAATGTTGACTCTAACAAGTTCTTGACATAAAACATCCAGGAAATCTGGGACATTATGAAAAGACTAAATTTAACAATAATAGGTATAGAAGGAGAAAAATTCCAGATCAAAGCCCCAGAAAAATATATTTTATCATAAATTTATTTGTGTATTCACTTTATAACCATTCCTCTCCTTCCAGTACCAAGTCAAACAAGTCTTGCCCCTCATTTTACCTTTCCCCTCTTCTCTGAGATGAGAAAGCCCCCTTCTGGGTTTCAACCCTTCCTATTTTCCCACATCAAGTCACTCAAGGACTAGGCATACCCAGGCCAGAGAAGGTGGTCCTGGTGGCATGGGATTCATAGGCAGGCAACAGTTGCAAGGACAGACCAAGCTGCACCCAGTCTTTTATTTTACATATCAATCCAGTCACTTACTTTAGGTTTCCTTTTGATTATCACAAGTATCAGTATCCTGGGACATGACTCCCTTAATTCTCAGGAGATAGCAAGCATACATTTTCTTTTAACACTGCAATAGAATTCAGAGGTCAGCCTGCCTCTGTTTAGCACAGACCATAAGAGAACTGGGTGGGACCTTATCCTGAAATTACCATTTCTACCACATCTGAATCTAAATTTGCTCTTGTCCCAGGCTGACCTTGAGCTCAGGAGTCTCCCTGAATTTTTCAGATTGTCTCTGTATATTTCTGAAATGCTGATTCATAGTGTAGCTCCCTCTGTTGTCTTAGATCTGTGAAGCCCGTTATACAATTTATAGTGCATCCTTATATTATTGCATAGTTCAGAAATTATATACTTTTAAACTCATGTTTTTAGAGTCCTTTTTAATAGCCTTAAGGGCTGTCCAAAAGGTCCCAGGGTTTACCATTTTGTAAAGACATTAGCCACACCTTTACCTCTGAGACTTGTGCTATCTCTTATGATCATGTAGTCATTAAGTCTAACAAGTAGAATATTCCTCAAGTGTACATTAAATATGTACATTAGTATAGTTCATATTGTTGTTCTTCCTATAGGGTTGCTGACCCCTTTAGCTCAATAAAATGTTAGTAATAACTAAAATTATTTTTACGTTTGACACTTTTAATCTCTTAAAAATTTACTTTTCCATTTCCTCTTGTGGCTTTGAACTTTCTCTCTTGAAACATGATGAGTAGAGCAGTATTGATTTTTTAAAACTTTATACATCTGCAAGGCATTTAATGCTTAGTTCATATCCCAGTGCAGAAATAATTCAGGAGTTATTACTTGCAAAAAAAAAAAATCAAACTTGTCGTTACTGCAAAATCAAGTGGATTTAGAAGCAGTGTTGGTACTGAATGTTCTAAACCTACTTGGCATTACTGCTGCTCCTTCAGTAGACACTGAATTCCGATTATTTTTTAAAGTAAATTTAAAATATTCCCTACTTTTTGTCAGTTGCCTTGATGATCTTGGCTATTCTGTGTAAAATAAAATAAAATCTTAAAGTTATTTTAATTTGGATTTTATAATTTCCAGGAACAACAAAAAATTTTTCAGTTATCTCTTAACAAGAAAGCTCATGAGACCTCAACTCTGATAAATGAACTACAGACAACTAATGGATGCTGAAAAATCCAAGAAATGGTCTTCCTCAGGGAAGAACAATTGATTATTCAATATCAAACTATCAGTCCTGTAAGCACACACACACACACACACACACACACACATGTATGTGTGTGTGTATATATATATATATATATATATATATATATATATATAGTCAATATTATACAGACTGAGGTTGTACTTATGTGTTTGTATGCATATATATATATACATATGCATATATATAATTTTTTAGAGTACAATGGTTTAAAGACAGGGTCAAGACGAGGAAAACTATGCTATTTTATTATAATGTCAAAAAATAAATAAAAGAAGTAAATTTAGATAACTTTCCATCAAAGGATGCTTCAATATTTTAAATATTGAAAAGAAATTTTATGTCTACTAATGTGGGGAAACATTGGCGAAACATTTAGAAGAGGCTTTTTAGGTGCACCATTTGCCAGTTTTATAATTAATGATCATGAATCTCTTGTTCATTTGTTTGTTTTAGTTTGAAATTTTTCTTCTTGTTTGTTTGCTTGCTTGGATTTCGAGTTGGAGTACACCTTATTCAAATTATCTCGGATTTTATAATCTTCCTGTCTCTTCTCCTTCAAGGTACTGATATTATAGGTAAATGTCATTATCTTGGATTACATTGTGAACCTATAAGTTGAATCAACTCTGTGGCCTTCTTGAACACATTTACTATCAGAATATTTGTTTAAGGAAATATCTAAAAAGGATTGCATTAAGCAACTCTTAAGTGCTTCTTAATTTTCTAAAATCTCCACAAGTCTCAAAACCACAAACATACGCCATGATATGATGACACAAATTGTAGTCAGAAGCTATAAAATGGGAATATGTATTGAAAAGCCACAAATTTATGGCTCTCATTAGTTTTAAGTTTGCTTTAAAATTAGTATTGTTTTTCAGTTAATGATATACCTTGTGATATCTTTTTAAATATTATTTATTTATTTACATCTCAAATGTTAGCCCCCTCCTGATCCCCTCTTCCAGCGTTCTCCCCCACATCTACCTCCCCTTTACCTTTGAGAGGGTAGCCTCCTCCCCCTGGGTATCTGTCACCCTATTTCATCAAGTCTTTAGAGGATTAGGTGCATTCTCCTCCACGAAGACCAGACATGGCAGATCTCTGCTACATATCTGCAGGCAACCTTTTACAAGACTGTGTATGTTCTTTAGTTGGTGGCTCAGTCTTTAGGAGGTACCAGGGATAAAAGTTACTTGACACTGTTGGTCTTCCCGTTGGGTTGCCATCTCCTTGAGGGCCTTTAATACTTCCCCTAACTCTTCCATAGGTGTCCCCAACCTGCAGCTAATGTTTGTCTGTAGGTATCTGCATTGTTAACAAAAAGGAAACATACAGAGTGTTGTATCTGATCAGCAAGGTTCACAGCAGTAGTAGAATGAGGACTGAGATCAGAATGAGTGAATTCAGTTTTTTCAGGAAACAGGGGACACAAAAACCGAGCAAAGGCTCCACTTCTCATTATTTTAAATACACACACATATAAACACACACACACATACATGCATTGTGCATATACATATACATACATGAACACACAGATGCGTACTGAGGCACACACATACACTCTCACACTGATCTGTTGCTGATATTGAAATCGTCAAAGTATAGCAAGCCATCATCAATGACTGCTAAACCACACCTATAATTTCTCCCTTGGTTAATGGAGTTTATTATTGCTTAATTTATGGTTTTTATAAATCAATATTTATTCATCTTTCAAAAGGCTTGAAAGATATGTGCTATTTTTAAAATCCTAACTTAATAATTCATCTACTCTTAGCCTTGTAATTTCCAGTTCAGAAGTATACAGGGAAGAGTCAAGAACTGATAAAATATTTCTGTTATTCCAGATGAATTTGCAAATTGCCCTTTCTAACTCAGTGAAGAGTTGAGTTGGAATTTTGATGGGGATTGCATTGAATCTGTAGATTGCTTTCAGTATGATAGTCATTTTTACTATATTAATCCTGCCAATCCATGGGCATGGGAGATCTTTCCATCTTCTGAGATCTTCTTCAATTTCCTTCTTCAGAGACTTGAAGTTCTTGTCATACAGATGTTTCACTTCCTTAGTTAGAGTCACGCCAAGGCATTTTATATTATTTGTGACTATTGAGAAGGGTGTTGTTTCCCTAATTTCTTTCTCAGCCTGTTTATCCTTTGTGTTGAGAAAGGCCACTGATTTGTTTGAGTTAATTTTATATCCAGCTACTGCAGTGAAGCTGTTTATCAGGTTTAGGAGTTCTCTAGTGGAATTTTTAGGATCACTTATATATACTATCATATCATCTGCAAATAGTGATAGTTTGACTTCTTCCTTTCCAATTTGTATCCCCTTGATCTCCTTTTGTTGTCGAACTGCTCTGGCTACGACTTCAAATACTATATTGAATAAGTAGTAAAATATTTTTATGCAGTTTAAAACTAAGACATAGAAGTAGATGTCTGTAGTATGTGGGAAGCCACTCTCGCATACAATCATTAAATACAGTGATCCAGTGAGTACTTTCTGTTAACCTGCTGCTAATAACACAGGATATATAAATATTTTAAAAATAATAAATACATCCAATTGAGGGTAGAGAAATCACTCATAATGACACAAAAGTAATTGTTTTCTGTTGTATGCATAGAAATTGGCATATGAATTTTAACTGTGTCTACCAGGGAATTATAGTTTTAGAAAAGCCACTATTAGGAATTCAAGAGGATTCCTGATCAGACATAGGCGAAGGAACACAGTAAATGCATATAGCAGTGTGAAGTACAGAGATGCCCAGAGGAGCACATCAACAAGCTTGATTTCCTTAGGAAGGAGCTACATCCTATTCAGAGCTTTTGCTTGCCTTTAGAGTGGAGTAAGCCAACATTGCATATTGCCTCTGGATACCCAGAGCTCAGCTACAAAGTTCGAGGCAACACTAAATAAATGTTTTAAAAAATATATATATTATAAATAAATTTTTGGTAGTTGCTCATGCTTAAGAAACACACAATATCATGAAGTGTGAGAGAAGGGCATTTTTCTCCTCAGGATTGGAAAATGGAAATTCTTTTACTGACAATATTTTATTATAGTCAAAGGCAAGTGCACATTGTATAGGAGGAACTTAAATATGCAAATAAGTCCATTTTAATTTATATAATTACAAAGTAGCACTTTTCTTGTAGCAGATATTTTTAATGACTTGGTGTGTATCAGGGCAGATTAATGTGTTTTTCTACTGGGAATAGAACTCAGGATAATTTGTAGTCATGACAGGAAACCCAGAAGTCTTCTTTATGGCTAGATTTGCTTCCTGATCAGTGAACTGAACCCACCTGTTATGACTTGGATCCTTGGAATAACTCACTAGCACCTCCAAATAATCCTAAGGAGAAAAATGCCCTTCTCTTTGCTCATGACCCTGGCTGAAGCATTCTCCAAAAGATTTAAAGTTCATCTTGGTTTTTTTTTTTTAAAGATTTATTTATTTTATTTTATGTATATGAGTACACTGTAGCTGTACAGATGGTTGCGAGCCACCATATGGTTGCTGAGATATGAACTCAGGACCTTCAGAAGAGCAGTCAGTGCTCTTACCCACAGAGCCATCTCGCCAGCCCTGCTTCTATCTTTTGACTGTGGAGAATCATACTCTTGTGAACACAAACCGCACCTTCTTGAGACCCTACTTCCCGAGACGAGACCATAGCAGAAGTGCAGTTACTGGATCAAGGGTCGGTCTACTTGTGTTTGAAGGAATCCATGTATTGTTTTTCTTTTTTTTGGGGGGGGGGGAATTTTGTTTTTTAATTAGGTATTTTCCTCATTTACATTTTCTTTTTTTTTAATTAGGTAATTTCCTCAATTACATTTCCAATGCTATCCAAAAAGTCCCCAATACACTCCCCCCCAGTCCCCCCCCACACACCCCCACCCCTTGGCCTTGGCATTCCCCTTTACTGGGGCATATAAAGTTGGCAAGTCCAATGGGCCTCTCTTTCCAGTGATGGCCTACTAGGCCATCTTTTGATACAAATGCGGCTAGAGACAAGAGCTCTGGGGTACTGGTTAGTTCATAATAATGATCCACCTATGGGGTTGCAGTTCCCTTTAGCTCCTTGGGTACTTTCTCTAGCTCCTCCATTGGGGGCCCTGTGATCCATCCAATAGCTGACTGTGAGTGTCCACTTCTGTGTTTGCTAGGCCCCGGCATTGTCTCACAAGAGACAGCTATATCTGGGTCCTTTCAGCAAAATCTTGCTAGTGTATGCAATGGTGTCAGCGTTTGGAAGCTGATTATGGGATGGATCCCTGGATATGGCAGTCTTTAGATGGTCCATCCTTTCTTCACAGCTCCAAACTTTATCTCTGTAACTCTTTCCATGGGTGTTTTGTTCCCAATTCCAAGAAGGGCCACAGTGTCCACACTTTGGTCTTCATTCTTCTTGAGTTTCATGCGTTTAACAAATTGTATCTTATATCTTGGGTATCCTAAGTTTTTGGGCTAATATCCACTTATCAGTGAGTGCATATTCTGTGAGTTCCTTTGTGAGTATGTTACGTCACTCAGGATGATGCCCTCCAGATCCATCCATTTGCCTAGGAATTTCATAAATTCATTCCTTTTAATAGCTGAGTAGTACTCGATTGTGTAAATGTACCACATTTTCTGTATCCATTCCTCTGTTGAGGGGCATCTGGGTTCTTTCCAGCTTCTGGCTATTATAAATAAGGCTGCTATGAACATAGTGGAGCATGTGTCCTTCTTACCGGTTGGAACATCTTCAGGATATATGCCCAGGAGAGGTATTGCTGGATCCTCTGGTAGTATTATGTCCAATTTTCTGAGGAACCGCCAAACTGATTTCCAGAGTGGTTGTACCAGATTGCAATCCCACCAACAATGAAGGAGTGTTCCTCTTTCTCCACATCCTTGCCAGCATCTGCTGTCACCTGAATTTTGATGGCTACATGATCTTAGCCATTCTGACTGGTGTGAGGTAGAATCTCAGGGTTGTTTTGATTTGCAGTTCCCTGATGATTAAGGATGTTGAACATTTTTTCAGGTGCTTCTCTGCCATTCGGTATTCCTCAGGTGAGAATTCTTTGTTCAGTTCTGAGCCCCATTTTTTAACGGGGTTATTTGATTTTCTGGAGTCCACCTTCTTGAGTTCCTTATATATATTGGATATTAGTCCCCTATCTGATTTAGGATAGGTAAAGATCCTTTCCCAATCTGTTGGTGGTCTTTTTGTCTTATTGACGGTGTCTTTTGCCTTGCAGAAGCTTGCAACTTTATGAGGTCCCATTTATCGATTCTCGATCTTACAGAGCAAGCCTTTGTTGTTCTATTAAGGAATTTTTCCCCTGTGCCCATATCTTCGAGGCTTTTCCCTACTTTCTCCTCTATAAGTTTCAGTGTCTCTGGTTTTATGTGGAGTTCCTTAATCCACTTAGATTTGACCTTGGTACAAGGAGATAGGAATGGATCAATTCGCATTCTTCTACATGATAACCGCCAGTTGTGCCAGCACCATTTGTTGAAAATGCTGTCTTTTTTCCACTGGATGGTTTTTGCTCCCTTGTGAAAGATCAAGTGACCATAGGTATGTGGGTTGATCTCAGGGTCTTCAATTCTGTTCCATTGGTCTACTTGTCTGTCGTTATACCAGTACCATGCAGTTTTTATCACAATTGCTCTGTAGTACAGCTTTAGGTCAGGCATGGTGATTCCTCCAGAGGTTCTTTTATCCTTGAGAAGAGTTTTTGCTATCCTAGGTTTTTTGTTGTTCCAGATGAATTTGAAGATTGCCCTTTCCAATTCGTTGAAGAATTGAGTTGGAATTTTGATGGGGATTGCATTGAATCTGTAGATTGCTTTTGGCAAGATAGCCATTTTTACAATGTTGATCCTGCCAATCCATGAGCATGGGAGGTTTTTCCATCTTCTGAGATCTTCTTTAATTTCTTTCTTCAGGGACTTGAAGTTCTTGTCATACAGATCTTTTACTTCCTTAGTTAAAGTCATGCCAAGGTATTTTATATTGTTTGTGACTATTGAGAAGGGTGTTGTTTCCCTAATTTCCTTCTCTGCTTGTTTATCCTTTGTGTACAGAAAGGACATTGACTTGCTTGAGTTAATTTTATATCCAGCTACATCACCGAAGCTATTTATCAGGCTTAGGAGTTCTCTGGTGGAATTTTTAGGGTCACTTATATATACTATCATATCATCTGCAAAAAGCGATATTTTGACTTCTTCTTTTCCGATTTGTATCCCCTTGATCTCCTTTTGTTTTCTAATTGCTCTGGCTAGGACTTCAAGTACAATGTTGAATAGGTAGGGAGAGAGTGGGCAGCCTTGTCTAGTCCCTGATTTTAGTGGGATTGCTTCCAGCTTCTCACCATTTACTTTGATGTTGGCTACTGGTTTGCTGTATATTGCTTTTATCATGTTTAGGTATGGGCCTTGAATTCCTGATCTTTTCAAGGCTTTTATCATGAATGGGTGTTGGATTTTGTCAAATGCTTTTTCAGCATCTAACGAGATGATCTTGTGGTTTTTGTCTTTGAGTTTGTTTATATAATTGATTACATTGATGGATTTTCGTATATTGAACCATCCTTGCATCCCTGGGATGAATCCTACTTGGTCAGGATGGATGATTGTTTTGATGTGTTCTTGAATTCGGTTAGCGAGAACTTTATTGAGGATTTTTGCATCAATATTCATAAGGGAAATTGGTCTGAAGTACTCTATTTTTGTTGGGTCTTTATGTGGTTTAGGTATCAGAGTAATTGTGGCTTCATAGAATGAGTTGGGTAGAGTACCTTCTGATTCTATTTTGTGGAATAGTTTGTGAAGAACTGGGATTAGTTCTTTGAAGGTTTGATAGAACTCTGCACTAAACCCATCTGGTCCTGGGCTTTTTTTGGTTGGGAGACTATTAATGACTGCTTCTATTTCTTTAGGGGATATGGGACTGTTTAGATCATTAACCTGATCTTGATTTAACTTTGGTACCTGGTGTCTGTCTAGAAACTTGTCCATTTCATCCAGGTTCTCCAGTTTTGTTGAGTATAGCCTTTTGTAGAATGATCTGATGGTGTTTTGGATTTCTTCAGGGTCTGTTGTTATGTCTCCCTTTTCATTTCTAATTTTGTTAATTAGAGTACTTTCCCTATGCCCTCTAGTGAGTCTGGCTAAGGGTTTATCTATCTTGTTGATTTTCTCAAAGAACCAGCTCCTCGATTGGTTGATTCTTTGAATTGTTCTTCTTGTTTCCACTTGGTTGATTTCACCCCTGAGTTTGATTATTTCTTGCCATCTACTCCTCTTGGGTGAATTTGCTTCCTTTCATTCTAGAGCTTTTAGGTGTGTTGTCAAGCTGCTAATGTGTGCTCTCTCTAGTTTCATTTTGGAGACACTCAGAGCTATGAGTTTTCCTCTTAGAAATGCTTTCAGTGTGTCCCATAAGTTTGGGTATGTTGTGGCTTCATTTTCATTAAACTCCAGAAAGTCCTTAATTTCTTTCTTTATTCCTTCCTTGACCAAGGTATCATTGAGAAGAGTGTTGTTTAGTTTCCATGTGTGTGTTAGCTTTCTATTATTTATTTTGTTATTGAAGATCAGTCTTAGTCCATGGTGATCTGATAGGGTGCATGGAACAATTTCAATATTTTTGTATATATTGAGGCTTGTTTTGTGACCAATTATGTGGCCAATTTTGGAGAAGGTACCGTGAGGTGCTGAGAAGAAGGTATATCCTTTCGTTTTAGGATAAAATGTTCTGTAGATATCTGTCAGATCCATTTGTTTCATAACCTCTGTTAGTTTCACTGTGTCCCTGTTTAGTTTCTGTTTCCATGATCTGTCCATTGGTGAAAGTGGTGTGTTGAAGTCTCCCACTATAACTGTGTGAGGTGCAATGTGTGCTTTGAGCTTTACTAAAGTATCTTTAATGAATGAGGCTGCCCTTGTATTTGGCACATAGATATTCAGAATTGATAGTTCCTCTTGGAGGATTTACTCCAGCTTGTTTCTTCCTACCATTTGCTTGGAAAATTGTTTTCCAGCCTTTCATTCTGAGGTAGTGTCTATCTTTTTCTCTGAGATGAGTTTCCTGTAAGCAGCAAAATGTTGGGTCCTGTTTCTGTAGCCAGCCTGTTAGTCTATGTATTTTTATTGGGGAGTTGAGTCCATTGATATTAAGAGATATTAGGGAGAAGTAATTGTTGCTTCCTTTTATTTTTGTTGTTAGAGTTGGTGTTCTGTTTTTGTGGCTGTCTTCTTTTAGGTTTGTTGAGGGATTACCTTCTTGCTTTTTCTATGACATGGTTTCCGTCCTTGTATTGGTTTTTTCTGTTATTATCCTTTGAAGTGCTGGATTCGTGGAAAGATATTGTGTGAATTTGGTTTTATCGTGGAATACTTTGGTTTCTCCATGTATGGTAATTGAGAGTTTGGCTGGGTATAGTAGCCTGGGCTGGAAATTGTGTTCTCTTAGTTTCTGTATACATCTGTCCAGGCCCTTCTGGCTTTCATAGTCTCTGGTGAAAAATCCGGTGTAATTCTGATAGGCTTGCCTTTATATGTTACTTGACCTTTTTCCCTTACTGCTTTTAGTATTCTATCTTTATTTAGTGCATTTGTTGTTCAGATTATTATGTGTCAGAAGGAATTTCTTTTCTGGTCCAGTCTATTTGGAGATCTGTAAGCTTCTTGTATGTTCATGGGCTTCTCTTTCTTTAGGTTTGGGAAGTTTTCTTCTATAATTTTGTTGAATATATTTGCTGGTCCTTTGAGTTGAAAAATCTTCATTCTCATCTACTCCTATTATCCGTAGGTTTGGTCTTCTCATTTTTTCCTGAATTTCCTGGATATTTTGAGTTAGGATCTTTTTGGATTTTGTATTTTCTTTGATTGTCGTGCCGATGTTCTCTATGGAGTCTTCTGCACCTGAGATTCTCTCTTCCATCTCTTGTATTCTGTTGCTGATGCTCGTATCTATGGTTCCAGATTTCTTTCCTAGTGTTTCTATCTCCAGTGTTGCCTCAATTTGGGTTTTCTTCATTGTTTCTACTTCCCTTTTTAGGTCTTGGATGGTTTTATTCAATTCCATCACCTGTTTGGTCTGGTTTTCCTGCCATTCTTTAATGGATTTTTGTGCTTCCTCTTTAAAGTCTTCTACCTGTTTAGCAGTGTTCTCCTGCAATTCTTTAAGGGATTTTTGTGCTTCCTCTTTAATGTTTTCTACCTGTTTAGCAGTGTTCTCCTGCAATTCTTTAAGGGATTTTTGTACTTCTTCTTTAATGTCTTCTACCTGTTTAGCAGTGTTCTCCTGCAATTCTTTAAGGGATTTTTGTGCTTCCTCTTTAATGTCTTCTACCTGTTTACCAGTGTTCTTTTGTATTTCTTTAAGTGTGTTATTAAAGTCCTTCTTGATGTCCTCTACCATCATCGTGAGATATGCTTTTAGAACCAGGTCTAGCTTTTCCGGTGTGTTGGGGTGCCCTGGACTGGGCGAAGTTGGAGTGCTGGGTTCTGATGATGGTGAGTGGTCTTGGTTTCTGTTAGCAAGATTCTTACGTTTACCTTTCGCCATCTGGTAATCTCTGGGATTAGTTGTTATTGTTGTCACTGTTTAAAGATTGGAGCAGACTCTGTGTTCCACTCACCAGAAGTCTTAAGATCCTGTGGCGGGTGTTGTGGGTAGCTGGCAAGTGTCAGCAGACCCTGCGCCCTAGCTAAGCTGGTGCTGGTCTGACCGGAAGAGCCATCTTGTTTTTTAAACACTTCATGATATTATGTGTTTCTTAAGCATGAGAAACTACCAAAAATTTATTTACATTATATATATATATATTTAAAACATTTATTTATTACTATATGTAAGTACACTGTAGCTGTCTTCAGACATACCAGAGGAGCATCAGATTTCATTACAGATGGTTATGAGCCACCATGTGGGTGCTGGGATTTGAACTCAGGACCTCCGGAAGAGCAGTCGGCGCTTTTAACCACTGAGCCATCTCTCCAGGCCCTATAATATATCTTTAAAGCACATACAATGAATCAAATATTTTTTCAGTAATTGCAGTTATAAGAAGTGGCAGAACAAACAAGGTTCATATTGTCATAGAGTTTAAATATATTATGAACAACAAATAAGTCTGTTATTAAATAATTATGTCTCTCAGATGGTATCTGATTTGAGGGTTAAATGGAATGAATGGGAGAGTAGTAGTGAGTCTGTGGATAACACTGCTTTGACCTTATGGGTGGTAAACTGTTCTCAAACTAAAGATTTGTAAGCAAAGAAGACAGGCTAACTCAGTGGGAAAAGAAGACAAGCCACTTAGGCTCAGACCGTAATAAGAATGATGGCATTCCTGCCAAGAAGAGAGAGCACCTGCTTTCCCAGAAGCTATAAATTATGGAATCTGATCTTGCTAGCCACTGTTGCACACCTGAACATCTTAGACTATTGGCCTGGGGCAAGATCTCACCTGTAAAATCATAGCAGCTTTCTACCCCATGATTTCTTTATAGTTCCAGTCCAAAAGTAACTTTGTTACATCTTTCTTCATCTCATATCTATTCTCTCTTGTATATTCTAGCTTTCTGTGCTGTTCAGCATAATAATCTTCATGGATGATTTACACAGCCTCCTGGATCCACATTTTTCAGCCCTCTAGTACAAAAACCAGTGTAACAATTTGCCACACACTGGAGCTCTACATGTTATTCTGCTCTAGCATGAAGAATGAAGCCTGACTGAAAGAATTAGGTTTGAGTCTGGCTAGGGGCAGAGTAGTGTGGACTTTCCATGCACCCTGAGGGACATTGGCAGTTTGATGAGTAGAAGTGAAAGAAAGAAAGTAAAAAAGAAAGCAAGTTTTAAATAAAGATAATATGTAGGAGTAATATTTCACTCTGAACACCACTTCTAACCACCTGCTAAAATGCTCTGGACTTGAAAATGAAAGTCACACACGCACCAGCTTATTTTTACTATGACCTAAGCACAATAGCTGGACACTTCCAAATCTCCCCATGAATAATGCACTCTCACCTCTGATATTCCTCAATTATTTCTTACAAAAATCTGTATTCCATCTCTGCTACCCCAGACCCAGTCAGGGAAGTAGGAAGTGGCATGCTCACTTGGGTTCTTTGGCTTGTTAACCTTTTTGAGTCCTGTGGGTTGTGTCCTGGGTAATCTGTATTACCCGACTGCTCTTCCGGAGGTCCTGAGTTCAAATCCCAGCACCCACATGGTGGCTCACAACCATCTGTAATGAAATCTGATGCTCCTTTGGTATGTCTGAAGACAGCTACAGTGTACTTTTGACTAATATCCACTTATTAGTGAGTACATACCATGCATGTCCTTTTGGGTCTGATTTACCTCACTCAGGATGGCATTTTTCTACTTTCATCTTTCCTAATTCTTACATGGTTGTTTCTCTGTTTTCCACTGCTCTCATGCTTGCTTGCATCCTATTCCTTTCCTTGCATGGTGACTCTAAAACTCTCTTCTTCCATTGGTCCTGTGGCTGGGAAATCTAAAGTCTGGCTCCTGTCTCCCTGACCAGTCATTGGCTACTGGCAACTTTATTTACCATTTAGAACCAGCTGGGGATAGGGAGAGTAAGTGTCTCACACACAGGCTTGAGAATTCTCATGTGATTTGGGCAACCTAAAAATTAACACAAATAGCATTAGAAATAATCCGCAACATTTCATCCCTTTTGTCCATGAAAATGGCCTTTTCTCTCATATATACTTTGAGCAAAGTTATATAGCTATGTTAACTATAAGAAATGATATACAATAATAACATCCAGTCCATTAATTTTGTCAATTTAAGTACATTACTCTAATATTTATCCTAACTTAAAGAGTTTATAATTTTATCCCTGAATTATGTTCCGATTTTAAATTAAATTAACATCCGAAAACCATCCCTTTAAATCTACATGAGCTTCCTAAATACTAAACAACTTAAGTTTGATTACGAGATTGTAACTAGTCTTCAACCCCACCAGAAATCCAAGAACATATTAAATATTACCTGGCCATATCTTCTCCCACTGATTCCAGGCAAGGTTGTCTATCTATAGAAATGGGATCCATAGGCAGGAAATAGATTCTTTTCTTCTTCCTTTGAAGTCTCTGTCTTCTTGGGGTCTCTCAGTCCTTTCCCCAATTCAGCCATAAGACTCACTGAGCTCCATCTAATGTTTGACTGTGGATCTCTGAATCTCTTTTAATTAGCTGCTGAGTGTCCCCTTTTAGAGTATACTTATGCTAGGCTCCTGTCTGCAAGCATGCTAGAGTATCATTAAAAGTGCAGGGATTAGTTCATGCCCTTGGGATGGGTCTCAGTTTGAGCCAGTAGTTGGTTGTCCATTCCCTCCATCTCTGCTCTATCTTTGTCCCTGCATATCTTTTAGGGAAAAAAACACTTTGAGTTGAAGGTTTTATGCATGGGTTGTTGTCATTATCCCTGCTCTGGGAGTCCTGCCTGGCTACAGGAAGTGTAGCCACTTCAGGATCCATATCCCCCACTGCTTGGAGTGGTGAACCCAATTTCAATGTTACTATAGGGAATAATTACTTATTTCCATTTCAGAAACATGGTCCCCTACTTCTGCAGTGTGTTCCCATTCACACATCTCTTCACTTGATCACTTTTTCAGCCACTAATATATACCATGATTTATTATCCTGATTTTATATATATATATATATATATATATATATATATATATATATATATATACTTTATGAAGGCAGATTTTTAGTTACTTTTATTTATTGTTGTACTTCAGTTGCTGTTTAGTATCAATTAGGATTTAATAAATATGTGTTTTAATGAATATAAGTGAATAAAAATGTATTTGATAGGTGCATTATGGATAAAAAAAAAATCACCCCATAAATGGTGGCTATTTTAATGATAGTTTGTTTTTTTTTTCCCCACAGGTCAGATTGTAAATAAAACCCAGGGATTCTTTGTAATATAAAGATTGTTCTCTATATTGTAGAGTCAAAATTATATCTGAATTATTCTACTAGAACTTGGACAAATAACTTCATTTTATAAATTCTATAATGTAAAACTGTTGTCACCATATAAGTGATTTTTGTCCTCAAGAGCTTAAAATGTCTATTTTAGTGTTTGGTCTGAATCAATACAAATTTACTTTCTTCCTATTCCTTACAATAATTTCTTAGTGTCCAATGGAAAAATATATGGATGATTGCCATGTGCCAATCACCACGACTGGCATTAAATATCAAATCTAAGGGTTAGTCCTTTCTGTTCCTGAACTTGCAATAATTCTCTGGGGAGAATTATCACTGATTCATGAGTAAAACCTAAGTCTAGAAAGCAATAGTTTAAAAAGTTGAAATAGTGGATCCATATTCAAAAAAATAGAAGCAAATAAGGGAATTTAGGGAAAAGTGCTAAGTTACTTCCTACTTACATCATGAAGGAATGACATTTACATTATCTCAGACATTAAGTAATCTTTTCCTGGGAAGAGGATGCCATAAGCAAACTACAGAAACCAGGAAATGGAAGGGAAATGAGGGAACTTGCACAAAGCAGTGGATCTAGTATGTAAGGAAAAGCTGAAAAGTGCAAGAGATGAGCAAAGGGCATTTGGAAACCACGAGTACATGAGCATGTTGTACGTGGGATCTCAGATAACTCTCATAGACAGTGGTGGTGTGGATAAAGAGGGCAGCATTATCTCATCTGTGACTTATATGAATGCCATCATGTATGTAAATGAGGAAATCAGTGAGAGGCATCAAAAAACATACTTTGCATTATGGATAGTGGGACTGGGATAAAAGCATACTAGTTCCAAAAAATCCCATTCTCCTCTTCCCACTATTGAATTAATTAAGACTCCCTGATTGTCTAATTCTACTTGAAACTCCCACTTATAGGCTGTATGGCTCTGGGAGAGTCATTTATACAGGTCAGCTTTCTTATCATCTGTAATATAACTAAAACCTATGTTTTTCCACCAAAGTGCAATTTCATTAAAGTAATTGAATTGTAAATATAGGTATATATGTAACTCAGTGCTTTTATTGAAAACACGTAGCTGTGATGAAAGGATGGACCATTTAGAGACTGCCGTATCCAGGGATCCATCCCATAATCAGCTTCTAAACGCTGACACCATTGCATACACTAGCAAGATTTTGCTGAAAGGACCCAAATATAGCTGTCTCTTGTGAGACGATGCCGGGGCCTAGCAAACACAGGAGTGGATGTTCACAGTCAGCTATTGGATGTATCTCAGGGCTCCCAATGGAGAAGCTAGAGAAAGTACCCAAGGAGCTAAAGGGATCTGCAACCCTATTGTTGGAACAACATGATGTACTAACCAGAACCCCGGAGCTCTTGTCTCTAGCTGCATATGTATCGAAAGATGACCTAGTCGGCCATCAGTGGAAAGAGAGGCCCATTGGACTTGCAAACTTTATATGCCCCAATATAGGGGAATGCCAGGGCCAAAAGAATGGGAATGGGTGGGTAGGGAAGTGGGGGGCGCTATGGGGGACTTTTGGGATAGCATTGGAAATGTAATTGAGGAAAATATGTAATAAAAATATTAAAAATTAAAAAAAGAAAGAAATATATGAGTACAATTATACAATTCTTTTGTACTCGTTTTTTGTAATTGATGTTTCTTTTTTGATTTTTCTTTTATTATTATTATTAAACATTCCATTCATTGACATCTCAAACTCTATCCCACTTTCTGGTTACTCCCTCCACCCACCCCCCATCCCATGATATTCCGATTCCCAGTTACCCCTCCACTACTTCCCCATCTCACATCTGCCCTCCCCCCTCCTTTTTGCCTGTATGAGTGTGCTCTTCCACTCACTCACACTCTCCCTCCCCACCACTCCAGCATACCCTTACTCTGGAGCATCAAATCTCCCCAGGACCAAGGGCCTCCCCTCCCATTGCTATCAGGCAAGGCCATCCACTGCTACATACATATCTGGAGCCAGAGATCCCTCCTTGGTTGGTGGTCTAGTGTCTGGTAGAACTGAATGGTCAGGTCAGCCTATGCTGTTCTTCCAATGGGATTGCAATCCACTTCCACTCCTCCAGTCATTCTGCCAGCTCCCCCACCAGGTTCCCTGAGTTCAGCCTGATGGTTGGCTCCAAGCATCAGCCTCTGACTTAGTCAGTTGCTATCCCGACCTGGTTTCTATCTGCAAGCTCCTCTTGACCACGGCAACATTGTTGGTTTGGTGTCTGCAGACATGATGTATCCTCAGATGGGATTGTTCCACAGTTGGCCCTTCCTTCAGTATCTGTTCCATTTGTGTCCCTGTTCTTCCTTTGGACAGGAACATTTCTGGTTTAAAAAATGTTTGAGATGGGTGGGTGGCTCTATTCCTTGACCAAGGCCAGTGTCTATCTACTAGAGGTGGTCTCCACAGGTTCTATCTCCCCCTTCTCTGCTCATTACAGCTAAAGTCATTCCCATTCGGTCCTGGGAGCCTCATATTTCTCTGGTGTCTGTGGCCCTTCAGTGGCTATCCCCAGTTCCTCATCCCCCCACTACCTAATTTTATTCGATTTCCTGACTCTCTATATCTTTCTCACAATTCCTCCAGATTCTGATACTGCCACCCTTATTTCCTCCTCCTCCCTTTACCCTCCCTTGGTTCCTGTCCTTCCATCTCCCAGTTATTGTATTCCCCTCTCAATGCAGGGCTGAGGCATCCACCCACTGTTCTTTCTTCCTTCTATGCTCCATGAGGTCTATAGGTTGTATCATAGGCATTGTGAGCTTTTGGATTAGTATCCACTTACTAGTGAGTACATAGCATGTGTGTTCTTCTGTGTCTGGGTTAGCTCACTCAGGTTGATGCTTTCTAGTTCCATCCTATGCCTGCGGTTAAAAACAATGATTACTTTTTGTATTATTTTAAGCCAAATAAATATGGAGATTTAGCAAGATGTCCCTGTTTTTTCATCAGTGTCAGTGGAAGCACATATGACAGTTCAGAAAGTGTCAAAATCTAGATTGAAAGAGTAAGAACAATAGCTAGTGAAAAATAGAGAGAACCAGAGAAAAACAGAGAGGAATGCAGAGAAAATGTAGTGTGTTCTATTCATTACTCAAGGCAATTATTTTTAAAATAAATACGTTTATATTAAGTTGCAAACTGAAGCTGGGCAGTGGTGGTGCACATCTTTAATCCCAGCATTTGGGAGGCAGAGACAGGCAGATTTCTGAGTTCATGGTCAGCATGGTCTACAGAGTGAATTCCAGGACAGCCAGGGCTATACAGAGAACCCTATCTCGAAAAAAAACCAAAAACCAAACCAAACCAAAAACACATACAAAAAAGTTTCAAACTGAAAGTGTTGACTATCATCTACTTCAGGCTCCATCTTTGCTGTTAATGCAAAGCCAAAAATGAGTATAGCAAAATAGTAGGAGTCTAAAACTTTAGTATCTAACAGGACTCCTAGGAAGAATATTTCACTCTAATTAGGTCTCTGGTAGAAAAATAAATGGTACTTCTGAGACACTTATCATTTCTGACACATCTATTACCATGAGTGTTACCATTCAACAAAATGAATCCTTTTTAAATTCATAATGAGTATCTATTGCATGTGAATTTAACAATTGATACTAATTTTCATCCTACAACATGTAAGCATATTCCATAGAACCTATCATGTTGTTTCATATGTTGAAAAAGTGTGTGTGTGTGTGTGTGTTCATGTGTGTCCTTATACTACAATGTTAAGAGAAAAGTGCAAGATATGCTTATTTTCTGAAACCCAGTGGCCTCACATAGTGAATGCTTCAATTATTCAGTAGTGTCTCAAGCCAATAAAATCACACTAGGACTAATGACTTCCATGGCTTTTGATCCTCAATAGCGTTTAGAAGTCCTGCTTTATAGCCTTTCCATTGGCTATTATTACCCCTATTCCTTCTTCCCATTCTGAAGGGCTAGCTTTTCTTCATGTTGTTCTAACTTGTCACATGAAGTCACATAAACATCAGTGATCATGATGTTAAATTTCTGTTAAAAATGTATAACCTCTAGATCAAACGTTTCATGAGACTTACTGTTCTCAAAACTGAAATGATCTTGTAGACGAAAACAGGAGTTGTCTTCTGGGACTCCACTTTTAACTACATTTCTTCTTGAAAGGTTAACCCAAATGTTAATGACTTAAAACACCACATATCTCAGTTTCTATGCCTCTAGAATCAGGGTATCTTTCTTGGTCCATAAACCCCATAGTGCATACAGGTAATCTTTGAGGAACTGTCAGAAATGATAATAATCCAAGGCTCTCCTGTGAGAGATAATACTTCCAAAATTGGGCACATGTGTGTATTAATGGACCAAGAAGATGTCAGTTCTACATTGACTTGTTCAAAAATATTCACAGAAAATTTTCTAAGGCAAGAAGTAAGAAGAGCCAGAGAAAGAAAGAATGTGTATGATTACAATGAAAGTCATGGTCTTTCTTCATATCAGACTCAATAGCCCTTGTATAATATTCTGTTAGTTCTTGCTAAAGGGAAGTGGGCTATATAGTATGCAGGTGGTAAGACTTAGAAACAGAGAGGACCTACCATATTCAACAAACAGCCTGATTTTACCCTTTCATCATTTTAATAACAATGTATTTTTTTATTAAGCCACATCATTTTTCCCAATATCAGGCTTTGTTACATTAAACATGTAACAAATATCTTCCTTTTATGTTCTGTTCACTACTTACTTATGGTATTAGATTTCTCACCTTTATTCTCTTCTGTATGCACATTACCTTGTAATTCCTTTATTAATCTAATGTTTATTTAAATATTTACCATTTACCTAAAATTGTACTGGTGTTTTCAATTTATGTACTGAGTACGTTCACAAGGTCAACTTTTAATTTCTATTTCTGTATAAATTAACTTATGCTCATTTATAGTAGAAACAACATTATACACCTTAATCCTATAATAATATTCTTACAAAATTAATCATTTGTGTAGTATAAATTTTAAGAATGATGGTGTTCACTATGTGTGTGTTGGAGTTTTCAGAACATGTCAAAATAAAATAGCTTTCTTAAAAATGCACTATTGCTCCTAATTTTGTTGTTCCTATTAATTTTTTGCTTATATCATACAACTGGCTGCAATAATTTAGATCCCCATTTATAATAATGGGTGAATCTAGACATTTATAGTAGCCACATTAAAATCAACTAAATTAGTATTTAGGTACAACAAATGCATCTCCTCTCTCTTTCATTATTCCTGATAGATTGGGTTAAATACAAGTGTATATTACTATAGTTCACATTAAATATAATAGTATATTCCTTCTGGAAATTGTATTTTTCTTGTACTATCACAGACATTACAAATTAATTTTAAGACTGCTAAGCACAGAGCAATAAGTGAAGAACAACTGCTTTATACAGACCAAAATTGTTTATGAGGCTCTTCTGTATCTATCAACTTGTGCTCTGCTTCTCAACCTAGGAAACTTGATAGAGTTAGTTCTAGTTAATGGAAGAAGCAAAGGGTTATCAATCAGAATGCCAAACTTACAATTTTCAGATTATAAATCAAAAATGGATTTTAATTTTAATATTAAAAATAATTTAAAGTGGACTATCTTAGATAGACATGATCTCCTGTCCTCTAGAGGAGACAAAATTGCTACTTTGTTTTACTGTGGGTCAGAGACTGCCAGAAGATTTTTGAAAATATTTGAAATTATTGGACGCTGCAGCTAGAGATTATTTCCATCTAGGCTGAATGCGTTATTGCACTGTGAGATAGCTATAAGTCTATAGCCTTGAAATCAAAGTGGTATAGTTTGAATATGAAATGCCACCTATAGGTTCATATGTTTTAACATTTAGTTCCTCATTTGTGGCACTGTCTCAGGAGATTGTGGTAACTTTAAGGGACAAGGCCTGGCTAGTGGTCGAAATTAGCTAGCACCTCATGAATTGTGGTTGTGCCTGTGATTCAGGCCAGAGTCTCTGTGTGTTTATAGAGATTTTTAACAAACCACACCTGGAGCACTCTGCAATTCCAGGAGCTCTTGTTCACATGTCTCCATCATCAGGAAAGTACAAAGTGAAATAAATCCACTGTCCTCTCACACTAAGTTTCTTCTTCTCGTGTATTTGTTCCAAAGATAAGAAACCTGATTAGTATATGGGTAAAGAATAAAAATGCTGTTAAGGCTTCTCCAGTCCACTACACAGAACAGGACAAGCAACCAGAAGTGTCAAGAGTATCAAGGTAGAAAACACTGAGAAGTAAAGTAGACACAGAGAGAATAGAAAACAGCAATTAAATGCTGCTACTCTCCCACTAGGCAAGTTAGGAGAATATCCAGGCAAGAATAAAATATCCTGGCAAGAGAATTCTTAACACCCTTGAGCTATTTTCCAGCTATTCAAGGAAGAGGGCCTAATATATACAACTGAGGTTAAAGAAGCAGACAAGAGGGATACTTGATTCTATACAGTACTAAGGATGACATAATAAAGAACATGCTTCCTAGGAATTGAAGAACTTGTGGAGGCTAGAACATAAGCTGACAGGACAGCCTACAAAGAATCAACAAGCATAAGGTACTCACTGCTCTTATGAGTGCATAAGTTCTGACCCCACATGAAGAGATTAAGGTAAGAGCATACAACAAGGTTGGTACCCAAGTCCACCTAAAAGCATAGGCATTCAGAAAGATTTAGCATAATTAGATAATCAGTATTCCTCACTTAAGGTCAAGATTATCACCCTTATAAAAATGTCTGTGATCTGAAAGGGGGACTTTAAATGTCTTTCCAATCCTTTTACCAAGTAAGGATAATTTGTGTCTACAGAGATCCAATAACTGGTGACATTTTGCAATCAGACACAAGGTGTCTGTTCCACCAGAAAAACATATTGACTGTACTTAATGCTGCAATCATAACAGCAGCAAATAGAGGTTTCCTTTCCCCACATCGTCTCCAATATTTGTTTTCATGTTTTTTGTTCGCCTTTGGTTTATGTTTGTTTATTTGTTTGGGAATTTTTTGCTTTGTTTTATTTTACTTTATTTTTGTTTTTGTTTGTTTTTTTTTTTGATTTTGTTTTGTTTTGGATGATTTGTTTGCCATCTGTGATGGTTTGTATATGTTTGGCCTAGGGAGTAGCACTATTAGGAGGTGTAGCCTTATTGGAAAAGGTGTGTCACTGTGAGCATGGGATTTAATACCCTAGTCTAAGCTTCCTGGAAGTCAATATTTTCCTAGTAGCCTCCAGATGAAGATGTGGAACTCTCAACTCCTCCTGTACCATCCCTGCCTGGAAGCTGCCATGTTCCTACCTTGATGATAACGAACTGAATATCTGAACCTATAAGCCAGTCCTTATAAGAGTTGCATTGGTCATGGTGTCTGTTTACGGTAGTAAAACTATAACTAAGACACTATCTAACGGGCTAATTTAAATCTCAAAATCATTTTGATTTGGTTTTGGAGACATGTCAACTTGAGCTTTTGGCATTGCAGAGAGCTGAAGGTGTAGGTTGTTAAATATGTCTGGAAGCACAGAAAGATTCTTTCCAGAATCATGGACACAACTGTAATTCATGAGTTCCTAGCTAATTACTACTATTAGCTAGGTTGCCACATAAAGCTTTAATCATCTCCTAAAACAGTGCTAAAATTAGGGAATAAAATCTTAGAACAAATGAGCCTATGGGTAACTTTTCATATTCAAATTGTACTGCTTTGCTTCCAAGCCCATAGCTTCATAGCTATCTCATAATGCAATACAGAATTTATTTGCAATGATTTTACTTAGCAATTTGTATGTTTTCTGTGAAGAACTCACTATGTAGATCCAGATCTTTTTGTTTGTTTGATTTGCTCTTGTTTTTAGACTTCTTGACATATTCTAAATATTATTTCTCTATCATAAGTATAGCTTATAAATATTCTCTCACATTTTGTGTGCTTTCTCTTCACTACATTATTTCTTTAGCTTGAAAACATTTTTAATTTAATGACGCCCTCTTGTCAATTCTTAGACAAGTGTAATTCTACTGCCTATAACTGTATCATGTAGGGTATCTTTGTTTTTGGTCCTTTAAGCTCACTTTTTGTGCAAGATGATAGATACCAGTCAAATTCCATTACATATATGGGGACATCCAGGTTTTTTTTCAATCACCATTTGTTGATGACTATTTCTCTTTTTCAACATGGGTTTGGCATCTAAGTAGCTATGGTTATGTGTACTCATGTTGGGGTACTCCATTTGGTTGCATTTGTCTACATGCCTGTGTTTTTTTTTTTCTACCAGTTTCATCTTGATTTTATTACCATGACTGTAGAGTATACCATGAAATCTAACAATATCATTGCTCAAGCTCAAGTATTGTTCTTTTTGCTTATGGGTTTTAGAAATCTGCTTCCATTTGTGAATGCATATGAATTTTAAGCTATTTTTTCTATTTCTACAAAAAATGCTATGGGGATTTTAATTAGGGTTCCATTAGATTTGTAAATGACTTGGTAGAATGATAACTTTCATAAGGAAATATTTACATAACAATGAATATGGGATGTTTTTTCCATACTCTAGTGTTTTACTCTATTTCTATTTTTAAAAGTTTAATGTGTTCATTATAGAAAACTTTCACCTCCTTAGTGTGGTTTATTCCTACATATTTTATTTTGTTTAAATAAAATGTATTTTATTTAAACATGGGAGTTTTATCCATGATATCTTTCTCGGTATTTTTGATGATTTTAAATAGAAAAACACTTATTTCAAGATGATTTGGTATCATGCTGTATTTCTTTTTTGTTGTTTTTTTTTTTTTCAACTTACAAAGGCCCCACTTTCCTTTCCTTTTTATTGAAAATGAATTTTTCCACACAGTATATTCACATTACAATTTGCCTTTCCCCATTTCCTTCCAGTCCCTTCCCATCTCCCTACTCACCCACTGTGTCATTGTCACTCCTTCCTGTTAAGTGATAAGCAGACAATCAAAACCAAGATGAAAGACAAATGGAAGGCACACGAAACATACATGCACTCACACACAAATGTACAAAGCCAATAAAACACAAAATCATGAATCAAAACATACAAGCAAAAGTTTAGACAAAAAAAAAAAATCCAAACAAATCAATATTAGAGGAAAAAAAGTACCATTCAGCACTCTGTGTAGGGCATCATATCCTTGACATGGAATCTACTCTTTTTTTTAGTTCATGTATTTTTATTTACTTTCTATTTTTAAGTACATTTTTATTAGATATTTTCTTCATTTTCATTTCAAATGTTATCCCCAAAGTCCCCTATACCCTCCCCCACACCCTGCTCCCCAACTCACCCACTCCCACTTCCTGACCCTGGCATTCCCCTGTCCTGGGGCATATGATCTTCTCAAGACCAAGGGACTCTCTTCCCATTGATGGCCGACTAGGCCATCCTCTGCCACATAGGCAACTAGAGACACAAGCTCTGCTGGTACTGGTAAGTTCATATTGTTGTTCCTCTTAAAGGGTTGCAGACCCCTTCAGCTCCTTGGTTACTTTCTCTAGCTCCTTCTTTAGGGGAGAAAGTTCCATCCAATAGATGACTGTGAGCATCCACTTCTGTATTTGCCAGGCACTGGCATAGCCTCACCAGAGAGAGCTATATCAGGGTCCTGTCAGCAAAATCTTGCTGGCATATGCAATAGTGTCTGGGTTTGATGGTTGTATATGGGATAGATCTCCAGGTGTGCCAGTCTCTGGATGGCCCTTTCTTCTGTCTCAGCTGCGAACTTTGTCTCCGTAACTCCTTCCATGGGTATTTTGTTCCCCATTCTAAAAAGGAATGAAGTATCCACATTTTGGTCTTCCTTCTTCATGAGTTTCATTTGTTTTGTAAATTGTATCTTGGGTAGTCTAAGTTTCTAGGCTAATATCCACTTATCAGTGAATGCATATCATATGTGTTCCTTTGTGATTGGGTTACCTCACTCAGGATGATATCCTCCAGATCCATCCATTTGCCTAGGAATTTCATAAATTCATTGTTTTTAATTGCTGAGTAGTACTCCATTGTGTAAATGTACCACAATTTCTGTATCCATTCTTCTGTTGAGGGACATCCTTCCAGCTTATGGCTATTATAAATAAGGCTGATATGAACATAATGGAGTATGTGTCCTTATTACAAATTGGACTATCTTCTGGGTATATGCCCAGGAGAGGTATTGCTGGATCCTCTGGTAGTACTATGTCCAATTTTCTGATGAACCCATGCTGTATTTCTGATATTACCTTTAGTTAAGAATTTCTGGAAGAATTTTGAGGATCCTAAGGTATCATATAATGTCATCTGTAAATAGAGTTAGATTTCTTTTATTATTTGAACCACTCTAATTATCTTCTCTTGTTTTATTGGACCCAGTTATGGATTTGTGCATAATATTACAAAGGGGTGTGTATAATGAGCAGCCTTGTCTCATACTGTAGCCTCCCCTCCACCAGCATTAAGGGTTCCACTGTTTACACCTGGATGGAGCTTGCCGCTCAATCGTTCTGCCACGCCCACTGCTGGAACCTGCCGCTTTGCTGTTCCGAAGCCATCACGTGGTCACCCTGCTACTGGACCCCAAGATTATTTGGCGGGAATTGGGCCCCTCCCCCTTCCTTCATAACGGAGTGCCGGAATAGTAAAAAGCCCACTTAGTCATAATGGATAAACTTTTCAATATATGAGTCTATAACATCTTTATAAGTTCATTATTGAGTATTATTGAATCTATGTGTATCAGGGAATTGAGGTGCTAAAGTCTCCCACTATTATTGTGTTAGGTTCAATGCCTGTGTTGAGCTTTAGTAAAGTTTGCTTTATGAATGTGGATGCCCTTGTATTTGGAGCATTGATGTTCAGAACTGAGAGTTCATCTTGGTAGATTTTTCCTTTGATGATTATGAAGTGTCTTTCCTTATCTTTTTTGGAAAACTTTTGGTTGAAAGTCGATTTTATTTAATATTTAATGGCTATTCCAGCTTGTTTCTTGGGACTATTTTCTGGGAAACTTATTTTCCAGCCTTTTATTTTGAGGTAGTGTCTGTTTTTGACACTGAGGTATGTTTCCTGTATGCAGCAAAATGTTGGGTCCTATTTCCATATTCAGGCTGTTAGTCTTTGTCATTTTATTGGTTAAAGGGGTCCATTGATGTTAAGAAATATTAAGGAAAAGTGATTGTTGCTTCCTGCTATTTTTGTTGTTAGAGGTGGAATTATGTTTGTTGGCTATCTTCTTCTGGATTTGTTGAAAGAAGATTACTTTTTCACTTTTTCTAGGGTGAAGTTTCCCTCCTTGTGTTGGAGTTTTCCATCTATTATTTCCTGTAGGGCTGGATTTGTGGAAATATATAGTGTAATTTATTTTTTGTTATGGAATATCTTGGTTTCTCTATCTGTGCTAGTTGGGAGTTTTGCTGGGTATAGGAGCCTGGGATGGCATATGTGTTCTTTTAGGATCTGTGTGATATCTGTCCAGAATTTTCTGGCTTTTATAATCTCTGGTGAGCAGTCTGATGTAATTCTGATAGGTCTGTCTTTATATGTTACTTGACCTTTTCTCCTTATTGCTTTTAATATTCTTTTGTTTTGTTTTGTTTTGAGCATTTGGTATTTTGTTTATTATGTGTCAGCAGGACTCTATTTTCTGGTTCAGTGTATTTGGAGTTCATTATGCTTCTTGTATGTTCATGGGAATCTCTTTCTTTAAGTTAAGTAAATTTTCTTCAATACTTTTGTTGAAGATATTTTCTGGCCCTTTAAGTTGGAAATCTTCACTCTGTTCTTTACCTACTATCCTTATCCTTATCTCACTGTTTCCTGGATTTCCTAGATGTTTTGGGTTAGGAGCATTTTGCATTCTGCATTTTCTTTGACTGTTGTGTCAATGTTTTCTATGGTATCTTCTGCATCTGAGATTTTTCTCTCTATCTATCTGATGGTGATGCTTTTATCTATGACTCCTGCTCTCTTTCCTAGGTTTTCTATCTCCAGGATTGTCCCCATTTTTCTTTCTTTATGGTATCTATTTTCATTTTTAGACCCTAGGTGGTTTTGTTCAATTCCTACACCTGTTTGGCTGTGTTTTCCTGTAATTTTCTAAAGGAATATTGTGTTTCCTCTTTAAGGGCTTCTACCTCTTTACCTGTATTCTCCTGTATTTCTTGAAGGGAGTTATTTATGTCCTTCTTACAGTCCTCTATTATCATCATGAGATATGATTTTAAATGCTAATTTTGCTTTTCAAGTGTGTTGGTCTATCCAGGACTTGCTTTAGTGGGTGGACTGGGTAATGATGCCAAATAACCTTGCTTTATATTTCTTATGTTCTTACACTTGCTTCTTGCCATCTGGTTATCTCTAGTGCTACCTTCCCTTGCTGTTTCTGACTGGAACCTGTCCCTCCTGTGATCCTGATTGCGACAGAATTCCTCAGAGTCCAACTGTTTCTGTAATTCTGGGATTCTGGGATCTAGAGATTCTGGGTGTGTCAGAGCTCCTGGGAGTCAAACTTCCTCTGGGATCCTGAGTGACAAAGCTCCTGAGATACTTTTGTGTTCAGAGGTCCTTGGAGTCAAGCTTTCTTTGGGTGTTGCAGGAGTGGGTGAGGAGCCAGAGCCCTGGGTCTGATCTGGGCACAGGTGCAAGCTGAAAGGAATCCATGCCTCTGGCTGGGTGGGGTGCTGTGTTTCCCTGATTCCTGTTGGGGTTCCAGTTATGCTGGGTGTTGGGAAAGATGTTGTGGCCTCAGCTGTGATCTTGAGTGCGTCAGAGCTCCAGTGTTCCTGGGTATGTCTTATCTCCTGGGAGTTACGCTTCCTCTGTGATTCTGTTACACTATGATCCTATGATCCTGTGATCCTGGGTGTGTTAAAGTACCTGGGTGTTGGCTTCCTTCTGTGTATTGTAGGAGTGGGTGCAGAGCCAGTGTCCCAGGTCTGCTCTGGGCTGGGGGTCAACTGGAAGAAACCTATGCTACTGTGCTCCTGGGCATATCAGAGCACCTGGGAATAGTGCTTCCTCTGGGCTGCAGATGCAGCACCCTAGGTCTGCTCCAGGCATAGGTTCAAACCAGAAGGCTAGTCATCCAATTTTATGCTGTGTATAAGATACTCTGAAATATCTGTTATTCTCAAATAGCCTGAATTTCATGATCTAATTATTCTGTTTATCATTCTACCTACACACATTAAATTTTTGTTTATTCATTTAGAATGATTTATTAATTGTCTTTTATATGTAGTTTCAAGAGAAACATCTTGGTAGATAGAACCTTAAAGATACAGCTTCTTTCCTTAAAAAGTGTAAAACCTTTAAAGATAGATTTAAAATGTGCTCAAAAATTATGTGATGGATATAATGAACTTAGATCAGGAAGATGCTGAAAAGGTGATTAATTTAGGAAAAAATATTCAGAAAAGTGATAATTGTGCTGAGTTTTACATGAAGTTTTAAGACTGATATGATGGTAATAATTATGGAACATTGTGACATATCAGAACAACTAATTGTAGAACTTTATAGAATATTGAGTTCTAGAGCCATGGATATTAATCTGGCTGCAGGATTGCCTTGTTTTTCATTTGTGAATAGGTTCTAAACTTCAGAAACTCAATTTTCTCATCTATAAAAGGTAGAAAAAAAATATTTCAAAAGGATCTAGTCTGGTAAGGCATCCTGACCCACCCTTCCATGAACCCTTTCTAATTCAGCATATAAAGCCCTGGTCAGGTATCCAGTTCCTCAAACCAGTCTGGCCAATCCTGCCGAGACCTCAAACAATTGCTGGGACTCTGCCAGGACCTACCCAGCCTGGATAGCCAACAAGACCCTTCCATATCGTACCTGCCTCTCTATCCAACGAGATTAATAGAATGTTTCTGCAGAAACCAGCCTGGTAAGTCTTCCTGACCCTTCCATCTATACAGCATTACAGCATGCCAGACCTTGCTAGGGTCCTATTGCCAATGCTCTTACCTAGCAATGCCACCACTACCTATGCCAAATCCAACCTCTAAGTTTCTGTATAGACAAGCTACTTCAATAGGAGGACTCTCCTGCATCACATCTATCAATTGGCTCTGAAATTATTGTATTGGCATCTTGAAAACTGTGATTTTATTGATATATAAATCTTATTGGTTAACTATTAGCTTCAAGTTTTGCTTTACTTGGTTGATGAGTGCTGTTGTGACTGACCATGGGCAGGTGGTCATTGTGGGCCGAGAGAAGCTGGCAGCAGAAAGAGGGGCTGGTGGCAGCATTCCGCACAGGGACTTGGGAGCTCTGGTTCAGAGAGACGGCTGAGTTGAGATCACTTGGCTGGAGCCATGTGGTTCTCCGGTTGTTGGCAGTAGCACAGGAAGCCAGCAGGTCCATTTTTAATATTTCTCACAACAGAGTCTCATTTCCCAGGCTTGAGGTCTGAGGCAGGGAACACAAGGAGGAGAGAGAAGGTGAGCAAAGAGATACCATGGGGTTGGCCAATCATAAAAACGTGGCCATGAGTTCTGGACAGTTGGAGTTATGAGTTGCCCAGATGAAATATGGCAAGTTATAACTAAGGATTATTGATAAGGAAGTAGGTACCAATGACTTACAGGGCAGTCTGCCCAGATTTAGTACTTTAAAGGCTTATTATAAATATACAAATTGCATGTCTTTTACCAGGGAATGAATGACCAAAGGTAGAGTAGAAACCTCCAGGTAAGATTGATTATTCAATATAACAATTATGCTTAAGGCATTTATAATATCTGGACCTAAACTACTCACACATCCTCTTTTCTGCTCCAACCTATTTTGTTTATATCAATAACAGAAATAAAAAAAGCTCACATACCCAGATATCAAAATAAAAATAAAAACAAGCAACAAGAACTATGTGCCTCTCATTCAAAGCCTACTAGTACTATAGAATGTTTGCCAATGGAAATTACCTATATAAAATCAAAGACATAAAAATTTAAAGAACAGTCATAAACTTTATTATAGAATTCAAGGAATTTAAAGATGAGACAATAAACAGCACAATGATATTAAAAAGAAATAATTTAAGAAGAGTAAATGCCCGAGTGGTGTTTAAGAAAACACAAACAGAGCCGGGCGTGGTGGCGCACGCCTTTAATCCCAGCACTCGGGAGGCAGAGGCAGGCGGATTTCTGAGTTCGAGGCCAGCCTGGTCTACAAAGTGAGTGCCAGGACAGCCAGGGCTACACAGAGAAACCCTGTCTCGAAAAACCAAAAAAAAAAAAAAAAAAAAGAAAACACAAACAGAACTGATAGAAATGAGAAAGAGGATTCAGGACATTAGAAGTTAATTCAATAAAGAGACGTTGAATTAATTGAAGTGGACTTAAACTGTTGGTATCAGGACCTCTGAAACCTGTGACATCACATAGGCGGGATCCTATGCCAAGGCAACAGCCACCATATTCCCAGAATCCACTTCGCTCACCTCCCACCTTTACCTGTGTTATGTCATCACCCATACATAAAGAAAGGTCCCCCTGACCCGCTCGCTCTCTCCTCTCTCCCTCTCCCTCTCTCCCTCTCTTCCCCCTTTCTCTTTCCACCATCACCTTGCCCCTCTATCTCCCAATATACCTTTTACTCATGGAACGGTTTTGGCCTGGTGTGCTGTGTTTAGGTGAGAGCTGCTATTCTAACATATCATTTTGTGCTGAAACCCAGGAATCATTATGCAGGAGAAGCGCGGAGCCCAGGTGGCGCCCAGCCCAACTGTGAAGCCACCACTGCACTGGAGAACCAAGGACACATGGACAGCCATCACTGCCTGCAACAACTGCTACCTCACATGGATTCCATCCGCTGACACTTGCTGTCATTCATCATGTGGATTTCCACCGCTGTCACAGGCCATCGCTACCACCGCGAGACACACAGACTTCTACCAAGTGAGCTGTGCCGCCATGGTCCACCCTGTGGGACTAGCTTCTGCCGGGCTCACATCAACCACTCAGGTCCACTTCTCCATTTACCAGTTCGCTAGAATTCTTGCATAGACACTAGCATATTGATTGTTGAGATCAGTCAGCAGGAGGGCTTCTAATTTCCCAGAGAGTGCCTAGCCAGCTTTTTCTGGGGCTACAGAGTTGGAATTTTACAGCCATGCTTCCCAGCTGACATACAAGTTAGGGCATTGAACCTTTGGGTGACCATATCCCTCGAAAGTGGATCTCATTCCCCTCTCCCTCTGGGCTCTTACAGTCATTTAAGGAATCCCTGGACCCAGGGGAGAGCCCTTTCTAGTAAGTTCTGGACTTACTGTGTAGCCTCTAGGGGGCTCTAGTGAAGGCTTGGACCTCTAGCTTCTTGATTTCTTTTTGGTTGATGAATTGTTCTCAGGACACCAGTAGGAATAATCCAATAGTCCCCCCACCCCCCCATGGGTGCTGCAATGTCTTTGGTCATACCTCCAGGGAACCCACTGGGATGTCTCCTGGAAAATCTCAAATTGTTGAGGCTAACACCTGACTTGAAGGCATCAAAATTAATATACTTCTGCAATAAGGTCTGGATTTACTGCCAGCTAGAGAATAGTTCCAAATGGTCACTTAATGGTACCTTAGATCCAATTATTTTAAGGGATCTTAATACATACTGCCAGCGAACTGGTAATTGGAAACAGGTGCCCTATGTTCAAGCATTCATCTATCTTTGCTCCAATCCCTCCATGTGTTCCTCTTGTTCCCAAACCCAAGTTCTCATGAAACCTACACAACCTCTGTCAGATGATGCTACAATGCTAGATCCAGCTTATGGACCACCCTCTTTCCACTGCAGACCTGTTTCCATGCCTCTGAAAACCCAAATTTCTGCCTCAGTTTCTCCTTCTCACCAGGATAACCCAGAGCCCTCTAGCCCTTCCTCTCCAGACTCCTCCCCTTCTTCTGTGCCAACTGCAGGTTGCTCCAAGGGCCCTATATTGGCACCCACCTTCACCCTCCTGTCACGATCTGTAAGGTCACAGCCAAACCCTCAAGTCCTTCCCCGAAGGATACCTGACCCAGAATCAGTCCTTCCTCTAAAAGAAGGTGCTGGGGTAGATGGCCTTGTCAGAATACATATTCCTTTCTTGCTGACTGAACTTTCTCAAATAGAGAGCAGACTGGGTTCCTAGACATCTAACTCCTCCACCTTTATTAAAGAATTTCAATACATTATTCAATCTTACAACTTGACTTTCCACGATGTACATATGATACTTATTAATAATTTAGCTTCCTGAGGAATGCAGGCAAGAATGGGAGCAAGAGAGAACACATGCAGATGAAATTCATCAAATAGATAGAACATATCCAATCGGATTGGAGGCAGTGTCTGACCAGGATGGAATCAAGATGGAATTATAATTCCAAAGGTAGTATTTTAGCCAGAGACAGGTTTATAACCTGCCTTTTGGCAACCCTAAGAAAGGCAGCCTTAAAACCAGTTAATTTTTGAAAAACTCCAAGAGATTGTCCAGGACAAGTAAGAAAAAATCCATCTCAAGTTTTAGAACGCCTCACAAAGGCTTTATTGCAGCATACCAATCTGGACCCTGAAAACCCAGAAGGTAGAAACTTCTGATGACCTACTTCTTCTCCCAGAGCTACCCCAACATAAAAGCTAAACTTAAAAAGCTGGAGAGGGGAGCCCTAACTCATCAGGCAGAACTTTTAGCACTGGCCTTCAAGGTGTACCATGGGAGAGATGAGCAAGCTGGCAAACAAAATCACCATATGCTGGCAAAGGCTGTCTGACCAGCCCCAGCCACTGCCCAGGACTCCTGGTCTTCTAAAAATCAGAGACTACCAGGCACCTGCTACAAATGTAATCAACAAGGTCATTGGGCAAAAGCCTGCCTTAACAAGCCAAGGGGGCCGTGCCCTAAGTGTCATCAAGAGGGACATTGGGCTGTCAATTGCCCTCCTGTTACACAGAACAGAGGGATATCACTCCCAGATAACCCTCCAGCTGATCTTCTAGGCTTGGCTATGACCAACTGAGGAGGCCCAAGCTCCCCTGACCAGATCAGTGTCATCCATCACTTGCAGGGAGCCCCAGGTAGATATCATGATATGAGCGTAGCCCATCTCCTTCCTCTTAGACACTGGGGCCACTTACTCTGTACTTACAGAGTTTTGAGAACCTACTTTTCCTCGTTTTCCTATTGTTCAGATAGGAGGACAACCTTACTTCCCTACCAGAACCCACCACTTAGTTACATTTTTAGGCGTGTACCTCTTACCCATCCCTTGTTGGTAGAGCCAACATACCCTGTCCCCTTATTGGGAAGGGATCTTCTAGCTATGCTGGGAGGCTCTATTGCTCCCCCCATTCACCCAAACTCAAGCTCTACAGTAGTTCCTCTGCTCCTCTTTCTAGTCAGCCAACCTACTAACACTTTACCAGTTTCTCAGGTAGACCCCTGAGTCTGGGAAGTCCAGACCCTCTCTTTTGCTAAACATCCTTCTACTGTTGCCATTCAATTACTGGACTCTACCAGATACATAACCCTTTATCTCTTCAGAACCTCAGGAGACTTAAGCCTATCATTTCTGACCTCTTGAGTAAAAACTACTTTGCCCCACCTCTTCCCCCTTTAACACCCCTATATTAGCAGTTAAGAAACCTAATGGTACCTACCGCCTGGTTTAAGACATCAGGTACATTGATTCTGCAGTGGTTCCTCTCCATGCTATTGTGGCTAATTCACACTTCTTTCCACTATCCCCTCGGGAACTTCCCATTTCTCAGTCCTAGATCTCAAGGATGCATTTTTCTCTATTCTTCTAGATGCCCAGTCACAAAACATGTTTGCTTTTACCTGGATCGCTCCTGATACCCACCCTTCTACCCAACTTACTTGAACTGTTCTACCTCAGGGATTCTGGGACAGCCCACAACTATTTGGTCAGGTCCTGGCTTCTGACTTACTGTCTCTTCCTAAATCTAAGATAATACTTCATAGATGATGACTTCTGTAGCCCCTCTCTAGAAACTTAGCCAAGCTGACACCTTTGCTCTTCTAAATTTCCTCTCCAGTTGAGGCTACAAGGTCTCACCTTCTAAAGTTCAACTGTCCACCCCTCAGGTCACTTATTTGGGACTAAGAATTACCCCAACCTTGTATCTTGGGTATCCTAAGTTTTGGGCTAATATCCACTTATCAGTGAGTACAATTTGCTAAACGCATGAAACTCAAGAAGAATGAAGACCAAAGTGTGGACACTGTACCCCTCCTTAGAATTGGGAACAAAACACCCATGGAAGGAGTTACAGAGACAAAGTTTGGAGCTGTGACGAAAGGATGGACCAACTAGAGACTGCCATATCCAGGGATCCACCCCATAATCAGCTTCCAAGCCCTGACACCATTGCATACACTAGCAAGATTTTTCTGAAAGGACCCCAGATATAGCTGTCTCTTGTGAGACTATGCCGGGGCCTCGCAAACACATAAGTGGATGCTCACAGTCAGCTAGTGGATGGATCACAGGGCTCCCAATGGAGGAGCTAGAGAAAGGACCCAAGGAGCTAAAGGGATCTGCAACCCTATAGGTGGAACAACATTATGAACTAACCAGTACCCCAGAGCTCTTGACTCTAGCTGCATATGTATCACAAGATGGCCTAGTAGGCCATCACTGGAAAGAGAGGCCCATTGGACTTCAAACTTTATATGCCCCAGTACAGGGGAATGCCAGGGCCAAAAAAAAAAAAAAAAAAAAAAAAAGGGAATGGGTGGGTAGGGAAGTGGGGGGGAGGGTATGGGGGACTTTTGGGTTAGCATTGGAAATGTAATTGAGGAAAATACGTAATAAAAAAATATTAAAAATTAAAAAAAAAGAATTACCCCAACCACAAGGCTATTACATTAGATAGAAAGAATCTGATTCACTCTCTAACTCTTCCTTCTACAAAGGAAGAGATTTTATCATTCCTAAGAATAGCTAGTTTTTTACTAGCTATTGGGTTCCTTCTTGTTCATGGGTTCCTTCCTTTTCTCTCCTTTCTCATTGTATGAAGCAGCATTAGGCCCCATCCATGAACTTCTTCTCAAACCCATTACCAAGCCCTTTCAAAGGCTCCAACAGGCTCGCCTTAAGGCCCCAGCTTTACATCTCCCTGACCTGACTTGTCATTTTTCCCTCTATGTAGCTAAAAAAGAGACATTTGTCCTTGGAGTCTTAGGTCATCAACTGGGACCCTCTTTTGCACCTGCAGCATACTTGTTGAAAAAACTAGATGTAACCATCCAGGGATGTGCACGTTGTATCTTTACCTTAGTAGCCTTAGTAGCTGAACTGCTTATTCAAGAGTCAAAAAAAACAAACAAAAAAATCCCAAAAACCCTAATCTTTGGATCATCCATAACTGTCTTCTCTTCTCAAAATTTGTCACAGCTCCTTACTTATAAAGACTTACAGACTCTACCTCCCTCCAGGGTTCTTCCTCTTCAGGTAGCTCTAGTAGAAGACCCCACACTCACCTTCCAATCATGCCCACCTGTTAATATTTTCAATCTTTTTCCTCAACCAAATATTGACCACTCCTTATCTCACTCCTGCACTGAAACTTTAGAGGAACTATTACCTCATCCTTCACACATACAGGAGGGCACATTGCTTCAGGCCATCTATACAGATAGAAGCTCCTTTTACATGAAGGGGCCACAAGAGCTGGCTATGCGATAGCATCAGACAGTGAGGTGGTGGAGGCATAGGTCCTTCCTGCTCATACCTCCAAACAACAGGCTGAACTAATAGCCCTTACTTGTGCCTTTCAACGCAAACAGGAAAAAATCCCTCAACATATACACAGATTCCAAATTTGCTTTTCATATCCTCCTGTCCCACGCTGCTATCTGGAAGGAGCACAGGCTTCATTTTTATTGGTTTATTTATTTATTTATTTATTTATTTACATTTCAAATGTTATCCTCTTCCCAGATCCCCCTCCACAAACTCCTTATACCCTCCCCCTGCCTCTATGAGGGTGCTCTCTCCCATGCCCACTCACTCCTGTCTCAGCACCCTAACATTCCCCTACCCTGGGTCATCGAGCCTCCACAGGACCAAGGGGCTCCTCTCCCAGTGATACCTGATAATGCAATCCTCTGCTACATATGCAGCTTGAGCTCTGAGTTCCCCAATGTGAACTCTTTGTTTGGTGGTTTTAGTCCCTGGAAGCTTTGGGGGTTCAGCTTGGTTGATATTGTTGTTCTAATTCTTACTTGATTATTCGATAAGGTAGGACATGAAACACTTTTAATATATTTCAACGTTAATTGATATTTTGATTTCATACTTGTTGATGCTAAGAAGACTACTTTTTAAAAATGTGTAGGGTTTGGTGCTAGTTCTGTTTATTAACATCTGGATCAACTAAAGCCCCAGCAGTTTGGCATTCACATGATGAATTTTCTTTATTGGATCATTACAAATTAAACAGCCCACCCTTAATATATGGTAGATTCATGAAAGGATATATAAAAAGGAAGCTTGCATGCTTGTTTACATTCACTCTCTCTGGCAAGATCATATATCTAGTTGCTGAGGCTTTCCTTTGCTGGCATTAAAATAGCCTTCGGGAGTTCAATATAAAGACCTGATAAGACAGCAAATTGAGTGGACTGAAAAACTACCAAATTCATGGGCTTGGGGTATATAATAACCAAAGTTTGGCTGCCTAATAATAATAATAATAATAATAATATCAGGAATAGATAAACTCTGATTTATTTCTGGTCACTGAAGTTAATCTGTCTCACCCTTTTCTGTGCATATGCACCTGGACCAATCTAATTGTAAGTTCTAAGCCACTGGATCTGTAGTAGGCAAGCCTCCAATTAAATGCTTTCTAAAAAGAAAGTTGTTTTGGTCATGGTGGCTTGTCACAAATACACAACACTAATATAATAAGCAAAAAACTTGTGAGACAAAAACATTATGAGACTAAAACCTTACTACTACAATATCTTATGATGTAGCATAAACAAGCTGTGTGAGAAACACTTTTGATTCACTATGCTTTGGATTTTAAGTAAGATTTTTGTCATTGTGTGTGTACAGTTGAGAAACTTTTACCATTGGCAAATGTTCTAGTCCTACCATGTTTAGCCTTTGAAATTCTTATGGAGTTTTGATTCATAATTTAAGAAGCAGTGTGGTAAGGATAAAAGGTTGGGCAATAATTTTTTTTTCTTTTTTGGTTTTTCGAGACAGAGTTTTTCTGTGTAGTACTGGCTGTCCTGGAACTCACTTTGTAGACCAGGCTGGCCTCGAACTCAGAAGTCTGCCTGCCTCTGGCTCCTTAGTGCTGGGATTAAAGGCATGCACCAGCACACCCAGCAATAAATTAATTTTTAAGTAATACCTTTTTAAAGCAACTTCAAGTTGCATTCTGGTAATTTTGATCAGACTAATTATATCTTTGTAACTTTTTAACAAAGAAAACAAAAGGATTTCTACAACAACCTTATCATGTAGATAGGACCAGGCATATATATACACAGAAGGGAGTCAGATAGAATGATCAGAAATAAATGAGAATTCTAACTCTTCTCACATCAGTTTCAAAATAAAATGGTACTATATGTACAGGTCTAAATCAGGTGTGTGTGTGTGTGTTTCAAGAATCTACTCTATACAGGGGGCTGTAAACTGTATTACAAAGCTAGAGAAAGTAAAATAATGTTCAAAGTTTCCATTAAATATTTTTTAGTTTTATTTTGTACATAAGTACAGATGTGTCCATGTAGGATTGTGTGCATGTAGTGTAGCTGCCTGAAGAGAACAAAGTCTTTGTATTCTTGCCACAGCTGGAATTACAAACACTTGTGTGTTGCCTGATGTTGGTACTTGCACCAAATGCAAGTCTTCTGCAACATCGGTATATATTCTTAACCATTGATATCCAATTTAAGATTAATTTAATTACCTGGGAGGTTATATAACTAAATTATTTATATTTATCTAATTTTGCATTAAGTACTGAGATGTGTCAAATAATAATTTTATATAACATCTTGAATTTTACAAATATCTATTTTTTTAGTATGAACTTTGTTCTTAAAGTATGTAATGAGTTAATAATTTGCCTTATTAAACTGAATAACAATATTTTTGGACAAGATCTTGCTGTAAGGAAACAAATCTGATTTTCTTTCTGTGGTGAGGATACAGTAACTTTAACACATTTGTGAGCAGTGACAATAGCATATAGAGTGAGAAATGACTTATAAACAAATTATTTGAATATGATGTAATGGCCAGAACATTCACAGATGTTTACTACAATATAAATTTTTCTCAAAATCCTGCATCATAATTCTTGTAAAACTTGTCAGCTGTATTAAAAATAGAAAAGTCAGGACTTCATATTTTATAGATACTTCTATGCTATTCATAATACTATTATGAGTAGAATAATTTGATTTAATTCTAATCAACAATTAAAAATTTAATTCTAATTATATAATGAGTCCCTGATGCTGAGAACTGTAATAACTGTTGTATAACATACCTATACTAACTAAGCCTACATGTTTATATTATGAGCCTGGCACTACTTTTGTAGAAAGGAAGGTTATAGCAGGAAATACTGAATACTACCCTAAGACCTTCTTGATAGAGTATGTAGGAATTTAGTTTAAAATTAAATGAGAAACATGTAGCTTTTGTCTTCAAAGGGTACCTCAAAATTTAGAAAAAAAAATTACACTCAGGCAGTTTTAAGTCAACCAAGAGAAATGGCAATTTATTTTCAGTTTTTATGCAGTTATAATTATTTGTGGTGATGGACTCAAAAGAAAATATGATAGCATTCTCACACTGACATTTGTACATATTTTGATGCTTTGATGTATCTTTGCAAGAAATGACTGAAGAACATTTATGTGTGTGTGTGTGTGTGTGTGTGTGTGTGTGTGTGTGTGCGTGTATTCTTCCCCTTAAATACAATGAAGTGAATATTTGTGAGAATTTTATTTTTTGTTTCATTCTTTATAATATTATTTTCCTCTTTTGTCTTTTGGTCCACAGTAAGCTTCACCAGGTATTTTGAGTAAAATGAATGCTTTTTTCTTTAACCTTAAGCAAACAAAGTTTAATAACTGTGAGTCATGGATTTTAATACTAAAAAAAAGTCCTGAAAGTTGTGTGCTTTCTGTCATCTTTCCATTCGCTTATAACTCATTTCATTTTAAATGTTCTTTATATTGTTTTAATGGGCAATTTAAAGGATCCCCAGCAATGCAAGAGTCCCTATGGGTGAAGAGACAAAACAGTTGAGTAAGAAACAAACTCCTAAATTTTTCTACACTGGATGGTGCTTTGCTGGGATATTGGTAATGGTCCTTTAATTCAAATGTTATTTATTGTTAAATTTCTCTCCCACATGGATATAGCCTCACAGTGTAATATATCACCCAGCAATTATTATGGTGGTATAGAACCAAATATAAATTTATCTCTTCACAATACCCATTGGTAGCTCAAAATCATGTGTTCCAGGGAATCTAATCCCTTGTCTCATCTTCACAGGTACCAAAAAGACATGTGGTACATTTAAATACTCAAATACATAGAATAAATACATTTAGGAAAAAGAATAAAAAAGAAATCACTGAAAATCCATCTAAATCATTTTCCAGTTTCTTCCTCTTCCTCCTCCTCCCCCTCCCCTCCCCCTCCCCCTCCCCCTCCCCGTCCCTGTCCCCGTCCCTGTCCCCGTCTCCGCCTCCTTCTTCTCCTTCTCCTCCTTCTCCTTTTCCTCCTCCTTCTCCTACTTCTGCTTCTGCTTCTTTTTATTCTTCTTGTTTGTTTTTGTCTAAGGTTATATTTAATTCGACATTTTTACTAAACAGAAAGGAATGCTTTCCAACGCTTTCCTCATATAACACACCCTGACCAGTTTCCCCTTCATTCACTCCTCCCAGCTTCTCCCCATACATCCCCTCTCCACAAGATCCACTCTCCCTCCGTTTTCTCTTCAGAAAGAGCAGGTCTCTGAGACACAACAGCCAAACTGGACAAACCAAGATGTAATAGGACAAGCCTCCTATTGAGGCTGAACAAGTAATCCAATAAGAGAAAGAGTCCGAAGAACAGGCAAAAGAGTCAGAGGCACACTGGCTACCACAGTAAGGAGTCTCACAAAAACACCAAGCAATCAGTCATGATATATATATGCAGGGGCTTAGTACAGGCTCAGGTAAGCCCCATGTTTGCTGCTTCAGTCTTTGTCAGCCCATTTGTTCTCAAACCAATTAACCAAAGCCTTGATTTGTTGACTTGGCAGGTCATTCTGCTATTCTCCATCCTCTCTGTATATATCACAAAAGTAGATTGGAGAAGAGAATTGGCTAGGAATCAGCATCTTCCTTTCTCTGTTTCTTTCCTCAGCTCAATCTGTGCACTTAAAGGAGCTTTGACCTAAATTATGGCTGTAGGTACTACAGATCTCTCTCACTCTGGACTGGGGTCTCACTTCCTTGTAACTTGTACAACTCTTTCTCTTCTTTCTCTGTTAATATGAATATGTGGTGATCAGCTCCCCTAAAAGATTTTTCAATAAAGTGTTGGCTTTTATTTAGCTAGTCCTAGCTCTTATGGTTTCTTAATATGGGCTTTATAACATATGAATTGTTCGAGTTATACAAATTTAAATGGAGATACTTGTAAAAGAACAGCCTCTTTCTTCCAAATGTTTGCCAGAACTCAGGTCTCTTTGGATGCTGAGTTGTCTAAAGAGTCGTTTTTCTCTGTTTACATAAAAGAACAGGTACTTAGGTATCTAATACTGAAAGGAAAAATAAAGCCTTAAATCCTCATCAACTTAGAATTGTACAGAAAATATCTTACACAGTAGTCAAAATTTTGTTTCTGAATCATTCTTTACTTTCTACCTAATGGCTTTCTAATTAATAATTTTAGTATCAAATGCCAAATAAAGAGGAAAATACAATTTCCTCAGAAATGAGACCACAAGAGGAGATATAAAATAAGTAACACACACATAATTCTATCTTGTATTTGGTTAGGCATGTCATGCATCCCAAATTGCAAACATATGTCCATATGTGTGCTCCCAAAATGTCCAAACTAAAATCTAAATCACATGTAAATATATACCTTTCACAAACGGTCCCAAACAGAATCTATCTATCTATCTATCTATCTATCTATCTATCTATCTATCTATCTATCTATAATATATATATATAAAATCACTCCATCAGTGCTAAACATCTGTTCTACATTGGTAGAGGAGTATATAAAAGGTGGTTTGATAATAATAATGAACTGACTTCAATGTTTCCACATTTTTCCTTATAATTATTTCCATTATTCAGTTGAAAAATAAATATTACAAATAGTGTGTCTTGAGATAAGTATTTAATTTAAACAAATATAAATAATTTATACCTCTGGTTTTGAAAATACTGCTCAATACTTTTATTTTTCCTGGAGTATTTAGGCCAGCTTCCAGATACCATTTGGTTTGGTCTATAAATGTTGTGGTCTACATATATATGGTGGCTTGAATATGTATGGCCCTGAAGACTGATGTTTTTGAATGCTCAGCCATAGGAAGTGGCTCTTAGAAGGTGTGATTGTAGCCTTGTTGGAGTAGGTGCAGCTTTGTTGAAATAGGTATGGCCTTGTTGGAGGTTTTGTGTCACTGAAGGTTGGCATTGAGGTCATATATATGCATGTGTGTGTGTGTGTGTGTGTGTGTATGTGTGTTTAGTCAAGCTCTGTTCAGTATGAGACAGTCTCCATCTGATGTTTGTGGATCAAGATATGATATAAAACTCTTGTCTCCTTCAGCTCCAAGGCTGCCTGCAAAACTACCATGCTTTCTGCCATGATGATAATGGACTAAGCCTCTAAAACTGCAAGACAGCAGCAAATTACACATTTTCCTTCACAAAAGTTGCCTTAGTCATGATGTCTCTTCACAACAATAAATCCCTAAATAAGACAGTATGCTACTTATGAAGAGTGCTATAGTAAAAGTAAAAGCTGGCAACCTGACACATCTGATCCTAAAGTTAGAGTAGTGCACTCCGTCTTTAGCAGTAACCTAGTCATTTATGGATTTTGAGAACTGCGGAAGCCTAGAAAGGGAGGTACCTTCTGCTCTGCAAAATGATTGTCATATCTGAAACTAAGCTGGACATCCTGGACTTTTTCTGGCACTTATCTAGTTTTTCTTAAGTTATTACAATATCAAATGTCTTAGTAGCCCCTTTTCATTGACAGAAAAACAAAAGCTTGATATTATGCATAAGTGTTGAGCATGTTGAGTGTGGCATGAAATACTTTTCCTCATATATCATCATTCAGATGGTATAGCTTTGAATCAAATGAGGAATGGGTCTAGAGCTCTAGAGCTCTTCAGTTTCATCTCTTTATTTACTAATTGCACACACTCTTTTCTTCCCCTTTCTCATTTCTGGAGTCTTACTTCAATCCTAATTCTTTTATTCTTTCTTGGGAATACTTTAGGATTTAAAGAGAATATTTGGTTTTTTAAGGATTATATTTCTTCTGTTAAAATGGACAATTGCATTGCAAAAGATGAAGGAAAAATTATAGGGAAATATATATATGAATAGTAAGGAAAACACAAATTAAACTTATAATGTAATACTATGAATAAACCTGATGGATATTACATATTAACTTAATAGATTTAAAGACATGCTGTCAAACATTGTGAAAAAACTGAGATAAGTTGTAGGATATATGATTTTAAATAAATTTCAAACTGTTGATAATCTTCTAGTTTAAAAGTATGACAATAGAAATACAACCCTTAAAGAATTTCATAGAGAATGTTTACAATGGCAAGTCTATACCACAAGTAGATATTTAAAATTGCACAATAATTGAATAAATTATGTCATTAGAATAATATGTTGACTGTCTAAAGTATACTCTAATTGATTTATAAGGATTTGCTGAACATTCCCATGAAACATCTATACTTAAAAGAAGAATATTCAATATAATTCTATTTGGTGAAAAAAAATAAGTGTAATCACTCAGAAGTAATGGTTTTCATGAAACAATGTACATATTTGCAGGATAAAATATAAAGGTTCTAGTTGTTTTAGGGATGTTTTCATGATAAATGGCACAGGAAAAAGAGAAGAATATTAACTTAAATCAGTACATATAGCATGACTGCATTTAGAGAAAAATATGTATTTGTAGATATGGGAAGGGTTTTGTATAAAAATGACCATGGAAATATTACCAATGACTATGTGAAGATAATGGGAATCCTGAAGTTTATTTGCAATCTTATACTCCATTCCAGTGTATTCTAGTCAGTTAGTGGGAGGAAAGAGCAATGGAAAGAAGGAAGAGTTCATAGAAGGCATGCTTTCTCTGGTTGTACTTTGCCTCAGGGTTATATAGTTGACTATAAATAAATACTAAAGTATTAAATAGAAACATCAGTAAAACCAATGATATAAAATTTTTGATACGGTTCTTTAAGAAGCTGATAAATTCTTGAAAGCTTTATAATAATTGTAATTGCAATATTTGATATTAGCTCTAGAAATGCTAAAAAGGAAACTCATAGCTGTGAGTGCCTCCCAAAAGAAGCTGGAGTGAGCATATGCTAGCAGCTTGACAACACACCTAAAAGCTCTAGAACAAAAGGAAGCAAATTCAACCAAGAGGAGAAGACAACAGGAAATAATCAAACTCAGGGATGAAATCAACCAGTAGAAACTAAAAGAACTATACAAAGAATCAACCAAACCAGGAGCTGGTTCTTTGAGAAAATCAACGAGACAGATAAACCCTTAGCCAGACTAACTAGAGGGCACAGAGACAGTATCCAAATTAACAAAATCAGAAATGAAAAGGGAGATATAACAACAGAATCTGAGGAAATCTAAAACATCATTAGATCTACTACAAAAGCCTATACTCAACAAAACTAGAAAACCTGGATGAAATGAACAATTTTCCAGAAAAATACCAGATACCAAGGTTAAATCAGGATCAGATTAACTATCTAAACAGTCCCAAATTCCCTAAAGAAATAGAAACAGTCATTAATAGTTTCCAAACAAACAAACAAAAAAAGCCCAGGACCAGATAGGTTTAGTGCAGAGTTCTATCAGCCCTTCAAAGTAGACCTAATTCCAATACTACTCAAACTATTCCAAAAAATAGAAATAAAAGGTACTCTACCCAATTCATTCTATGATGCCACAATTACTCTAATACCTAAACCACATAAAGACCCAACAAAGAAAGAAAATTTCAGTCTGATTTCCCTTATGAATATCGATGTAAAAATACTCAATAAAATTTTCGCTAACCGAATCCAAAAATACATCAAAATGATCATCCATCATGATCAAGAAGGGATCATGATGGATGAAAGGATGGTTCAATATATGGAAATCCATCAACTTAATCCAGTATATGAACAAACTCAAAGACAAAAAACACATGATCATCTCATTAGATGCTGAGAAAGCACTTGACAAAGTCCAACACCCATTCATGACAAATTCTTGGAAAGATCAGGAATTCAAGGCCCATTCCTAAACATAATAAAAAGCAATATATAGCATCCCAGTAGCCATAATCAAACTAAATGATGAGAAACTGGAAGCAATCCCACTACAACCAGGGACTTGACAAGGCTGCACACTCTGTCCCTACCTATTCAATATAATACATGAAGTCCTAGCCAGAGCAATTAGACAACAAAAGGTGATCCAAGGAATACAAATTGGAAAGGAAGAAGTCAAGATATCACTATTTGTAGATGATATGATTGTATATATAAGTGACCCTAAAAATTCCACCTTAGAACTCCTAAACCTGATAAACAACTTCAGTGCAGTAGCTGGATATAAAATTAACTCAAACAAATCAGTGGCCTTTCTCTACACAAAGGATAAACAGGCTGAGAAAGAAATTAGGGAAACAACACCAGTCAAAATAGTCACAAATAATATAAAATAGCTTGGTGTGACTCTAACTAAGGAAGTGAAAGATCTGTATAACAAGAATTAAAATCTGTGGAGAAAGAAATCAATGAAGATCTCAGAAGATGGAAAGATCTCCCATGCTCCTGGATTGGCAGAATTAATACAGTCAAAATGGCTATCTTGCTGAAAACAATCTACAGATTGAATGCAATTCCCATCAAAATTCCAACTCCATTCTACACAGAGTTAGAAAGGGCACTTAGCAAATTCATCTGGAATAACAAAAATCCTGGGATAGCAAAAACTATTCTCAACAGTAAAAGAATCTATTGTGGAATCACAATCCCTGACCTCAAACTG